>NC_051308.1:116831555-119801018 GCF_015220235.1 Choloepus didactylus
CTCATCAAAAGGTTCTACTTAATATGGGTTCACACCCACGGGAATGGATTAGATTTAAGAACATGCTTTTCTGGGGTACATGCAGCTTCAAACCACCACAGTGGGGAATTGGATGTCCTCGATGGGGGGATGGGGAGATCAAACGTGGCGTGTGTGCATCGTGATGTGCAATGCAGTACTTCGGATCAGCTGGTTGTTCACATTAAAATGTGGATGACAGAGAGAGATGCAGACAGGGTTCCGTGGAAGCTGAAAGGGAAAGATCCCCTTTCTAAAATATAGGTTTTCGGAGGTGATAAAAGAATAAGATATAACAATGTGCATTTTGAGAAAGTAAAAATTAGGTAGCACAGAGAGTAATAATCTGTTCTGCTGTTCACACAGCTGGGATAACAGATAACAGGTGAAGGATTATTTCTCTCAGGGGCACACTGCAGCTACAAAGCTTTATAACGACCCCTTCTTTGAGTAACCACTGCTTTCTTACTCACTGAGAAACCTTGTCCTCTACAAATCACAGAGTATCAGAAGCTTTGCTCTTTGAAATCATCTCTACAAGAATGAAATATGCCCCTCTTGCCTGGAGGATCTAAGTCGCTGACAGAGAAGCAGACTCGATTTTTAATCAAGTGCAAAGCTTCAATAAAGGGGTTTCTAAATGCAAACATTTCATCTTCTTAACTTTGTAGTTTCCTGGGAGGTAGGGCAATGGATCCACTTCACAACGGTCCAGTACTCATGCTGCCCCTTTCCACATGGCCCTGCCTTGCTGTGAGCCGTTCTAAACCCTACCTTCTACCCTCCCCCAAACCTCTGGTAACTTGATCTTTTCCTTTGTTCGTGAGTTGCCCCACAGTTTCTCTGGTGTCTGGTCTCCCTCCTAACAAGCAATAAACCTGGCTTAAACTAAGTAGTGGTCTTAGGCTGCTTGGGATAGGATGATTCTATAATGACATTATCATGAAATATATTTCAGCATTCCTACATTGTTGATCATTTCTAATCCTTTCAGCTACTTTGAATGCTGTATCAAGAACTTGGTTTACACACCTACGGCTTCTTTGACATTAAATAGTTAGGATAGTGGCTAAAAGGTGAGACTCTGGATTTGAATCCTGACTTTGCCACTTACTGGCTGTGTGACTGTGGCCACGTTACTTAATCTCTCTTTGATTCCATGTCTCCCTCTATAAATTGGAAATAATGGTTCTATTTACCTTGTAGGGTTATTGAAAGGATAAAATAAGTTAATACATGTGAAGTGTTTAAAACATTGTCTGGCATACAGGAAGAATACATATTAGAGAACATATATATCCTGTTCTTGTTTTGTTTTGCATCTATTTATGTTAATGGTAAAATGTTATCTTTTTCTTTAGTTTTTATTTTATAAAAATAATAGACTCACAGGATAGTGCAAAATTGGTCAAGTCCTATGTACTCATCATTTTGCCTCCCCCAATGGTGACATCTTATTTAGCTGTAGTACAATACAAACTCAAGGAACTGACTTTGGTACATTACTGTTAACTAGTCTACTGAACTTTTTTTTTTTTTTTCCATTTTTCTAACCTGCATTTGTGTGTGTGAGTGTAGTTCCATGCACTTTTATCCCACATATCGATTTGTGTAACCACTACTACAACCAAGATACAAAACCATTCAATCACCACAAAAGAACTCTCTAGAGCTACTTCTGTGTATTCCCACTGTGCCAGTTTGAATGTATTATATCCCCCCAAACACCATTATCTTTGATGTAATCTTGTGTGGGTAGACCTATCAGTGTTAATTAGATTGTAATTCTTTGAGTGTGTCCATGGAGATGTGCCCTACCCAACTGTGGGTGATGACTCTCATTGGATAATTTCCATGGAGGCGTTGGTCTGCCCATTCAGGGTGGGTGTGAATTAAATTACTGGAGCACTATATAAGCTCAGACAGAAGGAGCAAGCTTGCTACAGCCAAGAGGGACACTTTGAAGAAAGGACAGGAACTGCAGATGAGAGACATTTTGAGGATGGCCATTGGAAGCAGACTCTTGCTCTGGAGAAGCTAAGAGAGGACAAATAACCCAAGTGCAACTAAGAGTGACATTTTTGAGGAACTGCAGCCTAGAGAGGAACATCCTAGGAGAAAGCCATTTTGAAACCAGAACTTTGGAGCAAATGCCAGCCATGTGCCTTCCCAGCTAACAGAGGTTTTCTGGACACCACTGGCCACCCTCCAGTGAGGGTACCCGATTGCTGTGTTACCTTGGACACTTTATGGCCTTAAGACTGTAACTGTGTAACCAAATAAACCCCCTTTTATAAAAGCCAATCCATTTCTGGTGTTTTGCATTCTGGCAGCATTAGCAAACTAGAACACCTACCTACCTCCCATCCTACTCCCCATTTCTGTAGTTTAATCATTTCAAAAATATTACATAAATGGAATCATACAGTATGTGTCATTTTTAAATACATAGAAAGCAATACATTTTTTGTAAGAACACATAAAAAGTTCATGTGTAGCATATTAGAATGAGAGGAAATAAATGACAATTTAAAAGGAGTAAGAAATGAAAGCAGGAAAATACAGGGGGAGTTAGTATAGCAAAAATTTTAAGCAGGTGGGTAACATGATCAGAACTGTGTATAAATAAAGTTAACCTGGGGTGGGGGCTGCAAATGGAATCAGAAGAGAGCAACCCCTGATGCAGGAGGCCAGGTCACAGGTCTCAGGGACAGAGGGATGGAGGTACTGAGGAGAACTGGGGAAACAGCCACAGAAATACACAGAAGGGAAGTTTCTATTGCAGATGGAAGATTGCCTGGGCCTGGATGGAAGAAGGAGTGGGATGGGGTCTTGCTGGGCAGAAAGTAATCAAAGATGACTCAGGACCTTCCTGCCTGAGTGACTATGCTGATGGCACCAAGACAGGAATAGGCAGCCTGGGAAGAATTGCTGCTGAGAGTTAACTTCAGGCTGCACTGAGTCAGAACTGAAAATGGGCAATGGCAAGTGGCAGCGGGAGGGTGAATCTGGAGGCAGATGTGGAGGTTAAAGTGGATTCTCTCTGTCCAGAGTAGCTAATAAAGAGATAGCCCCCAAGGCCAGGCCTCTGAAGAATATCTACACTACTTCCGGATCTGATAAGGAAGGCAAGTTAGAGAAGGATTTTGTCCTGAAACTTGAGGAAAAATAAAATGAAGAAATAATACCAGATGATTTCTTGGGTCCTCTCCAGCACCTATATTCTATAATTCTATAATGTATATGGCAAATACATTAATGCATCCTCAGATTGTTTGTGATTTTCAAATCTTGAGCAAATGTTCAGTGAAATTCAGGAACAACATGGGGTATCCGAGAATCCAAGTTTGAACATGTTTCTTTTGTTAAATGGGGATAATATTTATTTTGGGGGGTTGTTCTGAGGACTTTAAATGGTGGATAACACTTGGTACATAGTAGGTGTCAATAGTTAGGAAGTATTACTCATTCTTTTACTTAAAAATTAATTTTAAAAAAAGAAAGAAGAATCTAAATTCAACCCAAATGACCACTTCAAATTTGGGGGACCCAGAAGTTTCTGTGCCTCCTTCCTTCACCATCTTGATTTTTCCAACTTCTTCATTTCCTCTGTCCTCCTTCAGTCCAGCTTGCATGCCTCAGCCAGACTAACTCCCCAAAACATTGCTCTCAACTTGCTCAAGAAAGCTCTCTAGGGTTTATTGTCTCAAGCCCAATTTCCTCTGCCTGATTTCAAGGTTCCTCAAGATTCAACTGTTTTGGCTATGATTAACCTAGCTGAGGATCAAACCTATCATCAGACCTCATTTACTGCAAAAAAAAAAAAAAATAGACTGGTAAGGAAAATCATCAGATCTCATCTACTGCAAAAAAAATGGACTGGTAAGGAAAATCACCCAAAAGAATGCCTGCTGAAAATAATGAACTTTTATTTTTATATTTAACTAATATATATTGAGTATCTTATGTGCAGACACTCTGCTAGGCATTTTGAGATGATTTATCTCCCCTACCCTGTATTTTTATAACAATAAGTATCTTTTATAATACAGAAAGATTTTAAAAAGGAAAGGCAAAACATGGCTTGGATTACTTTGAGAGCTAAACCAACAGTATAGAAAAGAATAAAATGAAAAATAAAATCCTCCTCTCCCCAACCTCCTACTCCATTTCTTTTTCATGATAGTAACAACTGTTAGCAGATTTCTGTATGTATGTCCAGAAAAATGTTCCATTTATTTACCAACACAGTCGTATACATCCTTTAAGGAAATTTACATAGAAGAGGTAACACTTTACATACTGTCCTACCCTTTGCTTTTTTCAGTAACCTTTCCTGCTGAGTCTTTAGCAGCCTTCCATAGCTATTTATAGAGACACTGAGTTATAAATGAGAATAGTTATGGACACTAGCTACATACCATGTATAGATCTTCCCCATTTACCCTCATGATTGAAAATATTCCACCCTCACCTCTTGTGTTAGTTTGCCAGGGCTGCTATGATAAATACCACACAATGAGTTCACATAACAACAGGAATTTATTGGCTCATGGTTCAGAAGGCTAGTAGTCCAAAATTAAGGCCATGTTTTCTCCCCAAAGTCTGCAGTGTTCTCAAGCTGGTTTGCAACAATCCTTGGGGTTCCTTGACTTGTGTCTATGCCTCCATCACATGGCAAGCTCCCTTCCTCCTTGTGTCTGCTCTTCTAGTTTCTGCTGACTCCTGGCTTTTCCCTGTGGCTTTCTCTATGTCTGGATTTCCTCTTTTTAAGGCCTCCAGTCATATGGATTAAGGCCCACCATGATTCAATTTGTCCTTACCTTAACTAATAATTACCTCTTCAAAAGGTCTTATTTACAAATGGGTTCATATCCACAGGGACAAAGATTAAGATTTGAACATGTCTTTTGTAGGATACATGATACAATCCCCAACAAGATTTATATCTTAGAAATCCTTCTATAACAACCCTTACAGATGTAAAAATGCTTTTATACTAATCTAACTTCATTCTTTTAAAAACATGCACGGTTTTTTATTTAACGGATATTTCTTTATTTACTCTGGCTCATATTAATGAGGATTTAAATACTTTCCAGATTTTTGCTACTAAACACTGTTGCAATGTATCATCCTTCTACATACAACTTGAAGTACATTTTTCAGTATATCTGAAGAATAATCTTGATAGTTATTGCTAAATTGGCCTCTCAAAGTGTTGCATCAAATTATACTCTACCAATAAACAGCCTGTACAAGGCCTTGTTTCCCCATTCAACAACTGGGTCTAAACATTAGCAAACTTTAAATATTGGCCTGTTTATTATTTCATTCTGAATCTCTTGGTCCCTCTCAGTATCAGATTTAGTTGGTGTCTCCTAATCTTGCAAACTTCCTTACTTCCGGCCTCTCAATCCCTATTTGACTTGGCTGTGCCAGGAAGCTCAGGGCTCAACTGAGCATATAATCAAACTTCCTCAGCCAGATTTTGACTTTTTGCTTTTGCTTCTTTTATAAATATTTTTCACATCCTCGCTCCCCTTGCCACTTGGATTTTGTCTTTAATGGTTGAGAGATTATTGCATTTGGTCTTATTCACTGTGAAGAGGTGGAAAAGGAGACAAAGTACTGGTGGCCTCTCAGCCACATCCTCAGGATGACTTCCCGGTTCTGGATGACTTCCAGCCTCTGGTCCTCTATTCTGTAAGTTCAAAAATTCCATTTTGTTGGTAGGCCAGAGATGGTGGGTGCTGAGGGGCTGGATTGCAAGGGTCAGATATGTAAACCCTAATAATAATTGTTATTATTAATGAGTATTAACATTTATTGAGTGCCAAGCATAGTACTAAGTGCTTAATAGCTATTAGTACACGTTGTCCTCATAAAAACCTTATGAAGTAGGTATTCTTTTTATCCTAATGCTGCCAATGAATAAAGTGAGGCTCAGAGATTAAGGAATTTCCCCAAAGTTTCACAGTTGGTAAATAATGAAATTAAGATCCTTACCTCAATAGTCTGGTTTCAGAACTCATGCTTTCAATTTCCAATGAGAAATTTAGCTAATTGGCCCATTAGCTCCCTGCAGGCAAATCTATATGGGAATCCTGTGCTGGTTTGAATGTATTATGTCCCCCCGAGAAAAAGCCATATTCTTTGATGTAGTCTTGTGGGGCAGAGGTTTTGGTGCTGATTAGACTTGTATGGAAATGCGCCCCACCCAACTGTAGGTGATAACTCTGATGAGATATTTCCATGGAGGTGTGGCCCCATCCATTCAGGGTGGGCCTTGATCAGTGGAGCCATATAAATGAGCTGATGAGCAGAGGGAACTCAGTGCAGCTGTGAGTGACATTCTGAATAGGAGCTACAGCCCAGAGGGACACTTTGAAGAAAGCACAGGAGCTACAGATGAGAGACAGTTAGAAGATGGCTGTTGAAAGCAGACTCTTGCTCTGTAAAAGCTGAGAGAGAACAAATATCCCAAGTGCAACTAAGAGTGACATTTTTGAGTAACTGCAGCCTAGAGAGGAACGTCCTAGGAGAAAGCCATTTTGAAACCAGAACTTTGGAGCAGACACCAGCCACGTGCCTTCCCAGCTAACAGAGGTTTTCTGGACACCATTGGCCATCCTCCAGTGAAGGTACCCAATTGCTGATGTGTTACCTTGGACACCTTATGGCCTTAAGATTGTAAATGTAGCCAAATAAACCCCCTTTTATAAAAGCCAATCCATCTCTGGTGTTTTGTATTCCGGCAGCATTAGCAAACTAGAACAAATCCAAATTACAATTAGAAGGCTGGTGAGGAGTATGGAGGCAGATGACCCCAGTGGCTGCCATTATTCAGCCAGGATACCCATTTTTGCTCTAAAGCCTTTCTCATGGCAAGGTCTGGATACCCCCACTGAAGAGTCAAGGTACCTACCATCTGCCTTGGAAGGTACCTCGAAAGTCACAACCCATGTGGCTTCTTGTGGTCTACCTTCTTTCCTCCCTGAACAGAAAGGCTCAGAGACCATATAAAGATGTTTAAACCATACAGTTAATTGAATCAAGGTAAAACATACAATAAGGAACAAGGGGAAAGTGATGGGATAGGTTAATCCACTTAGAATAGGATACAATCGTGGAAGTACCACACTCTGAATCCTGGGTTACACAATGTTCTGTCCTATCTCGCTGTTGCCACATCATCCCTTCCGCACTGAAGATGTAGTTAAAAGAACTAGAATTGAGAATGGGCAAGAGGGCTCAGCAGATGGAAGTTGCCTGAAGCCATTTTATGCTTGCTTATCAGTGAGATGCAGGAACAAGTATGCTTGACCATAGCTGTAACTCACTAATTACCTGCAGAATAGCTATGAATTCCTCTGCATATAACATGCAGAAGACATATGAGGCTAGAGTGAGCGTCACCTATGGATGGCTGATTTAAGGCATGAATATTTGGTGCCTCCTTAGTATTGGGTACATCACGTGCTTCATAAATATTTCACATGGTGCTTGACCCTTCCATCCATTCCTATGTTCAGCACACATATGCTCTACCTACATTATTTATGTCTAACATGTCTCACATGTTATGCTTACTTATTTACTTATTTATATCCCTCTTTATTTCTTTGTCTTTCATTTTCTATAGCAGAATTGAATATTCTAAATAATGCACTAAACTGCATTATATCAGCCAAGTCAGCTGGGAAGTCTGATTTTTTAAGATTATGTTACATATTTCTAGTCTAGTACTAAAAAAATTGGCTCTACCACCTGTTCACACTCATCTTGACCCATTGTCCCCTCGCTCTCTAAATTCTGGCTGTACTGACTCCCCATCCCCGTGGGATTATAGTGCATATAAGAACTAAATTTGGTCAAAAAGACAATACTTCACCTTTGGTCTCTATTTTGCTTCATGGCTTCAATCTTCATTCACACAGAGCCTCTCTTTTGATTCTTAAAACATCCCTGTAAGAGAGGCAGGAATTATTAATAACACAAAAGAAGAGAAAATTGAACTTTGGCAAGGTTGGTACTTGCCGAGGTTCAGATAGCCCAGATAATCCATCTATCTATCCATCCATCCATCCATCCATCCATCCATCCATCCAACCTATTTCAGTTTGCCAAAGATGCCAAAATGCAATATATCAGAAATGGATTGGATTTTACAATGGGGATTTATTAACTTACAATTTACAGTTCTTAGGTCATGAGAATGTCCCAATTCATCAACAGGATGAACCCTGGAATCTGAAGAAAGGCTGCTGGCATCTGGGACACCTCTGTCACATGGGAAGGCACATGGCCAGCATCTGCTGGTCCTTCACTCCAGGGTTTCATTGCTTTCAGCTTCTGGTTCCAGTGGCTTCCTTTGAGGGTGCTCTTTTAGCTTCTCCACAGCTTTTCTCTTTCAGCACTCTCAGCTTTTTCTGTCTTTTATCCTCTCATAAAGGACTCCAGTAAAAGGATTAAGACCCTCCTTGAATGGGGCAGGTCACATCTCAATTGAAACAACCTAACCAAAAGGTCCCACCCACAACAGGTCTGCACCTACAGGAATGGATTAAAGGAACATGGCCTTTTCTGGGGTACATAGCTTCAAACCAGCACACCATCCACCCACTATCTACCATCTATCTATCTTCCAATTGTTTGCGGGGGGATGGTGGTGGTGGTGGTGGTTATAGATGCTTATTTTAAGGAATTCAAATAATCCAGAAATGTTCAATGAAGATAACAAAAACCTACACCTATGAATCATTCTTAATTTTTTGTGAACATTCCTCCTAATAATGTTTCATGCATCCATACATATTTATACATAATAGAAACATTTTGTATCAATGATAGTTCAGTTCTAAGATATACATCAATAGTACAGAATGAAAGATAAAGTAGAGAGTGAAAGCTTCAGAGAAAGAAAATTAAAATATAGTGAAAGATGACTCCGGAGCATCTAGCTGGGATGTCTGGGAGGATAATGCTGCTATTCAGAGACGTAGGGAGCCTGGAAAGGGAAGGGAAAACTTCAAATTGGTCCCTAGGGAAGTTTGATTAGCCAGTGGGACATTCAAATACCTCTATGACCATGGAAATAGAAATAGACCCACAGCTGGACTCTATAATCAGTTTTACATATTCTATTGGAAGTCCTAAATTCATCTAGGGAGGGAAAGAGATGGCAGCCAGGGACAGGTGCACAAAGAGCACCTAAACCACTTAATGGATTAAAGGGGAAGGAAATTGTTTCGTCAGCAAATCAGAGAGATAAGATACTATTATATTCCTCACTGTTACAGATGGTTAAGAACTAACAAAATGGCATTTATTTATATAAAATAATGTATAATTGCATGTTCTGTAATTTGGTAATATTCAGGGGCTGGACTCAGCTAGCAGAGAATTCAATCATGCCATGTAACTTAGTATTTAGTGGAGTTGACAAATGGGAATGAGGATCACTATTAATATACTGCAAAGAAGGTATATATAATTAATGTCAAAAGGACTAAATCTTGGAGAAACTTAGGAAGGAGAAGGAAAAAAGAAGCCATATGCATTGATTACAAAATTCAATACTTTTAAAAATACCACCCAAATAATATTTACTAAAATAAGCTGACTACATTTTTCATTCATACATCTTTCATGTTAGCTTCAAATGCTTTTGAGGAAATAAGGCTATTTTAATGTTTTTCCTCATGTACTATTTTTTGTTACATAAACTTTATTATGATCATCCACCGGTTTTCTTTTCCATTGAAGAAAGTCAAATTTTAAATTATGATAAATAAACAAAATCAACATACATTCACATTCCAAATATTTTTGTTTCATTTCAAGAAAAACTTACTTCAACCAATGGTGCTCAAACTTTATCAGAATCACCTGGGAGGCTTGCTAAACCTCAGATTGCTGGGTCTGGGTCCAGAGTTTCTCATTTAAAAGGTCTAAGGTGGGACCCAAGATTTTTGCATTTCTAACAAGTTCCCAGGTAATCTGATGCAACTGGTTTAGAGACCACACTATGGCAGACAATGGACAGTGTTTATTTTTGTTTTTGTTGTTTGTTTGTTTTTGCCTCCCTTCCTTTATTCTTCAATTTCTCTTCAAACTTTCTGTATCCCCTTCTCCAGGGCATCTCAGTGAGGATCAGATATAGTATACTCATCTACTCTGCCTTTAGAGTTTAAAAAAAAACAACTGGTATTTGAAATTGAAATGCCATCAATTGAAGATGAGATTTTAATTTAAAGAGGAAATGAAACATCTTGAGCATGGAACCCTATTTATTCTCACCTGGGCATCTTCACAAATGTGTTACTCTTGCCACTCACCTCCTGATTTCCAACCCCCTCCTTACCAACATTGACTGTATCTCTCAGTTGGTTGCCAGGCTTTCTGTTCTTTCTTCAAAACCTAATGCAACCATTATAAGCCTGAAGGACATTTTCTGCTTATTTATACATGAGAAACAGGCTTCAAGAAGTATTTCTGAAGTGACTGAGAATCTAGCACTTCTCCACTGGTAGCTGCACTTTAAGTCTCAGCAGAAGATAAGATAGTCTGACTTTCTAGGCCTTGGATACTGAAGGTTATTTTTGGTAGAAGCACTGTTTAGGCTTTTTCTGCAATGAGCAGCAGCTGATTGAATTTTTAATAAGAAACCTGGATTGCAGGACATATTCTGTAGTCTTTAGACAACAGTTGCTTTCATAAAGACTTTCATACAGGCTGGTTCTTATCAACCTTGAATGACTATGGCTTATTGTGTGAAGGAGGATAAAGCAATGCGTGTTCTTGTAAAATTAAATTTATATCTTTATTCCTTCTGAAAATCTGAATACCCAGGAACTGAAAATCCTTGAACACGTATTAAAATCTATATTAAGTATACAAACTAGTTGAGGGATAAAACTGTTTGCATTTGTAAAGTATCTTTGATTACATGAGTATAATAAATTGTGTGCATATGAATGTGTCTATATGCTTTCCCTTACATAAATTTGAAAAGATGTTTGAAACTTCATTATACTATTTATAATTGGCACAATACTTTGAATTATGCCAGTACCACATTGTAAAACAGAGCTGTAGTTTTTGATACTTAACAATGCTTAACACTTTAAAATGCCACTTCTGTGGAATGAACATGGTGTAACACACTTGAATATGTGAGACGCCAAACTTTTTAAAATAAAATATATATCATACTTATCTATTATTTCCTTTGGTTTAATCTTGGTCATGTTTTGGTGTGTATTTTTAAATTTTTTTCTTAAAGTAACACTTTGGCATGAACATTACTACAGGTTTTTGATGAATATAATGAAGGTATGGAATTCAACTTAATTTGCATGTTCTTAATAATTTTTTCTGTGTGTACAAAATTAACTGCTACTAACAGAACTTCCTATGAATAGTCATGTGTGTCGTTCAGATATAATTTTTCTGAGATCTGCAACTTTAAAAATCTCACTTTAAAAATGACCAAAGCATGACTTTCTTGAATTATCTTTGAACAAAAGCTTGTATATTTAAAAAAAACAAAAACAAAAACAAACAAAAAACCTAACACAAGCCCCACCTCCATAGCCAAAACTTCTCCAATCTCCCAGCAGCCAGTGACTTCTCTAGGATCAGGACTCCTATAGTAGCTATTGTCTACATTTCTCACCATACTATGTGTTGTTTACTTATGTATGTATTTATGTATTATGTATTTATCTTTCTTCCCCATTGTAAGCTTCTAGAGCAAGTATCCCCTGCTCTGCTAGCATTTCTGTAAAAGACAGTACAAAGAAACAAATGATTATGATTTCTGAATCATTATATAGGTATTTCTTCTAACTTTCTAGTATATTAGAATAGCCAGAAGGAAATACCCGAAATTACTGAACTGTAATCCAACTGCCTCCATCTTTGATAATGGCTGTATAACAATATAACCTTTATCTTGTGATTTTAAAACCTTGTGACTGACCCCACTTGTTCCCCCTTATCCTGTTTTTCAACTTGAGTCTAACAATCACAAAAGACAGCCCCTAATGTTTATTAATGAAGGAACCTGAGACAGCCTAGAACTAACCCACCCCCAATTCCTAAACTATCTTAGTAGACGAAGCTGGATCTAATCAAAATTGGCCCACCTGACATGTGCAATAGCTTGAACTTTAACCTATCATTGTAATATTAAAAATCACATCCTTCATATTAAGGCCACCATTTTCTTACATACATTCTGTGACTAGGCATGTAATCAGTCTGCACATGCTCAATAATTAGATCATCTCTAACTTCGTCATCTCAATCCATTGTACTCATTATCCTAAAACCTGCCCATCTTTTTTTTTTTTATCTTCATTTTATTGAGATATATTCATATACCACGCAGTCATACAAAACAAATCGTACTTTCGATTGTTCACAGTACCATTACATAGTTGTACATTCATCACCCAAATCAATCCCTGACACCTTCATTAGCACACACACAAGAATAACAAGAATAATAATTAGAGTGAAAAAGAGCAATTGAAGTAAAAAAGAACACTGGGTACCTTTGTCTGTTTGTTTCCTTCCCCTATTTTTCTACTCATCCATCCATAAACTAGACAAAGTGGAGTGTGGTCTTTATGGCTTTCCCAATCCCCTTGTTACCCCTCATAAGCTACATTTTTATACAACTGTCTTCGAGATTCATGGGTTCTGGGTTGTAGTTTGATAGTTTCAGGTATCCACCACCAGCTACCCCAATTCTTTAGAACCTAAAAAGGGTTGTCTAAAGTGTGCGTAAGAGTGCCCACCAGAGTGACCTCTCGGCTCCTTTTGGATTCTCTCTGCCACTGAAGCTTATTTCATTTCCTTTCACATCCCCCTTTTGGTCAAGAAGATGTTCTCCGTCCCACGATGCCAGGTCTACATTCCTCCCCGGGAGTCATATTCCACGTTGCCAGGGAGATACACTCCCCTGGGTGTCTGATCCCACGTAGGGGGGAGGGCAGTGATTTCACCTTTCAAGTTGGCTTAGCTAGAGAGACAGGGCCACATCTGAGCAACAAAGAGGCATTCGGGAGGAGGCTCTTAGGCACAACCATAGGGAGGCCTAGCCTCTCCTTTGCAGCAACCGTCTTCCCAAGGGTAAAACCTGTGGTAGAGGGCTCAACCCATCAAACTACCAGTCCCCTATGTCTGTGGTCATGTTAGCAACCATGGAGGTGGGGTAGGCGAATACCCCTGCATTCTCCACAGGCTCCTCAAGGGGGCACTGCATCTTTTTTTTTTTCCTTGTTTTTTTTGTTTTTTTTTTTTTAACTTTCCCTTCTTTTTTAAATCAACTGTATGAAAAAAAGTTAAAAAGAAAACAAACATACAATAAAAGAACATTTTAAAGAGACCATAACAAGGGAGTAAGAAAAAGACAACTAACCTAAGATAACTGCTTAACTTCCAACATGTTCCTACTTTACCCCAAGAAAGTTACCTAATATAGCAACATTTCTGTGAACTTGCTCCTACTATATCCATCAGAAATTAACAGACCATAGTCATTCCTGGGCATCCCCAGAACGTTAAATAGCTTATCTGTTCTTCTTGGATTATTGTTCCCCCTTCCTTAATTGCTCTCTATTGCTAGTTCTCCTACATTCTACATTATAAGCCATTTGTTTTATATTTTTCAAAGTTCACATTAGTGGTAGCATATAATATTTCTCTTTTTGTGCTGGCTTATTTCGCTTAGCATTATGTCTTCAAGGTTCATCCATGTTGTCATATGTTTCACCAGATCGTTCCTTCTTACTGCCGCGTAGTATTCCATCGTGTGTATATACCACATTTTATTTATCCACTCATCTGTTGAAGGACATTTGGGTTGTTTCCATCTCTTGGCAATTGTGAATAATGCTGCTATGAACATTGGCGTGCAGATATCTGTTCGTGTCACTGCTTTCCGATCTTCCGGGTATATACCGAGAAGTGCAATCGCTGGGTCGAATGGTAACTCTATATCTAGTTTTCTAAGGAACTGCCAGACTGACTTCCAGAGTGGCTGAACCATTATACAGTCCCACCAACAATGAATAAGAGTTCCAATTTCTCCACATCCCCTCCAGCATTTGTAGTTTCCTGTTTGTTTAATGGAAGCCATTCTAACTGGTGTGAGATGGTATCTCATTGTGGTCTTAATTTGCATCTCTCTAATAGCTAGTGAAGCTGAACATTTTTTCATGTGTTTCTTGGCCATTTGTATTTCCTCTTCAGAGAACTGTCTTTTCATATCTTTTGCCCATTTTATAATTGGGCCGACTGTACTATTGTCATTGAGTTGTAGGATTTCTTTATATATGCAAGATATCAGTCTTTTGTCAGATACATGGTTTCCAAAAATTTTTTCCCATTGAGTTGGCTGCCTCTTTACCTTTTGGAGAAATTCCTTTGAGGTGCAGAAACTTCTAAGCTTGAGGAGTTCCCATTTATCTATTTTTTCTTTTGTTGCTTGTGCTTTGGGTGTAAAGTCTAGGAAGTGGCCGCCTAATACAAGGTCTTGAAGATGTTTTCCTACATTATCTTCTAGGAGTTTTATGGTACTTTCTTTTATATTGAGATCTTTGGTCCATTTTGAGTTAATTTTTGTGTAGGGGGTGAGGTAGGGGTCCTCTTTCATTCTTTTGGATATGGATATCCAACTCTCCCAGCCCCATTTGTTGAAAAGACCATTATGACTCAGTTCAGTGACTTTGGGGGCCTTATCAAAGATCAGTCGGCCATAGATCTGAGGGTCTATCTCCGAATTCTCAATTCGATTCCATTGATCTATATGTCTATCTTTGTGCCAGTACCATGCTGTTTTGGTAACTGTGGCTTTATAATAAGCTTCAAAGTCAGGGAGTGTAAGTCCTCCCACTTCGTTTTTCTTTTTTAGAGTGTCTTTAGCAATTCGAGGCATCTTCCCTTTCCAAATAAATTTGATAACTAGCTTTTCCAAGTCTGCAAAGTAGGTTGTTGGAATTTTGATTGGGATTGCATTGAATCTGTAGATGAGTTTGGGTAGAATTGACGTCTTAATGACATTTAGTCTTCCTATCCATGAACATGGAATATTTTTCCATCTTTTAAGGTCCCCTTCTATTTCTTTTAGTAGAGTTATGTAGTTTTCTTTGTATAGGTCTTTTACATCTTTGGTTAACTTTATTCCTAGGTACTTGATTTTTTTAGTTGCTATTGAAAATGGTATCTTTTTCTTGAGTGCCTCTTCAGTTTGTTCATTTCTAGCATATAGAAACATTACTGACTTATGTGCATTAACCTTGTATCCCGCTACTTTGCTAAATTTGTTTATTAGCTCTAGTAGGTGTATCGTCGATTTCTCAGGGTTTTCTAGATATAAGATCATATCATCTGCAAACAATGACAGTTTTACTTCTTCTTTTCCAATTTGGATTCCTTTTATTTCTTTGTCTTGCCGGATTGCCCTGGCTAGCACTTCCAGCACAATGTTGAATAACAGTGGTGATAGCGGGCATCCTTGTCTTGTTCCTGATCTTAGAGGGAAGGCTTTCAGTCTCTCTCCATTGAGTACTATGCTGGCTGTGGGTTTTTCATATATGCTCTTTATGATGTTGAGGAAGTTTCCTTCAATTCCTACCTTTTGAAGTGTTTTTATCAAAAAGGGTTGTTGGATTTTGTCAAATGCTTTTTCAGCATCTATTGAGATGATCAATTGATTTTTCCCTTTTGACTTGTTAATGTGTTGTAATACATTGATTGATTTTCTTATGTTGAACCATCCTTGCATGCCTGGAATGAACCCCACTTGGTCATGGTGTATGATTTTTTTAATGTGTCTTTGGATTCGATTTGCAAGTATTTTGTTGAGGATTTTTGCATCTATATTCATTAGGGAGATTGGCCGGTAGTTTTCCTTTTTTGTAACATCTTTGCCTGGTTTTGGTATTAGATTGATGTTAGCTTCATAAAATGAGTTAGGTAGTGTTCCATTTTCTTCAATGTTTTGAAAGAGTTTGAGTAAGATTGGTGTCAGTTCTTTCTGGAAAGTTTGGTAGAATTCCCCTGTGAAGCCATCTGGCCCTGGGCATTTATTTGTGGGAAGATTTTTGATGACTGATTGGATCTCTTTGCTTGTGATGGGTTGGTTGAGGTCTTCTATTTCTTCTCTGGTCAGTCTAGGTTGTTCATATGTTTCCAGGAAATTGTCCATTTCCTCTACATTATCCAGTTTGTTGCCATACAGTTGTTCATAGTATCCTCTTATAATTTTTTAATTTCTTCAGGATCTGCAGTTATGTCACCTTCTTCATTCATTATTTTGTTTATATGGGTCTTCTCTCTTTTTGATTTTGTCAGTCTAGCTAGGGGCTTGTCAATCTTGTTGATCTTCTCAAAGAACCAACTTTTGGTGATATTTATCCTCTCTATTGTTTTTTTGTTCTCTATGTCATTTATTTCTGCTTTAATCCTTGTTATTTCTTTTCTTCTACTTGGTTTAGGATTGGTTTGCTGTTCATTTTCTAGCTTCTTCAGTTGATCCATTAGTTCTTTGATTTTGGCTCTTTCTTCCTTTTTAATATATGCGTTTAGTGCTATAAATTTCCCCCTTAGCACTGCTTTTGCTGCATCCCATAGGTTTTGGTATGTTGTGTTCTCATTTTCATTCGTCTCTATATATTTAGCAATTTCTCTTGCTGTTTCTTCTTTAACCCACTGATTGTTTAGGAGTGTGTTGTTTAACCTCAGGTATTTGTGAATTTTCTAAGTCTCTGATGGTTATTGACTTCTAATTGTATTCCATTGTGGTCAGAGAATGTGCTTTGAATAATTTCAATCTTTTTAAATTTATTGAGGCTTGTTTTATGTCCCAGCATATGATCTATTCTGGAGAAAGTTCCATGAGCACTAGAAAAGTATGTGTATCCTGGTGATTTGGGATGTAATGTCCTGTATATGTCTGTTAAATGTAATTCATTTATCAGATTGTTTAGGTTTTCAATTTCCTTATTGGTCTTCTGTCTGGTTGATCTATCTATAGGAGAGAGTGATGTGTTGAAGTCTCCCACAATTATTGTGGAAACATCGATTGCTTCCTTTAGTTTTGCCAGTGTTTCTCTCATGTATTTTGTGGCACCTTGGTTGGGTGCATAGACATTTACGATTGTTATTTCTTCTTGCTGAATTGCCCCTTTTATTAGTACGTAGTGGCCTTCTTTGTCTCTCAAAACATCCCTGCATTTGAAGTCTATTTTATCTGAGATTAATATTGCTACATCTGCTTTCTTTTGGCTGTAGCTTGCATGAAATATTTTTTTCCATCCTTTCACTTTCAGTTTCTTTGTGTCCCTGTGTCTAAGATGAGTCTCTTGTATGCAACATATTGATGGTTCATTTTTTTTGATCCATTCTGCGAATCTATATCTTTTAATTGGGGAGTTTAATCCATTTACATTCAACGTTATAACCGTGAAGGCATTTCTTGAATCAGCCATCTTATCCTTTGGTTTATGTTTGTCATATTTTTCCCCTCTGTCTATTAATATCCTTTATTGTACCCATACCGAATCTCTTTAGTACTGAACCTTTCTCCAAGTCTCTCTGTCCTTTCTTTGTTTCTCTGCCTGTAGGGCTCCCTTGAGTATCTCCAGTAGGGCAGGTCTCTTGTTAGCAAATTCTCTCAGCATTTGTTTGTGAAAAATTTAAGCTCTCCCTCAAATTTGAAGGAGAGCTTTGCTGGATAAAGTATTCTTGGCTGGAAATTTTTCTCACTCAGAATTTTAAATATATCGTGCCACTGCCTTCTCGCCTCCATGGTGGCTGCTGAGTAGTCACTACTTAGTCTTATGCTGTTTCCTTTGTATGTGGTGAATTGCTTTTCTCTTGCTGCTTTCAGAACTTGCTCCTTCTCTTCTGTGTTTGATAGTGTGATCAGTATATGTCTCGGAGTGGGTTTATTTGGATTTATTCTATTTGGAGTTCGCTGAGCATTTATGATTTGTGTATTTATGTTGTTTAGAAGATTTGGGAAGTTTTCCCCAACAATTTCTTTGAATACTCTTCCTAGACCTTTACACTTTTCTTCCCCTTCTGGGACACCAATGAGTCTTATATTTGGACGTTTCATATTATCTATCATATCCCTGAGGTCCATTTCGATTTTTTCAATTTTTTTCCCCATTCTTTCTTTTATGCTTTCATTTTCCATTCTGTCATCTTCGAGGTCACTGATTCGTTGTTCAACTTCCTCTAGTCTTGCACTATGAGTGTCCAGAATCTTTTTAATTTGGTCAACAGTTTCTTTAATTTCCATAAGATCATCCATTTTTTAATTTAGTCTTGCAATGTCTTCTTTATGCTCTTCTAGGGTCTTCTTGATTTCCTTTATCTCCCATACTATGGTCTCATTGTTCATCTTTAGTTCTTTGAGTAGCTGCTCTAGGTGCTGTGTCTCTTCTGGTATTTTGATTTGGGTGCTTGGGCTTGGGTTATCCATATCGTCTGGTTTTTTCATATGCTTTATAATTTTCTGTTGTTTTTGGCCTCGTGGCATTTGCTGAACTTGATAGGGTTCTTTTAGGATTTGTAGACCAATTGAAGTCCTTATCTCTAATTTATCAGATCTACAGCTTCGTGGAGTACACTTTCTCTAACTAACCAGCAGGTGGCGTCCACGAGCCACCTGTTCTCCACGAGCCAGTTCTCCCCTGCTTAGCCTTTTTTGTGAGTGGGGGAGTGAGTCTTGTGGGGTCCAATTGGTGTACCAAGCTTGCGTGTGTAGTTGGTGTTGCCTGCCCTGTATATGGGGCGTGTTTCTGGGCAGTCAGGGGGGGGGGTGGCTCTAACAATCAAATCTCCCTGGTGCTCCTAGAGTTTTAAAGCTGCTGCAATAGTCTAATTCTTCAGTTCAGTCCTGCCACAGTTTGTCTCTGCCACTGACCCACAAGTCCTTGGTATTGGCGTATGGCTCCTGAGACTTGCAAGTGGGCCCCTCTTCCAGGCCGTGCACCCCGGGTCCTCTGTTGAGGGATGACTGTGCTATGTCACAGGTGAGTGCCGTCCCCCCAGGGCAGTTCTGGGCTGCTGGGCTGTGTAGGGAGGCTCCCAGTCTGCTGAAATGATGGCTGAATGGGGCTTTGTTAATTCACACTGCTCTACCTTCCCAACTCTGGGACAATCAGCTGAGGTTGCAGGGAAGGCTAATGTCCACGCCCAGTTTTGTGGTGTGTGCCTGTTATTTGAAGCACTTCCGTCACACTGGGTTGTCTGGGGCAGTTCTGGGCTATGGGGCTGGCGATGGGCAGGAGTGTTTCCTGTCCACCAAGATGATGGCTGTGAGCGGACATCCTTTCCCCCTTTTCTTTGGGACATCCTTTCCCCCTTTTCTTGGGAAGTTGTGGTGTTTAGTGAATTTTCTCAGCCACTGGATTATTGCGTTTTGTCTCAGAGCTCTCCTAGTTCTGCTCTTGACTTGACCTGCCCAAATAGCAAGTCTTTGAAGCTTTCTGTATTGGGCTTCTTAGAGTAATTGTTTTAGAAAAAGAAAAAAGGATTAAAAAAAAAAACAAACAAACAAAAAAAAAGGGGCCCTCCTCAGAGATCTAATGGGTTATTGAAATGCTAAGAGACAAAGCAACCAGGGCCATTAAGGAAAGGTCCACAGGGCAGAGAGATCAGCTTTTCTTCGGGATTTGCATATGCGCCTCAGGGCCCTTCCCCTTTCTATGTTCACCAGAACTCCAAAAATCCTCCGCTTTTATTTTGGAGTTTTTCGTGTTGTTTTTTTTCTATGCCTGTCTCCTCTCTGCTGGGCTGGCTGCTCTCAGATTCTCTGGTGTCTGGTCTCAGTCTATCTATGGTTGGAGTTTGAATCAGTAGAATGAGTTTCCGATAAGCGCAGCCACTGCAGTTCTCCCTTCTCCTTCCCGGAGCTGACAGCCCCTCCTCCCCCGGGACTGAGCCTGGCAGGGAGGGGCGCGGGTCCCCTGGCCGCAAAAACTTACAGATTTCGCTGATCTCAGCAGTTCCACGTTTTCATGAGTGTTGTATGAAGTATGCCCAAAGTCAGATTGCTCTGTGGTGTCCAGTCCACGCAGTTCCTGGCTTTCTACCTACTTTCCTGGAGGAGTAACTAAAACATACAGCTCACCAGTCTGCCATCTTGCCCCGGCTCCCCTGCCCATCTTTTGATACCATAAAACAGAGTTGCAGTTCAGGGAGACAGAGTTTTAGGCTTATAGGCCTTCTGATCTCCTGCTTCCCGCTTAGCAATAAACTCTTTCTCTCTTTGAAACCCCAGTGTCTCAGGAATTGGTCATTTGAGCACATCAGGCAGAGAACCCTCCACTTTTGATTGGTATCATCTCCATCGCTAAGCACCATGTTTTAAACCTAGTTCAACCTTAAATGTTTGAAGAAGAGAGCAGATTAGTGTGAAGACCAGCAAAGCAATAGCTGATTTATCTGTTGGGGCCTGACATACAATTTCTTTTTTCACTACCTACAGGGTCAAATTTAGTTGTAAAATCATAAACCCAGAAATGCTGAAATCTGCTTTACTTCTGAATATAAAAGCTGCAAATAAATAAATAAATAAATAAATAAAAATAAATAAATAAGTTTTAACCACCTTTCAATCTAAATCTAAATTTAGGAGAAGTAGTGGCATTGAGAATGGCTTGCTGTATTCTTTGCCAATGCTGATACAGGAAAATAATTTGTTTTTGCCTTGTCAAAAATTAAATTATGCTTTTTTGGTGAGTATGCTCCAGTAGAACTCTCATTCTAAGCCACAACAGGCCCTCACAGGTAAAAATTGCATACCCGGTTTATATCAGTTTCTTGAAGACTTGCTTCGACTAGGTTAAGATTATAGTCTGTTTTTATAGAAGGATCACCTTAAAATGTTGCTGAATCCGTACCCTTGTAATATTAGCCTTTATCAAAAGACACTATCTCATAAGCCCTTGACTTTATTCTCAATTGAATGTAGTGCCAGAAAAAAAAAAAAAAAACAACTCTGTAGGTAATTGTGAGGAACCTTTTGGTGAATATTGAAAACACAGGAAACTAAAAGTACTTTTTATGCACTGGCCAGATAACTTGCAAATTTATTTTTTAAGAACTGCACTAATGATAATGAGCTCATCTTGGATCTGATAACTTGTATTCCTTTCCTTTGGTTTTTGAATGGTTGTTGATTGGATTTGATTTAGCAAGCCCTTTCCTACCTTTATTAGAAGTAAGTAGAACACATTATAGTGTCATATAACACCACCCAAGGTGAAGGTGCCCGTAAGCCATCTGTTTCACCCCCTCATTATATAAATGTAGAAAATGAAGCCTCAATAAATGATGAGGCTCAAACTGATGAGGTGGCAGAACTGGTATCCCTACACTTTAAATCTAGGACTATCGTACCACTTTGCCAAACAAATATGACACTACGTAGTCTTTGCGACTTAATCTCGATTTGACTTTACACCGTTAATTCCCACTTTTCACAACCAGAACCAGCAACCACAAACGCGGAGAGCGCACCCCTCAAGGTAACCGATTCTCAGCACAATCACATAAAAGCAAACCAACCAAGTTTTAAACCGGCGAACGCTCATCTTCGGATTGTAGCAAATTGTAAAAATCGAGGCATATAAATTAAAGGTCGTTTTTGGCAAGCAATTTAGAGCAAGTATCGCCTCACTTCTTTTAGACCTCCCGGCTAACGGTCCCGATTTGCATAGAGGTTTTAAGAATGGAAGACTTGAACTTCTCAAGTCACGTTACGCCTTGTAGAAATGGAAAATTTCTAGGGGGTTTATTATAATCGTGGGAGCAGGTATTGAAATCAGAATTGCTGCCGAAAAGATTTCAACTTTCCAGGAGTTCTGGCACTCAAGATATCGCTACTACCGACCGCCACCTTAACCCCCGCATCCTGAAACTCGCTTCCAATCTTATATACTGTTATCTAACAGTGCCCAGCACTTTTGTTGGCTAGATGGTTGGCCCTAAAAAGGGCCTTTGGAATTATAGCACGTAAAATGGAAATAGTATTTTAACCTCCGAAGCCATAGAGGGTGCGTCCCTGGCGTTTGAGGGCGTACACCACATCCATGGCAGTAACAGTTTTACGCTTGGCGTGCTCAGTGTAAGTGACTGCGTCCCGTATAACGTTCTCCAGAAATACCTTCAGCACACCTCTCGTCTCCTCATAAATAAGGCCAGAAATCCGCTTAACCCCTCCACGCCGAGCGAGACGCCGGATGGCTGGCTTTGTAATCCCTTGGATGTTGTCTCTCAAAACCTTGCGGTGACGCTTAGCACCACCTTTGCCTAAGCCTTTTCCTCCTTTTCCTCTCCCAGACATGGCTGACACACCTAGAAGAAACTTACAGTGTTACCAAATGTGACCCTTCTCCTGATATAGAAGAGTATCGGACCAGATTGAAAACAGAAAGCGCACCAGCGGGAAGAGTGCGAACTTGTCCACGCCCTCTTGAGATTTCGTCATTTCTGCTACTTCCCTCCCCCTCTCCTCTCCACTTGTCCCTTTTTCTGACTTACATTTTTGTCGGTAGTTCCCGGGAGAATTTAAATCAGAACACGAAGTTTCCGGATTCAGCAGCTGTTTTTGCCTCTTTCTTCTCTCCATTGTAAGCTCCCCGAAGGCGTTAAATTTAGGCTAAGAGGAAAGGTCTTCCGGGTGAAAGAGCAGAGGAAGAGAAAATACCTTTTCTAGAGATGGGAGGGAGAGAGTGCCGGAATTTGGAGAATGGACAGAGAAGAGAGCACCAGCGCTCGCTCTGGTCCCAAAAAAGGGTTTCAAGATTCTCTGGCTTCTGAACCACAATCTGCAACAAAAACAGTTCAGATAGCTAGGTTGACAGCCTGATGAGGCAGGCGATCTCTAGAGCAGCGCATCTGGTGTGTGAGTGTGTGTGTGTCAGGGGGTGGGGGGTCCTCCAAAATTCCTGAATCTAGTTTATTTTGTTGATCCGAGGCATGGATTTTCAGCTCACCCAGGAGAAATCAGATCCTAAGAAAATTGGTCGCACCATATTGTCAAGCCTACCTTCTTAAGGAGGCCAGTGAATCCCAACACGCTGTCACCCAAAGCTCTGCTGAAAGAAACAATATTTGTCCTTTAGAATGGACCCGTGTTTCCAGCCAAGAATTCAGTTCCCGAATTGTGTCATGTTTCAGGATCCTACATGGAGCTAGGAAAGTCTGTTGAATTGGGTTTTGCAAGAGGACCTCTACTTTAAACCAAGACTCACTACCAGAAACTGCCCTATGAAACTGAGTGCTTAACAAGTGCAGGGCCCTCTGTAGGAGAATCCACAAGAATTTATCTTGGTTTCTGCATCAGAAAGAATTCATTTATTTATTTATTTTTGAAAAATGTTTACTATCTTAAAAAAGTCTTATGTGCCCTGTTTCATCTCTCCTTTGGCTCTGTCTACCTTCTCTATGCTGATGAATCCCAGCTATATCTTCATCCAGACTTCTAGGCTCCAGACGTGTTTTCTTTAGCCATTTAAAACTAACTCTTCAAAACACAAAATCTAAATACAAAATCTCCAAGGTGATTCTCATGAGAGCGGAGGGGACTCATAGTTTCCCTCATAAACTTGGTCCTCTTTTTATCTGCTCATTGAAAGGCCACTATGTATCCTTGCACCTGCATGCTTAAGCCAAAACCCTGAATTCACACTAGATATCTTCTCCCTTGGCTACTTCAGAGCAGAGATACACACTTGCTCTTTTCTGACCATTTCGCAACTGTTACAGAATCTATCACATTATTTCACAACTTTGCATTGCTCCTCCCTCTTGACTGTGTGTTCCTTTCTGGCAGTGATTTTTTTTTTTTTTTTTTCCCTCTGCAAACTGACATGTAGTTCAACATCTAGCATAAACCCAGCAATTATTTATTGAGCAGTTCCTGCATTTGACTGCTTTCAAATACTAATAGGAAAGGAAGGCATAACCGAATTGCAACATGACAAAACAACCACTAGCCAAGACTACAGAAGTGATGGTTTTTGGTGTCAGAGAGGATAGAACCCTAGACAGAATTAGACAGCATGCCTAAACACTTTCCTTTCAATACTCTTCACCCCCGCCCCCTCCCCAGGGACCTAATCACCCATTACCTAAAAAAAATTGTCTCCAAAATAACTTCTCCCTTTCCTGTTGTAAGTGAAATTCAGTCTGACCAAAGCAGTTCACTCTCAGGTGTGAAATACTGTGATATTGGCAGCACGTGTGACTCATAGATTCAAGTAGATCGAATCTAAATAAATTTACCTTCTAAAAGAACAAGTTTGGCAATTCTCTCCAAGAGGAGTGTGGAGAAAAATGTTATAGAGGAATGTGAGAAGCTTCTAACCAGTGCAGTGTTTAACACAGGTGCTAGCTCAGCACAGCTTTTGGCTTTCTTTTCACAATCCGTCAGCTGCATTGCTCCAGCTAAGTTATGCTACGGAAGGACAGGCGGCCATTTGGCTATTGGCAGGAGTTGGCTGATTTCAACAGTTTTATGGAGAACAGCCATCTGCTCTTGTACTTCCTGTTCAATCTTATCTTTCATGTGAACTACTCAAAAAAACTATTAGACTTTCTTCTCTTTGATTCTCTACCGGGTCACAGTTATTTTGCTTTAAAACTTGTTGCTTCTCAACCTAATAAGACTTTTTAACACTGCATTTAGACTCCTTCAACCTGATCCCTGCCTGCCTTTCCAGCCCTATCTTCTCACCACATCCATCCCACCTGCGCTAGCCACAGCAAGTTACTCCATAGATCCTAAACACATATTACATTTTTTTTTTTATTTTTGAGGCTCCTGGTATATGAAAAAAAAAAAAAAAAGCCCAAACAGGGTTATAAAATGTTATGTTTTCAGTGTTTGCATTTAATTAGTCAATGTTTTAAGTAGACACCCAATTACATGAATGATAATGTATAACTTCATTTGTAGATTGTATCAAAAGTCTAAATTTGAAGTCATTCATAAATTTGAGGACTACCTTATGGTCCTGAGTTTCCTACAATAGAACCTACTAGTTCATGCCTTTACTTCTTGCCTTTTGATATGCTATTTCCTTGGTCTAGTTTGTCCTTTTATTGTTTGATAAAATTCCTTTTTAAGTCATGGCTTATATGGCAGTTCCCCAGGTTGTTATTTCCTCCTTCCAGTTGTCATACTACTTTGGATATATCTTTGTTAAAAATATTATTAATAGCTATCTTTTAATAAATGCTCTATGAAATATATTACATGGATTATTTTATTTCATTCTCAGGTAAACCTATGGTATAGCTAATTTTTGTGACCCTCATTTTACCAATGGGAAACCCATTGGTTTCTGCATTCTTTAAGGGAAGGAGTCAGAGGGATGTGGGCTGGAATTTTTCTCCATCACTTTCCTCATCTGTAAAATGGGGTTCATAATATTTTCTCTCAAGGCTGTGAGTATTAAATGAAATAATATATGTACATGATTGATTACAAAAATATTAAAAAGAATGTTGGGGAAGAAGATACATATAAAAACTTTAGCCCTTAAAATATATATAACCCTTAAAATTCCTGGCTTAAATCTTATGAGGATGATAAGTGGAGTGAAAATACATTTGTATAGCGTTAAAATACAGTGTATAACGTATTACTTGATCTTGATACATTGCAGGGAATATTTTATATCATAAAACAAAAATATTGCATAAACTCTAAATTTAAGTTGTATAGTACAGGCAGCAAGTGTTAAGGATCAGTAGAAAGGGAAAAGGTGTTAAGCTTTTATCTAATGAGCAGGATGTCAAGGGAATGAATTTAGGTCAGAATGGTTTAAGGAAAGAAGCTCAAAATTCTTTGGTTTCTCAGTTTGGTCCAGGGCTGCAGCCACTTAAGATGAAGGGGGATCAGTGTATGGCCTGAAAAACCTATAAACCAAAGATTCAACTGTTATCAGGTTGGGATACTTATAAACCTGGGGCTATTTGAAGCTAAAGACTAAACACAGACAGTCTTCCTGGAGCATCTATTTTAACTTAGTCAATTTCTTTTTTAGTAAAAACAAATGTGCACATAAAAAATATGGCATGCCTAATAATTCATTAAACTTTTCTTTTACCTGCTTATTTCCTATATAGTAAATTTTAGTGTTCTCATGACTGTTTTGTTTTGTCTTGTTTTGTTTCATTAGTGTTAACTAATGAAATCCCAATGGTCAGTCTTGATATTACAGGCCTTTACAATTTCTGGTGAAAGAAACCAGAAATATTAGGAGAATATATTTCCCTTCTCCCCATAGCTGCAGAAAAGCAGAGTTTCTTATGCATCATAAACCTGCTTCTGATATGGTGGTAGATTGAAAACTTTCATAGGAATATCACTCCAATATGGTGACTAGGTGAAATTGAACTGAAATGGTTTTATATTCTGTTGGTAAAGGTGACTTATAAGACAACCATCTATCAGAGATTGCTATATTCTAAGAAATGTTATTGATAGCCTTAAAAGTTTACTAGTATGATTGTCTTATTTAATTTGTTGTCCCGGAATTAATATTTAAATTGGTACCTTGGTTTTCTGAGAAGTAGAAATTATTATAAGATTTCTTTGTTAAGCTAGAGGAAGACTTGGAATTTTCTCATTCTCTATGTTATAAAGGTAAAATAAATTTCATGACTGTTGGATTCTATATTTGAATATAGTTTGAGAATCTTTTTCTTATTTAAATGAACACATCCATATATTATGGTCAAGAGTTCATACACTTTGAAGAAAGAACATTGCAAGGAAACATGACACTTGGGTGGGCAGCCTTGGGCTGTCATCCAGACCCCATGGGGTAATTTCCTGTTCTGTTGGGAATAGTTTGGTGGAGAAGTTTGAGAAATATTGGGTGGTTTGATTGCATGATGGAAAAGTATTTCAGTGCTTTAAAATTGATAAATTTAAAATTGGAAATTCCATCATTTTCCTTTAGAATATTATGCAGTCTTTGTTACTTACCCAAGACAAGCCATAATTTCTCTGAAACTCAGTTTTCTTATCTATATAGTAAGGAAAATTAACATGTTTCATAGAGTTGTGGGGATTAAATGAAATATTATATGTAAAAGAACTCTGAAATCCTGGATAGTGTTATATATGTGTAAGGCATTATTACAAATCTACCACAGGAAGGAGTAACATTTGGTCACATCAGTTGTACTTTGTATCACATTTTAGATTTCCCTAGAGCAGGAGATTGCTGCTGCCCATGGGGACTCAAAGATATTAAGCTAACAAGTTTCTACATTGTGTTCAGTGTTTAGAAACCTCCTAAAAATCACTTATTTTATTTTTACTTCAGTAGGAAGAAGATAATTCATATTGTCACCATCAAGGGAAATTTTAAGCTTCTTGGGTCTATTTTTGATCTCAGGTATAAGTTTTTTTATAACGTTTGGATGCAGTGCTTTTTCAATATAATAAGCATATGATTAAGTTTTATATTAAACTTTTTAAAGCATAATTTTAAAGCATCAGTAACCTTTACATAGCCGTTGTTTTATGAACAATACCTCAAAGCTTGAAACTAAAAGGCAAAGAATCATCAATATCTTATTGATGCTCAGTCTTGAAATTATAGGCCCTTAGTTTTTGGTGAAACAAATTGCAGAACAGAAAGTCAAAATTTTAAGCATTAGAAAACACTGTCTTTACTGAAGAGAATGTTAGCAACTCAGAATCAATGAATACTTTATTTGCTTTGAAAGTGCTCATAAGCACTTGAATATTGAGAAACTAGTCAACATTGTAAAGGAAAAGTAAATATTTTTGGCCTTATTCTTCCTTGACTTAGAAGGGTTTCATTTACAGAATCTAATTGACCACTGGCGTGGGGGTGTGGAAGAGGTGCCTCACGGGGGTGGAGAGGCCCGCACCAAACCAAGGCGAAAGGCTTTAATGTACAAGTTGGGAAAGGTCAGCACAGTACAAATAAAACGGTTTTGGCAGGGTTCCGAAGTCAAGTAAAAGTACCTTCAAATTTTGTTGGCTTCAAACTACATATAGTTTTGTCAATCCTCAGTCATGATATAATGCACCTACAGCGCTTAGCACAGTGTCAGGCGCTAAATAAGTAGCTATGGAAAGAGGCGTTATAGTAAGAGGTAACTTGAAACATAAGCTAAAATGAAGGGCATGTTTGTATTCGGAAGGGACCTCTTAAAATGCAAATACCAAGCGTGCAAAAACACTTTATAAATCGCTTTTACCAAAGTTATATCCATTTAAAGGAAAGGTCTAAAATACATATTACAAAAAAGGGGAAAGGGAAAAGTACAAGGGAAGATTAGCATAAGAAGCTTCTGCCCCCGTAAATAGGATTGAATTCTAGCCAATGAGATCACTAATCTAAAACTTCCTCGTTTGAGGCCCAATCAAGACGAGACTATGTCTATAAATAAGACTGCCTACCCCTACTCTCCCAAAACTAGTGAGCAGTTATGGCTCGTACTAAGCAGACTGCTCGTAAGTCGACTGGGGGCAAAGCTCCGCGAAAACAGTTGGCCACCAAGGCGGCTCGTAAGAGTGCGCCAGCTACGGGCGGCGTGAAGAAGCCGCACCGCTACCGGCCTGGTACCGTGGCCCTGCGGGAAATCCGGCGCTACCAGAAGTCTACCGAACTGCTGATCCGCAAGCTGCCGTTCCAGCGGCTGGTGCGCGAAATCGCGCAGGATTTCAAGACGGATCTCCGCTTCCAGAGTTCCGCTGTGATGGCGCTGCAGGAGGCGAGCGAGGCCTACCTGGTGGGGCTGTTTGAGGACACGAACCTGTGCGCTATCCACGCCAAGCGCGTGACTATTATGCCTAAGGACATCCAGCTGGCCCGGCGCATCCGCGGGGAGAGGGCTTAAGATATGCGTTCTTAAGCAGGTTACCTAAAGGCTCTTTTCAGAGCCACCCATAGTCTCATCAAGAGTAGCTGTACCAGCTTTTAGGCTGATTAGGGCGTGGAGGAATCAGGAATACGTGGCCGCTCGCGTGGTGTGTGATGAAGTCAGGCAGATAAACGCTAAAGGGAGTAGTGGAGAGAGGTCAAGATAGTTCTGGCCAAAACGGTTTTTATATAACCGTTTGCTTTTAAAATCCAGGTGGCCAATTCTCCCAGTAGAAACTTCACCAA
Organism: Choloepus didactylus; assembly: GCF_015220235.1. Classification (NCBI taxonomy): domain Eukaryota; kingdom Metazoa; phylum Chordata; class Mammalia; order Pilosa; family Megalonychidae; genus Choloepus; species Choloepus didactylus. The sequence goes on from NC_051308.1 coordinate 116,860,766, forward strand.
AGGATCGAATGTGCTGTAGCGGTCTGTAACATTCTGTAATGGATTAACACCACTGTGAACACAGAATAATCCTGGTAAAAAGCTATCCTTGTAATTCTCTTGGGATGGGAATTTGACTTTTCAACTCGATTCTAGTACTAAGCCAGGTGTTAGGTAAAATCTGGAAGCTCCAAGTAGTTAAACCTGATCTGATTTTAACTGAACGGGGGCAAGGGAGATGGCGCCGGGCCCGAGATGTGTAAAATCCAGAGCACAGGGTGGGGATGGAGGCAGATTTTTTGAAAACATCATTAAACCTTTTCTTGTTCGCGTTTGAAAATTGCGTAAATCTTGCTTCTAGTTTAATATTTTTCTCATTGCATTAATACAGGCAGTGCAAACCAGAATGAGAATTTAAGAGGGGTGGGGGGGAATAAATACCTGGCGCTTACAAAAGTGTGGACTGAGCTATTCGTGCCCACTCCCTCGCCACAAAAAATAATTTTTAAAAGCCAAAAACTTCACAAAGCATAGAGGAGTAAAAATAAGAGAAAATTAACGTCTTAGCTGGCGTCTCAGACTTTTGTCCATACATAAGGCTACAATTAAAAGTGAAAACTCAAAGACGCGCTCCACGTAATTTACTGATTAATATGAAATGGGACATTTTGATTGGCTAACAATCTTTTGTTTTAATGACCACTAAGGAAGGGACACCAGACTCCTATTATTTACATGGACTCCACCCCTCTATGACGACACTATTGTAAATCAACCAGTAAAAATGCAGCACTGAGTGGGTCCTTATTTGCATAGGGGCTCTATAAGTAACGCGGACCCAGAGCGTTTTATCGTAATCGGTGGTGTTTCTCTTTGTGTGGTCTCGCTCTTCTCGCAGAAATGCCAGATCCAGCAAAGTCTGCTCCTGCTCCTAAAAAAGGCTCGAAAAAGGCTGTTACAAAGGTCCAGAAAAAAGATGGTAAGAAGCGCAAGCGCAGCCGCAAAGAGAGCTATTCCGTCTACGTGTACAAGGTGTTGAAGCAAGTCCATCCTGATACGGGTATTTCTTCTAAGGCCATGGGCATCATGAATTCATTCGTCAATGATATTTTTGAGCGCATCGCTGGGGAAGCCTCTCGCTTGGCACACTACAACAAACGTTCAACCATCACATCTCGCGAGATTCAGACCGCCGTGCGTCTGCTGCTGCCCGGCGAACTGGCCAAGCATGCCGTGTCGGAGGGCACCAAAGCGGTCACCAAGTACACCAGTTCGAAGTAAGGGCAAGTAAGAGATGCAATAGGTCAGCTACTTTATCCCAAAGGCTCTTTTCAGAGCCACTTAAATAATCAGAGAAAGCAGCTGTAAGCACTTGTGGGACTGGCTTAGCTTGTGTCTCATAGGGGTGAAAGTCCTGATTTAGTCACTTTCTTTTTCTCAGCTGTAGGGCGTTTTGCCCATTTTCTGTCCGGCTCCTGTTACGGCATATTTAGCAATCAAATGTATGGAGGCGTTTTTGATAGCCATGGCTTGGGGGTTGCTAATGGCATCTACTGGGGAAACTGCTAAACATCCTGCAATGAATGGGATATTGCCCTATCACAAAAGAAAACATTTCCAGGGCAAGGGCTTTGTCTTGTGCTGTGTGTCAACTTAATTTCCCTGATACCACCTCAGTGCTGTCCAAATACATTCCCAGGTGTTTCTGAAGTTTCCTAATTCGATTAGGTTGGAGGTGGGACCTGGAGAGAGTTTTTAGTGCCTTCAGGTCGTCTTGTGGGTTTTTTGTTGGTTTTTTTTCCTTAGGTTTTGGGGATTTGGTGCCTATATGTTAGACCCGCAAAAACTAACTTGCCTGGGTTGTATCAGAATCTTTGTGTCACAAATACTCTGAGAAAGGGAACCGTTTGAAGGTGAGTGGAGAGGGAATTTATGGTGTGCAGAAGGTCAGTTAACGTGAGGGATGAATTTCTGAGGGCGTCTCGGTTCAAAAACTTGCGTAAGTCAAGACTAGTCCTGACAAAGGCTGGTAGGTGGTTCTTTTACCAGTTAAATGTATCCTTAAGGCAATAAAAATCTTAGTTTACAATTCAGTTGACAGCGGGGCTTTGAAACTAAGCCATTGATAAATTTGGGGGGATTTACATGGCTATTTTGTGTTTGCCATTAACTTTACTAATAGTTTTATAACACTAGAGTTCAAATTTGCACCCAATTAAAAGTTTCCTGAAATGTGCTGTATATGATTTCTTTCACTGGGATTTAGATTGTTGATTTCTCTCTTGCAATGACCACCAGACAAGAGGCCAGAGAAAAATGACTCAACTGAGAATTGAAATTTCCCAGTGAAAGTAAATAAATCATATACAGTGTGTTTTGTGGTTAAATATATATATATATACTCAGTAAGTGAGAAAGCCAGAATGGTCTTGTTTTCTCCCAGTCTGGCGATCTGAGAGTCTGTCCCGTCTTCCAGCCTAGGATTCTCAAGTCCAGGGGCATTCTTCCTGAAAACTAGGGACTATGCCTTTTACTGTCTTTTGAAGTTAAGCATTGTCAGCTGGCTCACGTACTCAAAAATTATCATTCATTACCCACTGACAAAAGGATTAAGTTCCAGCTCCTTATCCTGAAAGTAAAGGCCTTCCACCATCTAGCCAAAACTTAATTTCTTCAATTACTCATTTTCCTCAGTCTTCCAGCTTAGCCAAAATGTTCTATTCACTGTCCTATAAGGCATCTTAAGGTTCCCGTCCTCTGTGCTTTTGTTTATATTGGTCTCCTGAGTCTCGGTACTCCCATTCATTCTCTTGATTACTCAAAGCCTATCATCCTGGCAATTGTTTAAACTCTTGCTCAAGTCTTACTCCATGAAGCTTTTCCATCCCATGCCAGTTTACGAGAAAGTCTTTCTCCTTTTAACCCTTAAGGTCTTGTTCCCTGCACAAATTTTTGTGATGTATTTAGCTTTGTTCCTCATCTCTTAACTCTTTACTTGTTTTTATATTGTGTTTATCTTCTACTTGAGGGCAGGGTTTATTTTTTCATTTTTCTTGTTATTTTCCACAGAGCCTGTTCCAGTGCCTACTATAAAACAGCTTCTCAGTGGAAATTTGTTGCTTGATTGTCCAGACCTTAGAACACAAGAAAATTGATCTGGGGTGTTAAGTTCAAGCACTCCAGCAAGCTCTATATCCTAATATTTTCTCTTTTGCACCATGATCTCATTTTTATTTGAGAAAATGGATATCTACATATAGGCATATATTAAGTATTTACATTAATTTTTTGACACTGTCATTGTTTACATAGAAAAACATTTTAGGTCAATAATATTTGCATTTATGCACCGGAAAAAAATGTGAAAGGGTATACATCATAATGGTAACAGTAGTTATTTCTTAGTATTAAGATCTTTCTCTTTTTTGCTTTTATTTATATATTCTAAATTTCTTACCATAAGTACATACTAATTTTTTAATCAGAAACAAAGTAAGCAGAGGTTATTTCATAACCTAGATTTCAGCAAACCACTAGGTACCTGCAGATAACTGGGCCCATTAAAATATATGCTTCTAACTTGAGTTGCTCAGTCCCTTATAACTCTTACACAATGATTTAATGATCTCTTGTTAATGCCCAGTTAAAAAATGATAGCTTTTCTTCCAAATATTCTTCAGTCGTCTCATCACACCCCTCCAACCCAACACTTATTTTGATGTGAAAATGGATGCCATCCAGTGTTTCCTCAAATTTTTTCTTCTCTCCTCAAATACCTTTGCAAGTTAACTTTTCTCTCTTTCTTAGCTTCTGTCATCTGTCAAGAATGGTTTATATTTTTTAAAATTTTTTTGAAAGTGAATTCAAGAATTCTGTTTTTTTAACTTGGTGCTCTTCCTACCAAAATTAAGGAGATAATCCAGGAAGGAAATAAGGAGTGTGGTACATTAAATTATGTACCCCAATTTAGAAGTGTTCTTAATCTTAATCCACATTCCTGTGGTTGTGAACCCATTGTAAATAGGACCTCTTAAAGATTTATTTTTTCATTAAGGTGTGGTCTGAATCAGGTTGGATCTTAATCCTGATGACTGGAGTCCTTATAAGCAAAAAAAAAAAAAAAAAAAAAAAAATGCAGACACAGAGATAGAAAGCCATGGGGAGGAACTGGAAACAGGAATCCAACAGAACCTGACTAATGAGGCCAAGCTTCTGGGACATTATGCAGCCACCCTGAGGCATTGATGCTTTGCTTTTCTGTCCACCTGGATGCTACTTTTTTTTGTTTCCCACTTCTTCCTGAAGACTGGCTGCTAGTGATCCTGGATCCTGGATTTCTCTGTCACATGGCAAGGCACATGGTGGTGTCTGCTAGTCTCGCCATTCTCTTCCGGGTTTCATTGCTTTCAGCATCTTGCTTCAGTGGCTTTCTCCCCTAATTCTTTCTTGCTTCTTTATCTTGTGATACTCTTTTAATTGCCCTTTAATAATCATTGACCTAGTTAAAACAACTGTTACAGATTTGAAAATCCTGAGAGAGGCAAGTAAAGTACTGCACTTGACAGCTTCCCTTCAGCTAATGTATTTTTATGGCCAAACAGTGAGATTAGAGTGGAAGTCTTTCACTCTTTTTTCTTCAGTTTTATTGAGATATAGTCACATACCATATAGTCATCCACAGTGTACAATCAGTTATTCAAAGTACCATCATATTGTTGCGCATTCATCACCATAATCAATTTTTGAACATTTTCATTACTCAAAAAAAAAAAAAGAATAAAAATACAAGTAAAAAAGAACACCCAAATTTCCCATCCACCCCACCACCCACTCTCTTTTGAGATGCTAGAAAGATGTTCTGTTTCTCCAGTGTTTGCAAACAATGATGAGGACAGAGGTACATTTTTGAAGATGAAAAAAGGTTTGTGGTATTAGGATAAAGGGCTTTAAATATCAGATCCAGAGATTGTTGCAAATATAGAAATGGGCTTGGGCTGGATCAGGTCCCAATATCATCAACATGGGACCTTGGTCAAGCCATCTTTTTTCTCAAGGATTGTTGAATGGATTGTAGTATGTATGAAAACCTATAAGGATGACAGTTTACTCTTGTGTCATGATTTTTAGATAAGCACCTCATTTTTAGACTGGGTGCAACTCCTAAAGCAGATATAAAAGTAAAACTTAATACATTAGAATTTGGACACCTATAATTCAAGCAGTGAACAACAGATGGGAAATAAGTATGCAATCTCTTTGTGGGATAAAGTAGGAATTATCAAAGAACATCAGTCTTTAACAAAAGAGGAACAAGATTCTTTTGGGAAATGACTAGGTTTAATCATTGAATATACCTGTATAAAGATAATTACAATTCAAGGCAAAATATGTTAGATTCCAAAAGAGGGGTAAGAAGGAATCAGGTGAGTTGAGGAGAGTGAAAGGTTGCATCTGACTGAAGGGTTTAGGAAAGTTCCATGAGGACTGCTTACTATGTGCCAGCTGCTGTGTTAGGTGATGGGGATACAAAGATTTCCTCCTTTTCACCCCCTCTCTTACCTGCCCACCTACTGCCATCTCTGTCAAGTCCATGAGGTTGAACTGAAATTCTCTTGTCACCAATACATCAAGCATCCTCGGGGCATTTTTTAAAAGTTTTAGTTTTACCTAATTTTTTACTGTAACCTCTTTCAAGTTTTTAATCATCTGATTTGGGTGGATGGGATTCTCCATTATTCCATCTTTATTCTGTGATTAGAGAATTGTCCAGGTTGTAACCTGTTCCTTTTACTTTAATATATATCTTTTAATTTTTAAAAATTTTCCCCTAGGCTATTATTTTATGTCATTATATTAAACATCCCTGGCTGTTCCACCTTCCCGCCTACAGAGTTAAAAAAAAACAATTTAAGTCATATACTTGGCTTACAGCATCTCCAAACTGCTAGAGCTTTGTTCACCATGGTCCTACTTTTAGAGAAATTTTATTTTCTTGATCTCTTTGAGATTTCTCTTTTCTTGGGGTGTGACTATAATAGTGGTAAATGAACAAGCCTTTTAAAAGTCATTTCAAATGACTTTTAAACAGGACATTCTGTTGGCTCAAAGTATGCATAGTATCCAACCATGCCTCACCACCTCCACTGCCATCTCCCTGGTCCCAGTTACCATCATATCTCCTGTAAATTTGCAGTGGCCTTCTAACTTGTCTCTCTGCTTCTTCCCTCTCCCTTCTCTCTGTGTTTTTCACAAGGCAGCTAGAGTGTTTTTGAAACATAAGTCACGTCATGTCACTCCTGTACCCTCCTCCCCAAGTGAAACCCTTCAATGGCTTCCATGTTTTCTAAAGGCCCATATCCTTACAATGGACTCCATCTACCCTTCTGGCCTTATCTTTTACCACTCTCTCTCTTGCTGCACCATTTCAGCTCCTTGCTCTTTCTTGAATACACCAAGGCCCTCCTATCTAATGACGTTTGCAGTTGCTATTTCCTACTCTGGAAAAGGGCCCCCAACCCCACCCCCCACCCCCATTGAATATCTGCATGGCCGGCTTCCACATTTCTTTTAGTTTTCTACTCAAAAGTCACCTTACCACCTGTTCTAGTTTGCTAATGCTGCCGGAATGCAAAACACCAGAAATGGATTGGCTTTTATAAAAGGGGATTTATTTGGTTACACAGTGTATTAGTTAGGGTTCTCTAGGGAAACAGAATCAATGAGAGATATCTATGAATATAAGATTTATAAAAGTGTCTCATGCAACTGTGGGTATGCACAAGTCCAAATTCCATAGGGCAGGCAGCAAACTAGCAACTCCAATGAAGATGTTCGATGAACGCCTCAGGAAACGAACTGGCAACTTCGACAAACTCCTCAGGAAACACTTCACTGGGCAGCCGAAGAAGTAGTGCAGGTCCTCTATCTGTCTCGCTTAAAAGTCTTCAACTGATTGATTGAATTAAATCCAGCCAACTGCATTCTCTCATTGTGGAAGATACGCCCTTCATTGATATCATCAGTCACAGCTGCAGCCAATTGACTGATGGTTTAATAAACCAGCCTGTTGGTTTATTAACCAGCCGCAAATGTCCTCACAGCAACGGTTAGGCCAGTGCTTGCTTGACCAGACAGCTGGGTACCATCCCCTGGCCAAGTTGACATATGAACCTAACCATCACACACAGTTACAGTCTTAAGGCCATAAAGTGTCCAAGGTAAGTCATCAACAATCAGGTTCCTTCACTGGAGGGTGGCCAATGGTGTCTGGAAAACCTCTGTTAGCTGGGAAGGCACGTGGCTGATGTCTGCTCCAGAGTTCTGGTTTCAAAATGGCTTTCTCCCAAGATGTTCCTCTCTAGGCTGCAGTTCCTCAAAAATGTTACTCTTAGTTGCTCTTGGGGTGTTTGTCTTCTCTTAGCTTCTCTGGAGCAAGAGTGCTTTCAATGGCCATCTTCAAACTGTCTCTCATCTGCAGCTACTCTCTCAGCTTCTGTGCATTCTTCAAAGTGTCCCTCTTGGCTGTGTCAAGCTCATTCCTTCTGTCTGAGCTTATGTATTGCTCCAGTAAACTAATCAAGGCCCATGCGGAATGGGTGGGGCCACACATCCATGGAAATTATTCAGTCAGAGTCATCACCCATAGTTGGGTGGGGCACATCTCCATGGAAACACTCAAAGAATCACAATCTAATCAAAACTGATAGTCTGCCCACACAAGATTACATCAAAGATAATGGCATTTTGGGGGATGTAATACATTCAAAACAGCACATTCCACAACCTGGACCCCAAAATGATGTGATCTTTCCATATACAAAATACATTCATCCCACAACAATATCACAGAAACTTAAATCATTTTAGTAACAATAGTTAAGGACAAGATCCCATCAAAATCAGTTACAGGAGTGGTCTGTCCAAAAGCAAAATTCCCTTCAGGCTCTGTACCTGTGAAACTTAGAACAAGTTATATGCTTCCTATATACAAAGGAGGGACAATCATAGGATAAACATTCCCATTGCCATAAGGAGAAAGAGTAAGGAAAGCAGGGTTTAAGGGACCAAAACAGTTCCTAAAACTGCAAGACAAACTCCATTAGATTTCAAAGTCTGAGAGTCATTTACGGAATGACATTGCATCCTTGGGGCCTGAGAGAGCAGGAGTCTAACCCTTCCTAAGGGCCTTTGCAGCAGCCCTTTCTTCTCCAAAAGCTGGGGTGAGTATTCCAACATATCCACACATTGGGGAGACCACCTTCTCAGCACCACCTTCCTCAAACATCGGGGCAGCACCCAGATTCCCTTCCATCTCCGGGGCACACCCTCATCCCTTTCAGAACAGTGGGTGGTGGCCAGGCCCTCCCCAGTCCCCTGGGAATATGCTCCACCCTTTTTGAGTCCTGAGATGGCAACACCTTTCCTGAACATGGAGGTGGAAGGCCCACCCTTGACCTCTGGGGCAAACTCACCCTTTCCATGTGTGTGGTCCACTCTGTTCTCCCAGCCTGAGACCTCTTGACCCCAGACTTCAACCTCCATGGCTCTGTCTTTGAAGAAATTTTTCCATCAATTTGTTCCTTGTCTGTCTCCTCCAGTCCCTACCAGCAGTGGCTCTGTCTGTAAAGAGCTCGCAAAAATTCTGTTGGCTTCACATGAAGCACACAGGGGTCAAAGCTGTTAGACAATAGGACTTTCCACAAATCCTTTCCGCTTAACTCCTTCTCCAATCTGAAATGGCGGCTGGGTCCCTTGTTTGCTTACATTCTCATGCTAAGCTGTAGCTTCTAGGGTTTCACCCCTTGGAAGCCCAGAGTTTTTCAGGCCATCAATTTCTGATTTCTTTGAAACCAAGAGTTCATTTATCAGCTTTTCTCTGTCTTCTCACATTTTCCTATAAGCTGCAAGTAAAAGCCAGGCTACTACTTCTATATTTTGCTTGGAGATCTCATCAGCTAAATATTCCAGATTGTCACTTTCAAATTCTGCCTTCCATCCAACACCAGGACTCAATTTTGCCAAATTCTCTACCACTTTAAAACAAGGATCACCTTCCTTCCAGTTTGCAATGACACTTTCATCATTCTGTTCAAGGCCTCATCAGAAGTATCTTTACAGTCCATATTTCCACAGTCTCTTCAAAGCAGTCTAGGCCTTTCCATCAAGCTGCTCACAGTTCTTCCACAGTCTTCCCCTTATCCATTTAAAAAGCCATGCCAACATGTTAGGTATTTGCAAACTCAGCAGCACCCCACTTCTGGTACCAAAATCTGTTCTAGTTTGCTAATGCTGCCGGAATGCAAAACACCAGAGATGGATTGGCTTCTATAAAATGGGATTTATTTGGTTACAAAGTTACAGTCTTAAGGCCATAAAGTTTCCAAGGTAAGTCATCAACAATCAGGTGCCTTCACCAGAGGATGGCCAATGGTGTCCGGAAAACCTCTGTTAGCTGGGAAGGCACATGGCTGATGTCTGCTCCAGAGTTCTGGTTTCAAAATGGCTTTTTCCAGGATGTTCCTCTCTAGGCTGCAGTTCCTCAAAAATGTTACTCTTAGTAGCTCTTGGGGTGTTTGTCTTCTCTTAGCTTCTCTGGAGCAAGAGTCTGCTTTCAACATCAGTATTCAAACTGTCTCTCATCTGCAGCTACTCTCTTAGCTTCTGTGCATTCTTCAAAGTGTTCCTCTTGGCTGTGTCAAGCTCACTTCTTCTGTCTGAGCTTATATATTGCTCCATGCGGAATGGGCAGGGCCACACCTCCATGGAAATTATTCAATCAGAGTCATCACCCACAGTTGAGTGGGGCGCATCTCCATGGAAAAGAATTACAATCTAATCAAAACTGATAGTCTGCCCACACAAGATTACATCAAAGATAATGGCATTTTGGGGACATAACATGTTCAAACTGGCACACCACCTTATCATTGAGACCTTCCCTGACCACCTTATGTAAGACAGCAAGCCCATCTCCACACCCACCCACCCCCACTCCTTAACTCTATTCCTTGCTTAATTTTCCTACATATACCATCCAAATACTAAAATATTTTTTGCTTGTTTGTTTATTGTATACTTGTATATTTATCAAAACTGTTCTTCTCTGCTTAGTTTAATTCTCTGCTTCCTGGGTTCATGGTTTTTCAGTTAAAAGCTAATTTTCAGCTTCTCTTGCATGTGGATGTGTCCATGAGACCAAATTCTAGGCCAATGAGATGTGAGTGGAAGTGCTATGTGTTAATTCTAGTTTGTGCCTTTAAAAGGAATAGGTATGTCCTGCTATTACCCTTTCACCTTATTCACTGGTTGCAGTGCAGACATGATGGCAGAAACAAGGACTTCTGCCTTGGACCTAAGACAAAAGCCATGAAATAATGATGGTAGAGCTACCCTACTAGCCCTGGAATGTTATATGAGAGATATATAAACTTATATCTTGTTTAAGCCACTGGTTTTTTACAATAATTTAGACTGTACTCAGACAAATACATTTTCTCTCCTGCCTCTTACATCCTTGAATAAATCCTATAAAGGCAGGTTCTTTGTTTTGTTCATTGCTCTATCTCAATTATCTAAAATTATACCTGGAATATGGTAGACACTTACTAAATATTTATGATATGAATGGATCGGTGAAGAAGGGAGTAGTAGTTGAGAAAAAGGGAAATGGGGTTGTATTTATGAGGCAAATCTCCAAGAGTTGGGTTGAACAAGAAATTATTGAGTTTGAAATCTTTTGCCCTCTGAAAGGGAAACTGCATACCACAGATGAGTATCTAGGTAAAGTTGTAACCATGGTCCACAAATCAATTTAGAAGCCTCATAGTGTAAGTCCTTGGGTAGTCAAGGACCCTTACTTAACTGTGTGAGGGGCAGAGTAGATTTTAACTATCAGAATCTCCTAAAGGGATTGTAATGGGTCAGAATTGGAAGGAACCTTGGAGATCAATTTTTATAATCCCTTAATTTTACGGAAGACAACTACGAGGCCCAAATAAATTAAGAGAAATCCCAATGGTCGGTCAATTTAGCACAACATTTGGCACCTGATAATTATTTAAGTTATCTTAGGTTGGGTATAACTGATTGCTTATCACCATTATCAAGGCAAATACAATCGAATTCACCTTGATTCTGCCAAGATCTCCTTCTATGGATCACAGAAGAGTCAGGAGAAGGAGGAACCCATGTAACCATAGCTCCTATATGTTCAAATATCATGTTCAAGGCAGCTCAGAGCAACAGAGGTTGAAGATCATTCTTAAGATAATAAACTCAGAGCAGTAACCACAACAACAGTGATTCTGGCTCTTTCCACCTTGCCCATTTCTCTTCTTAGCACTGTAATAGAGTATGCACATGCTGAGAAGACAGTACATTGCAGTGGTGATAAACATCAGTTTTAAGTTCCAGCTTCCATACCTAAGAGCTTGTATGACCTTGGAGGTTTTTTCACTCATCTGAACCTCAATTTCTTGAGAAATAATGGAATCTACTTCTAGGCTTGAAATGAGGATTAAATGAGGTAGTATACTTAAAGCTTTTAGTACAGTGGTTGGATCATGGTAAATACCTGAACAGTGTTTGCTCCCATCATTATAATGTTTTGGAAGGCACTCTTACGAGCACCACTATACCTCTGCAGCACATTGCCTTTCCCAAAAAGTGGGGCTTTAATGAATTTCTTGTGTCTTGAATGTCATCTCCCTAAGCATCTCACATAGGAGCCATAAGACCTTCTTTAATCTGAAAAATACCATACAAGAAGGCAATTCCACAAGTTGATTGTAGGGCCTCTGATTCTGTACAACCTTCAAGTATGTGTTCTGAGGTCCAACAGGAAAAAAATCTAATAGGAAACAAAAGATCTTATGTGTATTGTCTGTTACTAATGATCTATAAAGGCCTATGTAATCTTTGGCAAATATCTTCTTTTTTTAAAAAATCAGATGATGTTTTCAATACTTCAATGTTTTCAGAAAGAATGAAATGCTTTTAGTAAATAATTATTTCCTATTTCTAATTTCTGAGTTAGAAGCCCTGAATTTTGAGGATTTAACACTAGAGCAAATTATCTAGGACACAGAAAACAGCACATCGTGTACCCGAAAGGATTATGTGCAAATAGTTTGGGAAATGTTTTAAATAGAAATTGAAAATGGGCTTGGTGGAGTCAGGTTAATGACTTCTAAGTTGATCATTTCTGTCTGTTAAATTGTTTCATGTTTTTCCTCTCAATATTTTCAAGATGAAGATCCTGTTCCTGCCCCCTATTCAGGAACCAAAGTTTCCCCAAGAATACAAGGAAGACTTTTTCTTATTCAAACTTCAGTTCAAAAAGTGGCAAACCAGGTAACAAAGAGTTCCAAGACCTCAAGATTTCTTTCCTTAATCCAAGAACTCATTGCATAATAGATGACATATTTCAGGTAGTTGTACTTAGAAAGGGCTTAAGAATCAGGATCTCACTGTCAACCAATCCAAGAAACTTTGCTTTAGATGTCCAAAGCCAGAAAATGACAGCAAAGAAATAGAACTACTAGAGCTTGAGCAGTTCCTTAGTACTTTGCCTTGGAGGGAGAAAACCTGGATGCTGGTCCACTGTCCTAAGGATGGTAAAGATAGTGACTTGGGATTGGTTGAATATTTAGAGAGAAAGCGGGAAGTAGGGAGGGTGGAGATCTAGGGACTGGAACAACACCAGCTTTCCAGAATGTGCCAGTTTGGATGTATTATGTCCCCCAAAACACCATGTTCTGTGATGCAATCTTGTGGGGGCAGACATATTTAGTTTTGATTAGGTTGGAACCTTTGGATTGGGTAGTTTCCATGGAGATGTGACTCAATCAACTGTGGGCAAGACCTTTTATTAAATAATTTCCATGGAGGTGTGGGCCCCGCCCATTCAGGATGAGTCTTAATTAAATCACTAAAGCTATATAAAGGAGCTGACAAGCAGAAGGAACTCAGTGCTGCAGCTGAAAGACACATTTTGATGATGGCCATTGGAAAATGACACTGACATTTTGGAGAACACCATTTTGAAACGCAACCTGGGAGCAAGCAGATGCCAACCACGTGCCTTCCCAGCTAACAGGTTTTCAGACATCATCAGCCATCCTTCAGTGATATTGATGCCTTACCTTGGACACTTTATAGCCTTAAGACTGTAACTTTGTAAACAAGTAAGCCCCCTTTATAAAGCCAGTCCTTTTCTGGTGTTTTGCAAAACTGCAGCATTAGAAAACCAGAACACAGAAGAAGGAATTCTTGTGGGAAGAAAGTGAGGGATGTAGAATTGTGAAATGCAATAAGGAGCCATGTGTTGCTTCACACAATCAAAGGCAGTAAGTATAAATTACCAGCAGATAAAGGAAAAAAATCACATCATTCTTTTAACATCATTGTTTTTAACATGCAGGGGATTGGAGTATGCCTAAAGACAGCAGATTTACTTTTTTCCTTGGTAAAACTTGTGTAGGTCTTAGTTTCCAGTTGGTGGGATAATAATTTTGAAACGTATTAAAGGAAAACTCTTTACATTAGGCAGGACATGTGAAAAAGAGTTCAGACACACCACAGATACAACCCTGGGCAAACTTAGCTTAGTGTTCTTAAGAAAATTCCCAATCCTAGGATTAGGACTTAAACTACATGAATTTCTCCCTGGAGAAGTGTATTTCATTTAGTTTGATATGTCTACTTATTCAGGACCCATATTATGACATGTAGAATAATGAAACAGGAGAAAGATATACTAATTAGCTTTTATAAGTGGTCTTATAGGATCAGTTCCTAAAGGATTATTTCAGCAATGGCACATTTCCTCTGTTTCTTAGGCTTCATTCTTCTCCATACTACATGAGGTGGTTTGAATGTATTATGTCCTCCAAAACGCCATGTTCCTTGATGCAATCTTGTGGGGCCAGTTGTGTTAGTGTTGATTAGATTTTGGAACCTATTGATTGAGTGTTTCCATGGAGATGTGACTCAATCAACTGTGGGCAAGACTTTGATTGGATAATTTCCATGGAGGTGTTACCCGCCCATTTAGGGTGGGTCGCAATTAAATCATTGGAGCCATATAAATGAGCTGACAGACAGAGGGAACTCAGAGCAACTGAGAGTGACATCTTGAAGAGGAGCTGCAGCTAAGAGAGGACAAAATGCTCCAAGAGCAACATTTTGGAGAAAGCCATTTTGAAATGCAACCTAGGAGCAAGTGGATGCCAGCCATGTGCCCTCTGAGCTAACAGAGGTTTTCCAGATGCCAATGGCCATCCTTCAGTGAAGGTACCCTGTTACTGATGCCTTACCTTGGACACTTTATGGCCTTAAGACTATAGCTGTGTGACTAAATAAACCCCCTTTATAAAAGCCAATCCATTTCTCATGTTTTGCAAAATGGCAGCAGTAGCAAACTGGAACACTACATTATGAAAATTTTATAAGAATGATTTTGCTTATCCAAGCATCTTTGTAGAGGATTTTTCTTATGGTGTCTTTTCAGATGTTTGAGTTCTGATTTTCATAAACTTTTCCCATAATAATATCAAGGAATTGGGTTAAGGGAATGTGGCAGCCCAAGGGTTGGGAACTTCTAACCCCCCTCCAAATCCCCATGCCCACCCCACATGCCCTAGGGTAAAGGGTAGAACCTTGAGTACCCAGTGACCTGCATGACCAGCACACAGACATTGAAGGTCATTGAGCCTAAGCACTGTCAGTAATCAATTTTCATGAGACTCACCTGGGGCTTCTTTGGAACCAAATCTCAGAAGGCTCTGCTGAACCATATAAAGCACTCCTTTTCCTCTTGTTTGCGAAGATCATTGACTTCCATTTCCAAACCAGCTGCCATTAAGAAAAATCCTCCTAAAAGTAAGTCCCTAATTAAAACTCATGGGTAACTTTTTTTAAAAATTCAATTTTATTGAGATATATTCACATACCATACAGTCATTCCCAGTGTACAATCAATTGTTCACAGCTTTTTTGCCTGATGTTTTCTTTGGTCTTAGGGTTGAGTTGGGCTGGAGTAGGAAATTACTCTTAAAAGACCATTTTTTTTTCCAGAAACAGCAAGTGTGTACAGAATAATTGCAATCTGAGGATTAGCAGGAGAGTTAACCAAGGTAAAACTTGAATTCCAATCCTTACCCTAGAGAAAAAAAGTAAGAAAGTTTTTTTGTCTAATGGAAGTGTATTTGATGGTATTTATGTATGTGGGAATGTGTTTGTGAGGGAAGAAGGCATAATACAGAAATCTTTCTAGACTAGTACACACAAATAATTTATAGTGGGAAAAAGTAGAGCCCCAACAATTATAAAAGCAAAAAAAAAACAAAAAAAAAACTGTGACTATTTTTCTTGGGAAGAAGAAATAATATATGGATTACAAGCATGACTGGGTCATTTAGATTGAGTTGACAAATGGAAGTAGGGCCCTGTACAAGGTGCCCCTTAGCAGTAGAGAGATATGAAAATAAATACACTTGGTTCGGTTCTTCCTGGCAGAGTAGTGGGAAGATATGTCCCTAAAATCTTATGAATGTGTCATTTTATATTACACTGGTAAAGAATACAAGCCTTTAAGACATTGCCTCATTTGTAACCTGGCCCTGCTCTTTATCAGTAGTGTGACTAGAGCAAGTTTTTTAACCTTCTGTGCTTTAGTTTTCTCATCTTTAAATTGGTGATAATAGTAATGCTTACTTCATAATTTTTTGTGTGTGGGTGTGTATGGATAAAAGAGTAAGTACATACAAAAAAGCTTAGACTAAGGCTTGACACTTAATAAACATTGAATGTTAGTTGATGTTGATAGTAGTAAAGTCCTACTGAATGCTATGCAAATTTCTTATTTCTATGGCACAAGTAAAAATATCTACTGATTCAAGATAATACACTGATGGATTGTATGGTATGTAAATAAAACTTAAAAAAAATAGTATATGGAACATATGTTGCTTTCTTCCCATCTTCTACTCCATGTTCCTGGAAATGATAGACAATTGACAAAAAAAGATGGTAGAGGGGCTAACAGTAAAGAGGGGGAGTAGAAGACTTGTGCAGAAGATAGGAATGGATCAAGAAAAAATGATCCACATATTTTGGAACCAGGATACCAGGAATAAAAGGAGGCCTTGGAGCTACTGATGACATGAGTGTTTGAGGTACCATAGTAGGGATAACCAGGAAGGTTTATTCATCTCTACCCCTATTCTACCTTGAGGAACATGACAAGCCACAGAAGTGTTTGACCCCAGCAGCAAGTGTGGTCACTTGGTTCAGAGAGGCATGAAAATGCATCAGTGACTGGGAGCCCCCAAGCTGAAAAGACTAACTACTATGAAGTTACCCAATATTATATTTCACTCCTCACCCACAAGTAGCAAAGGATCCATCATTCATAGTAAAGAGACCTCTAATACACACGAGCACATAACCAAGAGTCAACAAACATTTGAGAAGAGTGAACAAAGTGAGAAACATTAAGCTTAGCACTAACAGTAGAACCCCTCCCCCCCCCAAAAAAATAACAAAGTTAACAGCAAGCAAAGAAGGCCTCAGAAAAAATGTAATTAACACTCTCAAAGATATATGGGAGAGGATATTGCAAAAAAAAAATTAACTAAAGATCTTAGAAATTTAAAATTTGGTCATTGACATAACAATTTAAGTCAGACTAAATCCAGAATAGAATAGACAACAGCTGAGAGAAAGTAAGTGAGCTGAAAGATTAAGTCCAAAAATTCCCCCCACAATGCCATAAAAAAGATAAAAAGATGGAAAATATGAAAGAAACGTCAAATGGCACGGAAGATAGATTCAGATGTTCCAAAATGCATCCAGTAGGAATTTGAGGAGAGAACAGAGAAGATTTAAGAGATTAAACACAGGCCTACTGAATAAGTTTTGTTGATTGTGCACTGCCCAGCTTCAAGGAGCACCATTTAAATTGCAATTTTTGTGAACTGTCTCCCCTACAGTTGTGCAGTATACAACCTAAGTGGACATACATGCTGGTCCTGAGGAAATAAAGGAGTAAGAGGAGAAAGTTTCACAGGATCTAAATACATACACAACACATACTTGCATCCTCAGTATGCAAGTATTTAATTCAAAGTCCCATTAAATGCTAAACAGGATGAATTAAAAGGACCCTTACCTAGAGACATAGCGATAAAATTTCAGAACACAAGAGTTGAGGAGAAAAATTCTAAAATCACTCAGAAAAAATGCTTGAAGAATGGGAGCCAAATTTATACCAGACTTCTCATTAAGGCAATACTTGATCTAAAAATAAATTGAAGCAATATTTTAAAAAATATAGAGAAGGAACTTTTGAAACTAAATTTCTATATCCAATCAAACTGTCATTTAAGTGTTGATGATTCTTCAGACTCTCTCTGAAAGAATTACTAGAGTTGTATTCCAGCAAGAATAAAAAAAGACTCTAAGGGTAAAATGTGGCATACCAGAAGCAAAGGTGGCATGTACCTGGTAAAACATATTGCTCAGTCTAAGTAAATTTAGATTCTAGAAAATTAAAAAGAAAACCTGGAATTCAAGTTCCAAATGAAGTCAACATGGATTACCAAGGCAGATAGCAAGAATGGAGAGAAGGAAAAACAAGCTAAAAGTAAGAGTTATGTTATATTCAAGAGGAGGATATAGATACGATTAACAGTTGTTAGAAAAATGTAAGTTGAAATATACATATAGTATAAATATATATATATAGTATAAAGCACTAGATGAGGGATATTTCATATTCATAAAATCAACAATCCATTAAAGAGTGATCATGAATTGTTTGTGCTTACCACCAACACACATGTACATGTACTCACACAAGAATTTTTAATAAAGCAACAATCATAGTAATGACTTTAATACCCCCTTCTCAAGAATTTACAGATCAAGTCGACTAACACTTATTGAGGATATTGAGGATTTCAAGAACATGATTAACAAGATTAATCATAACTATATTTATTTCTATACCATCTTGTATCAAAAATAGAGTTACATTATTTTCAAGTTCACATGGAACACTGACAGAAACTGACCATATGTGAGATGGCAAATGAAATCTCAGCAAGTGTTGAAAACATTGAAACCATACAGAACATGTTCACTGATCATAATGCAATAAGATAACTAAAATACTCCCCTTAATCTATACTCTTAGGGCTAAAGGGGATATCAAAAATATATATATATACTCTTTAGAAATAAAGAAGAGCACTATATATTAAACCTATATAAAGTGGTCAAAGGAAAATTCACAGCTTTAAAATATATTTATGAGAAAATAAGAACTATTGAAAATAATGAATTAAGCTTTTAACTAAAAAGCAAATAAAGGAGTTACAACAAAACCTAAGGAAAGTAGAAGGAATAAATCAGCATGAAAGCAGAAATCAATGGAATAGATTATACCTACCCATCCCACAAATGTAGAATTAATCAATAAAACTAAAGGCTCTTCCTTCAAAAAGAAAATTAGACTTAATTAGTAAGTTAAAATTGAAGAGAAAAAGCAAACAAAAAATACCAGCAACACTAGATATCAAGGATATTAAAAAGATGTATATTTTGATACAAATATATTTGCAAATGTAGAAAAATGTTTAATTTTCCATACAAATTACCAAACTTGCTCCAAGAAAAGTAGAATACCTGAGTAAAAAATATAGAAGAAATTGAAAAGGTAGTTAAAAGTTCTACACTTAAAAACAGGATTAGGTCCAAACAGTTTTACCAAACATTGAGAGAAGAGACAATATTTATGTTATATAAATTGATCAAGATAATGGAAAAAAATGAAAAGCCACCCAACTAATATTATGGGGCAGTGACAGCAACAGATATTAAGATTAAGTGAAATAATCCATGTAAGGCAAATCAAAGTGATTGATACATAAAACAAACAATACAGATTATTGGAATAAGAAATTGCAATTCAAGGAGTAATTAGTGTAGGGTTAAAATTTGAATTCTTGTTTGTTTTATATATATAGTATAAAGCACTAGAAGAGGGATATTTCATATTCATAAAATCAGCAATCCATTAAAGAATGATCATGAATTGTTTGCACTTACCAGACACACATGTACATGTATTCACACAAATTTGTTTTGTGAAATGACAAACTTGTTTGTTTTGCCCAAAACCTGTGAAATTTCAGGAAATGAATGAAAGTTGGAAATTTATTATTTTCCAAAATAAATATGGTTTTTGCAAGCCTACTGTAAATGCTTATTTCTTCTTTTCAAGGCCTTTTTCTGCCCTTCCAGAAAAATGAGTGCTGTTTAATGGAGATCACACCATTGTTTCCTCAAAATCAAATTATCTTCTCAGAGAACTACACATTTGGGGAATTTATCTTCAATTTATTTCTCAGAATGCCTAAACCAATTATTTCTCATCTTTCATAGAGATTTTCTTTCACCATCAACTAACATCATGTTTGGGAATCTTTTCCTTTAGCATATTCTCCCTCTCCACAATTTATTCTTTCTATCCTCTGCTATGCTTAGTATGATACGGAGATGATAGGTGAAGGCAGGAAGATGAGATTCTTATCCTATGGGGGTTTTGACCCCATATTTAAAAACAAACCAAGAAATGGGGAATAAAGGGAGACTGGCAGCAAACATTTTACTGCAGTGTACATTAACGAAGTCTATACCTAAAAGACCTAAAATTTTCAACTTACTGGCATTTTGTTTGTTTTTTTTCCTCTCCCTTTGGTTTGTTTTTTGTTTTGATGTCTTTCCCTTGCAAAGCTTAATATACAGTTCTGTGCCAGTTTGGATGTATTATGTCCCCCAAAATGACATGTTCTATAATGCAATCTAGTGGGGGCAGACATATTAGTGTTGGAATCCTTTGATTGAGTGTTTCCATTGAGCTGTGACTCAATCAACTGTGAGTGAAACATTTGATTGACTCATTTCCATGGAGATATGGACCCTGCCCATTCAGGGTGGGTCTTAATTTAATCACTGGAGTCCTAAAAAAGAGTTCACAAACAGAAGGACCTCAGAGCAGCTGCAGCTTAGAGAGACATTTTGGAGATGGCTGTTGAAAGCAGACTTTGGCTGACACTTGGGAGGTAAGAGTCCAGAGTTTGTTCCGGAGAAGCTAAAAGAGGACAAAACATCCCAAGAGCAACATTTTGAAGAACACACAGGAGCTGATAGAGGAGTGGAACACAACCTGGGATCAGCAGACATGAGCCACATGCCTTCCCAGCTACCAGAGGTTTTCTGGGTGCCGTTGGCCTTCCTTCGATGAAGGTATACTCCTGTTGATGCCTTAATTTGGACATTTTCATGGCCTTCGGACTGTAAATTTGTAACCAAATAAACCCCCTTTATAAAAGCCAATCCATTTCTGGTATTTTGCATAAGCAGCATTGACAATCTGGAACAAGTTCTCTTAGGGTCTTTCAGTTTTTATACTATTATACCTATGAAACCGGTAATAATCATGTCTTAAGATTCTAACAATATTATTTACAACTCACAAAACTGAAGAACCTAGGAATAAATCTAACAAAGATGAACAAGAGCTTTAGAGAGTAATTTCTAACACTGTTGAGAGACGTAAATCAATAAACAGCATTATGCCATCCATAATCATGGACTGGAAAAATCAACATTGTAATGATGTCAGTTTCCCTCTCAAAGATCTACAGATTCAGTATAATCTCACTCCAGATTCAATAGGCCTCTCAGGAGCACTTGACATAGTCGATCACCTTCTTTCTTGAGACACTTTATTCTGTTTTCCTCCTACCTCTCTGGCTACTCTTCAGTAACCTTTGCTGTGGCCTATTCTGCTCAACCTCTAAAATTTTCCATGCCCAGGTCTCAGCTGTGGACTCTTCTGCTTTCCTATCTGTACTTTCCCCTGACATTTTCTCTTCTAGTCCCATTGCTTTGAGTGTCACATATATATGATGATTTTCAAATTCTTATTTCTAGTCTAGGTTTCTTCCCTGGGCTTGACTCATATCCATTGCTTCTTCAACAGTTACATTTGGATGTTTAATAGGAATCTTAATATGTAACTTATATTAAATATAAATATAAAACTTTTGCTTTTTGCTTCCTCTCTCTCCCTGCTCCACCAACTTGCTCCTTCCCAGCTCAAAGGAACCAATCTATTGCTCAGGCTCCAATCTAGAAGTTGTTCCTGATTCCTTCCTTTCCCACATTCCCAACTTCTAATGAATCAATAAATCTTGTTGGCACTTCCTACAAAATATATTCCAAATGTGACCACTTCTCAACAGCTCCACTGGTATCATGCTAGTCCAAGCTACCTGGATTTCACTGTTGTCCCCCTATAGACCCTGGGGTCCACTTCTGAGCCTGGTAATAGTGAAGATTGTCAAATCCACCAAACCCATCTCAGCCAGCTACCAGTTATATTTCCATTCTCTCTGGTTCGAAGGCCTGGAATCACGTGGTCTCTGCCTTGACATCTCCTGGGGGAAACTTCATAAATCCAGAAGGCATTGGGTTTGTCCCTACTGAGTGTGGGAGCCCCAACTGGTTGGTCCACTTTGGGGATTTCCTCTTAGGCTAGGAACTTCTGGGTGATTCCAAATAGGCCTGGACTCTTGTAGGAGAAGCTCCTGTGTTTCTTAAATGAGTTTAAGACTCTCCCTACCGAGTCTGGAATATAAGAAATGACCCCAAACTGACCCACCCTCCTCCCAGCCAGTTGCCTGTTCTCCTTATCTGTCCACTCTGGGACACTGTTCTCAGGCCTGTACTCTCTGAAGATCATAGGACAGACCTGAACCTTCGCAAGTGTAGTTCCCGTAGATCCACAGGCCCAGGGGACTGCCCTTGCAGAGTCTGTGAGTGAAGCGAAACCTTCTCTTCCCCCAACCGTCAAAACCGACCCGCCCTCCTCCTTGCCACCTGCACGTCTTGCCCCATCAGATCCCTGCAGGGGCCTTATTCTGAGTTCTGAAAATACTTAATTTATCTGGGATAGGACAGGCCCTCTGGGCGAAGATCTGTGGCTCCAGAAGGCATTTGGGGCAGCCCTTGAAGAGCCCGTGGGCTCTCTGCCCGCCCAGCTGCAGGTTCGGCCGGCCCGGGGTCCTTCAAGACTGATGACACAACCAGCAGAGAAGGCGGGAGGGGGAAAGGGAAAGGGGGGTAGTCTGCGCTTTCTGGGAGACCTGCGGCCGTCAGTCACTCTGCACCCGTTCCCTCCCTGCTGCCGCCGCCGCCGTCTGCCGCGGTTTTTTTGAGGTCTCGAGGCCGAGAAACTGGGGCGCCGGCTCGGAGCCGGGCGTTCCTGGTTTGCCTGCGATTTCCTATTTATCATGTCCGCGGAGATCCGGCTCCGGCGCTCACTTCCGCATATACTCGTCGCGGCCCGGCAGCTCCTGTGCGGCAGCAGCGAGGGCTACAACGTGCACAGATGGCCAATTGCTAGCGGGTCGCCCCCACTAATCCTGTGCTGGCTGGGAGAGGTTCAGCTCCATAGTTTGGGGAGGCCGCGGGCCAGCCGACACACCAGTTCCGACGATGCTGACTCGCCCCACTCGAGAGCCCCATTCTCACACCTGCCGGCTCTAGGAAAGCAAGTCATTTCTCAATGGGTTTTGTGGAAAGTTAAGAAAAAGCACCCGTCGGCTTCCGCGTTTGCTCAGTTCTCGCGCACCAGCGGCAGGCGATGGCCGCAATGTGCACAGGAAGCCACCGGGTGGCGCCAGCGGTGCGCGACCGAATATGTTCCGAGGACAACGCCACTTCCGGGTCCCGGTAGCTCCCGCGTGTTCTTTCCTCGGAGGGCGGTGCTCGCCACTAGTAACTATGGAACTGAAGAAAGTATTAATGACCGTGATTAAGTACATTATTTACAATAAAATCTATTAACTCATCCCAGTTAGGAGCAGAGAAATGATTGATGAGTGGCCGCAAGCAAAAGATGTGCTACCAAGTAAAAGTATGAGCGTGCAGTTACAGTATCGAATACATTTTCGGCAAGAATTAATGGAAAAAAATTCTTCTAAATTGTTCAAGAACATGTAAAACACCTACTTAGATTCAGTACATTCTTTTTACTTGAAGATGTAGTGTTCTGTCAAAAGAACTTTTCATCTTTTTAAAATCGTGCAACTGAGAAACAGACTGCTCTGGGTCAAATGAGACACTCATGAGCTCTTTACCATTATTGAGAATGGTAAAAATGCAGAGACTGCTCTTCGAAGCCAATAGTATTTCCCAGTATGTATCTCGAATATTCTTTGTGATAGTATTCATGCTGTTTACACAGTATTTCCAGTTTCTTGCCATATGCTTACAGTTTGATTTTACATCCTCTCTGTGGTTTTGAGGAGTCATGTAACTAGTTCTGATGAACGAGTTGTAAGTGGAAGTGATTGTGCCACTTCTGGGCTGGAACATTTTATTCCTGGTTTGAAATCTTCCAGAATCCTCTCCACAGTGACACAACAACTGGAAGTATTCCAAGTATTGATGCCTTCAGTTTTCTCAGCTGACCCTAATATAGTGTGAATTAATAATAAACCTTTGTTGTTTTAAGGTTTTAAGATTTTGCACTTCTTTGTCACCTTGCCAAAAACCTAGCCTGTACTGATCAGCCTAATTACACATGAATGGATCAGGTATAGAGCTGTGCATAAATTTGTTGTCTGGATAAAATAAGGCATGGTTGTAAATATTTCTTACTTACACTCTCTTTGCCCTGGTCTCATGGGACTCTCCCTCAAGACCCAAGCATTCTTTGATAATAGAGTAAAGAAGAGGCAAGATCATGGAATGAAAACTATCATCAGTTCTGGCCTACCACTCTACAATATACTAGAATTCAAAAAATGTCGACATGAGCTAAAATATTCATTTCTAATAACCTTGCTTTACTCCTTATGCCAATAATTACAGGATAGGGAAAGACACAAAAACTTACCTCTGGTTTATAATGCCTTTGTCTCTTTGTACCATGATTTGGAATGGGTGAGAGATATGCCTTTCTTTGTTAAACTGGGAGAAGGGTGAGTGAGAGCAAGTAGGTGGAAAAGGAGAATGAGCATCAAATATTTACACCAGGCATGTTGTCACGCAGATCAATATTATGAAACAGAATGTATGGAAACTACACTGTCTTTGATTCCCTTAAAGTATCATGGTGGTGACTATGTAGACATGAATCCTCTATGATCCTTGTATCACCATTATTAAGCGAATACTGTTGACCTATTTCTTGGTTTCTACCAGTAAAATGGGCAGACTTGCTTTTCTCTTCTAAAGCTAAATAATGAAATCCCATATCCTGACCTTAAAATTGCAAGTCTTCACAAAAGTACAACCAGAAAAAGAGATGTTCCCTTACAAATAGAGAAAGAGAGAGCATTTTGCATTATAAACCAGCTCGAACGTCATTTTATAAAGTTAAACTAAGAGCATTCATAGGAATACCAAAGTTGTTCTCTGCTACAAAGTGGAGCTGTGTGTACTTGGTTTTTACTGTCACCAATTTGTTCTGTTTTCTGTAGAGAGTGTGTTCCCTAGAAGTGTTATTTGAAAATAAGACTCCAAAGGTTTATAAAACTCCAAAGGCTTTGTACATTGCTGCTGTGGCATTCAAAACTGGCTTTTGTTGGGCCCTCTGGAGGAGATGCTGAGACAGAGTTTAGGGTGGAAGATGATTAGAAATGAACACATTTGAAAGAAAGAGTGAGGAAGCAGAACTGGGCAGAGAAAGAAATCTGATTGCAATGTAGACCTGACAAAGCCTTGACCAAACTTGTGGGGAGCTCTGGAGCAAATATTGCTCATAAGAATGTCCTGCTTTGGGCTGACATGGCCTGCTTTGTACAAGATGCAGATTGCTCCTGGAATGGTGTGACTTTGGGGGAGGGGTCTAAGGCAGACCCTGAAGAGCTAACAGCTGGAGGATGTCCTTTCTTGAAGGGGATTTAGGCAGCATGTCTCCATGTCTATCGCGTCCACCCCTTATGCCATCTGGATCCACTTCTCCATATATATATATATTTATAGTCCATAGTTTACATTAGAGTGTTTTTTTTTCCATTATACCACCCTTTTATTAATAGGATGTTACATTAGTGTGTTACATTTGTTATTAGTGTGTTACATTTGTTATAATTAATGAAAGAATATTTTTATAATTGTTCTGTAATTTATAATAGGGTTCACTGTTATACACTCCTATATTTTATCTTTTAATTTTTATTCTAACATATATATAACCTAGAATTTCCCCTTTTAATCACACTCAAATATATAATTCAGTGCTGCTAATTACACTTACAATGTTGTGCTACCATCACAACCATCCATTTCCAAAACTTTACACTCAACCCAAATAGAAATTCTGCTCAAATTAAGCATTAACTCTTCATTCCCTGCCCCCAGCCCCGGCCCTGGTAACCTATATTTTAGATTCTAACTCTATGAATTTGCTTATTCTAATTATTTCCTATCGGTGAGATCATACAATATTTGTCCTTTTGTGTCTGGCTTATTTCACTCAACATAATGTCTTCAACATAATGTCATATTATCCAAGACTTCATTCCTTTCTAATGCTGAATACATTCCATTGTATGTATATAACACGTTTGGTTTACTCATTCATTGGTTGCTTCCGTCTTTTGGCAATTGTGAATAATGCTGCTATGAACATCAATGTGCAAATATCTTTTTGAGTCCCTGTTTTCAATTCTTTTGGGTATATACCTATAGAGGGATTGTCGGGTCATATGGTAATTCTATACTTAGATTTCTGAGGAATTGCCAAACTATCTTCCACAGCAGCTGCGCCATTTTACATTCCTACCAGCAATGAATGGGTTTAGTTTGCTGTTCTTTTTCTAGTTCCTCCAGGTGTGCAGTTAGGTCTTTGATTTTAGCTGTTTCTTCTTCTTTTTTTAATGTAAGCATTTAGGACTATAGATTTCCTTCTCAATATTGCCATCACTGCATCCCCTAAGTTTTGATAGTGCTGTGTTCTCGTTTTCATTCATCTCAAGATATTTACTGATTTCCTTTGTAATGTCTTCTTGGATCCACTGATTAAGAATGTATTATTTGACTTCCATATATCTTTGGGTTTGCCAGTTCTCTGCCAGTTATTCATTTACAGCTTCATTCCATTATGGTCAAAGAAGACGCTTTGTATAATTTTAAATTTATTAAGACTTGTTTTGTGTCCCAACATGTGGTCTATCCTGGAGAATGATCCATGTGAACTTGAGAAGAATGTATATCCTGCTGTTTGGGGGTGCAATGTTCTGTCTGTTAGGTCTAGTTCATTTATCATGTTATTCAAATTCTTGGTTTCCTTATTGGTCTTCTGTCTAGATATTCTATCTATTGATGAGAGTAGTGTATTGAAGTCTCCAACTGTTATTGTAGAGGTGTCTCTCTCTTCAGTTTTGCTAGTGTTTGCCTCATGTATTTTGGGGCACTGTGTTTAGGTGATGAATATTTATTATTGTTATTTCTTCTTGCTGGATTGACCTTTTTATTAATGTAGTGTCCTTGTTTATCTTGTGATGTCTTTGAACCAAATGTCTATATTATCTGATTTTAGTATAGCTACCCCAGCTTTTATATGGTTGCTCTTTGCATGGAACATCTTTCTCCATCCTTTCATTTTCAATCTATTTGTGTCTTTAGGTCTAAGGTGAGTCTCTTGTAAACAACAGATAGTAGGATCATGCTTTTTTATCCATTCTGCCAATCTATGTCTTTTGATTGGGGAATTTAATCCATTAATATTGTGTTATTACTCTAAAGGAAGTACTTCCTTCAGCCATTTTGTCCTTTAGTTTTTATATGACATATCTTTTCTTTTGTCTCTCTTTTCCATTATTGCAGCTCCCTTTTCTGTATAGTTGAACTTTTGTAATGTATATGACTGATCCATGTCTCATTTCTGTTTCTGTTTATTTTTAAAATAGTTTGTGGTTCTCTGGGGTTTTTATTATACAACTTACATCTATAAGCTACTAATTTGAAAAGATACCAGTTTCACTTCAATAGCATACAGGTTTTCTGCTCCCATTTCCCTCTGTTAACCCTCTTTATGTTGTTTTTTCCCCCACGTTACCTTTTTCTATTTTGCACATCCATTATCGGGAAATATGCTTTTTTCTTGTTCAATTGTATTCTGACTCTTACAGGAATTACAGAGTAGAGTTGTATATTGAGGATACAGTACTACTGGTGTTTGTTTGTTTGTTTTTTGTAGATGAAACAATTTTAGGTTTTATTGAACTGAAAGCAATGGAATAAAATTACAAAAGCTTCCTTTTGTGCTTGGCTATTCTCTTTGTGCTGCAGAAAACAATATCTGAAAGTTGGCTTCTCCCACTGACCAAACAGAAATATCTAGGACTCTCTGTTGGGTTTTGCATTTATCCTTTTAGTTACCTCTACTGGAGACCTTCATTTCTTCGTATACTCGAAGCCACTCTGCCCTATCTTTTCCTTTCAACCTGCAGAACTCCCTATAGTAATTCGTGTAGATCAGACATTTTGTTGACAAACTCTCTCAGTTTCTGTTTATGTGTGAATATTTTAAACTCTCCCTCATTTTTGAAGAACATTTTTGCTGGATAAAGAATTTGGGACTGGCAATTTTTCACTTTCAGTATCTTAAATATATCATACCACTGCCTTCTTGCCTCCATGGTTTCTGATAAGAAATCGGCATTTGGTCTTCATATGTGACAAATCACTTTTCTCATGCTACTTTCAGAATTCTCTCTTTATCTTTAGCATTTGACATTCTGATTAGTTTGCATCTTGGAGTAGGTCTATTAGGGTTTATTCTGTTTGGAGTACATTGTGTTTCTTGGACATGTGTATTAGTTAGGGTTCTCTAGGGAAACAGAATCAAGGAGAGGTGTCTCTGATTATCAAATTGTAAAAGTGACTCACGCAACTGTGGATATGCACGAGTCCAAATTCTGTAGTGCCATCAACAAACTGTCAACTCCAAGGAAGATGTCCGATGAACTCCTCAGGAAATGAACCGGCAACTTCGACGAACTCCTCAGGAAATGCTTCACTGGGCAGCCAAAGAAGAAGTGAAGGTCCTCTATCTGTCTTGCTTATAAGTCTTCAGTTGGATTAAATCCAGCCAATTGCATTCTCTCATTGTGGAAGGCACGCCCTTTGGTGAGTCATCAGACACAGCTGCAGTCAATTGACTGATGATTTAATAAACCAGCCTGTTGGTTTATTAACCAGCCTCAAACATCCTCACAGCAATTGTTAGGCCAGTGTTTGCTTGACCAGACAGCTGGGTCACCTGGCCAAGTTGACACATGAACCTAACCATCACAGACATGTATATTTATGTCTTTATAAAAGTTGAGAACTTTTCAGCCATTATTTCCTCATATATTCTTTCTGCCCCTTTTCCCCTTCTCTCTTCCTTCTGGGATACCCATGACATGTAACTTTGTACACTTAATGCTGTCACTCAAATTCCTGAGCTACTGCTCAATTTTTCCTATTCTTTTTTCTATCTTTTCTGTTTGATTTCAATTGTCCTGTCTTCTAGTTCACTGACTCTTCTGCCTGTTCAAATCTGCTCTTGTATACCTCTAGTGTATTTTTAATCTCCATTATTGTGCCTTTCAGCCCCATTATTTAAACTTTCAAATTCTTTGTGCTCACACATCATCTTCTTACTATCCTTTAGCTCTATATCTATATTTTACTTCATCTCCTTGAATTGATTTAGAATTGTTTGAACTTCTTTGATTAGGTGTTCCAAATTCTGTGTCTCCTATGAAGTTTTAATTTTTTCCCTTGACTGAATCATATCTTTCTGTTTTTTAGTATGGCATGTAACTTTTTGCTGATGTCTGGGTGTTCCAGTTTGCTAATGCTGCTGGAATGCAAAATACCAGAAATGGATTGCCTTTTATAAAAGTGGAGTTATTTGGTTACACATTTACAGTCTTAAGGCCGTAAAATGTCCAAGGTAACACATCAACAATCAGGTACCTTCACTGGAGGATGGCCAATAGCATCCAGAAAACCTCTGTTAGCTGGGAAGGCACATGGCTGGCATTTGCTCCAGAGTTCTGGTTTCAAAATGGCTTTCTCCCAGGATGTTCCTCCCTAGGCTTCAGCTCCTCAAAAATGTTACTCTTAGTTGCTCTTGGGGCGTTTGTCCTCTCTCAGCTTCTCTGAATCAGCTCCTCAAAAATATTACTCTTAGTTGCTTTTGGGGCATTTGTCCTCTCTTAGCTTCTCCGAAGCAAAAGTTTGCTTTCAAAGGCCATCTCCAAAATGTCTCTGTAAGCTGAAGCTCCTCTCTCAGCTCCTGTGCATTCTTCACAGTGTCCCTCTTGGCTGTAGCAAGCTCCTTCCTTCTGTCTGAGCTTATATAGTGCACTAGTAAACTAATCAAGGCCCACGCTGAATGGGTGGGGCCATACCTCCATGGAAAGTATCCAATCAGAGTTATTACCCATAGTTGGGTGGGGCACATCTTCATGGAAATGTTCCAACTTAATCAACACTAATAAGTCTGCCCACACAAGATTGTATCAAAGATATTGGCATTTGGGGGACATAATACATCCAAACCAGCACACTGGGCATATTATTATTTGATGTGTTAACTCTAAATGTCCTTTCTCCCTCTTGTCTAGGGTTTTGTTATTGATTGGCTTTGTGTTAAGGCTCTTTTTTTTTTGATAAGAGTAGCCTGTGTTTGACTCTTCAGACTTTTTCAGCTCTTCTTGCCCTGGATATATTGTACAATTTTTAAGATTGCACTTTTTTGGGCAATTGTTTCACCTCCAAGAGAAAACTTCCTTTCCTCTCTTCCTTCTCCAGGAATCTTGATCTTTTCTGTTTGTTTTTATTCAGATTTTTCTCCCCAGCTCCTATGATTTGTTTAAATTCTCTCCCTCACTCAGTGCCTCCCTTTGCTTACACTTTTCAATTCTGGGCCCTGTCCTGTCTTACAGCAGCTCAGACCCTCATCTTTTTTTTTTTTTTTTTTTTTCTGTGAGGCTTTTCTGTCTCAGGTTTCTTCCCCATTAGGTTATCCTGCCATGGAGACTCAGATGGAGTCAATCAAGAAAAGTGGGTCAATCCAGAAAGGTCCATTTTGCATTTAGTTGTCCAGAAAAGATAGAGTGGATTGAGTGTGTGCACCTCTTGCCAACAGTTCTGCCACAGTCTTGCTTTTTCTTTTTTTCCCATGGGGGCCCTTTTGTATGCAGCACACTTCAGCAACTTGTGTTCTGCCCTGGTCTCTGCAGACTTGGGTCCCTGTGCCTGGATATATGTGGACTTCTAATCACTGCTGTGAGTTGATCTATAGTCTGCATCCTATAGCAGGAGGTACCCAGGCCATGCTGCCTCTGTGCAACTCCCAAGCTATGCAGGACTGAATGAGGGGGGAGGGCTCAACTGGAGATCCAGGAGGGAAATCTCCTACATGATCTTGGAGATTTTAATTTTCTTTTATTCAGCATTTGTGGAGTCATTTTCCAATCTCTAAAATCCTCCAGAGTTCTAAGCAAGTGGGATTTGTCATTTTATTAGTTGGTTTTGAGGGGAGACTTTTCCAGCAGATATCTTATGTCACTATGTTGATGACATCATTCCCTCTCCATATATTTTTGGGAAGCACCTCTTCCAAGATACCAGTGGGTTTTTCCTTCTGGGGGGACATAGAAGAGTGAAGTTAAGAGGAAATAGCCGCTATTGCTACACTTGGACTCAGGACCACAATTGCTACTCATTGCTTCAGAGGCTGACCTGGTGACATGACCCAAACCCTCACTCCTGAGGGTCCTGAGTCCCTGGTCACTAATCCCTTCTAAGTTTGCAATTGCTGTTGTTGTCCACTTACAGTCACAATTGGGCAAGGGAGTAATAAGAGTTACCCAAATGGATTACCTGGGTTCCACACCTATCCTTCCTCCCTCTGATGTGTAACAGCAGATCTTTCTCCTCCTGCTGATTAGTATCAATTATTCCTGTCAAAAGAGAGTGCCTCCTCTTCTTACCTAATGGTCCCTGGACACAAGGAGCCCAGAGTACTCAGGCATCAGCTATAGGTTATAATTCAATGGGACTCATGCTTTGTTCCCTTTGGGGATGAGGACCTCTAACCCTGCAGATCCCAGAGTTACACAGATGGGTAGCACAAAGCTCCCCAGTGGGTCATTAGGAATGATAGTAAATTGGATGATTCCTGTTTCCCTCCTTGTTTTCTGGACCTATATATTCTTTCTACTGGGCAATCAGTGCCATCTAGACGTCTCTGATTCAGTGCATACATGTCATCCTGGAGGATGGTCCCCTGTCTTCTCCCCAAAGACTGTGGCATTCTAAGTCTGGCAGCTAGGGATCCTTGAGTCCTTGGCTTTTCTGTCACATAGAAATGCACATGATGGTTTAAGAGCCTCCTCCCGAATGCCTCTTTGTTGCTCAGATGTGGCCCTCTCTCTCTACTTAAGCCAACTTGAAAGGTGAAATCACTGCCCTCCCCCCTACGTGGGATCAGACACCCAGGGGAGTGAATCTCCCTGGCAACGTGGAATATGACTCCCGAGGAGGAATGTAGACCCGGCATCATGGGATGGAGAACATCTTCTTGACCAAAAGAGGGATGTGAAAGGAAATGAAATAAGCTTCAGTGGCAGAGAGATTCCAAAAGGAGCCAAGAGGTCACTCTGGTGGGCTCTCTTATGCACAATTTAGACAACCCTTTTTAGGTTCTAAAGAATTGGGGTAGCTGGTGGTAGACACCTGAAACTATCAAACTACAACCCAGAACCCATGAATCTCAAAGACAATTGTATAAAAATGTAGCTTATGAGGGGTGACAATGGGATTGGGAAAGCCATAAGGACCACACTCCACTTTGTCTAGTTTATGGATGGATGAGTAGAAAAATAGGGGAAGGAAACAAACAAACAAATAAACAGACAAAGGTACCCAGTGTTCTTTTTTGCTTTAATTGCTCTTTTTCACTTTAATTATTATTCTTGTTATTTTTGTGTGTGTGCTAATGAAGGTGTCAGGGATTGATTTAGGTGACGAATGTACAACTATGTAATGGTACTGTGAAAAATTGAATGTACGATTTGTTTTGTATGACTGCATGGTATGTGAATATATCTCAATAAAATGAAGATTTAAAAAAAAAAAGAAATGCACACGATGATGTGTTCTTTTTTCTCTTTTGGATTCCATTGACTTCCAGCTTCTGCTCTTCCACATGGCTTTTTCATTAGTCCTCCAGCAATTGGATTAAGGCCCACCCTCATTCACTTGGGCGACACCTTAACTAAAAATAACATCTTCAAAAGGTCCCATTTACAATGAGTTCACACCCACAGGAATGGATTAAGAACAAGTTTTTTGTTTTTTCTTGGTTTCATAATTAAACTTACCACAGACATCATCTGATATATGGGCCAAAGAAGAATCCCCAGGTATGGAATATTTTGTTTCCAGAATCTAAACCAGATGTTGTGATTTCTTCTTTCTGGTAGGAGGTACAAAATGAGGCTGCTCATTTAAAATGAGGAAAAATTTTTAAAAGAAACAGTGTGAAGCAAAACTCATAAGATATATTGAAGCAACATTTGGAAGAACTTTGTGCTTTGTGGAGGAAGTAAAGAGGCTTTGCAGATGCTTGGATTTTATAAGCTGAATGAATTAAAGCACAGGGAATCTTTAATAGAAATAAAAAAATTTTTAAGTCTGCCCTTCTTTATTTTTTTTTCCAAGTTACTTCCTCTGAGCCCCAGCTTTCCATTTTGTTCTTTGTTCCTTTTTCTCAAGGGAGCAGTTGCAAGAAATATTTACAGAAGCATAATGATGGAGACCTTTCAGTGTGATGCATGTATTTTACTCTCCAGGTCAGACCACTCTGCAAGGAGAATGTCTGTTAAATCCCTGACTAGGGAACACCTGGAACAATATCAGATATATACCAGGAGTTGTACTGAAGTCCTCCATGGATGCTGGCTCTGGTGGCTGTGTTACCCAGTGGATGATCACTACATGGCTGTAAATTGCCAAGACTAAGAGATTATGGTTTCTGTTCTCACTTAGGGTAGACTTTTTTCCCCCACATCAAGAAGGATGCCTTCCCTAGGTTATCCAAACACAACTGTTTCAAATTAAGGTTAATTTGAATTTTTCTCAGGGTCTTTCTTTGGCTTGATTGGGCAGTTGGAGTTGGAGCATCCAGAGGTGGATATTCCTGTAGGGGTGGATCTCCTCCTCATTCCATTCTGGCTCCCACAGCTGTGCTGGACTTCAACCTTTTAGTCTTAAGTTTTATTCCTGAAGTAGTTCTAGGTTTAGGTAAAGAACTGATAGGGTGTGGCTAGGTTGATGAGATGTAAGTAAATACAGAGTAAGAGAATTTAATTATGTATTGTGTAATCTAAAAGTAATTTTTAAAAAGATAGAAAGGAAAAGTTAATGTGTAACAAGGATTTTAATTAATTTAAATTTAATTTAATTTGATTAAATTTTTAATTAAAAACTAAAGCAAGGGGGAAAAGGAGGGAAAGAATAGAGAGGCAGGAGAGGGAGAAATTGATTGTCTTTGTGTACTAGCTCCTTTGTTCTCCCTGTGAATTTAGGGCATGATTAAGAAAGAGTTGCATGCAATTAATAAAAATGTGTTTGTGACTTTCTGCTTCCTCATCAAATTTCAAATACCTTGAGGGCAATAAGGTTACTCCCCCACCCCCACCCCATCTTTTTATATCATGTACCAGCACCAAGTGCCTAGTTTTAAGATCAGGAAGTGTGAGTCCTCTAACTTCATTCTTTTTCAAGATGGCTTTGGCTATTCAGAGCTCCTTACCCTTCCATATAAATTTGGTCATTGGCTTTTTAATTTTTACAAAAAAGGCTATTAGAATTTTGATTGGTGTTCTGTTGAATCTGTAAATTGCTTTGGGTAGAATTGATGTCTTAATATTTAGTCTTCCAGTCCATGACATGGAATATCCTTCCATTTATTTAGGTCTTTTTAAAATTTCTTTTAACAATGTTTTGTCATTTTCTGTGAAGAAGTCCTTTACATCCTTGGTTAGATTTATTCTTAGATACTTGATTCTTTTAGTTGCTATAGTAAATGTAAGTTTTTATTGAACTCTTCTTCCAATTGTTCATTGCTAGTGTATAGAAACACTACTGATTTTTGGGTGTGATCATGTACCCTGCCACTTAACTGAATTCATTTAGCTTTGCTGTATATTTTCCAAGATTTTCTGTATATGGGATCGTTTTGTCTGCAAATAGGTAATGTTTTATTTCTTCCTTTCCAATTTGGATGCCTTTTATTTCTTTTTCTTGCCTACTTGCTCTGGCTAGAACTTCCAGTACAATATTGAATAACAGTGGAGACAGTGGGCATCCTTGTCTTGTTCCTCTCATTGATCTTAGAGGGAAGGCTTTCAGTCTTTCACCATTAAGTAATATGTTAGCTGTGGATTTTTCATATGCCCTTTATCATGTTGAGGAAATTTCCTTAAATTCCTAGTTTTCTAAGTGTTTTTATCAAGAAAGGGTGCTGGACTTTGTCAAATGACTTTTCTGCATCAGGATGATCATATGGTTTTTCTCCTTCATTCTGTTAATGTGTTGTATTACGTTAATTGGTTTTCTTATGTCGAACCGCTCTTGCATACCTGAAATAAGTCCTACTTGATCATGGTGTATAATTCCTTTAATGTTCTGTTGGATTTGATTTGCTGGTATTTTGTTGAGGATTTTTTTTTCTATAATTCATAAGAGATATTGATCTGTAATTTTCTTTACTTGTGGCATCTTTATCTGCCTTTGGTGTGAGAGTGATGTTGGTCTCATAGAATGAATTAGGAAGTGTTCTCTCAAATTTTTTGGAAGAGTTTGAGCAGGACTGGTGTTAATTCTACTTGGAGTGTTTGGTAAGATTCCCCTGTGAAGAAATCTGGTCCTGGACTTTTCTTTTTTGGGAGGTTTTGGTGTTTTGTTTTGTTTTGTTTTGTTTCTTCATTAGAGAAGTTGTGGGCTTACAGAACAATCACGCATAAAATACAGAATCCCCATATATACCGATTATTAGTGCATTAGTGTGGTACATTTGTTACAACTGAATAGAGCACATTTTTATAATTGTACTATTAACTGTAGTCCATGGTTTAACCTAGGGTTCACCATTTTTGCTAGCATATACTTGTTCATAATACCCTCTTAAAGTCCTTATTTCTATGGGGTCTGCATTAATACCTCTCTTTTCATATCTGATTTTAGTTATTCATGTCCTCTCTTTTTTCTTCATCAGTCTAGCTAAAGGCTTGACAATTTTATTGATCTTTTCAAAGAATTAACTTTTGGTTTAGTTGATTCTCTGTTGTTTTTTTAATTCTCTATTTCATTTATCTCTGCACTAATCTTTATTATTTCTTTCTTTCTGCTTGCTTTGGGTTTAGTTTGTTCTTCTTTTTCTAGTTCCTCCAGTTTTTAAGTTAGGTCTCTGACTTGATGTTTTTAATCTTAGCATTTAGAGCTTTAAATGACCCTCTCAGCACTGCCTTTGCTGCATCCCATAGTTTTGGTATATGATTTCATTTTCATTCACCATGAAATATTTCCTAATTTCCCTTGTGATTTCTCTTTAACCCATTGGTTGCTTAAGAATACATGTTTAATTGTGGGTTTTCCATTTCTTCCTCTGATTTCTGGTTTCACTCCATTTTGTTCAGAGAAGATTCTTGTATGATTTTGATATTTTTGAATTTACTGTGACTTCTTTTGTGGACCAATATGTGGTTTATCCTGAGAGTGACCCATGTGCACTAGAGGAGAATGTGTATTCTGCTGCTGTTGGATAAAGTGTCCTATGTCTGTTATGTCTGGTTGGTTTAGAGTGTTGTTCAAGTCTTCTATTTCCTTACTGATCTGTCTAGATTTCTATCTACTGTTGAAAGTAGTGTTTTAAAGTCTCCTACTATTAATGCAGAACTGTTTATGTTTCTCCCTTCAAATCTGTCAATAATTGATTCATATATTTTGGGGCTCTGCTGTAAGGTGCATATATATTTATAATTTTATGTCTTCCTGTTGAATTGACCTCTTGTCCCTTTAAAGTCTTCATATGTTTTGGTATTTAAGGCAAGTCTCTTATAAAACAGTATATAGTGGGTTTTCTTTTTTATCCATTCTGCCAGTCTCTGCCTTTTGACTGGACAGTTTAATCCATTTACATTTAAAGTCACTACTGATAATCAGGACTTTTTCTGCCATTTTGCTATTTAGTAAGTCTTAGACCTTTTTTGTCCCTCAGTTCTTCCACTAATGCCTACTTTGATATTTATTTGCTTTTTTTGTGTTGAGTTAATTTCAAGTATCATTTTGTATGGAGTCCCTTCTCATTTTTTCTGGATGTATTTTTTCATATATTTTTTTTGTGTTTACCATGGAGTTAAAATTTAGCATCCTAAATATATAACAGTCATATTTATTAGATACAAAATTGACTTCAATAGCATACACATAAACTGTTCCTATACCCCTCTATCCCTTTACTTTTTTTGTACTTGTTAAAAATTATATCTTTGTGCACTATATATCCAAAAGCATAGATTTATCATTACTTATGCATTAGCATTTTAGCACCTGTAAGAAATAAGAATTGAAGTTATATACCAACAAATACAGTAGTATTGGCATTTACAATTACCCACATGGTTAGCTTTACCAAAGGTCTTTTTTTCTTTATGCCACTTTGAATGTCTGTCTAGTGTCCTTTCCTTTCTGTCTGAAGAACTCCCTTTAGCATTGCTTATAGGGTAGGTCTAGTGGTAATGAACTCCCTCAGCTTTTGTTTACCTGAGAATGTCTTGATTGCTCCCTAATTTTTTAAAGAAATTTTTGCTGGATATAAAATTCTTGGCTGGCAATGTTTTTCTCTTAGCACTTTAAGTATTTCAACCCACTGCCTCCTTGCCTCCATGATTTCTGATAAGAAATTGGCACTTAATCTGTTTGGTACTTCCTTGTACATAACACATTGCTTTTTGAAACTGTCTCCTTGTCCTTTGCATTTAACAGTTTGATCAATATGTGGTGGAGCATATTTCTCTTCAAGTTTATCCTGTGCTTCTTGGATGTGCATATTCATGTCTTTTGCTAAGTTTGGGAACTTTTTCTGTCATTATTTCTTTGAATATTCCTTCTGCCTCTTTCTTCTCCTGGGACTCACATAATGCATACATTGGCATGGTTGATGGTGTCCCACAGGTCTCTTAGGCTATTTTCATTTTTCATAATTCTTTTTTCTTTCTGCTCCTCAGCCTGACCTATATCAATTGTGTTGTCTCTGAGTCTGCTGGCTCTTCCTCCTGCCAGCTCCAATCTGCTGTTGATTTCATTTCAGTTATTGTGGTCTTCAACTCCAGTAGTTCTGTTTGTTTCTTTTTTAAAATTTCTGCCTCTTTATTGAAATTCTCATATTGTTCATTTGTTGTTTTCCTGATATCCTTTAGTTTTTTCTCTGTGGTTTCCTTCATATCATTGAGCATATTGTAGATCATTTTGTAAATCACATTTTTTATTGTGGAATATAACATATATACATAGAAGTGGTAACTTTCCAAGTGCAATTTAACAAGTAGTTCTAGAGAAAATTCTTTTGTTGTTTTCCTGATATCCTTTAGTTCTTTCTCTGTGGTTTCCTTCATAGCACTGGGCATATTGTAGATCATTTTTTAAATCACATTTTTTATTGTGGAATATAACATATATACCTAGAAATGATAACTTTCCAAGTGCAATTTAACAAGTAGTTAGAGAGAAAATTTCAAAGAATGTTATGGTTTACAATTCCACAGTTTCAGTTATTTCCTTATTGTGAAATATAACATATATGCCAAAAGGTAATAACTTTCAAAGTATGATTTAACAGGTAGTTATATAGGAAATTTCCAAAAATATTATGAGTTATAGTACCATATTTTCAGTCATTTCCTTATTTTATGAAATATAACATATATATATATATATATGAAGATGATAACTTTCAAACTACAGTTGAACAAGTAGCTATAGAGCAGATTTCAAAGAATGCTATGGATTAAACTTCCACCATTTCAATTCTTTCCTTCTAGCTATTCTAATACCCCAGCAACTAAGAGAAAGAAAATTATATAGAGATTCAGTATTCATAACCCTTTACTAAATTCCATCTTGTCTATTGCTACCCCTTCCTCTAGTTTAATCACTTTCCTGATCTTCAGGGATATCTAGGCAGTAACCTCCCTAACTGTAGATCATTTTTTAAAAGCTTTGTCTGATATGTCCACAGTCTGATCTTCCTCATTGATGTTTTCTGGATTTTTATCCTCTTCCATTGGATGGACCATAATTTCCAGTTTGTTTTGAAATTTTTTAATTGTACACTGAACATTTTAATATTTTAAAATGTTAACTCTGAGATGTATTCCCTGAGATGTCTGTTTCTTGAGTTTATGTTCAGCTAGTGATATGACAGAGGTTTTCATGAACATCAGGAGCTAACAAACCCAAGAAAACCTAAGTAAAAAACACCTTTCACTGTGTCTACAAATTGGCTTTATGTTGGCTGATGCTGTCCTTCAGAGTTCAGCCCTCCTATCAAGAGGGTCAGCCCAAGGTAAATGCAGGGTGCAGCATCCTCCTCTGTCCTGGAGTTATGCTTTCTAATGGACTTAGAAGTTCCACTGTTTACAGGAATTTGGATGGCCCCTCTACTTCCCAGGAGGCAGAACTTCCTCCAATTCTGGGTGTTCTACTGTGAGACTAAAAGCAAATATGACTTTGTCTCAGGAAGTCCACCTCAATTGTTCCTCACACGGCTTTTGTTGTCTCAAACTTCTTTTGCATGGAGGGCAAATTCTGTAGGAGGATGTGATGGTTAGCTTCATGTGTCAACTTAGCCAGGTGATGGTACCCAGGTATCTGGTCAAGCAAGCACTGGCCTAACCGTTACTGCAAGGATGTTTGTGGCTGCTTAATAAACCAGAAGGCTGGTTTGTTAAATCATTAGTCAATTGGCTGCAGCTGTGACTGATGACGTCAGTGAAGGGCATGTCTTCCACAGTGAGAGAATGCAATCAGCTGGATTTAATCCAATCAGTTGAAGACTTTTGGGTAAGGCACATAGAGGACCTGCACTTCTTTGGCTGACCAGGGAAGCATATCCTGAGCAGTTCATCAAAATTGCCAGTTCGTTTCCTGAGGAGTTCATCAAACATCTTCATTGGAGTTGACAGTTTGCTGCCTGCCCTACAGAATGTGGACTCATGCATACCCACAGTTGCATAAGACACTTTTATAAATCTTATATTTATAGGTATCTCTCGTTGATTCTGTTTCCCTAGAGAACCCTAACTAATACAACTTGGTACCGGGAGTGGTTCTTGACAAACAGAATCTTAAAATGGGCTTTTACAATTTTTTCTACTCTGATTAGATTCAAAGGCACTAATGACTTCATTTCCAATAATCAAGATGGCACTGACAGTCCATGGCGTGAGTTGGCAATGGAGATACGCAAAATAGCACCATTTGATTCTCCTAATCATACTCTTGTACAAAACAAGTCTCTGGTTGACAGTGTTTTCAACACCTTCACAGAGTTTTGCAGAATTAAGAGGCATAATAATGTTGGCTGGCTGCTCTTAGATACGTTGGATAAAGTTATAAGAGCTAAAGGCTTCAAATTTAAAACTTAAGTGCTGTAGGACAGATGTAAAGGTTTCTATGTGTGCCCTGAAAGAAAATCTTATTTATTGTGGCTGTAGACTTGAGATTTCTGCAAACCAGGCACAGAGTCTCATTGTGTGAGTAGCAGATTTACAACATAAGCTGAAATCTCAACCTTTTATGGTGTCTGCTGTTAAAGTAAAGGCACTGATTGGAAAAGAATGGGATCCTGAAACTTGGGATGGGGACATATGGATTGAGAATAATGGCAGTGAGGACACTGAAACCACCTGGATTTTGCTGAGTCGTTAGATATACCTAGAGGGCTGTCCTGAGGAAACAGTGCCCCCACCTCCAGTCGGCCCTGAGGAGACAGCTACCTAACCTCTAGTCTGCTTGGAGGAAACAACTTCCTGACCTCCAGTCTGCCCCAAGGAGCCTTCCATCCATTCTCCACCTAAAGAGATTAACACTTCAGTGCCTGCTAAGCCTGTAATCACCTCACCTGAGGAAGAAGCCCTCACTCCTCTGTCTGGAGAGATTAACCCTGTTTTACAAGATGAAACTGCAACAGAATGCCCTGAGGTAAATGGCTTGAGGGATACTTCTAATTCTTTTAATGACCCACCCCCATCACCAGACTTTGCTTCAATACCTATAACTAGACTAAAGTCCCAACAGGCCCCAAAGGGTGAGGTACAAAGTGTGACCCATGAAGAAGTACACTATATTCCAAAGGAACTGTATGAGTTTTCTAACTTATACAGACAGAAACCAGGGAAATATGTGTGGGAATGGATATTAAGGGTGTGGGATAATGGTGGAAGGAATATAAACTTGGATCAGGCTGAATTTACTGATATGGGCCCATTAAGCAGAGGTTCTGCATTCAGTGTTGTAGCTGGAGGGGTTAGAAAGTGCATTAACAATTTGTTTGGGTGGTTGGCTGAAACATGGCTCAAAAG
Organism: Choloepus didactylus; assembly: GCF_015220235.1. Classification (NCBI taxonomy): domain Eukaryota; kingdom Metazoa; phylum Chordata; class Mammalia; order Pilosa; family Megalonychidae; genus Choloepus; species Choloepus didactylus. Next base: position 116,901,472 of record NC_051308.1, read on the forward strand.
ATGGCCAACATTACCTGAGGTCAAAATGCCAGAGCTGCCCTGGTATAATGTTGAGGGGAGAATTCAAAGGCTTAGAGAGATTGGAATGTTAGAGTGGATTTGTCATGGAAGACCTGCTTACACACCCCTGGAATGTCCAGAGGACACACCTTTTACCAAGACTGTGAGGAATAAATTTGTGAGACTAGCTCCATCATCCCTGAAGAGCTCTGTAGTTGCTCTTCTATGTAGTTCAGATATTACTGTAGGAACTGCTGTCACTGAGCTGGAATCCTTAAACACAATGGGGATAATCAGATCCCGAGTCAGCAGAAGCCATGTCGCTGCAGTTAATCACCACAGACAAGGTGGGCATGGCTACCATAATGGAAAACAGGCTCAAAGCAGCAGTCAAAATAACCTGACTTGTAGAGATTTATGGTGCTGGCTAGTAGATCATGGAGTACCTAGTAGCAAAATGGATGGGCGATCTACTAAATTCTTGTTTGAACTATATAAGCAGAAGAATTCTAGGTCAAGTGAACAAAAGTCTACCTTGAGTTACAAAAGCAGTGAGTCAATTCCCAGACTTGAGACAGTTTATAGATCCAGAGCCCCTTGAATGAGGGGAAGGCCAGGTACCCTTGGGGAAGGACCCTGTTACACTGCCAAAAATTTATACTGTTAATCTTCCACCCAGCCTTCCCCAGAGGGACCTGCAGTGTTTTACCAGGGTAACTGTGCATTGGGGAAAAGGAAATGATCATATATTTCAGGGATTATTAAACACTAGTTCAAAAGTGACATTAATTCCAGGAGACCCAAAATGTCACTCTGGTCTACCAGTCAGGGTTGGGGCTTACGGAGGTCAGGTGATCAATAGAGTCTTAGCTCAAGTCTGTCTCATGGTGGGGCCAGTGGGCCCCAGGACCCATTCTGTGGTTATTTCCCCAGTCCCAGAATGCATAATTAGAATAGATGTACTCAGCAACTGGCAGAATCCTCACATTGGTTCCCTGACTCCTGGAGTGAGGGCTATTATGGTGGGAAAGGCCAAGTGGAAGCCACTAGAACTGCCCATGCCTAGCAAAATCATAAACCAGGAGCAATACCAGATTCCTGGAGGGATTGCAGAGATTAATGCTACCCTTAAGGACTTGAAGGATGCAGGGGTGGTGATTCCCATCACATCCCCATTCAACTCTCCTGTTTGGTCTGTGCAGAAAACAGATGGGTCTTGGAGGATGACAGTGGATTATCATAAGCTTAACCAGGTAGGGACTCCAATTGCAGCTGCTGTTACAGATGTGGTATCATTGCTTGAGCAAATCAACATATCACCTGGTACCTGGTATGCAGCTATTGAGCTGGCAAATGCTTTTTTTCTCAATAGCTTTTAGTAAGGACCACCATAAACAGTTTGCATTCAGCTGGCAAGGTCAGCAGTTTACATTCATTGTGCTACCTCACAGTTATATCAACTCTCCAGTCCTGTATCATAATATAGTCTGCAGGGAGCTTGATCATTTCTCCCTCCCACAAGACATCACACTGGTCCATTGTATTGATGATATCATGTTGATTGGTCCTAGTGAGCAAGAAGTAGCAACTACTCTAGATATGTTGGTAACATATTTGTGTGGCAGAGGATGGGAGAGGAATCCAACAAAAATACAGGGAGCTTCCACCTCATTAACATTTCTAGGTGTCCAGTGGTGTGATGCATGTTGAGATATCCCTTCTGTGATAGGTTCATGTGTCAACTTGGCCAGGTGATAGTACCCAGCTGTCTGGTCAAGCAAACACTGGCCTAACAATTGCTGTGAGGACGTTTGAGGCTGGTTAACAAACCAACAGGCTGGTTTATTAAATCATCAGTCAATTGACTGCAGCTGTGACTGATGACTCACCAAAGGGTGTGTCTTCCACAATGAGAGAATGCAATTGGCTGGATTTAATCCAATCAATCAGTTGAAGACTTATAAGCAAGAGGATAGAAAACCTTCACTTCTTCTTCAGCTGCCCAGCGAAGTGTTTCCTGAGGAGTTCATCAAAGTTGCCGGTTCGTTTCCTGAGGAGTTCATCAGACATCTTCCTTGGAGTTGACAGTTTGCTGACTGCTCTACAGCATTTGGACTCATGCATACCCACAGTTGCGTGAGTCACTTTTATACATTTTATAGTCATAGACACCTCTCATTGATTCTGTTTCCCTAGAGAACCCTAACTTATATACCTTCTAAGGTGAAGGATAAGCTGTTGCATCTGGCCCCTCCTAAGACCAAAAAAGAGGCATAATGTTTAGTTGGCTTCTTTGGATTTTTGGAGACAACATATTCCTCTTTTGGGTGTGCTACTCCAGCCCATTTACCCAGTGACCAGAAAAGCTTCTAGTTTTGAGTGGGGACTGGAACAAGATGAGGTTCTGCGACAGGTCCAGGCTGCTGTACAAGCTACTCTGCCACTTGGGCCATATGATCCAGCTGATCCAATGGTGCTGGAAGTGTCAGTGGCAAATAGAGATGCTGTTTTGGAGCCTTTGGCAGGCTCCTATAGGAGAATCACAATGCAGGCCCTTAGGATTTTGGAGTAAAACTTTACCATCCTCTGCAAATAACTACTCTCCATTTGAAAAGCAGCTGTTGGCCTGCTACTGGGCCTTAGTAGAGACAGAACGTCTAACCATGGGCCACCAAGTTACCATGAGACCTGAGTTACCTATCATGAGCTGGGTGTTTTCTGACCTGCCAAGCCATAAAGTTGGGTGTGCACAGCAGCACTCCATCATAAAATGGAAATGGTATATACGAGATAGAGCTCAAGAGGGTCCTGAAGGCACAAGTAAGTTACATGAGGAAGTGGCCCAAATGCCCATGGCACCCACTGCTGCCACCTTATCTTCTCTTTACCAGCCCACAACTATGGCATCTTGGGGAGTTCCTTATAATCAGTTGACTGAGGAAGAGAAAACTAGGGCCAGGTTCACAGATAGTTCTGCATGTTATGCAGGCACCACCTGAAAGTGGACAACTGCAGCACTGCAGCCCCTTTCTAGGATGTCCCTGAAGGACAGTGGTGAGGAGAAATCCTTCCAGTGGGCAGAACCTCGAGCAGTGTACCTGGTTGTTCACTTTTCTTGGAAGGAGAACTGGCCAGAGGTGCATTTGTATACTGATTCCTGGGCTATTGCTAATGGTTTGGCTGGATGGTCAGGGACTTGGAAGCAACATGATTGGGAAATTGGTGACAAAGAAGTCTTGGAAAGAGGTAAATGGATAGACCTTTCTGAGGGGCCAAAAAAAATGAAGATATTTATGTCCCATGTGAATGCTCACCAGAGAGTGACTTCAGCAGAAGATTTTAATAACCAAGTGGATAAAATGACCCATTTGGTGGATACCAGTCAGCCTCTTTTCCCAGCCATTCCTGTCATTGCCCAATGGGCTCATGAACAAAGTGGTCATGATGGTAGGGATGGCGGCTATGCATGGACCTCCACTCACCAAGGCTGACCTGTCCACAGCCACTGCTGAGTGCCCAGTCTGCCAGCAGCAGAAACCCACACTTAGTCCCCAATAAGGCACCAATCTCCAAGGTGATCAGCCTGCTACCTGGTGGCAGGTTGATTACGTTGGACCACTTCCATCATGGAAAGGGCAGCGATTTGTTCTTACTAAAATAGACACATACTCTGGATATGGGTTTGCCTTCCCTGTACAAAATGCTTCTGCCAAAACTACCATCCATGGACTTACAGAATGCCTTACCCACCATCGTGGTATTCCACACAGCATTGCTTCTGACCAAGGAATCCACTTCACAGCAAATGAAATGAGGGAATGGGCACATGCTCATGGAATTCTCTGGTCTTACTATGTTCCCAATCATCCAGAGGCAGCTGGGTTGATAGAACTGTGGAATGACCTGTTGAAGACTCAAATACAGTGCCAACTAGGTGGCAATACCTTGCAGAGCTGGGGCAGTGTTCTCCAGGAGGCTGTGTATGCTCTGAATCAGCATCCACTCTATGGTGCTGTTTCTCCTATACCCAGGTGTGCCAGTTTGAATGTACTGTGTCCCCCAAATGCCATTATCTTTGATGTAGTCTTGTGGGGCAGACGTTTTGGTGCTGATTAGATTTGCTTGGAATATGCCCCACCCAGCTGTGGGTGATGACTCTGATGAGATATTCCCATGGAGGCATGGCCCCACCCATTCAGGGTGGGACTTGATCAGTGGAGCCATATAAATGAGCTGACTCAAAGAGAAGGAACTCAGTGCAGCTGTGAGTGACGTTTTGAAGAGGAGCAAGCTTGCTAGAGAGGAACGTCCTGGGAGAAAGCCATTTTGAAACCAGAACTTTGGAGCAGACGCCAGCCACATGCCTTCCCAGCTAACAGAGGTTTCCAGATGCCATTGGCCATCCTCCAGTGAAGGTACCCGATTACTGATGTGTTACCTTGGACACTTTATGGCCTTAAGACTGTAACTGTGTAGCCAAATAAACCCCCTTTTTATAAAAGCCAATCCATCTCTGGTGTTTTGCATTCTGCAGCATTAGCAAACTAGAACACCAGGATTCATGGGTCCAGGAATCAAGGGGTGGAAACAGGAGTGGCACCACTCACTATCACTCCTAGTGATCCACTAGGTAAATTTTTGCTTCCTGTCCCTGTAAGCTTAAGCTCTGCTGGTCTACAAGTCTTTGTTCCAAAAGAAGGAGTGCTTCCACCAGGAAACACAATAATCTCATTGAACTGGAAGTTAAGACTGCCACCTGGCCACTTTGGTCTTCTTATGCCTCTGAATCAACAGGCAAGGAAGGGGATTACTGTACTGGCTGGGGTGATTGAGCCTGACTATCAAGGGGAAATAGCACTGCAACTACAAAATGGAAGTAAAGAAGAGCTTTCCTGGAATACAGGAGATCCCCTAGGGTGTTTCTTAGTACTACCATGCCCTGTGATTAAAGTCAATGGAAAACTACAACAACCCAATCCAGGCAGGACTACCATTGGCCAAGAAACTTCAGGAATGAAGGTTTGGGTCACCCCACCAGGCAAAGAACCATGGCCAGCTGAAGTGCTTGCTGAGGGTAAAGGGAACATGGAATGGGTAGTGGAAGGAGGTAGTGATAAATATGAACTACAGCCACATGACCAGTTACAGAAATGAGGACTATGATGGCATGAATATTTCCTCCTTGTTTTCTTATGAGTATGTCTGTATTTGTCTGTAAAGCAAATATGTTTGTTTTCTCTGTCTTATCCCCTTATCATATGGCATAAGCTGTACTGTTCATTTTGCTGTATTTAAGCCAAAGGAGATCAATTTTAAGAGCTAATGTCACCCAAGGACTTGCACCCTACTCTGGAGACATTTAGTGCGTTTCCAGTTGTACTCTGCACAGCAGAGTATTGTTAGGCAGAATATATGTCTGTTATTGTTATCTACTTAGAGATAAAGTATGGTTTTAGGTGATGTGTATAACTGCCAAGTTGACAAGGGGTGGACTGTGATGTTTAGGTTCATGTGTCAACTTGGCCAGGTGATAGTACCCAAGTATCTGGTAAAGCAAGCACTGGCCTAACCGTTACTGCAAGGATGTTTGTGGCTGCTTAATAAACCAGAAGGCTGGTTTGTTAAATCATTAGTCAGTTGGCTGCAGCTATGACTGATGATGTCAACCAAGGGTGTGTCTTCCACAATGAGAGAATGCAGTCAGCTGGTTTTAATCCAATCAGTTGAAGACTTTTGGGCGAGACAGATAGTGGACCTGCACTTCTTCTTTGGCTGACCAGGGAAGCATTTCCTGAGGAGTTCATTGAAGTTGCCAGTTCGTTTCCTGAGGAGTTCATCAAACACATTCATCAAAGTTGCTAGTTTGCTGCCTGAGGAGTTCATTGAACATCTTCATTGGAGTTGACAGTTTGCTGCCTGCCCTACAGCATTTGGACTCATGCATACCCACAGTTGTGTGAGACACTTTTATAAATCTTATATTTATAGGCATCTCTCATTGATTCTGTTTCCCTAGAGAACCCTAACTAATACAGAGGGGCACACCAAAGAGGAGTTTCCCAAGTCAGTCTATCCAAAGGGAAACAAGGCCAGGAACCCAGAAAAGGAATGCAGACTGGTTCCAAGTTGCCCTGGGGAAGGGATGAAAGAGTACCCAAGAAGGGCGACAGGAACTTTCCCCAGGGCTCTCCACAGCTGGGCTTTCTTGTCTCAGTACCTACCCAGCAAATGCAGCCCTTCATCTGTCCTCCACAGCTTGGGAAAGTGAACTGTTCTTAAGTGTCCTCTGCTGCATTTGTCTGGGGTGGGTTGGAACAATTGCCCCCCTCAGAGGTGGACACCCAGAGTGTCAAGTCAGAGGTGGACTTGATTAGCTAATCAAGATGAGCACTCCAGCCTTCTACCCTCAGACCTTGAGGAACTGAGTTTTTATGTCTCACTCTGGCACCAGCAAGCTATGCCAGTACCTTACTGCTGCTTGCCATGAGATTAGGGGATGGGAGATGGTTGCCACAGTGTGGAGAGTGCAGTTCAGAGGTATTTACCACAATTTACCAGCCTCTTCCTTCCACTCTTCCTTGGATGCTGCACAGTGTTCTACTGGTCTCTGGAGTTTTGAAATAGTTGATTCAGACAGTTTTTGCCTATTTAATAGCTGTTCTGGTGAAGGGACTGATTTCTGGAGCTTTCTACTCTGCCATTGAAATTGTGGGCTGGAAAAATCCATTTGTGGAGATATCCTCTGTTCCTATAACCTTTCCTTCTGAGCCTGTTTTACCACAGGTCATATAAGCTGACTATGCACAGAAAACTCTGGCTCTTTTCCTTTAGGTGATCTTTGAGACACCAGGGACAGAGGTCACTTCCCTTGGAATCAAGATTATGAGGACAGGGAGACATTGGAAGCAAATCAAATGTAAGAGGTCCAATAAAGAAGATCTGACCTAAAATCCACTCTACTACTTATGGACATCTCTGTAATTATCCAGTTAGACTATGCCAAGTCAAATCTCCCCACTTTTGTCCCTACCTCTCACCTCCCATTCCCATAAAATCTCACTTAACTCTCAGATGGGGAGATAGATTTGAGCCTGGCCTCCTGTCTTCATGCTGGTCGACCTTGCATTAAAGGTAACAATCCCAATGTCATGGTATTGGCCTCTGTGGACAATGGGCAGCAGCCCTTGCTCCATAACCCCATCTTCCCACAACTCTACCCCCAGGGTCTCCAACAGGTCAAGTGGTGTCTGTATGTGCTTCTAGTACCAGATGGAGCAAAAATAAAGAGGATTCAGCCCTTAGATAGACAGGAGTAAGTGCCAAGGAGAGGGCACCCAGTCCACTGTAAGGAAATTAGAGGGCTGGGCACCCTCCTGGAGAAAGTATGAGATGATGCCAGGCCTTGAGCAGACTCAGCACCAAGGCTTGTTAAGGGGGTCTCCAAGAAACATATTCCTGGCACAGCTATAAGCGAAAAATAAGGGTAGGCTGAAACGTAAATTGTACAATTAACAGATTGATTTAATAAAATCAATTATTTAATCTTTAAAGTAAATAAGAGAAATAATTGTGACAAAGATACAAACATGGAAAACTCTGGAGAGGGAGCACAAATAGGGAGGGAAAGGAAAGAGGAAGCATTTCATGATACTTTAGCAACAACCAGTCTTATTCCAGTCCTATGCTCTGTCTAAATCCATGTCTACCTCCCACCTCCTTCCGCACAGAGACCCCTTTCCCTGAAATTCTATCTACTCTGTGAGGATAGGCAGAAAATAGGATGTCACTTCCTGCTTTAGTTTTCTATTCCTCTGGCTCCTCCTCGACAGAGGGTGTTTAGGCCTCATCCCCTCAAATTTTCATTTCCCTGCTTCCCAAGCCCACAAAACCAAACACTTGAGCAATTAAAGAAATGCCTGCATTATATGTGACTATTTCTTTGAATACAAATGCTGGAGTTGTACTTTTATTGAGGCAATGATTATTGTAGTTTCTTTCTGAAGAATAGAAAAACATTTTCATTGTCCACAGACAAGAAAAGCCAGGGATTAAGGTGCTCTTGCACCTACTCCAAGTCCCAGTCACTTGAGAGTGTTCCTAAGTGGTGTTAATGCTGAGCTCTGCCACATGGAGCCAGGTTAGAGGCTAGTCAGGGATGTGGCCTTGTTTAGCAGTGTGCCAGTTTGGATGTATTATGTCCCCCCAAATGCCATTATCTTTGATGCAGTCTTGTGGGGGCAGGCATATTAGTGTTGATTAGATTGGAATCCTTTGTTTCCATGGAAAAGTGACTCAATCAACTGTGAATGAAACATTTGATTGGATAATTTCCACGGAGGCGTTATCCCAACCATTCATGTTGGGTGTTAATTCGATCACTGGAGTTATATAAAGGAGTTCACAGACAGAAGGACCTCAGAGCAACTGAGAGTGACATATTGAAGAGGAGCTGCAGCTAAAAGAGGACACTTTATGGCCTTAAGACTGTAACTCTGTAACCAAATAAACCCCCTTTTATAAAAGCCAATCCATTTCTGGTATTTTGCATAATGGCAGCATTAGCAAACCAGAACAGCGGGTAAGCTACATTTTGTAAGCCAAAACTATAGAATCATGTTGCTAGGCTTGTTTATACCCCCTTTTGTTTTTTTTTCCTAAGGTATTAGTAAAGTCTTATTTGTATATTTCATTTAATTTTAGCCATAGTATAGAGAAGGGAAATATTTTGTTTCCAAACTAGAGCCAGAGTTGGAGAGCAGCTTCTTGATGTTAATAATCATCTAGAAAATCAGAAGGGTAAAGTAAATTTCTGCCTCTCCCCACTTGAAGTTTCTCCTTTCAGTGCTGGGCTCGGATTTCTGGGTTTAATTTATTAAGGAAAGCTGCAGTTACATTACTCTGCCTTCCTATAGCGCAGGGGACTGGGACAGACAGGCAGGACCTCTAGTGTCTCTGGATACAGAGAGGTTGTGAGAAAGCCTTAAATGAAAGAGAAAGAATAATGCATCCATTTCTCATCATGAGTTACTCCCTCATATCTCTATAAGATGTATGGCAGCATTGCATGCTAGTATGCTAAAAGAAAATCTGTGATGTCACTATCCTGAGTCCGCACAGAGGTGTGAGCTCTCTCACTCTCACAGTCTCTCAAAGTCATTCTTAAGTTATATTTCTTTCTTTGGATCTATACTATTCCCTTTTGTCTCCCTCACAGTCATTCTCTTTCTCTGTCTCTCTCATTCTGTGTCTAACTCTGTCTTAACCTCTTATGCATATGTACACACATACCTCTTTATCCTGTCCCCAGAAATATTTTTCAAACTACATAAAAGGATAATCAGGCTAGACATGACTTCCAAGTTTTTTAGATTTCTGTAGACTAGGTCTCATTTCAAATCATCCCTGATAAAACAAATTTCCAAATTTATCTCAAGTGAAGTAATCTCATTTACTTGCTTGATTTAAGAGTTAGTCAGATGCCACAGGATCCACAGATATAGTTTCTCCTGACAATGGATATTTGTGCCCAGTGCTCATACAGAGAGGAAGGCATAAGGGACTATCCAGCTCCATGCCCACCCACTGAACTGTTGCTGCTGCTGCTGCTCTCCCTCGTGATTTTTTGTCTGGTGTGTCCTTTCTTGCAGCTATTCTTTTTTCTGACACTTCTGCTCTTCCTTTAAATGTCCATCTTCTTGAAAGTAGGAAGTTACCTTTTTCTCATAGCCAGAAGTCAAAGAGACTCCGAAACTCCACTTTTTCTTTCTTTGGAGTTCCTTCTGTATGATCATATAGAGAGAAGTGTCCACCAAAAATATTATTCCCACTGCCAGATAGAAAAGAACATGAAACCAGATGGGAATTGGTGACTGGAAGCCTGAAACAGAAAAAAACAAAAAGAAAAGCTACTACTTAAACCAGAGAGGTCTGGCTAAGTTAGGTTTGGAAGAGAAGGTTGGCTGAGATCTTCTGATATGCCTGTCCCCAGGGGAAGCACTGATAATTTCGGGGGCAGGAAAGAGCTGGAGTTAGCTCCAGCTGAGCTATACTGTCATCAACCAGGAGGGCAGGGTCCTTGCAAGAATTTAAGTGCCAGGATCTGTCAATGGACTTACTCCAAAGTTTCAGAGACAACTGCCAGCTCTATGCCATTTAATGCTTAAATTAAATTTGTTCTGAACTTCACAATCCCTCCACCTCAGTTAGATATGAACACTTGGGCAGGTAGGCATGTGCAGCTCACAATGTTGCTACCTCATCAATCCCCCATGTGAGCTCCTCAAAGCAATAACTGCACCCCAGAGTCTTTCTAAACCCAGATCTATGATAATACATTGAAGGAGCTCAGTATGATGTTAGGGAAAGGGAGACAGAGGAAGGAAGGAAAAGAAGGAAGGGAGAGAGGGAGGAAGGAAGGAAAGAAATGGAAGATGGAAACGAAAAGAAAATAAAGGAAAAGGAAGGAAAAGAAATTTAATGATGTTTGCAAGGAGAATAGTAAAGTTCTGAATCGAGGGTGGAAAGACCTGTTCATGGGCTTTTCCTGAAGAGATTTCTTCCTTCTTTCTGGGCCATGCAATCCCTCTGAACAAACCTCAGTCCCATAGGAGAAAAGGGAGCATCTACTCCTGTACCAGTTAGCTCCCATCATTCTCACTCACCAAGCACCTGAAGCTCCAACTCATGGCTGCGCTTAAGGACATTTCCATCTTCTGTGGCTGCCTCACACCAGTATACCCCAGAATCTTCTCTTTTAGCAGTTAGTATCTGGTATTCAGAGGATGTAGTCCTGAACTTCAGGGTCTTGTTGCCCACGAAGAATGAAAAGAAAAGCTGCAAACCAGGCCTCTGTGGGAACAACTTTGTTTCACAGCTCAGGTTTACAGGGTTCCCCTCTAAGAGGGGGGATGACAATGATGCTCTCAGCACTGGAGTTGGAAATAACTCTATGGAGAAAGTTGACAGAGGGAAGGGTTGCCTGCTTCAGCATCAAAATTCTCACAGAACACATACTCTCTCCCTGCTTAGGAAACTTGCTCCTGGAGAATGCATCCATAAGACATAATTTTCCTCACTTCCAGCAAAGAGGCATTTCTTGGGGTTCCCTAATAGATATAATTACAGTCACCAGCTTGCTCACACCTTTTTGGGGAGACTATCTCTACACAACCGATGCATCCCTAAATGGCCATGTTATGTATTGTATGACCCCACCCTTCTGGCAGTGGTAGTCTAGGAGTGGTCACTGACCCATATGCTAGCTAGTACAATGATTCATTACTTGTATCTAGGGCTCAAAAGATAATCTGAGACAATCATTTCTTTCCCATGAGACTGAACTAAGGGATAGAAAAAAGTTGCTAGTGATTCATGAGTACTAAGATGAAAGATCATGGCAGAATCAGAGCAGGGGTCATGTGCAAACTGGCCCAGAGGAAACTGCTCAGTTAGCAGATGGTCAGAAGGGGGACCAGAGAGACCACATGTAACCAAATACTAATGCCTTCCTGGTTTCTAGTTCTATGGAACTTTTGTGAGATGTCAGTGGATTACTTTCTAATAATCCTCCTAGCTACCCTGAGTAAGTCTCTACTCCTTGCAACTAAAATAAAATTGATGAAATGGATCCTCACTATGCTCCGGCAGACATTAGGTCCTGGATTATTGATGGGGCATCGTGGTAAACTGGAAAGAGCAATGGACTGGGACCCAGAAGACCTTAGTTCTGGTCCAAGTCCAGCCACTGGTCATTGTGTGGCCTTCAATTAGGCAGTTTACCTCTCTGGAGTGCAATTTCTTCACTTTTAAATTGAAATGAGGATTTTAGATGATTTACGATGGTGCCTACAGTCCTTACAACTATAGCTCTATGACTATTCAGATACCATACCTTTCACAGAGACAGATACTCCTGTTGATGTGTAGCGATGCCTTCCCATTCCTGAGCAGTGATAAATGCCATTGTGACTCAGGTTGGTTTTCAGAATGGTGAGTTCACAATCTCGAGGAGAAAACTTGAAGGTTTTGCCATTTTGGTAAAAAAGCATATTGTACACCAGCTTATTCTTCCATCCATGACACCTCAAGGTCAGAGGTTCCCCTTCGGTGAGAACTCTGCTAGAGACCTGGAGTAGTAGCCAACCTGAAAAATGTAGACCGAAAATGTATGTTTAAAGTGGAGGAGGTTCAAAGAGGCTACAGCTTGGCCCTGGGAGCTTTCTTATCTTTTTCTCCTTGCAGAATTCTGACCCCAGAGCTCTGCTGAATCAGAAGCCTGTGTCCAATTCCTCAAATATCTTTAGATTTGGTGGGAAGAAAGTAATCTTTCACTAGCAGCCATGCACACGGCCCTTACTTATCTTCCCTTTCCAAATCTCAAATGCGGGTTGGGACAAAAACAGTTTATGTAGTAGGCAAAATTCTAAGATGACCTTATCAAGTCATCTTCTAGCCAACAGAATATTAAAACAGTGATGGGATGTTTATATTACATTAAATAAGAATCTGTCTTAACAGACTGGACTGAGAGCATCTCCTGCTGGCTTTGAAGAAGTAAGCTGCCATGCTGTGAGAGGGCCTGTGAGAGGGCCACATAGCAAGGAACTGCAGGGGTCTCTAGGATCTGAGTGGCCCTTGGCTGATGGCCAGCAAGAAAGTGGAGGCCTCAACTACAAGGAACTGAATTTTGCCAATGACCACAGGATCTTGGAAGAACTCCAGAAAGGAACACCTCCCAGCTAACACCTTGAATTTGCGTTGTAAAACTCTAAGCAGATCACCCAACTAAACTCTACCTGGACTCCTGACTTATGGAAACTGAGATAATTGTATGTTATTTTAAGCTGCCAAATTTGTGGTAAATTGTTACATAACAACAGACTATTACTGCACTTTAACTCCTGACAAATTTGTTAATGGGACCACACATACTAAAGCAAACATACAGGACAAATATAAAGGACCTAACATACATATCCAGATGCACATGACCTACTAAATTGATATGAATACTCACATATGTACAGATCAGTGATATAGCTTGTAAAAATAAGCTCCAAATCAAATGGGCCTTCCCTTTTGATATACATACACTTCTGCACAAAATCAAGAATTCCTTGTCTCCTTTTTCCTTCCCCTGGGGCAATTGGTTTGGCTAAATAAGGATCAGGATCTTGGAGGACAAATGAGAAGAGACAGCAGTGCTTTTTTCCCTCCAGAACTTATCTAAGAATGGAAGGCATCAGTAGCATGATTTTTACAGTCTTAGATGCTGCCACAGTACTTTTAAATACTCCTTCCTCCCTTACTTTCACCGCCAAACACAGGGTGCTTAAAGATTTCGCAGCCAAAACACAAAGACGTCTTTGCTTCATATCACCCCCACCTTCCCTGGAAGTAGACAAAGCCCTTTCTTTACCATTATAGTATATTGAAGGATGAATAAAATATCACTAGGTGAACAAGTCAGAGAACATTCTCAGTAGAAAGAATCATATTATGCTGGTTTGAATCTGTTGTGTACCCTCAGAAAAGCCATGTTCTTTTAATCCAATCTTGTGGGGGCAGACCTATTGTGAGTGGGAATTTTTGAATAGGTTGTCTCCATGGAGATGTGGCCCACCCAATTGTGGGTGGGAGTGTTTGATTAGACTATTTCCATGGACATGTGATCCCTCCCATTCAAGGTGGGTCTTAATTAGTTTACTGGTGTCCTCTATGAGAGGATAAAAGGCAGAGACATTTTGCAGAGATCTCAGAGATACTTAGAGAGAAAACACCCAGAGACATTTTGGAGAGAGCTGTTGAAACCAGAACCAGGAGAGAAGCTAAGAAATGAAATCCAGAGTTTGTCCAAAGAAGCTAAGAGAGGACTCCTAGATGCTTAGAGAGAAATGCCCTGGGAGAAACAGCAAGGACTAACATTTGCTGAGAGAGGGATGCTAAGACAGAAGCCCAGAGACATTTTGGAGAAAGCCACTGAAACCAGAAGTTAAACCCGGGAAGGAGGGTTCAGCAGAGCCAGCCAAGTGCCTTCCCATGTGACAGAGGAAATCTGGATGCCATCGGCCTTTCCTCAGAGAAGGTATCTACCTCTTAATGCCTTAATTTGGACATTTTCATATTTGTGAGCTAATAAACCCCCATTGTAAAAACCAATTCATTTCTGGTATTTGGAATTTCAGCAGCTTTAACAAACCGGAACATATATGTTCCTTTCTATGTCTTTTAAATGGCAATGTGAAAAAGCATGCTGTTAAAATATATATAAATATTGTATTGCAAAGGATAGATTATAGAAGCAGAGCATCAAATGAGATTGACAATATTTTGAAAACAAAAACTCAAAAAATATTTAGATATTCTTTTGTTACCTACTTCATAGGATTATTGTAAGAACGAAGCAACTTTATGTAAAGAGCAGTGCTGCACTGTAGGTGGAACAGGCAATTTTCAGATGCTAATCTAATAAAATATAGTGAATGTAGCTTTATTGTGGTAGAGAACAGAAAATTCCTTTTGAATTCACACTATTAGAACTGCTTCTGACTTAAGCATGGTAAGAGCTGACTTGTGCAACCTGAATTCCACACAAAGATATGCTAAATAAAATATAACCAAAAATAATCTAGCTTAGCTTAAAGAAAGAATGGTAAATACCCTTATGTCATAAAAACAAATAGAAATTGAAGTCAGATTGGGAAGGCTTGAATAAATACTTCAACCATCAGGATTTTGGATTGAGAAGCTAAGGGATGGGAGCTAGGAATCCAATACCCACTTGGCAATAGCAGATATGATGCAAGGTGTGGATTGTATGTTGGAATTGATCTCTTGCATTATTCTAGAGACTCAAGACTTCACTGAAAACAGACTAGAAAACCTTATCCACCATCCTATAAAAGTTTCAAGGAAAGTTCCTGTTTCATTAGGATTGCTTGTGGGGAAAAAGCAGGAAATTGAAAAGACCTAGCCTGATTTTTACATGAGGTCTGAATTTACACTATCTACTACTCCAGCTAAAAAAAGTAAAATATGACTTATTCATGACTGAAAAAAACAAGCCCTCTGTTAAAATATTTTACTACACATGGTGCCCAGAACTCCCATGGGGGGAAAAACTCAGGGAAAATATGCCTAAAATTAAAACTTACAAACATAAGGAGAAGCAAACTACTATGGAAGAGAGTCAGCAGATAACAAAGAGAAGAATTTTTACCTGAAGAACTAGAAATAACAAATATTCAGAATTATGGTAAAATACTGTAAAATAAATATGTTTAATATGATTATATATATATATATATATAAGAATTAGTAGAAATCATAAGGAAAGAACATGATAGCATAATAAAAGAAATGGCAGAATTGAAAAAAATAATTAAAAATATATTCCTTGAAATTAAAAAGCTCATTAGGTGGGTTAAGAATAAGATTGACACAGATGAAGAGAGAATTATTCCTTTAGAAGAAATTATCTGAATATATAGAGAGTGTTTATATAAGGCCTGGAGGATAGAACAAAAACATCAGGCATAGACAATCAGGAGAGAATAAAGACAGGGACAAGAGAAAATATTTCAATGGATAATAGCTGAAAATTTTCCAAAATCAAAGAAAGACATGAATGTTCAGATTATGGAATCACACAGGACAATAAAGGTGTGCCGGTTTGAGACTATTGTGTACCTCAGGAAAGGCTATGTTCTTTTGATCCACTCTGGTGGGTGTAGACTTATTGTGGATGGGATCTTTTGAATAGGTTGTTTCCATGGAGATGTGACCCCACCCATTGAGGGTGGGTCTTGACTAGTTTACTGGAGTCCTTAAGAGAGCTCAGAGAGAGAGACAGAGCTCAGAGCCAATACAGAGCCAGATGCTTGGAGATGCAGACAGAAAGATGCTTGGGAATGGTAAGAGATGAAGCCCAGAGTTTGCTAAGTGAGACCCCACATATGCTTAAAGAGAAGACCACTGGAATCAGAAGGTGAAAGCAATGCAACCTGGCAGCAAAGGATGAGCAGACACTAGCCATGTGTCTTCCCAGCTGACAGGCTGACAGAGGTGTTCCAGAAGTAAAATATCTTAACAGAGGGCTTGCTTTTTAGGCCATCCACCTTTTTTCAGTAATGGTATCCTCTTGTTGATGCCCAAGTTTGTAAACTTTTATGGCCTTAGAACTTTAAATTTGTGAATGAATAAACTAATAAACACCCATTGTAAAAGCCTATCCATTTCTGGTAATTTGCATTCTGCTTAGCAAACTGGAACAAAAGGGAAAAAATAAACAAACTGTCATCCACAAAATAGATGACAGGAAAGGGGGCAAAAGCAAAGAAAAGCAAATACTAATAATGGAATGTGCAAAATAATGGATGTACAGATTAAAAATATATATTAAAAGACAATCTTAGATTGGAGCTTTAAAAAAATAAAATCCAGTTATATATTGCTTGTGAGTTACATGTATGAACAAAAACATAGACCAAGATTGAAAATGGAGGAGACAAGGACACCGCAGTGGTACACCATACCTTTCTTTGATGTGCAGAAAAGTCTTGTAGATCATTGGATGACAACCCAAAGTGCTGAGCAGCATTACAAGCTTCCAAGTTGTTGCCATGCTTTTGAAAAGGAATGGATAGAATGTGTCCTTGGAATTGGCAGAGAAAGAATGCAAGATCGAGTTTGATGATTTTGTACAATGCATGCTTCCGCAGAAAATTATGAGATGCATTAGCACCAACAAAAGCTAATGGGATAAGTTGATAAAGGAAGGGGAGTACACGCCTCCACCTCGCCACTTGGGCAAGGAAGAACCCAGGCCCTGAGCAGAGCAGCTGCTGATGGCTGGAGGCTGATTTTCATGTTCTCTATTCTCCACTGGAAAGATTGTTTACTAAAAACCTCTGTTCTTTAAAAACAAAGCATTGCTCCTTTAAAAAAAATTGAAAATGTAAGGAAAATTATTTATCAAGTAATATACAAAAGAATCCTGGTACAGCAAACAAAAAAAAAAGACTTCAATAATGAAAGGAACTATTTGTTGCTTTACATAGTATAGGGGTGGGAAGGGGAGGAAAGGGGGGCTTCTAAATCATTGGATGTTTACAGTTTCAGGATTGACTTATTACTCCACCCTTCCAAACGTATAAAGCACAAAGATAAAGCATCTGTGACTTAGCTTCAAAAATATATAAAGCAAAAATTGCAAGGCAAAAAATGTATATATAAATAACATTGTGGGAGAATTTAACACCTCCATCAGAAATGATCAAAATACTAGAAAGGGTATAAAATATTTGAGTGACACAATTAGTAGATTTGATTTTGTGGATATGTATACAGAATGTTATTCACATAATTTCCAAGCACACATGCAATGATTATAAAAATGGACAACATACTGGGCCACAAGGCAATTTTCAACAAATACCAAAGAACTGATTTCATATTTACCACAAATTTTGACCAAAATGCCATAAAACCAGAAATTGGTAACAAAAATCTACCTTCTGAAAACACTTCTAAATAGTTAAGGAGTAAAAAGCAAGAAATTTTAATGGAAATAAAAAAAATATTTAGCCTTGAATGATAATGGAATATTATATATCAAAACTTGTTGGAGATGCGGCTTGTAGCAGGTATTATTAATTACTGACTCAATTATTCTCCCCATCTTTATGGTTTTGGAATAGGAAGGGAGCAATCATTCTAAGCCATATGATTAGGACATGGGTCCACCAACCAGCTGTATTTTCTTAGTCTCAGAATACACAGATTCAATTGAAGCAACTGGGAGTCAGTGTAACTGCAATTAGATCCTCCTCTGCTTACTAGCATAAACCTTTTTAAAATAGGGCATAGGGAACATCAACCAAAAAATCTGACATGCTGTAGTAAAACTAAGAATTTTTGTTCATTGAAAAAAAAACTCACACACACAACATCATAAGATAGCAAAAAGGCAAGCCACAGAGTGGAAAAAGATAATTGCAATACTTGGAAAAGGACTTCTATCCTACAAGTCAATAAGAAAAAGTCAGGCAGCCAGTAAAAAATTGGCAAAAAAAGACTTGAACAGGTACTTGTGGGGATCCAGAGCCCCGGTGCTCCCACCCCCCCCCACCCGTAGTGAAATTAAATTATTGCAAGTAGCTGCCTACTTGACAGACATTAAAGATCATCAGACCTACCCAGGGAGCGGGGGTGGGGAGAGAGTATACAAACGGTATTATAAACAGAGCATTAAAACTCTCCTCCCCGATCACTGCTGATAACAAAGCTCCCCACCCCTGTGCCACAAGACTCTGCTGAAACTGTTCTCACACCCTATGGAATGTCCTTATAAATCACCCCCTGGAACCGCCTGTTCTTTGCAGAGCAGTAACTTCCATTTCCGTGGCTGGCCACCACCATGGAACCATCTCCTGTTCATAAGTCCTAATCAAACTCATGTCTAACTCTATGCCTGACATATTCTTGGGTCTTGGGGCTGAGCTGGGTTACAACAGTACTTTACAAAAAAGAATATCCAAATAGCCAATAAATATATGAAAAAAAATATTCAGTATAGGGTAATACAAATTAAAACCACAATGTGGTACTACTACTGATACTTCTAGATGTGTAAGAAAAATATAGAAGACACCTAGTATTGGTGATAGGGAGCAACCAGAAGTCTCACACTCTGTTGGTGGAAGTGTAAATTGGTACAATCACTTTGAAAAACTAGTGGTATCTACTAAAGCTGAACATGTGCATTTTTTGTGACCTGGAAATTCCACTTCTAGTCATATTCTGACAGATACACACATATTACATACGTGCCAAAGACATGCGCAAAAATGTCGATAGCAGTACTCTTTGTAAAAGGCTAAACTGGAAACAACCTAACAGTCCATCAGTAGAATGGACAAATATGGAATATTACACAGTAATGAGAACAAATGAACTACAACTTCACAACATGCATGAATCTGCCAATCACACTATTGATAAAAAGAAAAAAAGTACAGAAAAAGAAAAAGTATCTACTGTACCATACTGTATCCATTTATATGAAGTTCAAAAATAGGCAAAAATCTATGGTGTCAAAATTCTGTCTTGGGGAGTGGTGACTAGAATTGAGCAAGAAATAGTTTCTAGGTGTGCCAGTTTGAATGTATTATGTCCCCCAGAAAAAGCCATGTTCTTTGATGCAATCTTGTGGGGCAGACATTTTAGTGCTGATTAGATTGTAATTCTTTGAGTGTTTCTGTGGAGATGCGCCCCACCCAACTGCGGGTGATGACTCTGATTGGATAATTTCCATGGAGGTGTTACCCCACCCATTCAGGGTGGGTCTAAATTAAATCACTGGAGCCATATAAGTGAGCTGACAAACCAGAGGAACTCAGTGCAGCTGTGAGTAACATTTTGAAAAGCAAATGAGAGTGACATTTTGAAGAGGAGCTACAGCCAAGAGGGACACTTTGAAGAAAGCACAGGAGCTGCAGATTAGAAACAGTTTGAAGACAGCCATTGAAAGCAGACTCTTGCTCCAGACAAGCTAAGAGAGGACAAATAGCCCAAGTGCAACTAAGTGACATTTTTGAGGAACTGTAGCCTAGAAAGGAACGTCCTGGGAGAAAGTCATTTTGAAACCAGAACTTGGAGCAGACGCCAGCCACATGCCTTCCCAGCTAACAGAGGTTTTCTGGACACCATTGGCCATCTTCCAGTGAAGGTACCCGATTGTTGATGTGCTCTTGGACACTTTATGGCCTTAAGTCTGTAACTGTGTAACAAAATAAAACCCCTTTTATAAAAGCCCATCCATTTCTGGTGTTTTGCATTCTGGCAGCATTAGCAAACCAGGACACTAGGAGTTCTGGTAATGCTCTGTTTCTTGATCTCTGTGCTGTTTACTTTGTGAAAATTCACTGAGATATACACTATGATTTGTGAAATGTATGTTATACTTCAATAAAAATTCACACTAAAAATATAATGCATAGATACTATTTTCCATAAGTCATGGATGCTGGAGGTTCTAGAGCCTGTACAGAGGCAAAGAAAATGGCTTCTTCCCAGCTGAGTCCATATTTTGTCACTTGGGCCATGAAACACCTCTCCTTCTGCTCAAGCTACACAAAACCTCTTGTTGAAACAGTTCTGTCAGCTTCTTTGGCCTTTTTATCCTAGATACTGATTCCCAAGGACCTAAGGATGCTTGAAGAAAACCTCGCCTTCCCTCTCAAATTCTCAGCATTTTTTTAGCTAAGACACATTTCCTCCAAAAGAAACCCAGTCTGTAGAAATATCATTTTGCCTTCAGCATGGATTAACTTTTGCATTATCAATTACAAAGAAGTTTTAGCTCATTGATTTTTGAATAATTAAATTATCTACTTTGACAGTTTGTCCTAAATAGTGAAACATTTTGCCCTAAAGAGTTTTACAGTTTCCTTCTCTTGCCAAATAGAAGCCACTTAAATAGTTTGTGTGTGATGTTTTTTTTTCTGCTTCTATTCATCAAGGTTTAAAACACTTCAAATCTCACAGTAATTCCATGTCTAAAACTTTATCTCACATTATATTATTAAATATGCTCTAGACCATATGTATTTTTTGCAGCATTGCTTGTAAAAGCAAAAGAATGGAAACCTCATAGAAGTTTACTAGTAGGGGAAAAGGTAAAATCAATTCTGGTACAGCCATACAACAGACATGAAGTGAATCTCTAGTGATATAGACTTCCAAAATATTTTAGGTGATGAAAGTAAGGTTTAGGACAGTAGGATAGAGCATTCTGCCAGCCATGATTTTTTTTTTGAAAGTTTGAATATATTAGCATTTCTGTTTCTGTGGAAGGCAACTGTGGGAATGGGGGGTTGTGTGTGAGGGAGTCTTTTCATTGTACATCATTATACATTCCTCTGAACTATCATCATTATTAGTTACTATGTGCAATCATAACTTTTTCCAACAAAACTAGGTAATTCTGAATAAGGATAAGATCTTAGGGTCAAGTTTTATTCTAGATTCTCTATTCATAGATGCCCCAGTTTGGGTGTTCTTGGACATAGTTTAATGACCCTGATGTAACTCAGATAATTTGACATACACATTGGGCACCCCAAAAGGAGACAACACAAAGGAAAACTTTGTGGTTTCCAGCCCTCCTCCATGTCATACTTACCTGTGAGGATTTCCAGCTGTACAGGGTCACTTGGCACTGAGAGTCCTGTCTGGCACCTATATTCACCACTGTCACCAACACTGGCAGCAGTGATGCTGTATTGGGGTGTCAAGGTCTGAATGGCTGTGTTGTTGTGAAGCCACTGGGTGGAGTTGTCTCCAGGCAGACGGGGCCCCTCACACCATAAGTTTACATTTTCCTCTTGGAACATACTGACCCAGGGAGGTTGCAAGGTGATCACTGCCTTTGTGGGTTCTGTTTCAGGATTTAAAAAAAAAAAAAAAAAAAGACAAAGTGGGGTAAAAGGAAGACCTCTGAGCAATTGGTTTTGTGGATAACACAAGGAAAAAAAATGTATTTAGATTAGATTGAAAATAAGCAAGTGGAAACCTACGAAGTCTATGTTTAAGAGTGTCCAGACACTGCTGCAGAGAGCTCTGTTCAAGTTATTAAACCTACATTTAGGTGGTGGAAATTTGGGGTTTCTGAGGATTAAATTACTAATTTAGTTATCACTGTTGGTAAACAATAAAGCAGTGGTTTAAATCAAAGCAAACTGATTGAAGCTTATTTTGTTATCTTCTATCTTATAGTATCTCCAAGGGTTAATCACAGCTGCACTGGAAATTGGAAGTTCACCTCCTCACTTTGGTATCTGCCAGACACTCTCTGAGGAGAAAAGAAAAGTATCAGCTTTCTTCTAAAGGGGGATGTTGGACACAAAAGCAATTCTGGCTTTTTTTCCTGCTATTTTATATACAGTTAGGCACTTAGTTCAAACTTCAGGGCTCATTCAGAAAACCTTAGAAAGAAACCTTAAAAACCAGGATTTCATCAAAAGTGCACTCTGAATATAGGAGATTTTAAATAAATTATAAATCTTTCTCCTTTATGTCCTCTTCCTACACTCTCTTCTTCAGTATAAGGGGACCCATCCTCTGGAAGCAGGTATGTAATAGAGGAAGAGACAAGTTGGAGATCACTCACCTGCTTGCCCATCAACTGGAACTGCAAGAGACCAGAGAATAGAGACGTCAATAGGACTCAATAGGAGATGACAAGGAAAGGAGAAACCAGGAGACACAATGAATTTTGTAAGCTGTAAGGGGCCAGGCTTAGATCTCATGAGTTTCCCCCTAGTTACCATTCCCCAAATCAGGGAACCAGTGGAACTGAATAAACTACAGTGATAAAAGTGATGTGGCTTTATTTTGGCATGGGTTTCCAGGTTTTATGCTACTTCAGAATCCTGCTTCCCACCCTTTTGATATAATCAGCACCAATACACCATGGAAGGCCAGATACAGTTTTCTGCATACTCATGGGTTCTAGCTCAGGATACCAAAAGAAGACAAAATATTTTGACTCGCCTTAGAGCCAGTATCCTCTGGCCACCCTCTCTGAGCCCATCTTACCCCAAAGAAGCAGAGATGCCAAGAGCCACATGTTATCTCCGATGGGAGCAGCAAATCTGCAACATTCAAGACAGTGACAAGGCTCTGCTGGGGGCTCTGGAGATTAGAAAAGAGGAAGGAAATTGTCTCTTCTGACCACTTTCATCATGTTCCTTTTCTGGGAAATACAAACTTAGTTCTTGAGTCATGCTTTCCTCATTCCCATACCTCTTAATTCATTTCTCCCAGTTTGCAGCTTTGGTTTTGGGGGTTATGAACCTTTCAGAATCCAGAGGGGGGACTCAAGTTTTAATGACATTCTATTCTGATTATACTCTCCCTCTGCCACTTTTGTTCCTTGGAACTGGAATATGCCAAATCCTCATTTTTATATTTGGTTCAAAGGTTGGCTTCCCAAACTTGGTCATTTGAACCCAGATGATTCTAGATCAGCCTCTATGAGGCATGTGAGGAGTTACTCATCTGTAAGAGTTCCCCTAATACAAAAAAAGTCTCTGTTCCTTCAGGGAATAAGGCAGGATCAATTTGCCATTTTTGTAAAAACTGTCATCTCCCTGAAAGGTATTATGATTTTTGGATGTTTATCTTGGCTAAGTCCAGGGAAGTGAAATGCAAATAAACTTTTCTTTAATGTCAATGCTTTAGCGAAGAAAAGCAACTTAAACATAGGGTGGAAATATCCCTAAGAAGGGAATTTCAGTGTACAAGGGGAGCTCTATGTCACTAAAGGGAGTTGGTGTCTGAAGCAGAATTGTAGGATATATGGAAATTTTAAAGTATCCTGTTAAGAGAGAAAGCAAGCTAATCAGAAACTAGGATGAATTCAATGAATGCAAAGGGATTTGGTTAGTAATCTCACTGGGAGAGAATTTTAAATGTTGTAGATTGAATTATTGGTACCAATTTCTCACCTTTTTCCTGAATTTATACTATCTCCACAACCTCATGAGGGGTTTGGGGTACCTCCCTGACCCTTGAGTTTGGCTCAACCATGTGACTTCCCTTGGCCAGTGAAATGTGGGTAGAAACAATATTGTCCTAATTCTGAACCTAGACCTTAGGAAGCTTCATATACTATCTCTCACCCTCTTGGGTTTCTGTGATGGTCATGCAAGAACATGCTCTGGCTAGCCAGCTACGGTCTGAAGCAGAGCCATCCCAGCCATTGTAGCCTGAATCAGATTTGCCCCAGCTGACCTGCAAACTTGCGAGTCAGAAATAAATGCTTATTATTGTATGCTACTGAGATTTGGAGACTGTTTGTTATGGAGCAATAGCTGACTGATACAAATGAAAAGCAAGGAAGAAAGGTCTTAGAAGAACTCAAGATGTTCTGAAAGAGATAGGGGAAGCATCAGCTCTTTAAAATTTACATTCAAAGCATATATTCAAAACTATTACATTTTATCTTCAAAAATTTTCACTCGATGAATGAACTATAATTTATTTCACCAAATTCTCTTGAAGGATATGTAGATTATTTCTAATTTTTACTATTGTGACCAACACTGCAATGAATAGTCTTGAACCTTTCTTAAATATTTGATTTCTTATTTCATTAGGGCACATTGCTAGAATCAACATTGCTCAGTTAAAGGATATACACATTTGTATTTGGATAGATGCTGTCAAATTGTCTATCATCATCACCATCATTGCATTTGAAGAGTGCTTATTATGTGCCAGGTAAATATGCTTGATATACATTGCCTCATTTAGCCTTTACAATAATCTATGAGTAGAAAGAATGGTTTTCTCTGTTTTGCAAATAAGGAACCTCATCTAAGGTCATAAAAAGTACAAGCAGGATTCAAAATCAGGTAGCTTGATTTACTTTACATTCTCACCAATAAAGTGTAACAGTACTCACCCCATTCCTCACAATTCTTCCTTGTAGTAAAATAGCTGCTGTTTTGAAAAAAATTAGTGAATATGTTTCATTGATCAGGATCACATGGGGGAATGGGTACTGTGGAAGAGGAATGAAAGAGTGCCATGACCTGGAATGGTGAAATTTTTTTTTTCTAATAAGTATCAGAAGTTTCCAAATGTTGAGAAAATAGCCACCAGTGTAGGTTTGAATCCATGTAAAAATTACTAGGATAATGGGACAAACATTGGAATTAATGCAGATAGAGTAGACTACAGTATTAATGGCCAATTAAAATCATGGAGAATTTACATCCATATGTAACATTTATATTTCCAGATATTGATTTTTTATAATACCAACATACTCATTGGCTTCATGCTTTTAAAATCATTTCACAAATACATTTTTCTTAAAGTTGAGTGCAAAGTCATACATATTTTAATGAAAACTGTTCTCTACCAGAGAAAATGATTTGTAAACAATTATTTGATATATTTTTAAAGGTAAGATAATTTAGATAATTTAAATCTGAAATTGCTCAAAATTTTATTTTTGCATTATTTATGAGTAAAAAGCAGTCAGTAATCCTTTATACTCTATACTCAATTCCTTCTTTAATAACCATATATTTTGGGAACTATTGAAATGTGTCAACTAAATTTTAGGTAAATAATTGCCTATGCTTAATATGTTTTGTATATTGTTGTAACCTCTCTTGAACGACTTGAAATATGCTGCCTTTATATACCTTTAGTTTTCTTCATGAATAAGATTTATAAGTTTTATCCTTGCTTAGATGCAGTACTTTAATATCTGACTTCCTTAACTTAAGGTGAAGTAGACTTAGACAAGCTGCCATTGAATTAAAAAAAAGTTTTCACATTAGAATGCAGCTATGGGTCATGCCCTGAAATTAGTATAATTAGTATGCCACCAGCTTAATTATTAATAGATTAAACAACAGAGATGAAGTTAAGACTTGTATTTATTTGAAAACCTTATTACAATAATATACACCAAGCCAAAAATAACAAAATAAGTGATATGAACCAGTCACATAATAAAGGTTCATAAAAACAATTTAGTTTCTAGTCTTCAAACTTGGAGTTCTGAGGACACAGAAAAAATAAATTTGAATTAACTTATAATTTCTTAAATTAAAGGGTCTATTGGGCTCATTTAACTAAGTACTTCTTCACTCAAGGAAAATCCCCTTCAAAGATGGTTTAAAAGAGAAAACACATTAAATTGATTTGAACAAAACTGATTATCAACCAGTAGAACTCACTTTATTTAGTCTTAATCTGTAGCCCTAATTTGCATTTCACTGATTCTTAATAAGATTGAGCACCTTTTCATGTATTTGTTCACCATTTGTGTCGTTTCCTCAATGAAATATCTTTGTAGTTATTTTATTCATTTTGTGCATTTTTGTCTTTTTTTAAAAAAAAACTTTGTGAGTTATATGCATTGCAATTATTTTGTCCTCATTTGTGACTTGCCTTTTTACTTTCTTTATGCTGTCTCTTTATATACAAAAGTTCTTAATTATAATGTGGTCAAGTTTACCAGTATTTTATTTTGTGGTTAGTATTTTTGTCTTGTTAATGAAATCCTTGCCTATTCCAAAGTATTTTACTCAAAAAGTTTTAAAGTTTTGCCTTTCACATTTGAGTCTGTAATTGATATTTGTAGGTGATGTGAAGCAGTCATCCATTTTTTTCCACATGCATAACCAATTGTCCCAGAACCATTTATAAAACTTAATCATTCCATTCCCTTTCTGATATGACTTTCCAAATCTGTCACAAATTAAGTTTTCCTATATATGTGGTTGTCTTTCTAGATTTTATGCTGTTTCATTGGCAATTTGTTTATCTCTGTGCCAAAACAACATTGTCTTAATATTACAGCTTTATAATAAATCTTGATATATGATAGTACATGTCACCCCAACTTATTTATCTTCAGAAGTCTCATAACTATGCTTGGGTGTTTTGCTCATTCATGTAGATATTGAATCAACTTGTCAGGTTCCTTAAATAATATTTGTTGGGACTTGGGTTGGAATTGAATATGTAAATTAACTTGGGGAGGATTTGTATCTTTATGACATTGAGTCTTACAATTCATGAACTTGGTATTTCTATTTAATTATTTGGTTTTCTTTAATAATGGTCCATAAGTTGCATAGTTTATATGTTTGCACAAATTTTGTTGGATTTTTTCTTGGGTGTGTGTGTGTGTGCATTTCTGCTAATTCAAGTGGTAATTTTATAAAGTACATTTTCTAAATGATTGTTTATGGCATAATGGATATACAATTGATTTTGGGAGCACTGATTTTCTATTCAGATACCTTACTAAAGCCCTTTTTAAAAAAAATCATATTATTTGTTTGCAGGTTCTTTTGTATCTTCTTTGTAGACATTCATATTATCTGCAAATGTTTAGAGATTTGTTTTTCCATTTCTTCCTTTATAATCCTTATCCAGTCATTTCTTTTATCTTTTTGCACAGCCTCGAACTTCCAGAACAGTATTAAATAGACGTGGTGAAAGTGAGCATTCTTATTCATGATGTTAAAAGAAAATGCTTCTTATAGTTCCCCATTAAGTAGATATTTTTCTGTAGAATTTCAGTAGGCATTTTTTTTTCAGGAAAATGATGCTTTATTTCTTGGGGTGCTAAATCACAAATGGGTTTTTTAATTTTATTGAATGCTTTTTCTCAATATATTGAGATGATATAGTTTCCCTCCTTAAATTTGTTAATATGGCTAATTATGTTTATAAATTTTCCGTTGTTAAAAAACACTTGAATTTCTGAGAAAAGTATAATTCCATCACAATTCATTATATTTTTTAGAGATTAATGGCTCTAACTTGTTCATGTTTGTATTTGAGATTTTTGCATTTGTATTCATGAGTTAAGTGAGCTTTAAATATACAATATTTTTCTAGTTCTTAAGTCCCAAACTTAGCTTATTAATTTTAGCCTTTCTTCATTTCTAATGTGAGCATATAAGAGTTTATTTATTCTAATTACTATTTTAGCTGCATCCCATGAGTTTGGATTCATGATATTTCCATTATTGATTATTTATAAATATTTATAATTCCAATATGATTTCTTTCTCAACCCACAAGTTATATGGAAATATATTTTTTTCATATTTAATGTATGGTGATGTTTTAATGTATCTTTTCTTGTTGACTTTTAATGTAATTGTGTTGTTGTCAAATTGTGCTCTGTATGATACAAAATCACTGAAACTTTTGAGATTTGCCTTATAATCTAGACATGGCTACATTTTGTAAAGGTTCTGTTGTCAATTGAATCGTGTTCCCCATAAAGACATGTTCAAGTCCTAACCCCTGGTCCTGTGGATGTGAACTCATTTGTAAATAGGATCTTCAATGATCCCATTAGTTAAGGTGAGACCAAACAGAATCAGGGCAGGCTTTAATCCAATGTGACTGACATCCTTACAGGCGGAGAAAATTTAGGTGCAGAGTCAGTAGGAGAGAGGTGAAAGAGGAAACAGAAGAGACAGATGGCTATGTGACAGAGGCAAAGATTGAGTTACAGACTGGTGGCAAGCCACCAACAGAATGCTACAGACTTCAGAGAAAGCATGGCCTGTAGACACCTTGATTTTGGATTTCTAGCCTCCAAAACTGTGAGACAATGAATTTCTGTTTTGTAGGCCAACCAGTCTGTGGTATTTGGTATAGCAGCCCTGGCAAACTAAGGCAGGCTCCCTTCATGCTTGAGAAGAGTTTGTATTCTTTACATGTAGGTAGTCCATTAAATCAAGTTTCTTAATTCCGTTGTTCAAATCTCTGTCTTTACTGATTTTTTTTTGCTTGCTTGGGCTGCCAATATTTGATAGATGTAAGTTGATAACTCCTACTATAATGATAGAGTTGTACACTTCTATCTGTAGATCAATTTTGTATATTTTGAGCTTAATTTTTTAGATGACTATGTTTAGAATTATTATATCTTCCTGTGAACATTAAACTTTTTTATTGTCTAATTCACTTTTTCTAAGAATGCTTTTATCACAGGATAATATCTCTACTGAATAATCTGATAGTGGGAATGCTGATTCCTTCTCTGTATGCCGCTCTCATATACCACCAGATGTTTTCTGTTCTGATAGTGAAGAACCAATTATTCCTTCTGATATAGAAGCATATTTAACAGTACTTTTACCTAAGAACACTCAAGTACAATTTCCAAATGATAAGAATTGGAAAGGCCTTACTATAATAACAGGGACAGGTGATTCATATCCTTCAAGTCCTATATTAGAAAATTATACTGGAGTAGAAGCTAAACAGTTAAAAAAATTGTGAATATTTTTAAGAAAGAAGAAAGGCCCTCTCAACCTTCTTATATAGATAATATGTAATCATCTGGTCCTTTGTGAAAACAGGATTGGGCTGGAGCTGTTACTTTGATCATAAATAAGTCATAAATAATGTAGCAAGGTTGAATACAGTCCTAATCAAATGTATGTTTATCAATATGATGTAATGGCTAACCTAATCATAGACTAATATGAGAAAACTATATTAACAAGTTGGAGACAAGTAATGCTAATCTCTTTTCTAATTTTTAGACTTTATATAAGTAAAAGTATGTCATATTGCTCTTATGAAAGTCATAGCTTAATTAATAAAAATATTAGCAGTAGAGTTTTGCAGACATTAAAGGCTAAGTCTCTAATAATGTTGTGGATACCCTCCTTTGATCTTGAACCAATTGTGGATCAGGATGTTTCACTTCATGGGTCACTTGTGTTCACAATGCATCATTTAATGTAAAAATAGAATATGACTTAATTAAAGGTACTTTAAACCAATATGCTATAAATTTTCTGTAACTCAGACAATGGGGGAAATCTCTGATCTCAAGCCCAGCTGTATCTGGAAGAGCAGGGGCTCCAGGGCTTGGTAATGTATCAATTTTTTACATTGTAAACTTGTTCCTTTTACCTTAAGTGCTCCTTTAGTAAAAATGTGTTGAAGTTGAATTCTTGTCTTGAGTGCTCTTTATTTTTAAACTATTGTCTGACTCTATACTCCTAATTGAGTGGGAGGTTACTTGATGAAGCCCAAACCCATTGAATCATGACCTGTGTTCTAGTTTGCTAATGCTGCTGAATGCAAAACACCAGAGATGGATTGGCTTTTATAAAAGGGGGTTTATTTGGTTACACAGTTACAGTCTTAAGGCCATAAAGTGTCCAAGGTAACACTTCAGCAATTGGGTACCTTCACTGGAGGATGGCCAATGGTGTCTGGAAAACCTCTGTTAGCTGGGAAGGCATGTGGCTGGTATCTGCTCCAAAGTTCTGGTTTCAAAATGGCTTCCTCTCAGGACGTTCCTCTCTAGGCTGCAGTTCCTCAAAAATGTCACTTTTAGTTGCATTTGGGATATTTGTCCTCTCTCAGCTTCTCCGGAGCAAGAGTCTGCTTTCAACGGCCATCTTCAAACTGTCTCTCATCTGCAGCTCCTGTGCTTTCTTCAAAGTGTCCCTCTTGGCTGTAGCTCCTCTTCAAAACATCACTCACAGCTGCACTGAATTCCTTCTCTTTGAGTCAGCTTATTTATATGGCTCCACTGATCAAGGCCCACTCTGAATGGGTGGAGCCATGCCTCCATGGGAATATCTCATCAGAGTCATCACTCACAGCTGCATGGGGCACATTCCAAGCAAATCTAATCAACATCAAAACATCTGCCCCACAAGACTACATCAAAGATAATGGCATTTGGGGGACACAATACATTCAAACTGGCACAACCTGATAAGGCTCAAGTCTTTTCTAATGGAAAAGGTTTGAGGTGTAAAGAGAGGAGCCCATGACACTTTCTGTCTTTGTCTTTTTGTTCTGGTATTAATGTAGTTACATCAGCTTTTGTTGTTGTTGTTAACATTCCTTTGGTATGCGTTTTTCCACCTTTTATGAAAATGTTTCTTTTGTAAGCAGCATATGCCTGGTTTCTTTAAATATGCATTTTGCAAGTTTAGTCCATTTATTTCTATTGGAATTATAAATATTTGGACTTGTCTCTAGAAATTGTATTTTTATTCTATTTATCTCACTTTTTCTGTTTCATTTTTCTTCTTTCTTGGCTGTTTTGATTAATTGAATTTTTTACTTTCATTTGCTATTTTTTTCTTTCCATTTCCTCCTTTTCATAGCTTGGAATTTTTACACACTATTTTTATTTTTTGATTCCCCTGAAAGCAGATCATGCATATTTTATATGAGATTATAAAGATAATCACCAGGAGGAAATCTTTAGAGGAGAATCCTTTCACCACTTTTATGCTTTAGGATGTGGCAATTCAGTACTACTAAAAGTTCATGCTTGTGAAATCCTAATGTATAGAATATTTTCTGTAGAAGCTCTATTTGATAACTTTTTCTCTCAATGTATTTCAACTAATGGCAAACCTATCTATGAAGATGCTATCTACATGGTATGTTTATAAAACAGCCTTATACTATGAATCCTTTCAACACTGGACATATATGCAAAAGAAATTACCTCCCTTATGACAACATAACCCAGAATTTCTAAGGACATTACTATTGGTATACAGTTCTGTCTTTCAATATTCTGAGGGATTAATGAATGAATAATAGTGGTAATATTTTCCCTATGATAACCTGTGGGAAGTGGCAGATTGAGGTGGTGTTGAGGAAACTTCACCGTAAGTGAAACTGAAGAGCATTTTACAATATGATACTACTTCAACTAGAAGCTTCCACCCTAATGCCTCAGCTGGTGCTCCTACCTATAGTTCTCCCAGCACACAGTCCAGGCAATAAGTAACCTTCATTTGTGATCTAAATTTGTGGGGATCAGACCAACTCTTCTGAACTTAAAGTTCTTAGTAGGAGTGGGGTAAGTGTGGATTGGTGGACTCAGCAAGGTTTTGTCCTCAGAGATAGTTACTTATGTAAGAATCTTGTATTTGGGGGCATCAGAAGGAGCATATAACAGTGCTTGAAAACTGTGCACAATGACTTTGTTTCTTAGAGTTTTATGTAGTCTGTAGGGGTAAGGTTGATCCTTACTAGTCTGATTTGTTCCTTGCCACCAAAATTTAGTTTCTCTTCCTCCATTCTGATTCTTAACAGGAAATGGAAACAAAATTTAGTGGAAAGACAGAGTAACAGAAGTGAAAATAAATTCATCTAAACAAGGCTTGAACTCTCCAACATTTTACTTGGAAAAGAATATCTTATTATTTCAAATTTGTGAATGAGGAAAATAAAGGTAAAAGAGGTTAAGTAAAATGCTCAATGTCAAAAAATTAATAAACTGTGCAGTGAGACACAAAACAGCTCCAAGTCTGGTTTTGCGCAATGTCAAAGAAAAATTTGCACTGGACAATGTTAAATAGGCAAGGATGGCTTTATTCAAAGGCTGCTCTAGTAGGGGGAAGAGAGAGACTGTAGAACTCAATTTCAGGGAAGACAGAGTTTTATAGTCAGGGCAAGGGCAGTGGAAAAGTACTAGTGGGGCATCTAGTGGGAGAGGAGAGAAGGAGGTCAGGGACGAGTTTGAGATTTGGGAGAGCTAGGGTCTGAAGTTGTTTTTCTTTGCAGTTTGTTTTTTTTTTCTGTAGTCAGAAAGCTGAATTCATAAACACCCTTCTATACAGTGTATTTACTTGAAATCATGATCAAAATGTAACTTCTTATATTTGTTCCATTTATTTTGGGGTGAAAAATCCTTATACACAAAAAAAGGAGTTTTCATCCAAAAAAAGGGTAGAACTTTTTTTTTTTTAACTTACTATCCATTGTTTGCTCTCACATAGTTAAGGTATAACTTTTTAATAGCCATTGTGGCAAGAGTCATTAACAGAAGAGTTATGTTAAGGAACAACATAATGATTAGGTAAGAATTTCCTTCCTATGTATGTATATCTACCTACCAGACTCTTTTAACTAATTAATAATAATAACATTTGATTTTATATGATGTGACTTAATTCTCTTTTCCAGAGTAAAGTTAGTCTGTATAGGATTGCAAGTTGGGGAAGCCAACAGGAAAACTAGTGGTAGATTTTGAGGTTGAAGCTTTTGAAACTTTTGGCCCAGAACAAACTGATAGCTGGAATGACTTAAGAAAAAGAAGGTAGAAAAATTCTGTATTGATAATAAAATCTGCATTTGTAGTGACTTGACAGTTTTTACAGTGCTGGGCTGTGATTATACTCAGCAACTTAAATTCAAGTCCGAGCCACAGTAGTAAAATATGACCTTATTTTTTTTTTTGTTTTGTTTTTTTA
The DNA here is from genome assembly GCF_015220235.1 of Choloepus didactylus. Taxonomy (NCBI): domain Eukaryota; kingdom Metazoa; phylum Chordata; class Mammalia; order Pilosa; family Megalonychidae; genus Choloepus; species Choloepus didactylus. The sequence continues at coordinate 116,934,267 of NC_051308.1, forward strand.
ATCATTTTATTGAGATATATTCACATACCAGGCAGTCATACAAAACAAATCGTACTTTCGATTGTTTACAGTACCATTACATAGTTGTACGTTCATCACCTAAATCAATCCCTGACACCTTCATTAGCACACACACAAAAATAACAAGAATAATAATTAGAGTGAAAAAGAGCAATTGAAGTAAAAAAGAACACTGGGTACCTTTGTCTGTTTGTTTCCTTCCCCTATTTTTCTACTCATCCATCCATAAACTAGACAAAGTGGAGTATGGTCCTTATGGCTTTCCCAATCCCATTGTCACCCTGCATAAGCTACATTTTTATACAACTGTCTTCGAGATTCATGGGTTCTGGGTTGTAGTTTGATAGTTTCAGGTATCCACCACCAGCTACCCCAATTCTTTAGAACCTAAAAAGGGTTGTCTAAAGTGTGCGTAAGAGTGCCCACCAGAGTGACCTCTCGGCTCGTTTTGGAATCTCTCTGCCACTGAAGCTTATTTCATTTCCTTTCACATCCCCCTTTTGGTCAAGAAGATGTTCTCCGTCCCACGATGCCAGGTCTACATTCCTCCCCGGGAGTCAAATAAAATATGACCTTATTTTTTAAGGCATCTAGTATATTTTTAAAGTCGATAAATTTCTGGTCATAGTGGCTAGGATATTTAATCTTTCTAATGAAAACAAGTAGAAGTTGGATAAAAAAGATAGAAAATATATTCTTAAAAGCCTTGAGTTGTGCTTAGACAATAAAGAATTACCAGGTCTAAAATAAAGGAAAACCTAGAACTCAGAGCCATAAGCAAGAAAAGACACCACTTTGGGGGGTGGGGTATTTCCTGATCCCACAAATTAAGGAATTCTTTTTGACAGTCCCTTGTGATAGATGGGGCAGAAATAAAAACCAGGTGTTTGGGACTGAATCACTCTCCCACAAAAGACATATTCAGGTCCTAAACCCTTGTCCTATGGGTGTGAACCCATTTGTAAATAGACCTTTGAAGATGTTATTAGTTAAAATATGCCCAAATTGAATGAGGGTGGGCCTTAATCCAATATAGCTGAAGTCATTATAAGCAAAGGAAATTGGAGATGATAAGAGAAACCATGGGGAACAGCCAGAAGCTGGGAGTCAACAGAACCTAGAAGAGAAAGGAGAAGATGCCATGTGGCTTGCCATGAGACAAAAACCCTAAAGATCGCCAGTCAGCCAGCAGATACCAACCCTGGGAAAAAGCAAACTTTCTAGTCTCTGAAACTGTGAGCCAATAAATTCCTGTTGTTAAGCCAACCCACTGTATGGTATTTGTTTCAGCAGCTAGGAAACTAATACACCATCCATTTCTAAATGACTTTTATGCTATTTGGTTATTATAAATGAATCCCTATAAGCCATTTTTTTGTTAGAAAAGAGCTTTGATATTTTCTTCTTTACACTCCAATCATAAAGGTATAATAAACTAATACATGTTTAAAGGCTCTTTATCCTTAAATTTATTGTCATGTTATAATTAAGGATGATTCCCATGCCACAGCCAGCCCTGAGGTCAGAACTTCTCTTGGCAAATCCCAGGTTATTAACTGCCTGATGTTGGGGGAGATTGTAGGAAAGAACCCAGGATGACATTGCCCTGGTATGGGGATGGATGGTAATGGTATCAAACGCCTTCCCTTCTCTAGATCAGCTTTCTGCTGCTCCTTTGTCTCTTTCATATCGTGTATCTAATGCTCATATATGTGACTCCTCTGGCATCTGCCTCCCTTATTTATTATTAAATAAATTATTACTGGGCCAACAGCAGGAGGTATTGGGCCAGAGCAGTCTTCCACTACCTCACCCAATTTCAAACTTTGACCCGTCCCAATTTTTTCTGTTCAAAAGACCAAGGTTGGTGATGACACTTTGCCTGTTCTTGTTTTGCTATCACCAAAATTAATTGTGATTCCTATGCATGCACAAAAAAAAAAAAAAAAGCAAAAAAGTTGAGATCTTAGACTTTCCTGCACTTTCAGCCTTCTGGATGTGGCAGATTTGGACAGAGTGGAGATAAGGTTGACATATTCTCTGCTTTGGCAAGGGGACTCTCCATAATACCATCCAATATAGCCATGTTTGTAAAGAATGGCCATCTGGTGCATTGGCTAGGGAGTTCAATCATTAATTGAGTGGTTCACAATTAAAGCTATTAGCTTTAGCATTTCCTAGCATTTCTCCCATACTTTCTACCTCACTCTGAACAGCTTTTATTCTGCATTTGTTATGCCCACTCTACTCTAAGTCAAAAGTTCTGAATATTCCTCTCATTTGTAAAGTTACCTGTAGTTTGCCTGATAAGCTGTTAGAAGAGGTAAATAATTAGCATTCAAAATGAACTGACTTCTCAAATACTAGTGCCCTAAAGTTAATTAATGTAAGGTTTTGACCTTTTGTGAAGTTGTAGTGACAATATTAGAGAAATTTCTTTAATGACTGAATTCCCCGTTTCTGGTGCTATGTAGTATACAGTGTTACGGTGCCCGCGAGTTAAAGTACGAGACAGCCAAACAGAATTTAAAGAGCCTTTTATTAGCCAGCTAGCAGGTGGCTGCCGTCTCTCACTCCGCGCAGGGAGTTCTGCAAGCAGCCCCCACCTGTGTGCGCTGGGGCCTTATGTAAACAGAAACCGTATCCTAGAAACGCAAGCAAGCAAGCTATTCTAACAGAAGCAGAGTTGGCAGTTTAGCTCTTGATCACAAAAAACAATTACACAAAGAGTTTCACTTGGAACTGGAGCAGTTATTGATCATACAAAACAATTTCACAAAAACAATTTCACAAAGAGTTTCACTTGGGACTGGAGCAGCTATTGATTATTAAAGGGTTACAAAAAGTTTCACTTGGACCTGGAGCAGTTATTGTTAAAAGGGTTACGCTTGGCTGATGCGTGCAACCGCAGCTTTGCCTCCCCTAAACGGTAAAGTTTTGATTTCTTTAACTGGTACAGGCCCAGTCTCACTCCCCCCTCCTCATGGCCTAATGCTGTTTACACAACACTGTTGCTTTGCAGATGTTTTGGGATTAAGGGAAAGGGACCTCACTTCATTCCCCACTGGTTTTTAGGGAGAATCAAATTACTGTTTCTTCTGAGGATAGGTGTTGATATTGAGATTGCAAAACCATGAGTTTACTAAGGATTTTAAAGTTTTGGTTCCCTGTGACAAGTGCTGCAGTTTTTACTGTGGCTGCTCTGGCTACTTTAAGCCCAAGTAGTACCGGCACTAATACTGGTCCTCCTTGCTTGACTCAACTCGTTGGAGGCTAGTTAGCCCGAGTGCTTTCTACCTCCCTCCCCAGAGTAGTACAGAGGCACAACAATTAGCATAAGGAGAAGTAGATACGGGGAACTGAGGGGACTGGAAACATGTTTTTTGTCTTTGAAAGTTACCTAAAGTCTTGATACATACAGGTGCAATTTCCACGTTTGTTTCCCCCAACCACTGGGAATTCTTCCAAAACTGCTGTGGTTTAAAAGTAACAGGGTTATAGCTTTTAATTGCACAATTTTTAGTAGGAGCTTTTGGCCTTTTATTCCCTGTGACCCTTAACAGACGGTTTACATTTTTTTATGGGGCTATAGTTTTATAGTCCTAATTGTAACAGAAATAATTTTTTTTTTCCACATGCTGCTGAGGTACTTTCTTGTGGACAGATATAGTGCTGACTATCTTATAGTCCCTGTTCCAAGTTTAGGTTTCTACAGCTAAAGCCTTGCAATTTCGCACGTCCCCCACCTAGGTATGTATTGGCCGCTTTCGGTAAGTTCCAGTTTACTCTAAAGAGTCAACCGTGGGGGTTCCTGTTCTCGCGGCGTTAGGTGTCAGGTGGTGGGCGCGGATGGTGCAGTGGTTGTTTCTGGAGTTATACTGCAAGGCCTGTAAGGACTTGAGAAGTTTAGAGTTAGTTAAAGGGGCGAGCTGTTCCTCCCCTATTTTGGGGAGAAGTGGGGGTGGCCTGCTGAACATGGCTGTATATGGGGTAATACCTTTTACATAAGGAGTGCATTTAGCTTTGAGCAAGGCAAACGGAAGGAGGCTCACCCAGTTTCCACCAGTCTCTATTTTTAGTTTGGTGAGGGTTTCTTTAAGCGTCAGATTCATTCTTTCTACCTGCCCTGAGCTTTGCGGTTTGTAAATGCAGTGTAACTTTCATTCAATTTCTAATGCTCTTGCCAAATTTTGAGTAATTTGGGCTATAAAAGCCGGACCATTGTCAGACCCCATGGCTATCGATAGGCTAAACCGAGGGATAATTTTGGCTAATACTTTCTTAGCTACTACCTGAGCTGACTTTGACCGAGTTGGGTAGGTTTTAACCCATTCTGAGAAGGTGTCCACCAGCACAAGTAAGTACTTGTATTCCCCTGGTCCAGGAGGCAATTCCGTGAAGTTTGTTTCCCATTGCTCTCCTGGGAGTTGACCTCTTAGGCGGTGACCGGGGGCAGCAGGGGTACTTACATGACTTGAGTTGACTTGAGCGCAGACGTGACATTTTTTGCTTACCTTCTTTGCTACCTGAAAAAGCTTAGGTATGTAAAAGTCAGTTCTTAGCAGTTTAGCTAATTTTGTCCTTTCCAAGTGTGTACTTTGATGCATTTGGAAGATTAAGTCTTTTTCCAGTGCTTTTGGTAGGAGGATTCTGGAGTAGCCGAATATTAGAGTTTGAATAAGTTGAGGTAGTTTTTAGTACCCGGGGCGGTAGGAGGGGCAAAACTTGAAGAGGCCCCACTGGTTTTAGGGCTGCTTTTTGGCCGTCTAGTTGGCGAAAGCATTTCTCTTGGCTTCGGGTGTTTTTTTTTTTTTTTTTCAGAGGTTAGGAGACCACGTTCTTGGTAGATGGTTTCATGCACATGTGCGGTGGCAAACGCATACCAGCTGTCTGTGTAGACAGTTAGGCCAGCCTGCCGCAACCGGATTGAGGCGCTATGAAAGATAGGCTATGACCCGACCCGTCTTCATGGCCCCAAGCACTGTGTTAACACTCCTTTTGCTGCCCTTTGTGCCTCGGCTACATGCAGCTGGAACGGCTTTTTGAGATTTGGGAGTGTTAAGGCTGGGGCCTGAGTGAGTGCCTTTTTTAGAGTCTGAAAGGCTCCCTCCTCCTTACAGAACACGCATTAGTTTTGGCCTAGAGGGGGCCCTCTTCATCCTTCCTTTTCCACTGGACAGTCTATTACCTCCTCCCGACTTTTCTTTGAATTTCTGGTTCCTTCCTCGGTTTTTATTCCACGCCTGGTTTTTACTTATGGCAAGTAGGACCTTTGCCATTTTTGTTTAAGTTTTTGGAACTTTCCTTATTATTGAAGACTTGTTGAGCACCCCCCACCAACTCGCTTAGTACTTTTCCCTCAAAGCCTTCTAACTTTTCTAACTTTTTCCTTATTTTTGGGGCTGACTGGGTGACAAAAGCAATATTAACTGCTCGCCTGTTTTCTGGCGCCTCCGGATCTATAGGGGTATATAACCGGTAAGCTTCCTGGAGGTGCTCTAGAAAAGCGGCAGGGGACTCTGGTCCTCTGAGTTACCTTAGTTACTTTGGACATATTTGTAGGCCTCCACGCTGCTGCACGGAGAGCCCCCATTAGAGTCTGGCGGTACCGTTTGAGAGCCTCCTTACCTTGATCAGTGTTAGGGTCCCACCGGGGTTGGGTGAAGGGAAAAAACAGCTTCGAGGTGGTCTACCTCCGTGGTTGGCAGACTGTCTGGCCCCACGACTAGTTTCCATCCTTGGGCATGGATTTTCTCTCTCTTCTGACGTGAAAAGGCTTTGCAGAAGTTGTTGACAGTTGTCCCATGTGGGCTGATGGGTAAAGAAAATGGACTCTAACAAAAAGATTAGTCCTTGAGGGTTTTGACCCTCTTGTATCCCCAGCACCTAAAACAGTAGGTGCTCAATAAATATAAATTGAAGCAATGAATATAAAGTATATTGTCTGGGTTTTTGTCCAGAATAAATACCAAAAGTTCTAGCTGGAGCAGGGTTGGATGGAGAGACCAGAAACTAAATTCTGGGTCCCTCCTTGAGGAGGGGGTTAGCAGCGGGGACCCCTGCCCAGCCAGGTGAGGTAGAGCAGCCGGACCCCAGCATTAGGGGCCCGAATGAATAAAGGACTGAGTCTCTCCCCGAGGGGCATGGCGCCTCAGGCCTGGCTTCAGGTGGGCCTTGGCGCCGGGAGCTCGGAGGGGGGCACATGTGAAAAACAGTAAGAACACTGGGTCAGAGTTTTATTTAATGAACCTCTGTGATAATTTTTCACTGGAAGGAGAGTACTTTTTTTCACACACAGTTAAGGGATGAGGATCTGATTCAAATAGAATTTTGTTGGATTACTTATTCCAACATATTTGAATTTGAATGCAGCTTGCTAGGTTCACCATTAGTAACATTGCACAATTACTTTATGTCATTTAAGAACCATGGAAGAGCAATTCTATAGATTTCTAAACATGACATAAAAACATGACTGCATACTTACTATTTATTGCACATCTCACTTCCTTGATAGAGTTAAAAAAATTCCAAGTTGATGGATTTTATAAAGTAGATGGCAACTTAACATTTTACTGTATTTTATATTCACTTTGCTAAACAAAAGCCTTTAAACAGGCCACAAAACACTGCAACAACACATTTACTTCCTAATAAAACAAACCTTTTTAATAACATTGAAGTAAAATGGTTTTATTTTTGCATTAAATGATATATCATGAACTTCTGCAATATAAAACCACTTTAAAAATGAATATTAAAAGATATTTACAAACTTTGGAGTGGGAACAAGGGGTCCTCCTGAACTTAGGGTAGGGGGGGAACCTGAACTATTTCCAGAAAGGGCCCCGCGCTAGGGGCAGAGGGTCCTATGGAATAAGGTGGGGGCTGTGATAAGGGGGGACTATCCTGTGGGGGGTTGAGGACTGGGGGCCTTTTGGGTGGCCCTTTAGAATGAGCACATCTTGCTTTTTGGACGGTTTAGGTGTTGAACAATTTTAGTCCCAGGGAGCCGAGTGGCAGCCCGTGCCTCCCTGCCCTCAGGTGGCCTGTCTCGCCCCCTGCCCAGGGAAGTGGCCTCTGGCCCCCAGCAGGGTTCCCATGAGGACATGCAGCACTCATACCATCATGGTGCCTCAGACATAGACAGGTGGGCTCCAGCGGGACAGCTGTCACCTGGCGGGTCAGCTCTAGCACAGCTCAGTCACAGGGACGAGCGTGAGGCTTACCGTGCCCCATGGGGAGCCTCTGCCCCCACCCCCACCTCCTGGCTGAACGCAGAGAAGCCACTTGTCTTCACTACCCCCCCCCCCGACCTTGGCCTTTCCATGTGGCTGTTTCTGATGCCCAAATATGCTGTTCAGTGGGGCTCTGGCCGACACTCCCCAACAGTGGTCTGCCGTTTTTAGAAAGTACAAAAGGATTCTCTGAGGTCAGAGGCTGCAAGACGAAAAGCAAGTGGTGTCACTAAGAAAAGATGAGCCACTTTTTAAGCACCAAGCCAGCAGTCAACACCACCTCCCAGGGGGCTGGCATGTCTCCAGGATCTGGGAACACACTGGCTCCTGGACACCCCTGGATGCACAAGCAGACAGATGTCCTGTGACCCATGATGGAACAGAAATACCAAAAACAAAGGATGTTGGGGACCACTCCCTGGCTCGCATACTTAGAGACCCATCTCTGCTCTCTCTCCAGTCAGTGTCCAGCTGGTGACTGCTGATCATTGACAAATAATTTACTGGCGGCCCGTTGCACAGGGGAAAGCCTGCACCCTGGCCAGAGGCAGGTCCTGGCACCTGCTCACCACTCCAGTGCTTGTTTACCAGCACTCAAACCATGGGGATAGGCTTGCCTGCCTGGACCGGCAGCAGGAAGGCAACACCCAAGTCTGTAGCCACGCGCCACAGCCTCCAGACAAAGGGCCTGTTCACCCCCACCCCAGCCCTCCTGGAGCCTGTGGACAGCAATATGCAGAAAAACGATTAAGCCATTTGGGGCGGTCAGTGAGGATGCCGATCCAGGTTTCAATATAGGGAATCTGATCCGGGTGTCTTGCACTCCTGTAAATGACTCTTCGAACCTGAAAGGTAATTAGCAAATTTAGAGTGCCCTCGGGGGGGGGGCCAATTAGAATCTGGAAAGGTTGGCCATTTGAATTTGTAAAGCGTCCAGAGAGTTCCTGGGTTAACAGTGGCTCCCAACCCTGCAGCTTGTTGCTGGATGTCCTGGAAATTTTTTAAGAAACACTGCAACGGAGAGCAAGCGGAAGCAGACAGAGACTGACCCATTGCGGGACTGACGGTTGACAAAACAGAAACAGAACAGAACAAAGACACTAACAACAAAACACAAAACAGAGACTAACCAAAACCTGAACCTGATGCCACCGGCCACCGTCGTGGTCCGAGGCCAGGTCTCGGAGTTATGGCTGCGTCCAGCCCTCCTAAAGACCCTAAAGGTGTACCCACCAGACCAGATTAGAGATCTCTTACCGTTGTGGGCCCACGTCCAGACAGCTCCAGAGGCGGATTTTTGAATTTCGAGGCTTGACCACTTGGTTCTCTGCCAGGGCTGAGGACCGTCTCTCAGCGCGCGCCCCCTGGGGGACGGCCGGTAGTCAGACCTTTGCCTCGACCTATGAGCCTCAGCAAACACTGAGATAATTCTCGCTGGGGCCTCCAAATGTTACGGTGCCCGCGAGTTAAAGTACGAGACAGCCAAACAGAATTTAGAGAGCCTTTTATTAGCCAGCTAGCAGGCAGCTGCTGTCTCTCACTCTACGCAGGGAGTTCAGTAAGCAGCCCCCACCTGTGTGCGCTGGGGCCTTATATAGACAGAAACCGTATCCTAGAAATGCAAGCAAGCAAGCTATTCTAACAGAAGCAGAGTTGGCAGTTTAGCTCTTGATCACAAAAAACAATTACACAAAGAGTTTCACTTGGAACTGGAGCAGTTATTGATCATACAAAACAATTTCACAAAAACAATTTCACAAAGAGTTTCACTTGGGACTGGAGCAGCTATTGATTATTAAAGGGTTACAAAAAGTTTCACTTGGACCTGGAGCAGTTATTGTTAAAAGGGTTACGCTTGGCTGATGCGTGCAACCGCAGCTTTGCCTCCCCTAAAAGGTAAAGTTTTGATTTCTTTAACTGGTACAGGCCCAGTCTCACTCTCCCCTCCTCATGGCCTAATGCTGTTTACACAACACTGTTGCTTTGCAGATGTTTTGGGATTAAGGGAAAGGGACCTCACTTTAACAGGAGGACCAAGAAAACTGTATGGAATGGCAACCTAAAGGAGAAGGTGAGACATTCTTTATGTTCCTCAAATATACTCCTAGGGATATATTCACATGCATTAATCACTGGAAAATCAGAAGAATATAGGCATAAGGGGAGAGGGAAATCCTCTGATCTTTTTCCAAAACTAATTTCTGAAGAGAGAAATGCATATTAAATTTATTCTTCATATTCCAGGACAATTCATTTGCTAGTGGGCGGTGTCACGGTGACAAAGTTTATGCACATGAATGTGGCAAGGATATTCCAAATGTTCCATACTATGGAAGCACATCAGAACTTACTTTCTGCTTTGGAAGACCTGTCCGGGAGGAATGGTTGTAGAACCTCAGGACAAGTACTAATCCTTCAATGATCACAGCCCCATCCTAGTCCCTAGGCTGCCAAGCCACTGTGTAGACAAACTTAAGTAATTCTTGTTCCCAAAGCACTGCCCATTATATTCTTTCCTCCTTTTCCTCAGCTGACTACAGAGTTGCTGTGGCTGCCGGATTTTTGCATAGACCAGACTAGCCTGCTGTGGGATCCAGGGCCTGGCCCATAGTGATTTCACCTAGCCACCTACTTGATCTTAAAAGTCATCAGACCTCCTCAGGGGAGGAAAAAATGTAAACAAAGCATTGAAACTTCCCTCCCCTGATCCCTGTTGATAACAAATCTCCACACCCTTGTGTCACAAGACCCTGTGGAAACTCTTCGCACACCCTCCTTGTCCTAACCCTTATAAACCACCATCTGACACTCCCAGCTTTTGGCAAAGCACTAACTTCCATCTCTCCTGACCAGCCATTGACATGGAACAACAATATCTCCTGTAAGTAAGTTCTGTTAAACTCATGTATAACTCCGTGCGTGGTGTGTTCTTCGGTCTTGGGGCTAAGCTGGGTTGGAACACCCAGTACAGGTAGTAAATGAGGTTAGGTTTGGTGGAGGAAAAAGAACAAGTCATATTCATGGCCTGGATTCAAACCTGAGTCACTCAGGTGGGAGAAAGATGTTTGCTGCTGAAGCGCCAGTATTCTTAGTTTGAGGAATCCTGAATAGCTTATAACACAGCCAATATTTCATGGTTTTGTTTGTTCCATCACCCACAGCAGACCCAAGGACTTCATCTAGCAGGCTCTTTCATGGAAATGGAATTGTCTGCCCGTAGTTGGACTTAGTGACCACACAGATCCCAGTTACACTAAGCAGTCTCCTGTTTCTTGAGTTTGGTCAGATGAAAGACCCCCGAGGCTGCAACCCAGCTCCTTCTAAAGACTACAAATTCCCAGCTGGAGAATCCAAAATTGTCACTGTGCAGATGCCATTGTGCTCCTAGAGCACCTCTGAGACTTGACTACTAAGAATTCCTATAAGCCTAAGTCCCAGAATATTTCCCCCAGGGAACTTCCTAGAGAGGCTTTTGGTGGCATTCATCCCAGCAACTAGGGAACTGACTTAGCAAAATTGAAATCATAAGGCCAGGCACACTAGCATAGTAATTTGTTTCAATCCTTGTATTCTAATTTCCAAGCACAGCCATAGACTCCAATATATAGGCGTTTCAAAACTAACACAAGTCCAGAAACCACTGGCTCTGGGAGTTGGTCCCCTGCAATTCTTTTCCCAACACCTCCCATGGTCTCCAGGACTCCCATGGCTAAGGAGGTAAAAACTGCCATGGCTTAACTACTGCATTGCTAGATGTGGATTTAGGCTGCAGATATATCCAGAGTTATGCTGTGGAAGTCAGGATGCAGTGCAAATGGATTGGAGTAGCCAAGACTGGCTCTAGGGAGGCCAGTTTTTAAAATCTGTTTATATTAATGGAGGTGTTACTGGTTGAATTGTATCCCCTCAAAAAGATATCTTGAAGTCCTAATCCCCACTAGCTCAGAATGTGACCTAATTTGGAAATAGGGTCATTACAGATGGAAATTAGGCAAGGTAAAATGAGGTCATACTGGAGTTGGGGAGAAGAGACAGCAGACAGATGTAGGGAAGAGGGCCATGTGATGGAGAAAGAGATTGAGTTATGCTACCACAAACCAAGGAATGTCCCTGTGCAGATGCCTTTGTGTTCCTAGGCACCTCTGAAACTTGACTACCAAGAATTCTTATAAACTCAAATCCCAGAATGTTTCCCCCAGAGAAACATATAAATTTCTGTAGAGACATACACCATGTGGAACTACTGGTGGTTTAATGGTGGAATTCTCACCTTCCACACAGGGGACCTGGGTTCAATTCCCAGCCAATGCATAATCTGTAGTTTGGTTTCTTTATCCTTACATAAAGGCTTCATGCCCACCCTCCCGGTAGAGGTCTCAGTGCGTTCTGTGCTGGATTTCTGGAGTGAGGGGTGACGTCGGCAACTTCTCCGAAGGCAACACGACAGATACTATTATCAGTAGGTATGAGAAAAACTTGAGTGTCTTCCCTGGTGGTCTACCAGCTAGGATTCGGCGATGCCGCGGTTATAACGCACAGAAAGTGCACCTGTAAATTGAGAACAAGGCAGCTAAAAATGGTAGGGTTATATTTGGAGCTTAAGACGTTAAGGCATCCAGTACATCCAGTGAAACAGGAACTTGGCGGGTCCTGGGCTCTGCAACCAGCTCGCTAGCCTGTGTCTTCGAAAGTATTTGTGGTGGGGCTCTGATTTTTAATATTTGGACCTAGAATCAGTGTTACTTTCACCTTTTCTCCGTATCTCTGAAATCCAGTCATGAGGTCACTGATTCCCGTGAAAGACCTTGGGCTGACCCCTGGGCCACACCTCAAGGATTATTAAAGAAAGGTCCTGGAAAGAGAGTAGCTGCGGGGCACGGCAGACAATCCAGTGGTGGGAGAGGCATTAGCTACCCAAGAAAAGGATTGGTTTGTGGGAAGAATCCGCGTGGAGATAAGGGATGCTGAGAGACGGGACTCGGACCTCCTTGTGGAGGTGAAAGGATCAACCTGGAGGAACCCCCAAGACTGTTGTTTTCGACATCGCCCCCTGCCCGCTGTAGGGCCAGCCATCAGCTCCGCCGTCTGGTGCCACCGATCCAAAGAACACCGTTAGGGCATCAGCGGCCTTGGCTTCTGAAGCTCGCTGAGACCAAGGTGGGAGTACTCAGGAACCTGGTGCATAAGAGAAGGGCTAGCGGAGGACCAGAGAAATGCGGAGAGATGCACCGAGATGGGATAGGAGCCTCGTTGTCTGTACACCAGACACCCTGAACTGAATTTGTTAAAATTGTCAGCTGCCTCCACGTGTTCCCTGGGCCTATAGATGTTCCCTGAAGGCGTCCAAGTGCTTGGCAATGTGTGTAATAAAACAGGCTTAATATGGGAAAACTAACTCTACAGAAAATTATATGGTTCCAACCAGTCTTAGATTTTTATGAAATTGGTTATTTGCTTCTGCCAACAGTTCCAAAGATGGATTTAAGGATATTCTTGTGCACCACATTTCCGAAGTTACCAAAGGTCAGGTATACCCATGAGAATATACAAGCGACAGTTCAACATCCACACCTTTTACAACCTCTGCAAGCAAAACGGCCAGACTTACATTTTCAATGTGACCAATCTTACTGGGAGAAAAGGTTAAACACCAAAATAGAAGAAAACAGAGAAAGAGTCTTGAATTAAAGGTTGCAGAAATAGTAGGCAGTTCTTTCATATTATTCGTCTCAAAGGGAAATTGCATATATCAAGATCACTTGATAGTAAAAGTTTAAAATTATATTTAAAAGAATTATATTTCCAGTGCTGGGGAAAACTTGTTTAACACACTCTGGGTATGCAAGTGGTGCTTATATATTGGAAAACAGAATATACGGAAGTTTTAAATTCACATTTCAACCCAACAGTTGGCGGAATCTGTCCTACCTAAATAATTTCAATTTTACGATTGTTTCCCCACCAATCTTGGTGGGTTCAGAGAAGCTGGGAGGAAACCAACGTAGAAACCTCAGCTGCTCACGAAATCCGAAAAGGCAGGGTTTCCCTGACCGGGAATCGAACCCGGGCCGCGGCGGTGAAAGCGCCGAATCCTAGCCACTAGACCACCAGGGAAGACATGTCAGTGAGTTTTTTCTCGTACCTACTGACAATAGTATCTGTCGCGTTGCCTTCGGAGAAGTTGCGGATGTCGCCCTTCCCTCCAGAAATCGTCCACGAAGGTCATTCTGTCGCTACTTGCTCCAAAAGGCGAGCCAGCACAGAACGCACTGAGAGCTCTACTGGGACAGTGCGCACGAAGCCCCCCCAGGTCTACAAGTCACAGAGCGAGTTGACTTGTGCCTGCCACAACTCAGAATTGACCTACAGTTATACCTTTGCGAAGCGGCAGCGTTGAGAGATAGTCACCGGAGTCCGGGCAGTGGCTAGGATGCCAGGAGGCGGCGGGAGGGAAGGAGCCCACTGAGAGACGAGGTAGGAGCGCCAGCCCACCGGATATCCAACCTCCAAAAGGACTCACAAAAAGGCAGAAACAGAGAGAGCTCGGATGGAACACTCTTCCAAGCAGAGCCCCAGGGCTCTGAATTGAACACCGGATCTTCCCTCTAAAAGCTGACGTACTCAGAGTTTTCCTATCTTATTTGATGGTAACTCCATCCTTCCATACACTCAGGCCAAAAAACCTGACAGCGGTCTTTCCCTCACACCTTACATCTGATTAGTCAAGAAATCGTTTTCTTTTTTAGTTAATCGCTGGCTTTCATTTCACAGTCTCTCCTGATCTCTGAATTTGAGCAAACGACTCTTCGGATAAATACGTGGAGATCAATTTAACTCTCCACCCAGCTTTCACAGCTTACGGTTTGAGATTCTTAGTCTCGGGATCGTGCGGTTGGGCAGCCGTTGTGGGTTTTCTTTGGCTCTGTCCCTCAAAATCCGTCTCTTCTGGGCCTGTCCTCGAGAGCTAGCGGTACCGCAGGGTTCCTCCAGCGCGGCTTCTTTCTCAGGTCAGGAACCCAGCCCCCTTCCCCTTCTGCCTGCAGAGAAGCTTCGGGAGGCGGTTTACCGGTTTGCCGGTACCCTCACGTGGTGAGTTTGTGATTGCCTCTGTTGCGCGCTGCCCTCCCGGCGTCTCTCGTTCTCACCAGCTGGTAGTGACGTCCCGAGTTATTTTGAGCTCTCGAGATTCTCAGGCAGGGAGCCACGGGTAGGGGAAGTGCAGCCGCCCCCTTAGGTCCTGTCCACCAGGGATCGAAAAACGGTCCTGAAACGACAGAAGAGGGAGAGGTAGAAATAGAACAAAGGGAAGGGAAGAAATCCTGTGAGATTTCCTGATCTAAAAGTACCGTGAAGATGAAATCGGCCTCCTCTGGAACCGTGCCCTCCCATCAATAGTGACGGTGAGTCAAGCCCCAGTCTCCGGTGGGTGCTGAAACAGGCAAAGCAGACAACCTTGGCCTGGCAGCCAGTGAGTATGCAATCCCTTCCCCTCCTCATCTGGGAAGCACTTGAACTTGGAGCCCTAGAACGTCTCTCCCCAGGCTTTCTATGAATTTCTGGGATGCAACTGATAACTTTCTTTTTTTTAAACTGCCCTCTCTTGAAGAAAGGACATTTTTAAATCTTTCAGCAAAGGAAACGATTTCTGACAGGTTTTGAACTGAGGACTTTAAGGTGTGGAGGAAACATGAAAACTACTACACTAGGGAAAGCAATTGCTGTTGAGAATGTCATATACACACCAACAGCACTAAAGTCAGATAGGTTTCACCTTCAGGTTGGGCTCATTTTCTTTAAATGAACTGTTGGTGGAACTTAAGGTGAGTCTAGGAGGTTCACAGATGAATAATTTAATTTTATAGTTTTTAATTTAAATGCACATTCCAAAAAATTATATAACGAGCCATGAAGTCCTCTTTATGATATTTTTACAAAAATGGAAAAGATGATATACAAAATAAATGACAAAGCATCATAAATGGCCTTCAAATATACATTACTTCCACTAAACTATGTTTTACCTGGATATGGCCATCTAACTTCTCTTTCTACAGAATCTGTCAGACCCTAAAATCAGTTTTCTAGTTCCAGCCTATTCCCTGTATCTTTCCTCAGCATCTCACCCCTCTTCTTTTATATGCAGAAAAAAGCCTTTCTCCCTCAGACTCCAGTTTGAAACCTCTCCCTCAAAATTCAGCCTAGTAAATTAGGGGTCCTCCATGGGATCATCCCTGAAAAGAAGCAGAAAATTACAACTCAAACACTGTATTTCATGTCATAAATAATAAAAGAAATTTTTTCTGTAGCCAGAGGCCTCAAAAATTGAACTCAATTCCTCTTCAGGAAAAATCCAGATTCGGCGCTGAGTATTGCAGACACGTTGTCTCTAGATCAGCTTTACGGGCAACTAGAGATATATTCTCTCCAGAGGGTACAACGAGGGTCTTTGGCAACGAGGTGGCAACTAGGACATGTGAGGGCATGTGTCTCACATTGGAGTGAGAGAAAGTGACTGCATATCTTGATTTGTATGGTATCTACTTAAGTATGTACATATTTTTAACTGCAATTTTATTGAGATATATTCACACAACATATAAACCATCCAAACTATACAATCAACGGCTCACAGTACCATCATATAGTTGTGCGTCCATCACAGTAATCAATTTTAGAACTTTTCTTTACTCCCCCCCAAAATAATAAAAATAAAAAACACCCAAGACATACCATACCCCCATCCCCTCTATATATATTATAGGGAGGATAAGGGGTATGGTATTATATATCCCCCCTATATGTATAATAGGGGGGATAAGGGGTATTGTCTTTATTACTCATCTGCCCAAGGTATGTACCCATTTAAAATTTTGAGTTGTGAAAAACAAATCAAAACTAGGGAACTTAAAGAATTACTATTCAGCTTTTATAAACAAGACAGTGTGATAAGGGCAAAAGGAGACACATATAGATAAATGGAAACAAATTAAGACACCTAAAACGTACTACCTTATATGGGCAATTGATTTTCAGCAAAGGCACTAAAGCAATTCAGTGGGGAAAGGACTTTCATTTTAGTAAGTGCTGCTGGAACAACTAGATTCTACATAGGAAAAAAATACCATTCTTACCTCACAATATACACAAAAGTTAATTTGAAGTGGATCATAGACCAAACCATGCAAATTAAGACTACAAAGTTTTAGAATTAAATGCATGAGACTACCCTTATGACTTGTAGTAAGCAAGAATTTCTTAAATATAAAATTTAAAAATTAAAAAAATAATTTGACAGAAAAAAATAAAATTAAAAAATATGGAAAAATTTAAAATTGTAGAAAAGAAAAATGATAAATTAGACTATCAATATTGAAAATATCTTCTAATGAAGAGATACCACTGAGAACTTGAAAAGGCAAGTCAGACTGGGAGAAAATTCATTCACAAAACATATCTGACAAAGAACTTGTACCCATAATATATAATAAGCTCCTACCATTCAATATTAAAAACTGAAACACCCACCTTAAGAAATGGGCAAAAGTTCGAATAGACCCTTCAGAAAGGAAGATATACAAATTGCCAGTAAGCACATAAAAAAGAGTACTCAAGAGCACTGAGAAATAGGTATTAAAACCACATAGAGATATACCACTCCACCTGGGAGTATAAACTATAAAGTCTGCAGATCTTGTGAAGATGTGGGACAAACAGAACTTTCATAAAGTTTTAGTGTGGACGTGTTGACAAAAGAAAGAACTGGAAGACCTTCTGTAAAGCAAGAAGAAAGTTTTATTGAGCAAGAGCACCATGCATGGGGAGTTCCACCAAACAGGGGTTCTGCTCAAACAGCTGGTCTGTGGAAATGGCTTATATGGCTGTTTAAGGGAAGGGGGCAGTGAGGGAGTATATGGGTTAATCAGGATGTGTCAATGGTTGGTTAATCGGCAAACTGCAAGAACATGATGTTTGTGCAAGATCTGGGACATCTTGTGACTGTCCATAGACTCTCTTTTTCTGGCCTTGACTTATTTGCTACAGTTCTCCTTCTTCACAAGGGCAGAAGCCTCTGTCACCGCCATATGGATTCATTGGTGTGTCAATTGGCTCATTTGTCTTCTTCTTCATAGTTCCCTGGATAAAGTGGAAGCTCAAGCAAATCAAGCTGGTTAGTATAGTCATTAACCATTCCATTTTCATAGATGTAAAATGTTACACCACTTCGGAAAACATTTTGACAGTTTCTTATAAATTTAAACAAAAACATTCCTTCAGTCCTAGTAATTCTTTACCTAGATGTCTATCCAAAAGAAATGAAAACATATGCCCACACTCAAAAAATATTGTAACAAGAATGTTCATAGCAATGTTATTCAAAATAGCCAAAGCTAGAACAACCCAAATATCCATTATCGGGAGACTGGTAAGCAAATTATGTTATATTCATGCAATGGAATTATACTCAGCAATAAAAAGGAACAAACCTCTGATATACTCAACAATATATGGCTAAAACTCAGAGACATTATGTAGAAAGAATTGGATACAACAGCGATCATACTCCATGGTTCCATTTACAGAAATTTCTAGAAGAAGCAAAACTAATTTAAGGTACAAAATATCAGAGGAGTGGTTTTCAAAAATAATACAGAAGATAATGACAATAACTATGATTCTGTTGATTATAATATATATTATATTCTGATAACAATAGAATGAAGTAGACTACTCCTGTTAGCCTCATTTTATAGAAGAAAGAATTGAGACACATTGAGTCCAAGTTACTTGTCCAAGGTCACATAAGTGCAGAACCAGATTTACAACCAGAGTCTATACTCTAAGTACAGATTATTCTGGGTCTTCCCAATTTCAGTTATTTCTGGTTTTCTCAGCTGTGGGGGTGGGAAGAGGAGAGAGGAGAGGCAAAAGTGGTGGGAGTGATGGAAGAAATAAGGATCTGTGGCTGTCAAGGAGCAGGGCTGGAAATTCATGTGAATGTTTTTACATCAAAGATTATGAAGATTTCAGGGAGGTAGGTTGTGGTCCCCAAGCTTTGAATTTTGTAGTGGTTAGTATTGTGCTGTGGTCAGGAGATGAATTTGAGATGCATCATAGATATAAAAATGAAAACTGAAACACTAAAGCTTCTGGAAGAAAATGTAGGAAAATACATTCACAATCCTGGGATAGGAGAGATGTCTTAAAGATCACAAAAATCATTAACAAAAATAATAAAAAAAAAAAACTAAAGAAATTGTATTTCATCAAAATGAAAAACTTTTGTTCATCAAAAATCACCATGACAGTCAAAAGGCAAGTCAGACTGGGAAAAGATATTTGCAATATGCTTATCTGAAAAATGACTCAAATCTTGAATATATAGAAAACTTTATAAATTCATAATAAAAGCCCAGCCATTTAAGACATTTAAAAGCCTAAAATACTTGAATAGGCTTTTTTCACAAAAGAGAATTTCCAAATGGCCAAAAGATATAAGATGCTCAATATCATTACACATTAAGATTACAAAAAATTAAAACCATGATGAGATACCTTTACATATCCATCAGAATGGGTAAATTTAAAAGACAGAGAATACCAAGTATGACAAGAATGTGGAACAACTGTACTCTCATTGCTGGTGAAAAGGTAAAATAGAATAACCATTCTGGGAAACTGGCCGTTTCTGATAAAGTTAAATTTACACCTATCACATGACCTCGTGTTTGAAAAGAATGCACACGTCCACAAAAAGAACTGTACAGGAATATTCACAGCAGCTTTGTTCACATAACCAAAACTAGAAATAACTCTGGGGTGTTCACAAAAAGGAATAACATTCAATAACACCACAATAATGCTCTCAATATGGATGCATCTCAAAAACATTAATTTGCATGAAAAAAAGCCAGGAACAAAAAAAAATATATTCATTTATGTGAATTTCAAGAACAGTCAACCTTAATCTATAGAGATAGAAATCAAAATGGTTTGCCTAAGTGGGTGTGGGGTGGAAATTCACTGGAAAGGGGCCCTAAGGACCTTCCTGAGCGAAAGGAAATTTTCCATAACCTCATCTAGGTGATAATCACGTTTGTCAAAATTCCATGGGCTGGGCACTTAAGATTTGTGCATTTTATTCTATGTGAATTATACTTCAATAATGTACTGTTTGCAAAATATATATTTTTAGATTTTATATTATTAGGTTTTATTGTAAAATACCGTTAGCATTCAAACTCGTTATAAGCTCGTCCTTGCATCTAAAAAGGCCCACTAACATCAGAAAAAATGGTTTTGACTGCACCATTACATAAATGGAAGCTTGAGAGGCGTCATTTCACTTTTTTGATAGCTTCTGCACATGTTCATACACGGGGCACGTCCAACGTGTCCGGATAATCGAGCTCCAGGTGTTTGCACTGTGACGTTTCTTGGCCTTCTGATCACAGAACGCTAGGGAACCTCAGTAAACATTTCTTTCTCTGGCTGCAGGAAACGGGAGCAACCGGTGCTGTAATTAAAAGCAAAATAAAGAGTCCCTTCAAATTATGCAAAGATGGGTGCCAGACACTGCGGTGACTCGGATTCAAGCCGCGGTTGCTGCAACCACGACGCAGAGTACTGACCATTATATGATACAGGGCACCACAGTCTTGCTGGCAGTCATTACTCTACCTTTAATATTCTTTAATATGAAAA
Organism: Choloepus didactylus; assembly: GCF_015220235.1. Lineage (NCBI taxonomy): Eukaryota > Metazoa > Chordata > Mammalia > Pilosa > Megalonychidae > Choloepus > Choloepus didactylus. Next base: position 116,954,228 of record NC_051308.1, read on the forward strand.
TATCCACAATATTTTCCTGCTTTGTTTCTTGGGCAGCTATAGGTCTTCATGCTTTTCTTTCAATCTTGTCTTCTCTCCGTTGCTCCTTGCCCATTCGGATACACAATAAAAACAATTCTCATCTTCCCTTTGCCTGCATACAGGCTTCCTGAGAGAGCTCAATGCCATCGTCTACACCTCCGCTGCTTTCTTTGATCCTCTTTATTTTTCCTTTTTGGCCCTGCCTCTTTCCCACTCCCGCTCCCGGGCTCCATCTACCCCACCTCCACCTGGGTAATGAGAAAAACTCGGGCCCCACGTTATATTTGCAAGCTTTGAAACCAGTTCTACCTCATTCGAAACACCTGTCATCTATTTCCATTCTCAGAGTTCTTCAAAGGGCTATAAACTTAAAAACTACAATGTATTAAGTCAACAAATCCTAACTGAGCGTCCAGGTCTGTGCTTGACACTGTTCTCGGCGAGGGGACACAAGCGCGACCATCCCACCACCCCCAACCTCGGGGAGGTCACGTGTTGGACAGAAGAATCCGAAGATTGAAGCGGAGGCATCATACCCGCCCTAAGGCGAAAACACTCATACTCTGACTTCTGTTCTTCCCACTCCCTCCGACCCCGCGCATCCGTCCCGGTGTAGCAGCCCGGGGGTCGGCACCCACTCCTCCCTTAGGGAAAAATGTGGAGGCTTGAGCAGCCGCCAGTGTGACCAGAACACAGACACTGAAGTTGCCTAATCATTGTTGGTAATCAACTTTCACGAGATTCAGCTGACATTTTTTGCAACCAAATCTCCCGAGGCTCTGCTGAAATCAACTTTCACGATACTCAGCTGAGGATTCTTTGTAACCAACTCTAGTGAGGCTTTGTTGAGCTGTATTAGGCACTCCTCGTCCTCTTGTTTGTGCGGATCACTGACCTCCTTTCCCAATTGGCTGCCATTGGGAAGAATCCTGTAATTAAATCCCTAAGAAAATTCATGAGGAACTTTTTGCCTGGCGTGTTCTTTGGTTTTGGGGTTGAGTCTGGCTGGAGAACCCGCCAAGGGGAGAGCAGTGGAGATGAGGACGGCTTGGTGAAGGGTTGCACAGAACGGAAAGAGCTATCACGGGAGCCCACTGGGCATCCAGCTTCTGTTGGGCCCCACTCGACTCCAGCGAATGAGGAGGAGGGGGGAGGCGGGGTCATGGACCGGGGCGTATGAGGCAGTAAAGAGCAAAATTTGTCTGCTCTGTAGCTTTGGAATCTCCTAACGCATGGATTTCAAACGTGATGAACAAAACGTACTTTGCCCCAGTCTCTTCGGATTTCTGAGGTTTCCAAGTCTGCACAGTCGTAGTGCAGAAAGCGGGTAGTACGGCCCGGCGTTTATGAATGATTGTTTCCTTTCACGACGAAAAAGTAGAGTTGTTGGACGTCTCTGTGGCGCAACCGGTTAGCGCGTTCGGCTGTTAACCGAAAGGTTGGTGGTTCGAGCCCATCCAGGGACGGTGTGGTCATTTTAACTATCTTGGATGTTTCCTGTAGATTAGTTATGTAAAGTCAAATCTCGTACCTGTTGTGAGGAAATTTAGTTCTAGACTCTAGCTCTTCAAGAATGGGGGGACCATGTGTTATCTGTGCTCAAGTGAGGGTGTTCTGGGTTAAAATATTGTTTCTCCTCTCGAGTTGCCTTATGATCCTTCAATTTTTTTTCCATCTGTAATGAGACACTGATAACAGCGCTCTACCTCCAGGATGTGCCTGGATTTAGTAATTACCAGGTGAATAGTGTTATCAGTAGAGTCATGATTATATCATTATCAATATCCTCTGCATTATTTTCAATGAAGACATTTCTTCCAAAGTTTAGACTATTATTTAACTTAGATTTTTTGAAATTGGGTTGGTTACATGATTTTATGATTACAAATAATGGTGTAATCAATATTCTTGAACATGTCTTTTGCCACTTGTGCAAGTATTTTTATAGCATAGTGTCACAGGTTTGTCTTTTTACACCTCAAACTTGTGATCTTCTTTAGAAAAGGCCTGAACCTTATCAGCTTGTGATTCAGTTGGTTTGGCCTTCATTCAAGAAACTCCAACTCAAATAAGAGTATAGGGACAGACAATAGTTTAAAAGTAAGGAGTGAGCACTGAAGACAAGAATTTAAACTCATCACATATTTATTAAAAGGAGCAGTTAAGATTAAAGGAACAAGTTTACAATGTAAAAATAAATTGATACATTACTAAACCTGGGGACTTCTGTCCCTTCCAGGTGCAGCTGTATATGAGATTAGAAGAGTTCCCTCATCTGAATTACAGAGTATTTATAGAACTTTTGATTTAAGATGCATTAAATTAAATCTTATTCTATTTTTATATTTGAACCCTGGGTGATAAACTACACATGGTGAGTCCCCAGTAGTGAAACACAGATGAGTCAAAAACAAAGGAGGGTATTTACAGCATTATTAGAGATTCAAATTTAACCTTGAATGTTTGCAAAACTTTACTGAAAATATTTCTACTAATTAAGCTATGACTTCTGTAAGAGCAATATAACACACTTTTACTTATACAAAAACTAAAAAATTGAAGAGAGATTACTATTACTTATATCTAACTTATTAGTATAGCTTCTTTTTTTCATTCTGTAATTAGTCTAGCCATTATATCATGCCTTTCACTCCCCCCTTTTCTGCTTGGGCCTGTGTAGCCTCTCCTTCAGTACAATCTTCTAATATAGGACTCAAAGTATATGAATCATCTGTTCCAGTAATTATAGCAAGGACTTTCTACTTTCTATCATTTAGAAACTGTACTTGAGTGTTTATGGGCACAAGTTTTGTTAAATAGGGGTCTATATCAGAAGGAATCACTGGTTCTTCACTGTCAGAATAAAAGGCATCAGGTGGTATATGAGAGCAGCAAGGCTCCTCAGCTATCTGATCGTTACATAGAGAGGAGTCAGCATCCTCAGATTCCTCAATGGAGATATTATCCTGCAACAGTAGAGCCAGGAAATGCAATTGCTGTATCATAGTGATTACAGTGTATGTTTTTAATTTAAGAAGCCCTGTAACAGCACTAACTTATATTCCAATTTATTTTTCCAACTCAATGACTATTTTCTTCATATTCTTGATAGTACAACACTCTATACATCTAGCTATTATATTCTAATAAGAGTACTTAACTCAGTACAACAAAGAACATGATATAAATTATGCACTATGATATCTCTGCAGCTTCTCCTCAGCTAAACTTCCAAGGTGTTTTGAAAGTCTTCCAATAACTGTAACTTATTTCTCTGGTAACCTAAGCAACCAGGTCCTGACAAGCAACTTCCCCAAGGGAAGAAAAACTCCCTGGTCACATACACTTGTTCCTCTTCCATTTTCTCTATAAATGTCAAGAAGAATTAACATGCTATATCTATATTATTTCTTGAGAATTTTTTGGCTATTTCTGCAGAAATTTTTCCACATGAGAAACATCACTAAAGCCATCAGAATCTTGCACTTGACAATGCGCCTCATGCAGACTTGGATCCTTAAGAGTAACTGGTTCACATACCTTGGTTCTTTGGTTGAATCTCAAGAGCAGAAATTGACCTCTTTGGCTTTTACACACTCAGTTTAATACCTGGAAAGTCCTTTTTTTCTCTCATTTGTGCATCCTCAAATATTTTCTCCTATCAGTGGCACCACTGCAGGATTCTGGTTTTAGTTTTATTGAAATGAACATCTAGGAATGATCTCTGTTGGGTGGTGGTTGATAGGGATCCATTCTTTGTTACGTGATAATTTAATTTACTTCGTGAATTTTTTTCCACAAAAAGATACCATTTACTACCTACTATGTAACTTATTTTTAATTTAAGATACCTTGCATTCATGATGGATGCTTTCTGGGTTTTGCCACACATTTTAATGTTAAAGGTTAAACTATTTTTTACATGCATGTAGTGTTTTCGCCAAGTGGGAATTATAATTATAAAAAGATGACCTACCACCTAGGCTAAGTGTCTTTTTCAACTGAAAAGCTACAAACTGTCTAGTTATATTTCCTCAAAAAACAAACCAAACAAGCACAAACTGACTTGAAACTGAACCTCTAGCCAACATATTCAGACCTGAGAGGATTAAAAATACAAACACAGGTCCTCACATCCAATTAAGGGGGCCCTCTATACAGACTAATCAATACGAGTGGTACTCCTTTAGTCTAGGGAGTGGAAGACATCAACTTCAAGTATCTCTCCATCAGAACCCTGCAACTTAACTGAAGGCATTGTGTTTGGTCTCAAGGAGGTGGTGGGCCAGACACTGACAAGAGCAGGGCCACACCAGCACAATACAAAGAAAAAGGCTGAGAACAAGGCAACATGTGAATCTTTTTTAATTGGCTATATTTTTTGTCCTGAGGTTTCTGGTATTTCCTGGAATTTGAGATTGCAGTATTTAGAAGTTGCTCACATCTCTCTAATAATAGACAAAATCCTATGGGTCCAATAGCTTTCAACATCTGCAAAAGTGGAGAATCAATAACAAGGATGATCTCAATATACCAACGGTTCCCCTCTAAGAACTCTCTTTTTAAAATGCAATTTTATTTAAATATATTCACATACCATAGAAACATCCAAAGCTTACAAGAGTTGTCCACAGTATCATCATATAGTTGTGCATTCATCCCCACAATTTTTTAACATTTTCATTACTCCAAAAAATAAAAGTAAAAAAGAACAATCAAAACATCCCATACTCCTCCTCCATGCCTATTGTTGATTTACTTTTTGTCCCCATTTTTCTACTCATTTGTCCATACACTGGGTAAAGGTAGTGTGAGCCATAAGGTTTTCACAATCACATGGTCACACCATATAAGCTATGTAGTTATACAATCATCTTTGAGAATTAAGAATATTGGATTGCAGTTCAGTTTCAGATATTTCCTTCTAGCTATTCTAATAAACTAAAAAGGGATATCTAAATAATGCATAATAATTACCTCCAGAATGACCTCTTAACTCCATTTGAAATCTCTCAGCCACTGAAACTTTATTTTGTTTCAATTCTCTTCCCCCTTTTGGTCCAGAAGACTTCCTCAATCCTACAAAGCCAGGTCTTCCCTGGGAGTCACATCCCACATTGCCAGGGAGATTTATACCCCTGGGAGTCATGTTCCATGTTGGGGAAGGGCAGTGAGTTTACCTGTTGAGCTGGTTAGAGAGGCCACATCTGAGCAACAAAAGAGATTCTCTGGGGGTGACTCTCAGGCACAATTATAAGTAGGTTTAGCCTCTCCTTTGCAGTAACAAGCTTCATAAGGGCAAGCCCCAAGATTGCAGGCTTGGGCTACTAAACTGGTAGTCCCCAATGCTTGTGACAATATCAGGAATTCCCCAAGTGGGGAAGTTTAATATTCCCCCATCCCACTAAGGGGCTTTGCAAATACATTTTTATTCTGTGCTCAAACTACTCTGGGATGTTTTGGGCTTCACACTAACCTGTACAAATCAACCAGGTCTCACTCCCTATTCAAAGTTCTGTGTAATTATGGTGTTGAATAAACTGACCATACAAGTTAAATTATATAGTGTGTACAGAAAATATAGGTTTTGCACCAAAAAAAATCTCTTCCTTTGGTCCCACACAGAAGCTGAAGTTTTAAAACAGTTAATATCATCCTCTACCCTTTAGTCTGATCTATCCCAGTCTCAACCAAGTGCATTTCATTCATATCTCCAATAGAAGTCTGATCTCCTTTTCAGCCTCTTTAACAGTTGCTGCATGGGGCAATGCTGACACTCACAGCTGCCAAACTCTGGCTCCAAGTCCCAGGTATCACCCAGATACCTGAAGCTTCAGGAACCAACCAGGTGACACACAAACAGCTCAGCATCTCAGAATTTAGAAATAACTGTCAAAACTCATGAATAGATGTGACTGCTGTAAGAGCTTACAATCTAGGAACCCTTACATAAGCCTTCCCCTGTGTTCCAGTTTGCTAATGCTGTCATTATGCAAAACACCAGAAATGGATTGGCTTTTAAAAGGGGGATTTATTAGGTTACACAGTTACAGTCTTAAGGCCATAAAGTGTCCAAGGTAAGGCATCAACAATAGGGTACCTTCACTGGAGAAAGGCCATTGGCGTCTGGAAAGCTTCTGTTAACTGGAGCTTTCTCTGCTAACTGGCTGGTGTCTGCTTGCTCCCAGGTTGCTTTTCAAAATGGCATTCTCTAAAACATCAGTGTCAGCTTTCAATAGCCATCTTCAGAATGTGTCTCTCAAGTATAGAGAGGAATGGAAGAAGATGGCAGCATAGAGAAGAATGGAAGCTAGTTAGTCTCCCTGGAACAACTAATAAACAACCAGAAACAAATAGTAAATAATCTGGGATAACTGTGGGGGGACAAACGTGACCATCTACTCATCATACACCAGCCTGAATTGGAGGAATGCCCAAGACTGCAGCTTAAAATCTGTAAGTAAAAACTACAGATCCGATCTGGGAGCCCCCTCCCCTCAAGGCCCACACTGCAAAGCCTCACAGTGCTAGAAAGAAGCACTCTCCCAAACTGCAAAGCCTTGCTGTGCTAGAGAGCAGCACTCTCCGAGCAAGTGAATATAGCTCAGCTGAGCTCCAACTGGGGTTTTAATAAGCAAACGTGGACTGCTCAATACAAGCTAGGAATCCCCAACAAGCAGACAGAGGCTTTTGGTGATGACTGACCTTGGAGAGCTTGAGGACCTCTCTGGGAGGGAGGCGGAGCCCAGAGGACCAGGTGCTATCTCTGGGCAATGGGTGAAACAGGGGGGCTGCAGACTGACCCTGAAGGGGGTCTTTCTGTCCCTTTTTCAGCTCAGTGGAGAAAGCCTCAGCCATTTTCAATTCCCAGCACTCAGACCCAGACAAGGGTGGAGATACCAGAGTCAGAGACTATTCAAATGCAAATGACCTCTCCCCAGGGGGTATATCTTCCCTAAGAGGAAAAAGGTGGCCCCAAGCTCTACTACCCAACTTCCATTCGGAACAGACCTCAGAGCCTAGGGAAAAACAGCCATAGTCCACACCTCCTTACACCAGTCTGGAGCTACAGGCTGACAGGTGCAACCTGCTGGGCAGAAAAGCACAGTGAGTTGAGGCCTCACAGGGTATACCAATCTTCTAAGACACAACCTCAGGGAGACCTGAAACTATTGCCTCCTTCCAAGACCTGAGCCCGTTCTGGTCTAGGAAAACCTGATTGGGGTAACCAAGGAGGCCAGATGCCTAGACAACAGAAAAATACAACCTACACTAGGAGGGACAAAGTTATGGCCCAAAGGAACAAACTTACACTTCAACTGAGATACAGGAATTTAAACAACTAGTGCTGGATCAATTCAGAAAGTTTAGGGAAGATATGGCAAAAGAGATGAAGCATATAATGAAAACACTGGAGGTACATAAGGTAGAAATTGAAAGTTTGAAAAAACAACTGACAGAATCTATGGAAATGAAAGGCACAGTACAAGAGATGAAGGACACAATGGAGACATAAAACAGCAGATCTCAAGAGGCAGAGGAAAACACACAGGAGCTGGAGAACAAGGCACCTGAAAGCCTACACAAAAAAGAACAGATAGAGAAAAGAATGGAAAAATATGAGCAACATCTCCAGGAACTTAAGGACAAAATGAAATGCAGGAATGTGTGTGTCGTGGGTGTCCCAGAAGGAAAAGAGAAGGAAAAAGGGGCAGAAGCAATAATAGAGGAAATAATCAATGAAAATTTTCCATCTCTTATGAAAGACAAAAGTACAGATTCAAGAAGCGCAGTGTACCCCAAAGAGAATAGATCCAAATAGCCTACACCAAGACACTTAATAATCAGATTATCAAACATCAAAGATAAAAAGAGAATCCTGAAAGCAGGAAAGGAAGTTTGATAAGACTATGTGCAGATTTCTCAATAGAAACCATGGAGGCAAGAAGGAAGTGGGGTGATATATTTAAGACCAAGAATCCTATATCTGGCAAAACTGTCCTTCAGATATGAGGGAGAGCTTAAAATATTCTCTGACAAACAGACAATGACAGAGTTTGTGAACAAGATACCTGCTCTACAGGAAACACTAAAGGAAGCATTGCAGACAGAAAAGAAAAGACAGGAGTGAGAGGTTTGGAAAACAATTTTTGGAGACAGTAGCACAGCAATGTAAGTACACTGAACAAAGATGACTGTGAGTATGGCTGACAGAGGAAGGTTAGGAGCATGTGGGACACCAAAGGAAAGAGGAAAGATAAAGACTGGGACTGTATAACTCAGTGAAACCTAGAGTGCTCAACGATTGTAATAAAAGGTACAAATATGTTTTTACACGAGGGAGACCAAATGAATGTCAACATTGCAAGGTGTTAAAAATTGGGTAGGATTGGGGGAAAATACAATCAATGCAAACTAGAGACTATAATTAACAGAAACATTGTATTATGCTTCCTTTAATATAACATAGGCAATATACTAAAGCTAATGCATATGGGGGGGACATAGAGGAAGGGTGTGGGACTCTTGGCATTGGTGATGATGTCTGACTCTTTATTCTACTTTAATTTAATGCTATCTTTCCTTTTGTTGCTTCCTAGCTGTCATGTTATTTTTCTCTCTCTCTTTCTTTTTTTCTTTTTCTTCTCTCTACCTTCTTTGACTCTTCCTCTTCCTTTTTGGAAGAAATGGAGATGTCCTTATACAGATAGTGGTGATGGTAGTGAATACATAAATTTGTGGCTCTACAGGGAACCATCAATTGTTTACTTAGGACGGAATGTATGGCATGTGAACAAAACTGTCTTTAAAAAAAATGGGTTGATGAAGAAACCTTGAGGGCACTCTATTGAGTGAAACAAGACAGACACATAAGGACAAATATTTCAGGGTCTCATTGATATGAACTAATTATAATATGTAAACTCATAGACGTGTAATGTAAGTTATCAGGATGTAGAACGATGCTAAAGAATGGGAAGCGGTTGCTTATTATGAACAGAATGTTCAGCTAGGGTGAAATTAAATGTTTAGAAATGGACAGAGGTGATGGTAGCACATGGCGAGAATAACTAACAGTGCTGAATGGTGTGTGAAGGTGGTGGAAAGGGGAAGCTCAGAGTCATGTATGTCACCAGAAGGAAAGTTGGAGGTTCAAAGATGGGAATGTATAAAACAGTGAATCTTGTGGTGGACAATGTCCATGATTAACTGTACAAATATTAGAAATCTCTCTCATGAACTAGAACAAATATATGACACTATAACTAGAAGTTAATAATAGAGGGGCATATAGGAATAGAATATATACCTATTGCAAACTATATCCTACAGTTGGTAGTATTTTAACAGTCTTTCATCAACAGTAACAAATGTACTACACCAATACTATGAATCAATAATGGAGGGGAGGGGTGATTAGGGGTTATGGGAGGATTTGAGTTTCCTTTTTGTGTGTGTCTTTATTTCTTTTCTGGAGTAATGAAAATGTTCTAAAAATTGAAAAAAAAATTAACTGTGGTGATGGATGCATAGCTGTAGGATGGTACCAAGGGCAACTGATTATACAGTTTGGATCTTTGGATAGTTGTATGGTATGTGAACAATCTCAATAAAAAAATAAATTTAAAAAATAAAAAAACAGGTCCCTCAGCTGCAGCTCTGAGTTCCTTCTCTTTGTCAGCTGTTTTATACAACTCCAGTGATCCAATTAACACCTACCCTGAATGGGCGGGGTAACACCTCCATGGAAATTATCCAATCAAACTTTTCACTCACAGTTGATTGAGACACATCTCCATGCAAACACTCAGTCAAAGGATTCTAATCTAATAAACACTAATATGTCTGCCCCCAAAGATTGCATCAAAGATAATGGCATTTTTGGGGGACATAATACACGCAAACTGGCACAATCATGAAAGTAAAAAGACAACCTGCAGAATAGGAGAAAATATTTGGAAACCACATACCCAATAAGGGTATAATGTCCTGAATATATAAAGAAATCCTACAACTCAACAACAAAAAGACAAACAGCCCAATTTAAAAATGGGCAAATAACTCAAATAGACATTTCTCCAAAGATGATGCACAAATGGTTAATAAACATATGAAAAGATACTCAACATCATTAGCCATTAGGGAAATGCAAGTCAAAAGCACAATGAATACCACTTCACACCCACTAGAATGGCTACTATTTTTAAAAATGGAAACTAAGTGTTGGAGAACATGTGGAGAAATAGGAACACACATTCATTGCTGGTGTGAATGTAAAATGGTGCGTGCTATGGAAGACAGTTTGGTGGTTCCTCAAAAAGCTAAGTATAGAACTACCCATTTGATCCAGTAATCCCTCTACTAGGTATATAACCGAAAGAATTTAAAGCAGGGACTCAAACAGATATTTGTGGACCGACATTCATAGCAGCATTATTCACAATTACCAAAAGATGGAACCAACCCAGGTGTCCATCAATGGATGAACTGTAAAATATGGTATGTACATACAATAGAATATTATTTAGCTTTAAAAAAGAATGAAGTTTTGATACAGGCCACAATGTGGATGAACCCTGATGACATCTTGTTCAGTAAAATAAGTCATTACACAAAAGAACAAGTGTTGTATGATCTCACTTATATGAAATAGGTAGAATTTGCAACTTCATAGAGTCAGAAACTAGAATACAGGCTACCGGAAGCCAGAGTGGGAGTAGGGAATGAGGAGTCAATGCTTAATGGGTACAGACCTTCTGTTTAGGGTAATAGAAAAGTTTTGGGATGGATGGGGGTGATATTAGCTAAACATTGTGAATGCGTTTACATCACTGAATCATAGATTGTATATATGTTACCAGGATAAAAATTTTAAAAGGCCATAGAACTGTAGAACACAAACCGTGAATCTTCATGTGAAATACAGATTTTTGTCAATAATGTAATTTAAATAGTATTGTTTCATTAATTGTAACAAATGTACCCCACTAATGCAAATGTTAATATTAGGAAAAACTGTGAGGGGGAAGTATATGGGAACTCTATACTTTCTGCATGTTTTCCCATAAACCTACAACTTCTCTAATATTAAAAACATGAAGAAAGGGTTGGAAAGAGAGTAAGTGGAACTAATATTATTAAAGTCTTAGCAATGTCTAGAAAGTGTATAAGTTCAAATTTATATTATAATCCTCTTACAAATAAAATATATATACAGGGTAAAACCAAGAACTAAAATAATTATTTTTGTGTGTAATTTCAGCAATTTTTTAAAAATACCTTTATCTTATGCTAACAGTATTTTGTGATATAGTTTATAAACAGTAAAATGAATAGATGTAAAGTTACAGTTTGGTAAATCTTGACAAATGTATATACCCTGTGTGCCGGTTTGGATGTACTGTGGCCCCCAAAACACCATTATCTTTGATGCAATGTTGGGGGCAGATTGATTAATCTTTTTGATTAAGGTGTGACCTTTTGATTGGATGTTTCCATGGAGATATGACCCACCCAACTGTAGGTGATCACTTTGATTAGATAATTTCCATGGAGGTGTTACCCCACCCATTCAGGGTGGGTCTAAATTAAATCACTGGAGCCATATAAATGAGCTTACAAACAGAAGGAACTCAGTGCAGCTGTGAGTGACACTTTGAAGAGCAACTGAGAGTGATATTTTGAAGAAGAGCTACAGCCAAGAGGGACAGTTTGAAGAACACACAGGAGCTGAGAGAGGAGCTGTGACTTAGATATACATTTTGAAGATGGCCATTGAAAGCAGACACCAGCCATATGCCTTCCCAGCTAACAAAGGTTTTCTGGATGCCATTCATTGGCCATCCTCCAGTGAAGGTACCTGAGTGTTGATGCATTACCTTGGACACTTTATGGCCTTAAGACTGTAACTTTGTAACCAAATAAACCCTCTTTTATAAAAGCCAATCCATTTCTGGTATTTTGCATAAGGCAGCATCAGCAAACTGGAGCACCCTTGTAACCATATGCCAGAGCAAACTATAGAACATTTCCATAAATCCAGGAAATTTCCTTCTTGTCAGTTTCCAGCCAAAATACCTCAAAGATGGTCAACTCTACAATTTATTTTTTTATGAAAATAAGCTTTATTACATCAAGAAATAAATACACACAAAGATACAAACAATTGTAATCATTTTTTCCAGATATTTTGATCATCCTACAGGAAATACAGAACTGAAATCTACATACAGTCTCAGTATTAAAATTTGGGGGGATCCTTTTTAGGTATGGTAGATTAGTCTTTGTTCTTGTATTTATAACTTGTGCACTTCTTAACAGACTTCCAAGCACTAATCATGCAAATGCTTAAGCAAAAAGTTATATGAAGCAGAATCTACATTGTATTGCCAAAGTGGGACTGGCTACTAAATAAAGCTTGCTGTCAGTATTAAGTAAAACCAGAATCCTTGGATTTGCATTAGCTTATGAAAAGAAACAGAGAACAATTTAGGTAACATAAATGTATTCAAAAGAGAAGATTAAAGTGAGTGTGCTGGTTTGAATCTGTTATGTATCTAGGAAAGATCATGTTCTTTTAATCATTATTGTAGGGGCAGACCTATTGTGGGTGGGACTTTTCATTAGGCTATTTTAATTGAGATGTGACCCAGCCCATTCAAAGTGGGTTTTAATCCTTTACTGGAGTCCTTTGTGAAGAGGATAAAAGACAGTAAAAGCCCAGAGAGCTGAGCGAGAAAACGCCCCGGAGATGAAACCAAGAGAGGGCCCACAGGACACAGAGTGGAAGCCACAGGAACCAGAGCTGAAAGCAACAAAACCCAGGAGTGAAAAACCAGCAGACACCAGCCATGCACTTTGCTATCCAACAGAGGAACCCCAAATGCCAGCAGCCCTTCTTCAGAGAAGGTATCCTCTTGTTGATGACTTAATTTGGACATTTTCATGGCCTTAGAATCATAACTTGTAACTTACTGAATCCCCATTGTTAAAGCCAGCCTATTTCTGGTATATTGCATGCTGGTAGCTTTGCAAACCAAAACAGTGAGATACTGGTATCTTGACATTAAACTACAGTTTGATCATAGGTAACTTTTCCATGTAATTTTTTTGTAATCAATGCTTAGGGGGGAAAAAAAACACCTTGAGTTCTTCCTAACTATTTAAAACTCAAACCCTAATCAACTGCAAAATCTTTTCTCAAGCATAAAGTCTGTAGGTTCAGAGCCTAGTGAGCCATGGGAGGAAACAGGGAGAAATAACAGCAAACTAACATTTTGAAAACACAAGTTTCATCTGAACAGGAGAGATGAACTGTAACTTCTCATCTTGTAAAAAGATGGAAAGCCTTCAAAGCTAACAAGGTAGTTAGGACCTGGCATTCTGTCTGTTTCAGCCAAACACTGCTGAACCAGTCCTCTAGCATGAATGATGCCTCATTTTAGTCTCTCACTTGCACTTTTGTTCCCCGCATAGGTGGGGTCTGATCTCTTTTCCCAACTCTTGGATGATGGCCAGCAACACAGCTATTTGCTTTGAGGTACCTGGCTATTCCCAGTTCTCTGGGTGGAGCCAAAGGATGATTGCTCATAGTGGCGCAAGAGTTGGCGGTAGGTAAGAATGTTTACCTGCTGGTAGGAGAATGGACACTTCCAGCCGTGTTGAGGGAGGCAGCAGCCATATGTGCATTCAAGTTCGTTTTGTTTAGATATCCCCTCCAAGCTCTCCTGCACTTTGTGTTGTTGAGGGCTCCAGCTTCACCCGCAAAATCACTACAGTTTATTTTTGCCTTTTCTGGAACCTCATATAACTGGAATCATATATGAGGATCACAAAGGAGTGTTAAGATAGATATGTTGTTGTTATTTTTGCCACTTGTTCACAATTTAACATTATACACACTACATACATTTCCAGTCTTTCACTGCACATAACAAAAGTATTAGAAAACTGGACTACCATGTCCAGAGATGTTACAGAGTACACACATTTTTAACAGGGAGTGGTTTTCTTTAAGAAACAATTCTATTAAAAATGACATGGGAATAGGAGAAATTTAAAATGTTTAAGACATATTAAATGCATGACTGTGACTCCAAATTACTATTTAGTATGCGTTATATTATAGGCTATAAAAACTGCCGCCACCCCCCAACTATGAAACATTAAGTTGATATCCAAAACAGTCAAAGCCTCCCATAATTCAATATCCCACTATTTTCTGGTTGTACAAAATAATAATAATAATAATAATAAACAACCTGTGAATGATTTCACCTCTTCAAAAAAAGAAAAAAGCATTTACACATAAAAAATTGGATAAGGTGGGATTCCAATCTCCCTTTTAAAGAGTGTCTAGAGCTTGCAAAAAACTTTCTTTTAGAAAATAGTTGATAAAAATTTCCTCTGGATTGTGTAAGACGGGAGATTCGGGGACCACTGGTATAAGAGAATAATCAGACTTGGCTTCTTTCTCTCCTGATTCATCAGAGGTTCGACTCTCCTCATTTTTTTAGTTTCTCCAGTTTTGCAGGATAAATCGTTTCTCCATTTCCTTTGTTTTTCTTGATTAACCACTTCGGCTTATTTTCCCTTTGCTCCCCTTTTCCCTCTCGGTTGCACCTTTTTGTCTTTAGATTTATCCTTTCCGGCTCCTGTTCTGGCTTCGTTTCCACCTTCGCAGGAGCAGGTGCAGCTGACAACCTGGGCCCCTGCTCCACCTCCCGTGGACCGAGCGGACATTCCTCGCCGGCATCTTGGCGGAGGAGGGCGCGCTCGCCCACGGCTGCAGGCGCTGCCCCTCCTCCCACCGCCCGAGCTGCGACAGCGATCTATTTTTTTTTTATTCTTTTTTATTGAGAATATATAGTCACATACCATGCAGTCATACAAAACAAAGTGTACATTCAGTTGTTTACAGTACCATTATATAGTTGTGCATTCATCACCAAAATTAATTTTTGACATTTTCATTACTACACACACAAAAATAATAAGAATAAAAATTAAAGTGAAAAAGAACAATGAAAGTAAAAAAGAACGCTGGATGCCTTTTTTTCTTTTTTTTTTTTTCCTTTTTTTTTCTTTCCCCCATTTTTCTACTCATCCATCCATAAACTAGACAAAGGAGAGTGTGGTCCTTATGGCTTTCCCAATCACATTGTCACCCCTCATAAGCTACATTTTTATACAATCGTCTTCAAGATTCATGGGTTCTGGGTTGCAGTTTGATAGTTTCAGGTATTCACTGCTAGCTATTCCAATTCATTAGAACCTAAAAAGGTTTGTCTATTTTGTGCATAAGAGTGCCCACCAGAGTGACCTCTCGGCTCCTTTTGGAATTTCTCTGCCACTGAAGCTTATTTCATTTCCTTTCACATACACCTTTTGGTCAAGAAGATGTTCTCCATCCCACAATGCCAGGTCCAGATTTCTCCCTGGGAGTCAAGGATAGATATGTTTTGAATAGTCAAAAATATTCTTTCTTACAGGCATCTTTTGATGATCATTCTGTTTTGGAGGGATTTAGCCATGCTATTTTGATTATATTTAGTTTGGTCATTTGATGGAGTATTAATCCATTATATGAATATAAAATTTCATTTATCAATTCTCTTGTTGATGGACATTGGTATTGTTTCCAGTTTTTGCCTCATATAACTAACTCTGTTATGATCATTGCTGTAGAAATCTTTTTAGGATGTATGCATTTATTTTTCTTGGGAAATAAATAGAAGTAAAATTACTGGGTTATAGGATAGGTGTATATTTAACTTTATGAGAAACTGCCAAATACTTTTTCAAAATGGTTATAGTAATTCACATTCCAATCAACATCAAACAGCAGTATTATCATACAGTCTGAAAGAGATGAGGGGAAGATTGAGCAGGACTGACAACTTTCAAAATCAGTTCTTCCAGATTCTGTTTCTATATCTTCTTCCAAATCTTTAGACACTTGTGTGGAGGTGGCTGTGGTCATGCTAAGTGGCACCAACAGCCTATCAAAGCCTGGCAGCAGAGCCATAGAGACTGATAAGCAGGTGTGGGAGCCCAGGACCCAGTCCTTTCCCTAAAATTCTATGAAACTTAGGCATACAGCAGCCTGTGTGACCCAGAGCAGTTAATCAAACTGTAACTGGCCTCCCTCAGAGGGAGGGGGTGCACAGATGGTCACTTCTCCCTCCTGTATTAACTTAACCTTTTCAAGGTCCACCTTGAAAAGAACAGAGATTGTTACTCCTTTCCTAGCACGTAGCTAATCTAAATGTTAAAAAAGCCCTTTATCTCATACCTGCTGGAATGTCTTTGTTTCCGGCCCCTATAACTGGCCCTGCTGACTCCTGCTTAACTGCAGAGTACTTTCACACTGAGCTCTGAACCAGCCTTGACTTCTTGCCTCACTCCTGTAAGTAAGTTCCTATAAGTAAGTTTGTGTATTGCTCCATTTCTCAAGTTTCCTTTGCTTTCTCTGCTGGACCAGTCTCTGCAGGCTGGAACAGCAGTGTAGCCCACCAAGTCTTAGACTCATAAGCCCTAGGTGGGAATCAATCAATGGAGCCAGCTAATATCAGCTCATGAGACATGTTAAATTTTCAGGAATTCTGAGAGCCAGTTGTTAAACAGAGTCATTATGAAAGATTAAAGAATATTAACTTAAAATTGTAACTGAGTACTAATGAGATAACTTGTGACTGGTCCTGCATGTATCCCCTTATCTTGTTTTGTAACTCTGAAGTCTCATACTCCTGCATGTAACTCATCAATGTTTATTAATGAAGTAATATGAATCAGCCCAGAACTAACCAAGCCAGTTCTAATCAGAGTTGGCCCATGCCTGACTTGCACAATAGCCTTAACCTTAAACTTCAAATAAGCTAAGCATGTAACCAATCTGCACATACTCAGAGATTAAACTATCTCTAACCTCATCATCTAAACTTGCCTGCCTTTGTTTGAATGCTATAAAACACCAAAAATTTCTCCAGTTCAGGGAGACAGATTTGAGGAAATGTCCTCCTGTCTTCATGAGGCTAACCTTTGCTAAATAAACTTCTTCTCTGCTCAAAATCCCAGTGTCAGTTAATTGACTCTAGTACATTGGGCAAGTACTTACTTTTGAGCAGCAACAAAACTAAATAAATTATATCAAAAACAAAAGTATTAAGTACTCAAAATTCATCATTTCCTAGCTATTTTACAATATTTAGCTATTACATATGCTCTTGAGGTTATTTATGTCTATTGTCTTTATATGGTGGAAAAACTATGTAATGGTATGTTACTGAGCATCTCTTCCCTACTGTTCAGTGACATCAAATTGGTAACTTAAAATTGGCCTTTGCAAGAGTGTTTACCCACCAAATAGGCACAAATGAGGCCTTTATCCTCTGGAGTGCTGGTTACTGACAAATGAATGAAGTGGCTATCTAGGAAGTAGGAAGCAAGGTCAGTTGACCCCTCCAACTGCTGTTGAGCCAGTGCTGTGCCACTAAAAACTATTGCTTGAACTTAACATCCATCTCCACATCCCATGCCCTAGATTTTACTGGACTCTGTTACAGGCCATTTTCAATTGTTTTGAGATAATCTGGCAGAACAATCAAGACTTGAGTAAAAGAATAAAGATCCACCAGATTTCCAAGTCTGTATCACATTAACATTTATCATATCATGATAAATGAAATAAACTGTTTTAAGAACATTCACAAAGCAGAAAGTAATATGTGGAATCAGAATGAAATTCAAAACAGACATTAACAAAATGTTTTCTTTTTTAATGCAATGCAAAAGCAATCACCCACAATTATCAAGGTTGAGTGGAGGTGGAAGTTTGCCTCATGTTAAATAAAACCCCTAAAGGTTGCTACTACAAGGGAAAGGAAGCCAATTCTGCACTGGGTTGAATTAGTTATTATGGGACAAAAAGGTAAGACATCATTGTTAAATGTATTAGTCATACTTAGAATATTATACTCCAGTTTGTGTCCCTATGCTCTTGAAAGGATGGGGGTGTAGGGATGGAAATCTGGAGCATTCTCAAAGAATGATAAGACTCATTAAAGGATTAAAATATTTCATTTAGGAAAAGTGATGCAAAACAAAACAATCATTTTTATTGAAACTGATTTCAAGAAAATAGGTATTGAGAAAATATTGTTGTCTTGATGCTTTCTATGCAAAGTCAAGGTTGTACAAGGAGAAGTAATGCTGTTATGTTTTTGTTTTTGTTTTTAGAAGTTGATTGGTTGGAAGTACCAGCAAAAGGTTACACAGATATTAAAACTGGCTGGTGGAAGAGGTGATCTTCACTGATAGAGACCTCCAAAGGACAGGGCTTCTTGGGTTCTTTGGCTGCCTCCACATTCTAATTCTATGATTGTGACTAGAGACCTGGCAGTCTGTGTCTTCCTTTGGTACTCTTGTTGGTGTCTAGACCACAGGCACCAACATGGGAGTTGAGCTCTGGCATTGCAAGAATTGTTTCTGATTTCATGACTCTCAAAACTTGTAGGTGATGAGAAAGATTCTTGACTTTTGAAGGGACTCTGGGGAACTTTATCTCGCCTCCTTAGCCCAGCTTAAGCCCCACTTGCTTTCGTTAATATTTGCTTCACTGTTTGCTTTTTTTCCTTCTAAAACACCTCTGGACACTTCTCTTCCTTCTCATAGCAGCATCTCCTCCTACTTGCTGTTTCTTTCCTCTAACCCAAGGGATCATCAGGGTCCTGATGGCTGAGAAAGTGCTCTATAAACACATTGAAGGCTTGGCTCTTTTCTTCCCTATAGATTATTCTCTTGTGGTTTTATGCTTCTATGGCATCCCCTTTAGTCATATAATTTCTTTAAACCAATAGGAATTATCTCCTATAGGTAGCTTTGGAGAAAAGCCCATCCATTGTGATGACACAGATACATTTTTTTTCCTCCATCCTTCCTTTCAGGAGGCAGTAGGAGGGTTCTTCATGAGAAAATGCTCCAAGTGAAGGATGGAATGAATCAGCCCTTAGAGAAGAAGGAACAGGCTGAAAGGGGGGCGAATCAGCTGAAGGCTCAGCCCGAGGAAGGAGGATTCTCCTCTGTGTCCCACAGCAGGTAGGAGACTCTTTGTTCAGAAACTCCACTGTGAGAATTGTCATTGCTGTCATAGGAGCTTTCAGGGTCTGCATCTGAGTTCTGTATCCTAATTGTAGGGTTTTCTCCTAAGGCCTTCCTGGAAATTACTTAGAGAAAAATCTATCATATCTTTATTATTAACTACTTTATATTACTCACAGTAACTTGGTTTTATTCTAACTAACATTGCATGTATTCATCAAATACAATATCTTCATGGGTGCTTGAGCTGGAAACCTTTCAGTCATGTGAGCGGATCTCATTGACAGAAGCACATAGGAATCTCCTGTTATCTCAGATGTTCCACTGATGAATGCTGAACCATCCAGTGGCTGAGGAAGTAGATTCATTCAGAGGCCCTGCCATCTCCACTCCGTTCTCTACAAAAGCTCATGTCCCTGGTTTCTGGAATGACAATTTTGATAAGTTCAAATTTTAAAATAAGCTTACAAAATTGTCTGATAGTGTGCTCTGTTGGCTAGATTTGTCAGTCTGTCATTGATGTTTGTTTTCCTATAGATTTTTGGAGCCATTCAGATAATATGGCGTTAATCTATTATACATTTACCTGTGAGCACCAGTTACTGAAATACTAAATCATCACTAAATTCACTATGGGTTGGGCAACAGCTTTGGAGGTCATTCAAATTCTACTTCATGTTGCATTAGGTCACTGCCCAGTATATACCACTTAAATTTCATTGACTCAGAGAACAATGTTAAAGCTAAAATAACCCGAGAGTCTGCTAGTTCCATCTAGTAGACAAAATAGATATTAAGTCAAAAACTGTTAAAAGGGACAAAGAAAGATACTATACATTGATAAAATTGTCAATTCATACTATACATTGATTAAATTGTGCAATTATAAACATATATGCGCCAGACAACAGAGTCCCAAAATATATGACACAAAAGTTGAAAGATTTGAAGAGAGAAATAGAAGGTTCTGCATTAATAGTGGGAGACTTTAATATACCACTTTCAATAATGTATAGAACATCTAGACAGAGGATCATAAGGGAATAAAGGACTTGAACAATACTACAAATCAACTAGACATAACACATCATGTGAAAGAAAAATTAATTTGTTGTATATTGAAATTTATATTCACATCTTTCTGCCATGGGCCTGTTTGTTTAACTGGATTCTTGAGAGCACAAATACATAAAAAATATTTCTTGAATGATGGGAGAACAGGGTCTAAAGCCCATATTTCCCCCATTTAAGGCTTTACATGCCCTGAAACCTCATGGCAGAATTTGAAAAACATATTCTAGACAACCACTTAGTGGTGAAAGCATAGTGAGTTTTCAGGAATTAGATGGTAGTTGGTAGATGATTAAAAGCACCAAACAGCCTTAGAATTATGTTATTTTAAAGAAGTGAGTGCCTAGTATGCTTCCAGGCTCAACTGGGTTCTGTGAAAGATGTAAAAATATGTAATGTGTCTGCCCTCACAGGGCATAGAGTCAAGTTTGACAAAACTTACAAAATTTGCTAAGAGCAGAATTTATTCTAATTAAGAAGTAATTAACTTCTTAGTTCATGTAATTCCAACACAATTTTCTCTTCTTAACCCTCTGATTGATTTTATTTTCAATGTTCCAATTAACATTTGGCTTTTTTTTTTTTTTAGTATATACAAATGGATTATAGACTGAAAAAAGGAACTAGGGGACAACTTTTAAAGCAAATCTAGAGAAGAAAATCTGGTTCCATTTTCAGAACTGTTGAGTAGGGGAATGACAGTCTTAGAAAGGGCCTTTCACACAGATGAAGTCTTTGTTTTCTTCCTTCATTTCTTTATCACATTCAGGCCACTAACCATGTGCAGAATTCAGCATGGAGGCTCCTTTGGTGACATTCTCAAAGTACCTTCTGCTGAAGAAACATTAGTCTATCAGTCACCCCTTTCCACTTTACTTCTTCCTCTTCATTTTCACTTTAGGAGATACTACTCCTTGATTCAGGATCAGGCTCGAGAGTTGACCCACCTAAGGCAGAAGATGAGGATTGGGAGAGTTGTCTCTTCCCTTCTCATTCAGCATGTCAATGATGCAGTAAAGATCTTTGAGGAGCTACTCAGTAGCAATAACATTGACCATTCTATGGAGCAGCACTTCCGTGAGCAGCTGGTCAAGGGAAGCCAGCTGGCAGAGAGCCTTGCCAGCAAATTCAGCACTGGTAAGTTGGCCACAGGGCTCAGGAAGAACTTCAGTTCCTTTCAGGGTCCTAGGATCACATGAGCCCATACCCATCCACAAGTGACTTTTCAACCTGGTGTTCTGCTTTGTAATCAATCACCTCCTTGGTGCCATATCAGGGTTGGGACATTCTGGTGAGGAGCTCCAAGGATAAACGCACATGTTGGGGATACCATGCTGATCACCAGCTACTCCATCGCTCATGTAATATAGCCATTAAAATGCAGGAGGCAATACTAGTGTGATAGCATTTACTTGAAACTAATTACCAGTAAGAGTGGATGGAATAGGGGAAGTTTGTTCTTGTAAAAAGAACCCTGAACTTGGGATCCAAAGTCCCTTGTTCTAACTTGAATGTGGTCTTTACTAGCTCTAGACTAGCTCTAGATTAATATTCCTTTTGGTGGTGTTTCCTCACCTATAAAATTGGGTCAAATAATACCAGTTCCTGAAGGTTGCATGGTTGTTCTAAGGATCAAATAAGTGATATTCATTAATGCACTTCAAAACATGATTGATAAATCATGCTGGTTTTGCATTAGCTTAAGCACTATCTAATATTAGTACCTGTTAGTGGGAATTTTAGTTATTTCAGGAGCTTGTACACAGAATTTTCTCTGAAGACACAGGAAAGCACAAAGTAGGATCAGATTTGGAGTCACTGTGCTGTTTCCTGATGACAGATACAGAAATCGGACAGGGATATCTGTCATCTCAGAGCCAGGAGAAGTTTCTGCATGAAAGCTTGATGGGTCTTGGAACCAGCCTTGTAGGACCTGGAGGCTCTGGCTGGAAGGGTCCAGAGTTGGCTGGATGAATGTCCCATTATCTGTGGGGAAAAAAAATACATTTTTAACTTTTTCTTTGACTCAGGGCAGAGAAAGTGGGGATGATGATCTTTCTGGTGGGCTCAGGAAAACCTGTCAGGCAAGTTCTCTAAAGACTCAACCTGAGGTCTCCTGGGAAAACTCAAAAGTATCCTAGACTCAAGCTTCAAGTAGTCATGTCTCAGATCTCAGATAGAACCCAGTGTTTGTTTATAATCTGTGAAATACTGCCTGCTTAAACTATGACTTGTCTTTTCTGAATTTGGTTTTCAGATGACTATACCAATAAGAATCAAGCAGGACGGGCACTGCAAACCCTCAGGTAAATACAAATTCTCAAGGGCCATGAAAGGCATAATCTGATAAAGGATCTAGAAGCCAATGCCAGGAGATCAAAGGATCAGGAGCTCACCTACTCAGTTAAAAAAAAATCAAAAAACAAAAAAAAACTTATTATACTGTTTAATTTATTCACCAAATAATTATGTATCCTTAATGACAAGGTGGTCTCATTTCCTTTTTTTTTATTTATCATTCTTTTGGTTCTTATTTTCACATTAACTCACCAGTTTAGTAATATAGAGCTTCCCTAACCTTAATGTGAACTATCCAGGTCTTAGGAAGCTTCTGAATCTCCAGTGTTCATCCCTGCTTTCTCCTGGCTGTTCAAAGAGTGGAGTGAGATGTGTATATCTGGTTTCTTCAAGGGTGGCCTGAGGAGTGCCAGCAGATTTTAAATAGCTACTAATTTTCCCTGTTAAAAAAGAAAAGATTTATGTTGTAGCACTGCACTTAGGGAAGGAGGTATAGAAACTGCAGGGCGCCTGAGAGGCTGCATTGCCTCAGGAACCCATTTTAAATGGGCCACTGCAAATACTATTTAATGGATTATGTTCACAGAGTGAGTTGAACTCTTATGGTCCTCTGGTGCCTTGAGAAACATGAAGCCCCATGGGTCTTCTCTCCTTCACAGAAGTTTGGGGCCAATGCACTGAACAACCACTGCTCTCCCTCCTGCCCCTTCCCACCCACACCTCAACTCTCTACCCTCAAACAGACGTGGATTGTTTGGCTTCTGGGGCCTTTCCTGTGATATTTAGGTGACCTTTATTTTTCCTTTTGTCTTTCTTACCCCACCAGTATCTTAAGGAAGATGCATAAGAAGGATAAAGTGACTGAAGTCCTAGAGACCAAGCAGGATGATAGGTCCCAGATGCAGCCCCAGATCCACTCCAGCAGCACCTCCTCATTGTTTGCTGAGCAGGGAGTGCATCCTGCTGTGGATGTAGCCAGTGAGTACCCACAGACCCTCCAGTTGCTTGGTGCTTATGCCTTTGTCTCTAGGCTGAGAGAGGAGGTGCCTTTGCAGCCAGGCCCTGTGGCTCTACCATGATGTATCTGGCTGAGGACAACTTGGGGACTCACGTGGCTTTTTTTCCCCATTCCTAGTACCACATGTCATTGGTCACCAGATCCCCATTGGCACATACATGGTGTTGGACTAGGTCTGGAGGAAGGCAGCACAAGTTGGGTAGGGGAGGGGTCAAATGCTCCCCCATCACTGCAATACAATTATGTCATCTTTCAGACCAAGAATGTGGCTGTGCCTCTGATCCTGGAATCCTTGGGGTAAACAAACACTGTTCCTATTTCCTGTTCACCATTAAATATTCTTTATCATTGTGGATTTATAGGTTTCATCTACCATTCTAATAATTCTGCTGTAATATCCTCTAAACCATCAGTCACTCAGGCATGACTTAGGGTTGAAACTGAATCTATCACGAGCCCTACTAGCCTGCCCCTCTGCAGAATTCTCCAAGGAGGTCCTGTTCTAGTTTGCTAAGGCTGCCTTTTTGCAAAACACCAGAAACAGATTGGCTTTTATAAAGGGGGTTTATTTGGTTACACAGTTACAGTCTTAAGGCCATAAAGTGTCCAAGGTAATGCATCAACAATCGGGTACCTCCACTGAAGGATGGCCAGTGGTGTCCAGAAAACCTCTGTTAGCTGGGAAGGTATGTGGCTGGCGTCTGCTCCAGAGTTCTGGTTTCAAAATGTCGTTCTCCCAGGACATTCCTCTCTAGGCAGCAGTTCCTCATAAATGTCACTCTTAGTTGCACTTGGGGTGTTTTTCCTCTCTTAGCTTCTCCAGAGCAAAAGTCTGCTTTCAACAGCTGTCTTCAAACTGTCTCCCATCTGCAGCTCCTCTCTCAGCTCCTGTGCATTCTTCAAAGTGTTCCTCTTGGCTGTAGCAAGCTCACTCCTTCTGTCTGAGCTTTTACAGGGCTCCAGTGAGCCAGTCAAGGCCCACACTGAATGGGCGGGGCCATGCCTCCATGGAAATTATCTAATCACAGTTATCACCTACAGTTGGGTGGGTCACATCTCCATGGAAACACTCAGTCAAAGAATTACAATCTGATCAACACTAATAGGTCTGCCCACACAAGATTGCATCAAAGATAATGGTGTTTAGAGGGACGTAATGCATTCAAACTGACACAGATCCAGTCAAGGGGTTACCTTGAGGGGTTAGGAGGAGGAGAGGAAGTTTAAAATAAAATCTTCATTTTCTTCTGCTCAGCTTTCTCTTTAATTTTCTCCTGAGAAAAGCATTTGAATTTTTAGGTAACCATATGAGTCAAATCCTGGTGAGGACAACATCAAGAAATCATCCTTAGTCCCTGGCTATATCTGAAATTTTTTTTCTGAATTGAGTATTTTAGATGATGAATGAGCCATAAAGGATTTTGGCCAGATGCTATTCCAGTTTCTTCTTTCACCCTGAGGAGCAAAGCAGCAAAATGTTTTCCCCAGGATTACAGCAGCTAAGGAAAGACAGGAAATTCACATTTATTGAGCACCTATTATACTTACTACTGACCAATACACATATGTTACTTCATTTAATCGGCACAGTGATCCTCTCAAGTAAGTAGTGGCTTCTAGATTTTACTAAGCTGAGGACTCTGAGGCTCAACAAAATCAGAGAATTTACCAACAACAACCCACTTTAGGGCAACATTCACTCTCCAAAGCTCAGACTATCCACTGTACTCTGTAGCCTGAGCAATCAGGGACTAGGCAGGGAGGGTGCTCTCCCCTTCTCAACATCTCTTTTTCTAGGTTTCTGGACCCAGTGCTTTCCTCATTCCACTCTTTCTGCCTCTGTGTTCAGCACAAAGTTCTAGCCTCTGTAAATGAGACAAGATCCTGTACATATAGCATTTTCATCTAAGATTTTATCAATGGATATGTATGTAATCTGTCCCAAGGGTCCAATAGGAGTTTTACTTGCATCTTTGTACTCAGTTGTCAAGAGGCACATGATTCAACCCAGCACTGCCCTGAGAGACAGCAGGAAAAGAGCAAGCACACTTTTCCCTCACCTGCACTTCCTGCTACCACTAGCAATGAAGTGTGGCCTCTGGAGTGGTGCCCCCAAAAAGCACAGGGCTTATTTTCTGCCACGTCTATCTCTCCTGAGGGAAACTAAAGCCCTTCTTTTTCCCATCTGAAGTCATTGTCCCCCCAGAAGAGCAATTGTTTATCATGGGTTTTTTGGTTTGTTTTTTTTGTGGTTTTTTTTTTTTTTTTTGCTTTTTGAGTCAAAATTTCTAGGGCAGTCAACAAATGTGCTAGCATGGCAGCTTCACTGTGAGATACCATCTAAATTCTCTGCAGCATTGGAGGCCAATTTCTCTTCCTCTTCCAACAGTCCCAATATGGAACCATGAAGGATTAGCTGGTGTGTTGCTGGGGAAAGCATAGACTGCAATGTGAGCAGAGCACCTGTTCACAGACCAGCAAAATGTTTCATTTGTCCCCTTATTCTCTTGACTTTTAGATTAGCAGACTTTTCTGAAGTACCTCCCTGGGATCATCCCCTGGAGCATTGGAAACTATAGGAGGAGCCAGGAAAGGGGCCCCTGAACTCCCCTGTGTGCCTTGTGACCCTCAGATACTATAACTAATCAACACTTCTTGATGTCAAAGGCCATAAAATGCCACTAATTTTAGAATGAAATTTACAGTCCTTGGGGAGTGAGTCTTCATCTAACTGATATTCAGCAGTAGGTTTGGGATCTCTGGCATCTGCCTTAGTCTTCATTTCCTGGATTAGCTTTTAAACACTTCTTTTCTGACTTCTTTGTTTGTTTCTCATTCATGTTTCTTTCTGAACAGATGTCAGCCCTGCCACACCTGTGGATTCAGTTACATTACCTAGTAACTATTCAGGAGCCAGACCAAACCAGCAGTTCTATCTTCTGAAAGGCACCACACCACATCACACCACCCAGCTGAGTAGGACTCCAGAACCTGGGCACCATGGCAGCAGTGGCCCATGGGATGAGATGAGGCCTCAGAAAATGAATGTATCTGGGAATCTGTCCTCCTTCTCCTCTTTGCACCGACCTGACTCCAAACCCTCAGGTAACACACAAGGAGCAAATGGTGAAATAGGGTCCACTGACAGGAGAGACACATTCCTTTCCTGGCCAGGGGATTTTTTGTTACTCTTTTATATCCTGGCTCACAGAAGCAAGTGAGAAGATGAAGAGGCAATATCCTATGGTTCAACCAGAGAATGAGATGCCAGTTTAGTGATGGTCTTTTTAAATGCTTTACTCCATCCTCCCTACCTAGGGACTCTGGGCAGGAGAATAAAGGAAGTCACAGGCATTCTCAAGCACTCTCCAGGGAGGATGAACAACCTCACACTCACATGCTCCTTTCTGTCTGTGTCACACCTTCTTAGACCTACATTTAGATTGTTCTAGAATATCAAGCTTAGACTTCCATGGGGAAATTCCTCCTTAGCTTAAGAGTTATTATAGGGGAGGATCCAAGATGACATTAAGAGAGACAGAGCATAATATTTTTCCATGAAAAACACTAGATAAAAGACAGAAAGTGCTCCAGAATACCAGTTCCGGGGTTGTATTGACTGGACAAGGTCTGCTACATCCACAGGGACTGTGTACTTGGTGAAACCAAGAGTCTGCATTCAGAATCGAGTGAGTGTTTGAGGCTGCTGGAAAAACGGCAGCTGCACTGTGGTGGGGAGAAACCTGGGGTTGGGGCTTGGAAGTGGGTTAGTTTAAAAACCCCAAAAGCAGCTGCAGATCCTTCAGTGAGAGCTGCACAGTCAAGCATGGTGGGGAGTGCCTTGCATGCCCCAGGAACCCGTCTCAGTATCTGGCATGGATGATAGCCTTTTGCACACCCACAGCTTATTGTCCCAGAGCTGGGAATGGCCCATAGCAGCAGGCAGAGGGCTGTGGAAGTGGGAAGTTTCCACACCCTGTACAACCATATTTTCAGCAGGCTGGAAGAGGCCCCTTCACAGTTCCACAGCAGAGAGCTTCCTTGGGGATTCTGCTCACCTGTAATGTTGCACAGTCTTCTTCCATGGAGGCCCACAGAGTGCACAATTTAGTGGCAGTGTCCTGCATGGAAGTCCCAAGGGCCCTACACAAATCCCAGGGACTTGTGGGCCTGCAGCAGAGATAGACTGTGGGGAATCTGAGCTGAAGGGTTGGACTCATGCAACAACTTTAAGACTCCAGGAATGTCTGGGAGTTCTGAGTCTTAAAGCCATCTCCCCTGCCTAACTGCAAAGGATGGCAGCCCCAACTGCACACAGAATGTTAGTGCACTGATTGGATCCCCACAAGGTTTGGACACCCACTTGCTGCATAGATGAAATTGGGGAGAACTGGCATGAGAGTAATAGATGGCTTGGGGTGCAATCTGCTGGTAAGACAGAGAAAGTGCACTCCACCAAGCTATAGCTCTGAAAAATTATAGATAATGGTTCAGGCAAGCCTGTATATCCTAAAAGAACACTAGCAAGATAAGCAAATGTCAAGAGGCCAAAAACAACAGAAAATTTTAAAGCATATGAGGAAACCAGAAGATATGGATAACCCAAACACCCAAATCAAAAAATCAGAGGAGACACAGTACTTGGAGCAATTAATCAAAGACGTAATCACAAAGAATGAGATCATGACTCAGATATAAAGGACATAAAAAAGACCCTAGAAGAGCATAAAGATGAATTTGCAAGAGTAAATTTAAAAAATAGATGACCTAATGGAAATAAAAGAAACTGTTGATCAAATTAAAAAGACCTTGGAAATCCATAGCAGCAGATTAAATGAACTTGAAAAACAAGTTGGCAAACTTGAAGAAAACATTCTGGAGAGTGGAAGTACAAAAGAACGAATGGAGAAGAAAATTTGAAATGGACCTAAAGGATATGACGGACAACATGAAGCACACAAATATAAGAATCATTGGTGTTCCAGAAGGGGAAGAGAAGGGTAAAGGTCTAGGAAGAGTATTCAAAGACATTGTTGGGGAAAACTTCCCAACCCTTCTAAAGGACATAAATATGCAAATCATAGATGCCCAGTGAACTCCAAACAGAGTAAATCCAAATAAACCCACTCTGAGACATATTCTGATCAGGTTCTCAAACACTGGAGAGAAGGAGCTAGTTCTGAAAGGAGCAAGAGAGAAGCAATTCATCATATGCAAGGGAAACAACATAAGACTAAGTAGTGACTACTCAGCAGCCACCATGGAGGTAAGAAGGCAGTGGTATGACATATTTAAAATTCTGAAAGAAAAAATTGCCAACCAAGAATTCTTTATCCAGCAAAGCTACCCTTCAAATTTGAGGGAGAGCTTAAATCTTCACAGAAAAACAACTGCTGAGAGAATTTGCTAACAAGAGACCTGCTGTACCAGAGATACTAAAGGGAGTCCTACTGGCAGAGAAAAAAAGAAAGGAGAGAGAGGAATGGAGAAGGGTCCAGAAATAAAGAGTTTTAGTAAGGGTACATTAAAGGAAATAAAGAGAGAGGGGGAAAATATATCTGACAAATAAAAATAAAAGAATAGGATGGCTGATTCAAGAACTGCCTTCATAGTAATAACATTGAATGTGAATGGATTAAACACCCCAATTAAAAGATATAGATTGGCAAAATGGATTAAAAAATATGAACCATCAATATGTTGCTTACAAGAGACTTATCTTAGACACAGAGAAACAAAGAAATTGAAAGTGAAAGGATGGAAAAAAATATTCCACGCAAGCTACAGTCAAAAGAAAGCAAGAGTAGCAATATTAATCTCAAATAAAAAAATATTAATCCTTCTATAAATACATGGATGTTATAAGAGACTAAGAAGGTCACTATATACTAATAAAAGGGGCAATTCAACAAGAAGAAATAAGAAACATAAATGTCTAGGCACCCGATCAAGGTGCCCCAAAATACATGAGACAAACATTGACAAAATTGAAGGAAGCAATGGATGTTTCCACAATAATTGTGAGGGACTTCAATGCATCATTCCTTCCTATAGGTAGATCAACTAGACAGAGGACCAATAAGGAAATTGAAAACCTAAACAATCTAATAAATGAATTTGAATTAGCAGACATATATAGAGCATTACATCACAAATCACCAGGATACATATTCTTCTCTAGTGCTCATGGAACTTTCTCCAGAATAGAGCATATGCTGGGCCATAAAACAAGCCTCAATAAATTTAAAAAGATTGAAATTATTCAAAGCACATTCTCTGATCACAATGGAATACAATTAGAAGTCAATAACCATCAGAGATTTAAAACATTCACAAGTATCTGGAGGTTAAACAACACACTCCTAAGCAATCAATGGGTTAAAGAAGGAATTGCAAGAGAAATTGCTGTATATCTAGAGATGAATGAAAATGAGAGCACGATATATCAAAACTTATGGGACGCAGTGAAGGAAGTATTGAGGGGGAAATTTTTTTCTCTGTTGGTGTAGAACGTTTATTAATTTTTCTGCAAAACACTCAAAGTTTAAGTCAGTGGGAAATAATTTTAATCAAAGAATTGTACATTTTCTTCCCATGAATCCTGCTTTGTATTAGGAAATGACATTGTGATCCATTTCACTACAAGTAAAATATTACAAAATATTTACGAGAAAATATTTAAAATAACTCAAACACAAAAGCCAAGATGGGGTAAAATAAACCAGTTCCTCAGAAATCCCTACTCAGGTGTTCACAACACACAGAGAGGAGAATAAAAACAAATAAGTAACTGAGATCCCCCTGATCACATGTTTCAAAAGAACTGGAGAAGGGAGAGAAATGGGATGGAAATGATATGAAAGGGAATAGATGTTAGCAGCACTGCTTCAATAATCAATCTATTCTGAATGAAACACCCCCTCTTAAATGCAGTAAATTCTGACCAAGACTAAATTTTAGGATATTCTTTGCACTGAAATTAGAAAATACCCTGACAGTGGAAGTGGCTCTTTTACCAAACCTTAATTAAGAGCCTCTTCCTCCATGAACCACTGATGTGAACAGAAACCTGTTATGGCATCAAAAACTGTCACAGTAGCCTTTCCATCTCCTTCATGAATGCTTCATACACATCATCCTTAGTTTGTAATGAGGCAAGAACAGAAGGACCAGACTTGGGGGCTGCTTTGGCAAGAGGCACAGCAGAATCTTTGGGGAGCAGCAGTAGCTCCTTTATTCTCCTGACATACCCTCAGTGCAGTGGGCACAAATCAAGTAATCTCTGCCTTGGGATTAGTGATCTGTGGCTTGGCACTGGTGGTTGCTATGGCTTTCTTCTCAATGGTGGCTGCACTTGTATCATCTGCCTTGGGTCACTATTCTAGTTTGCTAATGCTGCTGGAATGCAAAACACCAGAAATGGATTGGCTTTTATAAAAGGGGGTTTATTTGGTTACACAGTTATAGTCTTAAGGCCATAAAGTGTCCAAGGTAAGTCATCAACAATTGGGTACCTTCACTGGAAGATGGCCAATGGTGTCTGGAAAACCTCTGTTAGCTGGGAAGGCACATGACTGGCATCTGCTCCACAGTTCTGGTTTTCTCCCAGGGCATTCCTCTCTAGGCTTCAGCTTCTCTCCAAAATGTCACTCTTGGTTGCTTTTGGGGTGTTTGTCCTCTCTTAGCTTCTCCAGAGCAAAATCTGCTTTTAAAGGCCATCTCCAAAATGTCTCTGTAAGCTGAAGCTCCTCTCTCAGTTCCAGTGCATTCTTCAAAGTGTCCCTCTTGGCTGTAGCAAGCTCAGTCCTTCTGTCTGAGCTTATATACTGCTCCAGTAATCAAGGCCCATGCTGAATGGGTGGGGCCATGCCTCCATGGAAATATCTCATCAGAGTTATCACCTACGATTGGGTGGGTCACATCTCCATGGAAACACTCAAAGAATTCCAATCTAATCAGCACTAAAACATCTGCCCCACAAGATTGTATCAAAGAACATGGCTTTTTCTGGGGGACATAATACATTTAAACCAGCACAGTCACTTAATCAAATTGGTTGGGGCACTTAAAACTCCTGAGTTTGGCAAGGGAGCTGGTGGGAAGAGCCCAGGTGGGGCAGGTCCAAGTGGAGGCACCAAAGGTGGATGCATCATGCCAGAATGAGGTGGAGGGATACCTGGAGGTGTGGGGGGAGGTAGCCTTGGTGTAGGTCCCCAAGGAGGAGGCCAGGAGGCAGACTTGGAGGTGGACCTGGGGGAGGGCCAGGGGGTCGGCCTGGTGGTGGTCCTGGAGGTAAAAGTCGGGGTGAAGTCCCTCGGAGTCCTGGCATTCCAGGTGGTCTCAGGAACAGAGGAGCTCCTGGAGGTGGCCCAGGAGGAAGGCCTGTAGGTGGTCCAGGTGGCCATAAAGGTGGTGCAGGTGATGGTCCAAGAGGAGGTGGTCCTGGCATGGGAGGTTCTTGTATCTGAGAAGGAGGAACAGACTGTGGAGGAGCTTGCTGCTGTGAAGAATCTGTAGATGTGCCATCAGAAAGATTCTTATTTATGCTGTTTTTGTGATTTCTTTTCTGCTTCAGAATCATCAGAATCATATTCATCATCATCCTCTGAAAATTCCTCTACTTCTTGTCCCCCCTCTAGGATTTCCTGACCTGCCATTCAAAGCATCATGGCTTGAAGAGGAGTCACCTCCTTCATGTTCTTCTTCTTTTTCCTTGATTTTCCAGGCATATCTGCAAATCGTACAGTCAGACCTGACTTTTTTTCCTCAATGTTTTCTCTCTCACTATCATCACAGTGCACAAATTCATCCCCCTCACTTTCTCCATCTGATCTGTCAGTGTCACTGTCATCAGTGCTGTCATCATGTTTATCCTGATCCGTGTCTTCAGGATAGCTGTCATCTTCACTGGTCCTAGAAACATCATCATCATGACCTCACTGAGCAAGTTCAGGACTATATAACATATTTTCATCTCACCTACGAGGAGGAAGATCTAGAGCAAAGCCCACTTTATGGCCATACATCTGCAAGACTTGAGGAGGAGGTAGACCAGGGGGGGACCAGGAGGTTTTCTGCCAGGGGGCAAACTTAGAACACCCTGCCCAAAAGGAGGAAGTATAGATACTGCCCGAGATGGAGGTCCATAGGCTGAAGTCTTTTTGAGTATGGAAGGTGGCTGGGCACCAGGAAGTAGAATGTCCTGGATCCAGATGTTGGAAGGAGCATGAGGCATATCTGGCAAAGGAATACTCTCAACTTCCAAGTGCTGAGCATTCTTGACAGCATCAAAATATTGACTAAGTTGAGCCCACTTCTGTTCATATTCTACTTCTAGTTTTCTCAATTCTTTGTAAATATCTGGATTTTCTTTTTCATAAAGTCATAGAATACGAGAACCTAAGATGGTGGCTAGGTGAGATGGTGCCAAAAAACACCTCCATGAAAAATACTAGATAAAAACCAGAAAGTGACCCAGAACACCAGTTCCAGCAATGCACCAGCCAGAAAAGGTCTGCTAAATCCACAGGGACTGTGCATTTGGTGAAACCTGGAGTCTGCATTCTAAAATGAGTGAGTGAGCCAGCTGAAAGTCCAGTGGCTGTGCTGTGGTGTGGGGAAACAGTGGGTTGGCATTTGGAGATGGACTAGTTCTTTTAAAAATAAAAAAACCCAGGAGAGACTGCAGATATGACGGGGAGAACCATGCAGTGAAGCATGTCAGGAGTGGGCTGGGCTAATGCCTCAGCATCTGGTGTGGAGGATAGCCCTTCCCACACCTGCTGCTGATTGTCTCAGGGCCAGGGGAGCAGAGGGGAGCCAAAAGGAGAAAGAAACCACACCCCTTGCAGCCATCTCCCCAGCGGGTTGGGGACACTCCTGTCCAGGGCTGGACCCACAGCCCAAAGCCGTGCCAAGAAACCCAGTGTGACGGGGAGTCTTTCCTGCAGCACTGCACACACACACCACAATATCAGCCATGGACAGTGGCCTTTAGTGCACCCACAGCAAATTGTCCCAGAGCAGGGAAGGCAGAGCTGTGCAAAAAGGGGGAAATTAACACTTCCTATTCAGCCATCTTTACAGCAGGCTGAGAAGCCCCTGCACGGCCCGGCAGCCAGGGCTTCCCTGGTGGGCTGGTGTGTACTTGTGACGTGGTGCAGCCTTCCCTCAGCAGAGGCCCTGGAAGAGCACGGCTGAGAAGGGGAACCCACTCAGAAATCCCAGGGACCCTACGCCAATACCAAGGACTTGTGGGTCAGCAGCACAGACAATCTGTGGCAAGACTGAAATGAAGGCTTAAACTCTTGCAACAGCCTTAAATCTCTGGGAACACCTGGGAGGTTTGATTATTAAAGCTGCGCTGCTTCCCTAACCACCCAGACACACACCCCACATTCAGGGCGCACAGCACCAACAACACACCCAAATTTAGTGCACCAATTGAACCCCACAAGAATCAGATCCCCACACACCACAAAGACAAAGTTGGGGAGAACTGACTTGAGGGGAATAGGTGACTTGCAGACGCCATTGCTGGTTAGTTAGAGAAAGTGTACGCCACCAAGCTGTAGTTCTGACAAATTACAGATCAAGTAAATCAAATGCTAAGAAGCCAAAAACAACAGAAAATCTTAAAGCATATGATAAAACCAGACGATATGGAGAACCCAAACCCAAACACCCAAATCAAAAGCTCAGAAGAGACACAGTACTTGGCGCAATTAATCAAAGAACTAAAGTCAAACAATGAGAACATGGCACAGGATATAAAGGACATAAAGACCCTAGAAGAGCATAAAGAAGAAATTGCAAGAGTAAATAAAAAAATAGAAGGTCTTATGGAAATTAAAGAAACTGTAGGCCAAATTAAAAAGACTCTGGATACTCATAATACAAGATTAGAGGAAGTTGAACAATGACTCAGTCTCCTCAAGGACCGCAGAATGGAAAATGAAAGAACAAAAGAAAGAATGGGGGAAAAAATTGAAAAAATTGAAATGATCTCAGGGATATGACAGATAAAACAAAACATCCAAATTTAAGACTCACTGGTATCCCAGAAGGAGAAGAGGAGGGTAAAGGTCTAGAAAGAGTATTCAAAGAAATTGTTGGGGAAAACTTCCCAAACCTTCTACACAATATAAATACACAAAGCATAAATGCCCAGCGAACTCCAAATAGAATAAATCCAAATAAACCTACTCTAAGACATATCCTGATCAGACTGTCAAATACTGAAGAGAAGGAGCAAGTTCTGAAAGCAGCAAGAGAAAAGCAATTCACCACATACAAAGGAAACAGCATAAGACTAAGTAGTGACTACTCAGTGGCCACCATGGAGGTGAGAAGGCAGTGGCATGACATATTTAAAATTCTGAGAGAGAAAAATTTCCAACCAAGAATACTTTATTCAGCAAAACTCTCCTTCAAATTTGAGGGAGAGCTTAAATTTTTCACAGACAAATGCTGAGAGATTTTGCTAATAAAAGACATGCCCTACTGGAGATACTAAAGGGAGCCCTACCAACAGAGGAATAAAGAAAGGAGAGAGAAATATAGAGAATTTTAACAGACATATAGAGAACATTACATCCCAGGTCACCAGGACACACATTCTTCTCTAGTGATCACGGATCTTTCACCAGAATGGACCATATGCTGGGACATAAAACAAGCCTCAGTAAATTAAAAAAAAAAAGTTTTGAATTTGTTCAAAGCACATTCTCTGGCCACAATGGAATACAAATAGAAGTCAATAACCATCAGAGACTTGGAGAATTCATGAACACCTGGAGGGTAAAAATCAGGGGGAGATGAAAACATTCCCAGATAATCAAAAGCTGAGGGACTTCATCACCAGTAGATCAGTCCTATAAGAAATGCTAAAGGGAGTTGAGCAGGCTGAAAGGAAGGGACACTAAACAATTGACTGAAACTACATGAAGAAATAAAGATTTCCAGTAAAGATCACTTGGTAAATATAAATACCAACACTACTGTATTTT
Organism: Choloepus didactylus; assembly: GCF_015220235.1. Taxonomy (NCBI): domain Eukaryota; kingdom Metazoa; phylum Chordata; class Mammalia; order Pilosa; family Megalonychidae; genus Choloepus; species Choloepus didactylus. The sequence continues at coordinate 116,989,742 of NC_051308.1, forward strand.
TGATTTGTAACTCCAGTATTACTTCCTACAGGATCTAAAATACATAAAGTGTAATGATAAATCAGTGGTTTGGGACTCAATGTAAAATATGTAATTTTTGACAAGAACTACATAAAGGTGGGGGAATGGTGGCGTATAGGAGCATAGTTTATGTGTCCTGTTGAAGTTAAGTTGGTATCAAAGAAAAACAAGATTGCTACAGATTTAAGAGGTTAAACTTAAGCCCCACAGTAAACACAAAGAAAGTATCAGAGAATATGACCATAGAGGTGAAAAGTAGGGTAGGGGTTATAAGAAGAGGGGGAAGGGGCAATGGGGAGTTAAGAAATGAGAGTAGGATTTCTGTTTGGAATGAAGGGAAACTTCTAGAAATGGATGGTGGGAAGGTGATAGCATTGCAACATTCTAAATGTGATTAATCCCACTAATGGAATGCTAGGGAGGGGGTGGGGAAGATTTAGGCTGTATATATGTTTCCACAATTGAAAAAAAAAAGTCAGATCCTGGATGGGATCTGAGGATAGAGGAGAGGAGGCTCAAGGGGACATAGATGAGACATAAGGGAAAAAAAAAGGAAATATAGAATGTAAGCTTTGTATCAATGTTGAATTTATTGAACTTCTTAGCTGTGCTTAATGGGATTGCATAAAAGAATGTTCTTGTTCATGGGAAATGTATATGTGAATTATATTGTTTGTTCAAAGATGTGTGTAGCTTGCTCTTATATGTTCAGAGGACAGAGCAATAGATGATGGATGATAGGGAGGGAGGGAGGGAGAGAGGGAGGGAAAGAAAGAAATGGTGGTGTGACAGGATGTTAAAGTTGGTGCATCAGGGTATTGGGGGAGGGGGGGAGGGGTATGCTGGAGTTCTGTGTATGGGGTTTGTATTGTTTTTGCAACTGTTCTTGTAAGTTTGAAATTATGTCAAAATAAAATTTTTTTAAAAAGTCATAGAATACGTTCAAAGGTTTTGTGTAGCTTTTTACATTTGTCTTTCAGTACCTTTTCATTTAACTGGGGCTGTTGCATGGGGTTAAACTCCATTTCATCCAATTTCTCCATGTCCCAGATAATCTGCTTGGGATCCTTCATCTTCAAAACTGCAGCCTGTACCATCATGCACTGTTTTTTGTTCTTCTTTAATTCTCTCTTCCAGGCTTCCTTTCAGGCCTGGTCTGTGGGTTTCATAAATTTTCCACTCTTGGTGGATGATGTAGATCTCCATCCCATGTTTAAAATCTGTATTGTTTACTTGTTCTGTAAAAAACAACAAAAAAAGCAACACTTTGGCTGAGCTCTTGGGACTGTGAGAAGTGGGATGTAGGCGATTCCTGGCCTCTTTTACTTTGCAGGGTTCTTCAGATCAGTCCCTCTGAGGAGGAAATTTGTGGCTCTAAATGCATACATTAAAAAAGGAAGAAAGAGCTAAAATCAAAGAACTAATGGAACAACTAAAGAAGATAGAAAATGAACAGCAAACTAATCCTAAACCAAGTAGAAGAAAAGAATTAATGAGGATTAAAGAAGAAATAAATGACATAGAGAACAAAAAACAATAGAGAATAAATAAAACCAAGAGTTGGTTCTTCGAGAAGATCAACAAGATTAACAAGCCCCTAACTAGACTGACAAAACCAAAAAGAGAGAAGACTCAAATAAAATAATAAATGATAGAGGCAACATTACTGTGGATCCTGAAGAAATTTAAAAAAATTCTAAGAGGATACTGTGAACAACTGTATGCCAACAAACTAGGTAATTTAGAGGAAATGGACAATTTCCTGGACACACATGAACAACCTAGACTGACCAGAGAAGAAACAGAAGACCTCAACCAACCAATCACAAGCAAAGAGATCCAATCAGTCATCAAAAAACTTCCCACAAACAAATGGTCAGAGCCAGATGTCTTCACAGGGAAATTCAACCGAACTTTCCAAAAAGAACTAACACCAATCTTACTTAAACTCTTTCAAAACATTGAAGAAAATGAAATACTACGTAACTCATTTTATGAAGCTAACATGACTCTAATACCAAAACCAGGTAAAAATGCTACAAGACAGGAAAACTACATGCCAATCTCCCTAATTAATATAGATACAAAAATTCTCAACAAAGTACTTGCAAATCGAATCCAAAGACACATTAAAAAAATCATACCCCATGACCAAGTGGAGTTCATTCTGGGAATGCAAGGATGGTTCAATATAAGAAAATCAATCAATGTAACACAACACATTAACAAATCAAAAGGGGAAAATCAAATGACCATCTCAACAGATGCTGAAAAAGCATTCAACAGAATCCAGCATCCTTTTGTGTTAAAAACACTTCAAAAGGTAGGAATTGAAGGAAACCTCCTCAATATGATAAAGGGCATATATAAAAACCCACAGCCAGCATAGTACTCAATGGTGAGAGACTGAAAGCCTTCCCTCTAAGATCAGGAATGAGACAAGGATGCCCACTGTCACCACTGTTATTCAGCATTGTGCTAGAAGTGCTAGCCAGAGCAATCTGGCAAGACAAAGAAAGAAAAGGCATCCAAGTTGGAAAAGAAGAAGTAAAACTGTCATTATTTGCAGATGATATGAACTTATATCTAGAAAACCCTGAGAAGTCGATGACACAGCTACTTGAACTAATAAGCAAATTTAGCAAAGTAGCAGGATACAACATCAATACACATAAGTCAGTAATGTTCCTATACACCAGAAATGACCTAACTGAAGAGACAATCAAGAAAAAAGATTCCATTCTCAATAGCAACTACAAAATTCAAGTACCTAGGAATAAACTTAATCAAGGATGTAGAAGACCTCTACATAGAAAACTACATAACCTTATTAAAAGAAATAGAAGAGGACATAAAAAATTGGAAAAATATTCTGTGTTGATGGAAGACTAAATGTCATAAAGATGTCAATTCTACCCAAACTCATCTATGGATTCAATGCAATTCCTATCAAAATTCCAACAACCTACTTTGCATACTTGGAAAAGCTAATTATCAAATTTATTTGGAAGGGAAAGATGCCTCGAATTGCTAAAATCATTCTTAAAAAGAAAAATGATGCAGAAGGACTTTGAAGCTTATTATAAAGCTACAGTAGTCAAAACAGCATGGCACTTGCACAAAGATAGACATATTGATCAATGGAATCAAATTGAGAATTTGGAGATAGACCCCCAGATCTATGGTCAACTGATATTTGATAAGGCCCCCCAAACCACTGAACTGGGACATAACAGTCTGTTCAACAAATGGGGCTGGAAGAGCTGGATGTCCATATCCAAAAGAATGAAAGAGGATCCCTACCTCACACCATACACAGAAATTAACTCAAAATGGAGTAAAGACCTCAACATAGCAGACAGTACCATAAAACTCCTAGAAGATAATGTAGGGAAACATCTTCAAGTCCTTGTATTAGAAGGTCACTTCCTAGACCTTGCACCCAAAGTACAAGCAGCAAAAGAAAAACTAGATAAATTGGAACCCCTCAAACTTAAAAGCTTCTGTACCTCAAAGGAATTTGTCAAAAAGCTGAAGAGGCAGCCAACTCAATGGGAAAAAATATTTGGAAGATATGTATCTGACAAATGACTGAAATCTTACAAATATAAAGAAATCCTACAACTCAACAACAGTAGTACAAGCAGCCCAATTATAAAATCGGCAAAACATATGAAAGGACATTTTTTTGAAGATGAAATATAAATGGACAAAAAACACTTGAAAAAATGTTCATCTTCACTAGGTATTAGAAAGATGCAAATTAAGACCACAATGAGATATCATCTTACACCAATTAGATTGGCTGCCATTAAACAAACAGAAAGCTATAAATACTGAAGAAAATGTGGAGACATGGAACTCTTACTCATTGTTGGTGTATAATGGTATAGCCACTCTGGAAGACAGTCTGGTGGTTCCTCAGAAAATTAGATATAGAGTTACCCTTTGATCCAGCAATTTCACTTCTTGGTATGAACCTGGAAGATATGAAAGCAGTGACACGAACAGATATTTGCACACTGATGTTCATAGAAGCATTATTCACAATTGCCAAGAGATGGAAACAATCCAAATGTCCTTCAACAGATCAGTGCATAAACAAAATGTGGTATATACACACAATGGAATACTACGTGGCAGTAAGTAAGAACGAGGTCGTGAAATACATGACAACCTGGATGAACCTTGAAGACATAATGCTGAGTGAAACAAGCCAGGCACAAAAAGAGAGCTATTGTATGTTACCACTAATGTGAACTTTGTGAAAAATGTTAAATAAATGTTTATATTGTAGAATGTAGGGGACCTAGCAATAGACAGCAAATAGTGAAGGGGGAAAGATAATCTAATAAGAACAGATAAGTTATCAAGTGTAAACTTGATGCTATGGGAACACTCAGGAACAACTATGGTTTGTTAATTTCTGGGGGGGTATGGTAGGAACAAGTTTGCAGAAATGTGGTTATTTTAGGTTGTTTTTCTTATTCCTTTGTTGGGTTATAGTTTGTTTATTTTCTTGGGGTAGGGTAGGAACATGTTGGAAGCAATGTTATTTTTGGCTATTCGTCTTTTCTTATTCCTTTGTTTTGGTTTTGTCTGAAACGTTTTTTTTATTGTTTGTTTTTTACTTTTTTGTAAAGTTAAAGAAAACAATGAATGAGTATTAAAAAAAGTGGGTGAACAGCGGGGGGAAGAGGGGAATGGGATGTTTTGGATGTTCGTTTTTATTTTAATTTTTATTTTGTTTTTTGGAGTGGTGAAGATGTTCAGGGATTGATTGTGGTGATGAACGCGCAGCTATGTGTGGTGGTGCTGTGAGGAACTAATTGTGTACTTTGAGTGACTGGGTGTTGTGTGAATATACCTCAATAAAATTTCACTCAAATAAAGAGGAAAAAAAAAAAGAAAGCCTTAGAACATAAGCTGGGTCTCCGGCTGTGTTTTCTAGGAAACTCAGGCTAAGAGAGTCATAAAGGGCCAAGACTAGCTCTTTATTGGCTTCTTGGGACACGATGACAAAGAGTAGATGAGGGGCACATGAGAAAAACCTGTAAAAGATGAGACACTTCATCCAGAACAGGGGTGGTGGAAGGGTGTGGTGCTGGCAGCAGTGGCTGGGGATGGGTTATGCATAAATGATGAAGAGGCTAATGTATATGCATGGAACAATGGGCATGACCAGAGGATTCCCAGTTCTGCCTGAGTTTAGGACCCCATCATCTTTTTTGTTTATTTTATTTTTTTATGCAGTTTTGTTGGGATGTGTTCACATACCATGCAGTCATCCAGGGTGTGCAGTCAGTTCTTCATGGTGTCATTGTGTGGTTGTGCATTCATCACCACAGTCGGTTTTTGAGAATTTTCATTGCTCTAAAAGATAAAAATAAGGATGGAAGTACAAGGAAGCACCCAGAACATCCCATGCCCCCCCCCCGCATTGTTCATTTACTTTTTGTCCCCATTTTTCTACTCATCTGTCCATGCACTGGATGGAGGGAGTGTGAGCTGCAATGTTTTCACAATCACATAGTCACACAGTGTAAACTATATAGTTATACAATCATCTTCAGGAATCAAGGATACTGGATTGCAGTTCAACAGTTTCAGGTATTTCTTTCTAGCTATTCTAATAAACTAAAAAAGAAAAAGGGATATCTATATAACGCAAAAAAATAAAGAGCTGTTGTAGGAGGGGAGACTATTTCTATAGAGCCTTCCACCGCTACACACACATACACAGTGCATAGAAATAACCACAAGCGAATCCTACTCTCAAATGTTGCTATTGGAATCAAAGCCAGGCATCTTGGTACCCAGGGGCTAGGGCTGCAGCTTTGTAAGGGAATGGTTTAAGCAGCTCAGTTTCTTGGTCCCAGGTATGTAACAATAAGACATTTGAAATTCTCAGAGAAAAACCGAGCCCTAAGCAATACATTCTGATGGATGAAGCCTGTTCTTGGTTTCCTTCCCTTCTCGTTGTTCATCTTTCCCTACCTTCGAAGTGCTCTTCTCTCTCCTATTCTACCTTCAGGTCCTGATAACTCCCAGGCTCTTCCTTGTCTCTCCACAGAAAAAGGGGTTAAAGGAAAACATTCAGTATAACTCATCACTCAACAGCCTGATTTAATTTCATATGCATTTGCCTTAGTCTTGGTCTTTATGAGTGGTAGATATTAAAGTCTATTCAGTCATGATTCAGCTGGTAGGAGGGGTATAGAGAGGGAGGCCCTCCAGTTTTCTACCTATGTCTCACCCAGGAGGTAGTCAAACTTCCCTATTGCTAGGCTAGTTCTAACTAGAGGCTTTTAGCAGTTTCCCATCTCTGTTCTCTGACCCAGTGTCCACTTCCCTTCCATGTACTAAACCTGTGTCTGGGAGAAGGCCCGGTGGCGTCTGCTCACAGAAGACCACCATGTGATTTAGAGCCCAGGAGCTCTTTAAACAAAATTGCCTGGTGCTCTCTGGGGTCCAAGTGAGAGCAAGAAGTTGACAAAAGGACAGAGCTGGGCAGAGATCTTGCCAAGAGGCCCTGGGCAGCCCCCACAACTGCTCCTGACTGATCGAGCTTATCCATTTCCCACCTCTCCTATGTCCTGGCGGTATACAATAGGGTCTGACCTGCTGGAAAAGCATCTTGTTGAGATCCAAAACCTGCGCCAGCGCCTGGAGGAGTCTGTCTGCTTCAATGATCACCTTCAGGAGAGGCTGGAACACGTGCTGAGCAATGCTGACCAAGGAAAAAGTAGGAAAGACTGAAATCTTGTTTTTTATTCACATCTAGGGCACATCAAAAGGGCTTAGGTTATTGGAGCAGAGTGTCACACTTCTAAAACACATTGGTATGCATTATTTCACTTGTTCTTTAAAATCAGCCCAGAGAGAGAAGCAGGGCAGCTACTACTATCTCCGTTTTACAAAGGAGGAAACCGAGGCTCAAGAATGACTTGCCCCAAGCAGAGCTAGGTATCATTCTTAGGGCTGTCTGATGACATGCTCATTCTTACAACTACAAATTCTGCCTGGTGCTGCTCCTGGGCTTGTAGCCTTACTGGCAAGAGGTAGAGCCAAGGCTTCCATAGTACTCATTTAAGCAGAGGGAAAAATACATCTCACCCTCATGCCACTACCACATGCCTTGGATACCACCTGCCATGGATACCACCTGCCACTTCTCTGGGGTGATCCTTATTCCCATAGTCTCCTCTATGGATGCTCTCACTTGGAGACCAAAACTTCCATACCCCTCCTCCCTTGTTAAGCCCAGAATAATGGTGATTAGAGCCCCTACAACATCACAGTCCATATCCCAGTTCTGCAACAAGAAAAGGGCCTTCAGGGAAGCATCTTTATAGAGGGTAAAACCCAAGCTTAGGTCACTACTAGATCCCTTCCTTCTGTAGAAATACCCAGCTGCAGAAGCAAAGAGGGTGGAGAATACAAAAATTGCCCAGACCTACACAGCCCAATATTATAATAATCATTCTCAATCTAGGTAAAGTTGCTTCTTATGGAGTCCTACCTACATGCATGTCCCCAAACTCCCAGCTCCAAGAGTGAGTAGCTCTGGGAAATACACATTTCATGAACAAACCCCTTCTCCCATCTTTGCAGATAACCCGAGGGTGAATCACTGACTGCCAACTGGATGCTAGCTTGATGTGTCTCTGTTTTCCTACTTCCACCTGAGTGTAAACAGGAGAGAAAAGAATGTCAGTTTCTGTTTCGAGCAATCAGTGAGGAGTATTCCCTGTTAAGTCTCTCTGGACTTCACTGAGCTTTCTCCCTCCCTAGGTACTACACAGTCAGTCCCAGATGTCTGCCTCGCAACCCTTCATTCATACACTAAGAGTCACTCTTCTGGCTCTGGTCAGGACTTCCTGTGACATATGCCTGGAGAGTATAGCAGAATGTCCTCCAGAACCTTTCCAGCCCTATCCAACATCATACTTGGGTGTGCATCACTTTCTGTGTGGACTTGGAGGTATCAGACATTATCTTTAATTGAATGGATCAAATTAATAAATTATTATTTAAAATTATTGCTTACATATATTTATTGCATGCCTATAAAGAGTAAAATTTGTGTGGAAAAGGCTTAAAAACTCATGATGGCCTGAAATTCATGGAAAAAGTTAAAGAAAAAGGGAGTTTTCTCTTAGAGGACGAAAGAAAGGTAATTGCTAGGGGAAGGTGGAAAATATTGGTAGGCAATAGAGCTGTAGAACTCAAGTCCCATTACATGGTTGGAAAGAACAGAAAAACTATCACATGAAAAGATAAAGGAGCACACAAACAGTGAACTCTTAATTAAATCATGGACTATAGTTAATAGTACAATTATTAAAATGTGCTTTCATCAATTGTAACAAACATTCCACACCAGTGCAAGGTGTTAACAGGGAAATCCTGTATTTAATGCATAATTGTTCAGTAAACCCACAAATTCTCTACTAAAGAAAAAACAGAAAGGAAAAAATAAAAAGATAGGGGAGCAAATCTGAATGTTTTAAATGAGAACAATTTGCCAGACCAAGGTGCACTCTATTTAAGAGAATGACAGAACCTGCTTATAAATGTGAATAAATGTTGAGAAGTTATGAAGATCACAATGTTTCCTCAGCTTAGAAAATAGCAATTATTAAATTTTCAAAATGATGAAATTTTAATATCTATAGAAGAGTAAAGTTTCTTGTGATCTTTTACAAAGAATAAATATTAATTAGATGGTATGTGAGCACCAAGAAAAGATGGCCACTGATAACCAGAATGGGTTCATGAAGAAAAAACTTAAGCCACATGAAATTCATAGGTCAAAGGAATTGCAGGAATTGCCTAGAGAAGTCAAGTAGGCCTATATGCTCCATATTGGTCATGGCCTAACTCAAATTTAAAAAAAAATTTTATTGTAACATAAAAAATTAAATCTCCCATTTTCAGTATTTTTAAGTGTATAATTCAGTGGTACTAATTATATTTACAATGTTGTGCTCTCATCTCCATCAATTACCAAAACTTTTTCTTCACCCCAAACAGAAACTTTGATGCCATTAAGCAATAATTCCCCATTCCTCTAATCTACTTTCCATCTCTATGATTTTTCTTATTCTATGTATTTCATATAAGTGGAATCAAACAATATTTGTCCTTTTGTGTCTGGCTTATTTCACTCAGCATAATATTTTCAAGGTTCTTGTTGTAGTATATATGGGAAATTCAATTTTATAGCTAAATAACATTCCGTTGTATGCATATACCGCATTCTATTTATCCATTTATTGATGAACACTTGGGGTGTTTCTCCCTTTTGGCTGTTATGAACATTGGTGTACAAATATGTTCTAGTCTGTTTTAATCATTTTGGGTGTATACCTAGAAGTGGAATTGTCAGGTAATATGGTAATTCTATGTTTAACTTTTTTAGGAACATAATTGAGTTTTAAGAGAACTTCTGGACAGTAACTTTTTTCTAAGACACAGTTTGACTGGAGTTTTCAGAAAATGATGACAAAAAGGAACATTTTGTGAAAAATTGTTACCTGAGAAGAAAAGACCATGTAATAAGACACTATCATCAAATATTTAAACAGCTGCCAAATAGGAGTGAAATTAGACTTTGTGTATAGAGAGCATGGAGGGCAGAATGAACATCAGTGTGTGAAAGTGACAGGAAGATCTAAGTAGACTTAATGAAGAGAACAATTTCTAGCAACTAGAATTGTCCAATGATAGATGTGGTATGCCTCATTATGAGGAAAGCTCCCTGTACAAGGACAAAGCACATGTCTTCACATGATAAATGTCTTAGAGGGATTCCCTGAAAGGGGGACTTGCTGAATGAACTGGGTACTTCAGGTAAAATCTAACTGTAAGTTTCTGTGAATCTTTAAATGAAATGCTCAGTCTCTTAAACAAATAGTTTCATCGAATAGTTGTATGTGTTTTATTGGATGGTATCTTATCAGTAGGTGTGCCAGTCTGAATGTATTGTGTCCCCCAAACATTGACTGATTTTCTATGTTTTACCATCCTTGCATGCCTGGAATGAACCCTACTTGGTCACGGCATATGTTTTTTTTAACGTGTCTTTGGATTCGAGTTTCAAGTATTTTGTTGAGAAATTTTGCGTCTATATTCATGAGGGAGATTGGCCAGTAGTTTTCCTTTCTTTTAGCATCTTTACCTGGTTTCAGTATTAGAGTGATGTTAGCTTCATAAAATGTGTTAGGTAATGTTCCATTTTCTTCAGTGCTTTGAAAGAGTTTAAGCAAGATTGGTGTCAGTTCTTTTTTGAATGTTTGGTAGAATTTCCCTGTGAACCATCTGGCCCTGGGCATTTATTTATGGGAAGCTTTTTTGACGACTGATTGGATTTCTTTGCTTGTGACTAGCTGGTTGAGGTCTTCTGTTTCTTCTCTGGTCAGTCTAGGTTGTTCGTGTGTGTCCAGGAAATTGTCCATTTCCTCTGAATTATCTGGTTTCTTGGCATACAGTTGTTCACAGTATCCTCTTAGAATTTTTTAAATTTCTTTGGGATCTGCAGTAATGTTGCCTCTCTCATTCATTATTTTGTTTATTTGGGTTTTTTCTCCTTTTGCTTTTGTCAGTCTAGCTAGGGGCTTGTCAATCTTGTTGATCTTCTCAAAGAACCAACTTTGGTGTTATTTATTCTCTCCATTGTTTTTTTGTCCTCTGTGTCACTCTGCTTCAATTCTTGTTTCTTTTTTTTCTGCTTGGTTTAGGATTAGTTGGCTGTACAATTCTTAGCTTCTTCAGTTGCTCCATTAGTTCTTTGATTTTAGCTCTTTCTTCCTTTTTAATGTTTGCATTTAGAGCTGTAAATTTCCCCCTCAGTACTGCTTTTGCTGCATCCCATATGTTTTGATATGTTGTGTTCTCATTTTCATTCGTTTCTATATATTCAGCAATTTCTCTTGCTATTTCTTCTTTAACCCACTGATTGTTTAGGAGTGTGTTGTTTAACCTCCAGATATTTGTGAATTTTCTAAGTCTCTGATGGTTATTGACTTCTAATTGTATTCCATTGTGATCAGAGAATGTGCTTTAAATAATTTCAACTTTTATGGCCTTAAGACTGTAACTTTGTAGCCAAATAAACCCCCTTTATAAAAGCCAATACATTTCTGTGTGTTTTGCATAACTGCAGCATTAGCAAACCGGAAGAACATACGATGAAATATGGTTCAGTCCTGAAAAAGAATGAAGTTCTGATACTTGCAGCAACATGGATGAACCTTGAAGACATCATGTTGAGTCAGAGATGACTCAACATATTCCATTGTATGAAATTGCACCTAAAATTGTGTTATCTATGATTATAAGCAGCAATGCCAACTTTATTGTACTTGAATGAGTGTACTTAATGTAGTCTAGTCTCAGTTACCTTGGTTTAAATTTCTATTGTCTCCAGTTTTTCTTTTTAAAATGTATTTGTAAATTTGTGTTGATGGGGGTATTGTTGGACTGCAGAGGTTATTGTCAATGTGTGATTTGTGTTTTTATTTTACATAATCATCTAATGAGATATACAGATTTTTTTTCTAATAAGTGTATATTTGAAAGCCTATTAAGACGTTTTGCAGTGTGAGAAAAAAGTATATGGGAAGGACCAAATAATAGTACAAACAAAATAGGGTAGAAATTCCTTTATCAAAAAACAAAACAAAACAAAAACAAAAACATGTAGAGGGTAAAAATGATCATGAATACAGTGCCACAGGTTTCTCCTCGATGTGACTTAACAAAGTTGTATGTACCAGTTGTCTGAGAGGATGTGCCGGGTTGAAAGGACTTGCAAACCACCCTGCATCTCGAAAAGGAACAGAGCCGATGTGACTTGACAAAGTTGTATGTACCAGTTGTCTGAGAGGATGTGCCGGGTTGAAAGGACTTGCAAACCACCCTGCATCTCGAAAAGGAACAGAGCCGTCCCTGGGTGGGCTCAAACCACCAGCCTTCCGGTTAACAGCCAAACGCGCTAACCCATTGAGCCACAGAGACAGTGTGGAAAGCTACCTGGATAACCATGATGATCAAGAACTCAGTCCATTTTTCATTGCTGAGTAGTAGTCCATTGCGGGATGAATAAAGCTGCTTTGAACACTCATTCCACGAGCGGTTTTGTGGACATATATTTTCATTTCTCTTGGAAAAATGCCTAGGTGTGGAATTCCTGATATCAAAGAGAGGTATGTGCCAAATTTTATAAATCCTGCCAGAACTTTCCCCATGTTGTTGTACCCATTTACATTCCCATGAACAAAGTGTGAGAGAGTTGTGGTTGTTCAACATTGTCACCAAGGTTGGGTGTTTTCAGTCTTTATAATTTGAACCACTCTACTGGGAATGGTGTTATCTCTCTATGGTTTTAATTTCCATGTCCCTGATAACTGATAATATTGAGCACTCTTTGATGTATCTTTTCATATAAGGCCATCTGTGTATCTTTCCTTCTGAGTTATCACTTGTCTCTTACCCATTTAAAGAACTTAGGTGGTTTGATATTTTTATTATCAGGTTGGAGGTGCTCTTTATACATTCTAGACACAGGCTTGTAGTCAGATGTGTTCTGTGAATATTGTCTCCCTGTGTGTGGCTTGCCATTCACTTTCTTAACGATGTCTTTTAATAAGAAGGCATTTATAATATTGATGAGCTTAACTGATCACTTCTTTCTTTCATACTTATACTGTATTCATCATGTTTAATAAACCTTGCCTTCTACCGACTCACAAAAACACTTTCAAGATGTTTTATAGCTTTAGTATGTATGTTTTTTGGTCTAGGATATACCTCAAGTAAACTTTTGTGCGTAGTGTGAGGTAGAAATAAAGGACTATTATTCCCCCAACATCTATGCCCAGGTGTTTCAGCACCATTTATTGAAATGATTTCCTTTCTCATTCATTGAAAAGCACCTGACCATGTATGTGTGGGTCTGTTTGAGGCCTCTGAACTCAGTCCATTTCTCTACTTGTGTGGCCTGATGCCTTGTGTAGTCTTAAAGTCAGGTAGTACAAGTCTTCCAGTTTTGTTCTTCTTTTCCATACAACTCAATAAATTTTGAAATACGCAAAAACTGATGAAACCATCCCACAGAACAAAATATGCTGTCACTTAACCTCTCTCATTTCAGAGTGGGACACATGCCCACAAGTGTACTCATTGCCCCTCTGTGACTAAAGATCCTCTCTTGTACCCTACAAGAAGAATAAACCTCCACTTGTTTGCAGAGCTGATGAAGAGGCAAAATGCCTTCAAAAATCAACAGTGCATCTGAATTTTTCCCGGAGAAAAAAAAAAGCTAATTTTTCAGGCCTTTGATCTTGGAAACAGTTTTCTTTAGTTGTGTCTAACTGTGAAATGTACAAAGCATTGTGTTATTTACAATTTCCTCTCTTTTCAAGAGAGCTAGAGACCTATGGAGGGTCCCTAATTAGCTAAGCTGATGGTTGGATGTGACGTTTGGAGGCTGAAGGAGAGCTGATTTTTTTGAAAGAATATGCAGGACAGCCTGAGATATGGAGCAGGGACGAATAGACAAGACCTAGAATACTGATTTTCGGTCTGGCAGTTGATGTCTCTTCTTGGAGAAAGAGAAGAACTTAAGTGGAAGTAGCATACATTTAAAGGCCTTTGATGACATCTTCATTTGTTTATGTATAATTCTACTTTACCATCTTTATAAATATGGCCTAGGTGAGGTTGATGTGATTGTTATGAGTATGGTTTTTTTGGAATGCATATTTAAATAAAAATGTCTACTGTACTTCAAATCTTCTTCCATGAACCTCCCAGATTCATGTTAGGTTCCACCAGCTGTGCACTAAAAGTAAAATGAGCCCAAGCTGGTGGTAGTCATGGTGGTGTCTACCTGGGAAACTGCAATTAAAATTAAGAGGGGTGTGTGTTTTGGAGAGTCTCAACAACATTTACTCTCCCTTCTCTGGTGTTTTCCTGTTTCCTTTACATGCTATCCTTTCTTCCAATAAGGGCAGTTGAAAACCAAAAACGATTGCATCCTTGGAGTCCACAGAAATCCTAGGTAGGGAAGTTCAAGTGCTACCAAGTGGGAAGTCTGGGGATTGCCTACTCACTGGTAGGCGGACCATGTTGCATGCTTTGTGTACTCTGGAAAACTGGACCCGGTATGTGACTCACCTTCACCAGCCACGGGAGGACCCGGTTCAAGAGGAGATTGATTTCTTGGTAACTTTAGATCCGGAAATCTCACGGGATTTCTTCTCTTCCTTTGGACCTCTCCCCCACTATCCGTCCCCCAACAAGAGTGGATTCTCTGTCACGTCTGGACCCTTTGAGGTTCCTCTTGCGCAGGATCGAAAGGGACAGGTGGTTTCCCCTACATGTCGTTCCCCACCCGGTGTCACCAGAGCTCAGGCTGACCCAGGACCTAACTTTCCACTGCTGGGATCTGGGAGGAGCCAGGATGGTAGCACGTGCTGGGAAGCAGGATCAGAGGGAAGGGGACCACAATCTGAGCACATTCTTCCCCTCGCACTGCTCATCTGCTCTTCTGGAATGCTCGGGGTAGCAGAATAAAATGGCCCCCAAAGTATCCCTGTAGACTGAACCGAAAGAGGTGTGAGACTCCAGAAAAGGTGAGAAGAAATGTTTGGAGCCATGTATGATTGTCATGAATTGGACAGGCTTGTGGGTGTTGTTAGGGGGCATTCTACTGGCATGGAGTTGGCAGAGGCCAGGGATCTTGCTAAATATCCTACATTGCACGGGAGAGCTGCCCAACGAAGAATTCTCTGATCCAAAATATCAAGGGTGCCCAGGTTGAGAAACCCTGGTGTGGATCAGTGTCCACACTTGACCAACGAGGAAACATGGATTGCTTACCAGTTGGATATTGGGTCTGAGGAAACCACCAGCATCTACATTTCTTGGACTCAGCATATGATGGAGTTTCCATCACCTAAGCTGGGTGTGCTGGTTTGAATGTATTATGTCCCCCAGAAAAAGCCATATTCTTCGATGCAATCTTGTGGGGCAGACATATTAGTGGGGATTAAGTAGGAACCTTTGGATCAGGTTGTTTGCATGGAAATGCACCCTATCCAACTGTAGGTGATAACTCTGATGAGATATTTCCATGGAGACATTGCCCCACCCATTCAGGGTGGGCCTTGATCAGTGGAGCCATATAAATGAGCTGACAGGCGGAGGGAACTCAGTGCAGCTGTGAGTGACATTTTGAAGAGGAGCTACAGCCCAAGAGGGACACTTTGAAGAAAGCACAGGAGCTGCAGATGAGAGACAGTTTGAAGACGGCCATTGAAAGCAGACTGTTGCTCCGGAGAAGCTAAGAGAGGACAAGTACCCCAAGTGCAACTAAGAGTGCAAATTTTAAGAAACTGCTGCCTAGAGAGGAACGTCCTGGGAGAAAGCCGTTTTGAAACCAGAACTTTAGAGCAGATGCCAGCCACGTGCCTTCCCAACTAACAGAGGTTTTCTGGACGCCATTGGCCATCCTCCAGTGAAGGTACCCGATTGCTGATGTGTTACCTTGGACACTGTGTGGCCTTAAGACTGTAACTGTGCAACCAAATAAACCCCCTTTTATAAAAGCCAATCCGTCTCTGGTGTTTTGCATTCCGGCAGCATTAGCAAACTAAAACACTGGGCAAACCCAAGGTGCAGCAGGTTGTAGGGAGAAGATCGGGAGTTCAGTTCAGGACCCCGAGGCCTTGCTGGACCGAGTTTTCCTTCCAGGCTGTCCCCGATTCTGCGGAGATGGAGACGTCGGGGTCTCGGTGCTCGGCCATCTTCTCTCCTTGGGCGTCTCCCCTCCAGCCTTCTCCCCTTAACCAGGTCCACAGGCCTGGCTCCCGCGACCATCTCTCGACACGCTGCCGCCTCGCAAAGGCGAATCTGGAGATCAGTTCGGAGCTGCAGCCTGGAGATCCACTTCGCTCCTTGGCTTGTGGTCCTGGCAGGACTTCCGGGCACAACACTGGCCCGGCAGAGCTCTCGGTGGGTCGCGTGCGGGCTCGCCTTGTGGAGAAAGCAGGGAGGCACCGGCCTTCGGGGAAGATTCCTGGAGGCGCGCGCGCGGCTCCCGGAGGGTAGGTGAGCCGGGGCATTCCCAGGTCTCAGTGTACTGGTTTCTACACCCGGAAGGAGCAACGTGAAAAAAGACATGCCCGCCGGCTCCCTGGTGATCTACTGGCTAGGATTTGGCGCTTTCACCGCCGCGCCCCGGGTTCGATTCCCGGTCAGGGAAACGTTTTGCTCCGCAGAGGTCTACAGTGCTCCAAGGGCCACAGCACAACAGATTCCGCAACCACTCCTAAAGCTCCGAGGAAGGGGGCGAAGTTCTAGTGGGCAGCTTCACAGCACGCGCTGAGTCTTCCCTTATGTCCAGACCAACCACCATATGGTAATGCGGCAGTGACTTTAGACGGCTACTGACCATCTTCCCCAATAGGCACAGCCAAGCAGCGATTCAAATCCCTGTCCCGCTACAGTGAAGCCGCCGCGGGGGCGCAGCTGGGACTCAGCTCTGAATAACTGAGGGAGAGGCAGGGACAGAGGCAGAGGCAGAGGCCAATTCATGGCGATTGAAATGCCTCCCTTGGAAATGACGTGGTCAGCTCCGGCTCCTCGGCTCCGTTTGCTGGTAAAATGCTTTCTAGGCGTTTGGAGGAGGTGACTGGGGGCGCGCTAACCGCGAGGGTGGGAGGGAGGCGAGCGGCTGGGTGAGGTCCTCGAGGGCTGCAGGTCGTCGTCTGTAGAGTAAGTGAGGCGGTGCAGGGCCCAACGCAGGCGGCTTGTGAGCTACGCAGAAATGGAAGTGTCATCAGTGCCATGAGCAGAGGGTAGGGGTAAAAATGCACACCACGAGATCAACACGATGGGATGTGTCACAGCAAAACCCCACAACCAGGCAACGGATTGTATAGTTCAATCACCTGGGCACCGTCCGCGTTTCCTCTTTTCCAGTCTATCCTCCCAAGAGGTGTGGCAATAAATACTGTGTCCGTTGTAACCCTAGAGGAGAGCGAGACCAAGGGAGGTGACGCTGAATGACCCGACAGAGGCAGCCTGTGCGTTATGTAGATGAGGCAGCGCACTGGCTAGCGGTCTGCGGAGGCTGCTTCAAGGCGGCAGAGGTGGCGGTGTCGTGGGCGGTGGTTGGTGGCTGGGGCGCGAATGCCTTTGGCGAGAGTGATTTGGAAGAATGGCGGCGGGCGGGTGGCGGAGAGGGTGGTGACCGTGCGTGTGCAGTGAAGAGAGAGGAGGCTGAAGTGTGCGGGCGGGGTGCACACTACCATGTCAAGACCACGAAGGTGGTTTTCCCAGGGCAAGGCTGGCCCACTGCACCCAGGGGCCTGCTGACCCCTGCGATTTCCCACGTGCGGAAATCTCGACTGCGTAATATGGGTCGGTGGGGAGCTGCGTGCGTGCTTTGTCCGGACGTTTTCTGTTGTCAAGATAGAGTGGCAATTTCCCCGCCAGCGGGGGGCTGTCAGCAGTGCTCCTCTCCTGCGCCCGCCTTACCTAACCTCTGCTGATTTCTCCCCAGCTCTTTTCAGCGCTCCGAGCTCGGCCTGCCCGGATGCCGACAAGGCCGCACAGCCGCGCTTAACTTACGCTTGCGCTTAACTTACGCTTGCGCTCCCGCTGCACACCCGGCACAGGGAGTCGGGCTCTGCCTGAGGTTTCCCCAGGACTGGGGTATTGCTCGCGGGAGGGACCCGGCCGGTTTAGCTTGCTCCTGCAGGACAAAGGGACTTCAACTGGCCTCGCCCTGTGGGGAAGGCATGAGACATGTGCCCTTCCCACGTGAGGAGAAGGCCTTTCCAGAGTCTCGTCGGGGGACCGAAGGAAGGAGGGGCCTCTTTCAGGAAGAAGGAAGCATGGTGGCCTGTGGTCGCCAGAAGGCTCGGAAGGCTTCGTGGAGCCCAGCGCCCGACCTCTGCCTGGGTTATACAGATGCTTCCGACGTCTCACTTGGCTTGCTCCTTCCCCTCCACGTCCTCCTCCTCCTCTTCTATCCTGTTGTTCTCTATCTTCCTTTTGTGCCTGGGAACCTCCCTCCCTCCACCCCAGACCACACATTTCCTTGTGTTGTTCTGAGCTTTCCATAAGGGAAGAAAGGTGACACGTGCCCGAGAATTGTGATCTCGTCGTATTATTTTCATCAGTAATACCACCCGAATCAGTATTATCAGCTAACTCCTTTTTTTAGCAGTTGCTTAGCTTTGATGTCTGAATATACTGATAATACCTTTAAACATTACAGTTACCGTTGAGTCATCAGTTGGTTCTGTTCTCTCATTATCAAAATTAACGCCACAGAGAATACTTTACACAAATATGCTTCACAATTATTTTTCTTGTATCCATCCTACAGCCAACCAAATTACCTGTAACAATTTTTGCCAACACTCAGGCCCTTGAGGGCAAATTTCCCTAGCTTGGCACCATCTCAGGTTGAGGACTCTGGACAATTGACCCAATATACTGGCTTCCTTGACACTGATTGATTTTTCTCTGCTCTCTTCTGTTTTGTTTGCATGCTCCCAACTTCCTAATATCAAGTGGCCAGTTCCAGCTATGCTTTCTTTCACTGGGCAAGGATAATGTGGAGGACATTCCCACACGGAGCCCGTCACCCCTCTCCTTCAAGGGCCCATCCAAGCCACAGGAAATCCCAGAATTCCTTGCCCATGTGTCTTTTAGCCCACGTGTAGCGTTTCCACACCCAGGGAAAGGTGGGGGTGGGGTGGGGTGGAGGTGTCAAGGGATAACATGTTGGGAAGAGAGAGTTAGTGGATGGGGCTTGCATGGGTAGACGGTGCAGAACACCCCCTGGTTGGAGGAGGCCTGTGGGCAAGTGGTAAAGGAAAGGCTCTCACCATGCTTCCTTTCTCTAGTGTGGTGTCCAAGTCATCCAGGGACTCTAAATTCAGCTTTACCCTCCAGGTGCTTATGAAGGTCTAGTTGCCAAAGTAAGAGCAGACAATATATTTTATTTAACTGTGTGGCTTGTCTGTTTGTTTGCTGGCTTGCTTGATGTATAGCTTTTAAAAGTTTAGACCTAAGGCACATGGTAAGCCTGCCACTAATGCTTGCAGGTGTCAGTGAAAAATGTAAAAATGGAGACCTCAAAGCTCCCTATGCCATGAGGCCAACTGCCAACAACAGTTTATTGGGTCTCTTTCTGTTCAGTGTTCTTGAGGACAAAGAGTACAAAGGTCAAGGTTTTTCCCAGGCGAATTTGAGAAGTCCTGTAGGAGGTAGTCCTCACCAACTTAAGGTGTGACCGCAATTCCCAACCCCCAGCATAAGGGTGATGCGATCTGGCCCTGCCCCTTCAAATCCCAGGGTTCTTTGTACAAGGCAGTCTTGACTTTACAAACAGTACAAGGGGAAGTTTAAAAAGTACACAAAAATCGTGACCAGAGACTTGAGCCCTAGTGTATTTTCCAGTTCTAGTACACAGCCTGGGTAGTCAGGAGAACCTTAGGGCATCAGGATTGATGTGGTGTTCCCCAAGTGCCTGTCAGAGGCAAGATCGGAGGCTCTCCAGAGGAGAATATGTTCACCATGAGACATTTGAAGAGGATCAACCAGCATCTAGAATTCAGTTACAAAACCGTAGGAAGGAAATCCCATGTATTTGGCAGTTTAGAATTCTTTTTTGAAGGCAGAGATGGAAAGAGAACTTAGAAAATACTCTGAACTGAATGGAAATTCATGTGCTGTGTACACTGCAGAAGGTGCAGCTAAACCAGTCCTTAGAGGACAATATATAGCTTTCCATGTACTTAGGATGATCATCAGTGAACTAAGCCTCCCAGTCGAAAGATTTCTACATGAAGACTGAAAACGGCCAAAGCAGATGGGAGACATAACAGTCTCTTCAACAAATGGAGCTGGGAGATGTGGATATCCATATCCAAAAGAATGAAAGAGGACCCCTATCTCACACCCTATATAAAAATTAACTCAGAATGGATCAAAGACCTCAATATAAGAGACAGTACCCTAAAACTACTAGAAGATAACGTAGGGAAACATCTTCAAGACCCTTTGTTAGGAGGTCACTTCTTAGACCTTACCCCCAAAGCACAAGCAATGAAAGAAAAAATAGATAAATGGGAACTCCTGAAAACCAAAAGGTTCTGTACCTCAAAGGAATTTGTCAAAAAGGTGAAGAGGCAGCCAACTCAATGGGAAAAAATATTTGGAGACCATGTATCTGATAAAAGACTGATATCTTGCACATATGAAGAAATCCTACAACTCAGTGACAGAAGTACGAACAACCAAATTATAAAAGATATGAAAAGACATTTCTCTGAAGAGGAAATACAAATGGCTAAAAAACACATGAGAAAAAAAAGTGTTCATCTTCACTAGCTTCACTAGAGAGGTGCAAACTGAGACCACAATGAGATACCTTCTCATACCAATTAGAATTGCTGCCATTAAACAAATAGGAAACTACAAATGCTGGAGAGGATGTGGAGAGATTGGAACTTTTCTTCATTGTTGCTGGGATGGTATAATGGTACAGCCACTCTGGAAGACAGTCTGGCAGTTCCTCAGAAAACTAGATATTGAGTTACCCTTCCATCCAGCAATTTCACTTCTCAGTATATGTTCTCCAAAAGCAGTGACACGAAAAGATATATGCAAGCCAATGTTCATAGTGGCATTATTCACAATTGCCAAGAGATGGAAACAATCCCAATGTCCTTCAACAGATGAGGAGATACACAAAATGTGGTACATACACGTGATGGAATACTACGCGGCAGTAAGAAGGAACGAGGTCGTGAAACATATGACAACATGTATGACACTTGAAGACATAATGCTGAGTGAAATAAGCCAGGCACTAAAAGAGAGAGATTGTGTGTTACCACTAATGTGAACTCTGTGAAAAATGTAAAATAAATGTTTTGTGTGGTAGAAGGTAGGGGATGTACAGATAGACAGCAACTAGTAAAGGGGGAACCATAAGGTAAGAAGAGCAGATAAGGCATGCAGGGTAATCTCAATGTTATGGAAATGCTCAGGAACGACTATGGTTTGTTAATTTTGGTGGTGGAGGGGGGATGGGGGATGGTAGGAACATGTTGGAAGCAATGTATTTATTTTAGGTTATTTGTTTTTCTTGTTGTTTTGTTTCTTTTGAAATGGTTTTTTGTTTGTTTTTTAATTTTTCGATAAATAAAGGTAAAAAAAACCACATGTGAGCAGAAATTCAATATGAAAGCAGGAGTTTAGAAAGTAGAAATAAGAAGAGGAAGGAATAGACGAAGAATGTTAAGTATGGGTTCTGCAGTGAGTTGTGCGGGTTTGGGTTGGCTTTCTCGGGGCCGCTGCTCCTGTCAGGGGGGACCCCAGAGTATTGCGATGGAACGGATGGGCTGACTGAGTGCACTTGCTAATCTAACCCTTCAGAAGGGTAGGAAAGCGGTGGAAGCAGGACCTGCGGGGAACCAAGTGGCCGGGAATGGAACTCGGGTGTCCCGCGTGGGAGGCGAGAAATCTACCCTTGAACCACCAACGCTGGCTCGGCCCCCTGATTCCAGATACGATTCTTCAGGGGCAGTTGTTCGGAAAGAATTGCTACAGGGACATTGCAATCGTCCAAACAGAACGTACGAAAGGTTGTCTTAGAAATCAGCGCTGGGAGCTCGGTGGCTGCGCAGCGTTGGCGGGAGCGCGGGCTGAGGGGAGGGGTCCGGGGGGGGCCCAGAGGAGCTCGGCGGCGGGTAGGCGGCGGTGGACGCCAGCGGCCTCGCGACCCAGCCCCGCATGGAGCCGGCTTCCGCGTCGCTCGCCGTCACCGAGACCCCGGTCGAGTGCCCGGCCCACAGGCGTCAGTCTCCAAAGCCCAGGCCGCCGCCGCGGCCATTTCTTGAAATCATGAATCCTGTTTATAGCCCTGGATCTTCTGGGGTTCCCTATGTAAATGCCAAAGGAATTGGTTATCCAGCTGGCTTCCCCATGGGCTGTGCAACAGCAGCTCCTGTCTATTCTCCTAAAATGTACCCGTAAGCAAACCTTACCTTCCAGATAGGTTACTCTCCTGGCACACCTTACTAAGTGTCCTGTTCCCCCACCAGTGGGGTGGTGCCACAGTACTCCTCCTCTCCAACCCCCTACCAGACTGCTGTGTACCCGGTGCGAAGTGTCTACCCCCTGCAAAGCCCGTATGCGCAGCAAGGCGCGTACTACACACAGCCCCTGTATGCAGCGCCCCCGCATGTCATCCACCACATCACGGTGGTGCAGCCCAACGGCATGCCAGCCACCGTGTACCCTGCGCCCATTCCTCCCCCCAGGGGCAATGAGGTCACCATGGGCATGGTGGCCGGGACAACCATGGCCAGTCAGCAGTCACTGGGGTGACTGCCCACTCCCCAACTCCTGTCGTCCCCCACTGGGTCACCGTGCCCACGTACCGGGCCCCAGGAACACCCACCTACAGCTACGTGCCCCCTCAGTGGTGATGACTCTGCAAAGGTCTGAGGATGGAGCTGTGCAGTCGCATCACGGAGGTTTCACAGCTGGTGCTTCAGGCCTCGCGCCTCCAACCAGGAGTCTCTTCTCAACGCTCTCTTAGCTAAATGCCATGACGTTCTGGCCCACCAGGGCCAGCGCCAGTAGTCTTCAGCTAACTCTCTGGGTTGGTCTTACAGCAAATCCTGTTCTGTGTGGACTGCCTGGCAACTTTTTAGCTAACTATAATGATAAAAAGGGAGTATTAATCTATTCTGAATCATATCTAGTTGAATGCATGTTTTTTAAAGAAATACAAAAACAAAGCTTGCTCAATCTACCTGCAGTGACAGATGCAAAACCATCATATGCAAAATCCAAAGGAATGGAAAAGTATTTTACAGCTTGTATCACTAACGCACTGTTGTAATGTATGCAAAGTCTTAAAGTTATAAGTGTAAAGTGAATTTCTTCATAGAGCTTCTGAAATGTCCTAGATAATTCTTCAGCTTCTTGGGGTTGATGTGGGTTGCCAGTTAGGAACTTGGACTTTTCGTTTCAGCCATGTGTCTCTTCCCATGACTGCGCCGCCTAGGTCACAGCCTGTGATTGACACAGCCAGGTCAGCAGGCACTCCCTTTTCTTTCCAGTTAGGCCCGGAGGTCAGTGAACCAAGGACGTTCTTGCAGATGGTAAGGAAACAGTAGAATTGAGTGGCCAATACAGTTAGAGTAGGAGGTGGTTTGTGTATTAGCAAAACAGTTTTCTCCACTGTCTAAAGTTTCATTACAAATCTGTTACAAATTAGAGATGGTCTTTTATATATCTACATTGGAGAAGTCCTATATAGACTTCATTATTTTCCTGCGTTGGAAGATAATGTGAAAGAGAAAGCCATACTTGGAGGAGGTATTGGCCTCTACTTTATTTAGCTTAGAAAATCATTCCAGTTTTCTTTTTTCCCTGAGAAATGTTTGAGTCTGCTGCAAACATATGTAAGTATCGCTGTCCCTCCCCTCCCCACCCCAAAGAAAGGCAAAGACTTCAGGTGTGTGTTTTGAAGCAAGTTGTGTATTTAAGAATTGCTAGAAGGGAACAAAACTTTAAAAAAAAAGAAAAGAAAAGAAAAGAAATCAGGGCCGAAAAACCAGCAGACACCTAAAGCATTGCCTCGCCAAGGAGACTTCCTTCAGGCAACACTATAAAGTGATGGCATTCAAACGAAACTATCAAAATACCTGTCTCCTTAGCGGAAACTTCAAGTCTGCAAAAGGCTCTTTCCCACCACGCCAAGAAAGCCCGGTAGAAAAACATCAGAAATTCATCCAGGTCCCTTGTTTATGACCCCAAACCTTCAACTGTCAACCTCGACATGTTTCTCAGTGGGTATGAGAAAGAGTCCTAACACGCAAGGTTGGGAAGTAAAATTCTGATCCCAGCAAGAAAGAAGAAGCAGACGCAGAATTAGAAGGAAAAGGTCAGAATCAAAACAGAGATAATGGGGAAACAAATTTTAGTCAATTGGAGGTAGAGCTCTGCATCTGCTTTTTTATTTTACTTTTTATTTCTTTGGGTGCTAAAGTGATGAATCGGTCATGCCATCACGATAATATCGTGCATCTGCTTTTTAAGGTGCTTGAAGCATTTCGATGGATAAGTAATATATCCTAATTATAAACAGATTCGTTTAGATTAGGCATGCAATCGATGTTTACAGGTTAGGGGGAATACAGTTTCCTAAAGCGGGCTCGGTGGTGCATTGAGTTTTACCATCTGTGATTCTGAGATACATTTGGTGAATCCGTTTTATAAGGCGGAGAGGGCTTTAACGATTTATTGACCGTTGAAATAATGACATGTAGGTCCTTTGATGGAATTGAAATATAGAGAGATTTCTTTTCCCAGTTCTCGCTGGGGAAATGAAACTGAAGAAGGGAACCGGCAGAGTTCCCCGACATGTTGGGACTAGAGTCATTGCGACTTTTTGAAAGACGGGGATTGAAGATATGCAATGATGCCACTCTTGCTGAGAAGCCAGGCTAGCTTGTGGCTGAGTCATAAACTTGTTCTCAAGAAGGACCTCGACCTTCCTTTTGACCTCTCATAGCTTTGGCTCTATTTGACCACTGCTCAGCACCCAAGACATGCACCATGTCTAGCCATTGCGCTTTCAATCAGATCTACATTTATCCTCACATCCCTTTCTCAACTACAAACCTGCCTTTCCAACTCACAACTCCTAATGTACAAGCCAAACGCCTTACAGGCGTCTCTGAGTTACGAATGCTAAGGCTCACATCCCTTTCTCAACTACAAACCTGCCTTTCCAACTCACAACTCCTAATGTACAAGCCAAACGCCTTACAGGCATCTCTGAGTTACGAATGCTAAGGCTCAACGCTAACAGTGAGTTCCCTATCAGCTTCTCACACCACTCGCTAGCTCAGCACTCAGCTCCGGGTAGAGACGGGTGGTAACAATGGGGCGCCGCTTCTCTGGGCATGACGGTCTTGACTCCTCTCCCTTTCCCGCTCGTGCGGGAGTGGCTTTCCAGAGCCACGAAGCATCTTGCCCAAGCTTACACTGCCGTTCCTTAGGATTTGAGACCTTAATCTCCGCACCGAGTGGCTGCACCGCCCTTGTGCTTTTCTTTAGTCGTGGCCTCGAAATCAGCGTTTCCTTGGGATCGTCTAGGAGGGGTGTGGGTGAACTCAGCGAGCATCTTCTTGACCCTTTAGGACCTCATGTCTTTTTGTCCGGCCTGCAGAGGAAAGAGCCGCCACGTTTCCCGCTTCCCCGAACACCCGACGAGTGGGTGCGCCGTTCTTGGGAGCCAATGTGGTTAGATTTGGTCACCCCCAACATTCGCCGCACCCCGGCTCCTCTCGCTCCCACCGGACGGCAGTGACGTCCTGGCTCAGCCTGAGCCCTGGAGACGCTTAGCTATGAGGGACATGTCGGGGAAACTAGCCGCCCCTTTGGTCCTGTCCAAGAGGAACTCCCAAAAAGCCCTGACTGGAGAGAAAGGCGGTAAGTCTTCTCCTGTTCAGGTAGGTGCTGGGGAGAACTAGCTCAAAGGGCAGGGAAGAAATCCCCTCAGATTTCCATACCGAAAAGGACCAAGAAGACGACCTCCTTGGGAAACGGTTCCTCCCATGGCTGGCCTCCAGTTTGCCCAAGTACACAAAGCAGATGACCTTGGCCTGTCTACCAGAGAGTATGTGTATTAGTTAGGGTTCTCTAGGGAAACAGAATCAATGAGAGGTGTCTCTGACTACCAAATTTGTAAAAGTGACTCACGCAACTGTGGGTATGCATGAGTCCAAATTCTGTAGAGCAGTCAGCAAACTGTCAACCCCAAGGAAGATGTCCGATGAACTCCTCAGGAAATGAACGGGCAACTTCCATGAACTCCTAAGGAAACTCTTCACTGGGCAGCTGAAGAAGTGAAGGTTCTCTATCTGGCTTGCTTATAAGTCTTCAACTGGTTAATTGGATTAAATCCAGCCAATTGCATTCTCTCATTGTGGAAGACATGCCCTTTGGTGAGTCATCAGTCACAGCTGCAGTCAATTGACTGATGATTTAATAAACCAGCCTATTGGTTTATTAACCAAACTCAAATGTCCTCACAGCAATTGTTAGGCCAGTGCCTGCTTGACCAGGCAGCTGAGCACTATCACCAGGCCAAGTTGACACCTGAACCCAACCATCACAGTCCACCCCTTGTCAACTTGGCAGTTATACACATCACACAAAATGATAACCTATCTCTAAGTAGATAACAATAATAGACATACATTTTGCCTAACAATACTCTGCTGTGCAGCATACAACAGGAAACACACTAAATCTCTCCAGAATAGGGTGCAACTCCTCGGGTGACATTAGCTCTTAAAATTGATTTCCTTTAGCTTAAATACAGCAAAATGAACAGTACAGGTTATGCCATATGATAAGGGAATAAGACAGAGAAGAAAGCAAAGATATTTGCTTTACAGACAAATACAAACATAATCATAACAAAACAAGGAGGAAGTATTCACTCCATCATAGTCCTCATTTCTGTAACTGGTCACGTGGCCATAGTTCATATTTACCACTACCTTCTTCCACTACCCATTCCATGTTCCCTTTACCCTCAGCAAGCACTTCAGCTGGCCATGGTTCTTTGCCTGGTGGGGTGACCCAAACCTTCATTCCTGAAGTTTCTTGGCCATTGGTAGTCCTGCCTGGATTGGGTTGTTGCAGTTTTCCATTGACTTTAATCACAGGGCATGGTAGTACTAAGAGACACCCTAGGGGATCTCCTGTATTCCAGGAAAACTATTCTTTATTTCCATTTTGTAGTTGCAGTGCTATTTCCCCTTGATAGTCAGGATCAATCATCCCAGCCAGTACAGTAATCCCTTCCTTGCCTGTTGATTCAGAGGCATAGGAAGACCAAAGTGGCCAGGCGGCAGTTTTAAGTTCCAGTTCAATGGGATTATTGTTGTGTTTCCTGGTGGAAGCACTCCTCCTTTTGGAACCAAGACCTGTAGACTAGCAGAGCTTAAGCTTGCAGGGACAGGAAGCAAAAATTTACCTAGTGGATCACTAGGAGTGAGAGTGAGTGGTGCCACTCCTGTTTCCACCCCTTGATTCCTGGACCCATGAATCCTGGCTATGGGAGAAACAGCACCATAGAGTGGATGCTGATTCAGAGCATACACAGTCTCCTGGAGAACACTGCCCCAACCCTGCAAGGTATTGCCACCTAGCTGGCACCGTAATTAAGTCTTCAACGGGTCATTCCACCGTTCTATCAACCCAGCTGCCTCTGGATGATGGGGAACATGGTAAGACCACAGAATTCCTTGAGCATGTGCCCATTTCCTCAGTTCGGGGGAAGTACCATGATCACGAAGGTGGTTTCCCAAGGCGAGGCTGGTCCATTGCACTCCGGGGCCTGTTGACCACTGCGATTTCTCCGCTCACAGGAGACTCGACTGCATAATTTGTCTTGTGGGGTCGGGGGAGGGGGGATTTGAGTGGTCGCTTTCCAGGATGTTCTCCGTTGTCACGATGATAGACCTGCGATTTCTCGGCCAGCTGGGGGCGGTCGGCAGTACTCCTCTCCTGCGCCCGCCTTACCTAACCTCTGCTGATTTCTCCCCGAGCTGTTTTCAGCGCTCCGAGCTCGGCCTGCCCGGATCCCGACAAGGCCACACAGGCGCGCTTAACTTAACGCTTTTTGTTTCCCTCTCCCTCTCCCTCCCTCCTCCCTCCTCCTCTCCTTCTCCCATCTAAAAGCCCCTTGAGTCCAAGACCAGCGCGTTTGCCCCAATTCCCGCTTTTCTCCAACCAGGCACTTCATGCCCAGCGCTCCTCATGCCGCTGAATCTCCCACCTGCCTCGCGCTCCCTCCCGGCAAGGGGTCGCACACCCAGAACAGAGTCCGGCTCTGGCTCAGGTTTCCGCTTCAGGGCGGGGGGATTGCTCGCGGGAGGGACCCGGCCGGTTTAGCTTGCGTCTGCAGGAGAAAGATGGGAAGGCATGGATATGCGCCCTCCCCATGTGAGAAGAAGGCCTTTCCAAAATCTCGTCGGGGAACTGAAGGAAGGAGGGCGTCTTTCAGGAAGAAGGAAGCATGGTAGCCTGTGGTCGCAGGGAGGCTCGTGGAGCCGAGCGCCCGATCTCTACCTGCATTATACAGACGCTATGGACATCTCGCTTGGTTTCCTCCTCCAGGTCCCCCTCCTCGCCCTCCTCCTCCTCATCTATCCTGGTGTTCTCTGAGTCCCTATCTTCCTTTTGTGCCTGGGAACCTCCCTCCTTCCACCCCAGATCACACATTTCCTTGGGTCTCTGGCTGGACAAATAGACGTCCTGTATCAGGCCAGAGGACCACTGGGGATTCAGAAAGAAAAGAAGGGCCACCAGATTGTGGCTGCAATAAGCTGGCCATTGTTAGGGGCTGTATGCCCCGCTACTGAGGAAGCTTTAGCAGCAAAGGTGGCCATAAGCCACCTCAGAGGTAAATTAAACTAGAAAAAGATATGAGGCTAGCACACGCAGGAATGAAAGATGCTCTGGATTAAAGTTTACAAATATTGGCATACCAGCACACTAGAGTAAGAGGGCATAAACTGCCCAAAGGGGAAGTTAGGCATATCCTGGCTTCCCCTGACTGAACCATAAAGTGTGGGACCCTGTTTATTCCTCATCAAAAGATGATGAGCCCCTGTCTGACTTGGAAATTGATACTAAGGAAAGTAAGCATGCTCGACCTCTGTTCCAACAAAGGATTAAAGCAGAGGAAGTTCAGCACCCTGATCCTCCATGGAAGGAAGAAGGTGGGGCAGTAGCAGCAGCTTCTAATCAGAAGGTGCTCATTTCATCCTG
The DNA here is from genome assembly GCF_015220235.1 of Choloepus didactylus. Taxonomy (NCBI): domain Eukaryota; kingdom Metazoa; phylum Chordata; class Mammalia; order Pilosa; family Megalonychidae; genus Choloepus; species Choloepus didactylus. Next base: position 117,018,656 of record NC_051308.1, read on the forward strand.
GGAGCTTTTTCCTCTGGTCGAATAAAGAGATATTAGTAACCAATATTGACAAAAGCCTGGGAGCCATTAGCAAACTGGTTGCTCCTGTTTCATTTTGTGTTAAACCTTGCTAATATATTATTTAGAATATTTTTAGATTTTTTCCAGTCAACCTGTGTTAGACTTCACGTGGGGAAAACAACAGTGGACATTTGCTGTGTGTCCACAAAGATACCTTCAAATGTGAAAATCTCCAGAAAAGCCTGACTACTCTAACAAGTTCTTGGGTATTGTCTGGTTGGGTAAAACTAAGGCTATTCCTTCAGCTGTTGTTAAAATGTAAAGTTATCCCACATTGCCTACTTCTGAATAGTTGATGGCTTTTCTTGTGTTGTTAAGTTATTGGAAAGTGTTTATACTCTATGTAGTACGAATTTAAAAACCTTTGTATACCCTAATTAGAAAAGGAAAAGCGAGGGAATGGGATTTTCCACAGTAGGCTGTGTTTGAAAGGACTAAACGAAGTATTGTGTAAGCACAGACTTTAAGTGGGGGTGAGCCCCGATATACCCTGTGACTTAGATGTGGCCAGTGCCAATATTGGCTTTGGGTGGGGTTTGTGGCAAAGGGAACAAGCTAAATGTGTACCTATTAGATTCTCATCCAAACTGTGGAAGGGCACAGGACTCAGATACAGTCCACCGCCGCCTTCCCGCCCGGACCCCTCCCCTCAGCCCGCGCTCCCGCCAACGCTGTGCAGCCACCGAGCCCGCGACCTCAACTCCGCGCAAGCTCCCAGCGCTGATTTCTAAGACAACCTTTCATACGTTCGGTTTGGACGATTGCAATGTCCCTGTAGCAATTCTTTCCGAACAACTGCCCCTGAAGAATCGTATCTGTAATCAGGAGGCCGAGCCAGCGTTGGTGGTTCAAGGGTAGATTTCTCGCCTCCCACGCGGGACACCCGAGTTCCATTCCCAGCCACTTGGTTCCCCGCAGGTCCTGCTTCCACCGCTTCCCTACCCTTCTGAAGGGTTAGATTAGCAAGTGCACTCACTCAGCCCATCTGTTCCATCCCAATACTCTGGGGTCCCCCCTGACAGGAGCAGCGGCCCCGAGAAAGCCAACCCAAACCCGCACAACTCACTGGAGAACCCATACTTACCATCCTTCGTCTAGTCCTTCCTCTTTTTATTTCTACTTTCTAAACTCCTGCTTTCATATCGAATTTCTGCTTTCATATCGAATTTCTGCTGACATGTGAGGTTCTTTTTTACTTTTATTTATCGAAAAATTAAAAAACAAACAAAAAACTATTTCAAAAAAAAAACAAGACAATAAGAAGAACAAATAACTTAAAATAAATACATTGCCTCCAACATGTTCCTACCATACCCCGTCCCCCCTCCACCACCAAAATTAACAAACCATAGTCGTTCCTGAGCATTCCCATAACATTGAGATTACCCTGCATGCCTTATCTGCTCTTCTTACGTTATGGTTCCCCCTTTACTAGTTGCTGTCTATCTCTACATCCCCTACATTCTACCACACAAAATATTTATTTTACATTTTTCACAGAGTTCACATTAGTGGTAACACACAATCTCTCTCTTTTAGTGCCTGGCTTGTTTCACTCAGCATTATGTCTTCAAGTTTCATCCATGTTGTCATATGTTTCACGACCTCGTTCCTTCTTACTGCCGAGTAATATTCCATCCCGTGTATGTACCACATTTTGTGTATCCACTCATCTGTTGAAGGACATTGGGATTGTTTCCAGCTCCTGGCAATTGTGAATAATGCCACTATGAACATTGGCTTGCAAATATCTGTTCGTGTCACTGCTTTCGGAGAACATATACTGAGAAGTGAAATTGCTGGATGGACGGGTAACTCGATATCTAGTTTTCTGAGGAACTGCCAGACTGTCTTCCAGAGTGGCTGTACCATTATACCATCCCAGCAACAATGAAGAAGAGTTCCAATCTCTCCACATCCTCTCCAGCATTTGTAGTTTCCTATTTATTTAATGGCAGCAATTCTAATTGGTATGAGAAGGTATCTCATTGTGGTCTCAGTTTGCACCTCCCTAGTGAAGCTAGTGAAGATGAACACTTTTTTTTCTCATGTGTTTTTTAGCCATTTGTATTTCCTCTTCAGAGAAATGTCTTTTCATATCTTTTATAATTTGGTTGTTCGTACTTCTGTCACTGAGTTGTAGGATTTCTTCATATGTGCAAGATATCAGTCTTTTATCAGATACATGGTCTCCAAATATTTTTTCCCATTGAGTTGGCTGCCTCTGCGGTCACAGTTGATTCGTCGGGGGGGGGGGGGGGTGGCGGCCGGTTGCTAAATCCTAGGCTCTCAGGATTGCTTGGAGGGTACCGGCGGCGGGGGCTCTTTCCCGGAGGCGAGGGCGAGGCGGGGGACTTGGCCAGGTCCCCGGCGGGGTGGCGTGCAAAGTATGGAGGGCGGCGAGAAAGGAACAGGCGGGACACGTTTCTTTTTAGGGTGAAGAAACCAAGAGAGTTTATTAGGGGAGAGTACAAGCTTATATCGGGCGTTTAGAGGGCGGGGTAGCTGTAGAGGTTAAAGGCTTGGATTGGTTCTGAGAGGGCGCGGAGGTTGATTGAAAAGGGGCGAGAGTTGCTCCGGTAACGGTGTCTGGCAACAATGTATGCGCACTGGTGGTGATGGGAGTTGCACTGGCAACGGGGAGTGTCCGGGCAAGATAAGAGGGTGGGGAAAAGGCGGTTCCCTCCGGCAAGCCTCCCCTAACAGTGTTATTTTGGGTGAGGAAATGGGGCCTGCCTCCGGCCTCACTTTCCCAGGCCCGGGGGACTGCGGAGGGCGCTGTCGCCCGTGCCCACCACCCTCCCCAGGGGCTGATCGGGTCCCCCAGCCCAGGCCCGCCAAGTTGAAGCACGTAATGAGTGTCCCGCATGCCTCTTCACCTTTTTGACAAATTCCTTTGAGGTACAGAACCTTTTGGTTTTCAGGAGTTCCCATTTATCTATTTTTTCTTTCATTGCTTGCGCTTTGGGAGTAAGGTCTAAGAAGTGACCTCCTAATAAAGGGTCTTGAAGATGTTTCCCTATGTTATCTTCTAGTAGTTTTAGGGTACTGTCTCTTATATTGAGGTCTTTGATCCATTTTGAGTTAATTTTTATGTAGTGTGTGAGATAGGGGTCCTCTTTCATTCTTTTGGATATGGATATCCACATCTCCCAGCTCCATTTGTTGAAGAGACTGTTATGTCTCCCATCTGCTTTTGCCGTTTTCAGTCTTCACGTAAAAGTCTTTCGACTGGGAGGCTTAGTTCACTGATGATCGTCCTAAGTACCTAATATTGACATGGAAAGCTGTATATTGTCCTCTAAGGACTGGTTTAGCTGCACCTTCTGCAGTGTACACCGCACATGAATTTCCATTCAGTTCAGAGTATTTTCTAAGTTCTCTTTCCATCTTTGCCTTCAAAAAAGAATTCTAAACTGCCAAATACATGGGATTTCCTTCCTACGGTTTTGTAACTGAATTCTAGATGCTGGTTGATCCTCTTCAAATGTCTCATGATGAGCATATTCTCCTCCAGAGAGTCTCTGATCTTGCCTCTAACAGGCACTTGGGGAACACCACACCAATCCTGATGCCCTAAGGTTCCCCACACTACCCAGGCTGTGTATTAGAACAGGAAAATCCACTAGGGCTCAAGTCTCTGGTCACGATTTTCGTGTACTTTTTAAACTTCCCCTTGTACTGTTTGTAAAGCCAAGACTGCCTTGTACAAAGAACCCTGGGATTTGAAGGGGCAGGGCCAGATCGCATCACCCTTATGCTGGGGGTTGGGAATTGCGGTCACACCTTAAGGTGGTGAGGACCACCTCCTTTGGGACTTCTCAAATTTGCCTGGGAAAAACCTTGACCTTTGTACTCTTTGTCCTCAAGAACATTGAACAGAAAGAGACCCAATAAACTATCGTTGGCAGTTGGCCTCACGGCATAAGGAGCTTTGAGGTCTGCATTTTGACGTTTTTCACTGACACCTGCAAGCATTAGTGGCAGGCTTACCATATGCCTTAGGTTTAAACTTTTAAAAGCTATACATAAAGCAAGCAAGCAAACAAACAGACAAGCCACACAGTTAAATAAAATATATTATCTGCTCTTACTTTGGCAACTAGACCTTCATAAGCACCTGGAGGGTAAAGCTGAATTTAGAGTCCCTGGATGACTTGGACACCACACTAGAGAAAGGAAGCATGGTGAGAGCCTTTCCCTTACCACTTGCCCACAGGCCTCCTCCAACCAGGGGGTGTTCTGCACCGTCTACCCATGCAAGCCCCATCCACTAACTCTCTCTTCCCAACATGTTATCCCTTGACACCTCCACCCCACCCCACCCCCACCTTTCCCTGGGCGTGGAAACGCTACACGTGGGCTAAAAGACACGTGGGCAAGGAATTCTGGGATTTCCTGTGGCTTGGATGGGCCCTTGAAGGAGAGGGGTGACGGGCTCCATGTGGGAATGTCCTCCACATTATCCTTGCCCAGTGAAAGAAAGCATAGCTGGAACTGGCCACTTGATATTAGGAAGTTGGGAGCATGCAAACAAAACAGAAGAGAGCAGAGAAAAATCAATCAGTGTCAAGGAAGCCAGCATATTGGGTCAATTGTCCAGAGTCCTCAACCTGAGATGGTGCCAAGCTAGGGAAATTTGCCCTCAAGGGCCTGAGTGTTGGCAAAAATTGTTACAGGTAATTTGGTTGGCCGTAGGATTGATACAAGAAAAATAATTGTGAAGCATATTTGTGTAAAGTATTCTCTGTGGCGTTAGTTTTGATAATGAGAGAACAGAACCAACTGATGATTCAACGGTAACTGTAGTGTTTAAAGGTATTATCAATATATTCAGACATCAAAGCTAAGCAACTGCTAAAAAAAGGAGTTAGCTGATAATACTGATTCGGGTGGTATTACTGATGAAAATAATACGACGAGATCACAATTCTCGGGCACGTGTCACCTTTCTTCCCTTATGGAAAGCTCAGAACTGAAGTGGGGCCCCTTTCCCTTAATCTTAAAACATCTGCAAAGCAACAGTGTTGTGTAAATGGCATTAGGCCACGAGGAGGAGGGAGTGAGACTGTGCCTGTACCAGTTAAAGGAAGCGAAATTTTACCATTTACGGGAGGCAAAGCTGCGGTTGCACGCATCAGCCAAGCCTAACCCTTTTAACAATAACTGCTCCAGGTCCAAATGAAACCCTTTGTAACCCTTTTAATAATCAATAACTGCTCCATTTCCAAGTGAAACTCTTTGTGAAATTGTTTTTTTGTGATCAAGAGCTAACTGCCAACTCTGCTTCTGTTCGAATAGCTTGCTTGCGTTTCTAGGATACGGTTTCTGTCCATATAAGGTACCAGCGCACACAGGTGGAAGCTGCTCACTGTTTTCCCTGTGTGGAGGGAGTCAAGCTGAGCAGTGGCCTGCCGACTAATAAAGGTTTTTAAATTCTAATTGGCTGTCTTGAACTTTAACTCGCGGGCACCGTAACAAGACCAACCCAAGGAAATGCGTGGTCTGGGGTGGAGGGGGGGAGATGGTTCCCAGGCACAAAAGGAAGATAGGGACTTGGAGAACAACAGGATAGAAGAGGAGGAGGACGGGGAGGGGGAGGAGGAAGCCAAGTGAGATGTCGGAAGCATCTGTATAACCCAGGCAGAGGTTGGGCGCTCGGCTCCACGGAGCCTCCCTGCGACCACAGGCCACCATGCTTCCTTCCCCCTGAAAGAGGCCCCTCCTTCCTTCGGTTCCCAGACGAGACTCTGTAAAGGCCTTCTCCTCACGTGGGAAGGGCACATGTCGCATGCCTTCCCCACAGGGCGCGGCCAGTTGAAGTACCCTTGTCCTGCAGGAGCAAGCTAAACCGGCCGGGTCCCTCCCGCGAGCAATACCCCCGCCCTGAGGCGGAAACCTCAGGCAGAGCCCGACTCCCTGTGCCGGGTGTGCAGCGGGAGCGCAAGCGTAAGTTAAGCGGAAGCATAAGTTAAGCGCGGCTGTGCGGCCTTGTCGGCATCCGGGCAGGCTGAACTCGGAGCGCTGAAAAGAGCTGGGGAGAAATCAGCAGAGGTTAGGTAAGGCGGGCGCAGGAGAGCAGCACTGCCGACCAACCCCCGCTGGCGGGGAAATCGCCACTCTATCTTGACAACATAAAACGTCGGGACAAAGCGCGCACGCAGCTCCCCACCAACTTACATTACACAGTCGAGATTCCCGCACGTGGGAAATCGCAGGGGTCAGCAGGCCCCTGGGTGCAGTGGGCCAGCCTTGTTCTGGGAAAACCACCTTCGTAGTCTTGGCATGGTAGTGCGCACCCCGCCCGCACACTTCAGCCTCCTCTCTCTTCACTGCACACGCACGGTCACCACCCTCCCCGCCACCCGCCCGCCGCCATTCTTCCAAATCGCTCTCGCCAATGTCATGCGCGCCCCAGCCACCAACCACCGCCCACGACACCGCCACCTCTGCCGCCTTGAAGCAGCCTCCGCAGACCGCCAGCCACTGCGCTGCCTCATCTGCATAACGCACAGGCTGCCTCTGTAGGGTCACTCGGCGTCACCTCCCTGGGTCTCGCTCTCCTCTAGGGTTACAACGGACACAGTATTTATCTCCACACCTCTTGGGAGGATAGACTGGAAAAGAGGAAACGCGGACGGTGCCCATGTGCGGTTGAACTATACAATCCGTTGCCTGGTTGTGGGGTTTTACTGTGACACATCCCATCGTGTTGATCTCGTGGTGTTCATTTTTACCCCTACCTTCTGCTCATGGAACTGATGATGACACTTCCATTTCTGCGTAGCTCACAAGCCGCCTGCGTTGGGCCCTGCACCGCCTCACTTACTCTACAGACGACGACCTGCAGCCCTCGAGGACCTCACCCAGCCGCTCGCCTCCCTCCCACCTTCGCGGGCAGCGCGCCCCAGTCACCTCCTCCAAACGCCTAGAAAGCATTTTACCAGCAAAAGGAGCCGAGGAGCCGGAGCTGAACAGCTGACCACGTCATTTCCAAGGGAGGCATTTCAATCGCCATGAATTGGCCTCTGCCTCTGCCTCTGTCCCTGCCTCTCCCTCAGTTATTCCGAGCTGAGTCCCAGCTGCGCCCTCTCGGCGGCTTTACTGTAGCGGGACAGGGATTTGAATCGCTGCTTGGCTGTGCCTATTGGGGAAGATGGTCAGTAGCCGTCTAAAGTCACTGCCGCATTACCATATGGTGGTTGGTCTGGACATAAGGGAAGACTCAGCGCGTGCTGTGAAGCTGCCCACTAGAACTTCGCCCCCTTCCCTGGTGCTTTAGGAGTGGTTGCGGAATCTGTTGTGCTGTGGCCCTTGGAGCACTGTAGACCTCTGCGGAGCAAAACGTTTCCCTGACCGGGAATCGAATTCGGGGCGCGGTGCTGAAAGCGCCAAATCCTAGCCGCTAGATCACCAGGGAGCCGGAAAGTACGTTTTTTTTTCACGTTGCTTCTTCCGGGTGTAGAAACCAGTACACTGAGAACTGGGAAGCCCCGGCTCACCTACCCTCCGGGAGCCGCGCGCGTCCCTCCAGGAATCGTCCCCGAAGGCCGGTGCATCTCTGCTTTCTGCACAAGGCGAGCCCGCATGCGACGCACCGAGCGCTCTGCCGGACCAGTGTTGTGCCCGCAAGTCCTGCCAAGACCACAAGCCAAGGAGTGAAGTGGATCCCCAGGCTGTACCTCCGAACTGATCTCCAGATTCGCCTTTGCGAGGCGGCAGCGTGTTGAGAGATGGTCGCGGGAGCCAGGCCTGTGGACCTGGTTAAGGGGAGAAGGCTGGAGGGGAGAAGCCCAAGGAGAGAAGGGGGCCGAGCACCGAGACCCTGACATCTCCATCTCTGCAGAATCGGGGACAGCCTGGAAGGAAAACTCGGTCCAGCAAGGCTTCGGGGTCCTGAACTGAACTCCTGATCTTCTCCCTACAACCTGCTGCACCTTGGGTTTGCCCAGTGTTTTAGTTTGCTAATGCTGCCGGAATGCAAAACACCAGAGACGGATTGGCTTTTATAAAAGGGGGTTTATTTGGTTGCACAGTTACAGTCTTAAGGCCACACGGTGTCCAAGGTAACACATCAGCAATCGGGTACCTTCACTGCAAGATGGCCAATGGCGTCTGGAAAACCTCTGTTAGCTGGGAAGGCACGTGGCTGGCGTCTGCTCCAAAGTTCTGGTTTCAAAATGGCTTTCTCCCAGGACGTTCCTCTCTAGGCAGCAGTTCCTCAAAAATTGCACTCTTAGTTGCATTTGGGGTACTTGTCCTCTCTTAGCTTCTCCGGAGCAAGAGTCTGCTTTCAACGGCCGTCTTCAAACTGTCTCTCATCTGCAGCTCCCGTTGTTTCTGCAAAGTGTCCCTCTTGGCTGTAGCTCCTCTTCAAAATGTCACTCACAGCTGCACTGAGTTCCCTCTGCCCATCAGCTCATTTATGTGGCTCCACTGATCAAGGCCCACCCCGAATGGGTGGGGCAATGTCTCCATGGAAATATCTCATCAGAGTTATCACCTACAGTTGGGTGGGGCACATTTCAATGCAAACAACCTAATCCAAAGGTTCCAACTTAATCCCCACTAATATGTCTGCCCCACAAGATTGCATTGAAGAATATGGCTTTTTCTGGGGGACATAATACATTCAACCCAGCACACCCAGCTTAGGTGATGGAAACTCCATCATATGCTGAGTCCAAGAAACGTAGACGCTGGTGGTTTCCTCAGACCCAATAGCCAACTGGTCAGCAATCCATGTTTCCTCATTGGTCAAGAGTGGACACTGATCCACACCAGGGTTTCTCAACCTGGGCACCCTTGATATTTTGGATCAGAGAATTCTTTGTTGGGCAGCTCTCCCGTGCAATGTAGCATATTTAGCAAGATCCCTGGCCTCTGCCGACTCCATACCAGTAGAATACCCCCCAACAACACCCACAAGCCTGCCCAATTCATGACAATCATACATGGCTCCAGACATTTCTTCTCACCTTTTCTGGAGTCTCACATCTCTTTCCGTTCAGTCTACAGGGATACTATGGGGGCCATTTTATTCTGCTACCTCGAGCATTCCAGAACAGCAGATGAGTGTGCGAGGGGAAGAATGTGCTTAGATTGTGGTCCCCTTCCCTCTGATCCTGCTTCCCAGCAAGTGCTACCATCCCGGCTCCTCCCCAATCCCACCAGAGGAATTAGGTCCTGGGTCAGCCTGAGCTCTGGTGACACCGGGTGGGGAACGACACATAGGGAAAACCACCTGCTCCTTTCGGTCCTGCCCAAGAGGAACCTCAAATTGTCCTGATGCAACATTAAAATGGAGAATCCACTCTTGTTGGGGGATGGATAGTGGGGGAGAGGTCAAAAGGAAGAGGAGAAATCCCGTGAGATTTCCGGATCTAAAGTTACCAAGAAATCGACCTCCTCTTGAACTGGGTCCTCCCGTGGCTGGGGAAGGTGAGTCGCATACCAGGGTCCAGTTTGCCAGATTACACAAAGCATGCAACATGGCCCGCCTACCAGTGACTAGGCAATCCCCAGACTTCCCACTTGGTAGCATTTGAACTTCCCTACCTAGGATTTCTGTGGATTCCAAGGATGCAATCGTTTTTGGTTTTCAACTGCCCTTATTGGAACAAAGGATAGCATGTAATGGAAACAGGAAAACACCAGAGAAGGCAGGGCAAATGTTGTTGAGACTCTGAAACACACACCCCTCTTAATTTTAATTGCAGTTTCCCAGGTAGACCCCACCACCACCACCACCAGCTTGGGCTCATTTTACTTTTAGTGCACAGCTGGTGGAACCTAACATGAATCTGGGAGGTTCACGGAAGAAGATTTGAAGTACAGTAATCATTTTTTTAAAAATATGCATTCCAAAAAAACCATGCTCATAACAAACACGTCAAGCTCACCTAGGCCATATTTATAAAGATGGTCAAGTAGAATTATACATAAACAAATGACGATGTCATCAAAGGCCTTTAAATATATGCTACTTCCACTTAAGTTCATCTCTTCTCTTTCTCCAAGAAGAGACATCCGCTGCCAAACCGAAAAATCAGTATTCTAGGTCTTGCCTATTCATCCCCGCTCCATATCTCAGGCTCTCCTGCATCTTCTTTCAAAAAAGTCAGCTCTCCTTCAGCCTCCGAACATCACATCCAACCATCAGCTTAGCGAATTAGGGACCCTCCATAGGACTCTAGCTCTCTTGAAAGGAGAGGAAATTGTAAATAACACAATGCTTTGTACATTTCACAGTTACACACAACTGAAGAAAACTGTTCCCAAGATTAAAGGCCTGAAAAATTAGCTCTTTTTTTCCTCCAGGAAAAATCCAGATGCATTGCTGATTTTTGAAGGCATTTTGCCTCTTCATCAGCTCTGCAAACAAGTGGAGGTTTATTCTTGTAGGGTACAATAGAGGATCTTTGGTCACAGAGGGGCAACAAGTACACGTGTGGGCATGTGTCCCACTCTGAAATGAGAAAGGTTAAGTGACAGCATATTTTGTTCTGTGGGATGGTTTCATCAGTTTTTGCATATTTCAAAATTTATTGCACTGTATGGAAAAGAAGAACAAAACTGGAAGTCTTGTACTACATGACTTTAAGACTACACGAGGCATAAGGCCACACAAGTAGAGAAATGGACTGAGTTGAGAGGCCTCAAACAGTCCCACACATACATGGTCAGCTGCTTTTCAATCAATGAGAAAGGAAATCATTTCAATAAATGGTGCTGAAACAACTGGGCATAGATGTTGGGGGAATAATAAACCTCTATTTCTACCTCACACTACATGCAAAAGTTTACTTGAGGTACATCCTAGACCAAAAAACATACATACTAAAGCTATAAAACCTTTTGAAAATATCTTTGTGACTCAGTAGAAGGCACGGTTTATTAAACATGATGAATACAGTATAAGTATGAAAGAAAGGAGTGATTAATTAAGCTCATCAATATTATAAATGCCTTCTTATTAAAAGACATCGTTAAGAAAGTGAATGGCAAGCCACACACAGGGAGAAGATATTCACAAAACACATCTGACTACAAGCCTGTGTCTAGAATGTATAATGAGCGCCTCCAACCTCATAATAAAAATATCAAACCACCTAAGTTCTTTAAATGGGTAAGAGACAAGTGATAACTCAGAAGAAAAGATACACAGATGGCCTTATATGAAAAGCTACATCAAAGAGTCCCCAATATTATCAGTTGTCAGGGACATGGAAATTAAAACCATAGAGAGATAACACCATTCCCAGTAGAGTGGTTCAAATTATAAAGACTGGAAACACCCAACCTTGGTGAAGATGTGGAACAACCACAACTCTCTCACACCTTGTTCATGGGAATGTGAATGGGTGCACAACGTTGGGAAAGTTTTGGCAAGATTTATAAAAGTTTTGCACGTACCTCTCTTTGATACCAGGAATTCCACACCTAGGCGTTTTTCCAAGAGAAATGAAAATATATGTCCACAAAACCGCTCATGCAATGAGTGTTCAAAGCAGCTTTATTCATCCGGCAATGGACTACTATTCAGCAATGAAAAATGGACTGAGTTCTCGATCACCATGGTTATCCAGGAACAGTTTCGAGGTGTCTCCGTGGCGCAATCGGTTAGCGCATTCGGCTGTTAACCGGAAGGCTGGTGGTTTGAGCCCACCCGGGGACGACGCTGTACGTTTCTGCAGCACTATATTCATAATCACTTTTATGCTCCACATGTTTTTGTTTTGTTTTGTTTTGTTTTGTTTTGTTTTGTTTTTTGATAAAGGAATCTCTACCCTATTTTGTTTGTACTATTATTTGGTCCTTCCCACATACTTTTTTCTCCCACTGCAAAACATCTTAATAGGTTCTCAAATATACACTTATTAGAAAAAATATCTGTATCTCTCATTAGATGATTATGTAAAATAAAAACACAAATCACACATTGACAATAACCCCTGCAGTCCAACAATATCCCCATCAGTACAAATTTACAAATAATTTTAAAAAGAAAAACTAGAGACAATAGACATTTAAACCAAGGTAACTGAGACTAGACTACATTAAGTACACTCATTCAAGTACAATAAAGTTGGCATTGCTGCTTATAATCACGGATAACACAATTTTAGGTGCAATTTCATACAATGGAATATGTTAAGTCATCTCTGATTCAACATGATGTCTTCAAGGTTTATCCATGTTGTTGCACATATCAGAACTTCATTCCTTTTCAGAACTGAACCATATTTCATCCTATGTTCTTCCGGTTTGCTATTGCTGCGGTCATGCAAAACACACAGAAATGTATTGGCTTTTATAAAGGGGGTTTATTTGGCTTCAAAGTTACAGTCTTAAGGCCATAAAAGTTGAAATTATTCAAAGCACATTCTCTGATCACAATGGAATACAATTAGAAGTCAATAACCATCAGAGACTTAGAAAATTCACAAATATCTGGAGGTTAAACAACACACTCCTAAACAATCAGTGGGTTAAAGAAGAAATAGCAAGAGAAATTGCTAAATATATAGAAATGAATGAAAATGAGAACACAACATATCAAAACATATGGGATGCAGCAAAGGCAGTACTGAGGGGGAAATTTAGAGCTCTAAATGCAAACATTAAAAAGGAAGAAAGAGCTAAAATCAAAGAACTAATGGAGCAACTGAAGAAGCTAAGAATTGTACAGCAAACTAATCCTAAACCAAGTAGAAAAAAAAAAAAGAAACAAGAATTGAAGCATAAATAAATGACACAGAGAACAAAAAACAATGGAGAGAATAAATAACACCAAAGTTGGTTCTTTGAGATCAGCAAGGTTGACAGGCCCCTAGCTAGACTGACAAAAGCAAAAAGAGAAAAGACCCAAATAAACAAAATAATGAATGAGCGAGGCAACATTACTGCAGATCCCAAAGAAATTTAAAAAATTATAAGAGGATACTATGAACAACTGTATGCAAACAAACTAGATAATTTAGAGGATATGGACAATTTCCTGGAAACCCATGAACAACCTAGACTGACCAGAGAAGAAATAGAAGACCTCAACCAACCAATCATAAGCAAAGAAATTCAATCAGTCATCAAAAAGCTTCCCATAAATAAATGCCCAGGGCCAGATGGCTTCACAGGGAAAGTCTACCAAACATTCAAAAAAGAACTGACACCAATCTTGCTAAAACTCTTCCAAAACATTGAAGAAAATGGAACACTACCTAACACATTTTATGAAGCTAACATCACTCTAATACCCAAACCAGGTAAAGATGCTAAAAGAAAGGAAAACTACAGGCCAAATTCCCTCATGAATACAGATGCGAAATTTCTCAACAAAATACTTGAAAATCGAATCCAAAGACAAATTAAAAAAAAATCATACCCCATGACCAAGTGGGGTTCATTCCAGGCATGCAAGGATGGTAAAACAAAAGAAAATTGATCAATGTATTGCAACACATTAAGAAATCAAAACGGAAAAATCAATTTATCATCTCAATAGATGCTGAAAGAGCATTCGACAAAATCAAGCACCCTATTTTGATTAAAAAAACACTTCAAAAGGTAGGAATTGCGGGAAACTTCCTCAATATGATAAGGGCATATATACTCAGAGATGCCTGTAAGGCGTTTGGCTTGTACATTAGGAGTTGTGAGTTGGAAAGGCAGGTTTGTAGTTGAGAAAGGGATGTGGGGATAAATGTAGATCTGATTGAAAGTGCAATGGCTAGACATGGTGCATGTCTTGGGTGCTGAGCAGTGGTCAAATAGAGCCAAAGCTATGAGAGGTCAAAAGGAAGGTCCAGGTCCTTCTTGAGATCGGGTTTACGACTCAGCCACAACCTAGCCCAACTTCTCAGCAAGAGTGGCATCATTGCATATCTTCAATCCCCATCTTTCAAAAAGTCATAATGACTCTAGTCCCAACACGTGGGGGAACTCTGCAGGTTCCTTTCCTCAGTTTCATTTCCCCAGCAAGAACTGGGAAAAGAAATCTCTTTTTATTTCAATTCCATGAAAGGACCTACATGTCAATATTTCAGCGATCAATAAATCGTTAAAGCCCTCTCCGTTTTATAAAACGGATTCACCAAATGCATCTCAGAGTCACAAATGGTAAAACTCAATGCACCACCGAGTCCAATTTAGGAAACTGTATTCCCCCTAACCTGTAAACATCGATTGCATGCCTACTCTAAATGAATGTTTATAATTAGGATATTTTACATATCCATTGAAATGCTTTGAACCCCTTAAAAAGCAGACTCACGATATTGCTATCATGATGGCATGACCGGTTCATCACTTTGGCACCAAAAGAAATAAAAACTAAAATAAAAAAGCAGCTGCAGAGCTCTACCTCCAATTGACCAAAATTTGTTTCCCCATTATCTCTATTTTGATTCTGACCTTTTTCTTCTAATTCTACTTCTGCTTCTTCTTTCTTCCCGGGATCAGAATTTTACTTACCAACCTTATGACTTAGGGCTCCTTCTGAGACCCACTGAGTAACATTTCGAAGTTGGCAGTTGAAGGTTTGGGGTCATAAACAAGGGACCTGGATGAATTTCTGATGTTTCTCTATAGGGCTCTCTAGGTGTGGTGGGAAAGATCCTTTTGCAGATTTGGAGTTTGCGCTAACGAACAGGTAAAACGGGTATTTTGATAGTTTCGTTTGAATGCCATGACTTTATAGTGTTGCCTGAAAGAAGTCTCCTTGGCGAGGCAATACTTTAGGTGTCTGTAGGTGTTTCAGCGCTGATTTCTAAGACAAGACTTTGTACATTCGATTTGGACGATTGCAGTGTCCTTCTAGCAATTCTTTCTGAAGATTGCTGGTGAAGAATCCTATCTCTAGGGCTGGGGCCAGAGTAGCGTTGGTGATTCAGTGGCGGACTTCTCGACTCCCACGCGGGAGACTCGGGTTCCATTCCTGACCAATGCAACTTGTGCCACGCGGGTCCTGGTTCCACGGATCCCCTTCCCTTTCGAAGGATTAGATTAGCAAGTGCACTCCAGTCAGCCCATTCTTCCCATCACAATGCACTGTCGTCCTCCCTGCCCGGAGCAGCGACCCCGAGAGACCCAGATGAAAGCAAACTCACACCCGCACAACTCGCTGGAGAACTCATACTTGACGTCCTTGGTCTATTCCTTCCTCTCTTTGTTTCTGCTTTGTAAACTCCTGCTTTCCCAAATTGAATTTCTGCTCCCATTTGGGTTTGTATTTTTTAAACTGTATTTATTGAAAACTTAAAAAGCAAACAAACAGAAAAATATTTCAAACAAAACAAAACAATAAGGATAACAAATAACCTAAAATAACTACATTGCTTCCAACATGTTCCTACCATACCCACCCACCGCCCCCCCCAACAAAATTTACATACCGTATTCGTTCCTGAGCATTCCCATAACATTAAGATTACCCTCCATACCTTATCTGTTCTTAGATTATGGTTCCCCCTTCACTAGTTGCTGTCTATCTCTACCTCCCCTACCTTCTACCACATAAAACATTTATTTTACATTTTTCACAGAGTTCACAGTGGTAACATACGATCTCTCTCTTTTAGTGCCTGGCTTATTTCACTCAGCATTCTGTCTTCAAGGTTCATCCATGCTGTCACATGTTTCACAATCTGGTTCCGTCATAGTGCCGCATAATATTCCATCGTGTGTAAATACCACATTTTGTGTATCCACTTACCTGTTGAAGGACATTTGGATTGTTTCCATCTCTTGGCAATTGTGAATAATGCCACTATCAACATCGGTGTGCAAATATCTGTTCGTGTCACTGCTTTCAGAGAATAAATACCGAGAAGTGAAATTGCTGGATCGAAGGTGTAGCAACTGGTGGCCTGAGAAAAACAGGCCTGCAGATCTTTGGTGCACAGCAGTCTGCATGACCTAGGCAGCTAAATGTTTAACTTATTGTCTTTCTAAGCCAGTAAATAGAAAAAGGGTAAATTTACCTTAAAATGTAACTTTATGGGAAGCAGGCAGGAAGTGAGAGACTCAGCCTCACAAAAAGAGCAAAATGTAATTGTTCAAGTGTTATTCTAGTTCTTCTTGCACCCCCCCCCCCCAGGTCAGAGTAACCTGTTCCTGCATCTATGCTCCCCCACCCTTAGAAAGGCCTTTGTCTTAAACACTTATAAAAGGCTTTCTGTCCGCTTTGCATCACTCGGTCGTCTTACCTGTGAATGCGATGCCTGCCTGGCCTGAGAGAGCCGTCATGATCTCTCCATGACTTCTCACCCTGTAAGTAAGCTCTGAATAAAAGTTCATGTGTCGAAAAATGCTCGTTGTCTTCTTTGGCCTTTGGACTGGCATGGCCCTCTTGGTCTGCGACAGAAGAGTAACTCCCTATCAAGTTTTCTGAGGAACTGCCAGACTGTCTTCCAGAGTGGCTGTACCATTATACGGTCCCACCAACAATGAAGAAGAGTTCCAATCTCTCCACAAACTCTCCAGCATTTGTAGTTTCCTGTTTGTTTAATGGCAGCCATTCTAATTGGTGTGTGAGATGATATCACATTGTGGTCTTAATTTGCACCTCTCTAAAAGCTAGTAAAGATGAACCCTTTTTTATCATTGTGTTCTTTCCTCTTGAGAGAAATGTCTTTTCATATCTTTTATAATTAGGTTGTTTGTACCATTGTCATTGAGTTGAAGGATTTCTTCATACATGAAAGATATCAGTCTTTTATCAGATACATGGTTTCCAAATATTTTTTCCCATTGAGTTGGCTGCCTCTTCAGCTTTTCCATGAATTCCTTTGAGGTACAGAAGCTTTTGGTTTTCAGGAGTTCCCATTTATCTATTTTTTCTTTCATTGCTTGTGCTTTGGGGGTAAGATTTAAGAAGCGATCCCCTAATATAGGGTCTTGAAGTTGTTTCCCCATATTATCTTCTAGTAGTTTTATGGTACTGTCTCTTATATTGAGGTCTTTGATCCATTTTGAGTCAATTTTTTTTGTAGGGTGTGAGATAGGGGTCCTCTTTCAAACTTTTGGTTATGGATATCCAGATCTGCCAGCTCCATTTGTTGAAGACATTATTATGTCTCCCATCTGCTTTTGCGTTTTCAGATTTCTTGTAAAAGACTTTCGACTGGGAGGCTTAGCTCATTGATGATAGCCCTCAGTATCTAATATTGACATGCAAAGTTGTATATTTTCCTCCAAGAACTGGTTTAGTTGCACCTTCTGCAGTGTACACAGCACGTTCATTTCCATTCAGTTCACAATATTTTCTAAGTTCTATTTTCATCTCTTCCTTCAAAAAAGAATTCTAAACTGCCAAATACATGGGATTTCCTTCCTATGGTTTTGTAACTGAATTCTAGATGCTAGTTGATCCTCTTCAAATGTCTCACAATGAGCATATTCTCCTCTGGAGAGTCTCTGATCTTGCCTCTGACAGGCACTTGGGGAACACCACACCAATCCTGGTTCCATAAGGTTCCCCACACTACCCAGGCTGTGTGCTAGAACGGGAAAATGCACTAGGGCTCAAGTCTCTGGCCACAATTTCTCGTGTACTTTTTAAATTTCCCCTTGTACTCTTTGTAAAGCCAAGACTGCCTTCTACAAAGAACCCTGGGATTTGAAGGGACAGGGCCAGATCGCATCACCTTACCATGGAGGTTGGGAACTGTGTTTGCACCTTAATGTGGTGATGACCACCTCCTACCAGACTTCTCAAATTCACCTGGGAAAAACCTTGACCTTTGTTCTCTTTGTCCTCAAGAACATTGAACAGAAGAGACCCAATAAACTATCATTGGCAGTAGCCCTCAGGGCAGAGGGAGCTTTGAGATCTGCATTTTTACATTTTCCACTGACACCTACAAGCGTTAATGGCAGGCTTGTCAAAAGCCTTAGTTCTAAACTTTTAAAAGCTATCCATCAAGCAAACAAACAAGTGACACAGTTAAATAAAATATATTGTTTTCTCTTCCTTTGACAACTAGACCTTCATAATCACTTTGAGGGTAAAGCTGAATTTAGAGCCCCTGGATGACTCAGATGCCACACAAGAGAAAGGAAGCATGGTGAGAGCCTTTCCTTTACCGCTTGCCCACAGGCCTCCTCCAACCAGGGGGTGTTCTGCACCGGCTGCCCATGCAAGTTCCATCTACTATCTCTTCTCAAAATGCTAACGCTTGACACGTCCACACAGCCACCCCTCCACACACACTCACACACACAGCCCTGGGTGTGGAAATGCTACACGTGGGCTAAAAGACATGTGGGCAAGGAATTCTGGGATTCCAGGTGGCTGGGCTGGGTCTTTGGAGGAGAGGGGGCCACCGGCTCCACGTGGGAAAGTCCTCCACATTATCCTTGCCCAGTGAAAGAAAGTATAGCCCAAACTGGCCACTTCATATTAGGAAGTTCGCACCAGGCAAACAAAACAGAAGAGAACAGAGAAAAATCAATCAGTGTCAAGGAAGACAGCATGTTGTTTCAATTGTCCAGAGTCCTCAACCAGAGATGGTGCTAAGATAGGGAAATTTGCCCTCAAGGGCCTGAGTGTTTGCAAAAAATTGTTACAGGTGGTTTGGTTGGCCGTAGGATGGATACAAGAAAAATAATTGCGAAGCATACTTACCTGAAGTATTCTCTGCGGCATTAGTTTTGATAATGAGAGAACAGAACCAACTGATGATTCAACGGTAACTGTAGTGTATAAAAGTATATCAATATATTAGACATCAAAGCTAAGCGACGGCTCCAAAGGAGTTAGATGATAATACTGATTCAGATTGTATTACTGATAAAGATAATACGACGAGATCAAAATTCTTGGACACTAAAGGCACGTCTCACCTTTCTGCCCTTACGGAAAGCTCAGAACCACCCAAGGAAATGTGTGGTCTGGGGTGGAGGGAGGGAGGTTCCCAGGCACAAAAGAAGATTGAGACTCAAAGAACACCAGGATGGGAGAGGAGGAGGAGGAGGAGGGGAGGAACCGGGAGGAGGAAGCCAAGTGAGATGTCGGAAGCATCTGTATAACCCAGGTAGAGATCGGGCGTTTGGCTCCACGAACCTCCCTGCGACCACAGGCCACCATGCTTCCTTCTGCCTCAAAGAGGCCCCTCCTTCCTTCAGTCCACCGGCGAGACTCTGGAAAGGCCTTCTCCTCACATGGGAAGGGCGCATATCCATGCCTTCCCACCTTTCTCCTGCAGGAGCAAGCTAAACCGGCCGGGTCCCTCCCGGGAGCAATCCCCCCCCCGCCCTGAAGCGGAAACCGGAGCCAGAGCCGGACTCTCTGTTCTGGGTGTGCGGCCGGTTGGCGGGAGGGAGCGCGAGGCAGGTGGGAGAGGCGGCGGCATGAGGAGCCTTGGGCGTGAGGTGCCTGGTCGGAGAAAAGCGGGAATTGGGGCAAACGGGCCCGGGCTTGGACGAGGGGAGGATAGGAGGAGGGAGGAGGGAGGGGAGGGAGAGGGAGAGGGAAACAAAAAGCGTTAAGTTAAGCGCGGCTGCGTGGCCTTGTCGGGATCCGGGCAGGCCGAGCTCGGAGCGCTGGAAAGAGTTCAGCGAGAAATCAGCAGAGGTTAGGTAAGGCGGGCGCAGGAGGGGAGTACCGCCTACCGCCCCCGCTGGCCGAGAAATCGCAGGCCTATCATCCTCACAACGGAGAACATCGGGAAAGCTAGCACGGAACCCACCCCCCCCCCCCGCCACCGCCCCGCAAGACAAATTATGCAGCCGAGTTTCCCGCGAGAGGGGCCCCGGAGTGCAATGGACCAGCCTCGCCCTGGGAAAACCACCTTCGTGATCATGGCATCTCCGCTGCCAGGTAAGTATGCACACGCACCCCGCCCGCACACTGCAGTCCCCTCTCTCTTCACTGCGTACGCACGCTCACCACCCTCCCCGCCACCCGCCCGCCGCCATCCTTCCAAACCGCTCTCGCCACAGTCACTCGCGCCCCAGTCGCCAACCACGGCCCACGGCACCGCCCCTTCCGCCGCCTTGAAGCAGCCGCCGCAGACCTCCAGCCACTGCGCTGCCTCATCTGCATACCGCACAGGCTGCCTCTGTCGGGTCACTCAGCGTCACCTCCCTGGGTCTCACTCTCCTCTAGGGTTACAACGGATACATATTTATCGCCACACGTCTTGGGAAGCTAGACTGGAAAAGAGGAAATGTGGAACGTACCTAGGTGGGACTGAACTATACCATCCGTTGCCTGGTTACGGGTTTTGCTGACACATCCCATCGTGTTCATCTTGTGGTGTTCATTTTTACCCCTACTTTCCGCTCATCGCACCGATGACACTTTTCCATTTTTGCGTAGCTCACAAGCCGCCTGCGTTGGGCCCTGCACCGCCTCACTTACTCTACAGACAACGACCTGCAGCCCTCGAGGACCTCACCCAGCCGCTCGCATCCCTCCCACCCTCGCGGGTAGCGCGCCCCAGTCACCTCCTCCAAAGGCCTAGTAAGCGTTTTAACAGCAAACGGAGCCGAGGAGCAGGAGCTGACCCCGTCATTTCCGAGGGAGGCATTCCAATCGCCATGAATTGGCCTCTGCCTCTGCCTCTCTGCCTCTGGCCCTGCCTCTGCCTCAGTTACTCGGAGCTCAGTCAGAACTGCGCCCTTCGGGAGGCGGTGGCAAAGTACGCGGACTCGACCGGAATGCGGCCCGACGGGGATTTGAATCTCTGCCTGGCATAGCTCTGTAGACCTGGGCGGATGCTCCGGTCTCGAAAGGTCTCGAAAGCCACTCTTCCCTGCGTGTGATGCAGATAAAGCAAGAACCTCTGCGTCCTCAGGGAAAGAAGGGGGAAGTGTTTCGAAGAGGGCTTCCTACAGCAAGCTAAGCGGCTGGATGGCCAGCACCGGTTTAGGACGCGCCCAGCTGGACTTCGTTATTTCCCGCTCACCGGCATTTTGGGGTTCCTTGCGCCGGCACGTGTGCATTTGGCTTCTGCGACACACTACTGTTACGCGGACGAAGGGGAAGTTTCCAGCGTGAAGAGATACATTGCAAAAGGGTTCCCAGACCGGGAATCAAACCGCGAAGTCGAAGTGAATACACCGGATAACCAGGCTGTGGGCCACAAGGGAGCTTCAGCTTGCTCCTTTTTCTTTCTGTATCCTGCCGACGATCCCTCCTTGCACTGAGCTCGGAGAAGCTATGGCCCGCCTACCCTTCCGGATGCCGCCAACCCCTCCAGGGATGTCCCCGAAGGTCGTTCCTCCCTGCTTTCTCCAAAAGACCAGCCAGCATGCGACGCACCCACCGTTCTGCCAGGCCCATGGGCGCGCCTGCGAAACCCACCAGGTCCGTAAGTGACAGAGTGCGTTGATGGTCTTGGTAGCTCCAACGAACTGATCTAGGGATACGCCATTCCAAGGAGGCAACGTTAGGAGAGATGGTCTCCTGATCAAGGGCAGTAGAGGAGGCTGAGGCTGCCGGGAGGAGGTAAGAGAGGAAGCACCGCGGGTGAGAATGGGCCCATCACTGAGGCCCTTCACCCCAACCCCCAGCATTTCCAGCACATACACACGCCAAGTAGACCTAACCGCTTGGGTGGAGTTCTCTTTCAAGCAAGCCTCCCAAGCCCTCCCAGGCTTTGACTTGAACCCTGGATGTTCCCCCAGAAAACCTTCTGCACCTGCAGTTTTCAATATTAATTGATGGTAACTCCAACCTTCCAACGCTCCTGAAAATCAAACAAACAAAACAGAACAAAAACAAACAAACAGAAAAAAAACAAAACAAAAAACAACAACAACAAAACAGACTTCTCCGTGACTCCTGTGTTTCCCTCATAAACCTGCACACTATTGGTCAGAAATTCATGTTTTCTTCTCTGCGAAGTGTAGATGTTGGCCAATGAAATCCTTCCCTTTCGTGATCTCTGCATTTCAGTAAATGACTCTTCTGACAAAGGAGGGGAGGTCAATTTAATGCGCGACCCTCCACTCGCTCAGAATTTAGGGTTTGAGGAAATTGAATTCGGATGCTGGGTTTGGGTCGCCATTGCTGCTGCCACTCAGAATTGGCCTCGAGACCCAGGAACATGGCTGACGCTGCCTTGGTGCGGCTCCTTTCGCCGGATCGCATCAGGTAGCACAGAATCTTGGGGTGGGACTTTACCGGGTTAGCAAGAAACCGGCCAGTCGCAGGTGGCGCGGGGTTCTACGGCTCACACGGAGAGTTGCAGGTCCCGTGATGCTGCCTGCCCTTTCCGCTCCTGTAGGAGAAGGATAATTGCCCCCTTTGTCCTATCGAGGAGGGGCCCTAAAGGGTTCTGACCCGATAGGAAGGTGGTGAAACCTCTTACTCTTCGTGGTCAGGGTAGGCGGGAGAGAAGACCCAAGAGAGAAGGAGTGGCGGATTGGGGGTGGAAAGAGTCATGAAATTTTCTGATCTAAAGCTACCATGAAGTCCGCTTGGTCTTGAGCTGGGCCCTCCATCGCTGGGGAAGATACCTTGGACCAGTCGCGCCACGTCTCCAGTTTGAGGAAAAGCAGGACATGCCAAACACCGCGATCAGCTTTCCAGTGAGCACGTGACCCTCGACTTCTCCGGATTGGAATCCCCTGAACTTCTGGAGTGAAAGGAGCACTGAAACCACCGCAAAAGAAAATACATTGTTGGGGCGAAAATCGCACAATCTTCCCCCGACATCAGAGAAAGAGAGAGAGAAACAGAGAGTGAGGGAGAGAGAGAGAGAGAGATGGAGGGAGGGAGAGAGAATGTGACGGTCTTTCAGCAAAAAGAAACTCTCTCTTCCCTTTGGCTTTTTGTTGTGATGACAACGTGTAGACGTCTCCAGACGCTACCTTTCTCTGAAAACCGCCCTTGGTCTGTGTGAAAACTGGCAGTCCACGACCTGTTGATCAAGGAACGTATTTAAAAGGCAAACAAAACGATGGCTCAAGTATGGAAAAGGGTGAATAAAAGTGCCCTTGGAAGAGAAACTCAAGACAGGTAAGGAATCATTGGAGCGATTGTGAAATCTGTGTGGGCTTGTCCCTGGGTCCTCCACCTGGTCAACGCCCTGATACTTTTGCAGTCGTTACTCAGCCTCGAGACTAGCCTTCAAAGGAAGTCAGTAGAGGCGGCCGAGTGTGTGTGGACCTGTGTTGGAGGTTCGAGGCTTTCCATCAGTCGAATGTCTTTGCCTCGGTACCGGCGAAAACCCGAAGGCCTGACGGAAGTACTGGACTTCAACTGAGTGGAATAGAAGGAGCGACAGCGGCAGGCAAAGGAGGAGTCCCCTTTGTCGGGGAAGACAACGCAGAGACGTTGAGGCGAAAGGGCTTTCCAGGAACGCGAGCAGGTCTGGCCCATCGGAAGTCTAGGGAAGAGACGGCCGGTTCCCGGGTGAACTTGAAGCATGGATCATCTGTCAGGAGCCAAGAACCCCAAGCGCCGGTGCCGTGAAGAGTGCCACCGAGACTCTCGTCCGCAACCCGGGAGGCGCGGTGTCCGCGGTGGGGAGCGTCGGGGACGCGGCGGAGCAGCAGAAACGGCCGGCTCCTGCAGCTCCCGGGAGCTGGAGAGCCTGTCAAGGCGAATCCTGTCCATGGGCGCTTAGTTCCAGAACCAAGCGAGATGCGGAAGACTGAATCCAGCGTGTGGGGCTCGGGGTCCTTAGGCGCAAAACCCTAAGCCAGGGCCTTTGGGTCGCAGCAGTCTCCTCTGCCCCAAAGAATCTCGCGGTGCTCTCCGAGACCTTTTTCCACCACTTGGCTGCTGGTGCACGAATTTTTCGAAACCCAGTTGAGTTTGGTACATTGCAAACCCCAGCAGTTGGGGACAGCAGGGCGGGGATTTTCCAGGACGCATCACCATCCGCGGTAAGCCGTGCGGTTTCCGTAGTGTAGTGGTTATCACGTTCGCCTCACACGCGAAAGGTCCCCGGTTCGAAACCGGGCGGAAACAGCTTCCTTTTCCTGACCCCACTCTCCCGATACTCTGCACTCCGTGGTGCTTGCTTGACACCTACCGAGTGGTGGCAGGCACTGGACGAATGCAGCCAGACCCAGGTCTTAGGCGCCTGGATTCGCAGTGTTCCGCGCGGAAGTGCCAAGGGCCTTCGGCACCGCCTCTTGCCCAGCATCCTACCCTTCCCTGTTCAACTGCACTCACTCAAAACCAGTTGACCCCGTCGCTTCTTTTCCGGTCTCTTAATTCTCCACCTATCTATTTGTGCATCCTGTTGTCACTAGCAAAACTGCCTTGTCTTGCGTAGCTTCTAGGGAGTCGCAAAGTCAGACAGTACAGTTCTCTTTTTCTACACAAGGCTCACTAAAGTTTGAAATGTGCAGAAACCGGGATAACTGTCACACGGATCAAAGTATGATGTTTGAAGTTCAAACCCTCTCTTTTCAGGGTGAGACACAGGTGCTCACATGTACTGGTTGCCCCCTAGTGGCCACAAGTCCTCTGCTGTAACCGCGGGGGCGGGGTGGGGGGTGTCTTTAACACTCAGCACTGAGTCTGGATATTTTCCTGAAAAACAGCCAACCAACCAACCAATCAGACAGACAAACTTCTAACTAACTAAATAAATAACTAACTAATAAACAAACAAACTCACTTTTCAGGCAGGATTTTGGTTTTAGGAAAAGTTTCTTTAGTTATGCACAACCATGAAATGTTCAAAGAAAGCCTTGTGAGATTTCTAATTTCCCCTTCCTGCTAGGAAAGACAGAGCCCTCTGTTGCAAGCTGGAGATTGAGGCAGAGTTGACTTTTCACTGCCTATGAAAGAACATGGGTGTAAGAATAAGATGATGCAGAGTGGAGAAGAAAAGCCTGGAAACAGAAAACCGCTTGCCATGTCTGGAAGTGGCTGTCAGAAAGAGAACATCCTGGATGGGCATATCCAGCGAAGAGGAACTTCAGTGGAAACAGCAGTTTTTAAGGCCATGTTTAACATTTTTCTTTGGCTATATATAATTTTTCCTTCCTGTCTAGGGGCGGGGGAGGGGTGAGGGGCGCGTTGGTACAGGTGAGCTTGGTGTGTTTATGATGCAGTGTTTTGGAGTGAATAAAATGACCGTAAGACTACAAATGTTCATCAGCGATCCTCCTAGCCTCATCTTAGGTCCCAGAAACAGTGCATTTAGAAAGTAAAATGGGCCCAACCTGGCGAGTTTACCTAGGAAAATGCAATCAAAACTAAGGGCGGAGTGCTTGTGATGGTGGCACTCAGTGTGGCTTTTCCGACTACAGTGGATTCCCTAGTTCCTTCACACAAGATCCTTTCTTCAAGGAAGGGCAAGTTGCATCCTTGGGATCCACAGAGCTGCCGGAAAGGGAAGCTTAATTGCTCTTCGTCACAGAGGACTAGGGATTGCATACTCCGTGGTAGGCGGGTCAAGGTCGTCTGCTTTGTGTACTTGGGCAAACTGGAGGCCAGCCATGGGAGCAACCGGTTCCCGAGGAGGTCGTCGTCTTGGTCCTTTTAGCTATGGGAATCTCGCGGGATTTCTTCCCTCCCCTTTGAGCTAGTTCTCCCCAGCACCTTCCCGAACAGGAGAGGACTCAGCGCCTTTCTCTCCAGTCAGGACTCTTTGGGAGCTCCTCTTGGACAGGACCAAAGGGGCGGCTGGTTTCCCCGACATGTCCCTCATAGCTAAGCGTCTCCGGGGCTCAGGCTGAGCCAGGACGTCACTGCCGTCCGGTGGGAGCGAGAGGAGCCGGGGTGCGGCGAATGTTGGGGGTGACCAAATCTAACCACATTGGCTCCCAAACGGCGCACCCACTCGTCGGGTGTTCGGGGAAGCGGGAAACGTGGCGGCTCTCCTCTGCAGGCCGGACAAAAAGACATATGAGGTCCTAAAGGGTCGAGACGATACTCGCTGAGATCACCCACATCCCTCCTAAAAGACCTGGAGGAAACGCTGATTTCGAGGCCACGGCTGAAGAAAAGCGCAAGGGCGGTGCAGCCGCTCGGTGCGGAGATTAAGGTCTCAAATCCTAAGGAACGGCAGTGTAAGCTTGGGCGCGATGCTTCGTGGCTCTGGAAGGCCACTCCCGTACGAGCGTGAAAGGGAGAATACGAAGACCGTGGCGCCCAGGGAAGCTGAGCCTCATCGTTACCTCCCGTGTCTACCTGGGGCCGAGTGCTGTGAGGCTGGGTTCGGAGTAGCATTCGTAGTTTAGTGGTAGAATTCTTGCCTCACACGCGGTAGACCCGGATTCGATTCCCGGCCAATGCACTGGGTGCCCCGCGGCTCCTGGTCCCACCGCTTCCCTACCCTCTCGAAGGCTTAGATTAGCAAGTGCACTCACTCAGCCCATCGGTTCCTTCGCAATACGCTGGGGTCCTCCCTGCCAGGAGCAGCGGCCCCGAGAAAGCCAACCCAAACCCGCACAACTCACTGGAGAACCCACACTTAACATCCTTCGTCTATTCTTTTGTCTTTTTATTTCTAAACTCCTGCTTTCATATTGAATTTCTGCTCACATGTGGGTGTTTGTTTATTTTTGTTTTTTAACTATCTTTATCAAAAAAATTAAAAAACAAAGAAAACATTTCAAACCAAACAAAACAATCAGAAAAATGAATAACCTAAAATAACTACATTGCTTCCAACATGTTCCTAGCATAACCCGCCCTCACTCCCCACCCCCACCCCCACCAAAATTAACAAACCATAGCCGTTCCTGAGCATTCCCATAACATTAAGGTTACCTTGCACACCTTATCTGTTCTTCTTAGGTGATCGTTCCCGCTTCACTAGTTGCTGTCTCTCTCTGTGTCCCCTACCTTCTGCCACATGAGACATTGATTTTACATTTTTCGCAGAGCTCACATTAGTGGTAACATACAGTCTCTCTTTTTGCGCCTGGCTTATTTCACTCAGCATTCCGTCTTCGAGGTTCATCCATGTTGTCATATGTTTCACGACCTCGTGCCTTCTTACTGCCGCGTAGTATTCCATCGCGTGTATGTACCACATTCTGTGTATCCACTCATCTGTTGGAGGGCATTCGAATTGTTTCCATCTCTTGGCAATTGTGAGTAATGCCACTATGAACTTTGGCTTGCAAATATCTGTTCGTGTCACTGCTTTTGGAGAACATATACCTCGAAGTGAAACTGCTGGATGGAAGGGTAACTCAATATCTAGTTTTCTGAGGAACTGCAGACTGTCTTCCAGAGTGGCTATGCCGTTATACCGTCCCAGCAACACTGAAGAAGAGTTCCAATCTCTCCACAATCTCTCCAGCATTTGTAGTTTCCTGTTTGTTTAATGGCAGCCATTCTAATTGGTATGAGATGGTATCTCACTGTGGTCTTAATTTGCATCTCCCTCATAGCTAGTGAGGATGAACACTTTTTTTTTTCATGTGTTTTTTAGCCATGTGTATTTCCTCTTCAGAGACACGTCTTTTCATATCTTTTATCATTGGGTCGTTTGTACTCTTGTCATTGAGTTGTAGGGTTTCTTCACATGTGACAGATATCAGTCTTTTATCAGATACATGGTTTCCAAATATTTCCTTCCCACTGAGTTGGCAGCCTCTTCACCTTTTTGACAAATTCCTTTGGGGTGGAGAAGCTTTTGGTTTTCAGGAGTTTTTCCATATATCTATTTTTTCTTTCATTGTTTGTGCTTTGGGGGTAAGGTCTAAGAAGGGACCTCCTAATACAGGGTCATGCAGATGTTTCCCTACATTACCTTCTAGCAGTTTTATGGTACTAAGTAGTCTTTGATGCATTTTGAGTTAATTTCTGTGTAGGGTGTGAGGTAGGGGTCCTCTTTCATTCTTTTGGATATGGAAATCCAGGTCTCCCAGCTCCGTTTGTTGAAGAAACTGTTATGGCTCCCATCTGCTTTTGCTATTTTCAGTCTTCATGTAAAAGTCTTTCAACTGGGAGTCTTAGCTCACTGATGATCGTCCTAAGTATCTCATATTCACATGGAAAGCTGCATATTGTCCTCTAAGGACTGGTTTAGCTGCACCTTCTTCAGCGTACACAGCACATGAATTTCCATTCAGTTCAGAGTATTTTCTAAGTTCCCTTTTCATCTCTGCCTTCAAAAAAGAATTCTAAACTGCCAAATACATGGGATCTCCTTCCTATGGTTTTGTAACTGAATTCTAGAGGCTGGTTGATCCTCCTCAAATGTCTCACGATGAGCATATTCTCCTCCCGAGAGTCTGTGATCTTGCCTCTGACAGGCGCTTGGGGAATGCCACACCAATCCTGATGCCCTAAGGTTCCCCCGACTACCCAGGCTGTGTACTTGAATGGGAAAATCCACTAGAGGTCAAGTCTGTGGCCACGATTTCTCGTGTACTTTTTAAACTTCCCCTTGTACTCTTTGTAAAGCCAAGACTGCCTTGCACAAAGAACCCTGGGATTTGAAGGGTCAGGGCCAGATCGCATCACCCTTACGCTGGGAGGTGGGAATTGGGGTTCCACCTTAGGGTGGTGAGGACCACCTCCTACGGGACATCTCAAATTCGCCTGGGAAAAACCTTGACCTTTGTTGTCCTTGTCCTCAAGAACACTGAACAGAAGAGACCCAATAAACTAGAGTTGGCACTCGGCCTCAGGGCAGAGGGAGCTTTGAGGTCTGCATTTCTACGTTCTCCACTGACACCTGCACGTGTTAGTTGCAGGCTTACCAAGGGCCTCAGGTCTAAACTTTTAAAAGCTATCCGTCAAACAAACAAACAAGCACACAAGCCACACAGTTAAATAAAATATATTGTTTTCTCTTCCTTTGACAACTAGACCTTCGTAATCACCTGGAGGGTAAAGCTGAATTTAGAGTCCCTGGATGACTCAGATGCCACACCAGAGAAAGGAAGCATGGTGAGAGCCTTTCCCTTACCACTTGCCCACAGGCCTCCTCCAACCAGGGGTGTTCTGTACCGTCTACTCATGCAAGCCCCATTCACTAACTATCTCTTCCCAAAAGGCTATCCCTTGACACCTCAACAAAGCCTCCCTTCCCCCCGCCTCCCCGCACACACACCACCCTGGGTGTGGAAACGCAACACGTGGGTGAGGAATTCTGGGATTCCCTGTGGCTTTGATGGGTCTTTGGAGGAGAGGGGGCCACGGGCTCCATGTGGGAATGCCCTCCACATTATCCTTGCCCAGCGAAAGAAAGTATAGCCCGAACTGGCCACTTCGTGTTAGGAAGTTGGCACCAGGCAAACAAAACAGAAGAGAGCAGAGAAAAATCAATCAGTGTCAAGGAAGCCAGCATGTTGCGTCAACTGTCCAGAGTCCTCAACCTCAGATGGTGCCAGTCTAGGGAAGCTTGCCCTCAAGGGCCTGAGTGTTGGCACAAATTGTTACAGGTATTTTGGTTGGCCGTAGGATGGACACAAGAAAAATAATTGCCAAGCATACTTACGTGGTGTATTCTCTGCGGCATTAGTTTTGATAATGAGAGAACAGAACCAACTGATGATTCAAGGGTAACTATAGTGTTTAAAGGTATATCAATGTATTCAGACATCAAAGCTAAGCAACTGCTCCAGAGAAGGAGTTAGATGATAATACTGATTTTGGTGGTGTGCCAGTTTGAATGTATTGTGTCCCCCAAATGCCATTATCTTTGTTGTAATCTTGTGTGAGCAGACGTTGTCAGTGTTGATTAGATTGCTTTGAGTGTTTCTTTGGCGATGTGCCACACCCAGCCGTGGGTGATGACTCTGATTGGATAATTTCCATGGAGGTGTTGCTGCACCCATTCAGGGTGGGTCTAAGTTGAGTCACTGGAGCCGTATAAATGAGCTGACATAACAGAAGGAACTCAGCGTAGCTGTGAGTGACATTTTGAAGAGGAGCTACGGCCAAGTGGGACACTTTGAAGAAAACACAGGAGCTGCAGATGAGAGACGGTTTGAAGACGGCCGTTGAAGGCAGACTTGCTCCTGAGAAACTGAGAGAGGACCAATATCCCAAGTGCCACTAAGAGTGACATTTTTGAGGAACTGCAGCCTAGAGAGGAACGTCCTGGGAAAAGCCATTTTGAAACCACAACTTTGGAGCACATGCTGGCCACGTGACTTCCCAGCTAACATAGGTTTCCTGGACACCATTGGCCATCCTCCAGTGAGGTACCCGATTGCTGATGTGCTCCCTTGGACACTTGATGGCCATAAGACTGTAACTGTGTAACCAAATAACCCCCCTTTTATAACAGCCAATCCTTCTCTGGTGTTTTGCATTCTGGCAGCATTAGCAAACTAGAACAGGTGGTATTACTGATAAAGATAATACGACGAGATCAAAATTCTTGGACACCAAAGGCACGTCTCACCTTCCTTCCCTTACGGAAAGCTCAGAACGACCCAAGGAAATGTGTGGTCTGGAGTGGAGAGAGGGAGGTGGTTCCCAGGCACAAAAGGAAGATAGGGACTCGGAGAACACCAGGACAGAAGAGGAGGAGGAGGACGGGGAGGGGGAGGAGCAAGCCTATTGAGATGTCGGAAGCATCTGTATAACCCAGGTAGGGATCGGCGCTCGGCTCCACGAACCTCCCTGCGACCACAGGCCACCATGCTTCCTTCTGCCTCAAAGAGGCCCCTCCTTCCTTCAGTCCACCGGCGAGACTCTGGAAAGGCCTTCTCCTCACATGGGAAGGGCACATGTCCCATGCCTTCCCACCTTTCTCCTGCAGGAGCAAGCTAAACCGGCCGGGTCCCTCCCGCGAGCAATCCCCCCGCCCTGAAGCGGAAACCGGAGCCAGAGCCGGACTCTCTGTTCTGGGTGTGCGGCCGGTTGGCGGGAGGGAGCGCGAGGCAGGTGGGAGAGGCGGCAGCATGAGGAGCCTTGGGCGTGAGGTGCCTGGTCGGAGAAAAACGGGAATTGGGGCAAACGGGCCGGGGCTTGGACGAGGGGAGGATAGGAGGAGGGAGGGGAGGGGAGGGAGAGGGAGAGGGAAACAAAAAGCGTTAAGTTAAGCGCGGCTGTGTGGCCTGTCGGGATCCGGGCAGGCCGAGCTCAGAGCGCTGGAAAGAGTTCAGCGAGAAAACAGCAGAGGTTAGGTAAGGCGGGTGCGGGAGGGGAGTACCGCCCACCGCCCCCGCTGGCCGAGAAACCGCAGGTCTATCATCGTGACAACGACAACGGAGAACGTCGGGAAAGCTAGCCCGCAACCCAACCCCCACCCCACCCCCCACCCCCGCCGCCCCGCGAGAGGGACCCCGGAGTGCAATGGACCAGCCTCGCCCTGGGAAAACCACCTTCGTGACCATGGCATCTCCGCTGCCAGGTAAGTATGCACACGCACCCCGCCCGCACACTGCAGTCCCCTCTCTCTTCACTGCACTCGCACGCTCACCACCCTCCCCGCCACCCGCCCGCCGCCATCCTTCGAAACCGCTCTCGCCACAGTCACTCGCGCCCCAGCCGCCAACCACGGCCCACGGCACCGCCCCCTCCGCCGCCTTGAAGCAGCCGCCGCAGACCTCCAGCCACTGCGCTGCCTCATCTGCATACCTCACAGGCTGCGTCTGTCGCGTCACTCGGCGTCACCTCCCTGGGTCTCACTCTCCTCTAGGGTTACAACGGACACATATTTATCTCCACACCTCTTGGGACGATAGACTGGAAAAGAGGAAATGCGCGCGGTTCCTAGCTGGGGTGAACTATTCCATCCGTTGCCGGGTTATGGGGTTTTGCTTTGACACGTCCCATCGTGTTGATCTTGTGGTGTTCATTTTTACCCCTACCTTCCGCTCATGGCACCGATGACACTTTTCCATTTCTGCGTAGCTCACAAGCCGCCTGCGTTGGGCCCTGCACCGCCTCACTTACTCTACAGACGACGACCTGCAGCCCTCGAGGACCTCACCCAGCCGCTCGCCTCCCTCCCACCCTCGCGGGTAGCGCGCGCCCACTCACCTCCTCCAAACGCCCGGTAAGCGTTTTAACAGCAAACGGAGCCGAGGAGCAGGAGCTGACCCCGTCATTTCCAAGGGAGGCATTCCAATCGCCATGAATTGGCCTCTGCCTCTGCCTCTCTGCCTCTGGCCCAGCCTCTGCCTCAGTTACTCGGAGCTCAGTCGGAACTGCGCCCTTTGGGAGGCGGTGGCAAAGTACGCGGACCCGACGGGAAGGTGGCCCGACGGGGATTCGAATCTCTGCATGGCATGGCTCTGTAGACCTGGGCGGATGCTCAGGAACCCTCGTAAGCCACTCTTCCCTGCGTGTGATGCAGATAAGGCAAGAACCTCTGCGTCCTCTGGAAAAGAAGGGGGAAGTGTTTCGAAGAGGGCCTCCTACAGCAAGCTAAGCGGCTGGGTGGCCAGCACCGGGTTTAGGACGCGCCCAGCTGGACTTCTCTATTCCCCCTCACCGGCATTTTGGGGTTCCTTGCGCCGGCACGTGTGCATTTGGATTCCGCGGCACACTACTATTAGGCGGACGAAGGGGAAGTTTCCAGCGTGAAGAGAGACATTGCAAAGGGGTTCGCCCACCGGGAACCAAACCGCAAAGTCGAAGTGAATACACCAGATAACTAGGCTGTGGACGACAAGGGAGCTCAGCTTGCTCCTTTTCTTTTCTGTATCCTGCCGACTGTATCGCTCCTTGCACCGAGCTGGGAGAAGCTATGGCCCGCCTACCCTTCCGGACGCCGCCAACCCCTCCAGGGATGTCCCCGAAGGTCGTTTCTCCCTGCTTTCTCCAAAAGACCAGCCAGCATGAGAAGCACCCAGCGTTCTGCCAGGCCCATGGGCGCGCCTGGGAAACCCTCCAGGTCCGTAAGTCACGGAGTGCGTTGATGGTCTCGGTAGCTCCAACGAACTGATCTAGGGATACGCCATTCCAAGGAGGCAGCGTTAGGAGAGACTGTCTCCTGATCAAGGGCAGTAGACGAGGCTGAGGCTGCCGGGAGGAGGTAAGAGAGGAAGCACCGCGGGTGAGAATGGGCCCATCACTGAGCCCCTCTCCCCAAACCCCAGCGTTTCCAGCACATACACAGGCAAGTGGACCTAGACAGATGCACACCTCTTGGGTGGAGTTCTCTTTCAAGCAAGCCTCCCAAGCCCTCCCAGGCTTTGACTTGAACCCTGGATGTTCCCCCAGGAAACCTTCTGCACCTGCAGTTTTCAATATTAGTTGATGGTAACTCCATCCTTCCAACACTGCTGAAAATCAAAGAAACCAACAGATAAACATAACAAAACAAAAACAAAACAAAACAACAACAACAAAACAGACTTCTCCTTGACGCCCGTGTCTCCCCCATAACCCTGCACCCTATTGGTCACAGATTCATGTTTTCTCGTCTGCGAAGTGTAGACGTTGGCCAATAAAATCCTTCCCTTTCGTGATCTCTGCATTTGAGCAAATGACTCTTCTGACAAAGGAGGGGTGGTCAATTTAACGCGCGACCCTCGACTCGCTCAGAATTTAGGGTTTGAGGAAATTGAATTCGGATGCTGGGTTTGGGTCGCCATTGCCGCTGCCACTCTGAATCTGCTCTTCCTGGTCTGTCCTCGAGGCCCAGGAACATGGCTGAGGCCACCTTGGTGCGACTCCTTTAGCCGGATCGCATCAGGTAGCACAGAATCTTGGGGTGGGACTTTACCGGATTAGCAAGAAACCGGCGAGTCGCAGGTGGCGCGGGGTTCTAGGGCTCACATGGAGAGTTGCAGGTCCCGTGATGCTGCCTGCCCTTTCCGCTCCTGTAGGAGAAGGATAATTGTCCCCTTTGTCCTATCAAGGAGGGGCCCTAAAGGGTCCTGACCCGATAGGAAGGTGGTGAAACCTCTTACTCTTCGTGGTCAGGGTAGGCGGGAGAGAAGACACAAGAGAGAAGGAGTGGCGGATTGGGGGTGGAAAGAGTCATGAAATTTTCTGATCTAAAGCTACCATGAAGTCCGCTTGGTCTTGAGCTGGGCCCTCCATCGCTGGGGAAGATACCTTAGACCAGTCGCGCCACGTCTCCAGTTTGAGGGAAAGCAGGACATGCCAAACACCGCGATCAGCTTTCCAGTGAGCACGTGACCCTCGACTTCTCCGGATTGGAATCCCCTGAACTTCTGGAGTGAAAGGAGCACTGAAACCACCGCAAAAGAAAATACATTGTTGGGGCGAAAATCGCACAATCTTCCCCCGACATCAGAGAAAGAGAGAGAGAAACAGAGAGTGAGGGAGAGAGAGAGAGAGAGATGGAGGGAGGGAGAGAGAATGTGACGGTCTTTCAGCAAAAAGAAACTCTCTCTCCCCTTTGGCTTTTTGTTGTGAGGACAACGTGTAGACGTCTCCAGACGCTACCTTTCTCTGAAAACCGCCCTTGGGTCTGTGTGAAAACTGGCAGTCCACGACCTGTTGAGCAGGAAGTATTTAAAAGGCAAACAAAACGATGGCTCAAGTATGGAAAAGGGTGAATAAAAGTGCCCTTGGAAGAGAAACTCAAGACAGGTAAGGAATCATTGGAGCGATTGTGAAATCTGTGTGGGCTTGTCCCTGGGTCCTCCACCTGGTCACCGCCCTGACACTTTTGCAGTCGTTACTCGGCCTCAAGACTAGCCTTCAAAGGAATTCAGCATAGGCGGCCGACTGTGTGTGGACCTGCGTCGAAGGTTCGAGGCTTTGCCTCGGTACCGGCGAAAACCCGAAGGCGTGACGGAAGTACTGGACTTCAACTGAGTGGAATAGAAAGAGCGACAGCGGCAGGCAAAGGAGGAATCCCCGGGTGAACTCGAAGCATGGATCATTTGTCAGGAGCCAAGAACCCCGAGCGCCGGTGCCGTGAAGAGTGCCACCGAGACTCTCGTCCGCAACCCGGGAGGCGCGGTTGTCCGCGGTGGGGAGCGTCGGGGACGCGGCGGAGCAGCAGAAACGGCCGGCTCCTGCAGCTCCCGGGAGCTGGAGAGCCTGTCAAGGCGAATCCTGTCCATGGGCGCTTAGTTCCAGAACCAAGCGAGATGCGGAAGACTGAATCCAGCGTGTGGGGCTCGGGGTCCTTAGGCGCAAAACCCTAAGCCAGGGCCTTTGGGTCGCAGCAGTCTCCTCTGCCCCAAAGAATCTCGCGGTGCTCTCCGAGACCTTTTTCCGCCACTTGGCTGCTGGTGCACGAATTTTTCGAAACCCAGTTGAGTTTGGTACATTGCAAACCACAACGGTTGGGGACAGCAGGGCGGGATTTTCCAGGACGCAACACCAGCAGCGGTAGGCCGTGCGGTTTCCGTAGTGTAGTGGTTATCACGTTCGCCTCACACGCGAAAGGTCCCCGGTTCGAAACCGGGCGGAAACAGCTTCTTTTCCTGACTCCACTCTCCCGCACTCCGTGGCGCTTGCTTGACACCTACCGAGTGGTGGCAGGCACTGGACGAATGCAACCAGCCCCAGGTCTTAGGCGCCCGGTATTCGCAGTGTTCCGCGCCAAGTCCCAAGGGCCTTCGGCACCGCCTCTTGCCCAGCATCCTACCCTTCCCTGTTCAACTGCACTCACTCAAAACCAGTTGACCCCGTCGCTTCTTTTCCGATCTCTTAATTCTCCACCTATCTATTTGTGCATCCTGTTGTCACTAGCAAAACTGCCTTGCCTTGCGTAGCTTCTAGGGAGTCGCAAAGTCAGACAGTACAGTTCTCTTCCTCTACACAAGGCTCACTAAAGTTTGAAATGTGCAGAAACCGGGATAACTGTCACACGGATCAAAGTATGATGTTTGAAGTTCAAACCCTCTCTCTTCAGGGTGAGACACAGGTGCTCACATGTACTGGTTGCCCCCTAGTGGCCACAAATCCTCTGCTGCAAACCGCGGGGGCGGGGAGGGGGGGTGTCTTCAACACTCAGCACTGAGTCTGGATATTTTCCTGAAAAACAGCCAACCAACCAACCAACCAACCAGACAGACAAACTTCTAACTAACTAACTAACTAACTAACTAACTAATAAACAAACTCACTTTTCAGGCAGGATTTTGGTTTTAGGAAAAGTTTCTTTAGTTATGCACAACCATGAAATGTTCAAAGAAAGCCTTGTGAGATTTCTAATTTCCCCTTCCTGCTAGGAAAGACAGAGCCCTCCGTTGCAAGCTGGAGACTGAGGCAGAGTTGACTTTTCACTGCCTGTGAAAGAACACGGGTGTAAGAATGAGATGCAGAGTGGAGAAGAAAAGCCTGGAAACAGAAAACCGCTTGCCATGTCTGGGAGTGGCTGTCAGAAAGAGAACATCCTGGATGGGCATATCCAGCGAAGAGGAACTTCAGTGGAAACAGCAGTTTTTAAGGCCATGTTTAACATTTTTCTTTGGCTATATATAATTTTTCCTTCCCGTCTCGGGGCGGGGGAGGGGTGAGGGGCGCGTTGGTACAGGTGAGCTTGGTGTGTTTATGACACAGTGTTTTGAAGTGAGTAAGATGACCGTAATACTTCAAATGTTCATCAGCGACCCTCCTAGCCTCATCTTAGGTCCCAGAAACAGTGCATTTAGAAAGTAAAATGGGCCCAACCTGGCGAGTTTACCTGGGAAAATGCAATCAAAACTAAGGGCGGAGTGCTTGTGATGGTGGCACTCAGTGTGGCTTTCCGACTACAGTGGATTCCCTAGCTCCTTCACACAGGATCCTTTCTTCAAGGAAGGGCAGTTGCATCCTTGGGATCCACAGAGCTGCCGGAAAGGGAAGCTTAATTGCTCTTCGTCACAGAGGACTAGGGATTGCATACTCCGTGGTAGGCGGGTCAAGGTCGTCTGCTTTGTGTACTTGGGCAAACTGGAGGCCAGCCATGGGAGCAACCGGTTCCCGAGGAGGTCGTCGTCTTGGTCCTTTTAGCTATGGGAATCTCCGCGGGATTTCTTCCCTCCCCTTTGAGCTAGTTCTCCCCAGCACCTTCCCGAACAGGAGAGGACTCAGCGCCTTTCTCTCCAGTCAGGACTCTTTGGGGGCTCCTCTTGGACAGGACCAAAGGGGCGGCTGGTTTCCCCGACATGTCCCTCATAGCTAAGCGTCTCCGGGGCTCAGGCTGAGCCAGGACGTCACTGCCGTCCGGTGGGAGCGAGAGGAGCCGGGGTGCGGCGAATGTTGGGGGTGATCAAATCTAACCACATTGGCTCCCACGAACCGCGCAACCACTCGTCGGGTGTTCGGAGAAGCCGGAAACGTGGCGGCTCTTTCCCCTGCAGGCCGGACAAAAAGACATATGAGGTCCTAAAGGGTCGAGACGATACTCGCTGAGATCACCCACATCCCTCCTGAAAGACCTGGAGGAAACGCTGATTTCGAGGCCACGGCTAAAGAAAAGCGCAAGCACGGTGCAGCAGCTCGGTGCGGAGATTAAGGTCTCAAATCCTAAGGAACGGCAGTGTAAGTTTGGGCGCGATGCTTCGTGGCTCTGGAAGGCCACTGCCGTACGAGCGTGAAAGGGAGAGTAGGAAGACCGTGGTGCCCAGGGAAGCTGAGCCTCATCGTTACCTCCCCTGTCTACCTGGAGCCGAGTGCTGTGAGGCTGAGTTGAGAGTAGCATTGGTGGTTCAGTGGTAGAATTCTCGCCTCCCACGCGGGAGACCCGGGTTCGATTCCCGGCCAATGCACTGGGTGCCCTGCGGCTCTTGGCTCCACCCCCTCCCTACCCTTTTGAAGGCTTGGATTAGCAAGTGCACTCACTCAGCCCATCCGTTGCATCCCAATACCGGGGGGCCCCCCTGCCAGGAGCAGCGGCCCCGAGAAAGCCAAACCAAACCCGCACAACTCACTGGAGAACCCATACTTAACGTCCTTCGTCTATTCTTCTGTCTTTTTATTTCTACTTTCTAAACTCCTGCTTTCATATTGAATTTCTGCTCACATGTGGGTGTTTGTTTTGTTTTGTTTTTTAACTATATTTATCAAAAAAATTAAAAAACAAAGAAAACATTTCAAACCAAACAAGACAATCAGAAAAACGAATAACCTAAAATAACTACATTGCTTTCCAACATGTTGCTAGCATAACCCGCCCCCCACCCCCACCCGCACCCCCACCGAAATTAACAAACCATAGTCGTTCCTGAGCATTCCCATAACATTAAGATTACTCTGCACACCTTATCTGTTCTTCTTAGGTTATCGTTCCTGCTTCACTAGTTGCTGTCTATCTCTACCTCCCCTACCTTCTGCCACATGAGACATTGATTTTACATTTTTCACAGAGTTCACATTAGTGGTAACACACAGTCTCTCTTTTGCGCCTGGCTTATTTCACTCAGCATTCTGTCTTCGAGGTTCATCCATGTTGTCATATGTTTCACGACCTCGTTCCTTCTTACTGCCGCGTAGTATTCCATCGCGTGTATGTACCCACATTCTGTGTATCCACTCATCTGTTGGAGGGCATTCAGATTGTTTCCATCTCTTGGCAATTGTGAATAATGCCACTATGAACATCGGCATGCAAACATCTGTTCGTGTCACTGCTTTCGGAGAACATATACCGAGAAGTGAAACTGCTGGATGGAAGGGTAACTCGAGATCTAGTTTTCTGAGGAACTGCCAGACTGTCTTCCAGAGTGGCTGTACCGTTATACGGTCCCACCAACAATGAAGAGGCGTTCCAATCTCTCCACATCCTCTCCAGCATTTGTAGTTTCCTGTTTGTTTAATGGCAGCCATTCTAATTGGTATGAGATGGTATCTCATTGTGGTCTTAATCTGCATCTCCCTCATAGCTAGTGAAGATGAACACTTCTTTTTTTCATGTGTTTTTTAGCCATGTGTATTTCCTCTTCAGAGAAACGTCTTTTCATATCTTTTCTAATTGGGTCGTTTGTACTTTTGTCATTGAGTTGTAGGGTTTCTTCACATGTGCAAGATATCAGACTTTTATCAGATACATGGTCTCCAAATATTTCTTTCCCATTGAGTTGGCAGCCTCTTCACCTTTTTGACAAATTCCTTTGAGGTACAGAAGCTTTTGGTTTTCAGGAGTTCCAATTTATCTATTTTTTCTTTCATTGCTTGTGCTTTGGGGGTAAGGTCTAAGAAGGGACCTCCTAATACAGGGTCGTGCAGATGTTTCCCTACATTACCTTCTAGCAGTTTTATGGTACTAAGTAGTCTTTGATGCATTTTGAGTTAATTTTTGTGTAGGGTGTGAGATAGGGGTCCTCTTTCATTCTTTTGGATATGGAAATCCAGATCTCCCAGCTCCATTTGTTGAAGAGGCTGTTATGGCTCCCATCTGCTTTGGCCATTTTCAGCCTTCATGTAAAAGTCTTTCGACTGGGAGTCTCAGCTCACTGATGATCATCCTAAGTATCTCATATTGACGTGGAAAGCTGAATATTGTCCTCTAAGGACTGGCTTAGCTGCACCTTCTGCCGTGTACACAGCACATGAATTTCCATTCAGTTCGGAGTATTTTCTAAGTTCTCTTTTCATCTCTGCCTTCCAAAAAGAATTCTAAACTGCCAAATACACGGGATTTCCTTCCTACGGTTTTGTAACTGAATTCTAGATGCTAGTTGATCCTCTTCAAATGTCTCACGATGAGCATATTCTCCTCCCGAGAGTTTCTGATCTTGCCTCTGACAGGCACTTGGGGAACACCACATCAATCCTGATGCCCTAAGGTTCCCCTGACTACCCAGGCTGTGTACTCGAACGGGAAAATCCACTAGAGGTCAAGTCTGTGGCCACGATTTCTCGTGTACTTTTTAAACTTCCCCTTCTACGGTTTGTAAAGTCAAGACTGCCTTTTACAAAGAACCCTGGGATTTGAAGGGGCAGGGCCAGATCGCATCACCCTTACGCTGGGAGGTGGGAATTGGGGTTCCACCTTAGGGTGGTGAGGACCACCTCCTTCGGGACTTCTCAAATTCGCCTGGGATAAACCTTGACCTTTGTTCTCCTTGTCCTCAAGAACACTGAACAGAAGAGACCCAATAAACTAGAGTTGGCACTCGGCCTCAGGGCAGAGGGAGCTTTGAGGTCTGCATTTCTACGTTCTCCACTGACACCTGCAAGTGTTAGTTGCAGGCTTACCAAGGGCCTTAGGTCTAAACTTTTGAAAGCTATCCGTCAAGCAAGCAAACAAACACACAAGCCACACAGTTAAATAAAATATATTGTTTTCTCTTCCTTTGACAACTAGACCTTCAAAATCACCTGGAGGGTAAAGCTGAATTTAGAGTCCCTGGGTGACTCGGATGCCACACCAGAGAAAGGAAGCATGGTGAGAGCTTTTCCCTTACCGCTTGCTCACAGGCCTCCTGCAACCAGGGGGTGTTCTGCACCGTCTACCCAGGCAAGCCCCATCCATTAACTATCTCTTCCCAAAAGGCTATCCCTTGACACCTCAACACAGCCCCCCCACTCCCCACACACACTCACACAGCCCTGGGTGTGGAAACGCTACACGTGGGTGAGGAATTCTGGGATTCCCTGTGGCTTGGACGGGTCTTTGGAGGAGAGGAGGCCACGGGCTCCATGTGGGAATGCCCTCCACGTTATCCTTGCCCAGTGAAAGAAAGTATAGCCCGAACTGGCCACTTCATATTAGGAAGTTGGCACCAGGCAAACAAAGCAGAAGAGAGCAGAGAAAAATAAATCAGTGCCAAGGAAGCCAGCATGTTGTGCCAACTGCCCAGAGTCCTCAACCTGAGATGGTGCCAATCTAGGGAAATTTGCCCTCAAGGGCCTGAGTGTTGGCAAAAATTCTCACAGGTAGTTTGGTTGGCGGTAGGATGGATACAAGAAAAATAATTGCGAGGCATACTTACCTGAAGTATTCTCTGCGGCATTAGTTTTGATAATGAGAGAACAGAACCAACTGATGATTCAAGGGTAACTGTAGTGTTTAAAGGTATATCAATATATTCAGACGTCAAAGCTAAGCAACTGCTAGAAAAAATGAGTTAGATGATAATACTGATTCGGGTGGTATTACTGATGAAAATAATACGACGAGATCACAATTCTCGGACACTAAAGGCACGTCTCACCTTTCTGCCCTTATGGAAAGCTCAGAACAACCCAAGGAAATGCGTGATCTGGGGTGGAAGGAGGGAGGTTCCCAGGCACAAAAGGAAGATAGGGACTCGGAGAACACCAGGATAGAAGAGGAGGAGGAGGACGGGGAGGGGGAGGAGCAAGCCGAGTGATATGGAAGCATCTGTATAACCCAGGCAGAGGTCGGGCGCTCGGCTCCACGGAGCCTCCCTGCGACCACAGGCCACCATGCTTTCTTCTTCCTGAAAGAGGCCCCTCCTTCCTTCGGTCCCCCGACGAGACTCTGGAAAGGCCTTCTCCTCACGTGGGAAGGGCACATGTCGCATGCCTTCCCCACAGGGCGAGGCCAGTTGAAGTCCCTTTGTCCTGCAGGAGCAAGCTAAACCGGCCGGGTCCCTCCCGCGAGCAATACCCCCGCCCTGAGGCGGAAACCTCAGGCAGAGCCCGACTCCCTGTGCCGGGTGTGCAGCGGGAGCGCAAGCGTAAGTTAAGCGCAAGCGTAAGTTAAGCGCGGCTGTGTGGCCTTGTCGGCATCCGGGCAGGCCGAGCTCGGAGCGCTGAAAAGAGCTGGGGAGAAATCAGCAGAGGTTAGGTAAGGCGGGCGCAGGAGAGGAGCACTGCCGACCAACCCCCGCTGGCGGGGAAATCGCCACTCTATCTTGACAAGAGAAAACGTCGGGACACAGCGCGCACGCAGCTCCCCACCAACACATTATGCAGCCGAGATTCCCGCATGTGGGGAAATCGCAGGGGTCAGCAGGCCCCTGGGTGCAGTGGGCCAACCTTGCCCTGGAAAAACCACCTTCGTGGTCGTGGCATCTACAATGCCACGGAAGTATGCACATGCATCCCGCCCGCACACTGCAAAGCCTCCTCTCTCTTCACTGCACACGCACGGTCACCACCCTCCCCGCCACCCGCCCGCCGCCATCCTTCCAAATTGCTCTCGCCCAAGTCATTAGCGCCCCAGCCGCCCACCACCGCCCACCGTACCGCCACCTCTGCCGCCTTGAAGCAGCCTCCGCAGACCTCCAGCCACTGCGCTGCCTCATCTGCTTACTGCACAGGCTGCCTCTGTCGGGTCACTCGGCGTCACCTGCCTGGGTCTCGCTCTCCTCTAGGGTTACAACGGATACAGTATTTATCTCCACACCTCTTGGGAGGATAGACTGGAAAAGAGGAAACGCCGAAGGTGCCTAGGTGGGGTTGAACTATACCATCCGCTGCCTGGTTATGGGGTTTTGCTGTGACACATCCCATCGTGTTGATCTCGTGGTGTTCATTTTTGCCCCTACCTTCTGCTTATGGCACCGATGACACTTTTCCATTTCTGCGTAGCTCACAAGCCGCCTGCGTTGGGCCCTGCACCGCCTCACTTACTCTACAGACGACGACCTGCAGCCCTCGAGGACCTCACCCAGCTGCTCGCCTCCCTCCCACCCTCGCGGGTAGCGCGCCCCCAGTCACCTCCTCCAAACGCCTAGTAAGCATTTTACCAGCAAACGGCGCCGAGGAGCCGGAGCTGACCACATTTCCAAGGGAGGCATTTCAATCGCCATGAATTGGCCTCTGCCTCTGCCTCTGTCCCTGCCTCTCCCTCAGTTATTCCGAGCTGAGTCCCAGCTGCGCCTCCGCGGCGGCTTCACTGTAGCGGGACAGGGATTTGAATCGCTGCTTGGCTGTGCCTATTGGGGAAGATGGTCAGTAGCCGTCTAAAGTCACTGCCGCATTACCATATCGGTGGTTGGTCTGGACATA
This sequence comes from Choloepus didactylus, assembly GCF_015220235.1. Taxonomy (NCBI): domain Eukaryota; kingdom Metazoa; phylum Chordata; class Mammalia; order Pilosa; family Megalonychidae; genus Choloepus; species Choloepus didactylus. Next base: position 117,061,377 of record NC_051308.1, read on the forward strand.
AGGGAAGACTCAGCGCGTACTGTGAAGCTGCCCACTAGAATTTCGCCCCCTTCCTCGGAGCTTTAGGAGTGGTTGCGGAATCTGTTGTGCTGTGGCCCTTGGAGCACTGTAGACCTCTGCGGAGCAAAACGTTTCCCTGACCGGGAATCGAACCCGGGGCGCGGCGGTGAAAGCGCCGAATCCTAGCCACTAGACCACCAGGGAGCCGGCGAGCGTGTCTTTTCCACGGTGCTCCTTCCGGGGTGTAGAAACCAGTGCACTGAGACCTGGGAAGCCCCGGCTCACCTACCTTCCCGGCGCCGCGCGCACCCCTCCAGGAATCGTCCCCGAAGGCCGGTGCCTCCCTGCTTTCTCCACGAGGCGAGCCCGCAGGCGGCGCACCGAGCTCTCTGCCGGGCCGGTGTTGTGCCCGCAAGTCCTGCCAGGTCCACAAGCCAAGGATCGATGTGGATCTCCAGGCTGTACCTCCGAACTGATCTCCAGATTCGCCTTTGCGAGGCGGCAGCGTGTCGAGAGATGGTCGCGGGAGCCAGGCCTGTGGACCTGGTTAAGGGGAGAAGGCTGGAGGGGAGGCGCCCAAGGAGAAAAGGGGGCCGAGCACCGAGACCCCGACGTCTCCATCTCCGCAGAATCGGGGACAGCCTGGAAGGAAAACTCGGTCCAGCAAGGACTCGGGGTCCTGAACTGAACTCCCGATCTTCTCCCTACAACCTGCTGCACCTGGGGTTTGCCCAGCTTAGGTGATGGAAACTCCATCATATGCTGAGTCCAAGAAACGTAGACCCTGGTGTTTTCCTCAGACCCAATATCCAACTGGTCAGCAATTCATGTTTCCTCGTCGGTCAAGTGTGGACACTGATCCACACTACGGTTTCTGAACCTGGGCAGTGTTGATGTTTTGGATCGGAGAATTCTTTGCTGGGCGGCTCTCCCGTGCATCGTAGGATATTCAGCAACATCCCTGGCCTCTGCCGGCTCCATGCCAGTAGAATGCCCCCGAACTCCACCCGCGAGCCTGCGCAATTCATGACAATCATACATGGCTCCAGACATTTCTTCTCGCCTTTTCTGGAGCCTCACTCATCTTTCGGTTCAGTCTACAGAGATACCTTGGGGGCCATTTTATTCTGCTACCCCGAACATTCCAATACAGCAGATGAGCGGTGTTGAGGGGAAGAATGTACTTAGATTGTGGTCCCCTTCCCTCTGATCCCGCTTCCCAGCACGTGCTACCATCCCGGCTCCTCCCCGATCCCACCAGAGGAGAGTTAGGTCCTGGGTCAGCCTGAGCTCTGGTGACACCGGGCGGGGAACCACATGTAGGGGAAACCACCTGCTCCTTTCGGTCCTGCCCAAGAGGAACCTCAAATGGTCCTGACGCGACATGAAAACGGAGAATCCACTCTTGTTGGGGGACGGATAGTGGGGGAGAGGTCAAAAGGAAGCGAAGAAATCCCGTCAGATTTCGGGATCTAAACTTACTACGAAATCGACCTCCTCTGGAACCGGGTCCTCCCGTCGCTGGGGAAGGTGAGTCGCGTACCGGGGTCCAGTTTGCCAGAGTACACAAAGCATGCAACATGGCCCGCCTACCAGTGACTAGGCAATCCCCAGACTTCCCACTTGGTAGCACTTGAACTTCCCTACCCAGGATTTCTGTGAATTCCAAGGACGCAATCTTTTTTGGTTTTCAACTGCCCTTATTGGAAGAAAGGACAGCATGTAAAGGAAACAGGAAAACCACCAGAGAAGGGAGAGCAAATGTCGTTGAGACTCTCCAAAACACACACCCCTCTTAATTTTAATTGCAGTTTCCCAGGTAGACACCCCCCCCCCACACACACACACACACACCGGCTTGGGCTCATTTTACTTTTAGTGCACAGCTGGTGGAACCTAACATGAATCTGGGAGGTTCATGGAAGAAGATTTGAAGTACAGTAGTCATCTTTATTTAAATATGCATTCCAAAAAAACCCATACTCGTAACAAACACATCAAGCTCACCTAGGCCATATTTATAAAGATGGTAAAGTAGAATTATACATAAACAAATGAAAATGTCATCAAAGGCCTTTAAATATATGCTACTTCCACTAAAGTTCATCTCTTCTCTTTCTCCAAGAAGAGACATCCACTGCCGGACGGAAAATCAGCATTCTAGGTCTTGCCTGTTCGTCTCTGCTCCATATCTCAGGCTCTCCTGCATCTTCTTTCCAAAAAGTCAGCTCTCCTTCAGCCTCCAAATTGCAACATCACATCCAATCCTCAGCTTAGCGAATTAGGGACCCTCCATAGGACTCCAGCTCTCTTGAAAGGAGAGGAAATTGTAAATAAATAACACAATGCTTCGTACATCTCACGGTTAGACACAACTAAAGAAAACTGTTCCCAAGATCAAAGGCCTGGAAAATTAGCTTTTTTTTTTTTTTTTTTTCTCCAGGAAAAATCCAGATGCATTGCTGATTTTTGAAGGCATTTTGCCTCTTCATCAGCCCTGCAAACAAGTGGAGGTTTATTCTCATCGTAGGGTACAATAGAGGATCTTTGGTCACAGAGGGGCAATGAGTACAGGTGTGGGCATTTGTCCCACTCTGAAATGAGAGGGGTTAAGTAACAGCATATCTTGTTCTGTGGGATGGTTTCATCAGTTTTTATGTATTTTGAAATTTACTGAGCTGTATGGGAAAGAAGAACAAAACTGGAAGACTTGTACTACCTGATTTTAAGAGTACATGAGGCATCAGGCCACACAAGTAGAGAAATGGACTGAGTTGAGAGGCCTCAAACTGACTCACACGTATATGGTCAGCTGCTTTTCAAATCAATGGGAAAGGAAACCGTTTCAGTTAACAGTGCTGAAACAACTGGGCATAGGTGTTGGGGGAATAATAAACCTTTATTTCTACCTCACACTACGCACAAAAGTTTACTCAAGGTACATCCTAGCCGGAAAAGCATACACGCTAAAGCTATAAAACATTTTGAAAATATCTTTGTGACTCGGTAGAGGGCAAGATTTATTAAACATGATGAAGACAGTGTAAGTATGAAAGAAAGAAGTGATAAATTAGGCTCATCAATATCATAAATGCCTTCTTATCAAAAGACATCGTTAAGAAAGTGAATGGCAAGCCACAGACAGGGAGAAGATACTCACAAAACACATCTGACTACAAGCCCGTATCTGGAATGTAGAACGAGCACCTCCAACCTGATAATAAAAATATCAAACCACCTGTATTAGTTAGGGTTCTCTAGGGAAACAGAATCAATGAGAGGTGTCTCTGATTATCAAATTGTAAAAGTGACTCACGCAACTGTGAGCACGCACGAGTCCAAACTCCGTAGAGCCGTCAACAAACTGTCAACTCCAAGGAAGATGTCCGATGAACTCCTCAGGAAACGAACCGGCAACTTCGATGAACTCCTCAGGAAACGAAGTGGGATCTTCGACGAACGTGTTCGATGAACTCCTCAGGAAACGAACCGGCAACTTCAACGAACTCCTCAGGAAATGCTTCACTGGGCAGCCGAAGAAGAAGTGAAGGTCCTCTATCTGTCTGCCTTATAAGTCTTCAACTGATTAATTGGATTAAATCCAGCCAATTGCATTCTCTCATTGTGGAAGGCACGCCGTTTGGTGAGTCATCAGTCACAGCTGCAGTCAATTGACTGATGATTTAATAAACCAGCCTGTTGGTTTATTAACCAGCCTCAAACGTCCTCACAGCAATTGTTAGGCCAGTGTTTGCTTGACCAGACAGCTGGGTCATCTGGCCAAGTTGACACATGAACCTAACCATCACACCAGCTAAATTCTTTAAATGGGTAAAAGACAAGAGAAGCGATAACTCAGAAGGAAAGATACACAAATGGCCTTATATGAAAAGATACATCGACGAGTGCTCAATATTATCAGTTGTCAGGGACATGGATATTAAAACCATAGAGAGAGTACACCATTCCCAGTAGAGTGGTTCAAATTATAAAGACTGAGAACACCCAACCTTGGTGAAGATGTGGAACAACCACAAGTCTCACACCTTGTTCATGGGAATGTAAACGGGTACACAACGTTGGGAAAGTTTTGGCAGGATTTATAAAAGTTTAGCACGTACCTCTCTTTGATACCAGGAATTCCACACCTAGGCATTTTTCCAAGAGAAATGAAAATATATGTCCACAAAACCGCTCCTGGAATGAGTGTTCAAAGCAGCTTTATTCATCCGGCAATGGACTACTACTCGGCAACGAAAAATGGACAGAGTTCTTGATCATCAGGGTTATCCCCAGACGGGCCCGCGGTGTCTCCGTGGCGCAATGGGTTAGCGCGTTCGGCTGTTAACCGAAAGGCTGGTGGTTCGAGCCCACCCGGGGACGACTCCGACCTTCTCAAGGTGCAGGGTGGTTTGCAGTCCTTTCAACCCCGCACACCCTCTCAGACGATTGGTACATACGAGTATGTTTAGTTTAATCACATCGAGAAGAAACCTGGGGCACTGCCCTCATCATCATTTTTACCCTCCACATGGTTTGGTTTGGTTTGGTTTGGTTTGGTTTGATTTGGTTTTTTGATAAAGGAATCTCTACCCCGTTTTGTTTGTACTATTCTTTATTTGGTCCTTCCCACATACTTTTTTTCTCACACTGCAAAACTTCTTAATAGGTTTTCAAATATACACTTATTAGAAAAAAAATCTGTTTATCACATTAGATGATTATGTAAAATAAAAACGCAAATCACACATTGACAATAACCTCTGCAGTCCAACAATACCCCCGTCAATACAAATTTACAAATACATTTTTAAAAGAAAAACTGGAGACAATAGACATTTAAACCAAGGTAACTGAGACTAGACTACATTAAGTACTTTCTTTCATCAAGTACAATGAAGTTGGCATTGCTGCTTAATAGTCACTGACAACACAATTTTAGGTGCAATTTCATACAGTAGAATATGTTGAGTCATCTCTGACTCAACATGATGTCTTCAAGGTTCATCCATGTTGTTGCACGTATCAGAACTTCATTCCTTTTCAGGACTGAACCATATTCCATTGTATGTTCTTCCAGTTTGCTAATGCTGCGGTTTTGCAAAACACTCAGAAATGGATTGCCTTTTATAAAGGGGGTTTATTTGGCTACAAAGTTACAGTCTTAAGGCCATAAAAGTTGAAATTATTCAAAGCACATTCTCTGATCACAATGGAATACAATTAGAAGTCAATAACCATCAGAGACTTAGAAAATTCACAAATATCTGGAGGTTAAACAACACACTCCTAAACAATCGGTGGGTTAAAGAAGAAATAGCAAGGGAAATTACTAAATATATAGAAACAAATGAAAATGAGAACACAACATATCAAAACTTATGGGATGCAGCAAAGGCAGTATTGAGGGGGAAATTTACAGCTCTAAATGCATACATTAAAAAGGAAGAAAGAGCTAAAATCAAAGAACTAATGGAACAACTGAAGAAGCTAGAAATTGGACACCAAACTAATCCTAAACCAAGTAGAAGAAAAGAAATAACAAGGATTAAAGCAGAAATAAATGACATAGAGAATAAATAACACCAAAGGTTTGTTCTTTGAGAAGATAAACAAGATTCACAAGCCGCTAGCTAGACCAACAAAAGCAAAAAGAGAGAAGACCCAAATAAACAGAACAATGAATGAGAGAGTGTAAGCAACCCATAGCCTGAGCAAAACAGGCCTGCAGATCTTTGGTATACAGCAGTCTGCATGACTTAGGCAGCTATATGTTTAACCTATTGTCTTTCTGAGCCAGTAAGGGAAAAAGGGTAAACTGACCTTAAAATGTAATTTTATCCAAGCAGACAGGAAGCGACAGGCTTTTAGTCTCACAAAATGAGCAAAATGTAATTATTCAAGTGTTATTCTAGTCCTTCCTGCACTACCCCTTAGGTCAAAGTAACCTGTTCCTGCATCTATGCTCCCCCCACCTTAGAAAGGCATTTGTCTTAAACCCGTATAAAAGGCTTTCTGCCCTTTTTGCATTGCTCGGTCGTCTTCCCTGTGAATGTGATGCCTGCCCGGCGTGAGAGAGTGGTCATGATCTCTCCACGACTTCTCACCCTGTAAGTATCAGAAAATTCTCATCATCTTCTTTGGCCTTTGGACTGGCATGGCCCTCTTCGGCTATGACAGAGAGGCAACATTACTGCGGGTCCCAAAAAAATTTTAAAAATTATAAGAGGATACTATGAACAACTGTATGCAAACAAACTAGATAATTTAGAGGAAATGGACAATTTCCTGGAAACACATGAACAACCTAGACTGACCAGAGAAGAAATAGAAGACCTCAACGAACCAATCACGAGCAAAGAAATCCAATCAGTCATCAAAAAGCTTCCCATAAATAATTGCCCAGGGCCAGATGGCTTCACAGGAAAATTCTATCAAAAATTCAAAAAAGAACTGACACCAATCTTGCTTAAACTCTTCCAAAACATTGAAGAAAATGGAACACTACCTAACACATTTTATGAAGCTACATCACTCTAATACCAAAACCACGTAAAGATGCTAAAAGAAAGGAAAACTACAGGCCAATCTCCCTCATGAATATAGACGCAAAAATTCTCAACAAAAATAGTTGCAAATCAAATCCAAAGGCACATTAAAAAAATCATACCCCATGACCAAGTGGGGTTCATTCCAGGCATGCAAGGTTGGTTCAACATAAGAAAATCAATCAATGTATTACAACACATTAAGAAATCAAAAGGGAAAAATCAAATGATCATCTCAATAGATGCTGAAAGAGCATTTGACAAAATCCAGCATCCATTTTTGATTAAAAAAAAATAAAAAACAAACAAATGAACAAACAAAGAAAAACACTTTCAAAGGTAGGAATTGAAGGAAACTTCCTCAATATAATAAAGGGCATATATGAAAAACCCACGGCCAGCATAGTACTTTGCACAGGCCAGTACTTAATGTAGTCTAGTCTCAGTTACCTTGGTTTAAATGTCTATTGTCTCCAGTTTTTCTTTTAAAAATGTATTTGTAAATTTGTATTGACGGGGGTATTGTTGGACTGCAGAGGTTATTGTCAATGTGTGATTTGCGTTTTTATTTTACATAATCATCTAATGTGATAAACAGATTTTTTTTCTAATAAGTGTATATTTGAAAACCTATTAAGAAGTTTTGCAGTGTGAGAAAAAAAGTATGTGGGAAGGACCAAATAAAGAATAGTACAAACAAAACGGGGTAGAGATTCCTTTATCAAAAAACCAAATCAAACCAAACCAAACCAAACCAAACCAAACCATGTGGAGGGTAAAAATGATGATGAGGGCAGTGCCCCAGGTTTCTTCTCGATGTGATTAAACTAAACATACTCGTATGTACCAATCGTCTGAGAGGGTGTGCGGGGTTGAAAGGACTGCAAACCACCCTGCACCTTGAGAAGGTCGGAGTCGTCCCCGGGTGGGCTCGAACCACCAGCCTTTCGGTTAACAGCCGAACGCGCTAACCCATTGCGCCACGGAGACACCGCGGGCCCGTCTGGGGATAACCCTGATGATCAAGAACTCTGTCCATTTTTCGTTGCCGAGTAGTAGTCCATTGCCGGATGAATAAAGCTGCTTTGAACACTCATTCCAGGAGCGGTTTTGTGGACATATATTTTCATTTCTCTTGGAAAAATGCCTAGGTGTGGAATTCCTGGTATCAAAGAGAGGTACGTGCTAAACTTTTATAAATCCTGCCAAAACTTTCCCAACGTTGTGTACCCGTTTACATTCCCATGAACAAGGTGTGAGACTTGTGGTTGTTCCACATCTTCACCAAGGTTGGGTGTTCTCAGTCTTTATAATTTGAACCACTCTACTGGGAATGGTGTACTCTCTCTATGGTTTTAATATCCATGTCCCTGACAACTGATAATATTGAGCACTCGTCGATGTATCTTTTCATATAAGGCCATTTGTGTATCTTTCCTTCTGAGTTATCGCTTCTCTTGTCTTTTACCCATTTAAAGAATTTAGCTGGTGTGATGGTTAGGTTCATGTGTCAACTTGGCCAGATGACCCAGCTGTCTGGTCAAGCAAACACTGGCCTAACAATTGCTGTGAGGACGTTTGAGGCTGGTTAATAAACCAACAGGCTGGTTTATTAAATCATCAGTCAATTGACTGCAGCTGTGACTGATGACTCACCAAACGGCGTGCCTTCCACAATGAGAGAATGCAATTGGCTGGATTTAATCCAATTAATCAGTTGAAGACTTATAAGGCAGACAGATAGAGGACCTTCACTTCTTCTTCGGCTGCCCAGTGAAGCATTTCCTGAGGAGTTCGTTGAAGTTGCCGGTTCGTTTCCTGAGGAGTTCATCGAACACGTTCGTCGAAGATCCCACTTCGTTTCCTGAGGAGTTCATCGAAGTTGCCGGTTCGTTTCCTGAGGAGTTCATCGGACATCTTCCTTGGAGTTGACAGTTTGTTGACGGCTCTACGGAGTTTGGACTCGTGCGTGCTCACAGTTGCGTGAGTCACTTTTACAATTTGATAATCAGAGACACCTCTCATTGATTCTGTTTCCCTAGAGAACCCTAACTAATACAGGTGGTTTGATATTTTTATTATCAGGTTGGAGGTGCTCGTTCTACATTCCAGATACGGGCTTGTAGTCAGATGTGTTTTGTGAGTATCTTCTCCCTGTCTGTGGCTTGCCATTCACTTTCTTAACGATGTCTTTTGATAAGAAGGCATTTATGATATTGATGAGCCTAATTTATCACTTCTTTCTTTCATACTTACACTGTCTTCATCATGTTTAATAAATCTTGCCCTCTACCGAGTCACAAAGATATTTTCAAAATGTTTTATAGCTTTAGCGTGTATGCTTTTCCGGCTAGGATGTACCTTGAGTAAACTTTTGTGCGTAGTGTGAGGTAGAAATAAAGGTTTATTATTCCCCCAACACCTATGCCCAGTTGTTTCAGCACTGTTAACTGAAACGGTTTCCTTTCCCATTGATTTGAAAAGCAGCTGACCATATACGTGTGAGTCAGTTTGAGGCCTCTCAACTCAGTCCATTTCTCTACTTGTGTGGCCTGATGCCTCATGTACTCTTAAAATCAGGTAGTACAAGTCTTCCAGTTTTGTTCTTCTTTCCCATACAGCTCAGTAAATTTCAAAATACATAAAAACTGATGAAACCATCCCACAGAACAAGATATGCTGTTACTTAACCCCTCTCATTTCAGAGTGGGACAAATGCCCACACCTGTACTCATTGCCCCTCTGTGACCAAAGATCCTCTATTGTACCCTACGATGAGAATAAACCTCCACTTGTTTGCAGGGCTGATGAAGAGGCAAAATGCCTTCAAAAATCAGCAATGCATCTGGATTTTCCTGGAGAAAAAAAAAAAAAAAAAAGCTAATTTTCCAGGCCTTTGATCTTGGGAACAGTTTTCTTTAGTTGTGTCTAACCGTGAGATGTACGAAGCATTGTGTTATTTATTTACAATTTCCTCTCCTTTCAAGAGAGCTGGAGTCCTATGGAGGGTCCCTAATTCGCTAAGCTGAGGATTGGATGTGATGTTGCAATTTGGAGGCTGAAGGAGAGCTGACTTTTTGGAAAGAAGATGCAGGAGAGCCTGAGATATGGAGCAGAGACGAACAGGCAAGACCTAGAATGCTGATTTTCCGTCCGGCAGTGGATGTCTCTTCTTGGAGAAAGAGAAGAGATGAACTTTAGTGGAAGTAGCATATATTTAAAGGCCTTTGATGACATTTTCATTTGTTTATGTATAATTCTACTTTACCATCTTTATAAATATGGCCTAGGTGAGCTTGATGTGTTTGTTACGAGTATGGGTTTTTTTGGAATGCATATTTAAATAAAGATGACTACTGTACTTCAAATCTTCTTCCATGAACCTCCCAGATTCATGTTAGGTTCCACCAGCTGTGCACTAAAAGTAAAATGAGCCCAAGCCGGTGTGTGTGTGTGTGTGTGGGGGGGGGGTGTCTACCTGGGAAACTGCAATTAAAATTAAGAGGGGTGTGTGTTTTGGAGAGTCTCAACGACATTTGCTCTCCCTTCTCTGGTGGTTTTCCTGTTTCCTTTACATGCTGTCCTTTCTTCCAATAAGGGCAGTTGAAAACCAAAAAAGATTGCGTCCTTGGAATTCACAGAAATCCTGGGTAGGGAAGTTCAAGTGCTACCAAGTGGGAAGTCTGGGGATTGCCTAGTCACTGGTAGGCGGGCCATGTTGCATGCTTTGTGTACTCTGGCAAACTGGACCCCGGTACGCGACTCACCTTCCCCAGCGACGGGAGGACCCGGTTCCAGAGGAGGTCGATTTCGTAGTAAGTTTAGATCCCGAAATCTGACGGGATTTCTTCGCTTCCTTTTGACCTCTCCCCCACTATCCGTCCCCCAACAAGAGTGGATTCTCCGTTTTCATGTCGCGTCAGGACCATTTGAGGTTCCTCTTGGGCAGGACCGAAAGGAGCAGGTGGTTTCCCCTACATGTGGTTCCCCGCCCGGTGTCACCAGAGCTCAGGCTGACCCAGGACCTAACTCTCCTCTGGTGGGATCGGGGAGGAGCCGGGATGGTAGCACGTGCTGGGAAGCGGGATCAGAGGGAAGGGGACCACAATCTAAGTACATTCTTCCCCTCAACACCGCTCATCTGCTGTATTGGAATGTTCGGGGTAGCAGAATAAAATGGCCCCCAAGGTATCTCTGTAGACTGAACCGAAAGATGAGTGAGGCTCCAGAAAAGGCGAGAAGAAATGTCTGGAGCCATGTATGATTGTCATGAATTGCGCAGGCTCGCGGGTGGAGTTCGGGGGCATTCTACTGGCATGGAGCCGGCAGAGGCCAGGGATGTTGCTGAATATCCTACGATGCACGGGAGAGCCGCCCAGCAAAGAATTCTCCGATCCAAAACATCAACACTGCCCAGGTTCAGAAACCGTAGTGTGGATCAGTGTCCACACTTGACCGACGAGGAAACATGAATTGCTGACCAGTTGGATATTGGGTCTGAGGAAAAACACCAGGGTCTACGTTTCTTGGACTCAGCATATGATGGAGTTTCCATCACCTAAGCTGGGCAAACCCCAGGTGCAGCAGGTTGTAGGGAGAAGATCGGGAGTTCAGTTCAGGACCCCGAGTCCTTGCTGGACCGAGTTTTCCTTCCAGGCTGTCCCCGATTCTGCGGAGATGGAGACGTCGGGGTCTCGGTGCTCGGCCCCCTTTTCTCCTTGGGCGCCTCCCCTCCAGCCTTCTCCCCTTAACCAGGTCCACAGGCCTGGCTCCCGCGACCATCTCTCGACACGCTGCCGCCTCGCAAAGGCGAATCTGGAGATCAGTTCGGAGGTACAGCCTGGAGATCCACATCGATCCTTGGCTTGTGGACCTGGCAGGACTTGCGGGCACAACACCGGCCCGGCAGAGAGCTCGGTGCGCCGCCTGCGGGCTCGCCTCGTGGAGAAAGCAGGGAGGCACCGGCCTTCGGGGACGATTCCTGGAGGGGTGCGCGCGGCGCCGGGAAGGTAGGTGAGCCGGGGCTTCCCAGGTCTCAGTGCACTGGTTTCTACACCCCGGAAGGAGCACCGTGGAAAAGACACGCTCGCCGGCTCCCTGGTGGTCTAGTGGCTAGGATTCGGCGCTTTCACCGCCGCGCCCCGGGTTCGATTCCCGGTCAGGGAAACGTTTTGCTCCGCAGAGGTCTACAGTGCTCCAAGGGCCACAGCACAACAGATTCCGCAACCACTCCTAAAGCTCCGAGGAAGGGGGCGAAATTCTAGTGGGCAGCTTCACAGTACGCGCTGAGTCTTCCCTTATGTCCAGACCAACCACCGATATGGTAATGCGGCAGTGACTTTAGACGGCTACTGACCATCTTCCCCAATAGGCACAGCCAAGCAGCGATTCAAATCCCTGTCCCGCTACAGTGAAGCCGCCGCGGAGGCGCAGCTGGGACTCAGCTCGGAATAACTGAGGGAGAGGCAGGGACAGAGGCAGAGGCAGAGGCCAATTCATGGCGATTGAAATGCCTCCCTTGGAAATGTGGTCAGCTCCGGCTCCTCGGCGCCGTTTGCTGGTAAAATGCTTACTAGGCGTTTGGAGGAGGTGACTGGGGGCGCGCTACCCGCGAGGGTGGGAGGGAGGCGAGCAGCTGGGTGAGGTCCTCGAGGGCTGCAGGTCGTCGTCTGTAGAGTAAGTGAGGCGGTGCAGGGCCCAACGCAGGCGGCTTGTGAGCTACGCAGAAATGGAAAAGTGTCATCGGTGCCATAAGCAGAAGGTAGGGGCAAAAATGAACACCACGAGATCAACACGATGGGATGTGTCACAGCAAAACCCCATAACCAGGCAGCGGATGGTATAGTTCAACCCCACCTAGGCACCTTCGGCGTTTCCTCTTTTCCAGTCTATCCTCCCAAGAGGTGTGGAGATAAATACTGTATCCGTTGTAACCCTAGAGGAGAGCGAGACCCAGGCAGGTGACGCCGAGTGACCCGACAGAGGCAGCCTGTGCAGTAAGCAGATGAGGCAGCGCAGTGGCTGGAGGTCTGCGGAGGCTGCTTCAAGGCGGCAGAGGTGGCGGTACGGTGGGCGGTGGTGGGCGGCTGGGGCGCTAATGACTTGGGCGAGAGCAATTTGGAAGGATGGCGGCGGGCGGGTGGCGGGGAGGGTGGTGACCGTGCGTGTGCAGTGAAGAGAGAGGAGGCTTTGCAGTGTGCGGGCGGGATGCATGTGCATACTTCCGTGGCATTGTAGATGCCACGACCACGAAGGTGGTTTTTCCAGGGCAAGGTTGGCCCACTGCACCCAGGGGCCTGCTGACCCCTGCGATTTCCCCACATGCGGGAATCTCGGCTGCATAATGTGTTGGTGGGGAGCTGCGTGCGCGCTGTGTCCCGACGTTTTCTCTTGTCAAGATAGAGTGGCGATTTCCCCGCCAGCGGGGGTTGGTCGGCAGTGCTCCTCTCCTGCGCCCGCCTTACCTAACCTCTGCTGATTTCTCCCCAGCTCTTTTCAGCGCTCCGAGCTCGGCCTGCCCGGATGCCGACAAGGCCACACAGCCGCGCTTAACTTACGCTTGCGCTTAACTTACGCTTGCGCTCCCGCTGCACACCCGGCACAGGGAGTCGGGCTCTGCCTGAGGTTTCCGCCTCAGGGCGGGGGTATTGCTCGCGGGAGGGACCCGGCCGGTTTAGCTTGCTCCTGCAGGACAAAGGGACTTCAACTGGCCTCGCCCTGTGGGGAAGGCATGCGACATGTGCCCTTCCCACGTGAGGAGAAGGCCTTTCCAGAGTCTCGTCGGGGGACCGAAGGAAGGAGGGGCCTCTTTCAGGAAGAAGAAAGCATGGTGGCCTGTGGTCGCAGGGAGGCTCCGTGGAGCCGAGCGCCCGACCTCTGCCTGGGTTATACAGATGCTTCCATATCACTCGGCTTGCTCCTCCCCCTCCCCGTCCTCCTCCTCCTCTTCTATCCTGGTGTTCTCCGAGTCCCTATCTTCCTTTTGTGCCTGGGAACCTCCCTCCTTCCACCCCAGATCACGCATTTCCTTGGGTTGTTCTGAGCTTTCCATAAGGGCAGAAAGGTGAGACGTGCCTTTAGTGTCCGAGAATTGTGATCTCGTCGTATTATTTTCATCAGTAATACCACCCGAATCAGTATTATCATCTAACTCATTTTTTCTAGCAGTTGCTTAGCTTTGACGTCTGAATATATTGATATACCTTTAAACACTACAGTTACCCTTGAATCATCAGTTGGTTCTGTTCTCTCATTATCAAAACTAATGCCGCAGAGAATACTTCAGGTAAGTATGCCTCGCAATTATTTTTCTTGTATCCATCCTACCGCCAACCAAACTACCTGTGAGAATTTTTGCCAACACTCAGGCCCTTGAGGGCAAATTTCCCTAGATTGGCACCATCTCAGGTTGAGGACTCTGGGCAGTTGGCACAACATGCTGGCTTCCTTGGCACTGATTTATTTTTCTCTGCTCTCTTCTGCTTTGTTTGCCTGGTGCCAACTTCCTAATATGAAGTGGCCAGTTCGGGCTATACTTTCTTTCACTGGGCAAGGATAACGTGGAGGGCATTCCCACATGGAGCCCGTGGCCTCCTCTCCTCCAAAGACCCGTCCAAGCCACAGGGAATCCCAGAATTCCTCACCCACGTGTAGCGTTTCCACACCCAGGGCTGTGTGAGTGTGTGTGGGGAGTGGGGGGGCTGTGTTGAGGTGTCAAGGGATAGCCTTTTGGGAAGAGATAGTTAATGGATGGGGCTTGCCTGGGTAGACGGTGCAGAACACCCCCTGGTTGCAGGAGGCCTGTGAGCAAGCGGTAAGGGAAAAGCTCTCACCATGCTTCCTTTCTCTGGTGTGGCATCCGAGTCACCCAGGGACTCTAAATTCAGCTTTACCCTCCAGGTGATTTTGAAGGTCTAGTTGTCAAAGGAAGAGAAAACAATATATTTTATTTAACTGTGTGGCTTGTGTGTTTGTTTGCTTGCTTGACGGATAGCTTTCAAAAGTTTAGACCTAAGGCCCTTGGTAAGCCTGCAACTAACACTTGCAGGTGTCAGTGGAGAACGTAGAAATGCAGACCTCAAAGCTCCCTCTGCCCTGAGGCCGAGTGCCAACTCTAGTTTATTGGGTCTCTTCTGTTCAGTGTTCTTGAGGACAAGGAGAACAAAGGTCAAGGTTTATCCCAGGCGAATTTGAGAAGTCCCGAAGGAGGTGGTCCTCACCACCCTAAGGTGGAACCCCAATTCCCACCTCCCAGCGTAAGGGTGATGCGATCTGGCCCTGCCCCTTCAAATCCCAGGGTTCTTTGTAAAAGGCAGTCTTGACTTTACAAACCGTAGAAGGGGAAGTTTAAAAAGTACACGAGAAATCGTGGCCACAGACTTGACCTCTAGTGGATTTTCCCGTTCGAGTACACAGCCTGGGTAGTCAGGGGAACCTTAGGGCATCAGGATTGATGTGGTGTTCCCCAAGTGCCTGTCAGAGGCAAGATCAGAAACTCTCGGGAGGAGAATATGCTCATCGTGAGACATTTGAAGAGGATCAACTAGCATCTAGAATTCAGTTACAAAACCGTAGGAAGGAAATCCCGTGTATTTGGCAGTTTAGAATTCTTTTTGGAAGGCAGAGATGAAAAGAGAACTTAGAAAATACTCCGAACTGAATGGAAATTCATGTGCTGTGTACACGGCAGAAGGTGCAGCTAAGCCAGTCCTTAGAGGACAATATTCAGCTTTCCACGTCAATATGAGATACTTAGGATGATCATCAGTGAGCTGAGACTCCCAGTCGAAAGACTTTTACATGAAGGCTGAAAATGGCCAAAGCAGATGGGAGCCATAACAGCCTCTTCAACAAATGGAGCTGGGAGATCTGGATTTCCATATCCAAAAGAATGAAAGAGGACCCCTATCTCACACCCTACACAAAAATTAACTCAAAATGCATCAAAGACTACTTAGTACCATAAAACTGCTAGAAGGTAATGTAGGGAAACATCTGCACGACCCTGTATTAGGAGGTCCCTTCTTAGACCTTACCCCCAAAGCACAAGCAATGAAAGAAAAAATAGATAAATTGGAACTCCTGAAAACCAAAAGCTTCTGTACCTCAAAGGAATTTGTCAAAAAGGTGAAGAGGCTGCCAACTCAATGGGAAAGAAATATTTGGAGACCATGTATCTGATAAAAGTCTGATATCTTGCACATGTGAAGAAACCCTACAACTCAATGACAAAAGTACAAACGACCCAATTAGAAAAGATATGAAAAGACGTTTCTCTGAAGAGGAAATACACATGGCTAAAAAACACATGAAAAAAAGAAGTGTTCATCTTCACTAGCTATGAGGGAGATGCAGATTAAGACCACAATGAGATACCATCTCATACCAATTAGAATGGCTGCCATTAAACAAACAGGAAACTACAAATGCTGGAGAGGATGTGGAGAGATTGGAACGCCTCTTCATTGTTGGTGGGACCGTATAACGGTACAGCCACTCTGGAAGACAGTCTGGCAGTTCCTCAGAAAACTAGATCTCGAGTTACCCTTCCATCCAGCAGTTTCACTTCTCGGTATATGTTCTCCGAAAGCAGTGACACGAACAGATGTTTGCATGCCGATGTTCATAGTGGCATTATTCACAATTGCCAAGAGATGGAAACAATCTGAATGCCCTCCAACAGATGAGTGGATACACAGAATGTGGTACATACACGCGATGGAATACTACGCGGCAGTAAGAAGGAACGAGGTCGTGAAACATATGACAACATGGATGAACCTCGAAGACAGAATGCTGAGTGAAATAAGCCAGGCGCAAAAAGAGAGACTGTGTGTTACCACTAATGTGAACTCTGTGAAAAATGTAAAATCAATGTCTCATGTGGCAGAAGGTAGGGGAGGTAGAGATAGACAGCAACTAGTGAAGCAGGAACGATAACCTAAGAAGAACAGATAAGGTGTGCAGAGTAATCTTAATGTTATGGGAATGCTCAGGAACGACTATGGTTTGTTAATTTCGGTGGGGGTGCGGGTGGGGGTGGGGGGCGGGTTATGCTAGCAACATGTTGGAAGCAATGTAGTTATTTTAGGTTATTCGTTTTTCTGATTGTCTTGTTTGGTTTGAAATGTTTTCTTTGTTTTTTAATTTTTTTGATAAATATAGTTAAAAAACAAAACAAAACAAACACCCACATGTGAGCAGAAATTCAATATGAAAGCAGGAGTTTAGAAAGTAGAAATAAAAGACAGAAGAATAGACGAAGGACGTTAAGTATGGGTTCTCCAGTGAGTTGTGCGGGTTTGGTTTGGCTTTCTCGGGGCCGCTGCTCCTGGCAGGGGGGCCCCCCGGTATTGGGATGCAACGGATGGGCTGAGTGAGTGCACTTGCTAATCCAAGCCTTCAAAAGGGTAGGGAGGGGGTGGAGCCAAGAGCCGCAGGGCACCCAGTGCATTGGCCGGGAATCGAACCCGGGTCTCCCGCGTGGGAGGCGAGAATTCTACCACTGAACCACCAATGCTACTCTCAACTCAGCCTCACAGCACTCGGCTCCAGGTAGACAGGGGAGGTAACGATGAGGCTCAGCTTCCCTGGGCACCACGGTCTTCCTACTCTCCCTTTCACGCTCGTACGGCAGTGGCCTTCCAGAGCCACGAAGCATCGCGCCCAAACTTACACTGCCGTTCCTTAGGATTTGAGACCTTAATCTCCGCACCGAGCTGCTGCACCGTGCTTGCGCTTTTCTTTAGCCGTGGCCTCGAAATCAGCGTTTCCTCCAGGTCTTTCAGGAGGGATGTGGGTGATCTCAGCGAGTATCGTCTCGACCCTTTAGGACCTCATATGTCTTTTTGTCCGGCCTGCAGGGGAAAGAGCCGCCACGTTTCCGGCTTCTCCGAACACCCGACGAGTGGTTGCGCGGTTCGTGGGAGCCAATGTGGTTAGATTTGATCACCCCCAACATTCGCCGCACCCCGGCTCCTCTCGCTCCCACCGGACGGCAGTGACGTCCTGGCTCAGCCTGAGCCCCGGAGACGCTTAGCTATGAGGGACATGTCGGGGAAACCAGCCGCCCCTTTGGTCCTGTCCAAGAGGAGCCCCCAAAGAGTCCTGACTGGAGAGAAAGGCGCTGAGTCCTCTCCTGTTCGGGAAGGTGCTGGGGAGAACTAGCTCAAAGGGGAGGGAAGAAATCCCGCGAGATTCCCATAGCTAAAAGGACCAAGACGACGACCTCCTCGGGAACCGGTTGCTCCCATGGCTGGCCTCCAGTTTGCCCAAGTACACAAAGCAGACGACCTTGACCCGCCTACCACGGAGTATGCAATCCCTAGTCCTCTGTGACGAAGAGCAATTAAGCTTCCCTTTCCGGCAGCTCTGTGGATCCCAAGGATGCAACTGCCCTTCCTTGAAGAAAGGATCCTGTGTGAAGGAGCTAGGGAATCCACTGTAGTCGGAAAAGCCACACTGAGTGCCACCATCACAAGCACTCCGCCCTTAGTTTTGATTGCATTTTCCCAGGTAAACTCGCCAGGTTGGGCCCATTTTACTTTCTAAATGCACTGTTTCTGGGACCTAAGATGAGGCTAGGAGGGTCGCTGATGAACATTTGAAGTATTACGGTCATCTTACTCACTTCAAAACACTGTGTCATAAACACACCAAGCTCACCTGTACCAACGCGCCCCTCACCCCTCCCCCGCCCCTAGACGGGAAGGAAAAATTATATATAGCCAAAGAAAAATGTTAAACATGGCCTTAAAAACTGCTGTTTCCACTGAAGTTCCTCTTCGCTGGATATGCCCATCCAGGATGTTCTCTTTCTGACAGCCACTCCCAGACATGGCAAGCGGTTTTCTGTTTCCAGGCTTTTCTTCTCCACTCTGCATCTCATTCTTACACCCGTGTTCTTTCACAGGCAGTGAAAAGTCAACTCTGCCTCAGTCTCCAGCTTGCAACGGAGGGCTCTGTCTTTCCTAGCAGGAAGGGGAAATTAGAAATCTCACAAGGCTTTCTTTGAACATTTCATGGTTGTGCATAACTAAAGAAACTTTTCCTAAAACCAAAATCCTGCCTGAAAAGTGAGTTTGTTTATTAGTTAGTTAGTTAGTTAGTTAGTTAGTTAGAAGTTTGTCTGTCTGGTTGGTTGGTTGGTTGGTTGGCTGTTTTTCAGGAAAATATCCAGACTCAGTGCTGAGTGTTGAAGACACCCCCCCTCCCCGCCCCCGCGGTTGCAGCAGAGGATTTGTGGCCACTAGGGGGCAACCAGTACATGTGAGCACCTGTGTCTCACCCTGAAGAGAGAGGGTTTGAACTTCAAACATCATACTTTGATCCGTGTGACAGTTATCCCGGTTTCTGCACATTTCAAACTTTAGTGAGCCTTGTGTAGAGGAAGAGAACTGTACTGTCTGACTTTGCGACTCCCTAGAAGCTACGCAAGGCAAGGCAGTTTTGCTAGTGACAACAGGATGCACAAATAGATAGGTGGAGAATTAAGAGATCGGAAAAGAAGCGACGGGGTCAACTGGTTTTGAGTGAGTGCAGTTGAACAGGGAAGGGTAGGATGCTGGGCAAGAGGCGGTGCCGAAGGCCCTTGGGACTTGGCGCGGAACACTGCGAATACCGGGCGCCTAAGACCTGGGGCTGGTTGCATTCGTCCAGTGCCTGCCACCACTCGGTAGGTGTCAAGCAAGCGCCACGGAGTGCGGGAGAGTGGAGTCAGGAAAAGAAGCTGTTTCCGCCCGGTTTCGAACCGGGGACCTTTCGCGTGTGAGGCGAACGTGATAACCACTACACTACGGAAACCGCACGGCCTACCGCTGCTGGTGTTGCGTCCTGGAAAATCCCGCCCTGCTGTCCCCAACCGTTGTGGTTTGCAATGTACCAAACTCAACTGGGTTTCGAAAAATTCGTGCACCAGCAGCCAAGTGGCGGAAAAAGGTCTCGGAGAGCACCGCGAGATTCTTTGGGGCAGAGGAGACTGCTGCGACCCAAAGGCCCTGGCTTAGGGTTTTGCGCCTAAGGACCCCGAGCCCCACACGCTGGATTCAGTCTTCCGCATCTCGCTTGGTTCTGGAACTAAGCGCCCATGGACAGGATTCGCCTTGACAGGCTCTCCAGCTCCCGGGAGCTGCAGGAGCCGGCCGTTTCTGCTGCTCCGCCGCGTCCCCGACGCTCCCCACCGCGGACACCGCGCCTCCCGGGTTGCGGACGAGAGTCTCGGTGGCACTCTTCACGGCACCGGCGCTCGGGGTTCTTGGCTCCTGACAAATGATCCATGCTTCGAGTTCACCCGGGGATTCCTCCTTTGCCTGCCGCTGTCGCTCTTTCTATTCCACTCAGTTGAAGTCCAGTACTTCCGTCACGCCTTCGGGTTTTCGCCGGTACCGAGGCAAAGCCTCGAACCTTCGACGCAGGTCCACACACAGTCGGCCGCCTATGCTGAATTCCTTTGAAGGCTAGTCTTGAGGCCGAGTAACGACTGCAAAAGTGTCAGGGCGGTGACCAGGTGGAGGACCCAGGGACAAGCCCACACAGATTTCACAATCGCTCCAATGATTCCTTACCTGTCTTGAGTTTCTCTTCCAAGGGCACTTTTATTCACCCTTTTCCATACTTGAGCCATCGTTTTGTTTGCCTTTTAAATACTTCCTGCTCAACAGGTCGTGGACTGCCAGTTTTCACACAGACCCAAGGGCGGTTTTCAGAGAAAGGTAGCGTCTGGAGACGTCTACACGTTGTCCTCACAACAAAAAGCCAAAGGGGAGAGAGAGTTTCTTTTTGCTGAAAGACCGTCACATTCTCTCTCCCTCCCTCCATCTCTCTCTCTCTCTCTCCCTCACTCTCTGTTTCTCTCTCTCTTTCTCTGATGTCGGGGAAGATTGTGCGATTTTCGCCCCAACAATGTATTTTCTTTTGCGGTGGTTTCAGTGCTCCTTTCACTCCAGAAGTTCAGGGGATTCCAATCCGGAGAAGTCGAGGGTCACGTGCTCACTGGAAAGCTGATCGCGGTGTTTGGCATGTCCTGCTTTCCCTCAAACTGGAGACGTGGCGCGACTGGTCTAAGGTATCTTCCCCAGCGATGGAGGGCCCAGCTCAAGACCAAGCGGACTTCATGGTAGCTTTAGATCAGAAAATTTCATGACTCTTTCCACCCCCAATCCGCCACTCCTTCTCTCTTGTGTCTTCTCTCCCGCCTACCCTGACCACGAAGAGTAAGAGGTTTCACCACCTTCCTATCGGGTCAGGACCCTTTAGGGCCCCTCCTTGATAGGACAAAGGGGACAATTATCCTTCTCCTACAGGAGCGGAAAGGGCAGGCAGCATCACGGGACCTGCAACTCTCCATGTGAGCCCTAGAACCCCGCGCCACCTGCGACTCGCCGGTTTCTTGCTAATCCGGTAAAGTCCCACCCCAAGATTCTGTGCTACCTGATGCGATCCGGCTAAAGGAGTCGCACCAAGGTGGCCTCAGCCATGTTCCTGGGCCTCGAGGACAGACCAGGAAGAGCAGATTCAGAGTGGCAGCGGCAATGGCGACCCAAACCCAGCATCCGAATTCAATTTCCTCAAACCCTAAATTCTGAGCGAGTCGAGGGTCGCGCGTTAAATTGACCACCCCTCCTTTGTCAGAAGAGTCATTTGCTCAAATGCAGAGATCACGAAAGGGAAGGATTTTATTGGCCAACGTCTACACTTCGCAGACGAGAAAACATGAATCTGTGACCAATAGGGTGCAGGGTTATGGGGGAGACACGGGCGTCAAGGAGAAGTCTGTTTTGTTGTTGTTGTTTTGTTTTGTTTTTGTTTTGTTATGTTTATCTGTTGGTTTCTTTGATTTTCAGCAGTGTTGGAAGGATGGAGTTACCATCAACTAATATTGAAAACTGCAGGTGCAGAAGGTTTCCTGGGGGAACATCCAGGGTTCAAGTCAAAGCCTGGGAGGGCTTGGGAGGCTTGCTTGAAAGAGAACTCCACCCAAGAGGTGTGCATCTGTCTAGGTCCACTTGCCTGTGTATGTGCTGGAAACGCTGGGGTTTGGGGAGAGGGGCTCAGTGATGGGCCCATTCTCACCCGCGGTGCTTCCTCTCTTACCTCCTCCCGGCAGCCTCAGCCTCGTCTACTGCCCTTGATCAGGAGACAGTCTCTCCTAACGCTGCCTCCTTGGAATGGCGTATCCCTAGATCAGTTCGTTGGAGCTACCGAGACCATCAACGCACTCCGTGACTTACGGACCTGGAGGGTTTCCCAGGCGCGCCCATGGGCCTGGCAGAACGCTGGGTGCTTCTCATGCTGGCTGGTCTTTTGGAGAAAGCAGGGAGAAACGACCTTCGGGGACATCCCTGGAGGGGTTGGCGGCGTCCGGAAGGGTAGGCGGGCCATAGCTTCTCCCAGCTCGGTGCAAGGAGCGATACAGTCGGCAGGATACAGAAAAGAAAAGGAGCAAGCTGAGCTCCCTTGTCGTCCACAGCCTAGTTATCTGGTGTATTCACTTCGACTTTGCGGTTTGGTTCCCGGTGGGCGAACCCCTTTGCAATGTCTCTCTTCACGCTGGAAACTTCCCCTTCGTCCGCCTAATAGTAGTGTGCCGCGGAATCCAAATGCACACGTGCCGGCGCAAGGAACCCCAAAATGCCGGTGAGGGGGAATAGAGAAGTCCAGCTGGGCGCGTCCTAAACCCGGTGCTGGCCACCCAGCCGCTTAGCTTGCTGTAGGAGGCCCTCTTCGAAACACTTCCCCCTTCTTTTCCAGAGGACGCAGAGGTTCTTGCCTTATCTGCATCACACGCAGGGAAGAGTGGCTTACGAGGGTTCCTGAGCATCCGCCCAGGTCTACAGAGCCATGCCATGCAGAGATTCGAATCCCCGTCGGGCCACCTTCCCGTCGGGTCCGCGTACTTTGCCACCGCCTCCCAAAGGGCGCAGTTCCGACTGAGCTCCGAGTAACTGAGGCAGAGGCTGGGCCAGAGGCAGAGAGGCAGAGGCAGAGGCCAATTCATGGCGATTGGAATGCCTCCCTTGGAAATGACGGGGTCAGCTCCTGCTCCTCGGCTCCGTTTGCTGTTAAAACGCTTACCGGGCGTTTGGAGGAGGTGAGTGGGCGCGCGCTACCCGCGAGGGTGGGAGGGAGGCGAGCGGCTGGGTGAGGTCCTCGAGGGCTGCAGGTCGTCGTCTGTAGAGTAAGTGAGGCGGTGCAGGGCCCAACGCAGGCGGCTTGTGAGCTACGCAGAAATGGAAAAGTGTCATCGGTGCCATGAGCGGAAGGTAGGGGTAAAAATGAACACCACAAGATCAACACGATGGGACGTGTCAAAGCAAAACCCCATAACCCGGCAACGGATGGAATAGTTCACCCCAGCTAGGAACCGCGCGCATTTCCTCTTTTCCAGTCTATCGTCCCAAGAGGTGTGGAGATAAATATGTGTCCGTTGTAACCCTAGAGGAGAGTGAGACCCAGGGAGGTGACGCCGAGTGACGCGACAGACGCAGCCTGTGAGGTATGCAGATGAGGCAGCGCAGTGGCTGGAGGTCTGCGGCGGCTGCTTCAAGGCGGCGGAGGGGGCGGTGCCGTGGGCCGTGGTTGGCGGCTGGGGCGCGAGTGACTGTGGCGAGAGCGGTTTCGAAGGATGGCGGCGGGCGGGTGGCGGGGAGGGTGGTGAGCGTGCGAGTGCAGTGAAGAGAGAGGGGACTGCAGTGTGCGGGCGGGGTGCGTGTGCATACTTACCTGGCAGCGGAGATGCCATGGTCACGAAGGTGGTTTTCCCAGGGCGAGGCTGGTCCATTGCACTCCGGGGTCCCTCTCGCGGGGCGGCGGGGGTGGGGGGTGGGGTGGGGGTTGGGTTGCGGGCTAGCTTTCCCGACGTTCTCCGTTGTCGTTGTCACGATGATAGACCTGCGGTTTCTCGGCCAGCGGGGGCGGTGGGCGGTACTCCCCTCCCGCACCCGCCTTACCTAACCTCTGCTGTTTTCTCGCTGAACTCTTTCCAGCGCTCTGAGCTCGGCCTGCCCGGATCCCGACAGGCCACACAGCCGCGCTTAACTTAACGCTTTTTGTTTCCCTCTCCCTCTCCCTCCCCTCCCCTCCCTCCTCCTATCCTCCCCTCGTCCAAGCCCCGGCCCGTTTGCCCCAATTCCCGTTTTTCTCCGACCAGGCACCTCACGCCCAAGGCTCCTCATGCTGCCGCCTCTCCCACCTGCCTCGCGCTCCCTCCCGCCAACCGGCCGCACACCCAGAACAGAGAGTCCGGCTCTGGCTCCGGTTTCCGCTTCAGGGCGGGGGGATTGCTCGCGGGAGGGACCCGGCCGGTTTAGCTTGCTCCTGCAGGAGAAAGGTGGGAAGGCATGGGACATGTGCCCTTCCCATGTGAGGAGAAGGCCTTTCCAGAGTCTCGCCGGTGGACTGAAGGAAGGAGGGGCCTCTTTGAGGCAGAAGGAAGCATGGTGGCCTGTGGTCGCAGGGAGGTTCGTGGAGCCGAGCGCCGATCCCTACCTGGGTTATACAGATGCTTCCGACATCTCAATAGGCTTGCTCCTCCCCCTCCCCCGTCCTCCTCCTCCTCTTCTGTCCTGGTGTTCTCCGAGTCCCTATCTTCCTTTTGTGCCTGGGAACCACCTCCCTCTCTCCACTCCAGACCACACATTTCCTTGGGTCGTTCTGAGCTTTCCGTAAGGGAAGGAAGGTGAGACGTGCCTTTGGTGTCCAAGAATTTTGATCTCGTCGTATTATCTTTATCAGTAATACCACCTGTTCTAGTTTGCTAATGCTGCCAGAATGCAAAACACCAGAGAAGGATTGGCTGTTATAAAAGGGGGGTTATTTGGTTACACAGTTACAGTCTTATGGCCATCAAGTGTCCAAGGGAGCACATCAGCAATCGGGTACCTCACTGGAGGATGGCCAATGGTGTCCAGGAAACCTATGTTAGCTGGGAAGTCACGTGGCCAGCATGTGCTCCAAAGTTGTGGTTTCAAAATGGCTTTTCCCAGGACGTTCCTCTCTAGGCTGCAGTTCCTCAAAAATGTCACTCTTAGTGGCACTTGGGATATTGGTCCTCTCTCAGTTTCTCAGGAGCAAGTCTGCCTTCAACGGCCGTCTTCAAACCGTCTCTCATCTGCAGCTCCTGTGTTTTCTTCAAAGTGTCCCACTTGGCCGTAGCTCCTCTTCAAAATGTCACTCACAGCTACGCTGAGTTCCTTCTGTTATGTCAGCTCATTTATACGGCTCCAGTGACTCAACTTAGACCCACCCTGAATGGGTGCAGCAACACCTCCATGGAAATTATCCAATCAGAGTCATCACCCACGGCTGGGTGTGGCACATCGCCAAAGAAACACTCAAAGCAATCTAATCAACACTGACAACGTCTGCTCACACAAGATTACAACAAAGATAATGGCATTTGGGGGACACAATACATTCAAACTGGCACACCACCAAAATCAGTATTATCATCTAACTCCTTCTTTGGAGCAGTTGCTTAGCTTTGATGTCTGAATACATTGATATACCTTTAAACACTATAGTTACCCTTGAATCATCAGTTGGTTCTGTTCTCTCATTATCAAAACTAATGCCGCAGAGAATACACCACGTAAGTATGCTTGGCAATTATTTTTCTTGTGTCCATCCTACGGCCAACCAAAATACCTGTAACAATTTGTGCCAACACTCAGGCCCTTGAGGGCAAGCTTCCCTAGACTGGCACCATCTGAGGTTGAGGACTCTGGACAGTTGACGCAACATGCTGGCTTCCTTGACACTGATTGATTTTTCTCTGCTCTCTTCTGTTTTGTTTGCCTGGTGCCAACTTCCTAACACGAAGTGGCCAGTTCGGGCTATACTTTCTTTCGCTGGGCAAGGATAATGTGGAGGGCATTCCCACATGGAGCCCGTGGCCCCCTCTCCTCCAAAGACCCATCAAAGCCACAGGGAATCCCAGAATTCCTCACCCACGTGTTGCGTTTCCACACCCAGGGTGGTGTGTGTGCGGGGAGGCGGGGGGAAGGGAGGCTTTGTTGAGGTGTCAAGGGATAGCCTTTTGGGAAGAGATAGTTAGTGAATGGGGCTTGCATGAGTAGACGGTACAGAACACCCCTGGTTGGAGGAGGCCTGTGGGCAAGTGGTAAGGGAAAGGCTCTCACCATGCTTCCTTTCTCTGGTGTGGCATCTGAGTCATCCAGGGACTCTAAATTCAGCTTTACCCTCCAGGTGATTACGAAGGTCTAGTTGTCAAAGAAAGAGAAAACAATATATTTTATTTAACTGTGTGGCTTGTGTGTTTGTTTGCTTGCTTGACGGATAGCTTTTAAAAGTTTAGACCTGAGGCCCTTGGTAAGCCTGCAACTAACACTTGCAGGTGTCAGTGGAGAACGTAGAAATGCAGACCTCAAAGCTCCCTCTGCCCTGAGGCCGAGTGCCAACTCTAGTTTATTGGGTCTCTTCTGTTCAGTGTTCTTGAGGACAAGGGGAACAAAGGTCAAGGTTTATCCCAGGCGAATTTGAGAAGTCCCGAAGGAGGTGGTCCTCACCACCCTAAGGTGGAACCCCAATTCCCACCCCCCAGCATAAGGGTGATGCGATCTGGCCCTGCCCCTTCAAATCCCAGGGTTCTTTGTGCAAGGCAGTTTTGGCTTTACAAAGAGTACAAGGGGAAGTTTAAAAAGTACACGAGAAATCGTGGCCACAGACTTGACCTCTAGTGGATTTTCCCGTTCAAGTACACAGCCTGGGTAGTCAGGGGAACCTTAGGGCATCAGGATTGATGTGGTGTTCCCCAAGTGCCTGTCAGAGGCAAGATCAGAGACTCTCTGGAGGAGAATATGCTCATCATGAGACATTTGAAGAGGATCAACCAGCATCTAGAATTCAGTTACAAAACCGTAGGAAGGAAATCCCCTGTATTTGGCAGTTTAGAATTCTTTTTTGAAGGCAGAGATGGAAAGAGAACTTAGAAAATACTCTGAACTGAATGGAAATTCATGTGCTGTGTACGCTGAAGAAGGTGCAGCTAAACCAGTCCTTAGAGGACAATATACAGCTTTCCACGTCAATATGAGATACTTAGGATGATCATCAGTGAGCTAAGACTCCCAGTCGAAAGACTTTTACATGAAGACTGAAAATGGCCAAAGGAGATGGGAGCCATAACAGTCTCTTCAACAAATGGAGTTGGGAGATCTGGATTTCCATATCCAAAAGAATGAAAGAAGACCCCTATCTCACACCCTACACAAAAATTAACTCAAAATGGATCAAAGACCTCAATACAAGATGCAGTACCATTATTGATTGATTGATTCATAATTTTGATATAGTATATTTGTAACTGTTGCTGAAAGAATGTTAAAGTACTGCTAACTGTAGTATATAGTTTGCAATAGGTATATATTTTTCCCTATGTGTCTCTCTATTATTAACCTCAAGTTATAGTGTCATACATTTGTTCTAGTTCGTGAGAGAGATTTTTAATATTTGTATAGTTAATCATGGACATTGTCTACCACAAGATTCACTGTTTTATACATTCCCATCTTTTAACTTCCAACTTCCCTTCTGGTGACATGTGTGACTCTGAGCTTACCCTTTCCACCACATTCACACATCTTTTAGCACTGTTAGTTATTCTCATTACATGCTACCATCACCCCTGTCCATTTCCAAATGTTTTTCACCCTAGTTGAAAGTTCTGCTTATAACAAGCAACCGCACACCATTCTTTAGACTTGTAAATAACATGCTTCCATAATGGCGGGGTCATGATTAGGGGTATGGGAGGATCTGAGTTTCCTTTTTTTTTGTCTTTATTTCTTTTCTGGAGTAGTGAAAATGTTCTAAAAATTGAAAAAAAATAATTGTGTTGATGGATGCACAGCTGTATGGTGGTGCGGTGTGCTGTTGATTGTACACTTTGGATCTTTGGATAGTTGTATGGTATCTGAAAAATCTCAGTTATATATAATATAGAAAATAGATTGGGGTGATGAATGCACAACTATATGATGATACTGTGAACAGCTGATTGTACACCATAGATGATTGCATGGTATATGAATATATCAATAAATCTGAATTAAAGAAAAAAAGAGGCCATACAATAAAACTGCTAGAAAATAATGAGGGGAAACATCTTCAAGACCCTGTATTAGGAGTTCACTTCTTAGACCTTACCCCCAAAGCACAAGCAATGAAAGAAAGAATAGGTAAATGGGAAATCCTGAAAATCAAAACTTCTGTACCTCAAAGAAATTTGTCAAAAAGGTGAAGAGGCAGCTAACTCAATGGAAAAAAAATATTTGGAAACCATGTATCTGATATCTTGCACATATGAAGAAATCCTACAACTTAATGACAATAGTCCAAAAACCCAATTATAAAAGATATGAAAAGACAGTCTGTGAAGAGGAAATACAAATGGCTAAAAAACACATGGAAGAAAAAAGTGTTCATCTTCACTAGCTTTTAGGGAGATGCAAATTCAGACCACAATGAGATATCATCTCATATCAATTAGAATGGCTGCCGTTAAACAAAACAGGAGACTACAAATACTGGAGAGGTTGTGGAAAGATTGGAATTCTTCTTCATTGTTGGCAGGATGGTATAATGATACAGCCACTCTGGAAGACAGTCTGGCAATTCCTCAGAAAACTAGATATGGAGTTATCCTTCGATCCAGCAATTTCACTTCTGGGTATTTATTCTCTGAAAGCAGTGACACGAACAGATATTAGCACACCGATGTTCATAGTGGCGTTATTCACAATTGCCTAGAGATGGAAACAATCCAAATGTCCTTCAGCAGATGAGTGGATACACAAAATGTGTTATATACACACGATGGAATACTAAGTGGCAGTAAGAAGGAATGAGGTCGTGAAATAGATGACAACATGGATGAACCCTGAAGACAGAATGCTGAGTGAAATAAGCCAAGCACAAAAAGAGAGAGATCATATGTTACCACTAATGTGAAAACTCTGTGAAAAATGTAAAATAAATGTTTTATGGGGTAGAAGGTAGGGGACTTAGAGATAGACAGCAACTGGTGAAGGGGGAACCATAATCTAAGAAGAACAGATGAGGTATGCAGGGTAATCTTAATGTTATGGGAGTGCTCAGGAACGACTCTGGTTTGTGAATTTTGGTGGGGGGGGGCGGGGTATGGTAGGAACATGTTGGAAGCAATGTAGTTATTTTAGGTTATTTGTTTTTCTTGTTTTGTTTTGTTTGAAATGTTTTTCTGTTTGTTAATTTTTTGATAAGTACAGTTAAAACAAAACAAAACAAAAAAACAAACCCAGAGTAGAAATTCGATTTGAAAGCAGGAGTTTACAAAGTAGAAATACAGGAAGGAATGAATGAATTTCTGATTCTGATTCTAGTGAGTTGTGGGGGTGTGAGTTTGCTTTCGTTAGAAAGGATGGGCTGACTGAGCGCACTTGCTAATGTAATCCTTCAGAAGGAAAGGGGATCAGTGGAACTTGGACGCACGGTGCGGCAAGTGCATTGGCCAGGAATCGAACCCGCGTCTCCCGCGTAGAGGCAAGAAGTCTACCAGTGAACCCCCAACACCGCTTCGGTCTGTTACCTGCAAGTACGATTCTTCAGGGACAATTGTTGGGAAAGAATTGCTACAAGGACATTGCAATCTTCCAAATCGAACGTATCAAGTCTTGTCTTAGAAATCAGCGCCGAAAAACCGGCAGACACCTAAAGCATTGCCTCGCCAAGGAGACTTCCATCAGGCAACATTATAAAGTGATGGCATTCAAACGAAACTATCAAAACACCCGCAAAAGGCTGTTTCCCACCACGCCAAGAGAGCCCTATAGAAAAACATCAGAAATTCATCCAGGTCCCTACTATCAAAACACCTGCAAAAGGCTCTTTCCCACCACGCCAAGAGAGCCCTATAGAAAAACATCAGAAATTCATCCAGGTCCCTTTTTTATGCCCCCAAACCTTCAACTGTCAACCTGGAAATGTTACTCATTGGTTCTGAGAAAGAGTTCTAACTTGCAAGGTTGGTAAGTAAAATTCTGATCCCAGCAAGAAAGAAGAAGGAGATGCAGAATTAGAAGAAAAAGGTCAGAATCAAAATAGAGATAATGGAGAAACAAATTTTGGTCAATTGGAGGTAGAGCTCTGCAGCTGCTTTTTGTTTTTAGTTTTATCTCTTTTGGTACCGAAGTGATGAATCAGTCATGCTGTCATGATAACAATATCGTGTGTCTGCTTTTTAAGGTATTCAAAGCATTTCGATGGATATGTAATATATCCTAATTACAAACATTCATTTAGATTAGGCATGCAATCGATGTTTATATGTTACACGGAATCCAGTTTCCTAAATTGGATTCAGAGGTGCATTGAGTTTTACCATTTGTGACTCCCAGATGCAGTTGATGCATCCGTTATATAAGGAGGAGAGTGCTTTAAAGATTTATTGATGGTTGAAATATTGACATGTAGGTCCTTTGATGGAATTGGAATATAGAGAGAGCTCTTTTCCCAGTTCTTGCTGGGGAAATGAAACTGAAGAAAGGAACCTGGAGATTTCCCCCACGTGTTGTGACTAGAGTTATTGTGACTTTTTGAAAGACCGGGATTGAAGATATGCAATGATGCCACTCACTCTTGTTGAGAAGCCAGGCTAGGTTGTGGCTGAGTCATTAACCCGATCTCAACAAAGAACTCGACCATCTTTTGACCTCGCATAGGTTTGGCTGTATATGACCACTGCTCAGCACCCAGACATACACCATCTCTGGCCCTCGCACTTTCAGTCAGATCCGCATTTATACCCACATCCCTGTCTCAACTGCAAACATGCCTTTCCAACTCACAACTCCTAATGTACAAGCCAAACTCCTTAGAGACATCTCTGAGATACGAATGCTAAGGCTCAACGCCCACGATGAGTTCGCTATCAGCTTCTTACACCACTCTCTACCTCAGCACTCAGCTCCGGGTAGAGACAGATGGTAACAATGGGGCACCGCTTCTCTGGGCACGAAGTTCTTGCCTCCTCTCCCTTTCACGCTTGTGCGGGAGTGGCTTTCGAGAGCCACCAAACATCTTGCCCAAGCTTACACTGCCGTTAGTTAGGATTTGAGACCTTAGTCTCCGCACCGAGTGGTTGCGCCGTCCTTGCGATTTTCTTTAGTCGTGTCCTCATAATCAGCGTTTCCTCCAGGTCTTCTAGGAGGATTGTGGGTGAACTCAGAGAGTATCGTCTCGACCCTTTAGGACCTCATATGTCTTTTTGTCCGGCCTGCAGAGGAAAGAGCCGCCACGGTTCCCGCTTGCCAAACACCCAACGAACGGGTGCGCGGTTCGTGGCAGCCAGTGTGGTTAGATTCAGTCACCCCCAGCATTCGCCTCTCCCCAGCTCCTCTCGCTCCCACCGGACGGCAGTGACGTCCTGGCTCAGCCTGAGCCCTGGAGAAGCTTAGAGATGAGGGACATGCTGGGGAAGCTAGCCACCCTTTTGGTCCTGTCCAAGAGGAACTCTCAAAGAGCCCTGACGGAACAGGAAGGCGATGAGTCCTCTCCTGTTCCGGAAAGTGCTGGGGAGAACTAGCTCAAAGGGGAGGGAAGAAATTCCCTGAGATTCCCATAGCTAAAAGGACCAAGAAGACGACCTCCTCGGAACCTGTTCCTCCCATGGCTGGCCTCCAGTTTGCCCAAGTACACAAAGCAGACGACCTTGGCCTGTGTACCAGGGAGTATGCAATCCCTAGTCTTCTGTGACCAAGAGCAATCAAGCTTCCCTTTCCAGTAGCTCTGTGGATCCCAAAGATGCAACTGCCGTTCCTTGAAGAAGGGATCCTGTGTGAAGGAACTAGGGAATCCACTGTAGTCGGAAAAGCCACACTGAGTGCCACCATCACAAGCACTCGGCCCTTAATTTTAATTGCATTTTCCCAGGTAAACTCCCTAGATTGGGCCCATTTTACTTTCTGAATGCGCTGTTTCTGGAACCTAAGATGAGTCTAGGAGGTTCGCTGATGAACATTTGTAGTCTTACAGTCATTTTATTTACTCCAAAACACTGTATCATAAACACATCAAGCTCACCTGTACCAACGCACCCCCTGCCCCCTCCCCCGCCCCTAGATGGGAAATAAAAATTATATATAGCCAAAGAAAAATGTTAAACATGGCCTTTAAATCTGCTGTTTCCACTGAAGTTCCTCTTTGCTGGATATGCCCATCCAGGATGTTCTCTTTCTGACAGCCACTCCCAGACATGGCAAGCGGTTTTCTGTTTCCAGGCTTTTCTTCCCCACTCTGCATCTTATTCTTACACCCATGTTCTTTCATAGGCAGAGAAGTCAACTCTGCCTCAGTCTCCAACTTGCAACATAGGGCTCTATCTTTCCTAGAAGGAGGGGGAAATTAGAAATTTCACAAGGCTTTCTTTGAACATTTCATGTTTGTACATAACCAAAGTAAACTTTTCCTAAAACCAAAATCTTGCCTGAAAAGTGAGTTTGTTTGTGTATTAGTTAGCTAGTTAGTAGTTTGTCTGTCTGGTTGGTTGGTTGGTTGGCTGTTTTTCAGGAAAATATCCAGACTCAGTGCTGAGTGTTGAAGACACCCCCCCACCCCGCCCCCGCGGTTGCAGCAGAGGATTTGTGGCCACTAGGGGGCAACCAGTACATGTGAGCACCTGTGTCTCACCCTGAAGAGAGAGGGATTGAAGTTCAAACAGCATAGTTTGATCCGTGTGACAGTTATCCCGGTTTCTGCACCTTTCAAACTTTATTGAGCCGTGTGTAGAAGAAGAGAATTGTAGTATCTGACTTTGCAATTCCCTAGAAGCTAAGCAAGACAAGGCAGTTGTGCTAGTGACAACAATGCACAAATATATACGTGGAGACTTGAGAGACCGGAAAAGAAGCGACGGGGTCAACTGGTTTTGAGTGATAGCAGTTGAACAGGGAAAGGAACTGTGCTGGGCTAGAAGCTGTGCGGAAGGCCCTTGGGACTTCCGCGCGGAGCACTGAGAATCCAGGCGCCTAAGACCTGGGTCTGGTTACATTAGTCCGGTGCCTGCCACCACTCGGTAGGTATCAAGGAAGCCCTACGGAGTCCAGCTTATCGGGAGAGTTGAGGCAGGAAAAAGAAACTGTTTTCGCCGGGTTTCGAATGGGGGACCTTCCGTGAGTGAAGCTAACGTGATAACCACTACACTATGGAAATCTCACGGCTTTCCGTGGCTGGCTATGCGTCCTGGAAAATCTCCGCCCTGCGGTCCCCAACTGTTACGGTTTGCAATGTAGCAAGCTCAACTGTTGCGAAATTCCAACTCGTGCAGCAAAGAGGCGGAAAAAGGTCTCGGAAAGCACCGCGAGATACTTTTGGGCAGAGGACACTGCTGCGACCCAAAGGCCCTGGCTTAGGGTTTTACGCTTACCACCCAGGCGAGGACCCTGAGCCCCACACGCTGCATTCAGTCTCCCGCATCTCGCTTGATTCTGGAACTAAGCGCCTACGGACAGGATTCGCTTTGACAGGCTCTCCAGCTCCCAGGAGCTGCAGGAGCCGGCCGTTTCTGCTGGTCCGCAGGGGCTGCGGAGGCCGCGCCTCCGGGTTGCGGACCACAGCCTCGGTGGTACTCTTCACGGCACCGGCGCTCGGGGTTCTTGGCTCCTGACAGATGATCCATGCTTCAAGTTCACCCGGGAACCGGCCGTCTCTTCCCTAGACTTCCGATGGGCCAGACCTGCTCGCGTTCCTGGAAAGCCCTTTCACCTCAACGTCTCTGCGTTGTCTTCCCCGACAAAGGGGATTCCTCCTTTGCCTGCCGCTGTCGCTCTTTCTATCCCACTCAGTTTAAGTCCAGTACTTCCGTCAGGCCTTCGGGTTTTCGCCGGTACCGAGGCAAAGACATTCGACTGATGGAAAGCCTCAAACCTCCTACACAGGCCCACACACACTCGGCCGCCTCTACTGACTTCCTTTGAAGGCTAGTCTCGAGGCCGAGTAACGACTGCAAAAGTATCAGGGCGTTGACCAGGTGGAGGACCCAGGGACAAGCCCACACAGATTTCACAATCGCTCCAATGATTCCTTACCTGTCTTGAGCTTCTTTTCTAAGGGCACTTTTATTCACCCTTTTCCATACTTGAGCCATCTTTTTGTCTGACTTTTAAATAGTTCTTGCTCAACAGGTCGTGGACTGCCAGTTTTCACACAGACCCAAGGG
Source organism: Choloepus didactylus (assembly GCF_015220235.1). NCBI lineage: Eukaryota > Metazoa > Chordata > Mammalia > Pilosa > Megalonychidae > Choloepus > Choloepus didactylus. Next base: position 117,095,133 of record NC_051308.1, read on the forward strand.
CGGTTTTCAGAGAAAGGTAGTATCTGGAGAAGTTTACACGTCTCCTCACAGCAAAAGGCCAAAGGGAAGAAAGAGTTTCTGTGTCGAGGGTCGCGTGCTCACTGGAAAGCTGATCGCGTTGTTCATCATGTCCTGCTCTGGCTCAAACTGGAGACGTGGGCGCGACTGGACTAACGTATCTTCCGCAGCGAAGGAGGGCCCAGCTCAAGACCAAGCGGACTTCATGGTAGCTTTAGATGAGAAAATTTCAAGATTCTTCCCACATCCACCCCCCACTCCTTCTCTCTTGTATCTATCTCCCGCCTACCCTGACCACCCAGAGTAAGAGGTTTCACCACCTTCCTATCGGGTCAGGACCCTTTAGGGCCCCTCCTCAATAGGACAAAGGGGGCAATTATCCTTCTCCTACAGGAGCGGAAATGGCAGGCAGCATCACGGGACCTGCAACTCTCCGTGTGAGCCCTAGAACCCCGCGCCACCTGCGACTGGCCGGTTTCTTGCTAACCCTGTAAAGTCCCGCCCCAAGATTCTGGGCTACCTGATGCGATCCGGCGAAAGGAGCCGCACCAAGGGGGCCTCAGCCATGTTCCTGGGCCTGGAGACAGACCAGGAAGAGCCGATTCTGAGTGGCAGCGGCAATGGCGACCCAAACCCAGCATCCGAATTCAATTTCCTCAAACCTTAAATTCTGAGCGAGTCGAGGGTCGCGCGTTAAATTGACCTCCCTTCCTTTGTCAGAAGACTCATTTGCTCAAATGCAGAGATCACGAAAGGGAAGGGTTTTATTGGCTAACGTCTACACTTCGCAGACAAGAAAACATGAATCTCTGACCAATAGGGTGCAGGGTTATGAGGGAAACATGGGCGTCAAGGAGAAGTCTGTTGTTGTTTTTTCTTTTGTTTTTTGTTTGTTTTTGTTTTGTTTGTTCGTTTTTCAGGAGTGTTGGAAGGATGGAGTTGTCATGAACTAATATTGAAAACTGCAGGTGCAGAAGGTTTTCTGGGGAAACATCCAGGGTTCAAGTCAAAGCCTGGGAGGGCTTGGGAGGCTTGCTTGAAAGAGAACTCCATCCAAGCTATTTGTATCTCTCTGGGTCCTCTTGCCTGTGTATGTCCTGGAAATGCTGGGGGTTGGGGTGGGGTTGAGGGGCTCAGTGATGGGACCTTTCTCACCTGCGGTGCTTCCTCTCTTACCTCCTCCCAGCAGCCTCAGCCTTGTCTACTGCCCTTGATCAGGAGACCCATCTCTCCTAACGCTGCTTCCTTGGAATGGGGTACCCCTAGATCAGTTCGTTGGAGCTACCGAGACCATCAACGCACTCCGTGACTTAGGGACCTGGTTGGTTTCGCAGGCGCGCCCATGGGCCTGGCAGAACGCTGGGTGCGTCGCATGCTGGCTGGTCTTTTGGAGAAAGCAGGGAGGAACAACCTTCGGGGACATCCCTGGAGGGGTTGGCGGCATCCAGAAGGGTAGGCGGGCCATAGCTTCTCCCAGCTCAGTGCAAGGAGTGATACTGAAGGCAGGATACAGAAAAAAGGAGCAAGCTGAAGCTCCCTTGTGGTCCACAGCCTAGTTGTCCGGCATATTCACTTGACTTTGCGGTTTGGTTCCTGGTGGGCGAACCCTTTTGCAATGTCTCTCTTCACCGCTGGAAACTTCCCTTTGTCCATCGAACCGTAGTGCATCGCAGAAGCCAAACGCACACCTGCCAGCGGAAGACGTCCCAAAGTTCCTGTGAAGGGGAAATAATGCAGACCAGCTGGGCGCGTCAAACCCTGTGCTGGCCACCCAGCCGTTAGCTTCGCGTAGGAGGCCCCCTTAGATACACTTGCTCCTTTTTTCCTGAGGAAGCAGAGGTTCTTGCCTCATCTGCATTACACGCAGGGAGGAGTGGTTTTCGAGAGCTCCTGAGCTCTGCCCAAGTCTACAGAGCCATGCATGCAGCGGTTCAAATCCCTGGCAGGCTGCCTTCAAGCCCGCACACTTTGCCACCTCCTCCCCAGGCGCGCAGTTGGGACTAAACTTGAATCACTGAGAGGCAGGGGCAGATGCAGAAGTAGAGGCCAATTAGTGGCGATTGAAATGCCTCCCTTGGAAATGACGTGGTCAGTCTAGTTACCCAGCTCCGTTTACTGATAAAATGTTTACTAGGCTTTTGGAGGATGTGACTGGGGGCGCGATACTCGCGGGGGTGGGAGGGAGGCTAGCGGCTGGATGAGGTCCTCGAGGGCTGCAGGTCGTCGTCTGTATAGTAAGTGAGGCAGTGCATGGCCCATCGCAGGCAGCTTGTGAGCTACGCAGAAATGGACAAGTGTCATCAGTGCCATGAGTGGAAGGTAGGGGTAAAAATGAACACCAGAAGATCAATACGATGGTATGTGTCACAGTAAAACCCCACAACCAGTCAAGGGATGATATAGTTCATCTCCATAGACCTTCAACTAGGCACCGCGCGCCTTTACTCTTTTCCAGTCTATCCTCCCAAGAGGTGTGGAGATAAATACTGTGTCCGTTGTAACCTTAGAGGAGAGTGAGACCCAGGGAGGTGACGCTGAGTGACGCGACCCGACAGAGGTTGCCCGTGCAGTATGCAGATGGCGTTGGGCATTGGTTGGCGGTCTGGGGCGGCTGCTTCAAGGCGGCAGAGGTGGCTGTGCCGTTGGCGGTGGTTGGCGGCTGAGGCGCGAATGACTTTGGCGAGAGCGATTTGGAAGGATGGCGGCGGGCGGGTGGCGGGGAGGGTGGTGACCGTGCGTTTACAGTGAAGAGAGAGGAGGCTGCACTGTGCGGGCGCGGTGCGTGTGCATACTTACTTGGCAGGGGAGATTCCTTTATCCCGAAGTTCGGTTTTCCAGTTTAAGGTTGGTCCGTTGCACCCCGGGGCCTGCCGACTAGTGCAATTCCCTCACACGCGGGAAACTCGAGTGCTTAATTTGTGTTGGTGGGCGGTTTTATGCGCGCTTTCCACCGACGTTCTCTGTTCTCACTGTAGTCTTGCGATTTCTCGGCCAGTGGTTGGAGTCCGCGCGATCCAAAGTCTTCCTCTCTTCCCCTGCCTCACCAAACCTCTGGTCATTCCCTGCGGGACCTTTGGCAGCGCCCAGAGTTCCGCCAGGCCCAATCCCGACAATGCCATACCCGCCTTTACGCTTTTTGTTTTCCTCTCCCTCTTCTCTCCTCGTCCTGTTCTCTCACCAATGGCTCCTTGATCCCAAACCCGGCCCTGTCCCCTCGCCTCAATTTCCTCTTCTCCTGGACCGGGCAAGCTGCATCCTCTCCCACCTCTCCCTCCCGCCATCCCAGTGCACACCCTGAACAGAGTCGGGCTCTGGCTGAGGTTTCTGCCTCGCGGGAAGCACCAGGCCGATTTAGCTTGGGCCTGCAGGAGAAAGGGCCTTCAATTGGCCGCGCCAGGTGGGAAGGCATGGGAGATATGTCCTTCCCACGTGTGGATAAGGCCTTTCCAGAGTCTTGTAGCATGGTGGTCTCTGTTCGCAGTGAATCTTGTGGAGCCGGAGCACTCGCCCTCTACCTGGGTTATGCAAGTGCTTCCGACAGCTCACCTGGCTTCCGCCTCCCCCTTGCCCTCCCCCTCCTCCTTCTCCTCCTCTTTTATCCGGATGATCTCTGAGTCCCTATCTTCCTTTTGTGCCTGGGAACCTCCCTCCCTCCTCCCCAAATGACATATTTATATATACACTTACAAACACACACACACACACACACACACACACACACACACACACACACATATATATATATATATATATATAAAATTACATGTGTAAAAACACCACAGGGCTGCAGAACACCAACAGTGAGCCTTACTGTAAATGATGGGCTACAGTTAATAGTACAATCATAAAAATATTTTTCATGTGTTGTAACAAATGTGCCAAACTAATGCAATGTTTAATAATAGGGTGTTATATATGGGACCTCTGTATTTGAGGCATGATTTTTCTGTAAACGTACAATTCTCCAATAAAAAATATATATCTATATAAAAGAAACAGGAAACGTCATCCATGCTGAAAAGAAGACAATCATGGGAAACAATGCCGATATCACCCAAAAGTTGGAAATAGGAGGCAAATTTTAAGCTATGATTATAACAGTGCTCAAGTAGTAAAGGGAAATATAACTATAATAAATTAAAAGATAGTAAATGCTATCAGGAAATAGAAATAATGGGCCTAATTTAAATTTTAAAGGAGAAAATGTGGTTCTCAAATTAAAAAACAACAGATAAACATACATAAGTTTGGTGACAGTATGTCAATGAACTGCAAGGTAAACAGAAATCATTCTATCTGAAGAATAGACAAAAAATTGTGAAGGAAATTAACAGAGCTTCAGGGACAGTGGAACAATACCAAAAGTTCTAATGTGCATATACTCGGGACTCAAGAAGGGGAGATAAAAGACAATGAGGCAGAATCTGTCTTTGGGCATACTTCATACAACACTCATGAAAATGTCAAACTGCTGAGATCAGCGAAATCTGTAAGTTTTTGCGGCCAGGGGACCTGCGCCCCTCCCTGCCAGGCTCAGTCCCATGGGAGGAGGGGCTGCCAGCTCCAGGAAGGAGAAGGGAGAACTGCAGTGGTAGCCCTTCTCCGAAACTCATTCTACTGATCCATACTCCAACCATAGATAGACTGAGACCAGACACCAGAGAATCTGAGAGCTGCCAGCCCAGCAGAGAGGAGACAGGCATAGAAAAAAAAAAAAATAACACGAAAAACTCCAAAATAAAAGCAGAGGATTTTTGGAGCTCTGGTGAACACAGAAAGGGGAAGGGCGGAGCTCAGGCCTTGAGGCGCATATGCAAATCCCGAAAAGCTGATCTCTCTGCCCTGTAGACCTTTCCTTAATGGCCCTGGTTGCTTTGTCTATTAGCATTTCAATAACCCATTAGATCTCTGAGGAGGGCCCTTTTTTTTTTTTTTTAATCCTTTTTTCTTTTTCTAAAACAATTACTCTAAGAAGCCCAATACAGAAAGCTTCAAAGAATTGCAATTTGGGCACGTCAAGTCAAGAGCAGAACTAAGAGAGCTCTGGGACAAAAGGCAATAATCCAGTGGCTGAGAAAATTCACTAAACACCACAACTTCCCAAGAAAAGGGGGGTGTCCGCTCACAGCCACCATCCTGGTGGACAGGAAACACTCCTGCCCATCGCTGGCCCCATAGACCAGAGCTGCCTCAGACAACCCAGTGTGACCGAAGTGCTTCAAATAACAGGCACACACCACAAAACTGGGCGTGGACATTAGCCTTCTCTGCAACCTCAGCTGATTGTCCCAGAGCTGGGAAGGTGGAGCAGTGTGAATTAACAAAGCCCCATTCAGCCATCATTTCAGCAGACTGGGAGCCTCCCTACACAGCCCAGCAGCCCAGAACTGCCCTGGGGGGGACGGCACTCACCAGTGACATAGCACAGTCATCCCTCAACAGAGGACCCGGGGTGCACAGCCTGGAAGAGGGGCCCACTTGCAAGTCTCAGGAGCCATACGCCAATACCAAAGACTTGTGGGTCAGTGGCAGAGACAAACTGTGGCACGACTGAACTGAAGGATTAGACTATTGCAGCAGCTTTAAAACTCTAGGATCATCAGGGAGATTTGATTGTTAGGGCCACCCCCCCTCCCCGACTGCCCAGAAACACGCCCCACATACAGGGCAGGCAACACCAACTACACACGCAAGCTTGGTACACCAATTGGGCCCCACAAGACTCACTCCCCCACTCACCAAAAAGGCTAAGCAGGGGAGAACTGGTTTGTGGAGAACAGGTGGCTCGTGGATGCCACCTGCTGGTTAGTTAGAGAAAGTGTACTCCACAAAGCTGTAGATCTGATAAATTAGAGATAAGGACTTCAATAGGTCTACAAACCCTAAAAGAACCCTATCAAGTTCAGCAAATGCCACGAGGCCAAAAACAACAGAAAATTATAAAGCATATGAAAAAACCAGACGATATGGATAACCCAAGCCCAAGCACCCAAATCAAAAGACCAGAAGAGACACAGCACCTAGAGCAGCTACTCAAAGAACTAAAGATGAACAATGAGACCATAGTACGGGATATGAAGGAAATCAAGAAGACTCTAGAAGAGCATAAAGAAGACATTGCAAGACTAAATAAAAAAAATGGATGATCTTATGGAAATTAAAGAAACTGTTGACCAAATTAAAAAGATTCTGGACACTCATAGTACAAGACTAGAGGAAGTTGAACAACGAATCAGTGACCTGGAAGATGACAGAATGGAAAATGAAAGCATAAAAGAAAGAATGGGGAAAAAAATTGAAAAAATCGAAATGGACCTCAGGGATATGATAGATAATATGAAACGTCCAAATATAAGACTCATTGGTGTCCCAGAAGGGGAAGAAAAGGGTAAAGGTCTAGGGAGAGTATTCAAAGAAATTGTTGGGGAAAACTTCCCAAATCTTCAAAACAACATAAATACACAAATCATAAATGCTCAGCGAACTCCAAATAGAATAAATCCAAATAAACCCACTCCGAGACATATACTGATCACACTGTCAAACACAGAAGAGAAGGAGCAAGTTCTGAAAGCAGCTAGAGAAAAGCAATTCACCACATACAAAGGAAACAGGATAAGACTAAGTAGTGACTACTCAGCAGCCACCATGGAGGTGAGAAGGCAGTGGCACGATATATTTAAAATTCTGAATGAGAAAAATTTCCAGCCACAAATACTTTATCCAGCAAAGCTCTCCTTCAAATTTGAGGGAGAGCTTAAATTTTTCACAGAAAAACAAATGCTGAGAGAATTTGCTAACAAGAGACCTGCCCTACTGGAGATACTAAAGGGAGCCCTACAGACAGAGAAACAAAGACAGGACAGAGAGACTTGGAGAAAGGTCCAGTACTAAAGAGATTTGGTATGGGTACAATAAAGGATATTAATAGAGAGAGGGGAAAAATATGACAAACATAAACCAAAGGATAAGATGGCTGATTCAAGAAATGCCTTCACGGTTATAACGTTGAATGTAAATGGATTAAACTCCCCAATTAAAAGATATAGATTCGCAGAATGGATCAAAAAAAATGAACCATCAATATGTTGCATACAAGAGACTCATCTTAGACACAGGGACACAAAGAAACTGAAAGTGAAAGGATGGGAAAAAATATTTCATGCAAGCTACAGCCAAAAGAAAGCAGGTGTAGCAATATTAATCTCAGATAAAATAGACTTCAAATGCAGGGATGTTTTGAGAGACAAAGAAGGCCACTACATACTAATAAAAGGGGCAATTCAGCAAGAAGAAATAACAATCGTAAATGTCTATGCACCCAATCAAGGTGCCACAAAATACATGAGAGAAACACTGGCAAAACTAAAGGAAGCAATTGATGTTTCCACAATAATTGTGGGAGACTTCAACACATCACTCTCTCCTATAGATAGATCAACCAGACAGAAGACCAATAAGGAAATTGAAAACCTAAACAATCTGATAAATGAATTAGATTTAACAGACATCTACAGGACATTACATCCCAAATCACCAGGATACACATACTTTTCTAGTGCTCACGGAACTTTCTCCAGAATAGATCATATGCTGGGACATAAAACAAGCCTCAATAAATTTAAAAAGATTGAAATTATTCAAAGCACATACTCTGACCACAATGGAATACAATTAGAAGTCAATAACCACCAGAGACTTAGAAAATTCACGAATACCTGGAGGTTAAACAACACACTCCTAAACAATCAGTGGGTTAAAGAAGAAATAGCAAGAGAAATTGCTAAATATATAGAGACGAATGAAAATGAGAACACAACATACCAAAACCTATGGGATGCAGCAAAAGCAGTGCTAAGGGGGAAATTTATAGCACTAAATGCATATATTAAAAAGGAAGAAAGAGCCAAAATCAAAGAACTAATGGATCAACTGAAGAAGCTAGAAAATGAACAGCAAACCAATCCTAAACCAAGTAGAAGAAAAGAAATAACAAGGATTAAAGCAGAAATAAATGACATAGAGAACAAAAAAACAATAGAGAGGATAAATATCACCAAAAGTTGGTTCTTTGAGAAGATCAACAAGATTGACAAGCCCCTAGCTAGACTGACAAAATCAAAAAGAGAGAAGACCCATATAAACAAAATAATGAATGAAAAAGGTGACATAACTGCAGATCCTGAAGAAATTAAAAAAATTATAAGAGGATATTATGAACAACTGTATGGCAACAAACTGGATAATGTAGAAGAAATGGACAATTTCCTGGAAACATATGAACAAACTAGACTGACCAGAGGAGAAATAGAAGACCTCAACCAACCCATCACAAGCAAAGAGATCCAATCAGTCATCAAAAATCTTCCCACAAATAAATGCCCAGGGCCAGATGGCTTCACAGGGGAATTCTACCAAACTTTCCAGAAAGAACTGACACCAATCTTACTCAAACTCTTTCAAAACATTGAAAAAAATGGAACACTACCTAACTCATTTTATGAAGCTAACATCAATCTATTACCAAAACCAGGCAAAGATGCTACAAAAAAGGAAAACTACCGGCCAATCTCCCTAATGAATATAGATGCAAAAATCCTCAACAAAATACTTGCAAATCGAATCCAAAGATACATTAAAAAAATCATACACCATGACCAAGTGGGGTTCATTCCAGGCATGCAAGGATGGTTCAACATAAGAAAAACAATCAATGTATTACAACACATTAAAAACTCGAAAGGGAAAAATCAATTGATCATCTCAATAGATGCTGAAAAAGCATTTGACAAAATCCAACATCCCTTTTTGATAAAAACATTTCAAAAGGTAGGAATTGAAGGAAACTTCCTCAACATGATAAAGAGCATATATGAAAAACCCACAGCCAGCATAGTACTCAATGGTGAGAGACTGAAAGCCTTCCCTCTAAGATCAGGAACAAGACAAGGATGCCCGCTGTCACCACTGTTATTCAACATTGTGCTGGAAGTGCTAGCCAGGGCAATCCGGCAAGACAAAGAAATAAAAGGCATCCAAATTGGAAAAGAAGAAGTAAAACTGTCATTGTTTGCAGATGATATGATCTTATATCTAGAAAACCCTGAGAAATCAACGATACACCTACTAGAGCTAATAAACAAATTTAGCAAAGTAGCGGGATACAAGATTAATGCACATAAGTCAGTAATGTTTCTATATGCTAGAAATGAACAAACTGAAGAGACACTCAAGAAAAAGATACCATTTTCAATAGCAACTAAAAAAATCAAGTACCTAGGAATAAACTTAACCAAAGATGTAAAAGACCTATACAAAGAAAACTACATAACTCTACTAAAGAAATAGAAGGGGACCTTAAAAGATGGAAAAATATTCCATGTTCATGGATAGGAAGGCTAAATGTCATTAACATGTCAATTCTACCCAAACTCATCTACAGATTCAATGCAATCCCAATCAAAATTCCAACAACCTACTTTGCAGACTTGGAAAAGCTAGTTATCAAATTTATTTGGAAAGGGAAGATGCCTCGAATTGCCAAAGACACTCTAAAAAAGAAAAACGAAGTGGGAGGACTTACACTCCCTGACTTTGAAGCTTATTATAAAGCCACAGTTGCCAAAACAGCATGGTACTGGCACAAAGATAGACATATAGATCAATGGAATCGAATTGAGAATTCAGAGATAGACCCTCAGATCTATGGCCGACTGATCTTTGATAAGGCCCCGAAAGTCACTGAACTGAGCCATAATGGTCTTTTCAACAAATGGGGCTGGGAGAGTTGGATATCCATATCCAAAAGAATGAAAGAGGACCCCTACCTCACCCCCTACACAAAAATTAACTCAAAATGGACCAAAGATCTCAATATAAAAGAAAGTACCATAAAACTCCTAGAAGATAATGTAGGGAAACATCTTCAAGACCTTGTATTAGGCGGCCACTTCCTAGACTTTACACCCAAAGCACAAGCAACAAAAGAGAAAATAGATAAATGGGAACTCCTCAAGCTTAGAAGTTTCTGCACCTCACAGGAATTTCTCAAAAAGGTAAAGAGGCAGCCAACTCAATGGGAAAAAATTTTTGGAAACCATGTATCTGACAAAAGACTGATATCTTGCATATACAAAGAAATCCTACAACTCAATGACAATAGTACAGACAGCCCAATTATAAAATGGGCAAAAGATATGAAAAGACAGTTCTCTGAAGAGGAAATACAAATGGCCAAGAAACACATGAAAAAATGTTCAGCTTCACTAGCTATTAGAGAGATGCCAATTAAGACCACAATGAGATACCATCTAACACCGGTTAGAATGGCTGCCATTAAACAAACAGGAAACTACAAATGCTGGAGGGGATGTGGAGAAATTGGAACTCTTATTCATTGTTGGTGGGACTGTATAATGGTTCAGCCACTCTGGAAGTCAGTCTGTCAGTTCCTTAGAAAACTAGATATAGAGCTACCATTCGATCCAGCGATTGCACTTCTCGGTATATACCTGGAAGATCGGAAAGCAGTGACACGAACAGATATCTGCACGCCAATGTTCATGGCAGCATTATTCACAATTGCCAAGAGATGGAAACAACCCAAATGTCCTTCAACAGATGAGTGGATAAATAAAATGTGGTATATACACACGATGGAATACTACGCGGCAGTAAGAAGGAACGATCTCATGAAACATATGACAACATGGATGAACCTTGAAGACATAATGCTGAGCGAAATAAGCCAGGCACAAAAAGAGAAATATTATATGCTACCACTAATGTGAACTTTGAAAACTGTAAAACAAATGGTTTATAATGTAGAATGCAGGGGAACTAGCAATAGAGAGCAATTAAGGAAGGGGAACAATAATCCAAGAAGAACAGATAAGCTATTTAACGTTCTGGGGATGCCCAGAAATGACTATGGTCTGTTAATTTCTGATGGATGTAGTAGGAACAAGTTCACTGAAATGTTGCTATATTATGTAACTTTCTTGGGGTAAAGTAGGAACATGTTGGAAGTTAAGCAGTTATCTTAGGTTAGTTGTCTTTTTCTTACTCCCTTGTTGTGGTCTCTTTGAAATGTTCTTTTATTGTATGTTTTTTTTCTTTTTAACTTTTTTTCATACAGTTGATTTAAAAAAGAAGGGAAAGTTAAAAAAAAAAAAAAGAAAAAAGAAAAACAAGGAAAAAAAAAAAGATGTAGTGCCCCCTTGAGGAGCCTGTGGAGAATGCAGGGGTATTCGCCTACCCCACCTCCATGGTTGCTAACATGACCACAGACATAGGGGACTGGTGGTTTGATGGGTTGAGCCCTCTACCATAAGTTTTACCCTTGGGAAGACGGTTGCTGCAAAGGAGAGGCTAGGCCTCCCTATATTTGTGCCTAAGAGTCTCCTCTTGAATGCCTCTTTGTTGCTCAGATGTGGCCCTCTCTCTCTGGCTAAGCCAACTTGAAAGGTGAAATCACTGCCCTCCCCCCTACGTGGGATCAGACACCCAGGGGAGTGAATCTCCCTGGCAACGTGGAATATGACTCCCGGGGAGGAATGTAGACCCGGCATCGTGGAACGGAGAACATCTTCTTGACCAAAAGGGGGATGTGAAAGGAAATGAAATAAGCTTCAGTGGCAGAGAGATTCCAAAACGAGCCGAGAGATCACTCTGGTGGGCACTCTTATGCACACTTTAGACAACCCTTTTTAGGTTCTAAAGAATTGGGGTAGCTGGTGGTGGATACCTGAAACTATCAAACTACAACCCAGAACCCATGAATCTCGAAGACAGTTGTATAAAAATGTAGCTTATGAGGGGTGACAAAGGGATTGGGAAAGCCATAAGGACCAAACTCCACTTTGTCTAGTTTATGGATGGATGTGTAGAAAAGTAGGGGAAGGAAACAAACAGACAAAGGTACCCAGTGTTCTTTTTTACTTCAATTGCTCTTTTTCACTCTAATTATTATTCTTGTTATTTTTGTGTGTGTGCTAATGAAGGTGTCAGGGATTGATTTAGGTGATGAATGTACAACTATGTAATGGTACTGTAAACAATTGAAAGTACAATTTGTTTTGTATGACTGCGTGGTATGTGAATATATCTCAATAAAATGATGATTAAAAAAAAAAAAGACAATGAGGCAGATAAAACATTGATAATTACCCCAAGTTTGTGAGAAATAAAGCTTGCTGAAATAAGTGCTGTTTAAGGAGTGGGTATAACTTCTCCCCTTCATTTATATGCAGGAGAGCCCTCCATGACCTCACCCCACAGCTCACCTCCCTCCCATCCTCTTCCGAAGGTTCCATAAGCAGTTTACCAGCAAAGAGAAAGCAATATTCTGAGGCGAACAGCCGAATTTCAGGGAGCACACAAAGATCATGTCTTGACTTGGCGCTTTCTGCTAATCAAATCCAGCCAGATGTGTGCCTCTGTGGAGGTAAAGAACGTGGGCTTGGGCGTGAGGCATTGCGAGTTGGAAAACACGCACAGCTGTGTAAGCTTGGACAAGACGTTTCATAGCTCTGGAAAGCCACTCTTGTCTGAGCGGGAAATGGAGATAAAGCAAGACTGTTGTGCCCTGAGATTCGGCGCCCCAGGTGCCTGCGCACGGAGTCCTAAAATTCCAGTGAAGGAGGGAAAATGAAGAAAAGATGGTCACTTCCCAAACTTCTTTTCCCTCGTTGGAGCTTTGGGAGCATTTTGGAGGCTTTTTCTGCATCTGGCTCATGGACACCAGACATCCTGGAATAAATTATGACCTAGAATTGAGCCGGGACTGCAGCAGCGAAACCGCCAAATGCTAGCCACTAGACCACCAAGGATCTATATTTGTGGGTGCCAACTGCCCCTGCAGCGGTCATTCCCAACACCATTTCCTGTCTGCTTTCTCCAAAAGGCTACCTCTCTGCTGGGTCAATTGGATGTGCCTGCAAGTCCCACCAGATCACTTAGTGAGTGGCCTTGTCTTGGCCACACCTCAAAACTGACCTAGAGATATGCCTTATGCAAGACTGGCCTTGTGTGTGGGGAAGACCACCTTAACAGGGCAGTGGCAGAGGTTTTGGAAAGGAGGCTAGAGGGCAGGTGCTCCACATGAGACAGGATCTGGCACTGAACCTTTTTCGTGTGTAATCTCAAAAAGGATTCAGAGGGATACAGAAAGATAATATGAGAAGAAATCTGTTCCCAGCATGCCCTGGGGCCCTGAATCTCTAGGATAGAAATTCTGCTCTACCTGTATGGGAAATTTTTTTTCTGATCAGGAGTGGACATCAAACTCAGGATTCTTCTTTGACAGAGATTCTACCACTGTTTCCATGGGATCCCCAGGGGTAGACATATGTGAGACTGCTGCCATGCTGACAGATGACACAGCGCAAGAATAGACTATTTTGACTGAGTTATCTCTGCTCCTATACTGTGACACATCTAGTTTTTCACTCATACAAAGTGCTTAGTAAGATTTAGTTTTGGAAGGATGTGATGCACCTAGACTTGATTGCTATCACTCTAGTAGTATAAATGTAGTGACTGAATTTCCTTACATTAGCTGGAAAAAGAAAGCTTTATAATTTTGATTCCTACAAAAGATAGCCAACACAATGTGTATCAAATGAACTCTATTCTCAGTTATTTCTAAACCCCCATCCTTTAAGGAGAACAGATATGTGCTGAAGAGCTTGTGAATAGTCTGCAATGACGTTATTCTGATGTATTCTTCATCCAAAGTCCATGCCATTTTCCTGAGCTGCTGCTGACACCATTTATCCACAAAATGGGGGTTGGGAGGGAAAAGGGTTAGGGTTTCTCAACATTATCTGTGAATCCAAGGCATTGTGTCTTAGGCACTTTTCACATTTGTAAGCTCAAGGGCTGTAATTTCTGTAGTCACACTGTGTAAAATTCTAGAGTGGCTGTTGTAATCTGATTCTCATGGATGGGGAAACTTCTTGCTCTTAAAATGGAACTTCCCTTTGGTGTGGTTTTGATTTTTGTTATCAGGGAATTTGCTGCTTGTGAGTAATATTTTTTGAAATTAAACAAGATCTTTTCATAGTTCCAGCATTTATTTTACCTGAAACAGAAAACAAAGGTAAATTAGAATCTTCTGTTAGGCCATCTGATACCTGAGGCTGCAGTGTGAAGTAAAGGGTGATAGAGGCCAGATACAAACTGAAGGCAGTTAAATGGTTAAACTATGGTGGTTGAACTACAGTCTGGAAGGAGGTAGTGATACTAGCAGGTTAGAAGTAAAGTCTCCTGAAATATACTACATGGTCTGATGTAGGACACTGAGCCCCACCATCTCATGATGCTGATAGCCCTACTCAAAGCTGCTATGGGTGGGTAAGCAGATCCCTACCACATTCTGCTCAGTTGCTAGTTTACTCTGCATTCTACTCTTCTGGGGAAAGATGAAGGCTTTTCACACTACCTCCCAGGAAGTGATGCGCTTAAACATGCACATGTGCCTCAAACATGCACATTCAGAAACAGCCTATTATAGGAAAGAGAGGAAAATTTTCAGGGAAATCTCCTTCCTAAATCCAAGCCCCATTCCTCTTAAATAGAGAGGGCAGTGCCAAGGGAAGAGCCCTAGAATGTGAAAGCCAGAAGGAACCTCAGATACCATCCAGGTGCCGTTCTACTTTTAACAGATGAGGAGATAGTGATCTCAGGAGGCTTAGGACTAGTTTAAGACACAAGGCCTGCAAATGAAAATCCTGGGGCTAGAAGCCAGTTCTTGTGCCTTTTTCACTACATCACAAAGTTTGAGGGAAAGGAGAGGAGAGACTCCAATATGGAGGAAGCCAACAGGCACTAGAGGCTGCTGGGTTACCTGGCTGGGAAAGAAATAAGTCTTTACAAAAGTAGTCTGGTTCTAAAGAAAGCAGGAGGAAAAAGGAATCATCAGAAAGAGAAAAATAGGCATTAGCAAATAAAGAGCAATGAGTTAAGCCTTGGTCCAATCCATTTTCACCCAGTGGAGACAAACATTCTGTAATGTTAATGCCTCATCAAGTTACATCTTAGGGATATTTCTAGCAATATTTCCAATAAACTAACAAAAAATTTAAGTGAAAATTGAAGAACTACTAATTTCTCATTTCTAGTGATACCCATCGCATAATTCTTTCCGAACTATTTCTTTGGGAAAGTACCCCCACCCCCCACCCCAGTATTATAGTGTTTGGAATGGGACAAGAAAGAACTTAAAAAAAAAACACAAAACCCTTTTAAGGTTTTAGCTTAACGAAAAGTGTTGATCAAAGGCAAAGTTTTTCTGATTTCAAATCTGAACCATTATTGAAATCAAAATAGTGGACTATTTACTAGAGATTTTATTTAAAGAATCAGAGGGAAAATACTAAGGCCCATTACATGAAATATGGGCAACTTTAAAATGTACACTGGGTCCTAAAGACTTGCATGTTTTTTATGGTATTCTATGGTCAAAAAAGTTTGAAAAACTCTTATCTACATAGACAGGTATGTCTCTTTTTTTTCCATGCTAGGTAAATAAAACTGTTGAGAGAGAAATGCAAATTCCATCAATGGCTGATTTTCAGCCATTTCTATGAAGCATCTGCACATTTGGGACACTTATTTGCTGGTGGCCTGAGATCCTACTAAAGCAGTGGTTTGTCTCATCTCTAGCTACTCATTGGAAACACCTGTGGAGCTCTTAAAATTTGCTAATGCCCAAACCCCACTCCAGACAATTTGAAAATCATAATCTCTAGGTGTGGAGTCAAAGTGTTTGTGTTAGATAAAAGCTGACCAAGTTCTTATAATATATAGCATGATTTAGAGCTATGCGACTAAACCTGCCCTACATCTCTGCTTCTCTCCATCTCCCCCTAGTACCATAGGCTTCTTTCCTACTGGCCCTAAAGATTTTAGTCTTCCTTCTGACAGTCTCAATAAATCATTCTCCTTCTCAGTTGGACTTGTCCAAGGCAAAGATTATCTTGATATTCTTGAATCACTTCTGTTTATCTATCTGGGTGTTTACAAAGATTCCCTTTTCCCAAAGCTAATTCACCACAAAGACCCCCTGAAATCAAGTACTTGGCCTTCTAAATTCCAGCACCTGTCAGTCATTGGTAAATGCTTTTGCAGGTAGGGGGTCCTGGGTGCTATGGGATTGACATAAACTCCCAGGTACTTCTATCTCTCTGATACATCAGGCAAAATGGTTCCAGTAGTTTGAGGGCAGACCAACTCAGAAGGGTCCTTGGAAACAAAAGCAAACCATAGTCATGAGAGGCTAAAAGGGATCCCAAGTGATCTGGCCTGATCACTTAACAGATCCTATACTGGAGTGGATATTGAGGTGGGCATTGCATACAGCAGGAACTCAGCAAAGACTAACCTTGGGGTATAAGGGATAAGCTAAGAATATTTTGCAGGTTTGTAAAAATTTTTGCCAATCTGAAGATGTAAAGATGGAGGCATCAGTCAGCTTTTGGGCAAGTCACTATCCAACCCTATTTACTCATCCATAACTTGGAATAATAGTATCTTCCCTACCTCCTTAGCTGGGTCATTTGTAGGAAATAAATGAGGAATATTAAAGTACTCGAAATCTGTGAAGCCCTGTCCAAGTGGTATCCACTTAAAAAGATCACTACCTATTGTCAGAAACAGGCAGATATGGGCCTGTCCTACCATCTCCTTGGTCAGAGATGCTGAATGATGTTCCAGCATTTCTTAGGCAGTCATGGAGAAAAAGGGTTTCCTTCAGGTGCTGGTGCAGGTTCTGCATCTCCTTTTCTGCAGATTTCATACCAGGACATGGAAAGAGGTGGGAGAATCCTTGTGACTAATGGGGTGGGCATAGGCCTCTTAGCAAGATCCCCGCCTTTCATAATTCTGCCAACATCATACTCCCATCAGCGACAACAGGCAACTTCTTTAAGAAGCCCTTTCAAACAAAGCATGGCTAAGTGCTAAGCAAAATCCACAGGGCCACCTCCCAAAAGGTCTGCAATGGGGAAAAGGTGGTTGCAATGAGGTGGGAAAATATTGAAGGTCTCTGTGTAGGGTTTGTCTAGCATTGGGAAAGGTGTGGGTGCTCCCTGGGTATGACTCTGTGGGCAATAGGGAATGTCTCCCTCTCTAGTAAATCTCTCTCCTACCTGATTCATGACTGAACATCTTTAACAGATAACAGAGACCATCCTTTTTATATGTCAGGATGAAGTGGGATGGTCTGAGTAATAAAAGGCACATACTTATATCCACCACTAGCAAAAAGAAGTATAAAGACAAAACATGACATGATTTATTTCACTATTTTAAAAACTCAGCTAATAGTGAGTGAATTAAGACAGTCTCTTTCTCTTGCTTAGAAGAGGATATCACATGTACAGTCCCCTATCAATCTAAATTCTTGTCCCCAAAGGAAAGTCAAACAGTCAAGTAAGGGGAGGATATGAAAGTTGAAGTATCAATCTACATACACACCAGGGAGGCTGCTTCTCCAAGGGGCACCTATATACTTGGAGGAATTTCACTGGCTAGCTGGGCATTATTTTAGAAACAGGGCATGTTGGTTTTAGATTTCTTTTCTTTTCTTCAAACAGATATGCTGGTTGTTGGTTTAGATTGGATTAGAGCAATGAGAATTTCACTGGCTAGCTGGGCATTATTTTAGGAACAGGACATGATTGCTTTTAGATTTCTTTTCCCCAAACTGATTTGCTGGTTGTTGGTTTAGACTGGATTAGAGCGCTGTGACTAGATTGATAGGTGGTAGCTGTGAACCCACAAGTGTGGTGCTGCACAAAGGTTTCGAATCCCGGCCATTTATCCAAGAGTTGCCAAGACCAGACCCTTGTCCTTAGTGAAATTGCCCAATGTTCTGGAAAGCAGCCTGAGGGGAGATGGAGACTGAAGCTTGAAGCCCAGGAACCATGATAGTTGCACCTCCAAAAATATGGGAAAGACTGCAAACATTCTGGGATAGCTAGAAAAGCTTAGGCTACACTGTTTGGGACTACAATTAGCAAGTACCTTCCAGTAGAAATGACATGCTCCATCTTAAAGAAAGAGATCTGTCACTACAGTGGTGGCAGAGTTGTTCATGAGCTGCTCTTTCTCCCTTCTCTGGCCGGCCTTGAGTCCATCAGCTTGTACATGCCAGTGAGGGGCCAGAGCAACTAAAGTGAGGTGTGGGACCAGGAAGAGTATGAATTACCTCACCCACCTGGGACATATGTTTGACACCTGGTCCCCAAGCTTTTTTCAGCCTAATCCACACCAAGCTGAATTTGTAGAACTGCCTAC
This sequence comes from Choloepus didactylus, assembly GCF_015220235.1. NCBI lineage: Eukaryota > Metazoa > Chordata > Mammalia > Pilosa > Megalonychidae > Choloepus > Choloepus didactylus. The sequence continues at coordinate 117,113,451 of NC_051308.1, forward strand.
AGAGATATCTCTCATCCTAGCCAGAGATGGTGAGAATATAGAATGTAGAAGCTACTGGAAAGCTGTTGAAGCTTAGTTCTTTTTATGCTAGGAGTACTCACCAGCTACATCTAGAGCACAGCTGGTTTCCTACTCATCAAAAAAGAAGGAGGTGCTACTTGGAGGCTGTTGGGAGTCAAATAGGTCATGGCAACTGGAATGAGTCAAATATCGTTCATCTAGTGATTCTTCCAGGACTTCGTTCACTTCCTCCTCCTGGTGCTCCCTAATAAGCCTGGTGGATTAGGAAGGACAGAAGATTATACTAAGGCTATCTGGAATCACATCTTCACAGCAGGTCCTGATATGATGCTCTTGCAAGAGGCACCAGAATTAAAAACTGCCACTGCATCAGAGAGGAAGTACAATAATGCAATACTGACTAGGGTTGAGCATGCCTCAGAGTTGGGGTAGAGACAGAGAGCAGCAAGTGCTCTGTCCTCATGTGGGTGATGTAGACTCAACTACCACTCTAAACTATTCTCATGACACAGAGAACACACAGAGATCTATCATACTGGATATTTAATATTAAATACAGATATTTAATATTATACGAAATGGTCCTTTGAATACTGGCTCCTGGGATAATGCAAACTTCAAGAGCTCTTTCATTTTTTAGGCCTCTCTCTGTTTGATATGGTATAGTTTGGATTTTTTTCAAAGTAATTTTTCTGACTATGACACATCTGCCAACATGCCTCAGGATAATTGACGGTGCCAGATATACATTTCACTGTAGCTTTTAGCCACACAGTTAAAAAAAAATAGAAACCAGGGATCCCTCTTTTGTTTACCTTTACATTAGACTGACTGTACTCAAATAAGCTTGAGAAATTAATAGGAAATGGAAGCAATACAAAAACTGCAAAGAGAATAGACAACATTGTTTAAAAGAACACATCTTTTTATGATGAATGAATAAAATAGTTGCAATCAGAAGTTTCTGATTTTTTGGATCTGGGATCTTTGACCTCCCAGTCCCTTGCTTTGGGAATCCTCTCTAAATTTCAGTATTCCATTATCAAGCATGTCATCATTCAGAGTTACCTCGAGGCCAGTGGTTCTTGTCCATCTTCATCCCTCTTATCATTATGATTTTCTGTGAACCAAATATTGAAAGAGTGTGTCAGAAATTAAGCAGGTTCCATTTCATACATTACAAACCCAGGGGCCTATCTGAATAAAGTCATAAATATATCTCTATTCAGAATGATCTGAGAGAACTATTCCATGAGGTCTTAGGTTGTGTCTTTAAAGAAATGGTCGAGTGTGCTTTCCTGAGCCCACTGGACAGAGTGTTCCTGTTGTGGTGAATCATTGCCATGATGTCTGCTACCTGAGTCACGACAAAAAAGTTTTAAATGTCTTGATCCCAGATCAAAAAATGCTTGCCAGGCTGCCCTCTGGACTTCTCTGAAAAGAAGCCTTCATTCGTAATGCAAGGTGGATTATATGTCCCTTTATTATTTTCACACAGAACCTACACCAGTCTGTCTAGAGGGAACAAACAACTCTGTCCCACCTCTACTCCAAATTCAGAGGACTACATGGGTAACTACAAGTCTGCCAATGTATTTCCTCAGGTGTTCTCAAGGGTAATTCTCTCCATGAAATAAACTGTTGTGGGATAAATCAACTTTCCTACCACAAGGTTCTACTACACCCAGTGCCTAAACTAACCACAAATTAGTGAGGAGCTTCATTTTTTAAAAGCAGTTTTATTGAGATAAATTCACATACCATACAATCTGTCTAATGTGTACAATCATTGTCTTCTAGTATATTCACAGAGTTGTACATACAGCACCACAATCAATTACAGGGCATTTTCACACTGAAGAGTGCTCACTATGTTCTATAGCTCCAAATTTCATCCTCTGGCTTTCCTTCTAGCGACATATACAACATTAAACTTTCCCTTTTGACCACAATCACATCACATATCATTGCTGTTAGTTACACTCAGTGTAACATGTTTTCATCACCTCCATCCATTTCCAACATTTACCATCTACCTTATTATATATTCTGCACAAATTAAGCATCAGCTCCCCATTCTCTGCCCTCATTCTATCTTCTGGTTACCTATGTTCTAGATATTAACACCGTGTGTTTGCTAGTTATATTTAGTTCATATTAATGAGGCCATGCAATATTTGTTCATTTGTGTCTGATTTGTTTCACTCAAATTAATGTCTTCATGTGTTACCCATGTAGTCACATGCATTATGAATTCATTCCTTCTTACTGCTGAATAATATTCCATCATAAGCATGTATCACATTTTTATTTTTTCATAGGTTGATGGTCATTTGGGTTGTTTCTATCTTTTTGGCAATTGTAAATAATACCATTATGAACATTGTTGTGCAAATGTCTGTTCGTGTCCCTGCTTTCAGTTCTTCTGAGCATATACCTAGTAGCAGGATTGCTGTATCACATGGCAGTTCTATACTTAGCTTCCTGAGGAAATGCCAGATCATCTTCTACAGCTTGGCTGCACCATTCTACATTCCTACCAACAGTAAGTGTTCTTATTTCTCCACATCCTCTGCAAAATTTGCAGTTTTCTGTTTTTTCAGTAGCAGCTATTCTAGTAGTGTGAAATCATATCTCATTGTATTTTTAATTTGCATTTCTCCAACAGCTAGTGATGTTGAAAATTCTTTCATGTGCTTTTTTGGCCATTTGTATTTTCTCTTTGGAAAAGTGTTTGTCTGTTTAGGATTTCTTATCCAGAATATTAAACCCTTATTAGATATGTGGTTTCCAAATATTTTCTCCCACTGAGGTAAGCTGCCTTTTCATCCTTTGACAAAGTCCTTTGACCTACAAAAGCATTCAGTTTTGAGGAGGTCCCATTTATCTATTTTTTCTTTCATTTCTTGTGCTTTGGGTGTAAGGTCTAAGAAACCACCTTCTACCACAAGATCTTGAAGATACTTCTCTACATCTTCTTCTAGGAGTTTTGTGGTTCTGGCTTTTATATTTAGGTCTTTGATCCATTTTGAGTTAATTTTTGTATAAAATATAAGACAGGGGACCTCTTTCATTCTTTTGCATATGGATATCCTGTTCTCCTAGCACCATTTTTTCAAGAAACTGCTCTGTTGCAAATGGATGGACTTAGCATCCTTGTCACAAATCAATTGATCATAGATGTGAAGGTCTATTTCTGAACTCTCAATTTTATTTCATTGATCAATATGTCTATCTTCTTGCCAATACCATGCTGTTTTCATCACTGTAGCTTTGTAATATGCTTTAAAGTCAGGAAGTGACAGTCTTCCAACTTCATTTTTATTTTTCAAGGTATTTTTGGCTATTTAGGACCTCTTACCCTTCCAAATAAATTTGATGATTGCCTTTTTCAATTCTCCAAAGTAGGCTGTTGGAATTTTGATTGGGATTGTGTTCAATTTGTAAATCAGTTTAAGTAGAATTGACATCTTTACGATATTTAGTTTTTTGATCCATGAACATGGAATGTCCTTCCCACTTATTAGTTTTCTGAATAAAGTTTCTTTACATCCTTGGTTAAGTTTATTCCTAGGTATTTTATTCCTTTAGTGGCTATTCTAAATGTTTTCTTCCCGTGATTTCCTCCTCAGGTTGCTCATTACTAGTGTATAGAGACACTACTGATTTTTGCATGTTTATCTTGTATCCCACCACTTTGCTGAACTTGTTTATTAGGTGTAGTAGCTTTGTTGTAGAATTTTCAAGACTTCCTAGGTATAGGATCTTATTATCTGCAAATAGTGAAATTTTTACTTTTTTTCCTTTCTGAATTGGATGCCTTTTATTACTTTTTCTTGCCTAATTATACCATTAGAGCTAGAACTGCTAGCAAAATGCTGAATAACAGTGGTGGCAGTGGGCATTCTTGCCTTGTTTCTGATCTCAGGAGGAAAACTTTCAGTCTTTTGCCATTGAGTATGATGTTAGCTGTGAGTTTTTCATATATGCCCTTCATCATGTTGAGGAAGTTTCCTTCTGTTCCCCTCTTTCTAAATATTTGATCAAGAAAGGGTGCCAGATTTTGTTGAATGCTTTTTCTGTATAAATTGAGATGATCATGTGATTCTTCTCCTTCAATTTGTTAATATGGTGCATTGCATTGATTGATTTTCTTTTGTTGAGCCACCCTTGCATACCTGCACTAAAACCCATTTGATCAAGGTATATAATTCTTTTATTGAGCAGTTGGATTCAATTGGGAAGTATTTTGTTGAGGATTTCTACATCTATATTCATAAGAGAAATTGATCTGTAATTTTCTTTTCTTGTAGTATCTTTATCTTGTTTTGGTATTAGGGTGATGTTGGCTTCACAGAATGAGTTAGGAGCATTCTCTCCTTTTCAATTTTCTGGAAGACTTTGAGTGTGATTGGTATTAATTCTTCCTGGAATGACTGATAGAATTCACCATTATTTCCTCAAAATAATCCTTCTGTCCTTTTTCCCTTCTCTTCTCCTTTTGCAACACCCATGGCATGAATGTTCATGCACTTCATGTTGCCAACAAATTCCTAGAGACCCTGCTCAATATTCCTCAATTCTTTTCTCTTTCTGTTCTTTTATCTGTTTGAAGTCAGATGCTCTGTCTTCTAGCTTGCTGATACTTTATTCTGCCCTGTTCAAATCTGTTGTTGTGTGCTTCAACTGTTTTAAATTTCATCTATTGTAACTTCCATTTCTATAAGATTGGTTATTTTTCTTCGCATGCTTCAAATTCTTTATGTCCACCCAGTGTCTTCTTAATATGCACTATCTCTTTAGCCATCTCAGTGAATTTGTTTAGAAGATTTTTTGAACATCTTTGATTAGTTGTTTCAGATTCTGTATCTCCTCCAACTATTTAATTTTCTCCTTTGACTGGGTTATATCTTCCTGTTTCTTTATACAGATTATTTTTTGCTGATATCTGGGCATAGGATTATCTTGATGAGTTTACTCTGAAGGTTGGATTCTCTCTCTTGTCAAAACTTCGGTTTTGATTGGATTTGTGTTGATGCTCCTCTTTGACACTAGGTTCATCAGTATTACCCAACCTGGGCTGGGGCAGGAACCCACATTGGGGGCACACACCAGCTCCAAAGGGCACCAGGTAGAAGGCCAGGTAAATATGCCTAAAAGCCTTTAATTCTGCCTCCCAAGTTTGCACTCTCCTGGCCTGCCCGGCATATGGCCCTCTTCATCAAAAACCTTTTAGATATCCTCCTGGAGACATGCTCTCCCAGCCTGCCAGCAGATGGTGATCTTAGGCAACCTAGTCTCCTCAGCCCTCAGAAAGCAGGCTCTTCTTAGCTCCCGGTGACTCCAGACAATGGCTAGCCTGCCAGGTAGGGTGGATTTAAACTGCCAGTGGTCCCAGCAGGCCAAATCTGACAGCCAAAAGCTGGCACAGTGCTAGATCATGTCCCACCCTGTTCTTGGCAGAGTGGACATTTGTTGCCCTTTCATTCTGGAGCTGTCTGCCCACCAGAGACTGGAGAACTGGATGCTTTCTGTCCAAGAGTGGAGGTTGAGAGGGGTCACTCATGTTCTTTCACTGCAGCTTCTCTGTCTCTTCCTCCTGCATGTTCTTGGGTGTTGAAGAGCATTCCCCGTGATTTCCAGCAACCCAGATCCATTGTTGCAGGCAATTTCTGCCTGCCAGCTAGTTGTTTTTTCCAGCTTCTCCCTAATCAGCCATCTTGGATCTAACAGTTTCATTCTTTTTTTTGTTTTTTAGGTTCTTTTTTTAATTGAGATTGTTCACATACTATAAGTGCTAGTTTGAATGTATTATGTCCCTCCAAACACCATTATCTTTGATGTAATCTTGTGTGGGCAGATGTATCAGTATTGATTAGATTGTAATTCTTTGAGTGTTTCCACGGAGATGAGCCCCACCCAACTGTGGGTGATGACTCTGATTGGATAATTTCCGTGGAGGTGTTGCCCCACCCATTCAGGGTGGGTCTGAATTAAATTACTGGAGCACTATATAAGCTCAGACAGAAGGAGCAAGCTTGCTACAGCCAAGAGGGACAATTTGAAAAATGCACTGGAACTGGGAGAGGAGCTTCAGCTTAAAGAGACATTTTGGAGATGGCCTTTGAAAGCAGACTTTTGCTCCAGAGAAGCTAAGAGAGGACTAATACCCCAAGAGCAACTGAGAGAGACATTTTGGAGAGAAGCTGAAGCCTAGAGAGGAACATCCTGGGAGAAAGCCATTTTGAAAGCAGAACTTCAGAGTAGACACCAGCCACGTGACTTCTCAGCTAACAGAGTTTTCTGGACACCATTGGACACCCTCCAGTGAAGGTACCCAATTGTTGATGTGTTATCTTGGACACTTTATGGCCTTAAGATGGTAACTGTGTGACCAAATAAATCCCCTTTTATAAAAGCCAATCCATTTCTGATGTTTTGCATTCCAGCAGCATTAGCAAGCTACAACACTATACAACCATCCAAAGATCCAAAGTGTACAATCAGTTGCCCACAACACCATCATACAGCTGTGCATTCATTACCACAATTAATTTTTTTTCAATTTTTAGAACACTTTCATTACTCCAGAAAGGAAATGAAGACAGAAAAAGGAAACTCAAATCCTCCCATACCCCTAATCACCCCCCCACTCCATTATTAATTCATAGTTTTGGTATAGTACATTTGTTACAGTTGATCAAAGAGTGCTAAAATACTACTAACTGTAGTACATAGTTTCCAATAGGTATGTTTATTTTCCTATATGCCTCTCCATTATTAACTTCTAGTTAGAGTTGTCATATATTTGTTCTAGTTCATGAAAGAGATTTCTAATATTTGTACAGTTAATCATGGACATTGTCTACCACAAGATTCACTGTTTAATACATTCCCATCTTTTTACCTCCAACTTTCCTTCTGGTGACATTTGTGACTCTGAGCTTACCCTTTCCACCACCTTCACATGCCATTCAGCACTGTTACTTATTCTCACAATGTGCTACCATCACCTCTGTTCATTTCCAAATATTTAAGTTCACCCTAGTTGAACATTCTGCTCATAATAAGCAACTGCTCCCCATTCTTTAGACTTGCTCTATATCTTGGTAACTAATATTTCATGTCTATGAGTGTACATATTATAATTAGTTCCTATCAGTGAGACCCTGTAATATTTGTCTGCCTTATTTCACTCAATATAGTGCCCTCAAGGTTTCTTCATCAACCCATTTTTTAAGACGGTTTTGTTCACACACCATACATTTCATCCTAAGTAAGCAATCGATGGTTCCCTGTATAGTCACATATCTATGTATTCACCACCATTGCCTCTATCTACATAAGGACATTTCCATTTCTTCCATAAAGAAAGAGGAAGAGTCAAAGAAGATAGAGAGACAAAAAAAAAAAGATACAGAAAACAAACCAAAACAAAACAAAACATGACAGCTAGGAAGCAACAAAGGAAAGATAGCATTAAACTAAAGTAGAATAGTCAGACAACATCACCAATGCCAAGAGTCCCAAACCCTTCCCCTATGTCCCTCCCCCCCCATATGCATTTAGCTTTGGCATATTGCCTTTGTTGTATTAAAGGAAGCATAGTACAATGTTTCTGTTAATTAGAGTCTCTAGTTTGCATTGATTGTATTTTCCCCCCAATCCCACCCTATTTTTAACACCTTGCAATGTTGACATTCATTTATTCTACCTCATGTAAAAACATATTTGTACCTTTGATTACAATCGTTGAGCACCCTAGGTTTCACTGAATTATACAGTCCCAGTCTTTATCTTTTCTCTTGCCTTCTGGTGTCCCACATGGTCCTAACCTTCCTCTTTCAACCATGCTCACAGTCAACTTTGTTCAGCATACTTACATTGTTGTGCTACTATCTCCCAAAATTGTTTTCCAAACCTCTCACTCCTGTCTTTTCCTTTCTGTCTGCAGTGCTCCCTCCTTTAGTGCTTCCTGTAGAGCAGGTATCTTGTTCACAAACTCTGTCATTGTCTGTTTGTCAGAGAATATTTTAAGCTCTGCCTCATATTTGAAGGACAGTTTTGCTGGATATAGGATTCTTGGTTGGTGGTTTTTCATTTTCAGTATCTGCAATGTATCACCCCACTTCCTTCTTGCCTCCATGGTTTCTATTGAGAAATCTGCACATAGTCTTATCAAGCTTCCTTTGTATGTGATGGATTGCTTTTTTTTTTTTTTTTTTTTATCTTTGATGTTTGATAATCTGATTATTAAGTGTCTTGGCATAGGCCTATTCAGATGTATTCTGTTTGGGGTATGCTGTGCTTCTTGGATCTCTAATTTTATGTCTTTCATAAGAGATGGGAAATTTTCATTGATTATTTCCTCTATTATTGCTTGTGCCCCTTTTCCCTTCTCCTCTTCTTCTGGGACACCAATGACACACACATTCTTGCATTTCATTTTGTCAGTAAGTTCCCGGAGATGTTGCTCATATTTTCCCACTCTTTTCTCTGTCTATTTTTTTGTGTGTAGGCTTTCAGGGGTCTTGTTCTCCAATTCCTGAGTGTTTTCTTCTGCCTCTTGAGATCTGCTGTTGTATGTCTCCCTTGTGTCTTTCATCTCTTGTGCTGTGCCTTTCATTTCCATAGTTTCTGCCAGTTGTTTTTTTGAACTTTTGATTTCTACCTTATGCATGCCCAGTGTTTTCATTATATGCTTCATCTTTTTTGCCATATCTTCCCTAAACTTTTTGAATTGATTTAGCATTAGTTGTTTCAGTTGCTGTATCTCAGATGAAGTGTAGGTTTGTTCCTTTGACTGGGCCATAATTTCATTTTTCTTAATTTGGATTGTAGTTTTCTGTTATCTAGACATCTGATTTCTTTGGTTATCCCAATTAAGTTTTCCCAGACCAGAATGGGCTCAGGTCTCAGAAGGAGGCAATCATATCAGGTCTCCCTGAGGGTGTTTTAGAAGATTGGTACACCTTGTGAGGCCTCAAGTCACCATGATTTTGTGCCCAGGAGGTGGTGCTTGTCAGCCTGTAGCTCCAGACTGGTGTAAGGAGGTGTGGCTGTGGCTGTTTTCCCCCAGGCTCTGGAGTCTGGTTGTGAATGGAAGGTGGGTAGTAGAGCTAGTGCCCACTTCTTTCCTCTTAGGGAATATACACCCCCTGGGGAGATATCATTTGCATTTGAATAGTCTCTCTGACTCTGCTATCTTCACCCTTGTCTGGGTCAGAGTGCTGGGAACTGAAGTTGGCTGAGGCTTTCTCCACTGAGCTGAAAAAAGTACAGAAAGCCTCCCTTCAGGGCCAATCCATGGCCACTGTCAGTTTCACCCATTGGCCCGAGATAGCATCCAGTCCTCTGGGCAACCCCTCTTTCCCAGAGAGGTCCTCTGGCTCTCCAAGGTCAGTCATCATGAAAAGCCTCTGTCTGCTTGTTGAGGATTCATAGCTTGTATTGAGCAGTCCATGTTTGTTAATTAAAACCTCAGTTGGACCTGGGCTGAGGTATATTCTCTTGTTCAGAGAGTGCTGCTCTCTATCACAGTGAGGTTTGCAGTTTGGGCTGCTGTGGGGGAGGGGCTCTTGGTGCAGGTCCACAGGTTTTACTTAGATTTTATGCTGCAATCTCAGGCATTCTCCCAATTCAGGTTGGTGTATAATGAGTAAACAGTCATGTTTATCCCCCTGCTGTTATTCCAGATTATTTACTAATTGTTCCTTGTTGTTTATTAGTTGTTCCAAGGGGAACTAGCTAGCTTCCACTCCTCTCTATGCTGTCATCTTCTTTTGGCCTCCAGCCTCATTCAATTTTGAAATACACTCATGAACATTACTTCACTTGATTTCTACAGAAGTCAAGGAATGTTTTGTTTGACCCATTTTACAAATGATGAAACAGAAATGTAGGAAGAATAAATCACTTGCAAAATGTAAAGACAGCACTGAGACTATAATCTGGATAGTTGTGATTGTTAATACAGGTCTCTATTCACTCTAACAAGTTCCCTCATATCATACCCTTCTTTCTAAGATTGAATGGAGACATCTGCTTCTGGCAAAAGTGAAGTAATAGGGAATAGATTTATCCTACCACTGTAATCAACTGAAAAATGAAAATATAGTTGAAACAATGAATGGCTTTTGACATTGGATACCAGGCACTATAGTACAGTGATCTGTAAGAAAGGGAAAACAAAGAAGGAGAGCCTTACAATTGCTCAAGCTTACTTCCTGAGCTTCCTAGACTACAAAGCAGAGAGATGACCCAGACAGGGCCTGGTGGTAAGTTCAAGGAGGTCAAAGAGGCTAGAGATCATAAAGCAGAGTATGAAGGAAGAGACAGCTGCACAGAGATAGTACCTTGGATATATAGAGAGGGTCCTCACCCCACTTCTAATCTTCATTGAAGTACTGATTACTACATGTGTTGGAGAAGCCTATGTAATCTTGGGGAAAGAACTTCCCAAAAGAGCAGGTGGAATAATATCAAGGGCTCACCCTGAGCCTGCAGAGTTGATGCTTTCACTGGCCAGAGTGAGAAAACCTTGTAATAAATGAAACTTTGGGTAGAGTACTCAAAAGGGTATTGCCTCAGACATGGGAAAAATTTGCCCTAGACTAACATGTGCTTTTGTCCTGCCTAACAAAATTTAAAAGCAAGCTTTAAAAAGATCAAAATATTTTAACACGATTTTATTGTATAGCAAAACAAATCTAAAAAGTGTTGTTTAAAAATTCAAAATATAAAAATCTAGTATCCAATAAGGTAAAATGCAGAATGTTTGGCATCCAATCAAACAATACCTGGGCATGCAAAGAAACACAAAAGTATGGTCCATGATGAAAGAAACAAGAATCAATAAATTGAAACTGAATCAAAATGACCCAGATCATAAAACACACAGAAAAAGGCATTAGAATAATTATTTTAAGTATATTTCTTAGGATAAAAAGGTAGAGGAAAATATAAGCATGAAAAGGAGATACATGGAAGACACTTAAAAAGACCTAAATTAAACTTAAGTAGATGAAAAATACAATTCCTGGGATACATGGACAAGATTAACAGGCAATTAGATAATTCCAAAATAAAATTAATGAAATTGAAGACAAGGAAATAGAAATGATCCAAAATGAAATAGAAAAAAAAAGATACAATAAAAATGAATGAAACAACTTCTGTCCAACCAAGATGGCAGCCTAAGACATTCCAGTGTTCTATTTCCCACAGAATCTTTGAACAACTAGCAAAAACTGGCACAGCTCTCTTCCTCAAAATAATACTTAAAGGGTTGACAAACTGGGGAGTGACAAACCAATTCAAATGTGATTGTTATAGATTTAGGATGTTAATTTAAGTAGTATTGTAATCACAAAGAAAATACCTGAAAAATATATACAGTAGGCAATGAGAAGTGACTCAAAATGGTACAATATAAAAAAAACAAATAAATATGAAAATAGGCATTAACAGAATAATTGAGGGGCAAAAATAGTATAAGACTTACAAAGACCAAATAGCACCATGGCAGAAGAAATCCCTGCATTATCAGCGGTTACTTTAAATGTAAATGGATTAAAATCTCCCATGAAAATGCAGAAATTTGTAGAATGGATTAAAAAAAAAGTGTAGCCTAACCCCATGCTGTTTACAAGAGGCTCACCTTAAATTCAAAGACAAAAGTAGACTGAGAGTGAAAGGATTGAAAAAAATATACCATGCAAGTAATAACCAAAAGAGAAGATGTAGCTCTACTAGTATTGGATAAAATAGACTTTTAAGTCAAAAACTGTTATGAAGGGCAAGGAAAGGCACTATATACTGATAAAGGAGTCCACTCAAAAAGAAGACATAAAAATTTTAAGTATGTATGCATCTAATGGCAGAGCTCCAAAATATATGAAGCAAATAATGAAGATTTGAAGGGAGAAGTAACCAGTTCTACATTAATGGTAGGGGATTTCAATAGTGGATAGAACATCTAGACAGAAAATTAATAGGGAAATAGAAGAGTGAACAATACTCTTAACCAGCTAGGCTTAACAGACATATATAGAACACTTCACTCAACAGCTGCAGAATGCACATTCTTCTCTAGTGTATGTGGTGCTCCATGATAGACCATATGTTAGGTCACAAAACAAGTCTGAATAAATTAAAATATATTGAAATCATAAAATTTACATTGTCTAAACACAATGGAGTGAAGCTAGAAATCAATTGATGGTGAAATGAAAAATTCACAAATGTACGGAAATTAAACAACATACTCTTAAACAACCAATGGGTCAAAGAAGAATTCACAAGGGAAATTATGAAATATATTGAGGTGAATGAAAATGAAAGCACAACATACAAAAACTTATGGGTGGGAAGAAGATGGTGGCATAGAGAGGAGTGGAAGCTAGTTTGTCCCCATGGAACAACTAATAAACAACAAGGAACAACTAGTAAATAATCTGGAACAACTGCGGGGGGCAAACATGACTGTCTACTCATCATACACCAACCCAAACTGGGAGGAATACCAGAGATTGCAGCATAAAATCTGTAAGTAAAAACTGCAGATCCAAGCTGAGAACCCCCTCCCCTCACAGCCCAAACTGCAAAACCTTGTGGTGCTAGAGAGCAGCACTCTCTGAGCAAGCAAATATAGCTCAGCTAAGCTCCAACTGGGGGTTTAATTAACAAACATGGACTGCTCAGTACAAGCTATGAATCCCCAACAAGCAGACAGAGGCTTTTGGTGATGACTGACCTTGGAGAGCTGGAGGGTGGCCACAGACTGGCCCCAGGGGAGCTTTCTGTCCCTTTTTTTGGCTCAGTGGAGAAAGTCTCAGACATTTTCAGTTCCCAGTGCTCTGACCCAGACAAGGGTGGAGATAGCACAGGCAGAGAGACTATTCAAATGTAAATGACCTCTCCCTAGGGGTTTATTTTCCCTAAGAGGAAGAAGGTGGTGCCAAGCTCTACTACCCATCTTCCGTTGAGAACCAGACCCCAGAGCCTGGGGGAAAAGAGCCACAGGCCACACCTCCTTACACCAGTCTGGAGCTACAGGCTGATAGGTGCCACTTGCTGCACAGAAAAGCACAGTGACTTGAGGCCTCACAGGGTGTACCAATCTTCTAAGACACCCTCAGGGAGACCTGATACAATTGCCTCCTTGTGAGACCTGAGCCTGTTCTGGTCTGGGAAAACCTGATGGAGTAACCAAGGAAACCAAATGCCTAGACAACAGAAAACTGCAACCTACACTAAGAAAAACAAAGTTATGGCCCAGTCAAAAGAACAAACTTACACTTCAACTGAAATACAGGAATTCAAACAACTAATACTAAGTCAATTCAAAAAGTTTAGGGAAGATATGACAAAAGAGATGGAGCATATAATGAAAACACTGGGCATGCATAAGGTAGAAGTCGAAAGTTTGGAAAAACAACTGGCAGAATCTATAGAAATGAAAAGCACAACACAAGAGATGAAAGACACAAGGGAAACATACAACAGCAGATCTCAAGAGGCAGAAGAAAACACTAAGGAATTGGAGAACAAGACCCCTGAAAGCCTACACACAAAAGAATAGACAGAGGAAAGAGTGGGAAAATATGAGCAACATCTCCGGGAACTTACTGACAAAATGAAATGCAAGAATGTGTGTGTCATTGGTGTCCCAGAAGAAGAGGAGAAGGGAAAAGGGGCACAAGCAATAATAGAGGAAATAATCAATGAAAATTTCCCATCTCTTATGAAAGACATAAAATTAGAGATCCAAGAAGCACAGCATACCCCAAACAGAATACATCTGAATAGTCCTATGCTAAGACACTTAATAATCAGATTATCAAACATCAAAGATAAAGAGAGAATCCTGAAAGCAGCAAAAAAAAAAAAAAAAAAAAAAAAAAAAAAAAAAAAAAAAGCAATCCATCACATACAAAGGAAGCTTGATAAGACTATGTGCAGATTTCTCAACAGAAACCATGGGGGCAAGAAGGAAGTGGGGTGATACATTGCAGATACTGAAAATGAAAAACCACCAACCAAGAATCCTATATCCAGCAAAACTGTCCTTCAAATATGAGGCAGAGCTTAAAATATTCTCTGACAAACAGACAATGACAGAGTTTGTGAACAAGATACCTGCTCTACAGGAAGCACTAAAGGAGGGAGCACTGCAGACAGAAAGGAAAAGACAGGAGTGAGAGGTTTGGAAAACAATTTTGGGAGATAGTAGCACAACAATGTAAGTATGCTGAACAAAGTTGACTGTGAGCATGGTTGAAAGAGGAAGGTTAGGACCATGTGGGACACCAGAAGGCAAGAGAAAAGATAAAGACTGGGACTGTATAATTCAGTGAAACCTAGGGTGCTCAACAATTGTAATCAAAGGTACAAATATGTTTTTACATGAGGTAGAATAAATGAATGTCAATATTACAAGGTGTTTAAAATAGGGTGGGAGAAAACTAGATATAGAGTTACCATTCGATCCAGCGATTGCACTTCTCGGTATATACCCGGAAGATCGGAAAGCAGTGACACGAACAGATATCTGCACGCCAATGCTCATAGCAGCATTATTCACAATTGCCAAGAGATGGAAACAACCCAAATGTCCTTCAACAGATGAGTGGATAAATAAAATGTGGTATATACACACGATGGAATACTACGCGGCAGTAAGAAGGAACGATCTCGTGAAACATATGACAACATGGATGAACCTTGAAGACATAATGCTGAGCGAAATAAGCCAGGCACAAAAAGAGAAATATTATATGCTACCACTAATGTGAACTTTGAAAAATGTAAAACAAATGGTTTATAATGTAGAATGTAGGGGAACTAGCAATAGAGAGCAATTAAGGAAGGGGGAACAATAATCCAAGAAGAACAGATAAGCTATTTAACATTCTGGGGATGCCCAGGAATGACTATGGTCTGTTAATTTCTGATGGATATAGTAGGAGCAAGTTCACAGAAATGTTGCTATATTAGGTAACTTTCTTGGGGTAAAGTAGGAACATGTTGGAAGTTAAGCAGTTATCTTAGGTTAGTTGTCTTTTTCTTACTCCCTTGTTATGGTCTCTTTGAAATGTTCTTTTATTGTATGTTTGTTTTCTTTTTAACCTTTTTTTTCATACAGTTGATTTAAAAAAGAAGGGAAAGTTAAAAAAAAAAAAAAGAAAAACAAGGAAAAAAAAAAGATGTAGTGCCCCCTTAAGGAGCCTGTGGAGAATGCAGGGGTATTCGCCTACCCCACCTCCATGGTTGCTAACATGACCACAGACATAGGGGACTGGTGGTTTGATGGGTTGAGCCCTCTACCACAGGTTTTACCCTTGGGAAGACGGTTGCTGCAAAGGAGAGGCTAGGCCTCCCTATGGTTGTGCCTAAGAGCCTCCTCCCGAATGCCTCTTTGTTGCTCAGATGTGGCCCTCTCTCTCTGGCTAAGCCAACTTGAAAGGTGAAATCACTGCCCTCCCCCCTACGTGGGATCAGACACCTAGGGGAGTGAATCTCCCTGGCAACGTGGAATATGACTCCCGGGGAGGAATGTAGACCTGGCATCGTGGGACGGAGAGCGTCTTCTTGACCAAAAGGGGGATGTGAAAGGAAATGAAATAAGCTTCAGTGGCAGAGAGATTCCAAAATGAGCCGAGAGGTCACTCTGGTGGGCACTCTTATGCACACTTTAGACAACCCTTTTTAGGTTCTAAAGAATTGGGGTAGCTGGTGGTGAATACCTGAAACTATCAAACTACAACCCAGAACCCATGAATCTCGAAGACAGTTGTATAAAAATGTAGCTTGTGAGGGGTGACAGTGGGATTGGGAAAGCCATAAGGACCACACTCCACTTTGTCTAGTTTATGGGTGGATGAGTAGAAAAATAGGGGAAGGAAACAAACAGACAAAGGTACCCAGTGTTCTTTTTTACTTCAATTGCTCTTTTTCACTCTAATTATTATTCTTGTTATTTTTGTGTGTGTGCTAATGAAGGTGTCAGGGATTGATTTGGGTGATGAATGTACCACTATGTAATGGTACTGTAAACAATCGAAAGTACGATTTGTTTTGTATGACTGCGTGGTATGTGAATATATCTCAATAAAATGAAAAAAAAAAAAGAAAAAAAAAAGAAAATACAGAAAAAAAATAAAATAGGGTGGGATTGGGCGGGGGATACAATCAATGCAAACTAGAGACTCTAATTAACAGAAACATTGTACTATGGTTCCTTTAATATAACAAAGACAATATACCAAAGCCAAATTCATATGGCGGGGGGGGACATAGGGGAAGGGTATGGGACTTCCGGCATTGGTGATGTTGTCTGACTCTTTATTCTACTTTAGTTTAATGCTATCTTTCCTTTTGTTGCTTTCTAGCTGTCATGGTTTTTTTCTCTTTCTTTTTTCTTTTTCTTTTGTCTCCCTACTGTCTTTGACTCTTCCTCTTTCTTTGTGGAAGAAATGGAGATGTCCTTATATAGATAGTGGTGATGGTGCTGAATACCTAAATACTTGACTATACAGGAAACCAACGATTGTTTACTTAGGATGGAATGTACGGTGTGTGGACGAAACAGTCTTAACAAAATGAGTTGATGGAGAAATCTTGAGGGCACTATATTGACTGAAATAAGACAGACACATAAGGACAAATATTGCAGGGTCTCACTGATATGAACTAATTATAATATTAAACACATAGACATGAAATATAAGTTACCAGGATATAGAAACAAGGCTAAAGAGTGGGGAGCAGTTGCTTATTTTGGGCAGAACGTTCACGTAGTATGAACTTAAGTATTTCGAAATGGACAGAGGTGATGGTAGCACATTGTGAGAATAACTAACAGTGCTGAATAGTATGTGAAGGTGGGGGAAATGGTAAGCTCAGAGTCATGTTTGTCACCAGAAGGGAAGTTGGAGATTAAAAATTGGAATGTATGAAACAGTGAATCTTGTGGTAGAAATGTTCGTGATTAACTGTACAAATATTAGAAATCCCTCTCATGAACTAGAAGAAATGTATGATACTATAACTAGAAGTTAATAATGGAGGGGCATATAGAAAAAAATATTCCTATTGGAAACTATATACTACAGTTAGTAGTATTTTAGCATTCTTTGATCAACAGTAACAAATGTACTATACCAAAACTATGAATCAATAATGGAGGGATGGTGGTTAAGGGTATGGGAGGATTTGAGTTTCCTTTTTTTGTCTTCATTTCTTTTCTGGAGTAATGAAAGTGTTCTAAAAATTGAAAAAAGTTAATTGTGGTGATGGATGCACAGCTGTATGGTGGTACCACGGGCAATTGATTGTATACTTTGGATCTTTGGATAGTTGTATGGTACGTGAACAATTTCAATAATAATAAAAAAAAATAAAAAAAACCTTATGGGATGCAATGAAGGCAGTGATGAGAGGGAAATTTATAGCTCTAACTTGTTACATTAGAAAAGAAGAAAGATCTCAAATAAGAGACCAAAGCTCAAAACTGGAGGATCTAGAAAAAGAAGAGCAAAGTAAAACCAACGTGAGTAGATGGAAGGAAATAACAAAGATTAGAGTGGAGATAAATAAAATAGAGAAAAAAAAATGAGACTCAACAAAACCAAAAGTTGTTTCTTCAAAAAGATCAATAAAACTGACACATTTAGCTGGATTGACAAAGAAAAAAAGAGGTAAAGAATAACTAAAATCAGAAAGGATTTTGACCCCACAGAAATAAAAAGGACCATAAGGGAATACTACGAACAACTGTACACCAAATAAATTAGATAATTAAATGAAATGCACATATTCCTGGACACACACAACCACCTACACTGACTCAAGTATAAGTAGAAGATCTCAATCAACAAGTAACAAGAGATTAATCATTAACCAAAAACCTCCAAAGAAAAGGCCAGTATCACATGGCTTCACTGACAAACTTTACCAAATTTTCGAAGAAGAATTAACACCAATCCACTCAATGTCTTCCAAAAAGTTGAAGAGGAGGGGACACTTCTTAAGTCATTCTATGAGACCAGCATCACCTTTATAACCAAGCCAGGTAAAGGTATCTCAAAAAGAGAAAATTCCAAGTCAATTTCCCTTATGAAAATAAGTGCCAATATTGTGGTGGCTCAGGGCCTGGGTTTCCTCCTATACAGCACATAGCAGACCTGCTTTAGCCAAGGACAAAGGTCAACAAAGTAAACTATCTCCCTGGAGAGGGAAGAAGATAATCACAGATGTAAAGTGGCACTGATGATATCTTAGTCTTAAACATGAATCTTAGTAAAACATGCGGTCTTAGGCCCTGTTCTGGTTTGCTAACGCCACCATTTTTCAAAATACCAGAAATGGATTGGCTTCTTATAAAGTGGGTTTATTTGCTCACAAAGTTACAGTCCAAAGGCCATAAAGTGGCCAAGGTAAGACACCAACAATCAGGTACCTTCACCGAAGGATGACCATTGGTGTCCGGAAAACCTCTGTTTACTCAGAAGGCACGTGGCTGGTGTCTGTTCTGGAGTTCTGGTTTCAAAATGACTTTCTCCCATATGCTGCTGTCTAGGCATCTGCTTGCTCCTGTTTTGTGTTCTCCAAAATGTCTCTGTAAGCTGCAGCTCCTCCAAAATGTCACTCTCAGTTGCTCTGAAGTCCTCTGTCTGTGAACTCCTTTATACAACTCCAGTGATCCAATTAACACCCACTCTGAATGGGCGGGGTAACACCTCCATGGAAATTATCCAATCAAATGTTTTCCTCACAGTTGATTGAGTCATCTCTCCATGGAAACACACAAAGAATTCCAAGCTAATCAACACTATTACATCTACCTCCACAAGATTGCATCAAAGAATATGGCTTTTTCTGGGGGACATAATATATACAAACCAGCACAGTCCCCTTTAATAATTATACTAGAGGCCTGATGTCCTCATACTATATGGAAAATGTCTTTGTTATGAGATCATATATTGCTCCTCACACCCCCCTGTCCCTTGCAGAGCACTAATCCTCTGGACTGGCTGCCAGTTCTCCTATTCTCCTGTTCATAAGTCCTAATAAATCTATGTCTACTTCTGCGTCTGGCTTGTTTTTTGGTCTCACAGCAGCACAAGCTCATGCTCTGCATGAACTCAGTCTGGGCCCAAACATGGTTAGACAGATCTTGTAATCTGACCTAACAGAGTTAATTGCCTGCTAATAAATGAATAATTTCCAGAGGATTTTAACAGAATGCAGAGTCTAACAGCAAAATATTCAAAATGTCTGGATAACAATCTAAAATTATTCAACATAATATAAAACATGATCATCTTAAAACATTGAGAAAAAGCATTTGACAAAATTCAACATCTATTCAAGATAAAACTCTCAGCAAACATGAAAAAAAAGGGAAACTTCCTTAACCTGCTGAAAGGCACCATGATCATTGGAATGTTGGAAAACTCAATATCATTAAAAAGTTAAATTCTCTCCAAAGTGATCACAGATGCAATGCAATCCCCCTCTAAATTCCAGCAGGAATTTTTGTAGTTACTGACAAGCTGATTCTAAAATTTATATGGAAAGGCAATGGAAATAGGACAAAAATTTTTTGAAAACAAAGAAAAAAATTGGAGAAGTTACTTTATTTTTAAGACATACAATAAAGCTACTGTAATCAAGGCAGGGTGACATTGGTGAAAAGATATGAACATGTAAATGGAATAGAATAGAGTCCACAAATATACCCATGTAAGTATGGTAAGTTAATTTTTGTCATAGGTATAAAGATAAGTCAACGGTGAAAGGAGAGTCATTTCAACAAATGGTGGTGGAAAAATGGGATATTCAAATGCAAAAAAGCAAAATGAACTGCGTCAGTGCCTCCACCATATACAAAAATTAACTCAAAACAGGTCATATCCTAAATATAAAACCTAATGCTATGGAAGTTCTACAAGAAATTTTAGAAGAAAATCTTTGTGACCTTAGTTTAGGCAAAGAACTCTTAAATATAACACCAAAGGCATGATCCATAAACTGGATTAAGAGTTCATTCTTTGAAAGACACTGTGAAGAGAATGAAAAGACAAGTGTGAGAAAATATTTGCAATCAAATATCTGATAAAGGTCTCATATCCACAATATATGAGGGGTTCTCCAGACTCAATAAGAAACAAACAATTCGACTTAAAAAATGGGCAAAAAATTTGAATGCTCACATCATAAAAGATATATGGATGGTCAGTCAGTGTGCACATGGAAAGATCCTAAAAATCATTAGTTATTAGGGAAATGCAACCTAAAATCATGTTGATATACCATTCACACACTTCTAAGATTTGCTAAAAAAAAAATCCGAAATTGCAAAGCAATTGGGACTCTCAAGCACTGGAAACTCATTTCCGAACTACAGCCACTTTGGAAAATAGTTTGGCATTTTCTTCCAAGTTAAACATACACTTACCACATGTGCCAGTTTGAATATATCGTGTCCCCCAAATGCCATTATCTTTGATGTAATCTTGTGTGGGCAGACTTTATCAGTGTTGATTAGATTTCTTTGAGTGTTTCTTAGGAATGCACCCCACCCAGCTGTGGGTGATGACTGTGATTGGATATTTCCATGGAGGTGTGGTCCCACCCATTTAGGGTGGATCTTGATCAGTTGAGCCATATAAATGAGCTGAAAAACACAAGGAACTCAGTGCAGCTGTGAGTGATGTTTTGAAGAGGAGCAAGCTTGCTACAGCCAAGAGGGACACTTTGAAGAAAGCACAGGAGCTGCAGATGAGAGACAGTTTGAAGACAGCATTGAAAGCAGACTCTTGCTCCAGAGAAGCTGAGAGAGGACAAATATCCCAAGTGCAACTAAGAGTGACATTTTTGAGGAACAGCAGCCTAGAGAGGAACATCCTGGGAGAAAGCCATTCTGAAACCAGAACTTTGGAGCAGATGCCAGCCACATGCCTTCCCAGCTAACAGAGGTTTTCTGGACACCACTGGCCATCCTCCAGTGAAGGTACCTGATTGCTGATGTGTTACCTTGGACACTTTATGGCCTTAAGACTGTAACTGTGTAACCAAATAAACCCCCTTTTATAAAAGCCAATCCGTCTCTGGTGTTTTGCATTCTGGCAGCATTAGCAAACTAGAACACCACATTACTCAGCAATTCCACTCCTAGTGAAGTGAAAATTGTATTTCTATACAAAAAACTGTATGCAAATGTTTATAGCTTTAATTTGTAATTGCCAAAATCTAGCCACAATCCAAATGTCCTTCAATGGATAAAGAACAAGTGACAAGGAGCTAAGATGGCAGCATAGAGAGGAGTGGAAGACTGTTAGTTCCCCCTGAAACAATTCATAAATGACCAAAAAACTAGTAAATAACCTAGAATAACTGCAGGGAGACAAACATGACTGTCCACTCATCAACCACCAACCTGAATTGGGAGGAGTGCCCGAGATCACAGCATAAAATCTGTAAGTAAAAACTGCAGACCCCAGCCGAGAGCCGAGAGCCCCTCCCTCATGGAAGCCTCGCTGTGCTAGAGAACAGCACTCTCCAAACAAGCTAGTGTACCTCAGCCCAGCTCCAACTGGGGTTTTAATGTTAACTGCTCAATACAGACAGTAAATCTCCAAGAAGCAGACAGAGGCTTTTGGTGACAACTGACTTTGGGAGAGTTGGGGGACATATCTGTCTCAGGACAGGTTGCTCAGAGGATCGGGTGCTATCTTCAGCTGATGGGTGAATCTGGGAGCTTTCTGTCCCTTTCTCTCTCTGTGGAGAAAGCCTCAGCCATTTTCAGCCTGCAGTGCTTTGCAGTAAAGAAAGCCTCAGCCATTTTAAAATCATAGCACTTTGACCAGTAAAGTCAGAGAAACAAAGAACTTATTGATATTCAGATGACCTCTCTGGAGGGGGCATAGCTTCCCAAGAGGAAAGGGAGGGGCCCAGCTCTACTGCCTGCCTTACCAGAACCAAACCCCAAAGCCTGGGGGAGGAGAGCCATGGGCCATACCCCCTTACACCCACTGGTGACAGGCTGACAGGTGCACCTGCTGGGCAGAAAAGCACAGGTGTGTCAATCCTCTAAGAAAAACCATCAGGAAAACCAGATACTGAATATTTCCTCCTTCTGTGACCTGAGCCTGTTCTCTGGGAAAACCTGATTGGGGTGGCCTGGTAGGTCAGATGCCTAGGCAACAGAAAACTACAACCTACACTAAGAAAAATGAAGTTATGGCCCAGTCAAAGGAACAAACGTACACTTCAACTGAGATACAGGAATTTAAACAAATCATGCTAAGTCAATTCAAAAAGTTTAGAGAAGATTTGGCAAAAGAGATAGAGGCTGTAAAGAAAACACTGGGCATACATAAGGCAGAAATCGAAAGTTCAAAAAAATAACTAGGAGAATCTATGGAAATGAAAGGCACAACACAAGAGACAAAAGACACAATGGAAACATACGACAGCAGATCTCAAGAGGCAGAAGAAAACACTCAAGAACTGGAGAACAAAACACCTGAAAGCCTACACGCAAAGGAGCAGATGGAGAAAAGAATGAAAAAATATGAGCAACATCTCTGGGAACTTAAGGATCAAACAAAGTACAAGAATATATGTATCATTGGTGTCCCAGAAGGAGAAGAGAAGGGAAAAGGGGCAGAAGCAATAACAGAGGAAATAATCAATGAAAATTTCCCATCTCTTATGAAAGACATAAAATTACAGATCCAAGAAGCACAGCATATTCCAAACAGAATAGATCTGAATAGGCCTAAGCCAAGACACTTAATAATCAGATTATCAAATGTCAAAGACAAAGAGAGAATCCTGAAAGCAGCGAGAGAAAAACAATCCATCACATACAAAGGAAGCTTAATATGACTATGTGCAGATTTCTCAGCTGAAACCATGGAGGTAAGAAGGAAGTGGTGTGATATATTTAAGATACTGAAAGAAAAAAACCGCCAACCAAGAATCCTATATCCAGCAAAGCTGTCCTTCAAATATGAGGGAGAGCTCAAAATATTTTCTGACAAACAGATAATGAGAGACTTTGTGAACAAGACACCCACCCTACAGGAAATACTAAAGGGAGCACTACAGAGTGATAGAAGAAGACAGGGGTGCATGGTTTGGAACACTCCAATGTCAAGTGCCTAACATGCTTCCCCTATCCGCCTGTCTTGTCTGCATTTACCTTGGTATATCATCTTTGTTACATTGAAGGAAGCATAATACAATGATTCTGTATTGTATTACAGATGGTAGCACAGCAATGTAAGTACACTGAACAGATAACTATGAAGACAGTTGAGAGAGGAAGGTTGGGAGCGTGTGAGACACCAGAAGAAAGGAGGAAAGATAAAGAATGGGACTGTGTAACTTGGTGAAATCTGAAGGGCTCAACAATTGTGGTAAAATGTACAAATATGTTCTTTTACGAGGAAGAACAAGCAAATGTCAACCTTGCAAGGTATTAAAAATGGGGAGGCATTGGAGAAGGGATGCAATCAACGTACTATAGAGACTGTAACTAACAGAATCATTGTATTATGCTTCCTTTAATGTAACAAAGATGATATACCAAGGTAAATGCAGATAAGAGAGGGGGATAGGGGAGGCATGTTAGACACTTGACATTGGTGATGTTGTCTGACTCTTTGCTCTACTTTGATTTAAGGCTATTTTTCCTTTCGTTTCTTCCTAGCTGTCATTTTTTTTTCCTCCTTCTTTTGCCTCTCTACCTATTTTGACTCTCCCTCCTGCCTTGTGGAAGAAATGTAGATGCCCTTATATAGATAGTGGTGAAGGTGGTGAACACATAAATATGTGACTATACAGAGAACCATTGATTGTTTACTTAGGATGGAATGTATGGTGTGTGAACAAAACTATCTTAAAAAAAATGGGTTGATGACAAAACCTCGAGGGCAATATACTGAGTGAAATAAGCCAGACACATAAGGACAAATATTGCAGGGTCTCACTGATACGAACTAATTATAATATGTAAACTCACAGACATGAAATATACGGTACCAAGATATAGGACGAGGTTTAAGAATGGGGAGCAGTTGTTTAGTATGAGCAGAATGTTCAGCTAGGATGAACTTAAATGTTTGGAAATGAACAGAGGTGTTGGTAGCAAGATGTGAGAATAACTAACAGTGCTGAATGGTGAGTGAATGAGGTGGAAAGGGGAAGCTCAGAGTCATATATGTCACCAGAAGGAAAGTTGGAGGTCAAAAGATGGGAATGTATAAAACTGAATCCTATGGTGGGCAATGTCCATGATTAACTGTACAAATATTAGAAATCTCTTCCATGAACCAGAACAAATGTATGACAATACAATTAGAAGTTAATAATAAAGGGGCATATAGGGAAGAAATATATACCTACTGCAAACTATATACTACAGGTAATAGTATTTCAAGGTTCTTTCATAAACAGCAACAAACGTACTATACCAACACTACAAGTCAACAATTGAGGGGGGTTGGTTAGGGATATGGGAGGATTTGAGTTTCCTTTCCTTTTTTTTTTTTTTTCTTTTTTCATCTTTCACTTTATTTCTTGTCTGGAGTAATGAAAAGGTTCTAAAAATTGAACAAAAATTAAGTGTGGTGATGGATGCACAGCTATATGAGGGTACCAGTGTCCAAGTGATTGTACACTTTGGATTTTTGAATAATTGTATGGTATCTGAACAATCTCAATAAAAAAAAGAAAAAAAAGAACAAGGGACAATATATGGCAAAATTGTCTTTCAGAAATAAGGGAGAAAGATGGTGACACAGGGAGGTATAGAATTTAGTTAGTCCTCTAGAACAACTAGTAAATAGCCAGGAACAACTAGTAAATAATCTGGAACAACTGTTTGGACATCCATGACTGGACACATACCATACACCAGTTTGGAAGGGGTGAAAGGACCAAGACCACAGCATAGACCTGTAAGTAAAGCCCCCCAAATTGTGGTGGTGGTGCCCCTCCCCCACTGGCATGGCAGGCTGAGCTAGAAAACTTCCCTGTGGAAATAAGAAGTGGTCTCTGCTGGGAGCAAGGGAAGGTAACTCAACCAAGCTTCAACTGCAGTTTTAATTAACAAACTTGGAATACTGAATACAAGCTATGAGCACAGATAAACCCAGAGCAAGCAGGAAAGAACCCTGAGGTCTCTCCTGGCAGAGAGGAGATGGGGCTGATGGAAAAGTAAATAAATAAAAACAGAGGCTTTTGGAGATTGCTGAACTGAGAATACTGGAAGATGGCTGTGTCCCAAGAAAAGGGGCCCATAGAACCAGGTACCAAATCCAGCTCTTGACTAGGGAAACTGGGGGGCTGGGGACTGGCTCTGAAAAGGGGATTTCTTTCTGTTTTGTTTTGTTTTCTCTCATTCCAAGTAGCTCATTAGAGAAAGCATCCAGCATTTTCAATTGTCAGTGCTGACCCAGGCAAGGTGGAGTTAAGATAATCAGAAAGACAAAAGAAGTCAAGTGAAGGAGATATTCCCCTATAGGGCATATCTTCCCTAAGAAAAGGGAGGGCAGGGTCCAGCTTAAGTGGCTGCCCTCCCTCAGAGAATTCAGACCCCAGGGGCTGGGGAAAGAAAAAAAAAACAAAAACAGAAACAGATTAAGCTTGGCTTTTGACCACTCCTCCTCAGCAGGGAAAGAGTCAGCTGAGAACTAAAGGCACCACACCTCTCTATGCCAGTGGGGAGCTGCGGGCTGACAAGCACCACCTGCTGGGCAGGATAGGAAAAGCAGACTCTGTAGGCTACACAGGAAAGTCTGACAATCTTTTGGGTCTCATCCTCAGGGAAATTTGATACTGATTACAACCTCTTCCTAAGACTTGGGCCTTTATGGTCTGGGAAAATCTGATTGGGGCAATCAAGGAAATCAGATGCCTAAACAACAAAAAATAACAAGTCACACTAGAAAAAACGAAGATATGGCCCAGTCAGAGGAACAAACTTACACTTCAAATAAATACAGGAATTGAAACAACCAATTAAAGATGTTCAAACAAATATGCTAAATCAAATCAGCAAGATAAAGAAAATGTGGCAAAAGAGATGAAGGATATAAAGAAGACACTGGGTGACCATAAAGAAGAATTCATAAGCTTGATAAAACAAATGGCAGAACTTATGGGAATGAAAGGCACAATAGAAGAGATGAAAAACACAATGGAGACATACAAAGCAGATTTGAAGAGGCAGAAGAAAGGATTCAGGAACTAGAGGACACAGCATCTGAAATCCTACACACAGAAGAACAGATAGGGAAAATAATGGAAAAATATGAGCAGCATCTCAGGGAACTGAATGACAACATGAAGAACTTATGGCATGAATATATGTGTCATGAATGACCCAGAAGGAGAAAGGAAGGAAAAGGGGGCAGAAACAATAATAGAGGAAATAATCACTGAAAATTTCCCATCTCTTATGAAAGACATAAAATTACAGATCCAAGATACACAGGATACCCCATACAGAATAGATCTGAATAGACCTACCTCAAGACACTTAATAACCAGATTATCAAACGTCAAAAACAGAGAATTCTGAAAGCAGCAAGAGAAAAGTGATCTATCACATGCAAAGGAAGATCGATAAGACTACATGCAGATTTCTCAGTAGAAGCCATAGAGGTGAGAAGAAAATGGCATGATGTATTTAAGATACTCAAAGAGAAAACCTGCCAACAAAGAATTCTATATCTGGCAAAACTGTCCTTCAAAAATGAGGGTGAGTTTAAAATACTTTTAGACGGACACTGATAGAGTTTGTGAACAAGAGATCTGCTCTACAAGAAATAGTAAAGGGAGCACTACTGGCAGATAGGAAAAGACAGAGAGACAGATTCAGAAGGCTAGGGGCATGTATGACACCAGGAGAAAAGATAGAAGATAAAGACTCGGACTGTACAACTTAGTGAAACCTAGAGTGGTCAATGACGGTAATTAAATGTACTACTATAAGGATGTTTTTACATGAGGGAGAACAAATGAATGTCAACATTGCAAAGTGTTGGATGGTAGGGGAAAAATACAATCAATGCAAACTAGAGTCTATAGTTAACAGTAACACTGTAATATGCTTCCATTAATTGTAACAAAGGCAATACACCAAAGCTAAATGTCTGTAAGAGGGGGATATAAGAGAGTGGTATGGGATTCTTGGTATTGTTGTTATATGATATTTTCATTTCATTTTATTTTATTTTAATTTCTTCTTCTATCTTTTATTTTTTTATTCCTCATGTTTTTCTCCTCTTCCTCTTTATTTGCAGTAGAAATGGAAAGATCCTCATATAGATTGTGGTGGTAAATGCATAACTAAGTGATTACAACAGGAAAAATTGATAGTTTACTTAGGATGGATTGTATGGTGTGCGAATAAAACTGTTTAAAAAATAAACAGAAGGATACAAGTGCTGGAAAAAATGTGGAGAGAGGGATATATCTATTCACTGGGGTTGCCATATGGTCCTTCAACCCTGTTATCAGGAGCAGGGACATGAGTGGACATTTGCACACAGGTGTTTGTGGCAGTATTCATGATTTGCCATGGATGGAGATGGCCTAAGGGTATATTGACTGGTAAATGGAATGGTGAACTGTGGTGTATACATACAAGGGAATATTGAGCAGTGGCAAGAAGAAATGAAATTATGAGGCATGCAACTAGGTAAACGGACCTTGAGGACAGTAGGTTGAATGAAGTAAGCCAGAGATGAAAAGGCAAACATTACAGTGCCTCACTAACATGGACTAACAATTATGCACAAACTCTGATAATTGAATCTGGGAGCATGGGTTATCAGGGGAAGGCTTATTGTTAAGGTTCCTAGATTGTAAGCTCTTATAGCAGTCACATGTATTCATGTGCTGCAATGGTTATTTCTAAATTCTGAGATGCTGAGCTGTTTGTGTGTGTCCTGGTCAGTCCCTGGAGCTTCAGGTGTCTGTCTGGCACCTGGGACTTGGCAGCTGTGAGTGTTGGCATCATCCCATGAGGCAACTGTTAAAGAGGCTGAAAGGAGATCAGACTTTGATTGGAGATATGAATGAAATGGACTTGGTTGAAACTGGGGTAGATCAGAGTAAAGGGTAGAGGATGATATAGACTGTGTTTTAAAATTTCGGCTTCTGTTGTGGGACCAAAGGAAGAAACATTTAGTTGGTGCAAAATCTATATTCTCTGTAGCACACTATATAATTTAACTTGTATGGTTAGTTTACTCAAATACCATAATTACATGGAACCTTGAACAGGGAGTGAGATCTGGTTGGTTTGTGTAGGTTAGTGTGAAGCCTCAATACATCCCAGAGTATCTTGGGCAGAGAATAAAAAGTATTTGTAAAGGCCCTTGAGAGACTGGGGACAAATGTGGAAATATTAAACTTCCCCACCTGGGGAATTCCTGATATTCTCACAAACACTGGGGACTACCAGTTTAGTAGGACAAGCCCTCGATCTTGGGGCTTACCCTTATGAAGCTTGGTATTGCAAAGGAGAGGCTGTACCTACTTCTAATTGTTCCTGAGAGTCACTCCCAGAGAACCTCTTTTGTTGCTTAGATGTGGCCTCTCTCTCTCTAAGCCAACTTGGCAGGTGGACTTGCTGCCCCCCACCCTACGTGGGACATGACTGCCAGGAGTATAGGTCTTCCTGGCAATGTGGGACGTGACCCCAGGGGATGAGCCTGGACCCAGCATCATAGTCTTGAGAAAGCCTTCCCTACCAAAAGGAGGAAGAGAAAGGAAACAAAAAGTTTCAGTGTCTGAGAGATTTCAAACAGAGTTGAGAGATCATTCTGGAGGTTACTCTTGTGCATTATATAGACATCCCTTTTTTTTTTGTTTTTAGTTTATTAGAATAGCTAGAAGAAAATGTCTGAAACAGTTGAATCACAATCCAGTATCCTTGATTCTTGAAGATGAGTGTATAACTATATAGCTTATATAATGTGACTGGGTGATTATGAAAACCTTATGGCTCACACTCCCTTTATCCAGTGTATGGACAGTTTAGTATAAAAATGGGGAAAAACAGTAAACGAATAATAGTGGGGAGGAGGGGTATGGGATGTTTTGGGTGTTCTTTTTTACTTCTATTTTTATTCTTATTTTTACTTTTACTTTTATTTTTATTCTTATATTTACTTTTCTTTTTATGGTATGGGATGTTTTGGGTGTTCTTTTTTACTTTTATTTTTATTCTTATTTTTACTTTTACTTTTATTTTTATTCTTATATTTACTTTTCTTTTTATTTTTTGGAGTAACGAAAATGTTCAAAAATTGATTGTGGTGATGAACTGCTGTATACCTCGGATGATTGTACAGTATGTGAATATATTTCAAGAAAATTGCATTAAAAAAAGAACAAGTTGACACATCCCTATAATGGAATACTATTTAGTAATTAAAAAAAGGAACAGACTATTGATAACACCCAAAATTATGGATAAATCTACAGTACAGCATAAAATATGAAGGAAGGAGGCACACTTCAAAAGGCCACATATTATATGATTCCATTTGTTTGAAATTTGGGAGGTGGAAAACCTCTAGGGAAAGAAAACAGATCAGTAGATGCCAGGGCCTGGTTTTGAGGGAGAATGACACCAAAAGACACGAAGGAAATTGAGTGGTGGTGGTAGTGATGGAACTGTTCAATATCTTGATTTTTGTGGTGCTTACATAACTGAATGCATTTGTCAAAATTCACAGAACAGTACACTAAAATGGATCATTTTTACTTTATATCAGTGATTCCTTAAAAACCATAAAAATTGGACGGATGCTGCCTCCTGCCCCAAAAGCCTGTGATGAAGAAGGCAGTTGTAATAATGGGAACTCCAGCTCTGTGTATTTCTCCAGTGTAGGCTCCCAGAATGTGAGAAGGAAAGTAGGACATTGTGCCAGTTTGAATGTCTTGTGTCCCCCAAATGCCATTATCTTTGATGTAGTCTTGTGGGGCAGACGTTTTGGTGCTGATTAGATTTGCTTGGAATGTGCCCCACCCAGCTGTGGGTGATGACTCTGATGGGATACTCCCATGGAGGTGTGGCCCCACCCATTCAGGGCGGGCCTTGATCAGTGGAGCCATATAAAGGAGCTGACTGAAAGAGAAGGAACTCAGTGCAGCTGTGAGTGACATTTTGAAGAGGAGCAAGTTTGCTAGAGAGGAATGTCCTGGGAGAAAGCCATTTTGAAACCAGAACTTTGGAGCAGACACCAGCCATGTGCCTTCCAAGCTAACAGAAGTTTTCCAGACGCCATTGGCCATCCTCCAGTGAAGGTACCTGATTACTGATGTGTTACCCTGGACACTTTATGGCCTTAAGACTGTAACTGTGTAGCCAAATAAATCCCCTTTTTATAAAAGCCAATCCTTCTCTGGTGTTTTGCATTCCACAGCATTAGCAAACTAGAACAGACATCCAGTTAAAAAGTCATTCATAGAGTTGTGGGGGCTGGGAGTCCTATGTGAGGTCAAGGCTTAGGGTCTTCAGAGCCTGTGGTCAACTTACCTGTGGTGAGCTTGCTGGTGAGGCTTTCTACAAGCTGGCTTCCTTGGGCCAGTTGCTCACAGAATCTCTGTCCTTGGTGGTAGGCAATGCCAGTGCTTCTGAGGAGAACTTCAAAGGACTTGACAGTTTTCTTTGCATGCTGGGTGAAAAGGTCACAGATACCTCTTCCTTCTTGTATCTTTTGTCGTAAGTGGATCAGTTCTCGGGCCTGAGCCTGAATTAGAAAATCGTATTTTCTAAGGTGGGAAAGAAGAATAAAATGCAATAGTGAATGTAGTGAATGACTGTTATGGGATTTTTAGCAGAGACATCTCTTAGAAAATTCCCAAGGAACTCCCCAAATTGAATTATTGCACAAGTTCTATGACATGCCTGTGGCAGAGGGAATGAGGAAACATCATTAGGTTTGTTTGTTTTTTTTTACTAACTTCACTTTAAATGTTGGTCTTCAGTTCCTTACGTCAGCCCATGTCCATTTCCATGTAATGTATGTCAAAAATAATGAGGTAAGTGGCATGAGAGTTCTGTAAACCCACAACTTCTCTAATAAAAAAGGACATTATTGGGACATATTTAAATATTGGAATATAGACTGTAAGCTTTATATCAATGTCACATTGCTTGAATTTTGATAACTGGAAGGTGGTTTCATAAGTGAATATCCTTACTTGTAGGAAATGTATATGGCAACATTAAGTGTTCAAGAAGCGTGATGTATACAATCTATACTTAAGTGCTCAGAAACAAAGAATGAAAGATGAGATGGAGGGGGCATGGAGGGGGGGAGGGATGATGGAGGGGGGGAGGGATAAAAGAATGATATGGCAAATGTGGCAAAATGTTCAAACTGGTGGATCCGGGTATAGGGGGGTAGGGGTATATTGGGGTTTTCTTATTGGGTTTGTATTATTTCTATAACTCTTCTGTAAGTTTGAAAGTATTTCAAAGTAAAAAGTTTTTTAAAAGAAGTGTTGGCAGGTATTTCTGGTGTTAATTGAAAGGATGAAGAAAAATCAATGAAAAGGTCAAAAAGACAGCATACTTTTGAATGATGTGAGGATAACCTGCGATCAGTAAAGAGGTAACTGAGATTAAAGAAGGTTCTGAGTAACAATTACATTACCCAATGTGGGATTTCATTGTTTTCTAATTATTGTATAAGTATTTGTCATGGGTCCCAACCTAGAATGTTAGCTTTGTGACTTATGTACCACCCAACTTATAGCAGCTGGTTGACTGTACACACACAACTAGGCTTTCAGTGAGTACTTAAAATCACATAATACTAAAGCTGAAGTGGACATTTAGAATATTCTATCCCACCTGATGCCTGGTTCTCCTCCCTAGTGTCCTACTAAGTGGTCATGTACAGATTGTTTTTCAAACTCTATTTGTTAGAGTTCCTATAAATTGTCAGGGAAGTGAAGGTATAGACTGGGGAGAACAGGGGCTCAAGATCTATGCCCCCTTCAATCAAGTATCTCTGCTTTAGTGTATCCTGCATTTCAACAAAGGGGTAAAAAAAGTTTTGAATGCCACAATCTACCCCACCTCTGAAACCTTCTAAGACTGCAATACTGGTCCTCAGCAAATTAATAATACATTTTCAGATAACAGCTGCCAATAACCCTCTGAGGTAGGTACTGTTGATATCTTCATTTTACAGATGAAGTAGCTGAGATAACTGAGACAGGAGGGAAGTTAAGTAAACTTGCCCAAGTTTACACAGCTAGAAGTCACACTGAATACTATTCCAACCTAAACACTTGTCTACATTTTATTCATGTACTATTTAAGGGAGAAACATAGAGAACCAGCCTTCATCCAGCTCCCAATCCCCCTGGCATCTTTGTCTAATTCTGTATCATCTGCCATGTATGTTTCTGCCCTGTCCTTGTGCAGATTTGCTCTTCATTCTGCCATCCTGGGCTGCCCCACTTCAAACAGATTCACAAAATTTCCCAGAGCCTGCCCACCACAGAGCCCTTCTTACCCAAGCCTTGCAGCTAGTCTTGGATTTTCTGCCTGCTCAACCTCCTCAAACCATGGCTTCTCCCCAAGCACAGATTCAATGAGGTCTTTGTACTCTTCACATTCTGAGAAAACATATACACACTTGCTTCAGTGGAAAGCTAGATATACTGCTGTGGTCACTGCCCTCAAGGGAGAAGGCTAGGTTCATCCCAAGGCCAAAAATAACCCCAGTTCAAGGCTCTATGCTGGGATTTCCACCTCTTAATTTCTCAATATCCCAACTACATGACATTTGATTACTCCCCATTCTAGAGAGGCGGAAGAAGAAGCTCAAAGACTGGTGAAGGAATTTGCTCAATATGACTCAACTGGGATGCCTCAGAGCAAGAATTCATATCTCCTCAGGTCTGACTCCAAATCCTGGGCCCCTTTACCTAGACTTGCAGCCTCAAAAAGCCTTAGATTAATTACCTAACCCCAAAGCACATCTTTTCCCTTCTTAATAATTAGGCTTTAATTTTTACTTTTTCCCTATGACAAGAATTTAGATAAAAATGTTTACCCCAATTTATTTATTGAAAAATAATTGTAGAAATTTGAAAGCAAACTTCCAGCAAGGATCCTCTTCTAATATCCCTGTCCTTCTCATGCCCCTGTTGCCAAGTTCCTGTTAGTGACTACATTTCCACCTCCTTCCCCTTTTTATTAACAGGTTCAGGATTCCCAAATGGGAAAGCTGTCTGTGGAGAGGGAAGGGCCAGCCTCTGTACCACCCTGGCCTGCTACTGAGACTAGTGGCCTCCTCTACTTGTCCGACTTCTCATTTTGGCCGTATATCTCATGGCACAGATCCTGGAGGTCCATCTGAACTTGCTTGGTACACAATGTTCATAATCAGGGAGAGATAGAAAAGGCATTATTTACAGATTCTCTAATTTTCTTGGAAATTCTCTCAATCTCACTAGAGCATAAGGAAAGGCTTCTTTGAACTTCTGTGGGAAAAATGTCCTGCTTTAGGCATCAGGACCTTCCTGCATATCTACTGTTGAATTCCTTATCTTCAGACACCAGAGGTTTGGTTGGGAACAGACAGCTTTAAGGCAGAGATGGTATACTATTACCTCTTTTGACCCAGTGCATCTGGCATATGGGTATTCAGTAAAAGTTTGAATTAAATTCTGAGATATTTATGCCAACAGTGATGTATGTTTGTAGAATATGGCACATTTGTGATAGAAAAAAGGCAGTCTAGTGCCTGAACCAGGATTTTAGCCTCAGTTCCTTTTTATGCGCTCACAAATTTGGGAAAGTTGCTTTACTTCTTTGTGCCTCAGTGTTTCCATCTTCTGCAGATTGAAGGTAAAATACTCATTTCTGCCTTTCTATGACTAAGATTGGATGAAATTTATTTTGATTAAGTGGAGAGCTTTTACTTTCTCAGGGGGAATATGGACAGTCATTCATCACTTTGGTGATGGGGACCCTGTGAGACTTACTATATTTCTGCAAATGGATGGCCAAGGAGTAGACAGTAGCTTTGGATATAAGGAACTTCTCTGTGAGGTCTTGGAGTTGCTGATTGCTTTTTGCCAGCTGGGAGCGCAAGTACTGGTTGGTTTCTAGGATGCTCATTTCTGCTCTCAGACAGGAGAAACTGTTGAGAGATACTGCCATAAAGCTAGTGGTGGAAGAGGTGGAGCCAGAGACTGTGGAGAAGAAACCCAAACAAATACCAAGTTAAAACCAAGTGAAGGAATCCCTTTGTCCAGTTTAAGGACAGATGAGTAGAAAAATGGAAACAAAACCCAAACGAAAAACAGGGTGGGATAGAGGAGATGGAATGTTTTGTGTTTCCTTTTTTACTTTTCTTTCTTTTCTTTTCTTTTCTTTTCTTTTTTGAGTAAGAAAAATGTTCAAAAGTTGATTCTGGTGATGAATGCACAACTATATGGTGATACTGTGAATAGAATGATACTGTGGATGATTGTAGGGTATGTGAACATATCTCAATAAACTGCATTAAAAAAACTAAAGTAAATGGATTATAGCGTTGTTTAGAAAATTTGGTAAATTTACTAAAAATAATTGAATTGTACAATTAAAAAGGATTAATTTTAAAGTATGTAAATTATCCCTCAATAAAGTTTTTTTAAAGTGAAAAAGTGGATTTAACAGGTCTATGGGAGGCAACTGTGATTCATAACTGACTTTTTTTTTGTACAAAGAGATTTACTGAAATTTGTCAATGACAGAAATAAAACTCAAAGTTTGGCTCTTCTGAGGGGGAAGAAAGAAACTTGTGCAGATGTTCTTTTATACAAATGAAACATGGGCTAGGAAATAACACACCACTTCTAAAGCAATCCAAAAGAGGGACATGAAGGCAAGCCTGAAAATTCCATTCACTAGGAATTTGCAGTCATTTCAGATTTCTACTAGGTAAGAAAATACAATTTTGTATAAATTTTCCTGAGCTCAGGTATATAAAATAAAACCCAACCTTTATGTTGCCATTTACAAACTAGGGCATTTGATGCTTGTAGCAGGCCCAGGAAATGCAGAAATCACATGAAGTTTAAGTTATGGCTGGAGATTAGCCCCTCCTGGGCTTTTATTGAGAAACCCAACTGAGGTCAGGCATGGCCTTCCAACCAACAGGAGAGGGGGAAATACCAGGAAATATAAAAGACCTCCAAGCCATCCTCTTTGAGAGTAAGGAAAAAATGCTCACTTGGTGTATACTCTGCTATTGCATTTACAGGGACAGAATCATCCAAAGAAAAAGGAGGGGTAAAAAATAGTGGCAGTAATAATGGTATTTTATTCCACCCCTCACCCCTACCCCCACAACTCCCAGTATACTTTTCCCTTCTTGTTCCCACAGCAATGTATTACAATCAGGAGAAAAAAATCAAGTTTCAGGAGGCAGGGGAACACAGGTAAAAGCATACAAATCACAATAGGAATTTTTCAAAACAGGTTATTCCACTTAGTCATCGTCTTCTCCTGCATCTTCAGGTTCTGGTTTTCACTTTTGACCCCCTTCTCCTTCACCAAGGTCTTCTTCATCTACCTCGTCATCTATTTCCCAGTCCTCATAACATTCTTCATCCTCCTCCTCTTCTCCACTCACATCTTCCTCTTCACCTTCTTCTTCCTCCTCCTCATCTTCCACTACCTGAGCATCTTCATCATACTCTTCCTCCTCCTCATCTTCCTGTTCGTGGTCCAGGCCCTCCTCATAGCCCTCAGCATCAGAGTCAGGAACCTCCTTGTCATCCTGGTGGTAGCCATAGATATACATGAGTTGTGGGAGGAGCTTGAACATGCTTTCTTGGTAGTTACTCAGGCTGGTGACCTCACAATTGAAAAGGTTTAAACTCTCAGGGTTTTCTAACTTATTTCATTTTTCTATTGTGCTGAGGTCTTTAATCTTGTTGCCATTTAAATTTAGATGCATGATGTTCAGACACTTTTTTGCCAATACTTCCAGGTCTCCTGAAATTCTATTATCGTTTAGTTCAAGCTTCTTTAGTTTGTTTAAACTTTATTAAGTTGCAAGTGAGGTGAGGCCTACATTGATTGTACTTAAGAGCTCCAGTTCTTCAAATCATTTGAGAGGCCTTCAATTTTGCCTTCATTTGACTGACAGTTGTCCAGGGCAAGCTCTTTCACATCAGAGGGTGTCCTGCTCCACAGCTCTAAAGGAACTGGTTTGTCTATGTCCATATCTCGCTAACTCTCTCTGCAGAGGTCCCTGCAACAGCAAAATTCATCAATAAACCCTGGAAACATGGCCATGCATTTTAGGACTTTGAAGGCTCAACCAGCTCTATTCCTTTTAACTTACTTTTGGGACAAACTTTGTTAGCATATGCCAACACTTAAGAGTCCTTAACCACACAAACAAGGTTCGAGGTGCCAGAGCTCAGAGCTTGTGCTCAGGATCCAAGAGGAGTGCCAAAGTTAGGGCCCAGCAAACCAGGCAATCATCTGGAGTTGCAGTAACAGAACTGGAAGTTAAGGGTGTGTGTGTGACATGAAATCTTAGGAGCTTTTGTTTTCTAATCTCTACATGCATATTTTGCACTTGTCACTTATGAATTTCATTTTATCTCCATAGGTTCTCTTTCCAGTTTGTCAAAGTCATTGAAATGGTTTATTTCTTTGAACACATCTAGTGGCCACATAATTTGGGAAGGCTTGTAAACTGATGCTATTCTTTATGTCCAGGAGCAGTTGTTATGGAACACTGATTGATAGATCTGTTGGTGTTGATCCAAAGCCATTGACCTGCGGTTGTTGTCTCCAACAGAGCATGGTAAAATTAAGGTCATGAGTCTGCATTGGTTGGTGGTGAGCCACAGCATTCCTGTGCAATGAGGTTTAGTGGCATAGAAGCTAAGATTCTAAAGAAAAGCACAGAGAGACAGGAGAGAAAGCGATCTCCTGACACACTGCCTCACTTCTTAGGTTCCAATTTTTCTCTGGTTTGTTGAAACTGAGACTAGGGAGACTCCCCTGGAACATCTGTCTCTTCACTTCAGCGGCCTGACTGGCCTAGGCAGGTGGCCTACACAACACATGGCCACTTCCACAGGTGCCTCCAAACATTCATGACAAATTGAAGGAAAGAAGACTGGACCAAAAAAGTCATTTAAACCCTTTCCCCACAGAAGGACATTATATGTTGACAGACAAGTCAATCCAACAAAAAGATATAGCAATTATATACATATTTGCACCTAACAGAGTCCCAAAATTGAAGAGAGAAGTAGTTACATCTACAATAAGATGTTGGAAATGTCAATATACACTTTCAATAATAAAAAAAATATATAGACAGAATACCATCAAAGAAACTTGAGTAACATTATAATCTAACTAGTTCTAATGGACAAATACAAAACACTAAACTCAACAGCAGCAGAGTACACATTCCTTTCAAATGCATATGGATCATTCTCCAAGATAGGCCATATGTTAAGCCACAAATCAAACCTTAATAATTTTAAAAGATTGATATCATACAAAATATCATCACCAACAACAAAGGAATAAAGCTAGGTGTTAGAAACAGAAGGAAAACTGGAAAATTTACAAATATATACAAATTAAATAACACACTCTAAAAATAACCAACAGGACAACAAAATCACCAGGTAAACTGGAAATGAAAAGAAAAACCAAACATGCACAAACTTATGAGATGCAGTGTAGGCAGTGCCAGAGGGAAATATATAGCTGTAAATGCCTACATTTAAAAAGAAAAAAATTACAAATTAATAGCTTAACTTCACATCTCAAAGAAATAGAAGAAGAAGAGTAAATGAAACCCAAAATTTGTAGAAGGAAGGTAACAGTATAGATTTTTTTTAACATTTCCAGTTTTTATTCATAAAATTATGAATAAAAACTGCATAGGTAGATTTACACAGCCACATATCAATAACAAAACAAGATAGAAATGAAATATTCCAGAGACATCTTGAAAAGTTCCAAAAGAACACAACACTAGGCTAAAATGTACAGTTAAACTGCGGTTGCATAACAAGATGTATTTAATCCTGCATTATCTCAATAAGTTCTTCCTTATATTTGCCTTTCTCATTTCCAACTTGTTGACATTTGGCTTCGAGTTCAAGAATTTTTTTCCCATCATTGTCCAGTTTTAGCCTGGTTATAACCACCTTGCTTGGGTGAATGCCCTATGTGGACATTTGTGCCATTAGCGTTCTCACGCTGCACCCTCTTGATGTAGATGACATATTTCTTTCTGTACGCCTGGACAACCTTACCAATTTGTTGACCTCTGTAGTGTCTTTGAACCTCCTGGACCTCGTCGCCCTTGCGGATGGGCATGCAACGGACATAGTATTCTGCCACAGCTCCTTGGCAAGTGGGGACGACATAATCTTCCTACGCATGTGTGAAGGGGCACTGAAGTGACGTTTGCAGTTCTTGCTGCAGTCCGAGGTCACAAAGAGGGTGAACTTCATGGTGACCATGTACCTGGTGCCAGGCAAAATCCCAATACTATATATTTTAAAGCAGAGATAAATGAAATAGAGAATAGAAAATCAAGGGAGAAGGGAATCAGTGAACCCAAAAGTTAGTACTTTAAAAATATCAATAAAATCAACAAACCTTTAGCCAGAAGAAAAAAGAGACACACGTATGGTTAAAATCAGGAATGAAAGTGAGGCCACTACTATTGACCTTTCAGAAATAAAATGGGTTATAAATGTTTTCATGTCAATAAATTGGATAAACTGGATGAAATGGACAAATAATCTAAACCATCACAAGAAAAAGTAGAAAATCTCAACAGACCTATTACAAGTAAAGATATTGAATCAATAATCACAAACCTCTTAATGAAGAAAATTCCTGGACTGGATGGAGGAGAAGGAGAATTAAAACTCATTATTCTCAAACTCTTTCTGAAAAATACAAGAGGAAAAACTTCCCAACTCACTCTATAAGGCCAGAATTACCCTTATACCAAAACCAGATAAAACCAGCACAAGAAAATTACAGTCATATCTCTTATGAATATAGATGCAAAATTTCTCAACAAAATAGAAAACTGAATTAAAGTTTATTAAAATGATTATATACCATGACCAAGTGAGATTTCTCCTAGGAATGCAAGGGTAGCTCAACATTAAAAAAAAAAAATTAGTGGAATACACCACATTAATAGAATGAAGGGAAAAACCACAAGATCATCTCATTGGTGCCAAAAAGCTGTTTGACAAAATACAATATCTATTCATTATTAAAAAAAAAAAAAATTAGTGGAATACACCACATTAATAGAATGAAGGGAAAAACCACAAGATCATCTCATTGGTGCCAAAAAGATGTTTGACAAAATACAATATCTATTCATTATTAAAAAAAAAAATCAGAAAGCTAGGAATAGGAGGGAACTTTCTCAACATGATAAAGGGCATTTGTGGAAATCCACAGGCAATATCATACTCAATGGTGAAAGTCTGAAAGCTTTTCCCTAATACCAAAAACAAGACGATGATGACTGCCAGCATCACTTATTCAACATTATACTAGATGTCTAGCCAGAACAAGCAGGCAAGAAAATAAATAAAAGCATCCACAATAGAAAGGAAGAAGTAAAACTATATTCACAAATGATATAATTCTATATGGAGAAAATCCTGAAAAATTCACAAGAAAGCTACTACTAATAATAAGCAAACTCAGCAAATTTGCATGGCACAAGATCAACATGCAAATCAGTGGTGATTCTATACACTAGGAATGAACAATCTGAAAAAGAAAGTAAGAAAACAATCCAATTTCTATAGCATCTAAAAGAATAAAATACCTAGGAATAAATTTGACAAAGGAGGTGAGTGATTTGTACACTGAAAACAACAAAACATTGCTGAAGGAAATTAAAGTAGACTTAAATACAAAGACACCCCATGTTTATAGATTGAATACTAAATATTATTAAGATATCAATACTGAGGCGGGGCAAGATGGCGGACTGGAGAGCTGTATGTTTTAGTTACTCTTCCAGGAAAGTAGGTAGAAAGCCAGGAACTGCGTGGACTGGACACCACAGAGCAATCTGACTTTGGGCATACTTCATACAACTCTCATGAAAACGTCAAACTGCTGAGATCAGCGAAATCTGTAAGTGTTTGTGGCCAGGGGACCCACACCCCTCCCTGCCAGGCTCAGTCCCATGGGAGGAGGGGCTGTCAGCTCCAGGAAGGAGAAGGGAGAACTGCAGTGGCAGCCCTTATCAGAAACTCATTCTACTGATCCAAACTCCAAACATAGATAGACTGAGACCAGACACCAGAGAATCTGAGAGCAGCCAGCCCAGCAGAGAGGAAACAGGCATAGAAAAAAACAACATGAAAAACTCCAAAATAAAAGTGGAGGATTTTTGGAGTTCTGGTGAACATAGAAAGGGGAAGGGCAGAGCTCAGGCCCTGAGGCTCATATGCAAATCCCGAAGAAAAGCTGATCTCTCTGCCCTGTGGACCTTTTCTTAATGGCCCTAATTGCTTTGTCTCTTAACATTTCAATAACCCATTAGATCTCTGAGGAGGGCCTTTTTTCTTTTTCTAAAACAATTACTCTAAGAAGCCCAATACAGAAAGCTTCAAAGACTTGCAATTTGGGCAGGTCAAGTCAAGAGCAGAACTAAGAGAGCTCTGAGACAAAAGGCAATAATCCAGTGGCTGAGAAAATTCACTAAACACCACAACTTCCCAAGAAAAGGGGGGTGTCTGCTCACAGCCATCATCCTGGTGGACAGGAAACACTCCTGCCCATCGCCAGCCCCATAGCCCAGAGCTGCCCCAGACAACCCAGTGTGACGGAAGTGCTGCAAATAACAGGCACACACCACAAAACTGGGCGTGGACATTAGCCTTCCCTGCAACCTCAGCTGATTGTCCCAGAGTTGGGAAGGTGGAGCAGTGTGAATTAACAAAGCCCCATTCAGCCATCATTTCAGCAGACTGGGAGCCTCCCTACACAGCCCAGCAGCCCAGAACTGCCCTGAGGGGATGGTACTCACCTGTGACATAGCACAGTCATCCCTCAACAGAGGACCAGGGGGTGCACAGCCTGGAAGAGGGGCCCACTTGCAAGTCTCAGAAGCCATACGCCAATACCAAGGACTTGTGGGTCAGTGGCAGAGACAAACTGTGGCAGGACTGAACTGAAGGATTAGACTATTATAGCAGCTTTAAAACTCCAGGATCACCAGGGAGATTTGATTGTTAGAGCCACCCCCCCCCCCCGACTGCCCAGAAACACACCCCACATACAGGGCGGGCAACACCAACTACACACGCAAGCTTGGTACACCAATTGGACCCCACAAGACTCACTCCCCCACTCACCACAAAGGCTAAGCAGGGGAGAACTGGCTTGTGGAGAACAGGTGGCTCGTGAATGCCACCTGCTGGTTAGTTAGAGAAAGTGTACTCCACGAAGCTGTAGATCTGATAAACTAGAGATAAGGACTTCAATTGGTCTACAAATCCTAAAAGAACCCTATCAAGTTCAGCAAATGCCAAGAGGCCAAAAACAACAGAAAATTATAAAGCATATGAAAAAACCAGACGATATGGATAACCCAAGCCCAAGCACCCAAATCAAAAGACCAGAAGAGACACAGCACCTAGAGCAGCTACTCAGAGAACTAAAGATGAACAATGAGACCATAGTACGGGATACAAAGGATATCAAGAAGACCCTAGAAGAGCATAAAGAAGACATTGCAAGACTAAATAAAAAAATAGATGATCTTCTGGAAATTAAAGAAACTGTTGACCAAATTAAAAAGATTCTGGACACTCATAGTACAAGACTAGAGGAAGTTGAACAATGAATCAGTGACCTGGAAGATGACAGAATGGAAAATGAAAGCATAAAAGAAAGAATGGGGAAAAAATTGAAAAAAATCAAAACGGACCTCAGGGATATGATAGATAATATAAAATGTCCGAATATAAGACTCATTGGTGTTCCAGAAGGGGAAGAAAAGGGTAAAGGTCTAGGAAGAGTATTCAAAGAAATTGTTGGGGAAAACTTCCCAAATCTTCTAAACAACATAAATACACAAATCATAAATGCTCAGCGAACTCCAAATAGAATAAATCCAAATAAACCCACTCCGAGACATATTCTGATCACACTGTCAAACACAGAAGAGAAGGAGCAAGTTCTGAAAGCAGCAAGAGGAAAGCAATTCACCACATACAAAGGAAACAGCATAAGACTAAGTAGTGACTACTCAGTAGCCACCATGGAGGCGAGAAGGCAGTGGCATGATATATTTAAAATTCTGAGTGAGAAAAATTTCCAACCAAGAATACTTTATCCAGCAAAGCTCTCCTTCAAATTTGAGGGAGAGCTTAAATTTTTCACAGACAAACAAATGCTGAGAGAATTTGCTAACAAGAGACCTGCCCTACTGCAGATACTCAAGGGAGCCCTACAGACAGAGGAACAAAGAAAGGACAGAGAGACTTGGAGAAAGGTTCAGTACTAAAAAGATTTGGTATGGGTACAATTAAGGATATTAATAGAGAGAGGGGAAAAATATGACAAACATAAACCAAAGGATAAGATGGCTGATTCAAGAAATGCCTTCACGGTTATAACATTGAATGTAAATGGATTAAACTCCCCAATTAAAAGATATAGATTTGCAGAATGGATCAAAAAAAATGAACCATCAATATGTTGCATACAAGAGACTCATCTTACACACAGGGACACAAAGAAATTGAAAGTTAAAGGATGGAAAAAAATATTTCATGCAAGCTACAGCCAAAAGAAGGCAGGTGTAGCAATATTAATCTCAGATAAAATAGACTTTAAATGCAGGGATGTTTTGAGAGACAAAGAAGGCCACTATATACTAATAAAAGGGGCAATTCAACAAGAAGAAATAACAATCGTAAATGTCTATGCACCCAATCTAGGTGCCACAAAATACATGAGAGAAACACTGGAAAAACTAAAGGAAGCAATTGATGTTTCCACAATAATTGTGGGAGACTTCAACACATCACTCTCTCCTATAGACAGATCAACCAGACAGAAGACCAATAAGGAAATTGAAAACCTAAACAATCTGATAAATGAATTAGATTTAACAGACATATACAGGGCATTACATCCCAAATCACCAGGATACACATACTTTTCTAGTGCTCACGGAACTTTCTCCAGAATAGATCATATGCTGGGACATAAAACAAGCCTCAATAAATTTAAAAAGATTGAAATTATTCAAAGCACATTCTCTGACCACAATGGAATACAATTAGAAGTCAATAACCATCAGAGACTTAGAAAATTCACAAATACCTGGAGGTTAAACAACACACACCTAAACAATCAGTGGGTTAATGAAGAAATAGCAAGAGAAATTGCTAAATATATAGAGACGAATGAAAATGAGAACACAACATACCAAAACCTATGGGATGCAGCAAAAGCAGTGCTCAGGGGGAAATTTATAGAACTAAACGCATATATTAACAAGGAAGAAAGAGCCAAAATCAAAGAACTAATGGATCAACTGAAGAAGCTAGTAAATGAACAGCAAACCAATCCTAAACCAAGTACAAGAAAAGAAATAACAAGGATTAAAGCAGAAATAAATGACATAGAGAACAAAAAAACAATAGAGAGGTTAAATATCACCAAAAGTTGGTTCTTTGAGAAGATCAACAAGATTGACAAGCCCCTAGCTAGACTGACAAAATCAAAAAGAGAGAAGACCCATATAAACAAAATAATGAATGAAAAAGGTGACATAACTGCAGATCCTGAAGAAATTAAAAAAATTATAAGAGGATACTATGAACAACTGTATGGCAACAAACTGGATAATGTAGAGGAAAT
This sequence comes from Choloepus didactylus, assembly GCF_015220235.1. NCBI lineage: Eukaryota > Metazoa > Chordata > Mammalia > Pilosa > Megalonychidae > Choloepus > Choloepus didactylus. Next base: position 117,157,426 of record NC_051308.1, read on the forward strand.
GGACAATTTCCTGGAAACATATGAACAACCTAGACTGACCAGAGAAGAAATAGAAGACCTCAACCAACCCATCACAAGCAAAGAGATCCAATCAGTCATCAAAAATCTTCCCACAAATAAATACCCAGGGCCAGATGGCTTCACAGGGGAATTCTACCAAACTTTCCAGAAAGAACTGACACCAATCTTACTCAAACTCTTTCAAAACATTGAAAAAAATGGAACACTACCTAACTCATTTTATGAAGCTAACATCAATCTAATGCCAAAACCAGGCAAAGATGCTACAAAAAAGGAAAACTACTGGCCAATCTCCCTAATGAATATAGATGCAAAAATCCTCAACAAAATACTTGCAAATCGAATCCAAAGACACATTAAAAAAATCATACACCATGACCAAGTGGGGTTCATTCCAGGCATGCAAGGATGGTTCAACATAAGAAAAACAATCAACGTATTACAACACATTAAAAATTCAAAAGGGAAAAATCAAATGATCATCTCAATAGATGCTGAAAAAGCATTTGACAAAATCCAACATCCCTTTTTGATAAAAACACTTCAAAAGGTAGGAATTGAAGGAAACTTCCTCAATATGATAAAGAGCATATATGAAAAACCCACAGCCAGCATAGTACTCAATGGTGAGAGACTGAAAGCCTTCCCTCTAAGATCAGGAACAAGACAAGGATGCCCGCTGTCTCCACTGTTATTCAGCATTGTGCTGGAAGTGCTACCCAGGGCAATCCGGCAAGACAAAGAAATAAAAGGCATCCAAATTGGAAAAGAAGAAGTGAAACTGTCTTTGTTTGCAGATGATATGATCTTACATCTGGAAAACCCTGAGAAATCGACGATACAGCTACTAGAGCTAATAAACAAATTTAGCAAAGTAGCGGGATACAAGATTAATGCACATAAGTCAGTAATGTTTCTATATGCTAGAAATGAACAAACTGAAGAGACACTCAAGAAAAAGATACCATTTTCAATAGCAACTAAAAAAATCAAGTACCTAGGAATAAACTTAACCAAAGATGTAAAAGACCTACACAAAGAAAACTACACAACTCTACTAAAAGAAATAGAAGGGGATCTTAAAAGATGGAAAAATATTCCATGTTCATGGATAGGAAGGCTAAATGTCATTAAGATGTCAATTCTACCCAAACTCATCTACAGATTCAATGCAATCCCAATCAAAATTCCAACAACCTACTTTGCAGACTTGGAAAAGCTAGTTATCAAATTTATTTGGAAAGGGAAGATGCCTCGAATTGCTAAAGACCCTCTAAAAAAGAAAAACGAAGTGGGAGGACTTACACTCCCTGACTTTGAAGCTTATTATAAAGCCACAGTTGTCAAAACAGCATGGTACTGGCACAAAGATAGACATATAGATCAATGGAATCGAATTGAGAATTCAGAGATAGACCCTCAGATCTATGGCCGACTGATCTTTGATAAGGCCCCCAAAGTCACTGAACTGAGTCATAATGGTCTTTTCAACAAATGGGGCTGGGAGAGTTGGCTATCCATATCCAAAAGAATGAAAGAGGACCCCTACCTCACACCCTACAGAAAAATTAACTCAAAATGGATGAAAGATCTCAATATAAAAGAAAGTACCATAAAACTCCTAGAAGATAATGTAGGAAAACATCTTCAAGACCTTGTATTAGGCGGCCACTTCCTAGACTTTACACCCAAAGCACAAGCAACAAAAGAAAAAATAGATAAATGGGAACTCCTCAAGCTTAGAAGTTTCTGCACCTCAAAGGAATTTCTCAAAAAGGTAAAGAGGCAGCCAACTCAATGGGAAAAAATTTTTGGAAACCATGTATCTGACAAAAGACTGATATCTTGCATATATAAAGAAATCCTACAACTCAATGACAATAGTACAGACAGCCCAATTATAAAATGGGCAAAAGATATGAAAAGACAGTTCTCTGAAGAGCAAATACAAATGGCCAAGAAACACATGAAAAAATGTTCAGCTTCACTAGCTATTAGAGAGATGCAAATTAAGACCACAATGAGATACCATCTAACACCGGTTAGAATGGCTGCCATTAAACAAACAGGAAACTACAAATGTTGGAGGGGATGTGGAGAAATTAGAACTCTTATTCATTGTTGGTGGGACTGTATAATGGTTCAGCCACTCTGGAAGTCAGTCTGGCAGTTCCTTAGAAAACTAGATATAGAGTTACCATTCAATCCAGCGATTGCACTTCTCGGTATATACCCGGAAGATCGGAAAGCAGTGACACGAACAGATATCTGCACGCCAATGTTCATAGCAGCATTATTCACAATTGCCAAGAGATGGAAACAACCCAAATGTCCTTCAACAGATGAGTGGATAAATAAAATGTGGTATATACACACGATGGAATACTACACGGCAGTAAGAAGGAACGACCTCGTGAAACATATGACAACATGGATGAACCTTGAAGACATAATGCTGAGCGAAATAAGCCAGGCACAGAAAGAGAAATATTATATGCTACCACTAATGTGAACTTTGAAAAATGTAAAACAAATGGTTTATAATGTAGAATGTAGGGGAACTAGCAATAGAGAGCAATTAAGGAAGGGAGAACAATAATCCAAGAAGAACAGATAAGCTATTTAATGTTCCGGGGATGCCCAGAAATGACTATGGTCTGTTAATTTCTGATGGATATAGTAGGAACAAGTTCACAGAAATGTTGCTATATTAGGTAACTTTCTTGGGGTAAAGTAGGAACAGTTTGGAAGTAAAGCAGTTATCTTAGGTTAGTTGTCTTTTTCTTGCTCCCTTGTTATGGTCTCTTTGAAATGTTCTTTTATTGTATGTGTTTTTTTTTTTTAATTTTTTTTTCGTACAGTTGATTTAAAAAGGAAAGGAAAGTTAAGAAAAGAAAAGAAAAACAAGGAAAAAAATATGTAGTGCCCCCTTGAGGAGCCTGTGGAGAATGCAGGGTATTGGCCTACCCCACCTCGATGGTTGCTAACATGACCACAGACATAAGGGACTGGTGGTTTGATGGGTTGAGCCCTCTACCATAGGTTTTACCCTTGGGAAGACGGTTGCTGCAAAGGAGAGGCTAGGCCTCCCTATAATTGTGCCTAAGAGCCTCCTCCCGAATGCCTCTTTGTTGCTCAGATGTGGCCCTCTCTCTCTAGCTAAGCCAACTTGAAAGGTGAAATCACTGCCCTCCCCCCTACGTGGGATCAGACACCCAGGGGAGTGAATCTCCCTTGCAACGTGGAATATGACTCCCAGGGAGAAATGTAGACCTGGCATTGTGGGACGGAGAACATCTTCTTGACCAAAAGGGGGATGTGAAAGGAAATGAAATAAGCTTCAGTGGCTGAGAGATTCCAAAAGGAGCCGAGAGGTCACTCTGGTGGGCATTCTTACGCACACTTTAGACAACCCTTTTTAGGTTCTAAAGAATTGGGGTAGCTGGTGCTGGATACCTGAAACTATCAAACTACAACCCAGAACCCATGAATCTCGAAGACAATTGTATAAAAATGTAGCTTATGAGGGGTGACAATGGGATTGGGAAAGCCATAAGGACCACACTCCACTTTGTCTAGTTTATGGATGGATGAGTAGAAAAATAGGGGAAGGAAACAAACAAACAAACAGACAAAGGTACCCAGTGTTCTTTTTTACTTCAGTTGCTCTTTTTCACTTTAATTATTATTCTTGTTATTTTTGTGTGTGTGCTAATGAAGGTGTCAGGGATTGATTTAGGTGACGAATGTACAGCTATGTAACGGTACTGTGAACAATCGAATGTACGATGTGTTTTGTATGACTGCATGGCATGTGAATATATCTCAATAAAATGAAGATTAAAAAAAAAGATATCAAAACTACCTATAAACAATACAAAGTAAATGCAATTTCTATTAAAACTCCAGCAGCCCCCTTTTTTTTTTTTTGCATAAATGGAAAAGCCAATCATCAAATTCATATGGAAATGCAAGGAGCCCTGAATATCCAAACAATTTTGAAAAAAAACAGAGTAGGAATACTCACACTTCCTGATTTAAAAACTTACTCAAAGCTACAATAGTTAAAACAGTGTGGTGCTAGACCAGTGGAATAGAATTGAGAGCCCAGAAATAAATCCACACATCTATGGCCAGTTGATTTTTGACAAGGGTGCCAAGCCTATTTAAAGGAGAAAACATAGTCTCTTCATTAATGGTGCTGGGACAACTGGAAATCCACATGCAAAAGAATGAATTTTGACCTCTAAATCTTAGTGTATACAAAAATAAACTCAAAATGGATCAATGATGTAAATATAAGAGACAACACTATAAAACTCTTAGAAGAAAACACAGGGAAATACTTCAGAACATTTTATTATGCAATGGAATCTTAGCTATGGCACCAAAAGCATGAGCAACAAAAGAAGAAATAGATAAATGGGATTTCATCAAAATTAAAAACTTTTATGTGAAAATACAACATATAGAATGGGAGAAAATATTTGGAAATCGTGTATCTAATACAAGTTTAATATCCAGGATATGTAAAGAATTCTTACTACTCAACAACAAAAAGACAAGCCAATTAAAACATGGGCAAAGGTCTTGCACAGACATTTTTCCATAGATGATATATAAATGGCCAATATGAGCATAAAAAGATGCTCAATATCATTAGCTTTCAGGGAACTGCAAATTAAAAGTACAAGATACCACTCCACATCCACTAGGATGGCAATTATTTAAAAAAAAAAATGGAAAATTACAAGTGTTAGTGAGGATGTTGAGAACTAAGAAGCTTCCTCTAATGTTAGTATAAAATGGTGGAACTGCTACGGAAAACAGTTTGGCAGTTCCTCCAAAAGATAAAGATAGAATTACAATATGACCTGAAAATATCACATCTAGGTACATACCCTCAAGAACTGAAAACAGGGACTCAAACAGACACCAGTGGCTCATAGCACCATTGCTCACAACCAAAAGTTAGAAATGACTCAAGAGTCCATTGCCAGAAAAATGGATAAACAAAATGTGGTATATACATACAATGGAATATTTTTTAGCCACAAAAAGAAACAAAGTACTGATACATTGAAGACATCATGTTGAGAGAAAAAAGCCAGTCAAAAAAGGACCAATACTGTATGATTTCTCTTACAGGAAATCATTAGAATAGGCAAATTCATATAGACAGAAAACAGAATAAGTCCTTACTAGGAGCTATGGAGTGGGTGGAATGGGGAATTATTGTTTAATGGCCATGAGTTTCTGTTTGGGATGATGGAAATAGTCTACAATAGTGGTGGAAGTTACACAACATTGTCAATGTACTTAATGCCACAGAATTGTACACTTAAAAATGCTTAAAATGGTTTTAAGTTCTGTATATTTTACCACATCTTTTTTAAAAAAATAAAACAAAACAATTTAGGGGGAAAAAAAAGAAAATTGCTCTGTTTGCCTCAGCATCCTGGTCTGCCATCTCTTTCCTCCCCTATGTCCATTTCCTCTCTTCCAGGACCACAAGCCCAGGGCACAAAGTGGATCTTCTGGGCTGTACTCAAACACTGGCCCAGAGACAGACCTTTAGAAGGCACAAATGTGTAGAGACAGTCATAGGGGCTGGGGCCATGGATGAGTGGATGAGGTTGCAGGGAGTAGGAGAGGAGGCAGTGCTCAGTATCTCCAACGTGAAAAAGGACTTTTAGGGAGAAAAAGCTTTTAGAAGAAAACATATGAGAATACCTTTGTTGCCTGGTGGTAGGCAAAGATTCCTCACACAGGACAGAAAAAACAATCAGTAGAAAAGAAAGTAATGATAAATTAGACTTCGCTGACATTAAAAAGTTAACTTCCTATCAACAGATGACATTAAGAAAGTGAAAAAGCAAGCCACAGACTGGGAAAAAATATTCATGAAATATATCTGACAAAGTACCTGTTTCCAGAATATATTATGAGTTATTAAAGCTTAATTTAGAAAATGAAAAAACCCATTAAAAATGGGCAAAAGAATCCTACAGACACTTTAGAAAGAAAGATATATAAATAGCCAATAAGTTTAAGTTCCGTGTGAAAGAACACACCCAGGCAAATGTAGCTTTACAACCCAGAACCTGTGTTCTTGAGCACAGATTAGACTAGGTCTTTTTTCTTCTCAGATATAGGTATTTCTGATTTTTTCAGCTGTAGGGGTGAGAAAAGGAGAGAGAAGGAAAGGTGGTCAAGAAAGGTAGCTGTTGAGAAACAGAGCAAGAAAGCATGATTTTAGCTCCAAGGGTATAAAGATTTCTGGAAGGCCTGGTTGTAAGTGGCTCTGCCATGATTCTCTAGGGGTTAGTGTCCCAAGCATGCTGTGGTGAGGAGATCAATTTAAGAGGAGTCATAGATTTTAAAATGAAAGTGAAGACTCTAAAGCTTTTTTAAGAAAATATAGAAAATCTGTTTATGATCCTGGGGTAGGGTAGATTTCTTTTTAGAGAATACAAAAGGCTGTTGCTCTGAAATAGAAAATAAAGGTAAATTGTATTACATCAAAATTAACAACTTCTGCTCATCAGTCATGAGTAAGAAAGTAAAATGGCAAGCCCCATCCTGGGAAAAGATATTTGCATTTATTTATATGTGCCTAAGAGTCTCCCCCTGAGTACCTCCTTGTTGCTCAGATGGCCCTCTCTCTCCAGCTAACCCAACTCAGCAAGTGAACTCACTGCCCTCCCCCCTATGTGGACCTGACTCCCAGAGGTGGAAATCTCCCTGACAACACAGAATATGACTTCCAAGGATGAATCTGGACCCAATATTGTGGGATTGAGAACATCTTGACCAAAAAAGGGATGTGAAATGAAACAAAATAAAGCTTTTGTGACTGAGAGATTACAAATGGAGTAGAGAGGTCACTCGGTTAGGCACTCTTACATACTATGTAGATAACCCTTTTTAGGTTTTAATATACTGGAATAGCTAGAAGTAAATACCTGAAACTATCAAACCGCAACCCAGTTGCCTTGACTCTTGAAGATGATTGTATAACAATGTAGCTTACAAGTGGTGAAAGTGTGATTGTGAAAGCCTTGTGGATCACACTCCCTTTATCCTTTTTAGAGGTACTCAGGGGGAGATTCTTAGGCACAAGTATTAGAAGGTTTAGCCTCTCCTTTGCAGTAATGAGCTCCATGAGGGCAAGCCTTGACTTTTTATTGTTGATTTCTAGAAGATTTTAAAAATATGTTCCAATAAGCCACTAGAACAGACCTCACCTGACAACTGCAGTTTCCCTTTTTTTTGGACCATGAATTCCCAATGCCCCTAAATGCTTTAGATCCCCCTTTATTCACTTGGTGTTGCCAAATTTATGAAATGTCTCACTGTTAATAAAGGTTTCATCTATTTACTGTAGCAGTTACTTTTACAATTTTGGTGTCAGAAGTGGGATCTGAAGACACTCTCCATTGGCCTCTGAGGTCTCTGCTGGACATGAGGGCTGTTACTCACTGAATCCTTTAGGCTCTCCACCTCCTCCAGCATTTTCGAAGGCAAAAGGTAAGTTCTCTCAGATCCAAGATCCACTTCTTTGTGTTGCTGCACTTCAAGCTTTAATTTCAGTTTGTTACTTGAGTTTAGGTAAGTATCTTTGTTTATTGTCCTGGTCATGGGTGCCAGTAATTCAAACAAAGGGCTTCTGAATTCCCTTCAGGGACTCCCTACCACTACATCTTTAAGCATTACGTTACTCATTCATGTTTGTTTCCAGGTCAGTGGCAAAATTTCACCCAGGATAGTCTGTCTAATCAACAGCCAATTTGGGGATCTTTTCATTAGATAAACTTGTGTTTTATGATTGCAATTGGAAAACTGAAGTTCTAAAATGAGACAAGTACAATGTGGTGCTTATTTCAATTGGTACTTACAAGCCTCAAAACTGGCTGAAGATTCTAAAATTGCATCCCTAGAAGACAATGTCTCTAAATTATCTCAAGCTAATCAGGAACTAAAATCCCAAATATATACCCCAAATTCCCCTGGATCCATACTACCTCTATATCCCTTTGCCAGCTTACCATGCTCCCTCTTCTTCACTATCCAAACTTCCTTTCCACTCTGAGGCTCATTTTCAAATGCCTTGATAAAACCTGCAGAAAACACAAACTCTGATGGCACTCAGAGGCCTGACAAAATTACCTAGTCCCCTGATCTAAGGCTAAACTTGGGGCTATAGCTAAAGAATTCTTTAAACCAAAAGAAGACACTCAGAAGTTTACTGAAGAATTTTCCATCTTATATCAGGCCTATCAAGCCAGCCTACATGAATTTTATCAACTCATTCATATGTTAATTGGATCCAGAAAAGCTCAAAATTGGAATAGAATGCAAAGTGGAAGGACCCAAAAAAGATATGACTATTAAAGTATCTCCCCTAGCTCTAGATAGATCTAAAACCATATCTCAACAATCGTTAGATGCCGTTCCTAAAGCCATCCCCCATGAAATTAATTGAGCCAAGGTCCAAGGCTGCAAGCAAGGCAAAGAGGAACCTGTCTTTGATTTTCAAGAAAGACTAGCAAAAACATTGCTGAATACTCCAGACTATCCCTATATGAACATAGAGTTGGAATTGCTTTTAATGTTATGTTTGTCAATGTGCTAAAGCTTGACCTCATTACATTATATGCTGATTTGAATGTATTATGTCCCCCAAAGAGTCATATTGTTTAATACAATCTTGTGGGGGCAGATTTATTAGTTCATTGATTAGGATGTGACCTCTTGATTGAATATTTCCATGGAGATTTGACCCTACCCATTCAGGGTAGGTCTTGATTAGTATACTGGAGTCCTTTAAAGGGAGCTCTCATAGAGAGCAGAGGGATGAAAATGCCCTGGGATATGCTAAGCCAAGACCCAAATCCTTAGCTAAGAAATGCTGGTCCAGAGTTTGCTCCAGAGACACTAAGAGAGGACAAAACACCCCAAAAGAAGCTGAGAGAGACATTTTGGAGATGGCCATTGAAAGCAGATGCTTGGAGACTTTTGGATATGCTAAGCTAAGGACACTCAGGAGCTGAGAGAGGAACTGAAACACAACCTGGGACAGACGCCAGCCACATACCTTCCCAGCTAACAGAGGTTTTCCAGGTAACACCAGCCATTCTTCAATAAAGATATCCTATTATTGATGCCTTAATTTAGACACTTCTATGGCCATAGGACTGTAACTTTGTTACCAAATAAACCTTTATAAAAGCCAATCCATTTCTGGTATTTTTCATAATGGCAGCATTAGCAAACTGGAACACCTTAGTAGAAAGACACACTTAACAGAACAGTAAGCTTGCTCTCTAGAAACCAAAAAGACTACTAAACAAGTCAAACTACTTTCCCTATATTTACAGTTGCAAGCCCCTCCTAAGAAATCCCATACCCTAAGGCCTCCTGGGTTCTGTCATTATTGCAGAAAACTGGGGTACTGGGAAAAGGACTGCTTTAAATTAAAATCAAACATCATGAAAAAGCTGCCAATCCATGTCCTCCATCCACCATGTAATAGCCACTGACTGCCCTCTGAGGTTACTTTGGGTTTCTTCCAGCCCTCACAATTAACCAGCAAGGGGCACGAAAACTCAAAACTAATGGAAAATTTTGCACCATCTTACTCAGTACCAGTGCTACTCTCTCTGCTATTAATCCCTTCCTATGGAAGCAGTCCATACCTCAGAGTAAATATACTGTAGATATTGTGGGGGTCTCTAATCAAGTTCAAATCACTTCCAAATTGGCCCAATATCAGTTATCTTAGGAACATTCACAGAAATGCATTCTTTCCTACTTAGTGATACCTCCTAGGTTAACCTATTAGATGAAATCTCCTAAGTAATTGGAATGTGATTTCAAGTTTAATGGAAAGGGGGAAACATTTTATTCCTACCTGACTTGGAACACCTTTTAGACGAAGAAGGATGCAACCTAAGTGTCCATTAAATGATGAATGTATAAACAAAATCTGGCATATATAGACACAAAAAAATATTATTCAGCTATAAAAAGGAATGAAGTTCTGATACATGCGACAATGTGGATGAACCCTGAAGAAATCATGTTGAGTGAAACAAGCCAGACACAAAGAACAAATATTGTATGACATCACTCATATGAAATTATTAGAATAAGCAAACTCAAGAGTCAGAATCTAGAATACAGGTTACCAGGGGATGGGGGTGGGTGGTGTGTAGGGAATGTGGAGTTAATGCTTAAATTGTACAGAGTTTCTATTTGGGTTGATAGTAAAGTTTTAGTAATGAATGGTGGTAGCACAACATTGTGAATATAATTAACAGCACTGAATTATATATGTGAATGTGGTTAATAGGGGAAAATTTGGGTTATATATATGTTATTAGAAAAAAAGTTAAAAAAATCCATGGAACAGCACAATACTAATAGTGAGCCCTAAGTTAATCCATGGACCACAGTTAATAGTACAGTTATAAAAATGTGTTTTCTTCAGTTGTAACAAACATACCAAACAATTCAGCAACAGCAATAGATCAATCATTATTATTAAATCCCTCCAAATAAACTAAAGTCCTAACAATGCAATCTCTTCTCTTGTTGCTACAGGAAGTTAAGGACATACTCCATTATTTAAAGTCCCAATATAATGAAATTTTAAACTTAAAAATTTCCCCTTTACAATTTTTTATTCTTCTTAGGCCCAAATATGGTGGTTGCACTCCTTACAGTGTGTGTGTTTCCAGTTCACTGCAGCCTGGGCTCTCTGTTGCAGGGGCAGATTTACCTCTGTAAGCATCTCTGCAGTCAAGTTAACCCAAATTCAAGTCTCTTTTGTGAACCAGTCCCTTACCCATAAAATACTGAACAATGTATGAAACCAACAAGCAGTTGTATCCCCCAAGATAGTGATGGTTTTGCACTGCTATTGGATGCCAGATTATCTAAGAGACCAGAGCAGAGAGAAAAAAGAAGTGAACAGAGAAAAGTCGTATTTGTTTCACACTTTCCAGGAGAACAGTAAAGTTGTAACCAAATGTCCAGAGTCCAGCGTCCAAATGAGTGTACATACATTTGTGAAAATCATCCAACAAGAGATATTGTATAGTGTTGACAAGAGGATGGAGGAAAAATCATTCTCAGAACTGTTAGGAATATGACTTGCTACATCTTCTTTATAGGGCGATCAGGCAGGAATTAGCAAAATTAGAGTTGGCAATTCCATCTCTAGGAAGTTATCCTAGAGAAACTCACGTGTGACCATGGATAAATGTATAAGGGTGTTCCCTGTAGCAGTATTTGTAATAATAAGCATTGGAGTTAATTTTATGTCCATCAACTTGGGAATGTTTAAATAAATAATGATACAATAATACCATGGAAGTCTATGGAGATATTAAAAGTTTGATATAGATAATGATGATAGTGACTATGAGACTACTGATGATGATGATGGTGGTGGTGATACTACTACTACTCCACTGCTAATTAATGTTGATTGAGCTTGTTGTATGTACTCAACACTGGGCTCAAAGCTTTATCTGAGTGTCTCATTTATATTTGGACAATGCATATGGGGAGTCCTCCTATGCAGAAATGCAGGACAGAAAACTTCAATAACTTCTTTAAAGTCTCACCATGACTGAATCAGGATTCCCTGAGTCTGTGGCCTCATTAGAATCTGAGGTTCTCTTGTTCTTCTTACTAGGAATTTCCAGCCTTTCAGGGAGGTGTAACTGTTAAAAAAACAAAAACAAAAACAAAAACTCCCAGCCTGAGGTAAAGAAAGGGAAGGGAAGGAAGGTGTGCAGCGAACATGGGATACATAGGCTCTGGAGCTCCAGAACTGAATTTTTGCCTAAAATACACCTTTTGCAAAATGTTTTTCTTCTCCTAATACTGTTGAGCATTCAGGCAGGATTTTCATCATCTGAGTTGAGGTAGATGCTGGCTATGGAACAATGGAGCTATGGAACAATGGAGGCTCAAAGGGATAGAATTTTAAGATAAATATGTCCTTGAGGGGGCCCTACCTAATGATTAATCTTTTAATTTTCAAAACAACCCTAAATGACTATACCACAAAACGGCAGTTAGCACCTGGGGGTGGCCTGGAGTATGAGGGACAGAAACACTCAGAGAGACAATAGGCCCAAGAACCAGATTTAGTGCATAAAAGCCAAAGAGCTCATTTTTGTCAATATGATTCAACAGAAGAACCAAGGGAACCTGAGCCAATACATGTAAGGGTCCACATCTGCACAGTGCACAATCAGGTGTAGGATTCCAACAATTTGTCTCAAGTGGGATAAGTTTTGCAGAAATAATCAAACATTATCCAGGATTAATACAGAGAAAGTTATCAGTATGTGAATTTACCCTTGGATAAGAGGGAGAACAGTCATTAGATTGTTTGCATCCAACAAAGGCAAAAATGCAATTCATAAAGAAAAGGGAAGACGAACAAGTCTGATATGAGTGAGTTTTTTCTCCTTTGGATAAGCTGTTTGGCAGGAAGCTATGAGTGAACACTATGGCCAGTATTTTCTAGACCAGGTTAAATTAGGTCACCACAGAAAAAAAAATTAGTTATTGGAAGACTTTCAAAACATCTTTGAAGTTTAGCTGTTGAATATATACAACAGGATATCTCTGCATAATGTCTATCATATCTTTCTGTTGTACCTCCCACTTAGTTAAGTAAGGATGGCAACACTCCCCTTATTATAATATCAGATAGATGTATAGAAAGTTTGTTGTGCTGGCAAGAGAATGAAAAAAAAATTCTCTCTCATTGATTTGGAAAGTTACATTGGATTGTAAATTCATTCACCTCCTATTGAAATCAAACTAAGAATGTTTAAAGAGATGCCTTCTGTTTCTGGCAAAGGTGGAGTGACAGGGAACTGAAATATTCTGATCCCAATAAAGACAAACTGTATGAAATTATGGTTTTCAAAACACTGGAAATCAGGCAAAAAAAAAAAAAAGACAGTAATCCCTCAGAGACAGGAAACAAACAAGGTGAGCTCTATGATTGCCCCAGCTTACTGCCTTCATAGTTTCCAAACTGAACACAAGCAGGGGAATCTAAGGAAGACTACCTGGCTTGAGGAGCTGAAGCTGAGTGTCTAGGGACAGCAAGGCAGCTAGAGTTCACAGGACAAATAAAAGATTCAGTGATGAGAGAACTGGCAAGAGAGAGAATCTGGGAATAAGATATGTAGAGGTTCCCCTTGGAGCATTCAGTAGTGTTCTGTGCAGCACATACTTGTGAAATAACTACCTGAGGTCAAAGAAAAACATCTAACAAGATTTGAACAGGGCCTGGAGCTCACACAGAACAGGAAAGAGTGCCTGCTCCCACTAGCCAGACTGGGCTACTCATAATTCATGGGGCAGTGGGTAGAGTACTCAGGAAAGTCTTGCCTCAGTAGTGGGGAATAATCATCCCTAGACTGAGCACTACTACTCACCCACCTAAATAATCATACAAATAAGACCCAAAAGGATCAAACTGGGTCCAAGTCATTTAACTGCATCCTAGTGTTGTTAACAAACTCAAGAAGATTTATAGGAAAAGCAAAATAGCCAATACCTAAGAAGATAAAATTCACAATGTCTGGCATGCAATCAAAGAATACCAGGCATACAAAGAAGCAGGAAATGTGACCCATGATGAGGAGAATAATCAATCAATTGAAACCTATCCAGGATGACACATTTTAGAATTATCAGCTGTGCTGGTTTGAATGTATTATGTCCCCCAGAAAAAGCCATATTCTTTGATGCAATCTTGTGGGGCAGACATAATAGTGGGGATTAAGTTGGAACGTTTGGATTAGGTTGTTTGCATGGAGATGCGCCCCACCCAACTGTAGATGATAACTGATGGGATATTTCCATGGAGGCGTGGCCCCACCCATTCAGGGTGGGCCTTGATCAGTGGAGCCATATAAATGTGCTGACTCAAAGAGGAAAAGCTCAGTGCAGTTGTGAGTGACGTTTTGAAGAGGAGCAGGCTTGCTGGAGAGGAACATCCTGGGAGAAAGCCATTTTGAAACCAGAACTTTGGAGCAGATGCCAGCCATGTGCCTTCCCAGCTAACAGAGGTTTTCCGGAAGCCATTGGCCATCCTCCACTGAAGGTACCTGATTACTGATGTGTTACCTTGGGCACTTTATGGCCTTAAGACTGTAACTGTGTAGCCAAATAAACCCCCTTTTAATGGAAGCCAATCCATCTCTGGTGTTTTGCATTCCACAGCATTAGCAAACTAAAACAGATTTTGTACCGAGAGTGCGGTGCTTTTGCTGCTGAGTCTACAAATACCAAACATGTTGGAATGGCTTTTTACATGGGTAAGGGGAAGATTCTGGAAGAATTGTGAGACTCTTGATAGAAAAGGCCTAAACTGCTTTGAAGAGACTGTTTGTGGAAATATGGACTCTAAAGATACTTCTGATGAGGCCTTGAACAGAAATGATGAAGTGTTGTTGCAAACTGGAAGGAAGGCGATCCTTGTTTTAAAGTGGCAGAGAATTTGGCAAAATTGTTTCCTGGTGTCGGATGGAAGGAAGAATTTGAAAGCGACAACCTGGAATACTTAGCTGAGGAGATCTCCAGACTACGTGTGGATGATGTACCCTGGCTTCTCCTTGCAGCTTATAGTAAAATGCGAGTGGAGAGAGATAAACTTAGAACTGAACTCTTGGGTTCAAAGAAACCAGAAGCTGATGGTTTGGAAAATTATGGGCTTCCAGGGGGTGGAATCCCAGAAGCTACAGCCCAACGTGAGGATGTAACCAAACATGGAACCCAGCTGCCATTTCAGTACAAGCCAAGATTGGAAAAGAAATTATCCAGAAAGGATTTGTGGAAAGTCCTATTGTCTGATGGCTTTGACCCCTGTATGCTTCATGCGAAGCCAACAGAATTCTTGCAAGATCTTTACTGACAGAGACATTGCCAGTCTGGACTGGAGGAGACAGACAAGGAAAAAACTGAAGGAAAAATTTCTTCAAAGACAGAGCCATGGAGGTTGATGTCTGGAGTCAAGAGGTCTCGGGCTAGGAGAGCAGAACAGCCCACATGCATGGAAAGGGTGAGTTTGCCCTGGAGGTCGAGGGTGGGTCTTCCACCTCGATGCTCAGGAAATGTCCTGCCACCCCAAGCCCCAAAGAGGGTGGAGCACATTCCCAGGGAATTGGGGAGAGCCTGGCTGCCACCACACTGTTCTGAAGGGGTTGAGCAGGGTTGAGCATGTGCCCTGGAGATGGAAGGGAATCTGGGATCTGCCCCAACGTTTGAGGAGGGTGGGGCTGAGAAGGTGGTCTCCCCAATGTGTGGATATGTTGGAGCACTCACCTAAGCATTTGGAGAGGAAAGGGCTGCCAGAAAGGCCCTTAAGAAGGGTTAGACTCCCGCTCTCTCAAGCCCCAAGGATGCAACTTCGTTCTGTTAATGACTCTCAGACTTTAAAATCTAATGGAGTTTGTCCTGCAGGTTTTAGGAACTGTTTTGGTCCTGTTAACCCTGTTTTCCTTACTCTTTCTCTTTATGGCATTGGGAATGTTTATCCTATGAATGTCCCTCCTTTGTATATTGGAAGCATATAACTTGTTCTAAGTCCACAGATCCAAAGCTAAAGGAAAAGTATGCCTTAGGACTGACCAAGCCTATATTTGATTTTGATGGGATCTTGTACTTAACTATTGTTACTGAAATGATTTAAGCTTCTGTGGTATTGTGGGATGAATGTATTTTGTATTTGGAAAGAATATGTTTTTTCTGGGGTCCAGGGGGTGGAATGTGCCGGTTTGAATGTATTATGTCCCCCAGAAAAAGCTATATTCTTTGATGCAATCTTGTGGGGCAGACATAATAGTGGGGATTAAGTTGGAACGTTTGGATTAGTTGTTTGCATGGAGATGCGCCCCACCCAACTGTAGATGATAACTGATGGGATATTTCCATGGAGGCGTGGCCCCACCCATTCAGGGTGGGCCTTGATCAGTGGAGCCATATAAACATTCTGACTCAAAGATAAAAAGCTCAGTGCAGTTGTGAGTGACGTTTTGAAGAGGAGCAAGCTTGCTAGAGAGGAACATCCTGGGAGAAAGCCATTTTGAAACCAGAACTTTGGAGCAGACGCCAGCCACGTGCCTTCCCAGCTAACAGAGGTTTTCCGGACGCCATTGGCCATCCTCCAGTGAAGGTACCCGATTGCTGATGTTACCTTGGACACTTTATGGCCTTAACACTGTAACTGTGTAGCCAAATAAACCCCCTTTTTATGGAAGCCAATCCATCTCTGGTGTTTTGCATTCCACAGCATTAGCAAACTAGAACAGCAGCTAAGGACCTTAAAACAGTTATTATTACTGTATCCCATATGTTCAAGAGTTAAGTAGAGACGCAGAAGCTATAAAAATGGCATAAACCAGACTTTAGAGATAACGTCTGATTAAAAATTCATCACATGGGATTAACTGCAGAGTAGACATCGCAGAATAAAAGATCAGGGAACATAAAGCCATCAGAAATTGAAAATATCCCAAATGAAATTCACAGACAAAGAATTTCCAAAAATAAAAAGCACGTTGATGAACTGTAGGGCAACTTTAAGAAGCCTAATATATGAATAATTAGAGTCCTTGAAAAGGCATCGTGTGTGTGGTGGGGTGGCGGGAGGTGGGGAAAGAGGGAGAAAGTATTAAAGGAATAATGGCTAAAAAATTTTGAGTCATAATCATAATGAATATTATAAACCCATCAATCCAAGCATGAACCCCAAGCACAGGAAACATTAAGAAAACCATACATCAGCACATCATAATCAAATTCCTCAAGTCTAGCAAAAAACAAAAATCTTAAAAGCAATGAGAGGAAAAGACATGTTTCCCAGAGATTTTACTGGGTCAGATAGTATCCTCCCCAAATTAATGTCCACCTGGAACCTGGGAATATGGACTTATTTGGAAATAGAGTCTTTGCAGATGTAATTAGATAAGATGAGATCATAGTGGATTAGAATGGGCCCTAGTCCAATATGACTGCTGCCCTTAAAGAAGAGGAAAATTTGGACCCAGATGTTCAGGCACAGAAGAAAGATGGCCATGTGAACATGGAGGCAGAGACTGGAGTTACGCTGCCACAATCCAAAGAATGCCTGGGGCTACCAGAAGCTGGAAGAGGCAAGGAAGGATCCTCCCCTAGAGGCTTCAAAGGGAGCCTGGCCCTGCCAACACCTTGATTTCAGACTTCTAGCCTGATAGAATAAAAATCTGCTGTTTTTAAGCCACCCAATTTGTGGTAATGTATTATGGCAGCCCTAGGAAACAAGTACACAGAGGAATACAAATAAGGATTACATCAGAAGATAGTGGGGCAAAGTCTTTAAACAACTGTAAGAGTAAAAAAAGTTCACCTGGAATTTGATGCTGAAAAAAAAAAATCTCTTCCCCAAATGAAAGTGAAACATTGACATTTTCAGATATACAAAAGCTGAGAGGATTTATCAGCAGCAGACCCACACTGCAAGAAATGTTAGAAAGACATGTTTCCCAGAGAAGGAAACTGAGCAGATGAATATCTGGATCTGTCCGAAAGAGTGAAGAGCACCAGAAATGGCATCTACATTGGTCGATATATTTTATTATTATTATTTAAATCTCTTTTTAAAACATTTGACCATTTAAACAAAAATCAATAACAATGGATTATGGCATTTATAACATGTATAAAAGTAAAAGCATAAAGGCTGGAAGGGGAGAAGTATGAAGAGCTATAATATTACTTGAAGGCAGGCTGTGATAAGATAAAGATATATGCTATAAACCTTAAGGTAGTCACTAAAATCAAAAGACAAAGGTTATAGCCAATAGACCAACAAAGGAGATAAAAATGGAATCACTAAAATCCATGAAAACATTATGATAGAGCAATTGCTGTTCCACGACTCAACCCAATAGAAATACTTGCACAAGCTGCCAAAGATGTGTACAAGATAGATGACGGCAGCATGATTTGTAACCAAAAGGATAAGATTAATTTAATTTCAAAAGTATATGGACACGGCGATGGGGGCATGAGGGCGAGTCTGGGACGTGGCAGCTGATTGGGCTGGAAGAACCGGACCCCCGAGGATCCCGAGAGTGTGGAGTTCGCAGTAGGGGCCGGGAGGTGCCGGGGAACCTGGCTCTTTCCTCTGAAACGTGTCCTGGGGCCAGCCTGGCCCGCTGTGTGGGAGCAACTTCAGGTAGGTGAGCCCATGAAACAAGGTGAAGAGGGGAAAATAGGCTTTTAAGGAAACTGGCCCACAGAAAGGATGGCCTTCTTGGACAATCCAAATATCATTCTAGCTCATATTCGACAGTCACATGCAACCAGTGATGACACAGGAATGTGTGAGATGGTTCTTATTGATCATGATGTTGACCTAGAGAAGATTCATCCTCCTTCAATGCCTGGAGACAGTGGGTCAGAAATTCAGGGAAGCAATGGTGAGACTCAGGGCTATGTATATGCGCAGTCAGTAGGTATTACCTCAAGTTGGGACTTTGGTTTTAGAAGACGCTCAAACACAGCTCAAAGATTAGAACGACTCTGAAAAGAAAGACAAAAGCAAATCAAATGCAAAAATATTCAGTGGAAAGAAAGAAATTCTAAGCAAAAGGATAAAATGGTTGAAATAAAAGCTGCCTTTACAGTAATAACATTGAATGTTGATTGATTAAACTCTCCAATCAAAAAACACAGTTTGGCAGAATGGATTAAAAAAAAATGTTCCATCTATACTCTGCCTTTGATGTTTGATAATCTGATTATTCAGTGTCTTGGCATAGGCCTATTCAGATGATGCTGCCTATATGAGATTCATCTTAGACTCCGAGACACAAATAGGTTGAAAGTAAAAGGTTGGAAAAAGATATTCTGCACAAACAGTAACTAAAAAAGAGCTGCAGTAGCTATACCAATATCAGACAAAATAGACCTTAAATGCAATACTGTTATAAAAGACAAAGAAGGACACTACATATTAATAAAAGAGGTGAAACACCAAGAATAAATAACAATCATAAATATTTATGCACCTAACTGTGGTGCCCCAAAATACACGAGGCAAATACCGGCAAAACTACAGGGAGAAATAGATGTGTGTACAACAATAGTTGGAGACTTCAATACATCTCTCTCAACAGATAGAACATCTAGACAGAGGATCAATAATGAAACAGAAAACTTCAATAATATGATAAAAGAACTAGACCTAACAGACATATAGAGAACATTAAATCCTAAAACTGCAGGATATACAGTCTTCTCTAGTGATCATGAATCATTCTCCAGGATAGATCACATGTTTGGTCACAAAACAGGTATCAATAAATTTAAAAAGAATGAAATTATACAAAGCACTTTCTCTGATCATAATGGAATGAAGCTGGAAATCAATAACAACTGGAGAGCTGGAAACTTCACAAATATATAGACGTTAGAAACAACACAGTCTTAAACAATCAGGTCAAAGAAGAAATTGCAAGAGAAATCAATGACTTATCTCCAGATGAATGAAAATGCACAGCATATCAAAACTTATGGGATGCAGCGAAGGCAGAGCTGAGAGGGAAACTTATATCCCTAAATGCCTACATTAAGAAGGAAGAAAGGCATCAAATCAAAGACATAATTGTACACCTAGAAGAACTAGAAAAAGAACAGCAAACCAATCCCAAAGGAAGCAGAGGGAAAGAAAATAACAAAAATTAGAGCACAAATAAATGAAATTGAAAACAAAAGCAACAACAAAATAAACAGTAGAGAGAATCAACAAAACCAGAAGTTGATTCTTTGAGAATATCAATAAAATTGACAAACACTTAGCTAGACTGATGAAGAAAAAAAGAGAAAAATGCAAATAAATAATACCAGAAATTAGCAGGGGTGGGGGGGGCATTACTACTGACCACACAGAAATAAAAAAGATCATAAGAGGTTATTATGAGCAACTGTATGCCAAACTCAACAACCTATATGAAATGGGCAATTTCCTAGAAACACATGAACAACTTACATTGACACTAGAATAAATAGAAGACCTCAACAAAGCAATCACAAGTAGAGACTGAAATAGTCATCGAAAACCTCCCAACAAAGAAAAACCCAGGATGGCTTCACAGGTGAATTCTACCATTCATTCCAAGAAAAATGAATACAAATCCTGTTCAAATTCTTCCAAAATATTGATGAGGAGGGAACACTACCTAACTCATTCTGGGAAGCCAGAATCACCCTAGTACCAAAGCCAGATAAAGATGCTGAAAGAATATTACAGACCAATCGGTCTAATGAATATGGGTGCAAAAATCCTCAACAAAATACTTGCAAATCAATTCCAACAGCACATTAAAAGCATTACACACTATAATCAAGTGGGTTTTATCCCAGGTATAATATTCAATAGATTGTATCTATTCACAATGGATCAATAGACATATTGATCACTGGAACTGAATTGCAAGTTCAGAAATATACCCACACATTTATTGTCAATTGATTTGGCTGCCAAGTACCCCTCAACTGGAACAGAACAATCTCTTCGATACATGGTGCTGGGAGATTTGGATATCCATATGCAAAAGAATGAAAGAGGACCCCTTTTTCATACCTTATACAAAAATCAAATCAAAATGGATCAAAAGCCTAAATATAAAAGCCAAGACCATAACACTCCTACAAGAAAATGTAGGGAAGCATCTTCAAGATCTTGGTAGGTGGTGGTTTCTTAGACTGTAAACCCAAAGCTCAAGAAATGAAAGAAAAAATAGATAAATGGGACCTCTTCAAAATCAGAAACTTTTGTGCTTCAAAGGACTTTGCCAAGAAAGTGAAAAGGCAGCCTATTCAATGGGAGAAAATATTTGAAAACCACATATTAAAGCCAGAATTTTTAAAAGGTTATCTGATAAGTGTTTAATACCCAGAATATATAAAGAAATCCTAAAACCCAACAATAAACAGACAAAAAAGATGTGAATAGATATCTTTCCAAAGAGGAAGTACAAATGGCTAAAAAGCACATGAAAAGATTCTTAACATCACTAGCTATCAGAGAAATGGAAACAAAAACCACAATGAGATATTTCACAACTACTAGAATGGCCACTATTAAACAAACAAAAAACTACAAGTGTTGAAGAGGATGTGCAAGATGCTCATGTACAGCCACTGTGGAAGATGATTTGGTATTTCCTCAGGAAGCTAAGTATAGAACTGCACATTATATGGCAATCCCCCTACTAGGTATGTACTCAGAAGACCTGATAGCACAAACGCAAATAGACATTTTCACACTGATGTTTATAGTGGCATTATTCACAGTTGCTAAAAGATAAAAACAACTCAATTGACAATCAACTGATGACTGGATAAAAAAATGTTGTATATGCTTATAATGGAATATTATTCAGTTGTAAGAAGGAATGAAATCCTGATGCATGCAACAACATGGATGAACCTTGAGGACATTATGTTGAGAGAAATAAGCCAGACACAGAAGGACATATATTGCAAGAATCTCACTAATGTGAACTAAATATAATGAGCAAACTGAAGGAATTAATATCTATAATATAGGTTACCAGAAGATCAAAAGAGGGTAGAGAATGGGAAGCTGAAGCTCAATTTGTGCAGAATTTTTAATAAGGTTGATTGTAAATATTTGGAAATGGATAAAGGTGATGTAGCATATTATTGTGAGTGTAATCAACAGTGCTGAATCATGTTTGTTATTGTTGTTGACAGGAGAAGTTTAGGGTCATATATGCTACTAGAAGGAGAGCTAGAGGATGAAACATGGAACTGTATAACATAGTTAACCCTGTTGTGGATGATGAAGTGCTTAATAGTACAAATATAAGAATGTTCTTCCATGAACTAGAACAAAATATGTCACTATTCCATGGTATTAATAACAGGGTGATATATGAGAAAAAATATACCTAATGCAAACTATGGACTATAGTTGACAGTAATATAATATTCTTCCATCACTTCTAACAAAGGTACCACATCAATGTTAAGTGCCAATAATAGGAGTGTACAAAGGGTATGGGGTTTTTCTTTCTGGAGCAGTGAAAATGTTCTAAAATTGATTGTGGTGATGAAAGTACAACTCTGTGATTGTACTGAGAGCTATTCATTGTACACATTGGATGGATTGTGTGGTGTGTGAATAAAACTGCTTGAAAAAAATGTTATCCTTTGTGAAGAAATCCTATTCAAGAATTTTGTCTATTTTTAATTGGC
Source organism: Choloepus didactylus (assembly GCF_015220235.1). Taxonomy (NCBI): domain Eukaryota; kingdom Metazoa; phylum Chordata; class Mammalia; order Pilosa; family Megalonychidae; genus Choloepus; species Choloepus didactylus. The sequence goes on from NC_051308.1 coordinate 117,179,752, forward strand.
TTGGCTTTTTATTATTGAGTTCTAAAAGTTCTCTAATATTCAAGACTTGATTCTTTTTTCAGATAAGCATATTGTAAACATCTACTCACAGTCTATGCCTAGCCTTTTCACTTTCTTATGGTGTTTTTTTTTCCTTATGGTGGTTTTTGATGAGCAGAAAATTTTAAATCTGATGAAATCCAATATATCTTTCTATTTTATTTTATAGACTTAATTTTTTTAATGTAAGGCTTTTTGTATTCTTGAAATCTTTGTACCCCAGTTATGTGAATGTATTCTCCTAAAACATTTTCTATGAATTAAGAATGTTCATTTCCATTTTTAAGTATATTGAAATCTCATATTCATCTCCTGACCACAGTGAGCTTGGCAGCTACCTACCTCTCAGAAATCTTTATACAAGTAAAAGCCTTCATGATAGTTACCAGCTCTGATTTTTGACAGTTACATTTCTTCTCTAATCTTCTTTTGCTCACTCTCCTTCTCTGTCCTTCTCTCTTTTCTTCTCTGAAGCTGAGAGACCCAGAAAAACCTGAAACAGAGAATCAGAGAAATCCAGTCTAATCTATGCTCCAGGATACAGGTTATGGGTGGGAATTCTAGTTAAGTCCTTATATGACCTTGATTAAGTATCTTAAAATGTATATGCCTCAACATTTTCATCTGTAAGATCAGGCCAAAAAGATCACACAACTTCATACTGTTGTTGCCAGATGTGCCTGGATTTAGTAACTACTCAATGTTATCATCAGTAGAACCTTCAAAACAAATTGTCATTGTCCTCTGCATTATTTGACAACAGACTGTCCTGACTTTTTGCCTTTAAATTAGTTTTGCTTCTTCTAGAACTTCATGTAAATAAAATAATAGCATATGTACTTTCCTGAGTTTGGCATCTTTCTTTCTCCATAATGTCTCTGATTTTTATCCACATTGTTGAGTATATCAGGTGTTCATCCATATTTATTGCTGAGTAATATTCCATTGCATGGATATTCTGGAGCCGCTTTGCCATCCAGCTGATTATGGACATTTAGGTTGTTTCCAGCCTTGGCTATTGTGAATAAAGCTGCTTTGAACATTCTTTCCACAAGCAGTTTTGTGGACATGTTTTCATTTGTCTTGGAAAAATGCCAGGGTGAAGAATTGTTGGTATCAAGAGACATGCCTAATTTTATAAAAACTACCCAAACTTTCCCAACATAATTGTACCCGTTTGCATTCCCACAAATAACGTGTGAGAGTTGTGGTTGCTTCACATCTTCACCAAGATTGGGTGTTTTCAGTCTTTATGATTTGAGACATTCTACTGTGAGTAATAGTATCTCAAAGTGAGAATCTACTTGGGAAAGTGCAAATAACCTGTTTTGTGTGATTGTGAGTCTCAAGGACAGTTGCTTTCCCTCTCTGGTGGTTTTTCTATTTCCTTCACAAGCAATCCTTGCTTCAACTAAGGGCAGTTGAAAACCAAGAAGTATTCACAGAAGTCTTGGGTAAAGGAAGTTCAAGTGCTGCCAACTGGGAAGTTTGGGTATTGCCTACTCACTGGTAGTGGGGCCATGGTTGTCTGTTTTTTATACATTGGCAAACTGAGGACTCAACTCACCTTCACCAGCCACGTAGGACCCAGTTCCAGAGATCAATTAAGTATTCAGATCTGAAAATCTCAAAGGAATTATTCTCGTCCTTCTGATCTCTCTACTACCCCTCCCCTACAGAGAAGTCACAGTTTTTCTACCTCGTCAAGACCCTTTGATGACCCTTTTGCATAGGACAGAAGGGAGCAGATGGTTCCCCCCAACGTGTCCCTCCCAGCTCGGACGTCGGGGGAGCTCATGCTGATAGCACGTAACCCTGTAACTCTCCGCCGGTGGGATCAAGAGGAGCAAGGAAGGCAAAACGTGTTGGAGAAGGGGAAAAGGGGAGACATAACCGCAATCTAAGGACATTCTGCCCCGTGCACCATGCGTCTATTCCTCCAGGATGCCCAGGGAAGCCAAAAATTCTGGCCCCTAAAGATTCTCTGCAATTTAACATAAAGAGGTCCCAGAAAGGCGAGAGGAACCTCGCTGAAGCGACCTAACCCTCTGCCTGACTTTTTTCGAGGACGGGATGGAAAGATGCTGTTTTAGAAACCTTGAAAGATGGCTTAACGGCAGAGAACACCATGATCACGAGGTTCCAGTTTCAAATCCTGACGCCTGTTTGAGCCGCGCAGGTCGGTTGAATCGATCTCTGAGCGGTTATCAGGAGAATCATTGGCACAAGTGGAGAGACCAGGAACGCAGGGGATTATATATACACATAAGTGGCGATTTTGCACTCCGCCATCCCCACGCCGCTGGGACATTAGGCCATGTCTGGAGACATTGCTGATTGTCATGAATTGGGCCGAGAGCAGGGTGTGTGTGTGCGCGTGTGGGGTTTCTACTGGCCTCAAGTCCGTAGAGGCCACAGATGTTTGTAAATATCCTACAATGCAAGGGAGCACAGTAGTGCCCAGATTGAGAAACCGTGATGTAGATCTGGGTCCATACTTGACCGACAAGGAAATATTGTTGAGTAGTTGCATATTAGGTCTGAGAAAAACATCAGAAATAAAGAGAACCCTGAGTTTCTTGGACTGGCAATATGGAAGAATGGAGTTTCAATCACATGAGGTGGGAAAGCAGGTTGTAGGGAGAAGATAAGGAGTTCAGTTCAGGACCCCGAGGCCTTGCTGGGAGGAGTTTTCCATCCAGACAGTCTCCGTTTCTGCATCCGTCTGAGTCCTTTTTGAGGTTGGAGATGCCGGGGTCTCAGAGCTGGTCCCCCTTCTCTCCCTAGGCGCCTCCTCTCCCTCCTCCTCCCCTTAACTTGGTCCACAGGTCTGGCTCCCGCGACCATCTCTCCACGCACTACCGTCTCGCAATTCTGACCTGCAGCCGGGACGAGCCAAATCTCTCGGTGACTTGTGGACCTGTTGGGCCTGGCGGGTACAACCCTCGTCCAGCAGAACGTTCGGTGCTTCGCGCGCAGACTCTCCCTTTTGGAGAAAACGCAGAGGAAACGACCTTCGGGATGATTCCTGGAGCGTCGAGCGGCATCCGGAGGGTAGGTGGGCGGGATCTTTCCAGATCTTAGTGCACTGGTTTCTACTGTCAGGAGAGAGGCAAAGAGATGTCCAGTGTCTCCCTGGTGGTTTAGTGCCCAGGATTCGGCGCTTTCAATGCAACGCCTGATATTCGATTTCCAGGCAATCCTACGGCGCTGTCTCCCCTCCTTTCTTTTACCTTGGAGGTATGGTGTGCTCCAAGCGCCAAAAGTCTTGAGCCTCTCAACCATTCCCAAATTTCCGAGGAAGGAGGGGAAGTATTTGTCCACCGCTTCTCAGGCCACGCGAGTCTTCCCTTACCTCGGCCGCAATCACGGATAGAGTTTCTTTAGACAGCAACTAAGCATCTTACCCGGTTCAACACAGCCATTCAACAAATCAAATCCCTGTGGAGGAAGAGAGCGAAGAGAGGAAGAGCGATACCTGCGAGCCGGGGAGGAGAGGGAGGTGAGTTGCTGGGTGAGGGCTGCAGGTAGTCCTGTGTGTATCTAAGTGAGTCAGTGCAGGGACCAATGCAGGCAGCTTGTGAGCTGCACAGAAATGGAAAAGTGTCATCAGTGCCATGAGCGGAAGGTAGGTGTAAAAATTAACACTAGAAGATCAAAACGATGAGGTAAAACTCCACAACCAGACAACGAATGGCATAGTTCATCCTGGTAGACCCCCGATGTAGACACCACGCACGTTTTCTCTTTTCCATTCAATCCTCCCAAGATGTGTGGAGATAAGTATTGTGTCCATTGCAACCCTAGAGGAGAGGTGCTGAATTTGAGTAACTGACTGAGGCAGCCTGTAGATAAGGCAGCACAATGGCTGCGGGTCTGCTAGCCGCTGCTTCAGCGTGGAATGGGAGTTGGCCCTGCGGTGGCTGTTCTTGCCGCCTGCAGTTCCGATGACTTTGCCGAGAGCCTTTGGAAGGATAGCAACCGGCAGGTAGCGGGAGGGTGGTGACCCGGCATGCAAAATTATGAATTCTTACCAGTGGTCCTTTTCCTGTCCTAGGGCAGGGAGGTGGTCGGACATGCCTCCTTTCTCCACCTGCGTTTTCTTACTTGGTCTCTTTTAACGCTTGGAGCTCAGCCAGCACCAAACCCGACAAACACTTTTCCCTGGTATTTTCTATCTTATGACAGACATACAGAGGTTTATCAGTGTTGCTTTGTCTCTGCTAGGGTTGCCACGTAGTTGGATTATCCCCTGAGACCCTGCTTTCCCACATTCAGACCTTCCACAGTCACTGGACTTCAACTTGCATTACCCCTTTCCCCCTTGGCTGCTTCCAACATTCCAAGTACATAACTCTTCTGTCTATCCTTCCCTCCACCCCTCTCCACCAGTAGCTCCCTACTCTGCTTCTCAGCTCACCTGCAGAATTTGGGCCCATGCTTTGGGGGACCATTGGCTTCCTGTTTCCCAGCCAGGCACACCATATCCACCACTCCACAAGCTGCAGCTCCACAACCTTCCTTTGCTCTGTCAGGCCACTCTCTAGCCACCCAGAGTAAAAAGGAAGGCTCTGGTCCACGTTTCCTCCTCAGTGGAAAGTTGAAGCTGGTAAGACAGACCAGGTAGGTTTAGATTGAGCCTGTAGAACGAAGGTCATTGGGAGTGCCTGGTGGGAAAGCACTGGACATGAGTCTTGCCCACGCAGGGAGAAGGCCTTTCCAGAATCTCCTTGGGTACCTGAGGGAAGCGGCCATTTTCCAGGAAGGTGGCTGGAGGCTTTTGTTGGAAGGGAGCATCATGGAGTAGGAGTGCTCTCCTTCAAAACAGCATGGTACTGGCACAAAGATAGACATATTGATCAATGGAATCAAATTGAGAGTTCAGAAATAGACCCTTGGATCTATGATCAACTGATTTTTGACAAGGCTCCCAAATCCAGTGAACTAGAACAGAACAGTCTCTTTAATAAGTGGTGTTCAGAGAACTGGACGTCCATAGCCAAAAGAATGAAAGAGGACCAATATCTCACACCCTATACAAAAATCAGTTCAAAATTGCCGAGGGCTGGCCTAACCCTCAGCAATGGTCAGGGTCCTGATAGGGGTGCTGGAGTCGGCGAAAAAACGAGACAGACACCTTGTTGTGTCCGGGTACGAAGATGAAATCTCCGACCAAGCAGAGCATCAGAGCTTTATTTTTATAATTTCCTGTAACATACGCACTAGCATTTAGACATACAATACTAGAATAGTTTGGCTAAATTTCAGACATTTATTCTTACACAGTGATCAGTGGGTTTGCAGGGACAGATTCCTTGAAGCGTAGCAAGACACAGTGCTTGGGCACAGGCATAACAGTTCCTATTATTTAGTACCAAGCAACCTATAACTATTTTTTGTGTTCATGTTTTAGAGTCTGCTAATCATTACCTTTTTATTTCTTCTAGCTAACTCTTTCAAAGCTTGGGAAGGGGGGTTTTGAGCAGAAAGGGTGACCTACTGTTTTCTAAGAAAGGAGCAGGCATTTTCACTACGCTGACGCTAATGCAGGGTAAGCTGCTGGCTCATTAATGTAGCTAGGTGTGGGAGCATTCCACCACCACAGAGCCCAAAAGACACCAAATGAGAAAAAGAGGCAGTATGAATATAAGAAACAGCAGCAAGAAACAAATTCCTTTTAGGCAGGAGTCATAGGTGCCACTCGATGCTCCGCCTTGCGGAACGGTCACCACGACATGTATTGAAGGCCCAGGGACCGTGCCACTAGGCCGACTGCCGGGTGCTGAATTGGCTGCCCACATCTCCCCCTTTTTTGTTTTTAGTCGTAAGGTTGCAAGCTCGATGTGGAGCTGTTGGATTCCTCGGGAGAGGAGCTTGATGACTATAGGAAGAAAAATTAATAAGATTAGAACAAGCACAGCAATTCCTATATAAGAATATGGAGTAGAGACTAATGAAGAGTTAGAGATATGTGAAGTTATCTGAGAGAGAAAATCCGAGGCCACTGCAGAGGTAGGTAACAAAGCAGAGCCTGACTGTGATATATCTTGAATTTCTTTATGCAAGGTTGAAAGATCTAAACTTATATCACTATTGTTCCAAACTCCTTGCAGATGCATTTGAATTTTATGCCAAGCATGCAAAGATTCATTATATTTTTTAGGTGTAACACAAATCCATTGATATTTAATATGACATCTAAGTAATAATCTTACTTTCAGGCCAAGAAGCTGATTACACAAGGTTTTAACTGCTTCTTTTAACGCATTTACTTTGGCCTCAAGCTTTTTATTTATACTTTCCTGTGCAGCTAGTGCTAACGTCACATTTCTTGATAAGGCATCTACATATTGGGTGGTGTGAACTTCCTGAACTAGGGCAGTGGTTGCGGCCGCAACTGCCCCTATAATGCTAATTAAAGCTGTGATACCTACAATTATTGCTCCAATAATTCTTTTTTGACGTTTGAGTGCATAATTAACTTCCTGTAATGCCTGGAGGCCCGGGCTGTCATACCAAGGTCCATCAATTTTTACAGGTAACATGACAAAAGGTGGCTGCTTTAAAACTAAAATTGTTGCATTATGACCAATATTACTTATGCAATTCGTAAGGAGACAATGCATGCAAGAAATTGTATATACATTAATTTCATACAGCGTAGTTAAATGACTGCCTGATGAATCCACTAAAAGAACAAAAGGGGCTTGCACACAAGCCTGTACATAGAAATGTTGAGATTCTGAGTTGGGTGATAGTGGTCTAATAAAGGTAATGGGTTCAGCGGCAGCTAATAATTGCCATAGAAATTGCTGAGGAAAAAACACTTGGTTTTTTTGCCAAGTCAGGATTCCATCCACCCATCCTGAGGAATATTGAAAGGCAACTGAATTTTCCCTGGGTTTAGCGGGGCGGCGGTTTGGGTGCCCATATTCTGTTTGCCCAAAATCCAAGGGCAAATCTCTCATTTTGGGAACAGGGATAGACCAATCAGTAATTTCTTCATTGGTCTGTAAAGGCCTGTATGCAACTCCCACAGGGAAGACACAAGTCATCCATGGGGGAAAACCATGGTCAGGGTCTACAAACTTCCATAAAACATCTGTGGCCGGGGGACAAAGAGATAAGAAAGCTGGGGGTGAATTAGATGAAATTGGGGTTTCTAAAATGGCATTTGGAACGCCGGGTGCTAGCATGAACCTGGTCCACAAGTCACGATTAGGATTGTGGACCGACATTAGGGGAGGCTTGGAAACAGAGCTTTCATGTGGAGAGTCAGTATACTTGGGCCTAGCTTGCATCATAATACATCCTGCTCTGGGGAAGTGAGAAGGGCTCCTGGTAAAGCAGAGGGGGAGTGTATCAGACTTGCTCATGAAAGTGAAACTGGCGTTCACTTGCTTCCTAATGTGTGATGAAGAGGAACCACCTAATAAAGCAGTGTTATTTACAAAGATTGGAATATTTAAGTCTTCCCATGTCGCAGGTTGTAATAAAGGGGGTTCAGCTAAATAAGCCCAATACATAGTGGAAGATGCAAAACCCACCTGACATGATAATATAGCTAAGATGGCAACAAACAATGTAGAGGGAGTCACTACTCCACCCTGTTGAATAACCAGCTTTTCAGCTTGACCAGTTAAGGCCTTGATTTGTCCCCAAGTAGGAATGGGTCCCTTTGCAGTTGACTGTGCAGGACGCCTGCGGCGACAAGGAGATTGACCGTCAGAAGTGATTTTCATTCTCTTCATGGGAGGAATTAAGTAATCAGGTTCCGGGTGGTTCTGCAAGATTTCTGTCTTCGGAAGAAAGCACGGGGGAGGAACTGTGATCGATTTCCTCTGGGCCGTGGGGGGGTTGATTCGTATTCGATCGGCTGGACGTGGCGCACCGCGCGCTCTGGGACCCACAAGGGTGATGTTGCGTTCTGAGGAAAAACACAAGCATAACTTCTTTCCCATGTAATTAGCGGGTCGGGTTCTTTCCATTGGTTAATCATTAAATCCTTCTATTTTACCCAGATCGTAGGTTTTCTTTCGAAATGCCAATGCCGTTCAGCGGCAGAATAGCCCTGATTATTTAGATTAATAAAATTTAAAACAAATAAAACATGATTTAGGATCTGATGAGGAGAACTGTGGGCCCATTCTGAATCCTTTAGTTTTTGTTAACTGATTTTTTAACGTTTGGTGGGATCGTTCAATTATGGCCTGTCCTTGAGGATTATAAGGAATACCAGTAGAATGAGAGATACCAAAAACAGAGCAGAATTTTGTAAATGCCTTTGAAGTATATGCTGGAGCTTTATCAGTTTTGAGAGCTTTAGGGATCCCTAACACACTAAAACAATGCATAAGATGTTGAGTGGCATCCTTAACTGCTTCCCCTGTTCTAGCAGTAGCTACGAGGAAATGTGATTGAGTATCTACACATACATGAACAAAGGCCAATTTTCCAAAGGAAGGAAAATGAGTGACATCCATTTGCTAGAGATGATTAGGCAGTAGTCCTCAAGAGTTAACACCAGTATGAGGAATAGGTAAGAAATTATGGCAAGTAGAACAATTCTGGACAATCTGCCTAGCTGCTTCTCTAGAGATTTTGAATTGAATGCACAGAGCAGTTGCATTTTGATGATGAAGGGCATAAGAACTCTGAGCATTTTCAACAGCAGACAAGGCAACCAAAGGTCGAGTATGTAGATCAGCTAGGGCATTACCCTCATGCAATGGTCCTGGGAGAGAAGAATGAGCTTTAATATATCCTATAAAATATGGATGATTATGATATTGAACTGCCTCTTGTAACTGAAATAAAAGTGTATGGATTTTTGAGGAAGAAGGAGAAAGAACTGCTGTTTTAATATCAGGAAATAAACGGGTAACATATTGTGAGTTAGAATATAAATTAAAAGTTTCATTCTTAAGTATACTGAAAACTCAAATAACTGCAAACAATTCTGTTCTCTGAGCTGATGTTTCTTTTGTTTGAGTTTTTTCAATATTACCATTAACCACCGCTACAGCCATACCATTTGAAGATCCATCTGTAAATGCTAAAGAGGCTTTTGTTAAAGGCTTGTGAGAATAATTATTTGGAAAAATAAATTCATTTCTTTGTAAAAAATTCAATGGAGGATGAGAAGTTAAATGGAAAAGAATTTCACCAGCAAAAGCTGCTAAGGCGACCTGCCATTGCATGTCATTCTGGTATAAAAAGTCTATCTGATCTTTAGTTAATGGAATTTGAATAGTGGCAACTTCTCTGCCAAATAATTCAATACTTCTCTGTCTGCCTTTAATAATTAGTGAAGCCAATACGGTGGGATAAGAAACCACTGCCTTTTTAGGAGTAGATGGCAAGTGAATCCATTCCAAAGGCCCATCTTGCCAGAGGAGACCTGTGGGAGTATACAGGGTTGGTAAAAGAATTAAATTCCAAGAACACAAAGGGTTAAATCTGAACACTTGGGCATTGTTTAAAGCCTCCTCCACTTTCTGGATAGCCTTTAGACCTGCAAGAGACAATGTCCTAGAAGAAGTAGGATTGGGATCTCCTTGTAAAATATCAAACAAAGGCTTCAAGTCTCCTGTAGTTAATTTCAGGTAGGGTCTGATCCAATTTATATCTCCCAATAATTTTTGATAATCATTTAAGGTGTCTAATTTGTCAATTCTCAACTGTAGATTTTGAGGAGTGATAACAGAACTCTTAATGAGTCGTCCAAGATAGGAAAACGGAGGATCAGTTTGAATCTTGTCCTCTGCCACTTTGAGTTCCAGGGCTGACAATTCATAAAGAAGTGATTGCAGTATAGATTGTAACTCAGTTCTATCTGAATATGAAAGTCATATATCATCCATGTAATGAAGAATATAAGCTTTAGGGTATTTAGAACGAACAGGTTGTATAGCCATATCCACAAACTTTTGACATAAGGTGGGGCTGTTTGCCATTCCTTGAGGGAGAACCTTCCATTGAAATCTTTTATAAGGGGAGGAATAATTAACAGAAGGCGAAGTAAAAGCAAAATGTTTCTTATCACTAGAATGAAGAGGAATAGAGAAGAAACAATCCTGCAAATCAATAACAATCACAGGTTGATTTTTTGGAATAGCTACTGGGGAAGGGAGACCAGGTTGCAGAGCTCCCATAACTTCCATAGTAGCATTTATAGCCCTCAAATCCTGAAGCAATCTCCATTTGCCAGATTTTTTCTTAATGACAAAAATAGGAGAGTTCCAAGGGCTGTTGCTAGGTTCTATGTGCCCTAAACGCAACTGTTCCAAAACTAGTTCTGTGGCAGCCTGTAATTTCTCAAAAGATAAGGGCCATTGCTCAACCCAAACAGGTTTATCATGTTTCCAATTGATTGGGTCTTTTGCAAGGGCAATGGCCCCACCTAAAAAGGAGCATAACCTAGCCCAAAGCGGTGGTGATTTGGAGTAGGGGAAATAGGTTCTTTTACTCCTTGTTGTTGTTTTCCCAGTCCTTTTTCTGGATCAAAACTCATTTTAGACATTTGATGAGTGACTAAGTCATTAGGACTACATAAGAACAATCCCATCTGAGACAAAACATCTCTTCCCCATAAAGTAAATGATAAGGAAGGTATGACATAAGGTTGAAACGTTCCTTCAGAATCATCAGATTTCCAATGTAAAATTTTAGAGCTCACTACCACATTAGAGGGCTCTCCAAGCCCCACCAATGTATTGGTAGTGGTGGTAAATGGCCAAGACCTAGGCCAGTCAAATCCTGCAATACAGGAGACATCTGCCCCTGTATTGAGCAGGCCTTGTATAGGCTTTCCTTCCACTAAGAGAGTTTTTAAAGGTCTCGACTTTTTGATTTCTTCCATAGGAAACACCTGATCACTAGAACCAAAACCCTTAGTTCCCCTTGGTTGATGTGACAAAACCTTACCCCCAGAAGAAAGAGGAAATAATAGTAACTGAGCTATTCTTTGCCCTTCCTCAATTCGAATCACCCTTTTTGGAGGAAATATCAATATCTTAAGCTCTCCTTCATAGTCTGAATCTATAACTCCTGGAATTATGGAGATTCCTGACAAAGATGAGGAACTTCTACCTATGATCAGCCCCATAGTCCCCTCCGGGAGGGGGCCTCGTACCCCTGTGGGAAGAGCTATTACTGACATATCAGGGGTTAATATTGTTGAGGCGGTGGAACTGAGGTCCAATCCTGCACTCCCTCGGGTCGCTCGGTAAAGCTCCGGGATGGAACGAAGGGCTGGAGGAAAGGGTTTACTGTGGCTCCGATTACAGGGGCTCGGGCCTGGCCCCTCCTCAAGTTTCCCGACTGTTCACCACTTTGCAGATGATTGTTTGCACTATTTTTGTTAGGGGGTAGCAAATACCCATCCTTATGATATTTAGATTTACAATCCTTCAACCAATGATAGCCCTTTTGACAGCGAGGGCAAGGTGTTTGTGGGCGCCCTTGAGTCATATTAGTCATGTTAAGATTAGGCACAGATTGACTGGTTGAATTAGTAGGACAGGATCGACTAAAATGACCTTCTTGACCACAAGTGAAGCAGATGGGTTTAGGTTGGGTAGTAACAACCTTTGTAGGCACCCTTGATGATTGATTCATAAACTGAGAGACCGTCTGCCCGTTAAGAGCGGCAGCCATGGCTATGCCTTGCAAAAATGAGGTTCCCACATCAGCACATTGTTTTAAATAGTCTTCCAATTTACCTGTGCGCTTGATGGGTCTCAAAATATTCTGACAGGTGGAATTAGCATTTTCAAATGCCAGCTGCTTAATGACTATCTCTGCTGCTCCCTGGCTAGGTATTATCTTTTCAACGGCAGAAATAAGACGTGAGACGAAATCTTGATAAGGCTCATCAGGTCCTTGCTTAATTGTAGACAAAGGAAAAGAGGAGCCAGAGAGCTGTGGGAGTTCTCGCCATGCTCCAATAGCACATTCAGCTGTAATTCTTAACGAGAAAGGCTCAAGGTCTAATTGATCACTAGGGTCAGCAAATTCATTAGAACCAGTCAACATATCCCATGTAATACCACTTTTATTTTTTTTTAAGCTCCACTGCTCTCTGGGAACATTTATCATGGAAATCCGATCGCCACAGTAAAAAATCTCCCCCTGATAGACAAGATTTAGCGATTTGTGTCCAGTCATATGGAAGCATGAGAGAGGCAGCAAATTGATCTAGAAGAGTAAGTGTATAATAAGAGGAGGCACCATAAACTTGACAAGCATGTTTTAGCTCTTTTAAAAGTTTCAAAGATAAGGCACTGTATTCAGGAAAATCATCATCTGAAAACGAACTGGAAAGCAAAAATCTAGACACTCCTCTCCTTTTTCACGAGCTATCATAACTGCCTTTTGCAAAGGAGTCTTTCTAGACTTCCGCTTTAACGCCACAGAAACAGGGAGATGTGGAGAGGGTTCAAGTTTTTCAAAATAGCCTGGTGGGGAAACATGTAAAGGAAACTTGAGCCGAGAGGGAAGACGTGTTGAAGTGTTACCATGTTCATCAGTAGCTATGAAAGCAGTATGTTTCAAGGGCTGTCCCTGCAAAGTAAGCTCTTTCAGCATAGCCTGATCTGAATCAGTTGGGGGTGCTGAAGGTGTGAGCGGGGGATTAGTGGAAATACAGCAATCAACCTCATCTGGGGATAAATTTTCCAGCTACCTGCAATCATGTTGCAAGGCAGCGTCGTCCCATGTTTGTGATGGTGGTGGTGCAGGAGAAGTTGCATGAAAACTGCCATATGTGGAGGTTTTATCAGTCTCTATGGGTGCATGAGAAGGGGAAGAGAGAGAACTCAGCAGAGGGGAAGGGTCACCATCAGTAAACGGTGGACGTTCACACTCTGGCTCAGGATCTAATGCATCTCTAATAATGTTCCATAATGCAAAAGCATCGACAGGAACGTTAGTTGGACCATAAAGGCGATAATGCTTCTTCATTTGCATTCCTACTTTAGCCCATGTTTCAAGACTTACAATTCCTTCCTCGGGGAACCACGGACAACACTCCTGCACAAAATGTAAAAACTTAGAAAGCTGTGTTTTGGTGACTACACAGCCCCACTGCTTCAGTAGCTGAAGCAAAATTTCTACAAAGAGTCCTCTGTCTTTAGACCCAGTGTGGCCCATACTTCTCAAGTTCTGAGGAGATTACTCACCCGTCCTTGCTCCGACGTCTCCGCGGAGGGGCTCGCGAAAACCTGAGTGAGAAACCTATCCAGCCCGTCGCTCCTGCTGAAACGAAAATGTGTTCTGACTGCCTTTCAGTCCCTCAGTCGGTGGAGCATGGGACTCCCAATCCCAGGGCCGCGGGTTCGAGCCCCACGTTGGGCGCCACTTGCCGAGGGCTGGCCTAACCCTCAGCAAAGGGCAGGGTCCTGATAGGGGGGCTGGAGTCGGTGAAAAAACGAGACAGACACCTTGTGTCCGGGTACGAAGATGAAATCTCCGACCAAGCAGAGCATCAGAGCTTTATTTTTATAATTTTCTATAACATACACACTAGCATTTAGACATACAATACTAGAATAGTTTGGCTAAATTTCAGACATTGTTTATTCTTACACAGTGATCAGTGGGTTTGCAGGGACAGATTCCTTGAAGCGTAGCAAGACACAGTGTTTGGGCACAGGCATAGCAGTTCCTATTATTTAGTACCAAGCAACCTGTAACTATTTTTTGTGTTCATGTTTTAGAGTCTGTTAATCATTACCTTTTTATTTCTTCTAGCTAACTCTTTCAAAGCTTGGGAAGGGGGGTTTTGAGCAGAAAGGGTGACCTACTGTTTTCTAAGAAAGGAGCAGGCATTTTCACTACGCTGACGCTAATGCAGGGTAAGCCGCTGGCTCATTAATGTAGCTAGGTGTGGGAGCATTCCACCACCACAGAGCCCAAAAGACACCAAATGGGAAAAAGATGCAGTATGAATATAAGAAACAGCATAAGAAACAAATTCCTTTTAGGCAGGAGTCATAGGTGCCACTCGATGCTCCGCCTTGCGGAACGGTCACCACGACATGTACTGAAGGCCCAGGGACCGTGCCACTAGGCTGACTGCCGGGTGCTGAATTGGCTGCCCACAAGCTTTGCTGGATATAGGATTCTTGGTTGGTGGTTTTTCTCTTTCAGTATCTTAAATATATCACACCACTTCCTTCTTGCCTCCATGGTTTCTGCTGAGAGATCCGCACATAGTCTTATTAAGCTTCCTTTGTATGTAATGGATCGCTTTTCTCTTGCTGCTTTCAGGATTCTCTCTTTGTCTTTGACATTTGATAATCTGATTCTTAAGTGTCTTGGCGTAGGCCTATTCAGATCTCTTCTGTTTGGAGTATGCTGCGCTTCTTGGATCTGTGATTTTATGTCTTTCATAAGAGATGGGACATTTTCATTGATTATTTCCTCTATTATTGCTTCTGCCCCCTTTCCCTTCTCTTCTCCTTCTGGGACACCAATGATACGTACATTATTGTACTTTGTTTCATCCTTGAGTTCCCAGAGACGTTGCTCATATTTTTTCATTCTTTTCTCCATCTGCTCCTTTGCATGTAGACTTTCAGGTGTTTTGTTCTCCAGTTCCTGAGTGTTTTCTTCTGCCTCTTGAGATCTGCTGTTGTATGTTTCCATTGTGTCTTTCATCTCTTGTGTTGTGCCTTTCATTTCCATAGATTCTACTAGTTGTTTTTTTGAACTTTTGATTTCTGCCGTATATATGCCCAGTGTTTTCTTTACAGCCTCTCTCTCTTTTGCAATATCTTCTCTAAACTTTTTGAATTGATTTAGCATTAGTTGTTTAAATTCCTGTATCTCAGTTGAAATGTATGTTTGTTCCTTTGACTGGGCCATAACTTTGTTTTTCTTAGCGTAGGTTGTAATTTTCTGTTGTCTAGGCATGGTTTCCTTGGTTATCCAAATCAGGTTTTCCCAGACCAGCCTCAGGTTCCAGAGGGACCAGGCTCAGGTTCCAGAGGGAAGAAATATTCAGTATCTGGTTTCCCTGCGGGTGTGTCTTAGAAAATTGCTCCACCCTTTGATGCTTCAGGTCACTGTGCTTTTCTGCCCAGCAGGTGACGCCTGTTAGCCTATAATTCTTGACTGGTGTGAGGAGGTTTGGCCCTGTTCCCCCAGGCTCTGGGGTCTGGTTCTGAATGGAAAGGGCCCCACCCCTTTCCTCCAAAGAAGACAGACCCCCCAGGTAGAGGTCATTAGCATTTCAATGGTCTGGCTCTCTGCTTGTGGTGTCTCCACCCTTCCCAGAGTCACAGCCCTGGAAACTGAAAATGACTGGGGCTTTCTCCACTGAGCGGAAAAAGAAACAGGTAGTCCCCTTGTGACCCAGTCCAAGGTGACCCTCTGGCTCTCCAAGGTCAGTCATCACCCAAAGCCTCTGTATGTTTTTTGGGGATGAGTACCTGTAGTGAGCAGTTCACACTCGCTACTTAAAACCCCAGTTGGAGCTCAGCTGAGCTATATTCGCTTGCTGGGAGAGAGCTTCTCTCTGGCACCACGAGGCTTTGCAGTTCGGGCTATGGGGGAGGGGGATCCCGGCTTGGATCCGCAGGTTTTACTTACAGATTTTTTGCTGTCTCCGGCATTCCTCCCAATCCAGGTTGGTGTATGATGAGTGGATGGTCTCGTTTGTCCCCCCTGCAGTTATTCTGGATTATTTACCAGTTGTTTCTGGTTTTTTTCAGTTGTTCGAGGGGGACTACTTAGCTTCCACTCCTTTCTATGCCACCATCTTCCCCACTCTTTCACTGGAATTTTTCTACTCGCTGTGCCGGCACATGTGCTTTTGGCTTCTGCAACACACTACAGTTCCGTGGAGGAAGCAAAAGTCTCCAGAGCGAAGAGAGACATTGCAAAAGGGTTCGCTGACTGGAAGCCAAACCTGGAAGTTGAGGTGAATACGCCTGATAACTAGGCTCTAGACCACAAGGGAGCTGCAGCCTGCTGCTTTTTTCCGTATCCTGCCGGCAGTATCACTCCTTCCACTGAGATCGGAGATGCCCTGGCTCGCCCACCCTTCTGGATGCTGCCACCCACTCCAGGGATGTCCCCGAAGGTCGTTCCTCCCTGCTTTCTCCAAAAGACCAGCCAGCATGCAACGCAACCAGCGTTCTGCCAGGCCCATGGGCGCACCTGGGAAACCTGCCAGGTCCGTAAATCATGGAGTGAGTTAATGGTCTCAGCAGCTCCTACGAACTGATCTAGGGATACGCCTTTCCAAGGAGGCAGCATTAGGAGAGATGGCCTCCTGATCAAGGGCAGTAGACGAGGCTGCCGGGAGGAGGAAAGAGAGGAAGCATCGCGGGTGAGAAAGGGCCCATCACTGAGCCTCCCACCCCAACCCCCAGCATTTCCAGAACATACACACGCAAGAGGACCCAGAAAGTTGCAGACAACTTAAATGGAATTCTCTTTCAAGCAAGGCCCCCCCGGTCTTGACTCAATCTCTGGATGTTCCCCAGAAAACCTTCTACATCTGCAGTTTTCAATCTTAGTTGATGGTAACTCCATCCTTCCAACACTTCTGGCAAAAAAAACACAAGATTTCTCCTTGACACTGATGTTTTCCTCATACCCCTGCACCCAATTGGTCAGAAATTCGTGTTTTCTTGTCTGCCAAGTGTAGACGTTGGTCCATAAAATCCTTCCCTTTCGTGATCTCTGCATTTGAGCAAATGACTCTTCTGACAAAGGCGGGGAGGTCAATTAAACTCGCAACCTTCGACTCGCTCAGAATTTGGGGCTTGAGAAAATTAATTTCAGATGCTGGGTTTGGTTCATCATTGCCGCTGCCACTCAGAATCGGCTCTTCCTTGTCTGTCATTGAGGCCCAGGAGCATGGCTGAGACCCCCTTGGTGCGGCTCCTCTCGTCGAATCAGGTAGCAGAGAAGCTTTGGGCAGGATTTTATTGCATTTGCCAGACACCGATGAGTCGCAGGTGGCGCGGGGTTCTAGGGCTCACACGGAGAGTTGCAGGTCCCGTGATGCTGCCTGCCCTTTCCGCTCCTGTAGGAGAAGGATAATTGCCCCCTTTGTCCTATCAAGGAGGGGCCCTAAAGGGTCCTGACCCGATAGAAAGGTGGTGAAACCTCTTACTCTGGGTGGTCAGGGTAGGCGGGAGAGAAGACACAAGAGAGAAGGAGTGGGGGATTGGGGGTGGGAAGAGTCGTGAAATTTTCTGATCTAAAGCTACCAGAAGTCCGCTTGGCCTTGAGCTGGGCGCTCCATCGCTGGGGAAGTTACCTTAGTCCAGTAGCGCCCAGGTCTCCAGTTTGAGCCAAAGCGGGACATGCCGAACCCCGCGATAGTTTCCAGTGAGCAGGCGGCCTGCGCCTTCTCCAGAGGGGGAGCCCTTGAACTTCGGGTGTGAATGAAGCACCGTAGCCACTGCACAAGAAAAGATAGTGTTTGAAGAATATGGCATAATCTTTCCCAAACTCTAACTTTACGTCAAAAAGAAAAGACATTAAAAACCTTTCAGCAAAAGGAAACTCTTCACCTTGGCCTTTTGCTGTGAGTCCTTAATGTAAACACCCCTCCAGACACTTTTTCAGAAAACCACTCTTACATCTTTATTAAAATTTGCACTCCGTGACATGTTGAGCAGTAAAATTTGGAAAAAAACAGAAAAAGAAAAAGAAAAGGAGTTTCAGAAGTTGTAAAAGGTAAAATAAAGTCGCCCTTCAGATAATATTGCATGACAGTTGGGGAAAAATAGAAGGATGGTGGGAACTGCATGGACTGTTCCTGGGTCCTCCACCAGGTGGTGGTGGTGATACCACTGGTTTATACGGGGCCTCATGTCTGTCTTCAAATGAATTCAACAGAGACCACCTAGGAGGGGCCTGGCCTCGCCTGTGTTGGATGTTTGATATTTTGAAACAGACAAATGCCCTAAGTTATTTGTGTTTGCTATGGTACCAGCTAAAACATACAGCTGTGATTAAAGATTGGACTTAAATTGAGTCAGACAGAACAAGTCAAGCAGGGTTGAGAGTTTATCCAAAGAGGATAGTAACAGGAAGGATGATGGTGGTGATGGTAAATGTACTAACTAGGCAGGGGTTAGGAATAAGTTAGGGGTGTTGTTTTATTGATCAACTGAAACATTCAAAACAGTGCTCTACTCTTTGGGAGATGCAGTTCTTGGATCTGATCATAAAGTGTTGATATAGAGAGTGGTGTGTGAAGCTGACAGGGAAATCACTGTGACATTGAGATTTAGCATTCATAACTCAGAGATGCCTACAAGGCATTTGGCTGGTAAATTAGGAGTTATGAGTTGGAAATGCAGGTTTGTAGTTGAGAAACGTATGTGGGGATAAATGTAGGTCTAGCTTGATGGAGAAGGTATGATGGCGAGAGATGGTTTATGTCTTGGATGTTGAGCAGGGGCTAGATAGAGCCAAAGCTATGCAAGGTCAAAATGATGGTTGAGTTCCTTATCAAGATCATGTTTATGACTCAGCCAGGCTTCTCAGCAAGAGAGGCATCATTGCATATACTCAATTCCTGTCTTTCAAAAAGTCATAATGGGGCGGGGCAAGATGGCAGACTGGTGAGCTGTAAGTTTTAGTTACTCCTCCAGGAAAGTAGGTAAAAAGCCAGGAACTGCGTGGACTGGACACCACAGAGCAATCTGACTTTGGGCATACTTCATACAACACTCATGAAAACGTGGAACTGCTGAGATCAGCGAAATCTGTAAGTTTTTGCGGCCAGGGGACCCGCGCCCCTCCCTGCCAGGCTCAGTCCCGTGGGAGGAGGGGCTGTCAGCTCCGGGAAGGAGAAGGGAGAAGTGCAGTGGCTGCTCTTATCGGAAACTCATTCTACTGATTCAAACTCCAACCATAGATAGACTGAGACCAGACACCAGAGAATCTGAGAGCAGCCAGCCCAGCAGAGAGGAGACAGGCATAGAAAAAAAACAACACGAAAAACTCCAAAATAAAAGCGGAAGTTTTTTGGAGTTCTGGTGAACATAGAAGGGGGAAGCGCAGAGCTCAAGCCCCAGCTCAGGCCCTGAGGCGCATATGCAAATCCCGAAGAAAAGCTGATCTCTCTGCCCTATGGACCTTTCCTTAATGACCCTGGTTGCTTCGTCTATTAGCATTTCAATAACCCATTAGATCTCTGAGGAGGGCCGTTTTTTTTTTTTTTTTTTTTTTTAAATCCTTTTTTCTTTTTCTAAAACAATTACTCTAAGAAGCCCAATACAGAAAGCTTCAAAGAATTGCAATTTGGGCACGTCAAGTCAAGAGCAGAACTAAGAGAGCTCTGAGACAAAAGGCAATAATCCAGTGGCTGAGAAAATTCAATAAACAACAAAACTTCCCAAGAAAAGGGGGGTGTCCGCTCACAGCCACCATCCTGGTGGACAGGAAACACTCCTGCCCATCGCCAGCCCCATAGCCCAGAGCTGCCCCAGACAACCCAGTGTGACGGAAGTGCTGCAAATAACAGGCACACACCACAAAACTGGGCGTGGACATTAGCCTTCCCTGCAACCTCAGCTGAATGTCCCAGAACTGGGAAGGTGGAGCAGTGTGAATTAACAAAGCCCCATTCAGCCATCATTTCAGCAGACTGAGAGCCTCCCTACACAGCCCAGCAGCCCAGAACTGCCCTGGGGGGACGGCACTCACCTGTGACATAGCACAGTCATCCCTTAACAGAGGACCCGGGGTGCACAGCCTGGAAGAGGGGCCCACTTGCAAGTCTCAGGAGCCATACGCCAATACCAAAGACTTGTGGGTCAGTGGCAGAGACAAACTGTGGCAGGACTGAACTGAAGGATTAGACTATTGCAGCACCTTTAAAACTCTAGGATCATCAGGGAGATTTGATTGTTAGGGCCACCCCCCCTCCCCGACTGCCCAGAAACACGACCCACATACAGGGCAGGCAACACCAACTACACACGCAAGCTTGGTACACCAATTGGGCCCCACAAGACTCACTCCCCCACTCACCAAAAAAGCTGAGCAGGGGAGAACTGGCTTGTGGAGAACAGGTGGCTCGTGGATGCCACCTGCTGGTTAGTTAGAGAAAGTCTACTCCACAAAGCTGTAGATCTGATAAATTAGAGATAAGGACTTCAGTAGGTCTACAAACCCTAAAAGAACCCTATCAAGTTCAGCAAATGCCACGAGGCCAAAAACAACAGAAAATTATAAAGCATATGAAAAAACCAGACGATATGGATAACCCAAGCCCAAGCACCCAAATCAAAAGACCAGAAGACACACAGCACCTAGAGCAGCTACTCAAAGAACTAAAGATGAACAATGAGACCATAGTACGGGATATGAAGGAAATCAAGAAGACCCTAGAAGAGCATAAAGAAGACATTGCAAGACTAAATAAAAAAATGGATGATCTTATGGAAATTAAAGAAACTGTTGACCAAATTAAAAAGATTCTGGACACTCATAGTACAACACTAGAGGAAGTTGAACAACGAATCAGTGACCTGGAAGATGACAGAATGGAAAATGAAAGCATAAAAGAAAGAATGGGGAAAAAAATTGAAAAAATCGAAATGGACCTCAGGGATATGATAGATAATATGAAACGTCCAAATATAAGACTCATTGGTGTCCCAGAAGGGGAAGAAAAGGGTAAAGGTCTAGGAAGAGTATTCAAAGAAATTGTTGGGGAAAACTTCCCAAATCTTCTAAACAACATAAATACACAAATCATAAATGCTCAGCGAACTCCAAATAGAATAAATCCAAATAAACCCACTCCGAGACATATACTGATCACACTGTCAAACATAGAAGAGAAGGAGCAAGTTCTGAAAGCAGCAAGAGAAAAGCAATTCACCACATACAAAGGAAACAGCATAAGACTAAGTAGTGACTACTCAGCAGCCACCATGGAGGCGAGAAGGCAGTGGCACGATATATTTAAAATTCTGAGTGAGAGGAATTTCCAGCCAAGAATACTCTATCCAGCAAAGCTCTCCTTCAAATTTGAGGGAGAGCTTAAATTTTTCACAGACAAAGAAATGCTGAGAGAATTTGCTAACAAGAGACCTGCCCTACTGGAGATACTAAAGGGAGCCCTACAGACAGAGAAACAAAGACAGGACAGAGAGACTTGGAGAAAGGTTCAGTACTAAAGAGATTCGGTATGGGTACAATAAAGGATATTAATAGAGAGAGGGAAAAACATGGCAAACATAAACCAAAGGATAAGATGGCCGATTCAAGAAATGCCTTCACGGTTTTAACGTTGAATGTAAATGGATTAAACTCCCCAATTAAAAGATATAGATTCGCAGAATGGATCAAAAAAAATGAACCATCAATATGTTGCATACAAGAGACTCATCTTAGACACAGGGACACAAAGAAACTGAAAGTGAAAGGATGGAAAAAAATATTTCATGCAAGCTACAGCCAAAAGAAAGCAGGTGTAGCAATATTAATCTCAGATAAAATAGACTTCAAATGCAGGGATGTTTTGAGAGACAAAGAAGGCCACTACATACTAATAAAAGGGGCAATTCAGCAAGAAGAAATAACAATCGTAAATGTCTATGCACCCAATCAAGGTGCCACAAAATACATGAGAGAAACACTGGCAAAACTAAAGGAAGCAATTGATGTTTCCACAATAATTGTGGGAGACTTCAACACATCACTCTCTCCTATAGATAGATCAACCAGACAGAAGACCAATAAGGAAATTGAAAACCTAAACATTCTGATAAATGAATTAGATTTAACAGACATCTACAGGACATTACATCCCAAATCACCAGGATACACATACTTTTCTAGTGCTCACGGAACTTTCTCCAGAATAGATCATATGCTGGGACACAAAACAAGCCTAAATAAATTTAAAAAGATTGAAATTATTCAAAGCACATTCTCTGACCACAATGGAATACAATTAGAAGTCAATAACCATCAGAGACTTAGAAAATTCACAAATACCTGGAGGTTAAACAACACACTCCTAAACAATCAGTGGGTTAAAGAAGAAATAGCAAGAGAAATTGCTAAATATATAGAGACGAATGAAAATGAGAACACAACATACCAAAACCTATGGGATGCAGCAAAAGCAGTGCTAAGGGGGAAATTTATAGCACTAAACGCATATATTAAAAAGGAAGAAAGAGCCAAAATCAAAGAACTAATGGATCAACTGAAGAAGCTAGAAAATGAACAGCAAACCAATCCCAAACCAAGTAGAAGAAAAGAAATAACAAGGATTAAAGCAGAAATAAATGACATAGAGAACAAAAAAACAATAGAGAGGATAAATATCACCAAAAGTTGGTTCTTTGAGAAGATCAACAAGATTGACAAGCCCCTAGCTAGACTGACAAAAACAAAAAGAGAGAAGACCCATATAAACAAAATAATGAATGAAAAAGGTGACATAACTGCAGATCCTGAAGAAATTAAAAAAATTATAAGAGGATATTATGAACAACTGTATGGCAACAAACTGGATAACATAGAAGAAATGGACAATTTCCTGGAAACATATGAACAACCTAGACTGACCAGAGAAGAAATAGAAGACCTCAACCAACCCATCACAAGCAAAGAGATCCAATCAGTCATCAAAAATCTTCCCACAAATAAATGCCCAGGGCCAGATGGCTTCACAGGGGAATTCTACCAAACTTTCCATAAAGAACTGACACCAATCTTACTCAAACTCTTTCAAAACATTGAAGAAAATGGAACACTACCTAACTCATTTTATGAAGCTAACATCAATCTAATACCAAAACCAGGCAAAGATTCTACAAAAAAGGAAAACTACCGGCCAATCTCCCTAATGAATATAGATGCAAAAATCCTCAACAAAATACTTGCAAATCGAATCCAAAGACACATTAAAAAAATCATACACCATGACCAAGTGGGGTTCATTCCAGGCATGCAAGGATGGTTCAACATAAGAAAAACAATCAATGTATTACAACACATTAAAAACTCGAAAGGGAAAAATCAATTGATCATCTCAATAGATGCTGAAAAAGCATTTGACAAAATCCAACATCCCTTTTTGATAAAAACACTTCAAAAGGTAGGAATTGAAGGAAACTTCCTCAACATGATAAAGAGCATATATGAAAAACCCACAGCCAGCATAGTACTCAATGGTGAGAGACTGAAAGCCTTCCCTCTAAGATCAGGAACAAGACAAGGATGCCCGCTGTCACCACTGTTATTCAACATTGTGCTGGAAGTGCTAGCCAGGGCAATCCGGCAAGACAAAGAAATAAAAGGCATCCAAATTGGAAAAGAAGAAGTAAAACTGTCATTGTTTGCAGATGATATGATCTTATATCTAGAAAACCCTGAGAAATCAACGATACACCTACTAGAGCTAATAAACAAATTTAGCAAAGTAGCGGGATACAAGATTAATGCACATAAGTCAGTAATGTTTCTATATGCTAGAAATGAACAAACGGAAGTGACACTCAAGAAAAAGATACCATTTTCAATAGCAACTAAAAAAATCAAGTACCTAGGAATAAACTTAACCAAAGATGTAAAAGACCTATACAAAGAAAACTACATAACTCTACTAAAAGAAATAGAAGGGGACCTTAAAAGATGGAAAAATATTCCATGTTCATGGATAGGAAGGCTAAATGTCATTAAGATGTCAATTCTACCCAAACTCATCTACAGATTCAATGCAATCCCAATCAAAATCCCAACAACCTACTTTGCAGACTTGGAAAAGCTAGTTATCAAATTTATTTGGAAAGGGAAGATGCCTCGAATTGCTAAAGACACTCTAAAAAAGAAAAACGAAGTGGGAGGACTTACACTCCCTGACTTTGAAGCTTATTATAAAGCCACAGTTGCCAAAACAGCATGGTACTGGCACAAAGATAGACATATAGATCAATGGAATCGAATTGAGAATTCAGAGATAGACCCTCAGATCTATGGCCGACTGATCTTTGATAAGGCCCCCAAAGTCACCGAACTGAGCCATAATGGTCTTTTCAACAAATGGGGCTGGGAGAGTTGGATATCCATATCCAAAAGAATGAAAGAGGACCCCTACCTCACCCCCTACACAAAAATTAACTCAAAATGGACCAAAGATCTCAATATAAAAGAAAGTACCATAAAACTCCTAGAAGATAATGTAGGAAAACATCTTCAAGACCTTGTATTAGGAGGCCACTTCCTAGACTTTACACCCAAAGCACAAGCAACAAAAGAGAAAATAGATAAATGGGAACTCCTCAAGCTTAGAAGTTTCTGCACCTCAAAGGAATTTCTCAAAAAGGTAAAGAGGCAGCCAACTCAATGGGAAAAAATTTTTGGAAACCATGTATCTGACAAAAGACTGATATCTTGCATATACAAAGAAATCCTACAACTCAATGACAATAGTACAGACGGCCCAATTATAAAATGGGAAAAGATATGAAAAGACAGTTCTCTGAAGAGGAAATACAAATGGCCAAGAAACACATGAAAAAATGTTCAGCTTCACTAGCTATTAGAGAGATGCAAATTAAGACCACAATGAGATACCATCTAACACCGGTTAGAATGGCTGCCATTAAACAAACAGGAAACTACAAATGCTGGAGGGGATGTGGAGAAATTGGAACACTTATTCATTGTTGGTGGGACTGTATAATGGTTCAGCCACTCTGGAAGTCAGTCTGGCAGTTCCTTAGAAAACTAGATATAGAGCTACCATTCGATCCAGCGATTGCACTTCTCGGTATATACCCGGAAGATCGGAAAGCAGTGACACGAACTGATATCTGCACGCCAATGTTCATAGCAGCATTATTCACAATTGCCAAGAGATGGAAACAACCCAAATGTCCTTCAACAGATGAGTGGATAAATAAAATGTGGTATATACACACGATGGAATACTACGCGGCAGTAAGAAGGAACGATCTGGTGAAACATATGACAACATGGATGAACCTTGAAGACATAATGCTGAGCGAAATAAGCCAGGCACAAAAAGAGAAATATTATATGCTACCACTAATGTGAACTTTGAAAAATGTAAAACAAATGGTTTATAATGTAGAATGTAGGGGAACTAGCAGTAGAGAGCAATTAAGGAAGGGGGAACAATAATCCAAGAAGAACAGATAAGCTATTTAACGTTCTGGGGATGCCCAGAAATGACTGTGGTCTGTTAATTTCTGATGGATGTAGTAGGAACAAGTTCACTGAAATGTTGCTATATTATGTAACTTTCTTGGGATAAAGTAGGAACATGTTGGAAGTTAAGCAGTTATCTTAGGTTAGTTGTCTTTTTCTTACTCCCTTGTTATGGTCTCTTTGAAATGTTCTTTTATTGTATGTTTGTTTTCTTTTTAACTTTTTTTTTCATACAGTTGATTTAAAAAAGAAGGGAAAGTTAAAAAAAAAAAAAGAAAAGAAAAAAGACAAACAAGGAAAAAAAAAAAAAAGATGTAGTGCCCCCTTGAGGAGCCTGTGGAGAATGCAGGGGTATTCGCCTACCCCACCTCCATGGTTGCTAACAAGACCACAGACATAGGGGACTGGTGGTTTGATGGGTTGAGCCCTCTACCATAAGTTTTACCCTTGGGAAGACGGTTGCTGCAAAGGAGAGGCTAGGCCTCCCTATATTTGTGCCTAAGAGTCTCCTCCTGAATGCCTCTTTGTTGCTCAGATGTGGCCCTCTCTCTCTGGCTAAGCCAACTTGAAAGGTGAAATCACTGCCCTCCCCTCTACGTGGGACCAGACACCCAGGGGAGTGAATCTCCCTGGCAACGTGGAATATGACTCCCGGGGAGGAATGTAGACCTGGCATCGTGGGATGGAGAACATCTTCTTGACCAAACGGGGGATGTGAAAGGAAATGAAATAAGCTTCAGTGGCAGAGAGATTCCAAAACGAGCCGAGAGATCACTCTGGTGGGCACTCTTACGCACACTTTAGACAACCCTTTTTAGGTTCTAAAGAATTGGGGTAGCTGGTGGTGGATACCTGAAACTATTAAACTACAACCCAGAACCCATGAATCTCGAAGACAGTTGCATAAAAATGTAGCTTATGAGGGGTGACAATGGGATTGGGAATGCCATAAGGACCAAACTCCACTTTGTCTAGTTTATCGATGGATGTGTAGAAAAGTAGGGGAAGGAAACAAACAGAGAAAGGTACCCAGTGTTCTTTTTTACTTCAATTGCTCTTTTTCACTCTAATTATTATTCTTGTTATTTTTGTGTGTGGGCTAATGAAGGTGTCAGGGATTGATTTAGGTGATGAATGTACAACTATGTAATGGTACTGTAAACAATCGAAAGTACAATTTGTTTTGTATGACTGCGTGGTATGTGAATATATCTCAATAAAATGATGATTAAAAAAAAAAAAAAAAAGCATGCACTTGATTGCAAAAACCTTGTGGCTGATCCCTCCCCCTTTATCCAGTCTATGGTTAGATGAGTAATATAATAAAGACAAGCATGTAGAACATAGGGTACCTACAGATAGACTGAAGCTGGAGAAGGGGGAGCGATTACCTAATATGTATAGAATTGTTACCGAGGTCGAACTTAAATGGTTGGGAATGGATAGACGTGATGTAGCTCCTTCTTGGGATTATAAGAAATAGTAATGGATTGTAGGTGAATTTGATTGAAAGTTGTTGTTCAAAGTCATGTATGTAAATAAGTTCTTGCATGAACCACTACAAAATAATAGAGGGATATATGGGAAAAACATAGCTATTGAAAACTTCGGACTATAGATAACAGTAATATTTTAATATTCTTTCATCAACAGTAAAAAATGTATTATACAAATACTGTGGGTCAGCAATAGAGGGGTGATAAGGGGTAGAGGAGGATTTGGGTTTTATTATTTTATTCTTATTTCTGTTTAGGAGTAATGAAAATGTTCTACAATCAATCATGGGGATGTATGTACAACTATGTGATGATACTGTGAGCCAGTGATTGCATACTTTGAATGGGTTGAGTGGTGTGTGAATATATCTCAATAAAATTGGAAAGTTATATGTATATACCTGCCAAGAATTAAAAACACTTTAAAAAAAAAAAAAAAAAGTCATAATGGTTCCAAGGAAGATTGGCTTTGACTTTGGTGAGCTAAAAGTTATTTCTGCCTCCAGTAATACCTACTACCTGCTCTGATTTCAACAGACCTTGCAGACCTACCACAGAATATGGATTCAGATACACTGCAAGGCTTCCAGAATGAACTCACCTGTTACATGTGCATGAAGTATTTCATAGCGACAGCTCTTGTAGACCCTATCTCTGCCTCTGCCAGGAGGACACCCAGGCTCCAATCTACTGTCCTGAGTGCAGGGAAACATCAAAGAAGCCAGACTTCAAAATCCATATCATCCTGAAGAAGCTGGCCCTCCTTGCCAGAAAGACCAGACCTTGCCACGAGGAGAGCTCTGAGGCACAGACCTGTAGGACACATAAGTAGGCAATGGAGTCTTCTGTGAGGTTAACAAGAACCTGCTTTGTGGGCTCTGCTCTGAGTCCCCCAAGCATGCGGGTCACACTCACAGACCACTGGAATGGGCTGCTGAGGAATACAGGGAGAAACTTCTAAAGAGAAAGGGCTCATTATGGAAAAAGACTCATGTAGCACACAAAAAAACTAAAGAAAAAAGCTAGCATAATCCAGGCATTTGAGGATTATTTAGCTTTAAAGAGGATGAGGATCAAAGATCAATATCAGGAGATGAGTTTATTTCTCCTTGAGGGGGAGCAACTCCATGTGGAGAGAGTTTTCAGGGAAGCAGAGGCACTTTTCCAACAACTCAAGGATAGTGAAGTAAAAATGACCAAACACATAGAAAGCCTGAGAGAAATATACAGAGAGATGTCTGAGAACTGCCACAAGCTTGACACAGAGCTGCTCCAGGACTTGGGAAGCCTACTGGAAAAGGCTGAGCTGGTGCAGATGCAGGAGTTGCAGCTGGTGTATACTGAGATGCCTTCACATTGCATCCTTGGGATCCTCAACATGTTGAAAAACTTCAAAGTGGATACAACTCCGGAGCAGGAAATGGCCAGTGATTAAATGAGCCTTTCTGATGTCCTTTGAAGTGTGATGTTTGGAGATGTCCAGCATGGTTGTCTCAGGAGCCCCAGAATGCAGAAAGTTTTGCAGCATGGTATATTAAGGCTTTATCTCTGGCAGGCGTTACTGGGAGTAGCTACAGTGCACTCCTTAGGTTGAGTGTTTGGAGTCTGTAAAGATTCCTAGATCAGAGAAACCATTCCCTCCTTATTATAAGAAAGCATTCCTTCTATTTTCTTTGAAGATGGACCATCATTATAGTCTCTCACCTAATTCCCCACAGTTAATTCAGTATGTAAAATGGCCTCTGGGCTTGGTTGGGGTATTTCTGGATTATGAGAATGGAACCCTGAGCTTCTATGATGTTGACAAGGTTCCTTCATGTACAGTTTCCTTTCTTCTTCCTCTTCTCCTATAAAGCCTTTTTCTGGCCTTGGTTTCCCATGAAAAGTTAGTTTTTATGACCATATATTTGGTGAATTCCCGCATCTGAGAATCTATTTCCTGTGACCATCTCATATGAGGCATTATCTTATATCTGAATGTATGGAATGTGTTTGAATGTATTTAAGTACATTGAAACAAAATGAAACATAATTACTGTATGTTTATTAAATCTGAAAACCATACTGAATGTAAACATTTGTTTATTAAATATCCCTTTTTTAATGTTAAAAAAAAAGTCATAATGACTCTAGTCTCAACATGTGGGGGATCGCTCCAGAGTCCTTTCTTCAGTTTTATTTCCCCAGAGGAATCTGAGGAAGGAACTCTCTCTGTATTTCAATTTCTTCAAAGGACCAACATGTTAATATTTCTTTAAAGCCATCAATAGTTCTTTAAACACTCTCCTCATATAACTGATGCATCAAAGCTATGCCTTATATGCATCTCAGAGTCACAAATGCAAAAACTCAATGCACCAGTGAGTCCAATTTAGGAAACAAGATTCTCTGTAACAATTAAACATTGATTGCAAACTTAATCTTAATGGATTTGTATATAATTATGATATGTTACATATCCACCCAAATGCTTTGAATACCGTAAAAAGCAGAGGCACAATATTGTTATCATGATGACAAGACTGATTTGTTAATTAGGTTCAAAAAATAGCTACAGAGATCTACTTCTAATTGACCAGAATTTGTTTCTCTGTTATCTCTATTTTGATTCTGGCCTTTTTCTTCTAATTCTGCTTCTGCTTCTTATTTCTTGCCTGGATTAGAATTTTACTTGCCAAACCTGGCAAGTTAGGGCACTTTCTCAGACCCACTAAGTAACACTTTGAGGTTGACAGTTGAAGATTTTGCGTCATAAACAAGGGAACTGGATGAATTTCTGATGTTCTCCTATAGGGGTTTTTCACGCAGTAGGAAAGAGCCTTTTTGCAGAGGTGTAGTTTGCACTGACAAAATAGGTATTTTACTAGGTTGAGTTGAGTGTCATCACTTTATACTGTTGCCTGATGGAAGTCTCCTTCTCAAGGCTTTGCTTTCAGGTCTGAGTTCTAGATGACACTTTGTAAGCCTACTCTGGAAGATTTTTCCATCCTTATAGCAAATCCTTGTAGTGATTTTTTCTGAAGCCAATCCTTGTACAAATCAGCCAGTAGTTTTTTTGGTTCAGTGATAGAATTGTTGGTTCAGTGATAGAATTGCCACTTCTGTGGTAGAATTGTCGCCTCCCTATGGGAAGATTCCCCACTAATGCAAGTAATCCCTTGTGGGGTGTTGTATTTCCCTAATGATTTAATGCCTCCCCTTCTTTTTAGTGGATTAGCAAGTACACAGCTGAGATAGTTTTCTGGTTCTCACTGCCAGGAGCAGAAACCAAGGAAAAAGCAAACTAAAACCCACAGAAATCATTAGAGGACCATTGTTTATCTTCTCTTTTGTCTATTTCTACTTTGTAAACTCTTGCTTTTATATTTAATTTCTGCTACTATCTGATTTTGTTTTTGTCATTCTTCTTGTAACCTTTTGACTGGGAGGCTTAGCTCAATAATGTTAGCCCTAATTTTCTAATATTCTCATTGAAAGCTGTATATTGTCCTCTAAGTACTGGTTTAGCAGCACCTTCTGCAGTAAACACAGTATTTCCATTTTGATACAGTTCAGAATATTTCCTAATTTCTATTTTCATCTCTTCTTTGATATAAAGATTCATAGAAGTGTTTCTGAAAGTCCAAATACATGGGATTTCCTTCTTATATTTTTGCAACTGAATTGTAGATGCTAGTTGATTCTCTTCGAATGTTATTTGTGTGCATCTGTATGGCCCTTCAGTGAATATGTTCTCTTCCAGGCTATCTCTGATATTGCCTCTGACAGGCATTTGGATGGGGGTTGTTCCAGTTTGCTAATGCTGCCATTATGCAAAATACCAGAAATGGATTGACTTTTATAAAGAGGGTTTATTTGGTTACAAAGTTACAGTCTGAAGGCCATGAAAATGTCCAAATGAAGGCATCAACACAAGTATACCCTCACTGAAGGAAGGCCAGTGGCATCTGGAAAACCTCTATTAGCTGGGAAGGCACGTGGCTAGCATCTGCTGATCCCAGGTTGTATTCCAGCCCCACTCTCAGCTCCTGCGTGTTCTTCAAAGTGTCTCTCTTGGCTGCAGCAGCTACTTCTGTCTGTGAACTCTTTTATAGGACTCCAGTGATTCAATTAAGACTCACCCCAAATGGGTGGGGTAACATCTCCATGGAAATTATCCAAAGATCTTGCCAAAAGTTGATTGAGTCACTTCTCCATGGAAACAATCAAAGGATTCCAACCTAATCAACACTGATACATCTGCCCCCACAAGATTGCATCAAAGAACATGACATTTTGGGGGACATAATACATCCAAACCAACACCGGGGTCATTACCAGATTGGGAACACCACACCAATCTGATGTCTTAAGGTTTCCCAACCTACCCAGGCTATGTGTACTTGAAGAGCAAATCCACTAGAGGTCAAGTCTGTGGCACAATTTCTCATGAACTTTTAAAGCTTCCCCTTTTCTTATTCTTTTTGTAAAGCCAAGGCTGCCTTGTCCAAAGAATCACAGTTTCTTACAAAGCTAAACATAGGCTTACCATGTGATCCAGCAATTGCATTCTTGGGTATTTAGTCAAATAAATTGTCAACTTGTGTTCATACAGAAACCAAGACTTAAATGTTTATAGCAGCTTTGTGCATAATTGGCAAAGAGTGGAAACAATCAAGATAGTTTTTCAATAGGTAGATGGATAAATAAACTATGGAAAATCCATACAATGCAATATTGTTAAGTGATAAAAAGAAATGTATATGCTAGGCAAATAAGGCAGTCTGAAAAAGCTATATACTGTGGATTCCAACTATATGACATTCTGGAAAGGGCAAAACTGTAGGGACAATAAAAAGATCCGTGGTTGTGAAGGGTGCAAAGGGGATGGGGAGGGATGAATAGGTACAACACAAGATATTTTGAGGCAGAAAAATTACTCTGAGTGATACTGTAATGGCGAAAAAGTGGCATTGTGCACTTGTCAAAACCTACAGAATTGTACAACACAGAGTGAATCTTAATATAAACTATGAACTTTAGTTAATAATAATGTATCAACATTGGTTCACCAATTGTATCAAATGTACCACAGTAATGCAACATCGATATAATAGGGAAATCAGTGTGTGTGTGTGCAGGGTGAATCTGAAAATCTGTTCCAGTTTGCTAATGCTGCCTTTGTTCCAGTTTACTAGTGGTGTTGTTATGCAAAATACCAGAAATGGATTGGCTTTTATAAAGGGGGTTTATTTGGTTACACAGTTACAGTCTTAAGGCCATAAAGTGTCCAAGGTAAGACATCAATAACCAGGTACCTTCACTGGAGGATGGCTGACGGCGTCCAGAAAACCTCTGTTAGCTGGGAAGGCACGTGGCTGGCATCTGCTTGCTCCTAGGTTGTGTTTCAAAATGGCATTCTCTAAAATGCCAGTGTCAGCTTCCAACGGCCGTCTTCAAAATTTGATTCTCAGCTGCAGCTCTGAAATCCTTCTATTTGTGAGCTTTTATAAGACTCCAGTGAACTAATCAAGGCCCATGCTGAATGAGTGGGGCCACACCTCCATGGAAATAATCTAATCACAGTTATTGCCCACAGTTAGGTGGCTCACATCTCCATGGAAACAACTAATCCAAAGATTCCAACCTAATCAACACTAATATGTCTGCCCGCACAAGATTGCATCAAAGAATATGGCTTTTTCTGGGGGACATAATATATACAAACTGGCACAGCCATTATGCAAAATACCAGAAATGGATTGGCTTAGTAAAGTGGGTTTTATTTGGTTACAGAGTCACAGTCCTAAGGCTATAAAACTGTCCAAACGAAGGCATCAACAATAGGGTACCTTCACTGAAGAAAGGTCAATGGCATCCAGAACACCTCTGTCGGCTGGGAAGTCACATGGCTGGCATCTTCTTCCTTTGCTCCCAGGTTGTGTTTCAAAATGGCATTCTCCAAATGGTTACTCTTGGGGCATTCTGTCCTCTCTTAGCTTCTCCAGAGCAAACTCTGGGCTAGCATCTCCAAAGTGTCAGCAGAAGGCTGCTTTCAACGGCCATCTCCAAAATATCTCTCTCAGCTGCAGCAGTCTGGGCCTGCGATGGCTCTTTTTAAAGGACTCCAGTAAGCTAATCAAGACCCATGCTAAACGGGCAAGGCCACACCTCCATGGAAAAAACCTAATCAAAAGTAACACTTACAGTTGGGTGAATCACATCTCCATGGAAATGACCTAATCCAAATATCCCACAAGATTGGATTAAAAGATCCTGGCTTTGTGGGGGATATAATATATCCAAACTGACATACTCTTTGTACTTTCTGCAGAAATTTTTTGTAAATTTAAAAGTGTTGTAAAAAGTATAGCCTGTTTTTTAAAATTATCCTAGATATAATCAGTTTTTCTTACATATGCTAAAAATATAATGTTTTTCTCCACTTTTGCACTTTTCTTGTAACTATGTACTTATTTTTCATTTTTATATAGTCAATAGTTTGCTTAAAAATCTCATCCACAATTAGTTCATGAAAATGTGTCAAAGGTCATTGCAAAGTGACCCCAAGAGAAGAAGCTTATATATAAGCCAATTTAAATACTTCTGTCATGATAGAGATGATGAAAATAGTCATTGATAGTAATTGTTAAATTGAATGAATAAAAAGAATGTCTTGGTAAAGACAGATTTTTTGTGAAAATAGATCAAGGTTATTTGGCTCCATCTAAAACTGATAATCACCTGGCCAGTGTTCTAATAATGATTGTTAAAAGTTTCTATAGGAACTTTTCAGGAATGCTAGTTTACCCAGGGGAGGTTGTGACAGCATCAGATCACAAAAGTTCTTTCCAAGCTCAGGTCTTATACAATTTCCTATCTCAAAATTATCCATTAATTACTTCTGATACTTAAATGTTTCAATTCATATTTACTTTGCTTAGAATTTATTAATGTTTTACTGCAAATGGCCACAAACCAAATGGAGGTTTTCAAAACCAGAAAGGAAATATATTGGTTGTCAGAAAAAAAAATGTCCAAAACTTGAAAAGAACAAGAGAGATCCCTGGGTTTCCTTTCCAGGGAGTGCTGGACATTGTTTAGTGCAGGGATTGGCAAACTTTTTCTGTAAAGGACTATGTGCTGGTTTGGATCTATTATGTACCCCAGAAAAGCCCATGTTCTTTTAATCTAATTTTGTAGGGGCAGACCTTGTGGGTTTGACCTTTTGATTAGGTTGTTTCCATGGAGATGGGACCCTGCCCATTCAAGGTGGGTCTTAATCCCCTGGCTGGAGTCCTCTGTGAGAGGATAAAAGGCAGAGATATTTTTGGAGAGAGTTGAGAGAAGTTAAGAAAGAAAACACCCCAGGAGAAGGAAGAAGAACCCACAGAAACTGAGATCAGAACCCAGGAGAAGAAGGGCAAGCAGACATTACCATGTGCCTTACCATGTGACAGAGGAACCCCAGATGCCATTGGCCTTTCCTCAGAGAAGGTATCTACCTCTTGATGCCTTAATTTGGACATTTTCATGGCCCTAGAACAGTAAATTTGCAACCTAATAAATCCCCATTGGAAAAATCAACCCATTTCTGGTATATTGCATTCTGACAGCTTTAGCAAACCAAAACAGGCTAGATAGTAAATATTTTAGGCTTTGTGGGATAAGAAGTAAAATCAAGGATATTATGTAGTTAGTCATATAACAAGAAAACAAATTTCCACAACATTTATATTGATGAAATACAAAATACATATTACTAATTTTGTAAACTCCTCAGGCAGTAATATCTTTTACATTAAGAACTGGAAACAGCTCTACTTACCTTGGCTCCCTAGGGTCTACCCTTCTTTCCTTCTGCAGACCATTTCCTCCCCACTTTCATCAAAAGAGATGCTCACAACGAAAGACCCAGCCCTCTCCCAGGGCACTTTGTGCACTTGTGAGGTTGGCCAGTCCACAGTTACCTAGGGAGTTGGCCTTTTCTGGTTGCTTCTCAGAATTGACTTAGAGATACTCCTTGGTGAGGCAGCCACGTATGGAAAGATGGTCATGAAGCCAGGGCAATGGACTAGATTACCCAGAGGAGATGGGTGGGGAGGTGCCCAGGATGAGAAAAGGGCCAAGAATGAGCCCTGGATATCTAACATCAAAAAGAACTCCAACAAACGCAGGGACCCAGAAAGACTAGGAGGGAAAATTCTTTCAAGCAGGACCTGGAATGGGTAGGGTGGAATGGGGTCCTGAACAGAGTTCCAAATCTTTTCCTTAAAACATGCTGCACCTGCAGTTTTCCCGTCTTAGTTGGTGGCAACCTCATCTTTTCATACTCTCAGGTGTTCTTGATGCTGGCCTTTCTCTCACACCCTACTTCTAATTAGTCAGGAAATCGTGTTTCCTCTTTCATTATTGGAGACTTTGATCTATGCAATTGTTCTCTTTCCTGTCTCTGAAATTTGGGCAAACCACCCTCCTGAGAAAGGAGAGGAAGATTTGTTCAACCCAAAACACTCAACTTACTGAGACCTCACCTTATGAGACCCTTAATCTCTGGTATGTGGGTTTGGATCATTTTTGTGACTTTTCTTTGGCTGAGACCCTCAAAGAATCATCCTTTTTCAGGCATGTCCTTGAAGGCAGGAGCAGGGCTGGTTCCATTCAGCATGGCTCCTCCCACCGATTCAAGAATCTAAAACCCTTCCCTTTAAGCCTGAAGAGAAGTCTCGGGGAGTGATTTACTGGTTTTCTGGATACCATGAGACCCAGGTGTGCACTGAGCCAA
Source organism: Choloepus didactylus (assembly GCF_015220235.1). Taxonomy (NCBI): domain Eukaryota; kingdom Metazoa; phylum Chordata; class Mammalia; order Pilosa; family Megalonychidae; genus Choloepus; species Choloepus didactylus. The sequence goes on from NC_051308.1 coordinate 117,215,218, forward strand.
GGTGTTTGTGCCCACTCTCCACCCACCCACCCCGCTCCCACCACTGGCTGACTTCTGGGCTCCTTTTGTTCTCACTGGGCATCAGTATAGTCCCGGGTCAAATTGAGCTCCAGAGATGCCCAGGCAGAGAGAGGTCAGCAGTGGAAGGGCAGCTGCCCCCTTAGGTCTTGTCCAGTAAGCATTGAAAATGGTCCTGAAGTGACAGAAACTGAGAGATGGGGACAGATCAAATGGAAAGGAAGAAATCCCATGGAACTTCCTGATCTAAGGTTACCATGAGGTCAGCCTCCTCTGAAAACGGGTACCCTTTTCACTGGTGAAAGTGAGTCGATTGCCAGACTCCAGATGGACAAAACAAACAATGATGGCCTGACTACAAGTTGGTATGTAATCTCCCATCTTCCCCAGTTGGGTAGGTTTTGAACTTGTAGTACTTGAATGTCTCTCCCTAGCTTTCTGTGGATTCCAAGGATGCAATTGATAACTTTTTTAAAAATCTGCCTTTATTGAAGAAAGAGTGCTTTAAAATCTTATAGCAAAAGAAATGATTTCTGACTGGTTTGAACAAATGTAAGGTATGAGTGAAACATGAAAACCACCAGGAAAAGCAACATCTGTTGGGAATGTCACACATTGCAACTGCCCTTCAGCCATGTGGGTTTGATCCTCCAGTTGGGCCCATTTTACTTTCAGTGCATTGTTGGTGGAATGAAGATGACTCTAAAATGTACACAGATGGGTATTTTATTTTTCATAAATATACCATTTTTACAAATATGGGAAAGTGTAGTGAATTAAAATAAAATGGGATTTTTCACTATCATGATACAGCAGCATTTCAGACACTGTCATTAGTAGCATAAGGGATTTGCACTGTCGTAATGCCTCAGCATATTAGACCTTGGTGAGGCCCCTGTCATCTGCTTATACATGATGAGCAGCTCCCCCTCTCCTCTCCACATCCTACTCTGGCTCAAACCTCCATGAAAGTCAATTACAACTCCCCAATCCCCACTCTTGTCTGACCAACCACTATAGTACAACCCATATAGCATTATAAAGGCAGAGTCCCCTGTCCACTGGAACATTTGCTTGACACCTGCTTGATTGAGACTCTGCTCCTGATGTGTTTCTCCAGGTGACCCTGTGAGATATGCTGCTCCTCTCTGTGAGTACTGATAAACTTTTTTCATACACCTCTGATGTTACTCATCCTTGCTGCATCTGACTATTGACATAAATATCCCTACAACTCAGAAGAAATCATAATTAATTAATCATCAAACAAATTATTAAGTGTCATAAAATGGCCTTTAAATATTTTCTGTTTCCACTAAAGTACTTCCTTCCTGGATATGCCAATCCAGCCTCTTCTCTTTCTCCAAATCTGACACCCCCTGCCAAACACTACAATCGGTTTTCTGGCTCCAGTCTATGCTTCTCCCTCTATATTTCAGCATCTCCCCCATCTTCCTTCATATACAGAAAATGTCATTTGACATTAGGGACCCTTCATAGGACCCTATCTCCCTAGAATGAAGCAGAAAATTGTAAATAGCACTTTATGTTTCATGGTCAGAAATAATTAAAATGCCTGCAAAGTGAACTTTTTTTTCCAAGGAAAAATCCAAAGTCAATGCTGAATGCTGCAGACTTGTGCCTCTCCATTAGCCCTGCAACAAAGAGAGCTTATTCTCCCCAGAGGGTGCAATCTATGGACAGAAATCAGCCAGTAGTTGTAAGGGCATGGTACCATATTAAAGTGAGAGAGATTAAAAGACAGTATACCATGATCTGTATGGTAATTGTATAGGTATCTACATGTTTCAAAATTTATTAATCATCTATGTGTGTAAAAAGAACAAACCTGGAGGACTTCTAGTACCTGTGATAGATTGAATTATGTACCCCAACATAGAAATGTTCTTAATCTGCATTCCCACTGGTGTGAAATCTTTGTAAATAGGACCTCTTGAAGATGTTATTTTTAGTTAAGATGTGGCCCAACTGAATGAAAGGTCCTAATCCATATTACCAGAAACCTTATAAAAAGAAGAAACTTGAGCCATAAGTTGGAGAAGGCCACAAAAGAAGAAACCAGCAGTCAGTGGAAAAGCAGAATAGACATGAGAAGAGACTGCCTTGTGATTGGAGGCAGAGACAGAAGCCAAGGCACATGTTTTGGTTTGCTAAACTGATGAAATACAATATACCAGAAATGGGCTGGCTTTTACAATGGGGATTTATTAGCTTGCAAGCTTACAGGTCTTAGTCCATGAAAAATGTCTAAGTTAAGGTATAAATAGGATGACACCTTCTTCTTGAAGAAAGGCTGCTGGCAATCCAGACTTGTCTGTCACATGGCCAGGCACATGGCAATGTCTGCTGGTTCTTTTCTCCTGGGTTTCATTGCTTTCAGCTTCTGGCTTCTCCGTCTGTGGCTTCCTTTCTCAGCTTCTATGTCTTTTTCTCTCTGAACTTCCCTGGAACCTTTTTCTGTGTGCTTCTCTATGTCTTGTTTCCTCTTGTAAAGGACTCCAGTAAGAGGATTAAGATGCACCCTGTGGCACTCTTCAACTGAAATAAACTAATCAAAAGATCCCACCCACAATAGCTCTACACCAAAGGAGTGGATTAGAAGAACATGATCTTTTCTCTGGGTATATACAGCTTTCAACCATCACAGGATCCCAGGACAGTCAGCAACAGAATGCTACAGACTCCAGGAGAAAGCAAGCCTTTGCTAGTATCTTGATTTTTGGACTCCTCCTAGCCTCAAAACCATGAGTCAATACATTCTTATTGTTTAAGCCAATTCATTGTGTGGTGTGCCAGTTTGAATGTATTGTGTCCCCCAAACGCCATTATCTTTGATGTAATCTTGTGTGGGCAGACGTTATCAGTGTTGATTAGATTGTAATTCTTTGAGTGTTTCTTTGGAATGTGCCCCACCCAGCTGTGGGTGATGACTCTGATTGGATAATTTCCATGGAGGTGTTGCTCCGCCCATTCAGGGTGGGTCTAAGTTGAGTCACTGGAGCCATATAAATGAGCTGACAGACAGAAGGAACTCAGTGCAGCTGTGAGTGATGTTCTGAAGAGGAGCTACAGCCAAGAGGGACACTGAAGAAAGCACAGGAGCTACAGATGAGAGACAGTTAAAAGATGGCTGTTGAAAGCAGATTTGCTCCAGAGAAGCTGAGAGAGGACAAATATCCCAAGTGCAACTAAGAGCGACATTTTTGAGGAACTGCAGCCTAGAGAGGAACGTCCTGGGAGAAAGCCATTTTGAAACCAGAACTTTGGAGCAGACACAAGCCACCTGCCCTCCCAGCTAACAGAGGTTTTCTGGACACCAGACACCATTGGCCATCCTCTAGGGAAGGTACCCAATTGCTGATGTGTTACCTTGGACACTTGATTGCCTTAAGACTGTAACTGTGTAACCAAATAAACCCCTTTTTATAAAAGCCAATCCATCTCTGGTGTTTTGCATTCTGGCAGCATTAGCAAACTAGAACATGTGGTATGGTAAACTAAGACTCTACCTGATCTTTTTAAAAATTTTTATTGAGATTGTTCACATACCATACAATTATCAAAAGATCCAAAGTGTATAGTCAAATGCCCATGGTACCATCACACAGCTGTGCATCCATCACAATTAAATTTTTTTCAATTTTTAGAACATTTTCATTACTCCAGAAAAGAAATAAAGACAAAAAAAGGAAACTCAAATCCTTCCACACCCCTAACTACCCCCTCCATTATTGATTCATAGTTTTGATATAGTACATTTGTTACTGTTGATGAAAGAATGTTAAAATACTAATAACTGTAGTATATAGTTTGCAGCAATATGTATATATTTTTTCCTATATGCCCCTCCCTTATTAACTTCCAGTTATAGTGACATACATTTGTTCTAGTTCATGAGAGAGATTTCTAATATTTGTACAGTTAATCACAGACATTGTCCACCACAAGATTCACTGTTTTATAAATTCCCATCTTTTAACCTTCAACTTGCCTTCTGGTAACGTACATGACTCTGAGCTTACCCTTTCCACCACCTTCAGGCACCATTCAACACTGTTAGTTATTCTCACAGTGTGCTACCATCACCTCTGTCCATTTCCAAATGTTTAAGTTCACCCTAGTTGAACATTCTGCTCATAATAAGCAACCGCACCCCATTCTTTAGCCATGCTCTATATCCTGGTAACTTATATTTCACGTCTATGAGTTTACATATTATAATTAGTTCATATGAGTGAGATCCTGTGATATTTGTCCTTATGTGTTTGTCTTATTTCACTCAATATAGTGCCCTCTAGGTTTCTTTATCAGCCCATTTTTTTCTAGTATGGTTTTGTTTATACACCATACATTCCATCCTAAGTAAGCAATCATTGGTTCTCCGTATAGTCACATATTTATGTATTCAGCACCATCACCACTATCTATATAAGGACATCTCCACTTATTCCATAAAGAAGGAGGAAGAGTCAAAGAAGGAAGAAGGACGAAAGAGAAAGAAAAAAGAAAGAAAGAGAGAGAAAAAAAAAACATGACAGGTAGAAAGCAACAAAAGGAAAGATAACATTAAACTAAAGTAGAATAAAGAGTCAGACAATATCATCAATGCCAGGGGTCCCATATCCTTCCCCTGTGTCCCCCCCACCATATGCATTTAGCTTTGGTATATTGCCTTTGTTATATTAAAGGATGCATAATACAATGTTTCTGTTAATTATAGTCTATAGTTTGCATTGATTGTATTTCCTCCCCAATCCCACCCTATTTTTAACACCTTGCAATGTTGACATTCATTTGTTCTACCTCATGTAAAAACATATTTGTACCTTTGATTACAATCGTTGAGCACCCTAGGTTTCACTGAGTTATACAGTCCCAGTCTTTATCTTTTGTCTTTTGTTCTGATGTCCCACATGGTCCTAACCTTCCTCTTTCAATCATACTCACAGTCATCTTTGTTCAGTGTACTTACATTGCTATGCAACCACCTCCCAAAATTGTTTTCCAAGCCTCTCACTCTTGTCTTTTCCTTTTTGTCTTCAGTGCTTCCTTTAGTGTTTACTGTAGAGCAGGTATCTTGTTCACAAACTCTGTCATTGTCTGTTTGTCAGAGAATATTTTAAGCTCTCCCTCATATTGGAAGGACAGATTTGCTGGATATAGGATTCTTGGTCTGTGGTTTTTCCTTTTCAGTATCTTAAATATATCACCCCACTTCCTTCTTGCCTCCATGGTTTCTATTGAGAAATCCACACAAAGTCTTATCAAGCTTCTTTGGTATGTGATGGATTGTTTTTCTCTTGCTGCTTTCAGGATTCTCTCTTTATTTTTGACATTTGGTAATCTGATTATTAAGTGTCTTGGCATAGGCCTATTCAGATCTATTCCGTTTGGGGTATGCTGCACTTCTTGGGTCCTTGATTTTATGTCTTTCATAAGAGATGGAAAATTTTTATTGATTATTTCTTCTGTTATTGCTTCTGTCCCCTTTCCCTTCTCTTCTCCTTCTGGGACACCAATGACACATACATTCCTGCATTTCATGTTGTCCTTCAATTCCTGGAGACATTGCTCATATTTTTCCATTCTTTTCTCTATCTGTTCTTTTGTTTGTAAGCTTTCAGGTGTCTTGTTCTCCAGAGCCCAAGTGCCCTCTTCTGCCTCTTGAGATCTGGTGTTGTATGTCTCCACTGCATCCTTCATCTCCTGTGTTGTGCCCCCCATTTCCATAGACTCTGCTAGTTGTCCCTTCAAACTTTTGACTTCTACCTTATGTATGCCAAGTGTTTTCATTATACGCTTCATCTCTTTTGCCATATCTTCCCTAAACTTTTTGAACTGATTTAGCATTAGTTGTTTCAATTCCTGTATCTCAGTTGAAGTGTAAATTTGTTCCTTTGACTAGGGCATAACTTCATTTTTCTTGGTGTAATTTGTAGTTTTCTGTTATCTAGGCATCTGGTTTCCTTGTTTACCCCAGTTAAGCTTTCCCAGACTAGAATGGGCTCAGTTCTTGGAAGGATGCAATAGTATCCAGTTTCCCTGAGGTTGTCTTAGAAGATTGATACACCCTGTGAGGCCTCAAGTCACTGTGAATTTCTGCCCAGCAGGTAATTCCTGTCAGCCTGTAGCTCCCAACTGGAGTAAGGAGGTGTGGCCCATGGCTGTTTTCCTCCAGGCTCTGGGGTCTGGTTCTGAATGGAAGGTGGGTAGTAGAGCTTGGCACCATCTTCTTCGTCTTCAGGAAGATACACCCCCTAGGGAGAGCTCATTTACATTTGAATAGTCTCTCTGCCTGTGCTATCGCCACCCTTGTCTGGGTCAGAGCACTGGGAACTGAAAATGGCTGAGGCTTTTTCCACTGAGCCAAAAAAGGGACAGAAAGCCCCCTTCAGGGCCAGTCCGCAGCCACCCTCTGACTTTCCAAGGTCAGTTGTCACCAAAAGCCTCTGCTTGTTGGGGATTTGTATCTTGTATTGAGCAGTCCACATTTGTTAATTAAAACCCCAGTTGGAGCTCAACTGAGCTATATTTGCTTGCTTAGAGAGTGCTGCTCTCTAGTACCATGAGGCTTTGCAGTTCAGGCCATGATGGGAGGGGTCTCCTGGCTTGGATCTGCAGTTTTTACTTATAAATTTTATGCTGTGATCTCAGGTGTTCCTCCCAATTCAGGTTGGTGTATGATGAGTGGATGGTCACGTTTCTCCCCCCACAGTTATTCCAGATTATTTACTAGTCATTCCTGGTTGTTTATTAGTTGTTCCAGGGGAACAAACTAGCTTCCATCCTCTCTATGCTGCCATCTTATTCTGTATCTCCCTCCACCTGATTTTAAGACTTACTATGTGCTGTTGTAAATTAGATAGTGGGCAGTGGCATAAAGAAAATAACAATAGGTAAATTGAACTGAGTTGAGAGACCTAAAACCAACACACACTTATATCCTCAATGGTTTTTCATAAATACCTAAAGCAATCCAATGGGTAAAGGAAAGTCATTTCAATAAATGGTGCTGGAAAAACTGCATATTTGTATGAGGGGAAAAGAAAACTATCCCTATTTCACTATACTGACAAGAGTTAATTTTTGTGGATCATAAATGAAAGCATTAAAGCTAAGAATACAAAGTTTTTAGGAGAAATATTATGAGAATATCTTTGTGACTCAGTTGTAGGCAAAGGTTTCTTATTCAGGTAACAGAAAAATATCAGTATAAAAGAAATAATTATACATCAAACTTCTCTTCAGCGTCTTATCATGAATACAAATTTCCATACCTCTTTCTATGATATGCTAAGGGGAGTAGTGTCATCCTCAGTATAACTAAGGTGAAGATAAGACAGGACACTGACAGAAATTACACAGGCATCCTCCTACCTAATGCTTCATCCATAGCTAAAATTCCAAGGCATTTTGAAAGTTGATGAATAACTGTAATTGATTTCTGGGATGACCTAGTCAACTGGATCCAGAGAAGACTTCCCAGAGTGGCCCCCTTGATAGTGTCATGCCTAGCAGCTTATATAAGAAAAATGTACCAGTTAGTCCCAGACATTTGTTCCTCCTCCCTTTCCCTTTTTCTTTAGAAATGATGTTTTCTCAATGTTGGTTGAATAATAAAAATCTGTCTGCTCTCCCTCCTTCACAAGCATGCTGTTACTACTTTATATTATTTGCAGATAGTTTTAAAAGCCTGGTTATTTCTACAACAGCTTGCACATATTAGACACATCACTGGAGACAGTAGAATCCTGCATGTGACAGTACACCTTGTGCAGACCCGGAAGCTTGCAACTATTGGCTCACTTTCCCTTGGTTCTTCTGATGGATCTTATGAGCAGAAGTTTTTCTTTGTCTTTTACACACTGAAAGCTGAGTCTTGGACAAGTCTTCAGCAGCAGTGTGGGATTCTGGGTATGATTATATGAAATGGCCATCTACAGATGATCTCTGCTGTGTGATGGTTGACAGGGATCCATTCTCTCTTAAGTAGTAGGTGACTGGCAGTCTAGTTTGTGAGTCTTTTGATCATCTTTTTGTCTTGAGGATTTTGGTATTTCTAATAGTTAAAACTGCAACATCAAGAAGTTGTTCACATCTTGTTTCTCCAATATTAGGTAAAATCTTATGAGCCAAATGGTATTCAGTATTTGCAAAAGTGGAATATCCATAAGAAGAATGATCTCAATATACAATGGATCCCATCAGAACTCTTGAATTTAAAAATTGCTATATCAAAAGAGGATCATAGAACACAGAGAAAACTGAAAACTGAATTACTAGCAGTTTTCTTTGATTGGTATTCTAAAATTCTAAATGACAGAGTAATTCCAAATTAATGTCCTTTAAATGTTATCTAAATCAGGCTGAAAAAAGCTGGGAAAAGAAATAAGCAACTAAGTCAGTAAAACTATTCCTTCTGATAATTATACAAGCCAGGATTTAATAGTTTCCAGAATTTTAAGCAGTCCAGCACTTTATAAATAAGAAGCAATGACTTCCATGCATGGACATACACCTAGGAAAAGAGAATGACCTGAAAGACTCAAAAGGGTATCACAGAATTCCTCAGGTTTTCAGAAGAGTAGCACCTCCAAGAACCTATTGGTGTCATAGCTAAGAAACCATTGCCTAATCCAAGGCCACAAGGATGTACACCTATGTATTCTTCTAAGAGGTTTATGTATTGGCTATTACATTTAGTTCTATGATCAATTTTGAGTTATGTATGTAGTGTGAGGTAGGGAGCCAACTTAATTCTTTTCCAAGTGAATATCTATGTATCCCAGTACAATTGAATCATCATGCCACCCTTGTTGAAAATCAAATGACTGTAAATGTTAACACTTTATTTCTGAATTCTCTATTTTGTTCCATTGACCCATATGTCTATGCTTACGATAGTGTCTCACTGTCTTGATTACTGTAGCTTTATAGTAAGTTTTGAAATCAGGAAGTGTGAGTTCTCCAATTTTGTTCTTCTTTTTCAAGATTGCTTTGACTGCTCTGATTCCCTTACATTTCCAAATGGATTTTTGGAGCAGATTCTCAATTTCTGAAAAATAAATAAATACATGAAATAGTTCACTGGAATTTTGATAGAGATTGCATTGACTCTGGAGATCAACTGAGCGACTATTGCCATCTTATCAATATTAAGTCTTCTGTTCCATGAGCATGGGATGTCTTTCCATTTATTTAGACCTTCTTTACTTTGGTCAATGTTTCATAGTTTTCAGAGTGCAAGTCTGTGAATTTTTCAAACTTTTTTTCTGAATTTTTTGCAGAAATTGAGAAGCCGATCCTAAAATTCATTTGGAAATTAAATGGAACCAAAATAGCCAAAACAATCTTGAAAAAGAAGAAGTTGGAGAATTCATGCTTCCTGATTTCCAAACTTACTACAAAGCTACAGTAATCAAGACAGTGTGGGTATTGTCACAACGATACAGTTTTACTTCTTCTTTTCTTATCTGGTTGCCTTTTATTTCTTTTTCTTGCCTATTGTCCTAGCTAGAACCTCTCAGTATAATGTTGAATAGAACTGGCCAGTGATGGTTTTATAGCAAGCACCACATACCAGCACAGACCACACAGTTCAGTAACAGAATCGGAACAACCACTATTATTTAGTTTCCCCAAATAAACTAAAGTCCTATCAATGCAATCTCTCCTCTCTTTGCCCCTGGAATATGAGGAAATGATCCATTATTTAAAGTCCTGATCTAATGAAAATTTAAACTTAAAAATTTCCCCTTTCCAATCATCATTCTCATGGGGCCCAATTATGCTGGCCTTACTCCTTAGGGTAGATTCTTCATAGTTTGCTGCAGCATGAGCTCTCTGTCACAAGAGAAGGTTTACCTCTGTCAGTACTTCCTCAATCAGGTTAATCCACTCTCAAATCTCCCCTGTGAACCAGCCCCTCAGCCACAAGATCAAGAACAATGTATGAAACAATTAGTAGTTGTAGCCCCCAAGTTAGTGGTGGATTTGCAGCACTATTGGATGTCAGGTTATCTGAGAGACCAGACCGTAAAGTAAACACAAAAGAACCAAGAAAAATCATATTGGTTTCAGCTTTTCCAGGATGCCAGTAAAGTTGTAGCAGAGGTCTAGAGCCCAAAGGAGTTTGAACTCATTTGTGAAAATCTCCCAGTTAGAGGTTAATTTTTGTCAAAAAATAAAATGTTAAAAATATTAGGGAAGTAGGAATGTGAAATTGTGCAGCTGCTGTGGGAAACAGTCTGGCAGTTCCTCAAAATGTTATACATGGAAATACCACATGATTGGCAATCCCACTTCTAGGTACATACCTCAAAGAATTGAAAGCATGGACTTAGACAGATATTTGCATCCTGATGTTCACAGCAGCATTATATTCTCAGTAGCCAAAAGCTGGAAGCAACCCAAATGCCCATCAACAGATGAGTGGATAAACAAAATGTGGTATATACATACATTGTAATATTACTCAGCCTTAAAAATGAATGAAGTCCTGAAATGTGCCACATGAAGATGAACTTTAAAGACATCATGATGTTGAGTGAAAATAAGTCAAACACAAAGGTTCACATTTGTATAATTCTGCTAGAATGTGCAAATGCATAAAGACAGCAGAGTACAGTTTACAGGTGGCTGAGGAGTGGGAATGGGGAGTTAATCCATAATGGGTATAGGGTTTCTTTTTGAGGTGATGGAGAAGTTTGGGCAATGAATGGTGGTGAGGGTAGCACTACATTGTGAATGATATTAATCCCACTGAATGATATGCTTGAGAGTAGTTGAGATGGGAAAGTTTATGTTGTATATATGTTAACACAATTTAAAAAAGAACAACTAAAGAGACAATGGCAATTAAATGCAATACATGATTTTGGACAGGATCCAATAATGGAGGAGAAAAGGCCTACAAGGACATTGCTGGAATATATGAAAAACTTGGAGTATGACTGAAAGTGGTCTCTCAATGTTAAATTTCTTGAGTTTGATGACTGTACTTAATGCGGTTACATAAAAATATCCTTCTTAGGAAATGTACATGGAAATAATATGTGTTCGAGGAGCTTGATGTGTATAAATTACTTTCAAATGATTAAAAAATTGATAGATAGATTGATAGACAGATACATACATAGATAAACTGATACAGCAAATGCAGAAAAATGTTAAAATTGATGCATCTATGTATTTGGGGAGAGGTACGTGTTGGAGTTCTATGTATGTGTTTTGTATTATTTTTGCAACTGTCCTGTATGATTGAAATTATTTCAAACTGAAAAGTTAAGAAAAAAAATTGTAGAGAAATACAGTATAGTTGCAAAGTGCATGGAGAAAAGAATATTCTCATAACTGTTAGGAATATGAAGTGCTCCATCTTTGCAAGGCAATTAGGCAGAAATTAGGAAAATTAGAAATGAGCAAATACTTTGGTTTGGCAATTCCGTCTTCATCAATTTATCTTAGAGAAACACAGGAGTGATTACAGGGAAATTTTAACAATGTTATTTGTCCATTAATTAAAGATTGTTTAAATGAATAAACAATCCATCCATCCCATAGAAATATATCCAGTTATTTGTTATTTCTTTTCTTGTACTTGGTTTAGGATTGGTTTGCTGTTCATTTTCTAGCTTCTTCAGTTGATCCATTAGTTCTTTGATTTTGGCTCTTTCTTCCTTTTTAATATATGCGTTTAGTGCTATAAATTTCCCCCTTAGCACTGCTTTTGCTGCATCCCATAGGTTTTGGTATGTTGTGTTCTCATTTTCATTCGTCTCTATATATTTAGCAATTTCTCTTGCTATTTCTTCTTTAACCCACTGATTGTTTAGGAGTGTGTTGTTTAACCTCCAGGTATTTGTGAATTTTCTAAGTCTCTGATGGTTATTGACTTCTAATTGTATTCCATTGTGGTCAGAGAATGTGCTTTGAATAATTTCAATCTTTTTAAATTTATTGAGGCTTGTTTTATGTCCCAGCATATGATCTATTCTGGAGAAAGTTCCATGAGCACTAGAAAAGTATGTATCCTGGTGATTTGGGATGTAATGTCCTGTATATGTCTGTTAAATCTAATTCATTTATCAGATTGTTTAGGTTTTCAATTTCCGTATTGGTCTTCTGTCTGGTTGATCTGTCTATAGGAGAGAGTGATGTGTTGAAGTCTCCCACAATTATTGTGGAAACATCAATTGCTTCCTTTAGTTTTGCCAATGTTTCTCTCATGTATTTTGTGGCACCTTGATTGGGTGCATAGACATTTACGATTGTTATTTCTTCTTGCTGAATTGCCCCTTTTATTAGTATGTAGTGGCCTTCTTTGTCTCTCAAAACATCCCTGCATTTGAAGTCTATTTTATCTGAGATTAAGATGCTACACCCTGCTTTCTTTGGCTGTAGCTTGCATGAAATATTTTTTTCCATCCTTTCACTTTCAGTTTCTTTGTGTCCCCTGTGTCTAGATGAGTCTCTTGTATGCAACATATTGATGGTTCATTTTTTTTGATCCATTCTGCAAATCTATATCTTTTAATGGGGAGTTTAATCCATTACATTCAACGTTATAACCGGAAGGCATTTCTTGAATCAGCCATCTTATCCTTTGGTTTATGTTTGTCATATTTTTCCCCTCTCTCTATTAATATCCTTTATTGTACCCATACCGAATCTCTTTAGTACTGACCTTTCTCCAAGTCTCTCTGTCCTTTCTTTGTTTCTCTGTCTGTAGGGCTCCCTTTAGTATCTCCAGTAGGGCAGGTCTCTTGTTAGCAAATTCTCTCAGCATTTGTTTGTCTGTGAAAAATTTAAGCTCTCCCTCAAATTTTGAAGGAGAGCTTTGCTGGATAAAGTATTCTTGGCTGGAAATTTTTCTCACTCAGAATTTTAAATATATCGTGCCACTGCCTTCTTGCCTCCATGGTGGCTGCTGAGTAGTCACTACTTAGTCTTATGCTGTTTCCTTTGTATGTGGTGAATTGCTTTTCTCTTGCTGCTTTCAGAACTTGCTCCTTCTCTTTCTGTGTTTGACAGTGTGATCAGAATATGTCTCGGAGTGGTTTTTTTTTTTTGGATTTATTCTATTTGGAGTTCGCTGAGCATTTATGATTTGTGTATTTATGTTGTTTAGAAGATTTGGGAAGTTTCCCCAACAATTTCTTTGAATACTCTTCCTAGACCTTTACACTTTTCTTCCCCTTCTGGGACACCAATGAGTCTTATATTTGGACGTTTCATATTATCTATCATACCCTGAGGTCCATTTCGATTTTTTTCAATTTTTTTCCCCATTCTTTCTTTTATGCTTTCATTTTCCATTCTGTCATCTTCGAGGTCACTGATTCGTTGTTCAACTTCCTCTATTCTTGTACTATGAGTGTCCAGAATCTTTTTAATTTGGTCAACAGTTTCTTTAATTTCCATAAGATCATCCATTTTTTTATTTAGTCTTGCAATGTCTTCTTTATGCTCTTCTAGGGTCTTCTTGATTTCCTTTGTCTCCCGTACTATGGTCTCATTGTTCATCCTTAGTTCTTTGAGTAGCTGCTCTAGGTGCCGTGTCTCTTCTGATATTTTGATTTGGGTGCTTGGGCTTGGGTTATCCATATCGTCTGGTTTTTTCATATGCTTTATAATTTTCTGTTGTTTTTGGCCTCGTGGCATTTGCTGAACTTGATAGGGTTCTTTTAGGATTTGTAGACCAATTGAAGTCCTTATCTCTAATTTATCAGATCTACAGCTTCGTGGAGTATACTTTCTCTAACCAGCAGGTGGCGTCCACGAGCCACCTGTTCTCCACAAGCCAGTTCTCCCCTGCTTAGCCTTTTTGGTGAGTGGGGGAGTGAGTCTTGTGGGGTCCAATTGGTGTACCAAGCTTGCGTGTGTAGTTGGTGTTGCCTGCCCTGTGTATGGGGCGTGTTTCTGGGCAGTCAGGGAGGGGGGGGGTGGCTCTAACAATCAATCTCCCTGGTGATCCTAGAGTTTTAAAGCTGCTGCAATAGTCTAATCCTTCAGTTCAGTCCTGCCACAGTTTTGTCTCTGCCACTGACCCACAAGTCTTTGGTATTGGCGTATGGCTCCTGAGACTGCAAGTGGGCCCCTCTTCCAGGCCATGCACCCCGGGTCCTCTGTTGAGGGTATGACTGTGCTTATGTCACAGGTGAGTGCCGTCCCCCCCAGGGCAGTTCTGGTCTGCTGGTCTGTGTAGGGAGGCTCCCAGTCTGCTGAAATGATGCTGAATGGTGCCTTTGTTAATTCCTTCACACTGGCTTTACCCTACCTCCCAACTCTGGGACAATCAGCTGAGGGTTTGCAGGGAGGCTAATTGTCCACGCCCAGTTTTGTGGTGTGTGCCTGTTTATTTGAAGCACTTCCGTCACACTGGGTTGTCTGGGGCAGTTCTGGGCTAGGGGGCTGGCGATGGGCAGGAGTGTTTCCCTGTCAACCAGGATGATGGCTGTGAGCGGACACCCCTCCCTTTTCTTAGGAAGTTGTGGTGTTTTAGTGAATTTTCTCAGCCACTGGATTATTGCGTTTTGTCTCAGAGCTCCTTCCTAGTTCTGCTCTTGACTTGACCGGCCCCAAATTGCAAGTCTTTGAAGCTTTCTGTATTGGGTGCTTCTTAGAGTAATTGTTTTAGAAAAAGAAAAAAGGATTAAAAAAAAAAAAAAAAAAAAGGGCCCTCCTCAGAGATCTAATGGGTTATTGAAATGGTAAGAGACAAAGCAACCAGGGCCATTAAGGAAAGGTCCACAGGGCAGAGAGAGCAGCTTTGGTTCGGGATTTGCATATGCGCCCTCAGGGCCTGAGCTCTGCCTTCCCCTTCTATGTTCACCAGAACTCCAAAAATCCTCCACTTTTATTTTGGAGTTTTTCGTTGTTGTTTTTTTTCTATGCCTGTCTCCTCTCTGCTGGGCTGGCTGCTCTCAGATTCTCTGGTGTCTGGTCTCAGTCTATCTATGGTTGGAGTTTGGATCAGCAGAATGAGTTTCCGATAAGGGCTTGACCACTGCAGTTCTCCCTTCTCCTTCCCGGAGCTGACAGCCCCTCCTCCCACGGGGACTGAGCCTGGCAGGGAGGGGCGGCGGGTCCCCTGGCCGCAAAACTTACAGATTCGCTGATCTCAGCAGTTCCACGTTTTCATGAGTGTTGTATGAAGCGTGCCCAAAGTCAGATTGCTCTGTGGTGTGCAGTCCATGCAGTTCCTGGCTTTCTACCTACTTTCCTGGAGGAGTAACTAAAACATACAGCTCAGCAGTCTGCCATCTTGCCCCGCCTCCAGTTATTTGAAATGACAATATATAGATAATGATAATAGTGATTAAGAGGCCACTGATGATGATGATAATAATACTAACTAATGCTTTTTGAGCAATTAGTATGTTTCCGACACTGGATGCCATGCATCACCTTGCACAGCTCATTTGTACCTGGGACAACATATGTAGGAAGTACTCCTATAGACCATTTTACAAAACAGAAATGGAGGTACTGAACATTTGAATAATTTGTTCAAAGTTACATCAGGGACCACTCTGGCCAGAATTCTCAGGATCTGGTTAACTAGGCTCCCACACACACAAAAAATTATAGTTATTTGATGACTTTCAAAACATCTTTGAAGTATAGCTGTCAAACGTATGCAAAAGGATATCTCTGTATAAAGTCCACCATGTCTTTCGTTAGTACCTACTGCTTTCTTAAGTATAGGTGGCACTACCCCCTTATTAAAATATCAAAAAGATATATAGAAAATATGTATATAGAAAGTTTGTTTTGCTGGCAAGAGTATGAATAAAAAGACTTTCTCATTGAGCTAAATAACTAAATTGGATTGTAATTGGTATACTTCCTACTGAAGTCAAACTGAGGGTATGCAGAGATGCTTCCACTTCTGACAAAGGTAAAAGAACAAGGGACTTTCTGCCTTAACCACCCCCACCCCCAAAAAATGCATGAAATTATACAGCTTTCAAGACACTGTAAATCAGGCAATAAAAGACAGTAATCTTTGAGACACATGAAACAAATAAGCCTTATGATTGTCCCAGGTTACTGCCTTCAGAGAGTTTCCAGGCTGAGCACAAGCAGGGGAATCTGAAGAAGACTACCTAGATTGAGGAGATGAAGCTGAGTGTCTGGGGAGAGCCAGAGTTCACAGGACAAAAATCCAGTGAGGAGAGCTGGAAAGAGAGAGAATCCAGGAATAGATATATGGGGGAACTTCTGAGTATTCAGTAGATTACTGAGCAGGGCAGGCTGGTGAAGAAACTAACTGAGACCAAAGAAAGAAACATCTAAAAAGATTTGAACAAGGCTGGAGCTCACACAGCACAGGAAAGAAGGCCTGCTCCCACTAGCCAGACTGGAGTACTCATAATTCATGGGGCAGTTGGTGGAATACTCGGGAAAAGTTTTGTCTCAGTAGTGGAGAATAACCATCCTTAGACTGAGCACTACTCTTGACCCAGCTAAACAATCTTACAAACAAGACCCAAAAGGATCAAACTGAGTCCAAGTCACATAACTGCACCCCAGTGTCACTAACAAACTCAAGAGGATTTATGCAATTACCAAAATAGTCAGTAGCCAAGAAGAAAAATTCACAATGTCTGGCATGCAATCAATGAATACTAGGCATGCAAAGAGGCAGGAAAACAGGACCCATGATGAGGAGAATAATCAGTCAATTGAAACAGAACCAAGACTGCTACATTTTTAAATTATCAGCTCAAGACTTTAAAACAGGTATTATAACTGCATTCCATATGTTCAAAGAGTTAAGTACAGATTCAGAAGCTATAAAAATGGCCCCAAATCTGGCAAGACAAAGAAATAAAAGGCATCCAAATTGGAAAGGAGGAAGTAAAACTGTCATTATTTGCTGATGATATGATCTTATATTTGGAAAACCCTGAAAAATCAATGACACAGCTACTTGAGCTAATAAACAAATTTAGCCAAGTAGTGGGATACAAGATTAATGCACATAAGTCAGTAATGTTCCTATGCACTAGAAATGATCTAACTGAAGAGACACCCAAGAAAAAGATTACATTTTCAACAGCAACTAAAAAAATTGAGTACCTAGGAATAAACTTAGCCAAGAACGTAAAAGACCTATACATAGAAAACAACATGACTTTACTAAAAGAAATAGAAGGGGACCTAAAAAGATGTAAAAATATTCTGTGTTCATGGATAGGAAGGCTAAATGTCATTAAGATGTCTATTCTACCCAAACTCATCTACAACGTCAATGCAATTCCTATCAAAATTCCAAGAACCTACTTTACAGACTTGGAAAAGCCAGTTATCAAATTTATTTGGAAGGGAAAGATGCTTTGAATTCCTAAAACATTCTAAAAAAGAAAAACAAAGCAGGACTTACACTCCCTGACTTTGAAGTGTATTATAAAGCCACAGTAGTCAAAACAGCATGATATTGGCACAAAGACAGACATGTTGATCAATGGAATTGAATTGAGAATTCAGACATAGACCCCAGAACTGTGGGCGACTGATCTTTGATAAGGCCCCCAAAGCCACTGAGCTGGTACATAACAGTCTATTCAACAAATGGAGCTGGAAGAGCTGGATGTCCATATCCAAAAGAATGAAAGAGGACCCCTACCTCACACCCTACACAAAAATTAACTCAAAATGGATTAAAGAACTCAATATAAGAGACAATACCACAAAACTCTAGAAGATAATGTAGGAAAACATCTTCAAGACCTTGTATTAGGAGGTCACTTCTTAGAATTACAACCAAACCACAAGCAACAAAAGAAAAAATTGATAAATGGGAACTCCTCAAACTTAAAAGGTCCTGTACCTCAAGGAATTTGTCAAAAAGGTGAAGAGGCAGCCAACTCAATAAGAAAAAATATTTGGAAGACATATATCTGACAAAAGACTGATATCTTACATACATAAAAAAATCCTACAACTCAGTGACAATAGTACAGACAGCCCAATTATAAAATGGGCAAAAGAAATGAAGACATTTATCTGAAGAGGAAATACAAATGGCCAAAAAACACATGAAAAAATGTTAATCTTCAGTCGCTACTAGGGAGATGCAAATTAAGACTGCAATGAGATATCATCTCACACCAATTAGAATGGCTGCCATTAAACAAACAGGAAACTACAAACGCTGGAGAAGACGTGGAAAAATTGGAACTCTTATTCATTGTTGATGGGACTGTATAATGGTACAGCCCCTCTGGGAAGACAGTCTGGTGGTTCCTTAGAAAACTAGATACAGAGCTACCCTTCAATCCAGCAATTTCACTTCTTGGTATATACCCAGAAGATCTGAAAGCAATGACACAAACAGATATTTTCACACTGATGTTCATAGCAGCATTATTGACAATTGCCAAGAGATGGAAACAATCCCAATGTCCTTCAACAGATGAGTGGATACACAAAATGTGTTATATACACATGATGGAATACTACACAGCAGTAAGAAGGAACTAGGTCATGAAACATATGACAACCTGAATGAACCTTGAAGACATAATGCTGAGTGAAATAAGCCACATATAAAAAGAGAGATATTGTATGTTACCACTAATGTGAACACTGTGAAAAATGTAAAATAAATGTTTTACATTGTAGAATGTAGGGGACTTAGCAATAGACAACAAATAGTGAAGGGGGAATGATAATCTAATAAGAACAAATAAGTTATGGAGGGTAAACTTAATGTTATGAGAATGCTCAGGATTGGCTATGGTTTGTTAATTTATGGGTGTATGGTAGGAACAAGTTTGCAGAAATGTAGTTATTTTAGGTTATTTGTTTTTCTTATTCCTTTGTTGGGTTATATTCTGTTTATTTTCTTGGGGTAGGGTAAGAACATGTTGGAAGCAATGTAGTTATTTTGGGTTATTTGTTTTTTCTTACTCCTTTGCTTTGGTTTTGTTTGAAATGTTTTTTATTGTTTGTTTTTTAATTTTTTGATAAAGTTAAAAAACTGAATGAGCGTTAAAAAAGTAAATGTACAATGGGGGAGTAGGGTAATGGAATATTTTAGATGTTCTTTTTATTTTATTTTTTGGAGTAATGAAAATGTTCAAAGATTGATTGTGGTGATGAAAGCACAGCTGTATGATGTTACTATGAACAAATGATTATACACTTTGAAGGATTGCATGTTATGTGAATATACCTTAGTAAAATTGCATTTTTTAAAAAAAGGCCCAAATCAGACTTTAGAGATGAAAACTACAATGCCTGGTGTGAAAATTTCACTGAATGAGATTTACAGCATATTAGACATTGCAGAAGAAAAGATTAGGGAACAAAAAGCCGTGAGCAAATGAAAATGTCCAAAATGAAGCTCACAGACAAAAAAAGAAGTTTCAAAATGAAAAGAGCATCAGTGAAGTGTAGGAATACTTTAATCAGCCTAATATATGAATAAGTGGAGACCCTGGGGAAAAAAAAAACAGGAAAAAATATTGGATGGCTGAAAATTTTTCAGTCAAAATGAAAATTATAAATTCACTGATCCAAGAAGGTAAATGAACACCAAGCTCAAGAAACATGAAGAAAACCACACCTTAGCACATTCATAATCAAATTGTTCAAATCCAGTGAAAAAGAGAAAAATCATAAAGCAGCTGGAGGACAAAGACATGTTACCTACAGAATGTACTGGTTTAAGTAGTACCCCCCAAAATTCATATCCACCTACAACCTGGGAAATATGACCTTATTTGGAAATTCTGTGGCGTCTTTGCAGATGTAATTAGATAAGATGAGGTCATGATGGATTTCAGTGGGCCGTAGCCCAATTTGACTGATATAAGAAGAGGGAACTTTGGACACAGACAGGCACAGAGTAAAGACAGACATGCCAACATGGAGGTAGAGATTGCAGTTATACTGCCACAAACCAAAGAATGCCTTCCAGAAGCTGGAAGAGGAAAGGAAGGGTTCTCCCCTAGAGACTTTGGGGGGAGCAGGACCATGCCAGAATCTTGATTTCAGACTTCTAGCCTCCAGAACTATGAAAGAATAAATTTCTGTTGTTTTAAGTAACACAGTTTGTAAGGCAGCCCAAGGAAAAGAATACACAGAGGAACAGAGATAAGGAATACATCAGATTTCTCAATGGGTGCAATGCAAGTGAGTGGACAGTGGAACAGCATGTTTCAATACTACCCTAAGGAATGAAGAAAATGGCATCTATATGAGTAAATATGGATATGTATACCTTATTATTTAAATTTCTTTAAAAACACTTGTCCCTTTAAACAAAAAGAAGCAACAATGGATTATGGGGTATATAACTTGCATAAAAGTCAAATGCATGCACACACAGAGAGCGTAAAGGCTGATGGGGGGGAAACATTGAAGGCAGACTGGGATACATTAAAGAGGTACTCTATAAACCCTAATGCCAATCACTAAAATAATTTTGTTTAAGCTAACAAAGGCGATAAAATGGAATCATTACAAAGCATGTAAGCATTATGATGGAGACATTGCTCCTCCAGGTAGGACTCTACCCTATAGAAATACTTGCACATGAATGTGACTGCAGCATATTTGTAATCATAAAACCACAGGACCGACTTAATTACAAAAGTACATCGGGCTCATATGGTGTAGACCTGGTACCTTTTTGTGAAGTAGCAGCTGAGGAGACTCTGGCTCTCACTATGGCTGACAAAAAAACAAGGAAAGACTCAAGACTGAGAACAATGATCATATTACTTTGAAGGTGGCAGGGCAGCATGGTTCTGTGGTGCAATTTAAGATTAAAAGGCATACACCACTTAATAAACTAACCATTAGTTCCTGAAGTCCAGAAAGCTTTACTCTGGACATTTTTCAGGTCTAGGGTGTGCTACCACTAAATAGAAATAAAAAAATTGTTACCACATTAAACTGGACTAAATATGATAAATCAGTACATTTGAAAACAAGATGAAATTTAAATCAATATACAAATAAAATATTAAAATTAAAACATGACTCTGAACAGGTATTTTGATATTCTTATGGACAGTGAATCTTATTTTTGACCCAAATTAAAAAATACTGCACAATGAAGTATTATTCCCTAAGTATGCATTTTAACCTTTTCATTATCGCAAATGCAAACATCTGAAAAAAGCAGGATTGAAACGACTACCCTCGTCCTTCTCTTTTAATTTCAGGTATGCAATGTTTAGCTTTTTCGTCATTAGAAAACTGTCTTGAAACTTCTTAATGTTATCAGTAAACTTTTGATAGATCAAGACTTTTTCCTCTTTTTAAATATTTTTAAATTTATAAGTTGTGTATTAACTTTGAGTCTTGAAGCAATAGTCTAAAAAATAGGATTAAACTCTGCAGTTGCCTATAATCCAGCAAAAGATTTTACAACGTGAAGCTTAACTATAAATACGGCAATTGTTTCAAGCCTATTACACTAAAACCTCAAACAGATTTAAGGAATGCCACATGGTACTTTAAGTAACACACTGCTGGTGGGAGAAATATTATTACAGACACAGGTATTTTTCAAAATTTACAAAATAAAATAAGCTGTTTATATTTCTGTTTTAGTTCTTGCCCAGAAGATAGTATTTACTGATATTATACCACTGACAAAAGGATTTTTGAAGCTTTTGCTGATAATAAAGTTGTTTGTAATCTATAGTAATAATATCCCAAGTATTGTTTCCATTTTAGCATTGGTAAGCTTTAGTAATGTCCTATAGTTATGTTTGCCTTGAATAATGTGACAATTCTTAACATGAGATTTATCCAACAGCATTCGTCATCAAAGCTGGGATTAGTTTCTGACCAAATGTGAATAAAGGGGCACTTCCAGCTCCCCAGTCACAGGCCGAAGAATGACCTTCATTCTTTCAGATACATAAATAATCTACTTAAATTCCATGCTAATAGCAATGTAAAATTATTCCATGATTTGCAATATGGTGGTCTCCTGATGTTTGGTCTTCTGCATGTGCACCCTCTAGGCAGCTCCCCCCCACCCCATGACAAGTTCTGTCCAGGAGATAAGTGGTTTATGGAGGAAGCAAATGTGTAGAGCTAGAGAAGTTTGCAAGTTGTACCTGATGATTTCCACTATGACTCTATCAATTTAGTAATTTATCAGGTATGGGAGTTGGGATCAATAAATGAAAGTGTCATGACAATACTTCAGAAAACATTAAACACATGACAGACACTTATCAAGAGGCAATCTTTGAATAACTAGAATAAGCAGTCAGAAGAATTTGTTGAAGAAAACAGTTATAGATTATGCTCATCCTACTGAAGATTAGTGCATTTTAAAAAAGTTTTAAAATCTTTTATGCTTCCGTTTCAGCTGCACTTGATTCAAGTGTTGTTCACAGAGGTTTGTGTTGTTATAAATTAAACTTGCTGCGGCCTCAGCAGCCAAAGGCGCCAGGGAGATTGTCCATGTCCACAGAATAAATAGAGCAGTCTCTCTTGAGCGGAACAGTTAAATCTCACGCCAATCCGGGAGCGCATCCACTCCAGACCTTGGCATAACCCCTTCCCGTCAGGGCACAGCAGGACTGAATGTGCCAGGGGTGGGCCTTGATTGAGCTAAGGGCGAGGTATTTAGAGATATCAGCTGCTGTCATACAGCCTTTCATATCCTGTTTATTTGCAAAGATAAGGAGTGCAGCCTTCCACAAATCCTCGTGAGCTAGCATTCTGTATAATTCTTCTTTCATAATAGCCAGTCGCTCCCTGTCAGTGCTGTCAACAACAAGAATGATGAACTCCGTGTTTGAGTAATAGGTGTTTCACGAGGCTCGCAGGGACTCGTTGCCACTGATGTCCCATATCAGGAAATGAGTGTTCTTCACCACAGTTTCTTCAAAGTCGCTTCCTATGGTTGGAGAGGTATGAACCACTTCTTTCATTAAGAACTGATAAACAATGGTGGTTTTCCCTGCATTATCCACTCCCACTATGATTACTTTGTGTTCTTGGTTACAGAAGAGGCTCCATAGCTTCGCGAGGACGAGTCCCATCACGAGCCCGCCCGGGCCACGAGCCTCTGGCAGCAGGTGCCGCGGGGACCGAAGCGCGGCCTGGAACCAGACCGGCTGGGAGCCCGGCCCAAGGCAGATCAGATTCTGATTTGACAGGCAGCCAATCAATGAAATAGACACACCTGCACAGCTGGAATCGGAGGACGAAGATACAGTTGATGTGTTCTGGCAGCAGACAGGAGGTATCTATTAAAAAGCAGGCCTGCTACTTTGCTCCAGAACTCGGTTCTTGCAGACCAAGAGTATATTCTCAATTAGAAAAACCACAATTTGGGTCCACCACATTATGACAAGTATAGTACAGTTTTCTCTATTCTTTCATTTTACCCTTTCCCATTCCTTTATTGTTCATAAAGTAAAAAAGTAACTTGTGTATGTGCACAAGCATATTGTTTTTTTTCTTTTTTTCTTTTTTCTTTACTAAATGGCCAATGGTATGTTTTAATGAAGGTATCTCATCAAATGGAGATGGGATGGAGGAAAATACTGATTCTGTGAAAATACCCCTTTGTCCATTAGTGGCATGTTCATTCAGCTCTTCTCTGTAGATTCCAATAAGTTATGTTGCTCTCACCAACAGCATAAAGAATCCTTGCATACCTTGTTCTATTGGAGAATTTTAATAGTTTTCATTTTTCATTGTAAAACCAAGGAGAATTTTATACCTTTTTTGTACATAGCTTTTACATGTTGGGCAATCTGCTTTTAAGTAGGGATAAATTACTCTTAAAGAAATGAATCATAGATAGTTTTCCCTTCAAGTCAAGCATCTTGTTGTTTAAATAAACTTCTTTTTAAAAAAAAAAAAAGTACATGGGAAGGGTCAAAGAAATAACAGTGCAGGAGCTAGGAAGGCCTGCCCCTCAGGGAAGGAGGGGAGGTGGCCACCTGCTTGCCCCTGGATCTGGGGTCTCAGGCCTTGGGGTGCCATGTCCCCAGCAGGAGGGGCGTGGCAGGGGCCCTGGGGTCCCAATCTAGGGACCAGGGGAGCCTGGCACCTCCCTTCTCCTGGGGGATGGGCTGTGGGCATTTTGCCCAAGGAATTTTCCTTCCCCTGTAGAAGAAACAACAGCTCAGAGGAGTTCCTCCTGTATGTTATGTAAATGCTTATGCACTGAGCTTGTCTCAGCTTGAACAGGCTTCTAAGGTGCTGTATATCAATGTGATACTGCATCAAATGCTGGGTTCTCTGCCCAGTGCACATAAGAGCTAATCTATGACACGGGGTTTCAAAAGGGATAAAGAGATTATTGCTGTTATACAAAGTTAGGAGAACAGATGGCCTATCGGCCTAAAATCTGTCTCCCAAGTCTAAGCAGTTAGTTTAGGGTTTTTATGTATTCAGACAAGGGGAGGTAGAGTTATTACTGTTATAATAACAAGTATAAAAAACTATGGTTAAAAAAAAGAACACACACACAAAAAAAGAAAAACTATGGTACCATGTGAAGGGATGGAACTAACCTAGAACTAAGCTAAAATAACCAATACAATAGCAAGTATAAACACGGTAGTCAGCAGTTAGTTAATTCTGGGCTGACTCAACTTCCTTCACTAATAAACATTAGTGCACTGTTTTTGTGATCATAAGACTCTAGAGTTGTAAAACAGGATAGGGGAGTACAAGCTGGACCAGTCACAGGTTTTTACAATCACAAGATAGAGGTTATAAAGTTATACAATCATTATCAAAGATCAAGGCATCTGGATTACAATTCAGTGGGTTTCAGTAATTTCAGGTTTTTCTTTTTGGCTACTCTACAATATACTAGAAGGTAAGAAAAGGACATCAATATAATGATTTGGCCACCCTAATTATTTGTTAATTCTTAATTTCTCAGTTACAGAAGCCCTAAGAGCATGGTCTGAAGCGGGTTCACGTTCCTTAGGGGAAGCTCAGTGCCTCCACAAGTATGCTTTCTCAGGAAGGAGTGCTCTTGAGTAGCTGCAGAATCACTTTTTGCCCCTTCATGGAGTCTGGGGGGACACTTTGTTGCATGTTGCCTCATCAGCCTTCCTTTAATCAGTTTCTGTCCTTCCAAAAATTGCAAGTGTACTTGTTTAAGAAGTGTCACACTTCTAGGTTTGACTTTTGGGGGGATCCAGAGACCCAAGCATGAGGTCTGGGTTCCTAGATGCCAAACTTATTATGATGGGTCTGTTTTCGAGTGGGGTACTAAGGACACAAGTCAGTCATCTTCAGAACAAAGAGCAGAAGATGTCCAGCTTATTGGAGTGCAGTACCCTACCAAAATCCTGGTGATAATTGAAGCATATGAGGGTGAAAAGCCACTTCCTGTACTGGATAAGATCAAGTTCCTTGTACTAGAAGGTGTCAACATGAGTGAACTAATCAAAATAGTTGCATGACAGCTAACAGCTGAATACTAATCAAGCCATCTATTTATTGGTGAATGGACATCTCATGGTGAGCCTTTCCACATCGATTTCTGAAGAGTATGTAAGTGACAAGGATGAAGATGGATTCCTGTATATGGTTTTAGCCTCTCAGGAACATTTGGAATGAAATTATCTGTGTAAGGCCAGCAAAATGCACTTATTCTAGAATTTTTTCAACCCTTACCAGTGGAAAAAAGAGGGAGGTTACCAACTGAAATTGAATCAGTTCATCTAATCACAGGTCATCAAAACCGTAGTGGTCCCAGCTAGGAGTTTCAGGAAGTTGTTTTTGCATTTCAAAAGCAGCTTTGGAAAACTGTATTTTTTTAATCTAGGTCACCTTGTTTTCAAGTTTTAAGTTTTAAAATAAAATTCTTTGCATTTTAAGTTGATCTTCAAATAATAAGTAGATCTTCAAGTTATTTCAATGCTCTTGTTTCCCCGGTAGAAACTTGCAATTCAAGCAATAACTGAAGGGCATTCAGGGAGACATTAAGTATTCTCTTTAGTTTCATAAAACCTGCCAACTTCTCATAGAAGGGTTTCCATTCAACTAGAGAAATCTCTGTACATGGATCTCTAAGTATACCATTGCCAAGCATAAGCCCTCAGAAAACCATTTGCCATGATAGTTTGTACAAAGCAAATCACATGGGGGTGTATAAAAACAACTCTGAACTGCCCTTCAAGGTTCCTGACTCTGAATGGGAGTTACACCAAGTCATGTCTCCTGCAGCATTAGGAAGTTTGATCAACACCAAGGTGCTTCTTCGTTGGGCTCCAGGGGAAAATAGAGTGGCATTACTTGCTTTAGATGGTTTTGCTTTGGATGTTCTCTAAGAAACTAGTGCTTGATCTGGTAAATAGACAAGCAGATGTATTAGTTTCATTCCTTAGGACATTGGTTGCAACTTTGTAATCCTAAAACTCAGAAGCATTAAAATTAAACTCAGAAGCATTAAAATTTAGATACACTCCCTTCTAATTTTTGGCTTATAGCTAGCTATAGATGATTCACGTTTCCTGCTAAATGCCCAAATGAAATGTGTTACTAAAGATTTCTCGCATTTTTAAGAGTACTTATCAATTCTAGGTGAAACAACCATCAAAATTTCCCCACTCTTAAGTGCATGTCAGTTGTGAAGAAAATGTAGCAAAAGGAGGCCTAGCAAATATTAATGTCAAGAATTAAACATCTTCCGAGGTCAACATAGAATAAATGACTTGATACTCCCTGCTGAAAAGAAAAGAAATAATAATACAATCAGACCGTGGTCAAAAACAATGCATAGTCAGTAAGCATGACTGATCTTCCAAGCATTTCCACGTTTCCCGTTTGCTAAAATGTCCCTTGTAGGAAGGTCTGAGAGGTCACAGCGTCGCAACAGGGCTACTCTCCCGTTGACGCAAGGTGTAAGTAAGCAAGGTGCCTTAAGTTTAAAGAGATGATCCGTAAACCGTCCCTGGGTGGGCTCGAACCACCAACCTTTCGGTTAACAGCCGAACGCGCTGACCGATTGCGCCACAGAGACATGATTACTGCACGTTTTCCATCACAGTGATGCTCTAACAACCACTAACAACTAGATGGTGCCACTCGTTTCTGCAGAACTGTGCCGGCTCCAAGATCTCAAGAAACAGACGGGTTAGGGCCACGCGTCGTGTTGTTCGACACATTTGACACCTCTGCGTTGAATGGTTCCGAAGATACAACAGCAGTCGAATGGCCTTCGCGCCGCCTTGCTCCTCGTGGGACTCAGAAGCCAGAGCCACCCGGAGACTCCCGTGTAGGCGACCACCACCCCCCCTCACCCCGAGCCGAATGGGACCCAAAGGAAGCTGGACGTCCAGTGGGATCCTGCGAAGGCTCACCCCATGTTTTGCTCCTTTTCACCGAACCGCCTGCGCCGCTTGATTTCCCGGGTCAGCCCAGCTTTGGGCGGAGGCAGAGTAGGAGGCGGAGTCAATAGGGGAAAACTGAAAGAGCGCGAAAGAAAGCAAGGGGAGCCGTGGACGGGAACAAGGAGACCTCCCAGCAGGCCTGTGGTGAGGCGAGGCCGGATCTTGGGGAGAAGGAACAGGTTGGAGAGGGAGAAACGGAGAGAAGAAATGAAAGAGGGAAAAACACGAAAATCTGTAGCGGTCCAAGAACAAAACAGGAGTTTGCATTTTTCACATCAATACTATGAAAGAAAACAAGTCATCCACTGGTCGGTGGCGTGCCGTGATCGTATAGTGGTTAGTACTCTGCGTTGTGGCCGCAGCAACCTCGGTTCGAATCCGAGTCACGGCAGATTGGTGTTCATTTCATACGTCAGTGGAGTCTATGCGTCTGTGGATTTTGCATTTAATTCCTCCACTGGCTGCTCCCTTTATCCTGAGAATCCTGTAAAAGGGAAATTGTGGCCATGACTGAGCCGCCTCACATTTAGCTTTGTCGGTTTCTTCCAGTGATAAAATGGTGTAATCTTTTTCTGATAGAAATCTGTTCACGTAGCATTTTTTTGCCTTTTTTTTTTTTTCTTTTTAATGAGAACCGAGTTTTCCTGCGTTTACATTAAAATCTAAACACCATGCTGCTAGGCAGAACTCCCCACCCCCAACACACACACAACCCAGCTCTAGCAAATATTCCACAAGCTCCCTGCACCCACAAAGGTGACTGCATGGAGTCCACTGTTAGCTGACCTGACGGCTTGAGCAAGAACAAAAAATTTCCACAACGTAATAATCTCCCTGCTTAAACTCTAGACCTTGAACAAACCAGTCCTCTGATGTCAACGCCTCACTTCTCTATCTTACCCGCCAATAATTATTCCTCCAACCCCCCTCCCAAAAGCTATAAAATTATACTCCCGCCTTTGTTCCCGGCTGTCGCCATTTTTTTGGCTTCAGCCAGCCTGCGCATAAGTAAAACTTTCTCGGATGGAGTTTTGGTTTCCTCTCTTCCCAGCCAAAAAACCTAACACATGCCATGGTCTACTCGGGTTTGTCTTCACCCCTGTCCCCCAGATTTTATGCTAACAGTAACTTATTCAAGTTTAATTCACACAGAGCAAAATGCACAAATCTTTAGTGTACAGCGTATTGAACTTTGAAGAATGTGAACATCACCGAGATCAAGTTATAGAAAATTCCATCATCCCAGAGGTTCTTACAGGACCTTTCCAGGCAATCGCCACTCTGCCTTGCTTAATCATTATTCTGCTGTCCATCACCCTAGATTGGCGTTGCCTCCTCTGGAAATTCACATGAATATACGTACACTGCTTCGTATCTCCGCTCCATCCAACCCCATCCCACCCCACCGCACAACCTGCCCCCCCCCCCGGAACATTTTTTTTTGGAGCTATATCCATTTAGTTGCGCTTATCGTGACTTAAATTTGGTGTTGTTGATGAGTATTATTCCAGTGTGTGAAAACATTACAGTCAATGGATGATTGGGTGATTTTTAGTTATGACTACTGTGAAGAAGGCCTCTATGAGTATTCCTGTATGACTCTTTTTGTGGACCAGTGCGTTCATTTGCCAGGAGTGTATACCAAGTACAGGAATTGCTGGGTCATGAGGTGGGTGTAATTTCAACTTCAGCAGAAAGTGCCAACCGCTTTCTAGAATGGTTTCTCACCAACAACACGAGTCACGGTGGCTCCACATTCTTGTCAGTAGTTGGTGTTCTCTCATTGTGACAGAACACAGTGTTATCTCATTGTGGTTTTAAATTTGTGTTTCTCTAATGAGTAATGATGTTGGGCATATTTTCTCATGCCTTTTGGTCATTGAGAAATCCTCCTCTGTGAAGAAAGCCTATTCAAGCATTTTGTCCACTTTTAATTCCTTTTTATTAGTGGGTTCTGAAAGTTCTCTATAGATTCAAGATTTGAGTCATGTTTCAGATAAGCTCATTGCAAATAGCTATTCCTAGTCTGTGGCTAGAACTTTCACTTTCTTATGGTAATTTTGGATGAGCAGAAGCTTTTAAACATGATGAAATCTTTGATGGTCAGGTTCATGTGTCAACTTGGCCACGTGATGGTATCCAGGTGTCTGGTCAAACAAGCACTGGCCTAACCATTATTGCAAGGACATTTGTGGCTGGTTAATAAACCAGGAGGCTGGCTTATTAAATCATCAGTCAATTGGCTGCACCTGTGATGAAGTGTGTGTCTTTTGCAATCAGAGAATTCAATCAGCTGGTTTTAATCCAATCAGTTGACAACTTTTAAGGGAGTAAGATAGAGAACCTTCACTTCTTCTGCTAGCCAGCATCTCTAGAGGAGTTCATCGAACACCTTCTTCAGAGTTGCCAGTTTCCTGCCTGCCCTATAAAATTTGGACTCATGCATACTGCCCTATGGAATTTGGATTCATGCATCCCCACAGTTTCGTGAGACACTTTTATAAAATCTTATATTTACAGATATATCTTGTTGGCTCTGTTTCCCTAGAGAACCCTAACTAATACAAAATCCAATTTGTCTTCCTCTTTTCTTTTCTAGATTTAAATTCTTAAAAAATTTAAGCAGAAGACCTTTTGGGTTATCTAAGAAATCTTTCTACCCCAGGATTGTGCATGTATCCATGTATTCTCCTAAATTACTTTCTAGAACATAAGAAGTATTTGTTTTCATTTTCAAAGCCTTTGAAATCTCATCTTCATCTCCTGACCCCAGAAAGCTTGGCAGCTACCCATGTTCTGGCCTCCCTTATGCAGTGAAAAGGAATAGTTGCCTGCTCTAATCTTTGACAGCTACAGGCCCTGTGCCTCCCAACATCACCACCCCCACCCCCACCCTTCTCACTCACTCCCCTTCTCTTGCCTTCTCTGCAGTTTGAGAGACCCAGAAAAACTTGAATCAGAAAGCCAGAGAAACTCGGTCGAATCTGTGCTCAGGAACACAACTTCTGGGTTGAAAATCTTGTTCAGGCCTGGTATGGACTTGGCTAAGTATGGTAAAATGTATGTGCCTTCACATTTTCTTCTGTAAGGTAGGCTGATAAGAGCAGCTTCACACTGTTGCTAACAGATGTGCCTGGAGGTAGTAAGTGCTCAATCAATAATGTTCTCAGTAAAATCATCAAAATCATTGTCCTTGTCCTCTGCATTGCTTATTGATAACCACTGTCCTGACTTTGAATGAAAATTAGTTGTGCTGCTTCTAGAACTCCATGTAAATGGAATCATAGCATATGTACTCTTTTGTGTCCATCTTCTTTCTCTCTGCATAATGTCGCTGGTTGTTTATCCATGTTTTTGAGTATATCAGATGTTCATTCCATTTTTATTGCTGACCAGTATTCCATTGCATGGATACACCAGAGCTTCTTTGCTATTCACCTGATAATGGACATGTGGGTTATTTCCAGTCTTGGATATTGTGAATAAATCTGCCCTAAACATTCATTCCAAATGTGGTTTTGTGGACATATGTTTTCATTTCTCTTGGGGAAAAAATGCCTACATAAAAATTGCTGGCATTTCATAAAAGCTGCCAAAACTTTTCACAGATTAGATGTACCTGTTTGCATTTCTACTAACAATGTGTGAGAGTTGTGGTTGTTCCACATCTTCACCAAAATTGGGTGTTTTCAGTCTCTATACTTTGAGCCATTCTACTGGGAGTAGTGGTGTCTCAATGTGGTTTTAATATCCATTTCCCTGACAAATGCTAATATCAAGCACTCTTTACTTTTCTTTTTATGAGGCCATTGGTGTTTCTTTCTTTCTGAAGAAGTGTCTCTTCAAGTCTTTTAACTGTTTAAAGAAATTGGGTTGTTTGATATTTCTATCATCAGGTTAAAGGAGCTCATCATACAGATTTGTAGTTAGAGGTGTTTGGTGAATGTTTTCTCCCTATGTGTGGCTTTTCTTTTCACATTTTTAGTGGTGTCTTTTGATAAGATATTTTTAATGTCAATGACTAATTTATCACTTCTCTCTTTTATACGTATAGTTTGTGACCTGTCTAATAAGCCTTTGCCTACCACCACGTCACAAAGATACTCTCAAAACACTTTACAGCTTTAACACATATTAATTTGGTCTACGGTGTGCCTTAAATCAACTTTTGTGTGTAGTGTGAGGTAGCAATATAGGCCTGTTTGAGCCGCGTGTGTCGCGAGTTGAATCGATCCCTGTGCGATTATCAGGAGAGTCGTTTGCACAGGTTCGGACTGTACACATCCATCAGTGGTGCTTAATAGAACCACTCCTTCAGCCTCCTCCCCTAAGTGGTCCACAGTCCTGGCTCCCGAGACCATCTTTCCAGGTGTTGCCGCGAAGGTGTTGTCTGTAGGTTAATTCTGAGCTGCAGCCAGGAGATCCTCTTTGCACCCAGACTTTTACCCACACGGGCAGACCGCTCGGTGAGTCGCGTGTGGCCTTGCTTTTTGGAGAAAGCAGAAAGAAAATAGCTTTTGGGGACGATTCTTGGAGGGGAGGGTGGCACCTGGAACGTAGGTGGGCGGAGGCCTCCCAGTGCTCAGTGCGCTGCTTTCTGTTGCTAGAAAGAATGACTCGAAATTTGTGGGCCCGGTTCCCTGGTAGTCTAGTGGCTAGGATTCGGCGCTTTCACCGCCGGGACCTGGGTTCGATTTCCGATCAGGGAAGTCTTTTTGAACCTGGGAGCGCGGTATTGGCGAGCGTGGGAGGGAGGAGAGCCGCTGGGTGAGGTCCTCGAGGGCTGCATGTAGTCCTATGTACACTTTAGCGAGGCGTGAGCTGCGCAGAATTGTAAAAGTGTCATCCGTGCCGTGAGCAGAAGATAGGCGTAAAAATTAACACCAAAAGATCAAAACGGTGGTATGTGTCAGAGTATAACCCCACAACCAGAAAAGGATGGTATAGTTCATCTGCGTCTATACTCCCCTACCCCACTAGGCACTGCGCACGTCTTCTCTTTTCCATTCAATCCTCCCAAGAGTGGTGGAGATAAAATATTCTGTCCGTTGTAACCCTAGAGGAGATCGAGACACCCTAGAGGAGATCGAGACCCAGCGAAGTGAAATTGAGTGACCCAACAGAGGCAGCCTGTGCAATAGGCAGATGAGCCAGCGCAGTGGTTGCGCGTCTGCGGCCACTGCTTCAAGGCCGCAGAGTTGACCATTCCGTGGGCTGTCGTTGGAACCTGGGTCTCGAATGATTTTGCCAAGAGCGGTTTGGAAGGATGGCGGCGGGCAGGTGGCGGGAGGTTGGTGACCATGCCTGTACAGCGAAGAGAGAGGACGGCTGCAGTGTGAGGGAGGCGTGCATAGGCATGCTTACTTGGCAGGAGAGATACCGTAATAACGAAAAGTGGTTTTCCCAGGGCGAGGCTGATCCACTGCACTCGGGACCTACTGACCCGTGTGATTCCCCTACATGGGGGAAACTCGAGTACATAATTTGTGTTGGTGAGGAGTTGTGTGCGCGCTTTCTCCCGGAACTCGGTCCTTTTCCTGTCTTGGGGCTGCGAGGTGGTTGCTTGTTGCTTTATCCTTCTCTGTCCGCCTTACACAAGCTTTGACGTTTCCTGCTTGGTCGCATCCAACGCTCGAAGCTCAGCCTTTGCCAGCTCAAAACCGGACAACACTCAGTGTTCATTCCTCTGCCTGTCTTCCGTCCCCATCTCCCCTCACCCTAAGGCTTTGGGCCCAAGCCTTGGCAGGCTGGCTCAATTCCTCTCCCCACCCACCCGCCCCGGCCCAGGCCCGTCACACCCACCACTCCACCATACGCATCCTCTCCCACCTGCTTCACCCTCCAACCAGTAGCCCCCGTGCAGGAGAGCAGAGAGTCCAGCTCTGCATGAAGTTTCCACCTCAGGGCAGCGGCGATGATGCTCGTGGAGGGACCCGGCGAGTTTTGGTTGAGCGTGCGGGAGAAAGGGCCTTAAACTGGGCCTGCCTGGTGGGAAGGCATGGGAGATATGGCCAGAGTCTCGTCGGGGATCTGAACTTCTTCCAGGAAGAAGGAAGCATGGTGGCCTTAGGTCTCAGGGAGGCTCTGGAGAGGGAGCATCCGCCTTCCAGCTGGGTTATGTAGGTGTTTGGGACTTCTCACCTGGCTACTTTCTCCTCCTCTTCCTCTATTCTCTGAGTCCCTACGAAATGCGGCCCACGGATACTTCCCCTTCCTCTCCGGGGCTTTGCGAAGCCTCTTCTCATCTGGCGCTTGGAGCACACCAGACCTCCGGGGATAAACGAAAGATTCCCGCGTGAGGAGAGACCGCGTCCAAAGTAACTCTGACTGGGAATCGAACCTGGTTCTCGGCGCTTCACCGCGGAATCCTAGCCACTAGGCCACCAGGGAAACGCTCAGTTTATTTCT
The DNA here is from genome assembly GCF_015220235.1 of Choloepus didactylus. NCBI lineage: Eukaryota > Metazoa > Chordata > Mammalia > Pilosa > Megalonychidae > Choloepus > Choloepus didactylus. Next base: position 117,249,012 of record NC_051308.1, read on the forward strand.
GAGTAGCTACTTCTGGCACCAGATACTAGCGCACAGGGAAGCAACCCCACTGCCTACCCTCCTGGTGCCACCTGCCACTCCAGGAATCGTCCCCGAAAGCTATTTCCTTTTGGCGTTCACCAAAAGGCGAGGCCGCACGCGACGCACCGAGCCCTCTGCGGGGCCACCGTCATCCCGGTGAGGGTAAAAGTCAGGATGCGAAGTGAATTTCCCGGCTGCAGCTCAGAACTTACCTACAGATAGGCCTTTGCGAGGCGGCAGCGGGTGTCTCCAACTTAAAAATAAATAAATAAAATAAATTTAAAAAAAAAAAGTGAGACGGATGCAGAAACGGAGACAGACTGAATGGAAAACTCCTCCTTCTCTGGACCTTCTCCCTACAACCTGCCTCACTGCAGATTTTCCAGCTTAGGTGATGGAAACTCCATGTTATGCTCAGTCCAAGAAACGAAGAGTTCTCTTTCACGCTGGTATTTTCCTCAGACCCAATATCCAATTAGTCAGCAATTCATGTTTTCTAGTCAGTCAAGTGTGGACACTGATCTACACACACCAGGGTTTCTCAACCTGGGCACTATTGATAGTTTCAGATCAGACAATTCTTTGTTGGAGGGCATTGTAGGATGTTTAGCAACATGACTGGCCTCTGCTGCCTTGATTCCAGTAGAATGACCCCCAACACCACTCGCAAGCCTGCCCAATTCATGACCACCAAAAACGGCTCCTGACGTTTCTTCTCCCTTTTTGGAGCCTCACACCTCTTTGGCTTCAATATAGAGATACTTTAGAGGCCATTTTATTCCTCTACCTCAGGAATCACAGAGCAGCAGATGAGCGTTGCCAGGGGAAGACTATGCTTAGATTTTGTTCCCTTCTCCCTTACCCCACTCCACAGAACCTGCAACCATCCTGGCTCCTCCCAGTCCTTCCAGCGGAAAGTTAGGTCCTGGATCAACCTGAGCTCTGGTGACACCGGATGGGGAGAGACACATAAGGAAAACCACATGCCCCCTTCAGTCCTGTTGGAGAGGAACCTCAAAGAGTCTTGATGCGATACGAAGATGGAGAATACACTCTTGTCGGGCGTGAGGTAGTGGGAGAGAGATCAAAGAAAAGAGAAAAAATCCTATGAGCTTTCCAGATCTAAAGTTACCAAGAAGTCGACCTCCTCTGGAACTGGGTCCTCTGGTGACTGATGAAGGTGAGTTGCTACCAAGATCCAGTTTGCCAAAGTACACAAAGCAGATAACCATGGCCTGGCTACCAGTGAGTAGGCAATCCCTAGACTTCCTAGTCTCTTCTCTTGCTCCAAAATCTGACATCCACTGCAGGGCCCTAAAATCATTGTTCTGATTCTAGCCTAGTCTCCCCCCACTCCTATCTCAGGCTTTCCTGCATCTTCTTTCGAAAAAGTCAGCTCTCCTTCAGCCTACAATTTGCAACATCATGCCCAACAAGCAGCTTAGCGATTTAGAGACCCTCTGTAGGACTCTCTCTCCCTCCAAAGGAGAGGATATTGTAAATGACTCAAAGCTTTGTGCATTTCACAGGTAGCCATAACTAAAGAAAACTTCCTAAGATCAAAGATTGGAAATGAGACTTTTTTTTTTCAGGAAAAATCCAGATGTGCTGCTGAGTTTTGAAGACATTTTGATTCTTCATCAGTTCTGCAGACAACAGGAGATTTATTCTCCCCATAGAATACAATAGAGGTTTTTGTTTGTTTGTTTGTTTGTTTGTTTGTCACAGAGGGGCAACCAGTATGTGTGCAGGCATGTGTCCCACTCTGAAATGAGAGGGACTAAGTGATAGCACACCTTCCTTTGTGGGATGGTTACACGTGTTTTTACATATTTCAAATTTTATCGAGCTAAAAGAAAAAGAAGAACAAAATGGGTGACTTGTAATACCTGAGTTTTAAGACTTACTATAAGCTGTGAGAGACAATGGTGCATCCTAGATGCATCAGGCCACACAAGTTGAGAAATGGACTGAGTTCAGAGGCACATAATTGACCAACTGCTTTTCAATAAAAGCAGTTCAATGGAGAAAGGAAATAGCTTCAATAAATGGTGCTGAAACAACTGGGTATACACATTGGGGGAATAGTAAATCTTTATTTCTGCCTCACACTACACACAAAACTTTAGTTGAGGTACATCATAGACTAAAAAAAAAAACAGACATTAAAGCTAAAAAGAATTTTGAAATATCTTTGTGACTCAGAAGGTAAACTATAAAAGAAAGAAGTGATACATTAGACTCGTCAACATTAAAAATATCTTCCTATCAAAAGACACCGTTAAGAAAGTGAAACCACAAGCCACATAAAGAGAGAATATTCTCAAAACACATCTGACTAGGAGCCTTTATCTATTATGTATAATGAGCTCCTCTGATATAGTAAATAAAAATATGAAACCACCTAAATTCTTTAAATGGTAAAGACAAGAGCTATTTCAGAAAGAAAGATTCACAAAAGCCATTTGTGAACTGAACATCAAAGAGTGTTCAGTATCATCAGTTGTCAGGGAAATAAATGGATATTAAAACCACTTGGAGACAGGAACTTCCAGGCAAGATGGTGGAGTCAGGAGCCGGGAACTCACTTCTTCTCCCAAACAGGGAGTGGACAGGTAGGAACTGTCTGAAACAACTGTTCTGAGGCTCCAGAGACCAGGAGAGCACTACACAGCATCCAGGGAAGAGGGAAAAAGAAGCTGAGAAACTGGTTATGAACTGTGATTGGCTGGCATCACTCAGAGGCTGCTGCAGGCTTACATGCCCCACCCTGGAGGCAGTTGCCTCAGGTTCCATCTGTGGTATGGAGAGGGATGTGAAAATCCTATTCCTCAAGAAGGGGAGGGGGACATCTCTGAGCATTGATGACAGCTTTTGATTGATGAATTACTATGGAAGTGTCAGTGCTCTGTGCTGCTGTTTTCAAACCCATTGATTCAACCCCATCCCAGGCAGGGGTGGAGGCTTATAGCCACAGTACCTCCCCAGTTTGCTGAAGAGCACCATCTACTGGGCAGTCTTGGAAAGTACAGCTTTGGGGAATTGTCAAGAAGCTTCTGGCATCTTTCCTGATCCTTTTCCCAGGGCACTTTGGAGCAGGTCTGTGCTCCCTTCCTGGGTCCCCAGTTCTATTTTGGCTTGGGAATCCTGACTTGGAAAAGTCCACCCCAGGTGACGCTCCTCCCAGAATTTGTCCTCCAGGCAAAAGTAGCCAGAGGCAATGGAAGGAGTGTAAAACAAACAAACAAAAAACAAAAAAACTATAGAGACAGAACAAAAACAGAACAGATCAAGATTCCCAGAGAAGGAACGGAGGAGGGGAAGATTTCTCCTGAGGGTGAGACAATTGTACACATAGTGAAATCTTAAAAATTGTACTGCATATCCAGGGCGATAATAAGATGAAGAAGAGCTGGAAAAAATCTTATCTGTTAAACATGGGAAATTCTAAAGGTCTAGAATAAGGTGAACCAAGTGTCAAAGAAGAGCTTTAACACAAAGCCAATCAAGAATAAAACCCTAGGGAAGGGAGAAAGAAACTGACCTTCAGAGCAAACTCATCAAGATAATCAGATGCCTAGACATCAGCAAAAAATTACAAGCCGCACTAAGAAACAGGAAGATATGGCCCAGTCAAAAGAACAAATTAAATCTTCAGAGGAGACACAGAATTTGAAACAACTAATCAATGATGTTCAAACAAATTTCCTCAATCAATTCAAGGAGATGAAGGAAAACATGGCTAAAGAGATAAAGGATATTTAGAAGACAATGGATGAGCATAAAAACTTGAAAGTATAAAAAGAAACATAACAGAAATTATGGGAAAGAAAGGCACAATAAAAGAGATCAAAAAATACACTAGAGGCATACAACAGCAGGTTTGAACAAGCAAAAGAAAGAACCAGCACACTAGAAGACAGGACAACCAAAATCTTACAGACAGAAGAACCGATAGACAAAAGATAGGACAAAATTAAGCAGAGTCTCAGGGATTTGAATGACAGCAGGAAGCACACACACATACACATAATGGGTGTCCCAGAAGGAGAAGAGAAGGTAAAAGGAGCAGAAGGAATATTTGAGGAAATAATGACCAAAAAAATCCCAATGCTTATGAAAGACATAAATATACATGCCCAAGAAGCACAATCTACTCCATACAGAATAATCCTAATAAACCTACTCCAAGACACATACTAATCAGAATGTCAAATGCTAAAGATAGAGAATCCTGAAAGTAGCAAGAGAAAGTGGTTTGTCATGCACAAGGGAACCATATTAAGAGTAAGTGCTGATTTCTCATCAGAAACCATGGAGGCAAGAAGACAGTGGTAAAATGTGCCTTGCCATGTGACAGAGGAGTGCAGGATCACTGGCAGCCAGTCACAGGAAGAAGTGGGAAATAAAAAGTAGCATCCAGGGTGGACAGAAGAGAAAGCGACACCAATGCCTTGGGCTGGCTACAGAATGTTCCAGCATCTTTGCCTCATTTGTCAGGTTCCATTGGCTTCTTGCTCCCAGTTCCTCCCCATGGCTTTCTATCTCTGTCTAAATTTCTTCTGCTGTTAAAGACTCTGGTAATTGTTACGGTGCCCGCGAGTTAAAGTATGAGACAGCCAAACAGAATTTAAAGAGCCTTTTATTAGCCAGCTAGCAGGCGGCTGCTGTCTCTCACTCCACACAGGGAGTTCAGCAAGCAGCCCCCACCTGTGTGCGCTGGGGCCTTATATAGACAGAAACCGTATCCTAGAAATGCAAGCAAGCAAGCTATTCTAACAGAAGCAGAGTTGGCGGTTTAGCTCTTGATCACAAAAAACAATTACACAAAGAGTTTCACTTGGAACTGGAGCAGTTATTGATCATAAAAAACAATTTCACAAAAACAATTTCACAAAGAGTTTCACTTGGAGCTGGAGCAGCTATTGATCATAAAAGGGTTACAAAAAGTTTCACTTGGACCTGGAGCAGTTATTGTTAAACGGGTTACGCTTGGCTGATGCGTGCAACCACAGCTTTGCCTCCCCTAAACAGTAAAGTTTTGCTTCCTTTAACTGGTACAGGCCCAGTCTCACTCCCCCCTCCCCATGGCCTAATGCCATTTACACAACACTGTTGCTTTTCAGATGTTTTAGGATTAAGGGAAAGGGACCCCACTTCAGTAATCAGGCTTAATAACCAACCTCATTCAGTTGGATTGCACCTTAGTGAAAAATAAAGCAAGAGGCCGTATTTACAATGGGTTCACACCCACAGGAATGTGGTTTAAGATTAAGAACATGTTATAATTTAATGTACCACACTCCTTATTTCCTTCCTGTGTTATCTCCTCAATTTTAGTTGGAAAAGCACAAGGTAAAAAATGAATGGTTGAATTTGTTTTCAAAAAATTTCAAAAAAAACATACAAATAATTCTTGACAGAAGACAGAAGTTAAGAAAGAAAGATAAAGTTAACTTGCAAAGAGATTTTTTAGGAGAGAAGAAAAAATTTGAGGACATACTGGATGGCATCCATTTTCACATCAAAATAAGTGGTTTTTCAACTGGGTTGGAGAGGTGTGAAGACATGACTGAAGAATATTGGAAGACAAGCTAACATTATTCAACTGGACATTAACAAGAAGTCATTAATTCATTGTGTAAGGGTTAAAATGTATTGAGCAACCCAAGTTAGAAGCATACATTTTAATGGGCCCAGTTATCTGCAAGCACCTACTGGTTTGTTGAAATCTGGGATTTGTCTGAAATAACTTGTTTACTTTGTTTCTGATTACAAAATCAATGTGTCCTTACTGCAAGAAATTTCGAATATGCAAGTGAAAGCAATAAAAATGTTAATACTAAGAAATAACTACTCTTACCATTATGATATATATTCTTTAAGATTTTTTCTAGGCATGAATGTAAATATTATTAAGACAAGATATCTGTTTTTCTTTCAACATAAATAATGGCATGTCCAGTGTCAAAAAATTAGAAAATACTGAAGCATATTGTGCCGGTTTGAATATATTGTGTCCCCCAAACACCATTATCTTTGATGTAATCTTGTGTGGGCAGACATTATCAGTGTTGATTAGATTGTAATTCTTTGAATGTTTCTTTGGAATGTGCCTCACCCAGCTGTGGGTGATGACTCTGACTGGGTAATTTCCATGGAGGTGTTGCTCCGCCCATTTGGGGTGGGTCTAAGTTGATCAGTGGAGCCATATAAATGAGCTGACATAACAGAAGGAACTCAGTGCAGCTGAGTGATGTTTTGAAGAGGAGCTACAGCCAAGAGAGACACTTTGAAAAACGCACTGGAACTAAGCAGGGAGCTTCAACTTACTGAGACATTTTGGAGACGGCCTTTGAAAGCAGACTTTTGCTCCGGAGAAGCTAAGAGAGGACAAACACCCAAGAGCAACCGAGAGTGACATTTTGGAGAGAAGCTGAAGCCTAGAGAGGAACATCCTGGGAGAAAGCCATTTTGAAACCAGAACTCTGGAGCAGATGCCAGCCACATGCCTTCCCAGCTAACAGAGGTTTTCCGGATACCATTGGCCATCTTTCAGTGAAGTTACTTGATTGTTGATGCATTACCTTGGACACTTTATAGCCTTAAGACTGTAACTGAGGAACCAAACAAACCCCCTTTTATAAAAGCCAATCCATTTCTGGTGTTTTGCATTCTGGCAGCATTAGCAAACTAGAACACATATAGAACAAAACATAAAATTCTCATAATAAAATACCTACATTTTCTCAAATAAAAATAAGATCATGGTGCATGTTCTACTTTGTAATCTGCTCTTTTCATTTAAAGATATCATGTAATATTACAAAATATCATCTATTCCCTGTTCCAGTGGTTCTCAACCAGATGCAACTTGCCCCAGGGGACATTTGGCAATATTTGGAGACATTTTTGGTTGTCATAACTGGGGACAAGAATGCTGGATAAATATCCTACAATGCACAAGGCATTTTAGAATTTTCCATCTAAAAATGTCAATAGTGCTGATATTTAGAAACCCTGCCCTATTCTATGAGTTCTTCCCATTCTTTCTCAAACATTAGTGCTCCATCTGACTCAAACCCAAGACCAAAGAACACACCAGGCAAAAAGTTCCCCATGAATTTTAATAGGGACTTATTTACAGAAGGATTTTTCCCAATGGTGGCTGGTTGGAAAAGGAAGTCAATGAACTGTGCAAACAAGAGGAAGAGGAGGTCAGCAGAGCCTCACTAGATTTGGTTACAAAGAAGCCTCAGCTGAGTCTCATGAAAGTTGATTACCAACAGAGATTAGGCTTAATGACCTTCAATGTCTCTGCTCTGGTCATGTGGGTCTGCTGTGTGCCCAAATCTCTGGGCTTGCCACAATAATGAACTGGGATATTTCAGTTGCAGCAGTAAATTGTTAGTATCCCTAAAATTCCTAATCCATTGCACAAACACTGGCAAGAAAACCCTCTTCTCCCAACCTAAGAATCAGGCTTTTGCAAGAGAAACTGATGGGTAGAAGTGGCAAATATCCCCAAACCTCCTAGCCCACATTTACTTACTCTAATTAATGCCTAGGTTCATGGGAAAACCAATAGTTCTGCAACATCTGAGGTGTTCTCAAACATGAAAACTTGCACTGACAAATACAGCTGATACACACACAAAAAAACCCTTTTATTGTTCCCTCTTTTAACTCCTCTCAGAATTCCACCACATCTTCACTATCTGTAATGCCCATCCATTCCAAAATTAGTGTGAAGACCCACCTCCTTATATAGCCATGGCATGATAGTAAAGTTTGGGGTTCTTTGACATCACTTTATTGGACTTGTGCTGTCCTTCCTCAGCGATAACCATAATAGTAGGGGATTTTCTTGCAAATGTGTGTCAATCATATTATGTATCAGGGACCCAAACTTTGCAAAGAACTACAAGTTTACTTTTCATTGGATCTTGTAAATATTAGTTAGAGGTAAATTAACCTAGCTCTTAGTTTGTAAAATGCAAGATCATTCTTTCATTTGAGTGCATTTATTTCTAAAAGTCGATAAGCCCCCATTTTTGTTTTTTTAATTCAATTTTATTGAGATATATTCACATACCATGCAGTCATACAAAGTGTACATTCAATTGTTCTTAGTACCATTATACAGTTGTGTGTTCATCACCAAAATTAATTTTTGAGCATTTTCATTACCACACATGCAAAAATAATAAGAATAAAAATTAAAGTGAAAAAGAACAATTAAAGTAAAAAAGAACACTGGATGCCTTTTTTTTTTTTTTTTTTTTTGCCCCCATTTTTCTACTCATCCATACAGACAATGGACAAAGGGTAGTGTGGTCCACATGGCTTTCCCAATCACATTGTCACCCCTCATAAGCTACATTTTATACAATTGTCTTCAAGATTCAAGGGTTCCGGGTTGTAGTTTGATAGTTTCAGGCATTTTTTGCTAGCTATTCCAACTTATTAGAACCTAAAAAGGGTTGTCTCTATTGTGCTTAAGAGTGCCCACCAGCATGACCTCTCGACTCCTTTTGGAATCTCTCTGCCACTGAAGCTTATTTCATTTCCTTTCACATCCCCTTTTTGGTCAAGAAGATGTTCTCTATGCCACAACGCTGAGTCTAGATTCCTTTCTGGGAGTCATATTCCACATTGCCAGGGAAATTTACTCCCCTGGGTGTCAGATCCCATGTAGTGGGGAGGGCAGTGATTTCACCTGCCAAGTTGGCTTAGCTAGAGAGAGAGGGCCACGTTTAAGCAACAAAGAGGCATTCAGGAGGAGACTCTTAGGCACGGTAATAGGCAGGCCTAGCCTCTCTTTTGCAGCAACTGTCTTTCCAAGGGCAAGTCCCATGATAGAGGGCTCAGCCCATCAAACCACCAGTCCTCTATGTCTGGGAGCACATCAGCAACCATGGAGGTGGGGAAGCCCAACACCCCTGCATTCTACACCAGCTACTCAAGGGGACTCTGCATATTTTTTTCATGTTTTTTAATTAACTATTAACTATATCAAAACAATTTTTTAAAGCATACAATAAAAAACCACATCAAACAAACCACAACAATGGAGTAAGAAAAAGACAACTAACCTAAAATAACTACTTTACTTCCAACATGTTCCTACTCTACCTCATGAAAATAACCTAATATAGCAACATTTCTGTGAACTTGTTCCTACCATACCCACCAGAAATTACAAACCATAGTCATTCCTGAGAATTCTCAGAATGTTAAATTTACCCACAATAGCTTAGTTGTTCTTATTGGGTTATCTTTCCCCCTTCACTAATTGTTCTCTATCACTAGTTCTCCTGCATTCTACATTATAAACCATTTATTTTACATTTTTCAATGTTCACATTACTGGTGGCATATAATATTTCTCTTTTTGTGCCTGGCTTATTTCACTCAACATTATGTCTTCAAGGTTCATCCATGTTGTCATATGTTTCACATCATCATTCCTTCTTACTGCCACATAGTATTCCATTGTGTATATACCACATTTTATTTATCCACTCATCTGTTGAAGGACATTTGGGTTGTTTTCATCTCTTGGCAATTTTGAGTAATGCTCCTATGAACATTGGCATGCAGATATCTGTTTGTGTCACTGCTCTCAGAGCTTCCGGGTATTTACTGAGAAGTGCAATTGCTGGATTGAAGGGTAACGCTATATCTGGTTTTCTAAGGAACTGCCAGACTGACTTCCAGAGTGGCTGAACGATTATACAGCCCCACCAACAATGAATAAGAGTTCCAATTTCTCCACATCCTCTTCAGCATTTGTAGTTTCCTGTTTGTTTAAAGGCAGACATTCTAATTCGTGTGAGATGGTATCTTGTTTTGGTCTTAATTTGCATCTCTCTAATAGCTAGTGAAGCTGAACATTTCTTCATGTGTTTCTTGTCCATTTGTATTTCCTCTTCAGAGAACTCTCTTTTCATATCTTTTGCCCATTTTATAATTGGGCTGTCTTTACTATTGTCATTGAGTTGTAGGATTTCTTTATATATGCAAAAATATCAGTCTTTTGTCAGATACATGGTTTCCAAATATTTTTTCCAATTCAGTTGGCTGCCTCTTCACCCTTTTGACAAATTCCTTTGAGGTACAGAAACTTCTAAACTTGAGAAGTTCCCATTTATCTATTTTTTCTTTTGTTGCTTGTGCTTTGTGTAAGTTCTAGGAAGTGGCCACCTAATACAAAGTCTTGAAGCTGTTTCCCTACATTATCTTCTAGAAGTTTTATGGTACTGTCTTTTTTTTTTTTTATTAAATTCAGTTTTATTGAAATACATTCACACACCATACAATCATCCGTGATATACAATCCACTGTCCACAGTATGATAACATAGTTATGCGTTCATCACCACAATCTATCTCTGAACATTTTCCTTACATCAGAAAGAACCAGAACAAGAATAAAAAATAAAAGTGAAAAAAGAACACCCAAATCATCCCCCCATCCCACCCCATTTGTCCTTTAGTTTTTATCCCCATTCCTCCACTCATCCATACACTAAATAAAGGGGGTGTGATCCACAAGGTCTTCACAATCACACTGTCACCCCTTGTAATCTACATTATTATATAATTGTCTTCAGGAGTCCAGACTGCTGGGTTGGAGTTTGGTAGCTTCAGGTATTTACTTCTAGCTATTCCAATAAATTAAAGCCTAAGAGGTGTTATCTATATAGTGCATAAGAATGTCCACCAGAGTGACCTCTCGACTCCATTTGGAATCTCTCAGCTACTGAAACTATTTCGTCTCATTTTGCATGCCCCTTTTGGTCAAGATATGGTACTGTCTTTTATATTGAGGTCTCTGATCCATTTGAGTTATCTTTTGTGTAGGGTGTGAGGTAGGGGTCCTCTTTAATTCTTTGGGATATGGATATCCTATTCTCCCAGCCCCATTTGTTGAAAAGACTGTTAGGTCCCAATTCAGTGGCTTTGGGGGAGTTATCAAAGATCAGTAGGCCATAGAACTGGGGATCTATCTCTGAATTCTCAACTTGATTCCATTGATAAATACATCTATGTTTGTGCCAGTACCATGCTGTTTTAACAACTGTGGCTTTATAATATGCTTTAAAGCCAGGGAGTGTAAGTCCTCCCATTTCATTTTGATTTTTTAGAGTGTGTTTAGCAATTTGAGGCATCTTCCCTTTCCAAATAAATTTGATAACTAGCTTTTCCAAGTCTGCAAAGTAGGTTGTTGGAATTTTGATTGGAATTGCATTGAATCTGTAGATGAGTTTGGGTAGAATTGACATCTTAATGACATTTAGCCTTCCCATCCGTGAACATGGAATATTTTTCCATCTTTTAAGGTCCCTTCTATTTCTTTTAGTAGAGTTATGTAGTTTTCTTCATATAGGTCTTTTACATCTTTGGTTAAGTTTATTCCTAGGTATTTGATTTTTTTTTAGTTGCTATTGAAAATGGTATCTTTTTCTTGAGTGTCTCTTCACTTTGCTCATTTCTAGCATGTAGAAACATTACTAAGTTATGTGCATTAATCTTGTATCCTGCTACTTTGCTAAATTTGTTTATTAGCCCTAGTAGCTGTATCATCAATTTCTCAGGGTTTTCCAGATATAAGATCATATCATCTGCAAACAATAACAGTTTTACTCCTTCCTTTCAAATTTGGTTGCCTTTTTTTAGTTTGTCTTGCCAGATTGCCCTGGCTAGCACTTCCAGCACAATGTGGAATAACAGTGGTGACAATAGGCATCGTTGTCTCATTCCTAATCTTACAGGGAAGGCTTTCAGTCTCTCACCATTGAGTACTATGCTGGCTGTGAGTATATATGCTCTTTATCATATTGAGGAACTTTCCTTCAATTCCTACTTTTTGAAGTGTTTTTATCAAAAAGGGATGCTGGATTTTGTCGAATGCTTTTTCAGCATCTATTGAGATGATCATTTGATTTTTCTCTTTTGATTTGTTAATGTGTTGTATTACATTGATTGATTTTCTTATGTTGAACCATCCTTGATGCCTGGAATGAACCCCACTTGATCATGGTGTACGACTTTTTTAAAGTGTCTTTGGATTCAATTTGCAAGTATTTCATTGAGGATTTTTGCATGTATATTCATTGGGGAGATTGGCCTATGGTTTTCCTTTTCTGTGGCATCTTTGCCTGGTTTTGGTATTAGATTGATGTTAGCTTCATAAAATGTGTTAGGTGGTGTTCCATTTTCTTCAGTGTTTTGAAAGAGTTTAAGTAAGATTGGTGTCAGTTCTTTTTGGAAAGTTTGGTAGAATTCCCATGAAGCCATCTGACCCAGGGTATTTATTTTTGGGAAGTTTTTTGATGACTGATTGGATCTCTTTGCTTGTGATTGGTTGGTTGAGGTCTTCTATCTCCTGTCTGGTCAGTCTAGGTTGTTCATATGTTTCCAGGAAATTGTCCATTTCCTCTACATTATCCAGTTTGTTGGCGTACAGTTGTTCATCGTATGCTCTTATAATTTTTTAATTTTCTTTGGGATCCACAGTAATGTCACCTTTCTCATTCATTATTTTGTTTATTTGTGTCCTCTCTTTTTGATTTTGTCAGTCTAGCTAGGGGCTTGTCAATTTTGTTGAACTTCTCAAAGAACAAACTTTTGGTGTCATTTTTTCTCTCTCTTTTTTTGTTCTCTATTTCATTTATTTCTGCTTTTATCCTTGTTATTTCTTTTTTTCTACTTAGTTTAGGATTGGTTTGCTGTTCATTTTCTAGCTTCTTCAGTTCCTCCATTAGTTCTTTGATTTTAGTTCTTTCTTCCTTTTTGATGTATGCATTTTAGTGCTATAAATTTTCCCCTCAGTACCACTCTTGCTGCATCCTATAGGTTTTGATATGTTGTGTTCTTATTTTCATTTGTCTCTATATATTTAGCAATTTCTCTTACTATTTCTTCTTTAACCCACTGACTGTTTAGGAGTGTGTTGTTTAACCTCCAGGTATTTGTGAATTTTCTAAGTCTGATGGTTATTGACTTCTAATTGTATTCTACTGTGGTCAGAGAATGTGCTTTGAATAATTTCAGTTTTTTAAAATTTATTGAGGCTTGTTTTATGCCCCAGCATATGATCTATTCTGGAGAAAGTTCCATGAGCACTAAAGAAGAATGTGTATCCTGGTGATTTGGGAAGTAATGTTCTATATATGTCTGCTAAATCCAATTCATTTATCCGGTTGTTCAGGTTTTCAATTTCCTTGTTGCTCTTCTGTCTGGTTGATCTATCTGTAGGAGAGAGTGATGTGTTGAAATCTCCCACAATTATTGTGAAAACATCAGTTGCTTCCTTTAGTTTTGCCAGTGTTTGTCTCATGTATTTTGTGGCACCTCAATTGGGTGCATAAACATTTATGATTGTTATTTCTTCTTGTTGAATTGCCCCTTTTATTAGTATGTAGTGGCCTTCGTCTCTCATAATATCCTTGCATTTAAAGTCTATTTTATCTGAGATTAATGTTGCTACTCCTGCTTTCTTTTTGCTGCAGCTTGCATGAAAGATTTTTTTCCATCCTTTCACTTTCAATTTCTTTGTGTCCCTGTGTCTAAGATGAGTCTCTTGCATGCAACATATTGATAATTCATATTTTTTATCCATTCTGCCAATCTGTATCTTTTAATTGGGGAGTTTAATCCATTTACATTCAACATTGTTACTGTGGAGGTATTTCTTGAATCAGCCATCCTATACTTTGGTTTATGTTTGTCAGATATATTTTTCCTCCTCTCTCTTAATGTCCTTTAATATATCCATACTGAGTCTCCTTAGTACTGAAACTTTCTCCATATCTCTCTCTCTTTTCTTTGTTTCTCTGTCAGTAGGGCTCACTTTAGTATCTCAAGTAGGGCAGGTCTCTTGTTAGCAAATTCTCTCAGCATTTGTTTGTCTGTGAAAAATTTAAGCTCTCCCTCAAATTTGAAGGAGAGCTTTGCTGGATAAAGAATTGTTGGTTGGTAATTTTTCTCTCTCAGAATTTTAAATATGTCATGCCACTGCCTTCTCATCTCCATGGTGGCTGCTGAGTAGTCACTACTTAGTTTTATGCTGTTTCCTTTGTATGTGGTGAATTGCTTTTCTCTTGCTGCTTTCAGAACTTGCTCCTTCTCTTCAATATTTGACAATCTGATCAGAATATGTCTCAGAGTGGGTTTATTTGGATTTATTCTATTTGGAGTTTGCTGGGCATTTATGATTTGTGCATTTATGTTGTTTAGAAGTTTTGGGAAGTCTTCCCCAACAATTTCTTTGAATAGTCTTCCTAGGCCTTTACCCTTCTCTTGCCCTTCTGGAACACCAGTGAGTCTCATATTTGGACATTTTATTTTATCTATCACATCCCTGAAATTTTTTCAGTTTTTTCCCCATTCTTTCTTTTGTTCTTTCATTTTCAATTCTGTCATCCTCGAGGTCACTGATTGACTTTTCAGCTTCCTCTAGTCTCGTACTATGAGTATACAGAATCTTTTTAATTTGGTTGACAGTTTCTTTTATTTCCATAAGATCATCTATTTTTTTATTTACTCTTGTAATTTCTTCTTTATGCACTTCTAGTGTCTTCTTCATGTCCTTTATATTCTGTGCCATGCTCTCATTGTTTGTCTTTAGTTCTTTGATTAATTGCTCCAAGTACTCTGTCTCTTTTGATCTTTTGATTTGGGTGTTTGGATTTGGGTTATCCATATTGTCTGTTTTTTTTTTTTTTCATATGTTTTAAAATTTTCTGTTGTTTTTGGCCTCTTGGCATTTGCTTAACTTGATAGGGTTCTTTTAGGATATGTAGGCTAATTCAAAGACTAATCTCTAATTTGTCAGATCTACAGCTTTGTGGAGTACACTTTCTCTGACCAGCAGATGGCATCCGTGAGCCACCTATTCCCCTCAAGCCAGTTCTCCCCAACTTTGTCTTTGTGGTGAGTGGGGTTCTGAGTCTGTGGGGGTCCAACTGGTGCACCAAGTTTGCATGTGTAGTTGGTGCTGCATGCCCTGAATGTGGGGCATGTGTCTGAGCAGTTAGGGAGGGAGGGCAGCTTTAATAATCAAATCTGCCAGGTGTTCCTGGAAATTTAAAAGCTGTTGCAATAGTCTAATCCTTCAGTTTAGTCTCACCACAGTTTGTCTCTGCCACTGACCCACAAGTCCTTGGTATTGGCATATGGTCCCTGGGACTTGTGAGTGGGTCCTGCTTCCAAGCTGTGCCCTTCTAGGGCCTCTGCTACATCACGGGTAAGCACCATCCCCCAACGGAAGTTGTGGGCTGCAGGGCCATGTAGGGGCATTCCCAGCCTGCTGTAAGGATGGCTGAGTGGGGCATGTTAACTTCCCCCTTTTCACACAACTCTGCCTTCCCAGCTGCAGGACAATTAACTGCAGGTGCATGAAAGGCTATTGCCCATGCCAGATATTGTGGTGTGTGAATGTGTTGCTGGCAACACTTCCCATCACACTGGGTTGTCTGGGGCAGCTCTGGGCTGTGGCACTGGTGCCGGGCAGGAGGGTTCCCAGCTCACCAGGAAGATGGCTGTAAGGGGACAACCCCCTTTTCTTGGGAACTTAAAGTTTTCAGGGAATTTTCTCAGCCACAAGACTTACTGCTTTGTCCCTCAGAGACATTCTAGCTCTGGTCTTGCCTGGGCCCAAACTGCAAGTCCTTGAGGCTTTCTGTAATGGGCTTCTTAGAGTAATTGTTTTAGAAAAAGATAAAAAGATAAAAAAAAAATAAAAAAGAGGGCCCTCCTTGCAGATCTAATGGACTACTGAAATGCTAAGAGACAAAGAGTTTAGGGCCATTAAGGAACAATCAAGAAAGCAGAGAAACTGGCTTTTTAAACAAGGGTCCTCACCCTCTGGATTTGCATATGCACCTGATTCTGTTTGAGCCCTGCCCTTTTCTGTTTTACATTCACTGGAATGCCAAAAAGTCTCTGTTTTTATTTATTTATTTATTTATTTATTTATTTATTTATTTATTTATTTTTGCTGTTTTTGCTAGCCCTATCTCCTCTCCACTGGGCTGACTGCTCCCAGATTCTCTGGTGTCTGGTCTCAGTCTGTCTGAGTTTGAAGTTTTTGATCAGCCATCTGAGTTTTCAGTCAGAGCTGCAACTGTAGCTTCTTCCTGGTTCCCAGCACCAACAGCCCCTCCTCCCATGGGACTGAGCCTGGCAGGGAGGGCACAGGTCCCATGGCTGTGAGAACTTACAGATTTTGCTGATCTCAGCTGTTCCACACATTCATGAGTATTGTATGAAGTATGCCCAAAGTCAAATTGTTCTGCAGTGTCTGGTCCATGCAGTTTCTGCCTTCCTACCTACTGCCCTGGAGGAGTAACTAAAACTCACACATCATCACTCTACCACCTTGTCCCACCTCCCACCCCCACTTTTATTTCATTTTATTTCTCATCAATTTAAAGGATGGACTAGAATTCTATTATATGAATGGATTATAATTTAAACAAGCTTATGGATATTCTAGCTTTTCATTATTTTTTAAAAAACATCCTGATAAGCATGCACATCTGTACATTTTTAATAATGCACGATTATATCTTTAGGATAAATTTATAGAGTAAAATTACCTGCTTGAAAGGAATGAACTTTTTAAGGTTTGAAATAATTTACAGTATACTGATAACAATATACAGCATAATTGTAACAATATACAGCTCCACTAAAAGTGCATAAAATCCCTGCTTCCCCCATCCTTTCTTACTCTGAGTTTCATCAGTGTTTTAAATCTTTGCAAATCTGTTATGTAAAAATAAATATTTGATTGCTGGTGTGGGAAATAAAACAACCAAAGGAGAAAATGGTTGAAGTAATTACTGCCTTTATAGTAATAACATTGAATGTTAATGGATTCAACTCCCCCAATCAAAACACACAGATTGGCAGAATGGATTAAAAAAAAGTATGACCCAAACATATGCTTTCTATAAGAGACTCTTAGACACAAAGACACAAATAAGTTGAAAGTGAAAGGTTGGAAAAAATATTCCACTCAAAAGTAACCAAAAAAGAACTGGGGTAGCTATACTAATCCCAGACAAAATAGATATTAAATACAAAACTGTTATGAAAGACAAAGAAGGACACTATGTGTTCTGGTTTGCTGAAGCTGCCATTATGCAAAATATCAGAAATGGATTGGCTTTTATAAAGGGGATTTATTCAGTTACAAATTTACAGTTCTAAGGCCATAAAAGTGTCCAAACTATGGCATCAACAAGAGGATATCTTCACTGAAGGAAGGCCAATGGCATCCAGAACACCTCTGTCAGCTGGGAAGGCAAGTAACTGGCATCTGCTGGTCTTTTGCTCCCAGGTTGCATTTCAAAATGGCCTTCTCCAAAATGTCTTTGGCCTTCTGTCTCTCTTAGCTTCTCTCAGCTCTCTGCTTGGTTCTCCTGGGGCATTTCTCTCCAAGCATCAGGGAGTCCTCTCTTAGCTTCTCCAGGGCAAACTCTGGACTTCATCTCTTGGCTTAGAATCTCCAAATGTCCTTCTGTCTGCATCTCCAAGTGTCTCCAAGCATCAGGGTCTGTGTCAGTGTTCCAGTTTGCTAATGCTGCTGGAATGCAAAACACCAGAAATGGATCAGCTTTTATAAAGGGAGTTTATTTGGTTGCAAAGTTGCAGTCATAAGGCCATAAAGTGTCCAAGGTAAGTCATCAACAATTGGGTACCTTCCCTGGAGGATGGCCAATGGTGTCCAGAACACCTCTGTTAGCTGGGAAGTCACGTGGCTGGCATCTGCTCCAGAGTTCTGGTTTCAAAATGGCTTTCTCCCAGGATGTTCCTCTCTAGGCTGCAGTTCCTCAAAAATGCCACTCTTGGGGCATTTTTCCTCTCTTAGCTTCTCTGGAGCAAAAGTCTGCTTTCAACTGCCATCTTCAAACTGTTTCTCATCTGCAGCTCCTCTCTCGGCTCCTATGCATTCTTCAAAGTGTCCCTCCTGGCTGTAGCAATATATAGTGAGTTTATATAGTGCTCTAGTAAACTAATCAAGGCCCATGCTGAATGGGCAGGGCCACACCTCCACAGAAATTATCCAATCATAGTCATCACCCACAGTTGTGTGGTTTGCATCTCCATGGAAACACTCAAAGAATTACAATCTAATCAACACTAATACATTTGCCCTCACAAGATTACATCAAAGATAATGGCATTTTGGGAGACATAGTACATTCAAACTGGCATAGTCAGCTCTTAGATTCTCCCAGGGGCAAACTCTGGATTACATAACTTAGTTTCTCCCCAAAATGTCTTTCTCAGCTTTTCTAAGCTTCTCCTCTCTGAGCCTTCTTAAAGGACTCCAGTGATATAATAAAGACCCAACCCAAATGGGCAGAGTAACAGCTCCATAGAAATAGTTTAATCAAAGGTCTCACCCACAGTTGGGTGAGTCACATCCCCAGGGAAACACTCAGTCAAAAGTTTCCACCCAAAAAGATTGGGTTAAAAGATCATGGCTCTTCTAGGGTCCATAACAGTTTCAAACTGGCACACTACATATTTATAAAAGAGGGAATACACAAGAAGAAGTAACAATCATAAACATTTATGCCCCTAACCATGGTGCCCCAAAATACACAAGGCATACACTGGCAAAACTGAAAGGAGAAATAGAAGGTTCTACAATAATATTTGGAGACTTCAATACACCACTTCCATCAATAGATAGAACATCTTGATGGGATCAATAAAGAAACAGAGAATATGAATAATATGATAAAAGAACTGGAGCTAACAAACATACACAGAACTTTGCATCCCCAAACAGCAAGATATACATTCTACTCAAGGGATCATGGATCATTCTCCAGGATAGACCACACATTGGGTCAGAAAAACAAGTATCAACAAATTTAAATCAATAGAAATTATGCAAAGCACTTTCTCTGACCATAATGGAATGAAGCTGTAAATCAATAACAAGCAGACAATTAGAAAATTCACAAATATATGGAAGCTAAACAACATGCTCTTAAACAATCAGTGGGTCAAAGAAGAAATTACAAGAGAAATCAGTAAATATCTTGAGTCAAATGAAAAGGAGAACACAACATATCAAAACTTATGGAATGCAGCAAAGATAGTGCTGAGAAGGTAATTTATAGCCCTAAATGACTACATTTAAAAAGAAGAAAGAGCTAGAATCAAAGACCTAACTGCACACCTGGAAGAACTAGAAAAAGGGCAACAAACTAATCCAAAAGCAAGCAGAAGGAAAGAAATAACAAAAATTAAAACAGAAATAAATGAAATTGAGAATTAAAAACACTAGAGAGAATTGACAAAACCAAAAGTTGGTTTTTGAGATCAATAAAATCAACAAACCCTTAGCTAGACAACAATGAAAAAAGAGAGAAGATGCAAATAAATAATATCAGAAAAGAGAGGGTCATTACTACTGACCCCACAGAAATAAAAAGGATCATAAGTGGATACTATGTGCATCTTTATGCCAATAAATTAGACAATTTAGATGAAATGGACAAATTCTTAGAAACACATGAACAACCTACACTGATTAGAGAAGAAATAGAAGACTTCAACAGACCAATCACAAGTAAAGAGATTGAAGCTGTTATCAAAACCTCCAAACAAAGAAAAGCCCAGGACCAGGAGGCTTCATAGGGGAATTCTACTAGTAATCTGAAGAAGAATTAATACCAATCCTTCTCAAACTCTTCCAAACAATGAAAAGGAGGAACACTACCTAACTCATTCTATGAAGCCAGCATCACTCTAACACCAAGGCCAGGAAAAGACACTATGAGAAAAGAAAATTACAGATCAATTTCTTTTATGAATATAGATGCAAAAATCCTCAACAAAATACTTGCAAATTGAATCCAACAGCACACCAAAAGAATTATACATTGTGATCAAGTGGGTTTTATCCCAGTTATGCAAGGGTGGTTCAACACAAGAAAATCAATTAATGTAATAAACCACATTAACAAATCAAAGAGGAAAAACCACGCGATCATCTCGACTGATGCAGAGAAGGCATCTGACAAAATCCAGCATACTTTCTTGATGAAAAGACTTCAAAAGATAGGAATAGAAAGAGGCTTCCTCAACGTGATAAAGGGTATATATGAAAAAAGCCTAGCTAACATTGTACTCAATGGCAAAAAAACTGAAAGCTTTCCCTCTAAAACATGGAATAAGAAAAGGATGCCCACTTCAGATAGCTTTTCAACATGAAGATAGCACTGAACCAAGAGTCAGAAGACTTTGCTGGAGTCTGCTCTGGTCTGAGTTAGGACAAATTTCTTCACCTCTAAAGGCCTTTGTTTCATGTCTGACCAAAAAAAAAAAAAAAAAAAAAAAAGGATGGGCTGGGTGTCCACATGCTGTCTCAGATCCCCTTCCTGGACTAAAATTCTATGAGCAGCAGTCAACCTAAGCCTGAAAGCTGCCTTCCTGAGAACAGGAAATCCCTGCTCACCTACCTTCCAGGTGCCGTGTGCCCCTCCAGAAATCATCTCTGAACACCAGTGTCTCCCTACTTTCTCCAAAAGGCAAGTCCTTATTCTATGCACAGAATACTCTGCCAGACCAGTGTCATGCATACAAGTCCTGCCAGGTCCAAGGAGCAAAATGGAACTCTTGGCTGAAGCTCAGAAATGACCTACAGATATGTCTTTGCCAAGTGGCAGTACTTGAGAGATGGTCGTGGGAGGAAGGCCTGTGGACCAGGTTGAAGGGAGGAGGCAAGAGGGGAGGTGCCCAGGAAGAGAAGGGGGCAAGCACTTGGACCTCAGGTTCTCCAACCTCAGAAATGGAGGCAACCTGGATGGAAAACTCCTTCCAGCAAGGCCTCAGAGTCCTGAACTGAACCCTGAATCTTCTCCCTGCAACCTGCTTTCCCACCTTAGTTGATGGAAACTCCATCCTTCCATACAGCCAGGCCAAGAAACAGCATTCTCTGACAGTGGTGTTTTCCTCAGTCCCAATATCCAATTAGTCAGCAATTCATGTTTTCTCAACAGTCAAGTGCG
Organism: Choloepus didactylus; assembly: GCF_015220235.1. Lineage (NCBI taxonomy): Eukaryota > Metazoa > Chordata > Mammalia > Pilosa > Megalonychidae > Choloepus > Choloepus didactylus. The sequence continues at coordinate 117,270,076 of NC_051308.1, forward strand.
GACACTAATTGTTGCAGCCCAAGAGGGCCATGCCAGTCCAGAGGCCAAAGAAGACAACAAGCATTTTCTGATACATAAACTTTTATTCAGGGCTTACTTACAGGGTGAGAAGTTGTGGAGAGATCATGACGGCTCTTTCAGGCCGGGCAGGCATCACGTTCATAGGGAAGACGACCCAGCAATGCAAAGACAGAAAGCCTTCTATAAGGGTTTAAGACAAAGGCCTTCCTAAGGGTAGGGGGAGCATAGATGCGGGAACAGGTCACTTTGACCTGGAAGGTGGTGCAGGAAGGACTAGAATAACACTTGAACAGTTACATTTTGCTCTTGTTGTGAGACCAAGAGCCTCTCACTTCCTGCCTGCTTGCATGAAGTTACACTTTAAGGTCAATTTTATCTTTTTTCTCTTTACTGGCTTAGAAAGACAATAGGTTAAACATTTAGCTGCCTAGGTCATGCAGACTGCTGTGCACCCAAGATCTGCAGGCCTGTTTTGCTCAGGCCATGGGTTGCCACACTAATCTACACCAGTGTTTCTCAACCTGGGCACCACTGATATCTTTAGATCAGACAATTCTTTGTTGGAGGGCCCTCCTGTGAATTGCAGGGTGTTTAGCAACATCAATGGAGAATCCTCTCTTGTTGGAGGAGGGGGATGTTGGAGAGATCAAAGGCAAGAGAAGAAATCCTATGAGATTTCCAGATCTAAATTACCAAGAAGTCAATCTCTGGAACTGGGCCCTCCTGTGGCTGGTGAAGATGAGTCAAGTCTGGTCTCCAGTTGGCCATAGTACGCAAAACATACAACATTGCACACCTACCAGTGAATAAGCAATTCTCAGACTTCCCAGTTGGTAGCACTTGAACTTCCCTACCCAGGATTTCTGTGGGTTCCAAGGAGGCAAGTGAATACATTTTGGTTTTCAACTGCCCTTATTGGAAGAAATGATCATATGTGAAGGAAATAGGAAAACTATCAGAAAAGGGTGGTTGAGACTCTCTGAAATAAACACCCCTCTCAATTTTAATTGCAGTTTCCCAGGTAGACACCCCCCCAACCACCACCAGCTTGGGTTCATTTTAATTTTAGTGTATAGCTGATGGAAACTAACATGAATCTGGAAATTCACAGAAGATTTGAAGTATATTAGTCATTTTTATTTAAATATGCATTCCAAAAACCCAAACACATAACAAACAAGTCAAGCTCACCTAAGCCATATTTATAAAGATGGTAAAGAAGAATTATACATAAAAAAATACCATTAAAGGCTTTTAAATAAATTTTGCTCTCACTAAACTTCATTCTCTTTCTCCAAAATCTGACATCCACTGCCAGCCCCTAAAATCATTACTCTGATTTTAGCCTAGTCTTACCCCACTCCCTGTCTCAATCTCTCCCCTATCTTCTTTCAGAAAAGTCAGCCCTCCTTCAGCCTTCAATTTGCAAATCAAGCCCGTTAATCAGTATGGCAAATTAGGGATCCTCCATAGGACTCCATTGCCCTTGAAAGAAGAGGAAATCGTAAATAACACAAATCTTTGTGCATTTCACAGGTAAACATAACAAACAAATTAAAAAATGTTCCTAATAGCAAAGGCCTAGAAAATGGATTTTATTTTATTTTATTTTCAGGAAAAATACAGACACGGTGCTGTTTTGAAGGCATTTTGACTCTTTATCAGCCCTGCAGACAACTAGAGATTTATTCTTCCCTTTGGATCCCTAGAGGATCTTTGGCCACAAAGGGGCAATGAGTACATGTAAAAGTATGTGTCCCTTGCCTTTATGCGGTGTATCACTGCAAAGGAGAGGCTAAACCTGCTTATAATTGTGCCTAAGGGTCTCCCCCTGAGTGCCTCTTTGTTGCCCTCTCTCTAGCTAAGCCAACTCTGCAGGTGAACTCACTGCCCTCCCCGCTACATGGAATCTGACTTCCAGGGGTGTAAATCTCCCTGGCAACGCAGGATATGACTTCCGGGGATGAATCTGGACCTGATATCGTGGGATTGAGAACATCTTCTTGACCAAAAGGGGATGTGAAATGAAACGCAATTAAGTTTCAGTGGCTGAGAGATTCCAAATAGAGTCAAGAGGTCACTCTGGTGGGCATTCTTACGCACTATATAGATATGACTTTTTAGGTTTTAATGCATTGGGATAGCTAGAAGCAAATACCTGAAAGTACCAACTGCAACCCAGTAGCCTTCACTCTTGAAGACGATTGTATACAATGTAGCTTACAAGAGGTGACATTGTGATTGTGAAAGCCTTATGGATCACACAACCTTTATTCAGTGTATGGATGGATGAGTAGATAAATGGGGAAAAAAACTAAATGAAAAATAGCGTGGGATGGGGGGATGATTTGGGTGTTCCTTTTTATTTTTATTTTTTATTCCTATTCTGATTCTTTCTACTATAAGGAAAATGTTCAGAGATGGATTGGGGTGATGAATGCACAACTATATGATGGTACTGTGAACAATTGATTGAACAATTGATTGTATGGTATGTGAATATATCTCAATAAAATTGAATAAAAAAATAAAAATAAAAAAAGCATGTGTCCCACTCTGAAACAAGAGGGATTAAGTGACAGCATATCTTCCTCTGTGGATGGTTACATCAGTTTTTACATATTTCAAATTGTATTCAGCTGTATGAAAAAGAAGAGCAAAACTGGAAGACTTGTATACTATAACCTGTGAGAGACAAAGTTGTGTCCTAGAGGCATCAGGCCACATAAGTAGAGAAATGGACTGAGTTGAGAGGCCTGAAACTGATGCACATGACTATGGTTGACTGTTTTTCAATAAAAGCAGTTCAATGGGAAAAGAAATAGTTTCAATAAATGGTGCTGAAACAACTGGTTATAGATACTGGGGGAATATTAAACCTTAATTTCTACTTCACATGACACACAAAGCTTATTTGAGGTGCATCCTAGCTGCAAAAACAGACATGTTAATCCTATAAAAGCATTTAAAGAATATCTTTGTGACTCAGTAGAAGGCAAGATTTAATAAACAGGATGAAGAAAGTGTAAGTATAAAAGAAAGAATTGATAAATTGGCTCATCAATATTAAAAATATCTTCCTATCAAAAGATACCATTAAGAAAGTGAAACGGCAAGCCACACACAGGGAGCAAATATTCACAAAAACACATTCAACTACAAGCCTGTATCTATTACGTATAATGAGCACCTCCAATGTGGTAATAAAAATATCAAACCACCAAAGTTCTGTAAATGGGTAAAAGACAAGAGATGCTTCAGAAGGAAATATACACAATTAACCTTATATAAGAAGACACATCAAAGAGTGCCCAGTGTTAGCAGTTATCAGGGACATGGATATTAAAACCACAGAGAGATACCACCACTCTCAGTAGAGTGGTTCAAATTATAAAGACTGAAAACACCCAACCTTGGTGAAGAAGTGGAACAACCACAACTCTTACACCTTATTCATGGGAATGTAAATGGGTACAATAACGTTTGGAAAGTTTTGGCGGATTTTATAAAGTTTAGCATATAAGTTTGGCATATACTTCTCTTTGATACCAGGAATTCCTCACCTAGGTATTTTTCCAAGAGAAATGAAAATATACATCCACAAAACTGCTCATGGAATGAATGTTCATTGCAAATGTCCATTCTGTGGTGAATGGCATAGCAGTTCTGGTATACCATTCAGTGGAATATTGATCATTAATGAAAATGGAATTAGTGCTGGATCAATACAGTCATAAAAGGTTATGTTAAGTCTGTCTCTGCGGTGCAGTCTTTTAGTACCTTCGGTTGGTACCTTTGGCTGTTAACTGAAAGGTTGGTGGTTCAAGCCCACCCAGGGATGAGCTGGGCCTTTTAATATGCAAGGTGTTTGCACTGCTTTCTACTTAGCACATTCTCTGGTAATGCTAAGAGAGATCTTGTCTTTTGCATCTTCCACACAAAAAGGCTACCAAAATAAAGTCCTCTGGGATACTCCAAGAATCATCCGGAAGAAACATGGAATACTGTGCTCCTGGGGACGTGGAATCATTACTTTCGCCCTCCACACTTTTTTTTAAACAAAGGAATCTTTATTTTGTTTGTACTATTCTTTATTTGGCCCTTCCCAATACTTTTGAAGTTAACTTGATCCTATGTTTTATGATTACAAGTCATGCTACACTCGTCTATATTCTATACATACTTTTGACTAAATGTGGAAGTATTTCTATATGGTATTGTTCTGGAAGGGCAATTGTTCCTTCTTAGTATTAACCTTTTTTTTTTTTTTAATGATTACATTTCTTAAAATGTAAGTATTTCACTTTATTTTCTGACAGTTTTTTTTTTGTCTTGTTATAGAATTCTAGGTTGCCTTTTTTACTTCTTCAGTAAATTAAAGATGTTTCTCCACTGTCTTTTCTCTAGTATTGCTCTGTTGAGAGATGTGGTGAAATCCTTATATTTGTTCCACATTGTATTCATTTCTTAGGGCCACCATAATAAACTGCTACAAATTGGGTGGCATATAACAGTTCCAGCTAGAACAGTTAAGCAAGAAAAAGAAATAAAAGGCATCTAAATTGGAAAGGAAGAACTAAAACTCTCACTGTTTGCAGATGACATGATCCTATATGTAGAAAGTCCTGAAAAATTTACAACAAAGCTACTAGAACTAATAAACGAGTTTAGCAAAGAGGCAGGGTACAAGCTCAAAGTGCAAAAAGTCAGTAGTGCTTTTCTATACACTAGTAAGGAGCAATCTGAGAAGGAAATCAATGAAAAAATTCCATTCACAATAGCACTCAAAAGAATCAAATATAAAGGAGTAAATTTAACCAATGTTGTAAAGGACCTTGTTCTAGTTTGCTGATGCTGCTGGAATTCAAAATACCAGAGATGGATTGGCTTTCATAAAAGGAAGTTTATTTGGTTACAAAGTTACAGTCTTAAGGCCATAAAGTGTCCATCAGCAATCAGGTACCTTCACTGGAGAAAGGCCATTGGCATCCGGAAAACCTCTGTTAGCTGGGAAGGCACGTGGCTGGTGTTTGCTCCAAAGTTCTGGTTTCAAAATGGCTTTCTCCCAGGATGTTCTTCTCTAGGCTGCAGTTCTTCAACAGTGTCACTCTTAGTTGCCCTTGGGGTGTTTGTCCTCTCTTAGCTTCTCCGGAGCAAGAGTCTGCTTTCAATGGCTGTCTTCAAACTGTCTCTCATCTGTAGCTACTCTCTCAGCTTCTATGCATTCTTCAAAGTGTCCCTCTTGGCTGTAGCAAGCTTGCTCCTTCTGTCTGAGCTTATACAGTGCTCTAGTAAACTAATCAAGGCCCATGCTGAATGGGTATGGAAACTATCCAATCAGAGTCATCACCCACAGTTGGGTGGCTTGCATCTCCATGGAAACACTCAACAAATTACAATCTAATCAACACTGATACATCTGCCCACACAAGATTACATCAAAGATAATGGCATTTGGGGGACATAATACATTCAAACTGGCACAGACCTATACACAGAAAACTACAAAACATTGCTAAAGAAATCAAGAAAGACCTATATAGATGGAAGGGCATACTGTGTTCATGGATTGGAAGACTAAATATAGTTAAGATGTCAATTCTACCCAAAATTATTTATAGATTCCATGTAATGCAAATTAAATCCCAAAAGCTTACTTTGCAGAATTAGAAAAACCATGATGTTTTGACAATTGTAGCTTTGTAGTAAGCTTTAAAATTAGGAAGTTTTAAAATTGGGAATCCTCCAACTTAATTCTTTTTAAAGATGGATTTGGCTATTTGGAACCCCTTATCCTTCCACATGAATTTGAAGATAGGCTTTACCATTTCCACAAAGCAAGTGGTTGGAATTTTGGTTGAGAGTGTAAATTTCCTCAGGTAGAACTGGCATCTTAACAATATTTAATCTTCCAGCCCATGAACATGAGATGCCTTATTTATCTAAGTTCTTCTTTAATTTCTTTCAGCAAGTTGTATGGTATTCTGTGTACATTTATACACTTGGTTTAAGTTTATTCCTAGATGTTTGATTATTTTGGTTACAATTATAAATGGAATTGTTTTCTTGACTTTCTTCTCAGACAGTTCATTGACAGACGCACTACTGACTTCTGAGTATTGATCTTGTACCCAACCATCTTAATTTTAACTTCACTTTCCCTGCTAAATGCCCCAGGATTGGACCATTTTAGCTTCATTACACAGTTGGTGGAACCTAAATGGGTCTGAGAGATTCATTAATGCATGTATGAAGGGTTGCAATCATTTTTATTTAAACATACATTCCATAAAACACATAAGAAATAAGTCGACTTCATCTGTGCCATATTGACAAGAATGAATAAGAAAAATTATATATAAACAAATGAAAAATGTCATAGAATGGCATTTATATATCTGCTGTTAACACTAACGTTCAACTTCGCTGGATATTCCCATCCAATCTTCTCTTTCTCCAAAACCTGACATCCACTGCTAGACGTTATAATCAATATTCTGGGTCTTCCCTACTTTTCCCCACTCCATAGCTCAGGTTCTCATGCATCTTCTTTCAAAAAAGACTTGTGGCAACCCATAGCCTGAGCAAAACAGGCCTGCAGATCTTTGGTGCAGAGCAGTCTGCATGACCTAGCAGCCAAATGTTTAACCTATTGCGGGACACTGTTATCGAGTTCCAACTTGGCGGGCCTGGGCCAGGGGAACTGATCAGCCCCTAGGAAAGGTAGTGGGGCACGGGTGGTAGCGCCCTCCACGGCCCCCCGGGCCTGAGAAAGTGGAGCCGAATGCAGGCCCCATTTCCTCACCCCAAAGTACAACCATTGGGGAGGGCTTGCCGGAGAAACCCCCCCCCCCATGCCTTACCCGCACCCTCCACCCTCTTCGTTACCGAAGCAACTCCCGCCCCTTTTCAATCAACCTCCGCGCCCTCTCAGAACCAATCCAAGCCTTTAACCCTTACAGCTACCCCACCCTCTAAACCGCCCGATATAAGCTTGTACTCTCCCCTAATAAACTCTCTTGGCTTCCTCACCCTCAAAGAAACGTGTCCCGCCTGTTCCTTTTTCGCCGCCCTCCATACTTTGCACGCCACCGCCGGGGACCTGGCCAAGTCCCCCGCCTCGCCCTCGCCTCCGGGAAAGAGCCCCCGCCGCCGGTACCCTCCGAGCAGTCCTGAGAGCCTAGGATTTAGGATTTAGCAACCGGCCGCCACCCCCCCCCCCAGACGAATCAACTACGACCGCAACCTATTGTCTTTCTAAGCCAGTAAAGAGAAAAAGGGAAAATTGACCTTAAAATGTAACTTTATTGGAAGCAGGCAGGAAGTGAGAGGCTTTTAGTCTCACAAAAAGAGCAAAATGTAATTGTTCAACTGTTATTCTAGTCCTTCCTGCACCACCCCCAGGTCAGAGTGACCTGTTCCTGCATCTATGTTCCCCCCACCCTTAGGAAGGCCTTTGTCTTAAACCTTTATAAATGGCTTGCTGTCCTTTTGCATCACTTGGTCCTTTTCCCTCCCAATGCTACGCCTGCCCGGCCTGAGAGAGCCATCATGATGTCTCCATGACTTCTCACACTGTAAGTAAGGCCTGAATAAAAGTTCATGTATCAGAAAATGCTTGTTGTCTTCTTTGGCCTCTGGACTGGCATGGCCCTCCAGGGCTGCGACAAGACTGCTCTCCTTCAGCCTCTAATTTGCAGCATCATATATAGCAAAAAGCTTAGCAATTAGGGACCTTCCATAGGACTTTAGCTCCCTTGAAAAGAGAGGTCAGCAATGGCTCTGACTCCTCGACTTGGTTTGCTGGTAAACTGCTTTATTAGGCAGTTATAGAGGTGACTAGGGGCGCAATACCCATGATGGTGGGAGCGGCTGGTTAAGGTCGTCGAGTGCTACATGCAGGCAGCTTGTGAGCTGCGCAGAAATGGAAGTGTCATCAGTGCCATGAGCAGAAGGTAGGCGTAAAAATTAACACCATAAGGTCAAAACGATGATATGTGTCACAGTAAAACCCCACAACCAGACAAAGGATGGTATCGTTCACCTGCTTCTACCCCCAACGTAGACACCGCACAAGTTTACTGTTTTCCAGTCTATCCTCCCAAGAGCTATGGAGATAAATATTGTGTCCGTTGTAACCCTAACGGAGAGCGAGACCCAAAGAGGTGAAATTGAGTGACCTGACAGAGAGAGCCTGTGCAGTATGCAGATGAGCCAGTGCAGTGGCTGTGGGTCTGGTAGGAGAAATACTATGATCACGAAAGTGGTTATTTATTCCAAGGGAAAGCTGATCCATCGCACCCCGGGCTTTGCTGACCTCTGCGATTTCCCCACGTGGGGGAAACTGCATAATTTGTGTTGGTGAGGGGTCATATGCTCGCTTTCTCCCGGAACTCTTCAGCCTTGCAAGTTTTTGCCCTCCCCGCCCCCCAAAAGACGTTCTTGCTTGAGGAAGGACTGCATCCAGAACACTTCCCTGAGCGGGAATCGAACCCGGGCCGCGGCGGTGAAAGCGCCGAATCCTAACCACTAGACCACCAGGGAGCTACAATTTACCTTTTGAGTCTTTTCTTGTGATTTCAGGGGGCAGTGCACTGAGCTCTGGGAAGCCCCACCACCACCTGCCCTCCAGGTCACATCTGCCTCTCCAGGAATCCTCCCGAAAGCGGTTTCCTTTCGCCTTTCTCCAAAACGAGTCCGCACGCAACGCAACGAGCGGTCTGCCGGGCCACTGTAGTGCCCGTGAGGGTAAATGTCAGGGTGAGAAATTGGAGGCGGCAGCGCGTAGAGAAATGTCAGCCCGAGCCAGGCCAGTGGGTCATGTTAGGGGAGGGGAGGCGCCCAGGGAGAAAAGGGGATAAAAGGGGAAGAGCACCTAGAACTCGGTGTCTCCAACTTTAAAAAAAAAAAAAAGAGTGAGATGGATGCAGAAACGGAGACAGCCTGAATGGAAAACTCCTTCCAGTAAGAACTCGGGGTCCTGATCTCTGGACCTTCTCCCTACAACCTGCTGCACCAGCAGATTTCCCACCTTAGGTGATGGAAACTCCATGATACGCTCAGTCCAACACACGAAGAGTTCTCTTTCACGCTAGTATTTTCTTCAGACCCAATATCCAATTAGTCAGCAATTCATGTTTTCTCGTTGGTCAAGTGTGGAGACAGTGATTTACACACACCAGGGCTTCTCAACCTGGGCACTATTGATAGTTTCGGATCGGATAGTTCTTTCTTGGGGGGGGGTGCATTTTAGGGTGTTTAGCAACATGCCTGGCTTCTGCTGTACTCGATGCCAATGGAAATCCCCACCCCAAGCCCAATTCGTGACAACCAAAAATGTCTCCAGACGTTGTCTAATGTCCCAGAGGCGGGGAGTGGGGGTGGGAGTGAGGATGGGGGAGTGCAAAACTGCCTCATGTTGAGAACCACTAATGGATATGAACAATCTGAACTTGTGCAAGCGACTCTCCTGATAACCGCGCAGGGATCGATTCAACTCGCGACACGCGCAGCTAAAACAGCTTTGAGACTTTAATCTCGTAATCATGGGATTCTCTGCCGTTAGGACTTCTTTTGAGGTTCTGTGCTCTAAATCAGCCTCTTTGAAGACTGTCCTCGAAGGTCAGGTGGAGGGCTGGGTCCCCGGAGCGAGGTTCCTCTCGCCCTTTCTGGAACTTCACACCTCTTTCGGTTCGATCTGCCGAGAAGCTTTAGGGGCCATTTTATTCGTCTTTCCCCGGCATCCCAGAGGAGTACAGGAGCGGTGCACCGGGAGAAAGTGCTTAGAATGTGGTGCCCTCTCCCCTTCCTCTCCCCCAGCACATGCTGCCTGCCGGGCTCCACAATCGGATCAGCCTAAGCTCCGGCGACGTCCGTGAGGGGAGAGACACGTAGGGGGAAATCATCTGTCCCCTTCCGTCCTGTCCACGAGGGTACTCAAAAATGGGTCCTGATACAAAAACAAAACAAAACGAAACAAACAAAAAACCAGGGGAATCCTCTCGTGTTGAGAGAGGGTTAGTGGGAGAGAGATCAAAGGGAAGGTAAAAAGATCCTATCAGATTTCCGGATATAAAGTTACCTTGAGGTCCACCTGTTCTGGAACCTGATCCTCCCGTGGCTGGTGAAGGTGAGTCGAGTCTCAGTCTCCAGTTTGCCAAAGTACACAAAGCAGACGATCATGGCCCTGATACCAGTGAGTATGCAATCTCCAGACTTCTCAGTTGGTAGCAGTTGAATTTCCCTACCAAGGACGCAACCGAATACCTTTGGTTTTCAACTGTCCCTGTTTGAAGATAGGACGGGGGGTGAAGGAAATAGGGTAACCACCACAGTAGGGAAAGCAACTGTCTGAAACTGTCACAGACGTACAACACACACCGTTAATTTTAATTGCACTTTCCCAGGTAGACTGCCTGACATTGGGCCCATTTTGCTCTCAAATGCACAGTAGGTGGAAACTAACATGAATCTAGGAGTTCACATGAATATTTGAACTATAATGGTCACTTTTATTCAAATATGCATTCAAAAAAAAAAAATGAAACCCTCATAACAAGTGCACCAAGTTCATATATGCCATATTTACAAAGATGGGAAAAAAGAATTATGTATAAACAAATGAAAAATGTCATAAAAGCTTTTAAATATCTGCTGTTTCCACTGAAGTTCATATTCCATGAATATGCCCATCCAGTCTCTTTCTCCAAAATCTGACATCCATTGCTGGGCCCTGTGGGGAACCAAGCTTTTCATGTCACTTAGACCATGTCCGGGGTGGTGGCCTGGAATGCTGGGTCACAAGCCTGCATGGAATGCCGTGTAGGCACACCCTGTAAAGATGTGTGTCTTGTGACTATGACAGCAGCGTTAACCATTGACCGCAGATTGTTCCTTCTTACCTGCAGCAGGATGTAAAGATTAATATCTGAGAGACCCTAACTGCTTTTGATCACGTAGTGTAGTCTTGCTTTGTGTAACAAACGAATGAATAACTGGAGCACAGGTGCATCAGCACCCACTTAGCATGAGATGCAGTGGGTCCCCTGCTCCCTTAAATCTTAACTTTGTGTCTGTCTCATTTCAGCGTCACCCTGTCAGCAACAGGGCCCTAAAATCATTATTTTGATTCTAGTCTAGTCTTCCCACACCCCCTATTTCACTCTCTCCCCCATTTTCTTTCAAAAAAAAAGTCAGCCTCCAATTTGTAGCATCACACCCAACCACCAGCTTAGCAAATTACAAACCCTCCACAGGATGCTATCTCACTGGAAAGACAAGGAAATTTTAAATAACACAAAGCTTTGCACATTTCAGGGTTAGAAATAATTAAAGAAAATTGTTCCTAAGATCAGAGACCTGAAAATGAGCTATTTATTCATTTTTTCTGGAAAAATTGAGATTCAGTGCTAAATATGGCAGACATTTTGCCTTCTCTCACCCCTACAGACAGCTGGAGATTCATTCTCCCTAGGGTAGGATAGAGAGGAGAGTGAATGAGAGAAGGGTAGGGGGGGGTAATGTGGGGAGGCACAGGGCCAGTGGCTGTCAAAGATCAGAGCAGGCAACTATTATCAATGTTTTCACTGTATAAGGAAGATTTCTGGGAGGCCAGGACATGGGTAGCTGCCAAGCTTTCTGGGGTCAGGAGATGCAGATGAGATTTCAAAGGCTTCAAAAATGAAAACAAAAACTTCTTATGTTCCTAGAAAGTAATTTAGGAGAATACATGGATATATGCACAATCCTGGGGTAGAAAGATTTCTTAGAGAACACAAAAGGTCTTCTGCTTAAAATTTTTAAGAATTTAAATCTATAAAAGAAAAGAGGAAGACAGATTGGATTACATTAAATTTAAAGGCTTCTGCTTATCCAAAATCACCATAAAAAAGTGAAAGTTCTAGCCACAGACTAGAAATAGCTATTTGCAATAAGCATATCTGAAACATGACTCAAATCTTGAATCCATATAGAGAACTTTCAGAACCCAATAATAAAAAGCCAAGCCAATTAAAAGTGGGCTTTCTTCACAGAGGAGGATTTCTCAATGACCAAAAGGCCTGAGAAAATATGCCCAACATCATTATTCATTAGGGAAACACAAATTTAAAACCACATGAGAGGAGGCAGGGCAAGATGGCGGCATAGAGAGGAGTGGAAGCTAACTAGTCCCCCTGGAACAACTACAAAAAACCAGAAACAACTGGTAAATAATCCAGAATAACTGCGGGGGGACAAACGAGACCATCCACTCATCATACACCAACCTGAATTGGGAGGAATGCCCGAGAACACAGCATAAAATCTGTTAAGTAAAACCTGCAGGTCTAAGTCGTGAGACCCCCTCCCCCATAGCCCGAGCTGCAAAGCCTCGTGGTGCCAGAGAGAAGCTCTCTCCCAGCAAGCGAATATAGCTCAGCTGAGCTCCAACTGGGGTTTTAAGTAGCGAGTGTGAACTGCTCACTACAGGTACTCATCCCCAAAAAACAGACAGAGGCTTTGGGTGATGACTGACCTTGGAGAGCCAGAGGGTCGCCTTGGACTGGGTCTGAAGGGGACTATCTGTTTCTTTTTCCGCTCAGTGGAGAAAGCCCCAGTCATTTTCAGTTTCCAGGGCTGTGACTCTGGGAAGGGTGGAGACACCACAAGCAGAGAGCCAGACCATTGAAATGCTAATGACCTCTACCTGGGGGGTCTGTCTTCTCTAGGAGGAAAGGGGTGGGGCTCTTTCCATTCAGAACCAGACCCCAGAGCCTGGGGGAACAGGGCCAAACCTCCTCACAACAGTCAAGAATTATAGGCTAACAGGCATCACCTGCTGGGCAGAAAAGCACAGTGACCTGAGGCATCAAAGGGTGGAGCAATTTTCTAAGACACACCTGCAGGGAAACCAGATACTGAATATTTCTTCCCTCTGGAACCTGAGCCTGTTCTGGTCTGGGAAAACCTGATTTGGATAACCAAGGAAACCATGCCTAGACAACAGAAAATTACAACCTACGCTAAGAAAAACAAAGTTATGGCCCAGTCAAAGGAACAAACGTACACTTCAACTGAGATACAGGAATTTAAACAACTAATGCTAAATCAATTCAAAAAGTTTAGAGAAGATATTGCAAAAGAGAGAGAGGCTGTAAAGAAAACACTGGGCATATATACGGCAGAAATCAAAAGTTCAAAAAAACAACTAGTAGAATCTATGGAAATGAAAGGCACAACACAAGAGATGAAAGACACAATGGAAACATACAACAGCAGATCCCAAGAGGCAGAAGAAAACACTCAGGAACTGGAGAACAAAACACCTGAAAGTCTACATGCAAAGAAGCAGATGGAGAAAAGAATGAAAAAATTTGAGCAACGTCTCTGGGAACTCAAGGATGAAACAAAGTACAATAATGTACGTATCATTGGTGTCCCAGAAGGAGAAGAGAAGGGAAAGGGGGCAGAAGCAATAATAGAGGAAATAATCAATGAAAATGTCCCATCTCTTATGAAAGACATAAAATTACAGATCCAAGAAGTGCAGTGTACTCCAAACAGAAGAGATATGAATAGGCCTACGCCAAGACACTTAATAATCAGATTATCAAATGTCAAAGACAAAGAGAGAATCCTGAAAGCAGCAAGAGAAAAGCGATCCATTACATACAAAGGAAGCTTAATAAGACTATGTGCGGATCTCTCAGCAGAAACCATGGAGGTAAGAAGGAAGTGGTTTGATATATTTAAGATACTGAAAGAGAAAAACCGCCAACCAAGAATCCTATATCCAGCAAAGCTTGTGGGCAGCCAATTCAGCACCCGGCAGTCAGCCTAGTGGCACGGTCCCTGGGCCTTCAGTACATGTCGTGGTGACCGTTCCGCAAGGCGGAGAATTGAGTGGCACCTATGACTCCTGCCTAAAAGGAATTTGTTTCTTATGCTGTTTCTTATATGTTTCTTATATTCATACTGCCTCTTTTTCTCATTTGGTGTCTTTTGGGCTCTGTGGTGGTGGAATGCTCCCACACCTAGCTACATTAATGAGCCAGCGGCTTACCCTGCATTAGCGTCAGCGTAGTGAAAATGCCTGCTCCTTTCTTAGAAAACAATAGGTCACCCTTTCTGCTCAAAATCCCCTTTCCCAAGCTTTGAAAGAGTTAGCTAGAAGAAACAAAAAGGTAATGATTAGCAGACTCTAAAACATGAACACAAAAAATAGTTACAGGTTGCTTGGTACTAAATAATAGGAACTGCTATGCCTGTGCCCAAGCACTGTGTCTTGCTACGCTTCAAGGAATCTGTCCCTGCAAACCCACTGATCACTGTGTAAGAATAAATAATGTCTGAAATTTAGCCAAACTATTCTAGTATTGTATGCCTAAATGCTAGTGCGTATGTTATAGAAATTTATAAAAATAAAGCTCTGATGCTCTGCTTGGTCGGAGATTTCATCTTTGTACCCGGACACGACAAGGTGTCTGTCTCGTTTTTTCACCGACTCCAGCCCCCCTATCAGGACCCTGCCCGTTGCTGAGGGTTAGGCCAGCCCTCGGCAAAAGCTGTCCTTCATATATGAGGGAGAGCTCAAAATATTTTCTGACAAACAGACAATGAGAGACTTTGTGAACAAGACACCTGCCCTACAGGAAATACTAAAGGGAGCACTGCAGGTTGATAGAAGACAGGAGTGTGTGGTTTGGAACACAATTTTGGGAGATGGTAGCACAACAATGTAAGTACACTGAACAAAGGTAACTATGAATACGGTTGAGAGAGAAAGATAGGGAGCATGTGAGACACCACAAGAAAGGAGGAAAGATAAAGACTGGGACTGTGTAACTTGGTGAAATCTAGAGTATTCAACAATTGTGATAAAATGTACAAATATGTTCTTTTATGAGGGAGAACAAGCAAAGGTCAACCTTAAAAATGGGGAGGCATTGGGGGAGGGAAGCAATCAGCATAAACTAGAGACTGTAACTAATAGAATCATTGTATTATGCTTCCTTTAATGTAACAAAGGTGATATACCAAGGTAAATGCAGATAAGAGGGGGGGATAGGGGAGGCATGCTAGACACTTGACATTGGTGGTATTGTCTGATTCTTTATTCTACTTTGATTTAAGGTTATTTTTCCTTTTGCTGCTTCCTAGCTGTCATTTTTTTTTCCTCTTTCTTTTGCCTCTCTACCTTCTTTGACTCTCCCTCCTGCCTTGTGGAAGAAATGCAGATGCCCTTATATAGATAGTGGTGAAGGTGGTGAATACATAAATGTATGACCATGCAGAGAACCATCGATTATTTACTTGGGATGGAATGTATGGTGAGTGAACAAAACCATATTAAAAAAAAATAATGGGTTGATGACAAAACCTCGAGGGAAATATACTGAGTGAAATAAGCCAGACACATTAGGACAATTATTGCAGGGTCTCACTGATAGGAACTAATTATAATATGTAAACTCATAGACATGAAATATAAGGTACCAAGATGTAGGGTAAGGCTTAAGAATGCGGAGTGGTTGCTTAGTATGAGCAGAATGTTCAATTAGGATGAACTTAAATGTTTGGAAATGAACAGGGGTGTTGGTAGCAAGATGTGAGAATAACTAACAGTGCCGAATGGGGTGTGAATGAGGTGGAAAGGGGAAGCTCAGAGTCATATATGTTACCAGAAGGAAAGTTGGAGGTCTAAAGATGGGAATGTGTAAAACTGAATCCTATGGTGGGCAATGTCCATGATCAACTGTACAAATACTAGAAATCACTTCCATGAACCAGAACAAATGTATGACAACACAATTAGAAGTTAGTAAGAGGGGCATATAGTGAAGAACTATATACCTATTACAAACTATATACTACAGTTAGTAGTATTTCAACATTTTTTCATGAACAGTAACAAATGTACTATACCAATACTACAAGTCAACAATTGAGGGGGGTTGGTTAGGGATAGGGGAGGATTAGAGTTTCCTTTTCTTTTTTTCTTTTTTCATCTTTCACTTTACTTCTTGTCTGGAGTAATGAAAAGTTTCTAAAAATTGAACAAAAATTAAGTGTGATGGATGCACAGCTGTATGAGGGTACCCAGGGGCAAGTGATTGTACACTTTGGATCTTTGGATAATTGTATGGTATCTGAACAATCTCAATAAAAATGAAAAAAAAAATACACATGAGATAATATTGTGTTCTGTCACAATGAGAGAACACCAACTGCTGCAAGAATGTGGAGCCACTGTGACTCTTGTTGCTGGTGAGAAACCATTTTAGAAAGCAGTTGGCAGTTTCTGTTGAAGTTGAAATTACACCTACTTCATGGTCCAGCAATTTCCATACTTGATATACACTCGTGGCAAATGAACATACTGGTCCACAAAAAGAGTCATACAAGAAATTCATAGAGGCCTTCTTTACAATAGACACAACTACAAGTCACCCAATCATCCATCGACTGTGGTGTATTCACACACTGGAATAATACTCGTCAACACCAAATTTAAGTCGTGATAAGCTCAGTGACATGGATACAGTTCCAAAAAGAATGTTCCGTGGGAGGCAGGGTTGTGCGGCGGGGAGGAGTGGGGTGGGGTTGGGCGGAGACATAAAGCAGTACAGGTACATTCATGTGAATTTCTAGAGAAGGCAACGCTAGTCTAGGATGATAGACATCATAACAGTGATTAACTATGCGAGGGAGGGTGGCGATTGCCTGAAAAGGTCCTCTACGAACGTTTCTGGAATTTTCTGTAAGTGGATCTTGGTGATGATTACATTTGACAAAGTGCAATAAGTTGTGAATTATACTTGAATAAATTTAAGAATTTAAATCTATAAAAGAAAAGAGGAAGACAAATTGGATTACATTAAATTTAATAATAATTTCCTGTTAGCATAAAAATTGGGGGACGGGGTGAAGACAAGCCCGTGTAGACCACCGCAAGGTGTTTACATTTTAACGTACGCACGAAAACTCAGTTCTCAGTTCTCATTTCGTGTAAAACAAACCAACAAACCAACAAAAAACTGATACGTGAAAGAAACCTTCCAGCAAAGATAAAGGACTATACCATTTCAGTACTGGAAGATACCAACAAAGCTGAATGCGACGTGGCATATCACCTCTTGCTCAGAAAATGGGCATGGCCAGGATTTCCCTTTGAGGCGGGATTCCCACGATAAAGGAAGCAATATCCAGGAGGAGCATCCATTCGCGCAAAACGACACACCCAACTATGCCGTGACTCGGATTCGAACCGAGGTTGCTGCGGCCACAACGCAGAGTACTAACCACTATACGATCACGGCGCGCCACGAACGAGCAGACGAAGTCCCGTTTTTCTTTGATACTATTGAAGTGAATAGATTCAAACTATTGGGCTGCTTTGTTGT
Source organism: Choloepus didactylus (assembly GCF_015220235.1). Taxonomy (NCBI): domain Eukaryota; kingdom Metazoa; phylum Chordata; class Mammalia; order Pilosa; family Megalonychidae; genus Choloepus; species Choloepus didactylus. The sequence goes on from NC_051308.1 coordinate 117,287,478, forward strand.
TGGACAACTACAGGTCTTCTTTGGTTTTCTCTCTTTCATTTTCTCTCTTCATTTCTCCCTCCCCAACCTGCTCCATCTCCCCAGGATCCGGCCTCGTCTCTCCACAGGCCTGCTGGGACGTCTCCTTTTCCCGTCCACGGATCCCCTTGCTTTCTTTCGCGCTTCTTCACGAAAGCGGAGCTGAAGCGGGAGATCAAGCGCGCAGGCGGTTCGGTGAACCGGAGCAAACCATGGGAAGAGCCTTCGCAGGAGCCCACGGGACCTCCAGCTTCCATTGAGCCCCATCCAGCTCGTTCTGAGGCCGACGAGAACCACTCAACGCCGAGTTGTCAAACGTGTCGAACAACACGAAGCATGGCCCTAACCCGTCTAGCTTCCCGAGGTCTTGGAGCCCGTACAGTTCTGAAGAAACGAGTGGCACCGCCTAGTGGTTAGTGATTGCCCGAGTGTCATTCAGGTAACGAAGGTAGTCGTGTCTCTGTGGCGCAATCGGTTAGCGCGTTCGGCTGTTAACCGAAAGGTTGGTGGTTCGATCCCACCCAGGGACGCTCAGGTGGTTTTAAAATTGCAGGGAGGCTTCTCTTAACTACCCCTTTGTGTTTAACTCTCAGGAAAGAGCACTTCTAAGCAAGGCCAAAGACCCCTCAGACAAGGGTCGTTTTGCCAACAAACTTGGTGTAAGTCTGGGAGCTTGGAAGGATCCCCTTGCTTTCTTTCGCGCTTCTTCACGAAAGCGGAGCTGAAGAGGGAGATCAAGCGCGCAGGCGGTTCGGTGAAACGGAGCAAACCATGGGAAGAGCCTTCGCAGGAGCCCACGGGACCTCCAGCTTCCCTTAATGACTTTGCATTGTTTTGGACCAGGGAAGAGACTGTATTATTTCTTCTCTTTTCTTTTCAGCAGAAAGTGTCAAGTCATTTTTTCCAGGTTGAACTTGGAAGATGTTTAATTCTTAACATTTGCAGAGAACTAGGCTCCTTTTGCTACATTTTTTTCACAGTTGACATGCAAGTAAAAGTGTGGAAATTTTGATGGTTGTTTTGGCAAACATTGATAAGTACTCTTAAAAATTTGGGAAATTTTTAGTAACACCTTTTAGTTGGACACTTAACAACATGAATCATCTATAGCTAGCTATAAGACAAAGTTGATGGGTGTGTATCTGAATTTTAATGCTTCCGAGTTGTAGGCCTCTGTGGTTTCTACCAATGTCCTAAAGAATAAAACTAATATGGCTCTTGTCTATTTACCAAATCAAGCACTAGTTTGAGTTCCTAGAGAAAATTCAAAACAAGAAATGCCACTCCATTTTCCCCTGGGGTCCAGTAAGAAGCAACTTGCTGTTTATTAAACTTCCTAGTGCTGCAGGAGACATGACTTGGCATATGTCTCTTATTTGGAGTAAGGAAACTTGATGGGCAGTTCAGAGTTGTTTTTATACACCCCATGTGCTCTGCTTTGCACAAAAAACTTTTACGGAAAATGATTTTCTGGGGCTTATGCTTGTCAGTGGTATGCTTAAAGATTCACTTATGGAGATTTGTCTGGTTGAATGGAAACCCTTCTATGAAAACTTGGCAGGTTTTATGAACCTAAAGAGAAGACTTAATGTCTCCCTAAATGCCTTTCAGTTATTGCTCAAATTACAAGCTCCTTTGGGGAAACAAGAGCATTAAAATAACTTGAAGATCTATTTTATTGGCAACTTAGAATGCAAAGATTTTTATTTTAAACCTTCTAAAACTTGAAAACAAGTTGCCCTAGGTTAAATAATACAGTTTTCCAAAGCTGAATGTGCTCTTTTGGAGTTGTGTATTTCTGCTTTTGAAATGCAGAAACAACTTCCTGAAACTCTTAGCTGGGACCACTACAGTTTTGATGACATGTGATTAGATGAACTGATCAATCTCAGTTGGTAACCTCCCTCTTTTTTCCTTTGGTAAGGGTTGAAAAAATTCTAGAATAGATGTATTTTGCTAGCCTCACACAGACTATTTCATTCCAAATGTCTCCTGAGAGGCATACAGGAATTCTTCTCACTTGCATACACTTCAGAAATCGGTGTGGAAAGGCTCACCATGCTATGGCCATTCACCAATAGGTAGATGGCCCAGCATTCAGCTGTAAGCCGCCTTCTAATTATTTTGATTAGTTCACTCATGTTGACACCTTCTAGTACAAGGAACTTGATCTTATCCAGTACAGGAAGCAGCTTTTCACCCTCATAATGTTTCTATTATCACCAGGATTTTTGTAGGGTGCTGCTCTATGATAAGTCAGACATCTTCTGCTCTTTGTTCTGAAGATGATTGACTTGTGTCTTTAGTACCACCACTCCAAAACAGACCCATCATAAGCTGGCATCCAGGAACCCAAGCCTCATGCTTGGGTCTCTGGATCCCCCCAAAAGTCAAACCTAGAAGTATGACACTTCTTAAACAAGTACACTTGCACTTTTTGGAAGGACAGAAACTGATTAAAGGAAGGCTGATGAGGCAACATGCAACAAAGTGACCCCCCACCCTCCATGAAGGGGCAAAAAAGTGATTCTGCAGCTACTCCAGAGCGTTCCTTCCTGAGAAAGCGTACTTGTGAAGGCACTAAACTTCCCCTAAGGAACACCAGCCTGCTTCAGACAGGCTCTTGGGAGCTTCTGTAACCAAGAAATTAAGAATTAAAAATAATTAGAATGACCAAATCATTATATAGATGTCTTTTTCTTACTTTCTAGTATATTGTAGTATAGCCAAAAAGAAATACCTGAAATTATTGAAACCCACTGAATTGTAACCCAGATGCCTTGATCTTTGATAATTATTGCATAACTATATAACCTTTATCTTGTGATTGTAAAAACCTGTGTCTGGCCCAGCTTGTACTCCCTTTATCCTGTTTTACAACTTTAGAGTCTTATGATCACAAAAACAGTGCACTAATGTTTATTAGTGAAGGAAGTTGAGTCAGCCCAGAACCAACTAACTGCTGACTACAGTGTTTATACTTGCTATTGTATTGGTTATTTTAGCTTAGTTCTAGGTTAGTTCCACCCCTTCACATGGTACCATAGTTTTTTATACTTGTTATTATAACAGTAATAACTCTATCTCCCCTTGTTTGAATACATAAAAACCCTAAACTAACTGCTTAGACTTGGGAGACAGATTTTAGGCCAATAGGCCATCTGTTCTCCTAACTTTGTATAATAGCAATAATCTCTTTATCCCCTTTGAAACCCCGTGTCATAGATTAGCTCTTATGTGCACTGGGCAGAGAACCCAGCATTTGATGCAGTATCACATTGATATACAGCACCTTAGAAGCCTGTTCAAGCTGAGACAAGCTCAGTGCACAAACATTTACATAACATAAAGGAGGAACTCCTCTGGGCTGTTGTTTCTTCTACAGGGGAAGGAAAATTCCTTGGGCAAAATGCCCACAGCCCATCTCCCAGGAGAAGGGAGGTGCCAGGCTCCCCTGGTCCCTAGACTGGGACCCCAGGGCCCATGCCACGCCCCTCCTGCTGGGGACATGGCACCCCAAGGCCTGAGACCCCAGATCCAGGGGCAAGCAGGTGGCCACCTCCCCTCCTTCCCTGAGGGGCAGGCCTTCCTAGCTCCTGCACTGTTATTTCTTTGACCCTTCCCATGTACTTTTTTTTTAAAAAGAAGTTTATTTAAACAACAAGATGCTTGACTTGAAGGAAAAACTATCTATGATTCATTTCTTTAAGACTAATTTATCCCTACTTAAAAGCAGATTGTCCAACATGTAAAAGCTATGTACAAAAAAGGTATAAAATTCTCCTTGGTTTTACAATGAAAAATGAAAACTATTAAAATTCTCCAATAGAACAAGGTATGCAAGGATTCTTTATGCTGTCGGTGAGAGCAACATAACTTACTGGAATCTACAGAGAAGAGTTGAATGAACTTGCCACTAATGGACAAAGGGGTATTTTCACAGAATCAGTATTTTCCTCCATCCCATCTCCATTTGATGGGATATCTTCATTAAAACATACCATTGGCCATTTAGTAAAAAAAGAAAAAAGAAAAAAAAAAAACAACAGTATGTTGTTACTTTTTTACTTTATGAACAAAAAAGGAATGGGAAAGGGTAAAATGAAAGAACAGAGAAAACTGTACTATACTTGTCATAATGTGGTGGACCCAAATTGTGGTTTTTCTAATTGAGAATGTACTCTTGGTCTGTAAGAACCGAGTTCTGGAGCAAAGTAGCAGGCCTGCTTTTTAATAGATACCTCCTGTCTGCTGCCAGAACACATCAACTGTATCTTCATCCTCTGATTCCAGCTGTGCAGGTGTGTCTATTTCATTGATTGGCTGCCTGTCAAATCAGAATCTGATCTGCCTTGGGCCGGGCTGCCAGCCGGTCTGGTTCCAGGCCGCGCTTCGGTCCCCGCGGCACCTGCTGCCAGAGGCTCGTGGCCCGGGCGGGCTCGTGATGGGACTCGTCCTCGCGAAGCTGTGGAGCCTCTTCTGTAACCAAGAACACAAAGTAATCATAGTGGGAGTGGATAATGCAGGGAAAACCACCATTCTTTATCAGTTCTTAATGAAAGAAGTGGTTCATACCTCTCCAACCATAGGAAGCGACATTGAAGAAATTGTGGTGAAGAACACTCATTTCCTGATGTGGGACATCAGTGGCAACGAGTCCCTGCGAGCCTCATGAAACACCTATTACTCAAACACGGAGTTCATCATTCTTGTTGTTGACAGCATTGACAGGGAGCGACTGGCTATTATGAAAGAAGAATTATACAGAATGCTAGCTCACGAGGATTTGTGGAAGGCTGCACTCCTTATCTTTGCAAATAAACAGGATATGAAAGGCTGTATGACAGCAGCTGATATCTCTAAATACCTCGCCCTTAGCTCAATCAAGGCCCACCCCGGCACATTCAGTCCTGCTGTGCCCTGACGGGAAGGGGTTATGCCAAGGTCTGGAGTGGATGCGCTCCCGGATTGGCGTGAGATTTAACTGTTCCGCTCAAGAGAGACTGCTCTATTTATTCTGTGGACATGGACAATCTCCCTGGCGCCTTTGGCTGCTGAGGCCGCAGCAAGTTTAATTTATAACAACACAAACCTCTGCAAACAACACTTGAATCAAGTGCAGCTGAAATGGAAACATAAAAGAGTTTTAAACTTTTTTTAAATGCACTAATCTTCAGTAGGATGAGTGTATAACTGTTTTCTTCAACAAATTCTTCTGACTGCTTATTCTAACTATTCAAAGATTGCCTCTTGATAAGTGTCTGTCATGTGTTTAATGTTGTCTGATTATTGTCATGACACTTTCATTTATTGATCCCAACCCCCACCCCCAATAAATTTCTAAATTGATAGAGTCATAGTGGGAATCATCAGGTACAACTTGCAAACTTCTCTAGCTCTACACATTTGCTTCCTCCATAAACCACTTATCTCCTGGACAGAACTTGTCATGGGGTGGGGGGGAGCTGCCTAGAGGGTGCACATGCAGAAGACCAAACATCAGGAGACCACCATATTGCAAATCATGGAATAATTTTACATTGCTATTAGCATGGAATTTAAGTAGATTATTTATTTATCTGAAAGAATGAAGGTCATTCTTTGGCCTGTGACTGGGGAGCTGGAAGTGCCCCTTTATTCGCATTTGGTCAGAAACTAATCCCAGCTTTGATGACGAATGCTGTTGGATAAATCTCATGTTAAGAATTGTCACATTATTCAAGGCAAACATAACTATAGGACATTACTAAAGCTTACCAATGCTAAAATGGAAACAATACTTGGGATATTATTACTATTGATTACAAACAACTTTATTATCAGCAAAAGCTTCAAAAATCCATTTGCAAGGGACATAATATCAGTAAATACTATCTTCTGGGCAAGAGCTAAAACAGAAATATGAACAGCTTATTTTATTTTGTAAATTTTGAAAAATACCTGTGTCTGTAATAATATTTCTCCCACCAGCAGTGTGTTACTTAAAGTACCATGTGGCATTCCTTAAATCTGTTTGAGGTTTTGGTGAAATAGGCTTGAAACAATTGCCATATTTATAGTTATGCTTCATGTTGTAAAATATTTTGCTGGATTATAGGCAACTGCAGAGTTTAATCCTAGTTTTTAGATTATTACTTCAAGACTCAAAGTTAATACACAAACAACTTATAAATTTAAAAATATTTAAAAAGAGGAAAAAGTCTTGATCAAAAGTTTATTGATAGCATTAAGAAGTTTCAAGACAGTTTTCTAATGAAGAAAAAGCTAAACATTGCATACCTGAAATTAAGAGGGAAGGACAAGCATAGTAGTTTCAATCCTGCTTTTTTCAGATGTTTACTTTTGCGATAATGAAAAGATTAAAATGCATTCTTAGGGAATAATACTTCATTGTGCAGTATTTTTTAATTTGGGTCAAAAATAAGATTCAGTGTTCATAAGAATATCAAAATACCTGTTCAGAGTCATGGTTTAATTTTAATATTTTTATTTGTATATTGATTTAAATTTCACCTTGTTTTCAAATGTACTGATTTATCATATTTAGTCTGATTTAATGTGGTAACATTTTTTTTATTTCTATTTAGTGGTAACACAACCTAGACCTGAAAAATGTCCAGAGTAAAGCTTTCTGGACTTCAGAAACTAATGGTTTGACTTGGTTTTGTGTATTTTTCTTAGTGATTCCATTTTTTTAAATGTAGTTCATAATCAGTAACATGAGAGTAAAAAAGACATAAATCAGTATGGATGCTTTGTGGTATGTGAGTATGGGTGGGGTGGAGGGAAAGTTATGAAAACGCTTTTTACCTAAAGCACATTTTGCCTGAATGTCTATCATGGTTATGTAGTTTAGCTGTATTAAGAGCAATTCTCTTAAGTCTTCTTTTGAAAAAAAACATATTCAGTACTTTATCCCTTCTTATTATGAAATGATTATCTGCCTTCTTGTACGTAGTATGATTGGCTGGCTCAATTTTCATCAATCAAATTATATAGTTATTTTTTATATTACCATATCAGTATTATATTGAAAGTGGTTTTACTAGTCAATTGTATTTTGTCAAACTACTAGTATAAACTCAAATTTGCTATTTAATTTTTGAGATACGATTTATTTTGTTTTCTAAATCTTTTTTAAAAACATGTTAGTTTTGCATGAGAAATGATCTATGTTAACTGTGCGTTGAAGATGAAATCAGCATGCAGCTAGATTTTGTGCCAAAATCTACATTTGAACGTCAATTGACTGAATGTTTTATAAAAGTTCAACTAGGAAATTTATGTAAGATTTTTAAAAGTATTTTATAAGTTCTTTTTAGATACCTCTGTTACAGTTATATGAAAGCCAGTTATCCTTTACTCCAAGAGAATGTGCTGACCCACACAGGTATCCAGTGCTGAAGTGCTGATTCTAACATTCATTGTAAGCCAGTCAATTATATGATACTGTAGGATGAAAAAGGCAAACTGTAATTGACTAGTGCTTTTATTCATGTTTTGAGATAAATTCTCAATTTTATACTGTGCCTGTTCTTTGGAGGTCAAATGATCAGCTGATTTATTAATGATCATATAATTGGCATTTCAGGCCCCTGAGAAGACCAGAGTTAACACTCCCTTCTTGCCAGGCTGGGGGAAAATGGCAGATGATCAGTCCCTAGTTAGACGAGGAAAGGTGGGGGGAGGATGACAAGGCCACTGAGCTGCTGGATTGGGAATTCTTAATCCTCCCTCCTCACCCTAGGATTTGTTCCAAACCTTAGCTCCAGACGTGATTAACAAAGTAACACGCAGGCACCAGGCATGAGCCAGAGCTGGCCACTTGGTTATTTTGTCTGACCCAGCATGTAGGACTTAACAGACTTACATGATCACAGCCGTTGGATGTTTTCTCTAAAATCCAGAAAACTATTTAACAGAGATCTAAACACTTTGAGAATATTAGTCTTGAAATAAGCTAGTTTTTATTCTTAACAGTTATGAGAATGTTCTTTACTCCACACTTTTATATAATCTAGTCAGTTTTTCATTTTTGTGTTTCTGTGTTTTTATTTCTTACTCATGGCTGAAAATTTTTTAATTGAAGCTATGAGCTCTCTACTTGCATCTTTCTGCTTTTCCTACCTCTGGGTGGTAACAACAAATTAACAAATGAAATAAATTCTTAAAATAGCTTTATTTAAATTGCCTAAAGATAAATAAGGACTTATACATAAATTAATACCCCCAAAGTCCCAGAAATTAAGGAAACCAAACATTTAATTCTTCCAATGTAAAGAGTATTTGTAGCATTAAATCCAAATGTTTTCAAAATTCAGTTGCACGTAATCCAGATAAACCTTTGGCAACCAGGACTAGTTTAATATTGTTGGCTATGTCTTCTGAGTTATCAACATTAAGTACAATGTAAGCATATAGCTTTATTGTATGCTTAATTAGTAACTAATTATTTTTCTCCCTAAATTTATACAGGTTTACTGATAAGATAAACTAGGATTATATCTACTAGATCTTTCAGATGGTGAAAAAGGTAAACTTGCGTTTAATCTAATTCTCTCTTCTACCAGTTCAATTCCACTGTTGACACCCTGTATTGATTTTTTTATTTCAATTTTATTGTACTTGACAACGGCAAGTGCATAATTTCTATTTGGTTCTTTCTTTTTATAAATTCTGTCTCTTTATTGACATTCTCTATTTGATGCATTGTTGTCATCATACCTTCCTTTACTTCTTTAATCATGCTTTCTTTTAGTTCTGTGAACATATTTATAATGGCTACTTGAAATCTTTTTCTATTAAGTTAGACAAATGGTTGCTCTCATCGGCAGTTCCTATTGACTGATTTTTTTTTTTTTTAATAAATGAGTCGTACTTTCCTGTTTCTTTGCATACCTTATAATTTTTTGTTGTAAACTAGGCATTTTAGATAATATACTGTAGCAACTCTGGATAACTGCTTGCTATGATATGCATTCAGAGTTTAATATGAAAATTATGTTTAAATGTAGTAAATAAGAGACTTTGAATTAGTTATTTCATAGAAGTTTACTCTAAAAAAGGGGAGATATTCGTTAGAATGTTGTCATTAAACAAAGACAAAAGCAGGATTTATAAAACAGACAGAAAAGAGAGGAATTAAAAAACACAGCCTGGAAATGGGGAGTGTTTTCCTTAGAAAATTTATGAGCTGAAAGTTATCAAACAGCCAGTCTGGGAGTCTAATCTGGTACAGTTGGCTAACTCATCAGGTAAACAAATTTGGCTGTTTGTGCATCCCTCAAAATTTTTGGAAAGATTAGCTGTGGAACAGATGTGGTGACTTTTTTGTGTGTCATATCTACCAGTGTCCTTTCGTTGTCACCTCTATGTTGGTTAAGCCAAGATTACACCATTTTCCTCATCATCAGGATTTCTCAATTCTCACCCTCACTTTTTTCTAAATTACTCTTTTCTAAAAACAATTTTTATTAGAAAAGTTGTGGGTTTACAGAACAATCATGCATAAAATATGGGATTCCCATATACCACCCCAGCACCAAAACTTTGCAATGGTGTATAACATTTGTTACAATTGATGGCAGTACTTTTCTTATAATTGTACTATTTTTTAAAATAGTAGTAGCCAGCATTTATTGAGAGATTCTATGTTCTAGGTACTGTGTGAAGCAATTTACATGGATTACTTCATTTAAAACACCAACACACAGGCCTGTAAAATGTCCTATTATTATTATTGTTATTATTTCTTTTAATTAGAGAAGTAGGTTTATAGAAAAATTGTGTAAAAAATACAATGTTTTCATGAACCCCCATTGTTGGCACTTTGCATTAGTGTGGTACCTTTGTTGCAATTGATGAAACATTTAAATAGTATTATTAACTATTGTCCATAGTTTACATTAGATGTATTTTTTCATATACTACCCTATTATTAATACCTTGTATTAATGTCATATGTTTGTTACAATTGATAAAAAACATTCTTATAATTATACTATTAACTATAGTACGTCATCTGCAATAGTGTTCACTGTGTTATACAGTCCTGTTTTATCTTTTAATTTTTATTCCAGTAACATATATGAACTAAATGACCCCTTTTAACCACATTCACATATATAATTTAGTGCTGTTAATTACACTCAAAATAATGTGCTACCAACACTACCATCCATTTCCAAACATTTACAATCAATCTAGTTAGAAATTCTGTACACATCAAGCATCAGCTCCCCATTTTCTATCCCCATCTGTCCCTTGGTAATCTATATTCTAGATTCTAATTCTGTGAGTTTGCTTACTATAATGAGTACATGTCAGTGAGGTCATATAGTATTTGTCCTTTTGTGTCTGACTTATTTCACTCAACACGATGTCCTCAAGGTCATCCACATTGCCATATGCATCAGGACTTCATTCCTTCTTATAGCTGAATAATATCCCATCACATGTATACACAGCATTTTGTTTACTCATTCATTGTTGATTGACACTGGGGTTGCTTCCAGTTTTTGGCAAGTGTGAACAATGTGGCTATGAACACTGGTGTGCAAATACCTGTTCAAGACCCTGCTTTCAATTCTTCTGGGTAAATACCCAGTAGTGGGATTGCTGGGTCATATGGTAATTCTATATTTAGCTTCCTGAGGCTCTGCTAAACTGTCTTCCACAGCAGCTGCACCATTTACATTCCCACTAGCAATGAATGAGTGTTCATATTTCTCCACATTCTCTTCAACAGTTGTGGTTTTCTGTTTTTTCAATAGTAGCCATTCTAGTGGGTATAAAATGATATCTCATTGTGGTTTTTATTTTCATTTCCCAAATAGCTAGTGATGTTGAACACCTCTTCATGTGCTTTACAGCCATTTATATACCATCTTGGGAGAAATGTCTATTCTTTCCCCCAGTGAGTGGACTTGACATCCTTCTAAAAAATAAGTTGGCCATAGATGTGGGGGTTTATTTCTGAACTTTCAATGTGCTGTCTTGATTACTGCAGCTTCGTAGTAAGCTTTAAAAATGGGAAGTGTGTGTCCTCCAACTTTGTTCTTCTTTTTCAAGATGGCTTTAGCTATTCAGTGCTCCTTACCCTTCCATGCAGATTTGATGATCATTGGATTTTCCATTTCTGCAAAGAATGAGGTTGGAATTTTGATTCAGATTTCACTGAATCTGTAAATCACTTTGGGTACAGTTGAAATCTTAACAATATTTAGTCTTCCAATCCATGAACACAGTGTCCTTCCATTTATTCAGATCTTCTTTGATTTCTTTTAGAAGTGTTTTGTAGTTTTTCATGTATAAGTCCTTCACATCTGTGGTGGTTTGGAGCTGTATGTATCCCAGATAAACATGTTCTTAAACTTAATTTAATGTATTCCTGCATTCCTGTGGGTATGAACCCTTTGTAAGTAAGACCTTTTGATGAGATTACCTCAAATAAGGTATGGGCCATCTCAATCAGGATGGGTCTTAATACTATTACCTGAGTCCATTAGAAGTGGAATGAATTTCAGACAGATAGAGAGAAAAGGCCATGGGAAATAAGAAGCTGAAATTCAACAGAACCCACAAAGGAACTGGGAGGCCAGGAGAGGCTGCCATGTGCACTACCATATGACAGAGGAGCCAAGGACCAAAGCGTCACTGGCAGCTGGCTCCAAAATGCCACAGTCTTCGGGGAGAATGCATCACCTTAATGATGCCTTGATGTGGACTTTTTTCTGGCCTCAAAACTATGAGCCATTAAATTCCCATTGTTTAAGTCATCCTTTTGCACAATATTTGCTTGAGCAGCCTAGGAAACTAAAACAACATCCTTGGTTAAATTTACTCCTAAATATTTGTTTCTTTTAGTTGCTGTTGCAAACAATTTTTTTTTTTCATTTCCTTTTCAGATTGTTAATTACTAGTGTATAGAATCATGACCAATTTTTTTTAAACCACAAAATGATTCTTTTATTGCTATAATACACAGCAGATATAAAAAATACCTTTGGTAAATGCATAAACTGGTGGTTATTAAAGCATAAAACTTCCAGTTTAGCTTAGATTTTTACCCAAAGAAGCTAATTTTGTGAATCTTGTAAATAATTTAAAACTAGAAATAAAATTATCTGACTGCTACTTAATTCTTAACAATTTGCAAAATAAGGAAGTCACCTTTAGGTCAAGTTAATTGACTTTGTACAGGCATCATTCACATTTACAACATTAATTCAAACCCTGTCTTCCAACCAAAGATCTGCTTAAAACTATGTTAAAAGGGTTAACCCCTTTCATGCCCAACATCCCTCTTTAATGACAGATTTCAAAGAGTAACCAGTGGTAGAACAGCAATTACTCAAAGTTACAGCTTTGAAATGCAGTTCAAAGTGGTACAACTGAGTACGTGTTCCATCAGTACTCAGATTCAGGTAAAATAGTTTTGTTCCTTTCAATATCAAAACCAGGTTTGCGACAGAATCAATAAGGACATCAACAATGAATGCATCAGATAGTTCAAGCTGTTTCTTTCATACTGAAGTTCACCGTTTGAAGTTCCTTCACAGTATATTCTACTGATAGCAAGATTTACTCAAGTTGCACACTGGATCCAGCAGAATGTTGATCACCTGAGCTTCTTGCACTTTGAGCTGACACCAGGGCATTGTCTTGAAGTACAGCAGTTTTCCCCCACCAAGGGAAGCACAGTATTTAGCCTTACCTCAGGTGACCCTCAGGATAAATCTAATTCCAAATCTTATTTCTGAAGAATCCATTTGAATTTGATATGCTTTTTTTAAAAAAATAGAAAAATATAGCTAAAACTTAGGTGCTACTGTGCAAACAAAATTCCTTTGCCCCTGGGCTGCATTCACGAGACTTACTTGAAAAGAGAAGAAAATTCCCAATAGCCTTTTTACATTAGGCTACTGGAAAAGAAGATAAATTTAGAATATGGTTGTTCTGGTTTGCTAATGCTGCTGTTGTGCAAAATACCAGAAATGGGCTGGGTTTTCAAAAGGGGGTTTATTTGGTTACAAAGTTACAGTCTTAAGGCCATAAAGTGCCCAACGTAAGTCATCAACAATAGGGTACTGAGCCAGTTTGAATGCATTATGTCCCCCAATACATCATTATCTTTGATGCAATCTTGTGTGGGCAGACATATTAGTATTGCTTAGATTGTAATTCTTTGAGTGTATCCATGGAGATGCAACCCACCCAACTGCAGGTGATAACTCTGATTAGATAATTTCCATGGAGGTGTAGTCCCGCCTGTTCAGTGTGAGGCTTGATTAGTTTACTAGAGCATTATATAAGCTCAGACAGAAGGCTTGCAACAGTCAAGAAGGACACTTCGAAGAACTCACAGGAGCTGAGAGAGGAGCTGCAGCTTACAGAGCAACATTTTAGAGATGGCCTTTGAAAGCAGACTTTTGCTCCAGAGAGGCTAAGAGAAGACAAATGACCCAAAAGCAACTAAGAGTGACATTTTTGAGGAGCTGCAGCCTAGAGAGGAATGTCCTGGAAGAAAGCCATTTTGAAAGCAGAACTCTGGAGCAGATGCCAGCCACGTGACTTCCCAGCTAACAGAGGTTTTCTGGATGCCATTGGCCATCCTCCAGTGAAGGTACCTGATTGTTGATGACTTACCTTGGACACTTTATGGCCTTAAGACTGTAACTTTGTAACCAAATAAACTCCCTTTTAAAAGCTGATCCATTTCTGGTGTTTTGCAAAAAGGCAGCATTAGCAGACTGAACGGGTACCTTCACTGAATGATGGCTGATGGCATCTAAAGACCCTCTGTTAGCTGGGAGGGCATATGGCTGGTGTCTGCTTGCTCCCAGGTGGCATTTCAAAATGGCGTTCTCCAAAATGTCAGTGTCAGCTTTCAACAGCTGTCTTCAAAATGTCTGTCTCACCTGCAGCAACAAGCTGCTTCTGCCTGAGCTCTTATATATGGCTCTAGTAAACTAATCAAGGCCCATGCTGAATGGGTGGGGTCACACCTCCATGGAAATAATCTAATAAAAGTTATCACCTACCGTTGGGTGGGTCACATCTCCATGGAAACAACCTCATCAACATTAATACATCTGCCTCCACAAGACTGCATCAAAGAACATGGCATTTTGGGGGACATAATACATCCAAACTGGCACAATAGTCATATAACAAAAGTGAGCAGTAGAAAAACAATACTAGACATCAGCTGTAACTATGTGTTTAAAATAAATCAAAGGCTTCTTCCTTTTATGGAAAAGACTGCACTCTGATGGTCATCTGATCTAACTCTTCACTTTGCAAATGAGGAAACTGAGGTCCAGAGAGACTGTAGCCCATAATCTATCTCTTTTCTTCCTCATCCCACTCTCAAAGATGGGATTGTCATTTCTACACAGCCCCAGCCCCCTACCTAGAAATCTTAAGTTTAAGAGCTCTGCCTGGGAAAAAAATAAATAAGTGAAAATAATTTTCCACAATGGATCCTAGTGTAATAAAGTTTTCAACAGTGCAGAGGAATTATAGGAGTTGCACAGTTCTGACTATTCACACAGTTTATAATATTCCATAATCACATCCCTTAACAAGTGTACAAAAGATAAAAGTAACAGGCAAGCATTTCACTTATAACTGATGAAGCAGTGAAAGAATTCCCCAAGGGGGCAGGTTTGGCAGATATACCTTTACGACGTAAAAAGAATTGAAAGATTAGGAAAAGGCACACAAAAGGAGGGTATGGGTTATTTAAGCATTTTTTTTACATTTTTTATTGTGAAATATAACATATATATAGAAAAGTGATAACTTTCAAAGTGCAATTTAACAAGTAGTTAAAGATCAAATTTCAAAGAATGTTATGGGTTACTGTTCCACAATTTCAGTTATTACCTTATTGTGAAATATAACATATATGCATAGAGGTGATAACTTTCAAAGTACAATATAACAAGTAGATATATAGCAAATTTCAAAGAATGTTATGGATTATACTGTTTCAGTTCTTTCCTTATTGTGAAATATCAGATATATACAGAAAGGTGGTAGCTTTCAAAGTACAATTTAATGAGTAGCTATAAAGCAAATTCAAAGAATGTTATGGTTTACAGTTCCACCATTTCAGTTATTTCCTTTTAGCTATTCAAATACCCTAGTATCTAAAAAAATTCATTTAAGATTCAGTATTCTTAATCCTTTGTTAAATCTTATCTTGTCTGTTCCTACCCTTCCTCTTGTTAATTCACATTCTTGATCATCAGGGATATCCTGGCAGTGACCACCCTAACTTGTTCATATTGAAAAGCGGTGTCAACATTATGGGGAAGGGGGCTGCATCTGGTTAATGTTCTTGAAGAAGCTGTTGCCTCTGGGTTTGGGGACTTATCTGGCATGGGAACACTCTGGAGGATTTAAGTTTCTGAAAAATAAATTTAAGCATCTGTTAACTGTTCTTTTGCTATCCATTGAGTAACTTAGAGGAATAGAGTTTTTCAGAAATTTTTTATATGACTCTTAGATAATATATATTTTCCAGAATGGATGTGCTACAAAGCAACCAAAAGTAAAAGGCATTTTTCCTTTTAAATTGCTGCCTTTAATAATTTCACTAATTCTGTCAACAATTTTATGGGCCTGCTTAGGAAAAAAATAAAAATCTATGCTGGAACGGCAGAAGATTAAACAAAATAACTCTGCTCTGAAAACACTTAACATCTTAGAATATAAAAAAGGCGGCTTCCTGAGTCTGATTTCTTTTTAATTACCTGTGTCAGATGAGTAAAGAGACACTATAAACATAATGAATACTTTCCTAACATGTTGACACCTTTCAGCAAACACTTGCAGAGTTGTTCAAGGGAGCCTGATTTGACAGGAATCAGGGTCATCAGCTCCCAGATGGAGCATGCTCTTTCAACACATTGGAATGCTGAAGAACTTGAATGGGGATGCTTATGTAACACACTATTATGTTATGATTTTACTTTTGTCCTGAAAAGTTTAGACAATTCCAT
This sequence comes from Choloepus didactylus, assembly GCF_015220235.1. Classification (NCBI taxonomy): domain Eukaryota; kingdom Metazoa; phylum Chordata; class Mammalia; order Pilosa; family Megalonychidae; genus Choloepus; species Choloepus didactylus. Next base: position 117,303,506 of record NC_051308.1, read on the forward strand.
CACCTCTAACTTTGCAGCTGGGGCAGAGACACTCTTCAGACTTATACTCCTGATTCTGGTGCTGCATCTTGGAAAGAACATACTCATAGAATGGCAGGTAAGCACTGGAGGACAGGGCCTCTTGCAGGCTGGCTTATGGATGGGGTCATCAGAAATCCACAGCCACTGATTACTGGTTGAGAGAGGGCTCTTGGCTGAGGATGGGGACTGTCTGTAAGCCACAAAGTGTCCAAAGTGCATGTCTCCATGGTGGACAACAACTACCATCAGCCAGAAGAGGTATGTGAAGGAGCTGTAGTCAAGAACAACTAGAAGAGGGAGCATCATAGGGTTCAGCAGGTTTGGCAGTAAAGATGGTGTGCTGCCCCCTGACTTTGAAGCTTATTATAAAGCCACAGTAGTCAAAACAGCATGGTACTGGCACAAAGATAGACATACTGATCAATGGAATCAAATTGAGAATTTGGAGATACACCCCCAGATCTATGGTTAGCTGATTTTTGATAAGGCCCCCAAAACCACTGAACTGGGACATAGTCTATTCAACAAATGGGGCTGGGAGAGCTGGGTATCCATATCCAAAAGAATGAAAGAGGACCCCTACCTCACACCCTACACAAAAATCAACTCAAAATGGATTAAAGACCTCAATATAAGAGACAGTACCATAAAACTACTAAAAGATAATGTAGGGAAACATCTTCAAAATTTTGTATTAGAAGGTCACTTCCTAGACCTTACACCCAAAGCACAAGCAACAAAAGAAAAAATAGATAAATAGGAACTCATCAAACTTAAAAGCTTCTGTACCTCAAAGGAATTTGTCAAAAAGCTGAAGAGGCAGCCAACTCAATGGGAAAAAAATATTTGGAAACCACATATCTGACAAAAGAAATCCTACAACTCAATGACAATAGTATAGACAGCCCAATTATAAAATGGGCGAAAGATATGAAAAGACAGTTCTCTGAAGAGGAAATACAAATGGCCAAAAAACACATGAAAAAATGTTCATCTTCACTAGGTATTAGGAAGATGCAAATTAAGACCACAATGAGATATCATCTCACACCAATTAGATTGGCTGCCATTAAACAAACAGGAAACTACAAATGCTGGAGAAGATGTGGAGAAATGGAACTCTCATTCATTGTTGATGGGACTGTATAATGGTTCAACCACTCTGGAAGTCAGCCTGACAGTTCCTTAGAAAACTAGATATAGAGCTACCCTTCGATCCAACAATTGCACTTCTCAGTATATACCCAGAAGTTCTGAAAGCAGTGACATGAACAGATATTTATCTGCCAATGTTCATAGCAGCATTATTCACAATTGCCAAGAGATGGAAATAACCCAAATGTTCTTTAACAGAAGAATGGATACACAAAATGTGGTATATACACACGATGGAATACTACCGGCAGTAAGAAGGAACGAGGTCGTGAAACATATGACAACATGGATGAACCTTGAAGACAAAATGCTGAGTCAAATAAGCCAGGCACAAAAAGAGAAACATTGTATGTTACCACTAACATGAACTCTGTGAAAAATGTAAAATAAATGGTTTATATTGTAGAATGTAGGAGACCTAGAGATAGACAGCAAATAGTGAAGGGGGAATGGTTAATAAGAACAGACAAGTTATGGAGGGTAAACTCAGTGTCCTGGGAATGCTCAGGAATGACTATGGTATGTTAATTTCTGGGGGATATGGTAGGAACAAATTTGCAAAAATGTAGTTATTTTAGGTTATTTAGTTTTCTTATTCCTTTGTTGGGTTACAGTCTGTTTATTTTCTTGGGGTAGGGTAGGAACACATTGGAAACAATGTAGTTATTTTAGATTATTTGTTTTTTTCTTATTCCTTTGTTTTGGTTTTGTTTGAAATGTTTTTTATTGTTTGTTTTTTTAATTTTTTTATAAAGTTTAAAAATTGATGAATGAGTGTGGAAAAAAAGTAAATGAACAATGGGGGGAGGAAGGGAATGGAATGTTTTGGATGTTCTTTTTTATTCTAATTTTTATTTTATTTTTTGGAGTAATGAAAATGTTCAAAGATTGATTGTGATGATCAATGCACAACTATGAACAACTGATTGTACACTTTGAAGGATTGTATTTTATGTGAATCTCAATAAAATTTCATTTATAAAAAGATGGTGAGAGCCGAGAATGAGAGAAGAGTTGGGCATCTGACCTGCACACCGTGCCTCCTCTCACTTTGCTCTTGCAGCCTTCCCACCCTCTGTCCCGCTTGCTGTACAGAACACCTTCCACCATGGCCATCTCAGCAAGTTCCCACTTGAACAAAGGCATCAAGCAGGTATACATGGCTCTGCCCCAGGGCAAGAAAGTCCAGGCCATGTATATCTGGATCGATGGCACTGGAGAAGGACTACACTGTAAGACATGCACCCTGGACAGTGAATCCAAGTCTGTAGAAGAGCTGCCTGAGTGGAATTTTGATGGCTCTAGTACTTTTCAGTCTGAAGGCTCCAAGATTGACTTATATCTCACCCCTGTTGCCATGTTTCGGGACCCTTTCCACAAGGACCCCAGCAAGCTGGTGTTCTGTGAAGTCTTCAAGTACAACTGAAAGCCTGCAGAGACCAATTTAAGGCACTCCTATAAACAGATCACGGACATGGTGAGCAACCAGCACCCCTGGTTTGGAATGAAGCAGGAATATACCGTGATGGGGACAGTTGGACACCCCTTCAGCTGGCCTTCCAACAGCTTTCCTGGGCATCAAAGCCCATATTACTGTGGAGTGGCAGCAGACAGAGCCTATGGCAGAGACATCTTGGAGGCCTACTACCGGGCCTGCTTGTATGCAGGCATCAAGATTGTGGGAACAAATGCTGAGGCCATGCCTGCCCAGTGGGAATTCCAGATAGGACCCTGTGAAGGCATCAACATGGGAGATCATCTCTGGATGGCCTGTTTCATCTTGTATGTGAAGACTTTGGCCATGATAGTGACCTTCGATCCTAAGCCCATTCCTGGGAACTGGAACGGTGGAGGCTGCCATGCCAACTTCAGCACCAAGGCCATGTGAGAAGAGAATGGTCTGAAGTACATTGAGGAGTCTATGGAGAAACTAAGCAAGTGGCACCAGTACCACATCCATGCCTACGATCCCAAGGGGGGCCTTGACAATGCCCGACGTCTAACTGGATTCAACAAAACCTCCAACATCAATGATTTTTCTGTTGGTGTAGCCAATCATGGTGCCAGCATCTGCATTCCCCAGATGGTTGGCCAGGAGAAGAGGGGTTACTTTGAAGACCGCCTCCTCTCTGCCAACTGTGACCCCTTTGGGGTGACAGAAGCCTTCATACATACATGTCTGTTCAACAAGACCAGTGATTAGCCCTTCCAGTACAAGAACTGAGTGGACTTAGACCTCCAGCCATCAAACCCCTCCCAGTTCTTCACCCCACTCCCACTTTTCCTCTCTCCCAATTGTCCTACTAGCTATAACCCAAAGGGCAGAATATCAAGGTCTTTTTTTTTCTTCATGCCCAGTTAATAACTCTTGCTTTTTTGGGCCTGGGTAGAGGGGTCAAGCTCTTAAACTCTTCATACCCACCACATCCCCCTTTTTTATCCTATCACAGAAGCTTTGGAAGACTGTGATGGTTGGGTTCATGTGTCAACTTGGCTAGGTGGCCTAGCTGTCTGGTCAAGCGGGCACTGGCCTGACGATTGCTGTGAGGATATTTGAGGCTGATTAATAAACCAACGGGCTGGTTTGTCGGCTCATCAGTCAATTGACTGCAGCTGACTGATGACTCATCAAGGGGCGTGCTTCCACAGTGAGAGAATGCAATTGGCTGGATTTGGTCCGGGTGATCAGTTGGAGGCTTATAAGCCGGACGGTTAGAGAACCTTCACTTCTTCTTCAGCTGCTCAGTGAAGCATTTCCTGGGGAGCTCGTCGAAGTTGCCAGTTCGTTTCCTGAGGAGTTCATCAAAGTTGTCGGTTCGTTTCCTGAGGAGTTTGTCAAAGTTGCCGGTTCGTTTCCTGAGAAGTTCGTCAAAGTTGTCGGTTCGTTTCCCGAGGAGTTCGTGGGGCGTCTTCCGTGGAGTTGACAGCTTGTTGACGGCTCTGCAGAATTTGGACTCGTGCGCTCCCGCAGTTGCGTGAGTCACTTTTACAACTTGATAATAAGAGACATCTCTCATTGATTCTGTTTCCAAGGAGAACCCTAACTAATACAGAAGACTGAGGAAGTACTTCATTAGTGGGGAGGGGAGGGTGGGGGAACATAACCACTGCTTGCATTTAATCAGGTGTGTTTGTCCAGTAGGCATAGTCCAGTATGGACAGAGAGCATCTGTGTTTGTGAAAGGAGAGCAGGACTTTTTCTGTGAGGTTAGCTAAGGTGAGGGGGGCTTGACTTACTGTGTAGTTAGCTGAGAATATACCCTCCCCCACTTTTAAGTGGGAAGTTCCATTTTTTAAAAAAAGATTATAACCAACTTTCCTTTTGAAGTGGGAGGTATTAAGAAGGAAGGGTTAGGGAGATTAGGAGGAAAATGCCCTTGATCTCTTGCTGTTATGCTTCCCTTGCTTGAGGCTAAATGCCCTAGCCTGAAGAGTATTAACTCATGAATAACCCTACCTTAAGAAGAAGAAAAAGTTCCTATTGCTTGGTCCTCCATTTATAACACAAAGCAGAGTAGTATTTTTATATTTAAACGCAAAAAAAAATTTTTTTTATATATGATGTGCTGGTTTGAATCTCTTATGTACTCCAGAAAAAACAAGTTATTTTAATTCAATCTTGTGGGGGCAGACCTATTGTGGGTAGGACCTTTTGATTAGGTTGCTTCCATGGAGATGTGACCCTGCACATTCAAGGTGGGTCTTAGTTCCCTTGCTGGAGTCCTTCATGAGAGGATAAAAAGCACAGACATTTTGGAGAGAACTCAGGGAAGCTATGTAATCCAGAGTTTGCCTCCAAGAGATACTAAGAGAAAAGCTAGGACAGAAGACCAGAGACGTTTTGGAGAAAGCCACAGAAACCAGAAGCTAAAACCAGGAAAGGATCAGCAGACTCTGGCCATGTACTTTCTCATGTGACAGAGGAACCCCTGATGCTAACAGCCTTTCTTCAGAGAAGGTATCATCCTGCTGATGCCTTAATTGGGACAATTACATGGCCTTAGAACTGTAAATTTGTGAACTAATAAATTCCCATTGTAAAAGCCAATCTATTTCTGGTGTATTGCATTTCAGCAGATTTTGCAAACTGAAACAGATGGGGAACAGGTGCCAATCATAAAAGTTTGTGTTTGGGGGCTCCCTGATTGATTCAGAACTGAGTTGGGGGCTGCCAGCCCATCCTTCGGTTCTAATGCCTGGGTGACATCATTCAGTTTCAGGTTGTGTTGACTGGGTTTATGTCCAAGGAGGTGATACTTGTAGATGTCCATCATCAGGAATTCATTGAACTGCACATGCTTGTGCCACATCAGAGGTGTGCCATGGTTTGACCAGCTCACTTGCTGTAGGTAAATGCATAGACACTAAGGGAGATTCCTTAATTTTAACTGTCCAACAAAAGAGTCCTCTGATGTTGCACCTTTTCATCAATCAATGTCCCTTTTGCTTCAATGTTTGTACAGTTGTCACACACAACATCCCACACTGATTCTGATGAGATGAAGTGGTGAAGGCAGTGGTCTAGGGTCCATGGATGACCCCAACTGGCAGCTGGAGTATTTAGTGAAAGGCTATCAAAGGTGTCTAATCAAACAGGACTCTGGTGTTCACAGTGTTTGCAGACCATATTACTAGTAAGTCTCCCATGAAAAAAACATTGCGACTTCCAGTGATTGGATGTGGAATTAGGTGACCCTCTTGTGTGACAGGTTATTTGAGAGTTATTTCTGACTACTACCACAAAGAATGCACATCAAACAAATGTGTGACCTGGGGCTGACAGTCTTGCTCATCTTCCAAGGACAAGGTAATGATGTGGAATAATTAATGAGCATTCTGTTCTTTAAATGAAGAGATCTGCCATCTATACTTTTTAAGGCATCCAACAAGCAGCTTGCACCCAAGACCTCATCATAAGTAACTTCCTGGCAGGACAAAGCTTTCAGGAGGTGCAACAGTGTTAATGATAAATACTGGTGTATGGGGGGTGGTGCTTTTGATCCCTGGTATACTGGGTTGTAGACTCTTCCAGCCACTTGATGAAAGCAGGGCAAGCAGACAAGCCTTGCAGCAGGGAGTTCATGAGGCAGGTAGTCCCTAAATTGACAAGGTCAGGAACATGCCCTTTTCCACACTTTTTCCTTTATTGGGACTCCAAATAACATAGATTCCTGCTGCAAGAGCAGTGGCAATTCCACCTATAACTCCTCAGATCTTCATGACTTTATATCTAGTCATTGCCCTGGTCTGCATGAAGCACTCACTGGATAGCCCTGTTGGCTGTAGTCATGCTCCCTCTGCCCAAGGCCTCAAAATTGAGGCCACCACCACTGCCCACATTGCTACAGGGGCAGTCATTGGACTGAGCAACACTACTGATTTTTGCATTTTGATTTTTACTGCACCATTTTGCTGAATTCACTTATTAGCTCTAGTAACTTTGTTGTGGATTATTCAGAATTTTCTAAATATGCTGTGACAGTGTGCTATCAGTGAAAGGCTTGTCTTCTCCCTGTTCTTGAGAGGGAAGGCTTTCAGTCTTTCACCACTGAGTATGATGTTAGCTTGGGTTTTTCATATATGCCCTTTAGCATGTTCAGGAAGTTTCCTTCTATTCCTAATTTTCTAGGTGGTTTATCAAGAAGGAGTGCTGGATTTTGTCAAATGCCTTTTCTGCATGAGTTGAGATGATCATGTGTGTTTTTTTTCCCCTCATTCTACTAATGTGGTGTATTACATTAATTGACTTATGTAGAATTGTCCTTGCATACTAGGGATAAATCCCACATGATCATGGTGCATAATTTTTAGATTTCCTGTTGGACTCAGTTTGCTAGTATTTTGTTGAGGATTTTTGCATCTATATCCAGAAGGGATATTGGTATGTAATTGTCTTTTATTGTTTAACATTTATCTGGCTTTGGTATTAAGGTGATGTTTGCCTCATAAAATGATATAAGGAGTTTTCCCTCCTTTTCAATTTTTTGGAAGAGTTTGAGTAGGATTGTGGTTAATTCTTCTTGGGAAGTTTGGTAAATTTCACCATTGCAATCATTTGGTCCTGGACTTAGCTTTGTTGTGAGGTATTTGATGACCATTTTGATCTCTTTACTTATTATTGGTCTATTGAGATCATCTGTGTCTTCTTCAGTCAGTGTAAGTTGTGTGTTTCTAGGAATTTGTCCATTTCATCTAAGTTATCAAATTTATTGGCATACAGTTGTCATAATATCCTCTTATAATGCTTTTTATTTCTGTGTATACAGTAGTAATACCCCCCTTTCATTTCTGATTTTAGTCATTTGTATCCTCACTCTTTCTTTGTCTATCTAGCAAAATGTTTGCCAACATCTTTTCAAAGAACCAACTATTCATTTCATTGATTTTCTTTATATTTTTAATTCTCTATTTCATTATTTACCTCCACTCTAATCATTGTAACTTCCTCCCTTCTGCTTTTTGTTTTTAGTTTGCTTTTTCCCTAGATCCTCCAGTTGCAAGGTTAGGTCTTTGATTTGAGACCTTTCTTCTTTTTCAATGAAGTAGTTAGACCTCTAAATTTCCTTCTCAGTACTGGCTTTGCTGCATCCCATAAACTTTTGTATACTTGTGTTTTCATTGTCATTTTCATTTGTCTCAACATATTTCCTAATTTTCTTTGTGATTTCTTCTTTGGCCAATCAATTGTTTAAGAATGTGTTGTTTATCCCGGGGAGGAATGTAGACCTGGCATCGTGGGACGGAGAACATCTTCTTGACTAAAAGGGGGATGTGAAAGGAAATGAAATAAGCTTCAGTAGCAGAGAGATTCCAAAAGGAGCCGAGAGGTCACTCTGGTGGGCACTCTTATGCACAATTTAGACAACCCTCTTTAGGTTCTAAAGAATTGGGGTAGCTGGTAGATACCTGAAACTATCAAACTACAACCCAGAACCCATGAATCTCGAAGACAATTGTATAAAAATGTAGCTTATGAGGGGTGACAATGGGATTGGGAAAACCATAAGGACCACACTCCACTTTGTCTAGTTTATGGATGGATGAGTAGAAAAATAGGGGAAGGAAACAAACAAACAAACAGACAAAGGTACCCAGTGTTCTTTTTTACTTCAATTGCTCTTTTTCACTTTAATTATTATTCTTGTTATTTTTGTGTGTGTGCTAATGAAGGTGTCAGGGATTGATTTAGGTGATGAATGTACAACTATGTAATGGTACTGTGAACAATCGAATGTACGATTTGTTTTGTATGACTGTATGGTATGTGAATATATCTCAATAAAATGAAGATTAAAAAAAAAGAATGTGTTGTTTAATTTCCACATATTTGTGAATTTTCCAGTTTTCCCTCTGTTATTAATTTCTGGATTCATGACACTGTGTTTGGAGAAGATAAATTTTTTGGCCTTTGTGTTGGTTTAAATTTGCTATGTACCCCATAAAAAGCCATGTTCTTTAATACCATCCTGTGGGGGCAGACTTATTGTGGGTGGGAACTTTTGATTATATTATTTCCATGGAGATGTGACACCGCGCATTCATTGTGGGTCTTAATTAGTTTACTGGTGTCCTCTATGAGTGGATAAAATGCAGAGACATTTTGAAGAAAGCAGAGAGAGATGCTTAGAAAGAAAATGTCCAGAGACATTTTGAAGACAGTGTTGAAACAGAACCAGGAGATGCAGATAGAAAGACATTTGGAGATGCTCAGCTAAGAGATGAAGCCCAGAGTTTGTTCTGGAGAAGCTGAGAACCCACAGATGCTAAAAGAGAAAGCCACTGGAATCAGAAGCTGAAAGCAATGCAACCTGGGAACAAAGGACCAGCAGACACCAGCCACGTGCCTTCCCAGCTAACAGAGGTGTTCTGGCCCATCTGCCTTTCTTCAGTGAAGGTATCCTCTTATTGATGCCCTAGTTTGCACACTTTTATGGCCTTAGAACTGTAGACTTGTAACCTAATAAATCCCCTTTATAAAAGACAACCCATTTCTAGTATTTTGCATTTCAGCAGCATTAGCAAACTGGAACAGCCTTCAGTATTTTAAAAACTATTGACACTTGTTTTGTGACCTAATACATGGTCTATCCTGGAAATGACCCATGTGCACCATAGAAGTATGAATAGTATGCTGCTGTTTGGTGAAGTGCTATATGTATGTATGTAAGATCTAAATGGTTTATAGTATAGGTCAAGTCTTCTATATCCTTATAGATCTTCTGTCTAGGTGTTCTATTCATTATTGAAAATGGTGTATTGAAGTCTCCTACTATTATTTCTCTCTTCAAATCTGTCAAAGTGTGCTTCATAAATTTTGGGACTATTTTGTTAGGTGTATATATATTTATAATTGGTATTGTTATATCTTTTTGTTGAATAGACCCTCTTTTTTTTTCAGTATATAGTGACCTTCTTTTCCTTTGTGACAGTTTTTAGCTTAAAGTCCGTTTTATCTGATACTGCTATAGCTATCCCAGCTCTCTCTTGGTGACCTATTTCATGGTATATTGTTTTCCATCCTTTCACTTTCAACTTACTTGTGTCTTTGAATTTAAGGTAAGTCTCTTGTAAACAGTATATAGTTGGCAGAAAACTTCCCAAATTTAATTACATAAATATGCAAATTCATATATATGAATGTTGTTTTTTTTTTAATCTGTTCTGCCACTATCTGCCTCTTCTTTTTATGGAATGCTTCATGAATTTTCATGTTTTCCTTGTGCAGGGGCCATGTTAATCTTCTCTGTATCATTCTAATTTTAGTATATATGCCATGGAAGCAAGCACCAATCTCTGCCTTTTGATTGGAATATTCAATCCACTTACATTTAAAGTAACTACAGATAATGCATGACATTCTTCAGCTATTTTTATACTTGGACTTTGTATGTCTTATGTCTTTTTTTTCCCTCAACTCTTCTGTTAATGTCTACTTTCATATTTATTTGATTTTTTGGTAGTGTACCATTTTGAGTGTCTTTTCATTTCCTTCTGTATATAATTTTCAGATATTTTCATTGTGATGACCAATGGACTTAAATTTAACATCCTACTTCTATAAAAATCATGTTTGGTTTGATACCAACTTAATTTCAATGGCATACTCATACACTGTCCCTATACCCTTTCTCCCTCCATGTTTTTATTGTATTTGTTACAAATTTATCTTTATATATTGTATGCCAAAAAACATAGATTTATCATTACTTTTTATACATTTGACTTTTAGAATTTATAATAAGTAAAAACAGAGTTATATACCAAAAAATACAATAGCACTGGTTTTATAATTACCCTTATGGTTACCTTTACTGGAAGTCTTTATTTCTTTACACTGCTTTGAGCCACTGTTTAGTGTCTGAAGAACTCCCTTTGGCATTAGCATTGCTTATAGGGCAGGTTTAGTGGTGATGAATTCCCTCAGCTTTTGTTTATATGGGAATGTCTTAAACTCTGTCATTTTTGAAGGAAAGTCTCACCAGATATAAAATTTTATTTGCTAATTATTTTGCTTTAGCTCTTTAAATATTTTCTCCCACTGCTTTCTTGCCTTCATGGCTTCTGTTAAGTCAGCACTAAATCTTTCTGGGATTCCCTTATACATAACATGTTGCTTTTCTCTTGTAGCTTCCATAACTCTTTCCTTGTTCTTGACATTCAACAATTTGATTACTATGTTTCTGGGCATGGTTCTCATTGAATTTATTCTGTTTGAGTTTCATTTGGGGTTCTTGAATTTGCATATGCATGCCATTAAATTTGGGAAGTTTTCTGCCATTTTTTTTTTTTTTTTTGAATATTACTTCTGACCCTTTCTTTCTTTCTTCTCCTTTTGGGACTCACCTAATGTGTATATTGGTATGCTTGATGGTGTCTCTAAGGCTCTGTTCACTTTTTTTCTTTCTTTTTTCTATTCCTCAGCCTGAATAATTTCAATTATCTTGTATTCTAATTCACTGATTTTTCTATTCTGCCAGCTGCAATCTACTGTCGAAACCCTCTAGGGAAATTTCCATTTTCATTATTGTGATCTTTAACTGCAGTATTTCTGTTTGGCTCCTTTTCAAAAATGTCTATGTCTTTACTGATCTTGTCATATTGTTCATTCATTGTTCTCCTGATATCCTTTAGCTCTTTCTTTGTGTTTTCCTTTATCTTCTCAAGCATACTGGAGATCTATTTTTAATGTCTTTGTTTAGTATATCCAAAATCTTGTCTTCTTCATTGATGGTTTCTGGATTTTTATCTTGTTCCTTTGGATGGGCCATTGTTTTCTGTTTCTCAGTTTGTCTTGTAAGTTTTTGTTGCACATTGTATATTTTTATATTTTAAATTGTTACCTCTCCAATTTAGTCCCTGAGTTGTCTGTTTCTTAAGTTTGTATAGAGCTAGTGATACAACAGAGATTTCCTTGACTGCTTGGAGTTAACAAAAATAAACAAACCAATGCAAATACACCTTTCACAGGCTTTGCAAAATGGCTCTGTGTTGGCTGGTGCTCTCCTTCAGAGTTTAGCCCTCCTAATAAGAAGATCAGCCTGAGGCAAATGCAAGGTCTTCTCCATTTATTCTGAGCCTGTTTCTTGTCCTGGGCTTGTACATGCTGGTGGCCTTAGGAATTCCTCCATTTGCAGGAATTCATGTGCCCCTTCTACTCCCTATGAAACAGTCTTTCTCCCCTCCTGGTGCTCTAATGTCTGACTTAAAATAGGTAATCCTTTGCCCCATGCAGCTTTGACTTAATTGTTTCTTACACAGTTTGAGCTGTATACAAGCTCCTTCTGCTTGCAGGGCAAGTTCAGGAATGGCAAGCCAGAGACCAGTTTCCTTGTTCAGAATTTCAGGCTGCCACCCAATAGACATGTGGGCGACACAGTATAGAGTTTACTCTGTAACCTCCAGGACAGAAACAGGAACCCACAATGGGAGCACAGGCTGACTCCACACAGTATCATGGAGGGTGTGGGGTAGGGGCCAGAAAGGGTACCATGAGCTTCACCTACCACTTTTAAAATCTGTTTTATCTTGATTGGTACTTGCCTAGCTACTACTACCCTTTAACTGTTTTCTGGAGTTCTGAGGAAGATGGCTCTGCCAGGTTTTGCTAGTTGTTCAAAGATTCTGTAGGGGAATTGTACCCTGGAGCATTTTGTACCACCATCTTGGTCAACCAGAAGCCTCAGTGTCAACGTTCATCCATGTTGCAGCATGTCTCAGAACTCCATTCTTTCTTATGGCAGAATAATATTCTGTTGTATGTATGTAATACATTTTTTCCATCGTTGATGGACATTTGGGTTGTTTCCACCTTGTTCTGGTTTGCTAATGCTGCCTTTTTGCGAAACACCAGAAATGGATCAGCTTTTATAAAGGGGGTTTATTTGGTTACAAAGTTACAGTCTTAAGGCCATAAAGTGTCCAAAGGAAATCATCAACAATCGGGTACCTTCACTGGAGGATGGCCAATGGCATCCAGAAAACCTCTGTTAGCTGGGAAGGCATGTGGCTGTCATCTGCTCTGGAGTTCTGGTTTCAAAATGGCTTTCTCCCAGGATGTTCCACTCTAGGCTGCAGCTTCTCAAAAATGTCACTCTTAGTTGCTTTTGGGTCATTTGTCCTCTCTTAGCTTCTCTGAAGCAAAAGTCGCTTTCAAAAGCCGTCTCCAAAATGTCTCTGTAAGCTGCAGCTCCTCTCTCAGCTCCTGTGTGTTCTTCAAAGTGTCCCTCTTGGCTGTAGTAAGCTTGCTCCTTCTGTCTGAGCTTATATAGTGCTCTAGTAAACTAATCAAGACTCACACTGAATGGGCAGGGCCACACCTCCATGGAAATCATCCAATCAGAGTTATCACCTACAGTTGGGTGGGTCGCATCTCCATGGAAACACTCAATCAAGAATTACAATCTAATCAACACTAATATGTCTGCCCACACAAGATTGCATCAAAGATAACGGCATTTTGGGAGACATAATACATTCAAACTGACACGCACCTTTAGCTTATTAGGAATGAACTTGCTTAAAGTTCAGAAAATTTTTAAATTTTGATTTGTATATTTGTCAGAAGCACTTACTTTATCAACTTAATTGTTTTTTTGTAGTGATTAAATATTTTCTTTTCTTTCTGTAGTCTAATTTAAACAATCCTTAAACAATTTTGATTTTTTCAACTATTTAGAAATTGTATTATACCAGTCAAAGAAAGCTAACCCTTGCATGCTAGAAATTCTGCTTTCTTTCTGTATTAAGAGCTCCTTTCAGTATAGTCATTTATTAAAATTGCTAGAGGGGACCAGTATGCATTGAGATAATTTTTGTTATAGATATTCCATTTTTGCAGATATTGACAACTATCAAGCCCATAGGATTTTACCTCATATTAGAAAGACAAGACACGAACAACTTCTCAATGCTGTGGTCTCAAATACCAGGAAATAACATAATCCTTTAGACAAACAAATGGACATGTACAAGAGACTCACAGATTAGATTAACTGTTATTTACCACCAACCACAGAATAGATCTCTGTTAACTACCACCCAGCAGAGCTCATTCTCAGATGTTCATTTCATAAAATCAAAATCAGAATTACATACTGCTGCCAATGATGGGAGAATGGACTAATGAGAGAGAAAATAAGACTTATCCAAGAACAATACTTAGTATGTAAAAGCCAAAGAGCTCAATGTCTGTTCATGAGATTTAACAGAAGAAACAAAGGAAGCCCAGCCAATAACTCTAAGGTCCAGGTCTGCAGGAATGCACTGTCCATAGGCTCTAATGATATGTCTCAGGTTGGCTAATTTTTGTAAAAATAGCAACAACAATAACAAAACTGTCAAGGAATAATATAGATTGTTTTCATCAAAGGGAAAAGCAAGATTTATTTTAAAAAGTGGAAAAGACAAGAGGAAAAATTGCCTGGGACTAGCAAGAATTTCTCCTCTTGTGTATGCGGCTTGGCAGGAAGTTATCAAACAGGTTACTCTAGCCAGTCTTCTCTGGATCCACAGAAAACAATTACAGTTATTAGAGGCCTTTAAAAAATATATTGGAACTTTAGCTGACAAACATGGAATAGGGTATCTCTGCAAAATGCCCGCCATGTCCTCTGTTGCACATTCCCTTTAGTTAAGTCAAGATAGCACCACACCCCTTATTAGATCATAGATAAATGATAGAAAGTTTATCATGCTGGCAGTTATATGAAGTAATGAACACTCTTAGAGTTGGAAAAAAATATATTGGAATATAAATTGGTACAGCTCCTGTGGAAAGCAAGTTTTCAGGATTCACTAAAATTTTACAGCCTATAAACACCATGTATATTAATTGCAATTCTAATTCTCTCCACTATAGAAATATCTGCACAAGTGGCCAAAGATATATGTACAAGAACATAGAACCAACTTAATTTCAAAACTGGTATAAAAGAGGGTCATACTCCCAGGGGTATGAATCCCCACAGCAACGCTGGAAATTATTCCTGGAGATTAGCCTGGATCCAGTACTGTGGAATTGAGAGGATCTTCTTGACCAAAAGGGGGAAGAGAGATGAAGCAAAGTAGGGTTCCAGTGGCTGAGAGATTTCAAATGGAATCAACAAGTCACTCTGGAGGGTATTCCTATGCACTATATAAATATCACCTCTTGTCTTTAGTGTGTTGTAATGGCTAGAGGGAAATACCTGAAGCTGTCAAACTACAACCCAGAGACCTTGATTCTTGAAGGTGATTGTTTAACTATATAGATTGCATAGTATGACTGTGTGACTGTGGAAACCTTGTGGCTCACACTCCCCTTATCCAGTATATGGACAGATGAGTGGGAAAATGGGAACAAAAATTAGATGAAGAATAGGGTGGAATGGAGGGGATGGAAAGATTTAAGTTTCTTTTTTGCCTGTATTTTTATTTTGGAGTAAGGAAAAGTTTCAAAAATTGATTCTGGTGATGAACACACAACTGTATGATGGTATTTTGAATAATTGATTGTACATTGTGGATGGTAGGGTGTGTGAATATATCTTTATTAAACTGTATTTAAAAAAAGTAAATGAACAATGAGGGGAGGAGAGGAATGGGATGTTTTGGATATTCTTTTTTATTTTAATTTTAATTTTATTTTTTGGAGTAATGAAAATGTTCAAAGTTTGTGGTGATGAAAGCACAACTATATGATGATACTGTGAACAACTGATTATACACTTTGAACGATTGTATGTTATGTGATTATATCTCAATAAAATTGCATTTAAAAAAGAGTCATAAACAATGGAAGAAATTCCTCTGTCAAAAATAATGCAGAGGACAATTATAATGATGTTGATTCTATTGACAACAACATTATTGCTAGAGCAATTACTAAATCCAGACACATCTTGGGGAATAGGATACTACTGTGTCCTTCATATTACAGATGAAAAATTGAGGCACATAAAGTTGAAGTTCCTAGTTCGACTTTGTAAAGGGCAGAATTAGGATTTTTACCCCACTCGAACATTGGCTTTCAGGTCTCTCCTCTTCTGTTTTAGGGTTCCACAGCTGTAGGCCTGGTGTGAACTCAATATATTCTGGGAGAATCGGGTTAGGAAAGTGAAGGGTCCCTTAGAAGGTATCAGGCGTGAGGTACATAGGACTTAATACGGGAGAGCAAGGAAGGTTGCTCCTTTCACTCGATGGGATTCTGCAGAGTAGAAACAGCAGGAAAGACCTTGGATAGGTTAAAAATGCGTGCTGCGTCCCAGGGTGGGGTCGAACCATCAGTCATTGGGTTAACAGCCAAACGCGCTAACCTAACTGCATCAGAAGAAAAACGATTTATTCTCCTAGTCTCAACGGTGAGCAAGTGATCACTAACTGCAGTATGTGCACCCGCTTTCTGCACAACAGTTGTGCAGGCTCCGAAGCCTAGGAAAATGGGACAGGTTGGGGCGACGAATCGTGTTTTTCCTCAGGTTTGGAGCCTGAGATTCCGAATCCACAACAGTTGAACCTTGTTCCTCACCTGCCTCTACAGCCAGCGCCTCATAATCCCCATCCCATTTCCCCAGAGCGGAGTGGGGTTCAAGGGAAGCTGGACGCCCGTGGGCTCCCGTCATAGCTCTTCCAGTGGCTTGCAGTTCTTCACCCAGCCGCCCTTCATCACCTCTTCCTCCCTTGCCCGGGATGGATGAGCGGGCTGAAGGGAGAGGGAAGGACACACTCTGGTCAGAGAATGAGTGTTTGCCCACCCTTCCGAGACTCCTTCCGCACGAGTGCGATGCTGCCGCTTCCATATTCGGATTCCTCTGTCCAGCACGTGAGCTCCCAGCGGGCTGGGGTGGTGGGATGGTCTGCGTCCTCTCCCCGAGAACAGGGTCTGGCAAAAACCAGGACGCTCAGTTAGGATTTGTTGAATTAATACATTGTCGTGTTTAAACTTTGTTCCTTTGAAGAAGCCTGAGAATGGAAACAATGAAAGGTTTTCCAGAGGAGAATTTATTTTTAAAATAGCTTTATTCAGGTTAACTAATTTCGAAGCATGCAAATATCCCATTGGGCGGGGCAACGGGAAAGGCGTGGAATGCACCGGCGCTGCTTGCGCTCCCCGGCTCCCCTATTAGTGGGGAGGTCGGTGGGGTGAGTGAGCCCGAGGGAGAAAGGAGCGGAGCTACAAGAGAAAAGTGAAGAGGGTGAAAGAAAGCAGGGGAGGCATGGATAAGGGCAATGAGACCTCTCAGGAAGTCTGTGCGGAGGCGAAGGGTGGATCCTAACAATGCAAATTGTTTTTATTATGTATTAGAATGAGGAGGGAGAAATCAGAAAAGGCACGAAAGAGAAAAAACTGCCAGGACCTGGAGCTACCCAAGAACAAGACAGTAAAACACTGTGATTACTTCCATATCAAAGGATTAAAGAAAGCACATTATTCATAGGCATCCTGTGTAGTGCCGTGATCGTATAGTGGTTAGTACTCTGTGTTGTGGCCGCAGCAACCTCGGTTCGAATCCGAGTCACGGCAAGGTTTCTATTTTATTTCCACCAGCAGGGCTCACCTGTGGTTTCAAATTTCTGTGGTCAGGAATAGGAAAGGAAACCCCCGGTGCACATGTGGGGCCCAGGCTTCAGGAAAATCTGAACCCCATGTTGAGCATGCAGAGAAATATCCCCAAAGATACAATACCACGTCTCAGTCATCCTTGTTAATACTTTCTACTAATGGTATAATATGCTTATAACTGGTTTTCCAGTATGGATATTTCAAATATCAGTAGGGCCTTTTTAGATGAAATGTGAAATGAGACAAAACAAGAGTTCACATTCAACAGTTAATTTTACAATAAAATCCAATAAATACAATAAAATCTAAGCTCAAAGCCGTCTTCCACCTCCCAATTTTTAGGCTAAAAGCAAATTATTAAATATAATTCACAAGTAAAATGTACAATCTTAAGTGTACAGTCCGATGAATTTTGACAAAAGTAACCACCACCAAGATCAGGTTACAGAAAATTTCCCTCAGCCCATAAAGGTCCTTGGAACCTCTTCCAGTCAGCCCTCCACTTAGGCAGTTGCCATTCCGATTTCCATCTCCATAGAGTAGCTCTGACTGTTCTTGAAATTCACATAAATGAATATACTTTTTGTGTCTGGCTTTTTTTCCTCCATGCAACATAACTTTTTTGAAATGCATCCAAGTTGTATTTGTATCAGTAGTTCATTTAGAGTTACTGATGAGTGTTATTCCAACATGTGAACACATTACGTTTATGAACAATTGGGCTATTTCTAGTTTTGGCTATTGTGAATAAGGTTGCCATAAATATCCTTGTATGAGATTTTTTTTAACATATACAATATTATTATTATTATTAGTAGTAGTATATAGGTACAAGTGAAATTGCTGGGTCCTAGGATAGGTGTAATTTTAACTTTATTAGAAATTGCCAAACAGTTTTCCTAAATAGTTGCGCTATTTTATCCTCACATGAGCAACAAAAGATACAGTTGCTCCACATTCTTGTCAGCATTTGGTGTTCTTTGTCTGTTAAATTTTACCCCTTCTGATAGATGTGTAATGGTATTTTGAGGTGGCTTAAATTTGTATTTCCCACATGAGTAATGGTGTTGAGAGTCTTTTCTTATGCCTTTCACCATTAAGAAAATCCTCTTTGGGGAAGATAGATTGTTCAAGTGTTTTGTCTGCTTTTAAATGACTATTTTTTTTTTTTTTTTACTTTTAAAATCAACATTTTGTATTAGAAAGGTTTTATATTTACAGAAAAGTTGAAGATAGTACATAGTACATACCCCACACCCAATTTCCCCTACCATTAACATATTACCTTAGGATGGTCACATTTACATATTACATTAGGATGTCACAATTAATGAGCCAATTTTGGTGCATTACTATTGACCAAAGTCCATGTTTTATTCAAATTTCCTTAGTTTTTACCTAATGCCCTTTTTCTGTTCCAGGATCCCACCCTGGATATCTCATTATGTTTAGTCATCATGTTTCCTTATGCTTCTCTTGACTGTGACAGTTTCTCAGACTTCCCTTACTCTTGATAACCATGACAATTCTGAGGTGTGCTGGTCAAGTATTTTTAGAATGTCCCTCAATTGGAATTTGTTTGATTTTTTTCATGATTAGATTGGACTTATGAGTTTGGGGAAGTAAAGTGCCATTCTTTCACATCATAACATGGGTATACACTATCAATATGACTTCCTCCTATTGGTGTTAATCTTGATCATCCGACTGAGGTGCAGTTTTCACCATTGTAAAGTTACTTTTTTCCCCCATTCCATACTGTCTCTTTGGTAGGAAGTCAGTATGAGTAGTCCACATTTACTTACTTACTCCATCACTTACTTATATCAATACGGACTCAGGTATTTATTTTGTATTTTGGATTATACTTTAATACTATGATATTTATTTTGCTGCTCAAGTTTTTCCAGCTTTGGCCATTGGCACTCTTTCAGTTGACCTCTGTGTCCCTTTGACCTGTCTCCATCATTGTGGAGTTATTTTGTTGTTGTTGTCATTGTTGATGCTGTTGTTATTAACGATTTAGTACTTCCTTACTTTCTGGCTGCAAGATGCTCCAGACTCATCTTGTGTATTTCTTGTCCCAGTCTTAGAAACAGTCATTTCTCCAAGGAGCCCTAGTTCCTTTTGCTAGTGCCTTGACTTTTTATATTGATGTATAAAAGTTTCTTTTGCATGCATATGCATTTCTTTCTTTTTTTTTTCTTTATTAGAGAAGTTGTGGGTTTACAGAATAATCATGCATAAAATACAGGTTTCCCATTTACAACTCTATTGTTAACACTTTGCATTGGTGTGGAACATTTGTTACAACTGATGATAGCACATTTTAATAATTGTAATAAAAGTTTTTATATATTCATAATTTGAGTCATTTATTAGATAAGGGTATTGCAAATAACTTCCCCCAATCTGGTTTGCCTTTTCATTTTCTTGGGTGATTTTTTTATGAGCATAAGTTTTGTTTTATTTTTAAATTTTGAAGAAATGCATTTTTTTTCCTTTTGTTGTTAAGGCCTTTTGTGTTCTCTGAGGAATCTCTCCTACCCAATGATAGTGAATATGTTCTCCCATATTTTGATCTAGAAGCTTTAGATGTTTGATTTTTACTTTTCAATCTATAACTCACCTCAAATTTATCTCCTGAACACAGCAGGCTTGGGAATAATAAATAGTAGAAAATCATGCTGTGCCTACTAACAACCTGACCTCCCAGAAACCTGTTTTATACTTTTTTAATGTAAAAATATTCACAATATTTTCCTGCTCTGCTCTTGTGCTTTCCTCCCTTTTCCCCACACCCCTAACCCTGCCCCCTGAGCTGGAGAAGTAGAAATCAGGTAGAAGCAATCATATGTGAAATTCAATAACTTTCCTCCCTAACTGCCATTCAAGAGTCAGAAACATCGACTGCTACCAACACCACTGCCTCTCACACCCACTAAACTGATGAGCAGAAACTAGAATGCAGCTGCCAGCCACAAGGTCTCTAAACACTTATGATTCCGTAAACTTACTTGCCATCAGCAAAAGCAGTGGGAATGTTGCCTCGCCACACTTCTGCAAACTCTTGGGTACATCAAATTGGCAGAACCTAATTTCTATCTAGAACCCAATCTGCAGGGATTTATGAGAAGCTTAATTTTTAGTTTTCTAAGCTCTTCAGCTAGAAGGAGGGTGGAATGGATTTTGAGTGAGCCAACCCACGTTTAAGGTTGTTTTGCCTCCTCTCCCCAACACACACATAAGAGCAACATATATTTTTCAAGAACACGCCCTTATTTAAATATGCCAAGAGACGGTGGAATAAAGCATATATACTAAACTCCTTAGAGTGTGTGCTTCTGGAAGTGGAGAAGTGAATGGGAGTGAGATGAACACAGAAGGAAGGAAAAACTATAAGTAGGGAAGGGCTTACTCAGAACAGTTACCATAGTGTGTCCTGAACTAAGTAGTATCATTACCTTCATTCTTTGCACCTCGATCTAAGAAAACAAATTAACCAATAGTTGACATGGAATTTCAAAAATGTTGTACAAAACAGAAAATTCTATTCAAGCAGACTAGTCTGGTGATAAGGGCAGGAAAAGATTAAAAAACAAAGAAACAGGCGGGGCAAGATGGCAGACTGGTGAGCTGTATGTTTTAGTTACTCCTCCAGGAAAGTAGGTAAAAAGCCAGGAACTGCGTGGACTGGACACCACAGAGCAATCTGTCTTTGGGCATACTTCATACAACACTCATGAAAACGTGGAACTGCTGAGATCAGCGAAATCTGTAAGTTTTTGCGGCCAGGGGACCCGCGCCCCTCCCTGCCAGGCTCAGTCCCGGGGGAGGAGGGGCTGTCAGCTCCGGGAAGGAGAAGGGAGAATTGCAGTGGCTGCTCTCATCGGAAACTCATTCTACTGATTCAAACTCCAACCATAGATAGACTGAGACCAGACACCAGAGACTCTGAGAGCAGCCAGCCCAGCAGAGAGGAGACGGGCATAGAAGGAAAACAACACGAGAAGCTCCAAAGTAAAAGCAGAGGATTTTTGGAGTTCTGGTGAACACAGAAAGGGGAAGGGCGGAGATCAGGCCTTGAGGCGCATATGCAAATCCTGAAGCAAGGCTGATCTCTCTGCCCAGGGCACCTTTCCTTAATGGCCCTGGTTGCTTTGTCTATTAGCATTTCAATAACCCATTAGATCTCTGAGGAGGGCCGTTTTTTTTTTTTGTTTTTTTTTTTTTTTTTTAAATCCTTTTTGCTTTTTCTAAAACAATTACTCTAAGAAGCTCAATACAGAAAGCTTCAAAGAATTGAAATTTGGGCACGTCAAGTCAAGAGCAGAAATAAGAGAGCTCTGAGACAAAAGGCAATAATCCAGTGGCTGAGAAAATTCACTAAACAACACAACTTCCCAAGAAAAGGGGGGTGTCCGCTCACAGCCACCATCCTGGTGGACAGGAAACACTCCTGCCCATCGCCAGCCCCATAGCCCAGAGCTGCCCCAGACAACCCAGTGTGACGGAAGTGCTTCAATAACAGGCACACACCACAAAACTGGGCGTGGACATTAGCCTTCCCTGCAACCTCAGCTGAATGTCCCAGAGCTGGGAAGGGGGAGCAGTGTGAATTAACAGAGCCCCATTCAGCCATCATTTGAGCAGACTGGGAGCCTCCCAACACAGCCCAGCAGCCCAGAACTGCCCTGGGGG
The DNA here is from genome assembly GCF_015220235.1 of Choloepus didactylus. NCBI lineage: Eukaryota > Metazoa > Chordata > Mammalia > Pilosa > Megalonychidae > Choloepus > Choloepus didactylus. Next base: position 117,325,422 of record NC_051308.1, read on the forward strand.
GACGGCACTCACCTGTGACATAGCACAGTCATCCCTCAACAGAGGACCCGGGGTGCACAGCCTGGAAGAGGGGCCCACTTGCAAGTCTCAGGAGCCATACGCCAATACCAAAGACTTGTGGGTCAGTGGCAGAGACAAACTGTGGCAGGACTGAACTGAAGGATTAGACTATTGCAGTAGCTTTAAAACTCTAGGATCATCAGGGAGATTTGATTGTTAGGGCCACCCCCCGCCCCGACTGCCCAGAAACACGCCCCACATACAGGGCAGGCAACACCAACTACACACGCAAGCTTGGGACACCAATTGGGCCCCACAAGACTCACTCCCCCACTCACCAAAAAGGCTAAGCAGGGGAGATCTGGCTTGTGGAGAACAGGTGGCTCGTGGACGCCACCTGCTGGTTAGTTAGAGAAAGTGTACTCCACGAAGCTGTAGATCTGATAAATTAGAGATAAGGACTTCAACTGGTCTACAAACCCTAAAAGAACCCTATCAAGGACAGCAAATGCCACGAGGCCAAAAACAACAGAAAATTATAAAGCATATGAAAAAACCAGACGATATGGATAACCCAAGCCCAAGCACCCAAATCAAAAGACCAGAAGAGACACACCTAGAGCAGCTACTCAAAGAACTAAAGATGAACAATGAGACCCTAGTACGGGATATGAAGGAAATCAAGAAGACCCTAGAAGAGGATAAAGAAGACATTGCAAGACTAAATAAAAAAATGGATGATCTTATGGAAATTAAAGAAACTGTTGACCAAATTAAAAAGATTCTGGACACTCATAGTACAAGACTAGAGGAAGTTGAACAACGAATCAGTGACCTGGAAGATGACAGAATGGAAAATGAAAGCATAAAAGAAAGAATGGGGAAAAAAATTGAAAAACTCGAAATGGACCTCAGGGATATGACAGATAATATGAAGCGTCCGAATATAAGACTCATTGGTGTCCCAGAAGGGGAAGAAAAGGGTAAAGGTCTAGGAAGAGTATTCAAAGAAATTGTTGGGGAAAACTTCCCAAATCTTCTAAACAACATAAATACACAAATCATAAATGCTCAGCGAACTCCAAATAGAATAAATCCAAAAAAACCCACTCCGAGACATATACTGATCACACTGTCAAACATAGAAGAGAAGGAGCAAGTTCTGAAAGCAGCAAGAGAAAAGCAATTCACCACATACAAAGGAAACAGCATAAGACTAAGTAGTGACTACTCAGCAGCCACCATGGAGGCGAGAAGGCAATGGCACGATATATTTAAAATTCTGAGAGAGAGGAATTTCCAGCCAAGAATACTTTATCCAGCAAAGCTCTCCTTCAAATTTGAGGGAGAGCTTAAATTTTTCACAGACAAAGAAATGCTGAGAGAATTTGCTAACAAGAGACCTGCCCTACTGGAGATACTAAAGGGAGCCCTACAGACAGAGAAACAAAGACAGGACAGAGAGACTTGGAGAAAGGTTCAGTACTAAAGAGATTCGGTATGGGTACAATAAAGGATATTAATAGAGAGAGGGAAAAATATGGCAAACATAATCCAAAGGATAAGATGGCCGATTCAAGAAATGCCTTCACGGTTTTAACGTTGAATGTAAATGGATTAAACTCCCCAATTAAAAGATATAGATTCGCAGAATGGATCAAAAAAAATGAACCATCAATATGTTGCATACAAGAGACTCATCTTAGACACAGGGACACAAAGAAATTGAAAGTGAAAGGATGGAAAAAAATATTTCATGCAAGCTACAGCCAAAAGAAAGCAGGTGTAGCAATATTAATCTCAGATAAAATAGACTTCAAATGCAGGGATGTTTTGAGAGACAAAGAAGGCCACTACATACTAATAAAAGGGGCAATTCAGCAAGAAGAAATAACAATCGTAAATGTCTATGCACCCAATCAAGGTGCCACAAAATACATGAGAGAAACATTGGCAAAACTAAAGGAAGCAATTGATGTTTCCACAATAATTGTGGGAGACTTCAACACATCACTCTCTCCTATAGATAGATCAACCAGACAGAAGACCAATAAGGAAATTGAAAACCTAAACAATCTGATAAATGAATTAGATTTAACAGACATCTACAGGACATTACATCCCAAATCACCAGGATACACATACTTTTCTAGTGCTCACGGAACTTTCTCCAGAATAGATCATATGCTGGGACATAAAACAAGCCTCAATAAATTTAAAAAGATTGAAATTATTCAAAGCACATTCTCTGACCACAATGGAATACAATTAGAAGTCAATAACCATCAGAGACTTAGAAAATTCACAAATACCTGGAGGTTAAACAACACACTCCTAAACAATCAGTGGGTTAAAGAAGAAATAGCAAGAGAAATTGCTAAATATATAGAGACGAATGAAAATGAGAACACAACATACCAAAACCTATGGGATGCAGCAAAAGCAGTGCTAAGGGGGAAATTTATAGCACTAAACGCATATATTAAAAAGGAAGAAAGAGCCAAAATCAAAGAACTAATGGATCAACTGAAGAAGCTAGAAAATGAACAGCAAACCAATCCTAAACCAAGTACAAGAAAAGAAATAACAAGGATTAAAGCAGAAATAAATGACATAGAGAACAAAAAAACAATAGAAAGGATAAATATCACCAAAAGTTGGTTCTTTGAGAAGATCAACAAGATTGACAAGCCCCTAGCTAGACTGACAAAATCAAAAAGAGAGAAGACCCATATAAACAAAATAATGAATGAAAAAGGTGACATAACTGCAGAACATGAAGAAATTAAAAAAATTATAAGAGGATATTATGAACAACTGTATGGCAACAAACTGGTTAATGTAGAAGAAATGGACAATTTCCTGGAAACATATGAACAACCTAGACTGACCAGAGAAGAAATAGAAGACCTCAACCAACCCACCACAAGCAAAGAGATCCAATCAGTCATCAAAAATCTTCCCACAAATAAATGCCCAGGGCCAGATGGCTTCACAGGGGAATTCTACCAAACTTTCCAGAAAGAACTGACACCAATCTTACTCAAACTCTTTCAAAACATTGAAGAAAATGGAACACTACCTAACTCATTTTATGAAGCTAACATCAATCTAATACCAAAACCAGGCAAAGATGCTACAAAAAAGGAAAACTACCGGCCAATCTCCCTAATGAATATAGATGCAAAAATCCTTAACAAAATACTTGCAAATCGAATCCAAAGACACATTAAAAAATCATACACCATGACCAAGTGGGGTTCATTCCAGGCATGCAAGGATGGTTCAACATCAGAAAAACAATCAATGTATTACAACACATTAAAAACTCGAAAGGGAAAAATCAATTGATCATCTCAATAGATGCTGAAAAAGCATTTGACAAAATCCAACATCCCTTTTTGATAAAAACACTTCAAAAGGTAGGAATTGAAGGAAACTTCCTCAACATGATAAAGAGCATATATGAAAAACCCACAGCCAGCATAGTACTCAATGGTGAGAGACTGAAAGCCTTCCCTCTAAGATCAGGAACAAGACAAGGATGCCCGCTGTCACCACTGTTATTCAACATTGTGCTGGAAGTGCTAGCCAGGGCAATCCGGCAAGACAAAGAAATAAAAGGCATCCAAATTGGAAAAGAAGAAGTAAAACTGTCATTGTTTGCAGATGATATGATCTTATATCTAGAAAACCCTGAGAAATCAACGATACACCTACTAGAGCTAATAAACAAATTTAGCAAAGTAGCGGGATACAAGATTAATGCACATAAGTCAGTAATGTTTCTATATGCTAGAAATGAACAAACTGAAGAGACACTCAAGAAAAAGATACCATTTTCAATAGCAACTAAAAAAATCAAGTACCTAGGAATCAACTTAACCAAAGATGTAAAAGACCTATACAAAGAAAACTACATAACTCTACTAAAAGAAATAGAAGGGGACCTTAAAAGATGGAAAAATATTCCATGTTCATGGATAGGAAGGCTAAATGTCATTAAGATGTCAATTCTACCCAAACTCATCTACAGATTCAATGCAATCCCAATCAAAATTCCAACAACCTACTTTGCAGACTTGGAAAAGCTAGTTATCAAATTTATTTGGAAAGGGAAGATGCCTCGAATTGCTAAAGACACTCTAAAAAAGAAAAACGAAGTGGGAGGACTTACACTCCCTGACTTTGAAGCTTATTATAAAGCCACAGTTGCCAAGACAGCATGGTACTGGCACAAAGATAGACATATAGATCAATGGAATCGAATTGAGAATTCAGAGATAGACCCTCAGATCTATGGCCGACTGATCTTTGATAAGGCCCCCAAAGTCACCGAACTGAGCCATAATGGTCTTTTCAACAAATGGGGCTGGGAGAGTTGGATATCCATATCCAAAAGAATGAAAGAGGACCCCTACCTCACCCCCTACACAAAAATTAACTCAAAATGGACCAAAGATCTCAATATAAAAGAAAGTACCATAAAACTCCTAGAAGATAATGTAGGAAAACATCTTCAAGACCTTGTATTAGGAGGCCACTTCCTAGACTTTACACCCAAAGCACAAGCAACAAAAGAGAAAATAGATAAATGGGAACTCCTCAAGCTTAGAAGTTTCTGCACCTCAAAGGAATTTCTCAAAAAGGTAAAGAGGCAGCCAACTCAATGGGAAAAAATTTTTGGAAACCATGTATCTGACAAAAGACTGATATCTTGCATATACAAAGAAATCCTACAACTCAATGACAATAGTACAGACAGCCCAATTATAAAATGGGCAAAAGATATGAAAAGACAGTTCTCTGAAGAGGAAATACAAATGACCAAGAAACACATGAAAAAATGTTCAGCTTCACTAGCTATTAGAGAGATGCAAATTAAGACCACAATGAGATACCATCTAACACCGGTTAGAATGGCTGCCATTAAACAAACAGGAAACTACAAATGCTGGAGGGGATGTGGAGAAATTGGAACTCTTATTCACTGTTGGTGGGACTGTATAATGGTTCAGCCACTCTGGAAGTCAGTCTGGCAGTTCCTTAGAAAACTAGATATAGAGCTACCATTCGATCCAGCGATTGCACTCCTCGGTATATACCCGGAAGATCGGAAAGCAGTGACACGAACAGATATCTGCACGCCAATGTTCATAGCAGCATTATTCACAATTGCCAAGAGATGGAAACAACCCAAATGTCCTTCAACAGATGAGTGGATAAATAAAATGTGGTATATACACACGATGGAATACTACACGGCAGTAAGAAGGAACGATCTGGTGAAACATATGACAACATGGATGAACCTTGAAGACATAATGCTGAGCGAAATAAGCCAGGCACAAAAAGAGAAATATTATATGCTACCACTAATGTGAACTTTGAAAAATGTAAAACAAATGGTTTATAATGTAGAATGTAGGGGAACTAGCAGTAGAGAGCAATTAAGGAAGGGGGAACAATAATCCAGGAAGAACAGATAAGCTATTTAACGTTCTGGGGATGCCCAGAAATGACTATGGTCTGTTAATTTCTGATGGTTGTAGTAGGAACAAGTTCACTGAAATGTTGCTATATTATGTAACTTTCTTGGGGGTAAAGTAGGAACATGTTGGAAGTTAAGCAGTTATCTTAGGTTAGTTGTCTTTTTCTTACTCCCTTGCTATGGTCTCTTTGAAATGCTCTTTTATTGTATGTTTGTTTTCTTTTTAACTTTTTTTTTCATACAGGTGATTTGAAAAAAGAAGGGAAAGTTAAAAAAAAAAAAAAAAAAAAAAAAAAGAAAAAAGACAAACAAGGGGAAAAAAAAAAAAAAAAAGATGTAGTGCCCCCTTGAGGAGCCTGTGGAGAATGCAGGGGTATTCGCCTACCCCACCTCCATGGTTGCTAACATGCCCACAGACATAGGGGACTGGTGGTTTGATGGGTTGAGCCCTCTACCATAAGTTTTACCCTTGGGAAGACGGTTGCTGCAAAGGAGAGGCTAGGCCTCCCTGTATTTGTGCCTAAGAGTCTCCTCCTGAATGCCTCTTTGTTGCTCAGATGTGGCCCTCTCTCTCTGGCTAAGCCAACTTGAAAGGTGAAATCACTGCCCTCCCCCCTACGTGGGATCAGACACCCAGGGAAGTGAATCTCCCTGGCAACGTGGAATATGACTCCCAGGGAGGAATGTAGACCTGGCACCGTGGGACGGAGAACATCTTCTTGACCAAAAGGGGGATGTGAAAGGAAATGAAATAAGCTTCAGTGGCAGAGAGATTCCAAAAGGAGCCGAGAGGTCACTCTGGTGGGCACTCTTATGCACACTTTAGACAACCCTTTTTAGGTTCTAAAGAATTGGGGTAGCTGGTGGTGGATACCTGAAACTATCAAACTACAACCCAGAACCCATGAATCTCGAAGACAGTTGTATAAAAATGTAGCTTATGAGGGGTGACAATGGGATTGGGAAAGCCATAAGGACCAAACACCACTTTGTCTAGTTTATGGATGGATGTGTAGAAAAGTAGGGGAAGGAAACAAACAGACAAAGGTACCCAGTGTTCTTTTTTACTTCAATTGCTCTTTTTCACTCTAATTATTATTCTTGTTATTTTTGTGTGTGTGCTAATGAAGGTGTCAGGGATTGATTTAGGTGATGAATGTACAACTATGTAATGGTACTGTAAACAATCGAAAGTACAATTTGTTTTGTATGACTGCGTGGTATGTGAATATATCTCAATAAAATGATGATTTAAAAAAAAAAAAAAACAAAAAAAAAAAAAACAAAGAAACAAAACAGAAACCAGGCAATGATGTGAAGGAAATGAGATAACCATTGCAGGAATCCCTGGTATCACACTAATAACCTCTAACCATGCTAGGTCCAAATCTTCTCTACTGAGTATTAGTAAAGTCCAGCTGTAGCAGTTCATTAGCCAGAAAAGGATTAAATATTAAGAGCAGTACAAATCTGTATCAGTCTCATTGTAAACAAAAGAATAAAAGTGAAAATGTGAATAACAGAATATTAGACAAAAGCAAAGAGCAAAAGTTTTAAATTGGTGAGAGGATTAATGTTTTAAAGTCTACCAGGTTCGATGTTTTTCCCTGAACAGGCCACCTAGAGTGCCCAAAAAGGCTGTAGTGCAGGGAAGAAAGCCTGGAGTGAAATTTTCACTTATTGCTCATGTGTAGCTTTTCATAAGACATAATAGTTTAAAGGCAGGACTATTCAATCTTCAGCCTTTTCCAGGGGCTCAAAAATAAAGGCCTCAAAGGACAGAATTCAATTATCACACAGATCTTCTGGTGTTACTGGGGCAAATCCCAAAATGTCCAGCCTTGGGAACCATCACTGGGTCCTGAAAGACCATTTAGGAAAAGAACAGGTGGTCATCTCAAGGTTGGAGGGGGAGTGTTTGGGAAGTAGCAAGCTACAGGAAAGGCAAAGAGATTACTTTCCATGGATTCATACCATATTGAGGACCAGAGACAAGGGACTGATAGTTTTTCTGACATTTTTCTACAGAGGTCTGTTATTCAATTGTAAAGAGCTCATTTCAGAATTTGGCTCTTTGAAATCAGATATTTTGATTTGAATGCTAAACTTCATAGTGCTACCTGACATAAGTCCAGTAGGCAAGCCTTTGCTCTGCATATCCTGCCTGAGTGTTACCTGTGTCTTCCAAAGAGAACTCTGTGAAACCGGGTTTAGGACTTTTTACAAGTCCTTCTAGAGTCTTTGTGTAAATATGCTTAGTCCAGCTTTTCTTTTTCACTAGAAACATTGGTGGTTTGGTGGTAGGATTCTCACTTCTGGCCTGGGAGACCCATGTTCAATTCTCAAGTGTTGGTTTTTTTCATACTTCCTGTTCTGCTGGATTATCTTTTGCACTGGCAAGACAGGCCATTTTGGGATGTTGGCCACCTGTAAAAGTGAAGGAAAAATAGGATCTATATCCCTGGGATTACTTTAGGGGGAGAAGACATTAAGGAATTAGTCTAATGGACTTTGAGCATGGGGCACATGTGGTGATAGCACAAGAGTTAATACTTGCAGTGCGAAGCAACAACTGTCTGCTGTGGCAAAACCACGTCTTTGAAACAAATGAGTCTGATGGGTCTGCAGTTTTGAATATTTGAAACCTAAACCATTTTTACTTTTTTCCCTTTTTCCTGGTGGGTCCCCAGAATCTAAAGTGTCAGCTGGTCATTGATCTATGTCTGGGACCTTGGACTGACCATCAGCTATGTCTCATTATGGGGTAGATATAAGAAAATGAAATACTCAAAAGGAGAGAAGCTGTGGAACATGGTAGAAAATCCAGTGGTGGGGGAGGGACTAAGAGCCCAGGGAAGGAAGAGGCTTGTGGGAGAAATCTCTAAGGAGATTGAGGAGAGATATGCAGAGGTAGGCCCTAGTCTCTGCTGGTTTTGGTTAAATTGAGGACAAGGATGAGCCTCAAGTGGAAAGCAGCATGTACAAGAAAATCATTTTTATCATTCCTGTTTGTTTTACACCCCACCAGGCAAATCATCTGGTCTGACGATCATTTTTCATGATTATGTGTTAGCAGCCTGGAGAGGAGGTCACGGCATTCTGAAGCTCTGGAGGAGGAGACTCTGGAAACAGATTGGCTGGGGGCATCTGGTTTGTCTACACTTGTTTTTGTTAACTCTTTCTCAGCAAAGTTTATGTGGTTCCCAGGTATCACATAGCATCTACCACGCTGCTGGTTTCAATGCAGCTGATAAAGTCTTAAAATGTTTCTCTCCATCTTGTCTTCTCTCTGCTATCTCTGAACATCAGCCTTCCAAATATACTAGTTCAAAATAGCTTTCAGTCTCTACAGAAGTTTGAGATTTTTCATAGCTCCTGGAAGCTATGTTTCCTTCTTGCTCCTCTAATTCTTCCAGGGTTGATTCTGAGGAACCAGTGAATAGCTCAGACTAGTTCAAATCCTGCATCAATTGTATTTTCCACACTGTCAGTAAATATCACACAAATTCTGTTTTATTTTAATTTTTTTTCCTGGACATTTGCCACATGTAGTTCTCCATCCTTCTGTTCACATCTCCTCTGATCGCTGTCTAGGCCAATTACATACTTGTCATCAGGGAGCTGCCTTTCCTTCTTCTATTGTTTTGGATCTCCTATTTCTTAAATTTCTTATCTTCCTTTTCCTTGCTTTTTGCTCTTCATTTTTACTGAAGCAAATTCTCTAATACACTCTCACATATTTGACAGTTTGGGCATGTATAAAATTCTAGCTTAAAATTAGTTTTGCTAGATTTTTCTTCACAGTTAATGTTAAGAAATTTGTTGGCATTCTAAACCCAAAGGATTTTATTTTCTAGAAGTTCTCAGGATCTTTTCTTCATGTTCTGATATTCCAGGCCGAGCTATCTTACTATGGTTTTCTTTTTCCTTCTTTAGGTGGGACACTCAAACAAACCTTTATGGGACCATATGTCCTTAAGTTTAGGATATTTTCTCAAATGACTATGGATCATTTCCTTTCCTTTGTTTCTCTGCAGGTGAGAGGAATGGCTTCCATTGTGTAGTGGTTTATTATGCTCTCTTTACAGGAAACCATGTTTTTTCATGAGAAATATTCATTTACTGTCCTATGGAAATTATTACTAGATGCCAAGTAACATACAAAGAGTTACACCGTGAACTCTGAAAGGATACTGGAGGAGAGATCCTACTGGAGAAGCTCTTTTACACCCCACCTAGTCTCTATGATTTTCCAATTGTTGGTTCCAGAAATGCTAACCAATCCCAAAAGACTGCTAAAAGAAACAAAAGTGCTATATTTTGGAGAACAGTTTTCAGGATATTTTTTTTTTCAGTCACACTTTATAAATTCCTTGGATTAGTAGCCTTGTGCAGGCAGGAGAAAGTGGAGTATGGTCCTACATTTCAAGAGATGTTGAAGAAGTTTTGGGAGGCAACATCTGTCAATGCACATTGTGCTTGCACAATCAATGCCTTCCTGAAAATTAGCCCTTAATGTACTTGCCTTTCAATATTGACACCACAAGGCCACCAGATCCACAGATCAGAGGGTGAGTTGACTCATTCCAGCTGCAGCTCAGAACTGACATACACATACATTTTTGGGAGGTGGCAGTGTGTAAAAAGCTGGTCACGCAAGCCAGGGCAGAGGCGAGGTTGCTGAGGTTGCCGTGGGTAGAAGAGAGGCTCCCAGAGAGAGAAGGGAATCTGAACACTGAGTCCCTGGCTCTCCAACATCAAAAATGCTCAGAGGATATATTAATGGAGACAGCCTGAATGGAAAGCTCCTTCAAGCAGGGCCCCAGGACTGTGAACTGAATTCTGGAGCTTCCCCCCTAAAATCTGCTGCACCTGCAGTTTTCCAATCTTAGTTGATGGCAACTCCATCCTTGCATACGCTCAGGACGAAAAAAAAAATGTGTGTTCTCCTTGACACCAATCTTTCTCTGACACCCCACATCCAATTATTCAGGAACTCATGTTTTTCTCAACAGTCAGGTACAAATTTTGATCTACATAATCCCTTTTTCCTGATCTCTGATCTTGAGCAAATGATTCTCCTAATGAAGGTGCTGAGATCTATTCAACTGAGAACCATGACTTTCCTTAGACTTTCTTGTTTGAGACCCTTAATTGCAGCATTATAGGATTGGGCAGCCATCGAACCTTCACTTTGGCTCTATCCTCAAAATAAGCCTTTTCAGGGCTTTTCGTCTAGCCTCCAGGTTCAAAAAGATGTCTGGGTCCTCTAGGCAAGGCTGTTCTCACTCCTTCAGGAGATTTTAGTCAGAGATCTTAAATCAGCCGGAATCCAATTTCCCTTTTCTGAACAAAAAAGTCAACATATTTCCCCAGCATTAGTCAGGGCTAGACCTGAGATATCTAAGAGTCTTATTCTCTTGCTCAAAGGCATTTTCCTACAAATGACATGATTACAATTCTGCCTGGAATCACAGTCCACTACTGATCATCACTTCTCTTTCCTATCATTTTCCCCTACTTTCATTTATTACCTATTTTGAACCATACCTTTTCCATATTGCCGTGCTTTCCAAATTGAGTGTGCTTTTTCAAGCACAGAACTAGCAATAACAGCAGCCCCACTAACATTTCTCCTTGGCCCCACCAGCAGGCAAATATCAAAGGATTTGACATAAGAATTTCCTGCTGCTTGGTAATGGTAATTTGGCTACACGTTGTGAAGTTAAGTACCTTTGGGAATGTGTGCTAACAAATTTAATAGTGTGCCTGTAATTGATTTTGATGGGATCTTGTACTTACCTATTGTTACTGAAATGACTTAAGTTTCTGTGACATTGTGATGGGATGAATGTATTTTGTATTTGGAAAGAATATGTCTTTTGTGGTCCAGGAGGTGGAATGTGCTAGTTTGGATATATTATGTCCTGCCAAAAGCCATATTCCTTGATGCAATCTTGTGGGGGCAGATGTATTAGTGTTGATTAGATTGGAATACTTTAAGTGTTTCCATGGAGATGTGATTCAATCAACTGTGGACAAGACCTTTGATTGGATAATTTCCATGTAGGTGTTACCCTACCCATTCAGGGTGGGTCCAAAATAAATCACTGGAGCCATATAAATGAACTGACAAACAGAAGATCAGAGCAGCTAAGAGTGACATTTTGGAGAGCAAATGAGAGTGAAATTTTGAAGAGGATCTGCAGCTAAGAGAGGACAAAACACCCCAAGAGCAATATTTTGGAGAATGCCATTTTGAAACACAGCCTGGGAGCAAGTGGACACCAACCACATCCCTTCTGAGCTGACAGAAGTTTTCTGGATGCCAATAGCCATCCTCCAGTGAAGGTACCCTATTATTGATGCCTTACCTGGGACACTTTATGGCCTTAAGACTTTAAATGTGTAACCAAATAGCCCTCCTTTTGTAAAAGCCAATCTATCTCTGGTGTTTTGCAAAATGGCAGCATTAGCAAACAGGAACAGATTGTCAAAGGTCTTGAAAACTGACATAAATAGTATGGGCATCATGTTTTTGGCACTGACATTGCCTTTCTCAGTTACTTATATATTAAACATGGGCCTGGGACCACAAAGTCAGGCAAAATGAAAAAAAAAAAAAAAAAAAAAAAAAAGACCGGAAAGATATAAAGTTGTATAAGTGCATCTTCTCCCTATCTTTTGATCCTAGAAACTTTCCCTGTGAAGTCCCCAACTTACAAACCCTCAAATTCCATCTGAAGTCTGATATCATCAAGTTGATAGAGTCAAATGCTCCAGGGTCTGTCTTCCTACAGAATTTTTGAACAACAAGCAAAATCTAGCAGATCCCTCTTATTTGGAGCTCCAGAAAACAGTTAAAGGGTTGCAGTAACTGGGCAAGGGTCAAGTTTTTTTTAAACAACTTAAAAACAGTTGGTATGCATTATTGCACCTTTACTGACCCTTCCCCTAACCCCTACCTGGCTTGGTGAAGTGCCAGCCTGTGTTCCCAGTGCAGGTCCCTGGTTCCAGTTCCAGAGGGTGACAAGTAAGCCATATGCCCATTCAGGGTGTATATATGTTGGTACCAATTTGTCTGGCTGCAGTCTGGAGGACTGGACTAGGGGGCTGTGCTAGTATGGATGTATTATGTCTCCCAAAATGCCATGTTCTTTGATGCAGTCTTGTGGGGGCAGATGTATTTAGTGTTGATTAGATTGGAATCCTTTCATTGAGTGTTTCCATGGAGAAGTGACTCAATCAACTGTAGGTGATAACTCTGATTAGATAATTTCCATGGAGGCATGGCCCTGCCCATTCAGTGTGGGCCTTGATTTGTCCACTAGAGTACTATATAAGCTCAGACAGAAGGAGTGGGTTTGCTACAGCCAAGAAAAACACTTTGAAGAACACACAGGGGCTGAGAGAGGAACTGCAGATGACAGTTTGAAGACAGCCATTGAAAGCAGACTTTTGCTCCAGAGAAGCTAAGAGAGGACAAAAGCCCCAAGAGCAACTGAGAGTGACATTTTGAAGAGGAGCTGCAGCCTAGAGTGGAACATCCTGGGGGAAAGCCATTTTGAAACCAGAACTTTGGAGCAGATGCCAGCCACGTGCCTTCCCATCTAAAAGAGGTTTTTTATATGCCATTGGCCATCCTCCAGTGAAGGTACCCAATTGTTGATGACTTACCTTGGACACTTTATGACTTTAATACTGTAACTGTGTAACCAAGTAAACCTCTTTTATAAAAGCCAGTCCATTTTTGGTGTTTTGAAAAAGGGCAGCATCAGTAACCTGGAACAGATTTTGGTACTGAGACTGGGGTGCTGCTGAGTATGCAAATGCCAAACATGATGGAACGGCTTTTTAAATGGATAAGGGGAAGTTTCTAGAAGAATTGTGAGGAGCTTGATAGAAAAGGCCTAAACTGTTTTGAAGAGACTGTTTGTGGAAATATGGACCCTAAAGATACTTTTGATGAAGGCTGGAGCAGAAATGATGAATGTGTTGTTGTGAACTGGAAGAAAGGTGATCCTTGTTTTAAAGTGGTGGAGAATTTGGCAAAATTGAGACCTGGTGTTGGATGGAAGGAAGAATTTGAGAGCGATGAGCTGGGATACATGGCTGATGAGATTTTGAAACTAAAATTGTGTGTTCTAGCTTGCTAATGCTGCCAGAATGCAAAACAACAGAAATGGATTGGCTTTTATACAAGGGGGTTTATTTGGTTACAAAGTTACAGTCTTAAGGCCATAAACTGTCCAAGGTAAAGCATCAACAATAGGGTACCTTCATGGAGAAAGGCCATTGGCATCTGGAAAACCTTTGTTAGCTGGGAAGGCACGTGGCTGGCATCTGCTTGCTTCCAGGTTGCATTTCAAAATGGCATTCTCCAAAATGTCAGCTTTCAATGGTCATCTTCAAAATGTCTGTCTTAACTGCAGCAAGCTCCTTCTGTCTGAGCTCTTATATAGGGCTCTAGTAAACTAATCAAGGTCTATGTTGAATGGGCAGAGTCACACCACCATGGAAATTATCTAATCAGAGTTATCACCTACAGTTGGGTGGGTACATCTCCATGGAAACAACCTAATCCAAAAGAATGTTCCAACCTAATCAACACTCATATGTCTGCCCCCACAAGATTGCATCAAAGAGCATGACTTTTTCTGGGAGACATAATATAGCCAAATTGACACAGAGTGCAAGGGCAGTTTATAAGGGTTTAGGACAAAGACATTCCATAAGGTGTGAGAACAGAGTTTCAGTAGAGTCTCTTGACACAGGGTCTGGAGGTTTGTTAGCAACATTCAGTGGTGGAGGAGAATTTCAATGCTTTGTTTATGATACCATTTGTACATTCTTTCTTCCATGAGGAGTTCTGATGATCTTTCACTTCTATCCCAGTCACCCAGGCTGCTACATGCCGTGGGGCCTAATTCCCCATTAGGGAGGGGGACCCTAAGACTTGGGTCCACAGAATCCACCCTACACAGCAGACTATGTTGCCCATAACACAGACACTGCATCCACATTCCAACAACAATATAAGAGACAACAGAACACTAAGAGCCCCACACACAGATATAACAACTCTACAAAGGGTTTGCATGGACTTGCCATTTTTTGGTGCTACCAGCCTCCCTTGGACTGTGACCCCTGTGAATTAAACTGCTTGGAATACTCTGCTGGACTGGCAGAATTCAGCACATCAGAAAATCTGGAAAAGAATCTTCTCATTTAAGACTGAAATCCAACTACCATCCTATAATGAGACTGGGGCTTATACCTCCTCCCTTTTACAGGAATAGGTAAACAAGCCCCAACCTGTATTGGGGTATGCAGTTGTCACAGCCCATGAGGGTCATGCCAGTCCAGAGGCCAAAGAAGAGAAGGACCATCTTCTGATACATGAACTTGTATTCAGGGCTTACTTACAGGGTGAGAGGTCATGGAGAGATCATGATGGCTCTCTCAGGCCAGGCAGGCATGGCATACACAGGAAAGTTGACTGCATGATGCAAAAAGTACAGAAAGCCTTTTATAAGGGTTTAAGACAAAGGCATTCCTAAGGGTGGGGGGAGCATAGATGCAGGAACAGGTCACTCTGACCTGAGAGGTGGTGCAGGAAGGACTAGAATAACACTTGAACAATTACATTTTGCTCTTTTTGTGAGACTAAGAGCCTCTCACTTCCTGCCTGCTTCCCACAAAGTTACTTTTTAAGGTCAATTTGCTCTTTTTCTCTTTACTGGCTTAGAAAGACAATAGGTTAAACATTTAGCTGCCTAAGTCATGCAGAATGCTGTGCAGCAAAGATCTGCAGGTCTGTTTTGCTCAGGCCATGGGTTGCCACAATCCATCCCTGCACAACAGTTTGCATTGACCATAGGACAGACTTCACATCCATGATTCACAACAATACAATAAACAACATAGTAATAATACACTGATACAGAGAGATAATAAACCTATTAGCAAGTGGCAGTATGGCCAGGTTAATGAGTTTTACCATGTAGCAAAAGTACTGCCTGGGCTAAAATAGCTAAAGGATAACACTACCAGGCATTCTGCTTTATTCTATACCTAGTTTTTACCATTTTTTCAACCTTGATCACAGAAGTAAATTTCCCTTTCTACTAACTTTCTGCAACTTTCTATATTCATTCACCCTAACCCTAACCCTAACCCTAACCTTAACCCTTATTTTTTTTATTCTGATACAACCAGTCATTTAGGAAAAAAGGACTTCCTTTTCCTTCAATAATAATTAAAAAAAGACATCCCTTATACCCTCTACATTCAAGTCATCAAAATAATTTTGGAAATTGTTCTTAAGCATTTCACAACATATTATTACTAATAACATTACACTTGTTAGAAGGCTAAATACTGAAAAACATTTTAGTCAATGCATTATTCAAATAGTAACACTTTTTTTTTAACAAGAATTAACACCACATGTAAGCATTAAATTGGACAGCTGAGTGGTTTATTTATATATATAAATAAATATTGGTTTATTTATATATATAAACTGAGTCTTCATAGTAGATAGAAGGGTTCCAGGTGAGGGGGGTTTAAATACCATGTTTTCTACCCCTGCAGGGAGCTCTTCAGTGTCAGCTCTTCAGTGTCAGAACTACCCTATGTAATTCTAATACCCATGGGCTTAAGATACTTGATCAGTGTAGCTGCATGGGCCAGAACCAGTGTAGCTGCATGGGCCAGAACCAGAGCCAATTGACCTTATTTTCCCCAATTTTTAGTGTTTGTGGCACAGGCAAAAGAGAGTTATTATCATTGCCCCATTGTGGCTTGAAGGCAGCCAGCCCTTTTATCTGGAGTTAATGCTGATCCAGTCCTCTAGTCCATCATTTCTATCATCCTTTAAGTGTTTAGCCATATTCATGGTGGTGAAGGCATATTTTGTCCCTTTGGACAGAGGAAAGGGGCCAATATAGTCTACTTGCCACCAGTTGACATCAATCTGGTGTCCAGTCTTCCAGCACAGCCATTCAGCCACTGCATGCGTCGTTGGTGTTAGGCTGTGGAATTTTGCTAGGGCATCTGCTTCTATGTTACTTGGTAATGAATTGGTGTTGTGGGCAGAGACATGAAAAACAGTTACCTCATATTTGTGCCAGGGAGTCCAGATGTCTTCCTACCAGATAGTGTCAGTACTGAGCTGGATGGTCACGGCTGTCCAGGTAGCAGGTTGCCCATGTGCCAATCCATGCAGAGTCAGGTGTATTTCCTTGTCTGTCAATGGTGGGCATGGGAGGAGCCACCTCAGGAGGATCAACAGGAAGCAAGGCATGCTGCTCTTCCACATAGGAGGCCAGTCCTAAAATTTCATGCACCTCTGTTCTTAAAGAGCCATCGTCAAGATGCCACATCATAGGAAGTAGACTTTCCATTTTGTCAGTGTGCTCACCTGAGCACTCCTCAATTGGGGCTTATTTATAGGTTCCCATATCTGCATAAAGGAATGGTCTTCTGTAAGGTTACTGGGCATCTGAAATAGACCTTCCACACTCGCAACAGAGGATTACAAACTGTGCACAATTGCTCTTTTACAGGGCTATATCTGAGTTCTGTGCCCTTCCATAGTTGGGACCAGAATCTAACAGATACACATTTATCTCATTGCCTTTGCCACAAACCCCACCCAAAGCCAATATTGTCATTGGTCACATCAAAATCACAGGGTATATCAGGGTCCACCCCCCTTAAAGTCTGTGCTTGCATAATAGTTTACTTAGTCTTTTTAAACACAGCTTGCTGTGGAAAATCCCATCCCCACACTTTTCCTTTCATAATTAGGGTGTACAAAGGTTTTAAAATTCATACTAAATAGAGTATAAACACTTTCCAATAACTTAACAAACCAAGAAAAGCCGTCAACTGTTCAGAAGTAAGCAATGTGGGATAACTTCACATTTTAACAACAACAGCTGAAAGAATAGTTTTAGTTTTACCCAACTAGATGATACCCAACAGCTTGAAAGAGTAGTCAGGCTCTTATGAAGGTTTTCACATTTGAAGGTATCCTTGTGGAAGCACAGCAAATGTCCATTGTTGTTTTCCCCACGTAAAGCCTAACACAGGTTGACTGGAAAAAATCCAAAAATATTCTAAATAACATATTAGCAAGATTTAACACAAAGTTAAATTGGAGCAACCAGTTTGCTAATGGCTGTCTAGGTTTTTGTCAATATTGGTTGCTAATATCTCTTAATTCTGCTGGGGAAAACTCCCAGGATGAAATGAGCACCCTCCGATCAGAAGCTGCTGCCACTACCCCACCTTCCTCCCTCCATGGGGGATCAGGGTGCTGAACTTCCTCTGCTTTAACCCTTTGTTGGATTGCGGTCGCAGTTGATTTGTCTGGGGGGGGGGGGGCGGCCGGTTGCTGAACCCTCGGCTCTCGGCGTTGCTCGGAGGGTACCGGCGGCGGGGGCTCTTTCCCGGAGGCGAGGGCGAGGCGGGGGACTGGGCCCGGTCCCCGGCGGAGGCGTGCAAGGTGTGGAGGGCGGCGAGAAGGGAAAGACAAGACACTCTTCCTCCAGTAGGGGTAGAACAAAAGGGGGGTTTATTCAGGGGGGTAAAGCCAAGAGCGTTTATTAGGGGTGAGCACAGGTTATATAGGCTGGCATAGAGGGCGGGGGGTTGTTACAAGTCAATGCTGAGGGGATAAAGGCTAGGATTGGTTCTGAGAGGGTGCGGAGGTTAGGATTGGTTCTAAGAGAGCACGGAGGTTGTTTGAAAAGGGGCGGGAGTTGCTCTGGCAACGGTGTCTGGCAACAATGTATGCGCACTGGTGGTGATGGGAGTTGCACTGGCAACGGGGAGTGTCCGGGCAAGATAAGGGGGTGGGGAAAAGGCGGTTCCCTCCGGCAAGCCTCCCCTAACAGTGGTATTTTGGGTGAGGAAATGGGGCCTGCCTCCGGCCTCACTTTCCCAGGCCCGGGGGGCTGTGAAGGGCGCTGTTCACCCGTACCCACTACCCTCCCCAGGGGTGGCCAATCCCCTAGCCCAGGCCCGCCAAGTCGAAGCACGTAATCAGTGTCCCGCATTTCCCCCTTTTTTTCTAATTAAAGGAAGAAGCTTACCGGAGAGGTCCGCTAAAGGATGAGGGAAGGGGAAGGTTGGGGAGGGGAAAAAGGGTTGACGGTGGCTCAGCAAGGCTGGAGCTCAGCGTTGGTGTGGCGCCCGGGCGCTCGACAAGGGCCTCGCTGCTAGCGGGATGGGCGAAGGTGGAAGGTTTAACTGGAGCTCGAGGTTGGTACGAGGTTCAGGCGATTGAGAAGGGCCTCGCGGTCGGCGGGTTGACCGGTGGCGGTGAGGTTGCGGAGGGTTGGTTGTCGTCTTGGAGTAGGGAGCGTCAGAGGTGGCGAGTCGCTGGTACTGGATTTGCACAAACGAGGAAAAAATAGCATCTGTTTGTTTTCTTACAAGTTGGACGATTCTGCGGATAATGCAGGGTCCTAAAGTGAGAGCTAGAATGATCATTAGTAGGGGGCCGAGAAGAGGGAGGAGGTAAGGGAGGAGGGGGGTAAAGATGTGGGACCAATAGCTGGTGGCTTCACGGTCTCTTCTACGTCGTTCTAGTCCCTCTCGGACCTTTTTTAGGCTGTCCTCGGCGAGACCTGTGGAATTGGCATATACACAGCACTCTTCTCCTAGGGCGGCGCAGAGGCCTCCTTCTTTGAGGAGGAGAAGGTCGAGACCCCGGCGGTTTTGGAGCACTACCTCAGAGAGGGAGTTAACAGAATTTTTAAGATGGGAAATAGCGTTCTGTAGGTGACGAATGTCCTCGTCAACCGCCGCTCGGAGGTGAGTTAGGGCAGAGCCTTGACTGGCTAATGCAGCGATTCCGGTGCCAGCGCCTGCAAGACCTAGGAGGGAGGCAATTGTGAGGGCGGTGATGGGCTCTCGCTTTTGCAGAAGGGCGGGATCTGCAGTCCTTTCTAGGCGGAGGAAGAAGTTTTCCTCGCTGTGGTATAAGACCCTAGGGATAAGGACAATTAGGAGGCAAGTTTCATTAGTGGTATTGAGGGTTTGCACATTAAGGCAGGGGGTAAGTCCTGTAGAGGAGCACAGCCATTGGGAGGAGTTGTGAGGAATAAGAAACTTGGCAGAGCTGCTGGGAGAGGAGTAGTTGGCACAAGCTGTGAGGCTGAGAGAGTTGCTTGAGCGAGGACGGATGCACTTTCCTGTAAAGGAGACTGAGTGAAAAGTTAGAGGGACAGCAGAGGTATTCCAATTGCATTCCGAAGGGCTGTCCTCTGTGTTTTCCGAAAAGGAGAGGTTGGAGGCAACTGGCTCATATAGGGGGAAGGAGGTGGAGAGGCAAAGCCAACAAGAAGAGGTAAGATTAGGGCTGGAGAAATTCACCGAGGTGAAGGCTGCTTGGATAAGGCCGAGGAGGGGAGAGGAGTAACGAGAGGGGGGTAAAGGAGGTCGGGGTGGTGGGGTTGGCGATGCATTGTTTGCAGCTGAGGTGCGGCTGGTTGGAGCTGAGGTGCGGCTGGAGGGCTGTGGAAAAAGGGGGTTCACTCGGACTGGGGTTTAGGCCCAGGTGTACTGTTGTCATCTGGTGCACTAGGTTGCGGAGACGACAGCATTCTCGTCTCGTTAGACGCGTGGTTGCTGGTGGCGGGCCGGATTGCCCTTCCTGGGATCCAGATTGGTTGTGCTGCATCATCTGGGAAAACACAAGCAAACCCGCGCCCCTGGGCGAGGAGTGGGGAGGGACCCTTCCAGGCATTATTCTCTGGGTCCTTCCAGTAAACCATCGGGGCCTGGGTGGGCCTATACGAGGGCCCCCAATGTTTATGTAGGGGCGAAAGCCCATCCTTATTGAATGTGAGTAGATTAAGGTGAATAAGGGCTGCTATGATAAGGTCCCCTGGAGTTGCCTGGGGGAGCATTGCCCTTTCTTTTTCAATTTGTGTTTTTAAGCGGCGATGGACTGCTTCCACAATGGCTTGCCCCTGTGGATTATAGGGGATGCCGAAATGATGGGTGATGTTATATAACTGAAGAAAGGCCGCAAAGGAGGCACTGCGATAAGCAGGCCCATTGTCCGTTTTTAGGTCCCAGGGGACTCCCATGAAGAGAATTCCTTGTCTTAGGGCCTTGATACAGTGTTTGGCCGCTTCCCCGGCAAGGGGGACTGCATAACACATGGCCGAGAAGGTGTCAATTATTACATGCACATATTTGAGGCGCCCAAAGGACGGAACGTGAGTTATGTCCATTTGCCATCTAGAATTGGGTTTTAGGCCTCGTGGGTTGACTCCCTGAGGTTGCAGGGGGCCAAGCGGCGCAAAGGGCGCACAAGTTGCACAATTGCGGACAAGATGTTTACAGGTATCTAGGGGGAGGCCACATAGATGATGTAACGACGTAGCCGAAAAGTGAAACCTGGAATGCAATAACTTGGCCTGGTTAACAGCGTCCCCCGGAGGGGCTGCCATGTGGGTTAGCATAGCTTGGGTAGTCTGAGCTGAGACCGCTTGGTCTACTATACGATTGCCATTAGCCAGAGGCCCCGGAAGGCGTGAATGACTACGAATGTGGCTAATGAACCAAGGATCCTGTCGATGCTCCAGGATGCTTCTGAGGTTAGAAAGTGCTTTATCAATGGCCGAGTCTCCCGGGAAAAAGGTGGAAAACGCGAGGACTCGGCAGACCTGATACGTGTAGAGGCTATCTGTGAAAAGGTTTACTGGGTGGTTGCAGTGGGCTTTTATTGCATATGATACCGCCAGAATTTCCCCCACTTGGACTGAATGAAGGTTAACATAACTGAATAGGCGGGGTTCCGGGTGGTCTTGGGAATAAGAGAGGAAGGCGAAACGGGTTTTGGAGGCGTCAGTGAAGACGGTAGTGGCACCCGGGATGGGTGCAGAGGAGGGGAAAGGATGGAAGGGGCTGCGGAAGGGAAGCTTGGCGAGCCCCTGTAACAGTCGATGGCTAGGATAATGGCAGCTGAATTCCCCCTGAAATCCTTCTAAGAGGATTTGCATGTCCGGGTTATCACGGATAAGTAGGCGGGTTTGGCCTGCGTCCAGGGGCCAGATAATTTTTTCCGGCGGCTCTCCAAATACATGAACAGCTAGAGTGACTAGATCGGAAGCTAGGCTGATCCAGAGCCGCACTGAGGGGCAAATTTTCCTAAGCCGGCTCTTAGCAGGGTGCACCCAAAGCAGAGGGCCTTCCTGCCACAGGCAGCCCATGGGTGTGCCGGGTGTAGGAAGGATGAGTGCTACAAGATTGCCCCCTTTAGTGCTAAACCTGTTGAGACAACAGGCAGCAAGCGCCCTGTTAATGGCAGCAATGGCTTTCTTTGCCTCCTGGGTGAGCTTAATACGCCGGGAGATTGCTAACGGCGGGGCTTCAGGGACACTTAGCAACATAAAAAGTGGTTGAAGCTGCGCAGTGGTAATTGGCAACGCAGAACGGAGCCAATTGATCTGGCCACAGAGCTGTTGGAGCTCAGTGATAGTGACCCGGTCCGGTATGTCCAACTGGGGAGCGGACGGAGCAATAGTTTTATCAATACTAAACCCTAAGAAGGCCAATGGTGGCACAATTTGAACTTTATCGGGCTGAATTGTAAGGCCGAGGTCAGCTAAATTAGTGGTGAGGTCTTTAAGGAGTAGAGGAAGTGCCTCGGCGTCCTCAGAGGCCACCAAGATGTCATCCATGTAATGGATGAGCATGGCCCGCTTTCGCAGGGGGGCCACTGCGTGATTAACATACATTTGGCAGATGGCCGGACTGTTACGCATCCCTTGAGGGAGGACTTTCCATTGATACCTACTAGCCGCGCCCGCGTGATTGGGGACGGGGACTGTAAAGGCAAAGCGCGGGCGGTCTCGCTCATGTAGCGGGATGGAAAAGAAACAGTCTTTGATGTCAATGGTGGCTACATGATAATGGGCCGGGATGGCCACCGGATGGGGGAGGCCAGGCTGCGGGGAACCCATGGGAAGAATATGCTTATTGATTTCCCGCAGATCATTGAGGAGCCTAAATTTCCCTGTGGCCTTTTTATGAATAACAAACACTGGCGAATTATAGGGACTAGTAGAAGGCTCTATGTGGCCAGCGTCCAACTGTTCCTGGACAAGGGCTTGGAGTGCTACTAATTTATGCGTGGGAAGGGGCCACTGCTCCACCCATATAGGTTCCTCGATATCCCACTGCAGAGGAACAGGCGTTGGAGGTGTTAAACGAGCAGTGGCGCACATTATTGGGGGGGCTGCGCGGTAAGCACTGCCCCAAAAGCGGCAAGGATATCACGGCCCCATAAAATTTGGTCTATGGTGTGCAGAAATAACGGGCGGAAGGTGCCTGAGTGGCCCTCTTCATCTTCCCACTTAATGGGTCTCATGGCCTGAAGAGAAGTAGAGGTACCGGTGGCTCCCACTACCGAGGGACCATCGAGAACCATGCACATGGTGGCATACTGAGCGGGCATGCAAGAGACTTCTGCCCCTGAATCGAGCGTGCCCGTGTACCATTGCCCCCCTATTCTTAATTTACGAGTAGGCTTTTCCGGAGTGATAGGGACTGTCCAGAGAAGCGTTTTATTGCCAGTGAGGTGATGAGTTTTATTAGAACCGGCCGGCACGCTGCCTCTTAGGGGCGGGGCTGAGGCTTGCCCCGCTTGGAGTTTAAAGCTTGCTCAGCGCCTTGGCGCTGATTGACACCGGGGCAGTGGCAGAGGGTTTTGGGGTTATTTTTGCAATCGCGTGCCCAGTGATAGCCACGCTGGCAGCGTGGGCAAGGAGTGGGAGGGGGCGCCCATTGCGCGGCATGAAAGGCGGGCGGTTGACCTCCGCATTGGGGCACTCCCGGGCAAAATGACCGCTCTGCCTGCACTTAAAGCAACCGGTGGTGGCGGCTAAGGCGGCAGTGACAGCGCCAGAGACAGCCTGGGCTAGGGACGCGGCAGCTGGATCAAAGGCGCTGCAGGCGAGAACCCAATCATTAAGTGTTTTTTCCCGCAAGGGGAGAATGGCTTGCTTACAGGGGGGATTAGCCCCTTCTAGAATAAGTTCCCGGGTGAGAGCTAGCTGGGCTTGGGGGTTGGTAACTTTTCTAGCACAGGCTTCTTCAACCCTGGAAACGAAAGTGGCGAAAGGTTCGTTTGGCTCCTGGAGGAGCCTGGTAAAGTTGTCAGGTCGACGGGCAGAGCAGTTGGCAAACGTGCGTAAGGCGATGCCTCTGAGGACAGTCCAGAAGGCAGCAGGGGCATTAATATAAGCAGACGCATTTAGAAACGCTCCAGTGCCCAAATAGGCTTCGGGGGGATGATAGACTCCAATGGCTGCGTCTTGCTCACTTTGCTTAGCTGCTTCTGCCTGGAAGTGAGCACGCCAGTCAACAAACTGACCGGGGTTAAAAATTGAACGGGCAAGCGAGGCCCAGTCTTGGGGGATGCAATAGTTCATGGCGAGATCCTGCAGTATTTGGGAAGCATATGGGCTACCTAATCCGTCCTCCTTGACGGCCCTGCGAAGCTGCTTGATAGTATCTAAGTCAATGGGATACCAGTCGTACGGTTTCTGTGGGGTGGGGAGAAGGTTAAGAGGAAAGCAGGGAAAAGCACGAGAGAAAGGAGGACGCGCTTGCAGAGAGCTTGGCGCGGGAGTGGGGGTAGGGGGAGCGTTGCCCCAAGGGTTGCCTTGAGGTGTAGAAGGCAGCCAGGGGTTGTTAGTCGGCAGGGTGGGAGGAGCCGCGGCAGCTGCCGGTAGCGGCTCTGAGGGAGAGCTTGTCGAAGGGGGAGGCGGAAGTGGGAGGCCCCAAGCATCGCAAGAGGGCGGCGCGGTAGGCGTGGCCAAGACACAAGATGGCGGACCAGCCCCACCCTGTGAAAGGGCGGGGTCCAAGGCACAAGATGGCGGACTAGCTCCGCCCTGCGAAAGGGCGGGGTCTAAGGCATAAGATGGCGGACTAACTCCGCCCTGTGAAAGGGCGGGGCTTAAGGCATAAGATGGCGGACTAGCTCCGCCCTGTGAAAGGGCGGGGTAAAGCGCATGCGGTTTCCGCCCGGCTTAGGGCTGACGTCATCACTAGAGCACTTCCTCCCCTCAGTAGAAGAAGAAGGAGGAAGTTCGCCATTTTGGAGCAGTCTGGGGGGGCAGTTGCAAAGAGGTACACGGCGCCAAACAAAGAAAGAAACACACAAAGGACTACAGCAAAGTAATGGAGGGAAAGAGGGAGAGCGTTAGGAGGAATGGGGGTCATAGAGGAAAAGGACGAGAGGCAGACGGAAGAATGGGTAGTGGGGAAGGGAGGAGCAGCTCCGGAGCGGCGAGGGAGAGGCGGCCCCTGACGTGGAGCGGCGAGGGAGAGGCGGCTCCTGACGCAGAGCGGTGAGGGAGAGGCGGCTCCTGACGCGGAGCGGCGAGGGAGAGGCGGCTCCGGGAGCGGCGAGGGAGAGGCGGCCCTTACCTTGCAGGCGAGGAGAAGGAGAGCTGGAGAGGCGTCCGGGCGAGCGAGTGGCTTCACTGGACCGCTGCGTGGAGAGGACTTCCAAGTGCAGGTGCCCCACGTTGGGCGCCAGTTGCGGTCGCAGTTGATTTGTCTGGGGGGGGGGCGGCCGGTTGCTGAACCCTCGGCTCTCGGCGTTGCTCGGAGGGTACCGGCGGCGGGGGCTCTTTCCCGGAGGCGAGGGCGAGGCGGGGGACTGGGCCCGGTCCCCGGCGGAGGCGTGCAAGGTGTGGAGGGCGGCGAGAAGGGAAAGACAAGACACTCTTCCTCCAGTAGGGGTAGAACAAAAGGGGGGTTTATTCAGGGGGGTAAAGCCAAGAGCGTTTATTAGGGGTGAGCACAGGTTATATAGGCTGGCATAGAGGGCGGGGGTTGTTACAAGTCAATGCTGAGGGGATAAAGGCTAGGATTGGTTCTGAGAGGGTGCGGAGGTTAGGATTGGTTCTAAGAGAGCACGGAGGTTGTTTGAAAAGGGGCGGGAGTTGCGCTGGCAACGGTGTCTGGCAACAATGTATGCGCACTGGTGGTGATGGGAGTTGCACTGGCAACGGGGAGTGTCCGGGCAAGATAAGGGGGTGGGGAAAAGGCGGTTCCCTCCGGCAAGCCTCCCCTAACAGTGGTATTTTGGGTGAGGAAATGGGGCCTGCCTCCGGCCTCACTTTCCCAGGCCCGGGGGGCTGTGAAGGGCGCTGTTCACCCGTACCCACTACCCTCCCCAGGGGTGGCCAATCCCCTAGCCCAGGCCCGCCA
This sequence comes from Choloepus didactylus, assembly GCF_015220235.1. Classification (NCBI taxonomy): domain Eukaryota; kingdom Metazoa; phylum Chordata; class Mammalia; order Pilosa; family Megalonychidae; genus Choloepus; species Choloepus didactylus. The sequence continues at coordinate 117,351,163 of NC_051308.1, forward strand.
AGTCGAAGCACGTAATCAGTGTCCCGCATTGGATCAGAGGTTGAGTATGCCTACTCTCCTTAGTATCAATTTCCCAGTCAGACAGGGGCTCATCATCTTTTGATGAGGAATCAGCAGGGTCCCACACTTTAGGGTCCCAGTCAGGGGAAGCCAGGATACGCCTAACTTGCCTTTTGGACAGCTTATGCCCTCTTACTCTAGTGTGCTGGTATGCCAATATCTGTAAACATTTATCCAGAGCATCTTTCGATTTTGCTTGTGCTAGCCTCATATCTCTTTCTAGCTTTAGTTTACCTCCCAGATGGCTTATACCCACCTTTGCTGCTAAAGCCTCCTCAGTAGTGGTGCATACAGCCTCTAATAATGACCAGTCCACCGCAGCCACAATCTGGTGGCCTTTTTTTTCTTTCTGAATCCCCAGTGGTCCTGTGGCCTTATACAGGATGGCTATTTGTCCAGCCAGAGAGTTAAAAACATTTCTATACTCCCTTGGCAGATTCCACTAATCTAGGAGGGTAGCCACCCCTCTCCACATAGACATCCATTCTGCTGGGAGGGTGGGCAGCCCTTCCAACATAGACGTCACAGGCCTCCCCGGTATCCCACCCGGGGTCTTCTCCTTTCCCCTCCCCAAGTTCATGTCATCAGTGCCCAGGATCTCCTTAGTCTCTGGCTGGTGGCTATTTGATTCTCCAGGCTGGCTCTGCCAATTGTCACAGCCCATGAGGGCCATGCCAGTCCAGAGGCCAAAGAAGACAATGAGCATTTTCTGATACATGAACTTTTATTCAGGGCTTACTTACAGGGTGAGAAGTCATGGAGAGATCATGACGGCTCTCTCAGGCCGGGCAGGCATCATGTTCACAGGGAAGATGACCCAGTGATGCAAAAAGGGCAGAAAGCCTTTTATAAGGGTTGAAGACAAAGACATTCCTAAGGGTGGGGGGAGTGTAGATGCAGGAATAGGTCACTCTGACCTGGGGGGTGGTGCAGGAAGGACTAGAATAACACTTGAACAATTGCATTTTGCTCTTTTTGTGAGACTGAGCCTCTCCCTTCCTGCCTGCTTCCCATAAAGTTAAATTTTAAGGTCAATTTACTCTTTTTTATTTTTTCTTTTTACTGGCTTACAAAGATAATAGGTTAAACAATAGGTGCCTAGGTCATGCAGACTGCTGTTCACTAAAGATCTGCAGGCCTGTTTTACTCGGGCCATGGGTTGCCATATATATGTAAATCAAAAGGAGTTTTATTGTCAGGTCATGCCCAGGCAGGCTGAAGCCTAAGAAAATGGCGACAGCCCTGAGCCAAGGGAACAGTAGAACTTATAACAGATGATTCGCAGGAAATTCCTTGTCCAGGGAAGGGGAAGCAGGCAGGTCTAGGTATGCAGTTTCTCAGTGGCTACTTTGGGGAAAGGGGGTAGCTGGCAAGTATCCATTGGCCAGTTTGAAAGTGGGGGGCTTAGGAGCGGGAAAGTTTAAAATTTTAATGTTCAGTATTTCTAAGGGTGGGGGTGGTGGCTTATTGCAGACCTGCAGGGTCCCTAGGGTGGGGTGGGGGGTAGTGGCTCTATTACAAAATTCCCCTAAGGGCAGGGGTGGGGTGGGGGCTCAGAGCCTAAACCTAACATTCCAGGCTTTTTCTTTTATTTTTCCAGGGATGTTGAGGGACACATCTGTTCATCTGTATCTACTTCAGGCTGATGGGGAGCATAGAGTTGTCCTTACAGTCTGTTGTGGAGTAGTGGCTGGTAAGGTGTTTTCATTGGAGGAGTAGCCTGGTTTGTTGTGGCTGGAATAGTTCTGCAAATAAACCTTATTAGAAGTTGTAAGAAACAAGGTCCCAGAATGAACACAGAGGAGATGAGAAGTAGGATAGGAGAGAGCTAAGCTAGAATGAGTTGTTAGCCACATTTTCTTTAGCTCATTTTATGATGTCTATATTCTCTTTTACAGTTTTTAAGCTTTCAGTTATTAAGCAAAGTACAGGTTTTTCCAATTTGGCAAGGGAGAGGTGGGGTAAAGGCTCCAGCTTGAGATTTTTATCTACTCCCACTATGCGACAGGCTTTAGAAGAGAGAGAGCCAGAGAGGTTAAGAAAGAATAGGTGGTGCCCATATTAACTTTAAAAAATTAATGGTCTTACTTGCTATGTCAAGAGACACCTAGGACTCAATGACCTCGATGTTCTTTGGTGAGATCCAGGAAGTCATTTGCCCCAGGCCCCTTTAGTCCTGGTCATGGGTGGCCAACAGGGCTTTTGGAGAGGACTTGCTCCCCCTTGGGGGTTCAATGCACACTCGGGCTCAGTGTTCTGGTTTCCCACACCATGGACAGGGCTGTGGGGGCTCTCCATTCTTGGGGCTTTCTTCCTTGGGGGCACTCTTGTTTCCAGTGCCCTGTCTTTCTGCATTGATGACAGGTACCTGGTGTCTTCACATCTCAGTGACCCAAGATGGCAGATTACCATTTACAGCTAAAGCTATGAACCTTGCCTTATCCAGCCCATCTTGATCTCTCCTCCTCTGCAGTCTGGTCCCAAGATTATTAAAGACAGAAAGGGCAATATTTATAAGGTCATTTGTGGGTGTTTGATGTCCCAAGGCTGACTGTCCTATAAAGTAGGTTTCTAACATTACTTGTTTTTATCTTCTATTAGGCAAGTAATTATATGATCCTTTGCTTTCAGGTTTTATTGTCCCCTCTGACAGTCCTTGTGCCAGTTTTGATGTATTATACCCCACAAATGCCATTTCTTTGATGCAATCTTGTGGAGGCAGATGTATTAGTGTTGATTAGGTTGGAACCTTTGGATTAGGTTCCTTCTATGGAAATGTGACCCACCCAACTGTAGGTGATAACTCTGATTAGATAATTTCCATGGAGGTGTGGCCCCACCCATTCATTGTGGGCCTTAATTAGTTTATTAGAGCCCTATATAAGAGCACAAACAGAAGGAACTCAGTGCTGCAGCTTAAAGAGACATTTTGAAGACTGCTGTTGAGTGCTGAAACTGACACTTTGGAGAATGCCATTTTGAAATGCAACCTGGGAGCAAGCCAACACCAGTCACCTGCCTTCTCAGCTAACAGGTTTTCTGGATGCCAATGGCCTTTCTTCAGTGAAGGTACCCTATTGTTGATGCCTTACCTTGGACACTTTATGGCCTTAAGACTATAACTGTGTAACTAAATAAACCCCCTTTATAAAAGCCAATCCATTTCTGGTATTTCACATTCTGGCAGCATTAGCAAACCAGAACAGTTCTAGACAGGGTCTGTGCTAGGGATAGCTTCAGTCCCAGTCCTATACCTTGTGGGCTGTTTCTCTTGCAGTTTATTTGCATGTTTTTGGGTCTTTACCCTGATCCTCCACTTTTTCTCAGGAGTATAGCAGGAAGAAAGAATAACTTGAATGCCTCTCTAAGTAAATTTGTTAAGTTAAGACTAGATTTTTGAACTCCTTCATAAATTTGGAGGGGTTTTCAGACAATTTTTGAATTGTTTCTTACATTGTGCTAAGTTTGTCATCTATAGGTTTGGTGGGATGAGGCTAGGTTTAGGGGATTTCCTTTTTCCTGAGATAAAAGGATTGATTTCTTATTTCACCCTTAAGACAACATACTTTTACAAGCTTCATTTTACTTTTAAGATAGCATAAAGGTAATAGCCTTAGTTTTAACCAGCAAGACAATACCCAAGAACTTGATAGAGTAGTCAGGCTCTGCTGGAGGTTTCCACACTTGAAGGTATCCTGGTGGAAGCACAGCAAATTTCCATTGTTTCTTTTCCCATGTGAAGGTGAGCACAGGTTGACTGAAGAATTTTGAGGAATGGTAAAGAAGGCATTAGTGAGATTTAACACAGAATGAAACAGGCTTAACTTTTTGCTATTATCTTGGAGCAATGTGCTGATGTTTGGTAGAGAGGCTGAGAAGTCATGTAGAGATAGATTATGATGGCACTTTCTCACTGGGTGGGTGTAGCATTTGCAGGGAAGTTGGCCACATGCTTAAAGAAGTGGCCAAGCAGGTTATAAGAGTTTAAGACAAAGACACTCCTAAGGGTGGGAGAGCATGGACATGGGAACAGGGTCTGTGACATGGGGGTGATGCAGGAAGGAGAGGAGAATTATAGGATGGGGCTTTGTAGATAACCTCAAGAGTGATAACATGTGGGAGCCAGGAAGCAGGTGAACCAGATTAACATTTGATGGCAGGAGGTCTGGGGTACATTTACATCTTGCTCTTTTGTGAGACCAAGAGTTTTTCAGTTCCTGCTTGCTTCCCATTTCATGTTTTAAAGTTACATTTTAAGGTTAATTTTTTATTATCTCTTTACTGGCTTACAAAGGTGATAGGTTAAGCATTAGCTGCCTAGGTCATGCAGACTGCTGTGCACTATGGTTCACAGGCCTGTTTTGCTCAGGCCAGGGGCTGCCATAATTTACCCCTACACAACAGTTTGCATTGACTATAGGACAGACTTTGCATTTATAATTTACAGCAACAATATAATAAACAACTGAGTACAAGCAACTAGTACATATGGAAAGCAATTCTATTAATAAGTGGTGCTATAGCTATGGAGGGCATAAGGCAATGGAGGGGTTTTCAGGGGCCTAGAGATTATACCATCTATTCCCATAATAGAGACTGAGAAACAGGTCAGTAGCCTGGAGAATAAAGGTATGAAACACTTTTTACCCGTAACTGAGAGTGTTACTTATGGTTTTGTCAGCATGATGGTGGTGACTGAAGCTTTTCCAGTGCCCAGGCATTTTCAGTTGTCCATGGTGAGCCCCAGGAGATTGGGATCTGATTGCTTTTGAGAGTTTGATGTTCTCTGGCTGGAAGGGTCCTAAGAGTGGGTTCACTGTTTGCAAAGCAGTCAAGGCTTGAGGTTTTTTTCTTTAAGGTTAGTAATTTACATGCCTGCTTTTTAGAGATAGTCTTGGCTTTTGTTTTCTCCTGCTCCTGCTGAGAGTGCTCCAGCTTTCTATTATTAAACACCCTGGAGGTTAGGTTTCTGGTGTTCAGAGTTTGCTTCATAAATCAGAAGTGGCTTGAGAAATGAAGTGCATAGTTGGGTAGCCACAGGCATGTCAGGAAAGAGATTAGCATAGTGCAGGAGGGCATTTCTGAGACAGGAGAGAAAAACAGCAGAGTTTTTAGAGTATGAGTTTTCTGAGATGGGAGAGAAAAAGGGCAGAGTTTTTAGAGTCTGAGTTTAGGTGCTGTTTAATTTGGGAAACGTCAAAAGAGAGAAGAGAACATGGAAATGTATGGGCCCTTCCAGTCCAGACAGTTCTTGCAAGGAGAGGATAGGTTGCGGTTGAAAGGAGCAGGTACTTTGCAGGGAAGGAAAGGAGGGTTGAGACTCTGAGGTGGAATTTAAATATGGGGGAGGGTTGTTTACCAGCCATGGTTTAACAGCAGTTTCAGCTTGGTCAGGAGGGCTGTGTAAGGAGGAGGAGGAGGAAAATTGAGAAGAAGGTTTTTGGCAGGATTGAAGGAAGAGTTGGGAGGAGGAGGAGGGAAGGATTTGATGAGTGGAACAAGTTGGGCAGAGAGAGGGGCAGAGAGAGGTGGGAAGAGAGGAGGGGCACCTGGACAGATTGAAAACAGCCTGGACATGTGGGACTTCACTCCACTTGCTGAGATGCTGACAGTAGTTGTTAAGGTTAAAAATATTGGGGGATCAAGGGTTCCATTTTCTGGCCAGGTGGATATTGTGGTCAGGTGAAATTGCAATAGAAAATGAGCTTCTGAGGTTTTAGATCTATCCTGAGTTAGAGTTCTTTGAGGTTTATAGGGTAAGGAGAATTCCCAGCTCTCAAGCTTAGGAACAATCCAGAGGGCATCCTCCTTGAGAATTTCTAAGCTCCAGTGCAGTGGTGGAGGAGTGGATAGTGGCATCCCACCATCCTACTCACCCCTGGGGTCCAGGGCCTGGCAGTAGAAACTCCCACCTAGAGCTAGGATTCCAGTGAATGTTGTCCAGGACAATAGAGAGTGCCAGAAGGAAAAGAGAGGGCACTTTCTCCTTACCCAGAGATGATTCACCAGTGTTGGATGCTGAAGTCAAGCAAATGGGTTCTGACCCTCCTTATGGAGGTCCCATCTCTTTTCTTGATCCCAGGTTTTGGCACCAATATGTTAGGTTTCTCAATCGAGAAGAGAAGAGACAAAAACTCTATCAAAAGGAGTTTTATTGTCCAACTGTGCACAGGTGGGCTAAAGCCTAAGAAAATGGTGACAGTCCATTTTTTATATTTGTACAGTTAATCACAGACATTGTCCATCACAAGATTCACTGTGTTATACATTCCCATGTTTTAACCTCCAACTTTCCTTCTGGTGACATCTATGACTCTGAACTTCCCCTTTCCATCACACTCACACACCATTCAGTAGTGTTAATTGTACTCACAATAACATGCTACTGTCACTTCTATCCATTTCTAAATGTTTAAGCTCAACTTAGTTAAACATTCTGCACATATTAAGTAACTACTCCCCATTCTTTTGCCTCATTCTATATCCTGGGAACCTATATTCTGTATTTTATGTCTATGAATTTACATATTATAATTACTTCATATTAATGAGATAATACAATATTTGTCCTTTTGTGTCTGACATTTCACTCAACATAATGTCCCCAAGGTTTATTCATGTCACATGCTTCAGGACTTCATTCCTTCAGATCTTGTCACTTTCAAGTAGCCTTTATTTTATTTTATTTTATTTTTTATTCCATGCTGGCCCTGTTACTGAAGTCCTTTAACTGTTTTCTGGAACTTGCAAAAGATGTTGCTGCCAGTTCCTGCTGGTCGTTCAAAGCTTCTGTGGGGGAACAGAGCCCTGAAATGTCTCACTATGCCATCTTGATCAGGGCCATGTTCAAACTTCCCAAACATATAGACCCAAGGTGATCAATAAACTCCAAAAACTGATAAACCTAAATAAACCCACACTTCAGCATATTATAATCAAACTATCAAATGCTAAATATTAAAAAGAGAATTCTGAAAGTTGCAAGAGAGAAGCAGAGTGCCACACACAAGGGAGCTGCAATAAGATTAACTGCCAATTTCTCATTGGATACCATGGAGGCAAGAAGACAGTAGAATGATATATAAAGTGCTAGAAGCAAGAATTACCAGCTAAGAATTCCATATCCAGCAAAACTGTCTTGCAAAAATGAGGATGAGATTAAGACATTCCCAGATAACTGAAAGCTGAGGGAGTGCATAACCAGTAGATTGGCCTTACAAGAGATGCTAAAGAGAGTTCTGCAGGTTGAAAGGAAAGGACAATAGACAATAGATCAAAACTGCATAAAGAAATAAAGATTAAATGTCTCCCATGAAGGTAACAACATGGGTAAACATAAGTGCTAGTACTATTGTATTTTTTATTTGTAACTCACATTATATTTCCTATAGGATCTAAAAGACAAGTGCCTAAAATGTAATAAATCAGTGATTTTGGCTCATAATGTATAAACATGTAATTGGTGACAAGAACTACATGGAGGTGGGGGCAGAGGGTTATTGGAACATAGTTTGTGTATACTATCTGTATTAGTCAAGGTTCTCCAAGAAACAATCTCCAGGAATTACCTCATGCACCATGGGGATTGGCAAGCCTGATTTCCATAGGGCAGTCCACAAGTTGGGAATACCATGATGGTTTCAATGAATTCCACAGGAGAAGCCAACTGGCTGGAGAAGATAGAAATTCTCACTCACTGCTGAAATAATCAGTTCTCTCATTAAGGCTTTCGCCTGATTGGATGACACTTCTCTCATTGCTGAAGGCAATCTCCTTTTTTGATTGTAGAGGTAATCTCCTTTTTTGATAATAGATGCAATCAACTGACTAATGATCTAAATCCATGAAATACCCTCACAATAACAATAAGGCCAGTGCTTTTTTAACTGCATAACTGGACACTATCACCTAGCCAATCATTAAGTTAAATAAACTTAACCATCACAGTCTACCCCTTGTCAATTTGGAATCCATCTACATCTCCTTAAGCCATACCTAATCTCTAAATAAAAACAATAATAGCCATACTTTCACCTACCATAATTCAACTCTCCTGCATACGACCAGAAATGCACTAATCCTTTCCCCAGAGGAGGATGCAAGTCCTTGAGCAATATTCTCTCTTAAAATTAATATTCTCTAACTTAAATACTATACCATAAAGTTAACACAACTTATATTATATGATAAGGTGATAAGATAAGGATGAAAATAAAGATGTTTTCTTTATGTATAATACAAACATATTACAAAATAAGGAAGAAACACTCATAATCTTTATAGTCCTTGTTTCTGCAACTAGTCACAAGGATATAACTCATATTTATAATGATTTTCTTCCATTACCTTTTCCATATTCCCCTTACCCCCAACAATCACCTCATACGATCTTAGTTCTATGCCTGGTGGAGACCCAAACCTTCATTCCTGAAGGTCCTGGGCCATTAGTAGTCTTGCCTAGATTGGGTTGTTGCAGTTTACCATTGACTTCAGTCACAGGGCCTGGTAGTACTAACAGATGCCCTCAAGAATCTCCTGTATTTTAGGCAAACTCTTCTTTACCTCCATTATGTATTTGCAGTCCTATTTCACCTTAATAATCAGGATGAATCACCCCAGCTAGTACAGCAATTCCCTTCTTTGCCTGTCAGTTCAGAGGCATGAGGAGCCCAAAGTGGCTGGGTGGCAGTCTTAACTCCCAGTTCAATGGAATCGTTGTGTCTTCTGGCGGACACACTCCTTTTGTGACTAAGACTGTAGACCAGCAGAAATTCAGATTGTAAGGACAGTATTCAAAAATTTTTCTAGTGGATCACTGGAGGTAGTAGTGAGTAGTGCCACTCCCTTTCCACACCTTGATTCCTGGATCTGTGAATCCTGGCTATAGGGAAAACAGCACCATGGAGTGGATGCTGATCTAGTACATAAACAGTCTCCTGGAGAACATTCCCTCAGCCCTGCAAGTTATTGCCACCCAGTTGGTGCCATAATTCACTTTTCAAAAGGCCATTCCACAGTTAGAAGGTATATCTCAACATACCCCAAACTAATGGATGCCTAGAAATTTCACTGAGGTGGAAGGCCCCTGAATTTCTGTTGTATTTATCTCCTACCTTCTGACATGCAAATACCTTATGAAGAAATCTAGTGTGGTTGCTACTTCTTGCTCACTAGATTGAATCAGCATAATGTCTTCAATATAATGGATCAGTATGATGTCTTTTGGAAGGAAAAGTTCATCAAGTTCTCTGTGGACCAGACAATGACATAAGGCTGACATATACTCCTGAGGTAAGACACTGAAGGTACATTTCTGACCTTGAAAGCTGAAAGCAAACTGTTTCTGCTGGTCTTTACAAACAAGTATAAAGGAAAAAGCATTTGCCAGATCAACAGCTGTCTACAGGTACCAGGAGATTTGCTGATTTGTTCAAGCAATGAAGCCATATCTGGAACAACAGCTACAATTGGAGTCACCACCTAGTTAAGTTTACAATAATTCACTGTCATTTTCCAACATCAATTTGTTGTCTGCACAGGCCAAATGGGAGAATTGAATGGGTATGTGGTGGGAATCACCACCCTGCATTCTTCAAGTCCTTGATAATGGCACTAATCTCTGCAATCTTTTCAGGAATTCAGTATTGCTTTTGATTTACTATTTTGCTATGTAGAGGGAGTTCTAGTGTATTCCGTGTGGGCTTTCCTACCATAATAGCCTTCACTCCACAAGTCAGGGAACCAATATAGGGATTCTGCCAGTTGTTGAGTATGTGTACTCCAATTATACATTCTAGAACTAGGGAAATGACCGCAAAATGGTTTTGGGGACCCACTGGACTCACTGTGAGATGGACCTGAGCTAAAACTCCATTGATCACCTGACCTCCATAAGCCTCTACTCTGACTTGTGGACTATATTGATGTTTTGTATCTCCTGGAATTAATGTCAATTCCAGAGCAAGTGTCTAGTAATCCCAAAAATGTCTGACCATTTCCTTTCCCCCAATGCCCATTCACCCTGGTAAAAGTCTGTAGTCTCTTTGGAGAAGGCTAGGAGGAAGAGTAACTATAAGTTTTTGGCCATGTGTCAGGATCCTTCCACATGGGGACCTGGCTCTCCATCCATTCAAGTGGTTCTGGGTCTAGTTGCTTTTGTATTCATGTTAGACCTTTTTTTGCTTGACATAGAACTCTTCTGCTTAAACAGATCAAGTAAGAATTTAAATGATTGCCTATTAACTAGCCAATGCCATAGGTCTCTGTGAGTCAGCTTCTTCAGATTACTGTTTGATTCTCGTGTCCATTATGGTAACCAAGCCCTCCTTATCTTTGTCAATTAAGTGCTGCCACTTGGCTCCTGCCAACCTGGGATCTGATCATCCCCATTATGTTTAAGGATCCAAGTTCAGTGTCAGCATTTCCACAGTAATATCTGATCTACAGAGAAGAGTGATTACAGGGCTCTTCAGGAATGATGGAGCTGCTCTCATAAATTTATTCCTTGTAGTCCTGGTGCAAGGTGTCTTCTCTGGACATTCCTGGGGTGAGTGAGCAGGTCTTACAAGATAAATCCAATTTCTCTAAATCTTTCTGTCCCCTCCTCTAGATCAAGCCAGGGCAATTCTGTCATTTCAACTTCAGGTAATGTAGGCCATCTTTTAGTCTATGCTTCAGCCAACCACCCAAATAATCTGAATCCAGAATCTCTGCTTAATAGGCCCATATCAATAAATTCAGCCTGATCCAACTTTATGATCCTTCCACCATTATCCTATACCCTTAATATCCCACACATATTCCCCTGATTTCTATGTAAGTTGGAAGAGTCATGTCATTCTTTTAGAGTGTAGCACACCTCCTCATGGATCATATTTTGCACTTTACCTCTCAGGGCTTGTTGGGACTTCATCCAGTTTTGGATCTGAAAGAAAAGAGAGTAGTGAAATGGATCATGAGAAGAATTAGCTGGGTTTAGCAAGAAACTACCTTAGGGCATTCCATTACAGCTTCACCTAGTGAAACAAGGTTAATCTAGTCAGGGGAAGCAGTCTCAGGTTTATCAGACATAGCAGCATTAATCTCTTCAGATGGGGGGGGGGAATAGTTGATTGCTCAGGGCAGACCATTACAGATTTATCAGCAAAGAAGACTCAGCAGAATCTAGCATTTCAGTTTTCCCACTGGTGTCATTATCAGCCCGTATGTCCCCTTTACAATTTTCAAGATTCCACGCCTTCTGATCCACACCATCACTCTAACAGCAGATGTCCTGAAGGCTGGGAATCAATTTAAGTTGTAATTCACCCACTTTCACAAGGAGACTCTCAGTCAAGTTTCAGAAATCTCAAGTCTGCAGCTACAAGAAATAAGAGTTTCTTTTAGGGCACATATGTACTTCATGTGGCACTTGCTGGGAATTTGAAAGTTTTAGCTCATTCCTTTCTTTGACAACTGTACCCAGTGTATTTAGGAACAGCTAGTCAACATCATTATTCTTTTTAACTCTACAAAACTCTGTTAAGATATTAACAAGTTAAGGTTGTCACTGCCTAGATACCCCTGATGTTTGAGAAAGAGATTAAATGAGAGGAAGGGGTAGCAACAGACAAGATAGGACTTAACAAGAGATTATGACTACTGAATCTTTATATAAATATATTTTTAGATGCTAAGGTATTAGAATAGCTAGAGGGAAATAACTGAAATGATGGAACTGTAATCCATAACATTCTTTTTTAAGATTTGCTCTCTAGCTACTCATTGGATTGCACCTTGAAGGTTAACTTTCTTTATGTATCTTAAATTTCACATAAGGAAAGAGTTGACACTGTGGAACTATAACCCATAACATTCTTTGAGATTACTTATACAACTACTTGTTAAATTGTACTTTGAAAGTTATCACCTTTCTGTATATATGTCATATTTCACAATAAGGAAATAACTGAAATGGTGGAACTGTAACCCATAACATTCTTTGAAATTTGCTCTATAGCTACTTGATGAATTGTACTTTGAAAGTTATCTCTGTTATGTATATATGTTAAATTTCACAATAAAAATCTATTTTTAAAAACTCTGTTATCAAATACACTGTCACCAGTAGCCTTGCCTCTTACAAGCATTTGAGTAGCAATATCCAATGGTGAGATTTTGCATATCTCTAACAGCAATTCTTATCATGGACTATCAGTGTCATCTTGATCATTAGAAATGAGTCATTAGTGACTTTTAATATAATCAGATTAGAGACCCAATTCCAAAAATTCCAGAACCAATCTATAAATCTCATCTTTAAGTATCTGTTTCATAAGAACCACTCTTATGAAACCAAAATCTGCATTGTCAGTGTTATTTAGAGAAACATAACGGACTGGACATATATAAATATATGTAAATATTATCAAATTTGTTATAGGTATTGGCTCATGTGACCATGGAAATTGACAAGTCTGAATTCCATAGGGCAGGCCACAAGTTAGGAACTCCAAGGAAGGTTTTGGTGAATTCCCCAGGAGAGGAATTAGAGGAATTAATTCTTCTAATTAATTACAGGCTGAAGTAGAGATAGAAATTCTTTCTCACAGCTGAAATCAATTATATCTTTAAGCTTTCAATTGAATAGATGAGATTTCTCTCATTGCTGAAGGCAGTCTCCTTTGTTGACTGTAGGTGTAATCAGCCATAGAGGCAATTGGCTTACTGATTATTTAAGTTCATGAAATACCCTCACAGTAATAATCAGGCCATTGCTTGCTTGACTAAGAAACTGGACATAATAACTTAGCCAAGTTGACACATGAACTCAACCATCATATTATTGAAGTTGTTAGTATCAATGTAAATGAAATTGTTATAGATTTAGAGTATTAAAATTAAGCTTTATGGTAACTACAAAAAAAAATATCAGGGAATATGCAAGCTCATGGAGACAGAAATTAAAGTACAGGTTGCCAGGGAAGGGTGTAATGGAGAATGGAGAGTTAATACATAATGGCTGAACTGTTTCTGTTTGGGAGGATGGGGAATTTTTACTAATGGAAGATGATGAGGGCAGTGCAATATTTTGAATATAACTAATCCCATTGAATGGTTTGCCTGGAAATGGTTGAGATGGGAAAATTTGTGTTGTATTTATGCTCCTACAATTAAAAAATAAAAGGAGAAACTAAAGAGTCAATGACAGTTAAGTGCAGTACACGATCCTGGATGGGATCTAGCAATGGAGGAGAAAAGGCTCAAAGGGACATTATTGGGACACAAATGAAAAAATTGGAACATAGAATTTAAGTTTTCTTGGACTAAAAGGGGGAAGAGAAATGAAACAAAATAAAATTTCAGTGGCTGAGAGATTTCAAATAGAGTTGAGAGGTTATTCTGGAGGTTATTCTTATGCATCACATAGATATCCTCTTTTAGTTTTTAGTGTACTAGAATAGCTAGAAGGAAACATCTGAAACTGTTGAATGGCAACCCAGTAGCCTTGATTTTTGAAGGTGATTGTATAACTATGTAGCTTACACTGTGTGACCATGTGATTGTGAAAACTTTGTGCTCCCACTCCCTTTATCCAGTGTATGAACAGATGAGTAGAAAATGAGGACAAAAGGTAAATGAACAATAGGGAGGGATGGGGGGTATGGAATGTTGTGGGTGTTCCTTTTTACTTTAATTTTTCTTCTTATTCTTTTTTGGGTGTGGTAATGAACATGTTCAAAAATTGATTGTGGTGGTGAATGCACAAGTATATAATGGCACTGTGAACAATTGATTGTACCCTGTGGATGATTGTATGGTTTGTGAATATATCTCAATAAAATTGAATTAAAAATATATGGAAAACATTCCATGTTGATACACAGAGTGCTCTAGGTCTTTCTTTTTAATGATTGTATAGAATTTATCTTTTATTTTCTTTCTTTTTAATGGTTACATAGAATCCTTCTGTGAAGTTGCACCATAAATTCTTTAATTAGCTTCCATAGAGTTGAAGAGTTATGTTGTTCCTAATATTTCACTATTTAAATGTTTTAGTTTCAGACAATATTGACTGACTCGTTATTATAAAAAATGAGAGCATTAGCATTTTCAGTTTCTGCCATCTCCTTCCTCTCCTTACCTCTGAATTATTTCTTATGTTATTATTTTTACATTGTTCATGTTTATAAGGTCTACACTCTGTCCTAAAATCCTAATTTGTATGATTATTTAAAACTATTTTTTTATTTAAATAGATTAAAAGTTCTCTCCCATTTTTTTAAACTATGACTTCTCCAGTTTTAACATCCATGTTTCTTGACTAGATAGATTTCCTTTCATATTTCAGAATTCTGGCTGCTTATTTTTGAACATGAATGATATTTTGACTAGTTATAATTTATTGGGTTTACACTCTTTCCATCAGAACATTATACATACAGTCCCTTTGTCTACTGGCATTAAGTTATTGAATAATGTCAGAAGTCTTATAAGTCTGATTTTTCTAACTCTTTAGTGATTTTTTTCTTTTTTTAGGTGGAGGGCAGGGGGAGCCTGGATGCTTGACAATTATTTCTTTATCCTCAAAGTGAAGATATTGAACCAGCATATGCCTTGGTGTTAAGCATTCTAGATCATCTCTTCCTTGGTCTTTTCTTTCTCAAAAGCAGGCATAGAGATAAAGGCTATGATCCTTGGAAAAATCAACATTTCATTTTTGTCACAAGTGGAAGATGCATAGAAGAGAACAAATATAATCAAACCCAGGGGATGTTCATTTCAAATGATACTGTACAGCCCACAGTAGGGGAGGGGATGGTGTAGGAGAGAAACAGAGGTGGGATAACAGGGTGGGAACACTAGGAAGGGCACCAAGTGGAAAGAACATCCTTGTTCACAGGTGTACGTAGCTTGCAGCTCTGATGTCCAGTAAACAGCCTGCCCCCTTCCTCTGGAATGTGTCTCTCCTTATCATGGCTCTCAATCCATCCTCTGCATTACTTCCTGAGTGATATTTTCAAGCCACAGACCTGCCCCTGTTTTCCTTTTTAAGTTCAGTGGCTTTTCTTCCCCAGGAACAGACTATGTATCTGGTGCCAGTGGACCCTCCAATCCAGTGGAGGAAATGAGATCTGAGCTCTTCATAAAGAAAACTAAACTGTCCTCTCTTCTGGGGGCATGTTGAAGCAGAAGCACTAACACCCAGTTCTATGGGAGTTCTCGGGGCACTGGAAGATCCAATCCCAGATATTCAATAGCCCTCTTAATGCAGCCCCTCAGGGCTGGTGCTGCTGGTGATTGATGAGGTTTCTTGGGGGGGGAGGGGGTCTCAGCTCAGATTATATAAGACCTGCAATTCATCCTAATATACTCCTACCATACTGTTCTAGTTTGCTAATGCTTCCGGAATGCAAAACACCAGAAATGGATTGGCATTTATAAAGGAGGTTTATTTGGTTACAAAGTTACAGCTTTAAGGCCGTAAAGTGTCCAAGGTAAGTCATCAACAATCGGGTACCTTCACTGGAGGATGGCCAGTGGCATCTGGAAAATCTCTGTTAGCTGGGAAGGCACATGACTGGTGTCTGCTCCAGAGTTCTGGCTTTCTTCCAGGACATTCCTCCCTAGGCTGCAGTTCCTCAAAAATGTCACTCTTAGTTGCTCTTCCGGCATTTTTCCTCTCAACTTCTCCAGAGCAAAAGTCTGCTTTCAACGGCCATTTTCAAACTGTCTCTCATCTCCGGTTCCTTTCTTAGCTCCTGTGTGTTCTTCAAAGTGTCCATCTTGGCTGTAGCAAGCTCGTTCCTTCTGTCTGAGTTTATATAGTGCTCCAGTAAACTAATCAAGGCCCATGCTGAATGGGGGGGACCACACCTCCATGGAAATTATCCAATGAAAGATCTCGCCCACAGTTGAGTGATCACATCTCCATGGAAACATCCAATCAAATGTTTCCAACCCAATCAACACCAATACGTTTCCTGCCCACACAAGACTGAATCAAACATAATGGTGTTTTGGGGGACATAATACATCCAAACCAGCACACATACCAAAAGAAAATTAATGAACCACAGTCACATATCATTCCCATATCATTAAGATCACCCTCAATATCTTGTCTGTTCTTATTACATTATCATTCCCTCTTCCCTAGCTGCTGTCTATCTCTGGGTCCCTTATATTCTACAATATAAGACACTTATTTTACATTTTTCACAGATTTCACATTAGTAGTAACATACAATATCTCTCCTTTTGGTCTGGCTTATTTCACTCAGCATTATGTCTTCAAGATTCATCCATGTTGTCATATAGTTCACAACCTCATTTCTTCTTACTGCTTTGCAGTATTCCATCATGTGTATATACCACATTTTGTTTATCCACTCATCTGATGAAGGACATTTATGTTGTTTCCATCTCTTGGCAATTGTGAACAATGCCTCTATGAACATCGGTGTACAAAATCAGTTCCTGTCACTGCTTTCAGATCCTCCGGGTAAAGACCAAGAAGTAAAATTGCTGGATTGTAGGGTAACTCAATATCTAGTTTTCTGAGGAACCACCAAACTGTTTTCCAGAGTGGCTGAACCATTATACAGTCCCACTAGCAATGAGTAAGACTTCCAAGAGTATACTGGAAGTAATGACCTTATTTCAGGATATTGTTTTTTCCATTGCTTTGCTTTATTTTGTTTGGAAATGTTTTTGTTTTTTGTTTTTTGTTTGTTTTGATAAATAAAGTATTTTTTTTAAATACCTGCAATTCAGAAAAAATAAAATAAAAAAACCTCCACTGTACCAGGAAGAGTTCTCTGGACAAGAGATACCACTTCTGGCTGACATAAGCAGAAAAGGGACTTGTTTACATGCTATTGGATCATTCATAGAAGATCCTGGAGGACTAGGAAGTGCCACAAAAGCCAGAGAACCAGAATTAGATAAAAGGAGGCCATGAATAGTACCTAGAAACTGCTCAGCAGTGCAGGGCCCCTGCAGTCACCATAGCCACAGCTGGGGGCACATACCCTCTAGCCAACAAACACTGGACACAATGTAACCACTAGAACTGCTACCCAAGTGCTTCTGGAAAATGGATGTCACCAGTCTGGATTCTACCTGGTTCCAGTTTCCTCATACAGTTTTTTCTTAAAGAATCATCTGATTGGCCTTTGAAAGCAGACTTTTGCTCCAGAGAAGCTAAGAGAGAACAAATACCCAAGAGCAACTAACAGTGACATTTTTGAGGAGCTGCAGTCTAGAGAGGAGCATCCTGGGAGAAAGCCATTTTGAAACCAGAACTTGGAGCAGACACTGGCCATGTGCCTTCCCAGCTAACAGAGGTTTTCCGGATGCCATTGGCCATCTTCCAGTGAAGGTACCTGATTGTTGATGCGTTACCTTGGACACTTCATGGCCTTAAGACTGTAACTGTGTAACCAAATAAACCCCCTTGTATAAAAGCCAACCCATTTCTGATATTTTGCATTCTGGCAGCATTAGCAAACTAGAACAGATTTTGGTACCAGAGAAGTGGGGTGCTTTTGTTGCTGAGTTTGCAAATACCAAACATGTTGGAACACCTTTTTAAATGGATAAGGGGAAGATTCTGGAAGAATGGTGAGGTGCTTGATAGAAAAGGCCTAAATTGCTTTGAAGAGACTGTTTGTGAAAATATGGACTCTAAATATACTTCTGATGAGGCCTTGAGCAGAAATGATGAATGTGTTGTTGCAAACTGGAAGGAAGGTGATCCTTGTTATAAAGTGGCAGAGAATTTGGCAAAATTGAGTCCTGTTGTTGGATGGAAGGCAGAATTTGAAAGCAATGACCTGGAATATTTAGCTGATGAGATCTCCAAGCAAAATGTAGAATAAGTAGCCTGGCTTTTACTTGCAGCTTATAGTAAAATGTGAGAGGACAGAGATAAGCTGAGAAATGAACTCTTTAGTTTCAAAGAAACCAGAAATTGATGGCCTGAAAAACTCTGGGCTTCCAGGGGGTGAAACCCCAGAAGCTACAGCCCAACATGAGCATGTAACCAAACATGGAACCCAGCTGCCGTTTCAGTACCAGCCAAGACTGAGAAGGAGTTAAGCAGAAGGATTCGTGGAAAGTCCTATTGTCTGACAGCTTTGACCCCTGTGTGCTTCATGTGAAGCCAACAGAATTTTTGCGAGATCTTTATAGACAGAGATGCTGCTGGTCTGGACCAGAGGAGACAGGCAAGGAACAAATTAAAGGAAAAATTTCTTCAAAGACAGAGCCATGGAAGTTGAGGTCTGGAGTCAAGAGGTCTTGGGCTGGGACAGTGGAGTGGTCCACACACAAGGAAAGGGTGAGTTTGCCCTGGAGGTTGAGGGTGGGCCTTCTGCCTCGATACTCAGGAAATGTTCTGCCACCACAAGCCCCAAAGAGTGTGGAGCACATTCCCAGGGAATTGGGGAGAGCCTGGCTGCCACCCCACTATCCTGAAAGGGTTGAGCGTGTGCCCCGGAGATGGAAGGGAATCCGGGTGCTGCCCCAATGTTTGAGAGGGTGGGGCTGAGAAGGTGGTCTCCCCAATGTCTGGATATGATGGAGAACCCACCCCAGCATTTGGAGAGGAAAGGGCTGCCAAAAAGGCCCTTAGGAAGGGTTATACTCCCTCTCTCTCAAGACCCAAGGATGCAAGGTCATTCTGTAAATGACTCTCAGACTTTGAAATCTAACGGAGTTTGTCCTGCAGGTTTTAGGAACTGTTTTGGTCCTGTGAACCCTGTTTTCCTTTCAGTTTCTCCTTATGACAATGGGAGTGTCATAAGGAGAATGTCTGAATGTCCCTCCTTTGTATATTGGAAGCACATAACTTGTTCTAAGTTTACAGGTCCACAGTCAGAGGGGAATTTTGCTTTTGGACAGACCATGCCTGTAACTGATTTTGATGGGATCTTGTACTTAACTATTGTTACTGAAATGATTTAAATTTTTTTAATATTGTGATGGGATGAATGTATTTTGTATATGGAAAGATCATGTCATTTTGGGGTCCAGGGGGTGGAATGTGCTGGTTTGAATGTATTATGTCCCCCAAAACGCCATTATATTGATGTAATCTTGTGTGGGCAGATGTATCAGTGTTTATTACATTGTAATTCTTTGAGTGTTTCCATGGAGATGCACCCCACCCAACTGTGGATGATGACTCTGATTGGATAATTTCCATGGAGGTGTTACCCCACCCATTCAGGATGGGCCTAAATTAAATCACTGGGGCCATATAAATGAGCTGACAAGCAGAAGGAACTCAGTGAAGCTGAGAATGACATTTTGAAGAGGAGCTACAGCCAAAAGGGGCACTTTGAAGAACGCAATGGAACTGAGAGAGGAGCTTCAGCTTACAGAGACATTTTGGAGATGGCCTTTGAAAGCAGACTTTTGCTCCAGAGAAGCTAAGAGAAGACAAATGCTCCAAGAGCAACTAAGAGCGACATTTTTGAGGAGCTGAAGCCTAGAGAGGAACATCCTGGAAAAAGCCATTTTGAAACCAGAACTTGGAGCAGATGCCAGCCATGTGCCTTCCCAGCTAACAGAGGTTTTCCAGACACCATTGGCCATCCTCCAGTGAAGGTACCCGATTGTTGATGCGTTACCTGGGACACTTTATGACCTTAAGACTGTAACTGTGTAACCAAATAAACCCCCTTGTATAAAAGCCAATCCATTTCTGGTATTTTGCATTCTGGCAGCATTAGCAAACTAGAACAGATTCCTTTATAATAGCTGTTTTAATATCTTGTCTACTAATTTATCATCTCTGTCATTTCTGTACCTGTTCTATTAAATGATTTTTCTCCTGGTTTTGAGTCACATTTTCCTGCTGCTTCTTTGGACTCAGTAATTTTTTATTGCATGCCAGATATTATGAATTTTATGTTGATGGGTGATGGAATTATTTGTATTATATATATATACACACACACACATAACATATATGTACATAAATACATATATATATATATTTATACATACCTTTAAATATTTTTGGACTTTGATTTGGGATGCAGTTAAGTTACTTGGAAACAATCTGATTCTTTCCAGGCTGGCTTTTAAGCTTTGTATTATGGATTCAGAATATCCTTTAGTCTGAGGTAAATTTGGACACAGTACTGAGGATCTGAAGAGCCTTCTCTTATTTTTTTAGCAGTTTTATTCATGCACATATAATCCATGGCTCTCGGTATAATCAGAGTTGTGCATTTATCACCACAATCAATTTAAGAACCTTCTCATTGCTCCAAAATAATAAATCCCATACCCCTTATACCCCTCTATTATTGACAATTAGCATTGGTATAGTACCTTTCTTAAGTTGATGCAAGAATATTATAATTTTACTGTTAACTATAGACCATAGTTTGCATTAGTTGTATTTACTCCATATACTACCCTATTTATTTACATCTTGTAATAGTGTCATACATTTGTTCTAGTTCATGTAAGAATATTCTTACATTTGTACAATTAACCACAGTCATTGTCCACAATAGCGTTCACTGTTATACAGTCCCATGTTTTATCTTCTAACTTTCCTCTAGTGACATACATGACTCTAAATTCCCCCTTCGAACCATCGTCACATCAATAATTCAGCGCTATTAGTTACCCTTACCAGTAATGTGCTACCATCACCTCTATCCATTTCCAAATACTTATAATCAATCTTATTAAAAATGCTGTACAAACTAAGCATCAGCTCCCAATTCTCTACCCTCTTTATAATGCCTGGTAACTTATATTCTAGATTATAGCTCCAAGAGTTTGCTCATTATAATTAGTTCATTTTAATGAAAACATACAATATTTGTCCTTTTGTGCCTGGCTTATTTCACACAACATGATGTCCTCAAGTTTCATCTACGTTGTCGCATGCATCAGGATTCACTTCTTACAGCTGGATAAATACTCCATTTTATGTATATACCACATTTTGTTTATCCATTTATCAGTTGATGAACACTTGGGTTGTTTCCCTCTTTTGGCAATTGTAAATAATGCCACTATGAACATCGGTGTGCAAATGACTATTCGTATTCTTGCTTTCAGTTCCTCTGAGTATATACCCAGTAGCAGGACTGCCAGATGCTATGGCAATTCTATTCCTGAGGAACTGCCAAACTGTCTTCCACAGCAGCTGCACCATGAATACTCCTTGATAATGGGTGTGCTATATGGTCTTTCCATGCAGGCTGGTGGGAGCATGTGCTGTTGACAGGCTCAGTGTGAGCTCTGAGTGCTACTGCACTTCCTGTGGCCCAATGTCCGAAAAAGGTTGCTTCTTATATTTTGTCTTGTCTTCCACCTGTTTAAGGTGAGAGAGTAAATCTCATTTCCATTACTCTATCATGACCCAATGTAGAGGTCTATATACTTTTCTTTAGGTTATATTTCCCAATCAAGGGAAAAATCTAATCTTGGATATTGTTTCCTATCAACACATAGTTAATATGTGCTATACAATATGCTAAGTGTATTATTAGGTCATGTCATTTAATCTGCACTACAAACAACTCTATGAGGTACTTAATATTATTTTCATATGACACGTAAAAAAATTCAAGCTCAGCAAAGGGAAAGAGGTGGCCCAAAGTCAAACAGAAGGCAAATAGTGGCTGAGAATGGGAAGGGAGATCCTCCCAGAACTAGTATTCTTAACCACAGACTTGACCAGATGTCTTTGTAATAACCTCAGGATATCTAATATCCCTGGAATCCAACATCCAAGCAGTTCCTAGCCGCTAATTTGGTCAGCTCCTTTGGGTCAGAAACTCCTGGATCAGGGATCCGGAGCATAACTCAGTGCTCACAGCTCTACGCCAAGGAAATCCCTTCTAAATTCTCTACAAACCCTAGTTTTCTAATCAGTAAGGTATAGTAAATTTCATTCTTGGTTCAGATATTTTATACTTGGGCAAGGAAGCCTCTTTCTGCTGCAGAAAGAATTCATCCAAGAGAATTTGATCAGCGATGCTACATTGATTTAGTCAGTCCGTAGGACGTATGACTTATATTATCAGTGTTCTGAATATTCTCTCGGCCTTCTGGTGCCTTTTAGTTAGCTTCCTTTGGATCTGCCCTTGTTTACCTCCCCTCCTTCCCCCAGAACTCTGGGGCCATGCGGGTCTTTTGACTGCCATTCCCACGGTAGCCACATGGGGGCGCGCAATGGTCCTTCCTGTAAGGGAATCACTGGCTTTTCTCAGTTTGGCTAGTAAAAGGGATTCCAAGTAATTTCAATTTAACAGGACGTTATGGATCAGACGTGAGAGTGAGCTGAGAACACACCTTGAGGGAGGTTGACAAAATGTCCACAACTGCCAATCCAGGACCTGGTATTTATTTCTAAATATGATTCAATGTTCAGGTATTTGATAAAGAAAAAACTGAAAAAAAAAAAAATCCTCACAATGAAAAGTAGGGTGTTACTTATAATTCCTACTGTCATTTAAGAAGGGATCTTAACGAAACTTTCTAATTTGCCAAGCTGCGGATGCACATCAGATCAAATTGGATACTGAGAAACAGCTAATTTTTCCAGCCTATGAAAGAGGTAAGAGGTGGCCTGAGGCCAGGGGCAGGGGAAGAGGAAACGACAAGAAAAATAAAGTGGCTGCTTTGGGGTTACGGGGTGCTGCAAGTGCAGGGCAGGGGCAGTGATTGGAGTGATATCTAGAGAGAGCTGGTTGTCAAAGGTTGTAGGGTCTGGAAGTAAAAAGACATCAAGCAGGGCAGCTGTCACACAAAGAAAGAAATCTGAGGAAAGGTTAGATATCTAAAAGACATTTGATGAAATGTTGCCATGTAGTTCGTGATGTCAACACTCTTTCCCATCTCTACAAAGAAGGCATCAAAATGGGCTTGCTGTGCTTTTTATGCCTTTTGGGGATGTATATAAAATTAAATAATATGATTATTAATATTAAAATATTCATCCTTGTACCACCTAAAATTATCCTTGTACTTCCTACTACTTGCAGGAAAATTGGGTATTAAAAAGTAAAATGAGCCCAAACTGGGGGTTCAAAGTTATTTGCTGTGACTGAGTCTTCTAATGGAATTTCTCAGGTCAACAGCACAAAAACAAAAACAAAAACAAAACCCACCACATGCCAAGGGAGAGAGACAAGGAAACTCATCAAATCATAATTCTTCAGAGCCTGAGGGATCTCTAGAAACTATGGCAGGCACCCTTTCATTTAGATAAAGAGACAGGTTCTGAGAGGGATTACATTACTTGCCCAAGACAAGTAGCATGACTAATGCAGGTAGCAGGAACTTGGTCTTCCAGAGACTGGAAAGATGTAGATAAAAGGCAGGTGGATTCACTCAGGAAAAGGCCACAGCCCAGTAAGTAATTGGTGGGACATGTGAGACTAAGACCAAGACATTGAGACTAAGACCAAGACCTGAGGGCTACATGTTTCCAGAGGGCCTATTAGAGGGCTTATTAGAGGGCCTGACAACCCTGTCAAGCCCTTTCTTATAAGGTCAGTGAGGAATTCCAAGTCCTTGTCCTTTTACTGAGATTGGTGTCACAGCCTCCAAATCCTGGGCTTTTTTTTTTTCCTACCTTAATTTTTTTTTTTTTTTTTTTTTTTTTTTTTTGCCCTCTCTCTGTTGTTTTTTTTGTTTTGTTTTAGGCTGATTAGGATACATGAAATTCTCAACCCTAATGAGGTTGCAGCAAATTTCTCTTAATGGGGGTTGGACTCAACTCACATGTTCACAGACTGACTGGAATCTTCTTTTCTTATTCTTCCTAACTGTGGGCTGCAAGTCCACAGCATAGCAATGGCAATCATAAGACTTTTCTGCAGAAAAGAGAATCTAGCCAAGCAATCAAGAAATGGACATAAATTGCAGGAGTTTACTGTAATGGAACAGAAATCTGACAAAAAAAAAAGTGCTTTGTTCAGAAACTGACTAATGGATATCTTCATGTGATTTGAGAGTATGAATTTAAAGAAACACAAGTTAGAGTTCCTTTAGACTGGAAATCTTATTGAAAGTAATCTATTTTTTTTTTTTTTTTTTTTTTTTTTTTTGCTGCTGAGTACTGTGAGTAAATTTAAACAGTAGAAGCCCCAAATTTGTTGACTAAGTTTGGATTGAAATAATGAATGAAGCCAGAGAGTACAAAAGTATCAATTAGTAATTAATGAGGAAACTTGAAAGGAAGAGAAAACTGTACACAAAAGTGCTCTCCTCCAATCATCTTCCATAGGTTCTGGTTCTTCTGATGAGTGGTAAATGCCCTCAGCTCTCCCAGGGTATTGGAACTATTGGTGATACCTGGCTTTGGACACCCATGCAGGCCCAGCTTCATAAGCATGTGACTTGTGCAGTCACAAAGGGCCCCACACTCAGAAGAATTCCCATCTTGGTTTAATGTTCTCCTGTCATAGTCTTGAAATTATTATTAATTTTATGTTTGAACTTGTTTTGTAAGTGGAGTCCAATCGGACAATAGAACATGCACATGAGTAAAGGAGATGTGTGCACTATGCATGCCTGCTGCTGTTCTTTACTATCCTATTTACATACAGCATTCTGGTTATCCCAATGAGCACAGAATTCTGATGGATCCACGATGCCTGGGAGCTTAGAAAAAATCAAAGTGAATAGAAGGTGTCAAGCACAGGACAAGGCAAAATCAGGGCATGACAAATTCTGCTTGTAAAGAAACGATCCCTTTTTAGATTCAGATAATTACTTCCATAGACAGCCAACTGAAGAGTAACCAAAGGTGCCAACTCTTCCTGACCCTTGCACAGGGCACCACCGAAACAACAGGAACTAGATGACAACAAAAATGATAGAACACCCTGTTGATGAGAAGCTGCATCTAGCACTTTTATATTTTAAAGGAGGCGAGGTAAAAATTCCCATGCCTCGCTAGAACCAGGCAGACGGATCAGAAAACTACCCAGTGGCAACCTCCCACAAGATAGACGTGCATAGAAAAACTATCACGGCTCCACCCTTGCCTATCCTATGTTGACAGAGAGATCAAAAGGCATTCCGCCAAGACTGCAGTTCTGACTTCTGTGACCAACGTGGGTAAGTTTAAAGCGGCCAGGGCACGGCACCGTGGCCGTTCCTTTGAACAAAATAACTCTTCTAAATCTGTAAGTGATTGCCAAGAGTATTAATAGCTCCATAAACAATGCTTTGTTTTCCAAACACAGAGTGCTCGAAGCTTTTCGGGACTCAAAAAACAAATTAGGGTTTCCCCAGTTTACTAAAAAGTCCGCAAAAAAGCAACCCAATCTTCAAATTAAAACGACTGAAAAAACATCACGCACCTGCCACGAAATCCTAATAAAACTAAAACCATTAGAAAATCTCCAACACTTCTTTAACTTACCGAAATCAGAAAACAAAACGAAAAAATTCCCGTAACGTCTCCGCTTATGATTGAGACAAACACTAACACAAAACCATAACCGCGTCTGACTTTATCACGACTAAAATCAGGGGAGAGCGCGAACGCAGTCCCCCACTACCACAAATTATGCAGTCGAGTTTCCCACATTTGGGGAAATCGCAGGGGTCAGCACATCCGGAGTGCAATGGATAAGCCTCGCCCTGGGAAAACCACCTTCGTGATCATGGTATCTCCCCTGCCAGGTAAGTATGAGTTGCGTGCCACCCGCCACAACACAACCTCATACTACTGGCACTGTACACACACGGTCGCTACACTCCACTCAGCCCTGATGAGCCTTCCTGAGCCCGCCTAACCCCTCCAAACACCTCTTGAACTCAACTGCAGCCAACAGCCCTGAGCTCTTCCACGGCACGGGAAACCTTGTGTTTAAGCAGCAGGTGACGAAGCAGCAGCCACTGCGCTGACTTATCTACATAACACACGCCCTATCCGGGACGCCACGGGAAGCGCCCTTTCCTCCAACCCGTGGCCCGCCCCCCTGTCCCCCCTACTCCCACCTCCCCCCGCCCAGCCGGCCAATGAGCGGCCGGCCGCCTGCCGGCAGCGGGAGGGGGAAGTGACGTCCGCGTCCCCTTCCCGTGCCGCCGGCCTGGTTCCGTGGTGACGCGCCGGAGTGCACGGCCCAGTTGGGAGGGTGTTTAAACTCCCTCCCGCCCAGGATCCCCTTGGCGGTCGGCTAAAGCCTGCGCACCCTTTTCGGAATAATGGCTTTTAATGCATAGACAGAACATGTAGGGTATCAGAGGAGACCGGTTACTTTCAAATCCAGTTGTCCCTTGATTGTCTTTGAGTTACTTGGCAACTCTGTGAGTTGTGGGTAACTGATAGATACGTAAGATCTTTTCCTTCTGGTAGTGATTTTAATTGACTGCTCCCCACCCCCTTTGGAAAAATGAGTTTTGTCTCCATATGCGATTCGTCCCCATGTTCCTTTACTTCGTATGAATGTGTGCATTCACTTTTCCTTTGAACTGATTTTAGTATCTCTGACTCCATCATATGAATATAAAAAAGTATTTGACATGTGCTCATAACATGTGAGTTATGATTTTACCTTCTTCTGAAAATTATCTTTTAACAGTTCTCCCTGCATATTTTCCAAATTGTTTAAGAAGTTCTCTCTTTCACGTTGTATTTGTGCTGGATAAACTCTGCCCTTCTCGCGAGATCTGTGTGCCCAAGGCTGACTTCCCCTGCCACAATCTCCTGGGCTTCCTTGCCTCTGGATTCCAGGTGGGTACAGTAAATGGGAGGTACAGGAAGGGTATCGGGAGGTAGGAGGTGAGAGGAGTCAGGGTATATTTAATGCCCCTGATTCCCTTCCTGCCAGGCCTCCATTTGGCAGTCACCGATTCCTCTCCCAGAGACCTCAGGTCCCATCCAGTGACCCACCCCTAAACTACAGGTTTCTCTGGGTCTGGTAATCACTCCCTTCTCTTCTCCATCCAAGCCTGGAAGCAGCAGTGGTTTCCCTGTTGCTTTCAGATCCCAGGTGCTTCAGTCATCTTTTGTTGGATTCTTTTACTTCCGTGTACACATTTGCAAATATTCCCTTCACAAATTCACTTTAAAACAAGCCGTCTGTTTGTACCTCGTGTTTCCTGTCAGAACCTTCACTAATATGATTTCCTCAGGTGTCTGGTAATCCTTGGTCGAGAGGAGAGAGCTACACAACCGACTGAAAGCTCTGGCTCTAAGAAAGTGAAGTTTGTCAACTTTGAGCTTCACTGTAAAGTCATGCCAGGTCTTTACGCTTTACACTTAGGCTGGTCAAATTCCCCAGAAGGTATTCCTCCACAGCATTACCTTTCCTACACTATTCATGAACAATTGCCAACTAGGGAACCTCACCTGGGACTTTGGTCTTCAGAGTTTTTATCGGCATTATGGGGCCTGTGCCAGTTTGAATATATTGTGTCCCCCAAATGCCATTATCTTTAATGTAATCTTGTGTGGGCAGACATGATCAGTGTTGATTAGACTGTAATTCTTTGAGTGTTTCTGTGGAGATGCACCCCACCCAACTGTCGGTGATGACTCTAATTGAATAATTTCCATGGAATGTTGGCCTGCCCATTGGGTGGGCCTTGATCAGTAGAGCCATATAAATGAGCTGACGGGCAGGCAGAACTCAGTGCATCCGGGAGTGACATTTTGAAGAGGAGCTACAGCCAAGAGGGACACTTTGAAGAAAGCACGGGAACTACAGATGAGAGACAGTTTGAAGAGAGCCGTTGAAAGCAGACTCTTGCTCCGGAGAAGCTGAGAGAGGACAAATAACCCAAGTGCAACTAAAAGTGACATTTTTGATGAACTGCAGCCTGGAGAGGAATGTCCTGGGAGAAAGCCATTTTGAAACCAGAACTTTGGAGCAGACGTCAGCCACGTGCCTTCCCAGCTGAACAGGTTTTCTGGACACCATTGGCCATCCTCCAGTGAAGGTACCCGATTGCTGACGTGTTACCTTGGACACTTTATGGCCTTAAGACTGTAACTGTGTAAACAAATAAACCCCCTTTTATAAAAGCCAATCCATTTCTGGTGTTTTGCATTCCAGCAGCATTAGCAAACTAGAACAGAGCCATATCCAGAGAAGCCATAAATTCTTAAGATTAAAAAAAAAGTCAGGGCTTGCAAGATTGTAAATATGTTTCTTTGAAATTACTGATGTATAGAAGTAGTTTTAGTACAGATAGTTTTCCTATTTAGGAATGTGCACAAGGGCTTTCTGACTCATATACACAGGGGTTTTTGGTTTGTTTTTTTTTTAATCTTAAGAATTTATGGCTTCTCTGGATATGGCTCTGTTCTAGTTTGCTAATGCTGCTGGAATGCAAAACACCAGAAATGGATTGGCTTTTATAAAAGGGGGTTTATTTGTTTACACAGTTACAGTCTTAAGGCCATAAAGTGTCCAAGGTAACACGTCAGCAATCGGGTACCTTCACTGGAGGATGGCCAATGGTGTCCAGAAAACCTGTTCAGCTGGGAAGGCACGTGGCTGACGTCTGCTCCAAAGTTCTGGTTTCAAAATGGCTTTCTCCCAGGACATTCCTCTCCAGGCTGCAGTTCATCAAAAATGTCACTTTTAGTTGCACTTGGGTTATTTGTCCTCTCTCAGCTTCTCCGGAGCAAGAGTCTGCTTTCAACGGCTCTCTTCAAACTGTCTCTCATCTGTAGTTCCCGTGCTTTCTTCAAAGTGTCCCTCTTGGCTGTAGCTCCTCTTCAAAATGTCACTCCCGGATGCACTGAGTTCTGCCTGCCCGTCAGCTCATTTATATGGCTCTACTGATCAAGGCCCACCCAATGGGCAGGCCAACATTCCATGGAAATTATTCAATTAGAGTCATCACCGACAGTTGGGTGGGGTGCATCTCCACAGAAACACTCAAAGAATTACAGTCTAATCAACACTGATCATGTCTGCCCACACAAGATTACATTAAAGATAATGGCATTTGGGGGACACAATATATTCAAACTGGCACAGGCCCCATAATGCCGATAAAAACTCTGAAGACCAAAGTCCCAGGTGAGGTTCCCTAGTTGGCAATTGTTCATGAATAGTGTAGGAAAGGTAATGCTGTGGAGGAATACCTTCTGGGGAATTTGACCAGCCTAAGTGTAAAGCGTAAAGACCTGGCATGACTTTACAGTGAAGCTCAAAGTTGACAAACTTCACTTTCTTAGAGCCAGAGCTTTCAGTCGGTTGTGTAGCTCTCTCCTCTCGACCAAGGATTACCAGACACCTGAGGAAATCATATTAGTGAAGGTTCTGACAGGAAACACGAGGTACAAACAGACGGCTTGTTTTAAAGTGAATTTGTGAAGGGAATATTTGCAAATGTGTACACGGAAGTAAAAGAATCCAACAAAAGATGACTGAAGCACCTGGGATCTGAAAGCAACAGGGAAACCACTGCTGCTTCCAGGCTTGGATGGAGAAGAGAAGGGAGTGATTACCAGACCCAGAGAAACCTGTAGTTTAGGGGTGGGTCACTGGATGGGACCTGAGGTCTCTGGGAGAGGAATCGGTGACTGCCAAATGGAGGCCTGGCAGGAAGGGAATCAGGGGCATTAAATATACCCTGACTCCTCTCACCTCCTACCTCCCGATACCCTTCCTGTACCTCCCATTTACTGTACCCACCTGGAATCCAGAGGCAAGGAAGCCCAGGAGATTGTGGCAGGGGAAGTCAGCCTTGGGCACACAGATCTCGCGAGAAGGGCAGAGTTTATCCAGCACAAATACAACGTGAAAGAGAGAACTTCTTAAACAATTTGGAAAATATGCAGGGAGAACTGTTAAAAGATAATTTTCAGAAGAAGGTAAAATCATAACTCACATGTTATGAGCACATGTCAAATACTTTTTTATATTCATATGATGGAGTCAGAGATACTAAAATCAGTTCAAAGGAAAAGTGAATGCACACATTCATACGAAGTAAAGGAACATGGGGACGAATCGCATATGGAGACAAAACTCATTTTTCCAAAGGGGGTGGGGAGCAGTCAATTAAAATCACTACCAGAAGGAAAAGATCTTACGTATCTATCAGTTACCCACAACTCACAGAGTTGCCAAGTAACTCAAAGACAATCAAGGGACAACTGGATTTGAAAGTAACCGGTCTCCTCTGATACCCTACATGTTCTGTCTATGCATTAAAAGCCATTATTCCGAAAAGGGTGCGCAGGCTTTAGCCGACCGCCAAGGGGATCCTGGGCGGGAGGGAGTTTAAAC
Source organism: Choloepus didactylus (assembly GCF_015220235.1). Classification (NCBI taxonomy): domain Eukaryota; kingdom Metazoa; phylum Chordata; class Mammalia; order Pilosa; family Megalonychidae; genus Choloepus; species Choloepus didactylus. Next base: position 117,381,444 of record NC_051308.1, read on the forward strand.
ACCCTCCCAACTGGGCCGTGCACTCCGGCGCGTCACCACGGAACCAGGCCGGCGGCACGGGAAGGGGACGCGGACGTCACTTCCCCCTCCCGCTGCCGGCAGGCGGCCGGCCGCTCATTGGCCGGCTGGGCGGGGGGAGGTGGGAGTAGGGGGGACAGGGGGGCGGGCCACGGGTTGGAGGAAAGGGCGCTTCCCGTGGCGTCCCGGATAGGGCGTGTGTTATGTAGATAAGTCAGCGCAGTGGCTGCTGCTTCGTCACCTGCTGCTTAAACACAAGGTTTCCCGTGCCGTGGAAGAGCTCAGGGCTGTTGGCTGCAGTTGAGTTCAAGAGGTGTTTGGAGGGGTTAGGCGGGCTCAGGAAGGCTCATCAGGGCTGAGTGGAGTGTAGCGACCGTGTGTGTACAGTGCCAGTAGTATGAGGTTGTGTTGTGGCGGGTGGCACGCAACTCATACTTACCTGGCAGGGGAGATACCATGATCACGAAGGTGGTTTTCCCAGGGCGAGGCTTATCCATTGCACTCCGGATGTGCTGACCCCTGCGATTTCCCCAAATGTGGGAAACTCGACTGCATAATTTGTGGTAGTGGGGGACTGCGTTCGCGCTCTCCCCTGATTTTAGTCGTGGTAAAGTCAGACGCGGTTATGGTTTTGTGTTAGTGTTTGTCTCAATCATAAGCGGAGACGTTACGGGAATTTTTTCGTTTTGTTTTCTGATTTCGGTAAGTTAAACAAATGTTGGGAGTTTTGTTATGGTGTTTATCTTCCTACAATTTTTGATGTGTACAGAGTGTTCCAGTTTGTGTTCTGTGAAAGATCTTAGTTACGGTTTAGTAGTTGCTTGTTTTTTAATTACAGTCGGAAAAATGCATGGCTTTTGAGTTTTATCGAATGCAGTAAATTCGACCGAGTTAAGCTGTTTGTTTCTCCGTGAGTGCTGTTTTGTAGCAGTCACGTAGTCGTAACTGGTACTTGTAACTAATCTTTTTCATTACTCACTAGTGGTTTCCTGCCCAGTGTATTGTGTTGTAGTTTTCTTTATTTTAATCGTGGTGAGTACAGTACTGCAGCGCACCCTGGAGAAATCGCCTACATTTTATGTTCCTCCCTGCCCCCATGGTGTAGTTGCCAACTCAGCTTCTCTTTAATCATCAGGACCAATCATCCCATTTAGTAAAGTAACGTCCTTTTTCATTCCCTGTCATGAGCCCAGAAAGATCAAGTGGTCCTCTTTTAGTTACTGTCTGCCGATGGAAGGATTCCTGTCTTGAGAAATAAGACTTGCACATCAGCAGATCCCAAAGATGCGGGAGTGGAAGGCAAAAATTTCATTAGTTTATCACTAGGAGTCAGAGGAGCCACTCCTGTTTTCATTCCTTGATTCCCATACCCGGGAAAAGCACCATATATTGGTCACTGATGTAGCGCATATCCCACATCTTGTATATTACCCAGATCTTCAAGGTGTTGTCATCCAGTTGTCATTGAAAGTTTTCCACTGTTCCTTCAGGTCAGCTACTTCATGGTAAAACCAGTGAATTCCATGTGAGCATGAGCCTAGTGCAACTGTCAAGTGAGTTCTTGTCAGAAGCAATGCTGTGTAGAATACCATGATGGGGAATAAGGTATTTCATTAGTCCACACAGATGGTGGTTTTAGCAGAAGCACTGTGGGTAGGGAAGACAAATCCATATCAAGAGGGAGTGTGTATTCCAGTGAGAACAAGGCACTACCCTTTCCGTGATGCAGTGGTCCTTTGTGATCAACATGTCAGTGGCTGACTGATAGTCACCCCTTTCCCCCAGGACTAGTGTAACATCAGAGGCTTAGAGTTACTCCTCTGTTGTCTATTTGGGCACTCAGTATGCTGTAGTCTGATTAGCCTTGATGAGTGGAACCACATTTTGCGGAATCCGTACATAACCTGAGTCTTTGCTGCCAGGCCATTAGCCATTGAGAATCCTGGAATTTCCATTTGGTTCTTTTTTAATTTTTTTTTTTCCCGAGGACCCCTTTGACGGTCTGCTGAAGACTTTGCACTCTTCTAGTAATAATGGCTTTTAATACGTAGAATAGAACATTTAAAATTACAAAGGAAACCTATTACTGGAAGCCCAGATTTTTCTGAGGCTTCCAGTCTGACAGAAATAACACCTGAACTAAGCAGATAAGCTAGCTGAGAGTCCACAACCAACTCCCCAGGAATTAGAAGCGCAATCGACCCAAGATGACTCCAGAATTGGGGTAGTCGAAAATAAGAACTCTTGGGCCAAGGGAAATTAAAACCACGGGCAACATTCTTACCGGCCGAAAAGGCAGTGAGTTCCTGGAGCAAGTTCCAAGCGGAAAGACCATGCGCCCCCTCGTGGTCACCGTAGAGATACGCACAAGCCCCGGAGCTGCGGGCACAGGATCCAAAGAAAACCAAGTAAATTGCCCTGGACGCTGAGCGATGTTCAAGACCTTGAAATTAGAAGTCGTGCACATAGATAGATGGATGATGAATAGATAGATAAAACAATACAAAATAATAAAATTGATGGATCTCGGAATCTGGGTATATGTTGAAGTTCTCTTTATGGGGTTTGTATTATTTTTGTAACTGTCCTGTAAGTTTGAAAGTACTTCGAAATAGAAAGTTTTTAAAATAAAAGAAAAAGTGTACATTAGGAACTTAGCTAGCAGGATGACAAAAGGCCGTGAGTTTCTCTGTTCTCTAGCAACATGAGATCATGTTGCCTACATGTAAAATACCTGAGCCGAGACCGAGGCAACCTCTCCGCGTTGCTGATGAGAAAACAGGTTCACAGTGTTTAATGGATTTCCTCAGCGATCTAGGCCCCCGATCGTCCCGCTTCTAAGCACAAGGAGAGACCCGGACAGTGGGTAGAAACTGACATGCGGAGGTGGAAGATGGGATCCGTCTCGGGGAGAGACTCCAGTCTCCGCTAGGCCTCCGAGAATGACCTCCATTTGAGCTCGGGTCCTCTGGACGCTGAGACGGAACTCTAGACTTAAATAGAAAGGATGACTAGGATAAAGGGAGCTTTCAACCCACCCCACCGTGCCTGACTACGGATCCACAACAATCGTGGATGCATTTCTCAAGGTCTTTAGGCACAAGTGAACGTCACGCGGCCCCAAGAGCACGGTCTGGGCCGCCACCTTCCCTTCCCCACGGTGTGGTCGAAAGCCTCAATCCCGCGTGAGGTCTTCGCCTCCTCTCTGGGGGCTGTTGAGGAATTACGAAAACGAGACCCAAAGAAACACATCTATTAATAAGAATAAAGTTAGCTAAGTTTATTACTGAGCGGGAAAAAAAGCAGAAGACATGCTTGCAGGTAGCTTTCAAGTGACTACAAACTACAGTAGATTTTTCAGCTCTATTTATGTTACATAAATGATGTATATAGAAGTTATACATCATCCTACGCTTAGTAAACTTTCGGCATTACTCAGTTTGCGCCAGGAGAGATACTAAGGTTACTATTATGTTCTGTTCTTCATAGTTCTTTATCAGTACATTCTACAGTTACCCCTGACGAGCATCAACTTGACATTCCATATGGTTAGTCACCTTCTTCAACGTTCCTCAGTAGGTTAGATTAAGCTCCGTTTCCGACAGGGCTCAAGGGAGGCGAGTGAGGTGCTGCAGACTCCCAGGCCGGGGTTTGTGGCGTTTCACCCGCGCCGCGCGGTGAGCAGCTACTGTGTAGCCCCCACCGCGCCCCGCCGCCGGCGCCTCACGCACCTGCTCCGAGGTCTGGACTCCGGAAGTCGGCAGTCCAACGCATTGCAGGTTTTAAACAAGCATTTTAAAAAGGAACTTCTGCCATTCGGATTAGCAGCGAGGTTGTGAAGACACAGAAGAGAACCAACAGTATACAATCACGCGGCATTCCAAAGAGGAGTCAGAAGGAAGGGTGGGTCGAAGTTATTTAGCGGAAACAGACTCAAGGCATTTTCTGTTGACCGTTTTCTTCCCGAGGACCAACCTGCCCACGCTGAGGCCGTAGTACTATACAGGGTGAGGAGCTGAGTACGGTCCCAGTCTTTGCGATGTGCACGTACACCGGCTCCCAGAGTAAAAAGAACAGCAGCCTTTGAGAAATCTTTCACGTGTTTTCATTCCGGAATCCTTACAGGATTAAAAGCTTATAGTCCACCCTGGAATTCTTGATCCCTCCCAGGACCTTGCTGAGCAATACCTTCTTCATTCACCGAACATTTATTGGGCTCTACTAAATACAGGCCTTGCTTCAGACAAGGGGCTGCAATCGCGAGCAAAAGGTCAAGTCGCTGCCCCATGGAGCCCACACCTGAAGGCCCGAGAACAGCGTGGTGGGGACACAGGCGCTTTGTGTCCCTCCCATGCGCGCCACCCACCCCAATCGGGCCTCAGGAGTCGCGGTGGGCGCGCGATGGGTGAAGCTGGGAGAAGAATGGGAAATTAATGACTTCAGCCAGAGAGACTTCAAAGAGGTGGCCAGGAGCAAGCGCGGATGGCTTGGACCCGGAGTTCGGGGGTCGGAGTGCCCCCAGCCTTCTCGCGCTTGGTCTGAACGCCCAAACGTGCCCAACGATAGTGTCTCCCGCGTCCCCAGTGTCTGGAGCGCGCAGGGTTAGGGGCCATAAAGTTGAAGGTGTCCGCAGAGAAAGAGTAATTCATAGCATCAGGAAATAAATTTAGACCGTAAGGCCTTCGAGTCTCTGTGGCGCAATCGGTTAGCGCGTTCGGCTGTTAACCGAAAGGTTGGTGGTTCGAGCCCACCCAGGGACGGCATTCCTTTTGCAAGTCCTCTGCTAATGCTTAAAAGCAGCTTCAGGGTGTCGTTTGGGGACGGTATGCTCGGAACCCTCTGGACTTCCTTGGGCTTTACATAAGACTCAGGAAGACGCTAGGCATATGCTGAAGTTCCTTGTCTTAAGCTCGTTGGAAGGGGAGTAATTGGAGGTTTCTTCCTTGAAAACTAAACCTGACAAAAATTTAGTCTTTTGGGGAACAGCTTTTCTAAGAATGACGGAAAACTCAGAAGTCTTAAGGGAAAAGATTAATACATTTAACTACATAAAAGGTTTAAGAATTTTGATGGCTAACAAAAAATTTGTCAAGCACTCAGCAGTAGGCAAGGCCAAGGCCAAGGCCTTAGTGATTCAGCTGGTAAAGGTACAAGTATCCTTTAGATTCAGACAGTTGTTACTTAAACAACAAAAGTTTGGCCAAAGTTACCAACTTCTTGGGTCCTCATCCCACACACCAAAAAGGACAATGCCAAAACAAAAGGGCCAAACGACCACAATGCAAGTTGAGTGGTACCCTGTTAATAAGAAGTCAACTATAGACTGCAATTAAGGGGTTTTATGGTCTGCAGTTTAACTCTTGGGAATGGGCAGAAAGACACTTATTTCATCAGAACCTGGGAAGCAATGAGAAACTGTCCCATGACCACTTCTTCCCATTGGGAGGCAAGTGGGAGATGGTCTCACAGCACCACTCTCCAGCCTCTTATCCTCTCTTGTTCTGGGAGGCTCACAAGGTGTTGGGCTTTGTGATTAGATGCAGAATAGCTTCAATTCAAGACTGCTTATGTAGGTATGTGCAAGGTCACCAGGATACCACCGCAGAGCCATTCCCTTACAAAAATCAAAAGAAAACTGGTAAAATGCTTGGAAAACATGCAATATATTAAAAAAAAAAATTATTTTGTTTAGTATTTATTTTTTCAAGTTTATACATGCATATCATGTAAAGAAATATTCCTACAAAGCTTGTAATGAAAAAGAACAGTCCACTGACCCCTCCTCCATTTCCTGCTCCTCAAAGGTAACTACTTTAAATTATTTCAACTAATTATTGATTATTTATCTCCATCTTGAAACAAATACTATTAATTCTTGGTTTTTTATTTTTAGACACTTCATCTCTCTAATACTTTTTATTGGAGAAGTTATGGGTTTACAGAACAATTATACATAAAATAAAAGATTCCCATACACCACCACACCACCAACACCTTGCATTGGTGTTGAACATTTGTTACAATTGACAACAGCACTTTTTTGTCATTGTACTTTTTTTTTTAAAAACAGTAGTTACCTTTATTACAATTGATGAAAGATTATTAAAATAGTTCTATTACCAATTGTCTGTAGTTTACATTAGGTGTATTTTTTTCTCATATCTCACCCTATTATTAACACCTTGAATTTTGTTATACATTTATTATAATTCATGAAAGAACATTCATATACTTATACTATTAACTATAGTCTATTGTTTACATTGGGCTCACTGTGTTATAGAGTATCTCTTTTACACACTTTCCCTTCAATCACCCACCACACACATGCAAACACACACACATCCCATTCTCCCATCTTCCCCAAAATACTCGTATCATAATTTTGATGAGAACAATGATTATTTTAAATATAAAAACTCTATTAATGGAGGAGACACATAATTTATGTGATTAATTTTTGTATAATATTTTTCTTCTGGCAGTAAAAATTATCTTATTTTTCCACTTGCTTTGTTTTCCATATATTTAGTACTGAATTATAATCAATTCCCCCCGGTTCTGTACATCCACCCTCACACACCGAAATGCACCTTCAGTTTGTTCAACAAATCTCTCCTGGCCCATTCCTACCTAACTCCAGCCTGGACTACTGATCTTCAGACTTCCCCACAGCAATATCTCCCTTTACTTCCCCTCCATCTTGGGATTCCCATTGCCCCTCTCTTTTCTTAGATCCCCTGCTTCATAGATCTTGAGACATCTTCTTTCTTCTTTCACTTATATCTTTTGAAGATGCATACCTTCCAATATCTTCTCTAGAAAGGTTGTCCAAGAATAATTTTTTGAGACATTGCATGTCTGAAAATGTCTACTGTGCCTCTACGCTTAATTGAGAGTTTAAATGAAGAATTTTAGGTTGAAACTAACTTTCCCTCAGATTTTTGAAGATATTGCTCCATTGTTTTCCATCTTCCAGAGTTGCTGTTGAGAGAGAAAAAAAAATAGCCCTTGATGGCTGTCAGCTTAGAACTGGTCTGGCTCAAACAGTAGTTAGGCCATGAATTTCTCATTAAAAGTAAAAATTTCCACAGAACACTATAGTAGTTTGAAGCTGTTTGCACCCCAGAAAAGATCATGTTCTTTCCATCTATTCCTATGGATGTACAACTATTCTAAGTGGGACCTTTGGTTAGATTATTTCAGTTGAGAGGTGACCAACCTCATTCAAGGTGGGTCTTAATCCTCTTACTGGAGTCTTTTTTAAGAGGATAGAAAGCCCAGAGAAGCTAAGAGAGACAGAAGTTAAGAAAGAGAAACACACAGAGAAGCAAATGGAAAAAAGCCCCAGAGAAGCTGAGAGGCAAGGACTGAGAGAGAGGAAGCCACTCAAGCCAGGAGCCGGAAGCAAGGAAACCCCAGCAGAGGCCGCCACGTGCCTGGCCATGTGACAGAGGAGTTGAGAATCAACATAGCTGATTTCTTCAGGGAGAGAGCATTGCCTGTTAATACCTTAATTTGGACATTTTTCACAGCCTCAGAACTAAACTTGTAAGGTAATAAATCCTCACTGTCAAAGCCAGTCTATTCTGGTATATTGCATTTCATCAGCTTTAGCAAATCAAAACAAACACCAATACCGAAGAGTCATTCTCTGACCATGAAGAAAGAAGACAAAAACAAGACTACTTCATAATCATGTCTGAGCACAAACACAAAAACACTGTCCAAAGCACAAAAAGGATCAAACATCACCATTTCCAACTACTATGAGTGACTGCTGCTTCTTTATGATTATTTATTTAGCCCTGCTCCATTCCTTCCAACTTCTAGATAAAAATTATTAAGACTCCCAATCACAGCATTGCTCCACAGAAACCCATGGTGTGTGCTGTCTTCTTTGTTGCAATGAACCAATAAATCCAAAAATTTTTTGACTACAGGTTTCCTCCTGCTAGATGTTGAACAGAGGGCATCAATACTGTACTGAAGACTGATGCCATTCTGATTCTTGGTTATTTGTATCAAAACAGTTCTCCCATCTCCCCTTCCCAAATCTTGTAGGATCTTCTATTTGTCCCTTCTGTTTTGAAATTTCATGATGTGTCTTGGTGTGGATCTGTTTTCATCCACTATAAATATGGAAATTTATATTTCTTGAATTTATTTTACTTATATTTCCAGAGATGTTTTTGCAGAACAATTAAAGATGCATATTTATTTCCCACATGGATGATTGCATATTATAAGATTGTTCCTCACCCTGGTAGAGGCTAAGCCTACTTATAATTGTGTCTAAGAGTCACCCCCAGAGAATCTCTTTTGTTGCTCAGATGTGACCTCTCTTCCTAAGCCAACTCAGCAGGTAAACTCATTGCCCTCCCGGCTACATGGGACATGACTCCCAGGCATGAGCCTGGACCCAGCATCATGGGATTGAGAAAGCTTTCCTGACCAAAAGGGGGAAGAGAAATGAAACAAAATAAAGTTTCAGTGGCTGAGAGATCTTAAATGGAATCAAGAGGTCATTCTGGAGGTTATTTTTATGCACTATATAGATTTCCTTTTTTAGTTTTTAGTGTATTAGAATAGCTAGAATGAAATACCTGAAACTGTTGAACTGCAATCCAGTATTCTTGATTCTTGAAGATGATTGTATAACTATATAGCTTATACGGTATGACTGTGTGATTGTGAAAATCTTGTGGCTCACACTCCCTTTATCCCATGTATGGACAGATGAGTAGAAAAAAGGGGGACAAAAAAGTAAATGAATAATAGGGAGAAAAGGAGATGAGATGTTTTGGGTGTTCTTTTTTACTTTTATTTTTATTCTTATTTTTAATTTTATGTTTTGGAATAATGAAAATGTTCAAAAAATTGATTGTGGTGATGAGTGTACAACTATATGATGATACTGGATGGTTGTATAGTGTGTGAATATGTCTCAATAAAATTGCATTAAAAATAAATTGTTCCTCACCTTGGAATCTTCAATTAGTGCATAAGTCAGCTTTTGCCACATAACATACCATCCCAAACTTAGTGACTTATAATAACAATAATTTATTATTCTTTAATGATTCTGCAGGTTGACCATTCATTCATTGCAAAGATGTGTGTTCAAATTTGGTGTTGAAGAATGTGTAGAGGAAATAGGCACTCTTGTATACTGTTAGTGGAAGTGGAAATTGTTGCCTTTTTGGAGAGAAATTTAAGCACAATGAAATTAAAATTCCATAGGCCCTAGAGAGCCAGTAATTTATTTGTAGCAATTTATCTCATGAATAGGTAATCACAAATAGTCACCTTGAATACATACAGGGGTGTTCACTGCATCGTTGTATTTATAAAGAATCTGAATTTTCATCCATAGGGAGATGAGTAAATAAATAATAATATATTCTTACAATGGAATCCTAGGCAGTCATTAAAAAGAATGAAGTCCATTGATATTTGAGGATTTGTAAAAAGATCCAAGATTTATCTTTAAAGATAACAAGTAAGAGGCAGAAGAGTAAAAGTTCATTAAAAATAAAGCAAGAATAATTTATAGCAGTATATGAAAGAGATTTAAATTAGTTCTGGGGAGAAAAATTAGGTAGAGAAAGACTTTTACATTTCACATTATACCTTTTGAACTGCTTCAATTTTTTTTAACCATGTGCACTTCTGTTTTAGTTTCAAAAAGTTTAAAAGAAGTGAGGTTGTGAAACTAATAGTGTATGTTTTTCAGGTCATATTGGCTCTCAATGTCTTTATTTCTCAGGAGGTCCAAGGATCTGAGGCCTTGGTTGTACCAATATGTATGATTATCATCAAACAAGAAAACCAGGCCATCCAGGTTCTTAAGGCAGAGAAGTGTGTGTCAGCTGGGTTTTTTGCAAACAAAAGAAACTAAATCTGGCCAAGTTTAGCAAAGAGGATTTTAAGAGAAAGCTTCCCTCCTACTCCCTCTCACCTTGGCTGTTATGCCAACCAGGCGCCTGATGCACCTCTAACTAGTATCCTGATCCCTCTCTTGCTGCCCTTACAAGCTCCAAGTGGTCTGATCATAGCAAAAGAAAATATTCCGAACCCAATGACCCTAATTGCAAATTCAGTAAATCACTTACCTATCCCAGCAGTCAACCCACTTTAACATCCTCCAGGTATTTTTCCCCTAGCTCACCCCAGCCCTTATAAACCCTGTTGTCCTTTGTCTGGACCAAGTTAAGTTCTAGTCTCTCTTCTCTGCTACCATAGTCCTTGAATAAAATCATCCTTACTAACGTTTAACATCATCTGGTGCAATTTTTTCATTAACACAATTTAGGAATGTAGTTTTAAAAAGTAACTCAGGGCAACTCAGTAGAGAATGGTTTCAGAGTAAGGGGGGAAACTGAGTCAAGAGCAGAGGAAGAGGAAGTGGGACCTATGCTGGGGGCGGCAAACACCTGTTGAGAACGGGGTAGGTGCCCCACCTGGGAACCTTTGCTCTCTGCCCTTTCAATCTGAGGGAAATTCAGGGTCATCCAGGGAATTGACAGTAACTGAGCTAGAAAGGCCCGGTGGGAGAGGAATGAAAAGCGCTATCTTCTTAGTGAGGCAGAGGAAAGTCCCAAGCACTACATGGGGACTTGATACTGAAGGAGGCCGCACTAATGCTGTTGTTTCCAAACTTTAGCATTCAGCCGAATTACCTGGAGAGCTTGTTAAGTCACAGATTGCTGGGCCCACGCCCGAAGTTTCTGATTCAGTAGGTTTGAGGTGGGGACCGAGAATTTGCATTTCTCACAAGTTTACAAGTGATATTGGTGATGCTTGTCCTGCGACCACTTTGAGAATAACTGACCTACCTTGCTGGTCATTTGGGAGATGGTTGGCAGGCTATATAGGGAAGACTAAAGATATTTACAACCTTGCAAGTTTATTTATTTATTTATTTATTTATTTATTTATTTATTTATTTTTAAAAGGACTGGTAAGTGATCCTTAGGGAGAGGATGTGGACGACCTGATTGAGGACTTAAAAAGGGAGTCCGCGTTGCTGTGAAGACTATTGGTCACCCTTCACTGGTGTTTAACTCGGCTTCCATTCACCTTGCAACCAACTTAATCCACGTCACCCCTTCAAACAGTGAAAGGAAATTTAGCAGAAAAAAAGCCAGACCAATAACTTCAGCCTTCCGGGACAAAACAAAGTTCTCCGGTGGATCAATAACTGACTCAAAACACATGAATAAAACTGCCGCTGTAAACTCCCTACTCGCCTCCCTCTCCGCCTTTCCGCCTTTTCTTGTTCCTCCCTCTCCTTCCCACCGTCTCCTCCGCCTTCTCCTTGCTCTTCCCCTTTCTTCCTCCCGCCTCCCCAGCACCTTTTCCAGGGCCTTCTCCTCGTTTTCATTTCGAGGCCTTCCTAAACGAGATGTATTTTAAAGCCCTTTGCAGCTGGTGAACGTTTCAAAATCTAAAAAAAAAGACATGCTCCCCAGTATACCTGGAGAACATTTTAACCAGCTTTTTTAAAAACGCTCTTACAAAACCTCATCCAAAATTTCTCAACGATAAGAGAATGAAGGAGATTTCACCCGGTCTCTTCCCGAGGCGTGAGTTTTTGGAGGAGCGTCCGGGAAGGATAAGGGAGGTGTAAAGGGTCGGAGAGGACGAGAGAGGGGTAAAACGTCGAGTTGCCGGAGTGAAAAACCTCACCGCCCAACGTGGGGCTCGAACCCACGACCCTGAGATTAAGAGTCTCATGCTCTACCGACTGAGCTAGCCGGGCGTTGAGTAACCGTCTCTACCTAAACTGTTTTCATACTTTTCCACGCGCTAGCATCGTTCTAATTATACGCGCTTCAGTGTGGAAGAAATTTCAACTGGAATTTAGTCAACACAGTTTCTGCTTTTTACCACTGAGAAAACCACTGAGATGATAGTGGCTGCGCAGGGCCAAGAACACGAAAATCACGAGTCCTGAAACCTCGATGTTTCCGCAAATTTCCTCTAGACCAGGTCACTCTGAGAACCCGATTCTGGGAACTTGAAGAGCGCGAGGGGACGGGGATGATGGCTGCAAACAATCAAATGAGCGGGAGGGGCGCGGGGATTCGTGCTCCCAGGACTTGCTTTCTTCTTTCGGGTCTGAAACCCTTTTCTCCCCTAAACCATAAAGACAGGAAGGGGTGAGGGTAGGGACGCATTACTGGAAAAAATCGGTCCATTTGCTATTTATTTGGGCCACGAATTTGTTTCGAAATACTAAATTTTGCGTGACCTGAGTGATCTTTTATATCAATTAATTAATTTCATATTAATCACGTGTAACTGTCCCACGAGTTTTAAAGTCGGATCGGATTCAGAACCTCAGAAGTACGCGCTCCAGGAAGCTTTCACTTCATTCTCCAAAGCGTTCAGGCCTCCAGCTTATAAGAGGCGCTGAGCTCTGAGGTTAGCCAGCGAAAGGTGCTCTCCTCTGGCTCTTGTGAAGGCCAAAAGTGACTCAACTTGCAGCCCTGGTGTCCGTTCTTCATACAGCCCTTAAGCCTTTCTCTGTGTCCTGATCCTGTTCTCCTTAGTAGGTGAGTTGCAGAGTGAGCAGAGGGGAAACTATCAGTATTCACCCAACTCGAGAACACTGCTGGGAGGCGGCCTAGAGCTAAAGGTACGGTAATGAAAGAAAAAAAATGTCTGCTTATTTCCTGCCGTGACTCGGATTCGAACCGAGGTTGCTGCGGCCACAACGCAGAGTACTAACCACTATACGATCACGGCGCGCCACTTGCAGGCCAGATGTTTAAGTCTCGATTTAATTTTCTTTGGAATAGAACTGCCCAACCGACGTCATCCGTTACACTGCTGCTTCATTTCTCTAATCAGACCTGTGATCCACACCGGTCAAAATCCCAAACAAACCTTTCCTCTCCGTAACTTCGAGGCCCTGACACCCGAATCTGGTTCTGAGACCCTAAATCCCATGATCCAGGGCCAGCATTATGCCCTTCTCTGGATGGCGAATGGCGGCGAGTCCAGGTCTTGACTCAAAGAGAGAGTGGCGGTTGTAGTACCCGACAGCGTCCTCCGCGTCTCATCCGCATAAACTTCTGTCTTCCCCCTTCCCCTCCCTCCAAAAAATCAAGTCCTGAAAAACTTTCCTGTTTGAATTTTCAGCCTGCGGCCTGGAATTGGGGTCTCTGTCCCTGGAATGGTGGATCCAGAAGAGAAGTTGGGGAGCTGCGGAAGAAACCTCTTCTTCATTAAGTTTTCTTGCTCCCCTGACGGGTCCTAGTAGCTCCGCGCGCTCTCCCAAGCGGTAGGCGCTTGGGCTGACCTCCTTATCATGACTTCTCAGTAAATCATAGCCTCTTCCACTGATTCAGAAAAACGAATCAGACCGATCCCTGGGTCAGACACTTCCTTTAAGACTCCCCCCCCGGCAAAGGATACTTGTTAACTCGTGTAACTTCAGCGGCAGAACCCAGCAGAAGCCATAGGCACCAAAGCTCCGAGGGGTTGCTCTCAGGAGACCATACCGAGCGCTCATGGGCTCAAAGACCAGGAGTTGCCTAAGGCCCTTTTGGGCCTCCTTGGACTCCTTGCTCTGCCTGCGTTACCGAAAATTTGAAAGCGAAGGTGGACAAAAGCAACTTTGCGTTGGCCGGGAATCGAACCCGGGTCAACTGCTTGGAAGGCAGCTATGCTCACCACTATACCACCAACGCTTGTGTGCAAATTTCGGACCTGATTCTATGTGAACACTAGATCCTCAAGTTTTTGCTTTCTCAAGTAATTTACTGCTTTGAGATTCACGTCCAGGGAAATTTACCACAAACTCGGAGAACGAAAAGGAGGAACTGTCTAGGATTTCTCCTATAGTGGAATCGAAAATTCTTTGGTAGTCTCCTGTTCTTTCACGGGTTTAAGGAAAGTCAATTCCAGATCGGAAAGTCAGTTCTAGCTTTATCTATCGTCGTTTAAAGGAGGGGTCTCTGAAATCCAGTGCACGAGTTAATGCTCTGTTGTGGAGGTTGTCTTTGTACATACATCGTTACGCAGTTGAGAGAAATGCATAAAAGTAAAATTGCAATTGAAAAGATATGCATATTTTAAAATTTTGGACACATATTGCCGTATTGCTATGAAGAGAGGTATTATCAATTTTCACTAGTCAGTAAGGATTACCAAATTACACTGGTCAACTGGATATCGTCATTCTTTTCATCATCTTTGCTAATGTACACAATAAAAATATGGAATCTCATTTTAAACTTGCATGTATTTTGTTACTGCTACTATTGAGATCATTTATCATAAACTTGTCAATTTTCGTATTAGATTTTAGCCTTACTAGGGCATGTGCTTTGCCTATCATTATATTAAGCATTTATGTTTTCTCTACTGATTTATACCAGTTTGTCATTTGCCTTTTAATATTATTTATGGGATTTTTAGATGGCCATAAGTTTTTAATTTTTATATAGTCTAATCTATCGGTTTTATCCTCCATGATTTTTGTTCTTGCCTTTATCTTTAAAAGTCCTTCTCCAGCCCCAAATTAGTTTATTATACACTAATGTTTTCTTCTAGAGTTTTTATAGTTTCACTTCTTGCATTTAATTCTGTAATTCATTTGATGTATGTTACAAGGTAGTAATTCCACTTCTGGGAATTTATCCTCAGGAAATATCCAGGGATATAGACAAAGATGTTCATCAAAGTGTCATTTGTAAAACTATAATTTTGGAGGGAAAAAACCTAAATGTCAAGGAATAGAATTGATTAAATCCATGTTGATGAAAAACTACATGAGCTTTAAAGAAAATCATATTTACTTTGTATATTGCTGGCAGAAGTGTAAATTAGTATGACCTCTATGGAGGGCAAATTGGCAATATTCACAAATGCACATCTTTTAACCAGCAGTTTAATTCTTGGGAATTTATTCTGCACACATGCAAAATGACATATGTACAAGATTATTTATGGCAGCATTATTTGTAAAAACAGAAAGTTAGAAATAAAACTTAAGCATCTGTCAGTAGGAAGCTGGTCAAATTAATTATGGAAAGTCCATATAATGGAATGCTATGTGTCATAAGAAAGAAAGAAGTTCTCAATATACCAGTCTGGAACTATTAGTAAAATCCATTAAGTGAAAAGAGAAAATGCAGAAAAGTGTGTATAGATTGCTACCATTTGTGCAAGTGGGGAACATATTTAAATATATACATATATATTTTTGTATGCATGTATTTACTTGCATTTTCATAAAATATCTCTGACATTATACTTTAAAAACTTAATAACATTGGTTGCTTCACTAAAGGAAAACGAGATTGCAGAGGAGAAAGTCAGGTTTATTAGTTTTACTCCTTCGTATATTTGAATACTGACCGTGTAAATATATTACCTTTTCAAAACTTAAGTAATTAAATGGAAATAAAATGTCATGTTGCCAAAGAATATTTATTTGCACTGGGGAGTGTTGGAAATAATAATATACTAAAATGAGATATATAACATGATTTCATTTTCTGTTTCAAAAAATTGTATGTATACAGTTCGGTGGTAAAATTTTCACCAACCTTTTCCACTTCCCCTGTGTTTTTCTACATTTCCTGTATTTGAACTTTTGGTGGATGGAGAAACAGATTAGAAGAAACAAAGTTAGTCATTAAAATGAATACCCTACGGGTTTAAGTAAGGAAAAATTACCTTTCCCTGACCGGGAATCGAACCCGGGCCGCGGCGGTGAGAGCGCCGAATCCTAACCACTAGACCACCAGGGACTTTGCTTACTGTTTCTAATATATCCTATATCATTCTAAATAGGTGCGTAGCTTCTCGGTATTGGGGTCATATACAGAGCTGCTCAGATAATGAGATTCTCGAATTATTTTTTGCAATAGAAAATCCTGCGAAAGAATTCTCAAGCCTGGTTCTCAGAACCGAGGAAGGATCGTATTCATACAATCACAATTCCCAACACATCAGAGACGAACGACCGGAGAGCAAAGCGAATGATATCCTGAATTAGGATCAGCAGAAACGTAAAGGGCTCCAGCTAGGCCTTTACCAAAAATGACAGGGAACATTTCTTCAAGAAATAAAAAAGAACGTTGTATGGGTAACAGTAGGAAATCCTGGGCCTATTGCAGTTTTTTTCATCTTGTGTGAATTTAGACCAAATTCTGTGGATTAAAACAAATATTACAGAAAAGTAAAAGTCGGCCTACGAGTTTTCCGGGCTCACCGGGATCTGAGTTTAATTCGCTAGTAAGAGACTAAGAGAAGGATAGGGTTTTGGAGCTTTAAATTTTTTTTAAATGAGAAGGGAAAGAAAGAGGGTAGAAAAAGAAAAGAAAATTAGGGTGTATGCCTGGACTGAAGGAACTTTTTAAAGTGATCCACATCTATCTATCCATCCATCCATATATCCATCTCTATCTATCTATCTTTCTATCTGTAGTAGAGAGAGAAAGAGAAGAAAGCAAATGTGGCAAAATATTAACAGTGAATTTAGGTGAAGGGTAATCAAGTGTTCGTTAATTATTTTATTTTTTCAACTTTTCTGTAGGTTTGAAATTTTCAAAAATAAGTGAAGAAAAACAAAAATTGAACAAAGAAACAACAACAACAAAAAAGTCTCCCCTCTGGCCTTTTTTGGTATGATGACCACAAAGTGATTAACTCTCTGCAAAACTGTATAGACATTTTTTTTAAAGCAACCCCATCAATATACTTATATCAGAAAATACTTTTAATAATAAATGAAAAATAGAATTCAAAGATTGAATTATCAATGATATACTCATATTAGCAGGGTCTGACAGAAAAAATGAGTGGTAGGATTTGGAGTGTTTATCGGGCTTTTTATTTTCTGTTTTGCTTTCGAGGTATTGTTTCAATCTGCTAAAGCTGCCAGAACACAATATACCAGAAATGGATTGGCTTTTACAGTGGGGATTTATTAACTTACAATTTACAGTTCTTAGGCCCAAAAAATATCCCAATTAAGGCATCAACAGGACGATACCTGAACTCTGAAGACAGGCTACTGGCTTCCAGGACACCTCTGTCACATGGGAAGTCATATGGCTGGTGTCTGCTCGTCCTTCGCTCCTGGTTCATTGTTTTCCACTTCTGGTTCCAGTGGCCTCCTCTGTGAGGTTCTGTGAGTCCTTGCTTGCTTCTCCGGGGCTTTTTCTGTCCTTTATCCTCTCATAAGGAACTCCAGAAAAAGGATTAAGACCCACCTTGAGTGAGTCAAATCTCAAATTGAAATAACCTACCAAAAGTTCCCACCCACAACAAATCTGCACCCACAGGAATGGCTTGAAAGAACATAGCCTTTTCTGGGGTACATAACAGCTTCAAACCAGCACAGGCATCAATGTGTAAAAGAAAAATTGAGACAATAAAAATTATTTGTTAAAGTTTATTTGGGCAACAAATGATTCCTGAAATGGGCAGTGTCAAACCAAAAGTGATAAGGAACTCCACCTCCAGAGAGTGTAGAAAAGGGAAGGTTTTATAGTATAAAGAGAAGAAGTGAGGAAATTTTTCTGATTGGATTTCTAGGCTGCATTGCCTTATTTAGGCTGTTTCCAGTGGAAAGCCCCTTCCTAAGGTATCTATTTCTGATTAGCTGGAGTTAAAATTCCACCACCAAGTACAGCAGGTGTTTACTGAAAGGCAGCCTCTCCCAAGTTTTGATCTTGTTACTTGGGTCAGTAGGTCAGGTATTGGCCAAGGCTAATCACCCCAGTTTTGGCTTCCTCTATTTTTTTTTTATTTTAACAATTTACCCCCTTTTGGTCATCCTCTCAGCTCTGAGAGATTGACTAAAATTTGAGCTTAGTGCCACTCTCTGTCATCACTGTCCTATTCATATTTGGTCTCTTTGAATAAGTTGCAGGTCACGATGTTGTGCTTATTAGCAGTATCCATTCTTTGTCTTTCTTCTTATTTCTGTTGCTCAATTTGCAATGTGATCATCTGATGGGTTAGTGGCTGTGAGAAAACATTTAAGATTCTTGAGAGAATACAGCACACCGGGAACTACTATGATGACTATGAGGAAGATACCAGGAGACTGAAGGAGACTCCTCTACCAAGGTCCCCAATTTCCAAACCACTTGCTGCTGAA
The DNA here is from genome assembly GCF_015220235.1 of Choloepus didactylus. Classification (NCBI taxonomy): domain Eukaryota; kingdom Metazoa; phylum Chordata; class Mammalia; order Pilosa; family Megalonychidae; genus Choloepus; species Choloepus didactylus. The sequence goes on from NC_051308.1 coordinate 117,399,589, forward strand.
CAGATCCAAGAAGTTGGAGGCAGGAAACTTTTGTAGCCTGGTGGTCTATTCAGTAATTTTGTGCAATTGAGATTCTACAATACCAAAATTGTTTATCCAGATACAACAAATAGTATTAGTGCTACAGCACAGATGCCCCCCTGTTCCGCCAATAAGTAGCCTCAAGCTATCCTCTTATTCAACACTGCTTGAACAAGGAAGTAAAGAGACTTTTGTTGGGTAGCTATGGCTTTAGCGGTTTCATCAGTATGGTGCCTAGGGATGCAAATAAATTTCTAATCATAGCTTCATTAACATTAATTCCCAGCAAAGGGAAAAGAGACCTGCCAAAGGAAGAAAATCCTTAATCATAGATGCCCCCAGGCAAATTTCATCCTACTCGATTATGAAAATTTAAAGGAGTCATCCAGTACTTCATTATTTATTTATTATATATGGATAAAGGGGCAGTGAGAAGACCAGGTGCACATTGTCCAGTAATCTGCCAACTATTAAGGCAATTCAGTGCCTAGACAAATAGGGTATTTGTCTCTCAGAACATCCACAAATAAAAACATAGCTTGGGACGGTGGCAGGCAGTTATGACGTCTCAGCGCATGAGGCTGGTGCTGTGCAGCATCCCGGCTTTGGCGTTGTCCCTCAGGCCCTCTCCTTGATTGTTGTGCCAATTTAAGTTTAGGCTTGTTCATGGTTGTCCTCTCAAGGTAGGGGTACTGGGGTAGAATTTTTGTGTTCATAAAGAGGAGAGGCCATTAGGGAAAAATTTGGAATCCAAAATTGATACTATCCAAGTCTAAGGAAACATCTAAGTTGTCTTTTGGTGGTTGATCTAGGGAAGATTTAAACAGTTTTTATTCTCTCTGAGGAGAGAAAAATGCCTTCCCCAGTTAGGTCATATCCTAGGTAATGTTCCTTTTCTTTTGAGAACTGAAGTCTTTCTTTAGAGGCCTTATGTCCATTGTAGGAGAATTGTTCTAAGAGATAGTCAGCTTCTGAATACTCTTTAGTAAGGAGCAAAATAGCAAATCATCTACATACTGAATTAGAGTTGAGTTTTTAGGAAACTGCAGGGTTGTCAACTTTTGGTGGAAGACTTGGGAAAAATAGGAAGGAGCCTCACTACAGAGTTTTCCATTAATCTTAACCCTGGTGTCCCCTTACTGGTTTAGCAGTATTAAGTGAAGCAGTTTACCAGAGAATCCCTCAGAGCCCCCTGGGTATTGGCTTTGGTCTCGAGCATCAAGTTTTTGAGGGCTACCTCTATGAGGACAATGGGGCAATTCAGATGGCCCACAATGGTTTTGTTGGGGGTTTAAAAGTGGTCATTCTCTCGTCCAATGTTGAGGCTGTTCACAATGCAAACAGATATTTTTAGGTACTGATGTTTCTGATTTGGGGGTGGTCTTGGTTCCCACAGTTACTGAACTACAGAGACATCAATTTATTAGCCTTTTGAGTTTTTCTTGTTCTGAGGCTCTTTCAGGATGTTCTGCTAAATTTACCAATTCAGTCAACAGGAAGAGTCCCAATCTAATTTGTGTTTCTTTCTGTTTGTTTGTTAGATTTATCATACTACCTAGTTCAGGGTGAAACCATTGACAATAAGGAGGATAAAGTGCCTTCTAATCTGGGACTCACACTCAATAATGATAGTTCGGAGTATTTTACAAATATTATTTCTAATCTAACTTTATAATTCATAGCTGATCCACCTTTCTGTTGTTTACAAGCCTGATTCTTTTGTTTAGAATCTGTCTTGTGAGGGAAAACTTTAGGTAAAGACTCTAAGAGATCATTGGTGTTCGGGCCCAGACCGAGCTTGCACAGAGCCCAGGAGGGGATGGCTGCTAGACCAAAAACCACAGCAGGCACAGAAGTGGACATGAGTTTATTGGGGCTTAGGAACAGGAGAAGTTTTCCAGTGACAGCTGGCCAGACATTAGTGCTCTGTGAAGGGAATAGAAATGCACAAGGCAATATATGATATCAGAACAAAGACTATGTCCATATAGTATGACAACATCGGGTCTCTAGTATAATCATTAAAGGGGCCTAAGACCTGAAGTTTTACTAAAGTTAGTGTTTAAGACTCAGATACAATCAGTACTGTTTTTTACATCTGTAACTACATTCTTCCCCCTTCCAGGGAGATTGTTGACTTTCTTGACCTTTGTCCCTGGCTAAAGCATGTTTGTATCGGGCCGTCACAATTGGCTACTCTATGACCTCTTTCTAATCCATCATTTGAGGCCTGCCTAATTGGACCTTTAAGATCCCTTTCAGGCAGGAGCTTCCCATCTCTCTCCAGTCATCCATTTCTGGGTTTCCCCTAACCCTGAGGGCATGTATATGATCTGATATAAATGAGAGAGCCCAGGGTCATATGTCCCAATTAGAATTCTAAATTCCTTGTTAAATTTTTGTGGCTCTTCCCTGGGTGTAGGAAATTCTTTAATTGTGCTTCTGAATTCCATCTTTGACCACAGGTTACAGGTGGTGGTGGCAGAACACCAGAGACTGTGGAGGGTCTAATCTTAAAGGGCATCTGTCTAATCTGTCTAGCTTCCTTTTCTTCCTCATCTTCTAAGTAAAAGAGTAAATGATAAAGAGGGTTAGTAGATTCACAATAATTAGGCAAAGGAGAATAAAGAGAAGGGGCTGGGAGCACAACTAGAGTCAAGTCATTTGTCTACAGTACTCAGTTGTCTTGGCTTCTCCTTTCTTAGGTTTTTCATTGGCTTTTTATGAGGAGTCTTTTAATGAGGCTCTTTCGGGATCATAAATTCGTTTTGATGCTTCCCTATACCAATTTAAAAATGCATTCCATTGCTTTTGGGGTGTTTGGGATCCTCTTTTTCTAGGGTCCCTCTCAGTGAATAATCTAGTCTAAACTAAAACATCCCCATCATGGCCACTGAAGCTCCAAGCTCTCTTTCATCTAAACACCCATTTTTCTAAAAAACCACATGGTTCCATAATTCTTAAATATATAATTAGCAGGAGTTCTAGGTGGTGGGGAGTTATCAGACTCCTTAGACCAGGAAAAAAACATTTAAAATTGGGTCTTTTATGCATCCAGGGCTCACACTCTTTCCCTTCAATGATCCCTTCCAAAGTGTGGGTGTCTTACCTGGGGCCTCCTCTGGATGCAACCCAGTTCTAATATGCCCAAATAAACTTTAGAGAACTCAACACAAAGCCATGAAGCTCAGAACTTACCTGTGACCTCCATATGCAGCAAGAAAGCAATGAGTGCAATATGGCTCAATGGTTACCTTCACCTGGTTACTCATTGCTCTCAGGGACCACCGAGGGTCTCCTTTGTAACTCACTTCTGATGCCAAATTCTGTAAAAGATAAAGCGAGGCAATTTAAAAAATTGTGTTAAAGTTTATTTCGGCAATAAATGATTTGCAAATCAGGCAGTGCCAAACTAAAAGCGGTAAGGAGCTCCATCTCCAGAGGGAGTGGAAAGGGGAAACTTACGTAGCACAAACAGCAAAGTAAATGAGGAAATTTTTCTGATTGGATGGCTAAGCTGCATTGCCTTATTTGGGCTGTTTCAGATGGAAAATCCCTTCCTAAGGTATCTATTTCTGATTGGTTGGCCTTAACACTCCACCTCCTGGTACAGCAGTTGTTTACAGAAAGGTTGCCTCTCTCAAGTTTCCATCATTGGAAATTGTTGGTCAGGGATTGGCTAAGGCTAATTACCCCAGTCTAATGGCCTCCTGTATTTTTTTTTAACACATGTTAAAATGTTGTTTAAGAAAAGTGTTAATCCTTCATTCACCCAATCTCCACCTTCCTACGGATTTAAATGCCAGAAATTAGGGGGAAGAGTAACTATATGATAGACATTTATCTTCACAAAAACCCAAGTAATCCTGGTGTTAATGTCACCAAGAAGCCTGACAGCACAATTTCTTTACTCCAGCTCAGTACCCACTGGACAGTTACTTACTTGCACCCCAAGGCTGAAAAAAAAGAATTTAACCTTCAGAGCAACAGGTTGGGAATGGTACCTGGGGTGGGTACAAGGTAATAGAATTTATTTCTCCAGGTCACAGTTTTGGTCAACAGTCTACCTTCTTTTATTTCTCTTCCTCCTGCTGGTAATTTTTGGTAACACAAGAAAACCAAGGAAAAAGAGTAAGAACTCAACATGAGGTCACCAGGAGGAGTCTCACCCTCAGGAAAGGGTTGCACCTCCTCCTCTTCCTGCCACCACACACCTAAGAGTGGATGGAAGAGGAAAAGGGTTCATTCACTTCACTTTGCAATCCAGTTTCTTTTTCCCTTTTTTTCAAACATTTACAGATCATGTGCCAGACTAAATACTGAAGATACAAAAATGCACTTAAAAAGCTAACAAAATAGAAAACCAACTAAACAAGCAATTAAAAAAGAATGGATCAGGGAAGATGGAGTTGACATATTTTCCCCTCTCATTCCCATTAAGAACAAATAAAAGCCCTAGTCATTACATATAAAACAAACACAAGAAGACCCTGAAAGCTAAGAGAAGAAGGCAGGTGAGCTAGAAACCTTGAGACCTAAGGAATGGAACACTGGTGAGTTCCTTGGGTTTTCTTTTGCATTATCTCAGAGTTGGAGCTGAAAAACCCAGCAACCTGGAAATGCCAGAAGATATAGGCAAAAAACAAAACGAAACCCCCAAAACCCACAAGAAAAGCTGACTCTCTCTAGCCAAAGACCAGAAAAGAGGCAGCATAGAAAAACAGAAAACTTTTAGACAATAACTGCTCTATTCCAGCCAAACACCACAGAAAAAAATGATGGGCCACCCTCACCCACACTACCAGAGGCTGAGTGGGGAGCCTAGACTTCCATTGTCACTGGCTGTAGTGAGGCACCTTTCTTTTTTCCTGCTGGGGTGATGTTAGAGGAGATTTAATAGAGTCAGGACTTTTACCACTGCCTGGTGGTAATGAGGCTTCCCTCTTCCTCTGATGTCCATGGAGTCCATGTGGGTTACAGTAAGAAGGCTCTCCTGTCTCTCCCATCCAGGTAGGCATCAGCAGAGACCTAGCGTTGGAACTCCTACCCCTACCTATCCTCTCCTCAGAGGTCAATGGAGGCCAAGTGGGGAACCTGGATTTTTACACCCGCCTGGATTTAACAAGATGGCACCCCCTTCCTTGACTGAGCAGTGTCAGGGGAAGTCAGCTAAAACAAAGGTTTAAATAAGATCCAAAGTCTTGTAACATAATACCCAAAATGTCCAGTTGCAATCAAAAATCACTCTTCATACCAAGAATGAGGAAGATCTCAAACTGAATGGAAAAAAAGACAATCAACAGGTGCCAACACTTAGATGACAGAAATGTTGGTTAAAACAACCATCATAAAAGTGCTTTAATAAGAAATTATGAACATGCTTGAAACAAATGAAATAATAGATAGTCCCAGCAAAGAATAGAAATATAAAGAAGGACAAAATGGGAACTTTAGAACTGAAAATTATAATAATAACCGAGCCCAGGGGCTGGGAACACTCCTGCCTAGCACAGGCACCACAGCCCAGAGCCGCAGAAAAAACCAAGTGTGACAGGAAGTGTTCCCAGCATCATGGCACACGCCACAATATCAGGCATGGACGGTGCCCTTTCGCACACCCATAGCTAATTGTCCCGGAGCTGGGAAGGCGGAGCTGTGTGACAAGGGGGAAATTAACATGTCCCATTCAACCATCCTTACAGCAGGCTGGGAACACCCCTACACAGCCTGGCGGCCCAGAACTTCCCTTGAGGGATGGTGTGTATTTGTGACATAGGACAACCTTCCCTCAGCAGAGGCCCTAGAAGGGCACAGCTTGGAAGAGGGACCCACTTGTAAATCCCAGGGTCCACACATCAATACCAAGGACTTGTGGGTCAGTGGCAGAGACAATCTGTGGCGAGACTGAAATGAAGGTTTAGACTCTTACAACAGCCTTAAATCTCCAGAAACACCTGGGAGGTTTGATTATTAAAGCTGCCCTTCCTCCCTAACTGCTCAGACACATGCCCCACATTCAGGGCGGACAGCACCAACAACACACCCAAACTTGGTGCACCAATTGGACCCCACAAGAATCAGACCCCCGCACACCACAAAGACAAAGTTGGGGAGAACTGGCTTGAGGGGAATAGGTGACTCACAGATGCCATCTGCTGGCTAGTTAAGAGAAAGTGTACACCACCAAGCTGTAGATCTGACAAATTAGAGATTAGCCTTTGAATAATTTTACATATCCTAAAAGAACCCTATCAAGTAAACCAAATGCCAAGAGGCCAAAAACAATAGAAAAATTTAAAGCATATGAAAAAAACAGATGATATGGATAACCCAAACCCAAACACCCAAATCAGAAGATCAGAGAAGACACAGTACTTGGAGCAATTAATCAAAGAACTGAAGACAAACAACAAGAGCATGGCACAGGATATAAAGGATGTGAAGAAGACCCTAGAAGAGCATAAAGAAGAAATTGCAAGAGTAAGTAAAAAAAATAGATGATCTTATGGAAATAAAATAAACTGTTGGTCAAATTTAAAAGATTCTGGATACTCATAGTACAAGACTAGAGGAAGCTGAACAATGAATCAGTGACCTCAAGGACCACAGAACAGAAAATGAAAGAACAAAAGAAAGACTGGGGAAAAAATTGAAAAAATCAATACTGACCTCAGGGATATGATGGATAAAATAAAACGTCCAAATTTAAGACTCATTGGTGTCCCAGAAGGGGAAGAGAAGGGTAAAGGTCTAGAAAGAGTATTCAAAGAAATTGTTAGGGAAAACTTCCCAAACTTTCTACGCAATATAAATGCACAAAGTATAAATGCCCAGCAAACTCCAAATAGAATAAATCCAAAGACATATTCTGATCAGACTGTCAAATACTGAAGAGAAGGAGCAAGTTCTGAAAGTAGCAAGAGAAAAGCAATTCACCACATACAAAGGAAACAACATAAGACTAAGTAGTGGCTACTCAGCAGCCACCATGGAGGTGAGAAGGCAGTGGCATGACATATTTAAAATTCTGAGAGAGAAAAATTTCCAGCCAAGAATACTTTATCCAGCAAAACTCTCCTTCAAATCTGAGGGAGAGCTTAATTTTTTCCTAGATAAACAAATGCTGAGAGATTTTGCTAATAAAAGACCTACCCTACTTCAGATACTAAAGGAGCCCTACTGACAGAGAAACAAAGAAAGGAGAGAGAGAGATGGAGAAAGGTTTAGTACTAAAGAGATTCAATACTGGCTCATTAGAGGACAATAAGAGAGAGAGGGAAAAAATATATCTGACAAACATAAGCCAAAGAATAGGATGGCTGATTCAATAAATGCCTTCACAGTAAAAACACTGAATGTAAATGGATTAAACTCCCCAATTAAAAGATATAGATTGGCAGAATGGATCAAAAAATATGAACCATCAATATGTTGCATGCAAGGGACTCATTGTAGACACAGGGACACAAAGAAATTGAAAGGGAAAGGCTGGAAAAAAGTATTTCATGCTACAGCCAAAGGAAAGCAGGAGTAGCAATATTAATCTCAGATAAAGTAGACTTTAAATGCAGGGATGTTATGAGAGTCAAAGAAGGCCACTACATACAAACAAAAGGGGCAATTCAACAAGAAGAAATAACAATCATAAATGTTTATGCACCCAATCATGGGGCCACAAAATACATGAGACAAACACTGGCAAAACCAAAGGAAGCAATGGATGGTTCCACAATAATTGTGGGAGACTTCAACATACCACTCTCTCCTATAGATAGACCAACCAGACAGAAGACCAATAAGGAAATTGATAACCTAAACAATCTGATAAATGAATTTGATTTAACAGACATATATAGAACATTACATCCCAAATCACCAGGATACACATTCTTCTCAAATGATCACGAAACTTTCTCCAGAATAGACCATATGCTGGAACATAAAACTAGCCTCAATAAATTAGAAAAAAAAATGAAATTATTCAAAGCACATTCTCTGACCACAATGGAATACAATTAAGAAGTGAATAACCATCAGAGACTTAGAAAATTCACAAACATCTGGAGATTAAAAATGAGGGGAGATGAAAACATTCCCAGATAATCAAAAGCTGAGGGACTTCATCACCAGTAGATCAGTCCTATAAGAAATGCTAAAGGGAATTGTGCAGGCTGAAAGGAAGGGACACTAAACAATTGACTGACACCCCATGAAGAAATAAAGATTTCCAGTAAAGATCACATGGTAAATATAAATACCAGTACTACTGTATTTTTGATTTGTAACTCCACTATTTACTTCCTACAGGATCTAAAATACATACAGTATAATGATAAATCAGTGGTTTTGGACTCAGTGTAAAACATGTAATTTTTAACAAGAACTACATAAAGGTGGGGGAATGGAGGAGTATCAGAACATAGTTTATGTGTTCTATTGAAGTTAAGTTGGTATCAAAGAAAATAAGACTGTTATAGATTTAGGATGTTAAATTTAAGCCCCGCAGTAAACTCAAAGAAAGTATCAGAGAATATGATCATAGAGATGAAGAGTATAGGTTATGAGAAGCGGGGGAAGGGGCAATGGGGAGTTAATAAGAAATGAGTGTAGGGTTTCTGTTTGGGGTGAAGGGAAATTTCTAGTTATAGATGGTGGGAAGTTGATGGCATTGCAACATTGTGAATGTGATTAATCCCACTAAATGGAATGCTTGGGAGGGGGTGGAATGGGAAGATTTATGCTGTATATATGTTTCCACAATTGAAAAAAAAGACAGTCTAAATAGATAATGACAATTAAATGCCATAGATGATCCTGGGTGAGATCTAAGAATAGAGGAAAAAAGACTCAAAAGGACACAATTGGGACATAAGAAAAAAAAATGAAATATAGAATGTAAGCTTTATATCAATGTTAAATTTCTTGAATCTCTTAACTACACTTAATGTGATTACATAAATTAATATTCTTGTTCATAGGAAATGTATACGTGAACTATATTATTTGTTCAAGGATGTGTGCAACTTGCTCTCATATGTTCAGAAAACAGAGCAATAGATGATGGATGATAGATAGGGAGAGAGGTAGGGAGGGAAGGAAAAAAAAAGAAAAAAATAATAACTGAAATAAAAATCTCAATGGATGGACTCTACCAGAATGGAGGAGAGAGAGAGAAAAAAAATCAGTGAACTGGAAGAGAGAACAATAGAAATTATTCAGTCTGAACAACATAGAAAAAATAGACTGAAAATAAAAAAGAGCAGAGCCTCAGGGATCTGCGGGATGATAACAAAAGATCTAACATTTGTGTCATCAGAGTTCCAGAAGGCAAGGAGAAAGAGGATAGGACTAAAAAAGTACTTGAAAAAATAATAGCTGAAAATTCCCCAAATTTGGCAGAAGAGATAAACCTACAGATTCAAGAAGCTGAGCAAACCCCAAATAGGATAAATCCAAACAAATCCATGGTAACAAACAAATCCTAGTCAAACTATTGAAAGCTAAAGACAACAAAAAACAATCTTTAAGCCAGCAAGAGAGAAACGACACCTCACCTATAAGGGAAAAACAATTTGAATGAAAGCTAATTTTCATCAGAAACCATGGAGACAAGAAGGAAGTAGCACAACATTTTTCATGTGCTGAAAGAAAAGAACTGTGAATCCAGACTCCTATAGCCAGTGAAAGATGTTTCATCTTACTAGATGTTTCCCCTTACCAGAAGGGGAAATTCTAGTAAGATTTTTCATCGATTTAGACAAGATTATTCTAAAAGTTATATAGGAGGACAAAAACTAGAATAGCTAAAATGATTTCAAAAAAGAATAATTAAGTAGGAGGAATCAGCTTACCTACTTTCAGGATTTCTTATATAGCTACAGTAGTGAAGATTGTGTAGTATTGACAAAGGGATAGATACATAGATTGATGGAACAGAATAGAGAACAGAGTAGAGAATCCAGAAATATACTTACACAAACATGCCCAGTTGATTTTTGACAAAGATGCAAAAAGCAATTCAAGGGAGAAAAGATAGACTTTTCCACATATGGTGCTAGCAAAATTGCACATCTTTAGGAAAAGAAAAGGAGCCTCAACCTAAGTCTCAGACCTAATACAAAAATTAACTCAAATTAATTGTAGAGTGTAAAACTATAAAACTTTTAGGAAACAGTATATCTTCAGGATCTAGGACTAGGCAGAAACTTGATACCAAGAGCATGATCTACAAGGAAAAACTGACGTTAGACTTCATCAAAATTTAAAACTTTTATTCTGCCAAAGACCCAGTTAAGAGGATGAAAAGATAAGCTACAGACTGGGAGAAAATATTTGCTATAGTTGACAGTATAATTTTACATTCCCACCAGCAATGTGTGGGTGATCCAGTTTCTCTGCATTCTTACCAGCATGTGATGTTGTCACTATTTTTTATTTTAGCCTTTCTGATAGATGTAAATGGCATATCTCATTGAGGTTTTAATTTACATTTCCCTATTGGCTACCGATGTTGAACATCTTTTCATGTACTTCTTTGCCATCTGTATATCTTTTTCAGTGAAATGCCTGTTCATGTCTTCTACCCATATTCTAATTAGATTGTTTGATTTTTTTACTGTTGAGTTTTGAGTATTCTTTATATATTCTAGACACCAATCCTTTGTTGGGTATGTGAGTTGAAAATATTTCCCCCAGTCTGTAGATGAATGTATAAACAAAATGTGTATATGCGTACAATGGAATACTACCCAATTTTGGAAAGGAATGAAGTTTTGAACTTGTCACCACATGGATGAACTTTGAAGGCATTACGTTGAGTGAAATAAGTCTGACATGAAAGGACAGCTATTGTTTAATTCTACTTACATGAAATAACTAGAATATGGAAACTCATAGAGAAAGAAAGTAGAGTATAGGTTACCAGGGATGGGCAGGGGGAATGGTAGAGTTAATCCATAATGGATTTAAGATTTCTGTGTGGGGTGATGGGAGAATTCTGGTAATGGTGGCGAGGGTAGCACAACCATGTGAATATGATTAATTCCACTGAAGAGACATTATTGGGGCATATAGAAAAATTGGAACATGGTCTCTAAGCTTTATATCGATGTTAAATTTTTGGAACTTGATAACTGTACTTATTTTTGCCCCATAAGCGTGTATCTTTGTTCTTGGGAAATGTGCATGGAGGTATTATGTGTTCAAGGAGCATGATATATAAAACCTACTCTCAGATGTTCAGAAAATAGATAGATAGATAGATAGATAGATAGCTATGGCAATAGTGGCAAAATGTTAAAATTGGTGGATGTGGTATCAGGAGAGGGAAGTATGTTGGAGTGCTCTGTATGGGTTTGGTATTATTTTTGCAACTGTCCTGTAAGTTTGAAATTATTTCAAAATAAAAGTTTTAAAAAATGAATTATTAATATACTTAATAACTAGAATGAATATCTAGAGAACTATGCTGTGTGATAAAAACCAATTCCAAAAGGTTAATACTGTATTTCATTTATATGGCCTTCCTGTAATGAAAAGAAGTTCTAGAAATGGATAACAGATTAGTGGTCGCCAGGGGTTAAGGTAGGCATAGGTCGGGAGGGAAGTGGGTGTGGCTATAAAAGGTCAACATGGGGATTCTTGGAGTGTTGGAAATGCTCTATATCTTGACTCTGTCAATGTCTATCTCCTGATATTGTGCTATCATTTTTTGTAAGATGTTACTTACGACGGGCAAACTGGGTAAAGGGTACATGGTATCTCTCTGTATTATTTCTTACAACAGAATGTAAATTTACAACTATCTCAAAATAAAAAATTTAATTTAAAAAAATGAAGTAAAAAAGATTTTATAAACAAACAAAAAATAGAATTGATTAGGATTAGAGAAGTGGTAGTCATCTCCTGGGAATGGGGAAAAGTGGAATTAATTCTACCAAGCAGAGTGAAGAAACATTAGAATGACAATGCATGATACTAGTGACAAAACCAGCATTAGAACTGATGATATTCCCTCTCCAAATTATACAAGATTCCCTTTTACTTGGCTGTTTTAAGATTCATATGAATCCCTAACCCCGTTATGACATAAGAGTTTCCCAAAAAATGTCAGATGACACAAATTTCAACTCTTCCTAAGAGTCCACAGTATTTACTGTCTGCTTGGACATGCCTACCCGCATCATTCCTTTAAGCCATTGGTTCTCAAACTGAACTGCACATAAAATCACTTGAGGAATATAGAAAACAGTACTGGTGCTTGGGCCACACCCCTTGAGTTTCTGATTTAATTGGTCTGTGGTGCAGCTTGAGCATCAGAATTTTAAAAAGTTCCCCAAATGGTTCTAAAGTGCAGTTAAAGTTAGGAGTCACTGCTTTAGGCACTGGATAGTGCATTTTCCATTAAGCACTTTATCACATTTTCTTGCATTGGACTGTCATTTGTATATATTTTGTCTCCATGGCAAGACTGATCTCTGAGAAGGCTTTAATTCCATAGTATATTTCTAGCAACTTGTAAGTGCTTGCTCAACATCTGCAAAATTGTATTAAGCCAACTAGCTGAGAATATTCCTGGTTTGGCACCAAGATCCCAGTTAATTTATGCTAATTAACATAGTCCAAAGCTAAGATGGAACAAGGGAGGAAGATAAAATCTAACACTTGATGGGAATGGCAGACATTCTTGATAGAGCAGTAGCTAAAATAGCAGGCCTAAATAACCGAAAACTCTTTGCCTGATTAGCCATGAATGTTTGGAGGGATGAAGGGGCACAAGGCATTAATCACTAGCTCTACTCACTTTAAGTTTCTCATGGTGAATTCTCCTGCAAGTCTGATTTGGTCGATCCATAACTTTATAAATATGCCAAGATTTATCTAGGAGATAGAAGACTATATGTGTGCTAGGTTCAAAATCAATCAGAAACCCCCAACATCAGAATAGTCTATATAGACATAATCTCTACCATATAACTAAGAGACCAGCAAGTGGACCCAAAGGGGTGGAAATTCATTGTCTGAAATTCACCACATAGTAGCTCATGGAATCTGGTAATTTAGAATAATACACATCCCAGGGACCTAAAAGGCCTAACATATTAAGGAAATACACTGTTTAATTTAACAGCCTAGATGTCTTCTGTACCTACCAATTTCCAAATTAATATGAATTTTGCTTAGATGAGGGGCCAGAGAAAATGCTAGAATTATAAAGACACTTGGCACCAGAAGAGATACCTTTGAATGACCATATATATAATCTGTTAATTTTTTTTAGCAATAGAACATTTTTTTCTAATGAAATCATACCCAGAATCCCAAAACATAAAACAGGTCACAGCAGAGCTTTTCTGGTTGAACTGGGGTGCAGGGAATCCGTGGGGCTCAGAGTAGTATGAGTTTGAAATGCAAATTCTATAGGTAAAGGGCTTAAGGTTTACCTTTGTCTGGCCCTGCCCTGGGGAGGCTCTAGCTAGAAGCCAAGATATGAATGAAAAGGAGTCAACCACCTTCTTACATGAGGGTGTTGGTAAACTCATGTTCTTGAGCTCCACAATAATAAACCGTTTCTAAAGCAAGGGTGGTCCATATAGTGAAAGGACTTCTGCTGAGCCAGTTTAGGCAACAGTAGTGAGAGACCACCTGGGACCGAGAATATCTAGTAATATTCCTCAATCAGGGTGGTACCACCTTCCTGAGGGCCTTTGGAAATATGTAGGAGCACTTTTAAAATTTACAATGACTGGGACTACAACTGGCACTTGGCATGTTGGTAGGAGGGCAAAAAATGCTAAATGTCCTGCACTGGTCAGGACAGTTCCACAAAACAAAGAATTGTCCCTCCTAATGTCAATAGGGCCCCACTGAGAAACAATGAAGACAAAGGAAACTTGAAAGTTCTGGGTTACTTTATACTCCAGGTACTCATGATACATCTCAATATATTCTGCAACAATTGAACTCTAGGAAGTAGCCCTAAACTTTCTCTTCCTCATTACTTTTCACTGCCTCTGCTCTACTTGTACTCACATTCACCTTTAAAATCAAGGTCTCATTAATAATGAACAATTATTTTTTCAGATGTTGTAAGATCTACAGCTTCCATGGAGTACAAGAGCCAGTGATGGCTGGATCCATAATCATAATCAAAGCCACTATGTTACTGAACCAAAGCGGTGGATTCTTTTGCCCAATGCACTCAATGATCGATTCCTGAGACACCAGGGTTTCAAAGAGAGAAAGAGTTTTATTGCTAGGCATGAAGCAGGAGAACAGATGGCTTATTGTCCAAAATCTGTTTCCCTGAACTGCAGTGATTTTGATAGTTTTATAGTATCTATAAAACTATAGTTTTATAGTATCAAAAGGATAATGACACAATGGCCCCAGATGATGTAAATAAATGTGATTTAATTATTGACCACGTACAGATTGATTACATGCTTAGTCACAGAATGTATGTAAGACAATGGCAGCCTTAATATGATGATGGGCATGATTTTTAGTATCATAATGAGTTATTGGTGACTTGTAGTTTAAAATCTAAGCTACTGCACATGTCAGGTGGGCCCATTTTAGTTAGTTCCAGCTTCAGACTTGGGGTGGGTTAGTTCTGGGCTGACCCAAGACCCTTCATTAATAAACATTAGTAGGTGAACTTTAAAGTTCATAAGACTTTAAAGTAGAAAAACTGGATAAATGGGTACAAATGAATGTTGTGTTTTTACAACCACAAGGGCACAAGATAAAGGCTATACAATCATTGTCAGAAATCGGGGCAGCTGAATTACAGTTCAGGTTTCGGGTATTTCCCTCTGTCTACTCTAATATACCAGAAAGTAAAAAGGAATATGTATATAATGATTCAGTAATCATAATCAGTCCTTAAATCCTAACATCTCAGTTACAACCATAAAAACTAATAATGTCTTTTTAGTATTACACCTAATTCTTTACCTGAAGGTAAATGGTCAGGATGTTCAACACACCACAAAGGAAAAGCACCTACAACTTTATGACACATGAAAGAATTGAGTTCTACCCAAACAGTTAATAGAGAGTTTTACCTTCTACAAGACCTGAAGATAGAAATTAATATTAATCAAAGAAATAAAAATAAATCTATGAGGGATTACCTGCAACAATGGTCTCCAGCAACTTGTTTGTTTTTCAGAATTGCCTGATGGCAGGAATGGAATTGCTTCAAACACAATGTGAAATACCCTTGGAGACAGCGGAGCAGAATCTGTTTGCCTGTGGTACTATTACTGAGCTGGGTATTGTCTAACTGACTCAAGGGTTGATTTAGCAACTATTACTGCCATCCACTGTAGAGAGAAGTCACATCTGTGCTACTCTTGCTTTTAAAAGAAGCTTATGTACCCTCAAGAAATTGTAGTTAAAATGTCAAGTGCACACACTTGAGTATTTTTCTGAGGACAGAGCTCATATCTCTTATTAGAGTTTCAAATGGGGTCTGTGATTCAAAAAAGTTAAGAACCACTGATTTATAAACTCTTGATTCCAAGTAATCTCACACTGCCAACATCCTGATCAGTTCAACAAAAGGAAACCACTCCTTTATTGCATTGGTGATCTTTGATTTTAGAAGCATTATTATTTTGGAAAGCCCATCTTAAAACAGGAAAATGCAAGCATTGCTCTCTTCATCTTTTCAGAAATTGATGAAAACATCAAATGTATGTGTAAAGATGGCACCAAGTCTTTGTCTTTATGTAGTAACTCGAAATAAGTAAAATGGCAAAATTCCAAGCTATGAAAAATGAAAGCTGTCTTTTCATTTAATTTAAATTTAAACTCACACTCCCAAAAATATTTTTCTTTGTTTTTATTTTAATTTTAAATTTTTCAAAAAGGATTTGAAATGACTTGCAAAAAAAAAAATTACTTGTAACTAAAAGCAAGTATAACAAGATGCTAACACAGGCATAGAAAATTTGAAAGCTATAGAGAAGACAAAATATATAGTAAAGATCCATCCAGGCTAGTATAAATACTATAATTGAGCATTATATTTTCCTCTACACTTCTAAGCACTTAAAACAAAGAGGCAACAATGACAATTAAAATGTAATACATGGATGAGATCTAGCAAGGGAAGAGAAAAGGCTCAAGGGACATTATTGGGACATATGAAAAAAATTGGAATACAGGATGTATGCTTTATATCAACGTTAAATTTTTTGAACAGGATAACTGCTCTTAAGGTGGTACATAAGTGAGTACTTGTTCTTAGGAAATGTACATGGCAGGATTAAGTGCTCAAGGAGCATGCTGTTTACATCCTACACTCAAGTGTTCAGAAAAATGGATTGATAGATATAGATAGATAGAATGATATAGCAAGTGTGACAAAAAGTTTAAATTGGTTGATTGGGGTATCTGGGGGATAGAGTTGTGTTGGAGTTCTCTGTATGGGGCTTGTATTATTTTTGTAACTGTCCGTAAAAACTATTTCAAAATAAAAAGCTAAAAAGTAAAAGAAAGAAAAGAGAAAGAAACAGAGGGAAAGAGAATGAGTTGTATAATTCTTATTACCTCTTAAAAGGAAACATACTAAGCTGTCAAAAGAGGCAAAATTTCTTATCTGGGGATTTATCATGTAGGCCCTTATACCTAAAACAACCAAACACCAGTTGTGACCATTTGTTGGGTTTGTCTGAAATGAATTTTGGAAAAGTAGAAGATATCTTGTTTTTCATTTACAAAATAAAAGAGGCTGTCAATCTAGACCAAAAGGGGGATGCAAAATGAGACAAAATGGTTTCAGTGGCTGAAAGATTCCAAATGGAGTCAAGAGGTCACTCTGGTGGACATTCTTATGCACTATATAGATAACACCTCTTATGCTTTAATGTATTGGAATAGCTAGAAGTAAATACCTGAAACTACTAAACTCCAACCCAGCAGTCTGGACTCCTGAAGACAGTTATATAATAATGTAGATTACAAGGGGTGACAGTGTGATTGTGAAGACCTTGTGGATCACACCCCCTTTATCTAGTGTATGGATGAGTGGAGGAATGGGGATAAAAACTAAAGGACAAATGGGGTGGGATGGGGGGATGATTTGGGTGTTCTTTTTTCACTTTTATTTTTTATTCTTGTTCTGGTTCTTTCTGATGTAAGGAAAATGTTCAGAGATAGATTGTGGTGATGAACGCATAACTATGTTATCATACTGTGGACAGTGGATTGTATATCACGGATGATTGTATGGTGTGTGAATGTATTTCAATAAAACTGAATTTAATAAAAAAAAAAGAGGCTGTCAAATGATTCTCTTCTATTTTTGTAGTATACTGCTGGAAGTTGGTTTAGTAATATAATTAAATGTATCAAAATGCATTAGAATTTTGTTTAAATCCTAGGTATATTAAAGCTGGATGCCATCCTGTGCCTCTATCTGACCATGAATGGTAGGTCCTGTTTCTTAGCCAGTGTTCTAATTCCAATGTCTAAAGACTGTCTCCTCTAGTCTACTGTCTCTCACATCCCTGTCTGAATCCTTATCTTTTCTGTTTTCCTTTCTATCACCTAAACTTGGTCAACCTGCGGAACTACAGAAGAGTTATAATGCAAAGAATACGGTTTCTGAGTCAGATAAATCTGGGTTTAAATTCCAGGCTGTGCCACTTTCTAAATTTAACTTTGGGCAAGATGGTGTATCTGCACTTCAGTTTCCACATCTGTAAAATGGGGATAAGATCTACCTTTCAGGCTTATTGTAAGGATTGGAGATACTATACTGCAGATTCCAGAGCAGCATCTGGTACCCACAGATGTTCAACAATGTTATTTTTTAAACTATTATTATTATAATTACCCATCTCCATGCAGATCTGCTTCATTTTGTCTCAGGACAATTCTCCTTACCCATTTCCAAGATTCTTCCCTTATAAAAACCAACATACTACCCTCTTGCTGTTTTCTTCTATCAGTTAACCTCATCTGAGCCACTCAGTATTTTCAGAGCTAGCTCTATCCTTAGCCATAGGTAGGATATTTTATCCTAGAACAAATGGTATAGGAAATAGTAGCTGGTATGCAGCTCATTCCATTGCATTTCTTGGTTGCAGCTTCCTTATGGCTTCAGATCATGGAATGACCATGCAGTAACTTAAAACTACAATATAAATAACTCCTAAGGGGGTAAAGAAGGAGATGAGTCTGTAAATGAATGGTACGTGAAAGACCTATAGTACCCACTCCATGCTCCAAATCGGTGGGAGTGACTATCTCAGTTAGAAATCTCAGAAGATAGAATTAGTGACTATCTTCTGGAAGATCAGGGAATCTTTTTCCATCAAGGGCATGGAAATTTAAGTCTTTGTAAGGAAGACAACCATAAGAGAAATTATCTCACCTGCTTAAAAAATAAATATTGTCAAAATTAGTAAAAAATTAGTCTTGAGAGCAATGCCCAAGCTTCAGCTAGTCCTATAGACTGTAGCTGTAAAATACATCCCAAGACTGACTACTTATTGTTTCCACTGTAGTTCTGAATGGCAGAATCTGCTTCCACTCTTTCTCTTCTCCAAATTCTTTCCTACAGAGCATCGAGTGATTTATTTTTTAAATTGAGATTATGGTTTGGGTTGATGGGAAACTTTCGTTAATGGATGGTGGTGATGGTAGCACAACATTGTGAACATAATTAACAGCACTGAATTACATATTTGAAAGTGATTTAAAAGATGAGATTGTAGGTTGTACATATGTTACTAGAATAAAAATTTAAAAAAAAACATATAGGATGTTACAAAACAAAAAGTGAACCCTATTGCAAACAATGGGCTGTATTTAACAGTACAATTATAAAAATGTTCTTCCATGAACTATAACAAATGTACCACACTAATGCAAGGAGATAATAATAGAATGGGATATGGGAACTCTGTATTTTATGCATGATTTTTCTGTAAATCTACAACTTCTCTAATAAAAATTAAAAATAAAAATTTCAATTAGGAATTAATTTCTTTGCTGCTAAAACAAATACCATACAATGGGTTGGCTTCACAACAGGAATTTATTGGCTCATGGTTTCAGAGGCTAAAAGGCTTGTTTCTTCTAGGGGTCAGTATCTTCTGGCTGGCTGGCAATCTTCGGGGTTCCTTGACTTTTTAGTCACATAGCAGTGCTGGTGTCTTCTTTCTCTTCTGGGTTCCACTGACTTCCAGTTTCAGGCTGCTCACTTTCTCTACACCCGGATCTCATTCAGCTTATAAAGGACTTCAGTAATCTCAATTAAAGCCCAACTTGACTCAGTCGGGCTACACCTTAACTGAAGTAAGATCCTGTTTACAATGGGTCTGCACCACCAGAATGCAGACCAAGACCAAGAACATGTCCAGACTGGGGTACACAATGCAATCCACCACATTATTTTCTTGTGTTTTTAATTAAACTCTTTACACTCTTTCTTTTCTTGTTTTCCTTTTGTTCCTTTTATTTAGTCTTCTTTTGGATTAATGAAGTTTTTGTCTTGTTTTGTTATTTTTATTGACTTTTCCCCTATTTTGGTTCAGAAATACTTTATTTTTCTGTTTGTAATATTTTCTACTACAATCCATAATTACATTAATAAAGCATAAATCCAATCAATTTCAATACATTTCTCCCAAACAATATTAGTACCTCAGAAAGCTTTAATTCCAATTCCCCTCCTTTCTTGCATTATTGTGCTTTTTTTTTTTTTTTTTTAATTGCCAGAAGTAGTCCTTTTAAAAACACACGCAAGGCTCCTCCTAATTTCCCTTTGCTGAAACACCCCCACAATTCCAATGGGGCATTCTCTTCCTTGCTGCAACAAATCAAATGAACCCAACTTTTTTGACTACAGGTTTTTTCCCAATGGTCTTTGGTCAGTGGGCAAAGCCAACGGTCAAATTTCTCCAATACCAGTCTACTACAGGAAGAACAAATTTATACATATTAAAGGGACCACAGATGACTTCCAGCTTTTAAATTTTTGTATTATGGAAAATTTCAAACATTTATAAAAAGAGAGAAAATGGTATAGTGAATCTGCATGTTTCCATCACCAAGTTTCAACAATCATCAACTTATGCTTCATTCTTACTTCATCATTGCCCCCACCTACTTCTTCCCCTCCCTGTATTATTTTATGTCTTTTCATCTGCAAATATTTCAGGCTATATCTCTAAAGGATAAGAACTCTTTAAAAAAACAATTATCACACTAATAAGTTTAACAATAAATAATTCTTTATAAATCATCTAATATCCAGTAAGTGTACATATTTCTCCTATTGTCTCATTTTCCTAAAATTTTTTAAGTTAAGATCCAAGCTGACCCCAAACTCTGCAACTGTTTGATATCTCATAAGTCTCTTTTAGTCCATAAGTTCCCTCTTCACTTTTTTTTCCAATTTATTGGTTGAAGAACCCAGGTCATTTGTCCTGTAATTTCCCATAGTCTGGATTCACATCTCTGAGGTGTCATTTGATGTCTCCTATATTTACTGTAAAGTGGTAGTCTGCTCTAGATTAGAGGTTGATCAAATTCAAATTCAAGTTCTTTTCCAAGACTTTTTTTCATAAGTGGAGTAGTGTACTTCCATCAGGAAGACATGTTTTTTTGTCTGTCTTTTTTGTGATGGATAATAGCCACTGTTGATCACTGTCTATAACCATTAGTTCACTAGGAGTTACAAAATGTTGATATTCTAATTATGTTATTCTTTCTTCATTTATTTCCTGGAATACTTCCATAAAGAGAAATTCCCCCCTCATTATGAGATACAGTTCTTACAGGAAAAGCAGGAAAAATGCTTGATTCTTTCCGACTATTAGCAGTTTTCACAATGTTGCTCCCCTAGCATTTTCCAATGATAACCAATGAGTATTTATTTTTAAAGTACCAATGTGAACTCATAGACTTAAATATATTTGATGTGTTTCTATTCATTGCAGATACTATCCATTTTGATGATCAAATTGTCCCATCTTTGGCCAGGGGGCACTATTCTAGTTGGCTTCTGAGTAATTTCTGATACAGACCTAATAGTCTTTGAATGCTTCTGTGCTTATCTTGGAAAATTTCTGTCCCAAACCAATTCTCTCTGGTTCCTTTTAGTGGGAAATGATATTTATATAGCACAATTTAGACACAAAGGGTGTTTACTGCTACTGGGTCATTGTTTCTAGATCTTTTCAGGACAGTTAGATTTTTTTTAGGACAAAGTACACACTGAGTTCGTAATTATACTTTCAATTTAATTCAGAAATACAGGGATTTTACTTATTTCATCAATCATATATCTGTATGTCTTTATTCCACACCAAAATCCTGATGCCCAAAGACACTAATATTATTACTTGTTTATTTTATCCCATAATATAACCACAATAGTTGCAGAATAACAATACCAATGCTATCACAACAATATGACTACCTGAAGATATTTTTGCACGTCTTTTTATCATTAAGGAATATCCCACTTGGAATGTCACAGTCAAGTTTCTGTGTTTTAAAGTCACATGGATAGTTTGGCTGGGGGCATTTTACATTTTTGTAATAAAACCCTTTGTGATATCACTGTATATGGTTAAGAGAAAAACTAAATTTCCCAGTTCTCTCCACATTTATACAGTGCTGTGCAGGCCTCCAAGTTCTGAATTAAATTCAGAGCCAATTGATGCAGTTACCTTTGTGACACTATTTAGAATCAGTTCTTGTGTTTTTTTCACTTAGCAAGTACTAAGTTATGTTGATTCCAGATATGCTGTTTCGGTTTGGTAAAGCTGACGAAAAGCAATATATCAGAAATGGACTGGCTTTTAACAATGAGGTATTATTAGCTTTACATGTTTACAATTCTAAGGCCATGAAAATGTCCAAATTAAGGCAACAACAGGATGATACCTTCTCTGAAGAAAGGCTGCTGGCAATCCAGACTCCTCTGTCACATGACCAGGCACATGGTGACATCTGCTGGTCCTTCTCTCCCAGGTTTCAGTTTCGCTGATTCCAGCTTCTGGCTTCAGTGGCTTCTTCTCTGTTTTCTGTGCATCCTCTCTTAGCTTCTCCAGGGCTTTTCTCAAAACTTCTCTTAATTTCATCTTTTGGCTTCTCTGTGGCTTTTATCTTCTTATAATGGACTCCAGTAGAAGGATTAAGTCCCACCGTAGGGCACTCCTCAACTGAAATAACCTAATCAAAAGGTCCCACCTACAACAGGTCTACACCTACAGGAATAGATTAAAAGAACATGATCCTTTCTGGGGCACATACAGCCTCCAAACTACCACATATGCCTATGGCTGCAAAAACATGACCTGGCTAAATTCTTTGGTTGCAATACCTTAAAAGGACACAAGATTATGTTACTCCACGAAAGCATCTTTCTGAATCTCTTTTTCTCTCAGTTTATGTCTCCAGGTCAGTCACCTTGTTTCTGATATTCTGCTTCCCTCTTTCTTCCTCTGAACTCATTTAATTTTCTTTCTGCCTTAACAGGCTATCATACAGAATCAAAGAACCTTTTCATTATTTGTCACATTTATTGAACTGTTTGTGTTTATTGTTCTTAATTTTTAATGGATAAGTGCAATTGTAAGTGTTTTCTCTCTAGAATAACAAATTCTACTGCTTCTGATTTTGGAGGCTTTAGATTGATTTTCCCTGTCCCCTTCCCCTGCAGATTAGTAACTTTCAAAAAACTCTATCTCCATTTCTTCTCCTCTTTACCTTTCCTAGCCTTTCTCCCCAGCAATCAAGAGATTATATTTTTTGCATATTGGTGAGGGGAAGAAAGGGGCAATTGCTGCTCAAGCTAAGGGAATGAAAATGGAGGAGATGGGGGAGAGACAGCTGCAGGGATCTGAGCTGGATGGACTAAACAAACCTTCATCCTAAACAACTCAGAGCTCATATTTCTTCTCTAGACAGCTGGCTTTTTTTAGTCCTACTGAAATACTCTACAAAGATGGGGGAGGGGTTGTAACTACCTCTGCTATGGATTTTATTTCAAGTTAGCTACCACCCAGATATTATCTGTAGAAATAGAATACACTATTCAATATAGAAGGGATGAGGATGGTGAGGGAAATGTAGCTAATTGCTCAATATACTTTCTCAAGGCCAGGAGCTCATTTTCGAGAATGCTGGAGGGCTGCCTGGAGTAGGCAGTGACCATAGTTACACAAATTGGAATTGGACATCTGACTTGCCTGTCATATTTCGCTCTCATATCTCCCTCCATTGGCACCTCCATATTCTTCCTAATCGTCCTACCCTCGCCACTTCTCCTACTCCTACACCCTACCCCCACCAATGTTCCTGGAATTTTGGACTTAGCTATTTTTAAAACCGTCAACTCAGTAGCTACCTCCCTCCCCCGCTCAGCTGTCCAGTACTCTGGCCAGCCGCATACCCTCCCTTTTCCCCACATCAAACCTTCTCTGGCTCCCTGACCTCAGTGAGATTGCAGCCGGGCTGGGGATACAAGGAAGACATGGAGAAAGAGATGGGGAATACCCTGGCTGGACCTGACCGACAGAGTA
This sequence comes from Choloepus didactylus, assembly GCF_015220235.1. Lineage (NCBI taxonomy): Eukaryota > Metazoa > Chordata > Mammalia > Pilosa > Megalonychidae > Choloepus > Choloepus didactylus. The sequence continues at coordinate 117,423,162 of NC_051308.1, forward strand.
GGCAGTCATAACTGGAGAATTGGATATCAGAGTAATGTTTGACCTCTGGAAACAGTAAGTCAAAATGAAATTGCAATTCCTTTGATAAGCTTTGGGATTGAAGTCAGACTTTTATAAAATCACAAATACCTACATGGGGGTCTCTGGTCAAAAAGCTAAGATCTCTCTCATACCAATGTGTCCTAATCTCCTTCTCTCCTTCTGTCTCCATTTCTTCCTGGCCCCTGGCCTCTGACCATTTGAAGTTTAATCCTCCTTCTCTCCTCTAGCAGTCTTAGTTCCCCCCCTTACCTTGTTATCTCGAGACATCTGATAGTTTTAGGAGGAGTTCCCCACACCCTCCATTCTGTGGTTTTTCTCACCAAGGCCAAATTTAGCCTCAGATGATTAGTCACTGATATCCTTGCACCCTGTTCCTACTTCTTAGCAGTGTCCTTCATGCTGGACTTCCAACAGTGGGTGCTGCCCCTTGTTGTAACAATTTCTCCCCATAGCTCTAGTCCCTCCATCCTGTTCTTCCACCTGCATGACTCTTTCCCACATCATATCCATATCTCAAGAGAAAGAAGTTCAGCAGGAGGGAGTTGACCTCTCCCCAACTCCTGTTCTCATCAAAAGAGGGACTGAGAACTTCTGAATTTGCAAAGGAAAGACTAATGGAAAGTTTGGTTCTTCAGACAGGTTTGGAAAAATACAAAAACTGTTAATTCAGAAAACAACAAATGCTGATTCACATGCTTGGTTTGCATCCCTTTATTCCATGAGAGAGAGGGGGATTATAATGGTTGCTCTCTAGAGCAGATAAAAGGGATTGGATCCCTTTTTATTTGAATGCTGATATTCTAGAGAGGAGACATGTATTCCACTCTTATTCCTTCTTTCTGAAAATTATGACACAAAGGAGGAAAAGAAATGAATGCTCCCTAGAGGGTATCCACTCCTGATGGGAAGGAGCAAATAAGAGGTATGTTTCTGAAATATTTTCAGATCCTAATGCTATTGGGGAAACCAATGGGGCAACAGGATTTGACCTATCCCAATGACTTTTCAATTTTTGACATTTCTGCTGTTTTGTAGCTCAGGATGGGTCAATACAGTGGACTCTGCCCCCCATCCCCACCCCGAGTCCACTCAACCTTCCCTCCACCCCCAGCTAGGGGTATTGCACAAGGGATCTGAATGAGGCCACGGGAGCAGGGCATGGAAGCTTAACAGTCACACTTCTACTTTGGGAAGCCCCCCCCCCAAACTCAGCTTCTTATCCTTTACTTGATCTCCCCCAAATTCTCTTCACACCACTCTGACCAATCTTCAACTCTTCTCTCTCTCTCCTTTGCCTAGCCAAATTTCTTTTTTCAGTCCCTTACAGGACGTCTGGTCAAAATTCACTAGGTAGGAGGGCCATCAGCTGCAAAGAACTGGAGCCTGGGGGGACTTGGTTGGATAGGTATGGGGGATCCAGGCCAGTCCCCTTGTCCCCGGTCCCCCCATGGCAGTCCCCCAACTCTAAGCACTCTCACTCTTCTGCTGCTCCTCTGTGGACATGGTAAGGAAGGGCCAGGGAAGGGTTTGGGGAAATCTAGAGGGTAGGCTGCTTTGTAAGGGTGGGCATGTGAGCATGTATGGGCAGGAAGAGATGGGTGCTGAGGTGTCCCAGACACTCTCTCCACTCTCAAATAGGTATCTTTCTATTTCCTACTCAAGTTGGGGAAGGGCATTGGGGAAGCCCTTGGTGGACAGGGAAAAGAGATCTAGCGGGATCACATAAGACTGAAAAATATGGGCAGGACTATGGGGCTGGGGACTGGGGAAGGGCCTAGTTGGGATTCAGGAACTGCTGAAATCCCCTACTGAGATTTGGGAGAGTTATAAGGAGACTCCGATGGCGCGATGATCTGGTGACCTTCTCACTATCCTCTTCTTCTGTCTTCAGTTCATTCCCAATGCAAGATCCTCCGCTGCAACGCTGAGTATGTGTCGTCCACCCTGAGCCTTAGAGGAGGGGGTTCACCAGAAGCACTTCGAGGAGGAGGCCGGGGTGGAGAGGTGGGCTCCGGCGGCCTCTGTCGTGCCCTCCGTTCCTACGCGCTCTGCACTCGGCGCACTGCCCGCACCTGCCGCGGGGACCTCGCCTTCCATTCGGCGGTGCACGGCATCGAAGACCTGATGATTCAGCACAACTGCTCCCGCCAGGGCCCCACGGCCCCTCCCCCGCCCCGGGGCCCCGCCCTTCCAGGCGCGGGCCCCGCTCGGCCCTCCGGACCCCCAGCCCCGGACCCCTGTGACTATGAAGGCCGGTTTTCCCGGCTTCACGGTCGACCTCCGGGCTTCTTGCATTGCGCCTCCTTCGGAGACCCTCACGTGCGCAGCTTTCACCACCACTTTCACACGTGCCGTGTCCAAGGAGCTTGGCCCCTGCTGGATAACGACTTTCTTTTCGTCCAGGCCACCAGCTCCCCTGTGGCATCTGGGGCCAACGCCACCACCACCCGGAAGGTCAGGGACTCAATTGTTCCTTCCCGACTCACCCATGAGAGCCTCTCATTATCACCCCACTGTCACGCGTCCTCCCCATCCCCACTATTCCACCACATTGCTTCCTATTCCTGTTCTTCCTCCACTCTCCCATCTTGAGTCATGCCCTCCTACCAAATACTTGATCCTGTAAACCTCTTTCTCTTCATGAGAATTTTACTCACAGAAAACACTAAAGAGAGAGTTGGGGAGAGAAGAGCTGAGGAACCCCAGATTGAGGAGTTTCAGAAAGGAAACTCTTCCTTCTCCTGGGGAAGTCAATTGATGAGACTGAGACTAAAAAAGGAGAGATTGAGTAGGGGTGAAGCAATACTGGAACAGAAGAGATCAAGGAGTGAGGGGCATGATAAGCCTTGCATTTCAGCTTGGATGAGATTCCTAATGAACTATTTTCCCTCTGGTCCTCACAGCTCACCATCATATTTAAGAACATGCAAGAATGTATTGATCAGAAGGTCTACCAGGCTGAAGTGAACAATCTCCCTGCAGCCTTTCAAGATGGTTCTATCAATGGAGGTGACCGACCTGGAGGCTCAAGTTTGTCCATTCGAACTACTAACCCTGGGAGCCATGTGGAGATCCAAGCTGCCTATATTGGCACAACCATAATCATTCGTCAGACAGCTAGGCAGCTCTCTTTCTCCATCAAGGTAGCTGAGGAAGTGGCCAGGGCCTTCTCAGCTGAGCAAGACCTGCAGCTTTGTGTGGGAGGGTGCCCCCTAAGTCAGCGACTCTCTCGATCAGAGCGCAGCCGTCGGGGAGCTATAACCGTTGATACTGCTAGACAGCTGTGCAAGGAAGGGCTGCCAGTTGAAGATGCTTACTTCCATTCATGTGTCTTTGATGTTTTAATCTCTGGTGACCCCAACTTTACTGTAGCAGCTCAGGCAGCTCTGGAGGATGCCCGAGTCTTCCTGCCAGACTTAGAGAAGCTGCATCTCTTCCCCTCAGATGCCGGGGTTCCTCTTTCCTCAGTAACCCTCCTAGTTCCGTTCCTTTCTGGGATCTTCATTCTGTGGCTTTGTGTTTGATAACTAGGCCAGTGATCCCATGACCAGTTGGAGAATGATTTGGGAATAGGGGTTGGAAGGGAAGAACATAAAGAAACACTGAAGGGAAAATGGGGACTAGGTGACATTTGAAACAATGACATTAATCCAGTCATGAGGCTGCAGTTCAGGGTTGAAATGGTCAGAGGATAAGGATTCTGGGCAAGGTTTCTGCATTCCAGACCTCTCAATGGATTTTTCACTAATTTTCCTAGCCCACTTTATGGTAAGCAAATTGTGCCAGCCCATCTGCTCCTAAGGTCACACCTACAAGCTTAGAGGTTGTGGGGGTCCTGACATTTTGTAGAAAACCTAAGGGTTGAGACTTCTGAGAAGGAAGAACTGAAAGAGGAAGATATGCTTACCACCCATTAAGAAACTAAAGCTCTAACATTCTCTTGGAAGGTAGAGAAGGAAGGGAATGATTAAGGAAAGAAGTCTATTTGATGAATATATATGTGTAAGGTATGTTCTGCTTGGTTTAGAAATAAAGTGGGATCTGTCTGGATCTTAGGTGAAGGGAGTCTCTGCCTTTGGAGAATAACACAGATAGGACCGAAGCTATCATCCTCATCTCCAACTAATATGTCATTAAAGCTATGAATTCTCCCACACCCTTCTCTGTTGCCTATGTTGGATCTCCTTACAGACGCCGGAAATGGAATAAAGGCAATATTCTCAGCCCACTGAAAGAACCCAGAAGTATCAGATTTTATACCTGCCCTCTGGGAGTTTATAGGCTATTGGGGAGACAAAACTGATTCACATGAAAGAATGATGAGTGCGTAATTGTTCACGATATTCTATGGTTCTGGGAAGATGGTTGATGAGAACTAGAGTAATAAGAAGTAATAAGATGTAATAGAGGAGTTGGGATTTGAAATAAGCTTGGGAAACTGGGTAGGCAACCATCTGGAGTTATGCTTAGATGTGCAATGCAGTGAGAAAACCAGCAAGATTCAAATGAAGTGGACAGGGAGTAATGGACAAAAGGTTAGATGGGCTGAGGCCAGATTATGAATGCCTTGAAAGTGGGGCTTAAATTTGATTAATAGCTAACAGTTTTTGAGTGCTCAAAATCTGTCAGATAATACTCTAAACACTTTTTAAATATTAATTAATTTAATCCTCACAACTTTCTAAGGAAGGTAGTAATCATGTCTATTTTTCATGTGAGAAAACTGAGGTACAGACTTGCACAAAGTCACACAGCTAATAAGTGGCAGAGCCAAAATCTGAATCCAGGCAAACTGGATCCAATGCCTGAATTCTTAATCACTACACTATATTGTCAAACAAAGAGAGTCACTGAAGATTCAGTTGTGGCAGGGAAAGGAGCAGGGAAAGGGGGGTGGGGTGGGTGCTGAAGTCGGGGATGCCACCAAAAAGCTACCTTTTTCTTTCTCCATATGAAGCTGAAAAGGGGAGAGTTGGGGAGAGGAGGAAAAAGACCAAAGTTGAAGGAAACCAGTGTGAAAAAGAGAAGCTGTCCTCTTTTGAAGTAGTCTAAAAGTAACAGTGCTGCTCTGAACAAAACTATGAAGGTGGCAACTTTTATCTTCAGTATCTTACCACTGTTTCTGGTCTCTGTCTCCTTATCGTTTCCCTTTAAGTCCATCATCCAGGGCCTCCTTTTCCTGATCTAATTATGTATTTATTGTTATCTTCCCCCTCTCTTCTCAGCCATGCCCACCCCACAAAACTCTTCTTAACACATATACAGACCGGCCAGTGCTTACCAGACAGGGTATCCTATCTAGTCTGCCATTTCAAATTTCTTCTGCAATTATTCATCCCCTATTCTCTCCTCTCCACCTCCTCTAAGGACCACAGTCATCATGCCATTCCCTCAAAGCAGTCTATGCTTGCTTGCTTTTTTTTTTTAATTTGGAATTATTTTATTTTAGAATTGCAAAACCATCTGGTAGTCATTTCTTCCAACATTCTTGTGAAACAGACATGATCAATGTGTTATTAGGTATAAAAACAGAGGGACAGAAAATGACTGTCTTCTAGTGTTTCAAAATAAGACCATAATGCATTATCTTTCTAACTTCCCACGACTCTAATTATTTAAAATGAAAAAATTAATAAACAACCAAATTACCAAATACCATTATCACTGATATCATATACCAACAATTAGCAAATACACAATATTCTTAGTTCTTCATTCAATGGTTACCATATGGATTGTAAGAAAATCTGAAGCAAATCCAATAGAGAAATAAGGAAAAAGTTTTTCTTTAAATGTATCTGAGAAAGCATAAATGAGACACCTGTTATCCAAATTGTAAAATGAAACCTGTCCCAACTCATAGTCCAGAAAAATGCCTATCCATCTGGATTTTATTGTATCCATAGCACCACAGGTGTAAGATCAGAGCCGTATTTGCCAGCATCCATCTTTTGGGAATGGTGATGTAACAGCATTTCTGGGGAAAGACTGTTTACAGACACCTACATCTCATTCCCCCTTGCCTCTTACTTCTGCCTGCCAATAATGCCTGCCACTCTCTATGCTTTCTGAAATGAACTTTAACTAATCTAGTAAAAACGATTTGGAAGAAAATGGGGGTGGGGTGGCTGAGAATACAGGGTTGTCACTTCACTTACAGATAACATAGGCATTTGAATCCAAAATACCTCTTTTAGAAACTGTTCCTTAACTCAAAAGAGTAATTTTTTCCTCAGGTGTGAGAATTTGAAGTCAATTAAGAAGAATTTCAAAGTCAGCTGGTGAATGAGATTCTTTTATAGTAAATGTCATGTAACATTGCTTCCTTTGTCCAGACTTAGGGTCAGCCCCATTACTAATAGAATATTTAAAAACTGGTAACTCCAAACAGGCATATGATAAGATGCTCAATATCATTAGTCACTACAGAAAAGCAAATTAAAACCACAGTTTTGGTAATGGATGGTGGTGATGGTAGCACAACATTTTGAATGCAATTAACAGCACTGAATTATATATTTAAATGTGGCTTGTGCTGGTTTGAATGTATTATGTCCCCCAAGAAGAGCCATGTTCTTTGATGCAATCTTGTGGGGCAGACATTTTAGTGCTGATTAGATTGGAATTCTTTGCATGTTTCCATGGAGATGTGCCCCACCCAAGTGTAGGTGATAACTGATGAGATATTTCCATGGAGGCATGGCCCCACCCATTCAGGGTGGGCCTTGATCAGTGGAGCCATACAAATGAGCTGACTAACAGAAGGAAATCAGTGCAGCTGTGAGGGATGTTTTGAAGAGGAGCTACAGCCTAGAGGGACACTTTGAAGAAAGCACAGGAGCTGCACATGAGAGACAGTTTGAAGATGGCTGTTGAAAGCAGACTCTTGCTCCAGAGAAGCTGGGAGAGGACAAATATCCCAAGTGCAATTAAGAGTGACATTTGTGAGGAACTGCAGCCTAGAGAGGAACATCCTGGGAGAAAGCCATTTTGAAACCAGAACTTTGGAGCAGACACCAGCCACATGTCTTCCCAGCTAACAGAGATTTTCCGGACACCATCAACCATCATCCAGTGAAGGTACCCGATTGCTGATGTGTTACCTTGGACACTTTATGGCCTTAAGACTGTAACTGTGTTACCAAATAAACCCCCTTTTATAAAAGCCAATCTGTCTCTGGTGTTTTGCATTCCAGCAGCATTAGCAAACTAGAACATGGCTAAAAGGGGAAATTTTAGGTTGTATATGTTATCACAATAAATTTTTTTAAAAACCCCATAGGACTGTACGATGCAAACAATGAACCGTAATATAAACCATGGACTATACTTAATAGTACAATTATAATAATATTCTTTCACCAATTGTAACAAGTTCACTATACCAATGCAAGGTGTTAACAACAGGGTGGTATATGGGAACTCTGTATTTTCTGCATTATTTTTCAGTAAACCTAGAATTTTCACAATTGAAAAAAAAATGAGAAAACACTACACACTCATTAGAATGGCTAAATCAAAAAGACTGACCTTCTCAAGTGTTGACAAGGATGTGGAGCTCTCATATAATGTTGCTGGGGATATAAAATGATACAACCACTTTGGGAAACAGTTTGGCAGTTTCTTAAAAAGTTAACAGCATACTTACCATACAATCTAGACAGTCCACTTCTACTTATTGATCCAAGAGAAATGATAACATGTTCATAGCAGCTTCATATGTGACAACCAAAATATTGGAAACAAGCCAAATGTACTTCAACAGCTGAATGGATACATAAAGTGTGGTAAATCCATACAATGGAACACAAATTAGCAATAAAATGAAACCAATTAGTGATACACACAATAACATGGATTAACCTCAAAATAATGATGCAAGTGAAAGAAGCCAAACAAAAAAGAGCACACACTGTTTGATCCCATGGATACAAAACGACAGAAACATCTATAGTGGTTACTTGGGAATGGACAGAGGGAGGGAGAGATGGTTTACAAAGAGGCATGAGGAAACTTTGGGGAGTGATGGGGATAAGTTCATTTCTTTTAGTGAGGCAGTGGTTTCATGGTGTACGCATACGTTAAAACTCATGGAATTATACACTTTCAAATACGCAATTTATCATATGTCATTTATACCTCAATAAAGCTGTAATTTAAAAAATTGGTAGCCCACTTTTCCCTCTACCTTTGGTGGATCAGACAGGAGACAACGGGCTTAAGAATGATCATAGCTTGAAAAGAAAGATTAGAACCAAGATATTCCTTCTTTTAGGAAAAAAAAACAGAAAAGAAGAGGATGATGGGAAAAAGGAAAGAGAATATTTAATGATCCTGTATTCTCTCCTATATTCCTATCACATAGACCATATTCGTTCCTCCAGACTGTCAGTCTTAAAGTCCGAGACCATGAAAAGGACATTTTTTTGGTTTAGAAACCTATTTTTCCACTCCACCAATAGTCAGCAGGTGGCGCTGGTGACTAAAAAGAATTACCTGTACTCACTGGGGCTAGCCAAAGAAAAATAATTTGTTTGATTGATATGTTAACCAATTGGAGAAAACAATAAAATAGGTATTTGACAAAACTGATGGCCCATTTTGGAAATCAGTTGAGAGAGGTGTATAGTACACAAAATAAATTGTTTAAATGGGATAATTATTTATTTCATGACAAACAAGTTTTTTCGAGACATGAAACAATCAAAATACACTATTTGGCTCCACACTGGATATTATTTACACAGTGATAATAATGTAGATACTGACAACTGATTTAGCTGAAACTGTGATATAACTTAATTGGGAGGATGAGGTAAGGGGAAAGAAAAGGTGGGGACAGAATGATGTAGGAGAGATAAAATCTCAATTACTATAACCAAAAGACAGTAGATATGTCTAATATTTCTAAATTAAGAAATAAAAGAAAAAGCCTACATTTAAAAACATGAAGCAATTAGCAGATGGAAAAGACTGCCTCCATAGAGGGGACTGAAGACTGCTGGGTTTTTTTGCAGAAGCATTTAATACTATTTGATTCTTAACTCTACTATATTAAATGATTTTTAATTTAAAAGGAGGTGCACTGCAACCTTGGTTAGACTTAAGTTTCTCCTCTTTGTAAATTTGTGGCAACCTCAACTACTTCTCAGATCAACGCAACACCTTCCTACCCTCTCCCCATCCTATGTACTTCATGTAAGTTCCTTTCCACATTTCGTCTCAAGGAAACAGAGATAATATCCATGACCCAGTAACTACGTTTTTCAAAATCAGTGCCAAGAAACTGCATCAGCACTAAGGAAGAGAAAGAAGGAAGAACATTAGAAAATAAAAGCACTTCCTCAATTTTTCTGCCTACTCCCAAATCAAATTATTCACCATCTTCTCAACAATTAATAGGAAGAAGTAAGTTACACATGTTTCCTGAGATAAAACTTGTATATGAATGGAGGGTGGGCTTTTGGAATGTGAAAGTTAAATAAGAAAGGATAATTAGATTCTGCCTCCACTGCAGGGTTATTTTGGAATCATTCTCTGCTATTGGCTCAAAGAGCATAAATGTTTTTTAAAGCAAGGGTTTCATGTAATCTGTCTTTGATTCAGCATTTTTCCTCTTCTCCTCCCTTTTGGTAACTGTTTAAATTAGATTTTTTAAAAATTAGATTAATCAGCCTCTTCATCATGTCCTTCACCCCACCTCACCCCAGTCAAGAATTCAAAGACCCTTTGATAAAACAACAACATCTGAAACAGAAAGTGTTCAGCTACAGTTTTATTGTCTCTTTAAGGGGGTCACTGCCCTACATCTAAATCAAGCCCACAGCCTGCAGGGAATGCCATCAAGGTTGGAGAAGAAACCAAAACCAGAAGGCGAGCAATACTAGAGCCCGTATATACCACACATTAGCTGATCGAGCTAAAATAATCCTATTGATTTAATCCTATATTGATTTTAGAATTTTTTCAAGTACCTAAACCATGCTAGGCCATCAGAGAACATGGTTCCTACCTTTGGGGATCTCAGTTTAGAGGGAAGAAAAGATAAACAGATAATTACAAGATAAATGATCAATACTCATAAAATCTGATAGAAGTATGTCCAACATGCTGTAGGAATACAGAGGAGATGGCAGTTAAATCTGCTTGGAGAAATCAGACAGTTTTACAAAAGGGATGACATTCTTTTTAAGGGTGAGCAAGGCAGTAGTGGAAAGATCTTTGAACCATAAGTCAGATGACCTTGAATTTTGTCCTAGCTGAGTGACCTTAGGCAAGTCACTTAAGCAATCTGAGTTGCAATATTCTCTTATGCAAAATAAGACATCATAATACCTGTATGTCTACCTAGTAAGACTCAAATGTTTGTGCAATTGCTTTCTAATGCACATTTATAAGGCTCTATGTGCACTGTAAAATGCTATTCACAAAGAAAGTATTATTAATTGTCAGTCTGGATAAAAAGCAGAAACCGTTTTAGTATATGTTTCTTCCTCTCAGTCATTAACTCCGAATTTACTTCCTCTGCTCCTTCTCATGAGGGAAGAATCATCTTCACCACTCAGTAGAGTGGTCTGGGTCAAAGTTTCAAGTCTCAGATAAGTTTACAAGACAATTCTTAGACCAAGGATCTTGACAATACATTAATCTTTCCACTGGATGGCAAGGCTGAGCCGAGTGGATTCCTAAATTGTGTAAGAAAGAATTTCTCAGAAAAGGGGAAGTTGGGCTAAGCACGCAACGTCCCATCTCCTTCTTGCTTATAAACATCAACACAGTCCAATTTTCCCTTATACAAAAACAAACCATCACCTCTCATGCCTCTCTCTCTTGCTCTGATACATTATTGAGCCATAGGCTTGCTTTGAAGAGAGATGGTTATGTATGTTAGAGAATAGCAAAAGGGACTGAGGTTGAGGTTTGCAGCGTATTCTACTTCAGAGACATACCCCAATCTTTCATTTTAATTTATATTTAATAATATATTTACACTGTAAAATATCCTCTATTAGTTACAATGAAGCATACAAAGATAAAGAATACAAATACAAAGATAAGGACATAGTTGCTGCTCTCTAGGAATTTGTCATCTAGGAGAGAACAGGCAATTTACACATGGTACAATATGTGTTATATGAGAAATATAAATGGCTTGCTATAAAATACTCAAAGGAGAACTAAAGCATATTTGGTTGCAAGGTGAGGGGATTGGGAATCAAGAAAGGCTTCAGAGAGGAAATGTCATTTGTCTCCTCAAGAATGGGGAGTTCAAGAAGCAGAGATGAGGAAGAAAGGTCAGGTATCCCAGGTAGAGAGAAAAGTGAGCAAGGGCACAAAGGCAGAGAAGGATGCACTGGGAGAATACTGAGTACTCAGGTTTGGCTGAGCTATAGGGTACATTCAAGAGGAAGTAACGGGAAATGAGACTGAAAGTTTGGCCTTTTTATGTAAGCTTTAAATGCCAGATTGAAGCATTTGTATTTAATTCAGTAAACAATGGGTTTTGGAGGATCACAGGAAGAGCAGGAACTCAATTTTTGTTGAATTAATCTAGTCTTGATCTACAGATTATAGCAGAAAGGTCAATTAAAAGCTATTAAAATAATCTAGGTAAAAGCAATAAGGGCATAAATCAGATGGGTGGCAATGGAATAAGAAACAGGAGACAGATTCCAGAAACACTGGAAAGATGTCCTCTACAGAAATTGACAGTTGATTGGATATAGGGAATGCCAGAAAGGAAGAAATCAACGGCAATTCCTGGATTTTAAACCTTAATGACTGGGGAATGAATCACGGTTCCATTAAAAGAAACAAAGCAGGCAGGAGAAGAAATTGATGTGAAGGTGAAGGTTGAGTTCATTATTGACCAAGTTGAATTTGAAGTGCTAGCTAGAATTCTGGAGACAAGCTAGAGGTATAGTATAGATCTCAAAGTCGTTAACACAGAGTGATGCGTAGATAGGCAAACTGAGAGTGTAAACTGAGAAAAGCAGAGAGTCAAGGAAAAACACTCAAGAAAAGATTTCAGGGTGCAGATAAAAAAAGAATTGCTAGCAAAGGAGAAAAAGATGAAGTCCAAAAGTCAAGGTGAGTGTTTAAATTTTAAAAAGATGGCAGTTTTCAAATTATATAGAAATCAAGGGGATCAAGGCCTAAAAAACTATTCTGGTTTCCCCTGGAAACCATGAAATAAACCATTTCAGAATTAGTAGAAGCCAAACTACAGAGGGATAAGTTTAACAGAGAAAGCTGGTATAGGTTATTCTCTTAAGAAATTTAACATTAAAGGGAAGACAACAGATGGGGAACAAGATATTTTTACCATGTATAAAGGAAACTTTAAGAAATATCTAAAATGAGGCTGCAATATTCTGAACACGTTAATTCAGCCCCTCTCCCCATCTTGTCCTGAAGAAGTTGGACAATACATAGGCCTCCAATCTTTCCTCAGCATAGTAGAAAACAGAGCCCAATAAACATGGAATGTGGGTTTCCAAATGAATCTTAATAATTAAAGCTGAACTAAAAAAACCCAGAGTCCTCAAAAAGCATCCTAGAGACAAGAACTGTAGATTAATTATCAAGAGTCCTGGGTTTCTCCCCGCTTCGTGGGACCTGACTCCCAGAGGTGTAAATCTCCCTGGCAATGCAGGATATGACTCCCAGGAATGAATCTGGACCTGGCATTGTGGAATTGAGAACATCTTCTTGACCAAAAGGGGGATACAGAATGAAATGAAATAAAGCTTCAGTGGCTGAGAGATTTCAAATGGAGTGGAGAGGTCACTCTGGTGGACATTCTTACACACCATATAGATAACACTTTTTAAGTTTTATTGTATTGTAATAGCTGGAAGTAACTACCTGAAACTACCAAACTCCAACCTAGTAGCCTTGCCTCTTGAAGATGATACAAGGGGTGACAGTGTGATTGTGAAAACCTTGTGGATCACACTCCCTTTATCCAGTGTATGGATGGATGAGTAGACAAAAGGGGACAAAAGCTAAATTAAAAATAGGGTGGGATGGGGGGGGATGATTTGGGTGTTCTTTTCTATTTTTATTTTTTATTCTGATTCTGATTCTTTCTGGTATAAGGAAAATGTTCAAAAATAGATTGGTGTGATGAATGCAAAACTGTATGATAGTACTGTGAACAGTTGATTGTACACCATGGATGACTGTATGGTATGTGAACATATCTCAATAAAACTGAATTAAAAAATTAAAAAAAAAGAGTTCTGGGTTTGCATTGCAGCTCCACCAGCTATTAGCTGTGTGTCTTAGAACAAGTTACTTTAACAAAAAAGGGGAAATGGTTTACAAAAAACAAAACACCTCTTAAGAGTCACTTCTAGCTCTAAAATTCTAAGAGTCTAATACTTATCTGGAATATTTTACAGGAGTGTTGTAAAGATGAAACAAAATATTATGAGTTAAAAGACTGAGATGCAGGAAAACATAGTAGAAAGAGTACATACCTTAGACAGACCTGGGTTAAAAATCTTGCTCTACTTATAAAATGTGTGACCTTGGGCAAGTTACTTAACCCTTCTGAGCCTGACTTAATCAACCCTGAGTCATAGGGTTATCGTGAGAATTAAATGAAATAATCTAATCCTAAATCCTTTCTGGAAAAAGATGACCTTATAAATAAAACATTATTCAGATCATTTTGTAAAGGACTTGGTCCATTATATGTGCTCAATAAATGACAATTATTTAAAAAGTCATTTTGAAGTCTAAGTGCTATACAAATATTAATACATTCTTATTCATCTATGTCTTAAAGCTATACTCACAGTTTGGCAGTCTCAAATTCTACACTCCTATTCAAACACTTATCTGCCTCTCAACTAACATTCCCTAGAGAAAAAATGGAAAAGAAGATGGGGAACAAGGGTAAAAGGGAAGTTTATTGCATGGATGTAACAGAAGATATTAAAAGGACAAAGAAAGGGGTTTGTTTTACATTGGGAACTATGAGTCTTTACAGCTCTAAATGTTTGTCAGGCCAGAGGTTAAAGAAAAGAGAAATGCCAACTAGTAACTTGTCTCTGACCGGCAGGAGAGTGCTGAAGGCACTTTTCCTTCCTGAAAGCTTTGGCTTTACTCAACCACCTACATATAGTAAAGCAACCAAATAACAATCCTCTCTTGGTTTCCAATAGGCACTTGGACTGAAGAAGGTGGGGAAGGCACAGGTAGCTTGCAAAGTTCCTGGATTTAGCCCTGCTTTAGTGTTCCTTCTGGATTCTCCCCTTTCCTGCATCCTACAAATATTTGTACTCTGTTTTCAGGATAGGGACTTAGAAGAATTTTTTCATTCAACCAGGGAACTGAGAAAGAAGAATCAGGGGGCAGATTTTTATCCAAATACCAGGTTATAAGGTGAAAGGTCATAAACAACCCTCTCCAGGAGGGCTCTATTTCAGAACATGCTTTGGCTAACGGCCTGGTAGGCAGCTGCTACTGCCAAAACTAAATAGTTTTTTGGCATTCGAGGGAAACCAGGCACAACGTGGAGCAAACACAGGGTCTGTACTGAGCTCTCCAAAATGAGAAGGAATGAAGAAACAGGAGCCAGAAAGCTTAACTTAGAGCAAGAGAGAACTGTTGTAGGATTTTTAAAAACTCAAAAATTCAGCACTTCATAGGTGTGCCCAAATAAATAGAGGGTGTCTTTTCTCCAAGATGTCCCAAATTAACACCACCATGACCTAATACTACCCACCTCTCCTCCCATCTCCTCAAAATTTATGTAGTTACATATCACACTGTTAAACAATATTGATTCATGTATTTATTTGTAAATATTTTGAAGTTTTCATATTTATATACACTTTCATACCCATCAAATTAAAAATTCTCCCAGAAGCCATAATTTTGAATTTTTAAAATTACTTTAGTAAAAGCCTCACCTGCTCTGTACCCATAACTCAAGCAATATTATTGACCAGCTGAAAACACCTCACACCTAGGTGGTTAACTTTCTAGAACAGGGTGCCACCTCAAACTGTCATACCCTAAGGATCAACATGTTCCCTTTTTGTTCCTTGGTGTTGTGCTGGCTTGTTTCTTCTTTTTCCCAATAGAGTCATGATGCCTGATTCTTCAGCTTGCTTAATATCAGGGTAGAGTTGTAACTTGTTAGCCTTAGGGTATCAACCCAGTTAAGGTATATGAGGAAGGAAAAATGATCCTTAACAGCAATGAATAGCCTTCTTTTGGCTGAGAGAGTAGTATACCATGTACTCTAATTCTTCTCTTTACCTCCCTATCTCAATCTTGGGGACACTATCTTCCTCTTTTCAGCACGGAGTGAGGTAATAATCTCCTGATTCCTCAGCACAAATACGGGAGGAGCTCAGAAATCAAAGGGGAGGGAATCCCTGAATCATTGCATACAGGTTTTTATTATGTTTATGAGTGATTTCTCAGGAATCAGCTCCTAAGGCGTCTCATGGCCAGCCAGGGAAAAACCCATCTGACAGCCAAATGAAACCAGCAGAGAAGAATGAGGAGACAAAGCCCCTTTTAGCTTGAACTTACAGTGCTCTGTTGATCCTTCTTTCGTCTTTTTCCCTTTTCCCTGATTTCTAAAGTGCTTAGGCAAAAACTTAAAAGACAGGGAAATTCTTCCTTCAAACAGGATACAGCCATCTCTCCAACTGACACTTCGGTTATAAACAAGAGAACTTTTTCCTGCTTTTAATTAACTTGAAAGCTGTGAGGAGTGCTGGGGAACAGATTTATGGACGTACATTTGATTTATTGAACTGGAAAGGGAATGAAGACAGAGTAAAAGAATGAAACGAGCAAAGTATCCTGCCACCACCACCTCACCCCCTGCGCGCCCACCCTGGGAAAGAGAAAGGGAGAGATAACCAGTCTTGAGGACACACCTTACTAAAGACATAATGAGGTAAACGAGAAAAACAAAGTGTTCCTCAACTTTGCAGGTAGAAACTGAAGAGATGAGGGGATAAGCAACAGGATGTAAACACGCCCTTACTATTTCCGTTCCAAAGAACAGAGAGAACAAAATAGAGGGTACAGGGGGTGGGAACCAGCTCAAACACGCAGCCCCAGAGCCCCGAGGCGCTAGAAAGGGGAGGGAGCAGGCAGACCTAAGTCCCACATACACGCTTTACAAATGAAGACTGAAGAGAGGTTTAAAATTATAAGATCTCCCTTTCTTCAGAGACGGTAGGCTTTTTTTTTTTTCCTAAGCACAGAGCTATCGGGAGAGGACAAAGGGGTTCATCCTAAACAGTACCACCACCACTTCCTGTCCTCCACCCCAATCCTAGAGTTTTCTTGGGGTTATGGGGTTGTCTTTCACACGACTTGCAACTTGACAGTCAGGAATAATCGCGTGCCTCTAAATTAGCTGCAATAGCTAAGGTTAGAAACGAAATTCCCTCATAAGCACATTTTCCCTTTACTTCAAAACACTTCCCAGACTACAAGCATCCGCACCCGCCCTCGGACTGCCGCTCGCCCTTGGATAGGTTTAAGGGTCAGTCGGGCCCTTCTTCCATTGGCCCCAAGGGAAGCCGCTCCTCCTCCCTCTCCGCCCCCTCCGCCCCCTTCGCCCCCTCTGCTCCCTCCGTCCACGGTTCCCTCCCAGGCAGCCGGGCACAACAACCATTTTCCCCGCCAGGAGCACACCGTGTCCACGCGCTTCTGCGCCCTCGCTGATTGGTCGGGTTCCTGGTAAACAAGGGACGGACAGCCAATGGGAGGGCTGTGCACGAGGGCAGCACGAGCCTCCAGCCCAGCGCTCGCGTGGTCCTGCCTGGCAGCGCTACTATATAGAGCAGTTTCCGGCTCCTGGTGGAAACCTCTTGTTTTTTACGGTTGAGTTCTGTTATCCTAGCTCTTGAGCTCTCCGGTTATTAAGGGGAATAAAGAAAAAAAAAATAAAGTTTATTTTTCTCTTGAAATCCCTTGGCATTACCAATAGCCTAATTTTTTTTTTTTTCCACATCTTTTGGAAATTTTAGTAGGTGAGAGTAGTTTGTGGGCTGTTTTAAATCTTTTTATTTTGTTTTAAAGCCCAACCTGCTCAAGGACACTCTCATTACTTAGGAAGAGTGAAATAATTTCAGTTTATTGCCAAGGGTACTTCTTGGTCTTGAATTGGTTTTCCGTTTCTAACTTGAGCCAATTCAGCCCAATCATGGTGATGTTCAAGAAGATCAAGTCTTTTGAGGTGGCCTTTAACGACCCTGAGAAGGTATACGGCAGTGGGGAGAAGGTAGCTGGCCGGGTGATACTGGAGGTGTGTGAAGTTACTCGAATCAAAGCCGTCAGGATCCTGGCTTGCGGAGTGGCCAAAGTCCTCTGGATGCAAGGTTCCCAGCAGTGCAAGCAGACCTTGGATTACTTGCGCTACGAAGACACGCTTCTCCTGGAAGACCAGCCAACAGGTAAGAAAACGACTTTTCCTTCTTGCCTTTCTGAGGGACTGGCCCGAGGTTGGTTATTTATTAAGCAAGGTCTGGAGGGTGAAAGCTGATTAGAGAAGAAAACCGAAATGAATAAATGGAGCCTATAATGAATATTCAAAGTTGCTGAGGTTGCCTTTTTTTAAGTTTTAATTTGCAAGCATGCCCTCCCTCTCCCCCCCTAAAAGGGTGGTCTGTACGATATCTTATGGTGCATTGTCCTAAGGTGATCTGAGGGTAGTTGCTGCAGCTATTCAAAGATTACCCCATGCTTAAGGCTGCTTACTTTGCTTGCTTTCTTTTTGAGATGCTAGTAGCTTAACTATCTTGGTTGAGCTTTTGAACATTACAGTACTTCGCAACTTTATCCTGAAGAAAAAAAAATGCATCAGAATCTCTCATTTAAGAACATAGGGGTGAAAATGGGGGTATTTCAATATCCTCACATGCTGCCCAAGCATTTCTTATCGCATGGTTGCATTTTAAGTGTAACAAGAAACCTAATAGGTGCTCACTTTTCTCTCCTTTCAGGTGAGAATGAAATGGTGATCATGAGACCTGGAAATAAATATGAGTACAAGTTCGGCTTTGAGCTTCCTCAAGGGTAGGTAACAGCTAAATGCACCTTCTGTCTCTAAAAATCTTCCCTTCCTCTGATCATTTATTGTTCTTGGTGAGCATTTGAAAATTATTTGTGCCTTTTTTCTTAACATAGGCCTCTGGGAACATCATTCAAAGGAAAATACGGTAGCGTAGACTATTGGGTGAAGGCTTTTCTTGATCGTCCCAGCCAGCCAACTCAAGAGACAAAGAAAAACTTTGAAGTGATGGATCTAGTGGATGTCAATACTCCTGATTTAATGGTGAGGATCATTTGAAGATTCTGTTCTCCTGAGTTTTGGGGGGTGATAAGACAGGTATCTTGAGCATTAGATTGAAGTACCTCAGGGAATAAAGTCCTAGTCTGCAAGGTGGGAGGAAAAGCTGCCGCCTCTGGAGAAGGAATGAAAAGGAAAGAGAGGCAGGGGAAGGATATCTAGAAATTCACAAAACACCCTTTTCCCCATTCTGCATAGGCACCTGTGTCTGCTAAAAAGGAGAAGAAAGTTTCCTGCATGTTTATTCCTGATGGACGGGTGTCTGTCTCTGCTCGAATTGACAGAAAAGGGTTCTGTGAAGGTAAAAACCTAGTGCCTAAGATAGACTTATAAGGAACACTCTGGCTTTGGAGAAGAGGGTGGTGGTTGCAGAGCTCTGGCAGAGGAAAAGTCATTAACTGTACTGAGTATCAGTTAATAAATTTTTATCTTTCTCATTGCTAGGTGATGATATTGCCATCCATGCTGACTTTGAGAATACGTGTTCCCGCATCGTGGTCCCCAAAGCTGCCATAGTAGCCCGCCACACTTACCTTGCCAATGGTCAAACCAAGGTGCTGACGCAGAAGTTATCATCAGTCAGAGGCAATCATATTATCTCAGGCACATGTGCATCATGGCGTGGCAAGAGCCTTCGGGTACAGAAGATCAGGCCTTCCATCCTGGGCTGTAACATCCTTCGAGTTGAATATTCCTTACTGGTGAGTGGGAGTGGTTCTAGAAGAGGAATTGTTCATCTGTCATTACAACAGTAGTCTTTTCTCCAGACTTCTAGTCTAACATGCTGCTATCTTCTTTCATAGATCTATGTTAGTGTCCCTGGCTCCAAGAAAGTTATTCTTGACCTGCCTCTGGTCATTGGCAGCAGGTCAGGTCTGAACAGCCGGACATCCAGCATGGCCAGCTCCGAAATGAGTTGGGTAGATCTAAACATCCCTGATACCCCAGAAGGTGAGCCAGGCCAAATGTCTTTCCTTCCCCTCTGGCTTGCTTGGGTTTGGAAATTGTGGTGATTAGTCGTTTCTTAGTCAGGCATCTTATCCCCTATTTTCTTTTTCTAGCTCCTCCTTGCTATATGGATATCATTCCTGAAGATCACCGATTAGAGAGCCCCACTACTCCTTTGCTAGATGAGGTGGATGGCTCCCAAGACAGCCCAATTTTTATGTATGCTCCTGAGTTCAAGTTCATGCCACCACCTACTTATACTGAGGTGAGAGTTTTTGTCACTACATTTGTCTTAAGCCTTTTATATAGGATGTTGACTTGGAGGGATTGCTAACTGTGTTGCTCTTTTAGTTCTCATTCAAACTAAAATGGTCTCTTCTTTCTTACTCCCAGGTGGATCCCTGCCTCCTCAACAACAATGTGCAGTGAATGTGTGAAAGAAAAGCAGCAGCTGTACCTACTTATTTCTTTCCACCTCTCTTCCTGGACTCTAACTTTTTCAGAGACTCAACAGTCTCTACAGCAAGGTGTGGGTCCACCCCAGCCTCTAACTCCTCAATGTGGGAGGTCATCAGCAGGCAATCTCCTGGGCCTCAACTGGTGAGGAGTTGTCCTCAGCCTGTGCCAATGTTGTGATAAAGGGGTGTTTGCTGGATGGGTTTAAAGACACACTAGAAAAACTCAGGTCCATCCCATTTCCTCAGATCTCCTTGAAAATTGAGGCATTTTTAGTAGTTTTGAGTCAGGTATAGAAATGGCCCCTGGCATTGTCTCCCCAAGCTGTTTGTGGAGGGGGGGAGTATTGGTTGTTATAACAACATCAGACCTTGAACTTTTGTGCCATATATAGAGCAGGGCTGCTTTAGTAAACTAGGAAAATGAAAAGGAAAAATTGCAGCCAAAACTTTGGGAAAAGGAGGTTCTTAAAATTAGTGTTGCTCTTTGTATATGCTTATTATAGAAAAAAAAATCCATGGCTAATTGGTTAGGACTTCAGAGAGAGCTTCCACTGTGATGTGTTAAAGGAAAGAAGCTTCAAGTTGTCTTTGCTCAGAATGTACTTTAGCCTCACTGAAAGCAGTAGTTATATTGCATCACCAGATGTCTTAAAAGCCATTTTTAGATATTATTGAACTGTGTTCTGTTGCAAACATTTTCATATGGGAAAATGTGTTTTTCTTTTCATGTGACTCCTTGGAATTGATTCTAAGGTGATCTTAGCACTTTAATTCCTATCAGACTTTTTGTTTTTCCATTTCAGATGTAAGCTAAAACTGGTCTACTTTATCTCTAAGGGTGAGCACAATGACAAAAAAAAAAATTTTTTTTTACTTTTGAGACTTTGTCCCAGTATATAGAATTAAGTCATTCTGACTCTAATCATAAAAAGATTGCTGCTGTCAGCCTTGCCCATGAACTTCTCCAGACCCACAGAGGGACTCTGAATCATGATGCCTTAACACCAATTAGAGCCTCTGGACACTGCCATGAGAAACCAGAGGGCAAGTCCTCAAAACAGCCTCCCAGACCCCCTTCCCATCTAGTGTTAGGAGATGGGACACAGACAGCCCCTTTCCCACTGCGGACCCTAGCACTTGATCCATCACCCTCAGCCATAGCACTTTGTTCACAGTCCTGTATCACAGCACTGAGCTCCACCCTTAGCATTATACAGCCAGAAAGTACATGGGCTGAAGGTGGTTTTAGTTCTGTTTTGTGTTTTTTTAAAAAAAAAAAAATGTGTATCTTTTTGTATGATAAAAAACTATATTTTGTACTTAACCAGATATATTTTCACCCAAGATAGGGGTATTCTTTGTAAAAAATAAAAATAAAAATTGTTAATTGCAAAAATGTTTTTCTTTTTGTCTGTGAGATGGCCTTGAAGAAGTTAATAGAAAAAGGGTGTACCTGAAAAATATTTTCCCTGAAGTTCAAGTTCACATTATTGAAAATACTGTGGAGAGGATGCTCCCTGTGGAGAGGATGCTCCTTGATAACCCTAAAGAGTGCATTCAGAGTGGGGAATGGAGGGTTGAAGAGGGAAGGAATTTGTTCTACATTTGATTTTCCTTCACTAAAGAACTGTAGTGGGATCTTCTGGTGGTTTGATAGATTTTCCATAACTGATTATTACTAAATTCCCTCAATTTGCACTGCATGAGTTTTTGAAATAGGGAAACAAGGTTTGTGAGGCAATTTGGATGGAAAGGGTCAAGGGTCCCCTTTTTCATAATTTGGTGTCGTCATAGGGTGTCTTACAGAGTGAGTATGGTTTATATGCTGACTAGAATAATAATTACTCAGTTACAAGTATTAAATTATTTGAAGGCAGATGCTGTTTTTTTAATCTTTGCAGTTTCTAGCAGAGTTCTGTTGAAGGACATAATCATAACTCAGTATATATTTGCTGACTATTCAACCCCATCCTCATCTCTTAGGATTTGCTTCTGCAGTTATTTCTTCCTTGTAGGGTTATAATGGATTGATATCACACTCTTAATTGAAGTCATTTTTATTATTCCTAAAGGAGTGACTAGGTGAGAAACCCTGAGATGGCAGAAGCCAATGGACTTGCTGATTTCTGGCTTATTTAAACCCTTGAAGACAAATCTAGTCCTGGCCCTTACTGGGAACTGACACTTCTATGGACCTCCCCATACTAATTGTAAACATCAGACAGCTAGAAGTTCTATATAAAATCAGTGTGAATTGAATAGAAAGTGAGATTGAAAAGATCCTATCCCATTTCAATTTCCATTTATTTTTTTTTGTATTTCACACTCAGTAGCTTTTTTGCACTCTCTCAGCTCTCTGTCTCTCCCAGTTTTTCATTACCAAACTGTCAATCTAGCTCTTCTGTTGCCACAGTGACTCTTGCCTGAATGCTTACCTCTGTTCCTCCCTGTCTCACCTGTTCATGAATCTAGTGGCTCTGTCCCTATAAATCTGTGACCAGGAAACTAGGTCAAAGTTGATGGAAAAATTTTTTCTTCAGCTTGTTTTCCAGGGACTGAAGGGGTGGAGCAAGGAAAAGAGCATGCCGGAGGGCTGGACAAATGGAGCTCATGAGCCTGTTTTTTTACGTGAACAGCCCAGCTACCAGAACATGATATGGGAAGGGGATGACAAAGAGATAACATATACCCTACGCCTGTTAAAAATTTGATCCCAAAAGGGCCAGCACACATGCAGCCTCTTCTCATACCTCTGATACCTTTAATTCAGTAGGGTCTGACAGAACTTTCTACAGTGATGAAAATGATGTTCTATATTTGCACTGTTCAATACAGTAGCCATATGTGGCTATTAAGCTCTGAATTGTGGCTACTGTGACTGATAAAACTGAATTTTAAATTTTAAGTCAATAAATTTTAATTGCCTTGTGTGACTAGTGACTAGCATATTGAACAGTGCAGCAAAATCTGAGGAAGGAAGTAGGCAGCTATAGCTGTTCCCACAGAGGAAACCCATCCCTCCCTTAGGGCACAGAAGTCTCCACTCTACAGTACTTCCTTTTCCCTTCTACACACAACTTATACCCCACCCCAGGACGTTTTCTGCCTACAGGCAGGCTTAAGTATTCGTCCCTGTACTAGCACAGCTGTTTACCCACTAAGTGGGTGAATATTTTGGGTCTTCCTTTCCCATGCTCTTCTCAGATGTCTTTTAATTTTTAAACAGCTGAGGCTTACAGGTACAGCCATCAGAGGATATCCAATTCTGTGTATCATTTATTCATTAGGTGGCCCAACTGGTATAAAAAAATCTGAGAGAAGACAGGAAGAAAACTAAAGAGAGAAGAGAACTAGAGAAAATAAAATTAGCAAGGAAAAGGCAAGTACTTCCCCAACCAGGGTCCTTGGCTAGCTCTGAACAGATTGGAAACACAAGGATCTAACTTGGGGTGAGGCAATGGGAGTGACAAGTATGGAGAGTGAATCTGACCAAGCACATGGTCAGCAAGAAAGTATCACATTAGAATTGAAGGGCATGAAGCAGGGTGAAGGAGTGAGCTTTGCCCAGTTCTTTCAGCAGCCCACTGACCCCCTCCTACAATTCTTTCCTTGGATCACCTCTAAGTAATGGTATACATAAGGTGGATAAGGAAAATATTTCACTGACCTACGAAGGCCA
This sequence comes from Choloepus didactylus, assembly GCF_015220235.1. Taxonomy (NCBI): domain Eukaryota; kingdom Metazoa; phylum Chordata; class Mammalia; order Pilosa; family Megalonychidae; genus Choloepus; species Choloepus didactylus. The sequence continues at coordinate 117,446,623 of NC_051308.1, forward strand.
CAGTCTCTGCCCCAACCATCCTGACCTCAGTAGTTCTGGACTGGGAGACCAGAGGCTTTTGTCCCCTTCTCTGTTTGGACCCCATATTTACCCCCATTCCTAAGCTGAAAAACTCCCTCTTAGAGAAGGTTTTACCTCCAGGGTTGCATGCAGGTCCTGGCCCACTAGGTGAGTCTATAACCTGGAAAAAGTTCAGGGATTAGCCTTACTATACTATTAAGGAGAAACAGTATAGTGTAGTAATTAAGCTTATGAACCCTAGAGCCAAACTATCTACATTCAAATCCCACTTCCACAATTTACCCAGCTGTGCAAGCTTGCTTGTTTAACCTCTCTGTGCTAGTTTGTTCATCTGCAAAATGGGGATAATATTACCTACCTTGGAAGACTGTTTTGAGTATTAAGAGTTAATATATATGAAGTGTTAGAGCAATGGCAAGTAAGTGCTTATTATCTAAAATAAAAAAAGATACATATCCTTCCCTCACCACCACTTTGAAGAATTCACTCTCAGGTGCATCCCAAAGATTGCTCGTCCTCTTTGACCTATCATGGTTAAGGCATTCTCTCTTTGCTCCTCTTGATTCCTTTGCTGTGTAGGAAGAACAAAACAACAGTCTGGAGAAGAGGTCATTATATAGGAGTTTATTCAGCCTGGAGTTAACTGTGGCAGGGGAGAAGTCCACTAGTGGGACCGCTGCCCCAAGCAAGGAGGAGCCATCTGCAAACCCCCAACAGCTCATGGTATAGCAGAAGGGTTTTTCTCCCTCATCCCCAGTGTGCTTCACAGGCCTCTGGATTAACCCTGTCAGCTTCTGGAAATTAATTGAGCTTTTATAACTTTTCAGTATACAACTCTAGGGAAAAGCTCCACACCATTTTGAGTAATACACTGAGCAACAGAGAAAGTTAAATCATACAACATGGCACAACAAAGAACTCTTAGAGTCCTTACTCCAGGGTATTGCATCTCATTTGATTTTTTTTTTCCCTGAGGTGGACTGGACCCAGTTGCACAAAAGTCAGTGGAAATGAGCCCATTGAGAAGCCCTATTTAGCTTATTTAGGCTATTTCTGTACTGCCTGACCTTTCTTTTGGCCTGACCCCATCCTATACTCAGCAGGCCTGTTATGTAAGGAGAAAAGAGTGAACAGATTCTGAAGGCTGGGATTTTTCTGACTACCAATTGATTGTTCATCTCCAGGCAATGAAGTGAGGGGAGCAGGAGAGGGACAGGGAGAAGTTGGGGACAAGATTGTGAATCCCATGTGCCCTGAGTTCTAAGATCCATGCCAAACAAGATCCATACTCATTAGATGTTGAGTGATGGAGCTGACTACCTCTACAAGTCAGTCAAATGGTCAGTAAACAAGTTCTTGGAAACGTCTGACTGGGTGCCCAGCTTTGATATTTTTAACCTCCAGGACAGATGGACAGAGGAAGGATTTCAGTTGCTGGGGGCAGGGAAGACTCAGGGGTGTGAGATGGTGCTTCCCTTATATGGTCCTGTGGCTAAAAGACTCCCTGTTTCCACCCCACCTGTCTAAATTCTGACTTCATCTATCCAAAGTCATGGTGAATCCTTTGTCTCTTGTTCTACAAGTTGTCTCTATCTCTTGTCTTTCATGCTTACCTCTCCTTCCAACCTTGAGGAAACTTTGGTTTCCATTCCAGACCCCAAGATGTTTTAGCTCTATATCCCTGTAGATCAGGGAAAGGATGACTGGGCAGGGACCAATGGCTCCTTTTCTCTCAATGGAAAAAGGTACAGCCCTGCCAGTGGTACCCAGAGTTTTTCCTGCAGTTCCAGGTCCCCAACCTACCCTACAGGAGAGTTCCAAACGCTCCTGCAACATCATGTGCCTATTGCCCCCAACTCTTGGGAACAGATTGATTCATTGGAAGCTCAGGTTTGAGCTTCATATACCTTTGGAAAGTAGAGGAAAAGTCAGTGGAGGTCACAGAGGTTGGAAAGGGTGACAAAGCCTGACAAGGCAAGATCTATCTGCTGTCCCTGGTTTTAGAAAACTAGAACACCTGGAAGGTGGAGGTTGGGAGGCAGATGGATCATTGGCAAGCCTAGAAGATTCTTTTGACTATGAGCAAGGCCTGGAGGTTAAGAATGAAGGTGAGGAAGAGAGATGAAAATTACCAAAATTCCCAATTTGGGGCTTCATCCTTCTTTGGCCTTCTCTTTAAATGGGATACTCTTCTATATCTAAAGTCTGCTTCCTTTTCTTCCCTTTTCTTTCCAATATCTCACCACCCCTTCTGATATTGCTCTCCCTACTTCATGGAGCACTCCAAGACTAATGGGAAGCCAGAGGGGAGCTGGGATTGAGGAAAGGAGATCACACTATGATTCATGTTTCTCTATTTCCCTATTTAGCTGAGGTTGGTGAACTGCAGCATGGCTGGAGAAAACCAGAAGCCAAAGGCAGGAAACTGGGGCCTGTAGGCCACAGCAGCTTGCAGACATTTTGATCAACTTGTAACAGTTTTTTCCTAAAAGTATAAATGGGCTACAAACATTTAAAAACCAGAAGATTTCATTAAAATCTACAGTTGTTTCTCTTTAAAAAAAAAAAATCATATTTGGTAATACTGGGCCTGCATTCCTTCATGGTATCAACAACCTGTAGCTCATGGGGCCAAGCAGGCTCTTGTTTGTCAGTTCTCACCCCTCCCTATCACATTACACTCACCTGCTTCATTCCTTTATACCTGCCTGACTCCTGTCTGGTGTTTAGATTTGCAACCTCTGCTCTAAGAGAAGCTCTTCTCAAAAATGTTCTCTGCAGGACCCCTAAGATTAGGAAGAGTCAACCACTTTCCCCAGGGCTCCTGGGGGCAATTCAAAGTAGCCTGTCACAAGCCAGAAATGTCTTAAGGTACCTATTTTATCTTTGAAAAATATGAATTTTGATTTATAGTGCATAATATATTTGCACTGGTTTTAGTTCAAAAATGATTTATCTTCTTCCACCAAATCTTCAAAGTGAGCCATGTGTATTCTGTGGCTCCAAATAGTTCTCACCACACCACTCCATGAATAAACAAATTTAAGCAGCACAGTGCTAAAAAAATGAGGCAAAGAGAGACAGAGAGAGAAAGCAAGATGAGCAAAAGAATCTGAAAGACAACAAGAAAGAGTCTGAGTGATAAGCTCTCTTTCTGGCCCTAAACTACTCCTCCTGGTCCAGTCCAGCTCCTGAGACATTTATAGACATCCCTAGTATATCTGGACAGGTGTTAGACTGATGGCTCAGAGTTGAAAACAAGATCCAAAATAGGAGCCAGGCCAAGTAAGGGAAAGATGAGGAGCCAAGAGTAGCCAAGTATGGTCAGACAGGAAGGTTTGTCTAGGGGGCAGGAGAGAAGCTTGGAGAAAAGAAACGGAGGAGTTAGAAAAGGGCTGGTCAGCATTTGCCTTTTCTCCCATTGAATCCTTCTTTGTTTCACTTCCTCTTATCATCCCTGCTGAGGAAAATGGGGTAAAAGCATTAATTCAATTTCCTTAGATGAAGGAAGTTCCTCTCTAGAATGGCTACATCTCTGGTTCTAATGGCTTAATGAGGCTTAAGAATCAGGGATTTTATCCCTCTCCAAATGGGAATTCACCTATTCTGTTCAAGACAGGAGAGAACTCAAATCTGTGTTCCTAACTTAAGTGGGTTTCTTCTCTCTTCTCCACCAAGCCCACACCTTTGGCAAGACACAGACAGGTCTAACTAATCTCCCTTCTATTCCAGTACTCTCAATGCTGCCCTGAGAGTAACAATGAATGTTAAAGGCAGGATTTGGATATTAATACTTTCCCCCAGTCTACACTGTACACCAAGAGAAATGGAATTCAGGATGGGGAAGATTCGGGAAGAGGCAGGGGTCCAAGCTTTGAGGAGCCCAGCCCACAGCTGAGGAGAGGAGATTGACAAGGGGAATAGTTCCAGACTCAAAGGTCCGGGGAACATAGCCCATCAGGACTGGGCCTGAGGAGCCCCTGGATTCGTTCCCCAGAGTCTTAGGTTCCGCAAGGTGATAGTCCTTAGCCTCTAAGATCCTGCAGTTAGGGTTGGATCAGTTTCTTCCCACTAACTCTTATCGGGGTGGGGGTGGGGAACCTTCCCTTCCCTCTAGGATACAAAGAGGCAAATTAAGGCCCGTTGGGAATAAGCAAAGGCCTTTCTGAAGTGACACTAGGAAACATAACTCCGTATTTTCAGCTTTCTGGACGTTTCTGACATTTGGGGAAAAGGTGGGTCTCGGTAGAGGAAAGGTCAGTGGAGAAGGGGTCACTATGGGTCTGGCCAGGTTAGCTAACTGAGCTATTCCTGTCTAGCTCAGTTCTGTTCTCTGTCCTCTAGCCAGACATGATTTATGAGGGGAAAAGGCGGGGCCTGCCCCATCTGAGCCTTTGTCAGTCAGAACTCTCTTGGTGGCCTCTTAAGTTCTGACCTGTGAGTTGTGACCTTGAACTCTGCCGCAGGGATTATCTCCTTGCTTGCTAGTTGATGGAATTGCTGATATTCCTGCTACTTGGGCTGAAGCAGGTTCTCAGAAACAACTGGCTGGATGCCTGAGGTATCTTTAGCCTGCCTGGGCTGACAATAAGGTGGGGAAATCCAGCGGATGGAATGAGTTCAGCAAAACTGGACACGCTCTGACCTTGGTTCTCAGAACCATTTGAACACTGTCAGGTGGATCAATTTCAGCCCCACTGTGTGAGAGTTAGAAGGGTTCTAGTGGACATCTAATCCAAATTTGCATTTCACCCATGAGGAAATTGAGGTTTGGACACAACACGCTTTTCTCAAGGGCACAAAACTATAGAATGGCGAAACTAGGACCATAAATGAGTGCTTTGCCCAGTTGAGGCAGCAGCCCTTCCCCTTGGCTTGCTTCTTAACAAGCTTACCTACAAAACACCTTTCCTTCCTTTCAAAGTTTAACAGCAATAAAAATGAATTGAGGCGGGGCAAGATGGCAGACTGGTGAGCTGTATGTTTTAGTTACTCCTCCAGGAAAGTAGGTAAAAAGCCAGGAACTGCGTGGACTGGACACCACAGAGCAATCTGTCTTTGGGCATACTTCATACAACACTCATGAAAACGTGGAACTGCTGAGATCAGCGAAATCTGTAAGTTTTTGCGGCCAGGGGACCCGCGCCCCTCCCTGCCAGGCTCAGTCCCGGGGGAGGAGGGGCTGTCAGCTCCAGGAAGGAGAAGGGAGAATTGCAGTGGCTGCTCTCATCGGAAACTCATTCTACTGATTCAAACTCCAACCATAGATAGACTGAGGCCAGACACCAGAGACTCTGAGAGCAGCCAGCCCAGCAGAGAGGAGACAGGCATAGAAGGAAAACAACACGAGAAGCTCCAAAGTAAAAGCAGAGGATTTTTGGAGTTCTGGTGAACACAGAAAGGGGAAGGGCGGAGATCAGGCCTTGAGGCGCATATGCAAATCCCGAAGCAAGGCTGATCTCTCTGCCCAGGGCACCTTTCCTTAATGGCCCTGGTTGCTTTGTCTATTAGCATTTCAATAACCCATTAGATCTCTGAGGAGGGCCGTTTTTTTTTTTGTTTTTTTTTTTGTTTTTTTTTTTAAATCCTTTTTGCTTTTTCTAAAACAATTACTCTAAGAAGCTCAATACAGAAAGCTTCAAAGAATTGAAATTTGGGCACGTCAAGTCAAGAGTCAAGAGCAGAAATAAGAGAGCTCTGAGACAAAAGGCAATAATCCAGTGGCTGAGAAAATTCACTAAACAACACAACTTCCCAAGAAAAGGGGGGTGTCCGCTCACAGCCACCATCCTGGTGGACAGGAAACACTCCTGCCCATCGCCAGCCCCATAGCCCAGAGCTGCCCCAGACAACCCAGTGTGACGGAAGTGCTTCAAATAACAGGCACACACCACAAAACTGGGCGTGGACATTAGCCTTCCCTGCAACCTCAGCTGAATGTCCCAGAGCTGGGAAGGGGGAGCAGTGTGAATTAACAGAGCCCCATTCAGCCATCATTTGAGCAGACTGGGAGCCTCCCAACACAGCCCAGCAGCCCAGAACTGCCCTGGGGGGACGGCACTCACCTGTGACATAGCACAGTCATCCCTCAACAGAGGACCCGGGGTGCACAGCCTGGAAGAGGGGCCCACTTGCAAGTCTCAGGAGCCATACGCCAATACCAAAGACTTGTGGGTCAGTGGCAGAGACAAACTGTGGCAGGACTGAACTGAAGGATTAGACTATTGCAGTAGCTTTAAAACTCTAGGATCATCAGGGAGATTTGATTGTTAGGGCCACCCCCCCTCCCCGACTGCCCAGAAACACGCCCCACATACAGGGCAGGCAACACCAACTACACACGCAAGCTTGGGACACCAATTGGGCCCCACAAGACTCACTCCCCCACTCACCAAAAAGGCTAAGCAGGGGAGATCTGGCTTGTGGAGAACAGGTGGCTCGTGGACGCCACCTGCTGGTTAGTTAGAGAAAGTGTACTCCACGAAGCTGTAGATCTGATAAATTAGAGATAAGGACTTCAACTGGTCTACAAACCCTAAAAGAACCCTATCAAGGACAGCAAATGCCACGAGGCCAAAAACAACAGAAAATTATAAAGCATATGAAAAAACCAGACGATATGGATAACCCAAGCCCAAGCACCCAAATCAAAAGACCAGAAGAGACACACCTAGAGCAGCTACTCAAAGAACTAAAGATGAACAATGAGACCCTAGTACGGGATATGAAGGAAATCAAGAAGACCCTAGAAGAGCATAAAGAAGACATTGCAAGACTAAATAAAAAAATGGATGATCTTATGGAAATTAAAGAAACTGTTGACCAAATTAAAAAGATTCTGGACACTCATAGTACAAGACTAGAGGAAGTTGAACAACGAATCAGTGACCTGGAAGATGACAGAATGGAAAATGAAAGCATAAAAGAAAGAATGGGGAAAAAAATTGAAAAACTCGAAATGGACCTCAGGGATATGATAGATAATATGAAGCGTCCGAATATAAGACTCATTGGTGTCCCAGAAGGGGAAGAAAAGGGTAAAGGTCTAGGAAGAGTATTCAAAGAAATTGTTGGGGAAAACTTCCCAAATCTTCTAAACAACATAAATACACAAATCATAAATGCTCAGCGAACTCCAAATAGAATAAATCCAAAAAAACCCACTCCGAGACATATACTGATCACACTGTCAAACATAGAAGAGAAGGAGCAAGTTCTGAAAGCAGCAAGAGAAAAGCAATTCACCACATACAAAGGAAACAGCATAAGACTAAGTAGTGACTACTCAGCAGCCACCATGGAGGCGAGAAGGCAATGGCACGATATATTTAAAATTCTGAGAGAGAGGAATTTCCAGCCAAGAATACTTTATCCAGCAAAGCTCTCCTTCAAATTTGAGGGAGACCTTAAATTTTTCACAGACAAACAAATGCTGAGAGAATTTGCTAACAAGAGACCTGCCCTACTGGAGATACTAAAGGGAGCCCTACAGACAGAGAAACAAAGACAGGACAGAGAGACTTGGAGAAAGGTTCAGTACTAAAGAGATTCGGTATGGGTACAATAAAGGATATTAATAGAGAGAGGGAAAAATATGGCAAACATAATCCAAAGGATAAGATGGCCGATTCAAGAAATGCCTTCACGGTTTTAACGTTGAATGTAAATGGATTAAACTCCCCAATTAAAAGATATAGATTCGCAGAATGGATCAAAAAAAATGAACCATCAATATGTTGCATACAAGAGACTCATCTTAGACACAGGGACACAAAGAAATTGAAAGTGAAAGGATGGAAAAAAATATTTCATGCAAGCTACAGCCAAAAGAAAGCAGGTGTAGCAATATTAATCTCAGATAAAATAGACTTCAAATGCAGGGATGTTTTGAGAGACAAAGAAGGCCACTACATACTAATAAAAGGGGCAATTCAGCAAGAAGAAATAACAATCGTAAATGTCTATGCACCCAATCAAGGTGCCACAAAATACATGAGAGAAACATTGGCAAAACTAAAGGAAGCAATTGATGTTTCCACAATAATTGTGGGAGACTTCAACACATCACTCTCTCCTATAGATAGATCAACCAGACAGAAGACCAATAAGGAAATTGAAAACCTAAACAATCTGATAAATGAATTAGATTTAACAGACATCTACAGGACATTACATCCCAAATCACCAGGATACACATACTTTTCTAGTGCTCACGGAACTTTCTCCAGAATAGATCATATGCTGGGACATAAAACAAGCCTCAATAAATTTAAAAAGATTGAAATTATTCAAAGCACATTCTCTGACCACAATGGAATACAATTAGAAGTCAATAACCATCAGAGACTTAGAAAATTCACAAATACCTGGAGGTTAAACAACACACTCCTAAACAATCAGTGGGTTAAAGAAGAAATAGCAAGAGAAATTGCTAAATATATAGAGACGAATGAAAATGAGAACACAACATACCAAAACCTATGGGATGCAGCAAAAGCAGTGCTAAGGGGGAAATTTATAGCACTAAACGCATATATTAAAAAGGAAGAAAGAGCCAAAATCAAAGAACTAATGGATCAACTGAAGAAGCTAGAAAATGAACAGCAAACCAATCCTAAACCAAGTAGAAGAAAAGAAATAACAAGGATTAAAGCAGAAATAAATGACATAGAGAACAAAAAAACAATAGAAAGGATAAATATCACCAAAAGTTGGTTCTTTGAGAAGATCAACAAGATTGACAAGCCCCTAGCTAGACTGACAAAATCAAAAAGAGAGAAGACCCATATAAACAAAATAATGAATGAAAAAGGTGACATAACTGCAGATCCTGAAGAAATTAAAAAAATTATAAGAGGATATTATGAACAACTGTATGGCAACAAACTGGATAATGTAGAAGAAATGGACAATTTCCTGGAAACATATGAACAACCTAGACTGACCAGAGAAGAAATAGAAGACCTCAACCAACCCATCACAAGCAAAGAGATCCAATCAGTCATCAAAAATCTTCCCACAAATAAATGCCCAGGGCCAGATGGCTTCACAGGGGAATTCTACCAAACTTTCCAGAAAGAACTGACACCAATCTTACTCAAACTCTTTCAAAACATTGAAAAAAATGGAACACTACCTAACTCATTTTATGAAGCTAACATCAATCTAATACCAAAACCAGGCAAAGATGCTACAAAAAAGGAAAACTACCGGCCAATCTCCCTAATGAATATAGATGCAAAAATCCTCAACAAAATACTTGCAAATCGAATCCAAAGACACATTAAAAAAATCATACACCATGACCAAGTGGGGTTCATTCCAGGCATGCAAGGATGGTTCAACATCAGAAAAACAATCAATGTATTACAACACATTAAAAACTCGAAAGGGAAAAATCAATTGATCATCTCAATAGATGCTGAAAAAGCATTTGACAAAATCCAACATCCCTTTTTGATAAAAACACTTCAAAAGGTAGGAATTGAAGGAAACTTCCTCAACATGATAAAGAGCATATATGAAAAACCCACAGCCAGCATAGTACTCAATGGTGAGAGACTGAAAGCCTTCCCTCTAAGATCAGGAACAAGACAAGGATGCCCGCTGTCACCACTGTTATTCAACATTGTGCTGGAAGTGCTAGCCAGGGCAATCCGGCAAGACAAAGAAATAAAAGGCATCCAAATTGGAAAAGAAGAAGTAAAACTGTCATTGTTTGCAGATGATATGATCTTATATCTAGAAAACCCTGAGAAATCAACGATACACCTACTAGAGCTAATAAACAAATTTAGCAAAGTAGCGGGATACAAGATTAATGCACATAAGTCAGTAATGTTTCTATATGCTAGAAATGAACAAACTGAAGAGACACTCAAGAAAAAGATACCATTTTCAATAGCAACTAAAAAAATCAAGTACCTAGGAATCAACTTAACCAAAGATGTAAAAGACCTATACAAAGAAAACTACATAACTCTACTAAAAGAAATAGAAGGGGACCTTAAAAGATGGAAAAATATTCCATGTTCATGGATAGGAAGGCTAAATGTCATTAAGATGTCAATTCTACCCAAACTCATCTACAGATTCAATGCAATCCCAATCAAAATTCCAACAACCTACTTTGCAGACTTGGAAAAGCTAGTTATCAAATTTATTTGGAAAGGGAAGATGCCTCGAATTGCTAAAGACACTCTAAAAAAGAAAAACGAAGTGGGAGGACTTACACTCCCTGACTTTGAAGCTTATTATAAAGCCACAGTTGCCAAGACAGCATGGTACTGGCACAAAGATAGACATATAGATCAATGGAATCGAATTGAGAATTCAGAGATAGACCCTCAGATCTATGGCCGACTGATCTTTGATAAGGCCCCCAAAGTCACCGAACTGAGCCATAATGGTCTTTTCAACAAATGGGGCTGGGAGAGTTGGATATCCATATCCAAAAGAATGAAAGAGGACCCCTACCTCACCCCCTACACAAAAATTAACTCAAAATGGACCAAAGATCTCAATATAAAAGAAAGTACCATAAAACTCCTAGAAGATAATGTAGGAAAACATCTTCAAGACCTTGTATTAGGCGGCCACTTCCTAGACTTTACACCCAAAGCACAAGCAACAAAAGAGAAAATAGATAAATGGGAACTCCTCAAGCTTAGAAGTTTCTGCACCTCAAAGGAATTTCTCAAAAAGGTAAAGAGGCAGCCAACTCAATGGGAAAAAATTTTTGGAAACCATGTATCTGACAAAAGACTGATATCTTGCATATACAAAGAAATCCTACAACTCAATGACAATAGTACAGACAGCCCAATTATAAAATGGGCAAAAGATATGAAAAGACAGTTCTCTGAAGAGGAAATACAAATGGCCAAGAAACACATGAAAAAATGTTCAGCTTCACTAGCTATTAGAGAGATGCAAATTAAGACCACAATGAGATACCATCTAACACCGGTTAGAATGGCTGCCATTAAACAAACAGGAAACTACAAATGCTGGAGGGGATGTGGAGAAATTGGAACTCTTATTCATTGTTGGTGGGACTGTATAATGGTTCAGCCACTCTGGAAGTCAGTCTGGCAGTTCCTTAGAAAACTAGATATAGAGCTACCATTCGATCCAGCGATTGCACTCCTCGGTATATACCCGGAAGATCGGAAAGCAGTGACACGAACAGATATCTGCACGCCAATGTTCATAGCAGCATTATTCACAATTGCCAAGAGATGGAAACAACCCAAATGTCCTTCAACAGATGAGTGGATAAATAAAATGTGGTATATACACACGATGGAATACTACGCGGCAGTAAGAAGGAACGATCTGGTGAAACATATGACAACATGGATGAACCTTGAAGACATAATGCTGAGCGAAATAAGCCAGGCACAAAAAGAGAAATATTATATGCTACCACTAATGTGAACTTTGAAAAATGTAAAACAAATGGTTTATAATGTAGAATGTAGGGGAACTAGCAGTAGAGAGCAATTAAGGAAGGGGGAACAATAATCCAGGAAGAACAGATAAGCTATTTAACGTTCTGGGGATGCCCAGAAATGACTATGGTCTGTTAATTTCTGATGGTTGTAGTAGGAACAAGTTCACTGAAATGTTGCTATATTATGTAACTTTCTTGGGGTAAAGTAGGAACATGTTGGAAGTTAAGCAGTTATCTTAGGTTAGTTGTCTTTTTCTTACTCCCTTGCTATGGTCTCTTTGAAATGCTCTTTTATTGTATGTTTGTTTTCTTTTTAACTTTTTTTTTCATACAGGTGATTTGAAAAAAGAAGGGAAAGTTAAAAAAAAAAAAAAAAAAAAAAAAAAAAAAAAGACAAAAAAGGGAAAAAAAAAAAAAAAAAAAAAAGATGTAGTGCCCCCTTGAGGAGCCTGTGGAGAATGCAGGGGTATTCGCCTACCCCACCTCCATGGTTGCTAACATGACCACAGACATAGGGGACTGGTGGTTTGATGGGTTGAGCCCTCTGCCATAAGTTTTACCCTTGGGAAGACGGTTGCTGCAAAGGAGAGGCTAGGCCTCCCTGTATTTGTGCCTAAGAGTCTCCTCCTGAATGCCTCTTTGTTGCTCAGATGTGGCCCTCTCTCTCTGGCTAAGCCAACTTGAAAGGTGAAATCACTGCCCTCCCCCCTACGTGGGATCAGACACCCAGGGAAGTGAATCTCCCTGGCAACGTGGAATATGACTCCCAGGGAGGAATGTAGACCTGGCACCGTGGGACGGAGAACATCTTCTTGACCAAAAGGGGGATGTGAAAGGAAATGAAATAAGCTTCAGTGGCAGAGAGATTCCAAAAGGAGCCGAGAGGTCACTCTGGTGGGCACTCTTATGCACACTTTAGACAACCCTTTTTAGGTTCTAAAGAATTGGGGTAGCTGGTGGTGGATACCTGAAACTATCAAACTACAACCCAGAACCCATGAATCTCGAAGACAGTTGTATAAAAATGTAGCTTATGAGGGGTGACAATGGGATTGGGAAAGCCATAAGGACCAAACACCACTTTGTCTAGTTTATGGATGGATGTGTAGAAAAGTAGGGGAAGGAAACAAACAGACAAAGGTACCCAGTGTTCTTTTTTACTTCAATTGCTCTTTTTCACTCTAATTATTATTCTTGTTATTTTTGTGTGTGTGCTAATGAAGGTGTCAGGGATTGATTTAGGTGATGAATGTACAACTATGTAATGGTACTGTAAACAATCGAAAGTACAATTTGTTTTGTATGACTGCGTGGTATGTGAATATATCTCAATAAAATGATGATTAAAAAAAAAAAAAAAAACTAAAGGACAAATGGGGTGGGATGGGGGGATGATTTGGGAGTTTTTTTTCACTTTTATTTTTTATTCTTGTTCTGGTTCTTTCTGATGTAAGGAAAATGTTCAGAGATAAGATTGTGGTGATGAACGCATAACTATGTTATCATACTGTGGACAGTGGATTGTATATAATGGATGATCGTATGGTGTGTGAATGTATTTCAATAAAACTGAATTTAATTAAAAAAAAAAAAAAAAAAAAAAAAAAAAAATGAATTGAGGCATAAATAAAAATTGTCTTTTCCTCCCTAGCTGCCCAATCACAGTATCCACCTGAATTCTGACCTTCCTATTTTCTTTGGATTCCACTCCCAACTGCATGTTGCAACCCAGTCTCCCATACATTTCTCCTTCAATCTACTTGATTCCCTGTACCTCAGTTCATAGACCCCACTCTTCCCAAATTTCCTGGCCAAGGTGGGAGGGGACCAGGAGACTAGGAATGGAACACAGGTAGAGAAGGATAGGATTATTGGGAGAGAACCTACCCTGCCTGGGGTTGGTACAGTCCAGGCTGTGGACATGGGAGTGATCTTTTTCACATAAGCAGGCCCTTGCAGGCACGTAGCACAGCCGTTTGCATTCAGGGCCTCAACCTCTAACCTCTCAAGTGGTCTTTCAGAGGTTTACTGCACCTTGGATCTCAGCCTCAACCTGCCCAGTAAAATCTATGGAAAGTGGGGGAGAGGTCAACGGAAACAGTTGAGCTTATGCCTGGAGCTGCTCAGGAATGTAGGGAAGCTGCTGGGTCCTGTTGCTCTGGCTTTGTTCAGCAAGGTCACCTGCCAGGAGAGGCAGGGGGCCAAACCTTGCAGAGTCCAAAAATAGCCTGATCTTTCTAATACTTTGTCTTTGAAGCAGGACAACAGATTCTAAGTGGTCACTCCAACCTTTGTCCTCCTTTTCCCAGTTTCTTGGGAAATGGATATGTACATATGGAGGGAGAGGCCAATGGTTCTACCTCTCCTCTACTGTCTCTTAACCAAGATCTTTGTTTCCACTCTTTTAAATTCTCAGATCTGTAGTAGGTGGGACTTAGAGGGTGGCTGTGCCCCCATCATAGACACAGATATAGTTGACAGGGTTAGGACTGGTATGTGTGTATGTTGTGGGGAAGGAGGGCAAAGGGAGACTTTTCAGTGTCTTTACTTTTTGTTTCTTGCTGGTTTCTTTCTGGCTACAGTCACAGGCTGAAGCATGATACGGGAAACCCCAGTGACATGTCCCCTGGTCCCTCCCCCTACTCCACTCACACAACACCTTAGAGAGCTAGAAAAGGAAACACATCAGTCATCACTAATTGCTCAATAATTCTGGAATGTTCTGTTTCTATTCCTGTTTCCTTCTCTGTTCTCTTGGCTGCTTCTATCTTAACATCTACTACCACGCTCCAACCAGGCTTTCAGGATATTTTTCATCAATGGAGTCGCGGCCTCTCTTCATTTCTTACAAGGGAGTCAAAAATATCTAACCTTAGATTGCTAGTCTCTGTCACTTGATGCCGGAGGGAATTCAGTCTTCCTGCCGGAATGAGGTTGGGAAATTTCTTGAAAGGTTCTCTCTCTGCATTCCATCTTAGGGCTTTCAAGTGCTCAGTAGGGTCACTATGACAGCATCCCAGATATCTGTGCCTGCCTTCTCCTTCAGTCCCTATTCTGGACACGCAGCTTGCCCGTGACAGTCGCGTGTCAAGTGGCTGGAACCAATCAGCTCATTTGGGGCTTCCTCAAAAGCCAATCAGAGTTTAGGGAAGTGACTTCACCCAAGGGAGAGCTGTGTGGGAGAGAAAGCATCTCTCAGAGCTGTGAGTGTCCCTAAGTCACTCCCCTCCTCCCCACCCTCTTACTTCCTGTAGAGCAACACCACCCACCCCGCTCCCCACTCCCCACCCCCCAAGAAGAGAGTGAGAAAGGCTAACTAAATTCCACACAGGGCAAAACCAAAAGAGAAACTGCAAATTAGCCACACACTGGCTCTGCTCGTGTAAGGGGTTGCCTCTGCCCAGACATACCTGTCAAAGTGGGGTCTCCAGAACCTGGAAGAGGAGAGACTGTCAGCACCTCCTCCATACTCCTTCCCCACACCTGACTTCCCAGACTCTCTCCACAAAAATAGCTGTAATTATTCCTTGTAAACAAGGACAAGTTCAAGGTCAAGTGTGGGAAAGAGAGGGACTGTGTCCTTGTGAATGTGTGTAAACAGAGACAATCGGCCAGCCTGGGGGACCAGGGGCTCAGAAGCCAGCAGGATATGGGCTATTCTCCTTTTCTACTACTCACTCTTCACAGCCCTGCAGGTTAGTTCCTGCATATTCCGTAGCAAGGCCAGATTGGGAGTATGCGTCCCCACAAGGGGCGTGTGTAAGTAAAGGATGGGAAGAATGTAAGCCCCCAGTGTGTCTTACTGGACTCTGACAGGTAAGGGAAGAAGAATGGTTCAGCGAGGCAGCCCCTTCATTCCTCCAGCCCTCTCCCACCAGGCCCTCATCCTGGACAGAGAGTCGGATAAAAACATTTTATTAAAAAATATAAAACTGGCCTTATTCCTCTTAACTGCTCCTACTCAAAATTATCCTCATTAAAAGCGGTAAAAATGGGTAGGGGTGTGTATACAGCTCTCCCAGCTAACAACCCAGGTCTTTCTTCTTTCAACTCTCAATTAAGACACTGGTCCTTGGCCATTTCCCCAAGATATCGGAGGTGGAGGGAGTGGAATGGTAGAAAAGAGAGCTGTCTGTCACTGTTCTCCACTCCCACCTCCAGGGACCAAAAAGGTTATCTGAACTCTGAGTAAAGTCAGAGGAATAATTTGCTTGCCCACAAACCAAATAATGGGGATTATAACTCTCTATATCCCAAATCAAGGAAAATAGGAGGGTCCAGTATACTGTTCAGGGCCCTTTTTCAGTATATAGCTTCATCCATGTTGTCGTCACTGTCACCCCCAAAGTCCTCTCCATTGTCAAAATATGACATGATGTAATCAGTTTCCTAAAGTTGGGGGAAAAAAAGGTAAAAGTCAGGCATCCTTTTGGCATTCTCTTTCCTCCCTACATACCAGCCCCCTTCCTACCTCCCATCACACCAATTAAAGCCCTGGGACTCCCCTTCCCACAGCAGCTAGCCTTGGAGAAGAGCCTGGGGACATCTGACCTTCTGAAGAGAACATCCCTGGTGGAAAGAGAGTTGAGATCCCCAGAGCTTATAAGGGGAAGGAAAGGGGGTTCAGGGTGCAGGAAGTCCCCTTCACCTCTTCATGTTCTTCTTCATCATACTCCTCTTCTTCTTCCTCTTCTTTCTCCTCTTCTTCTTTCTCCTCGTCTTCCTCTGAAGTCACTTCTTCCTCCTTCTTCTCCAGGGTCTTACATGACGATAAATAATAACAGAAAATCAGACCCGGCTCCCAGAAGAGCAAAACTGAGGCAAATATTTTTAGGCCAAGTGGTAGGGAACGTATCTAGAGTCTAGGAGGCCTCTATGCACACTTCCTCTCACCTCTAGTTTCTGAATTGTTTCCTCCTTATCTTCTGGGGTCTTAGGGGGCCTCTTGGGGAGTAGGATGGTGGTCCCTGGGGAGGGAGAGGTCAAAAGGTGAACTTATCACTGGGCAAACTTCCTTGCCAGCCTTCTATACCACCCTCCTGCAGAGGCCACGTCACTCTGCTGCCCTCATGTGGTCACCAAGGCATCCAGCAACAACACGGGCTGGGTAGGAATGGGGGGCAGGCAATACCACCAGCAGCCTCCACCCTCCAGCTGATGAAGGAAACCTCTCTTCTCCCTCCTTTTTCCAGCTTCACTCACGCTCCTTCTGCAGTTTCCGCACCCGGATCTTTAGCTCCCGTGGTAGACGTCGCCAATCTGGGAATAGGGGGAATATAGGTGTCTGTAGGACCTTGCCTGGGGTCTCCTATAAATGATGGCTGGTTTTAAAGGGGAGGGGAGGATGGGGGTAAGGGTGGGAAAGGAAGGGGTTGGGTCAAAGTTGCTCTGAACAAAACTGTGGTTTGGATGCCTCCAGCGGAGTGGAGGCTATAGAATAGGTTTTTCAGGGAGAGTTTGGGAACACATCTAAGGCTTTGGTTGCAGACACTGTGTGCAGAGGGAGAGGAGGGTTGAGTGGGAGCGACTTGTGGCTTGAGGTGTCCTCAAGCATTTGTAAGAAGGCTAGTCAATGAAAAGGCCCATCACCAGGATTCCAGTCGATGGCATTGTCAATCGGTCCTGACATCTGATATTTGTCCGAGTACCGCTCGACATCTGGGGGGTCAGAGGCCAAAGGTCAAAGTTTCGTACCTTCAAAGCCCTAGACAAGGTTGTTCCTGAGCGCCCTGCCCTCTCAATTTTCAGGAATTATCTGTCCCGTCAACCCAAGCCCGGAGCCCAGGGGGTCAGCTACAATGAGAACTTTCTACACTCTTTTAATCTGCCCCTTTGCCAACCAAAATAACAATTTCTTTTTCTTCCTTAGCCCAAAGACATGGCTATATTGAGAGGTGGTGTGGCGCAGTGGAAAGTATACTAGAGAGCAAAAAAACAGGGTTTCAGTCTTCCCTTTACTCCTTTTTAACAGAGCAAACTTAGGAAGTCTTTCATCTCTCTCAGCCCCACCTTCCAGTGCTTCAGTGGGAAAGTAATGGTTGTTAAAATTCTGAAAATTCTAAAATTCTGAAATAGTCCCTTCTAGTTCTCCTCCACTTCCCTACAATCCACTAACCAAAGAGTTAATACTGTATGTAGCAGGAGTTCTCAAAGATTCAGCACCAGCCTCCATTCTGATTGGTCAGTGACCCTGGTATATGGGTTGTTAATATGTGAAATGGGCAATATAATTTGTAACTTCTCACTCTTCCAAGACTGTTGTTAGACTTAAACCATGAATAATGTAATGCATTTCAAATGCAGGTGTAATTATCATGATTTTCCTGTGCTGCTTCTGGCCTCTCTGGTCCTCAGTAGCGCTAAGTACAGGACACTGCCCATAGAAAGCTTTTAGAACATGGTACCAGCATTCCAACCGACCTCTCTTGGGGACAGCTGGCCGGATGAAGTAGGGGAGCTGCCTCATGGCCCCTCGTAGCTCCTGCTTCAGTGCCAGGACATATTCTCCTTCCTCTCCTGAGGGTAGAGGGACTGGGCGGAATTCCAAGGGCTAAGGAGGCATGGGGTAGTGGTCAGTTCAGGGAAAAATGCCAAATGCCAGTCCGGGAGGGTCTCTCACCACTGAACACAAGGTCAAAAGAGAACTAGAGGATGGACAGAACATTCTCGAAGCTAGGGAGCTGGAAATGTGAGAAGTAATGGTGGACACCTTCTCATCCCATGTGAATTGGGAGTACGGAAACAGGGAGGGGTTAGATGAGGATGGTATTATGATGGCCCAGGAGGAAGCCAGGATCACATAGTCAGCCAGGGGCACATGGGAATCTTGGGAAGAGAGAAAAAACACTCACAGGGAAGAGTGGAGAAGGTTGCAGGGTGGGTGGGGGCAAAGCATCTCCCTTCCCAATGCCCACGGCCTCCATGTTGAAGGTCAACTGGCCTCGGCCACGACCCCGGCCCCCACCCCGGCTGGCCATGGTGGAGGGGGCCTGGGTATTCAGAGGTGCAATGAGAGAAACCTGATAAAGATAAAAACAAAGACAAAAAGAAGTACAATTGAATGCATAGGAAGCCAAGGAGGTACAAAACACTTAGTCTTCTCTCCTTGGGACATGAAAAACCAGGATCATTCGACAGATTTTGACTGAGAAGGCACAGTGCCAGGCAGGGCATTAGTTGCTAGCAATATAAACATGGATGAGACATGGTACCAAAGGATAGGTAACTGCAAGACAATATAACTGCGGCACATGGAAGACAGTGATTAGCCCCTTGGATAAAAATTTCCCTACATCTCTAAGATAATATGATGTTTATCACCATCTGCATTTCCACATACGACCTTTGATTTGTTTCTCTCCTTGGCCTTCCAAACCCAATCAGGGTCCAATTCAATCCAATGCAACACATTTCAGCAAAACATTTATTAAGCATCTGCCATGAAAAATGTAGATGCTAGGCACTGTGGGGCCACAGGGATGAGTCTCACTGTCAACCAGTGGGGGAAAGTGACATTATTACAGCCAAAGTGATCTTTTCAAACACCACTTAGAAGCACAGAATCTTAGAATTGGAAGGACCTTAGAATGTTAGAGGTCATCTAGTCCCAACCTCCTCCTAATGCAAGACTCCACTCCACAGTTGTTAGTCCTTCAGCTTCTGTTGGCATTTTCCTAAAGACAGGGTACCCATTCTCCCCTAAGACAGCCCATTCCACTGGGGTCAACCCTGAAGACTGGAAAGCCTCCTTGTACTGAACTGAATTCTGCCTCTTGTCACCAATCCTGATGGGCCAATCAGAGGTAGTTAGAATGGCACTAAAGTCACCAAAGGGAAATGAAATTTGAAAGAAACACCCCAGTATCAATGAGCACACTAGTGTCCAAATCTTGGTTTTTAATATCATTCTCTAATAAAAGGAACCAAGGCTCCTTGGAGAAATGGCTGACTTTAGGACTGAGATAAGAATTATACAAAATGAGCTGGCCTAACTTCTAGTGCCAGAAAGTAAGGAAGTGCTAAAAAAAATAAAATAAAAATCCACCTAACATTGATAGGGGTCTGTGGTATGTCAAAGGAGCACACGAGCCAGCTGAAAGAGCTCTCAAGTCTGAGAAGCTCAGCCAAGAGGTACCTAAGGAAACATTACAAGTAAATGTAATACGGGATCCTGGATGGGATCGTGGAACAGGAAAAGGGCATTAGATAAAAACTAAGGAAAACTGAACCAAGTACATAGGGTACTTAATAATGTATCAATATTGGTTCCTTAACTATAACAAATGTAACATTCTAATATAAAATGTTAATAATAGGGGAAACTTTGTGCTACGTGTATATGGGAACTCTGTACTATCTGCTCAATTTTTCTGTACATCTAAAACTGTTCTAAGAGATAGTCTATTAATTTTTTTAAAATGAAACTTTAATAGCAACTTGATGTGGGCAGCCAATTCAGCACCCAGCAGTCAGCCTAGTGGCACGGTCCCTGGGCCTTCAGTACATGTCGCGGTGACCGTTCCGCAAGGCGGAGCGTCGAGTGGTGCTTATGACTCCTGCCTAAAAGGAATTTGTTTCTTATGCTGTTTCTTATATTCTTACTGCCTCTTTTTCTCATTTGGTGTCTTTTGGGCTCTGTGGTGGTGGAATGCTCCCACACCTAGCTACATTAATGAGCCAGCGGCTTACCCTGCATTAGCGTCAGCGTAGTGAAAATGCCTGCTCCTTTCTTAGAAGACAGTAGGTCACCCTTTCTGCTCAAAACCCCCCTTCCCAAGCTTTGAAAGAGTTAGCTAGAAGAAATAAAAAGGTAATTATTAACAGACTCTAAAACATGAACACAAAAAATAGTTACAGGTTGCTTGGTACTAAATAATAGGAACTGTCATGCCTGTGCCCGAACACTGTGTCTTGCTACGCTTCAAGGAATCTGTCCCTGCAAACCCATTGATCACTGTGTAAGAATAAACAATGTCTGAAATTTAGCCAAACTATTCTAGTATTGTATGCCTAAATGCTAGTGCGTATGTTACAGGAAATTATAAAAATAAAGCTCTGATGCTCTGCTTGGTCGGAGATTCCATCTTCGTACCCGGACACGACAAGGTGTCTGTCTCGTTTTTTCGCCGACTCCAGCACCCCTATCAGGACCCTGACCGTTGCTGGGGGTTAGGCCAGCCCTCGGCAACTTGAAGTTCACAAAACATTAGTTTGTGAAAAAAAGATTAAAAATCAATATAAGGCAATCTATTTTGTCAAACAACACACACACAAACACACACATATATGCTTAAATATGAATAAAAGTGTTTTCTTGAAGGATATACACCAAAAATTAACATTGGTTAATTTGAGACAGAATTTTTATTTTACTTTTGTTGTTTGCTTATGTGTATTTTAAGGTGGTTCTTTTTCCAACACTGAATGGATACTGCTCTTGTAGTAAGAAAAAAACAGTAATTTTAATTTTAAAAATACAGGAATGGAATAGTGGATGAGATAGTAATAATCTGTAGCAGGAAGGAGAGGGTAGAAAAATGTCTCTCTGAGGAATTTGAAAAGCTTGAAATTCAGCCGCAATGAAAAATGTGAGGAAAAAATGACTATTAGTTAACAGATTAAATTGTGATCTGTTTGAAAAGGACATATTAGAAAAGGAAGGCTGTCTCACTGAGACTAGCGAAAGAGTAAGAATTTGTCACCATGCCTTCAGCCCCTTTCAAGATAAAGAACACTCTAGCCAGCTGGCTTACGTGTTTTTCTACTTGACACAGTTCTAGCTGTGGAAATTGGGAGTTTTGTTTTTTTTCCTATTTTTAAAATTATTTATTTATTTAAACAGCTTTATTCACACACCATACAATTCATTCCTAGTGTACAATCAATGGCTCTTGGTATAATCACATTGTTATTCATTCATCACCACAATCAATTTGAGAACATTCTCATTGCTATTATGTCTCTTTTTATACTTACAAATTCTTCCTTGTGATCACACATGTCTTCTTAATGTCCTTTATCTCTTTATGCATGGGGGAGTTGTTTTGATTGTATAGCAGTGAGGAGTCAAGAAAAGGCCATGAGTTTTGAGAGGATACAAATCTAATTTCATCTCCACTTACTAACCAAGTGACCCCCAAGGAGGCAGAGCCAAAAAAAAAGACAAAAATTTATTTTATCAGTCAGTGGTTGAGAACTATAAATGACTTCTACTCCAAACAGGTAAGGAACCTACAATGAGTCTCTGCTATTTAAGATTGTGACTGGGTCTAAATTATTGAGGATATTTAAGGTCTCCCATAATCTGGTCCCAATTTCCTGCTCCTTCACACCAGCTGCCCCCGGTGTGCAACCCTGCACTAGCTCTTTCCCCCCCAAATAACACCACCATCTTATACACGTTATACTCATTCCCAATTACGCATACCTGTGTATCGTGATGTAATTTGAAAAGTTATCTCAAATTTAAGGAAGGTAGTACAGTCTAGTGGTTAAGAACATGGATTTGAATCCCAGTTCCATCATTCCCTTTCTATGTGACCTTTGGCAAGTTTTTAAATATCTCTAAACCGATTGCCTCACCTGTAAAATGGGAATAATAATAATAATACCACCTTAATTCATTCGACAAATGTGTATTAAATGTGTTAAATGTGTACCAGGCACTGTTCTAGGTGCTAGAGATACCAATGAGCAAAACAGGTTAAAAAACAAAAAAAAACAAAAACAAAAAAAAACTACTGCACCCATGTAGTTTAAAAGGAGTTTAGAGTCTAGTGGAGTCATCAGTACACAAATGAGATTTCAAGCCATGAGACTAGATGAGCTCCCCAAAGGAGTGAATGTGGACAAGAAAAGAAGAGATCTAAGAACTGAGCCTTGGGGCACTCTGATGTTTAGAGTTTGCATATTTGTAATAAATAAGGCACAAGAGTTAACACTGATAATATTAGGAACTCTTGGAGATCCAAATGAAAAAAAAACACCACAATAGAAAAAAAAAATGGGCAAGACATGAACAGGCAGTTAACAAGGGAATGGCCAATAAAACCATTCTTGACCTATTAAATTGACAAAGATTTAAATAATAATCATGCTATCATGAGTTTTTTGAGATGAGCACTCTCATACCTCACTAGAAAGACTACAATCAGATATAATCTTGCAGGGGAGTAATTTGACAACTTGACTCAATAACCTTTTAAATGTTTATATTTTTAATCCAGTGATGCTACCTTAAAAATCTAAAGAAACCATCAGATATATAGTCAGAGTTATAGGTACAAGGATGTTCATCAAAGAGTTATTGATGGTAACAAAAATTCTGAAACCTAAATGGTCCAATGATGAAAGAATGATTAAAAAAATCAAATATCCATTGTAGACTATTATGTAGCCATAAAATCATGACTTCAAAAAAGGGGAGAAAATGGTGTAAAATTGTATTACAGAATGACCCCACATCTAATGTATTATTCATCTACACATACAGAGAAAAGAAACTGAAACGAAATACATTAAAATATTAGTCACAGTTATCACTACACACAGTCATGGAATTACAGGTATTTTTCTTTACGCCTTTATGCATTTCCAAATTTTCTACATAAATGTATATTACATCTATAATCAGAAAACAAAAAGCATTGTTTTTAAGAATGCCATCATTAGGACATATCTCCTTCTTTTCCAGTGGAAATGTGTAATGCATTTCATTGAGTGATATTTTTCTTGTTCAGAATATTTGTTGGATATTGACTGAAGAACAAATACCCAAAAATGTTATCACCTACAAAATTAGGGAATTTTCTTACTAAGGATGTTTAAATAGAGGCTAGATAATTTACAAAATATGATGTATTGGAGAAAGGATTCATGCTTAGAATAGAGGATTCACTATGATGGCCACTGTCTACCAGCATATCTGACATATACTGGGTGCTCAATAAATATTTGGTTGGGTGAAAGAATGAATATACATGATTTCTTAGGGTCCTTCTAAACTTGAGATCTTGTGATTCATAAGGCATGCTCTCACTATTCCAGACCTCTTTGGTCTCTCCCATCTCTTGATTATGGGAGCAATTATATCATGAACCACTAATTTAAGGGCACTTGATTATATTCTATATGGTCTTTTATTGTTCCCTAATTACATTATTACTTTAAAACCTCCTCCCTAACAAGAGTGCTAGTTCCAGGAATTCAATTCCATTCAGTAACCCTTATTGGGCACTAGGTATTACAGACTAGTACACGCCCTCCAAAACTTTATAGTCCAGGGATAGAAATACTAAGAGAGAGAGTGCGCGCACTGTCTCCTAACAGAGATATGCATGTTGTGCTATCAGAAGTCACACGGGGAGGGGAACAATTAATTCTGCAAGAAGGGGAGTCTAAAAAAGCTATAGGCAGGGGGTAGTACTTCAGCTGAGCCTGGCTAGATAAACAGGAGTTTGTGAGACTCTGAGAAAGGGATATAACATTAATAGTTCGGGAGAAGGTTAACGCCATGGCAGAATAGCCAGAGGTGCAAGAGTGAACCTTTAGCACTTTCTCGTTTAATATCTCTTCCCTTGCGGGAAAGAAAGTACGGTCCACTGGCATATAATCAATATGGCAGTGGGAGCCTAGGGGACGAAGGGAAGGGAGCCGAAGGGGACGGATCCAACAGGCTGCCGGAAAGGTTCCCTGTTTCGCAGCCCAGCCGGGGTCGGAGAAGTGTGGGACGCGGTCAGAGCCTTACCTGCCGCCCCCCCCCCCCCCCCCACACACACACACACACACGGAGCCCACGCCGAGGCCAACCTGAAATTCGCTTGTCGTCCTCGGGCCCACGCAGGTCTAGGCCCGCCTCCCAGTTCTCCCCATTGGTGGGTTCTCCCGGCCAATCTCAGAGAAGTCGAAGAGGGATGCCCGCCCACTTGAAGCCTGGGAGGGGAAGCAGCGAGGGAGCAACTACCCGGAACCCAGCTAGCCCGAACCGAAACGCAGGAAGAGAGAGATGGGGTCGCAGAATCAACCAGGGGTCAGTTGTTTCCGATCTCACCCCAGATGAAGGAGCCCTGGCTAACGAGAATTCACAGAGGGACTCCTAGACGAGGTCGCACAGAGAGGTCAAACGATGAGAGCCCCTACAGAGAAATGAACTTCTATGAAGCCTGCTCCTTCGGGATCAGTCTTTTTGTGACTATCCTCACAGCTTGGCCTCTCCTGCATTACTCCAACCTTCCCTTCAAATCCTACACTGCCCCCTCTAGCACCACCAATGGCTACTTCTTTCCTAAAAATATTCTTCTGTGGTTTGCTGCCTGTGTGTTAGAACAAGGATTGGGGAGGAAGGACAGGACCCCGGTATTTTCCGCATTTTGCCCTGCTTTCCTGCTCCTCTCAGTCCTAGATGAAGGTGGGCAGCATAGGACGGGGAGCCCTACTTTCACAGAGCACAGAACCAGAGGGAAGTAGTTCACAAGGAAGATAAAATCTAGGAAGATAAAATCTGTTTAGTCAAGAAGAATTTCCCAGATGTCAGAGGAAACAGCCCTGGGAGTGAAGTCTCTGGACTAGCAAGATGTAGGTTCAGTGCTAAGTGCCAGTCTTTGGAAAGGAATAGAAACATAGCTATAAGGCTTTGGAGAACTTGTGTCACCTTACTAAGTCTTAGTTTCCTCATCTGTAACAAGAAACTAATAATTCCTACCTTAAAGAATAGTTGTGAGAATTGGAGATAATATATGTAAAGCACTTGGCACATAGTTTGTGTTCAGTAAATGATAACTAGTAAATGGGTAGTTTTTCTGCAAATATTTCTCTCTC
This sequence comes from Choloepus didactylus, assembly GCF_015220235.1. Taxonomy (NCBI): domain Eukaryota; kingdom Metazoa; phylum Chordata; class Mammalia; order Pilosa; family Megalonychidae; genus Choloepus; species Choloepus didactylus. Next base: position 117,471,914 of record NC_051308.1, read on the forward strand.
TCCCCCTTCCCCAGGCACATTATTTTAGTATCTTGTGTCCAGTGGCCTCCAGCCTCTGAAATATCTCCGTATCTCAGATGAGCTTTCCAAATCCTTAGGATTTTTTCCCTCATCCCTGAATTCTCCTGGTGCCTCAAGCTGGACACAAACTCATTCCTAAAATGTGCAGATGGAAGCTATGGTAACCATGGAGATAGGGCAGGTGGCAAGGAGAGGCAGAGACAGACAGTGAGAGATACTGATAAAGACATAGGAAGAGAGAAGACAGAGAAGGAGTGATTCAGACTGAGACCTTCTAGCAAGACGGGAAAAATGAGTCTAAGCTAACAAGGTTAGCTCTTCTCTCAGCCCCTTTTCTATATCCACCCCTCATCTCCCACCACCACCATCCCCCCCCCCACCAGGATACGAAATCAGACATCTGGGAATGACCCTTGTTCTATCTAAAAATTACTCCAGATATTCGCCCTTCCCATACTAAGAGTTGTTCTCAAGGGAACTGGGGCCCAAGATTATCTGTGATGTGTGTTCCGTTGGGGGTGGGGGGCGGGTGTTGGAAATGTACTACTGTGTCTTGCACCTGGCTGGACCGTGCTCTCCCTGACATTTAAGTTAGAAGAAGGCAGCCAGATGTTTTGCTCCTCTCTGCACAGTATGGACGCCGGCTATGGACCCCAGTCGGCTCTTTCCAAACCTCTGCGCTGTATGCTATGTGCAGTGTACGGCAGGTCAGGTCTGGCGCACAGGCGCGCATAAACACACCAACGCGGAGAATGGAGATCTGCTGAAGCTCAGCGAGGAATCGGGATGGTGGGTCCGGGTCTGGGTTCGCAGAGGAGTCCTTTAAGGAACACCTAGGTTTGTTGGGGCTGAGAGGAGGGCGACTGGAAAAGGGAAGTCAGGATTAGAGCCTCTAGGTTTTGAGGGTTTATGGGTGCACCGGTAAGGGAACGGCTTGGTGCCGGACGCCCCCACCCGCAGAGACGATGCTATAAATAGCAAGGCAGAGCTCCGCCCCCCTCCCCCCAGCTTCTCTTCTCCCGAGCCGGCGCTGTGCCCGGGGCGCACAGGGAGGAGGGACCAGGAGCCGGCGCCGGGGCAGATACTGACACCAAGGGAATCCGGGTACCCCCCTCCACGCCATGTGGGCCCCCGAGAACCCGGCTCCCCCACCCCTGCTGCCCTGTGGCCCCGGCCTCAGTCCTAGCCTGGCGGAGATTCTGCGGACATTCAGGTATCTATTTGGGCGCACAGCCTGGGAGGGAAATGAGCAAGGAGTGATGGGGAACATACCAGCAGGGGCAAAAGAAACCCCCTATTCTCCCCCACCCGTTTTAGGTCCCAAACGCAAGCTGTTTCCTTCCCCCCACTCAATATCTGGGGCTGTGGCCACCTAAAAGAGGTTAGGAATGTGTGAATGTATGGGTGCATGTGTGTGGGTGGGTGGCGTTCAGCATCCTAGAAAGGGGGATTCCAAGTGCGGATAAGAAAAGGGGGATGCTGGAAAGGTCTGATAAGCCTTGGGGTGAGGGTGGGGGTGCGGATATCCCCGCGCGTGCACGTACGCAATTACACGCGTGCTCGTCCTTCAGTGCGGGTGCACCCTTCCCACCTCCTCAGGCATGCGCTAGCGGGGAAGGGGCGGCTCAGAGGCATGAGTTAGAGGAAGGACAGTATGGCTGTGGAGATCTCCCCCGCCCCACGCCCGGGTCCTTGCATCTGTACCTCAGTTTCCCTGCCTGAATCCATCAATAAGGTCTCTCTTTCTCGCAGGGATCGGCTTCACCGCTGAACCCTCGGGCCTCTGCCAGCCATCACCCTCTTGTCCCTACCCATCCTCGGCAGATCCCAGTCCCGGCTCCATCGGTACCCTCGCCTCAGCCGCAGCTATGCTGCATACCGAGGGCCACGCTCTTCTTCGGGCCGTGGGTCAGGGTAAGCTACGCTTAGCCCGTTTGCTTCTGGAGGGGGGCGCCTATGTGAATGAGGGTGATGCCCAGGGAGAGACTGCGCTAATGGCTGCCTGTCGGGCCCGCTACGACGACCCCCAGAACAAGGCGCGTATGGTACGCTACCTCTTGGAGCAAGGCGCGGACCCCAACATTGCAGACCGCCTGGGGCGCACCGCGCTCATGCACGCTTGCGCCGGGGGTGGGGGCGCCGCCGTTGCCTCGCTGCTCCTGGCCCATGGCGCAGACCCCTCCGTCCGAGATCACGCTGGCGCCTCGGCACTTGTCCACGCCCTGGACCGCGGGGACCGCGAGACCCTTGCCACGCTGCTGGACGCCTGTAAGGCCAAGGGTACGGAGGTCATCATTATCACCACCGACACCTCGCCCTCGGGTACCAAGAAGACCCGGCAATATCTGAATTCCCCACCGTCTCCAGGGGTGGAGGACCCCGCCCCCGCTCCCCCAAGCCCAGGGGTCTGCACATCGCCTTCGGAAATCCAACTGCAGACTGCAGCAGGAGGGCGGGGGGTGTTATCCCCTCGTACCCAGGAGGAGGAGGAGAAGCGGGACGTATTTGAATTCCCTCTTCCCAAGCCCCCCGATGACCCCTCCCCTTCTGAGCCACTCCCCAAACCACCCCGTCACCCCCCAAAACCACTCAAAAGGCTCAACTCCGAGCCTTGGGGCCTAGTGGCCCCTCCTCAACCGGTCCCTCCAGCCGAGGGGCGGCCGGGGACCGAGCGCCTGACAGCAGAATTCAACGGCCTGACCCTGACTGGTCGACCCCGTCTTTCCCGACGTCACAGCACAGAAGGCCCAGAGGACCCGCCTCCGTGGGCGGAGAAAGTGACGGGCGTAGGGCCCCTCTCTCGTCGAAACACTGCTCCCGAGGCTCAGGAATCTGGCCCCCCTTCAGGGCTGAGGCAAAAACTGAGCCGCATGGAGCCGGTGGAGCTCGACAGCCCCGGACATCTTTGCCCTGACTCGCCAGAGTCCAGCCGCCTGTCCCTGGAGCGTCGCAGATACAGCGCCTCCCCGCTGACCCTCCCTCCAGCCGGCTCCGCTCCCTCCCCGCGCCAGTCCCAGGAGAGTCTGCCTGGAGCTGTATCTCCCCTGAGTGGACGGAGGCGAAATCCTGGGCTGCTGGAGCGGAGGGGCTCGGGGACGTTGCTTTTGGACCACATTGCGCAAACTCGGCCTGGCTTCCTACCCCCGCTCAACGTTAGCCCCCACCCTCCCATTCCCGACATTCGTCCCCAAGCCGGCGGTCGGGCGCCTTCGCTGCCCGCTCCACCCCAAGCAGGGGTGCCAGGCTCTCCCAGGACCAAACGCAAATTGGTGAGGCGCCACTCTATGCAAACTGAGCAGATCCGCCTGCTAGGGGGCTTCCAGAGTCTAGGTGGGCCAGGGGAGCCAGGGCGCTGAGAGAAGTGAGAGGAGCCAGGAGGGTGGGGATCAGCGCCTTGATGAGGCAGATGGGGGAACCAGCTTACAAACATATCATAGACATAGGGGTCACTTGCATGTGCTCATGGGCACGGTGCACGCACACATGGGTAAACATGTGTCCAAAAGCACAGTACTCTTATTTGTAGGGAAGAGTAAGTACTCTATTTACTGGTCATATAGATCCATGCATTCATGCCCTGGTCACTTCACACACATATGGGATTACTTGTGTGCCCAGAGGCATGGCACACCAATAAACACACAGGGCCACTTGTGCTAGGGCTCCAAAGGGGCCCCAAACTCACTTGCATTTGTCAGAAACAGTAGGGAACCCCCGCTAATGGGTAGTCCCTGATCTCTTTGCCCTCCTACTGAAAATTTCCCCTAAATGGCAATCCCTTGCTTTCCACATGTGCCCTGTAACACAGACTCCATCATGATTTTGCACATGCTATCTTCTTCTTGATTGTCCCACCCTGTTCTGCAGGCCTTGCTTTTCCAGGCTGGGCTCTGTGTTCATACACTGCTTCCAGCCCATCGACTTTTCAGGATATCTTCTTCACTCTTCTTGGGGGTTTCCTGCATTAACTCCCAGCTTCAGTTCTGCTGCAGCTCTTCCTGCTCTCAGCTTCCTTTCTCAACTTCACGCTTTTTATTCCCACCCTGTTCCCCCAACTAATACATTACAGCAGGTTGTCTCATTTTCCCAAAGGGCAGGTCATGGGCCCTAAGCTGCTCTTCTATTTTGTCTGAGCTTATGAACACCCCTACAGGTAGAAGTGGGGAGTAATCCTAAATCAATCCTCTCTCCACTTGACATATCAAATAAAAGTGTTCAGAAGTCTCTGTTTTGTCACTCTTCTGCCTGGGGTTGGGAGTATGGGGAAAGAGAAATGGTGGGGAGGGAGGGTGATGCTGAGAAAAGCTGTAATGATCCAGGAGATACTTAGAGATTCCAGGCACCTTCTTTCCAGGAGACCAATCAAACAACTGTGGTTGTAGAAGAAAAGGTAAGTGTTCTGAAGGTTTTAAGGCATTTGACTTTCCCCCCAGTCTCCCCTATGTCCATCCTCAAACTCTTAGATTCCTACATATCTGCCCTCAATAGATTTTTCCCAATAGATTAAATGTTCCTCTTCCAAGTTTCCTATTTCTTGATCATTCAGTGTTTTTCCTTGGGGTATATCTCATTCATTTTCTTCTACTTCTGGCCTCTATTTCTCCATCTTTGTAGGGCACAGAGAGAAAGAGAATGGGGCGGGGGACAAGGAGAGTAGTAGTTAGCATAATCTCACCTATGTAATCATGGCATGGTCAATTGACAAGGGGTGTGTAGTGTGTGTATAAGAGTAATCAGAAGGAACCCAGCCTGCCGGGTTCTCTGAACAGTGACTTTCCTAATCTACCCCCTGGACCTCTCAGTTTGCTGGGTTTTCACATAAATTCTAATTCTTCTTCACTCTAATGGGAGGTAAAGGGAGTTGCCCATTCTACTCTTTCTTACTCCCTCCTCCAATTTAGAATAGGTTATATGAGAAAGTTACCCAACAGTGCGATATAGTGAAAAGATCAAAATACTGGGGGTCAGAAGACCTATGTTTGAACCCCCCTTTGCCATTTCCTAGCTATTTAATTTTGGGTAATATATCTAGCCTCTCTGAACCTCAGTTTCCTTATCCATAAATTAAAATTTCGTGATCGTGATTATTAAATAAAACAATGCAGTAAAGCACATTGCATAATGCCTGACATAGAATAAGTATATGCTCATTAAGTGTCAGTATCTTTCCTTGCTTTGACTCTACCATAAATTGCATGGGATACTAGACATCATTTATCTGAGCCACAGTTCTTCATCTACATCTACAAAATGAAGTGGTCGGACAAATAATCTTTAAGAATCCTCTCACTCTGTCTACAATTCTCCCCAGCCTTACTGTATCGAGTCCTATTTTTTCTCTAAGCTCCGCCCCAGGGATCTGGCCCGTTTTCTTGTACTCACCACAGGATTCCCGAAGACGCGCCCAAGCTATGCTTCTCCCTTATAGAGGATACTGCTTTTTCTCTTTGCAATTGGTTGCGCAGAACCTCCGCCTTCCTCAATAATTTGCCTATGGCGGAGCTCGAGCCCGCCAGCTCCCGCCCCCTCTCTGATGATTGGCATAGGACCTGACTTGTCCCTGCTTCCGCTTGACTGACTGCTGGGCCCGGCACCGCCCTCAGTTCCCGGGCGCTAGCTAGCGGGGGTGGCTGGGACCGTTAGATCGCCAGGCTGGCAGACTCCGGGCCGCTACTCCATCGGTGGCCGGGATGGAGACGATGCGAGCCCAACGCCTGCAGCCTGGAGTGGGCGCGGGAGGGAGGGGCACTCTGCGAGCTCTGCGGCCTGGAGTGACGGGGGCCGCGGCTGCCGCCGCCACACCCCCAGCAGGCCCCCCACCGGCCCCACCGCCCCCCGCCCCGCCCCCTCCGCCGCTGCTTCTGTCGGGGGCCTCCGGGCTGCCCCTGCCCCCCGGCGCCGCCGGCAGCCCGGTGGTGCTGCGGGAGGCTGTAGAGGCCGTGGTGAGGAGCTTCGCCAAGCACACTCAGGGCTATGGCCGAGGTGAGTCTGCGGGTCTGGCCTCTTGCGGGACGCCCTCTGTAAAAGAGCCTCGCTCCCCCAGTCCGTCAGTTCGCTTTTCCTGGCGCGGAGCCCTCACTTGCATTTCCTTTGAGGGAGTTTCTTTCTGGGCTACAAGCACAGATTCATACACACGTTAAGCCTTCCACCACCACCACTTTACTGAGTTACTACTATATTTTCCAGAGACCCCTGTATTCAGACACAACCATCTTTTCTTCCCTACCTTTTCTCCATCAGAAGTGGAATTTCTTCTGTAAGTTAATGTCTTAACATCTCTCTACCTTTGAGAACCGGTTCGCATTGTTGTGGGTCCTTAACCTTTATTTTAGATCCAAGACCTTTCTCAGTCTGCCGTCTCAATCAGTCGTCTGTAAGCTCAGCAATTCCCCGGGGTTCCCCTGTTCATTTAACCTTGTCTCCTTAACCTTGACTTTTTGATTCTTTTCTTACTTCACTCTGAAATTTCCAATACAACTTCAGTTTTGCTGGAGAATTAGATAACCGTTGCGTCTCCACAAATCACAATAATTGCACCTTTAAATCTGCCATTGAGCCCACACTAGCTTCCTGCGACTTGGTACCTCACTTCAGTGTCTTTTGTAGTATGGAGACTCACGACCCTGGTCTGGCTGGCTGGCTCTGTGTTCCTGGCTCTTGCCCAGGAACTGAGGATAAATCCCAAGCCTTGGTTCTCTGAATGTTAAATTCTGTGGAAATGAGCCAGGCAGAAACCCTTTTTCCATTAGAAATCTTCGTCTTAAAGATGCCTAATTTCTAGGGTTTCTGGGAAGGGGGGTGTGAGGATATTCTTTGTTGTTTTTGTTTAGCCAGTGTAGAATTTCCTTCTGAGTTCAAGTTCCAGATTTAGTTTAACAAGGAATATATAGTGAGGGGTGTTGAAGGCAGAATGTAGGTCTGGAATTTTGAAACATCACTTCTGTCTACTTGGCCAGGAAATGACAATATCTTTAACTTTCTAGTTTAACAATAATACAGAGAGAGATTGCAGGGCTTTCCTTAGATGGTAATCACTTGTTTTGTTTGAGAAAGTGCAGTGAAAAGAGCACACACAGGTTTTGGAGTCAGACAGGTCTGGATTAAATCCCAGATGAAATCATTGTCACTTGCTATATTCCTGGTGAAGTGACTTAATTTTACTGAGCTACATTTTCTTTAACGGTTATGATTTAGATTAAATGACACATAATGGGTACTTACTAAATGATAACTGTTATTAGTATCTCAAAAGTATTGGTTTATATATTCTTGGGAAGAACATATCTCATTTTCTCCCACTCTAAATCCTGACAGTGGTAAACTCAAAAATTTCTATGAAAACAGATTTTTTAGATCCATTTTGCTATTTGTGTATCCAATGGTTCATTTATGATCAGTTTCCCTTCATTCTTCATGTATTCTGAATTCCTACGATGAGGCAGACACACAGCTAGGTTCTGGGGATGCAAATGAATGTGATTTCAAAACTCATTATGAGGGGATATAGTTATTTTTCCATTTTAATTCCTAGGTTTAACAGGGCTATGTGATGGAACTGCCATCCACTATTGTCCTTTAGCTCTAGAGTTAGAGACCATAGGAAGGTCTTTGCCTCTGGGCACTGGCATGGCCAGGACTGGCAATCCTTAAATCTGACAACCTCCTCTGGGAAAGTTACAGGAGTTGATTAAAATTCCAGAATGTATCTTTTCTTGTTTGTGTTACCTGGAAAGCTTCTAATCTGGACTCCTGTGAAAACTTTTTTCATTTCCCTAGAAAGGATAGGGAACAAGGGAAGTGTGCTGACAAAGAGCAATCAGACAGACTTTAGACCCTGTGGTGATTCTCTCGTCCAACCTCCCCACCTCCCACCACAGGCCTTCTCATAATTCTTGAGTTTCTCATTTCCAGTCTGGATATCCAGCCAGTACTTTGGGAGAGTTTGGCAGATAGTTCAATTTCAGGCAAGCAGAATCTATGCTGATTTGGCTCAGAAGTCCTTCACCACATGGAATCACTTATTCTGCTTCGATTAATAGGCAAAGCTGCCTTTGGCATGTACCCACATACCCATGTGACTGATGGCATATGGCATTTGGCATTTGGGGGCTGGCTCTGTTCTGAATACAACTTACTTTGGCCATTGCCCAGACCATTTCCTGGACCAGCAATGCTTTCCGTCACCATCTTCAATGCATATCCTTCATCTTCTCCACAGCTGCTTCAAATTCACCCTTTCTAGTTATGGTCTTTAGATTTACTGTCATTTGTCTAGGATCTCAGCATTTATACAGAAACTCTTCTGGTATTTCAACTGTTTGCCCTTTTATTACCTACCCACCTTCCAAGACACACACACAGCTCAGTGTGCTATAGGATCTTGATCAACAATGGCTGTGTGATCTTGCTTAATCTCTTAAGATCCCATTGTTTCATTCATCTATTCATTTAACAAATATTTATTGATCATCAGATGCAGTGGTGAACAAGACAGATAATCAGTCTCTATTCTCATGTAGCTCATGGTCCACTTTGCAAAGCAAGTGTGAGGATTAATGGTGCAGTGAAGCAGGAGAGTGCAATAGAAAGAGGGTTAACTTTGAAGCCAGACAAACACTGATTTAAACCCTTGTTCTGCCACTGTGGCCTTATTCTTGTTTACTTTTCTATAAAATGGGCATTGTAATACCTGCCTTGATAGTTTTGTGTGGATTAAATGAGATAGTGAATATAAAGGACACAGTTCATAGTCGGTACTCAATGAATGGTTGTTATTATGCATCTGGAAGTGCTTTAAAGATTGTGCATATGATAGGTATTGTTAACATTATATTTCCTTTGCCTCCCTTTTCCACATGACATAAACCCCCTTCTTCTAATGTTTGACAGCTAGCAATCCCTTAACTAGCATAATTGACTGAATGGCCAAGCCACTTTCCTTGCTCTGTAACTGCTGCATTTCTCTCTTCAAACTTGTTTTTTTTTTATTGCTCTCCCTTTGCATTATAGTATGGCTTTATGATTGGAGATTGTGCCCAGCTACTTCTCTAGGTTGAACAAATGGCACTTGAATAGTATTTTCTGTTTCGTTGTTCTTTTTCCTCAGAATTACAGGCAGCTTTTCCTATAAGTGACTGTGGAGTTAAAGTGATTGGTCTGAATATTTCCAATTTTGGGAAATGTGTTATTTCCTGTAATAGTTTCCCATAGCAAATTGTCACAAACGGTGGCTTAAAACAACAGAAATTTATTCTCTCATAGTTTGGGAGGTCAGAAGTTTGAAATCAGTATTCAAGGGCTGAAATCAAGGTATCGGCAGGACCGTGCTTTCACCAGAGGCTCTAGAGGAGAATTTGTTCCTTTTCTCTTCCAGCTCCTTGTGGCTGCTGGTATTCCTTGGCTTGCAATTGCATCATTCCAATCTCTGTCTGTGGTCACAATGCCTTTTCCTCTATGTGTTTTTGCCCCCCCTCTTTAAGGACACTTCTGATTGCATTTAGAGCCCACCTGGATAATCGAGGATAATCTCATTTCAAGATCCTTAATTTAATCATATCTGGATAATCGAGGATAATCTCATTTCAAGATCCTTAATTTAATCATATAAGATTACATTCACAGGTTCAAAGGATTAGGACATGGACATTGGGAGCATCCCAAGGTCACAGTGCCACACAGTTCCTCTTCCAAAGAATCTATTCACTGTGAGTCTCCACTCTCCCTCCTTGTTGAATGAGTTACAATCTCTTGCTCCTCATGGATAGCTCTGAATTTGTGTAGTTATTTGAAGAGAGGGTCTGCATATTTATATTTATACTCTGGCATAGTGGTATTTGCTCTATCCAGGAGTTGCATATAGTTTGTAGATCTCTTTTTAAAATCTGCTCAGTGGTATCCATGAGCAAACAAAATAAAACATCATCAAGTACGGTGGCTTTTCTGTTATTTGTATTCAACAGGTCCCTAGCATGTAGCCAACCTTCTATATGGGATGGGTCTAGAAGAGAATCTTTGGGGAAAAAAAAGCATTTATTTTAAGTAGTATCAGGTAAATGTGGGTAGAAGTGCTGTGGAAGACTGATTTTTTGCTGCTTGGAAATACACTGAAAACCATATTGTAATTTTATGTTAATGGATATGCCTTCCCATTGAGCAAGAAATTGCTAGACTGGAGGAAACTTTTCTCAATGACTTGCACAGTTCTGTGCACTTAGTGAGTACTTAAATATTTATTGAAATAAATTTGAAACAAATACACAAGATGATAGAAGGCATGTAGCATAATTGGGTGATTCAGAGATACCTTCTAAAATTTGAAGTGTCAGATGAAATATTGTTAACCAGCTTCCCTATCTTGCATAATAATGTGAATTAAGACGGGCCAGCCTATTCTCACCCTCCTGGTATAAGCAGGAAGAACCTTCTCACTCGCCTCTCAATTTCATTATCTATTTATTATCTGTGTGTCTATGCTCCCCCACCACAAAATAGTATTTACTATGATGATGTAAAAATTTTGCTATAGTTCTATGTGTCCTTTTAATGTTTTTACTCTGGTAGATATATGATCTGTACACTTGTTTGAACCACTTAGACATTCATCTATTATTTTATCTCCTAAGGGCAAAACCTAAATTATTCTATTTTGTTGTAGTTCAACATCATGATTCAGGCAGTTAAATATTTCTCACTATCTTGGTCTTGTTTGTCCTTTTCAGCCAGCACCTGTCAGTGAGTTTCCAAAAGCAATTATAGTTATCAGATGTGTGTTTCAGTCATTCCCACCCTTCCACCTCACTGTTCTTTAACAAATCCTTAAGTAAATCATTATACCCGTGGTTCCTCAGTGAAAATCTGATAAAAAAAACTGTGCCGCCTCCAACACACACCACAAGTAGTCATATGCACACATACTCAAAATTTTACTTATGGTTTTAGGGGATTTTGTAGTCCTGCATGAAGCTCGATTATGGACTGGACATGGATTCTGGGTTAAGATTCCCAAATTGGGAATAACATGGGCATCGAGACATCTAGATTCATACACCAGCTCTGCGACTTGGAGCTAGTCCTTTCCTTAGTGTGAGTTGAACTAGTTGATCTTTAAATTCCCTTTCAGCTCTAAAAATGAATGAGCCTATAAGCATTTTCAAACACAGGTCACAATTTTTTTTTTCCTGACCACTTTCTCAAGTTTCCTTTTCCACCCTCCCATTTCTGAAATAAGACTTCAGATTTCTTTTAGCTTTGAGTAATCATTAAAAAATGACCCCTACACTCTGTACCAAGAGAAATATAACTGGATATAGAATGGACATATGCTTTTTAATAGAACCTTCCCCATTATAGTTGTCTCTTCCCCTTCCTCTTTATTCCAACATTCTCCCTGGGGTTTGCCTGTCAGGAGAGCTGTCACCCAGTACATTGTGTGAAATTGCCTCAAAGAAGGAACTGAGGCTGAAAAGACCTCAATGCAAAGAACAAAGATAACTCAGTTTTCCAGGCAGCAGTGATCTTTGAAAAGCCCCTGCCAAAACTAAGGGTGGGAAAGAGAAAGTTTCCTTTTTATGCTGTCTTTTGGTGGAAGAATGAACATTCTAACAAGTCAGTTAAATGTAGTTTATGCTGCTTTTCAAACCCTGGCTTGTACGTAGGATGCTTACTTCAGTTGCAGAGCCAGTGAGATAAATTTTATTATTGATCACTAGATTTTTGAACACTTTGCTAGCAGGGAAAGCTTATTATTCATCTTTGTATTCCTAATGTATAGCATATAGCCATGTACCTATTAAGTGCTCAAAGTTTTGCCTAATATGTATGCAGCAGCCATAAAAATGTACTGCTCAGATCTCCTGCTGCAGAAAGCATAACTACCTGCTAGCCTTAGATGCGGTCCTCTCTGGGTCCATCACCACTTTGCACTGAGTCCATACTTTCTGAAGGCTGCTCCCAGCAGTGACGAACACAGCAGGAGTACTAAGGCAGGCATAATCTGGTGAGATGTGGAACTCCTTTGGCTAGAGGACTTCCTGCTGGCCTGGCCAAGCCATTCTTGGAATGATGCTGCAGTTTGAGACTCCTGCCCCCAATGTCCCCCCTTCCACAGGTGCCCGACCTTCACTGTGGTCTGAAGTCTCTGCTTGCCTTCTCCTACTCCCTCCCCAGTAAATACCTTGCATATCTATCCCTTCTTGGTGTCTTCCTTCTTGGCAGACCTGAACTAAGGCAACATGAAAGAATGAATAAATGAGTCCTTGCTAGGATTAAGGAGAGTATCATGTTGCAAGATATTGGAGAGTATGTGTAATGATTTATTATTATAAAAACTATTTAAAATGTTTGGAACACTAGAGTCAGTGATCCTTTCCAAAGGCAAACCAACCTCATCCCTCTTTCCATTTAAAACCCTTCAATGAGATGATTGTATAAAAAGGTAGCTTATGAGGGGTGACAATGTGATTGGGAAAACCATATGGACCACACTCCCCTTTGTTCAGTGTATGGATGGATGAGTAGAAAAATGGGGAAAAAAAAACCAAACCAAACCAAAACAAAACACCCAGTGTTCTTTTTTACTTTAATTGTTCTTTTTCACTTTAATTTTTATTCTTATTATTTTTGTGTGTGTAGTAATGAAAATGTTCAAAAATTAATTTTGGTGATGAATGCACAACTATATAACGGTACTGTGAACAACTGAATGTACGCTTTGTATGACTGCATGGTATGTGAATATATCGCAATAAAAATGAATTTAAAAAAATAAAAAATAAATCAAACCCTTCAATGGCTTTCCATTACTCTTAGGATAAAGCCAATACTCCTTAACATGGTCTATAAGACCCTATATGATCTGATCCCTGCCTCCATTTAAAAAAAAAATTGTTGTGCAAACATGTATACAACATAATTCCGTTCCCTGCCTCCTTTTGTATCTTCATCTTACATTACATACCCCCTAATTCTCTCTATTCTAGCTATACTGGCCTTCTTTTAGTCCTTTTACTGACCATGTTCGCTGCTGCCAAAGAGCCTTTACACAAACTGTTCCCTCTGCTCAGAGTACTATTCCGTTACCTCTTTGCCTAGTGAATTCCTAGTTATTCTTCACATCTGTGCTTAAATATCACCTCCTCAGGGTAGCTTTCATTGCCCTTCCTAACTAAGTCAGATGCTCTCACAACATTTCACACCATCTACCACGCCTTTATAAAACTTGTCACAATTGCAATTTTATATTTGTTTGAGATTATTTGATTGGCATTTCTCTTCCGTTCTTGACTGAAGCTACATAAAGAAAGGAACCATGTGTGGTTTTGCTCACTATTGTAGCCTAACATCCAGCACAGAGTCTAGCACAGAGTAGGTGTTCAGTGCCTATTTGTGGAATGATTGAGTCCTAGTATTGGGGGATAGGGAAGAAGTGTTCCTGAGTACAGTGTTGGTTCTAGAGTTTGATTTTGTCCTACTTAAAACTAAAAAGTTAGCCAGTTACATTGATGCTGGCAGAAGTCACAATACTTCTGGGTCAGAGAAAAAGGACATTATTCTCACAGAACAGCAAATGTGCATCATGTTTGCTTACATCAGTTCCTTTGGCCTCCCAAGTCCAGTGGATGGCTCAGATGAATGCCTTCAAAAAACCATGGGTTACATTACAGGAGAGGAACATTGAGATTGGGGAACCCGCCAGTTTATAGTAAGCAAAGGGAGACATTATTTCATCCCTCAATTTTTTTTTCTGCAAATACAAGAAATGGTCTGGGTAAAGAGCAGCCAGAACCTTGCGTTCTTGGCATATCCATGAAGATGTGAAGGAATACAAGAGATCCGTGGAGTATTTCCCAATGTACAGTTGCTCCAAAAATTATTTATACCCAGTAAAGCCTCAGAGGAGAAGCTCTCTCTCATAATATACACTGGTGGTGACCAGGATAAAAAAGGAATCTGGTCCATGATTTGCTCACTAGAAACACAGGCTGGAGAATGGCTAATAGGGCCATATTTTCCTTGAGAGGCAGTATTGCATAATGGTTAAGAACATTGACTCTGGAACCAAGACTGCCTGGGTTTGAATTCTAGCTCTGCTACTTTCTAGCCGTTATAACCTTGGGCAAGGTATTTAACCTCTCTGTCTCAGTTGCCTCATCTGTAAATAACCTCATAAGGTTGTTACGAATAAACTGGTAAAGCACTTAGAGAAAGGCATGACATATAATAAGCGCTCAATAAAGGTTAGTACTTATTATTGTGGTGGTTATTATTATTCTAGGCCAGCTGACTAATTGTAGACTAATCTAATTGGACATCATCAGGCAGTGATAATGGTCTGCTGACCTTGGAAACTCTACCTCCAGTATTCAAGTTATTCTCCTTTTGTGTCTAGGGCTAATTAAAATGAGAACTAGGGAGGTGGAGGAATAGGGCAGGCATATTCTGGTTTTCCTATGCAATAGAATTAATCATGGTCTAGGTTTATTAACTTAACTGCTTTTAAACAAGGATAGGTGGGGAGCTAAGGTCCTAATGTAGGTACAGGTGCTGTATTGAAGAACAGCACCACCTGGAGGTATTCTCATTGTTGAACTTTACTTTCTTTTTGTAGTGAATGTGGTGGAGGCACTTCAGGAATTCTGGCAGATGAAGCAATCCCGTGGAGCTGACTTGAAGAATGGGGCTTTAGTGGTTTATGAAATGGTGCCCTCCAACAGCCCTCCCTATGTCTGCTATGTCACCCTGCCTGGGGGAAGTTGCTTTGGGAGTTTCCAGGTAAGAGTTGTCAGCCGGCAGTAACAACTATAAATGCTTAGGTGGTAGTAAGGACTTTCTCCATCACTTTAGCCATTAAATCCTTGTCCAAGATCACATATTTGAGAAATTGAACTAATTCTGGACAAATCATTCTGGTAAGCATCTGAGGCTCATTTGACCACAAAATAGCCTAGTAGCATGCTTTTCTTTGAGCCTCCAAAAACTCAAATCCTTTTTTTAAAAAGCAGATTTATTGAGATATATTCACACTTTATACAATCCATCCAAAGAATACAGTCATTGGCTCACAATATAATCACAGACTTGGGCATTCATCACTACAATCAATTTTAGAACATTTTCATTACTCCAAAAAGAAAAACCCCATACCCCTCCCCACCCCATTATTGTCCCTTAGCATTGATGTGGTATATTTGTTACAGTTGATGAAAGAATATTAAAATATTACTGTTAACTATAGTCCATGGTTTGCATTAGGTATTTTTTTCCCCTTATACCACTCTATTATTAACTCCTTGTAATAGTGACATACATTTGTACTGGTTCATGAAAGAACATTCTTATATGTATACTATTAACTGCAATCATTATCTACAACAGGTCAACCTTTTTTAAATCTGAGCAGTTATGAATATGCCCTCACTCAGTTTACAGACCACCAGGACCTAACCCATGTTTTGCTCTAGCTTCCGTTATTGCATTCCAAATCCTGCCGTATCTTTTTGAAGACTTAGAATAATATTCCTTACCCCTAGTCTTTTGTCATAGGCAATTACTAAAAAAAGCAACATTTGAGTTCTCTAACAGATCAAAAGTATGTATGGTGGAAATAGTACTCATCTTAGAGTTAGGAGATCCAGATTCTCATTCCCCTGCCAGTTGGGCTACTCAGGTAACTTCTCTGGGCCTCAGTTTCTCCATTCATAACGTGAAGGAGATAGGTGAGATTATTTCTAAAGTCTTTTCTAGTGCTAATGGTCTACAATTATATAAAAGATTTATATGTTGATGAAAATAGTGGTTGGTATTATAGATAATTTGACTAGTGTGAATATTTTCATCAAAGATGCATTTTGTACATTGCAGAAAGGAAGGCAGCTTTCTGCATTGTCAGCTTAGGGTCTGAATAGAAATTTAAAGAAAATAGACACCTTTGACCTCTGTTCTGCTCTTCATATGGTTTGTGTAACCCTTAGATGTTGTATAACCCTCTTGTATGTGCTTCCATAACATCTTGAACTTCCCCTATCATATCACTTATCACAACATATTGTAATTGATTGCCTCTCTTAGTGAACTGTGCTCCATAGGGGCAGAGATTGTGTCTGTCTTCTTTCTTGCTCAGTCTCTAACACCCAACTCGGTGCCCAAAACACAGTATACACTTAATACATCTCGTGTAAGTGATCCCCATTGTATATCAGTTCCTGCCTCAAACGGAAACAGTCCTAAGGAAATTTCATTTCAAATCAGGTGATAATTTTTCTCTTTAAAATCCCAGCCATTTCAGAGAAATAAATATATGCCTAGAATGACTAATGTTTATGCTTTCTCTTCTTAGGGAATAAGATCTTTCCTTCTTCCTCTTGTCTCTTCACATTGTTGAATAAGGATTTGATAATTTTATGGCGATGCCCGTAACTGGACCATTATAGTAATTCGATTTCTGTTATTTTCTAAAAGAGTGGAATTATCTATCTTGTCCCCTTTTAGCTTATACCATTTATATCTGCTTTGGCAGGTGAAAGTTCTCCCAGTGTTCTTCTTCACAGCAACTTTAAAAAAAATAGCACTATATAGTAGAGTAAGCAGCAGGCTAGTAAATAGAGAGAAGTAGATACAGAGAAATTGAAGAAGCAAGAAGACATAGGGTACCAAGAAGGAAATTGGGCATTGGGGATTATTAACATATTAAGGATGGTTAATTAAGGAACATACCAGTCTATCTTTTAAAACTGTAATATCACTTTCTTCTAATCCTAATCATGATGTCAAAGGGCACGGAGGCCTTTGAGGCAGCAAGTGAAGATGAACTATGAAGGAATAATATTATGCCTAGAGATCTGAAGTTGAATGATTTAAGACCTCTGAAAAATCAGACTTGCTATATGGTCCTTATATTGGATACAAGGTATAAATATGAACTAGTTTTTCATTTTTTCTTTGCTTTCCCTGGGCCAGCTTTCCTTTCCCTAGCCATCTCTCTCTTCCTTGCTACCAATGGGAAAAGAAAAAGACTATAAATTCCTTCTTCAGACCTTAGACTCTGTTCAAGGAAAGCTTGAATAGACTACATTATTGGGGAAATGCTGCTCACAGTTAAAAGCGAAGTCCAAGAATTGCAAATGATAAAGACAAGAGGCCTCCTCTGCAGAAGCAGCCTAGGCATGGCTTTGTTCTAATCTTGGGTTCTTTAGAGGGAGCCAAAAACCTTGCTTGTCCACAGAATAAGAGAACAAGATACAGATTTCTAACAGGCTGGCCAGAATCTAGCTTTTGAGTAATTAATTCTGTTGACAGTTTAAAAAGAGGTATTTTTCATGTCCAGTGATTATATGCTGACTTCAGCAGCCTTCCTTATTCTGCACTCAATTTGTTATGGGCTACAGCTGACTCCAGCTCCTTAATGACTTCAGGATGTTGAATCAAAATTTAGTTTCCAAATGCTGTAACTATTTTACAATAAAAACTTTGGAGAGTATGTTGAACACAACTGATTTATCCAAAGACAGTCCAAATATCTTTTATCCCAAGCATTTCCCTCCTACTGTTCCTTCCTCTCAGATGCATATATACACACACACATATCTGTCTCTCTCCCCTGCCTAGTTTTGCCCCACAAAAGCTGAGGCCCGGCGGAGTGCTGCAAAGATTGCACTAATGAACTCAGTATTTAATGAACATCCTTCCCGGAGAATCACTGATGAGTTCATTGAGAAGAGTGTCTCTGAGGCCCTGGCATCTTTCAATGTAAGTTATTTGGAGTTAGAAGGAAGTGGGGGGGAGGATGGGAGAACTAGCTGATTAGGAAGTCTTGTAAATTGCTGGGGAACAGAGCATGAATTCCTGGTTTTTTTTTTCCTGTCTACATCTCTGTTCTTTTTGTTTATTATTGTCAATCCTATTGTATTACATGCTGCATATGTCTCAGTCTCTAATTATGTATGTGTATTTATGTGTTTTTTGATGTTTTGTCTCTTTCATCATGTGTCTTTGGTATCTAGAAACCTTTAATTAAGGATTTATGGAATTTTAGAGATACTCCAAAAATTTTTTTTAGCTTGAATATTGCTTTTCCCAATTTTGGTTTAAGACTTTAGTCCCTTCTTTTTTATATATGCCTTTTTTTTATTGTCACTTGTCTCTTGCCGTCATTATGTCATCTTATTGATAAAGAATCTGTTTATGATACAGTGTCCTGTCTTTTCCTTTCTAGGAATGGGGAGAATAATTTATTTACTCTGTTTAAAAACAACATCTGTTCTTTCAAATGATGATGATAATAATAACCATAGTTAATCCTAATTGAGTATTTACCTTGTGCCAGACACTTTCAGGTGATTTTAAAATATTTTATCTCATTTTATCATCACAACAATCCTATAAGGTGTAAGTACTATTTTTATCTCTGTTTTATAGATGAGGATACTGAAAACGTAGAAGTGAAGTAATTTGCCTAAAGTGGCATAGCTACTAAGTGGTAGAGCCAAGATTGGAACCCAAGCAGATTTCTAGACATTTTCTGGTTTGGAAGTATATCTTAGAAATTAATACTGCTTTCCACCCTCCCAACATATTCACTGATAAGGTGACAGACCAATTTTCTCTTTATGTTTGTTTTGCTTTTGGTTACAATGTAACTATATTAAATTGCCTCGGTTATCTGTTTTGTGGATTATCTGTTGAACATTTAAAATCTTAGATTAGCTTCCCTCTGTTATCTAGGACTCATCTGTTTTTCCACCTTTATTCTTTGCTCCAGTCAGCAGCATCTGCAGGGAATGAAAATATTTTTATATTAATCAAAGCCAATTAAAATTATGAAAGTACATTTGCCAATCTTAAATCACCTAATGTATTGTAAAATGAAACATTAGTTTGGATTATAGAAAGCAGGATATGTAGTGGTTATAAGCATGGGCTCTGAATACATTGTTTTGAAATTATGGTTCTACTAGCTATGTGACACTGAGCAAGTTACCTAATGTAAGTCTCAGTCTCCTCATTTGGAAAATAGGACAACAATTAAACCTATTGTTTGGTTTGCTAAAGCTGCCAAAATGCAATATACCAGAAATGGATTGGCTTTTACAATGGAGATTTATTAATTTACAATTTATAGTTCTTCAGCCATGAAAATGTCCCATTTAAGGCATCAACAGGATGATACCTGGACTCTAAAGACAGGCTGTTGCCATCCAGAACACTTCTGTCACATGGGAAGGCACATGGTCGATGTCTCCTGGTCCTGTGCTTCCGGGTTTCATTGCTTTCAGCTTCTGGTTCCTGTGGCTTCCTCTTTGGGTCCTCTCTTAGCTTCTTTAGGGCTGTTCTTTATATGCTCTCTCAGCTTTTTCTGTTTTCTATATGCTCCTCTCTTATAAAGGACTCCAGTAAAAGAGATGTGGTGGGTCACATCTCAAATTGAAGTAACCTAAACAAAAGGTCCCATCCACAACAGGAATGGATTAAAAGAACATGGTCTTTTCTGGGGTACATAACAGCTTCAAACCAGCACACCTATCATAAAAGGTTACAATGAGGATAAAAGAGAGCAGGTGTTAAGTGCTTAGCACCTGTGTTCTGCTTAAATATCTTTGGATATAAGTAACAGAAAATCTCACTTCAAATTGACTTAAGAAAATAAATAAAGGAAATGCATTATCTAACCTGACAGGAAGTCTAGAAATAGGGCAGATTTCAGTGCTGGTTGATTTCATGGATCAAGGATGTCATCAACCATCATCCCAGATTCTCTTCATCTTTCCACTCAGCTATCCTTTATATGTTGGCTTTACTCTTGGGCTGGCTCCCTTCAAGGATCAAGATGGCTGCAGAATTCCAGGTATTAAATAGAGACACAACTACATACAGAGACAGAAAATGACTACCTTTTTAGTGTCTCTAATTAATAGTAAAGAATCCTTTCCTAAAAGACCCCCAGCAGACCTCTCCTCAACCTCCCAATGGCCAGAATTACTACCTTAAAACCAATTACTGGCACAGAGGTTAGGATTTACCCTCTTGAGTTGTGATAAAATCACCGTTTCTTGAGGCACCTGGGAGATGGGTGAACACTAGAACAAGGTTAAGGTTCTATATAGTAAGGAGGAAGAAGGAAATAGAGTCTATTACAAAATGTTTAAGACATGTGAACTATCACTATTCCCATGCCACTATTCTTCTTTAATTAACCTAAACAATTGAGAATTTAATGTATTTATCATTAATTTCCCAGTGGAATCCCCGTTCTCCAGAAAAATAACTTTCCTGTGGTCTTAGCCATGTGTAAAGAGTGATGCCCACATTCTTTGCTTTCAACTTTTATTCTTTAAATTTCCTGAATCTGACACTACATTGTACTATGTCTTTTGACAAATTACCTAGTCTCTTTAGGTGTAAATTTTCTCATTTGTAAAATAAGTTGGTTGAATTGGATTTGATTTAACCATAGTAGAGAGCTTCCCAACTGCTAGGTCATGATACTCTGATGTACTCCAAATAGGTTACAGGTGTGCCAAAAATTGATCCCTGAGCTGGTGTGCGTGTGTGGGAGGGGTTCGGGGGAAGGTTTGGGCAAGGCCTGAAGCAGATGGAACCCTCTGCCCTACAGTCAGTCTGGTTGCCAGTAGCCTCCTCTGTGTACCCTAGTTGGCTTCCCCCCTCCCCTCATCCCCCAGTAACCTGTAATAGACTTTCTACCTCTGCAGTTTGCTATTTCTAGTCATCTCTTACAAATGACATCTACAGTATTTGCCCTTACGTGCTTTGCTTATTACACTGAACATAATGTTTTCAACATTCTTCCATGTTGCGGCATGTCTCATAACTTCATTCCATTATGAATGTGTACCATATTTTGTTTATCCATTCATTTATTAATGAACACTTGGGTTGTTTCCATCTTTTGACTATTGTGAATAATGCTGCTGTAAACATTGGTGAAGACAACTTTTCTTAGTTCTATCCCTGAAGGAAGGGTCAGATAAACAATAGTAAGATAAACTAGGAAAATGTCCAGGAGGCCAAACTGCTACCAGGAATTTCCCGTGCTTCTATCTCCTACTGTTTCCATTTAAAATGCATTTGCCCAATTGTCTTCTCAGCTAGTGTAATCCTATATGCTTAACTCACTCACTCTTATTTTGGCTAAATCAGGGCTCTTCTCTATGCCAAGTGTTTCCCCTTTGTATAATACGGAAAATCAGATTGACTTTTCACTATCAACCCTGTTAAAATGTGTAATGACCTTGGATCCCTCAGATCTATGATAACCAATAGGGTAGCCACTAGCCACATACACCTCCTGAGCACTTGCAATGTGGCTAGTTTGAATTGAGATATGCTATGTAAAATAGACACCAGATATTGAAGACTTAAAAGAGGAAAAAATGTAAATTTTTCATTAATAATTTTCATATTGATTACAGTGGAAATAATATTTTTATTACATTGGATTAAACAAAATTTACTTGATTGAAAACCTATCTTTCTTTTCCTTTCCTCTGTTACCAGGGCAACAGAGAGGAGGCTGACAACCCAAATACAGGGATTGGTGCCTTCCGATTCATGTTGGAATCCAACAAGGGCAAGTCAATGTTGGAGTTCCAGGTACTGTTCTACCTACCTCTCTGGCTCTAATGACATGGGTTAGCCTGCTTCCATGGCCCTCAGCTCTTTTCCCCTAATTAATCCATTCTTCCCTATTCCCCTTAGATAGTTACCTTATAGGCCGTAACATTATCCAGAATATTTGAATAAAAGTACTTTATAATCAATAAAGCACTAAATAAATGCATTTTTAAAGCTTTGTGCATTGGTCTTCCCTGGGAATGGGTCTGATGGGAATGATAAACCATTTGTAACTCTTGCTTAAGTTTCTCTGGTCTAGAAAGCTTTTCATTAAATCTCATTTTAACTACCTGATACTTTTCAAATGTAAAGAGCATTCCGTCACAGCAAGTTGTCTTTGCCCAACAATAGGTGGTTTCTGTTTTAATGAATTTTAAAGTACATGTTGACTCCATAGTTCCTCTAATTTTAAGTAAGATCCGGTATTCTCTATCAGAAGTGGTTAATGCCTCCTACTAATCCCTAATTCATTGTTACTCAATTGCGAAGGAAAGGAGAGATGGTTGTATTAGAGTATTTTTCAAAATATAAATACCTTCCTTCCCTCAAGGGTATATCAGAGTTGGTGATGAGAGATTTTTTCCATACATTTTGTAGATGTCTCCCCTTATAAATCAGATGCAACCTCTCATTTAAAAATCACTGTCTTGGCACTTCATATCTTCTTCCTCCAGGAATTAATGACAGTTTTCCAACTGTTACACTGGAATGGCAGTCTTAAGGCCATGAGGGAAAGACAGTGCTCTCGGCAGGTAAGGAGATTTTGTGAGTGAGGGGAGTATGGCAGAAAGACAATTTTGAGGTGCCTGCTGTGTTAGAAATGAGCAGGCCTGTGATTACCAGGTTATGGATACTGAAAGCTTAAGTGTCTTGTTCTTGCCTATTTAAATCTTAACTGTGATTCTTTTGCCTGCCTTGCTTCTCCTACTGGGAAGTTTCCCTTAAGAATCTCTTTGGAGATTTTAGGTGCTGACTTCGGTTAGGACTCCAAGGCCAAGTGTTGGGTCAATTTAGTATCAACCTTTACCTTGTCTGTGATGTTCACATTCCTCTCCCCCCACCAGGAGGTGTTGGCTCATTATTCACACCGAGCCCTGGATGATGATATTCGCCACCAAATGGCATTGGACTGGGTGAGCCGGGAGCAGACTGTGCCGGGGGCACTGTCTAGAGAGCTGGCCTCCACTGAGCGGGAGCTGGATGAAGCCCGGCTGGCAGGCAAAGAGCTGCGCTTCCACAAGGAGAAGAAAGATATTCTCATGCTGGCTGCTGGGCAGTTGGGCAGTATGCATTCTTCCAACTGCTAGGCATCCACCCACATATTCCCCATCCTCTCCAGACCATTTCTTGTACGTCTCCTTTTTAACATTTAGGATGATTTCTGTAAATAATTTCTCAATTTTATACTTGTGTGTGTGTGTGTGTAAATTCTACTCTTGGATTCCTATTTGCTAAGAAATCTCTTTTTTTTTTTTACTTTCAATTGTTGGATGTAATTTCATTTGAAACATCCCCACTCCACTTTATAAGAAGAGAAGGCAATCTTTGGAGCTTTGCTAGCTTTCACACCACAGATTAATTCTGTATGGTCACTTCAATAGCACAAAATGATTAAGTGTTCATGTCTCCTCCTTCTTTTACAAGAAAAGTTAGCCTGAATAAGGACCATGTGCCCTACTCTCACTCTCCTTCTTGCTTTCTCTTGAACTCAAACAGGGTATGAAGCCTTTGGCTTTGGTATATCTTGAGCTGGACCTGTTGGTACAAGAACCACACTACTTTCCTGACTCCAAATGCTATTCTGTTTTATTTCAAGGCTTCCTTACCTTTTTATTTTGGAAGGAAGTGGAGATCTGGTTTCTTATTTTTAAATCACTCCTGATAAACTTCCCAGGAACAAGAGAGGAATTATAAGCACAATTCACGGGGCTTTACCACTTAAGTTGCTTCTGAGGAATATTTGTACCATAGTAGTACTCCAGATTTCCAGATGCTGTCCATACTACAGAAGGGGATCAGGGTTGAAGTTGCTTATCTTGAATATTCCCTTTTCATTCCTCTTCCTCTGCTCACCCAACTTAGTCATATATTCAGACCTTCCTGCTTGGAGAGATGGGTAGAAGGTAAAACATCTCCCTCTTCAAACCCCTCCCATTATTTTGTTCTTTGGAAACATTTGTCCTATTTGGTGAAGGCCATGTTCTCACTCCAAGTTGCTGCTGTTTACTACCTTAGATGTGCGTACCTTAGATTTTCATTGTTTTCTCTTTTCTTTTCTATTCCTCTACTTTATTAAAGCATGATTTGATCAAGAAAGTTAGATGAGATTTTGATATTACAGCATTTCCTAACTGGAATCTTGGGAGACTGCAGGAGGGGAAAGAAAAATCAATGATCAACTATTTGTGTTTTTAACATTGTTCTCTTCCCCTACCTCTCTCCTGGATGAAGTAGGAGAGAAATGATGTGAAGTACAGATAAAGCATTCTCCTTTTGGAGGTTTCTCTATGATTCATTTTTCCTTGTTTCTGTGATCTCTTTTATATTACGTTGCTTAATGCACCTTCTTAACTGAGTTTAAGAAGTTTTAATGCTCCTGTAATTGGACTTTCCATTTAACAATTATGCAGACTTTGCTTTTAAAAACAGGTGAGGAAACAGGTCACAGCTTGCTCTTTGGGATCAGATAGGGGCAAGATGAAAGGCAACTTTCTTGCTTTTGAAATCATCTTGGTGACCAGTAAATATGAGATCCAAAATGAGGAATCCAGCTATGGTTGTGTTAATGCTTGAAAAGGGCTTCCTTGCATTCTCCAAGCACCATCTCTATATTCCATTAAACATATGTAAGGTTGGAATAGAGGCTTGTACTTTGCATTGAATAATAAGTGTGTCTGTTCTGTTTTTATTATTTATAACCCAGAAATCATAAACCCTCCAGTTTCTCCTATTCTCTTTTTTTCTGGGAAGAAGTGATAAGGGGTATGAATTGTGGGAGGAACTTGTCCTGGGACCTCCTGGACTTACTTGTTTTCTTAAATACCAACCAATAAGATCCTGAAGAGCTTGAGAAAAATTGTTCCCTGATCTGTCCACTTTTATGTTAAAGATTTTACTTATCTTTTCAGTACTTTCTATGTGTTTTATATGTATAATTTTATACAATTAAAAAGATTTTTGAGTAGTGAGCCAGATTGACTCTTTCTTGAAACCTATGAATAGAGGAGCTCCAAAATGACCCTTTCTCTCACATATATACTAAAAAATAATTTTTTTGGTGGTAGAAATAAGATTGGGAGATGGGAGGCTACCCTCCTCTTCTTCAGATATTTGGGGAGCCTGGATTCTGTCCTTGGTCTTCTGTTCTAGCTCTATCCACTCCTGCTGGCAATTTCATCCACTATGGTGGCTTCAACTCAACCATCCACATGATTCTGAAATCTGTTTTTTCCACCCCAACCTGTTTTGAGTTTTACATCTGTATTTCCACTTACTGAACATCATCACCTGACTATACCACAAGCAATTTAAACTCACATATCCAAAATAAAACCCTTCTTCTCCACACTTGCTCTTCTTTGACTCCCCAGATCTGTGACTAGAATCATTATCTACCAACTTATTTAAGTTAGAAACCTCAGCTTCATCCTCAGCTCTTCCCTCCCATTGTCTAATCAGTCACTTATTGTTGTCAAGTCTACCTTCTATATATACTCCCTAATCTGTCTTTCCATACTTACTGCCTTAGTTCATGTCCTTATCATCTCTGGGCTGGACCACTGCAATAGCTTCTTAGCTGGTTTCTGCCTCCATTCTAACTCCTTCCACACTATGATCAGGTTTCTTTCTTAAACACTTAGGACTGTGCCAGTTCCTTGCTTAAACCATCATTGACTATCTTCACCTTCAGCAGTATTTCCCAAAATTTTATATGTCAACCCTTGCTGTTACCTGCAGTGATTTTAGGTGGCAGATGGACAAACATCTTAAATTTTAAATATTTATGCTTTTAATTTAATTTGTAGTAGAAAGATAATGGTTTTCCATTTACAGTAGCAATATTAAAATTTCCTTTTAATGTAAATTTGTTTCAAAAAGCCCAATTTAAGGAAAAATACTAAGTAAATATAGTATGGGACTATTTGCACATGCCAAAAATCATGAGTACTCAGATATTTGAAATACAGAATTTCTTGCCTACAGGATTAATTTCAAAATTGTTGCATGGCATACAATTTAATCGTAAACTGTATTTTCAGGTTTATTTCCCAGTCACACAGCATCAGACGTACAGAATTTGCTATTCTGATATTCATTCACTCAACAAATATCTACCAAATATCTACTATGAGCCAGGCACTGGGCTAAACTTTGGGGATATGGTTGTAAATAAGAATCTCTCCCATAAACCTTACATGCAAATTGGGAAAACAGACAATAAACAAATTAGAAAGTTAAAAAGTTATTAGAAATTCTGATTCAAGTTCTGTGAAAGAAATAAATAGGGTGAAAGGAGGGTAGAGAAGTCCCCTTTGGGTGATAGCAGTATTGAGACCTAAAGGATAAGGATGAACCAGCAATATGAAGAACTGTAAGAACATCAACTACAGAAAATGCAAAAGCCCTGAGATGGAAAAGAGCATGCTGTGGTTGAGGGAAACTGTACCAAGAGCTTCGCTTAACTGGCAAGGGGAAGAATGTGGTAGGGGAAGAGGTTGGAGGCACAGACAGAGCAAGCTATATGATCTTGAATTTTATTCTAAGTACAACCAAAAGTCAAGGAAAGGTTTTTAATAAAGATGTGACCAACTGATTTTTTTAAAGATCACTCTACTTACTGTGGAGAATGGATTAATGTCTCCTAGATGCAATACAACTGCTTAGCCTCAAAAATTAGGCTTAAAGGCTCAGTTCAAATGCAAAGCTTTCCCTCATATGGACCCTCCTTAACCCCAGTCCTATAAGAAACTTGCTTTGCACTGCCAGAGCACTTTGTGATAGCAATTATCACTTTAAAAATATATAAAGTGATTGTTGATGATGCAATTATTTGTCCCTCTATTGCCAGCACTTCGTCTAGTATTAGACAAACATACACAGGCATTCAAAATTGTTTGATTAATAAATTAACAAATAAGTGAACCTATTGTTGAAGGCCTACAATGGGATTCCAGAATTTGGGGCCCATACGGGTTTTGCCTCAACTCCTGGAAGTTAAATACCTGTACCATCCTCAAAAAAAGCTAAAAGCTCACTTTGTTTAAGGCCATGTTTTTGATTGTTTTTAATTCCCAGAGGTGGTAGGGAGAGTTTGGGAGTAATATTTAAATCACGTGGATACCTGTGTCTCGCCAAGTATTTCAATGGTAACTAAGTTTGTTAGTTTCCCTTAAAAGAGAAATTTTGTGTGGCAGTACGTTCCAGAAGCAGCTTTTTGAGCTTTTTAAACTATTTTTTTTTAAACTGCTTCTATCACAGATAGGGTTGCTTAGCGGAATACGGTACAGCCCCAGAAGTTTTGAGGGGAAAAAAACTTTCTTCAACCTCCATTTCCTAGTTTGGGCTGAAAAGCGACAGAAAGCAACCCTCTCATAGATCAGGCCGGGCCTCATGGACAGCGGTATTTCTCATCGCTGCAGTGGTTAAGGGAAAGCCACTAACTCCGCCTAACCCCCTTATCTTCCCCGCCTAGTTTGACCCATACAACTCGGCCGCTGTCAGCATGCGACCTGCTCAAGATGGCTACAGAAACACTTCCGGAATCTTGCCGAACTAGGTCCGCCTCCATTTATGCATTTTCACTGCGCCAAGGGCGGGACTTAAGAGTTAGTCTTTGATTGGTCATCTTGACTGG
The DNA here is from genome assembly GCF_015220235.1 of Choloepus didactylus. Lineage (NCBI taxonomy): Eukaryota > Metazoa > Chordata > Mammalia > Pilosa > Megalonychidae > Choloepus > Choloepus didactylus. The sequence goes on from NC_051308.1 coordinate 117,499,413, forward strand.
CGACGTTTCCCCTCCGCGACAGTTTCCCGAGGTGCCTAGTCCCTGGGCGGCACAGACGAGTTAGAGCGAAGGCAAGATGGCGGATGTGCTGGATCTTCATGAGGCTGGGGGCGAGGATTTCGCCATGGATGAGGATGGGGACGGTGAGGACAATGGAGGCGGCTGCGGGAAGCGGGGAAAGTGCGAGTTCAAGTTGTAACAGGAAAACAATATCCTTTCTTCTCAGCAGGGAGGATGGGAGCCAGGGAATCGGGTCTCGGTTGGATTAGAGGCTCCGCCCCCCTTGGATGGACTCGGGGCGGGGCGGGACGGGACCGGGAAGGGACTGGGACTGACGGCAGTGGGGCCCGCGTTTCAGAGTGTTTTGAAAAGGGGCAGTTGTTACAAATGGCTATTGTCTTTGTTACTCATTCCTTTTTCTTCTGGGGTCCCAGAGAGCATCCACAAATTGAAAGAAAAAGCGAAGAAACGGAAGGGTCGCGGCTTTGGTTCTGGTGAGTGTTTGTGCTGAAAATATAGTGGGGGCTCCGAGTTTTGGAGGCTCCATCCAGACACAGGCGGAACAGCGGACGAAGAGGGGAAATTCCAGTGATCTCGTTTATGTGCCTTATAGAAGAGGGGTCCCGAGCGCGAATGCGTGAAGATTACGACAGCGTGGAGCAGGATGGCGATGAGCCTGGACCACAACGCTGTAAGTGAAACGGAGCCTATGTGGATCTTTGTGTGAAGGCAGTTAGGAAGGAATAAAATAAAATCCAGTAGGAATGGGGTCAGAGATAGCTTATCCAAGCTCTGCAGTCACTTTTCTCTCCTGATACTTTCTGTCATGTGCTCAATCTCCCATCCCTCACAGCTGTTGAAGGCTGGATTCTCTTTGTCACTGGAGTCCATGAGGAAGCCACGGAAGAAGACATCCACGATAAATTTGCAGAGTATGGGGAAATAAAGAACATCCATCTCAACCTGGACAGGCGTACAGGGTATTTGAAGGTATCCTAAGTGACATTTCATTGCCTCTTTTCCTCTGTAACCCACAGACAGCATTAGTAGTTAATCCTCCCATGTTTGCTGTGCTTGACCAAGAGCAAAACTGAAATAAAATGATACCTGAAATTGATTTTGTTCTACACAGCAAAGAGACTGAGAGACAGAAACAGACATGTTGTATATACAAAATGGTTAAGTTTTTTTTTTTTAAGTTTATAGGTTTCCCTATTTAAATATGAGTTTAGATTTGTGAAAGAGGCTATCCAATGACACTTAGTGAAATAGGATTTTGATACCTGTTTTTTTCACTTCCTCAAGGGGTATACTTTAGTTGAGTATGAAACATACAAGGAGGCCCAGGCTGCCATGGAAGGACTCAATGGTCAGGATTTGATGGGACAGCCGATCAGTGTGGACTGGTGTTTCGTCCGTGGTCCACCCAAGGGCAAGAGGAGGTAAAATGGAGAGGGCAAGGGCTATCTTGGTGAAGGGAATGTAAGTGAAACAGAATAAGACCACTGTACAAAGTCATTCTGAAGGCTTCCCCCCTTACCCACCCTCTTTGTTTTCTCTAGAGGTGGCCGAAGACGCAGCAGGAGTCCAGACCGGAGACGTCGCTGACAGGTCCTCTGTTGTCAAGGTGTTCTTTCCAGAGATTCCATTTGATCATGCAGCCTTGGGGAGACAGGGCTGGGGTGGAACTTGGTGTGTTTATATTTAATCTCTTATCCTACCTGTTTAGTGTTTCCTTTGAATTATGAATAAATATCCCATTTTTGTTTTCTACATTTAAAATTACTCTCTTGCTCTAACATTGGAAGCTCTGAAGCACTATTTACAGTATGGCAGTGTGGGTCATTGTGAAGATACTTCTCCCAGGAACTGAATTCTGTATGCATTTCTATATTAAATAATGCTCTCAAGTCTCAGCTAGAGTCAAAGTAGAGGTACTGCTCTGTATTTTTTTTTCTTGGAAGCTGAGAGTGCACAGATAGAGATGGGATGTGCTTATGGTATTAGAGAGTAATTATTCCGTTTCTATGTCCTGAGCAGATGGATGTTATAGTAATGTCTCTTTCATTTCCCCTGCCTTTCTTGCCACTACATTTGTTTGTACTTCCAGCTGTCTAAGGGCTTGAATCTCCTGTCCAGGTATTCTCCCAGACCCTCCTTCCCTTGAGGAGTCCGAACTAAGTTCTTGGCGCCTTCTTCGGCAGCCAAGGGTGAAGGCCCCATAGAGGAGAGGATCCAGAGGAGCATTGAGGAGGCCAAAGAGGAAAAGGATGTGGCTGAGGCTTGAAGGGACTTCAGTTAGCATGGTAGGGGAGAACCAGTACCACAGACCCAGCAGGTAATAAGGTGTCCAGCAGAGGACGAAGGTCAGCAAGACAAGCAGGGCCAGACGCAGGGCCCGAAGACGGACACGGGGGCGGTTGTCTAAGGAGCGGCGGAGGGCAAATTCACCGGCAGGGGCTGGGAATTTAGAAAATATGCTTAGTTCAGAACCATTCAGTTTCTGAACTGAGTATAGGGTGAACTGATGGAGGGGTAGAGAAAGTGAAATGAGGCTCTCCCCCTACCATTGGAGATAAATGCTGCTAGCTCCCTTCCACTTTCCCAGTCTGGGACTATATGATCCCTTCCCCCAGGAATTATGACAGACATGCTAAGGAAATGGTTTTGATTGAGGTGCTCTGCTCTGTGAAGCCACCTAGTATATACACCTTAAGACTTGATGGTATCAAAGAGTAAAAGAGAATACTGAACACCTTTCTCCCTAATCATTGCCTTGCTAACTCAACTTCAAAGGATGGCTAGAGGCTGGTTAAAACTGAAGGCATTCAGTAAAATTATCTCCAGCATATGATAGAGATAAGGCTAGGATCTCACTTGAAGTGACTGACTGACAGTAATCAGATAGATAGGTAAATAAATGAGGCTAGAGGGGTAGGATTAGGGCCTGGGGATTGGAATCTCACCATGGTTCCTCTTCCTTGTCTGGGGACTTGACACACTGAGAACAATGCATATATAACAGATGGCCATGGCAGTCAGTGGCAGCAGAAAAAGGCAGCAGAAGGTGAAGAGGTTGTAGGTGGTCTCTTGCCATCGATCCTTGAAGCTGCCTTTTGTGACACACTGAGTGAAGGGGACTGGGCCAGCTCGGCGGACGGTATAGAACAGAAACAGCTGGAGTAGAGTTGAGAAATATTAGAAATGGTCAGATACACATCCCTGCCCCCAACCTACCCACCTATGTCACAGTAGTTCCTCCCAGTTCATTTGTAATCCCATTTGGGCAGTGCAGTGCTCAGTAATAGTTCATTCATGGTGCCATTTAAAAAAGGTTACAAATGTATCTTGAAAATCTTCCCTTTAGGCTTGAATTTGGAGCTGACCATAATATTAAGTTTGCTAAATCCTGGATCTTACCAAGAATCCTGCTTTCTCAAGTACTATGCTAACATTGAATTTTATAAAAGGACGATATCTCTATCACTTCACCAACATTTTAGCTGAAATGATTTTTCTGGTGTGTCTGTGATGAATTCTGTGGGGAAAAATCTTGTATAAAATGGGTGCTGCTAAAATTTCAGGCCATTTTGCAGTTACTTTGTGAAGTGACCTTTAGGAACAGTCTTATGTACAGCAACTATAAGGGTAAAACAATGTTAAATAATAAAACTTAATATTTTCCAAATCATGTTGGCTTCCCCTTCCCCTTTTTGGTAAGTTGCTGGGGTTTTTGTTTCAATCGGTAAGGAATACCTTTCAGTTCATAGTCCGGGGTTAGTACCTTGGTTCCTGTAATGTAGACTGAGTCACTGTTAGGTTGATAAAGGCAAGCTTAGTAGGTATCAGATTCCTAGATACAAGACATTTGGAGAAGTGATTTCAATAGGTATGGGGGATGTTTAGGAAAGGTAAACAATATCAGCCTTATACATAAAATATTATGAGCTGCTTGCAGATATTTATGATCAGTTTGCTCCATTCTAGCTACTTGAGGAGTGGTGTCTGATAAGGGCCCTTCCTCTGCTCCTATCATGAATCCATATATTTTTCTTCTTTTAATGCTATATCTAGAAGTACATTTTGAGAACAGATTTAAAAACAGTCAAGGCTCTTGGACTTAAGAGTTTGGTCCATAGCCTGCTTCTACCTCTCCTTTCCCCTATTTTATATGCAACTTACCATCTACAGTAGAAGCTTTCCTTTCAACTACTCCTGATGCTTAGAAACTTGAGCCTACAAAAATAAGTAATTTTTAACTACATCCAATACTCCCTCACCATGCTAACACCACACTTAAAAAGATCAATTTTATATTGACTCATTTTAAATAGTTACAGCATATGAGCAATGCAGAATTTATGCAAGAGGACAATATTGTGGAACCAGAAGTAGCACCTTTTGCACATGTATCATACATGTCACTACCAGTTTGCCTTTGGAGCAAATAGAGATTGCAATCAGTTTGTCAGGTTGTAAGGAAGGATGAAATTCATCTATTCCATTATCTTGTGGCCATGGATTTCAAGTAATTTAGCCAGTCATTTAGCTAGTGGTAGAGCTAGACTAAGAAAAACAAACAAAAAACAATAAAGCAAAGTAAAAATAAGCAAAAAAATGCAAGAAAAATGCTTCTAATTCCCAATCCACATCTAAAATTTGCTTTAGGTAAACCCAACTTTTTAATTCCTATTGCACTGTGGCAACAGGCCTCTTTTTAAAGCTTGGGTTGTCTTAGAACTATAGTCGAACTAACATTTAGTAGTATTTTTAATATTTGGGGATTTAAGGATCAAATCTTAAATCGAATTTATTATGCATAATCATTCTAGAGATTGAAATCATATACCCTTCTTAATGTGCTTCAGAGATGCTCTATCTTTCCTCTTATAATGTGGTTTTTGCTTTTATTTTATTTTGAAGGAATTGCCCTATATTTAGCTTTCCTCTAGATTTCTAGGTCCTCGTCAATGTTGAGATTTGACTACCTGGTACTCAAATTCAGATGTTCCCCTTGTTTCTAGTTTTGACATCAATTTTACAATAACGTGGTTCTCCACTTTCCTTAGGATATAGTACAAACTTAATATTTGTGACCTGGCCCTAATTTCCCCTCCAGGCTTATTACCATTTTCTAGTCCCCAGTGTTAACAGCAACCACTTTGAGATCCTCTATCTTCCATGCTCCCCAGCATTCCTCTCACTTTACTTTGCTTACATCTATCAAGTATCATTTTAACATCTCTGTAAACCTTAATCTGACTGTAAGACTGGGTTGGTCAGACACCCCTCCGTTGTTCTTCAGCCCCTTATGCTTATCTTTAGCATAACACTTTTGACCGCACACTGTAATTGCCTACTGATTTGTTTGTCTCCTACACTAGGCTGTAAATTTCTTGAAGGCTGGACTTTGTTGCTCTGTCCTTGGCACTTGAATGTACCTGGAGATGACGAATATTATGTTTTGAATCAGTGAATAATTGTACCACAAAGTTACCCAGAGAGACATCACTGTCTCTTTTTAATAGACCCCATAAATGTTTCACCTTAGTTTTCGTGCACCAGTCTCCTAAAGGAGGTGGAAGCAAAGTGTAGTAAAGCATAAGCTGAAGGAAGAGGGTACTGCTTTAAAAAGTAGGCTCTTAGAGATGCAAGTTAACATGCACAGGATCTTAACTCATTTGGCTAGCCCTGAGGACCAATGGCTGATGGAGGCAGTGCAACACCTGTGACTACGAAGGCTCATGCTGTACACCCAAATCCCCATCCAGTCCTTCTCAGAGTTGGGGAAAGTCACTCACCTGGGGCAAGGCAAGCAGGAAACTAAGTCCCCAGGCTGCCCCCAGAAGCTTCCTTCCACCTGGGCGAGGTCCAAGTGGGTGGAGTACTGCTGCCTGGCGATCAAGCCCAATGACCACCGGCAGGAAAGCTGCGGCATACATGGCCATTAGTTTCAGAAACATGAGCATCCGACATGCTATGTCCCCAGCCAGCCACTGAACAGTGATATTCCATGTAGCATCTAGGGGCATAACCACAAAAGTGACCAGTAAGTCGGCAGCTGCTAAGTGGGCAAAGAGTCGCCGGACCGGAGAGGGGCGAAGCTGGCTGGGTTGCGGACGCGTCACACACCACAATACAGCCAGGTTCCCTCCAGCCGAAGAAATAAACAGCACAATGGTCACTCCCACTCGGACCTTGGCTGCAACTGAGAAGGTGGGCAACTCTGAGCCCTCCACTTCCACTCCTGATCCCGCCCAGACCTCGTCGGCCGCTGCTGACCCCCAAGGCGTGCCGTTGCCTACAGACATGGTGGCCTAGCAGGGAACCGGGCGGAGGTTGGGGGAGGGAGGATGAAGTGTGGGTATGAAGCGGTTAGCTTCGGCCACTGATTCTTCGCCCTCCCTTTTAGGATCCGGAGTTGGTTTTTGCGAATTTCGTCCACTAAGGCCTCTGTATTCTGGAGCAGGTCACCTGTCCGATTGTCAGGGTCCTGCAGAGAATGGGGATCTGGTGCTGATCATGCTCCCTTCCTCTTGCACAAACTAGTCACTGGGCTTCGGTCTTCTGCTGCCATAGATATCCTTAGCCCCCAGAACCCTGGATTCGGCCGGGCGAATTGTACTGGGGGTGGCCGCAGCAAGATCACTGCGGCACTTTCTCACCCCGCCCTCACCCCTGCAGGCCCCGCCCTAGGCCCGGAATCTTTAAAGGAAAATAAGCCGCTGGAGGCGGGCTGAGGGAAAAGATACCGCGGGATAAAAGTAGCGCTCTGATGCAGACATGCGCACAAGAGCACACAAGTGTAGGCTTGGAGACAAGCGCTTTTCGTCTTGAAGTTCCGCCTCAGGGGCCGGCTGCAGTTGCTTTTTTTTCTGACACTGTTTGTCCCTCGCGAGGCACTGTCTAAGTCGCCCAGAAGGCGTGACTAGGAGCGGAGAGCGGGGCGGGAACGGGGCGGTGGAGTCGGGCTGCAGCTGTCATGGACGCCTGGGTCCGCTTCAGTGCTCAGAGCCAGGCCCGGGAACGGCTGTGTAGGTGCGGCCCAAACTGGAATGTGGGGAGAGCAGGCAGAGGAAGACCCTCCTGAGGCGAAGTCGCTTAACACTACGGAGGTCAAAAAGGGTCAACTCCGGCTACGGGGGCCCGGACGGGCCGCGGGGCGCAGATTTGAGCCGGCCATGAGGAGATGATTTATTTCTGCTCATGAGAAATATGGGGAAACTGAGGCACGAGTGGGCCAGTGGGGAGGCAGCTCAGGGTTGCCTTGTCCAGATAGGACCAACATTTTCCTCCCTGGGCGATGGCGTTCGCCCCGCAGAGGATAGTGAATGGACTCTGTCCCTGGAGCTGAGACGGCGCTCCAAGTTTCCCTGTCCGCCTCCCCTGCCGTTACCCGGACACTCTGCCTCCATTCTATCTTCTGATCACAGTTTATCTGGAGGGCCTTGATGTCTCTTTCAAGAGACTGAAATCTCTTTCAAGAGATGTGCATCTATCAACTTTTCTGAGGAATAATCTCTTCCACTCTCCCCCGCTCACAGACACGCTCACACTGATGTGCCTTTGATGGATCCCCCAACAGTTTTACTTTCCTCTTTATGCCTCATTGTCCAATATTTTGTTTTCTCAAAAATCCTACTTTTAGGATTCTTTTTATCCTTAGGCCCTTCTCTTTCCCAGGCTGGAGGAGAAAGGGTAAGATATGAGCATGAAAAGGAGAAGAGTAGTTTCAAAATAGGAAAATGCCTTTTGGAGGGCATTTTAGAGGTGGAGATTAAGGAGGTCGTCACCTTACTTTGCTTGTCCTCTCCTCCAGGGCTGCCCAGTATGCTTGCTCCCTTCTTGGCCATGCACTGCAGAGACATGGGGCCAGTCCTGAATTACAGAAACAGATTCAACAACTGGAGGGGCATCTGAGCCTTGGAAGAAAGCGTAAGTAACTGTGCCTTTCCTTTGATCAACCCAACGTTTCCTCCATCCTCAGCTATTCTGTTAGTCCCCTTTCCTGTTTTTTTATTTTCTCTGCCAGTTCTTCTTCATTTGGCTCTGCACTTATCCTCTGCATGCCTTCTGATTAAGATAAGAAAATGGTAGGGTGGGGAGTGTAAAGGAATAATGGAGGTTTGGTGAGAAAAAAAAACTAAACTGGGACAAAAATGAATTAAAATTTGAAGTGAAAAAGAATGAACTGTTTTTGCTCTTTTTTTTCTGTTTGTTTTTGATGTTTCTGTCACTTGCTTGACTTTCACCCTCTTGCTTTCCCTTTCTATGTGTTTTGCCCTCTGTCACTCTGTTTCTAAATCCTTGCTTTTCCTTGCTAATCCCCACAAGTTCTACGCCTGGGTAACTCAGCAGATGCCCTTGAGTCAGCCAAACGAGCTGTGCATCTATCAGATGTTGTCCTGAGATTCTGCATCACTGTTAGTCACCTCAATCGAGCCTTGTACTTCGCCTGTGACAATGTCTTATGGGCTGGAAAGTCTGGACTGGCTCCCCATGTGGATCAGGAGAAGTGGGCCCAGCGTTCATTCAGGTTTGATATCCTTTCACTTCACAAGATTCTTTGTATTCTGCATACTGAATAGCTTGCTTCTTATGAAAGAAAGATCCTCTCTCAGAGTCTTCCCAGAATATACATACCTTAATCAATCAGTTGTTTTCTGTCTTCATTTAGATCTTAAACTATCAGAGACTAATGAATTGGGGCAGATGGAAGACAGACAGTCTTCCATGATCAATAACTAAGATTAGACAACATTAGATATTACATTACTTTAAGTATGCTTTCATCTATATGACAGATTATACCATCTCACTGCTCATTCATTCATTCCAAAAGTATATTTATTAAGTGCTACTATAGCCCAAGGAATAAAGTGAAGAGCCAACCAGATATGGTTCCTACTCTCATGAAGCTTTGTGGAAAGTTAGATATTAAAACACATAACCACTCAGATACATTTGTGGGAGAGTACAGGTTGTGATGAGACACTATAACAAAGGAGCTAATTTAGATTGAAAGGTCAGGGGAGAGCTCTTTGAGAAAATAATATTTCGGTTCACTCCTGAAGCTTGAGTAGGATTTAGATGAAGCAAAGAGTAGCAGAGAAGACTTTTCTAAACAGAAAATAGCATTTTCTAAGGCTTGAAGTAAGAAAGATTTTGAGGAAATAGAGAAATAGAAAGAAAGGCCGTTTGAAGGTAAGTATTGAGAAAAGGACATAAGTTGAAACTGATCCAGATCTTGTAAGGCCTTTTAGGCAATGGGAAGATTTTTTTTGTTTGTTGGTTTTGTTTTGTTTGAATTTTATTCTGAGGAATAATGAGAAGTTATCAAAGGGTTCTGAGCAGGAGCATGATTAATTCAAATTGTAATTGGAGAAGATCTTCCTTGCTGTGATGTGGAAAATGGATTGCAGTGTGTGTGTGTGGGGGGGAGATGCCCTAATATGGACAAAAGATGATGTTGACTTGGACTAAGGAGGTGGCTAGCAATGAAGGTGGAGAGAAATATAATTTGGGAATAAAGTTTTCTCTATACCTATCACCTGTATTTATTTTTTTACTTCCCTATGATCCTCTTTGTTATTTTTCATGATATTAGCGTCTTATTTCCTTTCCATCTCCTTTTCTGTCTTGCTTTTTTCTTAAGCTTTCTCAGTCATGTACAGCTGTAACATGACTTATACTGTGTGAAGGATGGGAGTGGGGGCGGGGTGGCTGGAGTGCTATGGAAAAGCAACACCCTAGAAGAATCTATATGCCATGTTCATTCATTTCATTCAACATATATTTGTTGAGCTGTTAGTATGTCGCAGGCTCTGGTCTAGACAGGGATGCAGTGGTAAAGACAAGCAAGGTCCCTGCTCCCCTGGAGCTTACATTGTAATGGGAGGAGACAGATTTATTTAAATAAACAATAAATAAGAAATATTAGTGGTGAGTGCTATGCAAGAAATTAAAATAGAGCCATGTACTTAGATTGGGGGGTCAATGAAGGCCTTTCCAAAGAAATAACATTTAATCTGAGACCTGAAGAACAAGAAAGAACCAGCCATGGAAGATTTGGGAGGGTGGGTGGTGAGCATTGCAGATAGAGGGACTAGATAGTGCAAAGGTTCTAAGGCAGGAACAAGCTTAGTGGGATCAAAATACAGAAGGAAACCAATGTGGTTGGAGCGTAGTGATTGAAGGAAAGAAGGGTACAAGATGAAGTTAGAGAGTCAGGGGCAAGCTCTGTAAGTCTGTTGAAGGTGTGTAGATGTTATTCTAAATGCGATAGTAAAGAAGCCATGAAGAGTTCTAAGAAGGGGAGTAATGATGTAATTTACGTTTATATCAGCTACTATATGAGATTAGATTGGTGGGGGTGGGGGTGGGGCAGGAGAGGCCACGGAGAGACCAGTGAAAAAGCTAAAGCAGTAGTCCAGGTGAGAGATGATGGTGGCTTAGACTGTGGTGGTGGAGTGTGATAGGTGGTTGGATTCAGGATATATATATATATATATTTTTTTTTTTAAATCATCATTTTATTGAGATATATTCACATACCACGCAGTCATACAAAACAAATTGTACTTTCGATTGTTTACAGTACCATTACATAGTTGTACATTCATCACCTAAATCAATCCCTGACACCTTCATTAGCACACACACAAAAATAACAAGAATAATAATTAGAGTGAAAAAGAGCAATTGATGTAAAAAGAACACTGGGTACCTTTGTCTGTTTGTTTCCTTCCCCTACTTTTCTACACATCCATCCATAAACTAGACAAAGTGGAGTTTGGTCCTTATGGCTTTCCCAATCCCATTGTCACCCCTCATAAGCTACATTTTTATACAACTGTCTTCGAGATTCATGGGTTCTGGGTTGTAGTTTGATAGTTTCAGGTATCCACCACCAGCTACCCCAATTCTTTAGAACCTAAAAAGGGTTGTCTAAAGTGTGCGTAAGAGTGCCCACCAGAGTGATCTCTCGGCTCCTTTTGGAATCTCTCTGCCACTGAACCTTATTTCATTTCCTTTCACATCCCCCTTTTGGTCAAGAAGATGTTCTCCATCCCACGATACCGGGTCTACATTCCTCCCCGGGAGTCATATTCCATGTTGCCAGGGAGATTCACTCCCCTGGGTGTCTGATCCCACGTAGTGGGGAAGGCAGTGATTTCACCTTTCAAGTTGGCTTAGCCAGAGAGAGAGGGCCACATCTGAGCAACAAAGAGGCATTCAGGAGGAGACTCTTAGACACAAATATAGGGAGGCCTAGCCTCTCCTTTGCAGCAACCGTCTTCCCAAGGGTAAAACTTATGGTAGAGGGCTCAACCCATCAAACCACCAGTCCCCTATGTCTGTGGTCATGTTAGCAACCATGGAGGTGGGGTAGGCGAATACCCCTGCATTCTCCACAGGCTCCTCAAGGGGGCACTACATCTTTTTTTTTTTTTACTTGTTTGTCTTTTTCTTTTTTTTTTTTTTAACTTTCCCTTCTTTTTTAAATCAACTGTATGAAAAAAAAGTTAAAAAGAAAACAAACATACAATAAAAGAACATTTCAAAGAGACCATAACAAGGGAGTAAGAAAAAGACAACTAACTTAAGATAACTCCTTAACTTCCAACATGTTCCTACTTTACCCCAAGAAAGTTACATAATATAGCAACATTTCTGTGAACTTGTTCCTACTATATCCATCAGAAATTAACAGACCATAGTCATTTCTGGGCATCCCCAGAACGTTAATAGCTTATCTGTTCTTCTTGGATTATTGTTCCCCCTTCCTTAATTGCTCTCTACTGCTAGTTCCCCTACATTCTACATTATAAACCATTTGTTTTACATTTTTCAAAGTTCACATTAGTGGTAGCATATAATATTTCTCTTTTTGTGCCTGGCTTATTTCGCTCAGCATTATGTCTTCAAGGTTCATCCATGTTGTCATATGTTTCACCAGATCGTTCCTTCTTACTGCCGCGTAGTATTCCATCGTGTGTATATACCACATTTTATTTATCCACTCATCTGTTGAAGGACATTTGGGTTGTTTCCATCTCCTTGGCAATTGTGAATAATGCTGCTATGAACATTGGCGTGCAGATATCTGTTCGTGTCACTGCTTTCCGATCTTCCGGGTATATACCGAGAAGTGCAATCACTGGATCGAATGGTAGCTCTATATCTAGTTTTCTAAGGAACTGCCAGACTGACTTCCAGAGTGGCTGAACCATTATACAGTCCCACCAACAATGAATAAGAGTTCCAATTTCTCCACATCCCCTCCAGCATTTGTAGTTTCCTGTTTGTTTAATGGCAGCCATTCTAACCGGTGTTAGATGGTATCTCATTGTGGTCTTAATTTGCATCTCTCTAATAGCTAGTGAAGCTGAACATTTTTTCATGTGTTTCTTGGCCATTTGTATTTCCTCTTCAGAGAACTGTCTTTTCATATCTTTTGCCCAATTATAAATGGGCTGTCTGTACTATTGTCATCGAGTTGTAGGATGTCTTTATATATGCAAGATATCAGTCTTTTGTCAGATACATGGTTTCCAAAAATTTTTTCCCATTGAGTTGGCTGCCTCTTTACCTTTTTGAGAAATTCCTTTGAGGTGCAGAAACTTCTAAGCTTGAGGAGTTCCCATTTATCTATTTTCTCTTTTGTTGCTTGTGCTTTGGGTGTAAAGTCTAGGAAGTGGCCGCCTAATACAAGGTCTTTACGATGTTTTCCTACATTATCTTCTAGGAGTTTTATGGTACTTTCTTTTATATTGAGATCTTTGGTCCATTTTGAGTTAATTTTTGTGTAGGGGGTGAGGTAGGGGGTCCTCTTCATTCTTTTGGATATGGATATCCAACTCTCCCAGCCCCATTTGTTGAAAAGACCATTATGGCTGAGTTCAGTGACTTTGGGGGCCTTATCAAAGATCAGTCGGCCATAGATCTGAGGGTCTATCTCTGAATTCTCAATTCGATTCCATTGATCTATATGTCTATCTTTGTGCCAGTACCATGCTGTTTTGGCAACTGTGGCTTTATAATAAGCTTCAAAGTCAGGGAGTGTAAGTCCTCCCACTTCGTTTTTCTTTTTTAGAGTGTCTTTAGCAATTCGAGGCATCTTCCCTTTCCAAATAAATTTGATAACTAGCTTTTCCAAGTCTGCAAAGTAGGTTGTTGGAATTTTGATTGGGATTGCATTGAATCTGTAGATGAGTTTGGGTAGAATTGACATCTTAATGACATTTAGCCTTCCTATCCATGAACATGGAATATTTTTCCATCTTTTAAGGTCCCCTTCTATTTCTTTTAGTAGAGTTATGTAGTTTTCTTTGTATAGGTCTTTTACATCTTTGGTTAAGTTTATTCCTAGGTACTTGATTTTTTTAGTTGCTATTGAAAATGGTGTCTTTTTCTTGAGTGTCTCTTCAGTTTGTTCATTTCTAGCATACAGAAACATTACTGACTTATGTGCATTAATCTTGTATCCCACTACTTTGCTAAATTTGTTTATTAGCTCTAGTAGGTGTATCGTTGATTTCTCAGGGGTTTTCTAGATATAAGATCATATCATCTGCAAACAATGACAGTTTTACTTCTTCTTTCCAATTTGGATGCCTTTTATTTCTTTGTCTTGCCGGATTGGCCCTGGCTAGCACTTCCAGCACAATGTTGAATAACAGTGGTGACAGCGGGCATCCTTGTCTTGTTCCTGATCTTAGAGGGAAGGCTTTCAGTCTCTCACCATTGAGTACTATGCTGGCTGTGGGGTTTTTCATATATGCTCTTTATCATGTTGAGAAGTTTCCTTCAATTCCTACCTTTTGAAGTGTTTTTATCAAAAAGGGATGTTGGATTTTGTCAATGCTTTTTCAGCATCTATTGAGATGATCAATTGATTTTTCCCTTTCGAGTTTTTAATGTGTTGTAATACATTGATTGTTTTTCTTATGTTGAACCATCCTTGCATGCCTGGAATGAACCCCACTTGGTCATGGTGTATGATTTTTTTAATGTGTCTTTGGATTCGATTTGCAAGTATTTTGTTGAGGATTTTGCATCTATATTCATTAGGGAGATTGGCCGGTAGTTTTCCTTTTTTGTAGCATCTTTGCCTGGTTTTGGTATTAGGTTGATGTTAGCTTCATAAAATGAGTTAGGTAGTGTTCCATTTTTTTCAATGTTTTGAAAGAGTTTGAGTAAGATTGGTGTCAGTTCTTTCTGGAAAGTTTGGTAGAATTCCCCTGTGAAGCCATCTGGCCCTGGGCATTTATTTGTGGGAAGATTTTTGATGACTGATTGGATCTCTTTGCTTGTGATGGGTTGGTTGAGGTCTTCTATTTCTTCTCTGGTCAGTCTAGGTTGTTCATATGTTTCCAGGAAATTGTCCATTTCCTCTACATTATCAGGATATATTTTGGAGGTAGAACAATTTATTGAGTGTGAACAACTGTTGTCAATGCTCTGAATGGATTAAAAATTAAAAATATAGACTTGATTCTTAAGGAATTTGTAATCAAACATATTTGGCGAGCTGTTTAATACCCCTGGGCTTAATTTTTTAAGAAATTTTTATACAAAAGGATTGGATTTAGATGACCCATACTGTCTTTGAGTCTCTGAAACAACCGAAGCTTGTTCTTTCAAAACAAGTTTGCATTATTATAGTTCAAGTTGAATGGTATATGCTAATGGGTTGCCAAGTGGAACCATGAAACCTGAGGTTTTTCTTGGGAGACTTTGTGATGCTCATGAATTTTAAGCCAGCATCTTAAGTTATACCTAGATTCATATTAGTTATAGGAAGATCAGAAGACATTTCTAAGGAAGGAAGAGGATAAGAGCATTCAGCTCTGGTGTTCTAAAGCATAATCCCTTTGCACCTGGGGAAAAGAAAGGGTTAAAGTGGGAATATTTTAAGTATATTTACATACCCTCACTGTTCCTTCTGCCCTTTGTATACCAGGTACTATCTGTTTTCCCTCATCATGAATTTGAGCCGTGATGCCTATGAGATTCGCCTACTGATGGAACAAGAGTCTTCAGCTTGTAGCCGGCGACTGAAGGGTTCTGGGGGAGGAATCCCAGGAGGAATTGAAACTGGGGGAAGTGGAGGGTCAGAGACTACAGGAGGAGGCCTGCCCCAACTGGTTCTGAAGCTTCGGCTCCGAGTCCTGCTGCTGGCTCGAGTCCTTCGAGGTCATCCCCCGCTTCTGCTGGATGTGGTCAGAAATGCCTGTGATCTCTTCATTCCACTGGACAAACTAGGCCTCTGGCGCTGTGGCCCTGGGATTGTGGGGTTTTGTGGTCTTGTGTCCTCCATCCTATCTATTCTCACACTAATCTGTCCCTGGCTACGACTCAAGCCTTGATATTCTGGTGCAGAATAAGGAGGGGACTGGAATTAGTGATATGGAATCTTAGATCATCCCTGACGTACCAGGTAGAGAGAGGAGCTTTGGGGAGGATGAGGTAAGGAAAAGGGATTCCTGAACTAAATAGTGTGATTTTCTGATATCCAGGTCTGCCTGAGCTTTTTTTCTTTTCTTCCTTTATTGCCTTGTGTGTCTGTCTTGACTCTTTTTACTTTGTCCCTCTTAAGTCTATTTAAGAGTCTGTTTCTATACATCTCTCTGTTTTACCTTCTCAGTCCCCTATCCTAGGAATGTAACCAGAAGTGGCATTACCTTTTGGGGAACTAAAGGGAAGGTATAAAGTTTTGTCTTAAGGTTCTAACTGCCTTCTTTGTCTCACAATGGTGGCTTGTGACACATTTTTTCCCCCTTCAGACTCTAAATCATAATTTTTAAGACTTTATGTTCCAGTGAACTCTCCTCCGTAACTCGGCTCTGGAGGTTATTTGATGCTTCCTCTTCTGCCCTTATGTCTACCTCACCAATCTCTTTCATGAGTTGGCCCTTACCCTTCACTCTACTCACTTCTGCACATTTCTCCTTACATTTTGATTTCAAAACTTTATTCCCTAGCCTGTTCTTACTTCTTAGTCTATCCAGAATGATGCTGTGTCCAGTATCTTACTGTAAATACTGTACAATGATTCTGTGTAAATAGCTGTGGCTCATGCCCAAGTTGTAGAGCAAGCTTTCCAGATTAGCAGATTAAAAATCAGTTTGCTCATCAACATATGGTCTGGTTCCTCATGGTCTGGTCATCTGAGATCCCTATTCCTGTAACTGTGGTCTGTACTTTCCATGGGATTGGCCACTAGCATCAACAGCCACAGATTTTTATTGAGCACCTACAGAGTGCAGGGCACAATATTAAATGGTAGAGAGACAAAGAGCTAAGGAGCTTCATGGTCCCAACTTCAAGGAGTTAACATCTTAGTTGAGGAGATGGGGTCTAATGCTAAAACATACTCCATACCAGTTCATAGTTTATAGTCCCTCCAAAAACTATGGCCACAAGGCAGCATAGGCTAAAAGCCACAAAGAGAACAAGAGAGGGGCTGGTAAGGCTTGGTTTGTGGGCTTTGTTTTCACATGTTGGAACCCACCAGGATGTGTGGGAAAATAATATCACTACTCTCAGGTTGGGATAAAGGTTAGAAAGTAACAAGAACCTATCTCTCACTCCACCTTCTATTCCAAACCTGAGGAAAACAACAAAGGGATGAAAAAAAGGAAGAAAGTAACAGCAGAAATGGTCAAGAATTGTGTTCTGCTTGAAGTTTGAGACGAAGCCTCCAGGGGGCAGCAGCAAGGCAGAGAAATAGACTAAAATCGCTCAAGTCCTCCTTTCCTTGGTCTGGGGCTCCCCACAGTTCCCCACCATCACTCCTCCCATTCCTTCCAATTTTATTTTTAGCTGCCAGTGGGAGGGGGCAGGATGGGAGGGAAAGTAAAGAAAACAGAAAAGGAGGACAGAGGCACTGAGGACTTCTCATTCGGACAGAAGAACGACCAGGCATGGAGCTACCCCTCATCCTTCACCTGTTCTTGCCCCTGATGTTCCTGACAGGTGAGAGAGGTTAACTTCTTGGTTTCTGGTGGGAGTGAATAGTATACGGATTGTTTGGCATTGGGATCTCTAGGGTTAAAATTCTTTGGAAGTTAGGGTGGGAGGTTAATGCTCATTCTACATTTCTAGTTGTGTGTGTGTGTGTGTGTGTGTGTGTGTGCGCGCATGCATTTGTGTTATACCCACAAATAAGACTGCTTTGATATTGAGAACAGCAGGAACTGAAGCTGCCCAGGACCTTGCATAAGATTTGTGTCCAATTATCTAAAACCTTTGTCCTAAGCCCTTGGAGGAGTGAGGAGACAGAAAAAAAACATGCTGTGGCCTTCCACGTGGCTAGCCTGAGTCCTATTATCTCCCTCCCTACTTCCTCCCACACTTGGTGGTCCCTGGGGCCTGAGGCATAACTGACTAACCCATGTGGTCAGAATTCTGGGTTTATCTAACGAATAGGCTACAGTCTGGTCATACAGTTCTTACCAATATCCTGGATGCAAAAAGGATTCAGGTACAAAATACCCTTCTGAAAATGGGCCTGGCCTCGGATAGAGATATAGCCATTGGTGGCAGAGGTGATTGGGTGTCCTGAGAGGGGTTTGCTTGAAGGGAAGGAGAAAGACACCAGGGGTGGGGGACAGGTAAAGGGGGTGGGGAGAAGAACTCTGAGAGGGACCAGAGGCTTGGGATTTTTCTCAACAGTGCCCTGTAATCTTTAGTTCCTAAAATACCAGCTCTGAGTTTAAAAAGGTTAGGGTGGGGAGGGAAGAATCAACCAGGACATGATGGGGCCTTCAGAAGGGCTGAGGGCTGAGGAAGCCATGGAGGTGGGCAGGGGGACAGTTGGAGGGGTGAGTGATTTAGGAAGAGAGTTGTGGGAAACTTTTGGGTGATGGGACTCTTGGCAAGGATGGATGGCAAACCATATGTGTGGGCAGGCGGGTGGCCCCACCCAGTTAATTACCACTGAGGTTTCCAGGGCTGGAATCAACCCTAGAAATCTCCCTAGACGTTGGAGAAAGAGAATGAGAGTGTGACATTGGCAATGGGAGTCAAGAAGAGATGGAAAGGGGAGATGCTCAGCTGCATAGTGCTCTCTAGTCTCCTCTTGTTCTTCTGTGGTCCTGGAGTTTGGGAGAATTTGGAAGGGATGGCTGTACTGGGACTGCAGAAAGGCCCTCTCCCATTTTTGACTTTCACAGTTTGGTGGGGAGGATGTGTAGGAGGAATGATGTGGAAAAGAATAACTTGTCCTTTCCAGATATGTCTGTGAAAGAGATTTCAGGGGCAGGAATGAAAAACACAGCTGTGCATAGCATGGCAGAGGGCCACAGGTTAGACATCTGGAACCAAACACAGGAAGGGGATCATCCATGTTTGGGGCCCTGAGTGCATGACATTGACAGAGAACAGGATGGCATGTGAGTAAGAAAGAGACGGATAGACTGAGGTCAACATATTCCCTCATGACTTTTCTCTGACTGTGCCTCTCTGGGGTCTCATTGACCTCTCCATCCACTTCGTGCTAACCATACGTTCCTGTCCTTCCAGGTCTCTGCTCTCCCTTTAACCTGGATGTGCATCACCCACGCCTATTCCCAGGGCCACCTGAGGCTGAATTCGGATACAGTGTCTTACAACATGTTGGGGGTGGACAACGATGGTAAGAGGGAAACCAGAGGCCATGGGATTGGGATGTGATGGTGCTGGTAAAGAGGAGGAAAGATAGATTGGAATCTAAGCTGATCTGATCTTTTGGAGGTAACAAGGGCTCTATATTTGCCACTCCCATTCATTTTCCCATTGGCCTATCTCAGGAGTCATGCTCACACTGTGCTTACATTCATTCCCTCCTCCCAGGATGCTCGTGGGTGCCCCCTGGGATGGGCCTTCAGGTGACCGGAGGGGGGATGTCTATCGCTGCCCTGTGGGAGGACCTCCCAATGTCCCATGTGTCAAGAGCCACTTGGGTAAGAAGATGCTTGACTCTTTCACTCCTAATCCCTTACCTTGATACCCTGGTAGCTTTGACCCCCACTATGCCTCAGCTTTTTCACTCCCATAATCTATATATTCTCCCCGCCCAACTTGATCCTCTCTGACACGTTCTCATTTCTTGCATAATCACCCTGAATTCAAGCACCTCCAACTGTGGCTCTCTGATCTTGCTCCTTGAACCAGGTGACCATCCACTGGGAAATTCATCTCGACCTGCTGTGAATATGCACCTGGGGATGTCGCTACTAGAGACAGATGATGATGGTGGATTCATGGTGAGCTAAGGAAAGGGTGGTGGCAGGTCTCTGAAGTTTCATGGAAGAGAAAAGAGCAGTTGTGGTAAGGGAAACTGGTCTTTGTGGAGGGCATCAAGATGTTAAAAACCCTAGAAAGCAAGGAAGGGAATCTTGGGGAGTAGTCTCAATGCCTCCTTCAGTTGGGAGAATGCTCTGAGAGTCCCCTTCCAAGCCTGGGAGTAACTTTTTCCCACCCATCCCCAGGCCTGTGCCCCTCTCTGGTCTCGTGCTTGCGGCTCCTCTGTCTTCAGTTCTGGGATCTGTGCCCGGGTAGACGCTTCGTTCCAGCCCCAGGGAAGCCTGGCACCCACAGCCCAACGTGAGCTAGAGGAAGGGCCTGAGGACTGAGTCCCCAGGAGGGAATGCAGGGTGGGAAAAGATGGGGCAAAAGAGTATAGTGCCTGGCAAGGGGCCTACGAGACTATCCTCATTGCTACTTAATGTGCCCTGCAAAAGCTCCATTGGCATCAACACTCCATGATCTAATCTAATCAACTTTAAAAACTCAGCATTCACTATATCCTTCCACATACCCTGTGCCTTGGTCATAACATTCACCTCATCATTCTCCTATGTGTCATCTGTTTTCATACCTTCATCTCCCTTTGTTTAGAGTGTTCTCTTCTTAAATGCCTTTCCTTATATTCTCCTCCTTTCAAACATCTTCAGCTTTTGATTTCTTCTCTGTTGCTGCCTCCTTTGATTTCCCACCATCAGAACTGACCCACAGAGTGGTGCTGTGTTTATAGCATTTAATTCCTTGTGTTCTGGTTTCAGAAGCTATAAGGCGTATTTTCTCCCAGGGTTGGTATCTTTTGTTGGCTGGCCAGCAATCTTTGGGGTGCCTTGGCTTTTCTGTCACATGGGAATGCACTTGGTGTTGTCTTCTCCTTTCTCTTCTGTATTCTGTTGACCCCAGCTTCTGGTTGCTCCTCTTTGACTTCTCTTTCTGTGTCCCAATTTCCTTTGCTTATAAGGACTTCTGCCATATTGGATGAGGCCCACCCTTATTTCTTTTGGGTGTGTCTTAAGTAATAACATCTTCAAAAGTCCTGTTTACAAATGGTTTCCCACCCACAGGACCAGGGTTTGGGACCTGAACATTCCTTTTGTGGAGGACATGACTTAATCCCCAATAACATGTCTCTTTTATTCATCCCTGCACTTATCTAGGGCCTGTCACAGTACCCTCCTAGCATGTAAGAAGTGCTTAATGAATGTTCGAGTTGAATATCCCTTCCTGTTACTTCTTGCCTTGCTGCCCCTAGGCCCAATACCCTTCAATCCCTCTGTTTTCCATCACTGTACCCCTCTTCCTAGGTTGCCCCACCTACATGGATGTCGTCATTGTCTTGGATGGCTCCAATAGCATCTACCCCTGGTCTGAGGTACAGACTTTCCTACGAAGACTGGTAGGGAGACTGTTTATTGACCCGGAGCAGATACAGGTAAGAGAAGGCAGTATGGATGGCCTTGAAGGGAGAGTGACAGAGAGAGAGGAGATAAATGTAGGTGGTGTCTTCAGTAGTATCTAGGTGTTCATCTCCTCTCCCTTGCGTACTTTTCTTTCTCACCCCCAACACCCAAATACACATTCCATTTGAGTACACACTTTATTCTCAGGTGGGACTGGTACAGTATGGGGAGAGCCCTGTACACGAGTGGTCCTTGGGAGATTTCAGAACCAAGGAAGAAGTGGTGAGAGCAGCAAGAAACCTGAGTCGGCGGGAGGGACGAGAAACAAAGACTGCCCAAGCAATAATGGTGGCCTGGTGAGGCACGGTGAATGGGAGTGTGGGAAGCCTGTGTGATACGGGCCTAGGTGGGTTAGGGGAGGCTTTGGAGTGCAGTGTATATGTCCCAAGATGACTTGCATGCTTACACTTGCGTGCTCGTTAGTGATAGGTAGGGGAAGGCTAAGTTGGCTGTCATTGCATGTCTTTTCATGTCTCTGCCTTGTTTATCTTCTCAGACAGAATTATCTCTCTCTCTCCATCCTTTCTGTCTCACCTTGATCCTGGCCCTCGGGTTCTCTACCAACTCATGTGCAAGAGATGATTCAAAACTATCTCTGGGAAGACTTCCCTGACCTGACCATTCTCCTTTATTCTATACTCCCTTAATATTTGTACTCTTAAATGCAATATTTTTGATTGAATCTTGGAATGGATTAATTTTGTTGTTATTTGCATTGATGATATGCTGCTGTATATATTATATGACATTCAAGCTTTCACACTCTTATTGGGTGCCATTCTCTTTGCTAGACACTGTTGGGGAGATGGACAAAAAGGCAAGATGCCTGACCTCAGTGAATTGCTGACAGATATTCTTAAGTCCTGTGTGTTTGTGTGTGTGTGTGTGTGTGTGTGTGTCTGCATACATCTGGTCACGTCTCACTCCTTTCTTTATCTTCTCAGCACAGAAGGGTTCAGTCAGTCCCGTGGGGGCCGACCAGAGGCTGCCAGGCTACTGGTAGTTGTCACCGATGGAGAATCACATGATGGGGAGGAGCTTCCTGCAGCACTAAAGGCCTGTGAGGCTGGAAGAGTGACACGCTATGGGATTGCCGTGAGAATCAACTCTAGATCTGGGAGGATTGGAGGGGGTGGGTAACATTTATGAGCAGAGTGGATGGGGGTGGGGTGGGGATGGTGACATTTAAGAGTGGGAACTTGAGGCAAACAGGAGTAGTGACTACTTTCCAGACTTCAGCTGTGTTTCCTTTCTTTCACTTTAGTTGGCTGTTTTCTGTACCAGCTGACACCTCACTCCACACAGCCAACAGACCCCACTTTTGATCTCCTGACCCCAGGTCCTTGGTCACTATCTCCGGCGGCAGAGAGACCCTACCTCTTTCCTGCGGGAAATCCAAACTATTGCCAGTGATCCAGATGAGCGGTTCTTCTTTAATGTCACAGATGAGGCTGCACTGACTGACATTGTAGATGCACTAGGAGACCGGATTTTTGGCCTTGAGGGTAATTATTGTCCTGGAGGAATGGAGAACAGGGTAGGGGAGTCTGGAGTGTAGATTGGGTTCTGGAGTGAGTTCAGTATGTCAAAAGGGAAAGTGTCTTCCCCTGATATTGCCTTGATATTTTCTCATGCTCAAGGGTCCCATGGAGAGAATGAAAGCTCCTTTGGGCTGGAAATGTCTCAGATTGGTTTCTCCATTCATCGGCTGAAGGTTGGATTGACTCTGATACCTTCATGACCCCTTCCAACCTCTGTCCCCTTCTTCACTCCTTCCAACCTCTGACCCAAACAACTTCATCCCCAGGGCCCATCCAGAGTCTTCCTTTAACCAACCTATGCTCTCCTTCCCATGCCTTTCCAACTGACTCCAGCATACCCTCAGTGACTCTGGAGAGTTTTTTCTCCTTATTCCCCGCTGTCTTTTCAGTGACCTCATATGGTTCTGTCCCACAGGATGGGATTCTCTTTGGGATGGTGGGGGCCTATGACTGGGGGGGCTCAGTGCTCTGGCTTGCAGAAGGTCACCGCCTTTTCCCCCCACGAATGGCCCTGGAAGATGAGTTCCCTGCTGCGTTACAGAACCATGCACCCTACCTGGGTGAGTAGCAGAGAGTTGCAGAAAATTGGTCGGAGTAGGGGTGGAGCATTTTCCCAGTTAGGGGTATGAGATACTCCCTCTTAACTCTTATAGTTCCTGTTTCTCACTGACCTCCTCCTACTTCCCCTGGGACTTCCTCCTGTGCCTTTAGGGAATCCTCCCACTCTGACCCTTCTTCTTTAAACCCTGATTCCTTCCCCACTTCTAGGTTACTCTGTTTCTTCCATGCTTTTGCGGGGTGGTCGCCGCCTATTTCTCTCAGGGGCTCCTCGGTTTAGACATCGAGGAAAGGTCATCGCCTTCCAGCTTAAGAAAGATGGGGCTGTGAGAGTTGCCCAGAGCCTCCAGGGGGAGCAGGTAGGGCATTCAAGGGAGGGTGGGACTCTTGAATCCCTGAGGCACCCCTGGGCTGTGGGGGAAAAGAGTAAAGGGACAAGAGAGAGGCCTGAGAAATCTGTGCTGAATTCTGGTTGGCAGAGCCTGTCAGGGGTGTGAGGACCAGATTGGCAGGCTGGTGAGTGCTTCCCACCAAGTCCACTTGTCTACAATCACCTTCCCTTTTCTCTGGGGTCACCATCACCTACCACTCCCCAGATTGGCTCATACTTTGGCAGTGTGCTCTGCCCATTGGATACGGATGGGGATGGAACAACTGATGTCTTACTTGTGGCTGCTCCCATGTTCCTGGGACCCCAGAACAAGGAGACAGGATGTGTCTATGTGTATACGGTGGGCCAGGTAAGAGTTGCTGGGACCCCCTAGGACTAGTGTGTGTGTGTGGGGGAGACGGTTGAGGGGAAGGAATGCACAGATATTAAAAGGGCTGGCTGAGAGGTTAGCACTGTCAAACCAGCATCTTCTTTCTTCTTCTTACCTCCATCAGCAGCCCTTGCTGACACTTCAGAGAACACTTCAGCCAGAACGCCCACAGGATGCTCGGTTTGGCTTTGCCATGGGTGCCCTTCCTGACCTGAATCAAGATGGCTTTGCTGATGTGGCTGTGGGGGCACCCCTTGAAGATGGGCACCAGGGAGCACTGTACCTGTATCATGGGACCCAGAGTGGAGTCAGGCCCCATCCTGCACAGGTCAGGAGTGCCCAGATGAAGCAGGAGAATGGTGATAGGAAGGCGGGGAGAGGAGTTCTCTTTGCCTGTCAGCAGTCCCTTTGAGACCCAAACTGAGCAAGTGCTTTAATCAGTAGGCAAAAAAAGGTAAGGAAAAAGGATAGGATGCAGGTTGCTGAACTAGGGACCACTGAACACAGGTAAATTTCTTTTATTCCCATGCCTCCTGGGAAGATTAGGGAACGCCAGGTGGGAGGCCTGGGAAACCAGGTGTGTGAGTCTCTGCCTCAGTCTCCCCTTTCTTCCTCTTAGCGGATTGCTGCTGTCTCCATGCCACAGGCCCTCAGCTACTTTGGCCGAAGTGTAGATGGCCGACTAGATCTTGATGGAGATGATTTGGTAGATGTGGCTGTGGGTGCCCAAGGGGCAGCCATCCTGCTCAGGTGAGGGGTTCCAGCTAAGCCAGAACTGGACAGGATAGCACAGCCATTAAAAGCAAGGGCTTTGGAGTCAGAAACTTAGATTTGAATTGTCTTGGTCAATAACCTCCTAGTTTTTAAAATGGGAATAATAATAGTACCTACTTGATAGACTTGTTTTGAGGATTAAATGAGATAACCTATGTAAAAATCTTAACACAGTGCCTTACACATGCTTATTAAATATCAGCTGTTATCTTAATTCTGTCAGAGGGTTCAGGGAAAGATGATACATGTGCATCTAGTCCCTATGGGTAGAGGCTGAAGTAGGGACAGCATCATTCTTCCCTTTGACCATGGGGAAGCAAATGCTTCTCAAAGGGCTTACCTCCTACTGCTAAAATTTCTTACCCATCCAGTTCCCGGCCCATTGTCCGCCTGTCCCCCTCGCTGGAGGTGACCCCACCAGCCATCAGTGTGGTTCAGCGGGACTGCAGGCGGCGAGGCCAGGAAGCAGCCTGCCTGACTGCAGCCCTTTGTTTCCGAGTGACCTCTCGCACTCTGGGCCGCTGGGATCACCAATTCTGTAAGTGACTACAGTCCCTCCTAGTCGACCCTCAACCCCTTGTCTGCCTTGGTCTCCACCCTCATTCTTGCCTTCCCTATTCAGACATGCGGTTCACAGCTTCACTGGATGAGTGGATGGCTGGGGCGCGCACAGCGTTTGATGGCTCTGGCCAGAGGTTGTCCCCTCGGCGACTCCGGCTCAGTGTGGGGAGTGTCACTTGTGAAAAGTTGCACTTCCATGTGCTGGTGAGGAGGGGACAGAAACTGCTTTGCAGCACGGCCTGGGAGTCGGGAAGGCTGAATAAGAGGAGAAATTTCAGCTGGATCAGCATGAAAGCCAAAGCTGGGAAAGTGAGGGAGAGAATTTAGACTTGGAGTCAGCCTTATCTGGGTTTAAATCTTAGCTCTGCCATGTACCAGCTTTGAGCCTGGCACATCACTCAATCTTCAAACCTCAGTTTCTTTGCCTAAAGGGGGAATAATACTAATAACTAGATTTGTATTAGAATTAAATTTAATCATACCAGTAAAACCTTAAGACAGTGTCTAGCACACAGAACGTCCTCAATAAATGAACCACTACAATTGTCACACCTTCCCAGGGGCCTGGGGCATAGCCCTGACTTTGGCTCCCCATGACAGTTGACTGGTTTCCCTTAGGATGCATCGGATTACCTCCGACCAGTGGCTTTGACTGTGACCTTTGCCTTGGATAACACCACAAAGCCAGGGCCTGTGCTGGATGAGGGCTCACCTACCTCCATACGAAGGCTGGTCAGCAGTGTTAAGCCCTGCTCTGCCCCCGGGTCTCAACACTGTCCTTCTCAGTGAACTCACAAGAAAGAGGAGGGTGGAGACATGACATCACAGTGATATCTGACCTGGGACCCCTCTAGCCAAAGTATACCCACTATTCTCTCTTTACTTTTATATCATTCTTTTCTCCTAGCCTTCTTCACCCCCTTCTCTCTCCTTTAGGTCCCTTTCTCCAGGGATTGTGGCCCTGACAATGAATGTGTCACAGACTTGGTGCTTCGAGCTAATATGGACATCAGAGGCTCTAGGTGGGATAGATATGAACTGGCTAAACTAGAGTGACCTGGGACAGATTGGAAGGGACTAGAATGGTGCTGGGGGTTTGTTGCTCACCCAGGATAACAGGAGTGAGTGTTTTGGCTCCCACCATTCCTAGGAAGGCCCCATTCGTGGTTCGAGGTGGTCGGCGAAAAGTGCTGGTGTCAGCAACTCTGGAGAACAGGAAGGAAAATGCCTATAACACTAGCCTGAGTCTCAGCTTCTCTAGAAACCTCCACCTGGCCAGCCTTACTCCTCAGGTGCCCTTGGGGGAGGGAGTTTGGGAAGAGGGGAGAAAGGAGGAGAAAGAAGATTAAGGTCTTGGCCTGGGCCCTGAGCCTCTGGGGGAAGGCATAATTTGGAAGCTGGGAGCAGGAGAACTGACTTATACCTGCAGCCCCAGATCCAGCCTTTACCCCATCTCCTCTACCCTCAGAAGGACAGCCCAGTGAAGGTGGAATGTTCAGCCCCTTCTCCTCATGCCCAGCTCTGCAGTGTGGGGCATCCTGTCTTCCAGACTGGGACCAAGGTAAGTTAGGGCCCAGGATGAGAAAGGAGCTATGAGAGAGTAGGGGCTGGGATCTTTGGGGCCTGGGAGTTCAGGGAAGGAGGCATTCAAGGGCTCCTGTTCCTCTGGAGTTGTCTCTTGAGGAGGAATCTACCATCACCCCCATGTCCCCTGCCCCCAGGTGTCCTTTCTGCTAGAGTTTGAGTTTAGCTGCTCCTCTCTCCTGAGCCAGGTCCTTGTGAGGCTAACCACCACCAGGTGAGAACAAGGAAAATTCCTTCCAGATTTCTTCTATTGGGTCTTGACTGGAAGAGGTGGGGAGATACTATCAGAGGGGTGTCTAAGGAGGGACTGAGATGTGAGCCTCTCCCCCTGACCCTACAGCAATAGCCTGGAAACAAATGGGACCATTCAAGATAACACGGCCCAGGCCTCCTCCTACATCCAGTATGCGCCTCACCTCCTGTTCTCTAGGTATGGCCCAGTTCCCAGCTGGGACTCAGTTCTGACCCCAGACTCATACTATTTATGTTTCCTCCTCTTCCCTCCAATGTACTTCAGTGTTCATAGAACCCCAAACCTTGGGGCTGCTCCATCTTTTGCCCTCAATGCCACTCATGCAGAACCTTCTCTTTTAAATGTCTTACTTTCCTAGGAATAGAGCACTAGCACCTAGGGAATGGAGCTGGGGGAAGGAGGGATGGGATGGGGCCATGAAATTTGCGCTAAGTCCATGTCATATCCACTTCTATTTTTCCCATGTGCCCTCATCTCTTTATTCATGTACTGGCTCTGTCTTCTCTGAATCCATGTCTGTGTGCTGATCATATATGCCCCTGTGTCTGTGACCATATACTTCCTGACCTGGTGTCTACGCAGTGAATCTACCCTGCATCGCTATGAGGTTCACCCATACGGGGTCCTCCCAGTGGGTCCAGGCCCGGAATTCAAAACCACTCTTAGGGTGAGAAGCTGGAGGGGATCTTGGCATGAGCAGGGGGAGGGGGAGGAGCAACAGCTGTGTCGGAAAAGAATGGGAAGAGTCTTTCTTGGATCTTGATGGTATCTGGGGTGAAGGGGAACATATAAGGAGGGGTCTTCTGTCTCCTACCTCTTCCAATTTCCAATCCTTCTTTCAGGTTCAGAATCTCGGCTGTTATGTGGTCAGTGGCCTCATCCTCTCAGCCCTCCTTCCAGCTGTGGCCCACGGAGGCAATTACTTCCTATCATTGTCTCAAGTCATCACTAACAATGTGAGTCTGGGTTAGGAGTGTGTGGAGATTTGCTGCCTTGAATTGGTGGACGACCCCCCCCCAACACACACACACTAAATACCTATCTTCTGGATCCCCTGGGGGACCCTCCTTTTACTAATGTGGATCTTTGAGAAGAAAGAAAGGGATTATATAGGGAAGAATTGCAAGAGTGTGGGTGATATGTTCCTGCTCAGCCTAGGGTGGCTGGCTTCTCACCATCAGGAGGATCCCTCAAGTTGGATCTTCCTTTAGGCAAGCTGCATAGTTCAGAACCTGACTGAGCCCCCAGGATCCCCTGTGCATCCAGAGGAGCTTCAGCACACAAGCAGACTGGTAAGAGTTACAAGAAGGAGGGCATCCAAAGTGGGAATGCAGCAGGGAACAGTGGAGTCAAGAGAGCCATGGGACAGGGGAGTGGAGCCTGGAAAGGGGAGGGGTGGATCTTTCCATCCCACAGTCCTGATTTGTCTCTCTCTCCTGGTAGAATGGGAGCAATACCCAGTGTCAGGTCGTGAGGTGCCACCTTGGGCAGCTGGCAAAGGCGACTGAGATGTCTGTTGGGCTACTGAGGCTGGTTCATAATGAATTTTTCCAGAGGGTAAGCCTTTCCTTTTGACTACTCTCCCCTTCTGCTCCTATCTGGAACTTTAACATAGGCTTTGGAGGTAGACAGACCTGTGTTCAAGTTCCTTCTTCCCTCTTACTAGCCTGTTGACCTTGGTTTTTTCATTTCTAAAATGCAATGGTAATCCCTATTTCATGGGGTTGCTGCAAAGAATAAATGAAATAATGAGCTAGAGATATGGTGAATTTTATTGAGTAATGAAAACTAGCTATTATCCTTGTATTTTTTCTCCATTTACCATCCCTTATTGCTACATTAATAATGACTCTCAACACTTATAGATTACCTAAATCCAATCAATTAATAATCCATCAAATGCTAATTAACTTTATATAAGTCACTGTGTTCAGTAGATAGAGAGAAATATCTCCAATCTTCAACACTGTGCCTTAATCATTGTAGGTGTTTAATACATTTTTGTTAAATGAATTAATAAATATTTTTTTCACATTTTAATAACTGTACTATTAGCTATAGTCCATGGTTTAACTTAGAGTTCACTGTGTTGTGCAGTTCCATGGATTTTTAAAAAACTTTTATGCTAATAACATATATACAACCTAAAATTTCCCCTTTTAACCACATTCAAATATATAATTCAGTCTGTTAATTACATTCACAATGTTGTGCTGCCATCACCACCATCTATTTCCAAAACTTTTCTATCTTCCCAAATAGAAACTCTGTACATTTTAAGCCTTAACTCCCTATTCCCTATGCCCACCCCATCCCCTAGTAATCTATTTTCTAGATTCTAATTCTATGAGTTTCTTTATTCTAATTACTTCATATCAGTAAGATCATACAATATTTGTCTTTTTGTGTCTGGCTTGTTTCACTCAAAATGTCTTGAAGGTTCATTCATATTGTCACATGTATCAGAACTTTTTTTCCTTTTTATGGCTGAATAATATTCCATTGGGTGTATATACCACATTTTGTTTATCCATTCACTGGTTGATGGACACTTGAGTTGCTTCCATCTTTTGGCAATTGTGAATAATGCTGCTATGAGCATCAGTGTGCAAATGTCTATATGAGTCCCTGCTTTCAATTCTTTTGGGTGTATACCTAGTAGTAGAGGTGTTCTAGTTTGCTAATGCTGCTGGAATGCAAAACACCAGAAATGGATTGGCTTTTATAAAAAGGGTTTATTTGGTTACACAGTTACAGTCTTAAGGCCATAAAGTGTCCAAGGCAAGTCATCAACAATCTGGTAGCTTCACTGGAGATGGCCAATGGTGTCCAGAAAACCTCTGTTAGCTGGGAAGGCACATGGCTGGCGTCTGCTCCAGAGTTCTGGTTTCAAAATGGCTTTCTCCCAGGACATTCCTCTCTAGGCTGCAGTTCCTCAAAAATGTCACTCTTAGTTGCTCTTGGGGTATTTTTCCTCTCTTAGCTTCTGCGGAGCAAAAGTCTGCTTTCAGTGGCCATCTACAAGCTGTCCCTCATCTGCAGCTCCTCTTCTCAGCTTCTGTACATTCTTCAAAGTGTCCTTCTTGGCTGTAGCAAGCTTGCTCTTTCTGTCTGAGCTTATATAGTGCTCCAGTAATTTAATTCAGACCCACCCTGAATGGGTGGGGCAACACCTCTATGGAAATTATCCAACCAAAGGTCTTGTCCACAGTTGACTGAATCATGTCTCCATGGAAACACCCAAAGGACTCCATAATCTAATCAACAGTAATATGTCTGCCCACACAAGATTGCATCAAAGTTAATGGCATTTTGGGAGACATAATACATCGAACTGGCATAAGAGGATAGCCGGATTGTGTGGTACTTCTATATTTTACTTTCTGAGGAACTTCCAAATTGTCATTCACAATGGTTGCACCATTTTACATCCCCACTAGCAGTATATGAGTATTCCTGTTACTCCACATTCTCTCCAACATTTGTAACTTTCTATTTTTTAAATAGTAGTCATTCTAGCAAGTGTGAAATTGTATCACATTGTGGTTTTGATTTGCATTTCCCTAATGGCTAATGATGTTGAGCATCTTTTCGTGTGCTTTTTGGCCATATGTGAATCTTCTTTGGAGAAATGTCTATTCAGTCTTTTGCCCATTTTTAATTGGGTTATTTGACTTTTTGTTGTTGAGTTGAAGGATTTCTTTATATATTCTGGATATTAAATCCTTATTGGAATGTGGATTCCAAATATTTTCTCCCATCATGTAGGTTATTTTACTTTCATGATAAAGTCCTTTGAGGTACAAAAGTTTTAAATTCGGATGAGGTCCCATTTTTTCTTTTCTTGCTCATTCTTTAGGTATAAAGTCTAAGAAACCATTGCCTAACGTGAGGTCCTGAAGATGCTTCCCTACTTTTTCATTTAGGGGTTTTATAATTCTGGCTCTTACATTTAGGTCTTTGATCCCTTTTAAGTTGGTTTTTGTATATGGTGTGATGTAGAGGTCCATCTTCATTCTTTTGTAAATGGAGATCCAATTTTCTCAGCACTATTTGTTGCAGAGACTATTCTTTCCCAACTGAATGGTCAAAAATCAGTTGGCCTTACAAGTCCTCAGAAAGGTAAGTACAGAATTACCATATGACCTGGCAATCCCACTTCTAGGTAGGGAAGAGGGAGTTAAGCCTTGAAATGTTTCTATTTGGGACAATAGAAAAGTTTTAGAAATGGATAGTGAAGATAGTAGCACAACATTATGAATGTAATTAACAGCACTAAATTACGTATGTGAATGTGGTTAAAAAGGGAAATTTTAGGCTATATAAATGTTACTAGAATAAAACTTTAAAAAAAACACATAGGACTGAACAACACAGTGAGCTATTTTGTAAATGATGGACTATAGTTAACAGTACAATTATAAAAATGTTCTTTCATGATATATAACAAATGTACCACACTAATGCAAGGTGTTAAGAATAGGGTGGTATATGGGAATTCTGTATTTTATGTATTTTATACATGATTTTTCTGTAAATCTATAACTCCTTTAATAAAATTTTTTTTTTTAAATCAGTTGGCCATGAATGTGAGGGTTAATTTCTGCGCTCTTAATAAGTGCTTGATATTACATGCAGGATTTGTATTGGCAAGTAATGGGAGGTAAAATAGTATAGTTCTGAATTATAAAAGGTCTGTAAAGCTAGGGAGATGAAATTCAACTTAATATGATAGGTGGTCAGGAATTAGTGTGAGTTCCTGAGTAGAGAAATGACATCATAATTGTAATAGCCTACATTTTTTTTAGCACTAGGAATTTATATTGTGCTTTCTTCATATACCATCTACTTTGAACATCACAAGATCCTTGTGATAAAGGCACATATATTAGGGAAGTTAAGTCTGGCAGATCACTCCTCTCCAAATCTGGTTCTCTGTTTCCTCTTTGGTATCTTTTTTGTTTTCCCACTCATTTTTTAATCCTTTTGTCAAAGATTTGTTTAGAAACCTCTATGTATTTGGCACTGTGCTAGGCACTAGGGACACAAAAGTTAGTAAGACATAGCCCTTGCTCTTAAGGAGCTTATAGTTCAGTGATGAAAGGCAGAGAAGTAAACAGAATTTTATAACCTGATACAGGGTGGTGTATTAGGAGGAAACACTTCCCTAAATCCCCAGAGTGGATGACATCTAAATTTCTCAGCATAAAGAAGGGGAATGCATTTCAGGTAGAGTGAGAAGGAAATATGAAGGGCCAGAGGCATTTACATTGATTACCCTTCCTCTCTTTCCTCATTGGTTTCCAACCGTTTTCTTTTGGTCTTGAGCATCCTAGAAATTGTACCTCTCAGCTTCACCTTTGCCTCTGGGGTTCCAAAGAAATACAACACCTTATGATGGCTTTCTTCAAGTGCCTTCCTGTTTACTTGTTCCACAGGCCAAGTTCAAGTCACTGACAGTGGTCAGCACCTTTGAGCTGGGAACTGAGGAGGGCAGTGTCCTACGACTGACTGAAGCCTCCCGTTGGAGTGAGGTAGGGCTGGGGACTGAATTTAAAAGCTGTGAAAATAGTGAGGATGAGGATGGGGTAAGAGCACTCCTGGGCCTTTTCAGAACAGAAGCATCACCATTAGATAGCAGTTGGTGAGTCACAAATGATAAATCAGTATGCTGACACTGGGCTCCATTCCAGCTTCAGTTTCTTCCTTTGAGTGGAAAGAAGTGATTATTTCTTCTATTTGGGGTCTGGTTTTGCCATAATGTAGAGTGAGGCTAGCTGGGCTAAAGGGTACATATAAAAAACAACTCTTCTTCCCAAACAGAGCCTCCTGGAAGTAATTCAGACTCGCCCTGTCCTCATCTCCCTCTGGATTCTCATTGGCAGTGTCCTGGGAGGGCTACTTCTGCTTGCCCTTGTTGTCTTCTGTCTTTGGAAGGTAAGTACTGCTTTAGTGGTAAGTATGGGGCTTAGTGCACATGGGTTGAGGGATCCTTGATTATAGTGGGGTGAACAGGATTAGGGCAGCTGAGCAGGTGTGTGTATCATGCTTGGATCTCCTTCACTGTATTCCACAACTGTTGGTTGACTTAAACTAAATTGAATAAAATAATTGTTTTTGCATTTTTTATTTATTAGAGAAATTGTGGGTTTACAGAACAATCATGCATAATATACAGGATTCCTGTATACCCCCCCCCCACCAACAACACCTTGCATTGGTATGGAACATTTGTTACAATTGATAATAGCACATTTTTATAATTGTACTATTAAAGTCCATGGTTTAATTTAAAGTTCATTGTTTTTGTAGTATAGATCTATGGATTTTTAAAAAATATTCATTCTGTTACCATATATGCAATCTAACATTTCCCCTTTTAATCATATTCAGATATATATTTCATTGCTGTTAATTGCATTCACAATGTTGTGTTACCATCCCCACCATCCATTACCAAAACATTTCCATTGTTCCAAATAGGAACCCTGTACATTTTAAGCCTTAACTCCCCATTCCCTATCCCCACCCTGTCCCCTGGTAACCTATATTCTAGATTCTGACTCTGTGAGTTTGCTTATTCTAATTGTTGAATAAAACAAATTTTAATTCCATTTTTGGAAGCAGAACAAAAGTACAGACTTTAGATAAGTCTGAGAGCTGTTGGCAAGGTCCCCAGTCAAGGCATTTGGTGATGACTCCTATCCCTTCCTCTACAGCTTGGCTTCTTTGCCCGTAAGAAAATCCCTGAGGAAGAGAAAAGAGAAGAGAAGTTGGAGCAATGAATGTAGAGGAAGGCTCTAGAAAATCCTCTCTGGCACATTCTCCAAGAGACTTGCATAAGAGTGGAGGTTTGCGGGATCAGATGGGACAAGAAGAAGTCTCTGGACCCTCTCCCCAAACCTGCAGTCTGACTTGACTTTTGAATGATGGGGATGCTGTTGGCAAGAGAAGAGAATTTACCTCAGCCAAGAAGGTTGGCACCTAAAACACAAGTGCTCCCACCCTGTGCTTCCCTCCTCCTCATGATCCTAGTTCGACAGCCAACATTGGGGCCTTCTAGGACCTGTTTTTTCCTATCCCCAGGAATCAAGAATTTTTTTTATACCTAGGTCTCTGGCACCTTTGATTTTCCCTCTATATCTACCCTCACAGTTTCCGAAAGGATGAGGGTTACCGTTCTTCAATCCCCACCTTCTCACCTTCTTGCCTGCCCCCTACTCCACAGGAGGGAGCTGACTTTGGCTTGAAAGAAGTAAAGTCAACATCTGCTGCTTTCCTGTGGAGACTGGTGATTCAGAGAGCCGGATGGGGAGAGTCAACAGGAAAAAAGGAGGGAGGGAAAAAAGCCACAAGAGACATTCTGTACAATTCCAAGGAACAGAGGAGCCTTTAGACAGGCAACTGGCATCCCCTGAAACCCGAGACTTAGTGCACTCACCCGCCCTCAGGTGCTGTTGAAACAGAGCTGCCCCCAGGCTGGTTGGGCACAGGCTTCCCAATAGGCGGGCAGCCTTCCCTGGGAGTAAAGCCAGGGCTTGGTGCCTGATTTTCTGGAGCGAGGGGCCCCCAGATGGCTAGAGCTGGAATAGCAGAGAAGACGGGATACCCCAGAGTTTTTTCCACCTCTCTCAGGCCTTCCCCACCCTTAGGCTATTTTCTTGGTGCCTCTTTATTCTCCAGAGATAAGGTAGAGGGTTGCTGCTTGATGGTGGGAAATCCTTTCACCTTACCAGCTTTGGGAAGCAGCAGCCTTGTGGGATTTGGACAAGTGGTGTCTGCATTAAGGGAGAAGCCAAAGTGGGTGGTGTGAGGTCTCCGGTGAACAATCTTTTACTTGCTTAGCCCTGGTTTGTAGCACAAATAGCTCCTTAGAAAATGTTTCCAGGCAACCCCAGTCACAACTATACCTTGTGGGGCTTCTCTGGTGGTGGAATCAGCTTACCAGCCCTTGCCTGATGTTTACTGGAAACTTCAAAGTTACCTTATCTCTGGACTCTCCCCAACCCATTTCACTCCCATTGTTTGGTCATGGCCAGTAAAGGGAATTGCATGCTCATCAATGATGGGGATAACATATTTACTTGTAATAAAGACTGGGATACCACCTAAGTCAGTTATTGGTCTCCATAGTACAGCTCCAGCAGCCATTTGAAGAAGCAGCACCCATCTAGAGCTAAGAAGAGAGGAGACCTGATTGGACAGTTCACTAGCAGCCACAGAAACTGTCCTCCAGGACTGTTCTTAAAACCTGGCCACAGTGTTTATTTTGGCATGTTTCTTTGGCATGCAGAGAACTACCCTCATGGACACTGTCTTATCTCCTTGTGGGGTATACAGTATATCAGATGGTCAGAACAAATACAGTTCAGTGTCAAATGACTTCTGGCTCTATTTGGGTTCCTTAGGATATGGATTGCTCAGGAATGGTGAGAGGTGGATTCTTGGTTCCCCTAGATCCTTATACAGTGGAGTCCCTGGAAGGCAAAGTTATGAAGTATTTGAAATGTTTTCTGTGACTTTCCCACTGGAGATGTGCTGCATTTCCTGCAGTTCCCACCTATTTAAGTGACCACAGAAAATAAAGTGTAAGGGCTTGTACAAATAACTGCAATAAGATTGTACACTTCTGATACCAACTGTAAATGACTGCAATAACTTCTGGTCTTCAACTACAATAAAATTCAATTCTGACTCTTACTGACCAAAGTTAGGCCAAACTCCACAGGTTAAGAGTACAGTCCTCATAAAACTGCTCTCACATCAGATACCAGTCACAAGTTTGGTGGTGAGTATATAGTAAGTGCCCAATAAATAGTAGCTATTCTTGTAAAATCATCCACTCTACCTTGTGGGGATTGAAGCATCAGATGGTGCTTCTAATCTGGTGATCCACCTCCCCTTCATATATCCCAAAGATTTGTTCTTCTATACCCCTCCTGCTAAATTTTACACTGTGACTCATCCCTTTTGGAATAAGACATCAGTGCCCCCTCTAAAGTGATAACTGGGTAATTTAATGTTCTAATGGCAGAAATCAAATCTACAACAGACCCTCCTTAGATACCCAGGGTCCTAGTATGCCCAAGGAATATGTGCACTTAAACCATGGTCTTTGCCTAACCCTGAAAATGGTGGCCTATCTAGCCTGATTAGGCAGGGACAAGCATTCTATGGAAAGCTGCTGAGTTATTTTGTGACAGGAAAGGTCCATGGTAGGCCTCAGAGCCCTTCATATTAGGCTATAACTTGATAACTTTTTGGAGTATCCTGTTTCTGGGGTTGGCATTGAGGTCAGGGATATAGATAGACCTCCATTCTTTGGCCCCGGTCAGCCCCCCAAGAGAGTTGGATTTCCTTAAGAACTGGTTCATCTAATTGTTTTTCTGTATGATTAAAAATGCACTTTTACTGAAGGCAGCAGCAAAAAGACTGCTTTGGACTCAAAACCCTCTGTGTCCACTGCTTCAGAAGGTGGCCCTGAGCTGGAGTTACAAATCCCTGAACTACTTCTTGACAACAATGAATTTTGGGTCTATGAGGGCTGTATTCTTTGGGCCGATGGAATCTACCTGGTCTATCGCAGGCTCTATGGCCTGCAGGAAGTACTGGAAATAGTCAGAGAGAGGAAATGTTCCCACTGCCAGAAGTCAGGCACCACCTTGGGCTGCTACAACAAAGGCTGCTCCTTCCAATACCATTACCCATGTGCCATTGATGTAGATTGTTTGCTACATGAGCAGTCAGTGAGGTGCCCCAAGCAAAAGGTGACTGTGGAGATGAGAAGGTGGTGGACACTCATGACGACATGGAAATCATCCTACTGCACAGCCACAACTCCTGCCCCATGCAGGCACTTCTTTCCTAAGTTCTTATGTCACAGTCTGGTGACATCACAGGAAAGACTCAAGAAGTTGAGATTGCTGTTGCCATTGACAGACTGTCCATTGTGACAGTGTTGGGGGTGAGGAAGGGGAGGGTTAATGGGGAAAGGGTGGGGAAAATTAAAGGGAGGGATTATATATATATATATATAGATATAGATATAGATACATATAGATATATATAGTGTGTGTGTGTGCATATATATATGTGTATATATATAGTTGTTTAAATGAAAGGTGTGCTATTCGTTTGATTCTATTTAAAAATTATCTAGTTAACTTCAAATTTGTTACAATGATAGTGAAATTTAAATGTGAAATTGAACTGAACAAACTCATCTCAAAAGACCAGAGTGTGTGTGGCTTTGATCTTTAGCCTATTTCACACTAATTTAGAGAACACCAGACCCAGGATTGAAAGCAGATAAAACACAACAAAACCATCCTTTTTTTCATTAATTTGTCTCAAAGTGGGAAGGTTTTTGGGGGGAGGGAAGTGGGAAAGGTCCATGTTTTCAAAAGTGGAGGAATGATGTTTAAACACACAATTTCTAGAAAAATAAAGCTCTTCTAATATTTTTTTCCATCTCGAAATCCCTCTCCTCTCCACTCCTCAGCTCCAGTGAGGCTTTCTCTAACTCTGACCCATACTTCAATAAGCCTGTTACTCCTTCCTTTGAAGAAGAGCGAGTTTGAGAAGCAACTGTAGCAACAACAGGCTCTCCCCAGGCAACTGAGTGTCCTTTCCTTTCTTCTCACTTTTTCCTTGGTTCCCTCCTTCACTCTTTCAATCATACACTCATGAGACATTAAGCACCTAATATGTGCCAGGCAACAGGAATAATATAAAAATACAACTCTTAACCTCAAAATGCCCACTTTAGGGAAAACAAACACATGAACAAATAATGGCAAATAGAGATAGTTGCTATATAACCTTACAAGAAGTATTAGGAGTATGAAACACCCAAGAGGCACACTTTGTTGGGCAGGGGTGGCAGGGTTGTAAGGAAAAGCTTTACAGAAAAAATATTTGGCTTGGGGGCTCACCAAGTGTGAAAGGAGGCATTTTAGGAAGGATAAATCACCAACTGCAAAGGGAACTGAAGTAAGACTAAAAAACAGATTAAGCGTTTGGGCTCCTGTGAAAGCAGTGAGAGATGAGACTGGAGAGGAAGGCAGGGTCCAGCCCCTGTAATCTTTGAAGAGCCTTGTAAACCATATTAAGAAAGTTGGACTTTATCCTGTAGACTTTCATATGTATTTTATGGAGTCAGCACTGACTTCAGGGAAGAGAATAGCGTTGGAAAGACCAGTCTGCTGCGACTGTTCAAGCAAGAAATTGCTAAGAATCAAAATCTAAGGAGCAGGGGTAATACTGAACAACATTTTGTTTTGTTTTGTTTTGTTTTAGGGGATGGGGGCTAAAATAAAAATTCTCTCCCCTTCCTCCCTCTGCCCTTTTCTA
Source organism: Choloepus didactylus (assembly GCF_015220235.1). Taxonomy (NCBI): domain Eukaryota; kingdom Metazoa; phylum Chordata; class Mammalia; order Pilosa; family Megalonychidae; genus Choloepus; species Choloepus didactylus. The sequence continues at coordinate 117,537,544 of NC_051308.1, forward strand.
ACCCAGAGGTGCTTAAGAAGCTGAGCCCGATCCCCTTTCATTCAGGCTTTGTCCTCCGGGTTGTGCGCGGTCCATGTATTATCCGCACTCATTCTCTGCTCCGCACCACAATCTTCTCTCATTTCCAAACCTCACTCTTCAAATCTTCTTTTGTGCCCGGGTTTTTGGCCGGGGCATGGGGGTTGGAAGCAGAGGTTAACTAAGTTGGGTAAAGGTCTCTGGATATAGTAAAAGCGTCCCACCAGTGGCTAAACGCGACAGTTGGTAAAACAGGAGCACACCCAGAAGACGAGGTTGACCCCGCCTCCCGCGGCGGCGTTCAAAGGGATCCGGCTGCGGCGGTGTTTGAGGAGGACCCGCAGCCTGGAACTGCGAGGCGAGGCGGGGCGGGGCCGGGGGAGGAGTTTCAGCCGCAGCCCCCGATTATTCTGGGACTGAGCAGGTAGGAGATGAGTGGGGTGGGTTCACAAGGCGAGGGCGAGGTTTGAGACTTAGCCCCTGCAGCCGCCGCGGACTGCGGGCTTTTTGCCTCTGCAGGGGCGGGGTGGGGCGGAGCCAGGGGCGGAGCTTTAGGCCCAGCCCTCGGATTCTCGCCTCTGATTGGGCTGGGCGGGGATTGGGGCGGGGCTTTGGGCGGGGCCCTCTCTGCTTTTGACATCTGTTTCTTGCATAGCCGCAGCGGAGTCCGGTGGGTTCGGAAACCTGTGGCCCTGCTCTCCGCGCGTCCCCGTCCCCCCGTGGCCCTAGCCCGGGCCATGAAGCGCATCTTCTCCTGCTCCAGCTCACAGGTTGCGGTAGGTGCCAGAATGTTTGGGAGGATGGGGCTGGGACCGGGGTCCAACCCCTGTTGTGACCAAAGTCCTGAGCCCATCTCTGCACGGTCGCTTTTTCTTTTAACTGGTATTTCCAGCCCTTCCGCTCCTTCAATGCAGCCCTCCAGCCCTGCCTTCTCCCACTTTCCGGCTTGCTTTCCTAACCCCTGCCCTCCCCAAGGTCCATTCTTGTCCTCCCCGTCCCTACATGCCCAACTTACGTTTCCTACTACCCCTGCCCTCTCCTCAAGGCCCTGTCTTCTAGTTAAGTTCTGTCTTCGAATATGGAACCATCCTCCAGCGTCTGTCCCAACTCTAGCCCCTGCCACCCCCAAGCTCCATTCTGTCCCAATCTTGCCCTGCCTTACATCCCCATCTTACAGCTCTGCCCTGTCCCCAGAAACTTGCCCTTCCATAGGGACTTATCCTTGCTCTTCCTTGTCAGCCCAACAAGTAATCCCAGTCCTGTGCCTTCCCCTAGTCCTTCTTCTCAGTCTCCTCTATCCTTGCCCCAATCTACCCATGCCATCTCCACTCCCATTCTCTCCCTGGCACCACTGGCCCTCAAACATCACTTTAATCCTCTTTCCAATTGGCACTCCCACAACAGCAGGACTCTCTTGTTCTCTCCTCCAAAATTTTTCCCTCTCTGCCCAATGGTCACCCAATTCCAGTTTTCCCCCCTTTTGCCTGGCCCTTTCCTGTCTACTCTCTCTGGGTTAATCTTGCAGTCTAGCCAGCCTAACAGGCACTGCCAGAAGACACAAAGTTGCCAAGGAACTGGGTGAGTTGCCTGCAGAATCTACCCCAGCCAGTTCACTGCAGCGTCTGGTCACCAGGCTGCTTCTTGGGCCAGTTAAGGCCTTCTGCCTGATTCCCCACAGAACCCTCCTTCACCTTAAACCCTCACCTAGTTGTTTAGGGCCTTGTACCCTCTGCTTCCTTTGACTGAGTTGGGGAAAGGTGATGGTGAGAGGAGAAGAGAATAGGGTGGACTCACTTTGAGGGTTCCCAGCAGAAGTTACTCTACTTTTCCATGCTCTTCCAGAAACACACACACACACACACACACACACACACACACACAGACACGGGAAAAGATTACAGAAGGTTGTAACTAAGGAACAGTGTAGTTTCTTTTCTGAAGACTCTTACAGAGAGACACCCTATATGGGGATGGAATTTTGGGTGGAAGCTGGAATTATAGCTCATTTAGAAGTAAGTTAACTAGTTATCTGTAGTAATATTACTTACTATAACCTGCTTAGTGGTGTCATTCATAAGCAAACATGAGGAATGCTCAGTTACCTCACTCTGCATGGGCAGGCCACAGAAGCCTAGAAGTGAGCTATGAGGCAAGAGGAAGAACTCTGTTGAGGCTTGTCCTTGTTCCGTTTACATTTGCTTCACCACTTAGTTTCCACACATTGATCAACCAGTTAAAACACACTCACTGAATGACCATGACAAGTACCAGAAACTGAGGTACCCAGACCCTGTCTTACATCATAATAATTACCTTACTCATATGGACTCTTCCCTAGTTACTGAGAATTTTCAACAATGTCCTTCCTTTTCAGGAACCGTGTGAAGTCTACATGCTCCTTAGGAATGGGGATACTATTCCGTTCTCTCTGATTCTCCAATCCTTGGATAGTAGGATTTCCTCAGTTAGTCTGGGGTCACAGAAAGGTTGAAAATAGGCCAATTTCAGCTGTAAATTGTTTCCCCATGAAACTTCCACATACTTCTCATCCTAAATTCCTCCACTCCCTGGGTGGCCAACCACTCAGGACCCATTCGTCAAACAAACAGCGTGACAACCTTCCCTGGCTACTCCCAAAGCCTGAATGATTGCCTCTCCCAATCTCCACTCCCACCCCTGGGTCCAAGGTCAGAAATCGATACTCTCAGTCTGAGGTAAGAACTGAAAGAACAATGATTATTTTTAAATGAATCTAAGTCATCCAGAATATAGGAAGTTCAACAAACAAACAAAAACTGCTCCTATAATCTCATTTTATTTTAGTTAGTAGAGGTTGTCATTGAGGGTATTCCACATATTAACTTACTCTGTCTATGTAGGGAGTAGATCAGAAAATCACTTGGAGGATGAGCTTAGAGAAATACCTATTGCATTAAAAAAACTGAGTCAGGTCCTCTCCTTCAGGGCAGCCTTTCCATTTCCATTCACCTGTCCTACAGTGGTAGCCACCCTTTCTCTACCTGTAGGTATGCTTCCATCGTGGTAGGATGCTTTTAGGCACACAGCCAAAGATAAGGGGAGGCTGCAATTACTTCTACAAAGGCCCCCTAATCTTGGCTTTAGAAATACAAAGCTTCTCCTTGTTATTGCGTCTGCCGATTAATTTGGTGATGGCAGTTCCCCTGAGGCTGTGATGGTAATCCAGTGCCTCCTTCATAAGGTGCCAGGTGAGCAATGGCTGGATCTTGGAATTTGGTATCCTCCTTATGTCCTTCACCCTAGCTTTTCAGAGATTTGGCTATGAAGAATTTATACCCATTGTAAACTCTTCTTACTATAGTAAAATTATAGGAAATTAGTTGGGTGGATTTAGAACTATCTAGCTGGAAAGAAAAGTGTCTACACCACAAAGAAGCACCTTTACATCCCTACAGCCTGACTGCTGTTATTCATTGGCTGATAGGAGCAACATCCTTTTCTTCCATTCCATTGGCTGGAGAATTCTGAGTCCAGGAACATCTAAAACATACCCAGCAAGACCAGGAAGGAAGAGGATTGGAGCTAACATTTATTGTGACCTACTATGTGACAGACACAGTGCTAGAGCTTGGTATGTTGTTACATTGTTAGGAAACTGAGGTTCAGAGAAATTGTTACTTGCTTAAAAAGGTATGGAAAATATTAAAGTCAAGGTTTTAAACAAAACAGATTGAGGTCAGCTGATAGTGCAGTATGATGAAGGCATGGTTCTAGCTCTCTGCATTTCCTGGGGGTGACCTGGCCTGCAAGGGGCATTGCATAATTCAGATTCTGTTGGTATGTGGAAGAGTCGTTTCTTATTTTGTCCTTTGAGATTTAACCTATTTGGAGACTCTTCTCCAGGCAGGGAGTAGTGTCTGAGCATGGGTGGCTTGGCCCTGGAGGCAGACTTAGACTGTTTTTCTGGAAATTAGTAACCCTTTTTCCATAGCTCTATAGTAGTGTGGTACAGAGGCGAGAACAAGGATTGGGCCTCAGATAGCTTGGGTTCTAATCCCAATTTTGCCACTATTTTGGTGGTAACACCCTGGACAGTTATCTACCCTCAGTGTGCCTCAGCTTCTTCTTCTGTCAAGTAGGTGTAATAATATGAGCCCTAATTACTTTCTAGGGATGTTGAGAAGCTAACTGAAATAGCACTTGAAAGGGCTATGAGGAATTACAAGTGCTGTCTAGGAGTTTTACCTGAGATTCTATCTATCCTAGATAATTTTATGGTTTGGTCATTTAAAATCTTTCCTTGTTGATGAATAGTTCATCCTGGCTATGTAAATAGTATTTGAAGATGAGTTATTGGGCTTCCATAGACTCTATTTTTCTCCATCTCCTCTCCTCTCCTGGCCTCGTTCTTGTTGAGCTTACACTTTATAAGATGCAATGTGCCACTACAAATCCCCCACTACTTCCTGTTTTTTTTTTTTTTTTTTTTTTTTTAATGAGGATGCCATACATTTGTATGGCTCTTTACAGTTTACAAAGAGATTTTATATACATTACCTCATTTAAAACTCACAACAGGATGAGGTAGTTATTATTGCCCACATTTTACAGATGGGGAAACAGGCTAGTGGTATTTAATGACTTACTCTAGATCGCACAGGTGAGAAAGCAGCTGAACCAGGCCCCAAACCCAGGCTAGCTGATGAAATATTCATCTAGGGCCCTTTTCACCATACCACAGATCTTTGCAACCCTTCTTCCTCTTCTTTCCCCTCTCTGGGCCAAACCAGGCTTCCCTGTGCTTTCAGTCTGGGGTGTTTTGACACAGCTCTCTCTTTCACGCCCTGTGATATTTCAATTATTGTAATTACTACCCTACCCCCACTCCCCTCCAAACTCAAACTGAAATGACAGAACAGAGAATGCCCAGGTGTGCCTGTAGTCTGGGACAGCTGCTCTCTGCCCCGGAGGGAAGAAAGAGTGGAGGAGGGGAGCTACTTCTGTGCTGCCTCCCTAAGCACTGCTAGAGACCTGTCTTTGCCTTCCGGTTGTTGTTGCCATGGAAAAGAAGGGAGACTCACTAAAGGGCATAGACAGGAGAAGGGAAAACAGAAATTTTGTGCTCCCCTCACAGTGCTTGGGCCTAAAGCCACTGGGTATAGATGGAATGGCTAATATTTGGACTCCTGGCTGTGAGCTGAATCTTGGTGCCTTGCTTTTCTTCTCACATAACTGGGAACAAAAAGCATGGCAGCAGGGGTAGACGAGAGGCCAATTGGGAGTGGATAGGTTGGTTCTCTTTGCTCCAGCAAGATCTAGAGAACAAAAGGGAAATGAGTGTTGGCTAGGACTGCTCTGAGGTTGGGTACCTAAAAAACAATAATAATAATGAAATAAAAAGATATTTTAAACACTATAATACTAGGGATGACTTTGTTTAACTTTTTAAAAAATCAGTTATTTTTTATTGCCTCTTTGAACATAGATGGCACTTGACGGTTTTCAATATAAACATTTTAGAAGTATGTTTTAGAAATGATGCTGCCTATAAACAAGAAACTGATAAAATGGTTATCTAAGGAGAGGTGGAGAGAACAGTTTTCAGTGTATGCTTTTTATTTCATTCTGATTTTTAAACAACATAGACATTTTACCTTTTCAAAATAAAGTTTAAAAAAGTGACGTCTACTCATTCACATCAGGACAAATTCTGAGTTAAAGGATACTTTGCATTTTTACAGTTATTAAATGGAGAGCATACTTGCCAACTGCCATCATGTATTTAGACCTTAACTACCTAAGTAGAAGAAGTCAAGCCAATACTAGGGATGATTTTTAAATCAGTAGGCTAGGCACCTCTGGCTGAGGGCTGACGACAGTTGGCAATAGTTCTCAGTGACATGTGAGTTGGTGACTATTTAACTGACCCACCTAAGTAAGACTAAATGATCTATGTGAGTGATTTGTGGAATACTGGAAGGACCTCAGTGATATCCCTTTCCCCTTCCTTGGTGCTCCAGTTTGCTAATTCTGCCATTATGCAAAATACCAGAAATGGATTGGCTTTTATAAAGGGGGTTTATTTGGTTACTAAGTTACAGTCTTAATGCCATAAAAATGTCCAAGGTAAGGCATCAACAGTAGGGAACCTTCACTGAAGGATGGCCATTGGCATCTGGAAAACCTCTGTTAGCTGGGAAGGCATGTGGCTGGCATCCGCTTGCTGCCAGGTTGCGTTTCAAAATGGTGTTCTTCAGAATGTTGCTCTTGGGGCGTTTCATCCTCTCTTAGCTGCAGCTCCACTTCAAAATGTCGCTCTCAGTTGCTCTGAGATCCTTTTGTCTGTGAACTCCTTTACAGACTCCAGTGATCCAATTAACACCCACTCTGAATGGGCGGGGTCACACCTCCATGGAAATTATCCAATCAAACCTTTCACTCACAGTTGATTGAGTCACATCTCCATGGAAACAACCAAAGGATTCTAATCTAATCAACACTAATACATCTTACCCCTCAAGATTGCATCACAGATAATGGCATTTTGGGGGACATAATACATCCAAACTGGCACACTCGGCATCCTAACCATCTCCCTCTTGTCTTTCTCTGCACCACCTTCATCCCCCATATTCATACAATTTGTGGCCTGAACCAGGTGGAGAGATGGAACCGCCGTGATCAGAAGCTGCTGGAGGCAGTGCAGCGGGGGGATGTGGGGCGCGTGGCTGCCCTGGCCTCCCGGAAGTCTGCCCGACCCACCAAACTAGACTCCAACGGCCAGTCCCCGTAAGTCCTCCTGACTGCATCCCCAGTATGTGGTTCCCTTTGAAAGCCCCAAACTCCAATATGATGTAGGACCAGGGAATGCCTGCAGCTTGAGAGAAATTTGGTTGTTTCTTGTTTTAATTAGCAAGCATATCAATAAATCTTTGCTATGTATCAAGCATTATATAAAGTGAGGGAAGAAGATATTGTCCTTTCACCTCACAACCCAGATGGACGGATGACAGTGACATAAAAAGGACACAGAACCCACTAAACACATAGCAAACTAACACATACATTAAATAGAGTATTTCTTCATTGTGCAAGTAGGATAGGAGGGGTGTGTGTGTTTGGGAAATTAGGAATGGTGTGGTAGCAATGGAGTCACAGCCAGGAGTGATTTGGACAAGGGGGATATTATCCTTTGTCTCTGCCCACATCAACCTTTAAATGTCTAGCCTTCTACTCTGCTCTAGTTGGCTCTTCCCTTGACACTTCCAGTTCCACTGATGGTCCTGTGCTCAGAATTCCCTAGACACTCCTGCTATTGTCTGCAATTCCTTGAGAACTGTAGCTTGTCTTTCTATCTTTGCCTCCAGCTTCCTCTTATTTTATGACTATAGGCCATACAGCCTTCTCTTTCTCAGGAAGACAGACTGTGGGAGGTTCCCCCTCTGCTTTGGGGATTGGCTTTTGGGGAGGGGAAGCATAGATAGAAGGTGGTACTTATTAAGTTTCTCCCACTCCTCGTCCCCTGGTCCCTTCATCCTTCTGCCTCTTGGCCCTGATTCTGACAGGTTTCATCTGGCGGCCTCCAAAGGCCTGACTGAATGTTTGACTATTCTGCTTGCAAATGGGGCTGACATCAACAGCAAGAATGAGGATGGTGAGTTAGACTGAGCATGGAGCCACTCTGCTTGCTTCTCCCTTTATAGCAGCAGTAGGGGCCACTGCTGGGCTCTGCTGGAGGTTCCAACTGTGGTCCTCTGCTTCTCTCCTCAGTAAGTCCTGGCCAAAATTCCTCTAGAGGTTCCCCTCCCTGCAAGCTGGTCACACCTCACCCCCACTCCCATCTCCAACACAGGTACCAGGGGAACAGGAATTTCTGGCCCCATGTGGCTGAGAGCTTCTCTCCCTAATCTCCCTCTGATTATCTGTGCGTCTCTTACCTTCCCTCCCTGTGAGTCATCAGCATGCATGGGGCCACCCACCCTCCCTTGCTCTCTCTTTCTCTTTCCAGGAAGCACCGCCCTGCACTTGGCCACCATTTCCTGCCAGCCACAGTGTGTCAAAGTCCTGCTGCAGGTAATAGCAACCCCTCAATACTACTCCTGTGAAGGGAAGAAGGGGGCCCAGAGAGTCTCCTAACTGTCTTGTAATCACAAGCTATATTTGGCCAAATGTACCCCTCTCGTCCCTAGGAAGAGGGCTGGTTATCATTTATTCATTTATTTGCAAACAGTTATTTTGCATCTACTATATGACAAAGCAGTTGCCAGGGACTGTCCACCTGTCAGTTAATTATGCATATATTGAGCTCTGCCATTTGCAGAGTCATTGCAGAGACTAACTGCTGTGTTGATTGGCAGGGGGATGTTGGGGAGAGGTGTTGAAATCAAACCAAAGCCCTACTGTCTGCTTTTGAGGAGTTTATAATCTAGTAGAACAGATGAGAAGTATACATGTGACATGACGTGGATAATTTATAAATAAATCCCCCAAAGTGCATAACAAATGGCTGTTATGCATGTGTTCTTCCAGGTCCTTTCCAAACTTCCCAATTATGACCCTAAAATACCAGCCATGGGCTCAGGCCATTTTCCCTAATATGTTTATTTACCTATAATCTGATTTTTCTTAAGCCCTATGTTTAGGAACCAGGGCTGAAATTTAAGACTGTCTGTAATCTGCATGGAGCGCACAGGCTTACCTTACAGGTGGCTTCCCCCAGAGTCATGGTCCTCCTACCCATCCCCACATTACCATGGAAGTTGGTCACCTGACAGGTTGTATGAAAGGGGGATGTTAATGCCAAGCTCCATGCTGCTTCTCTTTGTGGCTGTTTGCAGCATGGTGCCAATGAAGATGCTGTGGATGGAGAAAACCGCAGTCCATTGCACTGGGCAGGTGTGTGTCAGGAGACTGGTGGGGACAGGGGCAGGGGCTGTAGAGTGGGTCGGGGAAGGGAGGATAACATTTGGTGGGAAGGGCAGGCCAGGTTTGACTGCTGAAATGGTCAGAGGGGATGCTGGGTCATGGTCTGAGCAGGAATTCTTCCTACTTCCATCTTAACCCAACAATCCCTCAACCCTCCCCAGCCTCCTCTGGCTGTGCCTCAAGTGTGCTCCTGCTATGTGACCACGAAGCCTTCTTGGATGTTCTGGATAATGTGAGTGTCAGAGGAAACTGGGCAGTGCCTTACGCAGGAATGTTGCTGTGTTCTCTGAGCGTGGCCAGGAGTTGTACAGCATCACCCTTCTCTTCCTTCTTCCCTCCTCCTCCTCCTCTTCCTCACATAGAGGTTAGGCCTTGTCTTCAAGAGAACTTTTAACCCTGTTAAAGGGAGTATTGAGTCTCAGAAACTGGGCTTCTTTCTGGGGAGGTGTGGGGAGAGGGGAGTGGGTAGGACAGAGTCAAGCCTCTGGCTCTCCCTGTCTCCTCATGAACCCCCATCCCACATTCTGTGCAGGATGGACGTACACCCCTGATGATCGCATCGCTGGGTGGTCACGCAGCTATCTGCTCCCAGCTGCTGCAGAGAGGTGCCCGAGTTAATGTTACAGACAAGAATGACAAGTGAGCCCTTCCCGTCTTCCCACCCCAATTTCCAGACCCCACCTAATCTAAACAGGAGCACTGGGCAAAATGTGTGTATATTGGGGAAGAAGAAGGGTTGGTCTCTGTTCTTGGGAGCCTTCTTTCTTCCTAGTTATGGTTCAAAGAGCTCTGTCTGCTGCTTTGCTCTTTTCTTGGGGAGTTGAGGAAATTTTCCTTGTACTTTGCTAGTCAGTGGTTGCCACCACCATCCTGCTTAGTGCAGACGATCCTGGAAGTAGAATCAACACCTCTGGACCCATGGACTCATGTTGGTCTGTTGTTCTCCTGAGCCCACTGACTGAGAGCTGACCCTGTGAGTGGAATTTCTGGAACCAGGACTCCTGGATTCCACAGCAAAAGCCTATCCTCAGATTTGTTCCAACCCACAGATCGGCTCTGATCCTGGCCTGTGAGAAAGGCAGCGCTGAGGTGGCTGAGCTGCTCCTGAGTCATGGAGCAGATGCAGGGGCAGTGGACAGTACAGGACATGATGCCCTGCACTGCGCTCTCCACTCACAGGACAGGGCACTGCGGAGGCTGCTGCGGCAGGCCCTGAACCGGCGACGCAGGGGAGGTAAAGCCACTTCCCTCTGTAGCTCCAAGTTTTTTGTGTGATAGCCTTAGATTCAAAGAAGCTTCTTAGAATCCCATTTGCCCCAGTGGAAATAACCCATCTGACAAATAATTGCCACCTTTGTTGAGAGTTAACTTATGTATGGCTGTTGGTTTGAGATGACTCCAAATTCCCAAAGGACTGGTCACAAAATTCCTTCTCTCTCACTGAGGGCAACTCTGGCTAGTGCTATAGCTATTATCTTTAGGTTGTAATTTTATATCTTTTTGTGTTATTTGCTGGTCAGTCTCTCTCTCTTCCCTACCAGACTGTGAACCTCTCAGATCACAGGCCATTTCTGTTTTGCTCGCCAGTAAGGTCCCACTGCCTACATCAGGGCCTGGCACATGAGTGCCTAAGAAATAAATGAGTGAAAAAAAATGAATGACCTGTCCCATCTCTGGAATTGGAAACCAAGGCTGCTGGATAGTTAGGGACCCACAGAATGGGGGTGGCTCCTGCTACTAGGAGGCATGTGTAGCAAGGGTTATTACGTGGTGGGGCACTTCTCTCAGAGAAATTCTGAAGACAGAATGTGGCCTAGAAGCACATGGAGCCCGTCTCCTCTCTCATTTTCTCCATGTCTTTTCTTTCAGGTCAGAGGCTAGTTCAACATTCAGATCTTGCTTCCCAGGTAAGACCCTAAGTGCCCCCACCCCCAGCCTTTTGTTTCTGACTCACCCCAGGCCATACCACTGGGAGATCCCTTGGGGCAGCTTTTGGGGCTAGATTCACTGCATGGCTTCATCTCCTGTTCTGTTCTCTACATAGGTCTCCCCATCTGAGCCCCAGGTGGGCTCTCCACCTAAGAGCCCATGGAGAGCAGAGCCTGAGGAGGAGCAAGAAGAAGAGGACGATGAAGATCCATACTCAGAGGAGTGGAGGTGGAAATATGAAGAGGAGCAGAGGAAAGTTTCTCAGTTGGAACAGGAGCTGGTACAAAAGACAGAAGAGTGTAAGGCTCAAGCTGCAGCCTACTTGGGCCTGGAGAACCAGATTCGAGAGCAGGTGCAGGAGCTGGAGCTCCTCCTATCCCAAGAGCCTGGAACTCCAGGAGGGCAAGGTTCTAGTGCCCGGCCTGGAGGGGATGGCATGGAGCAGGGATGTCCCCTGGACCTGCTGGCAGAACGCATACGTGAGCTAAAGAAGCAGCATCAGGCAGCCACAGCAAACCCAACATTAGAACCCAAGAAGGTCCAGGAATCAGTCCCAAGGGAGATCCAGTATGAAGCCCATGAAAAATCCCAACCAGAACAGGGGCCACCCCACAGCCCAAGGTCTGAGACCATTGGGAAGGCCACAGGCCAACAACTGACTACTAATGGGGGACAAGCCGTTGGCCCTGGTTGTATGGACCAACCGAATGCTGGCCAGAAGGAGAGGCCCCAGGCCCCAGGGGCTGAACCAGCAGGCACAGTGGCTGAACAAGTAGGCTCAGCAGCCATGAACCAGCTCCTGCTACAACTAAGGGAGGAATTGGCTGCAGTGTGGCGAGAAAAGGATGCTGCCCGGGGGGCTTTATCTAGACCAGTCCTGGAGGGGGCCCTGGGTACTTCCCGGGCTGAGGCTGCAGCAGCTGCATGGGAAAAGATGGAGGCCCGGTTGGAGCAGGTGCTGGTGAGGCTGGATCGGGCAAAGGCAGGACTACAGGTGAAATCTGAGGTTCCAGCCCAGGAGCCCAGAGAGAGAGCCCCAAAGGCAGCCACAGGGAGCATTACCAAAGAGAATGAAGAGAAGGAGAAAAGAGTTCCTAGGGCCTGGGGGGAGCCTCTAGGAGCTCCTGGAGGGGAACAGGCCCTGGGAGGGGGACTGGCCAAAGGACAACTGGAGAAGGAGGTGTCAGCACTGAGACTGAGCAACAGTAACTTGCTGGAGGAGTTAGGGGAGTTGGGACGAGAGCGGCAGCGATTGCAGGGGGAGTTGCAGTCTCTGAGCCAGCGGCTACAGCGGGAGTTTGTACCCAAGCCCGAGGCACAGGTTCAGCTACAGCAGTTGCGGCAGAATGTGGGGCTGTTGACGGATGAACTGACTATGGAGAAGGAGGCCACAGAGAAGCTGCGGAAGCGCCTGGCCTCCCAGAGCAGTGGCCTCCGAGAGCTGTGGGACTGCCTGCCCCCAGACCTAGTGGGGAAGGGGAGTGCATGGGGTACAGCGGCCATGCCCTTGGAGGAGCTGCAGACCTGCATCAGTACCCTGGTGGACAGGCACCGCCAGGCCCAGCAGGTACTGGCTCGGCTTGAGGAGGAAAACCAGCAGCTGCGAGGAACCCCAGCCCCATGTGGGGAGCCAGGCACTTCCTCAAAGGCCTTGGCATCTCCTCAAGTGGCGGCTCTGGAGCAAGACCTGGGGAAGCTGGAGGAAGAGCTGCGGGCTGTTCAGGCCACGATGAGTGGAAAGAGTCAGGAGATAGGAAAGCTGAAGCAGCTGCTCTACCAAGCCACAGAGGAAGTGGCTGAGCTGAGAGCTCGGGAGGCGGCCAATTTGCGGCAGCACGAGAAAACTCGGGCTTCACTGGTAGCCCAGGCCCAAGCTTGGGGCCAGGAGCTGAAGGCCTTGCTAGAAAAGTATAACACAGCCTGCCGGGAAATGGGTCGGCTTCGGGAGGCCGTAGCCGAGGAGCGCCGCAGGAGCGGAGACCTGGCTGCAAGCGCTGCTGAGCAGGAGCGACAGGCCAGCGAGATGCGTGGGCGCTCGGAGCAGTTTGAGAAGACAGCAGAGCTGCTGAAAGAGAAGACGGAGCATCTCATTGGAGCTTGCCGGGACAAGGAGGCCAAGGTGAGCAGGAGAGGCAGCTGTGGGGACCATTGGAGAAGGTTTCTTTGTATTTGGAGATTTGCTACCTGAATCCACTTTTAGTTAGTCAGATCAATACCCTAAAGTGAGCATCAGTCATTTGCAGGGACCACACTATGTTCACCTGAGTCTGAGGAGTTTGAGGTTGAGATTGGAGGTGAGGTAAAATTTGGGGCTCAGGGTCAGAAGTAGTGTGGTCAGGGCTACCATTTTGAGTTAAATAGTGTATCAGCCTGAAAAGAGGTCTAATACTATAATGGGTTACTGTGGTTTTGCTGCAGTTCTGAGAAGGTGACTCGAGGCTGATGGGTTAAGAAGAGTAAACAGAGCTTTATAGCCCCTCTACTCCCCTCCTACTTCAATCAGACTGCATTCTACAAAAAATTTGCATTAGTCAAGAGGGCTCCAATGCAAAGAAAAAATGTATGAAAACTACTGTGTTGGAGACAACCATTAATTTGTTTCCTAATGATTACTCTAATAAAAGTGAGTGTAAGTCTATAACACTGTTTCTATGAGACATATCTTATGAATTCCAAATAATCAATTTACAAATAAATTTAGTAATTCAAGAACTACCTGTGAAATGAATGAATTCAGACCTCTTACTAAAATCTGTGTACATGATCAAAGTAAGAATGTTTATAAAATATAAGGAGTATAAGTTTTACATGGTGTAGAGTGCATACAAATAGAAGGAATGTTATACAAAATAGAAATCAGTGTGGGGGTGGGGCTATTACCAAAAGGAGGGATTTTATGTTAGTGTCAAAGGAGGAGATAAAAGTAGACAAATGGACAAAGGGTAATATAGTGTAGTGGTTAAGAATGTGGTCTCTGGACTGAGACAATCTGGATTTAAATTTCCATGTCAAAAGTTACTTGTTGTCTGTTCTTGGGCAGGTTATTTAATATCTCTAAGTCTCAGATTTCTCACCTATAAAATGGAGATAATAACAGGTTTATTGTGAGAATTAGATTAAATATCACATCTAAAATACTCAGAGCGGTGTTTGGCGTATGGTAGGTACTCAATGAAAGTTAGCTGTTATTCCTATGACTGCTGTTCCTACAACTGCTGGTTGCCATTAACTGCATTCGTGCCTCAGCCTCACAGACTACATGGACTCATCTCCATTCCCCTCAGTGGTCAGCAGCCAGAAGGAGTCAGGATCCAGGACAGAGTTAGGAGCATGGGCCCTGGAGTCAGAGATCTTGGTTTAAATCATGAAGTCATCACTTATTAGCTGTTTAATTTTGACAAATTACTTAACCCAGGCTCCTATCTACAAAGTGTGGATAATACTACCTATTTCATAGAGCTGTTTTTTTAAAATACAATTTTATTGAGATATACTCACACACCATATAATCCACCCAAAGTATACAATCAATGGCTCACAGTATCATCATATAGTTGTGCATTCATCACCACAATTTTTGAACATTTCATTACTCCAAAATAAAGAAAAAATATATAAAAAAAGAAAAAAGGAAATAAAAAAGAACACCCAAATCATCCCATACCCTTATCCCCTTATTATTTATTTGTCATTATTTTATTACTAATCTGCCCATACACTGGTTAAAGGGAGTGTCACTCACCAGGTTTTCACTCACAGTCACATGATAAAAGCTATATAATTATACAATTATCATCAAGACTCAAGTCTACTGGATTACAGTTCAACAGATTCAGCTATTTTCTTCTAGCTATTTCATAGAGCTGTTTTGAGTATTAAATGATATAATGTGTGTAAAAGTATCTGGCATATATTAAATACCTAATAAAAGGAAGCTGACCTTTACCCTGGGTATAGGTGGGGTCCTGGTAGAAAATGGCTTGGGCCTTTTTGGTTCCCTTTCTTTCCTTTTGACCTCAGATCAAGGAATTGTTGAAGAAGCTGGAACAACTTTCAGAGGAGGTCCTCTCGGTTCGGGGAGAGAATGCTCACCTTGCCCTGCAGCTGCAGGTATGTCTTGCCCCACTGATTGAGAAAGAGGATGGACAATGGAGGCGATTTATATGTGGGAGAGATTCTGGAAATTGCAGAGGGCTGGCCATGCAGTGGGTCAGGCTGGGTCAGTGATGGACCAAGGGAGCCCACTTAGGACAGCTGACCACCTCATCCTACTGCTCCTCATGCTTAGGGGATCAGAGTGAGAGTGGGGAGGATGGGCACATGACCTCCCACTGATGCTCCCTCCCAGGATTCCCAGAAGAACCATGAAGAGATCATCTCCACCTATAGGAATCATCTCCTGAATGCTGCTCGGGTGAGCATGGTAGAGTATTGGAGGAGGTAGAGACAGAGACCTGACTTGGGGCTATTGAGTTTGAGGTCCCTTCTCTCCCCGTACTTGTCATTTCTCAGAGAGCTGGATTTTACAGGTTCTAGTGCCAGGTCTCTGGATCTCCTTAGGCAGATCGAGCAAGGTTACATGTGAATGTATGCGGAGAGAGGGGTTTACCCTTCCTTTTCAATTCCCTGATTCATTTTAAGGACTTTTTCAATCCCCCCCACCCACCTCAGCCCTTTCTAAGTTCTTTCTTAAGCCATCTTATCCATCACCAAGGAAGGAGAGGTGTGTGGCTTTCTCCTTTATTTAGTCTAAGAATAACTACAAAGAATCAAATACCTATTGTGTACCAGGTGCTTCATACATTTTATATCCTGTGTGTCTAGTCAGATGGCAGCAGTTTGTAACCCTCACAGCAACCCTGAAAAGTAGACAGCATTATCTTCCTTGTAAAGATAAGGAAGCAGTCATGGAGAATTAAATAAGTGAGGGCACATAGTAAATAGCATTCCACTCTGCCACAGAACCTCTCCCTCACCTGTCCTTCCCCATTTTCTTTTCTTCACCTCCTTTTGTTTCTTTCTGGCCGTCTGCAGGGCTATATGGAGCAGGATGTGTACAACATCTTGCTGCGAATCCTCAGCATGCAGGAGGAGTGAAGCCGCCTGGGCCTGGATACGGGATTTCTCTGTTGTGAGTTGAGGGTGATAAAGGAAGGAGTTTGGGAGAAAGGACTTGGGAAAGGAGACTCAGGAAGGGAATTGGTTCCTCCTTTAACTCTGTGTCCTGGGGCAAAGGGCATTTGCAGGGAGGTTAATTGAGAAGACACAATATAGGGAATCACTGGGTGGCATTAGGAGTGAAGTGAGCAGGTGGACTGAAGGGGCTGACTTATTGGATGGAGACTGAAAAGAGGGGTTGGGTGATTTTCCCAAGTGATAGGGAGATACCAGTGAAAGATGAGTGATGGTGGGATAGTGATGCAGAGCTGTTCCCTAGAGTGGGACTCTACGGATTCCAGAATCTCTCCTTCGCTACCAGAATTCATTCAGAAAACAGTCATCCTCCATTCTTCTTCCTGCCCCTGTGTGGTGGCTATCTCCTCCAACCAAGAATGATGAGGGTCCCTTTAGCTTCTTGGCGTGGGTGGGAGGATACTGAGGATATGGAAATGTGTGCATTTTATTCTTGAATTTCTTTCAGGAAACAAGAGCATCCCCAGTTGCCAGAGGCTCTATCAGGCTGGGGAGGGTGAGGGGGTGGGGGTGGTCACTAGGGGTGGTGTGGGTGGTGTGGGCAGGGCTTCACCTGAAATTACAGACCCTAGATCTGAGAACCTGGACACTGGAATCAGCACGGATGGGACCATAGGAGGTGGGGATGGAAGCCAGTTCTATGAAAAATAAAGCAGGAGGCAGGATGGTGCTGGGTGTCATTGTTTTTTTTTCTCTAGAGGGGAATAGTGGAAGGAATCCTTTTCATTCCCTTTTGATCACAAATGGTCTCATACAGCTTTCAAACTTTGATTATGATCCATAGTAAGAAATGCATTTTCCATATTGTTTGTACATATCTGAAATAATACTTACCTTGATAATTTCAAATTCTATTTCTATCCTATCCTATCCTATTCTTATTCTCTGCTATTATACTCCACCAAAAAAACACACACACACACACACACACACACACACACACAAAGTTGGTCACAATTCATCCATTAATGCATCAAGACCCACAGTTTGAAAAACAGACTTCTTAATAAAAATGGGGGTTGACACTTTTTCCTTCCTCGTTTTCAAATCTGTCCCTCATGGACACAGCTCTAACCTTTTTTCTCTAGCTTGGGACTCCTGAGTCTATGATCTTTTTTAAGGGATTGAGACACGTGGATTTTCTTCAAGATGTACAATCTAAAATACTCTATTATGTCAGGCCATGTGCCTAGATTTGAAAGTTTATTTTATATGGTCACTGTCTTTGCCCCAGGTGCAAAGCAGGATGAAAAGTCTGATTCCTGGGAAAGGGATGATGTGATACCAAAAACTGGCTTCTTCTCTCCAGTTCTGCACTCAGACTGAATGAATGAATGTCTCTTGGTCACTTCCCCAGGGTTTCCTCCCCTTCCTGCCCCTTTGCCGGCAAGACCACTAGATGACAGGAGGCAGTGAGTGCCTCCCAAATCTGGAATTGCAGTTCCGTGGCCTACACACTGATCTCTTACCCATTCCTTCTCTCAGCCCGCCCCCTGCTGGGTTATGTCAGGTCAGACAGCAGCGGTTTGGCAGTAAAGAGACTAAATCGTCTCTCTTTACCAATCAGCCTTCTAGAAGCACCAGCCTTAGGTGCGGATTGAGACAAGAAGGAAAGTAGGGTAAAGAGAGTAAATAGGAGGCCGGGACTATGTGAGCTGGTGGGGAAAAGAACCTATTTTTGAATAGTTTTATGCTTAGGCTTCAGCTTTGGACAGTTCTATACAGAAGATGCCTGACTGGGTGGATTGAAAAGAGTGGGAGGGGTGGCTGTAGATTATGGGGGGCCACGCAGGGGCTGCAGAGGCTGGCTCCAGGGTTTGGCCAGGGAAAGAACAGCTGAGATATGTGGGTCAGGTTCTAGAGAAGGTGCAAGTCAGCTTTGGAGTTTGTGTGGATGGGCACAGGTGGCTTTAAAGGCAGGGGAATGGAGAGAGGAGGATTGGTTGGTTGGTGAAGGGGAGAAAGGGTGCAGCTGCCAGAGGAAAAGCATCAAAAAGGTCTCAGTCGCTTCTTATAAGGGGAACAGAACCTCTCCTTTCCTGACTGCTTGAGTTACCAAAGGATAGAAAAGCACTGTTATATTCCTCACTATATGTGGGGTGTGGGGTGGGAAGCACGAAGAAACTGCAGAGAGAAGGGTCCAGAGAGGGGAAGACTATTTGGCTAAGCTGGAGTATGAGTCAAGAAACAGCTTTGGTAATGGAAGCCAGGCCTTTGGCTCCTTCCCGGGCTCCTGGAAGCTAATCCCAGGATGTCTGGTCTGTGGGAGCAGTAAGAGATGTTAATATTAACACTGGAGTAGAATTTTCCCCAGCTTCTGATCTTCCCAAATAATCTCCCTCTATATAATCCCATAAACTGTTATCATGATAACTCCAAGCCCTAGAATTTTCCTTGATTTCAGAAATCTTTCTCTCACAAAGTAATTCTAATCCTAATGTTTCCCCCTATTCCTCCTGGGCTGGTTGTTTAATGGAACTTCGGTAGGAAATTATTACTCCTGTTTCACTTATTCCCTAGGCTGGTCCCCTAGATGTAAGAGTGTGTAGCTAAGAATAGGAGATCTGAAGGTGAAGCTTGGTGGGCCATAACGGGATTCAGACCATGTCTCTGAATGTCCTCAATCTGGAACTTGAACTTGATTTGCAGTCTCCATCCTTTCTCTGGTAACATTAATTTGCCCAACAGATATTTAAAGAGTCTACCATGTGCTGGGTAGTGGGGATACAGCGTGAACAGCACAGGAAAGGTATCTGCCCCATGGAGCTTGCATGCAGGATCAGATTCAGGTGCACTGGTTCCCAGTTGTCTGTTAACCTGCAGGGATGCTAGAACTTACAATCTCAAATTAACCTTTAAAGGAGAGATCCTTCCATCATGAAATCACTGGAAATCAAGGTGAGGTTGACTTTCTAGCCTTCTTTTAAATTTTACAGCTTTATTGAGGTATAATTGACAATAAACTGTACATATTTAAAGTGTACAATCTGATGTTTCTGACATATGTGTTTACCTAGGAAACCATCACCACAGTCAAGATAATGAACATATCCATCACTCCCTCCTCCCCCATCACAACCACTGAAAATTCTAGAAAATACTGACCTGTAGATCTAGAGGACTGGACTGAACAAAAAATGGGCTCAGGACCTGATGAAGACTCAGGTGATGCAGAAGACAGTTGGGATTTAGAACCAAATACTTGGGCCTGTATTTAGCTTGAGGAGCCCACAAGGGCAGGTAGCAAAACAGCAAGAAAAGAACCTGAGTGTCAGGAGAGGGTGGACATCTTCCCCAAGGACACAAGCCACAGAGTGTGGTCCAGTTCAACAGGTCCCTGGAGATATTATAGGCTGGCACCTTCAGTCTTATAGTTTGGGTGGGGACTCATGAGAAGGATTATACCAAAGGCTTAAGCAAAATGAGGGGTTGTTCATATTCTTAGAGCACTTCTTTTTTGTTTGCTGATTATTGGTTTAACGTGTCTTGTCTCTACTGCTAAATCGTCAGCTCTTGGAAGGCTTTTGTGTCCTCAGCACCTAACAATCCCTGAACAGTACTCAAATATTTATTGAGCAAATGACAATATCACTTAGGTCCCAGTCAACTATAAAATGTTATGAGTTTTTCCTATCTAGTACCTAGTATGGCTACACTGCCCTAAAGTAAAACAGATTTACTCCGGGGCCTTCACATGAGTGATCAGCTTGGTTGAGGATGGGGCCTCTGGAAGGTCCAAGGCCTTAGAGGAAGGAAAGTAGATAGTTCAGAGAGAGTCAGAAAGATCCTTTTTGTGGTCAAGAAAACATCCCTTCTGCTCACCTTCAGCTACACTGAGGTGTAGGGTCTCTGGTGACCATGCGTATATTTTGGTAGGAAGGTGGGGAACCACACTTAGTAGAGTTAGGGCCAGGCACGCTTTGGATTCTGGCAGAGAGGGAAAGTATCCTTTCAAGCAGAAACCTTTTTATGAGGCCAGATACTTGGTCCACACTGTTTTATTTGCAGGGTGCCACCACCCCAAGCCCGTACAACAGGGCGAGGGGTCAAAGAGGTTGCGAGAAAGATGAGATCCAAGAATCTCCTCTCTCCCGGTCTACTCACACCAGGAGTTAAACGCTCCAGCGCCAAGCTTCGAACCCCGCCCCTCCCGTCTCAGGCTCCGCCCCTCCCCCGTCTCCGCGGGCCGGGCGGCCTTACCCTGGAGGGGGCGGCCCCAGCCCCAGCGCCCGGCAGGGCGGAGCTGCTAGCGGCGGCCGCAGCGCCTAGCTCCCTCACTGAGCTCCAGCCGTGCGGACGGCGGGAGCAGCGCCGAGCCCCCTCCCCCCTCACCTTCCCAGCCCACCCTCTGAGCCTCCCGGGCCCCCTCCCCGCTCCCGGAGACTGCTGGTAAGTCCCACTCTCGGCACCAACTTTTTTTGCTGCGGAGTTTCTGAGTCCTTCGGCCGTACCACTAGCTACATGGTAGTTGGGGCGCGGGGGAGAGGAAGGAGGGAATGGAAGATTGAGAACGGTCGTCTTGAACTGAACTGTTCACGATTCCATAGCTTCCCTAAAATGGATCGGAGCTCACCCATTTCCCGAGTAGGGAGAACTTTCGATTTTAGCCGGTGAAATTTGGAGAGAGGAAGGTATTCGCTCCAACTTTGCTACTCCCTCTCCCCCCATTTTCCTGAGATTTAGCAGTTCCCAATACTTTCTCTCCCAATTTCAAGGATCTGTGGCTCCCGAAAAGCTCATTCCCTCCCAACTCTGGCGTGGCAAATCCCCCCTCCCCCAGGCATTCGGGTCCGCCTCTTCCCCATTACCCTCCGGGACCCCGCGATCTTTCGGGCCGTACACTCCCTCCGGATCTACCCGTTTTGCACACCCGCCAAAGACGTGCGGGGGCTGGGCCCGCCAGTGGAGGGAGGGGCCGAGGCTGGGGCTTGTCCGGAGGCAGGCGGGCGGGGCCGGGAAGGGGAGGTGTAGGGGGCCGGACGGGGCGGAGCAGGCGGCATTTGCGGCCGGCGCTGGGGTGGAGAGTTGTGCGCCGGTCCCTGGGCCTGAGCTCGGGCTCGGGCTCGGGCGCCTGCGATGTCTCAAGATGGCGGAGCTGGGCGAATTAAAGGTACCGGCCCCTCCCCCATCCCCATCTGGACCGAGCCCGGCTGTAGGCTGAGTCGGGGAAGCGACAGAGACTGGGTGCTGAGGCTCGGGTGGGGGTAGGAGACGTGGCGGGGACTGGAGGTAGGGCTGCTGGGGATGGGAGAGAAGGGGCGGTGGGCGAGGTAGGCGCTGCGTCGGCGCTCCGGGGGCGGGGCCGTGGGGCAGATGTAGGGGTGGGGCCGAGGGGAATTGCAGCTGTTGGGGACCGAGGCGCAGGGGGCGGGGACGCGGGGTAGAAGTCGGATTTGGTAGTAGGGAAAGATGTAAGGGTAGAGCTAGGGGAAAAAGCTGCTGTAAAGGCATAGGGGGCGAGTCGAGCGAGGCTAAGAGATGCGACAGTAGGGGGCAGATGTAGAGATGGGCCTGGAGCGGGGGATAGATATAAGGGAGGGTCCTCAGGGATATGCAGCAGAGAGGATAGAGGCTTTGGGGCTGCTATTGGGATCCGAGCCTTGGGAAATAACCCAAGTAGGCGGTTGAGATTAGGCGGCGGGGCTGTGCAGGCAGATACTTCGAGGGGTGGGGCAGGAGCATCCCAGAGACTGAGAAGGTCCTGCCTTTGGGCAGAGGCAGGAGTGTGAAACTAAGGGGTGGAAAGGAGGGGAAGTTATAGGCACAGCTAATGGAAAGATAAAGACAGGAAAGAGGAGATGCGGCTGGGGAGAAAGGAGAGGAGCAAGTTTTTCATCACATTCCTCAAAACGGGCACAAACCATAAGGCTACCCCTCCTAGGAGGGGCAGAATTGTGGAGACGTCTCCTAGAGATTTAGAGAAGGGAGTCCTTTAAGGAGAGGGCTCTGTGTGCCCTTTCACCACCACACAGAGTCTGAGGAGGACATCTCATAGAACCATAAACTGTTGGGTTCATCTCCCTGCCTCCAGACTTTGTTCTTTATTTTTATTTTATTTTATTTTTTTATTTTTCATTTTTCTCCAGACTTTGTTTTACCCCCTTGGAATGATTTCCTGGGAAGTCCTGGGCAGGCCTGAGGTCTAACCACTAGGCCCCTGGGTGCTTGTGATTTTGTACTCTAGCTCAGGGGTCATGCACCCTCTTCTCCTTGTCCCAGGGCCTCTGTCTAAAGCTTTGCCCACCCTATGGGTGGAGAACAGGGAGAGAATCTCTTAATTTTCCTGTGTAGGGGAGAAGCAGGATATTAGTACCTGGCAGATGGAGTAAACAGCTAAATAGGCAGCATACCTGGATTCAGTGGTTCACTGTTACCCTCTCCCCAAGTTTTCATCCTGTTTCTCAGTGAAAATGACACTGAGATAGGATTTAGGGGAGTTAGGAGCATTCAACCTTGACCTGGAAACCCCGACTACAAAAGCTTCAGTGACTTGGGACAGGTTGCTGAGGTGGACTGAAGTGGTTGGGAGGAGTGGGTGGTAGGGCACAATCCTCTGGCCACCTGGCTCCTTTCTTCCCTGCTGGGCTATCTGGCCTGAATCTTCTCTTCTCTCCCTCCTTTTCCTTGTCTCTTATCCTCTTCCCAGGAGGCTGGGATGGATCTGAGAGTCTGAGAAAGATCAGGAAAGAAGACAAGCAGCTTAAAAGAGAGTCCAGACTAAAGGCAAGGATGGAGACAGGGAGCTGTAGTGGACTCAGATGTTGGGTCTAAGGATGGCTTGCTATCTGCCATCTCCTGTTCCCTCTCTGGTCAGTTTCTAGGCATGGGGTGATAGGGCTACTCAAATTGGGGAGAGGTAGTGAGGTTGATCTGAGGGTTGCTAAAGTGGGACTGAGCTATCCCTTTGGCCAGGTTGGCTGCTTGCCAGTAGTCCACTAGTTGCAAAGCATCTCTGATCAGCTAGAGGGAAAGAGGCACTGCCCACCTGGCAGCTCAGTCCCAGTGTCTTTGGTGGGACAGGCCCATGCAAGTTAGGATTCTTAAGTTTTTCTGTTCTCCGCAGCACATGGTGATGAGTTTCCGGGTGTCTGAGCTCCAGGTGCTCCTTGGTTTTGCTGGCCGGAACAAGAGTGGACGAAAGCACGAGCTCCTGGCCAAGGCCCTGCACCTTCTCAAGTCCAGCTGTGCCCCCAGCGTCCAAATGAAGATCAAAGAGCTCTACCGCCGACGCTTTCCCCGGAAGACTCTGGGGCCCTCTGATCTCTCCCTGCTCTCTCTGCCCCCTGGTACCCCTCCTGTAGGCTCCCCAGGTCCCCTATCCCCTATTCCCCCTGCCCTCTTGGCCCCTGGCACCCTGTTGGGCCCCAAGCGTGAGGTGGACATGCACCCGCCTCTGCCCCAGCCTGTGCACCCTGATGTCACCATGAAACCACTGCCCTTCTATGAAGTCTACGGGGAACTCATCCGGCCCACCACCCTTGGTATGGCTCCCTGTGCTCCCTCAGCCTTTCTGAACTCCATCCCTGCCTCTTCCCCAATCCTTTCTTAGGCTTTAGCCCTGTGGGATCAGCAATCTGGGATGGGGGCAAGTTCTGTGGCTGCCTGTGCACGGGCTTGGGAATAACTGCCCCTTTGTATCCTCAGCATCCACCTCCAGCCAGCGGTTTGAGGAAGCACATTTTACCTTTGCCCTCACACCCCAGCAAGTGCAGCAGATTCTCACATCCAGGTACATCTCCATCTTCCTCCTGCCTCATCTCTGGGCAGTTACCCCTTGACTCTGCTTTCTGACTTTCTTCTCTTCTCCCCTTCTTTCTTCCCTATCCTGCTTTGTCTCTCATTCTCTTGTATGTCTCTTCTCTGAACCCCGGACATCTAACTCTCTGTCTCCCCATCCATTCATTCCTGCCCTCTGGGGGCCACATACTGACATCTCTCCCTCTCTGTTACAGAGAGGTTTTGCCAGGAGCCAAATGTGATTATACCATACAGGTGCAGCTAAGGTGAGTTGGTCCTCCCTCCCTGCCCTGCTTGGCCCTCACAAGGGTCGAAGTGAAATAGGGGAATGAGATATACTCCTAGGAGATATCCCTGCTCTGCCATTGCCCTCCCCAGCCCTGGGACCTATTAGATGCTAAGGGCTACAGATATACATGACTGATTTTCTGGGGTTCCCTGGTTCTCTCCCAGATTCAATTCCAGATAACTGCTTCCCACCCTTTCATCCTTTCCCATCTCTCACCAGGTTCTGTCTCTGTGAGACCAGCTGCCCCCAAGAGGACTATTTCCCTCCCAACCTCTTTGTCAAGGTCAATGGGAAACTGTGCCCCCTGCCGGTAAATGTTCTTCCCTTCTTCTGGCAGTAATCCCTTTCCTCCTTCAGTTCAGTTCAGCAGATGTTAACTATAAACCTATTATGTGTCAAGCTCTGTGTTAGGTGTTGGGAGTACAAAGAAGAACAGTCATGGTCCTGTTCTCATGGAATCTGAGACAGAGGCAGACCTGTAAAGAGACATGCCTATGACAGTGCCCGGCACATTATAGGGGCTAGTTTACTGAATGAATCAATGTCATCTAGAGAGTGCTAAGATAAGGCTGAACAAGAGTTCTGTCAGAACTCAGAGGAGGGACATTTATTATCCAAAGGTTCAGAGAAGACTTCTTAGAAGTGATGACCCCAGAGCTGAGAGTGGGAGGAAGTGAAGCATCTTTAGGGACTCAGAGAGTGGGTTCCTGCTTCCTTGGTCAATAAATAAGTCTTCCTTTCTCCCTATGAGTGAACTCCTCACACAGCCCTAAACAGGGCTCCAGGTTTGTGAGTCCTTGAAGGGCCCCCATCCTTTTGGTCAGTAATGAGCTGGCCTTCTCCCCAGGGAATAAATAACCCAAGACAAGATGTCTTTTGTTATTAGAGCAGAGTCCTTTCCCAGAGAAACCACTCCTCTGACCAGTCCCTCCCTTCCCCAGGGTTACCTTCCTCCCACCAAGAATGGGGCTGAGCCCAAGAGGCCCAGCCGCCCCATCAACCTCACACCCCTGGCTCGACTCTCAGCCACTGTTCCCAATACCATCGTGGTCAACTGGTCATCTGAGTTTGGACGGGTGAGTATGGAGAAGCCTGGGAGTGTTAGGGGACAGGGAATAGGGCATGGGGGAAGTCATCCAGTATCCCAGTTTGGGGAAATAAGTTCCTCTTTCTGTGTCTCTCTGCCTTAACCAAACGTCTCTGGTCCTCATGGGGTCAGGGGGTGGTAGTGTGAAAAACAGAGGCTAATTGTCTCTCTCCTGCCATCTCCAAGTAGAACTACTCCTTGTCTGTGTACCTGGTGAGGCAGTTGACTGCAGGGACACTTCTACAAAAGCTCAGAGCAAAGGGCATCCGGAATCCAGACCACTCCCGGGCACTGAGTGAGTAACATGCTTCCCTTCTCTCCTCTGATCTGGATCCAAGTCTTCTTGGCCCTCCAGCCTTCACAGTCAAACCCACACCCCTCTTGGGACAACCTGTTTCCCCTCTCATGTGAACCCAAGCCCTCTCCTTCCCACTTACTAATCTTCATGGTTATGAGGTCAGGTCACTCCCAGGCATTGAGTGACACCCTTGCACTCCCAATCATACAACTGCTTTGCACCTCATAGACTGTAACATCAGCCTTGCTGGTATCTGGGTTCTTAGGACTGAGAAGGGCCTTAATGATCATCTCATCTAACCCTTATGTGATACTTCAATTACCTTTGGATCATTTCTGCCCAAGTGTCAGCTTTGTTTAAACCAGCTATGTTTAAGCACCATCAGGGATGGGGAAATCAAATCTCCTCCTTCCACCCAACTTTTCATGATCCAGGTTCTCCCATGTGACATACCCATTGGTCCCCAAAGACCCTCCACCCTGCTGCCTCTCAGCCAGAGCCATCTACTTCTGGCCTCACCAACTCCTGGGCTTACACTCTAACCTTGCTGACTCCAATGCTCTGACTTTATTCTTGTTTCAGTCAAGGAGAAATTGACTGCTGACCCTGACAGTGAGGTGGCCACTACGAGTCTCCGAGTGTCGCTTATGTGCCCGGTGGGTACAAGGGGAGAAGGGAAGGGGGAGGATGGTTGGGTTAAACTTCTGGACCCTAATGAGCATTCTTAGAGATATTAGAGTGAGGCTTTCTGGGATGTCGGGACTCTGACCAGAGAACTCATATCTTCTCAGCTGGGGAAGATGCGCCTGACTGTTCCCTGTCGTGCCCTCACCTGTGCCCACCTGCAGAGCTTCGATGCTGCCCTCTATCTACAGATGAATGAGAAGAAGCCAACGTGGACATGTCCCGTGTGCGACAAGAAGGCTCCCTATGAATCTCTGATCATTGATGGGTAGGGCTATTCTGCTTCTTCTTACCTAGGAATTCCACTAGGACCCCTTTCATATATATTTATAAACATTCATATGTATTACATATGTACAGCTTACTCTCCTCAAATGAACCCCAACTCTCACCCTATCTATCACTTTTACATGTGTGTGTGTGTATGTGTGTGTGTGTGGTGTGTATACATACATATCAACCTTGAGGACTCACTACATACTAGGCATCGTGCTAAGCACTTTACATGTCTTAGCGCATTAATCCTCATGATAACCCTATGGAATTGGTAGTATCACAGATGAGATAACTGAAGCCTAGAGAGATTGAATATCTTGCTTAAAGTTATATTGTTAGTAAGTGGCAAAGCCAGTGTGTTGAATTGTATTGCCTACAACAATTACCTGGCCTCCCACTGAGCATAGCTATATGGTTCTTTTGAGGGCTGGGTGTGCTGATTTAGCCAGTCGTAATCTCCTTCCAGAGCCTATATTATGGTTCTTGTTCTCAGTGCCCTTTTTGAGATGGTTTATGGAGTTCTGTGTCTCTGCCCCTTCTGTCTTGTTACTAGTATTGTACATAACAGGTACTCAGAAATTTATTTTAACACCTAGCAGTTTTGCAAAGCAAGTTTTTATTTTGTTCTGTTTTTTTCCAAAGCAAATTTGCACAGCTCTTTTACACACTTTATTTGATTCCAGCAACTCAGAGATGTTGGTAGGGTTGATAATATCCCTCTTTTACAGATGAGGAAACTGAGATTCAGGAAGGTATGTGGCATAATGCTGGCTACTGTTCCAGCCATCTCCCAGGTCCATGAACTCCCATCTCTTCCCCTCCCCAGTTTATTTATGGAGATTCTTAATTCCTGCTCGGATTGTGATGAAATCCAGTTCATGGAAGATGGATCCTGGTGCCCAATGAAACCTAAGAAGGAGGCGTCTGAGGTTTGCCCCCCGCCAGGGTATGGGCTGGATGGTGAGTGACCCCCTGTCTCCCAGTTGAGCTAAATCTTGAATGGCCTCTTCTCTGAGACGCAGTCTTCTTACCACTCATAGGCCTCCAGTATAGCCCAGTCCAAGAGGGAAATCCGTCGGAGAATAAGAAGAAGGTTGAAGTTATTGACTTGACAATAGAAAGCTCATCAGATGAGGAGGACCTGCCCCCAACCAAGAAGCACTGTCCTGTCACCTCAGCTGCCATTCCGGCCCTGCCTGGAAGCAAAGGGTATGAGGAAATAAAAGGCTAAGTCTGCAGCAGAAGGGAAAAGGGTGGAGGGTACAGAGATACTTAAGAGGCTGAGCTGTGACTTGCCAGTGGCCCCAGCTCCTTCTCTCCCTTCCCAGAGTCCTGACCTCTGGTCACCAGCCATCGTCGGTGCTACGGAGTCCTGCTATGGGCACGTTGGGTGGAGATTTCCTGTCCAGTCTCCCACTACATGAGTACCCACCTGCCTTCCCCCTGGGTGCCGATATCCAAGGTATGAAACTGATCACAGAGTAGGCCCTGCACTGCCATGCCCTCCCCAGAACCAGACCAGAATTCCTGCTTCTTTTCAGAGCCCCTTGGCTCTCCATAAGAGGTCCACAATCTCAGAAACTTCTTTGTCTCTTTTTTTGTTGAAGGGGTCAGACAGGAGGTTGATTTTGACTTCTCTTTTTTTCTACCAGGTTTAGATTTATTTTCTTTCCTTCAGACTGAGAGTCAGGTAAGTGGCCCTTCTCCTCTTATAGAAATCTCAGCTCCCTGAAGCTTCCTTTCTAAGCATTGATGGGCCCCCTCCCTGTTTTATCTCCCCTGGAAAATAAGTCCACTTTTCTGTGAGGGAAGGGCGATGTACAGGCAGCTCCTTTTCCTCCTAGGCCCCGGTTTTACTTCCTCAGATTCCCACACATGCCTTCCTGGCTCTGGTGTTACTTTTCTGCCCCCAAGTGTTTAGTGTAGTTCTGCCCCTCCCTGTTCACCCCCCACCCCTAAGTGCACTTGAACACCAGGCCTTCCCCCACCGGACATTCCACACATTTCAGACACCCACAAGGCCAAGAACCTAGCAAGCTGGAGGGGCTGTCTTAGGTCAAGAAAAACAAGGGGTGGGGATGTAGGGTAAAGAGCCAGAGAGAGAGACTCTGTTACTTCTGAGAGAATACCTTGGGATCCATAGGGATTGATTTACCCCATATGATATTTTTGAGATGAGTCACTGGGAGGCGGGTAAAGTCCAGATAAAATCTTAAACTATGCCGTTGGTTTCCTCCCAGCACTATGGTCCCTCCGTCATCACCTCGTTAGATGAACAGGATGCCCTTGGCCACTTCTTCCAGTACCGGGGGACCCCTTCCCACTTCCTGAACCCACTGGCTCCCACGTTGGGGAGCTCCCACCGCAGCTCCCCTCCAGCACCCCTTCCTGGCCGTGTCAGCAGCATTGTTGCCCCTGGGGGGGCCTTGAGGGAGGGGCATGGAGGACCCCTGCCCTCAGGTCCCTCCTTGACTGGCTGTCGGTCAGACATCATTTCCCTGGACTGAGTCCCCTGGATTGTGGAACTGTTATTGCCCCCCAACACTGAACATCTGTGATGTGGAGTCCAGACCCCTGGCTACTCTGACCCCTCAGGGGGGCTGTAGCCAAAGGCCAGACAGACCGCCTTGAACACTTGCTTTTGGCCTCATCTCTGTCTGACAAGGCCAGCACCCAAAGGGTTAATGTTTAACCTCTTTTTAAGGACATTTGGGGAATATTTTTGGAAATGTTCTTTAGATGGAGGCACATTCCTTTGGGTATGTTAACCTAGGCTGTGGGAGGCAAATGGTATGGGATGTGACTTGAGGGAAGGGCTGGATCCTCTCAGCCTTGACTATGTCTACAACCTCATGGGGAGAGAACCCTTCTCTTGTCACCCAGATGCCCCCCCCCCCAAAAAAAAAAAAACCCATGGCTCTGTTCCTTCCCCACATCCATTGTTTCTTCATGTTCATTCCGTTCCCTTTGGTCAAACAGACAGGTGGAGATAGGCAGACACATGGACAGAGAACTCTATTTTGGGTTGCATTTCTTTTGTACATAAACAAGGAAAACCAAAATACTCCAAAGATGACTTCCCCTGACTAACACTTCCCAGTCTGACTGAGGAGGAGATAAGGCCTTAGTCCTGATCCCCAGGGGTTTGGGAGCACGGTCTGGCCTATTGCTTGGGTCTCTCTCTATTTATATATTTAAAGTTCACAGTGTTTCTTATGCTAACCAGCCCAGGGTCTAAGCTTCCAGAGGTCGATGGCCCTGTGGTTAGGCCTGACTCATTCTGCACCTTTCCTGGGAAGTGGGAGGACCCTCATGCCCTCATTCCCAATCTTCTTTTTCAAGCTTTTCCAGAGCCTAGAACCTATGTTGTAATTTACTTTTCATTCCCAAAGTTGTAGGGAAGTTCTTACTCATAATAAAGGTTGTGAATGTTCTGTGAGTGTCATGGAGATGGGCTAGGGAGGGGATTATGCACTTCACTTTCCAGACCCCTGGTTTGGAGATAGGGGGTCTATGCTCAGTTTCTCCTTTGCCTGCCCTGTGTCCACCTGAGCTCCACTTTCACACAGTGAGGGTCTCACATCAAGGATTTCCAAGAGCAGTTCTCCCATGCCCATAAAGTATTAGACTATTCAGCCTACCACTGTGGAGCCCTTGTTATTCCTCACTCTTACCTTCCCCGATGTTGCAGCCAGAGCCTGAGGGCATACTTGGTCCCCGTGCTGACTCTCTCTGTGTCTTCTGGTGTGGTTGGGGTCGTCCGCAACAGTGTGGACATGGGCAAGGCCAGAGGTTGGGCTCCTCCATCCTCCTGCAGTTGCAGGGCGCTGTGTAATGACAGCTCTTGTCTGGGCTATATGCCTTGTGGTTTACAAAGCACTTCCATAACCTTCAGGACATCTAGTCTTCCCAACCATGACAGGAGGGGCGTGGGTGGGTTTTAACCTCAGCTTACAGAAAGGAAACGGGTTTAAGGGGGGAGAGTTGGGATTTGAACTTGGGTCTTCAGTGCTGGCTAGTCGGAGCAGGAACCCTTAGAGTTGGATGGGCAGTGTCTTGATATTGAGTGTTCACCATTATCAGCTGACTAACTCCCTAAACCTCCGCAACACAAAATTCCATCCTGAGCAGGGTGAAATTCAGATGGAAGCCGAATTTTCAGTATGTGTGATTGATATGTTGGAGGTCAGGGAGAAGCTCTTAACTTACAGTACAGAGGGTGTTAGGTCCTGGGGGAGAGGTCTGGCTGTCTCAGTCCCATCCTCTGTGGCAGCCACTGCCGCTGCTACATCTGGTCCCAGCCACACAAGAGCGCTCACTTCACTTGGGTTTGGTCGGATCCGTGCCTTGGGCCAGACATGTCGATCCCTCGGTCACAGCCTCTCCCTAAGAGGCCTGCTTTTGATCACCAGAGACTCACAGGAGGAATGGAGACAGCCATGGGCAGGGCTGGGGAAGAGTCTATTGTATGATCTTCATTATCACTGACCACCCTCCTCTACCAAATTATAGGCAGAACCAGATTGCCTGGGCTCCCCCTGATCTGTTTCCTTCCTCTACTGCGAGCCCTACCTGCAGCTGCTGCTGTGACTCCTGGGAAATCACATGTAGATAGAGAATGATGTGATGGTATTTGGGGAAACCCCAACTCAGCCTAGGTGGGTAGGCGGACTAAGAAGAAAATAGAGAAAAGTGAGAATTTCCTGTTTCTTGAGATATAATTAAAACAACAACAACAACAAAAACCAAAAAACCATAAACAAAAACAAAAACAAAAACAAAACCCTGTTTGGGGTGAAACAAAATCCAGCCAAAAGCAGAGGAACAGGAAGGTAGAGATGGTGCAGGAGGGACCTGGGCAAGAGCTGTGGGTTTGGGGGACCCATCCCAGGCTCCACCATTTCCACTGTGGCCAAGGCAGGTAGCCTACGTTTTATAGACTGCGGTGGGTAGGAGTTGTTGAGGGTTAAACAGAAGTTGTTGGTTAAAGAGGGAGAGACCGCTCCAAGGTCTCTGTCTCACCTCCCATAGTCCCAGAGGGGCCCAAGAGAACTGGTCCTGGGGTAGCTGTAGTCCACTCTCCTCCCAAAGCTCTCGAAGCCCTCCGTCCAGCAGCTGGGAGTCAGAGAGGACAGGTTAGAGTGGCAAACACCTGACTCCTCCAGGCCCTTCTGTTTGCCCCTCCCTCAGCCCACACCAAGGTGGTCCCAGACTTAGGTCTCTTGGCTCAGGGCAGGGTGCAATCTTGGTTACCTCTTCATCAAGTTTCACATGCCCACCTGCAACAACATTGGGGCCAACAGGTGAATGATGGTGGTCTGACCAATGACCTCACTCGCTGTTTGCTCTGTCCCCTCCAGTGGGCACACAA
Source organism: Choloepus didactylus (assembly GCF_015220235.1). Classification (NCBI taxonomy): domain Eukaryota; kingdom Metazoa; phylum Chordata; class Mammalia; order Pilosa; family Megalonychidae; genus Choloepus; species Choloepus didactylus. The sequence goes on from NC_051308.1 coordinate 117,569,330, forward strand.
GCAGCTGCAGTCCCTTGTGATTGCAGACCTGCTACATTTCTGCTATAATCCTTCTGGGACCGAGAATAGTGTGTGTGTGTGTGTGGGGGGGGGCGGGTGTGGGTAAATTTCTTCACTGAACTTGGGGCCTTGTCCCTAGGGAGCTCACCTGGGGGTACCCAGAGATTGGGGGAAACGTTGAGAGTGTGTGTCCTCCGGGTCAACAAGACAGTCTGGTCGCAAGACTGCAGAATGACGGCCACACCCAGATCTACACCACGGTTTGTGGGCAACTCCGTCCCCAAGGATCTGGGCTGCTGGTCCAGGGCAGCAAACGGGCAGAAAGGGGGTCGCTGACAGGAGGGAGCCACCTGGGTTAAGGCTTCAGAAGCGGGAAGGGGTTGGGGTCGAGGGGGCAGGGATTAAAAAAATTGGGCGACACCAAGCGGTCGGAGCAGGCCTATCCCTGGCGGACTGGCCGGGACCCCAGGCCTCTCGGACTCGAGCTCCCCACCCCCCGATACCCGGTCCCCGCCTTCTGCCCTTCACTCCCCATCGCTCGTCCCGCCTTCTCCCGACCTGGAGCGGAAGCGTGGCCGAGGCGCCCGGGAATGGCCTGTCCGAGAGGACGAGCCGTCCTCGTCTCAAGTCGCAATGCGTGGGCCACGGCCCGAGCCCTGGTCCGGCGCCTAAGAGGCCACACACGCTCCGCGAGAAGCTCGCCGACTCCCGGCGCCCGGACAGAAGTAGCAGCACCCGTGCCGCGGCCATAACGTGGCTCCTGAGTCGCCGCGGACCGCGTGGCGCCATCTGGTGGCCCTGTGGCGCCTCCCTTCCGAGAGCTTTGCTGAGTCGGAAGGAAACCAGGCTTCTCAGAACTTCAGGCGGGACATTTAGCCATCACCCTTGGGGACGATCCATGAGTATACTGTTAATCGATGAGAAACACCTCTTGATCCTCAGCTCCACTTTTCTTTCTATCTTCTTTAGGACAATGATCCCCAATGACCGAATGATTTCTGGACTCCTGTATCACCTCCCACCATAGCACTCCACGGGTTAGGACAGGTATCACCTCAAAGTCATTATATCTGTCTCCAAGCCAGACAAAGAAGACATTCTCCATCTAGCCCCCTACCTTCTTCATCTTACCCAAGGAACAACCTTAAGTGCCGCAGATTCTATCTCTTTAATCTTTTACCAAATCCAGGTCTTTCCATCTCTCCAGCCCCCGTCGCCCTAGTTCAAATTTTCTTCATATTCTGCCTGAAATATTACTACAAGTCTCCCAATAGACCTGCCCCCATCAATTCATTCTCTACATTTCTGCCAGAGCGATCTTTTTTTTTCCATTCCTTCCCTAAATGTTTGGTACTTGATCTGCTCTGTTGTCAAAGCATGGCAGAAAAGGGTAAGCTGTGACATTTTCATTTCCCCCCATATATTTAACCAACACAAGGGGGAGTTGGCCACTTTGACATAGAGGAGGTTGGGTCTGTTGGATTCCATGGGCACAGTCAGAAACTGCATTGCCTTTGTTGGAAACCCATTTCATGATGGCAGCAAAGAGGGGATTTCCACTCTGTCCTCAAGGCTCTCAGGCCAATGTAAGTATAACTCTGAAGCAAGCAAATTATCTGTGGCACTTCTCCTTCCTTGACAGCCTCTAGCTGGAAGCACCTAACTCATTACCCTAAAGCAGATGTTCTCTTTCATTTAAAAAAAAATAAATTTTTTGAAAAAATTTCAAACCCATAGAAATGTTGCAAAAACATTATAGTGGATTTCCTTCACATACCTTCTAGATTAAGGACTTAATTTCTTTAATCCCATTTAATATTTTCTTTCTCTTTAAAATAGTAACTTTATTTATATTGGATACATTTGTTTGGTTCAAAATTCAAAAGGATGAATAGTGAAGAGTCTCCCACAACCCCTTGTTTCCCATCATCCATTGCCCCCTTCCAGAAGTCAATGATTTCAGTTTCTTATATACCCTTTCAGAGATATTTCATGTGTATACAAGAAAACGTATTTATATGTATGTATTCTCGTTTTGCCTTTTTTTTTCTTCATGGTAGCATACTATATTAACCTATACTCTGGTTTTCTCATTTGAAGATTATTCTAATTCAGTTCATAAAGGATGTCCTCATTTAAAAAAAATTGTTTCTCTGTATTTCTTTGTATGGGTGTTCCATAATTTGGTTACTCTGCCCTCTAAAATGGCTGCTTAGATTGTTTCCAAGCTTTTGCCATACTAACAGTACTGCAATGAATCACCTTATATGTATGTTACTCTATAGGATATAGTTTGCAACTTTTAATAGAGACCAGAATTGACATTGTACTATGAGATTATGTCTGGGAAATTTTGTAAATACAGGTACTTAAAGGGGGGTTACTCCTTGTCTCTGTTCTAAGTGCCTTTGATCTGGGGGTTGATAACCTAATTTTTTTTTTTTAAATTCATTTTTATGGAGATATATTCACATACCATGCAGTCATACAAAACAAAGCGTACATTCAATTGTTTATAGTACCATTATATAGCTGTGCATTCATCACCAAAATTAATTTTTGACATTTTCATTACCACACACACAAAAATAATAATAAAAATTAAAGTGAAAAAGAACAATTAAAGTAAACAAGAACACTGGTTGCCTTTTTTTTTTTTTCCTTCCCCCATTTTTCTACTCATCCATCCATAAACTAGACAAAGGGGAGTGTGGTCCATATGGCTTTCCCAATCACATTGTCACCCCTATTTTTATACAATCATCTTCAAGATTCATGGGTTCTGGGTTGTAGTTTAATAGTTTCAGGTATTTACTGCTAGCTATTCCAGTTCATTAGAACCTAAAAAGGGTTGTCTATATTGTGCATTAAGAGTGCCCACCAGAGTGACCTCTTGGCTCCTTTTGGAATCTCTCTGCCATTGAAGCTTATTTCATTTCCTTTCACATCCCCCTTTTGGTCAAGAAGATGTTCTTCATCCCACGATGCCGGGTCTACATTCCTCCCAGGGGAGTCATATTCCATGTTGCCAGGGGGATTCACTCCCTGGTGTCAGATCCCACATAGGGGGGCAGGCAATGATTTCACCTGCCAAGTTGGCTTAGCTGGAGAGGGGGCCACATCTGAGCAACGAAGAGGCATTCAGGAGGAGGCTCTTAGGCACAATTATAGGCAGACCTAGCCTCTCCTCCGCAGCAACAGTCTTCCCAAGGGCAAGTCCTGTGGTAGAGGGCTCAGCCCATCAAACCACCAGTCCCGTATGTCTGTGAGCACATCAGCAACCATTGAGGTGGGGAAGCCCAACACCCCTGCATTCTCCACCAGCTCAAGGGGGCTCTGCATATTTTTTCCATTTTTTTTTAATTAACTCTTTTTAAATCAAATATATATATATATATATATATATATATATATATAAAATTAAAAAACCATACAATAAAACAAACCATAACAAGACAGTAAGGAAAAGACAACTAACCTAAGATAACTACTTTACTTCCAACATGTTCCTACTCTACCCCAAGAAAATAACCTAATATAGCAACATTTCTGTGAACTTGTTCTTACCATACCCATTAGAAATTAACAGACCATAGTCGTTCCTGGGCATTCCCAGAATGTTAAATTTACCCACGATAGCTTATCTGTTCTTATTGGGTTATCATCCCCCCTTCCTTAATTGCTCTCTATCACTGGTTCCCCTACATTCTACATTATAAACCATTTGTTTTACATTTTTCAATGTTCACATTAGTAGTAGCATATAATATTTCTCTTTTTGTGCCTGGCTTCTTTTGCTCAGCATTATGTCTTCAAGGTTCATCCATGGTGTCATGTTTCACAACATCGTTCCTTCTTACAGCCGTGTAGTATTCCATCATGTGTACAGAGCAATCTTTCTAAAACAGAAATTTGATCATGTTGCTTCCCACTGCTCCCAGAATAAGGTAAACTCCTTATTTAAGGTAAAGTCCTTACCCCTGCCTGCCTCTCCAGCTTCAATTCTGGCAGGACTGATGCCTTATTTTCTAGGCATATTCTATTTGCAGTTCCCCCAAGAACCAGGCTCCTCCCTGCAGGATACTTTCCGCCTTCCACCTGGAAAATCCTCATCTTTTGATCTACAGATTGTCACTTTCTCTATGATCCTTGTCCTGTCTGACCCTCTTCCCTTTGTTGTCTGTCTTAATCCTTACTTTTCCACTATAGTATTCCTCACTCTCCCCAATATTTCCTTGTACTTACTTGTCTTCTCCTATTAGGCTATATGGCTAAGGCTTATTTATCTTTATATCCCTAAGGCATGACCAAACACCTAGCACATAATAGTTGCTCAATAAATGATGTACACATGTTGAGTGGCTTGATGACAGGTATGGTATCATATTTATCTCTGTATTTTGTGTCTTGCAATTAACTGGCATTCAAATGTTTAATGAATTAGAATCACCAGTGATAGGATGAAATTGAAGAGATTATAAAATAATACCTAACTGCTTTAAATGAACTGAAGAGCCTTGTTGGGACAAATACATCCATGACACTGAGAAAGAGAACTTGAGCACTGCCACTTTTTAAGGATTTGGGAAGAGGAAGGCAGATGTTCTAGAAGCTGGAGCTGGCAAATGTGATTTCTATCTATAGTTTCTAGTGTGACTGCTTGGACTAATTTATCAGATACCCTGAAAATAGCCAACCTCACCCCCCCCACCCCCCCATAGTAGTCTTCCACATTTCCCACATAATATGTGTGTGTATGTGCATGTGTTTTAAGATTATAGCTCAACAAAATAATTTAAAAAATGAATTGCTTAGGAAGAAGTTTCTCATCGTTAGGATGTTCAAATACAGGATTGGCTGATTTCTTGGTGGAAACTGATGCATGTGATAAATGATTAATCTAGTTGATTTAAGGTTCTTTCCACTGCTTATATTTGATGAGGGAAAAAGAGAATAATGGGTCGAAGATAGATCAGCAACCTTTAAAAAATATGTCAAAGTCTTTTCTGATGTATCCTGGGTGGTAGGGACAGAGAGGGTGTTTCAGCACAAGAATCTGCAACTTATCACACTGCAAAGAATGCATCTAGGCACTTTCTTTATTTTTCCTTCCATCCTCCTGATCTTTTGAGGAAGACTCTTCTCCTGGGTCATGGTCTCTTCATGGTGCTCTCGATGTATGACTCCAGCAGGAAGATGGTTTCATCCACCTGGATCTCGCTGGCATCCAACCTGAGTGAAAAAGTTAAATAATTTCCTTGGGACTGAATAGTCATTAGTATACCTGAGATTGGGGTGCCTGTGGCCATGGAGAATTGCTTGGTTACCCTCAGGAGAAGTAATGGGTGGAAAACTGGAGAACCAATAGATCATTCTCCCATTTACTGAGCATCTCTCAGATGCCAGGCACAGTTGGAATAGCCTTTGTCCTGGGGAAGGTACAGTCTTACTTGCAACCAGGAGAAAGAATAGTATGTGCAAAGGCACAGGTATAAAGGGACCTGGTGTGTTTAAAATAATGAGAAGCTGGCTGAGGCTTAAAGTGAATGGTGCTTAGGAATAGAAGTGAAGTTTCTCAACCTGATAAAGGTCCCCTATGAAAACCTCACAGCTAACATCATACTTAATGGTGAAATACTGTAAGTTTTCCTCCTAAGGTCAGGAACATAACAAGGATGTCTGCTTTTGCACCTCTGTTCCATATTGTTCTGGAGGTTTTAGCCAGGGTAATTAGGCAAGAAAAAGAAATAAAGGGCATCCAGATTGGAAAAAAGAAACCAAACTATCACTATTTGCAGATGACAGGATATTATATAGAAAATGCTAAGGAACCCATGCACAAAAAACCCCAAAACAATCAGAGTTTATAAATAAGGTAAGCAAAACTGCAAGATACAACATCAATATACAAAAATCAATTGTATTTCTATACACTAGCAACGAATAATCTGAAAATGAAATCAAGAAAACACTACAGTAGCATCAAAAATAGTAAAATATTTAGGAATAAATTTAACAAAAGAAGTATAAGACTTGTACACTGAAAACTATGAAACACCAATGAAAGAAATGAAAGAAAACCTAAATAAATGGAAACATACCCTGTATTCATGGATGGAAGGTTTACTATTGTTAAGATAATAACAATACTCCCCAGTTTGATCTACAGTGAATGGCCCAGGAGTGAAAGGAAATGAAGATGGAAAGATGGGTTGTTAGGAAGTTGTGAAAGGCGCTATATGTCATGCCAAGGAGTCTCGTTTTTATACTGTAAACATAAGGAGTAAATAAAGCATTTAAAGTAGTAGAGGGGCATTATTCTTTTTAAGATAATAATTTGGGGAGCATTGTAAGAGATGGTTTGGAGTGGGGAGGTGACTGTGAAGGCCTAGGAAAGAGGAAATGAAGGGCCGCACTGGACTGAGATGAAGGTCCAGATTTGAGACACATTACTAAAGAAAAATCAATAGGATGTGTAATGTTTAATGTTTTGGTAACGGATGGTGGTGATGGTAGCACATTGTGAATGTAATTAATAACACTGAATTACATATGTGAATGTGGTTTAAAGGGGAAATTTTAGATTGTACATGTTACTAGAAAATACACAGGACTGTACAATACAGTGAATCGCAATGTATACGACAGAATATAGTTAATAGTACAATTATAATAATATTCTTTTGTCAATTGAAACAAAGGTACCACACTAATGCAAAGTGTCAATAGGTAAAACTGTTAGAGGGGGGTATAACGGGAGCGCTGTATTTTCTGCATGATTTTTCTGTAAACCTACAACTTCTCTAAAAAAAAGTCAACAGGATTTGGTGAACAAGAGAATGTGTGTGGTGAGGTGAGGATGTCCAGAGTTTCTAGCTTAGGAAAATAGGTGGATGATAATTCTGTTAATTGAGCTGGGGAAGAAGTTACTAAGTTTAGGATTGCTCATGTTAAGTTGGAGGGGTTTTAGGATATTGAGATGGATTTTTTTTTTTTTTTGAAGATATTTTGAAAAATAAGTTTGAAGTTTATGATGCTTACTTGTTGACATTACGTTTCAGGGTCTCTAACTGCTGACGTTCAGGGGCTGTGATCATCTCCTCTATTTCTTGCAGCTGTGGCTCCTCTGCACCTGTAGCCTGCATAGAAGCAATGATGGCTTCTACCCTCTGAGACTTCTCTAGTAGACGCCTGTCAGACAACACAACTCTGAGGCATGTCCTCGAACTCTGGAATTCTCTTACCCTCTAACCCTGGGCCATAACTCCCAATTTTGCCAAGTTCCTGGTCAAAGTGGAAGATGTCACCTTCTAAGAACTTTTTCTACAAACCTAATTGGAAATATGGCTTCACTCTTGAAACTCTTACTGCCTTTCGCTTGCACTTCAAGTTTGGTGCCAGTGTGCACATTTCTCGTAAATTTAATCTACAAAATTATTTCATTGGGGGATATGTTAGAAAAGTGTAGATTAATACATGAATAATGCCAGCCTAAGTCAATGATTCAATACAACTACACTGGTTACTATCTCTATTGGTATCCATTTCTATATGAAATTTCCAAATTTGAGCCTTTGACCTTGAAAAATGGGAATGACTCAACTGAAAATGCTACTTACTTGTTCTCTTTGGTTTCAAACTGCCTCCTTTCTATCAAGTTGGCTATGCTCTGAGGGAAGAGAAGACAAGAAATGCATACAATTGTTTAAATCGCTTAGGTAAAATGGGTAAAAGGGGCATGAGTGGGGAGACTTTCTGTGTGGAGAGAAAGGGGAGATGACTGAGATGGGGTTACCTTGTAGCACCTGTGCAGCAACATGCGGGCAGCTGACAGGATGTTGACGGTATACAAATAGAAGGTCCTAGATGGGGCATGGTCTGGTGTTTTGGGAATTTCCTATGTACGCATAGAAAGAAAAATGAGTGAAATTAATACTATTCTTCAGAACTGGCAAAGCAAACACCCATCACACCTGGAGTTATCTCTTTTACTTATACTTTCCTCTTCCCAGTCATTCAGCACCTGTTTTTATGGCATGATTGACCATATGAAGAGTTGGGCTGCCTTGTGTTTTCCATTTGACCATCAGCATCCTGAGTGGGTCAGAAAGAAAAGGATGGCAACTAACATTTACTGGCAACTCTTAAGTGCCAAGTAGATTGTATGTGATCCTTATGACAAAACCTATTATTCTTATTACCAACACTCATCACCATTTTATAGATGGGAAAATGAAGTTTGGTAATTTGTTCAAGGTAACTGGGTAAGAGGAAGAGCTGTGATTCTGACACCAAAACATTCTGTCTCCTAGTAGAGTCCACTACAGAACTCTGCACACAACAGAAGCTATTGATAGATTTAATCTATAATAGATTTAAGGTTTCAGGAAAGGACAAAAAAGAGAAAAAAAGGGCAGGGTGATTTCTTGGTGTGCTTTTTTCTAGGTTGGTTAAAGCTCAACAATTCTCTTTCAAGTGCTTGTTATGTCTTTGTTAATAATTTTTCTGTTTGAGAGCTGGATATAAAGTTTGCTTGGGGGTTCAGGATGTTGGCCTCAGGAGTTTCTCTCACCCTAGGCCAGCTCAACTGGTTGGTAGATATTACACCACTGGTTACCTGGAGTGATATGAAATTCTCAGAGAGCATCTTATATAGCATATCCTTTGCCTCTTTTGCTGGAATCATTGCAAAATCTTCCACCTGCTTCTGCTCCAGGTGTTTCTTTTGCAAAACTAGTCGAAATATTCTGGCACAGCGAGACCCAAATCTAAAAAGGAGTGAAGAAAGCAAATGGCATAGCAGCACAGAAGATGAGCTTCAGGTCCTAGTCAGAGCTCCTTGTGTGGAACCAAGACCAGAGAGGAACAGCATCAGAGAATTATTTTCACAGCTCTATAAGATTGGTGAAGGTACTGCTAATCATTAAGTAGTAATAAACCGTTGATCACTTGTATGCCTCAGTTCCTGCATTTGTAAGGAAAGGCTTTAAAGAGATTGCTTAATTGACATCATTGGGAATTAAGCAGTTGGGTATTTAAGGAGAAGAGTAGGTGGAATCTATAGCAGTCCTGTGGAAAAATGAGGCAAGGTCTGCCAAGGTGTGTCTATATTGGCTGCTTATATATGGTGGAAATACGTGTTCAAATGGGGGCTGGAAAGGAAGTATCTGATCCCAAACTCAATTAAGGCAACCCCTTACCTCTCCTGTATGACAGACTCCAGGGTAGCTGTGGCTAGGGATGCTAGAGCCTTATAGAGGTCTGTATGTAGAGGATTAAGGTCACTCAGTAATACTTTGACCTGATCTTAATTTTATTTCTAAGTCTCTAATTTTTAATTAAAATGTTAATGTCCTATTTTGTTTTTTCATATTGGCCTCATTCATTGTATCTAACTATTTCAAAACCTTCATTAACTAGGGTGTTTAAGGAAGGGTTTTAGTTAACTAAAATTTTGGTTAATTAGTTCCTTTTACTTCTTTATCATTAATGTATTTGTCAATTTTCTAACTTATTTAGTATACTAAAAAATTAGTAAATCTTTCTTTAATAAGTCACCATTCTGTTTCATAGTTCAGGCTGTCTGACTGTAAGGAAATAACTGGAAAGGATACTGATGACATACATTCCTCCACCACTGTCGCCAGACTTTCCAACAAACTCTAGCTATTTAAAAAATAGAAAAAAAGAAAAAAAAAAGTGTTAACTGAATGGAAAGAAGCATTTTCAAAGAAGCAAATCTGGCCAAGAGTCTTCAGGAGGTAGCCCTACTATCAGGAAATGGTGGAGAAATTGTCTGAGCTGGCTAGGCAGAGAATGAGGCTATAGGAGAATGATACCAGGTATCAATGGAAGAAATAAATAATAAACATAGCAGAAAAAAAGAGTGAAAAAAAAGCAAAACAGACTTACTGGATCATCGGCCAGCAGGGTGAGATACTGATCAAGAACTTGCTTAGAGATGTTATAACCAACAGGTAGGGATCTGAAGATCTATGGAGCAAAAAGAGACACTAAAAATTGGTTTGGGAAGTTAGAATTGCTGACATTACTTAAATAAAGATGTTTTAATTTTAGATATCACAAGTATAAACATGTCCAAAAATATTCAGAGCAACATTGTTTGTAAGGGTAAAGGACTAGAAACAATCAAAATGTCCTGTAATAAGTAATTGAATAAAATAAAGTGAAGCATGGCCATTAAATAGAATAAGATATGGCCATTAAAAAGAATGAAACAGATGTATAAATATTGATATAGAAAGTTATTTTATGTAGACTGTCATGAAAAAAAGGCAAGTTTATAGAACAATATGTACAGTATAATCCCATTTTTTTGGTTAGAAAATATACAGGTACAGACAACATATAAAAAGAGGTCTGAATGAAGATACATACTGTGGTATTAACAAAGATCTCTAGAGCTTTATATTTACATTTTAAATTGAGGTGTAAGTTACATACAATAAGATGAACAGATCATAAGGATTCAGTTTGACGAGTGTTAACAATTGTGTATACCTATGTAACTACCGTCCAAAACAAGATACAGAACATTCCAATCACTTCCAAAAGTCTGAGGAACTGTAACTTCTTAAAAATTTTTCATTTCTATGTTTTCTGAATATAAGTCATATAACTACTTTTGACATCAGAAATTTTTCTATTTTAAATTTGTTATACAAGTTAGAAATTTTTAAATAAACAATATAAAATAAAAAATATAGTAAATATATAAGGCTCTCAGATTCCAAAGAGAGGATTCTTAGAACAATTAGGAACAGCTTGTAATTGAAGAATAAATGCTTTGATAAGGGAATGGTCCAGGTTTTTAAAAGCTGGATCCCCAAAGACCATACATTTCACTGCTCGTAACCTGAAGATAATCCCCGTCCCATCCTAAATAACAAAACCCTTTTACTTTCAGGATCAGATCTCAACCGTACCCCAGGCTCCATATATAAGAATTGTAACACCCAAAAGTCCATCAGAAAGCTAGCACAAGAACATGAAACTCACCTCATTGGACGACAGTGGCTGGGTGAAGGGGGCATTAGACAAAGTGGTAATCTCACTCATTCGGAGCATGGTCCGCACAATTTCACTGCTGGTCTGAATTTGAAAAGTAAATTAGAATTCAGAAGTTACTCTGCTGTGCCAGCTTCAGCTACAGGCCAATGGCCACATGTGACTTAAAATAAGTGAAATTCCCTGCTGACCACTGACCCATGCACTCAGATATTACCTGGTCCATTCTGTTGGCAACCGCACTCACGATAGCTTGGTCGCGGAAGTGCTGGTGGAATCTGTCAAGGTTGGTCTGCCAATAAATCCCATCATCTGGAATGGGCTAAGGAGGAGAAAAGGGTTAAAGAGAAACATTTAGGTATAGTGAAGAATTTTCTGGTGTGGGGCTTGGATTTAACTGTCCACCATTTCCTTTCCTACACAGTAGCAACTAAAATTGGTTGGAGAAAAATCAATCATGTGGATCAGTGATTGACAAATTCATGGTGGGTCCCCAACTTAAAACAGGTTCTCTAAGATCAGTTCCAATCTTCCTCTCCCAATTAAAAAAAAAAAAACTTATTATGGTAACATATATATAACATAAAATTTCCCATCTTAACCACTTTCAATTATACAATTCAGTGGTATTAATTATATTCTTCCTCCCAATTTTAACTCTTCTCCATTATCCTCAAATGTCCCACTTGTCCCCTTGCTTCTCACTCTCAGCAGCTCACCTTGCCTCTTATTTCACAGAGAAAACAGAAGCCATTAGACCAGAATTCATTAAACTTTGTGCACACATCCCCACCACATTTCCCCCTTTTTTTTTTTAATCTGCATTTATACCTGGCTTTATCACAATAGAAAAATGTTCCTCCTCTTATCAAAGGTTAATGCCCATATTGGTATTCTAGATCTCGCCCTCTTTTGCATTTTCAGGGACCCAGCCCAATCAATTTTCCCTCCTCTCTAAATCTTCAACCGCTTCCCCTTTACTGCCCATCAGCCTTTACCTTAGAGTTCCACAGGAGTGTACAATACAAACAGTGAACCCTAAGTGAGACCAGGACTATAGTTAATAGTACAATTACAAAAATGTGCTTTCATGAGTTGTAACAAATGTACCACACCAATGCAAGGTGTTAATAAAAGGGTGGTTTATGGGAATCCTGTATTTTTATGCATGTTCTGCAGACCCACAACTTCTCTAATAATCAAAACAAAACCAAAAGAAAACCAAAGCTTTCGGATTTTATGACACTATTCTTTCTCGATGCTCCTCCTAACCTTTCTGGCTGCTTCTCCTCAGTCTCCACAGACTGCTCTACTTGCTGCTATAATTATCAGTGTTCCCCAGAGGTCTGCCCAAAACCCTTTTTTATTTTTACTCTATACACTTTACTTGGGTGATTGCATCTGCTCTTAAGGCTTCAACTATTGACGGACTTCCAAATCTATTCCTTAATCCTAGAATTCTCTATGAAGTTCCAGATGCATAAATCCAATTGCCTACTGGACACTTCCACCTGTTCTCCCAAATGCCCTGTTTTCTAAGTTTTCAGCAAACTATACTATAGCCAATCCAATTTCTTAAGCTAGAAATTTGGATATCAATCTCTAACCCCTTGCTCTCCCTTATCTACCATTTGTCAACTTCTATCTATTTTTATACTTAACACATGTCTACTCTTCTTTTATCCTGACTGTCATTACCTTATTTCAGGCTCTAACCACAACTCGTCAGGATTATTACAATATTTTCCTAACTAGTTTTCATTTTTCTTTTTAATACAGCACACATTATAAAAAAGGTAGCTGGTTTTCTGCTTCTAATCTTGTTCTTTTTTTTTTTCAATCTCTCTCCTCATTTCCCATACAGCAGTGCTTTTTTACCTTTTTTTGGGTCCCACAGATTCCTTGAGAATCTGAAGAAAGCTATGGAGTGCTCCACAGAAAAATGCACATGTGCACAAGTTTAGATGGGTTCTCTGATATCCATCCATGGAGTCCCAGAAGTTTATGAACTGCTGTGCTTTAGCAGTCTTCCCAAAATATAAACGACTTCTCCTTGCCTTCAGGATAAAGTCCTAACCCCTTAGTAAATTAGTCTATCAAGAAATATTTGTTGAGGTCCTGCTAGTATTCCAGTTTGTAGGGATAATATATTGCCCTCAAGGATTTTATATTCTACTGATGGACCAAAGACAAACTCATATACAAATAATAAACAATTTCATCTATATAAATGCTGTGAAGAAGATAAAATGAGAAAATGTGGTAGAGACTGGAGTACAGGTAGGCAATGGTGCTTGAGGTCTGAGAAAGCAGCATTTCAGCTGAGATACGAATGACGAAAAAGAAGCAACTGCGTGAAAATCTGGGGGAAAAGCATCTGAAACAGAAGGAATAGTAAGGGCAGAATCCTTAAGACTGGAACTAGTTTGACATGTTTGAAGGACACAAAGAAAGACAGGATAGCTGAAACAGTGAATGAGAGGGAAAGTAGAATGAGGTTGAAGAGCCTTGTTTCCAGCAGATCATGCAAGGCTTAATGGCCCATAATGGGAAGCTATCAGAGAAGTTTAAGCAGCGCATAGACAACTTAGAAAGTCATTTTGGCTCTGAAGTAGATAAGAATGCAGGTAGGGAAATCATTTAGGAGAGTGTTGGTGAAACCTTGAAAAGAAATGATAGTGGCTTGAAGTAGGATGACTGCAGTGGAAATGGTGAAAAACCATTGGATTTGAGGTAATTTTGGAAACTGAGCTGACAGGCTTTCACTGCTAGATTGGATGGCGCCTAGGATTTTGGCCTAAGCAAATGGGTAGATGGTGGTATCCTTTACTTAAAAGGGGAAAGGTAGGAGGGAGCAGATATATGGGGGGGGGGAGGGGAATCAATTATTCTGTTTTGGCCATGTTATTTTTTAGATGCTTATTAGACATCTTTATAGGGATGCTGAGAAGGCATTTGGACATAAAAGCTCAGGCCTATGTATATCTTCCTAGATTCATTTCTTACCATTGATTCTGATGGTCTCTATTCCTGTCATACTACAAATTTTTTCTAGGCCCTCTTTTTTATAAGCTGTTACCTCTGTTCAATGAATGAAGTAAGTTAAATATTAGAAGGGAATCAGCTGAGTTCACTCTTCGTTGGTCTATTCCTGGCTAATATTTAATGAAGTTCATAAGTTCATAATCCAACTACTTCTCAGCTTAGGAACTTCTGGGGTCTTGTTATCTGAGTGCTCTTTCTGGCCTGCCTCAGGGTAAGCACTCCTGATCAAGAAGCCCCATTACCTCTTTGTTATCTAAGGTATGCTTTGGTCTCTTGGCCTTGGGCTCCCCAGCAGCTTCTTCATCAGATGATCTCCTCCTTTTTCCTTTTCCTGCCAAATAAAACAGTTGAACAGGTAGACTACATACTGGTCTTCCCCCAGTGTTTCCTTTCACAATGAATAGCACCATCATCCTCCCACATATGCAAGCCACATGTTATTCTTAATAGCTCTGTCTCCCTCATGCTTTCTGTATCTGATTTTTCACTGGTTTGTCTATATTTACTTTGGACCCACCCTCCCATCCATTCTATAGAAAGAAAAATCTTTTAAAAATGTAAATTAGATCATGTCATTTTCCTGCTTAAAGCCTTTAGTGATTTTCCTTTGCTCTTAGGATAAAGAAGAGATGCTCTCTAGGATCCTGCTTAATCTAGCCCCTGCCTATCTCTCTAGCCTTATCTCATGCCTCTTTCCTTTGCTCACCATGCTTTAGCCACACTGACCTTATTTCAGTTACTCAAATAACCTATTTTTTTCTTCTTCACTACATGCTATTCCCTTTGCCAAAAAATGCTTATCCTCTGTACCCCTCCATACCTGGCTCCTACTTCTGCTTCATATCTTAGCTCATATGCCACTTTCTCAAGAAGCAAGTGCTCTAACCCCTGAGATAAATCTGGTCTTCTGTAATATATTTTCATAATACCCTTACTTTTCTTTCATAGTATTTACCACAGTTTGTTATATATCTATGTGGATATTTGATTAAAGTATGTCTTCTATACAAGACTAGGGGCAGGGCCCATACTGGTTTTTTCATCATTACATATCATAACGTCTGACACATAGCAAACACTGGTAAATACGTGAATGACTGATTCATTTAATTAACAATCAATGAAGGATACACAATTATGATAAGTAATAGTTTCAGGAGTCAAATTTCTTACCTATCAAGCTCAGTTTTGGAACCAGGTACATGTCCTTTTCATTGACGACAAGGGTGGGGGCAGGTGGTGGTGGCCCAGGGTCTGAATTCTCAGTGGCAGGCACCAAAGGGCAGCGCTGTACAAAGTGTGTGTCTGCCAGTCGCACAAATGTGTTTGATACCTCAGCATAGTCCATGGTCTTGCCATCTAAACAACAGGAGGAAAGAGGCCATTGAGATGGCCTAAGATAGCTGAGGGTCCACTCCTGCAGTCAGCCACTCTACACTTTGGCTAGCAACTGTAGATACAGTACTGACCCTCCATTGTCTCTGTGAGCCGGTCTGCCACTTTCTTCACAACAGCTGACATTGTCATTTTACCATTCAACAGCAGCTCCTCAACAATCAACTCTCCAGTGTCACTATATAGCGTTTTGGCAGTATAGATATACCGGGGATACCTAAGCATTCGCAACACCCGGCTGCACTGGGCTTCATACTCCACCACACCACGTTTGTGTACTTGGTATATCACTAGGTTATGTTGTATGAGGACACAAAGGGCTTTTTTTACCTATATGAAAAGAAAAAAAGGAGGAAAAGACCTAAAGACATAGCTCAATATTACTGGCAATTTTTTTCTAAGCATCAGGAAATGACTAGACAAGAATCTGTGTTTCTTTCCTTCCTCAGTTGGAACAATCAACAAGAATCACGTCAATGGAACAAATCAGGAAGATTCCTTGCTATGGTGCTACTATTTCCTTTGATCCTTATCTTCCAAAGCACAATTTTCTTTCCCTTTATCATTCTCACTCCTTAAAGGTAGTACTGAGATTAACAGAATCATCCTGAATAAACGAGGTGTGGCAAGGGAAGATGAAGGATTTGCCTAGGAAGACACAATGAACTAGGAATTCTTTGAGAAGAGAAGCATTGGGCCTAAGTCCCATTCTCTTTCCCTGTAAATAACATTGTACTTATCCCAGGGCAAACTTCCTCCCTTTTCCATTTTCTGGGGCAGGGAAGAACAATATTCAAAGGTAGGTTAAAGAATGCCATCTAAACATACCTGATCCAGTGATGTTCCTGTGTCATGAGCAATTACTCTTAGTGGCTGGCTGCCAGTTCTGATTAGATGGACTCCAATTTTTTCTACTATCTCTCCAAAGTGCTCTTGCAGCAACAAAGAGCACAGATTAATTTCTGCTTGAGTCATTGTACTGGGGAATCTCAGAGCTAGAAAAATTTTTTAAAAACACAAAAAAAGAGAGTATGATGGAAGGTTTTTCTTCCCTGGTGGGAGCAGAGCTGCTGCGTATAAATTTGTGTACTTTCTGGAGGGCAATTTGGTAAAACAGCAAAAGCCTTAAAATCTTACATACTGTCAACCCAACAATTTCACTCTGAGTACTACAAAAAGATGTCACCGTACTTTTCTTTATAACAGTGAACACAACCTAATGTCTAATAAGGGAGTAGTGTGTAATAAATTATGGTATACCCATACAAGGGAATACTACAACAACATTTAAAATGGTGTACTGTAATAGGTATCAGCATAGAAAACTGTTTATAATGTATTAAGTGAAAAAAGCAAGTTATAAAATGTTTATTAAAAATTCAATCATTTTACATGTTGAGTGAAATAAGCCACGTGCCAAAGTACAAATATTCTATGATCTCATTGATATGAAAAAATTAGAATAAGCATATTCATAGAATCAGGAACTAAAATATAGGTTACTAGGGGACCGGGTGGGGTAGGGAATGAGGAGTTAATGCTTAAATTGTACACTGTTCCTATTTGGGGTGATGGAAAAGTTTTGGTAATGGATGGTGGTGATGGTAGCACAACATTGTGAACAGAATTAATGGCACTGCATTATATATTTGAGTGTGTTTAAAAGGGGAAATTTTAGGTTGTATATATGTTACTAGAATAAAAAGTAAAAAAAAACCCACCCAATATCATAGGACTGTACAACACAAATAGTGAACCCTAACATAAACCATGGACTGCAGTCAGTAGTACAATTATAATATTCTTTCATCAGTTGTAACAAATGAACCACATTAATGTAAGGTGTTAATAATGGGGTGGGTATATGGGAACTCTGTATTTTATGCAAGATTTTTCTGTAAACCTACAACTTCTCTAATAAAAAATTCAATTACTTTAAAAACAAAAAAGAAAAGGAAAACATGGACACAGAAAAAAAGAAAACACTGGAAGACTACATATCAAATCTATTTTTATGGGATTATGTATGATTCTAAATTTTTTTTTTAAAGATTATAGTTTTGCGATATATCATAGACCTTAGATTCTGTACTTCACTGATTGGAAGAATTAAGGCCAGTGTGTACAACTCACAGGTGGTGAAAAGGCAGGGTCATTCCCGATCCATAGCATAGAAAATGAAATTAGGAGGTAAAGGAGAGCTTCCCAACAGGGTGTTTCAAATAGGACATGAAATATGTTGTTTACAGGGCAGTATTTAATTCTGTAACTTCTACTCCCCTTGACAAAACAAACAAAAACAGGCACAGTTGATTGATTACGTGACTACTTCCTTATTATCACACACTACTCCCCCAAAGTTGGTTTATTCGTTCATTCCTTCCAATTCCTCAGAACCCAAGTCTTTGCCTCCCAGCCTCAGAGTCACCAGACAGAACTATTTCACCTATCCACATGTCTTTGGAGAAGCATCTCTAGGTCTTACGCCATCCTCGAAGAGGATTTCCAAAGAGTTTGACTCTAGGCCTTCCACTCCCTTCACGCAGGTTCTCGTTCCGGACTCGGTCTCTTGGTCTAAGGTCTCTTGGTCTAGGGCCGCCTTGTTCAGATAGCATTTTTTCCACTAACCTCAGGGTCAAAGCAATCCAGGGGCTCCAACCTGGGGTCGCTGAGAAATCCCCCACGGCTTCCTGAGGGTCCCACTAACAACCCAGGCAAAAAGGAAGCCCACAGGCCTTGCTTACCGAACAACAAACAGCGACGAGAACCGGCAAAGGGAAGAACGTCTGCCGCGCTACACCGGAGTTCTGACGGTTTCCGGAGGACGCTCTTTCTTTCATCTCGTTGGAAGGTTGGAGGACCAGCGAGGGGCTGTTTGGAGAGCTGGCAGGCGGGCCGCGGCTGGACGACTCTCCTTCTTGCGACTCTTTGGTGCCGGGAGGCGGGTCTCTGGGTTGCAATCGGCGCTGCCGACTCGCTGGGTCCGGCGGACTCACGTGACCGACGCGGGATTCGGAGCCGCTCAGCGCACTGTGGAGGCAGCGGCGGCGGAGGCTGAGGCGAAGGCGGAGGCGACCGCAGCTGGGAGATAGCGGCTTGGCAGGGGACGGGCCGGCTGCCCTTTGGGACGGCCGCCGAAGAGAAGAAAAATGGCGGAGGCCTCGGCGGCCGGGGCAGGCGCGGGCGCCGCGGTAGCCGCGCACCGGTTTTTCTGCCACTTTTGCAAGGGCGAGGTCAGCCCCAAGCTACCGGTAAGAGCCCCGTGCTGTCTGCGCTCGGGCACTGGCATAGATTCCTCGCCCCTATGGCCCGGAACTGGGTCTTAAGCTTCCTGTACATCCCTGATCCTCTGATCTCCCGAGTAGCTGCTGTCCACTGTCTCCGGTCGCTGGCTCCAAACCCTGGGGCCCTGGCCCTGGCTCTGTAACTCCCTCCCAGCCCTGTTTTCTCCTTGGAGCCCCTCATTTCTCTTACGTGTTCCTCTGTGTTTTGTCTTCCTTAGCAAGTTCCTTGACAACTCTCCTCCCCATTTTTTTTTTGTTTTTTGCACTCTTCACCTTTCCTCTTTCCCACAATGACCTTTCTTTCCCTCTATTCGATTGTCTTTTCGCTCTTCCTTCTCACCTTCTGCTTCCTTTTCCACTTTCCACTAGCCCAGCCCTCCCCACAAAATAGCGGATTGTCGAGGGTTGTCCCTACTCGATTGTCTTTAGGGAAGGATGGAAGAAAGCACGGAACCGTGGGGTGGAGAGGGGAATTTTGCTATTCAGTGGTTTCCTGGGTTCTTGTGAAAGTGAAAACAGCAGTGTACTTATGACTTGCAGACTGCCTGCACCCCTTATCACTATTGAAGGAAATGACTTTAGGAAGGAGGTAGAACATAGTGTTTCATCTTGGTTTATTTTGGTTGTGATGCTGCCAGTGTCTTTAGTACCACCTTCCTTACCCACCCCCTCACTTAAAAACAACATCATTCAGGACAGAATGTTGGGGCCTGCATCTTCTGACATAAAATCGGTTTTCACTAGTTTCTGTTGACTGTAAGCCCCTTGAGAGGTATTTCTGTGGTTGTGAGGAAACTAGTTTCTGTTAGACTATTAGCCCTTTGAGAGGCAGTTCTTTGATTGTGAGGAAAGCAACTCTGTAGCATGCTAACCAGGTCTAGCACCCTAAACCCAGAAGCTGTTTTGGGTTGAGGTATAGCTACTGCCGGGACCACGAGGGTGAATGACAATCCTACCCTCGGCCTATCTTTAGAATTAGTTATGGTTGTTCTGTACCTTAGGTCCATGTTCAGCCTTAAGACAGGGTGACTAGTTACTAGTTCTATATTTATGGTCTCAGATACAATCTGTGAGAAAGCCTATTAAACTGTGTTTGCTGCATGTGTTCTTATTTCTTGGAAACACAAATGGAGTGCCCTGAATAAGCACCTAAAGGATCCTGCCTTTTCACCTTAAAGTTGTGCTTTTTCAGGCTTTCATAGCATTTTCTTTCCTCTCCATTTGCCCCACCCCAAATGTCTTCATAATAATTTCATCTAAATTCTACTTGTTTTTGCTTGCTGATTTGGCTGTGGACATGTGGGTTTTTTGTTTGTTTATTTCTCTCTCCGTGTTTCAATATTGGGAAGAGCAAATGCCATTAGAACTTCCATGTGTGTGACCAGTGACATGCTGTTGTATATGATGCTTTGTTGACTGTTACAGCCTTGTTGTTTCCAAGTTGTAAGTTACTGTTCTCTCTCTTCCCTTTAAGAGTAAGCAAATCTAGTCCAAATTGTCACAATTTATAACTTCTTACCACTTCAGGTTCTCCCTTAAAAGTGCTCTTAAAAAGGGATAATTTGAAAGATGTTAAAGGTGTATTTCTAAGCCTTAGTTAAATGCCTGAGGAGAAATTCTTGTTCTTTTAAGTCTTATTTATTGTCTGTCATGCCTATTTGTAAATTGAACCTAATGCAATTAAGTATAAATAACATACTTCATATATATATGTGTGTATATATGTGTGTGTGTGTGTATATATATACACACATTTTATACATATATATATTTATATACACACACAATTTTATACAAGGCTTTCTGCTGGATGTCCTGGAGGTTATACCGAGGAGTGTATGGCCCCTGTCCTTAAGGACTTCACAGTCTTGCAAAGACAAGACAGACATGGAAAATATAATAATGTAAGGTGAATAAGAATGGGATAATATATGCTATAAAGTTCAGAGAGAGGAGGGTATGGTAGCATTGATGAGGTCCAGGAAGGTGTGACGGACAGGTGGGATTTAAATTGAGTTGTGAAGGAGATTGGTTGAGTTCGGATTGAGCAGAATAGCATAGCGCGTGAGGTAGAAAAAGGAAGAGTGAATTGAGGAAGAAGGGAGAAACAGTAAATCAGTGTTGTTATGCTTTTTTAGGGAAAGGTGCAGTGAGGTCAAGGTTATAGTTTTGATTTGTGTATGAGAGTGAATTTGGTCTTGTTTTCTGGCCATTTCTGTGTCCTTAACCCCAGACAGTCATCTTGAAAAGTCGGTTAGAAGGATGATCTGGTCACTAAGTGGTTGGTTCAGTGCAAATCTATCTCTGCTAGTGAAAACTAACTCAAACACTGGTAAGTCAGTAACATGTTTTTCATATATATAGGACGACATTTAAAAGTTAAAATTTTTTTTAACATAAATTTGAGATTCCCTCACTATGAGTACCCAGCATGCATTAGGCATGAGGTATTTGTTGAACTGGACAAATGTTATAGGAAACCTGGATGTCTGTCTGAGGATAGCCAGACCCAGCTTATCTTGAAAAACATTTTTCTTTGTCTTGACTGAATTTGCATCTAAAGAGGGTAGTGACTCTTGATGTAATAGTTGGATGACGAGAACCATCACCACCGATGAGTGCTGTCCTCTCTGATTACCAGAGACAGGGTATTTATATCTGCCTTTAATGAGCTACTTCTAGGTAGGTTTCTTCACTCACTGCATTGGAATGACTGCTTCAGAGCCATCTCAACTCTTGCCATTTATCCATCAACATAGCTAGGTTGAAAAGTTTTACAAATCTTCCCTTATTTTTAATTCCTTCCTCAATCTTTAGGATTTATCACTTCTTGATATATTTAGAAGTGTGTGCAGGCAATAGCAATAGCTTAACCAAGGTTCAACCCTGAGACTATCCTTAGGTTTTTGTTGTTTTTCTTGTTAGTTCTATTACTCTGAAGGATTAATTTCTGTGTTAAGAATACTAGCTTTAATTAGAACTTCTGCCTAATGCTATGTAGGTTAAATTCATTTAATTTGTTGAAATAACACTCCTTGCTAATTCTGATCTATCCATCTCAGCTTTGTGTGTCTTTGGTTTGGATCCTTCCAGATAAGAGGGCAAACGTTTCATTCAGAAAGAAGATATTAAGAAATTTAGGGGAAGTCATGAAGGGAATTTTGAGATGTAAATATATCAATGATACTGTTACCTGTTAGCTGTCAAAAAAGAGCCTCTGTCATAGAAGTGAATCTTGATTTGGGAATTTCTGTTATTAAAAATGTTTTCCTATTTAAAATAAAAATAATTTTGCTAAAGTTTAGTGAGTACTCAACTTGGATTTTAAAATAAGAGAGCTTGATTATCTATATAGGCTGAAGGCTCAGGATATCAGATTTATATATGAGTGGGTAAAATGGCATTGTATTTTTTTTGGTTATCAGACGACAGAGGAAATACTAAGAAATACTTAAATATCTTAAAATTGTTTTCAGAACACAGCAGAAACTCCTACTTCACCTGACTATCCTGTTGAGAGACAATATGAAGCCAAGATTAATGGGAGTTACTAGGCTAGACTTAGGGATGACCAGGTAGTATACCTCATAATGCTATACAGTAAAGTGTCATTTTATTTCACACCCTCCCCCATCCCAATTTTAAATCACGTTCAGGGAATATCTGATGAAATAGAATCTGATAGTATTATCATTAAACAGTTGAGAAATCATATATGGAAATAATCTACTTTTGGTATCGATGAGACTAGGGTGGTTTTTAAGTGTTTTATAGAGATCAGTGTGTTCATACAAGAAAGCAGTTTAATCAAGGACTGGGAGTGTATTGTTGGCCTTTGGAGCTCTGAGTTGAGCTAGCAAGGCCTCTCTCTCTCTCACGTCTTCTCATTATATCACTTTCTTTGAGCTAATAAAATGTGATTATTATCAATAAGTAATGTTACCTAGTTTGGCTGTTTACCAGGTGCTACACAGATTGTTGATTTGTGCTGTACTTGTAATGTCTCTAATATAGGAAAATGTTCTAACCACCGTGTGAATTGTTTGAAAGTATATTTCTTAAAGATTTTGTGACTCTTAAAACTCTAAGCTTACTGACTTTGCTTTGTAAGTTGCGTGATTCTTAGAAAGGTCCCAGAGAGGTATCTAGTTTATGTTAGTAGTATTGCTGAATTCCCTAGAGGAAACAATTTACTGATTTGAGCTGGGTTTGAAAGTTTTTAATTATTAGATTATCTTAAACTCTGCTATTAATGACTTACCAGCTAAAAAAGTCTACTTAATTATTTAACATCTGATACTATGTAGCACTTGCTTATTAAACATTTCTTGAATGAATAAGTGATTTCACAATTTGAACACCAACTAGTAGTTTTTTAAAGTAGTGACTTTAGTGTTTTGAGATCTTCATTTAAAAAGGCTAAAGTGGTATAAAATGCAGGTGGTACCATGTGAATTTTTAATCTGCAGTATCAATAAATATATTCCCTGCAAGGATCTATAAATAAGAAAAACATTCTAGTGGGCAGAAGGCTAGTTCTAGCCTTGAAATTCTGCTGATAAATAGACATGTATATATTGGGGAAATCTTGTGGGACTTTTTCAGTATGAGGAGGATAAAATCTAAACTCATATAGATAAAATTACTTGTATTTTTTTTGGAAGTACCAACTGAATGCATTTTATGTTTGTGTTGTGTGTGTGTGTGTGTGTGTGTTTTATTTTTTTAAATGACCTCTATGTTTAGGGAGAGGAGGATAGGTTCGTTCAGACAACCAGATTATAAGAAGAGGAAAGAAGGTGTGGGTTACTTCTTGTTCTCTATGGTAAAATTAGAAGGGTATAAAAATAAGAAACCTATGGAGTCTGCCTTCTTTTTCATCCTCCACAGCTTAATAAGAAATAAAAGAGATAGTGTAGAGGAGTGGTTCTCAGTGGGGAGCTGTTTTGCCCCCCAGGGGACATTTGGCAATGTCTGCAGGCATTTTTGAACGTCATAACTTAGGGGGTGGTTCTACAGGTATTGAGTAGATAGAGGCCAAGGATGCTTCTAAACATGCTACAGTGCATGGGACAGCCCCCCACAACAAAGAGTGCCCAAAATGTCAAGCAATTTGAGATTGAGAAACCCTAGTGTAGAGGGATAAAGGGATAGTAATTGCCCTCTTGTGTCAGGGTGCCTAAAGTTTTGTTCTGGTATAGCTTCGATTTCTAATTTTGGGATCCTGATGAGACTTTTCAGTAAGATAATTGAGACTCTATAATGTTAGCCAAGGCCAAGACGGGAGGTATTGTTTAGAACAAGGACTGGGTCTGAGTAATTAGTGAATGCTATTCATTATAGCAGTATCTGTTGGGTTCACTTTCTCTCCTTGTGGTTACTGAGACCAGAGGAATTGGATCACTGCTCTCAAGTTACACACTGTAGGGCAACTTCGAAAAGAAAAGTGTCCAAACTTTTTTTCAGTTGGGAAGTAATTGAGGTAGTAAAACCACATGTAATTTAGTAAAACAGCTGGAAATTCCAGTTTGAAAACAAAGCAAAAAGCAGACAACAGGCTTAACTTTTAGTTTTTCTTTAACTCATCTTAGCATTAATCAAGTTTTACTTTCTGTGTTTCTCTTAGAGGTTTCATGAGCTCAGGAGATTTTATGTTTAAACTTCTAACTCTTGGTGGAGAGAGTGGACTGAAGTTACCAATTTTTCTTTAATACTAATTCTTCTTGTGACTGGAGCTCTGGAGCTGAGTCATCCAACCCTCTGTTTGCCTTACCATATCCCACCATGAAGTAATACTTAGGTGTACCTGTTGGAAGCTTGAATGAGCATTTAGAGGAATGCAGCTTTGTAATCCTTGACTGAAAGGCAGTGTAAGAATAAGTAACCCTTATTTACAGAGAAATAGGGTCTTTTCTGTAGTAGAAACATTATCGTTTCACATATAGGAGTTCAGGTTAGGTTCTGAAAGATTTTTTTTTAAGTTCAATTGTTAGCTCAGAGTTCCTTAGAGTTTTCTAGGTGCATGTATGTCAGAAAAAATGAGGTAATTCTTCTGGTCATCTTAGATCAGGTATATTTTTCTTGTATGTTAAATAGACTGACAGGCATCGTGATTCCCTTGAAAATCTAAGACAGGTAATTTCTCTCCTTAGTGATTTCCACAAGTGTCACAAGGAACTTCTTAGCAGACAAGAAGCCCTATATTTACCTCCTTGTCACTCACTTTGATGTAATACAAATTTGAATAGACTTTAATCCTATAGAATCATCTTCAGCTTGCAAATGAAAGTTTCATCATACTCACTTTTTGCCATGCTTAGAATTTACATTCTTAAAAAAAAAAAAAAAATCCATGACTGCACATCCTTTTCTGCTTTTACCTGACTTGTTTGAGACCTGTAGGCATCCAACATTAATTCTAATCTTCTAGCCCAGGTTCTCAAACCTATCAGATCCAATGCTCTCTTTTTATAATAAATATTTTTAAATACAGGCATACCTCATTTTATTGTGCTTTGCTTTATTGCACTTCGCAGATCTTGCGTTTTTTACAAATTGAAGGTATGTGGCAACCCTGTGTCAAGCTAGTCTATTGGCACCATTTTTCCAATAACATATGCTCACTTGAGGTCTCTGTGTCACATTTTAATTAAGGTATGTACATTGTCTTTTTTTAGACATAATCCTATTGCACTTTTAATAGAATACAGTGTAGTGTAAACATAACTTTTATATGCACTGGGAAACCAAAAAAATTGTGTGACTTTATTGCGATATTTGCTTTATTCTGGTGTTCTGGAACCAAAACTTGCAATATCTCCAAGGTATGCCTTTACTCCCTTTACTGAAATGAATTTCATAGATAATATAGCTTTACACATATAATTAAAAAATAATATAATTCTCTGTAATGTAAATGACAAATAAAAAATAGTATATATTTTGATCTGTAAATACTCAGGTCATCATAGAAAGATGTTAACATGTAATAGATATTGGCATCAAACAGAATCAGCTTAACATGACAGCTCCCAGAGTAGACTGCCACAAGGGTATTTGTAACTTAAATGTCATGATAGGCAAACTACTAAAATGATGAACAATTCTTAGTAAAAGTTATGAATAACATAGAGCACAATTTTCTCTTGCTGTATTTGGTACTTACTTTCCTGGGAATTTAGCATATATTCAGTTTATGCAGAAAAGACTTGATGTTTATATGTAGAATGGAGTTAGGTCCTAGGCTTTGATAATTATAAAGATATTTTTCATTCACTTAACCATCCCATGGAAAGTTTGAGAAGAGAGACATTTCTTCTTTGTGTTGGACTTTCCTGGCCTATTTCCATTAAATGTTAGTAGCTCTTCATTGCAACAACCAAAATAATTCCATATATACTTTCCATTTTATCATTTACTCTTCCTTTTCTCTTACTCATTATTCACTACTTTAGCACAGTACTTTTCACATATTGCAAGATTCAGTCTTTGTCCTTTAGGCATACTTGTCCTTTAAACAGTTCCTTCCCATATGCTTTTCAATTTCTTATTTCTTTACCATTCATATTTATTATCGCTACTTCCTCTTGTCATCAGTATTTAGAAATAATGCCTGGTACATAGTAGACATTCAATAAGTATACAATGAATGGATTGTAGTTGTAAACTTTTTCTTCTTGCTACTTTCTTCTTTTGTATTTGTTAAAAATCATGGAGTTGACTCCCATGGGTGTAAATCTCCCTGGCAATACAGGATATGACTCCCGGGGATGAATCTGAACCCAGCATCGTGGGATTGAGAATATCTTCTTGACCAAAAAGGGGATGCAAAATGAGACGAAATACTTTCAGTGGCTGAGAGATTTCAAGTGGAGTTGAGAGGTCACTCTGGTGGACATTCTTATGCACTATATAGATAACACCTCTTAGGTTTTAATGTATTGGAATAGCTAGAAGTAAATACCTGAAACTACCAAACTCCAGCCCAGTAGGCTGGACTCCTGAAGATGGTTGTAGAATAATGTAGATTACAAGGGATGACAGTGTGATTGTGAAGGCCTTGTGGATCACACTCCCTTTGTCTAGTGTGTGGATGGATGGGTAGAAAAGTAGGGACAAAAACTAACTGACAAATAGGGTGGGATGGGGGGGAGATGGTTTGGGTGTTCTTTTTTTGCTTTTATTTTTTATTCTTATTCTGATTCTTTCTGATGTAAGGAAAATGTTCAGAAATAGATTGTGGTGATGAATGCGTAACTATATGATCATACTGTGAACAGTTGCTTGCATACCATGGATGATTGTATGGTATGTGAATATATTTCAATAAAACTCAATTTAAAAAAAATCATGGAGTTAATAGTGTTCATAAAACTTTAAAACAAAGCACAAGCTTGTAAGCAAATGAATAAAGGGTTGGCTCAAAGCATTGATCTGATGATCCAAGTCCATCAGTACCATTAGTAAGGCAGTCAGAGTTGAACCTCTTGTTTTTGAATATAGCTTTGTTTCTATATATGAGAGTTGATAAGTAGAGGGGTGTTTCATAATTACCTGCCCTTCAGATGAACAGCTGATTGGCTTTTTAAGCAGAGTTATTTCATTAATCATTCCTAGCTGAATTTTTGAATAGAACTTAGCTACATCTAGTGGATTTTCTATAATTTAAGTGGTAGCATCAGATGCTTTTACTCTTAGACAAACTTAAGCTGTCAGTTCTCTGATTTTGAATTTATGATGCCAGTTATTAGGTCTTGATTTTGTAATATGGTCACTGCTGAATGCTTAATTTTTTTAGAGGTGTTAGTATCCTAGTTAAGACAAGTTAGGTTGAGGATTTAGGGCCCTGTGCCAGTTTGGATGAATTATGTCCCCCAAAATGCCATGCTCTTTGATGCAATCTTATGGGGGCAGATGTATTAGCGTTGGTTAGGTTGGAAACTTCTGATTGAGTGTTTCCATGGAGATGTGACCCACCCAACTGTGAGTGACACCTTTGATTAGGGTGTGACCTGTTGACTGAATGTTTCCATGGAAATGTGGCCCTGCCCACTTAGGGTGGGTCTTGATTAGTTCTCTGCAGTCCTATAAAAAGAGCTTCCAATTAGAGGGACCTCAGAGCAACTCAGAGTGACATTTTGAAGAGGAGCTGCAGCTAAGGGAGGACAAAACACCCCAAGAGCAACATTTTGGGGATTGCCATTTTGAAACACAACCTGGGAGCAAGCAGATTCCAGCCATGTGCCTTCCGAGCTAACAGAGGTTTTCCAGACGCCAGTGGCCGTCATTCAGTGAAGGTACCCTATAGTTGATGCCTTACCTTGGACACTTTATGGCCTTAAGACTGGAAATGTGTAACCAAATAAACCCCCTTTGTAAAAGCCAATTCATTTCTGGCATTTTGCATTCTGGCAGCATTAGCAAACCAGAACAGGCCCCTAAATGGAAATTTTGTACTTTCAGCTTTCTGGTTTGAAAAAATTAATGTTATTTGGATTGCTATTTATAATGGTACTTTTACTTTCTATTTAGTAACATACAAAAGGCAAATTCACAATCCGCTTTTCACTGCTAGTCTTGATTTGCATGTTTTAGATTAAAAAGTGGTTAAAAATTCCCTAAATTTTTCAACTATACTTTACTAATCACTAAAATTGTTGGTTTTTTATTCTGTGTCAAGCATAGGTACCGATTCATTGTGGGGACTTGTTTTAATACTTGTGGTTGTTTGGAGCTGTATGAACCCCAGAAAAACATGTTTTTAAATCTAATGCATTCCTCTGGGAATGAACCCATTGCAAATAGGACCTTTTGATGAGGTTTCTTCAGTTAAGGTGTGGCCCAGCCCAATTAGGACTATTACTGGAATAAAATTCAGACACACAGAGAGAAAGCCAGGGAAGCAAGAAGCTGAAATTCAACAGAACCCAGAAGAGGCTGCCATGTGCCGTGACATGTGCCAGAAGAGCCAAAGATAGCTGGCAGACAGCCCTGGAATGTCAGTCTGCAGGGAGAAAGCATCGTGTTGATGATGCCTTGGTTTGAACTTTCTTTTAGCCTCAAAACTGTGAGCAATAAATTCCCATTGTTTAACCTGACCCATTTCATGGTGTTTGAGCAGCCAAAGAAACTAAAATAGTACATACTAGCATCCTGTTTAAATATAGAACCAATATTAGATGAGCAGATTCAGAGTTCCCCAAAGTTTTGAAAAGATTAGCCTGTATAACACTGGTTTTCTCATTCTGCAACGCTAATGTTATTGAAGGACTCCACTAAATTCTCTCTACGTATTTATATTTGATGTTTTTCTAGTTTCTTGTTGTAATTGGTAGCAGAAGTATATCTTATTCTAATCCTGAATGTGATTGATTGATTTAGAAAGTGAGAATGCACACATGTACTAGTTCATATTTGTGAAATATAACGCTTTGGAATTGCTTTGTATTTGATAATAACATTAAAATAATAGAAACTAGATCATGCAGTAATAATAGTAGTCTATTTGCATTTCTTTAATACTATTTATTAGTGCCTGCTATATCCCAGGAGCTGTTCCAGGTACTTGAGCTATATCTGGAAAGAAATAGAGAATCATTAAGTGTTGGAAAAAATGAGTAGTAGAATTAGGGTTTTCTCCTCCTTTTGATTTTCTGTTTAAACATTGAAGTAATGTAGCTATCTCAAGATTAAAACAAATGCCTTTTTGCCCGTCTTTGGTCTGAAATATGTTTTAAAATGGTAGGAAAGGACTTTTCAGAATAAACTTTGTCTGCAAGCTATAGAACTAGCCATTAGCCTTCATTTTGCCACTGTCAGCCC
Source organism: Choloepus didactylus (assembly GCF_015220235.1). Classification (NCBI taxonomy): domain Eukaryota; kingdom Metazoa; phylum Chordata; class Mammalia; order Pilosa; family Megalonychidae; genus Choloepus; species Choloepus didactylus. The sequence goes on from NC_051308.1 coordinate 117,598,903, forward strand.
TTTCTGTAGCTGGGTTTCATGTAATTAATTAATTATATATAAATAATATATAGCACTGTGGGGTAAAAATGTTTTATTTTAACCTTAAAGAAATTATTGAACCTTTTGGAGCCTTAGTTCTCCTTGTTTGTAAAATGAGGCAGTTGAGTTTATTCCTGCTGTCTAGTGATTTGAGTGTATGGGTATTTTGGATTCTGTATGAAAGGGAATTTTGTTCTATATCATGTGATATCCACTGAATTAATCCTACTGGGATTTAAATTTTACTTCTGAAACAAAGAATCTTCTTCATGAAGTTAAACTATCAGCATATATATTCTCTTGTTTTATACTTGATAAAAAATCTTGAAAATGCTAGGATTGAAGACATCATAATGCAAAGCAAGGTCATGATTTTCTTTTGTTAAACCAAAGCAATGCATTCTTAATGTTTATTTAAAGGTTGTCTTTTGTTGAATCAAATGGAGCAATATATTCTTCCTGATGTCTACTTGAATAAATTTAAATCTCAAATCTTTCTGAAGATTTGGGATTCTGTGACAGGTAAAGTTGGCCTGGGATAGTTTCCTTTTCAGTACTTTTATAAGTATCTCTTTTTGGTCTTTGAGTTGCTTTTCTTTTTAGTTTTTTAATTTTATTTTGAAATAAATTCAAACTTACAGGAACAGTTGCAAAAACAATACAAACCCCATACACAGAACGCCAGCATACCCCGACTCCCCTCCCCCAATGCCCCATCCACCAACTTTAATGTCCTGTCACACCACCATTTCTTTCTTTCCCTCCCTCCCTCCCTGTCATCCATCATCTATTGCTCTGTCTTCTGAACATACGAGAGCAAGCTGCACACATGCTTGAACAAACAATATAATTCACGTATACATTTCCCATGAACAAGAACATTCTTTTATGCAATCCCATTAAGCACAGCTAACAAGTTCAAGAAATTCAACATTGATACAAAGCTTACATTCTATATTTCCTTTTTTTTCTTTCTTTTGTCCCATCTTTGTCCTTTTGAGCCTCCTCTCCTCCATCCTCAGATCACATCCAGGATCATCCTTGGCATTTAATTGTCATTGTCTATTTAGACTTTTTTTTTTTTTTTTCCCAATTGTGGAAACATATATACAGCCTAAATCTTCCCATTCCAACCCCTCCCTAGCCTTCCATTAGTGGGATTAATCACATTTAGAATGTTGCAATGCTATCACCTTCCCACCATCCATTACTAGAAATTTCCCTTCACCCCAAACAGAAGCCCTACACTCTTTTCTTAACTCCCCGTTGCCCCTTCCCCCACTTCTCATAACCCATACTCCACTTTTCATCTCTATAGTCATATTCTCTGATACTTTCTTTGTGTTTACCGTGGGGCTTAAATTTAGCCTCTTAAGTCTTGTTTTTCTTTGATACCAACTTAACTTCAATAGGACACATAAACTATGTTCCTTTACTCCTCCATTCCCCCACCTTTATGTAGTTCTTGTCAAAAATTACATATTTTTACATTAAGTCCCAAACCACTGATTTATCATTACAGTTTATGTGTTTTAGATCCTGTAGGAAGTAAATAGTGGAGTTACAAATAAAAAATACAGTAGTATTGGTATTTATATTTACCACGTGAACTTTATTGGAAATCTTTATTTCTTCATGTGGTTTCAGTCGATTGTTTAGTGTCCTTTCCTTTCAGCCTGCTCAGTTCCCTTGAGCATTTCTTATAGGACTGATCTACTGGTGATGAAGTCCCTCAGCTTTTGATTATCCGGGAATGTTTTCATCTCCCCCTCATTTTTACCCCCCAGGTGTTTGTGAATTTTCTAAGTCTCTGATGGTTATTGACTTCTATTTGTATTCCACTGTGGTCAGAGAATGTGCTTTGAATACATTCAATTTTTTTTTGAATTTATTGAGGCTTGTTTTATATCCCAGCATTTGGTCTATTCTGGAGGAGGATCCGTGATCACTAGAGAAGAATGTGTGTCCTGGTGATTTGGGATGTAATGTTCCATATATGTCTGTTAAATTTCTCTGTATCTCTCTCTCCTTTCTTTGTTTCTCTGTTGGTAGGGCTCCCTTTAATATCTGAAGTAGGGCAGGTCTCTTATTAGCAAAATGTCTCAGCATTTGTTTGTCTGTGAAAAATTTAAGCTCTCCCTCAAATTTGAAGGAGAGCTTTGCTGGATAAAGTATTCTTGGTTGGAAATTTTTCTCAGAATTTTAAATATGTCATGCCACTGCCTTCTCACCTCCATGGTGGCTGCTGAGTAGTCACAATTTAGTCTTATGTTGTTTCCTTTGTATGTGATGAATTGCTTTTCTCTTGCTGCTTTCAGAACTTGCTCCTTCTCTTCAGTATCTGAGAGTCTGATCAGAATATGTCTCGGAGTGGGTTTATTTGGATTTATTCTATTTGGAGTTCGCTGGGCATTTATGCTTTGTGTATTTACATTGTGTAGAAGGTTTGGGGAGTTTTCCCCAACAATTTGTTTGAATACTCTTTCTAGACCTTTACCCTTCTCTTCCCCTTCTGGGACACCAATGACTCTTAAATTTGTATGTTTTATTTTATCTATCATATCCCTGAGATCCATTTAAATCTTTTTGATTTTTTTCCCCATTCTTTCTTTTGTTCTTTCATTTCCTGTTCTGTGGTCCTCGGGGACACTGAGTCGTTGTTAAACTTCCTCTAATCTTGTATTATGAGTAGACAGTGTCTTTTTAATTTGGCCAACAGCTTCTTTTATTTCCATAAGGTCTTCTATGTTTTTATTTACTCTTGCAGTTTCTTCTTTATGCTCTTCTAGGGTCTTCTTTATGTCCTTTATATCCTGTGCCATGCTCTTCTTCATGTCCTTTATATCCTGTGCCATGCTCTCGTTGTTTGACTTTAGTTCTTTGATTAATTGTGCCAAGTACTGTGTCTCTTCTGATCTTTTGATTTGGGTGTTTGGGTTTGGGTTCTCCATATCGTCTGGTTTTATCATATGCTTTAGGATTTTCTGTTGTTTTTGGCCTCTTGGCATTTGCTTTACTTGATAGGGTTCTTTCAGGATCTGTAAAATACAAATCTCTAATTTATCAGATCTACAGCTTGGTGGTGTACACTTTCTCTGCTTAACCAGCAGATGGCATCCGTGAGTCACCTATTCCCCTCAGGTCAGTTCTCCCCAACTTTGTCTTTGTGGTGTATGGGGGTCTGATTCTTGTGGGGTTCAATTAGTGCACCAAGTTTGGGTGTGTTGTTGGTGCTGTCCGCCCTGAATGTGGGGCATGTGTCTGAGCAGTTAGGGAGGCAGGGCAGCTTTAATAATCACACCTCCCAGGTATTCCCAGAGATTTAAGGCTGTTGCAAGAGTCCAAGCCTTCACTTCAGTCCTGCCACAGATTGTCTCTGCCACTGACCCACGAATCCCTGGCGCTGTGGTAGGTTCCCTGGGATTTCCGAGCGGGTACCCCTCCTCAGCCATGCTCTTCCAGGACCCCTGCTGAGGGAAGGCTGCGCCACGTCACAAGTGCGCACCGGCCCTCCAGGGAAGCCCTGGGCCGTCGGGCCGTGCAGGGGTGTTCCCAGCCTGCTTTAAAGATGGTTGAATGGGGCGGGTTAATTTCCCCCTCTTTGCACAGCTCTGCCTTCCCAGCTCTGGGACAGTTAGCTGTGGGTGCCCTAAAGGCCACGGTCCATGGCTGATATTGTGGTGTGTGCGTGGTGCTGTGGGAAACACTCCCCGTCACACTGGGTTTCTTGGCACGGCTCTGGGTTGTGGATCCGGCTCCGGGTGGGAGCATCCCCAGCTCACAGGGGAGATGGTTGCAAGGGGTGTGGTTTCTTTCTCCTTTTGGCTCCTTCCCTCTGCCCCCTGGCCCCGAGACAATCAGCAGCAGGTGTGGGAAGGGCTAGCCTCCACGCCAGATACCAAGGAATTGGGAGAGCCCGCTCCTGCCATGCTTCACTGCGCAGTTCTCACCGTTGTATCCACAGTTGGTCCCAGATTTTTTTTTTTAAAAGAACTAGTCCATCTTCAAATGCCTACCCACAGTTTCCCCACACTGCAGTGCAGCTCCCGGACTTTCAGCCAGCTCACTCACTCGTTTGAGAATGTAGACTCCCGGTTTCACCAAATGCACGGTCCCTGTGGATTTGGCAGACCTTGTCCGGTTGGTGCATCGCTGGAACTGGTGTTCTGGGTCACTTTCTGGCTTTTATCTAATATTTTTCACAGAGGTGTTTTTTTGCCCTGTCTTACCTAGCTGCCATCTTGGGTTCTCCTGCATTTGTGCTTAAAGTTCTATTCAGTTAATTCATTGTTTTCCTACTCTGTAATGATCAGTGGCTATTTTTTCTTTTAGTGGCTACTTTTGATAACTAGTTTGCATAGGATCTTTCCTGACCTGAATGTCCGTGCTGTGAAGTGAATTTGATTGTCCTTGTGAAGTTTTCTTGAAAAGTCAGTATTAGAATTCCAAATATATTTGTATTTTGATTAAAGAGGTCTAGACAAGAGGTTCTGGATTGCTCTGTGGACACTGGTAGAAAGGACAGTATAGTATGTTTTTCGTAAAGTTACATATATTTAATTTAAAGATATGTTCTGTATTCTGAGATCATGACCTTCAATGGTCCTTTTAAAATGAAATGATGGTAACAGTAGCTACCGTCACTGTCATCATTACCAAAACTTTCCATCACCCCAAACAGAAACTCTGTACCAATTAGGCATTTCCTACCCCATCCCTGGTCCTGAATCTTTCTGTCTCTGTGAACTTGCATATTCTAGTTATTTCATATCATTGAGATCATATAATATTTGTCCTTTTGTGTCTGGCTTATTTCACTCATTGTGGTATTTTCAGGGTTCATCCATGTTGTAGCATGTTTCACAACTTCATTCCTTTTTATGAGTGAATAATGTTCCGTTGTATGTATATACAAGATTTTGTTTATTCATCCATTGTTGATGTGCCCTTGGGTTGTGTGGCAGTTTGGAGCTATGTACCCCAGAAAAACATGTTCTTAAACTTACTCCATTCTTTTGGGTGTGAACCTGTTGTAAGTAAGGCCTTTTGATGAGATTACGTCAGTTAAAGTGTGGCCCAATTCAGTCAGGATGGGTCTTAATCCTATCACTGGAGTCTTTTATAAACAATGAAGTTCAGACACACAGAGAGAAAGCCACAGAGGGAGCAACCAGAAGCTGAAAGTCAACAGAACCCTGGAATAGAAGGGGGAGGCTCGGAGAAGCTGCCATACGCATTGCTATGTAACAGAAGAGCCAAGGACCAAGCATCACCAACAGCCAGCCCCAGAATGCCAGTCTTTGGGAAGAAAGCATTGCCTTGATGATGCATTGATTTGGACTTCTCCTAGCCTCAAAATCATGAGCCAATAAATTCCTGTTGTTTAACCCATCCCATTCCGTCATATTTGCTTTAGCACTGAGTAAACCAAAACAGGTTTCTTCCACCTTTTGGCTGTTGTGAGTAATGAGGCTGTGAACACAGGTGTACAGATACTTGTCCAAGTCTCAGGTTTCACTTCTTTTGGGTATATACCTAGAAGTGGGATTGCTGGGTGATATGGTAATTCTGTGTTCAACTTTCTGAGGAACTGCAAAACTGTTTTTCACAGTGGTTGTACCACTTTACAGTACCATCAACAATGCATGAGGATTTCTGTTTCTCTGCATCCTCACCAACGCTTATTTTCTGTTTTTTTTTTTTTTTTTAATTAATAACCGTTCTAGTAGTAACTCATTGTGGTTTTGATTTGCATTTCCTTAATGACGTTGAGCATCTTTTCAGTTGCTTGTTGGCCATTTGTATATCTTCTTTGGAGAAATGTCTTTTCAAGTCCTTTGCCCATTTTTGAGTTGGTTTGCTTGTCTTTTTTTTTGTTGAGTTGTAGAAGTTCTTTATATATTCTGGATATTGAATTCTTATCGGATTGTATGGTTTCTAAGTTATAGAAACCATTTTGTTGGTTGTCTTTTCTATTTTCATTTTCTTGAAAATGTCTTTTGCTGCACAAAAGTTTTTAATTTTGGTGAGGTCCATTTTATCTGTTTTTTCTTTTGTTGCTCATGCTTTTGTGTAAAGTCTAAGAATATATTGCCTAGTAAGAGGTTCTGTAACTATTCCCAGAACTAAACACAGAAAGTGTGTTTTCTTCTGGGGGTTTTATATCTTTAGTTCTTATGTTTAGGTCTTTGATTAATTTAAGAGTTAAATTTTGTGTATGGTGTGGGGTAGGGGCCCACTTTCATTCTTTTGCCTTTGGGTATCCACTTTTCCTAGCACCGTTTGTTAATGAGACTATTCTTTCCCCATTGATTTTGACCCTTGTCAAAAATCATATGGCCATAGATGTGAGGGTTTCTTTTTGAACATTCAGTTCTATTCTATTGTTCTACATGTCTGTCCTTGTGAAAGTACCACACTGTTTTGCTTACTGTAGCCTTGTAAAAAGTTTTGAAATGGGAAAGTGTGAGTGTTTTTACTTGACAAAATAAAAAAAGTTAAGCAATTCCATGTGGGTTCCTGTGCTGGTTTGAATCTATTTTGTTCCCCAGGAAAGCCATGTTCTTTTTTTTTTTTTTTTTTTTAATTTACTTAAAAAAATTTTTTTTATTGAGATTGTCCGCATATCATACAATTATCCAAAGATCCAAAGTGTACAAGCAATTGCCCATGGTACCATCATACAGCTGTGCATCCATCACCACAATTAAAATTTTTTTTTTCAATTTTTGGAACATTTTCATTACTTCAGAAAAGAAATACACACACAAAAAAGGAAAACTCAAATCCTCCCATACCTCTAACCACCCTCCCTCCATTACTGATTCATAGTATTGGTGTAGTACATTTGTTACTTTTGATGAAAGAATGTTAAAATACTACTAATTGTAGTATATAGTTTGCGATAGGTATATATTTTTCCCACATGCCCCTCTATTATTAACTTCTAGTTATAGTGTCATATATTTGTTCTGGTTCATGACAGAGATTTCTAATATTTGTACAGTTAATCACAGACATTGTCCACCACAGGATTCACTGTTTTATACATTCCCATCTTTTAACCTCCAGCTTTCCTTCTGGTGACATATGTGACTCTGAGCTTACCCTTTCCACCACATTCACACACCATTCAGCACTGTTAGTTATTTTCACAACATGCTACCATCACCTCTGTCCATTTCCAAACGTTTAAGTTCACCCTAGTTGAACATTCTGCTCATACTAAGCAACCGCTCCCCATTCTTTAGCCTCATTCTATATCCTAGGAATTTATATTTCATGTCTGTGAGTTTCTGTATTATAATTAGTTCATATCAGTGAGACCCTGCAATATTTGTCCTTATGTGTCTGTCTTATTTCACTCAATGTATTGCCCGCAAACTTTCTAAATCAACCCATTTTTTTAAAGACGGTTTTGTTCACGCACCATACGTTCCGTCTTAAGTAAACAATTGTTGGTTCCCTGTATAGTCATGAATGTATGTATTCAGCACCATCGCCGCTATCTATATAAGGACATCTCCATTTCTTTCACAAAGAAGGAGGAAGAGTCAAAGAAGGTAGAGAGACAAAAGGAAAAGAAAAAAAAAGAGAAAAAAAACATGACAGCTAGGAAGCAAGAAAAGGAAAGATGGCATTAGACTGAAGTAGAATAAAGAGTCAGACAACATCACCAATGCCAAAAGTCCCATACCCTTCCCCTATGTCCCCCCTCCCCCCCATATGCATTTAGCTTTGGTATATTTTCTGTGCTATATTATAGGATGCACAATATATTGTTTCTGTTATAGTCTCCAGTTTGCATTGATTGTATTTTCCCCCAATCCCACCCCAGTTTCAACACCTTGCAATGTTGATATTCATTTGTTCTCCCTCATGTAAAGACATATTTGTACCTTTTATCACAATTGTTGCGCACCCTAGGTTTCACTGAGTTATACAGTCTCAGTCTTTAACTTTCCTCTTTCCTTCTGGTGTCCCACATGCTCCTAACCTTCCTCTTTTAACCATACTTGCAGTCATCTTTGTTCAGTGTACTTTCATTGTTGTGCTACTGTTTCCCAAAATTGTGTTCCAAACCTCTCACTCCTGTCTTTTCCTTTCTGTCTGTAGTGCTCCCTTTAGTGTTTCCTGTAGAGCAGGTATCTTGTTCACAAATGCTCTTATTGTCTGCTTGTCAGAGAATATTTTATGCTCTCCCTCATATTTGAAGGACAGTTTTGCCAGATATAGGATTCTTCATTGGTGGTTTTTCTCTTTCAGTATCTTAAATATATCACCCCACTTCCTTCTTGTCTCCATGGTTTCTATTGAGAAATCCACGTGTCATCTTGTCAAGCTTCCTTTGTAAGTGATGGATTGCTCTTCTCTTGCTGCTTCAGGATTCTCTTTTTATCTTTGATGTTTGATAATCTGATTATTAAGTGTCTTCGCGTAGGCCTATTCAGATCTGTTCTGTTTGGGGTACACTGTGCTTCTTGGATCTGTAATTTTATGTCTTTCATAAGAGATGGGAAGTTTTCATTGATTATTTCCTCTATTATTGCTTCTGCCCCTTTTCCGTTCTCTTCTCCTTTTGGAACACCCATGACACGTACATTCCTGCATTTCATTTTGTCTTTATGTTCCCAGAAATGTTGCTCGTATTTTCCCATTCATTTCTCTATCTGTTCTTTTGTGTGTAGGTTAGGTGTCTTGTTCTCCAGTTCCTGAGTGCTTTCTTCTGCCTCTTGAGATCTGCTGTAGTATGTCTCCGTTGTGTCCTTCATCTCTTATGTTGTTGTGCCTTTCATTTCCATAGATTTTGCCAGTTGAAAACTTTCGATTTCTACCTTATGTACGCCCAGTGTTTTCACTATATGCTTCATCTCTTTTGCCATATCTTCCCTAAACTTTTTGAATTGATTTAATATTAGTTGTTTAAATTTCTGTATCTCATTTAAAGTGTAAGTTTGTTCCTTTGGCTGGACCATAACTTCGTTTTTCTTAGTGTAGGTTGTAGTTTTCTGTTGTCTGGGCATCTGGTTTCCTTGGTTACCCCAATCAGGTTTTCCCAGACCAGAACGGGCTCAGGTCTGGTAGGAGGCAATAGTATCACATCTACCTGAGGGTGTGTTTGATGGATATACCTTGTGAGGCCTCAAATCACTGTGCTTTTCTGCCCAGCAGTTGGCGCCTGTCAGCCTGTGTCTCCAGACTGGTGTAAGGAGTGGTGCTTGGGTGTTTTCCCCCAGGCTCTGGGGTCTGGTTCTGAATGGAAGGCGGGTAGTAGAGCTTGGCACTGCCTCTTTCCTCTTAGAGAAGATACACCCCCTCTCCCCCCCTCCTCAGGAGAGGTCATTAGCATTTGAATAGACTCTGGCTCTGCTATCTTTGCCCTTGTCTGGGTCTGAGTGCTGGGAATTGAAAATGGCTGAGGCTTTTTCTGCTGAGCCGAAAAAGGGACAGAATGTCCCCCTTCAGGGTCAGTCTGCAGTCCCCCTCAGTTTCACCTGTCGTCCAGAGACCACATCTGGTCCTCTGCGCTTCCCCTCCCTCCCAGAGAGGTCCTCTGGCTTTCCAAGGTCAGTCATCACCAAAAGCCTCTGTCTACTTGTTGGGGATAAGTAGCTTGTAGTGAGCAGTCCACCTGTTAATTAAAACCTCAGTTGGTGCTCAGCTGAGCTATATTCGCTTGTTTGGAGAGTGCTGCTCTCTAGCACACTGAGGCTTTGCAGTTTGCCCTGGGGGAGGGTGCTCACAGGTTTTATAGTTTGGGCTGTGGGGGGAGGGGGCTCCTGGTTTAGAGTCACAGTTTTTAACTTACAGATTTTATGCTATGATCTTGAGCGTACTTCCCAGTTCTGGTTGGTGTATGGTGAGTGGATGGTCACGTTTGTCCCCCCGCAGTTATTCCAGATTATTTACTAGTTGTTCCTGATTGTTTATTGGTTGTTCCAGGGGGACTGACTAGCTTCCACTCCTCTCTATGCTGCCATCTTCTCTCTGTATAAAGCCATGTTCTTTTAACCATATCTTGTGGGTGCAGACTTATTGGGACCTTTTGATTAGGTTGTTTCCATGGAGATGTGGCTCTGCCCATTCAGGGTGGGTCTTAATTAGTTTACAGGCAACCTCTGTGAGAGGATAAAAGGCAGAGATGTTTTGAAGAGAGCTCAGAGACGCTTAGAGAGAAAACACCCAGAAGACATTTTTGGAGACAGCCTGTGCTGGTTTGAATCTATTATATCCCCACAAAAGCCATATTCTTTAATGCAGTCTTGTGGCAGCACACTGATTAGTCTGTTGATTAGGGTGGAACTTTTGATTAGATTATTTCTATGGAGGTGTGGCCCCACTCATTCAGGGCAGGTCTTGATTAGTTCACTGGAGTATTTAAGAGAGAAGCTAAGAGCTGAAACAGACTCAGATGCTTGCTCGTGCTTGGCGATGCAGACAAAAGGACATTTAGAGATGCTAAGCTAAGAGGTGAAGCCCAGAGTTTGCCCCAGAGAAGCTAAGAGAGGCCCCCCAGATGCTTAAAGAGAAACAAGAGCTAAGTGAGAGGAGTGAAGACAGAAGCTCAGAGACATTTTGGAGAAAGCCAATTTGAAACACACCCAGGAGCAAAAGACCAGCACACGCCAGCCACATGCCTTTCCAGCTGACAGAGGTGTTTCGGACACCATCGGCCATTCTTCAGTGAAGGTATCCTCTTGTTGATGCCCTAGTATGGACACTTCTATGGCCTTAGAACTATAACTTTGTAACCTAATAAATCCCCTTTATAAAAGCCAATCCGTTTCTGGTATTTTGCATAACGGCAGTATTAGTAAATTGGAACATTACCTTTATGTGAGCAAACAAAGAATACTATAACTAGTTCTTTTCTGGCTATATTGTGTAGTATGAGGTTAATTTTCTCTCTGATATTCTTGTAGTTTAGTCTGTTTTTTCCTTAGAAAATGTGCCTTCTTGTTCATCTGATTAAGCTTCTATCAAGTAACGCTTTGTCCCATGACCTGATTTTCTGCCGTGTTACAAAATTAGCTAAAGGAAATTGGTTGATTATACACTCCTGTTTGGAGTCCCTAATAATATCAGTGTTCAGCCATGGCCTGGAATGAAGGAATAAAGGGATGAAGGTTGTGAATGTTACTATTCTTAGTGATTGAGACCATAATTCAAGACAGTTTTATTGGCCTGGAACTGAATCACAGCTCTTCAAACCATATTTAAATTGAATCAGTATTCTTGTATATAACACTAGAACTGTGGCCTAAAGTTTTCTGTTGTGTGTGTTTTTTTGTTTTATTTTGTTTTTTTGTGTGTGTAAACTGGTTTTCTTTCTGATTAATAGCCAAAGGAACATTAGCTTAAGATTTCTTGAGCTTGGAGAATTAATTTCAAAATGTTTACACTGGAAACTTTTCTCTTCCTTTTAAATGAATAGTTGGCTGCATGAATAAAGAGAGGAACTTCTTGTTTTCCTGAAGGAGAGTTGGGGGAGACAAGTCAATGAGGATAGCGTTTGTGCTGTAGTTTTACAGATGTAGAAACAGGCCCTTGTCAGAACCAGAAAGGTAATGGTGGAATTGGTAACAGAACTCAGTAGTTCTGTTGTCTTTATTTTGGGGTTTACTGAATGCCAGTGAACTGGCTTGAAAGGTTTAATGATAAGGAATTATGGAAATAGTCTCTAGAAAAAAGCTGGGTCTTTGATTTAGAGGTGTGAGTTGACAGTAAATTCAAGGTGTAGTGGGTACTGGCCTAGGAGCTGTTGTTTTAAATGTTTTATGTTTCTAATCCTTCTAATTAGGAGTTTGAAAAGGAACTGTTTCTGAGCAGTTTTGTCAGGTGATACTTAAAGTGAATATGAACAATCGGATGTGACTAACTTAATATTGTGATCTTAGATTTTGACTCTGTCAGATGAGACAGAAAATAGACTGCTTCTGTTTAGATAAAATTTCAGAAAAGCACTTTGAAGTTGGTAGTAAAAATGTAGAGAAGCAGAGCTTTGGAATTAGGAAATAAATAGTAAGTCTTTGTATGACATTTTATATACTGAATAAATATTGGCTACAGACTTGCTAGGGTTTAATGGTAAGTAATCATCACATTATGGCATTTACTATAAATAGTTCCTGGCTTGTAGCTCATAGCCCTGCCAAGACCTCACATTTTGTGATAATTGATCCCTTGAAGTATAGGAGGGAAAGTAAAATAATGCATTAAAACCATCCGTTCCCTTTCCCTTCTGTGTTCCAAGTGCTTTTTGTCTTCTTGTGCTATTCCTCTTTTAGGTGGATAAGCATGAGGGCTAAGCTATGCTTAGGGCATTGTTCCTGATGCAGACTATTAATGGTGAAAATTTTTTCTGCTTGTGGGTATTTTTAGATGAAACAGGTAGTGGAACAGCTGAAGCAGTTCATTCAACTGAACCTGCTGCTTAGTGTCTTCACTAGAGTTGTATACAGTTAGCTTTCTGGCCCTAAAAGGAAACCAACTTAGTTTGATGGAAACAAATGGGTTCCTTTTTCCAGTGATTCTGGGTAAGTAACCTAGGTTTGTTATGCTTCTCTTTTACATATGGGACAATAGAAATGACTGATTGAAAAAGTTTTTTTTTATTGGTAAGATTTTGTGACTGGAATGATGACTGTGGTTTTGTGAAATTGGAAATAGTTGGGGAGTGGGATTCAGTGTGAAGACTTGATGTATTAATAAATAAATAGAGTAGAGATTTCCATAGTCTCAGACATGCAATGGGCACTTACAGTTTTATTCTTGGTCTCCCGTACTCTTCCCATTGTAGCTCCCAACCCATACTCCTTATTCTTAAAATTCTGTACCCTGTATCTGAATATATTAGGATGATACTAAAGCAGAGGCTTGGGGGAGTAAGTAGTGGTGTGGAGGCAGAGATAGCCTGTGTTTGGTTCTTCTTTGACCTTTTACAAATTCTCTTTAATTCATGGAAGGTTCCCCCAAATGAAGTTAAGATTACCCCTTTAAAAAAATTAGGGAAACTTAAAATGTAAAGTTAGCCATCTTTAGAAGTGACATAGGACATAAATACTTAAAATCCAATTTAGTTGTAATCCCAGTAGGGCATGACTGAGTTATGATTTTAGCTAAGAAAGTATAGCCAAGTAATCATATTATCTTCTTTCATGAGAAAGAATGTGTCCATTAAAAGAGGGTGTGGGAATTGTGGGTCAGCAGCGAAAGCATAGAAGAGGAAGTGTCGGAGGCAAGCATGTGTGGTGCCCTTCCTGGTATTGCTCATGGAAGAGGCATGCCAGTTACCTGATTTTGAGGATCTGGTTTATGCTCTTAGTGGGAATAGGAATGTTAGACTATCCTAGCATGATGACACAAGCTTTATATCCACTTATCTTCTTGCTCTGAATCTCTGATTAATAAGCAAGTGATTATAATCTGGAATAACTATAATTATATTATTAACTGTATTAGTTAGGATTCTCTAAGGAAACAGAATCAACAAGAGATATCTGTAAATAAAAGATTTTATAACAGTGTCTTACGTAACTGTGGGGATGCACGAGTCCAAATTCTATAGGGCAGGCAGTAAGCTGGCAACTCCATTGAAGGTGTTTGATGAACTCCTCAAGAAATACTTTGCTGGTTAGCCGAAGAAGAAGTGAAGGAGCTCTCTCTCTCGTTCTTAAAAGTCTTCAACTGATTTTATCAAATCCAGCTGATTGAGTTTTCTCATTGTGGAAGACATACCCTTCGGTTGATGTAATGAGTCACAGGTGGAGCAAACTGACTGATGATTTAATAAACCAGCCTTCTGGTTTATTAACCAGCCACAAGTGTCCTTGTAGTAAAGGTTAGGACAGTGCTTGCTTGATCAGACACCTGGATATCATCAACTGACCAAGTTGACACATAAACCTAACCATCACAATAATTGCTATATTATGTGCCAGGCACTGAGTTAGGTATTTGGCAGGCGTCTTAATTTATACAAAAATAACAGCAATGAAGCAAGCATCTTTATTTTACATATGAAGGAACTGAGTCTTAGACAGGTAATGTGACTTCCCCAAGACCTCAAATCTAATATCTGGAGACTTGAGATTGGAATTCAGCTCTTTTATTCCAAAACTCTTTCCTCTATGCCATACTTTCCATGTAGAATTGCTTATTGAGAAAAAGACTGTGCTGAATATAAAAGTAAATGGGCCACTTGATAAATTTTTTTCATTTTCAATTAAGTAAATTGACATTCTGGGATTTATATATGTCTTTGAATTTGGTTTTTATATGAATCTTTCTCTAAGAGACAGGTTGCAGTGGTTTGAAGCTGTGTGTATCCCAGAAAGGCATGTTCTTAAGTTTAATCCATTCCTGTGGGTTTGGATCCATTCTAAGTAGGACCTTTTGAGGAGTCTCCTTCAGTTAAGATTTAACTCACCCCATTCAGGATGGGTCTTAATCCTCTTACTGGAGTCCTTTATAAATGGAATGAATTGAGAGAGAGAGAAAAAGCCATAGACGCAAGAAGCCAAAAGCACTGAGACCCGGAAGAGAAGGGAAAGACCAGCAGATGCCAACTTGTGCCTTGCCATGTGGCAGAGGAATCAAGGATTGCCGGAAGCTATTCTTTGGGAAGAAAGCATTACCTTGATGATGTCTTGATTTGGACATTTTTCTTAGTCTCAAAACTGTAAGCTAATAAATTCCTATTGTGAATCCAACCCATTTCATGGTATCTGCTTTCAGCAGTCTAGGAAACTAAAACAGATTTTGGTACCAGGGGTGGGGTGCTGCTATTGCAAATACAAAAAATGTGGAAACAGCTTTGGTTAATGGGTAGAGGCTGGAAGAATTGTGAGCTGTTTGATAGAAAAGGCTTAGATTGCTTTGAAGAGACTGTTGGTAGAAATTGGATGCTAAAGGTACTTAAAGGCCTTAGAGAGAAACGATGAATGTGTTATTGGAAACTGGAAGAAAGATGACCCTTGTTTTAGAGTGGCAGCGAACTTGGCAAAATTGAGTTCTGATGTTGGATGAAGTTGGATGTTTAGCTGAGGAGATTTCAGATTTCATGTGGAAACTGCAACCTGGTTTTTCCTAGCAGCTTATAGTAAAATGTGAGAGAAAAGGGATAGGCTAAGAACTGAACTTCTAAGCACAAAGAAACCAGAAATTGATGGTTTGGAAAATTTGAAGCTTCCAGAAAGTGAGTTCCCAGAGAATAGTGTTCCATGTGGGGGTTTAACTGAATATGGAACCAGTTAGCCATTTCGATGCAAGTCAGGTGCAAGAAAGGATTTGTGGAAAATTCTTTTGTCTGGTAGTTTGGAACCCTGTGTACCACATGAGAAACTGACATGTTTTTTGCAAGATCTCTGTAAACGGAACCACTGTCAGCCTGGACTAAAGGGACAGATTGAAGGAAAATTTACTTCAAAGGCAGAATTATGGAAGCTGAGGTCTAGACTGAGAAACTTCTTCTCAGACCAAGAGAGCGAGCCCACCCATATGTGTGGAAAGGCTATGCCCCAGCACTTGGAGAGAGTGGGACTTCTGCCCTGTTCTCCAGTTTTCTCAGATGCCTGGGGGATTGTGGAGAGTCTGGATGCCACCCCGTGGTTTGAAGAGGGTGGAGCCTAGAGCCTGGTCACCAACCTGATGCTTGAAGAAGGTGGAACCTTCACCCCAGTATTTGGGGAGAGCCATAGCCACTGCACAAACACTTGGAAAGGGTGGGGTTGCTGCTTCATCAGTCCTGAAGGACAAAAATCCTTCTATAGATGATGCTTAGACCTTGAAATCTAATGGAGTAGGCCCTGCAGGATTTTGGAATTGTTTGGGACTCATGACCCTATTTTCCTTCTAATTTCTCCCTTTTGGAATGGAAATGTTTATACTATGCCTGTCCCTCATTTGTATATTGGAAGCAGATAACTTGTTCTCTTAAGTTTCACAGGTTCATAGACTGAGGGGAGTTGTGCCCCAGGATGAATCACACCTATAACTGACTTTGATGAGATTTTGTAGTTACTGAAATGATTTAAGGCTTGTGGGATTTTGTGATGGAATGGATATATTTGCATACGGAAAGAACATGTCTTTTTGGAGTTTTTTTTTTTTTTAATTCATTTTTATTGAGATATATTCACATACCGTACAGACAAAGCGTACATTCAATTTTTCACAGTACCATTACATAGTTGTGCATTCATCACCAAAATTAATTTTTGAACATTTTCATCACCACACACACAAAAATAATAACAAAAGTGAAAAAGAACAATTAAAGTAAAAAAGAACACTGGGTGTCCTTTTTTTTTTTTTTTTTTTTTTTTTGCCCCCATTTTTCTACTCATTCATCCATACATTGGACAAAGGGAAGTGTGGTCCCTATGGCTTTCCCGATCACATTGTCACCCCTCGTAAGCTACATTTTTATGCAATCGTCTTCAAGATTCATGGGTTCTGGGTTGTAGTTTGATAGTTTCAGGTATTTACTGCTAGCTATTTGAATTCATTAGAACCTAAAAAGGGTTGTCTATATTGTGCGTAAGAGTGCCCACCCAAGTGCCCTCTTGGCCCCTTTTGGAATCTTTTTAATTTTGAATTAAAAAAAAGACCACAGTTCAAAGCTCTTTTCATCCTTTGGACAATATCCTGGTTTTCTATTACTGCCTAACAATTACCCAAAATTTAGTGGCTTAAAATAACAATCTATTATTGTCTGTCAATGGTCTGTGGATTGACAGGGCTCAGCTGGTCAGTTCTTACTTGAAGTCTTTCATGCAGTTGCATGAAAGATGCTCTTTTTCTCTTGTATGATGTCTGTGCTCCTCCACATGGCCTCTCTCTCTAGCAGAGTAGTCTGGACTTACTTGGCTGCTCAGGACACACCAAGAGTCAGGAAGCAGAAGATGCCAGACCAGTTAAGGGCTCTGCCTGGAACTGGCCCAGCATCAATTCTGCCTTATTCTGTTGGATAAAGAAGTCATAGCAGATGTAGCCCCCTTCCCCATAATGTCGATACCCCTTTTTAGTATGAACAAGTTAGGGTGGTTGCTACCTAGGCACCCTTGAAGATCAAGAAAGTAATTAAACAAGAGGAAGGGGTAGCAACAGACAAGATAGGATTTAATAAAGGAGTATGAATCCTGAATCTTTATATATATATATATATATTTAGATGCTGTGGTATTAGAATAGCTAGAAGGAAATAACTGAAATGGTGGATCTATAACCCATAACAATCTTTGAAATTTGCTCTATAGCTGCTCATTAAATTGCACTTAGAAAGTGGGATGGGGGGGATGGTTTGGGTGTATATATCTTATATTTCACAATAAGGAAATAACAAACTGTGGAACTGTAACACATAACGTTTTTTGAAATTATATATATATAACTACTTGTTAAATCGTACTTCGAAAGTTATCACCTTTCTGTATATATGTTATATATCACAATAAGGAAATAATTGAAATTGTGGAACTGTCACCCATGACATTCTTTGAAATTTGCCCTCTAACTACTTGTTAAATCGTACTTTGAAAGTTATCACTGTTCTGCATAGATATTAAATTTCACAATAAAAAATGTATTTAAAAACAGTCACAGACTGGTGGTTTGGTGTGCCGAGCCCTCTATCTTGGGACTTGCCCTTATGAAACTCATTACTGCAAAGAAGAGGCTAAACTTGCATATAATTGTGCCTAAGGGTCACCCCCTGAGTACCTCTTTGTTGCTCACATGTGGCCCTCTCTCTTCTCTAACTGAGCCACCTTGGCAGGTGAACTCACTGCCCTCCCCCCTACCTGGGACCCGACTCCCAGGGGTGTAAATCTCCCTGGCAACACAGGATATGACTCCCGGGGATGAATCTGGACCTGGCATCGTGGGATTGAGAAAATCTTCTTGACCAAAAGGGGGATGCAAAATGATACAAAATATTTTCAGTGGCTGAGAGATTTCAAATGGAGTCGAGAGGTCACTCTGGTGGACATTCTTATGCACTATATAGATAACACCTCTTAGGTTTTAATGTATTGGAATAGCTAGAAGTAAATACCTGAAAGTATCAAACTCCAACCCAGTAGTCTGGACTCCTGAAGACAATTGTATAATAATGTAGATTTCAAGGGCTGACAGTGTGATTGTGAAAACCTTGTGGATCACACTCCCTTTTTCTAGTTTATGGATGGATGAGTAGAAGAATGGGGACAAAAACTAAATGAAAAATAAGGTGGGATGGGGGGGGATGGTTTGGGTGTTCTTTTTTTTACTCTTATTTTTTATTCTTATTCTGATTCTTTCTGATGTAAGGAAAATGTTCAGAAATAGATTGTGGTGATGAATGCATAACTATATGATCGTACTGTGAATGGTTGATTGTATACCATGGATGATTGTATGGTGTGTGAATA
Organism: Choloepus didactylus; assembly: GCF_015220235.1. Taxonomy (NCBI): domain Eukaryota; kingdom Metazoa; phylum Chordata; class Mammalia; order Pilosa; family Megalonychidae; genus Choloepus; species Choloepus didactylus. The sequence goes on from NC_051308.1 coordinate 117,617,334, forward strand.
TATTTCAGTAAAACTGAATTTAATTAAAAAAAAAAAAAAAGAAGAACATGGGACAATTCATGGTTACATAACTGTTCATTGCATCAAAGGCACTCAAGCATCTGAGTCTCCTACAAAATGCTGTAGCACCTGCCAATTATTGTTACAACCACCAGATAGACCACAAAGATGTCCAGAATATCCGGTAGGGAAGACTACAGCCCCTATTGTGAACCCTAGAACAAGGCCTGGAGGCTGTTCTCCTGAAAGGCCCAGTCTGAATAACCAGTTAGTTGGCCTCCCTCTATGACATCTCTTTAACTTATGAGCCAAGAAAAAAAATCTTATCAGGTCCATAACTTTTCTTTTCCTTTCCTGTTAAATTATTCCCACTTTAAGCACAAAATCTACCCTTGGATTTTGCTTTACACTGATCTTTGAATATTACATAAATCTATTGTCAAACAAGAACTAAAACGTACAATTAAAAAAAAAATAAACCAGTCACAGAGCTCCCCAGATTCAAAGGGGTGATTGCAGAGGAGCATATGGTTTGGAAGATCATGTGGGGACCATCTTTGGAAAATAAAGACAACTTACTTTACTTCCTTATCTGTAAAATAGAAATAGCAGTGTTCATTTTACAGAGTATTTAAGAAGAATAGCACAATATTAAGTATATCATAGGTGTTTAACAAATATTAGTATACTTTCCCTTAGTTCTCTAACATGGTAAGTTATTTCTAACGTAGTCATTTCTTTTACTTAGGGGTGCTCCCAGTTTGTTCAGTACATGGTTTGGTTAACAGTTTCTTGATCAATATTACTCAGATTCATGTAACTTAAAAACAAAACAAAACACTTTATCATGGAAATTTCAAATACATAAAAATGTAGCAAATAATATAACAATCCCACATGTACCCAGTTTCAACAATTATCAACTCATAGCCAGTCTTATTTCATTTCTCTGCTCACCTAGCATCCTGCCTCTGAATTACTGTGAAGCAATTGATACAATTTTTGAGACTTCAGAGTGAAATGGTATCCTTGGTGTAGCTGGAAATCAGGAGAAAGCTAGTGACTAGTTTGAATCCAGAAGAAAAGTGGTGGTACTATGTGAAGTTCTAGGAGGCCTTTAAAAAGAAAATGTAGAAACTGGGACTATAATGCCCTTTATTTCTACCCCACTTTGGCTACCTAAATGCACGGCCATGCCTTGGACTTTGTGATCATCCTGAATAGTTCGGCTTCTGAAATCCCAGGCCCTGCTATCCCAGGATCAGGTCACAACTTCTTATGCTTCCATCCTCTTTAATCCTTTGCTTCCACTCTACCCATTCTCTGACTGTATCAGATTCAGGGACCTTGACTTCTCCTAGTTGTGAGGTGTATGTGGCAAATAATTTCATGTTCATTTTTCAGCTGATATTTATTGAACATCTGTCTATCTTAGGCATACAGTGGTAAACAAAACCGATGTGGACCCTGCTATTATGAACCCGAGAGTTTACTGAATGAAGACAGATATTAAAAAAGAATCAGACAAATATAATTAAAATTGTGATAAAAGAATGAACAGGGTGCTATAGAAAAATAAATGGGAATCACTTTAGATTGCCTAATTAAAGAAGATCTTTTTGAAGTGACATTAAAATGGAAACTTAGAGAGTTAGAAGTCCCTTGCCAGGCAAAATGTTTTGGGAATAGTGTTCCAGTTATAGAAAGCAGTATATGAGCTTGGTGAATTAGAAGAATTGAAAGAAGGCCAGTGTGGCTGAAATGCACTTAGGGAGAGAGCAGATAGCCTGAATTGAGGTTGGTAAGTTAAGCAGAAACCAGGACCTTGTAGGTCACGTTAAAACAAGTTTGATTTTATTCTGTGTTTTGGGAAATAATTGAAGGATTTTAAACTAGGTCTGTTTAAAGAAAATAGATTGTTCTACTTTCATTGTGCAGAACAGATAGGAAAAGGCTATAAGAAAACTGGACATTACTTAAGAGGGAGGGTATTTGGTGCCTAGAATTAGTGCTGGCTTGGGTTAAGGTAGTGGCAGTGGAGTAAGAAGTAGACAGATTTGAGAAATGGCTTGGACGTAGGAGTGCCAGGACTTGATGGTTGGTGGATGTGGGAGATAATAGAGAGAGAAGTGTCAAGAAAGGCTCCTAGGCTTCCGGTATGAATAAATTGGTGTGCCACTTCTTGAGCTCTGTGTGTGTGTTTGTGTGTGTGTGTATGTGCATGTATGTGTGTATATATGGAGAAAAACAAGAGAGAATACATATGATGATAATGAATTTGGAATTCATAAGAATGGCCTAGGATTGGGATACATAGTTGGGAGTTGTTGGCATATTGGGAATATTTAAAGCAGTGGGAATACGTGAGAGAAAAGATGGAAGAAATTAGAGGGCCCAGCACTGTAACTTTGACAAATTACTTTTTTTTCCCTTTAGATATTAAAATAGATTTAAGTACAGCCTTCTAAAGTCAATTTCACTTGCATTCTTCCTAAGGATGGAGTTAGTGCTACCTGAGAGGGTGGGGTATGAAGAAATAGAGGGAGGGACTCAGGGATTTATATGGTCTCCAGAGTAGTTTATTACTGAGTAGTTCAAAGTATGCCCATTAGGACTGTGTGTCATCCTTCATGTCTGCAGTGGAGATAAAAGGTTGAGAACTTCAGACACACATGGTAAAGTTCTGTTGGGCAATGTTATCTGAAGTTTTCCATCATCTGGTCTTGCCTGACTGTTCATGTTCATTATATTACTCCCCTCCAACCTCCACGCATGCCATATTTATTGTCATAGTCCTTAACCCATAATTTCCTTTTTAACTGAACAAACATTAATTTTTACGTGTCTATTTCAGGCAAAGCCTCCCCTAATTTCCCCAGGCAAATTTTGGTATTTTGGTTATGTTCTCATTGTGCATTGATTACAGCAATTATTTTATTAAATTGTTATTGCTTCTTGGATTGACTGTCTCCTCACCAAAGTTGTCTCCTTGATGTGAGAGATTGGTTTGTTCTTTGTATTCCTTTTAAGTAAGCTTTTGAATGTTTGAGTTACCATTTTGACTATCTTTGCTTGAGCATCCGGATAGAGTGTTGTAACACCTTCTGATAAGACAAAGTTTAGAATTCAGAAAGTATAGGGAACAAGAATATACTTGAAAATGTCTTTCCCAGATCTATTGTAATAGGTTGTTAAAGTATACATTTTTTAAAAAAAAGTCTTGGGTATCATATATTTTTTATTAATTTGTTCAATTACAGAAGTTGTAGGTTTACAGAAAAACCAGTGTTTTTCTGTGAACCTACAGTGTTCTGGAATGTAAGGCAGACATGGTGTCAGCGGTGCTTGCGCTGAGAGTGCGGAAGCAGTGACAACCCTGTTGAACCCCCCTCAGGCTACAGCACTTGCTGTCAGATATGCATCCAAGAAGATAGGTGGCAGCTCCAAAAACCTCAGTGGAAAGTCAACAGGCAGATGCTATGGCATCAAGAAAAAGGAAGGTCACTACGTTCAAGCTGGTGACATACTTGGGACTCGGCACCATTTCCGCTGGCACCCAGGAACCCTCGTGGGGTTGGGGAAGAAGTGCCTGTATGCCCTGGAGGAGGGGGTCGTTCGCTACACTAAGGAGGTCTCCGGGCCCAGTCCAAGAAGCTTGGAGGCTGTGGATCTGGTCACCAAGCTGTCCAAGGGTACTCTGCTGTTCTGGTTTGCTAAAGCTGCCAAAATGCAATATACCAAAAATGGACTGGCTTTTATAAAGAGGATTTATTTAGCTACAAATTTATAGTTCTAAGGCTGTAAAAGTGTCCAGACAAAGGCATCAACAAGAGGATACCTTCATTGAAGAGAGGCTGATGGCGTCTGGCATTCCTCAGTCAAATGGGAAGACATATGACTGGAATCTGCCGAGCTTCTCCCAGGGTTAGCTTCTGGTTTCTTTTGCTTTCTACAAAATGTCTCTGGGCTTCTGTCTTAGCTTCTCTCTCTCAGCTCCTGTTAGTCCTTGTTGGTTTCTCCTGGGGCATTTCTCTCTAAGCATCTGGGGGTCTTCTTAACTTCTCTAGTACAAACTCTGGATTTCATCTCTTAGCTTCTCTCCTGGTTCTGGTTTTAATGGCTGTCTCCAAAATGTCTCTGGGCTTTTACTCTAGCATCTGGGTCTGTGTCAGCTCTGAGCTGTCTCTCTCTCTCTGAGCTCTCTTAAGGACTCCAGTAAACTAATTAAGACCCACCTTGAATGGGCAGGGTCACATCTCCATGGAAACAACCTAATCAGAAGATCCCACCCACAATATGTCTGCCCCCACAAGATTGGATTAAGAAAACATGGCTTTTGTGGGGTACATAACAGATTCAAACCAGCACATGTATGCTACAATACTTTTATCCACATGGTTCCCGCCAATGGTTGTGGGTGACGACAGGCCTCCCAAGGAAGAGGTCTGCTTGATGGTGACTTTACAGGAGGCTCTGTGAAGTGATGGGCTGGGAAGCCCTTGGGGAGCCATTTCCTGGGGCCAATAATAAATTTGGCTGGAGTAAAAAACAAACAATGTTCCTATAACCCCCCCCCCCATTATAGACACTTTGCATTAATATGTGGTACCATTGTTACAATTGATGTAAAAATTTAAGCTCCCCCTCAAATTTGAAGGAGAACTTTGGTGGATAAAGTATTCTTGGTTGGAAATCTTTCTCACTCAGAATTTTAAATATATCGTGCCACTGCCTTCTCTCCTCCATGGTGGCTGCTGAGTAGTCACTACTTAGTCTTATGCTGTTTCCTTTGTACGTGGTGAATTGCTTTTCTCTTGCTGCTTTCAGAACTTGCTCCTTCTCTTCCGTATTTGACAGTGTGATCAGAATATGTGTCAGAGTGGGTTTATTTGGATTTATTCTGTTTGGAGTTCGCTGGGCATTTATGATTTGTGTATTTATGTTGTTTAGAAGATTTGGGAAGTTTTCCCCAACAATTTCTTTGAATACTCTTCCTAGACCTTTACCCTTTTCTTCCTCTTCTGGAACACCAATGAGTCTTATATTTGGATGTTTTATATTATCTATCATATCCCTGAGGTCCATTTCGATTTTTTTCTATTTTTTTTCCCCATTCTTTCTTTTGTGCTTTCATTTTCCATTCTGTCATCTTCCAGGTCACTGATTCGTTGTTCAACTTCCTCTAGTCTTGTACTATGAGTAACCAGAATCTTTTTAATTTGGTCAACAGTCTCTTTAATTTCCATAAGATCATCTATTTTTTTTATTTAGTCTTGCAATGTCTTCTTTATGCTCTTCTAAGGTCTTCTTGATATCCTTTGTATCCCGTACTATGCTCTCATTGTTCATCTTTAGTTCTTTGATTAGTTGCTCTAGGGACTGTGTCTCTTCTGATCTTTTGATTTGGGTGCTTGGGCTTGGGTTATCCATATCGTCTGGTTTTTTCATATGCTTTATAATTTTCTGTTGTTTTTGGCCTCTTGGCATTTGCTGAACTTGATAGGGTTCTTTTAGGATTTGTAGACCAATTGAAGTCCTTATCTCTAATTTATCAGATCTACAGCTTCGTGGAGTACACTTTCTTTAACTAACCAGCAGGTGGCATCCACGACCACCTGTTCTCCACAAGCCTGTTCTCCCCTGCTTTGCCTTTGTGGTGAGTTGGGGAGTGAGTCTTGTGGGGTCCAATTGGTGTACCAAGCTTGCGTGTGTAGTTGGTGTTGCCCTCCCTGTATATGGGGCGTGTGTCTGGGCGGTCAGGGAGGGGGGTGGCTCTAACAATCAAATCTCCCTGGTGTTCCTGGAGTTTTAAAGCTGCTGCAATAGTCTAATCCTTCAGTTCAGTCCTGCCACAGTTTGTCTCTGCCACTGCTGACCCACAAGTCCTTGGTATTGGCATATGGCTCCTGAGACTTGCTAGTGGGTCCCTCTTCCAGGCCGTGCACCCCAGGTCCTCTGTTGAGGGATGACTGTGCTATGTCACAGGTGAGTGCCGTCCCCCCAGGGCAGTTCTGGGCTGCTGGGCTGTGTAGGGAGGCTCCCAGTCTGCTGAAATGATGGCTGAATGGGGCTTTATTAATTCACACGGCTCCACCTTCCCAACTCTGGGACAACCAGCTGAGGGTGCAGGGAAGGCTAATGTCCACGCCCAGTTTTGTGGTGTGTGCGTGTTATTTGAAGCACTTCTGTCACACTGGGTTGTCTGGGGCAGCTCTGGGCTATGGGGCTGGCGATGGGCAGGAGTGTTTCCTGTCCACCAGGATGATGGCTGTGAGCGGACACCCCCCTTTTCTTGGGAAGTTGTGGTGTTTAGTGAATTTTCTCAGCCACTGGATTATTGCCTTTTGCCTCAGAGCTCTCTTAGTTCTGCTCTTGTCTTGACCTGCCCAAATTGCAAGTCTTTGAGGCTTTCTGTATTGGGCTTCTTAGAGTAATTGTTTTAGAAACAGAAAAAGAAAAAGATTAAAAAAAAAAAAGCCCTCCTCGCAGATCTAATGGGTTATTGAAATGCTAAGAGACAAAGCAATTAGGGCCATTAAGGAAAGATCCAGGGGGCAGAGAGATCAATTTTTCTTCGGGATTTGCATATGAGCTCCAGGGCCTGAGCTCTGCCCCTTCCCCTTTCTATGTTCACCAGAACTCCAAAAATCTTCCACTTTTGTTTTGGAGTTTTTCTTGCTGTTTTTTGCTATGCCTGTCTCCTCTCTGCTGGGCTGGCTGCTCTCAGATTCTCTGGTGTCTGGTCTCAGTCTATCTGTGGTTGGAGTTTGGCTCAGTAGAATGAGTTTCCGATAAGAGCTGCCACTGCAGTTCTCCCTTCTCCTTCCCAGCGCTGACGGCCCCTCCTCCCACGGGACTGAGCCTGGCAGGGAGGGGCGCAGGTCCACTGGCCGCAAAAACTTACAGATTTCGCTGATCTTAGCAGTTCAACGTTTTCATGAATGTTGCATGAAGTATGCCCAAAGTCAAATTGCTGTGCGGTGTCCAGTCCACACAGTTCCTGGCTTTCTACGTACTTTCCTGGAGGAGTAACTAAAACATACAGCTCACCAATCTGCCATCTTGCCCTGCCTCCCACAATTGATGTAAGAATATTAAAACTACTATTAACTATAATCCATAGTTGACATTAAGTGTATTTTTTCCCCATATATCACCCTATTATTAACACCTTGCATTAGTGTGGTACATTTGTCATGATTCTTGAAAGAGCATTTTTATTCTTTACTATTAACTATAGTCCATCATTTACAATAGAGTTCACTGTGTTATACAGTCCTATGTTTTATCTTTTAATTTTTACTCTAGTTAACATATGTATGACCTAAAACTTCCCCTTTTAACCACATTCACATATATAATTCAGTGCTTTTAAGTATACTCAAAATATTGTACTGCCGTCATCACCATCAATTTCCAAAACTTTACAATCAACCTAAATTGAAATTCTTTACAAATTACGCATTAACTCTTCATTCTCTATCCCAGCCCCTGGAAACCTGTATTCTAGATTCTAACTCTTGAGTTTGCTTATTCTAATTGTTTCATATCAGTGAGATCATGCAATATTTGTCCTTTTGTACCTGGCTTATTTCTCTCAGCATAATGTCTTCAAGGTTCATCCATGTTTTTGCATGTATGATGAATTCATTTTTTTTTTTTTTTTTTTACTTTTTCAATTTTACTGAGATGTAGTTACACACCAGAAAACCATCTAAAGATACAATCACTGGCTCACAGTATCATCTCCATGATCAATTTCAGAACATACTTATTACTCTAGAACAGAGGCTTCATTCTTTTTTATGGCTGAATAATTTTCCATTGTACGTATATTCTGCATTTTGCTTATCCATTCATTGGTTGATGGACACTTGAATTGCTTCCATCTTTGGCAATTATGAATAGTGCCGCTGTGAAAGTCAATGTGAAAATGTCTGTTCTCTTCCCTGCTTTCAGTTCTTTTGGTTATATACCTAGTAGAGGGATTGCCAGGTCATATGGATTTGTATATCATCTCTGGAGAAATGTGTATTCAAGCCTTTTACCCATTTTTTAATTGGGTTGTTTGCCTTTTTATTGTTGAATTGTAGGATTTATTTATATATTCTGGATATTAAATCCTTATTGGATAGGTGGTTTCCAAATATTTTCTCCCATTGACTGTGTTGTTTTTTACTTTTGTGATAAAATCCTTTCATGCACAAACGGTTTTAGTTTTGATGAGGTCCCATTTATCTATTTTTTTCTTTTGTTGCTTGTGCTTTGGGTGTAAAGTCTAAGAATCCATTGCCTAACACAAGATCCTGAAGATGCTTCTCTACATTTTCTTCTAGGGGTTTTATAATCCTTGTTCTTATATTTAGGTCTTTGATCCATTTTGAGTTAATTTGTGTATAAGGTGTGAGATAGGGATCTCTTCCTTCATTCTTTTGCATATGAATATCTAGTTTTCTCAGCACCATTTGTTGAAGAGACTCTTCTTTCCCAGAGTGGACTTGGTAGCCTTGTCAAAAATCAATTGGCTATAGATAGGTGGTTGTATTTCTGAACTTTCAGGTTGATTCCATTGTCTGTATATCTGTCCTTGTGCCACTACCACACTGTTTTGACCACTGTTGCTTTGTAATAACTTTAAAGTCAAGAAGTGTGTCTTCCAGCTTTGTTGTTTTTTTTCAAGATGTTTTTGGCTTTTTGGACCCTTCCAAATAAATTTAATTAACTTTTCCATTTCTGCAAAGTAGGGTGTTGGAATTTTAATTGGGATTGCATTGAATTTGTAAATCAGTTTGGGTAGAATTGACATCTTAACGATATTTTGTCTTTCAGTCCATGAACACAGAATGTCCTTCCTTTTATTTATGTCTTCTTTGAACAATGCTTTGTAATTTTTTGTATACAAGTCCTTTACATCCTTGGTTAAATTTATTCCAAGATATTTGATTGTTTTAGTTGCTATTGTAAATGGCATTTTTTTTCTTGATTTCCTCCAAAAGATTGCTCATTAGTAGTGTATAGAAACATTACTGATTTTTGTGAGTTGGTCTTGTAACCTGCTACTTTGCTGAATTCATTTAATAGCTTTGTTGTAGATTTTTCAGGACTTCTTACATATAGGTTCATGTCATCAGCAAATAGTGCATGTTTTACTTCTTCCTTTCCAATTTGGATGCCTTTTATTTCTTTTTCTTGCCTAACTGCTCTAGCTAAAACTTCGAGTATAATGTTGAATAACAGTGGTGACAGTGGGCATTGTTGTCTTGTTCCAGATCTTAGAGGGAAAGCTTTCATTCTTTCATCATTGAGAATGATGTTAGCTGTGGGTTTTTCATATTTGCCTTTTATCATCCTGAGGAAATTTCCTTCTATTCTGATCTTTCAAAGTGTTTTTCAGAAAAGATTGCTGGATTTTGTCACATGCCTTTTCTGTGTTAATTGAGATGATCATGTGGTTTTTCCCTTTTGATTTGTTAATATCTTATATTACATTAATTGACTTTCTTATACTGAACACCTTTGCATACGTGGGATAAGATACATTTGATCGTGGTGTATGATTTTTTTAATGTGCAGTTGGATTCAATTTGCAAGTATTTTGTTAAGGATTTTTGCATCCATATTCATTAGAGAGATTTGTCTATAGTTTTCTTGTAGTGTCTTAATCAGCCTTTGGTATTAGAGTGATGTTGGCTTCATACAGTGAGTTAGGTGGTGTTCCCTCATCTTTAGTTTTTTGGAAGACTTTGAGCAAGATTGGTATTAATTCATTTTGGAATACCTGGTAAAATTTGCCTGTGAAGCCATCTGGTCCTGGGATTTTCTTTGTTCTTTTTGGTGAACAATTGAGTCTCTTTACTTGTGATTGGCTTGTTGAGATCTTCTATTTCTTTTCAAGTCAGTGTAGGTTGTTCGTGTGTTTCTAGGAATTTGTTCATTTCATCTAAGTTGTCTAGTTTATTGAGGTGCAATTGTTCATAGTATCCTCTTATGAACTTTTTTATTTCTTTGTGGTCCATGGTAATGACTCCCCTCTCATTTCTGATTTTATTTATTTACATCTTTTATCTTTTTGTTGTTGCCAGTCTAGCAAAAAGTTTGTTGATTTTGTTGGTCTTCTCAAAGAACCAACTTTTGGTTTTATTTGATTCTCTCTCTCTCTTTTTTTCTCCATTTCATTGATTTTTGCTCTAATTTTTGTTATTTCTTTCCTTCTGCTTGCTTTGGGATAGGTTTGCTGTTCTTTTTCTAGTTCCTCCAGGTGTGTAGTTAAGTCTTTGATTGATTTCCCTTGCAATTTCTTCTTTGACCCACTGATTGTTTAAGAGTGTATTATTTTACTTAGATATGTTTGTGGATTTTCCAGTTCTCTGCTAATTTTTTTCTTTCATAATTGAGATTTTATTGGTTGTTCTGAAGATCAGCATATAGACATTCTGAAGAGTTTGCACACAATTAATATATGTACTGAAAATTTAAAATGCTGTATAGTTGTACTTATTTTCTAAAGTTATTCCAGTGCCTTTCCAGCTTAAAATTTGGAGGCAAGTTTTCTCTAAGAGGATATCAAGTACCAATATCTTCAAATATTGATTAAGCTGTTACATTATAAGTCCTACTAATTCACAGTTTAAGACCAAACACACTATATACTCACATGTTCAATCTTTCACAGCAAAAAAACAAAGTTATTAGGAAAACTGGATGGCCACAACCAAGAATGTTACAGAGTGCACACAGTTCTGACAGGGATAGCCAAGATTATGGAGCAGTTTTAAGAAACAATTCTGCTAAAAAACTTGAGGATAGAAGGAATTTAAAATGCTCAACATACATTAAATGCATGACCATGACTCCAAATCATTATTTAGTATGCGTTGTATTGTAGGGTATTAAAACTGCTACCCCTCACCCTATGAAATGTTAAAGTTAACATCCAAGACTGTCGAAGCCTCCCATAATTCAATATACCACTGTTTTCTGGTTGTACCAAACAATAAACAACCAGCAAATGATTTTTTCCTCTTAAAAAAACGTTTACACTTAAAAATGGGATGAGGTATGTTCTAGTTTGCTAATGCTGCCAGGATGCAAAATACTAGAAATGGATTGATTTTTATAATGGGGGTTTATTTGGTTACACAGTTACAGTCTGAAGGTCATAAAGCATCCAAGGAAAGTCATCAACAATCAGGTACCTTCACTGGAGGATGGCCAATGGCATCCAGAAAACCTCTCTTAGCTGGGAAGGCATGTGGCTGGCTTCTGCTCCGGAGTTCTGGTTTCAAAATGGCTTTCTCCCAAGATGTTCCTCTCTAGGCAGAATCTCGTCTTCAAAATGTCACTCTCAGTTGCTCTTGGAGCATTTGTCCTCTCAGCTTCTCAGAAACAACAGCGGTCTTCAAACTGTTTCTCTTCTGTAGCTCCTCTCTCAGCTCCTGTTTGTTCTTCAAAGCTTCCCTCTTGGTTGTAGCAAGCTCACTCCTTCTGTCTGAGCTTATATAGTACTCTGGTAAACTAATCAAGACCTACGCTGAATGGGCCTTACATCCATGGAAATTATCCAGTCAGAGTTATCACCTATAGTTGGGTGGGTCGCATCTCCATGGAAATGCTCAGTCAAAGAATTACAATCTAATCAACCCTAAATACATCTGCCCCCACAAGATTGCATCAAAGAATGTGGCATTTGGGGGACATAATACATTCAAACCGGCACAAGGTGGGATTTCAGTCTCCTTAAAAATGTTTCTTCTAGAGCTACTAAAAAACTTCCATTACAAAGTAGTTGATAAAAACAATTCCTCTGAATTGTACAAGAAGGAAGAAACAGGGACCACTGATAAGAATGGTATAGGATAATAATCAGATTTGGCTTCTTTCTCTCCTGCTTCGTCAGAAGCTGGACCCTCTTCATTTTTAGTTTCTCTATTTTCTTCAGGTAAATCTTTAGTTTCTTGGTTAAATATTTTTCTTGTTTTCCCTTTGCTACTCTTTTCCATTTTGGTTGCACTTTTTTGTCTGAAGACTTATCCTTTCCCAGTGCCTTTTTTGGCTTCATTTCTGCTTTAGCAGGAGCATGTTTAACAAGACAATCTCGCCGACCTCATCTTGGTCTCCTCCTTCCCTGCTCCTTTGGCTAACTGGATCTTCCTTTTGGGCATCATGTTGGCAGAGCAGGCACATGCTGGGTGCTGCAGGTCACAGCGGGCTGAGAAACTTGGTGAAGTTGGGCTGCTGGCTACTGCTGCTCCTCCTGCTGCCCAAGCTGCTGGGTCTCTGCTTGTTACTGATTTCCAGCTTCATTCCGTTGTGGTCAGAGAAGATGCTTTTTCTAAATTAAGTCTTATAAAATTTATTGAGACTTGTTTTGTGACCCAACATGTGGTCTATCCTGGAGAATGATGCCTTTGCGCTTGAAAAGAATTATATCCTGCTGTTTTGGGATGCAGTCTTCTATATATGTCTGTTAGGTCTAGTTCATTTCTCATATTATTCAAATTCTCTGTTTCCTTATTGGTCTTTTGTCTAGATGTTCTGTATATTGATGAGAGTGGTATTAAATTTCCAACTATTATTGTAGAGGTGTCTGTTTCTCCCTGATTCAGTTTTGCCAGTGTTTGCTTCATGTTACTTGGGGCATGTGGTTATGTGCATAAATATTTATGATTGCTATTTCTACTTGGAGGATTGCCCCTTTTTAAATAAATAGTATATATAGTGGTCTGCTTTGAGATTTATAATAGATTTTGACTTGAAGTCTATTTTGTCAGATATAGTATAGCTACCCCATCTCTTTTTTGGTTACTGCTTGTGTGGAATATCTTTTTCCATCCTTTTCATGTTCAACCTTTGTGTCTTTGGGTCTAACATGAGTCTCTTGTAAACAACATATAGTTGGATCATGCTTTTTTTCTTTTATCCATTCTGCCAATCTGTGTCTTTTGATTGGAGAGCTTAATCCATTGACATTCAGTGTCAGGCAGTACTTACATCATTTTGTCCTTTGGTTTTTATATGTCGTATCTTTTTTTTTTTTGCCTCTCTTTTTCCTTTATTGTGATTTCCTTTTCTGTATAGTTGATCTTTTGTGATGTATCTGACTGATCACTTTCTCATTTCTGTTTCTGTATATTTTTAAAATACTTTCTTTGTGGTTACCCTGGTGTTTCTATTATACAATCTACATCTATAACCTACTAATTTGAAAAGATACTAACTTAGCTTCAGTAGCATACACATTCTCTGCTCCCATATCCCTCTGTCCCCCCTTTTATGTTGTTTTTGTCCCACTTTATATTTTGCATGTCCATTATCAGGAATTATGCCTTTTTCTTGTTCAGTTGTATTCTGACTCTTATAGGAACTGAAGAGTAGAGTTATATATTGAGGATATAGTACTACTGGGTTTTGGGTTTACCCTTACTAATGATCTTCATTTCTTCACATTACTCCAAGCCACTCTCTCCTCTTTTCCTTTCAACCTGTAAAATATCCTTTTGTAATTCTTGTAAGGCAGGTCTTTTGTTGATGAAACTTTTGAGTTTCTGTTTATCTGTGAACATTTTAAACTCTTCCTCATTTTTGAAGGACAGTTTTGCTGGATAAGGTTTTTTGGCTGGCAGTTTTCTCTTTCAGTACCTTAAATGTGTCATACCTCTGCCTTCTCGTCTTCATAGTTTCTGATTAGAAAGTGGCTTTAAGTCTTATTGAGGATTCCTTGTATGTGATGAATCACTTTTCTCTTGCTGCTTTCAGAATTCTCTTATCTTTGGCATTTGACATTCTGATTAGTATGTGTCTTGGCGTAGGTCTTTTAGGTTTTGTTTATTCTGTTGGAGTAACTTGAGCTTCTTGGACCAGGTGTATTTATGTCTTTCTTAAGAGTTAGGAAATTTTTGGCCATTATTTCCTCAGATATTCTTTCTGCCTCCTTTCCCTTCTCTTCTCCTTCTGGGCCACCCATAATATGTATATTTGTGTGCGTCATGCTGTCACTCAAATCCCTTAGACATTGCTCATTGTTTTTCCATTTTCTCTGTTCTTCTGAATGTTTGATTTCTATTTTCTTGTCTTCTGGTTCACTGATTCTTCTGCTTGCTCATATCTGCTGTTGTATGCCTCTAGTGAATTTTTTAAATCTCTGTTATTGTGCCTTTCATCTCTATAATTTGTTTCTTTTTTCTCCCCTTTTTAAATAGTTTTTATTGAAGCAAAATCAGGTAGGAAATCATCTTTAACTTAGTTTTGAGTAATCATTTCCACCTTTATACAATTCACAAGCATTTTTCCCTCGACTTGGATTTAAACTTACATTGATGCAACTGATCTCTTCATTCCCAACTTTTGCCAGACAGCAGAAAAATGTCTGCTCTATTTTTATAAAGGTTAGGTTATCCAGTGATATTTTAAAAATATCAACATATATACACTTTAGAATATAAAATAACAGTAAATAATCTCAGACACAGACCCTGGGCTTTCAGTGTAAATGCTGTTAGGGTTTGTTTTTTTTTCCCCTTCAGTCACAGGCTCTTCTCTTGTCATCTTTCAAGCAGCATCTGTAAAACTCCCTTATGCCCATAGATGTAAGTACCTCTCACTGGTGTGGCAGTATTACTTAATGAAACTTGTTACAGGAGTAATTATTTTAATGGGGTGGGGGTGTGGGTGCGGGCTTGTGCAAACATAAAGAGACACATATCTTTGTTGTAAAAATCTAAGCTAAATTTTTTTTTCATATCAATTGTTTAAAAATTTTCTAGAGCCAATCAGGCTTTTAAAAAAGGTTGTTTCTTCCAAAGAACAAAGCCAAGTAACAACATTTAAATTTAAATGATACATATATTGGAGTTGTGCTTTTCCTACCACACTGGATTAAATAAAATAAACTTGCCAAAAATATGGTTTTGTCACTTCTGGGACACTTAGTAATCTGCTTTCCATGTCTGTCTGTAAGTACCTATGGCTATTTGACTGGCTGTAACAGGTAGGTCTCATGTTAGTAGATACACAGGTAAGGAGAGTTGCATTCCTCTTCTCCTTGTCTCATGTGTATAACATCTTTGCCTTTTCTTTTTAGGATATGTACATGTAAAATAGTCACTTGATTCTGCAAAGGCACTAGACTACTTGGATTAAACATTCTGTCCAGAGAGATAATACCAGACTTTCTTTTTCCTCATTTG
This sequence comes from Choloepus didactylus, assembly GCF_015220235.1. Classification (NCBI taxonomy): domain Eukaryota; kingdom Metazoa; phylum Chordata; class Mammalia; order Pilosa; family Megalonychidae; genus Choloepus; species Choloepus didactylus. The sequence continues at coordinate 117,632,519 of NC_051308.1, forward strand.
TATTAAGTTTCAGGTCCCTGACAGAAATAGTTGAACTGTTCCAAATTTGTTTCAGTGCATCCATATGTGATCAAGGAAAGCAAAGTCCGTGAGACTCTGTTTCCTCTTCATTTTCCATTATGTTTGTGTCTCTCTCTTGTTCTTTAAGGAATGATAGATGTAAACCATCTTTTCTGGGGTTTCATCAGACTGATCCTGATGTGGCCCTACTGTGAGGACAATGTGGTCTTCAAACTGCAATCTTGCTCTGCCGTCCGACGTTGGTAACTTTCCACCTTGCATTGAGAACTCTGCTCCATCCCTGACATAGTAAGGTGACAGTCTGTGTATAACAAAATCCTTCTTCATGTCTAATGAAAGTAGTTCTTTGGTGCCCTCTGGTCGGTCTGCAGACATCCTCAGATAGCCACTTAATCTTGTTGCAACAGTTGTGTTTCCACCCACAGGAGTAGTTGCTGGGGTATGGTAGCCTGTAACTCCACATCTTCCTTTGCAGCATCAAACACAAGTCCAGAAATGGTGTCCAAAAGGACATCTCCCCATTAATTGCTCTGGTAGGACGTGAGTAGAGTGGGCCACCCCTGGAGGCATATTCACTTGATGAATTGTCCCTCCGGGAAAGTACAACAAATCACCTGGCTTCAATGTGAACTTGTGTATGGGCTGCCCAATCCTGTCCTCAGCCTCCATGCTATACTCCTGTGCCACAGATACAGTGAGGTGGTAGAGACGCTAGTGTTTCTCTCCCTCCATCTGCAGGATGAACACCTTGACATCATTGTAGTAGTGGGGTAGACCCTGGGCTCCTGGGGGAGTGATGTACACATTTGAGCCAACCAAGGAGCCGAAATAACATTTCAGCTTCTCCTTGTTCCTCCAAAGCTCATCCTTAAATCTCTGAGGTTGGTGAAACTGAATTGTTGCACTTTTCTGATCAAAAGCTTTTCTCAACTGAAGAAAGTGAGCTTTGCCATCTTTATTTAAAACCTTCTTCTTTCTACTGACACACTGACAGACATTGACATCTCTTCCATAGTACAGACCTAGGCTGCACAGGCTCTTCGGACTGGTAATACATGTCCAGTGCAGGGTCATCTCTCTAAATGAGAATGGGCTTCTGCTCCCTGAATTCCTTAGAAAAAATCTCTGTCTTGATGGGTGAGATTAAACTTTCAAAGAGAGCACTGGGGCTGTCAAACTTTAAAGTGGAAGGCATGCCAGCAGCCTCCACTTTCACCTGCTTACAGGGAACAGGCCCCTCTTCCTTTCCATTCCCAGCCTTTGCTTTCTTTGGCATTATTTTGTCTTCAAGACAAAGCAGTGAGGAAATAAACCACAAAAGGCCTGTTGTGCAAGGCCGCGAACCATCTGGCCTCTGTTTCTTTTTAAACTGAAGTTTTAATTTGTTCTCTTGACTGAGCCGTATCTTCCTGTTACTTAGTATGACTTGTAATTTTTTGCAAATGTCTGGGCATCTGGTAATTTTGATGAGTTTACTCTGAAGGTCAGTTTCTCTCTCTTTTCTAGGGTTTTATTGTTGATTGGTTTTGAGTTAAGCATTTTCTTTGACACTTGGTCCAAATTATTCTGGATTTTTAGAGTAGTCTGTGTTTAACTGGTCACATTTTCCCAGCTCTTCTTCATAGGATTTTTGCCCTATTCCTGGAGATTATTTTTCTTTTTCTTTGATTCAGTGTTTGTGGAGTCCTTCTCCAGTCTTTGTCATCCTCCAGAGTTCTAAGCAAGTGGGATTTGTCATTTTATTAGCTGATTCCGAGGAGAGATTTTTTCAGAAGTTGTCTTACGTCTTCATGTTGATGACGTCACTCCTTAAATATACTTTTTATAACTAGATAAGGCAGACTTTAAAGTGTAACCTTTCTTATCAGCTCCAAAGCTTGTTATTATTTTAAAAAAAGATTTATGGTAGTGAAGGAAATAGAAATGGATTTAATGGAATTGTTTTAGTTGTTTGAATTAGCATTTCTGTAAAATACCTGAGAATATTATGTTTTATTTGGAACCGTTGGTAATCAGGAAATAGATTAGATATTGTAAAACCTCATAAACTTCCAGTCTACAAATGGATTTATGCTGTGATTCAGTTTATGTCTCCTTTGTGTACATAGTAAAAAATAGTGATTTCTTTACCTACCAACATTATAATCTTTTACTGCTTTGACATATCTAATAGAGCATTTTCATTAGATTTGAAGAAAAAATTAAATGTGGAATTCATTCCAATATTAAGAAAAGCAGTAACCCAAATTAAAAAAAAGTCCCCAAATTTTTGACATTCTCACTTTCTTCTCAGTGGTAGCCACTTAGGTAGCTATGAAGGAATTCTTCAAACTTCTTAAAGAATTCTGCATTTGCCAAAGTATATATTTGCCTGAGTATAATAGAAAAGCCTATTGTGGGAGTCATTGAGTATGTACAACATTTCATAGCATCAGCTTGTGTACTGTATGATAGTCTGAAAACACATAGTTAGCTTTCTGATGAAAGACTTTTATTTATTTCTTCCTTTCTTTTATAGGAATATATTTGTCCCAGATGTGAATCGGGCTTTATTGAAGAAGTGACAGATGATTCCAGGTATTGTACAACTTAATGCATAAAACAGGCATCCTGTTATCAAAGTATTTTATTTTAGCATCAACTGAATAAATAGAAGGGACTTTGTTTTATAACTTACTCTCTTTGACATTAGAGGGTGTGTGTGTGTGTTTGTAGAAAAGTGGGATGGAGAAAAGAAGAATAATTGCAAGATTTGGAATGTGATGTCATAGTGGATGTGATAAGATCCATTGTTCATGATTATGTGGCATTCCTTGGAAATCTGTATACATGTTAGAGTAAATCTTAGGTTTTCATTTATTTTCAGAGACTTTGAGGTTCTCTTAGATTATGGTTGGTTGGTAGTGACCGCTTTGTTTCCTAAAGGTAAATTGCTGTTATACTTCTTTGGTGGGCTGGGGAGCAACCTGTGACAGAGATAATCTAATAAGGTATAGTTACAGGATGTTCTACTGGAAAAACTGGGTTATTACTCTGTTCTGAGGAAGCCTTGGGTCCCTTGTTCTTAGGAGGATAAGTGTTTATAATTATTGTGGTGAAATTTATGCCATTTTGCCACTGTAATTAATATTTGTGTTTGTAAAGCTTGAAATTGGTTCTCATTGGTTTTTAATAAAGGTATTAGATCGATAAAAAGGGGAAAATATTTCTTAAAGGGATAATAGTATATATTCATTCTTTGTTAGTATAAATAAAACTATAAAAACTTACTGAAAAGTAGAATAGCATTCATAGGATAGCCTTTTTTGGCCAAACATAATGGCACATTTGTTTGTTTAGGGTTTTCTGGTTAAACATTGGTTGGACAATTGAAGAAGTACTGACTGAACAAAAAGATTTGTAGTTTAAAACTTCTTTTAATTTTGGGGTGACTTGGGGGGTTTTAATTTCAGTAGATAATTCCTTTACTATTGCTGTTGGCAGAATCTAAGTTGAAGGTCCTTTCCACAGCCAGGAAAAACTGCACACTTTACAGTATGTACTATTAGTTTGACTTTATTAACAATTGCTAATTATATGTGTAAAGGAGCTGGAACTTCTGGGGCTGTGTGTGGCATGGAATCTAGTTTGGTACAAGAACTTAATGTTGATCTAATTATCTTGGTTTTAAATAACACAATACCGACTCTAAACTTGTAAGATTAGCATGACAGCAAAATTAGCAATTTTGTGTGGATGGCATGCTAACTTAGGTATCTTTTTTATTTGTGCTTTTTATTTGTGCTCCGCATGTGTTAAATAAAGGGCATATCAGTTGGGGGGCAATTATTGGGTTTGTTATTTTTCTAGATTTTGAAATAGTAATCCTGGTTTCTTTAGACCTGTATACAAAGTACAACTATACATGAGGATAATGTTTAACTGGAGGATGAATTTTTGTCTAACCTCAAACTTTAAATTATGTGGATCCTGCTCTCACCAATTCTTTGATTTGTGCCTTTGTAGATCAAAAGTTATATTATTCAGGTGCTATTGAAGCAACTACTCAAATGCAAAGATTGTGTCTCTTGAAAGAGGTCGGTGTTTTAAATAGGTAAAGAATGATTTTTATTAATTAGAGTCAGTATTTGCTAGAGGCAGCATTGTATTCTCTGTATAAAGTTCATAAACAAAGCCAATTTGAATACTTAGCAATTATAGTGTTAAGTGGTAGATGGTAAGAATAAGAGAAGTCCTTTTATTTAAATATTGCATAATGAGCCCTGTGCTAGAAATATATCTAGAGGGGTACCCTGTATGGTTTCTTAAATTTTGTAACATTTCTAAAAACAATGTGGACTTTAAAAAATTATCCCTTCTCTGTCATTAGCCTTATAGCTCTTAAAATATAGAGGAATTTTAAAGAAAGGGAATGCTGAGGGAGTTTCAGGGGATACACAGAATTGGTGGTTTCAGTTACCAAGGATATTTGAATCTCTGAGACCATGTAGTGAAAGCAGAAAAGAAGGATCCGGGAAGCCTGTCAAGATTTGAACAATAAAATAGATAGATACACAGCCATTCAGCTTTGTTTCTTAAGGCATGTGTTAGTTCCCTTAGTTACTTATTTAGCATAGATATATGGATTTTTTTTAATCATTCTGCATTTGAAGTAGTTTTTACAAACGTATTTTTAACTAAAACAAATAAAGATGTTAAATAGCATTTTATACTTGGGGTTTTTAGTTTGGATTAAAAACTTCTTTAGCATTTCTGGATGTAGATTTTATTCTTTTTCATTTGTAGAAAACATGCATAAAAAAGAAATAATTCATGTAAACACTTAGGTTCATTTCTTGTCTAGGTTACTAAATTATTATTAAATGTATTTAGGGAAGATGGGCATCTTGAACAAGATCTGCCAGAAGCCCAGATTCAGTTTAGAATGAAATTGGGAGGGTAAAATTCTAGGTGCAGGCTCTGGTAGCAAATCAGTGTTTTCCTTTATGGAAGCCAGTATGGTTCTTGGTTTCTGCTTTACTTTGCTTCAAAAGAAGGGCATCTTAAGATACAGGATGTACCCTGAAACTGTTGCAGTTTAGGAACATTTCTTCTGAAAATACTTGTTAGGAAGATTCAGATTTGTACTGAGAATTTCCTAGACTGAGTATTGCTCTTTGAGGGCAAGGAATAGTGCTATTACATAATAGGTGCTCAATAAATATTTAACTAACAATTGGGATAGCTTTTATGATTTTTATTTGTTTTGTTGTAGCCTTCAGGGAATTCTGGAGGAAGAGTAAGTGGAGAGGGATAAATTAATAGAAATAGTAAGTAATAAGAAATGGTAAGATAAGAGAGAGAAGGGAAGAAGAAGCTGTTACAGAGTGGAGTGCAGTGTGAGGAATTGTTGCATATTCTTCTCTTCAGGTAAGTTCCATGTCTGTCCAAGTTTATGGTAAATATTCTTTGATTTCTAATTAGAGAATAAGGCATGAGAATGATTACATAAAGAATAGCATTAGCTTTGCTTTTTCACTTTTGTTTTCAGATAACCAGTGTGGTTGTTTCCTCAATGAGCTCAGCACTATGCCTGTATTAGTATTGTAATCCTGAAAATGAAAGCTATTGGTAGTAGTTTGTGGACTTTATATCACTGGGGTGAATGTTTGTACGAATGTTTGTGCACTTGTGTGTCTCTTGAAGTAAAAGTGGTATCCAGCAGTTCTTGTGATTCTTTCCATCCCCTTCCTCCTAAAATATTAGTCAATTTCCTTTCTTTTTGCAAATTTTTTGGAAACAATGAGATCTAGTATTTCTCCTGAATCTTTAGGGTCTTGAGGAATAGGTAGTTATTTTATTGTTTATACAATATTAATTTAATAACTTTTGTTTTTGAGTTATCAATATATGGCATTGTGGAGTTTTCAAAGGTGATGAGTACTCTGTATGATGTCTGATACATAATTCTCCCATGTACTTGTAACATTGATAAAATATTGCCTTTGTTCTCTAAATTTATATTTATGAAAGTGGAACTGGATGAGACAAATCTTACATATTTATAACAAAGTAGAATTTAGAATCAAAGTCAGAATGCAGAGGGATGTGGAGGAGTCTCGTGTGGTTGGTGAGATCAGAAAAGACTTTGTGGAGGAGGCAGCATTTGAGATGGGCCCTAAAGGGTGGGTTGGATAATCAAAGAATAGGATAAACTGTCAGAATAAGAATAATTATTAGCCCTTTAATAACATGCTAAGTATAGTACAGACTCCCAACATTACTACATTTAATCATTCCTAAGAAATTTTTAACTGTTGTATCCTCAGTTATTGTGTTCATCTGGTAGTTGAATGGTTTTTTAGTGAACCATTATTTTGAGAATCTTGTTTTATTTCTTAGCCTCTTTGAAAATAAATGTTTGTTTTTCTTCTTTTGCTAGGTTAAATTCTAATTGCATTGTTTGGCTTATGAATCCTTTTCCCTTTTCTGTGGTGGTCCCTACCCTCAATTTTCACTTAATTTAGCTTTGATTTTGTTTTTTTTTTTGCTTTTGGATATAGAAAAAAGGTTATTTGTTTAGGTAACAAAGACAACATCACCATCAACAGTTAACAACATAATACGTCCGTGGGCAAAGAGAAGTTCTGAGGATGTCCACGGACTATTTTTTTTTTTTTTTATCTTCATTTTATTGAGATGTATTCACATACCATGCAGTCATACAAAACAAATCATACATTCGATTGTTCACAGTACCATTACATAGTTGTACATTCATCACCTAAATCAATCCCTGACACCTTCATTAGCACACACACAAAAATAGCAAGAATAATAATTAAAGTGAAAAAGAGCAATTGAAGTAAAAAAGAACACTGGGTACCTTTGTCTGTTTGTTTCCTTCCCCTATTTTTCTACTCATCCATCCATAAACTAGACAAAGTGGAGTGTGGTCCTTATGGCTTTCCCAATCCCATTGTCACCCCTCATAAGCTACATTTTTATACAACTTTCTTTGAGATTCATGGGTTCTGGGTTGTAGCTTGACAGTTTCAGGTATCTACCACCAGCTTTTTGTTTTTGTTTTTTAAAATGATATTTTTGATACATTAATCCACATAATTTCTTTTGTCGTTGTCATGTTATGATGATTTGTTTTTCCTTATTGGGCTTTGTTCTCATTATACCATTCTATATTTAGCTCCTGGGAGGGCAGCTTGTTCCTGGGAATAGAATCACCACTCATTCCTTTTTCTCTTTAGTTTTTTAGGTGGTGGTGGCAGCCGGATAGACAGCACGTCGACGCATTTTGCAGAGGTAAGTTTTCCTTTGATTGTAAGGATTCTTTAGGAAATCAGTAGGTATTGAAATCATGACAGATGTGCAATTCCTGGGGCAGAACATTAGAGTTTGATTAAAGGAATAGGGAAAATTTGGGCAAGGGTAGTCCTTAGAAAGATCTGTGTTTTCAATAGCTGGACCTTTGGTATGTTACTTTTGGTAAACTCTTGAGTCTTAATTTGTGCTGTTTTAAATCTGGTGATGTTTTAAGAGCTGTTTCAGCTTCTTTATTTTGTATATGATATGAGAATAAGAACTTGTACTGTTTTTAACACAACAGTGCTGCAGTCTCTGCTCTAGGGACATGACAGCCACTTAAAGAGCAGGCCAGGATGAGTTCTTACTGAAGTCACAATGAGGCCTGGTCTTCAGCTTTGCATAGAGGTACTGGTTTCTAGCAGTTACCTCTAATGAAATGCTAATTTGGTGTAATTGGAATTAGAGGGGCCAAATCAACGATAAAATATTTACTTGCCTTCCACATCTCAAGTTGGGACCTTCGATTAATTTCTGGTACTTTGTATAATGTGGCATCTGTATTTTTGAGGAAAAAGAAAACTATGACTTCAAAATAAGGCCTCAGTGTCTATCTTTGAATACCATTTTATATTAAACACAGTTATTTCCTTTTTCCATTTTATCCTTTGATCTAAACCTCCTCTTTTGTTTTTAATCATTTATACTATAGCCCAGAAGGTACAAGCCCAGACTAAAAAATACTGGTTTGCTTTTATTTCTCTTTGTGCACCCTCTATTGCCATACATCTTGCTTGGCTCTAAAAAGCTGTCAAATTCTAAAAGAAAAAAGATTAAATCCCCTTTTCTTTGTGTTTCTGGATCACATTAACCTCTTCCAGAGGTAGCTGAAGTTTCTAGAGAAACATATATTTGTGTGTATGTATGTGTAAGTTAAAATGTATTAGCAGTGTATTTAAAAAGTGGTGCTCAATAAGAAGACCATGAAACCCCAATTTTCTCCCCTTTACCCTCTGAAAAAAATCTTAAGACCTGTAGCCCTCCAGGTTCTGTATTGTTAGGTTCATAGTTAAGAAACTTGAGATGATATGTGTGGATAATAGTCCTGTTTTATTAAAAGTTACACTTTATTAGTAATTACACTTAATATCCAGTATTAAGTTTTTTCCATTACCTCTGAACTTTCTTGGCACATAATTTGGTTGATTAGAGTGTGATTCAGGACAGAATGTGCCTTTGAATTCCCATTTTTATTTTCTCATTCTAATGCATTAAAAAAGCATTATTTAAAATTTATTCTGCTTCCCAGGCCTGGCAGCCTTTCTGATTTTAGTACTTTTCTCTTTCCTGTGTGTGCTATTTCTGATAACACAGATTGTTACTTACTGATTATGCATATGCAGAAGAAATGTCATGTGATTTTCCTAAGTGTTAGTTCTTTTAGGCATTGAAAATAGATTGGTCTGTCAGTTTTACAAGTGTGACTCACCATGAGGCGATGCACTGAGTAAGAAGAAACATAAATATAGTCTGTTTCTTAACTTTAGTAATGCTAAATCAGACACTAATGGCATGAGTTATCCTTCAGGTGTTGAAATAATTTTTCTGGGTCATAGACTGTAACTTCATGTTCTTTAGCAGTGCCAGGGCATGATTCTGTTCAGCTTTCTTTCTGTGGATTTTGCTTATCATGCCTGACTATTTAGTTTTCTCCTTTTTAATGATTCTTTGCATTTAAAACTTGGGGGAAATATCTGTCTTTAAAGATTATGGAAGTTGGCAGGTATTAAAAAAACCAGCTAAGGAGTATTAGAGTATATGTATTAAAACACATAGCACTCTGCTAGGAGTAGGGAAAATAAGCAGTTATCATGGTTGCCTTTCCTGCAAGGAACTTGTAATTTAGTTGAGGAGTAAGTACAAACACACATGAAACAAATAAGAAAATAAGAATGTACAGAGTATAATAAATCCATTTTAGGGTACATGTAACAAATACAATAGAAGGAAGAGATCAGGTGGGCTGCAGCTTTGGAAAGACTAAAGTCTTTAGAAAGAGAGGTCCTTTGACCTAGTGATTAAGAGCACAGCCTCTGGAACCAGATTGCCTGAGTTCAAATCCTGCCATTCTCACATACCAGCTGCGTAAAGTTGGGCAAAATTACTTAGGCTCTCTCTATGCTTCTGTTTCCTCATCTGTAAATTGGGGAAAATAATACCTACCTCATAGGACTGTTGTGAGGTTTAATGAGTTAACACATACAAAGTGTATGGATGAATGTCCCTGCCATAGTAAGTGCTTAATAAGTTTTAGCCATTATTAAAATTTCATGGGAAGTAAAACTTGAACTGGAGACTTGAAGGGTAGGTAGAATTTAGGTAAGTAGAGAGATGAGAAAAAAACATGCCTAGGTGGTATTCAGAAGCTATACAGTTTTATACCCATTTTCCTTGGAGGAAAAACTTAGAAAATTGTATGTGGAAACTATTTTTCTTTCCTGTGTTTTAGTTGGTAATTCAACAAAGGCCTCTGCTCACTTTTGCTCTATTATTCTTCATCCAAAGCTGCTTTTACAATGTAGAGGTTATTTTCTATCAATAGCATTTACTAATAGCTGAGTTCTTAAAATACTGGATGTGTTAGAAAAGACTTAGTCTACAATGTTGATTTTTGTGGGGTTGGGATTGGGAGGTAAAGAGAATGAATGGAGTGGGGAGCGGAGGTGGGAGGAGGGTTGCCGGTTGAATGAGAGCTATGTTTAGTGGTGTGTGGAGGTCAGTAGACCTAAAAATGTTGCTAGCAATCCGTGGACAGACAGGGATATTGCTATACTCAGGTCCCTGATGATAACCTGGGGAATTGAGCCCATGGTTACATGAAGGTTTCATTGATTACTTGAAAGCTTCTGACCATGACCTGGTGCCAGTGAGACATCTGATCTTACAGTCTCAGTTTACCCCAATGGATCACTTTAGTTCAAGAGTGGCTGTGGCTGCTGTCTCAGATTAGCAGAAAATAAGCTAAATAGCTTTCTGGAAAAAGAACTCCCAGGTATGCACAAGAGAGCAAGGTGCTCTGAGCAGTCTGATTTATACTTATTTATTTAAATGAAATTTATTTTTGTTACATAAGCAGCATTATAATGGCAATAAAAGATATTTAAAAAAATCTTTAGTCCACTATTCTAATAGCACCCTTTCAGGTTTTGTCCTGGGGCATAGATACTGAAAGATATTATGACAACATTAAAAAGATTAAAAAAAAAAAACTTTCCCATATTCTCATTTTCCTATTGTAGGTCTTTTTATTGTATAATACTTCCCATTTCTCAACTGTATGCCTCTTAACTGTTTTCATTTGCAATCATAGTGTATAACACATTGTATTTCTGCTTTTTAAAATTTACTTTGCATTATATCATAAACCTTTTTTGTATCTCTCCATAGTTATAAGAATATGTTTTATGACTTCACTTTCTTTCATGTCTGTAATATATTTATTAAACTATTATCCTGTATTAGACTTGGCTAGTTATATGTAATGGTTGATCATTGATTGTACTCTCCCCTCCATCTCTGAGTCTGGAACAAATTGAGAAATAAAATATACAGGCCAGACAGATGGAAATAAAAATTTAGTTTTGATTCAGCTGAATTAGAGAATATTGTTTGTGGCCAATTGGACATCCTGAGTGTATACAGGATGACTCAAATGAGAATTAGAGGCTGCAGAACAGGCACACATGCTTGGAATCACTTCCTTTGCATTTGTGCAACTTCTTGATGTGTGATCTCTGTCCACTGGAGAAATGTGAACCAGGCTTTTGCCACTCACCAAACAGACACATCACTTCTCTGGTAGAGGGAGAGTAATGAGAATGATGGAAGAGGTCAGAAGTGGAAATGGGACTTCTGATTCTTCTCTCTTTGTCGTTTAGTAATTTAAGTCTGTGGTCAACAGTGGTCTTGAAATAACTGTGGCAGGTACTGGAGGAGATTAGGAGATTAGTAATTTCTGAGGGCAGTTTTGTGTGTGTGTGTGTGTGTGTATATACTTAACTGTTTATTTATTTTTAATTCATTTTTATTGAGATATAGTCACATACCATGCAGTCATACAAAGTGTACATTCAGTTGTTCACAGTACCATTCTAGTTGTGTACTCATCACCAAAATTAATTTTTGAACATTTTCATTACCACACACACAAAAATAAAAAGAATAAAAATGAAAGTGAAAAAGAACAATTAAAGTAAAAAAGAACACTGGGTGCTTTTTTTTTGCCCCCATTTTCTACTCATGCATCCATACAGTGGACAAAGGGGAGTGTGGTCCACCTGGCTTTCCCAATCACATTGTCAACCCTCATAAGCTACATGTTTATACAATTGTCTTCAAGATTCAAGGGTTCTGGGTTGTAGTTTGATAGTTTCAAGTATTTACTGCTAGCTATTTCAATTCATTAGAATCTAAAAAGGGTTGTCTCTATTGTGCGTAAGAGTGCCCACCAGAGTGACTTCTCGGCTCCTTTTGGAATCTCTCAGCCACTGAAAACTTATTTCATTTCCTTTCACATCCCCCTTTTGGTCAAGAAGATGTTCTCCATCCCATGATGCTGGGTCTAGATTCCTCCCCAGGAGTCATATTCCACGTTGCCAGGGAGATTCACTTCCCTGGGTGTCAGATCCCATGTAGGGGGGCGGGCAGTGATTTCACCTGCCAAGTTGGCTTAGCTAGAGAGAGAGGGCCACATCTGAGCAACAAAGAGGCATTTGGGAGGAGGCTCTTAGGCACAATTATAGGGAGGCCTAGCCTCTCCTTTGCAGCAGCAGTCTTCCCAAGGGCAAGTCCCGTGGTAGAGGGCTCAGCCCATCAAACCACCAGTCCCCTATGTCTGTGAGCACATCAGCAGCCATCGAGTTGGGGAAGCCCAACACCCCTGCATTCTCCACCAGCTCCTCAAGGGGGGTCTGCATATTTTTTTCATTTTTTTTTTAAATGAACTCTTTTTTTTTTTAAATTAGCTATATAAAAAAATAAAAAAAATATACAGTAAAAAAACATTTCAAACAAACATAACGTAACAAGGGAGTAAGAAAAAGACAACTAACCTAAAATAACTACTTTAATTCCAACATGTTCCTACTCTACCCCAAGAAAATAACCTAATATAGCAACATTTCTGTGAACTTGTTCCTACCATACTCATCAGCAATTAACAAACCACAGTCATTTCTGGGCATTCCCAGAATGCTAAATTTACCCACGATAACTTATCTGTTCTTATTGGGTTATCGTTCCCTCTTCATTAACAAACTCATCCCGTCCCTCAAGGTGCCATCTCTCCGTGTTTTTGTCCGTGTCTCTACCGCATATTGTGGCTTCCGTCTGTGGCTGTACACCCTGAAACTGTGGTCCTAGGCATTCTCTGGCCTCTCTGTAGTTTCCTTCACAGAGGAGAAGCCTGTTCCACTCCCCTACTCATCCATCTTCCTGGAAGCCACAAAGCTCTACATTGGTATACTTTTTTTTTTTTTTTTTTTTTTTTTTTTTCCTGGTTGTTTGTTTTTTTTTTTTTTATCATCATTTTATTGAGATATATTCACATACCACGCAGTCATACAAAACAAATTGTACTTTCGATTGTTTACAGTACCATTACATAGTTGTACATTCATCACCTAAATCAATCCCTGACACCTTCATTAGCACACACACAAAAATAACAAGAATAATAATTAGAGTGAAAAAGAGCAATTGAAGTAAAAAAGAACACTGGGTACCTTTGTCTGTTTGTTTCCTTCCCCTACTTTTCTACACATCCATCCATAAACTAGACAAAGTGGTGTTTGGTCCTTATGGCTTTCCCAATCCCATTGTCACCCCTCATAAGCTACATTTTTATACAACTGTCTTCGAGATTCATGGGTTCTGGGTTGTAGTTTGATAGTTTCAGGTATCCACCACCAGCTACCCCAATTCTTTAGAACCTAAAAAGGGTTGTCTAAAGTGTGCATAAGAGTGCCCACCAGAGTGACCTCTCGGCTCCTTTTGGAATCTCTCTGCCACTGAAGCTTATTTCATTTCCTTTCACATCCCCCTTTTGGTCAAGAAGATGTTCTCCGTCCCACGGTGCCAGGTCTACATTCCTCCCTGGGAGTCATATTCCACGTTGCCAGGGAGATTCACTTCCCTGGGTGTCTGATCCCACGTAGGGGGGAGGGCAGTGATTTCACCTTTCAAGTTGGCTTAGCCAGAGAGAGAGGGCCACATCTGAGCAACAAAGAGGCATTCAGGAGGAGACTCTTAGGCACAAATACAGGGAGGCCTAGCCTCTCCTTTGCAGCAACCGTCTTCCCAAGGGTAAAACTTATGGTAGAGGGCTCAACCCATCAAACCACCAGTCCCCTATGTCTGTGGTCATGTTAGCAACCATGGAGGTGGGGTAGGCGAATACCCCTGCATTCTCCACAGGCTCCTCAAGGGGGCACTACATCTTTTTTTTTTTTTTTTTTTTTTCCCTTGTTTGTCTTTTTTCTTTTCTTTTCTTTTTTTTTTTTTTTTTTTTAACTTTCCCTTCTTTTTTCAAATCACCTGTATAAAAAAAAAAGTTAAAAAGAAAACAAACATACAATAAAAGAGCATTTCAAAGAGACCATAGCAAGGGAGTAAGAAAAAGACAACTAACCTAAGATAACTGCTTAACTTCCAACATGTTCCTACTTTACCCCAAGAAAGTTACATAATATAGCAACATTTCAGTGAACTTGTTCCTACTACAACCATCAGAAATTAACAGACCATAGTCATTTCTGGGCATCCCCAGAACGTTAAATAGCTTATCTGTTCTTCCTGGATTATTGTTCCCCCTTCCTTAATTGCTCTCTACTGCTAGTTCCCCTACATTCTACATTATAAACCATTTGTTTTACATTTTTCAAAGTTCACATTAGTGGTAGCATATAATATTTCTCTTTTTGTGCCTGGCTTATTTCGCTCAGCATTATGTCCTCAAGGTTCATCCATGTTGTCATATGTTTCACCAGATCGTTCCTTCTTACTGCCGCGTAGTATTCCATCGTGTGTATATACCACATTTTATTTATCCACTCATCTGTTGAAGGACATTTGGGTTGTTTCCATCTCTTGGCAATTGTGAATAATGCTGCTATGAACATTGGCGTGCAGATATCTGTTCGTGTCACTGCTTTCCGATCTTCCGGGTATATACCGAGGAGTGCAATCGCTGGATCGAATGGTAGCTCTATATCTAGTTTTCTAAGGAACTGCCAGACTGACTTCCAGAGTGGCTGAACCATTATACAGTCCCACCAACAATGAATAAGAGTTCCAATTTCTCCACATCCCCTCCAGCATTTGTAGTTTCCTGTTTGTTTAATGGCAGCCATTCTAACCGGTGTTAGATGGTATCTCATTGTGGTCTTAATTTGCATCTCTCTAATAGCTAGTGAAGCTGAACATTTTTTCATGTGTTTCTTGGCCATTTGTATTTCCTCTTCAGAGAACTGTCTTTTCATATCTTTTGCCCATTTTATAATTGGGCTGTCTGTACTATTGTCATTGAGTTGTAGGATTTCTTTGTATATGCAAGATATCAGTCTTTTGTCAGATACATAGTTTCCAAAAATTTTTTCCCATTGAGTTGGCTGCCTCTTTACCTTTTTGAGAAATTCCTTTGAGGTGCAGAAACTTCTAAGCTTGAGGAGTTCCCATTTATCTATTTTCTCTTTTGTTGCTTGTGCTTTGGGTGTAAAGTCTAGGAAGTGGCCTCCTAATACAAGGTCTTGAAGATGTTTTCCTACATTATCTTCTAGGAGTTTTATGGTACTTTCTTTTATATTGAGATCTTTGGTCCATTTTGAGTTAATTTTTGTGTAGGGGGTGAGGTAGGGGTCCTCTTTCATTCTTTTGGATATGGATATCCAACTCTCCCAGCCCCATTTGTTGAAAAGACCATTATGGCTCAGTTCGGTGACTTTGGGGGCCTTATCAAAGATCAGTCGGCCATAGATCTGAGGGTCTATCTCTGAATTCTCAATTCGATTCCATTGATCTATATGTCTATCTTTGTGCCAGTACCATGCTGTCTTGGCAACTGTGGCTTTATAATAAGCTTCAAAGTCAGGGAGTGTAAGTCCTCCCACTTCGTTTTTCTTTTTTAGAGTGTCTTTAGCAATTCGAGGCATCTTCCCTTTCCAAATAAATTTGATAACTAGCTTTTCCAAGTCTGCAAAGTAGGTTGTTGGAATTTTGATTGGGATTGCATTGAATCTGTAGATGAGTTTGGGTAGAATTGACATCTTAATGACATTTAGCCTTCCTATCCATGAACATGGAATATTTTTCCATCTTTTAAGGTCCCCTTCTATTTCTTTTAGTAGAGTTATGTAGTTTTCTTTGTATAGGTCTTTTACATCTTTGGTTAAGTTGATTCCTAGGTACTTGATTTTTTTAGTTGCTATTGAAAATGGTATCTTTTTCTTGAGTGTCTCTTCAGTTTGTTCATTTCTAGCATATAGAAACATTACTGACTTATGTGCATTAATCTTGTATCCCGCTACTTTGCTAAATTTGTTTATTAGCTCTAGTAGGTGTATCGTTGATTTCTCAGGGTTTTCTAGATATAAGATCATATCATCTGCAAACAATGACAGTTTTACTTGTTCTTTTCCAATTTGGATGCCTTTTATTTCTTTGTCTTGCCGGATTGCCCTGGCTAGCACTTCCAGCACAATGTTGAATAACAGTGGTGACAGCGGGCATCCTTGTCTTGTTCCTGATCTTAGAGGGAAGGCTTTCAGTCTCTCACCATTGAGTACTATGCTGGCTGTGGGTTTTTCATATATGCTCTTTATCATGTTGAGGAAGTTTCCTTCAATTCCTACCTTTTGAAGTGTTTTTATCAAAAAGGGATGTTGGATTTTGTCAAATGCTTTTTCAGCATCTATTGAGATGATCAATTGATTTTTCCCTTTCGAGTTTTTAATGTGTTGTAATACATTGATTGTTTTTCTGATGTTGAACCATCCTTGCATGCCTGGAATGAACCCCACTTGGTCATGGTGTATGATTTTTTTAATGTGTCTTTGGATTCGATTTGCAAGTATTTTGTTGAGGATTTTTGCATCTATATTCATTAGGGAGATTGGCCGGTAGTTTTCCTTTTTTGTAGCATCTTTGCCTGGTTTTGGTATTAGATTGATGTTAGCTTCATAAAATGAGTTAGGTAGTGTTCCATTTTTTTCAATGTTTTGAAAGAGTTTGAGTAAGATTGGTGTCAGTTCTTTCTGGAAAGTTTGGTAGAATTCCCCTGTGAAGCCATCTGGCCCTGGGCATTTATTTGTGGGAAGATTTTTGATGACTGATTGGATCTCTTTGCTTGTGATGGGTTGGTTGAGGTCTTCTATTTCTTCTCTGGTCAGTCTAGGTTGTTCATATGTTTCCAGGAAATTGTCCATTTCTTCTACATTATCCAGTTTGTTGCCATACAGTTGTTCATAATATCCTCTTATAATTTTTTTAATTTCTTCAGGATCTGCAGTTATGTCACCTTTTTCATTCATTATTTTGTTTATATGGGTCTTCTCTCTTTTTGATTTTGTCAGTCTAGCTAGGGGCTTGTCAATCTTGTTGATCTTCTCAAAGAACCAACTTTTGGTGATATTTATCCTTTCTATTGTTTTTTTGTTCTCTATGTCATTTATTTCTGCTTTAATCCTTGTTATTTCTTTTCTTCTACTTGGTTTAGGATTGGTTTGCTGTTCATTTTCTAGCTTCTTCAGTTGATCCATTAGTTCTTTGATTTTGGCTCTTTCTTCCTTTTTAATATATGCGTTTAGTGCTATAAATTTCCCCCTTAGCACTGCTTTTGCTGCATCCCATAGGTTTTGGTATGTTGTGTTCTCATTTTCATTCGTCTCTATATATTTAGCAATTTCTCTTGCTATTTCTTCTTTAACCCACTGATTGTTTAGGAGTGTGTTGTTTAACCTCCAGGTATTTGTGAATTTTCTAAGTCTCTGATGGTTATTGACTTCTAATTGTATTCCATTGTGGTCAGAGAATGTGCTTTGAATAATTTCAATCTTTTTAAATTTATTGAGGCTTGTTTTATGTCCCAGCATATGATCTATTCTGGAGAAAGTTCCGTGAGCACTAGAAAAGTATGTGTATCCTGGTGATTTGGGATGTAATGTCCTGTAGATGTCTGTTAAATCTAATTCATTTATCAGATTGTTTAGGTTTTCAATTTCCTTATTGGTCTTCTGTCTGGTTGATCTATCTATAGGAGAGAGTGATGTGTTGAAGTCTCCCACAATTATTGTGGAAACATCAATTGCTTCCTTTAGTTTTGCCAATGTTTCTCTCATGTATTTTGTGGCACCTTGATTGGGTGCATAGACATTTACGATTGTTATTTCTTCTTGCTGAATTGCCCCTTTTATTAGTATGTAGTGGCCTTCTTTGTCTCTCAAAACATCCCTGCATTTGAAGTCTATTTTATCTGAGATTAATATTGCTACACCTGCTTTCTTTTGGCTGTAGCTTGCATGAAATATTTTTTTCCATCCTTTCACTTTCAATTTCTTTGTGTCCCTGTGTCTAAGATGAGTCTCTTGTATGCAACATATTGATGGTTCATTTTTTTTGATCCATTCTGCGAATCTATATCTTTTAATTGGGGAGTTTAATCCATTTACATTCAACGTTAAAACCGTGAAGGCATTTCTTGAATCGGCCATCTTATCCTTTGGATTATGTTTGCCATATTTTTCCCTCTCTCTATTAATATCCTTTATTGTACCCATACCGAATCTCTTTAGTACTGAACCTTTCTCCAAGTCTCTCTGTCCTGTCTTTGTTTCTCTGTCTGTAGGGCTCCCTTTAGTATCTCCAGTAGGGCAGGTCTCTTGTTAGCAAATTCTCTCAGCATTTCTTTGTCTGTGAAAAATTTAAGCTCTCCCTCAAATTTGAAGGAGAGCTTTGCTGGATAAAGTATTCTTGGCTGGAAATTCCTCTCTCTCAGAATTTTAAATATATCGTGCCATTGCCTTCTCGCCTCCATGGTGGCTGCTGAGTAGTCACTACTTAGTCTTATGCTGTTTCCTTTGTATGTGGTGAATTGCTTTTCTCTTGCTGCTTTCAGAACTTGCTCCTTCTCTTCTATGTTTGACAGTGTGATCAGTATATGTCTCGGAGTGGGTTTTTTTGGATTTATTCTATTTGGAGTTCGCTGAGCATTTATGATTTGTGTATTTATGTTGTTTAGAAGATTTGGGAAGTTTTCCCCAACAATTTCTTTGAATACTCTTCCTAGACCTTTACCCTTTTCTTCCCCTTCTGGGACACCAATGAGTCTTATATTCGGACGTTTCATATTATCTATCATATCCCTGAGGTCCATTTCGAGTTTTTCAATTTTTTTCCCCATTCTTTCTTTTATGCTTTCATTTTCCATTCTGTCATCTTCCAGGTCACTGATTCGTTGTTCAACTTCCTCTAGTCTTGTACTATGAGTGTCCAGAATCTTTTTAATTTGGTCAACAGTTTCTTTAATTTCCATAAGATCATCCATTTTTTTATTTAGTCTTGCAATGTCTTCTTTATGCTCTTCTAGGGTCTTCTTGATTTCCTTCATATCCCGTACTAGGGTCTCATTGTTCATCTTTAGATCTTTGAGTAGCTGCTCTAGGTGTGTCTCTTCTGGTCTTTTGATTTGGGTGCTTGGGCTTGGGTTATCCATATCGTCTGGTTTTTTCATATGCTTTATAATTTTCTGTTGTTTTTGGCCTCGTGGCATTTGCTGTCCTTGATAGGGTTCTTTTAGGGTTTGTAGACCAGTTGAAGTCCTTATCTCTAATTTATCAGATCTACAGCTTCGTGGAGTACACTTTCTCTAACTAACCAGCAGGTGGCGTCCACGAGCCACCTGTTCTCCACAAGCCAGATCTCCCCTGCTTAGCCTTTTTGGTGAGTGGGGGAGTGAGTCTTGTGGGGCCCAATTGGTGTCCCAAGCTTGCGTGTGTAGTTGGTGTTGCCTGCCCTGTATGTGGGGCGTGTTTCTGGGCAGTCGGGGAGGGGGGGTGGCCCTAACAATCAAATCTCCCTGATGATCCTAGAGTTTTAAAGCTACTGCAATAGTCTAATCCTTCAGTTCAGTCCTGCCACAGTTTGTCTCTGCCACTGACCCACAAGTCTTTGGTATTGGCGTATGGCTCCTGAGACTTGCAAGTGGGCCCCTCTTCCAGGCTGTGCACCCCGGGTCCTCTGTTGAGGGATGACTGTGCTATGTCACAGGTGAGTGCCGTCCCCCCAGGGCAGTTCTGGGCTGCTGGGCTGTGTTGGGAGGCTCCCAGTCTGCTCAAATGATGGCTGAATGGGGCTCTGTTAATTCACACTGCTCCCCCTTCCCAGCTCTGGGACATTCAGCTGAGGTTGCAGGGAAGGCTAATGTCCACGCCCAGTTTTGTGGTGTGTGCCTGTTATTTGAAGCACTTCCGTCACACTGGGTTGTCTGGGGCAGCTCTGGGCTATGGGGCTGGCGATGGGCAGGAGTGTTTCCTGTCCACCAGGATGGTGGCTGTGAGCGGACACCCCCCTTTTCTTGGGAAGTTGTGTTGTTTAGTGAATTTTCTCAGCCACTGGATTATTGCCTTTTGTCTCAGAGCTCTCTTAGTTCTGCTCTTGACTTGACGTGCCCAAATTTCAATTCTTTGAAGCTTTCTGTATTGAGCTTCTTAGAGTAATTGTTTTAGAAAAAGCAAAAAGGATTTAAAAAAAAAAAAACAAAAAAAAAACAAAAAAACGGCCCTCCTCAGAGATCTAATGGGTTATTGAAATGCTAATAGACAAAGCAACCAGGGCCATTAAGGAAAGGTGCCCTGGGCAGAGAGATCAGCCTTGCTTCGGGATTTGCATATGCGCCTCAAGGCCTGATCTCCGCCCTTCCCCTTTCTGTGTTCACCAGAACTCCAAAAATCCTCTGCTTTTACTTTGGAGCTTCTCGTGTTGTTTTCCTTCTATGCCCGTCTCCTCTCTGCTGGGCTGGCTGCTCTCAGAGTCTCTGGTGTCTGGCCTCAGTCTATCTATGGTTGGAGTCTGAATCAGTAGAATGAGTTTCCGATGAGAGCAGCCACTGCAATTCTCCCTTCTCCTTCCTGGAGCTGACAGCCCCTCCTCCCCCGGGACTGAGCCTGGCAGGGAGGGGCGCGGGTCCCCTGGCCGCAAAAACTTACAGATTTCGCTGATCTCAGCAGTTCCACGTTTTCATGAGTGTTGTATGAAGTATGCCCAAAGACAGATTGCTCTGTGGTGTCCAGTCCACGCAGTTCCTGGCTTTTTACCTACTTTCCTGGAGGAGTAACTAAAACATACAGCTCACCAGTCTGCCATCTTGCCCCGCCTCCTACATTGGTATACTTTTTAAGAGCTGTTACCAGCTTACCGTTGAACAGAGCCAGGTTTTCCTCTTTCTCCTGAGTTATCTCCCTAGATTTTTATAATTAATTGTGTTGGTGGTACATTTTCTCATGCAAACAGATTTAAAAAACGGATCATCAGAGGAAGGAAGCAGATGGCAGCATAGAGAGGAGTGGAAGTTAGTTAGTCCCCCTGGAACAACTAGTAAATAATCTGTAATAACTGCTGGGGGACAACCATGACTGTCCACACATTGTACACCAACCTGGATTTGGAGGAATGCTGGAGATTGCAGCATAAAATCTCTAAGTAAAAACTGGAGGCTGAAGCTGAGAGCTCCGTCCCCCCACAGCAGCCCAAACTGCAAAGCCTCGCTGTGATAAAGAGCAGCACTCTCTGAACAAGCGGATATACCTCAGCCCAGCTCCAGCCAAGATTTTAATTAATGAATGTTGACTGCTCAATACAAGCTATTAATCCCCAACAAGCAGACAGAGGCTTTTGGTGAGGATTGACCTTGGAGAGCCGGAGGACCACTCTGGGAGGGAGGGGGAGCCCAGAGAACCAGGTACTATCTCTGGCCAATGGGTGAAACTGAGGGTGGCTGCAGACTGGCCCTGAAGGGGGGCTTTCGGTTCCTTTTTCGGCTCAGTTGAGAAAGCCTCAGCCATTTTCATTTCCCAGTGCTCTGACCCATACAAGGGTGGAGATAGCAGAGTCAGAGAGACTATTCAAATGCAAATGATATCTCCCTAGGGGGTGTATCTTCCCTAAGAGGAAAAAGGTGATGCCCAGCTCTACTACCCGCCTTCCATTCAGAACCAGACCCCGGAGCCTGGGGGAAAATAGCCACGGGCCACACATCCTTACACCAGTCGGGAGTGACAGGCTGACAGGCGGCACCTGCTGGGCAGAAAAGCACAGCAGCTTGAGGCCTCACAGGGTGTGTCAGTCTTCTAAGACACACCCTCAGGGAAACCTGATACTATTGCCTCCTCCTGAGACCTGAGCCCATTCTTGTTTGGGAAAACCTGATTGGGGTAACCAAGGAAACCAGATGTCTAGACAACAGAAAACTACAACCTACACTAAGAAAAACAAACTTATGGCCCAGTCAAAGGAACAAACTCACACTTCAACTGAGACAGAGGAATTGAAACAACTAATGTTAGAAATTAACAAACCATAGTCATTCCTGGGCATTCCCAGAATAGATCTGAATAGGCCTATGCCAAGACACTTAATAATCAGATTATCAAACGCCAAAGATAAAGAGAGAATTCTGAAAGCAGCAAGAGAAAAGTGATCCATCACATACAAAGGAAGCTTGATAAGACTATGTGCGGATTTCTCAATAGAAACCATGGAGGCAAGAAGGAAGTGGGGTGATATATTTAAGATACTGAAAGAGAAAAACCACCAACCAAGAATCCTATATCCAGCAAAACTTTCCTTCAAAAATGAGAGAAAGCTTAAAATATTCTCTGACAAACAGACAATGAGAGAGTTTGTGAACAAGATACCTTCTCTGCGGGAAACCCTAAAGGGAGCACTACAGACAGATAGGAAAAGACAGGAGTGAGAGGTTTAGAACACAGTTTTGGGAGATAGTAGCACAGCAATGTAAGTATACTGAACAAAGATGACTGCGAGTATGGTCGAAAGAGGAAGGTTAGGAGCATGTGGGACACCAGAACGAAGGAGGAAAGTTAAAGCCTGGGACTGTATAACTCAGTGAAACCTAGGATGCTCAATGATTGTAATAAAAGGTACAAATATGTTTTTACATGAGGGAGAACAAAGAATGTCAACATTACAAGGTGTTAAAAATAGGGTGGTATTGGGGGAAAATACAATCAATGCAAACTAGAGACTGTAATTAACAGAAACATTGTATTATGCTTCATTTAATGTAACAAAGGCAATACACCAAAGCTAAATGCATATGGATGGGGGACACAGGGGAGGGGTATGGGACTCTTGGCATTGGTGATGTCTGACTCTTTTTTCTACTTCAGATTAATTCTTTCTTTCCTTTTGTTGCTTCCTAGCGGTCATATATTTTTTTTTTTTCCGTGAGCCAACATTATGAAACTTTTTTTCATTGAGTAAGGGACTCGTAGATTTCTTCCTATAGTTTACATAACAGATATAGCTAATTGAGTAGAGGGGGCTGCTCAAAATTTTTAACTTATTTAAGGCAAATATGGTTTTACTTTGGTATTTTGGATCAAGAAAAAACTTGTTTCTGGACTACTTTTCAGGTTAGAAACCAGTGATTGCTAACAGATAGAGACTGCACTAGAGAACAAAGGGATAATAAAAAGTCTGATATCATAAGAAGTACAAATGGCAGTTAAAATGAAAGTACCTCTATTGTATTTAGTGAAATCTTAGAAATGTTTAGTATGTATATTATTTTTTGCTCTTCATACTGGATATTTGAAAATACAGTTTTTAACTATGTTGGTAAGAGTATGTGTCTTAGTTTCCTAGGGTTGGTGTAACAAAATACTGCAAACTGGGTGGCTTTAAGCAACAGAAATTTATTGTCTTATTGTTTTGGAGACAAGAAGTCAGAAATCAAGGTGTTAGCAGTTTCATCCTTCCTTTTAAATCTGTAAAGGAGAATCTTCTCCTTGCCTTTATCTTGGCTTCTGGCAGTGGCTTGCTGGTTATCTGTGGTGTTCTCCCCTTGTCAGTCTCCAAATTTCCTTTTCTTATAAGGACACTAGTCGTATTGGATAAGGTGCCCACCCTCGATTACATATCTTAGCTTCTCTCCAGAATGTCGCTTTCAGCTTCTCTCTGAGCTCTCTTAAAGACTCCAGCGATCTAATTAAGACCAGCCTGGAATGGGCAGGGTCACACCTCCATACCAAAAGGTTTTACCTCCGGTTGGGTGAGTCACATCCCATGGAAACAACCCAAATAAAAGGTTCCACCCTAACCATAGACTAATAAGTCTGCCACCCACAAGACTGCATTAAAGATAATGGCTTTTGTGGGGGGCATAAGAGATTCATACCAGCACAGTCACATTCTGAGGAACTGGTGAGTAGGATTTCAACATATTTTTTATGGGAGTGTAGAGTGAAACAATTTGATCCATAAGTGTAGAGGAGAATGTGAGCTGTTATACTGTCTTGGTAGGGGTATAAATTGGTATAGTTCTTTGGAGGTAGTTTGGTTGTGTCTAGCAAAATTTAAAATGCCTATACGCAGTAATTCTATTTCTGAGCTACAGATTGTTCACATGTAGCATTGTTTTATAGTGAAATTTTGGAAACAGCCTGTTTATGAGGCATACCAATGACTTTGAAAGTTTAGATGAAAAGCTTACAACATTCTTAAGAAATTTAACTCACCAGAACTTATTTGGAAAGAGCAAAAATCATTAAAGAAATTAAATTGGTAGTTAAAAATCTTTCCACACATTGACACCAGGCCCAGATGGTTTTATAGGTGAGTTCCACTAAATATTCAAGGATAGATACTCTGGAATTATGTATAAAAATATCCAGAGAATAAAAAGAGAAGGAATGTTTCCCAATACATTTTCTGAGCCTAGTATAACCTGATACCAAAACCACACAAAGATAGTACAAGAAAGGAAAATTATAGGCCAGTTCACTCATGAACATAGAAACAGAAATTCACTCAAAATACCACAAATGGAATCCGGCAAGGTATCAAAAGGAAAATGGCATTCATCTCAGGAATTCAAGGTTGAGTTAATAGAAAATCTGTTTATATAATTTAACACATAACAGATTAAAAATGTAAACCATGATCATCTCAAAAGATGCAGAAAAAGTATTTGATAAAGTTCAGTATTCATTCATGACAAGTATTTTTAGTAAACAAAGACTAGAAGGGAACTTCTTTTATCTGATAAGAGTATTTTATTAGTTTCCTAGGACTGCAGTAACAAATTACCACAAAACCTGGGTGGCTTAAGACAGACATTTATTCTCTTACAGTTCTGGAGGCCAGAAGTCTGAAATAAAGGTGTTGTAGAGTTATACTCCCTCTGAAGGCTCTAGGGGAGATTCCTTCTTGCCTCTTCCAGCTTTTGGCTCTTGGTATTCCTTGGCTTGTGAAGTATATAACTTCAATCTCTGCTTTTATCTTCACATGGCCTTCCATATGTCTTTGTGTGTTGTTTTCTGTCTCTTAAAAGGACACTCTCTTTGGATTTAGGGCCAGCCCTAATCCGGTATGATCTTAGCTCAATCCTTATCTTAATTACATCTGCAAAGACACTATTTCCAAATAAGCTCACATTTAAGTTTCCAGGTGGACATGAATTTTGGGGGAACACTATTCAATTCACTATAGATATTTACAAAAAACCTAGAGCAAAACATAATATTTAATGCTGAAATGCCAAGCATGATCTCTTTAACATAAGGAAAAAGACAGGGGTGTCTGCTTTCATTGCTTCCTCTTAACATTGTACTGCAGATTTTATCTAGTGCAATTAGATAAGAAGAAATGAAAACGTAAACATTGCAATAGAAACAAATTGATATATTCCTCATGTACTATGATTTTATATGCTTTTGTGTTTTCTGTGTAGACTGAAAATT
The DNA here is from genome assembly GCF_015220235.1 of Choloepus didactylus. Taxonomy (NCBI): domain Eukaryota; kingdom Metazoa; phylum Chordata; class Mammalia; order Pilosa; family Megalonychidae; genus Choloepus; species Choloepus didactylus. The sequence continues at coordinate 117,657,871 of NC_051308.1, forward strand.
AGAATTATTAAGAATTCAACAAGGTTTCTGTATTTAGGATCAATATACAAAAATCAGTTGCATTCATTAGCGATTAACTATTAGAAAATGAAAAAAATTTCAAAACTATTGGAAGACATTAAAGAAGATATGAATAAATCGGGGGGGGAGGGTGGTCTGTGTTCTTGGGTGGGGAGACTCATTATCATAAAAGAGTCAGTTCTGGAGAAGGCCATGTGATGACAGAGGCAGAGATTGAAATGCTGCAGCTGCAAGCCAAGGAACGCCAAGGATCGCCAAGGAACACCAAGGATTGCCGACAAACCACTAGAAGCTAGAAGAGACGAAGAAGGTTGCTCTCCCACAGGTTTCTGAGAGAACATGGCCTTGCCGACACCTTAGTTTCCGACTTCTATCATCCAGAACTGTGAGAGAATAAATTTCTGCTGTTTTAAGCCAAAAAAAAAAAAAAAAAAAGAATCATTTCTCTCCAAAATGATCTTTAGCAGTGCTTCTCATACTTTAATTTACATATGACCATATTCTGACTCAGGAGGACTGGGTGGAGTCTGAGATTCTGCAATTCTGATAAACTCCTGGGTGGTACTGATGCTGCTGGTTAACAGGATATATAATATCACTGCAGTTTCAAATAAACATCCCAACAAGGTTTGATGGGGCTCTTACCAAGCTGACTCTAAAATATATATGGAAGAGCAGAAGGCCAAAATGACTGAGATATTCTTGAAGACAAAGAACGTGGTGAGGAAACTTGATCTGTGAAATATTAAAAATTATAAAGCTTATAATAATTTATAACAAGACTGTGTGGTATCAGTGCAAATCATTGGAACAGAATTAAGATCCCAAAAATAGATCCAAGCACATATGCAAATTTGATGTGATAGATATGGCACTTCATATCAGCAAGGAAAGGAGGAATTATTTAATAAAAGGTGTTGGGAGAACCTAAGATGGGGGCTAGGTGAGACGGCAAAAAAAACACCTCCATGAAAAATACTAGATAAAAGCCAGAAAGTGACCCAGAATACCAGTTCCAGTGATGCACCAGCCGGACAAGGTCTGCTAAATCCACAGGGACCGTGCATTTGGTGAAACCAGGAGTCTGCATTCTGAAATGAGTGAGTGAGCCGGCTGAAAGTCTGGCGGCAGTGCTGCGGTGTGGGGAGACCGTGGCTTGGCATTTGGAGATGGACTAGTTCCTTTAAAAGAAAAAAAACAACAAAAAAAAACCCAGGAGCGGCTGCAGTTACAATGGTGAGAACCGTGCAGTGAAGCACAACAGGAGTGGACTGTGCGAACGTCTTGGTGTCTGGCGTGGAGGATAGCCTGCTACTGATTGTCTTGGGGACATGGGGGCAGAGGGAAGCCAAAAGGAGAAAGAAAATGCACCCCTTGCAGCCGTCTCCCCGGTGGGCAGGGGACGCTCCTGCCCGGGGCCTGACCCACAGCCCAGAGCCACGCCAGGAAACTCAGTGTGACGGGAAGTGTTTCCCGCAGCACTGCGCACACGCCACGGTATCGACTGTGGACAGTGGCCTTTAGTGCACCCACAGCTAATTGTCCTGGAGCTGGGAAGGTGGAGCTGTGTAAAAAGGGGGAAACTAACACGCCCCATTCAACCATCTTTACAGCAGGCTTGGAACGCCCCTGCACGGTCTGGTGGCCCAGGGCTTCCCTGGAGGGCCGGAGTACACTTGTGACGAGGCGCAGCCTTCCTTCGGCAGGGGTCCTGGAAGAGCACGGTTGAGAAGGGGGACCTGCTCGGAAATCCAAGGGACCCTACGCCAATACAAGGACTTGTGGGTCAACGGCAGAGACAGTCTGTGGCAAGACTGAAATGAAGGCTTAGACTCTTGCAATGGCCTTAAATCTCTGGAACATCTGGGAGGTGTGATTATTAAAGCTCCCCTGCCTCCCTAATCACCCAGACACATGCCCTACATTCAGGGTGGACAGCACCAACAACACACCCAAACTGAGTTCACCAGCTGAACCCCACAAGAATCATATCCCCACACACCACAAAGACAAAGTTGGGGAGAACTGACTTGAGGGGAATAGGTGACTCGCGGATGCCATCTGCTGGTTAGTTAGAGAAAGTGTACGCCACCAAGCTATAGATCTGACAAATTAGAGATTGGTATTTTACAGGCCCTGAAAGAACCCTGTCAAGTAAAGCAAATGCCAAGAGGCCAAAAACAACAGAAAATCCTAAAGCATATGATAAAACCAGACAATATGGAGAACCCAAACCCAAACCCAAACACCCAAATCAAAAGATCAGAAGAGACACAGTACTTGGCACAATTAATCAAAGAACTAAAGACAAACAATGAGAACATGGCACAGGATATAAAGGACATGAAGAAGAGCATGGCACAGGATATAAAGGACATAAAGAAAACCCTAGAAGAGCATAAAGAAGAAATTGCAAGAGTAAATAAAAAAATAGAAGATCTTATGGAAATAAAAGAAACTGATGGCCAAATTAAAAAGATTCTGGATACTCATAATACAAGATTAGAGGAAGTTGAACAATGACTCAGTGTCCTCGAGGACCACAGAACAGAAAATGAAAGAACACAAGAAAGAATGGGGAAAAAAATTGAAAAAATCGAAATGAATCTCAGGGATATGATAGATAAAATAAAACGTCCAAATTTAAGACTCATTGGTGTCCCAGAAAGGGAAGAGAAGAAAGAGTATTCAAAGTAGTTGTTGGGGAAAACTTCCCAAACCTTCTACACAATATAATTATACAAAGCATAAACGCCCAGTGAACTCCAAATAGAATAAATCCAAATAAACCCACTCTAAGACATATTCTGATCAGATGTCAAATACAGAAGAAAAGGAGCAGGTTCTGAAAGCAGCAAGAGAAAAGCAATTTACCACATACAAAGGAAACAACATAAGACTAAGTAGTGACTACTCAGCAGCCACCATGGAGGCAAGAAGGCAGTGGCATGACATATTTAAAATTCTCAGAGAGAAAAATTTCCAACCAAGAATACTTTATCCAGCAAAACTCTCCTTTAAATTTGAGGGAGAGCTTAAATTTTTCACAGACAAACAAATGCTGAGAGATTTTGCTAATAAAAGACCTGCCCTACTTCAGATACTAAAGGGAGCCCTGCTGACAGAGAAACAAAGAAAGGAGAGAGAGAGAGAGAGAGAAATTTAACAGACATATATAGAACATTGCATCCCAAATTACCAGGATACACATTCTTCTCTAGCGATCACGGAACTTTCTCCAGAATAGACCATATTCTGGGACATGAAACAAGCCTCAATGAATTTTTAAAAAATTGAATTTATTCAGAGCACATTCTCTGACCACACTGGAATACAGATAGAAGTCAATATCCATCAGAGACTTAGAAAATTCACAAACACGTGGAGTTTAAAAATGAGGAGGAGATGAAAACATTCCCAGATAATCAAAAGCTGAGGGACTTCATCACCAGTAGATCAGTCCTATAAGAAATGCTCAAGGGAATTGAGCAGGCTGAAAGGAAAGGACACTGAACAGTCGACTGAAACCACATGAAGAAATAAAGATTTCCAATAAAGTTCACATGGCAAATATAAATACTGTATTTTTGATTTGTAACTCCACTATTTACTTCCTTCAGGATCTAAAATACATAAAGTGTAATGATAAATCAGTGGTTTTGGACTCAATGTAAAATATGTAATTTTTGACAAGAACTACATAAAGGTGGGGGAATGGAGGAGTAAAGGAACATAGTTTATGTGTCCTATTGAAGTTAAGTTGGTATCAAAGAAAAACAAGGTTGTTATAGATTTAAGAGGTTAAATTTAAGCCCCACGGTAGACACAAAGAAAGTATCAGAGAATATGACCATAGAGATGAAAAGTAGAGTATGGGTTATGAGAAGTGGGGGAAGGGGCAAGGGGGAGTTAAGGAAAGAGTGTAGGGCTTCTGTTTGGGGTGAAGGGAAATTTCTAGTAATGGATGGTGGGAAGGTGATAGCATTGCAACATTCTAAATGTGATTAATCCCACTAATGGAATGCTAGGGAGTGGTTGGAATGGGAAGATTTAGGCTGTATATGTGTTTCCACGATTGAAAAAAAAAAAAGACAGTCTAAATAGATAATGAGAATTAAATGCCAAGGATTATCCTGGATGGGATCTGAGGATGGAGGAGAGGATGCTCAAAGGGACACAGTTGGGACAAAAGAAAGAAAAATAAGGAAATACAAGCTTTGTGTTAATGTTGTGTTTCTTGAACTTCTTAGTTGCGCTTAATGAGATTGCATAAAAGAATATTCTTGTTCTTGGGAAATGTATATGTGAATTATATTGTTTGTTCAAATATGTGTGCAGCTTGCTGTCATATGTTCAGAAGACAGAGCAATAGATGATGGATGATAAGGAGGGAAGAAGGGAGGGAAGGAAAGAAATGATGGTGTGACAGGATGTTAAAGTTGGTGGATCGGGGTATTGGGGGAGGAGGGTCGGGGTATGCTGGAGTTCTGTGTATGGGGTTTTTATTGTTTTTGCAACTGTTCCTGTAAGTTTGAATTTATTTCAAAATAAAATTAAAAAAAAAAAAGGTGTTGGGACAATTGCTTATCTGTGTGGGAACAAATTAATTGGATCTCAATATTAGACCTTACAAAAAAATTAGTTCCATGTAGATTATATAGTTATATGGCAAAGCTTTAAAGCTAATTTGAAAAAAATATAGGAGAATTTTTTAATGACTTTATGCTAGAAAGGATTTCTTAAGACCCCAAAAGCATAAATGGGAAAAATGGACTTACTTACATGAAAATTAAAACTTAAGGAGTCTCCAGAAAGAAAGTGAGAAAACAGGCCACAAATTGGGAGAAGATGCTTGCAGCCCACGGAACTGACAAGAGATAAGTATCTAGAATATATGAAGAACTAGTATAAGTGAAAAAGGAGATTCAGTAAAAACGGGTAGCAGTCTCAAAGAAGAAATATGAATGGCTGGTGTATGAGAAGATGTTGAACTGTATTCGTATCAGGAAAATGCAAATTAAAACCATAATGAGAGGTTGACATCAGTGAAAATGGTAGACTAGGAACCTCTTAGGGCCATCTTGTTCCAGAAACAAACATACACATACAAAGGCAAAAACTGCCAGAATCAACCTTATCAGAATTCTTGAAGATAACCAAAGGTTCACAGCAACCAAGAGAATGCTTAGCCAGGAAAAAGCCCACTGAAACAGAATAGGAGAACTTTGTGACACTTTTCTCCAAGGAATTTTGTTTGTGTATTTTGATCTGACTGGCTTTTTTCTTTGTCTAACTCAGAACTCTGTCAGAGCAGAGCAGCTCTCTGGTCCTTGAAAACAATGAAAGACAATGGAATAAACTGCTGCTTTCTGGGACAAAAATAACAGTTGATGCAAATAATAGACATGGGAAAGCCTTGCCGGAAAAGTTGGGATTGAGATTTTTGAGATGTTTTGGAGGAGTAAGGGCTTTGAAAAGCTACTGTATATATAAGGAAACCTAGAAAGCCTTGTGCAAACTCAGAGCAAGATGTATGCTCAGAAAAAGCTTGAAATGGCCATAAGTTTCAAGTTGAGCTGGTCTTTAGGCTCAAGGCAAGCAGGAAATGGAGGTTAAGGGAGAGTTGTAAACAATCTGGCTGAGTGGTGAAGGAGTGCCCTAATAATATGCAAATATCTAGACAGAATTCTTCTTTTCTCTTCTCTCTTTCTTATTTTGGTAATCATAATATGCAAAAATGTCCAGTTTTCAATAAAAAATTACGAAGCATGCAAAGAAATAAGAAAGTATGGCCCATCTGGAGGAAAAAAGAAATGAACAGTAATTGTCCCTGAGGAAACACAGACAACGGACTTACTAGACAAAGACTTTAAGTTAGTTGTTTTAAATATGCTCTAAGAGCTAAAGGAAACCAGGAGAATGATGTTTCAACAAATAGAAAATACCAGTAGAGATAGAAATTGTAAAGGGGAACCAAATAGAAATTTGGGAGCTGAAACGTACAAGTGATATGAAAAGTTCACTACAGAAGTTCACCAGCAGAGTTGAATAGACAGAAGAATCAGTGAACTTGAATATAGGTGTGTGGTTTGAATTTATTATGTCCCCACAAAAGCATGTTCTTTAATGCAATCTGGGGGCAGACTTGTTCTTCTTTTGATTAGGGTGGGACTTTTGATTAGGTTGTTTCCATGGAGATGTATCCCACCCAACTGTAGGTGAGACCTTTGATTATATTATTTCCATGGAGGTGTTACCCCACCTACTCAGGGTGGGTCTTGATTAGTTCACTGGAGTATTTGAGAGAACTCAAGAGCCGACACAGAGGCTGATGCTTGGAGATGCTTGGAAATGCAGACAAAGGATGTTTGGAGATGCTGAGCTAAGAGATGAAGCCCACAGTTTGCCCCAGAGAAGCTAAGAGAGGACTTACAGATGCCTAGATAAAAATGCCCTGGGAGAAAGAAGCAAGGATGCACAAGAGCTAAGAGAGAAAAGCGAAGACAGAAGCCCAGAGACATTTTGGAGAAAGCCATTTTGAAACACAACCCGGGAACAAAGGAGCAGCAGACATCAGCCACATGCTTTCCCAGCTGACAGAGGTGTTCCGGACACCATCAGCCTTTCTTCAGTGAAAGTATCTTCTTTGTTGCCTTAGAATGGACACTTTGATGGCCTTGGGACTGTAAAATTGTAACCTAATAAATCTCCTTTATAAAAGCCAATCCATTTCTGGTATTTTACATAATGGCAGCTCTAGCAAACCGGAACAACAGGTCAGTTGAAATTTTGTATTCTGAGGAAGAGAAAGAAAAATGAAAGAACAATGAACAGAGTCAAGGAGACCTTTGGAACACCATCAAGCTTACCAACATATGCATAAAGGCAGTCCCAGAAGGAGAAGAAAGGAGCAGAAAGAATATTTGAAGAAATAATGGTGGAAAACTTCCCAAATTTGAGGAAAGACATGAACATACACACAAAAGATGCTTGATGAACTACAAGTAGAAGAAACTCAAAGAGATTCATATCAAGACACATTCTAATCAAACAGATGAAAGCCAGAGATAATTCATAACATACAGGGGGATCCTGATTAAGACTAACAGCCATTCTTAGCATAAACCATGGTGGTCAGAAGGTAGGGGGATGACATATTTAAAGTGCTGAAAGGAAAGTTAAAACTGCCCACCAACAATTCTATACCCAGTGTATTCGTTAGGGTTCTCTAGGGAAATAGAATCAATGAGAGATGTCTATGACTGTAAAATTTATAAAAGTGACTCACGCAACTGTGGGTATGCATGAGTCCAAATTCTGTAGGGGAGTCAGCAAACTGTCAACTCCAAGGAAGATGTCCGATGAACTCTTCAGGAAACGAACCGGCAACTTCGACGAACTCCTCAGGAAATGAACTGGCAACTTCGATGAACTCCTCAGGAAATGCTTCGCTGGGCAGCCAAAGAAGTGAAGGTCCTCTATCTGTCTCACTTATAAGTCTTCAGCTGATTAACTGGATTAAATGCAGCCAATTGCATTCTCTCATTGTGGAAGACACGCCCTTTGGTGAGCCATCAGTCACAGCTAGTCAATTGATGATTTAATAAACCAGGCTTTTGATTTATTAACCAGCCACAAACGTCCTTGCAGCAATTGTTAGGCCAGTGTTTGCTTGACCAGACAGCTGGGTACTATCACCTGGCCAAACTGACACATGAACCTAACCATCACAGTCCACCCCTTGTCAACTTGGCAGTTATACACATCACCTAAAACCATACTTTATCTCTTAGTAGATAACAATAACACACATATATTTTGCCTAATAATACTCTGCTGTGCAGCATGCAACTGGAAACGCACTAAATCTCTCCAGATTAGGGTGCAAGTCCTTGGGTAACATTAGCCGTTAAAATTGATTTCCTTTAGCTTGAATATAGCAAAATGAACAGTACGGGTTATGCCATATGGTAAGGGAATGAGACAGAGAAGAAAGCAAAGATATTTGCTTTACTGACAACTACAAGCACCATCATAACAAAACAAGGAGGAAATATTCATGTCATCATAGTCCTCATTTCTGTAACTGGTCACGTGGCTGTAGTTCGTATTTATCACTACCTTCTTCCACTACCCATTCCATGTTCCCTTTACCCTCAGCAAGCACTTCAGCTGGCCGTGGTTCTTTGGCTGGTGGGGTGACCCAAACCTTCATTCCTGAAGTTTCTTGGCCATTGGTAGTCCGCCTGGATTGGGTTGTTGCAATTTTTCATTGACTTTAATCACAGGGCATGTTAGTACTAAGAGAAGCCCTAGGGGATCTCCTGTATTCCAGGAAAGCTCTTCCTTACTTCCATTGTGTAGTTGCAGTGCTATTTCCTCTTGATGGTCAGGACCAATCACCCCAGCCAGTACAGTAATCCCCTTCCTTGCCTGTTGATTCAGAGGCATAAGAAGACCAAAGCGGCCAGGTGGCAGTCTTAACTTCCAGTTCAGTGGGATTATTGTTGTGTTTCCTGGTGGAAGCACTCCTCCTTTTGGAACCAAGACCTGTACACCAGCAGAGCTTAAGCTTGCAGGGACAGGAAGCAAAAATTTTCCCAGTGGATCACTAGGAGTGATAGTGAGTGGTGCCACTCCTGTTTCCACCCCTTGATTTTTGGACCCATGAATCCTGGCTATGGGAGAAACAGCACCATAGAGTGGATGCTGATTCAGAGCATACACAGCCTCCTGGAGAACACTGCCCCAACCCTGCAAGGTATTGCCACCTAGTTGGCGCCGTAATTGAGTCTTCAGCAGGCCATTTCACCGTTCTATCAACCCAGCTGCCTCTGGATGATGGGGAACATGGTAAGACCACAGAATTCCATGAGCATGTGCCCATTCCCTCACTTCATTTGCTGTGAAGTGGTTTCCTTGGTCTGAAGCAATGCTATGTGGAATACCATGACAGTGGATAAGGCATTTTGTAAGTCTACAGATGGTAGTTTTGGCAGAAGCATGTCGTGCAGGGAAGGCAAACCCATATCCAGAGTATGTGTCTATTCTAGTAAGAACAAATCGCTGCCCCTTCCATGATGGAAGTGGTCCAATGTAATCAACCTGCCACCAGGTAGCAGGCTGATCACCTCAGGGAATGGCGCCATATTGGGGACTGAGTGTGGGTCTCTGCTGCTGGCAGATTGGACACTCAGCAGTGGCTGTGGCCAGGTCAGCCTTGGTAAGTGGAAGTCCATGTTGCTGAGCCCATGCATAACCTCCATCCCTATCACCATGACCACTTTGTTCATTAGCCCATTGGGCAATGACAGGAGTTGCTGGGGAAAGAGGCTGATTGGTATCCACCAAACGGGTCATTTTATCCACTTGGTTATTAAAACCTTCTGCTGAAGTCACCCTCTGGTGAGCATTCAACATGGGACACAAATATCTTCATGTTGTTTGCCCACTCAGAAAGGTCTATCCACATACCCCTTCCCCAGACTTCTTTGTCATCAGTCTTCCAATCATGGTCCTTCCAAATCCCTGACCATCCAGCTAAACCATTAGCAACAGCCCAGGAATAAGTATACAGATGCACCTCTGGCCAGTTCTCCTTCCAAGCAAAGTGAACAACCAGGTGCACTGCTCGAAGTTCTGCCCACTGGGAGGATTTCCCCTCACCACTGTCCTTCAGGGACATCCCAGAAAGGGGCTGCAGTGCTGCAGCTGTCCACTTTCGGGTGGTGCCTGCATATCGTGCAGAACCATCTGTAAACCAGACCCGAGTTTTCTCTTCTTCAGTCAACTGATTGTAAGGAACTCCCCAAGAAGCCGTAGCTGTGGGCTGGGAAAGAGAAGGTAAGGTGGCAGGAGTGGGGCCATGGGCATTTGGGCCACTTCCTCATGTAACTTACTTGAACCTTCAGGACCTGCTCGAGCTCTGTCTCGTATATACCATTTCCATTTTGTGATGGAGTGCTGCTGTGCATGCCCAACGTTATGGCTTGGTGGGTCAGACAACACCCAGCTCATAATAGGTAACTCAGGTCTCATGGTATCTTGGTGGCCCATGGTTAAGTGTTCTGTCTCTACTAAGGCCCAGTAACAGGCCAACAGCTGTTTATCAAATGGAGAGTAGTTATCTGCAGAGGATGGTAAAGCTTTACTCCAAAATCCTAAGGGCTTGCATTGTTATTCTCCTACAGGAGCCTGCCAAAGGCTCCAAACAGCATCTCTATTTGCCACTGACACTTCCAGCACCATTGGGTCAGCTGGATCATGTGGTCTAAGTGGCAGAGCAGCTTGCATAGCAGCGTGGACCTGTCACAGAGCCTCATCTTGTTTCAGTCCCCACTCAAAACTAGAAGCTTTTCTGGTCACTCTGTAAATGGGCCGGAGTAGCACACCTAAATGAGGAATAGGTTGTCTCCAAAATCCAAAGAGACCAGCTAAGCATTGTGCCTCTTTTTTGGTTGTAGGAGGGACCAAATGCAACAGCTTATCTTTCACCTTAGAAGGAATATCTCAACAGGCCCCACACCACTGGACACCTAGAAATTTTACTGAGGTGGAAGGCCCCTGTATTTTTGTTGGATTTATCTCCCATCCTCTGCCATGCAAATACCTTACCAACAAATCTAGAGTAGTTGCTACTTCTTGCTCACTAGGTCCAATCAACATGGTATCATCAATATAATGGATCAGTGTGATGTCTTGTGGGAGGGAGAAATGGTCAAGATCCCTGTGGACAATATTATGACATAGGGCTGGAGAGTTGATATAACCCTGAGGTAGCGCAGTAAATGTAAACTGCTGGCCTTGCCAGCTGAATGCAAACTGTTTCTGGTGGTCCTTACTGACAGCAATTGAGAAAACAGCATTTGCCAGATCAATAGCTGCATACCAGGTACCAGGGGATGTGTTGATTTGCTCAAGCAATGATACCACACCTGAAACAGCAGTTGCAATTGGAGTCACCACCTGGTTAAGCTTATGATAATCCACTGTCCTCCTCCAAGACCCATCTGTTTTCTGTACGGGCCAAATAGGAGAGTTGAATGGGGATGTGATGGGAATCACCACCCCTGTATCCTTCAAGTCCTTAAGAGTGGCATTAATCTCTGCAATGCCTGCAGGAGTCCAGTATTGCTTCTGGTTCACTATTTTGCTAGGCAGGGGCAGTTCTAGTGGCTTGCACTTGGCCTTTCCCACCATAATAGCCCTCACTCCAGGAGTCAGGGAACCAATGTGAGGATTCTGCCAGTTGCTAAGTATGTGTATTCCAATTATGCATTCCGGCACTTGGGGAAATAACAACAGAATGGGTTCGGGGACCCACTGAACCCACTGTGAGACGGACCTGAGCTAACACTCCATCAATCACCTGACTTCCATAAGCCCCAACTCTGACTGGTGGACCAGAGTGACGTTTTGGGTCTCTTCTGAACCAGTGTCTAATAATCTACAAAATATCTGATCATTTCCTTTTCCCTGATGCACAGTTACCCTGGTAAAAGGCTGTAGGTCCCCCTGGGGAAGGCTGGGAGGAAGATGAACAGTATAAATTTTTGGCAATGTAACAGGTTCCTTTCCCAAGGGTACCCAGCCTTCCCTTCATTCAAGGGTCTCTGGATGTGTAAACTGTCTCAAGTCTCGGAATTGATTAAGCGGCCGTGACTCTCTGTTTTTGTAATTCAAGGGAGACTTTTGTTCACGTGACCTAGAATTCTGTCCATATAGTTCAGACAAGAATTTAGTCTATTGCCCATCTATTTTACTGCTTGGTACTCCATGATCCACCAGCCAACGCCATAAGTCTCTGCAAGTCATATTATTTTGATTGCTGCTTTGAGCCTGTTTTCCATTATGGTAGCCATGCCCACCTTGTCTGCGGTGACTAACTGCAGCCACTTGGCTTTTGCAGACTCGGGACCCGATTATCCCCATTGTGTTTAAGGATTCCAGCTCAGTGGCAGCAGTTCCTCCAGTAATATCTGACCTATACAGAAGGGCGACTACAGAGCTCGTCAGGGAAGATGGAGATAGTCTCACAAATTTATTCCTCACAGTCCTGGTACAAGGTGTGTCCTCTGGACATTCCAGGGGTGTGTGAGCAGGTCTTCCATGATAAATCCACTCTAACATTCCAATCTCTCTCAGCCTTTGAATCCCCTCCTCCACATTGTACCAGGGCAGTTCTGGCATTTCAACCTCTGGTAATGCCGGCCACCTTTTGATCCATGTTTCAGCCAACCACCCAAACAAACTGTTAACGCCCTTTCTAACCCTTTGAGCTACAACATTGAATGCAGAATCTCTGCTTAGTGGGCCCATATCAGTAAATTCAGCCTGATCCAACCTTATATTCCTTCCACCATTATCCCACACCCTTAATATCCATTCCCACACATATTCCCCTGGTTTCTGTCTGTATAAGTTGGAAAACTCATACAGTTCTTTTGGAGTATAGAGTACTTCTTCATGGGTCACACTTTGTACCTCACCCTTCAGGGCCTGTTGGGACTTTAGTCTAGTTATAGGTCTTGAAGCAAAGACTGGTGGTGGGGGTGGGTCATGAAAAGAGTTAGAATTACCCCTCAAGCCATTTACCTCAGGACGTTCTGTTGCATTTTTGTCTCTTAAAACAGGATTAATCTCTCCAGACAGAGGAGTGAGGGCTGCTTCCTCAGGGGAGGTGATTACAGGATTAGCAGGCACTGAAGGGTTAATCTCTTTAGGTGGGGTTTGGATGGCAGGCTTCTTAGGGCAGAATGGAGGTGGGGAAGATGTTTCCTCAGGACAGCCCTCTACAGGAAAATCTAACAATGACTCTGCAGAATCCATGGTTCCAATGTCCTCACTGCCATTATTATCAATCCATATGCCCCCATCCCTAGTTTCCGGATCCCGTTCTTTTCCAATCAATGCCTTTACTTTAACAGCAGACACCCTGAGAGGTTGAGATTTTAGTTTACGTTGTAAATCTGCTACTCGCACAATGAGAATCTGCGTTGGTTTTCAGAAACTTCAAGTCTGCGTGCACAGGAGATGAGATGTTCTTTCAGGGCACACATAGAAACCTTTACATCTGTCATACGGCGTTTAAGTTTTGAATTTAAAGCCTTTAGCTCATCCCTTTCTCTAACAACTTTATCCAAAGTATCTAAGAGCAGCCAGCCAACATCATTATCCCTCTTAATTCTGCAAAACTCTGTGAAGGTGTCGAAAACACTGTCAGCCAGAGCCTTGCTTTGTACTAGAGTATGATTAGGAGAATCAAACGATGCTATTTTGCATATCTCCTTTGTCAACTCATGCCATGGACTGTCAGTGCCCTCTTGATTATTGGAAATAGAGTCATTAGTGCCTTTGAATCTAATCAGAGTAGAAAACAAATTGTAAAAGCCCATTTAAGATTCTGTTTCTCAAGAACCACTCCCAGTACCAACCCGGTACCAGCCTAGAGAGGAACGTCCTGGGAGAAAGCCATTTTGAAACCAGAACTCTGTAGCAGATGGCAGCCACATGCCTTCCCAGCTAACAGAGGTTTTCTGGATGCCACTGGCCATCCTCCAGCGAAGGTACCCGATTGCTGAAGTGACCTTGGACACTTTATGGCCTTGAGACTGTAACTGTGTAACCAAACAAACCCCTTTTATAAAAGCCAATCTGTCTCTTGTTATGCATTCTGGCAGCATTAGCAAACTACAACAGATTTTGGTACCAGAATGGGGTGCTGGTGCTGCTGAGTTTGCAAATACCAAACATGTTGGAATGGCTTTTTTTTTTTTTTTTTTTGCTTATGATCAATTTGCATTAATTTATTCATGATAAAATACATAAAATCCACTGTTACCATTCCAACCAGAGGATACAAAACTTTCTAAAAATGTCTGAAGAAAAATTTACAGTACATTAGGTGGAAGAATTTAACCATACAATGTATTATTGATTTCAGTTTACTGTATTTGCTATGTGTTACTTGTACTTTGAAGATTTCCTCAGTGGACCTTTTTTATTGTACAAGTTTTTGTAATCCAAGTTTCTTTTAAGGTATACTGAGTTGACATTTGCTCTAATCTGGCTAAGTGACTTTATTTGGCACAAAATCTCTAGAGGAGTTTTGCATCTGGGACAATATTTACTAAGAAATATGGCACAGATACATACTAAAGCACAAGGGACTCTACCAGATCCTGAAGACAAAAATTATGGTTTGTGACTCTTCGTATTTAAGATATCCAGGCTTGGAAATCATATAATCATACTAGTTTTCAAAAAGTCCAACAACACAAACACAGAACTACAGCAGAGAATATAATCACTTACAAATTTCACTCTTAAGAATTTAAAAACTAACTATAATAGAAAACCATAGGGCTACATTTAGCTTAAAACATACAAAGATATGAATAACATAAAAATTCTTCACATGGCCAATTATACCAATTTTTACCAATTAACCACAAAAAAATTGATAACCTATCATCAAATGTCCAAGTTATAACATCAAGAATTTGTGCAAATATACCTTAAAGGAATTACACATTTTCCAGATTGTTATCTGCTACCATGATTAATATATATTTCCTTCAGTTTCTAGTGGAGCCTTTTCCAATACCATTTTTTTTTTTAATCATCATTTTATTGAGATATATTCACATACCACGCAGTCATACAAAACAAATTGTACTTTCGATTGTTTACAGTACCATTACATAGTTGTACATTCATCACCTAAATCAATCCCTGACACCTTCATTAGCACACACACAAAAATAACAAGAATAATAATTAGAGTGAAAAAGAGCAATTGAAGTAAAAAAGAACACTAGGTACCTTTGTCTGTTTGTTTGCTTCCCCTACTTTTCTACACATCCATCCATAAACTAGACAAAGTGGAGCTTGGTCCTTATGGCATTCCCAATCCCACTGTCACCCCTCATAAGCTACATTTTTATACAACTGTCTTCGAGATTCATGGGTTCTGGGTTGTAGTTTAATAGTTTCAGGTATCCACCACCAGCTACCCCAATTCTTTAGAACCTAAAAAAGGTTGTCTAAAGTGTGCGTAAGAGTGCCCACCAGAGTGATCTCTCGGCTCGTTTTGGAATCTCTCTGCCACTGAAGCTTATTTCATTTCCTTTCACATCCCCCTTTTGGTCAAGAAGATGTTCTCCATCCCACGATGCCGGGTCTACATTCCTCCCCGGGAGTCATATTCCACGTTGCCAGGGAGATTCACTTCCCTGGGTGTCTGATCCCACGTAGGGGGGAGGGCAGTGATTTCACCTTTCAAGTTGGCTTAGCCAGAGAGAGAGGGCCACATCTGAGCAACAAAGAGGCATTCAGGAGGAGACTCTTAGGCACAAATACAGGGAGGCCTAGCCTCTCCTTTGCAGCAACCGTCTTCCCAAGGGTAAAACTTATGGTAGAGGGCTCAACCCATCAAACCACCAGTCCCCTATGTCTGTGGTCATGTTAGCAACCATGGAGGTGGGGTAGGCGAATACCCCTGCATTCTCCACAGGCTCCTCAAGGGGGCACTACATCTTTTTTTTTTTTTTTTCCTTGTTTGTCTTTTTTCTTTTTTTTTTTTTTTTAACTTTCCCTTCTTTTTTCAAGTCAACTGTATGAAAAAAAAAAGTTAAAAAGAAAACAAACATACAATAAAAAACATTTCAAAGAGACCATAGCAAGGGAGTAAGAAAAAGACAACTAACCTAAGATAACTGCTTAACTTCCAACATGTTCCTACTTTACCCCAAGAAATTTACATAATATAGCAACATTTCAGTGAACTTGTTCCTACTACATCCATCAGAAATTAACAGACCATAGTCATTTCTGGGCATCCCCAGAACGTTAAATAGCTTATCTGTTCTTCTTGGATTATTGTTCCCCCTTCCTTAATTGCTCTCTACTGCTAGTTCCCCTACATTCTACATTATATACCATTTGTTTTACATTTTTCAAAGTTCACATTAGTGGTAGCATATAATATTTCTCTTTTTGTGCCTGGCTTATTTCGCTCAGCATTATGTCTTCAAGGTTCATCCATGTTGTCATATGTTTCACCAGATCGTTCCTTCTTACTGCCGCGTAGTATTCCATCGTGTGTATATACCACATTTTATTTATCCACTCATCTGTTGAAGGACATTTGGGTTGTTTCCATCTCTTGGCAATTGTGAATAATGCTGCTATGAACATTGGCGTGCAGATATCTGTTCGTGTCACTGCTTTCCGATCTTCCGGGTATATACCGAGAAGTGCAATCGCTGGATCGAATGGTAGCTCTATATCTAGTTTTCTAAGGAACTGCCAGACTGACTTCCAGAGTGGCTGAACCATTATACAGTCCCACCAACAATGAATAAGAGTTCCAATTTCTCCACATCCCCTCCAGCATTTGTAGTTTCCTGTTTGTTTAATGGCAGCCATTCTAACCGGTGTTAGATGGTATCTCATTGTGGTCTTAATTTGCATCTCTCTAATAGCTAGTGAAGCTGAACATTTTTTCATGTGTTTCTTGGCCATTTGTATTTCCTCTTCAGAGAACTGTCTTTTCATATCTTTTGCCCATTTTATAATTGGGCTGTCTGTACTATTGTCATTGAGTTGTAGGATTTCTTTGTATATGCAAGATATCAGTCTTTTGTCAGATACATGGTTTCCAAAAATTTTTTCCCATTGAGTTGGCTGCCTCTTTACCTTTTTGAGAAATTCCTTTGAGGTGCAGAAACTTCTAAGCTTGAGGAGTTCCCATTTATCTATTTTCTCTTTTGTTGCTTGTGCTTTGGGTGTAAAGTCTAGGAAGTGGCCTCCTAATACAAGGTCTTGAAGATGTTTTCCTACATTATCTTCTAGGAGTTTTATGGTACTTTCTTTTATATTGAGATCTTTGGTCCATTTTGAGTTAATTTTTGTGTAGGGTGTGAGGTAGGGGTCCTCTTTCATTCTTTTGGATATGGATATCCAACTCTCCCAGCCCCATTTGTTGAAAAGACCATTATGGCTCAGTTCGGTGACTTTAGGGGCCTTATCAAAGATCAGTCGGCCATAGATCTGAGGGTCTATCTCTGAATTCTCAATTCGATTCCATTGATCTATATGTCTATCTTTGTGCCAGTACCATGCTGTTTTGGCAACTGTGGCTTTATAATAAGCTTCAAAGTCAGGGAGTGTAAGTCCTCCCACTTCGTTTTTTCTTTTTTAGAGTGTCTTTAGCAATTCGAGGCATCTTCCCTTTCCAAATAAATTTGATAACTAGCTTTTCCAAGTCTGCAAAGTAGGTTGTTGGAATTTTGATTGGGATTGCATTGAATCTGTAGATGAGTTTGGGTAGAATTGACATCTTAATGACATTTAGCCTTCCTATCCATGAACATGGAATATTTTTCCATCTTTTAAGGTCCCCTTCTATTTCTTTTAGTAGAGTTATGTAGTTTTCTTTGTATAGGTCTTTTACATCTTTGGTTAAGTTGATTCCTAGGTACTTGATTTTTTTAGTTGCTATTGAAAATGGTATCTTTTTCTTGAGTGTCTCTTCAGTTTGTTCATTTCTAGCATACAGAAACATTACTGACTTATGTGCATTAATCTTGTATCCCGCTACTTTGCTAAATTTGTTTATTAGCTCTAGTAGGTGTATCGTTGATTTCTCAGGGTTTTCTAGATATAAGATCATATCATCTGCAAACAATGACAGTTTTACTTGTTCTTTTCCAATTTGGATGCCTTTTATTTCTTTGTCTTGCCGGATTGCCCTGGCTAGCACTTCCAGCACAATGTTGAATAACAGTGGTGACAGCGGGCATCCTTGTCTTGTTCCTGATCTTAGAGGGAAGGCTTTCAGTCTCTCACCATTGAGTACTATGCTGGCTGTGGGTTTTTCATATATGCTCTTTATCATGTTGAGGAAGTTTCCTTCAATTCCTACCTTTTGAAGTGTTTTTATCAAAAAGGGATGTTGGATTTTGTCAAATGCTTTTTCAGCATCTATTGAGATGATCAATTGATTTTTCCCTTTCGAGTTTTTAATGTGTTGTAATACATTGATTGTTTTTCTTATGTTGAACCATCCTTGCATGCCTGGAATTAACCCCACTTGGTCATGGTGTATGATTTTTTTAATGTGTCTTTGGATTCGATTTGCAAGTATTTTGTTGAGGATTTTTGCATCTATATTCATTAGGGAGATTGGCCGGTAGTTTTCCTTTTTTGTAGCATCTTTGCCTGGTTTTGGTATTAGATTGATGTTAGCTTCATAAAATGAGTTAGGTAGTGTTCCATTTTTTTCAATGTTTTGAAAGAGTTTGAGTAAGATTGGTGTCAGTTCTTTCTGGAAAGTTTGGTAGAATTCCCCTGTGAAGCCATCTGGCCCTGGGCATTTATTTGTGGGAAGATTTTTGATGACTGATTGGATCTCTTTGCTTGTGATGGGTTGGTTGAGGTCTTCTATTTCTTCTCTGGTCAGTCTAGGTTGTTCATATGTTTCCAGGAAATTGTCCATTTCTTCTACATTATCCAGTTTGTTGCCATACAGTTGTTCATAATATCCTCTTATAATTTTTTTAATTTCTTCAGGATCTGCAGTTATGTCACCTTTTTCATTCATTATTTTGTTTATATGGGTCTTCTCTCTTTTTGATTTTGTCAGTCTAGCTAGGGGCTTGTCAATCTTGTTGATCTTCTCAAAGAACCAACTTTTGGTGATATTTATCCTTTCTATTGTTTTTTTTGTTCTCTATGTCATTTATTTCTGCTTTAATCCTTGTTATTTCTTTTCTTGTACTTGGTTTAGGATTGGTTTGCTGTTCATTTTCTAGCTTCTTCAGTTGATCCATTAGTTCTTTGATTTTGGCTCTTTCTTCCTTTTTAATATATGCGTTTAGTGCTATAAATTTCCCCCTTAACACTGCTTTTGCTGCATCCCATAGGTTTTGGTATGTTGTGTTCTCATTTTCATTCGTCTCTATATATTTAGCAATTTCTCTTGCTATTTCTTCTTTAACCCACTGATTGTTTAGGAGTGTGTTGTTTAACCTCCAGGTATTTGTGAATTTTCTAAGTCTCTGATGGTTATTGACTTCTAATTGTATTCCATTGTGGTCAGAGAATGTGCTTTGAATAATTTCAATCTTTTTAAATTTATTGAGGCTTGTTTTATGTCCCAGCATATGATCTATTCTGGAGAAAGTTCCGTGAGCACTAGAAAAGTATGTGTATCCTGGTGATTTGGGATGTAATGTCCTGTATATGTCTGTTAAATCTAATTCATTTATCAGATTGTTTAGGTTTTCAATTTCCTTATTGGTCTTCTGTCTGGTTGATCTATCTATAGGAGAGAGTGATGTGTTGAAGTCTCCCACAATTATTGTGGAAACATCAATTGCTTCCTTTAGTTTTGCCAATGTTTCTCTCATGTATTTTGTGGCACCTTGATTGGGTGCATAGACATTTACGATTGTTATTTCTTCTTGCTGAATTGCCCCTTTTATTAGTATGTAGTGGCCTTCTTTGTCTCTCAAAACATCCCTGCATTTGAAGTCTATTTTATCTGAGATTAATATTGCTACACCTGCTTTCTTTTGGCTGTAGCTTGCATGAAATATTTTTTTCCATCCTTTCACTTTCAGTTTCTTTGTGTCCCTGTGTCTAAGATGAGTCTCTTGTATGCAACATATTGATGGTTCATTTTTTTTGATCCATTCTGCGAATCTATATCTTTTAATTGGGGAGTTTAATCCGTTTACATTCAACGTTAAAACCGTGAAGGCATTTCTTGAATCGGCCATCTTATCCTTTGGATTATGTTTGCCATATTTTTCCCTCTCTCTATTAATATCCTTTATTGTACCCATACCGAATCTCTTTAGTACTGAACCTTTCTCCAAGGCTCTCTGTCCTGTCTTTGTTTCTCTGTCTGTAGGGCTCCCTTTAGTATCTCCAGTAGGGCAGGTCTCTTGTTAGCAAATTCTCTCAGCATTTCTTTGTCTGTGAAAAATTTAAGCTCTCCCTCAAATTTGAAGGAGAGCTTTGCTGGATAAAGTATTCTTGGCTGGAAATTCCTCTCACTCAGAATTTTAAATATATCGTGCCACTGCCTTCTCGCCTCCATGGTGGCTGCTGAGTAGTCACTACTTAGTCTTATGCTGTTTCCTTTGTATGTGGTGAATTGCTTTTCTCTTGCTGCTTTCAGAACTTGCTCCTTCTCTTCTATGTTTGACAGTGTGATCAGTATATGTCTCGGAGTGGGTTTTTTTGGATTTATTCTATTTGGAGTTCGCTGAGCATTTATGATTTGTGTATTTATGTTGTTTAGAAGATTTGGGAAGTTTTCCCCAACAATTTCTTTGAATACTCTTCCTAGACCTTTACCCTTTTCTTCCCCTTCTGGGACACCAATGAGTCTTATATTCGGACGTTTCATATTATCTATCATATCCCTGAGGTCCATTTCGAGTTTTTCAATTTTTTTCCCCATTCTTTCTTTTATGCTTTCATTTTCCATTCTGTCATCTTCCAGGTCACTGATTCGTTGTTCAACTTCCTCTAGTCTTGTACTATGAGTGTCCAGAATCTTTTTAATTTGGTCAACAGTTTCTTTAATTTCCATAAGATCATCCATTTTTTTATTTAGTCTTGCAATGTCTTCTTTATGCTCTTCTAGGGTCTTCTTGATTTCCTTCATATCCCGTACTATGGTCTCATTGTTCATCTTTAGTTCTTTGAGTAGCTGCTCTAGGTGTGTCTCTTCTGGTCTTTTGATTTGGGTGCTTGGGCTTGGGTTATCCATATCGTCTGGTTTTTTCATATGCTTTATAATTTTCTGTTGTTTTTGGCCTCGTGGCATTTGCTGAACTTGATAGGGTTCTTTTAGGGTTTGTAGACCAGTTGAAGTCCTTATCTCTAATTTATCAGATCTACAGCTTCGTGGAGTACACTTTCTCTAACTAACCAGCAGGTGGTGTCCACGAGCCACCTGTCCTCCACAAGCCAGATCTCCCCTGCTTAGCCTTTTTGGTGAGTGGGGGAGTGAGTCTTGTGGGGCCCAATTGGTGTACCAAGCTTGCGTGTGTAGTTGGTGTTGCCTGCCCTGTGTGTGGGGGTCGTGTTTCTGGGCAGTCGGGGAGGGGGGGGTGGCCCTAACAATCAAATCTCCCTGATGATCCTAGAGTTTTAAAGCTACTGCAATAGTCTAATCCTTCAGTTCAGTCCTGCCACAGTTTGTCTCTGCCACTGACCCACAAGTCTTTTGGTATTGGCGTATGGCTCCTGAGACTTGCAAGTGGGCCCCTCTTCCAGGCTGTGCACCCCGGGTCCTCTGTTGAGGGATGACTGTGCTATGTCACAGGTGAGTGCCGTCCCCCCAGGGCAGTTCTGGGCTGCTGGGCTGTGTTGGGAGGCTCCCAGTCTGCTCAAATGATGGCTGAATGGGGCTCTGTTAATTCACACTGCTCCCCCTTCCCAGCTCTGGGACATTCAGCTGAGGTTGCAGGGAAGGCTAATGTCCACGCCCAGTTTTGTGGTGTGTGCCTGTTATTTGAAGCACTTCCGTCACACTGGGTTGTCTGGGGCAGCTCTGGGCTATGGGGCTGGCGATGGGCAGGAGTGTTTCCTGTCCACCAGGATGGTGGCTGTGAGCCGACACCCCCCCTTTCCTGGGAAGTTGTGCTGTCCAGTGAATTTTCTCAGCCACCGGACCACTGCCTTTTGTCTCAGAGCTCTCTTAGTTCTGCTCTTGACTTGACGTGCCCAAATTTCAATTCTTTGAAGCTTTCTGTATTGAGCTTCTTAGAGTAATTGTTTTAGAAAAAGCAAAAAGGATTTAAAAAAAAACGGCCCTCCTCAGAGATCTAATGGGTTATTGAAATGCTAATAGACAAAGCAACCAGGGCCATTAAGGAAAGGTGCACAGGGCAGAGAGATCAGCCTTGCTTTGGGATTTGCATATGCGCCTCAAGGCCTGATCTCCGCCCTTCCCCTTTCTGTGTTCACCAGAACTCCAAAAATCCTCTGCTTTTATTTTGGAGTTTTTCGTGTTGTTTTTTCTCTATGCCTGTCTCCTCTCCGCTGGGCTGGCCGCTCTCAGAGTCTCTGGTGTCTGGTATCAGTCTATCTATGGTTGGAGTTTGAATCAGTAGAATGAGTTTCCGATAAGAGCAGCCACTGCAATTCTCCCTTCTCCTTTCTGGAGCTGACAGCCCCTCCTCCCCCGGGACTGAGCCTGGCAGGGAGGGGCGCGGGTCCCCTGGCCGCAAAAACTTACAGATTTCGCTGATCTCAGCAGTTCCACGTTTTCATGAGTGTTGTATGAAGTATGCCCAAAGACAGATTGCTCTGTGGTGTCCAGTCCACGCAGTTCCTGGCTTTTTACCTACTTTCCTGGAGGAGTAACTAAAACATACAGCTCACCAGTCTGCCATCTTGCCCCGCCTCTCTGGAATGGCTTTTTAAATGGATCAGGGGAAGATTCTGGAAGAATTTTGAGGAGCTTGATAGAAAAGGCCTAAACTGCTTTGAAGAGACTGTGGATATATGGACTCTAAAGATACTTATGATGAGGACTTGAACAGACATGATGAGTGTGTTGTTGCGAACTGGAAGAGAGGAGATCTTTGTTTTAAAGTGGCAGAGAATTTGGCAAAATTGAGTCCTGGTGTCAGATGGAAGGAAGAATTTGAAAGCAACAACCTGGAATACTTAGCTGAGGAGGTCTCCAGACTACATGTGGAGATGTACCCTGGCTTCTTGCAGCTTATAGAAAAATGTGGGTGGAGAGAGATAAACTTAGAACTGAACTCTTGGGTTCAAAGAAACCAGAAGCTGATGGCTTGGAAAGTTACAGGCTTCCAGAGGGTGGAATACCAGAAGCTACAGCCCAATGTGAGGATGTAACCAAACATGGAACCCAGCTGCCATTTTAGTACAAGTCAAGACTGGAAAAGGAGTTAAGCAGAAAGGATTTGTGGAAAGTCCTATTGTCTGACATCTTTGACCCCTGTGTGCTCCATGCGAAGCCAACAGAATTTTTGCGAGATCTTTATAGGCAGAGCCATTGCCAGTCTGGACTGGAGGAGACAGACAAGGAACAAATTGAAGGAAAAATTTCTTCAAAGACAGAGCAATGGAGGTTGAGCTCTGGAGTCAAGAGGTTTCGGGCTGGGAGAGCTGAGCAGCCCACATGCATGGAAAGGGTGAGTTTGCCCTGGACGTCAAGGGTGGGACTTCCGCCTCAATGCTCAGGAAAATTCTGCCACCATAAGCCCCAAAGAGGGTGGAGCACATTCTCAGGGAATTGGGAATAGCCTGGCTGCCACCACAGTGTTCTGAAGGGGATGAGCATGTGCCCCGGAGATGGAAGGGAATCCGGGTGCTGCCCCGATGTTTGAGGAGGGTGGGGCCAAGAGTTTGTCTCCCCAATGTGTGGATATGTAGGAACACTCACCCAAGTATTTGGAGAGGAAAGGGCTACCGCAAAGGCCCTTGGGATGGGTTAGACTCCCACTCTCTGAAGCCCCAAGGATGCAACGTCGTTCTGTTAATGACTCAGACTTTGAAATCTAATGGAGTTTGTCCTGGGGTTTTAGGAACTGTTTTGGTCCTGTGAATCCTGTTTTCCTTACTCTTTCTCCTTATGGCAATGGGAGTGTTTATCCTATGGATGTCCCTCCTTTGTATATTAGAAGCACATAACTTGTTCTAAGTTCACAGATCCATAGCTAAAGGAAAATTATGCCTTAGGACTGACCATGCCTATAATTGATTTTGATGGAATCTTGTACTTAACTGTTGTTACTGAAATGATTTAAGTTTGGTGATATTGTGATGGGATGAATGTATTTTGAATGTATTTTGTATTTGGAAAGAATATGTTTTTCTGGGGTCCAGGGGGTGGAATGTGCTGGTTTGAATGTATTATGTCCCTCAGAAAAAGCCATATTCTTTGATGCAATCTTGTGGGGCAGAGATATTAGTGGGGATTAAGTTGGAACATTTGGATTAGGTTGTTTGCTTGGAAATGTGCCCCACCCAACTGTAGGTGATAACTCTGATTATGTATTCCCATGGAGGCATGGCTCTACCCATTCGGGGTGGACCTTGATCAGTAGAGCCATATAAATGAGCTGACAAACAGAAGGAACTCAGTGCAGCTGTGAGTGACATTCTGAAAAGGAGCTACAGCCAAGAGGGACACTTTGAAGAACGCACAGGGGCTGAGAGTAGCTGCAAACTGAGAGGCAGTTTGAAGACAGGCGTTGAAAGCAGACTTTTGCTTCCGAGAAGCCAAGAGAGGAAAAACGGCCCAAGAGCAACTAAGAGTGACATTTTTGAGGAACTCCAGCCTAGAGAGGAACGTCCTGGGAGAAAGCCGTTTTGAAACCAGAACTCTGGAGCAGACGCCAACCACATGCCTTCCCAGCTAACAGAGGTTTTCCGGATGCCATTGGCTATCCTCCATTGAAGGTACCCGATTGCTGATGTGTTACCTTGGACACTTTATGGCCTTAAGACTGTAACTGTGTAACCAAATAAACCCCCTTTATAATGGCCAATCCATCTCTGGTGTTTTGCATTCTGGCAGCATTAGCAAACTACAACACCCAGCAAAACTGTCTTTCAAGAATGAAGGAGAAATTAAGACATTCCCAGGTCAACAAAAGCTGAGGGAGTGTTATTACTAGTAGACCTGCCCTACAAGAAATACTAAAGGGAGTCCTTCAAGTGAAAGGACACTTGAAGCAATATAAAGAAACAAAGAATATTGGTAAAGGTAACAATTATAAATATACACACTAAACAACGGAGCCCTCAAATATATGATGTTCACATGGGTAGAATTGATGGGAGAAACAGACGGTTCTATACTAATAGTTGGAGACGTCAATACCCAGACTTCTAAATAATGTACACAACATGTAGAGAGATCAGTAAGGAAATGGAGGACTTGAACAACACTATGTACCAACCAGACCCAACAGACATATATGGAACACTACATCCAGCAACAAAATAATACACATTCTAAGTGAACATGAGCATTATCCATGATGGATGATATAGTGGACTACAAAACAAGTCTCAATAAATTTAAAAATATTGAAATCATACAAACTATTTTCTATGACAACAATGGAGTGATACTAGAAGTCAGTAACAGAGGAAGAACAGGAAAATTTACAAATAGTGGAAATTAAACAACACACTCTAAATAAACCAGTGGATCAAAGAAGAAATCACAAGAGAAACTAGAAAATAGTTTGATAGGAATGAAAATGAAATCACAGCGTACTAAAACTTATGGTATGCAGCTAAAGCAATGCTCAGAGGGAAAATTATAGTATAAATGTTACATTAAGAAGAAAAGGAAGAAAGACCTCAAATTGGTAACCTATCCTCATACCTGCCTGGAGTAGTTAGAAAAAGAAGAGCAAACTAAACCCAATAGTAGCAGAAGGAAGGACATAATAAAGATTATAGTGGAGAAAAACAATAGAGAAAATCAACAAAACCAAAAGTTCTTTGAAAAGGTCCACAAAATTGACAAACCTCTAGGTAGGCTGACAGAAAGAGAGGAAGGGAGGAGGGTGTGAGAGGATTGGTGCAGTGTAATAAAATCAAATGAAAGTAGGGACATTACTATCAGCCTTACAGTAATAAAAAAAGAATATAAGAGGACCCTGTGAACAATTGCTTACCAACAAATTAGATAACCTGGAGGAAATGGACAATTCCTATAAATACACAACTTACCAAAACTGACTCAAGAAGAAATTTAAAAAAAATCTGAATAAACCTATGATAAGTAAAGAGATTGAATCAGTAATGAATAACCTCCCAACAAAGAAAAGTCCAAGACTTGATGGACCAAATGTTTAAAGAATTAACATGAATCCTCCTCAAGCTCTTCCAAAAAAATAGAAGAGGAATACTTCCTAACTCATTCTCTAAGGCCAGCATTACCGTGGTACAAAAGCCAGGCAGAGGTTCCACAAGAAAATGACAGACCAATCTTCCTTTATGAATATAGATGCAAAAATCCTCAACAAAATACTAGCAGACATAATCCAACAACATATTAAAAGGTTTATATACCTTGACCAAGTGGGGTTTATACCAGGAATGCAAGGATATTTGAACAAAGAAAATCAGTAAATATAATATATGACATTAAGAAAATTGAAGGAAAAAAACCACATGATCATCTCAAATGATGCAGTAAAAGCATTTGACTAAATCCAACACCTTTCTATGATAAAAACACTTAGAAAACCAGGAATAGAAAGGGAACTTCTCAGCATGATGAAAATTATTTATGAAATTCCAAAGTTAACATACTCAATGGTGAAAGATTGAATGCTTTCTCTGTGAGGTCAGGATGAAGAAAAGGATATCCACTTTCACTACTGCTATTCAGTATCATACTGGAAGCTCCAGTTAGAGCAGTTAGGCAAGAGAAAGAAATAAAAGACATCCAAATTGGAAAGGAAGAACTAAAACTATCTTAGCAGATGGCCTGATCTTATATATAGAAAATCCCAAGAATCCACACACACACACAAAACTGCAGGAGCAATTCACCAGAGTTGCAAAGTACAAGATCAACACACAAAAATCAGTTGTATTTTTATACATCAGAAGTGGAAGAAAAAATTTAGAAAATTCCATTTACGATTGCATCATTAGAATAAATTATCTAGGTGAAAGACTTGTACGCTGAAAACTATAAAACATCACTGAAAGAAGTTAAAGAAGACACAAATAAATGGAAAGACATCCATGTTCATGGGTTGGAGTGCTTAATATTGTTAAGATGCCAACCAGTACTACCTAAAGTAATTTACAGATTCCATGCAATCTCCATCAAAATTTCAACTGTCTTTTTTTTTCAAGAATGGAAAAGCCAGTCTTCAAATTCATATAGACTTCCAAGGGTCTCTGAATTACCAAGACAATCTTGAAAAGGGAGGACAAGGTAAGACTCATATTCCTGATTTCAAAACTTATTACAAAGCTACAGTAATCAACACAGAGTGGTAATGGCATAAGGTTAGACATATAGACCCATGGATTAGAATTGAGAGTTCAGGAGTAAACCCGTATATCTGTGACCATTTTTTTTTTAAGTTAAACTTTTTATTGTAGTAACATACATAAAACTCACATTTTCTCATTTTAACCTCTTTCAAGTGTACAATTCAGTGATATTAATTATATTCACAATATTGTGTTACCATCACCACCATCCATTACCCCAACTTTATAGTCACCTCAGAAAGTCTGTACTCATTGAGCAATAACTCCCCCTTCCTGTCACCCCCCCCACTCCGCCTCCCACCTGGCCCCTGATAACCTATAGTATGCTAACTACCTCTGTGAAATTTGCTTATTCTAGGTATTTCATTTAAGTCAGATCATGTACTATTTGTCGTTTTGTGCCCGGCTTATTTCACCTAACATGATGTCTTCAAGATTCATCCATGTTATAGCATGTATCAGAACTTCATTCCTTTTTATGGCTGAATAATATTACATTTGTATATATACCACATTTTGTTTGTTCATTCATCTGTTAATGGACACTTGGGTTGCTTCTACCTTGTAGTTATTGTGAATAATGCTGCTATGAACATTGGTGCACAGATATCTGTCCAAGTCTCTGTTTTCAGTTCTTTTGGGTAGCTGTGGGTTTGTTGGGTCATATGATAATTCTGTGTTCAGCTTTCTGAGGAACTGTCAAACCGATTTTCATGGCAGCTGTACGTTTTACCATACCACTAAACTATATATAAGGTTCCAGTTTCTCCTCACTCTCACCAATTCTTATTTTCTTTTTCTTTTTTTCTATAACCATCCTAGTGGGTGAGAAGTGGTGTCTCATTGTGATTTTGATTTGTATTTGCCTAATAACTAATGACACTGAGTATCTTTTCATGTGCTTATTGACCATTTGTACATCTTTGGAGAAATGTCTATGTAAGACCCTTGCCCATTTTAAAAATTGGGTTATTTTGTCTTTTTATTCTTGAAGTTGCAAGAGTTCCTTATATATTCTGGATATTAAATCTTTATCAGATAAATGGTTAGCAATTTTTCGTTAAACTTTTTGTTTTGAAATAATTTCAAGCTTACAGGAAAGTTGCAAAAATAATATAAAACCCATACAGAAAACGTCAACATACCCACATTCCCCCAGTTACCCACATCCACCAGTTTTAACACACATAATGTGTATATCTCTTGTCCGTTTATTTTCCACATAGTTTATGGCGAGTATTCTGGTTCAATCCCTCACAAGCCACCAGCAGAAAGATTTGCACAGTGATATACGTGCACCCAGCTCTCCCTGGAATCAGCTCAGCTTAATGTGCACCTGTACTGCTAACCCTTTCTCTAGTGTTTCTAGAGGAGGGTATGGTTGAGATGTGTCTCTGGAAGAAAGGATTAGTCTGAAACGGAGGGGCTGTGAGGACTTTAAGACCTGAGATCACGTGCTGAGCAGTTTTGTGTCCCTACTATTATATTTACATTGAGTAATAAGCTTTTCTGTTTGATTTAAAACTTTAAAACAAAAATCCATAGTAGTGTGACCACGGTTGTACCAGGGATGGAGCAAAATAATGCCTGGTGTAGTCTAAATTGAAATTACTCTAGAGGTGACTTTTTTCTACTTGTCTTTTGCTTAATGATTTCTCCCCAACACTCACCCACTCAAAAACACACACATCCTTTCAGTCAGCGATAAAATAAAGTACGTACAACAGAGTGCCCTTAGGAGACATTCCTGCACTGCTTTGACAAAACTTTGACACAGCCCCGTTTTGACACAGGTTCTAGATGAAGAGAAGTATTTCATGGATGTCTGTCCACTTTGTAGGGATGATGCTTTTTTCAAGCAAGTAAATAAACTTAATCTGAATCTTAGATTATTCTAGAGTGGGAATTGGATTTCATTTGTGACAAAATGCAAGGTTATAATGTTGATCCGAATGATTGACCATGTTTGGGACAGAAGTCCATGATCAATTTTGGCTCATGTTTATATTTCAGAATGGGAAATTGGTCAGAGTTATGTGAGTATGTGCTCGGTATAAAGGAGAGTGTCCAGCTATTGGCTTGCTTGTTTCTATGTGAAGGGAATTGCATTTCTCAATTTATAAGTTTTTTTTTCCTATGTATGTTTTTTAAATACTTCTCTTTTCTCCACTATGAAATTAGGGAAACACATACCTCTTTATTTTGGAGCCGCTTCAGAGTGTTCAAAGTTATTCCTTTCTCTTTCAGTATTTCTTGTTCCCCTGTTTGCAGTGTCTTTCCCATTCTTGAAGAAATGACATGTGATTTATTTGTTTCTGTTTTTTCCTAGCTCTGGGACAGTTTGGACCACACAATGTTTCTTCAAGATTTTAGACCATTTTTAAGTAGCCATCCACTGGACCAAGATAGTAGAGCCAACGAGAGAGGTCACCAAACTCACACTGACTTCTGGGGGCCAAGTCGGCCTCCACGGCTGCCAATGACTCGGAGATACAGATCCCGAGGAAGTACTCGTCCTGACAGATCCCCAGCTATTGAAGGGTGAGTGCAATTGTTGTTTCTAAATTTCTCTTTAAGAGTAGTTTCAATGAAGGACATATTGACATAAAGTAAATTTTATAAGGTACTCATATTTAGTACCTTTGTGGATAAGGTGGAGATACATAGAGGATGAAAATAAAGCTAAGTTGACTGTCTTTACTTACCTAGTACCAGTTAATGAATGATGATAAAGGGTGATAAAACTAATGGTATAGGTATCTGATTAATAGTTTTATTAATGCCTAAGATGAATATATTGATGATATTTATCAACATTTCAGAAACACTGAAAGAGGTATTGTATATTGGATGACATTAGGATTCATAAAGATCTCAACAGGCTGCAACAATGGACATATGTAATTTAATAAGAGTAAATATAAAGTCTTTTGATTGCAGAAACATTCATGCAACAAGTGTTATTGAGTATTTTTATGTATGGGCACTATATTAAGATCAGAGATACAGGAGTGAGCTAAACAGATGGTGGACCCTGATCTCATGGATCCCATTTAGTAGAATAATAGATATTAATTTTTTAAGTGCTTGCCATTTGTGCAGGACTGTGCTTCCTGCTTTATCTGTTTTATCTCATTTAATCTGTATGAAGTAGTAGGTTCTATTTCTATTCTCATTTTATATAAAGAATAAACTGAGACTTCCCTTAGTTTTTAAAAGTCTGGGCTAGTTTTTTTTGCAGAATATCCATTAATTTGGGTTTGTCTCATTGTTTCCTCATTCACATTAGGTATTTGAGTAAGAATATACTACATAGATGATATCATATGTTTCTCACGTATTACAACAGGAGGCACATAACGTCAGTTTGTTCCATCATGGGTGCCATTAAATTTGACCACATGGTTAAGATGATATCTGCCAAATTTCAATAAAAGAACTTCTCCTTTGTTACTAGTTAGTGTCTGGGGTGATACCTGGAAAATTGAGTGACTGGTTCCCTAATAGTTTTTCGCCCTATGGTAGTCGTATCCATTGGTGATTCTTTCCTGAATTATGCAGTGGTTATAAAATAATGAATTTCTGTTTATGTTATTTCTACAGATATAGTTGGCATTTTCTGTAAAAAAAAAAAAACAAAAACAAAAACACATTTTTTCTCTTCTCCCTGCCCCCTTATGTATCTGTGTGTCTATTTCTTTATTTATTTTAGTATGGACTCATGAATTTTGTTTTAATCATTATTCATTTTGATGCTCATATAGTCCCAATTTGGCCAGAGTAATTGGATCTAAAAATTTCAAACAGCAGTCTTGTTTCACAGCTTTAAATTAATAAGGAGTTGGGGTGTCAAGGTAAAGTAATCAGGTTGTGTTTCTCTGATTATAAGCGGATAGTTTCTTGCCCCTCAGACAAATACAATTTTTGCTTTGGTTCTTTTGATGGAAATAAAATACTTTCAATAAGATTTTTTTAGTTACCAAATAAAAAAGGTGAGAATTACCCTAATTTGTTCTTTCTACTATATAAGTGCTTAAAAACACAGTATGAATGAATGCCTTTGAGCAGACTCATACCCTGTCTGTAATCAGAGAGAAGGAGAAGGTAACTTACATGCAGGAGTCAACTTCTTAAATCTTTTGCTTAAAAATTCCTTGCCAGACTAATAAAATATCAGTGTGAACATTAGCTTAAGTCAGTCTTCCTTGGTTGCTTTGCCTCTTTTCTCCATAGGAAATCAAAGTCTGCTTATACTAGAACACTGTCCTTTTGATAGTCAGTAGAGATTGAGAGAAAGAATTAAACTTCTTTTCTCACATCTTTACCGATAATGACATTATCTTAGTAACATGCAATAAAAGGAGTGCATTTGGTTGCAAGTAGCAGACACTCTGATTTAACACTGTCTTAAGAGATTTTTTCTCCCACATAACAAGAAGTCTATACATAGGTGGCAGTGGATTAGTTCAGTGCCTCAACCATGTCAGGGTTGGATCTCTGTAATTCTCTTGGTATTACTCTCATGCTTCTTGTCTTAGGACATCAGGCAGGAAGAAAGGGGAGAGGATTAGCACGTGTATTTGTCCCCCCCCCCCCCCTTTTTAAGAGGAAAGCAAATGGTTTTCCACACACCCCTTCCTGCTTCCTCACCTCAATTCTAATCTTGGACTCATGAGAGTACTGCAAAACTCTGTTGTTTTTCAAAGGTTTCCAGGTAAGGGTTTTTGTTTTGTTTTGTTTTGTTTTAATTTTTCTCCCTTTACTGGGGAAGTTGTGGGTTTACAGAACTATCATGCATAAAACAGAGGATTCCCATGTACCACCACCCTATTATAAACCTTGCATTGGTGTGAACATTTGTTAAATTTAAATTGAAAAATCAGTAGGTCATAAATGTGAGGATTGATTTCTGAACTCTCAGTTCAATTCCATTGCTCTGTATGTCTGTCCTTGTGCCAGTAATGTGTTGTTTTGATTACTGTGGCTTTGTCATAATTTTTGAGATCAGGAAGTGTGAGTCTTCTGACTTCATTTTTCTTTTTCAAGATGACTTTAGTTATTCAGGCACCCATTCCCTTCCGTATAAATGTGATGATTGACTTTTACGTTTCTACAAAGAAGGTTGTTGGAATTTTGATTGGGAATGTGTTGAATCTATAAAGTGCTTTGGGTGGTGTGCCAGTTTGGATATATTATGTTCCCCCAAAAGCAATATTCTTTAATGCACTCTTGTGGGGGCAGATTGATTAATCTTATTTATTAGGGTGTGAACTCTTGATTGAATGTTTCCATGGGGATTTGACCCCACTCATTCAAGGTAGGTCTTGATTAGTTTACTGGAGTCCTTTAAAGAGGATCTAAAAATTTCAGACAGCAGAGAGCAGAGAGAGGAAAATGCCCTGCAATATGCTAAGCCAGGACCCAGATGCTTGCTAAGCTTGGAGATGCTAGCCCAGAGTTTGCTCCAGAGAAGCTAAGAGAGACAAGCCCAGAGACATTTTGAAAGATGCCATTTTGAAACCAGACCCCAGAGCAGACGCCAGCTACGTGCCTTCCCAGCTAACAGATTTTCTGGATGCCATCAGCCGTTCTTTGGTGAAGGTATCTTCTTAATGCCTTAATTTGGATGCTTTTATGGCCTTAGAACCGTAAATTTGTAACCTAATAAACCCCCTTTATAAAAGCCAGTCCATTTCTGGTATTTTACGTAATGGCAGCATTTAGCAAACTGGAACAGGTAGGATTGACTTCTTAACAATATTGTAATCTAAACCATGAACACAAATGTTCTTCGATTTATTTAGATCTTCTTTGATTTCTTTTAGGAATGTTTTGTAGTTTTCTAGGTAAAAGTCCTTTGCGTCTTTGGTTAAATTTATTCCTAGACATTTGATTCTTTTAGATATTATTGTAAATGGAGTTGTTTTCTTGATTTCTTCCAGTGATTGTTCATTGCTTATGTATATAAACACTAGTGATTTTAGGGTATTGATCTTGTACCCCACCATTTTGCTGAAATCATTTATTAGCTCTAGGAGCTTTGTTGAGGAAATTACAGGATTTTCTGTATATAGGATCATGTTGGGTGCAAACAGGAAAAGTTTTACTTCTTCCTTTTTAACTTGGATGCCTTTTATTTTTCTTGCCTAACTGCTCTGGCTAGAACTTCCAGTACAATATTGAATAACAGTAGTGGCAGTGGGCATCCTTGTCTTGTTCCTGATCTTAGAGGGAAAGCTTTCAGTCTTTAACCATAGAGTATGATGTTAGGTCTGGGTTTTTCGTATGTGCCGTTAATCAAATTCAGGAAGTTTCTTTCTGTTCCTAGTGCTCTAAATTTTTGTTTTTTCTTTTTTATAATCAAGAAGGGGTGTTGGATTTTGTCAGATGCCTTTTCTGCATCAAGTGAAATGATCATATGTTTTTTTTTCCTTCATTGTGTTAATTGGGTATATTACATTAATTGATTTTCTTGTGTTGAACCAACCTTACATACTAGGGATAAGTACCACTTGATAATGTTGTATAATTCTTTTAATTTGCTGTTGGATTCGGCTTGCTAGTATTTTGTTGAGGATTTTTGCATGTATATTCACAAGAGATACTGGTCTGTAATTTTATACTTGTGGTATTTTCATCTGGCTTTGGTATGAGGGTGATACTGGCCTCATTGAATGAATTAGGTAGTGTTCAATTTTTTTGGAAGAGTTTGAGCAGAATTGGAGTTAAGTCTTCTTGGAATGTTTGATAGAATTTCCCTATGAAGCCATCTGGTACTGGGCTTTTCTTTTCTGGGAGGTTTTTGATGACTGATTAAATCTCTTTACTTGTAATTGGTTTGTTGAGGTCTTCTATTATTTCTCCTCCTCCTCCTTTTCCTCCTCTTCCTCTTTCTCCTTCTTCTTTTGCAGTCATTAAAAATGTTTATTAATAAGGAAAGATCTTGATGATCTACTGTTAAGTGAAAAAAAAGTAAATTTAATAGTATTGGTAGTAAAATTACACTTTTAATTAATGTGTATAAAAGGGAACATATACTAAATGTTAGTAGTTATCTCTAAGTAGTGGAACTTTAAGTCAGCTTATTTTCACTTTTTATAATTTTTAATGCAATTTTTCTGAATTGGGGGAATAAGCATTTTTTTTCCATGCATGTGTTCATTTTGTAACTCATCTCCCCATATACTTGGATAAAGGGGGTATCATACCCAAGGTTTTTATACTAACACAGTCACAGATAAAAGCTATATGGTTATACGATCATTGTCAAAGATCAAGGCTACTGTATTATTCTATTTCTTCTTGAATAAGTGTAGTTTGTATGTTTCTAAGAATTTTTCCATATCATCTAGGTTATCCAGTATTTATTGGTGTTCATAGTATCCTCTTATAGTCCTTTTTATTTTAGCAGGGCCACTAGTAATATCCCCCTTTTCATTTCTGATTTTTGTTATTTAGTATACTCTCTCTTTTTTCCTTTGTCAGTCTAGCTAAGGATTTGTCAGTTTTATTGATGCTTTCAAAGAACCAACTTTTGGTTTTTTAAATTCTCTCTGTTGTTTTTTTGTTTTCTATTTCATTTATCTCTGCTCTGATCTTTGGTATTTTTTTCCTTCTGCTTGCTTTGAGTTTGTTCTTCTTTTTCTAATTCTTCCAGTTTTGAGGTTAGGTCTCTGACTTAAAGTCTTTTTTAATGTAAGCATTTAGAGCTATAAATACCTCTCAGCATTGCCTCTGTGGTATCCCTTATGTTTGGTATGTTGTTTTTTCATTTTCATTTGCCTCAAACAAGCTATTTCCGAATTTCGCTTCTGATTTCCTCTTTAACTGATCAGTTGTTTAAGAATTGTTGTGTAAGGTTGTTTAAGGATCGGTTGTTTAATTTCCACATTTTTTGTGAATTTTCTATTTCTCCCTCTGTTATTATTAGCTTTATTCTTTTGTGGTCGGAGAAGGTACATTGCATGATTTCAGTATTTTTGAATTTATTTAGACTTATTTTGTCTAACATGTGGTCTATCCTGGAGAACGATCCATGTGTATTCTTTTCATTGGGTGCAGGGTTCTATATATATCTGTTGGGTTTAATTGGTATAGTGTATTATTCAACTTCTGTACCTCCTTCTGATCTTCTGACTAGATGTTCTATTCATTATTGAGAGTTGTCTGTTAAAATCTCCTACTATTGATGTAGAACCGTCAATTTCTCCCTTCAAATCTGTATTTGCTTCATATATTTGAGGCTCTGCTGTCAGGTGAATGTTCCAGTTTGCTAAAGCTGCCATTACGCAGAACACCAGAAATGGATTGGCTTTTATAAAGGGGATTTATTCGATTACCACAGAAGTGTCCAGACTAAGGTGCCTTCAAGATGATACCTTCAATGAAGAATGCCAATGGTATCCAGAACTCCTCTGTCAGATGGGAAGACATGTGGGTGCCATCTGCTGGTACTTTGCTCCTTGGTTGTGTTTCAAAATGGCTTTCTCCAACATGTCTCTGGGCTTCTGTCTTCACTCCTCTCTCTTAGCTCCTGTGTATCCTTGCTTCCTTCTCCCAGGGCATTTCTCTCTAAGAATCTGTGGGCCCTCTCTTAGCTTCTCTGGGGCAAACTCTGGGTTTCATCTCTTAGCTTAGCATCTGCAAATGTCCTTCTGTCTGCATCACCAAGTGTCTCCAAGTATCAGTGTGCCGGTTTGATATATTTCGTCCCCTCAAAAGAGCCATGATCTTTTAATCCAATCTTGTCAGGTGGAAACTTTTGATTGAGTGTTTCCATGGAGATGTGACTCACCCAACTGAAGGTAAACCTTTGATTAGATTATTTCCATGGAGGTGTTACCCCGCCCATTCAGTGTAGGTCTTAATTAAATCACTGGAGTCCTGTAAGAGCTCATAGACAGAAGGAGCTCAGTGCTGCAGCTGAGAGAGACTTTTGAAGAGATACTTGGAAGCTGATGCTTAGAGATGCTTGCTGACTCTTTGGAGATGTTAGCCTAGAGTTTGCTCCAGAGAAGCTCAGAGAGACAAAGGGAAAGATATGACATTTGAAGACTCTTTCATGTCCTCATTTAATTCTCACAATCTTGTTCCGGTTTGCTAATGCTGCCATTCTGCAAAACACCAGAAATGGATTAGCTTTTATAAAGGGGGTTTATTTGGTTACAAAGTTACAGTCTTAAGGCCATCAAGTGTCCAAGGTAAGGCATCAACAATAGGGTACCTTCACTGGAGAAAGGCCATTGGCATCCAGGAAACCTCTTTTAGTTGGGAAGGCACATGGCTGGCATCTGCTTGCTCTCAGGTTGAGTTTCAAAATGGTGTTCTCCAAAATTTCGGCTTTCAATGGCCATCTTCAAAATGTGTCCCTCAGCTGCAGCTTCTCTAAAATGTCTCTCTCAGTTGCTCTGAGGTCCCTCTGTTTGTGAGCTCTTTTTATAGGACTCCAGTGAACAAATCATGACCCACTGCAAATGGGCAGGGCCACACCTCCTTGGAAACAATCAAGAGGTCATACCCTAATCAAAGGTGTTACTCACAGTTGGGTGGGTCACATCTCCATGGAAACAATCAGAAGGCTCCAACCTAATCAACACTAATACATCTGCCCCCACAAGATTGCATCAGAGAACAAGGCGTTTTGGGGGACAGAGTACATTCAAATCGGCACACCTTGTTTAAAGAAGTTTGAATGTCCCCTCTATTTTCTAAGCGACAAACCTTCCTTTCCTGGATGCTTAAAGCAGGCAAGCCTTTGCTCCAGCTTGTCAGACTTTGTAATTTCTTACCCTCCTTTCTTTCATTGTCTCAAGCGGCTTTCGCCTGCAGGGCAAATTCTGGGAGGAGGGACATGCAAGAGGGGTTTTCCAAGTCAGTGTTTACTTGCCATAGCTCCAAAGTGCCCTTGGGAGGGGCTCAGGAAGGGTGCCTTCTCCCACAGCTCCCCAAAGCTGAACTTTACCTGCCCAACAAATGCAGCCCTTCAACTAACTGTCCCCCGAAGCCCCGAGGAAGCCTAGCGTCTTTAAGTTTTCTCTGCCGCCTTTGGGGTGGATTGGAACGATAGCTGCCCTCAGAACTGGGCCCTCAGTGATCTACAGTTGTTAATCAAAAGCCATGATCAGTGATTGGCTGTGCCCACCCCTGGTCTTGGGGAAGAGGAATTTTACATCTCTTTTTGTCACTAGTGAGCTAGCCAGGCGCTTGACCCCATGACTGCCTGCTGTGAGAGTTGGGGGTGGGCACCAGTAACCTCCACGCAGAGTGAGCAATTGACTGTTCTTTACCGTAATTTACCAGCCTCTTCCTCCAGCTTTTCCCTGGCTGCTGTATACTTACTGTTCTACTGGCTTCTGGAGTTTCAAAATTATTGTTTCAGACAGTTCCTGCCTGCTTAATAGATGTTTTGGTGGAAGGCTGAATCCTGGAGCTTCCTTCTCCACTATCTTCCCACGATTCTCCCAAGTACTTAACTTAAGGTTTTGACTTGCTGCCCTGTGTAGTCCCTGATTTGGTAGATGTTCTGAAGGGAAAACTGCTGTGTGCTTGAGGCCCCCCAAGTCTTTGCCAAAAGATCTGGGTTTGCTGTTACCCTCCCAGTGACCCTCCATTGAAGCTTCGCATAGGATTCTCAGCCTTCTGCTCATGCCTAGCATAGATGAATGTGGTTACAAAAGCAATTCATTCTTCCAAGGTTGTTCCTTCTCTAGAGTCTTAATTCCTCTATTTCTTATTGCCTCAGCAACTCTCCTTTGCCTTCAAACAAATTATATCTATTGTATCTAGATTTTCTAAGTTATTCTAAATCAGAGCATTGATCTGTCACTAACTGCTTCAACTTACCTGGGGCAGGGGCAGGGGCATCTCTGGAAGTATTTCTTTACAAGGAAATCCGAAGATAAAAAGTGCTGTGTTGAAGGATATGACTTTAAAAATTGATATTGCTAAATTGCCCTCCTGGAAAACTGTAGCTATTATATTCCCAACAAAACTATTTGCAAGTATACCTCATATCATCATCAAACTAGATGTTATCTGTCTCTAGTTTCGCTAATATGATAGACAAAAGCATGATATCTACTTTGGTTTGAATTTATGTTTCTGATTTTTAACTTAAGCTTATTGTCATTGGATATTTATATTTCTTCTATTTATTGTTTACTACTGTTTGCCCACTTTTCCTATTGTGGAGTTTTAGAAAATTGTTTGTAGGAGCTCTATCTTAAGTTTAGGATAGATATTAATCTTTTATATATATGTATATAATTTTTTTCCAGTTTGTCCTTCTACTGTGGTAACTTTTGCTGTGTGTGTTTTTAACTTGTAGGATATCAAATCTTGTCCATCTTTTAGAGTTCATCCCATGCTTTGGAAGGCTTTCCTTATTCCAAGATTTAAGAATTTGTCTTAAATTTCCTTCTGATGCTTCCTTTTTCTGTTTCTTTTTGTTAGAAACACTTTTTGTAGATGTTCTGAAGGGAAAACTGCTGTGTGCTTGAGGCCCCCCAAGTCTTTTCCAAAAGATCTGGGTTTCCTTTTACCCACCCAGTGGCCCTCCATTGAAGCTTTGCATAGGATTCTCAGCCTTCTGCTCATGCCAGCACTTTTGCTTACAAGTGACCAAAAAAAATACAAAGCTGCCCAGAAGTAGCCACTGTTATACTCTGATTCATAATCTTGTAGACCTTCATATATATATATGTGTATATATATTATGTATACATGTATATATAGATATATTTGATACCTACATCTATATGACTACATCTGTATAATTGAAATGGGATAAATACTGTATATATTTTATAAACTCCTTCTTTAAAATCTTAGTAGATTTTCCATATTTTTCAATGTGCATATGACAGGGGCCCATATAGGGATCTTTTAATTAATTCAACAAATATTGTGTATCACTGTATGCCAGGTGCTATTCTAGATGTTGAGCATGCAGAAAAAAATGCTTGCCCTCATGGAGCTTATGTACTAATAGGAAAAGACAAAAAGCAATATAAGTTAAATAAGTAGATGTTAGGCAGTATAAGTGCTGTGGGGATCAGGGAAGGCAGAGAAAGAAGATCGAGAATGTGGGGGAGAGTGCAGGTTCAAAAAGGGTAGTCAATAAAGACTTTATTGTGAAAGATGTAATGCAGAAGGAGTCAGGGCAAGATGGCGGCATAGGGAGGTGTGGAATTTAGTCTGTCCTCTGGAACAACTGTTGGGGGACATCTTTGACCGGACACCCATCATACACCAGTCTGGAATGGGTGCAACGGCTGAAATCTCATCATAAGAAGTGTAAGTAAAGATCCCCAAAGTGTGGAGCTGGCGCCCCTCCCCCACCAGCATGGCAGGCTGAGCTGAAACACTTCCCTGTGGGAAATAGAAGCTGTCTACAAGGAGGAAGGGAAGGAAGCTCAACCAAGCTCCAACTACAGTTTTAGTTAACGAATTTGGACTACTGAATACAAGCTACAAGCACAGATAAACCCAGAGCAAGCAGGAAAGGAGCCAGGAGGTTTCTCCCAGCAGAGAGGAGGTGAAGTTCCAGGAAAAAGAAAAAGCATAAATAAATAAAAGGAGAGGCTTTTGGAGTTGGCTGAGCTCAGAATACTGAAAAGGGGCTATGTGCTAAGAAAAGGGGCACACAGAATTGGGCACCAACTCTGGTTTTTGACTGGTAACTGGGGGGCTGGGGACTGCCTCTGAAAAGGGGATTTCTTTCTTTTTTCCTTTTTTCCACTCTCTTTCTGAGTAGCTCATTAGAGAAAGCCTCACGCATTTTCAGTTGTCAGTGCTGACCCAGGCAAGGGTAGAGTTAAGATAGTTAAAGAAACAAAGGAAGAAGTCAAATGCAGGAGATAAATCCCTAAAGGGCTTATCTTCCTTTAGAAAAGGGGGAGGCGGGCCCCAGCTCAAGTGGCTGCCTTCCCTCAGAGAACTCAGATCCTAGGGCCTGGGGTTAAAAAAAAACCCAAAAAACCAGAAACAGTTTAAGCTTGGCTTCTGATACCCTCAGGCCCTGGGCAGGACAGAGTTCAGGGAGAATTAAAGGCCCTGCGCCTC
Organism: Choloepus didactylus; assembly: GCF_015220235.1. Lineage (NCBI taxonomy): Eukaryota > Metazoa > Chordata > Mammalia > Pilosa > Megalonychidae > Choloepus > Choloepus didactylus. Next base: position 117,697,981 of record NC_051308.1, read on the forward strand.
TTTATGCCAATGGGGAGCTACGGGCTGACAGGTGCTGCCTGCTGACCTGGATAGGAAAAACACAAGGTCTAGAGACCTCACAGGAAAGTCTGACAACTTTATGGATCTTTTCCTCTGGGAAACTTGATACTGAGTACACCCTCTTCCTGAGACCTGGGCCCATCTGGTCTGGGAAAATCTGATTGGAGTAATCAAGGAAACTAGATGACTAGACAACAAAAAATAACAATTCACACTAGAAAAAATGAAGATATGGCTCAAAGGATCAAACTTATACTTGAAATGAGATACAGGAGTTGAAATAGCTAATTAAAGGTCTCAAACAAATACGCTAAATCAATTAAAAATCAAATCAACGAGTTGAGGGAAGATATGGCAAAAGATGAAGGACATGAAGAAGACATTGGGAGAACATAAGGAAGAACTCGAAAGTTTGAAGAAAACAATTGGCAGACCATGGCAGGTGATCTCACTGCCCTGCCCCCTATGTGGGACCTGACTCCCAGGGGTGTAAATCTCCCTGGCAACGCAGGATATGACTCCTGGGGATGAATCAGGACCTGGCATCGTGGGATTGAGAACATCTTCTTGACCAAAAGGGGGATGCAAAATGAGATGAAATAAAGCTTCAGTGGCTGAGAGATTTCAAATGGCATCAAGAGGTCACTCTGGTGGACATTCTTAGCACTATATAGATAATCCTTTTTTAGGTTTTATTGTATTGGAATAGCTAGAAGTAAATACCTGAAACTACCAAACTCCAACCCAGTAGCCTTGACTCCTGAAGACAACTGTATAACAATGTAGATTACAAGGGATGACAGTGTGATTGTGAAAACCTTGTGGATCGCACTCCCTTTATCCAGTGTATGGATGGATGAGTAAATAAATGGGGCCAAAAACTAAATGAAAAATAGGGTGGAATGGGGGAGATTATTTGGGTGTTCTTTTTTATTTTTATTTTTTATTCTTATTCTGATTCTTTCTGGTATAAGGAAAATGTTCAAATATAGATTGGGGTGATGAGTGCACAACTATATGATGGTACTGTGAACAGTTGATTGTTCACCATGTATGATTGTATGGTATGTGAATATATCTCAATAAAACTGAATTTAAAATAAAAAAAGACGGCATAACTTAAGGGAATGAAAGTCACAATAAAAGAGATGAAAAGCACAATGGAGACATACAAGAATAGATTTGAAGAGGCAGAAGAAAGGATTCAGGGACTAGAGGACAGGACATCTGAAATCCTACACACAAAAAAAAACAGGGAAAAGAATGGGAAAATATGAGGAGAGTCTCAGGGAATTGAATGACAATATGAAGCACACAAATATATGTGTCATGGGTGTCCCAGAAGAAAAGGGAAAAGGGGCAGAAACAATAATGGAGGAAATAATCACTGAAAATTTCCCATGTCTTATGAAAGACATAAAATTACAGATCCAAGAAGTGCAGCATACCCCAAACAGAATAGATCTGAATAGATCTACTCCATGACTCTTAATAGTCAGATTATCAGATATCAAAGGCAAGGAGAATTCTGAAAGCATCAAGAGAAAAGTGGTCCATCACATACAAAGGAAGCTCGATAAGACTATGTGCAGATTTCTCAGTAGAAACCATGGAGGCAAAAAGGCAGTGGCATGATATATGTAAGATACTGAAAGAGAAAAACTGCCAACCAAGAATTCTATATCTGGCAAAATTGTCCTTCAAAAATGAGGGAGAGTTTAAAATACTTTCAGACAGAAGGACACTGAGAGAGTTTATGAAAAAGAAACCAGCTCTACCATATGTGCAGATAGGAGAAGACAGGAGAGACAAGTTTGGAGAAGAGAGTAGAGATGAAGACCATCAGTGAAGAGAAAAAAGAGAGAGAAAGGGAAAATAAAATAAAATATGATATATAAATTCCAAAGTCAAAATGGTAGACAGTAGACATTGTGTTGAGTGAAATTAGCCAGAAACAAAAGGACAGATACTCTATGGACTCACTAATATGAACTAACATTGATGAGTGAAATTTGAGAGTTAAAGTTGAGAACACGTTATCAGGAGATAGAAAGAGGTTAGAAATTGGGCATTTGATGCCGAAAGAGTACATAAGCATGAATAGGATTGATTGTATAGATCCAGAAATGGATAGCATAATACTCTGTGATGATAGCACAATATTGTAAGTACTCTGAACAAAGATGGGTGTGAGTACGGTTGAAAGAGGAAGGCTAGGGGCATGTATGACACCAGAAGGAAAGATAGAAGATAAAGACTGGGATTGTATAACTTACTGAAACTTACAGTGGTCAATGATGGTGATCAAGTGTACCAGTATAAGAATGTTTTTAAAAGAGGGAGAACAAATGAATTTCAACATTGCAAGGTGTTGAAAATTGGATGGTACAAAGGAAAAAATACAATCAATGCAAACTAGAGTATCTAGTTGATGGTAACATTGTAAGATGCTTCCATTAACTGTCAAAGACAATAAACTAAAGCTAAATGTCTGTAAGAGGGGGTTATAAGGGAGTGATTTGGGATTCTTGGTGGTGGTGGTGGTGTCAGACCTTTTCATTGTGTTTTATTTTATTTTAATTTTTCTTCTATTTTTTATATTTTTACTCCTCATTTTTTCTCCTTTTATTTTTTGCGGAAGAAATGGAAATGCCCTCATGTGGGTTGTGGAGGTAAATGCATAACTATGTGACTGTACTGAGAATCACTGTTTACTTAGAATGGATTGTATGGTGTGTGCATAAAACTGTTTAAAAAATAAACAGGATTAGAAAAGCTGGAGAGAATGTGGAGAGAGGGATGTACCTATTCACTGTTGGTAGAGAAATAGAATGATGCAGCCCATCTGGAGGGCACTGTGGTGGTTCCACAGGAAGCTAACAATGGGGTCGCCATATGGTCCTGCAACCCCGTTACTGGATATATACTTGGAAGAACTGAGAGCAGGGACATGAATGGCCATTGCACACTAGTGTTTATGGCAGCAGTATTCATGATTTGCAACAAATTGAGGTGACCTAATGCAAGTGTACATCGACCGATAAATGGAATGGTGAACTGTGGTGTATTCATTCAATGGTATATTGAGCAGCGGCAAGAAGAAATGAAGTTGGAGGTATGCAGCTAGGTGAGTAGACCTTGAGGACAGTATGTTGAGTGAAATAAGCCAGAATTGAAAAGATAAACATTATAACGCCTCACTAATATGGACTAACTATAATGTGCAAACTCTGAGAATTGAATCTGAGAGGATAGGTTATCAGGGGAAGGCTTATGGTAAAGGTTCCTAGATTGTAGGCTCTTACAGCAATCACATCTATTCATGAGTTGTAATGGTTATTTCTGAATTCTGAGATGATGAGCTGTTTGTGTATACCCTGGTCAGTCCCTGGAACTTCGGGTATCTGTGTGACACCTGAGACTCAGAGCCAGAGTCCAGCAGCTATGAATGTCAGCATTACTCCATACAGCAAATGTTAAAAGAAGCTGAAAAAGAGGTCCTACTTTAATTAGAGATGACTTGGTTAAGACTAAGGTAAACCAGACTAAACGGAAAAGGATGACATTGTGTTTTAAAATTTCAACTTCTATGTGACACCAAAGGAAGAGATGTTCATTTGTTGGAAAATCTATATTTTCTGTAGTATGCTATATAATTTAACTTGTATGGTGAGTTTATTCGAACACCATAATTGCATGGAATCTTGAATAGGGTGAGAGATCTGGTTAGTTTGTACAGGTTAGTGTGAAGCCCTGATATATCCCAGAGTAATTTGGACAGTGAATAAAAATGTATTTGCAGTCCGCTTCTGCCGGGGAGGAGTTGAGGCCACAGTCATGAGTCTCTTCAAGTTCATCGGAGGTGGCAAGATGGCAGCATAGAGAGGAGTGGAAGTTAGTTAGTCCCCCTGGAACAACTAGTAAACAACCAGGAACAACTATAAATAATCGGGAATAACTGCTGGGGGACAACCGTGACTGTCCACACATCGTATACCAAACTGAATTGGGAGGAATACCTGAGATGGCAGCATAAAATCTGTACTGCGCTGGGAGCCCCCTCCCCACATGGCAGGCTGAATGGCAAAACCTCATGGTGCTAGAGAGCAGCACTCTCCGAGCAAGTGAATGTAGCTCAGCTGAGCTCCATCTCGGTTTTAATTAACAAATGTGGACTGCTGAATACAAGCTACAAACCCCCAACAAGCAGACAGAGGCTTTTAGTGATGACTCACCTTAAAAAACCAGAAGGCTCCTCTGTTCCTGGAGGGGGAGTCCAGAAGACCAGGTGTAACCTCTGGCTGATGAGTGAAATTGGGGGCCTGTGGACTGGCTCTAAAAGGGGATTTTCTGTCCCTTTTTCTCTCTTTCAGCCTGAGGGGCTTATTGGAGAAAACCTCAGCCATTTGCAGTTCTTATTGCTCTGATCGAGACAAGGGTGGAGATAGCAGAGTCAGAGAGACAAAGAACCTATTTGAATGCTGATGTTAACTCCCTAGGGGGTGTATCTTCCCTAAGAGGAAGGATGTGCTCCCCAGCTCTACTTCTGGCCTTCCACTCAGAACGAGACCCCAGAGCCTGGGTGAAGACAGCCAAAACAGAAACTAAGGGAGCCACACGTCCTTACGCAAGTCTGGAGCGGCAGGCTGACAGGCGCCACCTTCTGGGCAGGTTAGGAAAAGCACAGTGGCTAGAGGCCTCATGGGAGCGTCAGTCTTCTAAGACACACCCTCAGGAAAACCTGATACTGAATATTGCTCCCTTCTGAGACCTGAGCCCATTCTGCTCTGGGAAAACCTGATTGGAGTAACCAACGAAACCAGATGTCTAGACAACAGGAAACTACAACCTACACTAAGAAGAACAAAGTTGTGGCCCAGTCAAAGGAACAGACTTACACTTCAGCTGAGTTACAGGCATTGAAACAACTAATGCTAAATCAATTCAACAAGTTTAGGGAAGATATGGCAAAAGAGATGAAGGGTATAATGAAAACAGTGGGTGAACGTAACATAGAAATCGAAAGTTTGAAAAAGCAGCAGGCGGAATCTATGGAAATGAATGGCACAACACAAGAAATAAAAGACACAATGGAGACATGCAACAGCAGATCTCAAGATGCAGAAGAAAACACTCAGTAATTGGAGAACAAGACACCTGAAGTCCTACTCACAAAGAACAGATAGGGAAAACTTCTCAGGGAATTGAATGAAAACATGAAACTCGTGAATGTACATGTCATGGGTGTCACAGAAGAATAAGAGAAGGGAGAAGGGGTGGAAGCAATAATAGAGGAAATAATCAGTGAAAATTTCCCATATCTTATGAAAGACATAAAATTACAGATCCAAGAAGTGCAGTGTACCCCCCAAAAAATAGTCTGAATAGGCCTACGCCAAGACACTTAATAATCAGATTATCAGACGTTAAAGGTAAAGAGAGAATTCTGAAAGCAGCAAGAGAAAAGTGATCCATTGTATACAGAGGAAGGTTGATAAGTCTATGTGTGGATTTCTCAGCGAAACCATGGAGGCAAGAAGGAAGTGGGTGATATATTTAAGATACTGAAAGAGAAAAACTGCCAACAAAGAATCCTATATCTGGCAAAACTGTCCTTCAAATATGAGGGAGAGTTTAAAATATTCTCTGGCAAACAGACAAGGAGAGAGTTTGTGAACAAGATACCTGCTCTATAGGAAACACTAAATGGAGCACTACAGACAGATAGGAAAAGACAGGAGTGAGAGGTTTGAAACACAGTTTGGGTGATGGTAGCACAGCAATGTAAGTACACTGAACAAAGATGACTGTGAGTGTGGTTAAAAGAGGAAGGTTAGGAGCATGTGGGACACCAGAAGGAAAGAGGAAAGATAAAGACTGGGACTGTATAACTCAGTGAGACCTAGAGTGCTCAATGATTGTGATAAAATGTACAAATTTGTTTTTACATGAGGGAGAACAAATGAATGTCAACCCTGCAAGGTGTTAAAAATTGGGTGGTATTGGGGGAAAAATACAATCAACGCAAACTAGAGACTATAGTTAACAGAAGCATTGTATTATGCTTCATTTAATGTAACAAAGGCAATATACCAAAGCTAAATGCATATAAGAGGGGGACATAAGGGAAGGAAATGGGACTCCTGGTGTTGATGATGTTGTCTGACTCTTTATTCTACTTTAGTTTAATTCTGTCTTTCCTTTTGTTGCTTCCTAGCTGCCCTCTTTCTTGTTTTCTTTTGTCTCTTTACCTACTTTGACTCTTCCTCCTTCTTTGTGGAAGAAATGGAGATGTCCTTATATAGTGGTGAGGGTGGTGAATACATAAATACATGACTATACAAGGAACCATTGGTTGTTTACTTAGGATGCAATGTATGGTGTGTGAACAAAACTGTCTGAATAAAAACATGGGTTGATGAAGAAACCTTGAGGGCACTATATTAAGTGAAATAAGTCAGACACTTAAGGACGAGTATTGCAGAGTCTCATTGATATGAACTAATTATAATATGTAAACTTATAGACATGAAATGTAAGTTACCAGGATATAGAATGAGGCTAAAGAATGGGGAGCGGTTGCCTATTATGAGCAGAATGTTCACCTAGTTGAACTTAAGTGTTTGGAAATGGACAGAAGTGACAGGAGCACGTTGTGAGAATAACTTAACAGTGTTGAATGGTGTGTGAATGTGGTAGAAAGGGGAAGCTCAGAGTCACATATGTCACAATAAGGAAAGTTGGAGGTTAAAAGATGGGAATGTATAAAGCAGTGAATCTTGCAGTGGGCAATGTCCATGATTAACTGTACAAATATTAGAAATTTCTTTCGTGAACTAGAACAAATGTATGACACTGTAACCAAAAGTCAAAAATAGAGGGGCGTATAGCAAAAAAAAACAAAACAAAACAAAACAAAACTTATTGCAAACTGCATACTACAGGTAGTAGTATTTTAAGATTCTTTCATCAACAGTAACAAATGTACTATCCAATACTATGAGTTAGTGATGGAGTGGGGGAGGTGGTTAGGGATATGGGAGGATTTCAGTTTTCTTTTTTTGTCTTTATTTCTTTTCTGGAGTAATAAAAATGTTCTGAAAGTTGAAAAAAAATTGTGATGGATGAACAACTGTATGATGGTACCGTGGGCAATTGATTGTACACTATGGATCTTTGGATAATTGTGCAGTATGTGAACAATCTCAATAAAATTAAATTTAAAAAATGCATTTGCAAAGCCCCCTTGAGGGACTGGGGAAAAATTGTTCATTAAACTTCCACACCTGGGGAATTCCTGATGCTCTCGTAAGCACTGGGGACTTCCATTGTAGTAGGCCATGTCCTCGATCTTGGGGCTTGCCCTTATGAAGCTTGTTACTGCAAAAGAGAGACTAAGCCTACTTGTAATTGTGCCTGTCACCCCCAGAGAACCTCTTTCATTGCTCAGACAGAGTACTTTGAGCAATTAATCAAAAAACTAAAGACAAACAATGAGAGCATGGCACAGGATATAAAGGACATGAAGAAGACCCTAGAAGAGCATAAAGAAGAAATTGCAAGAGTAAATAAAATAATAGATGATTTTATGGAAATAAAAGAAACTGTTGACCAAATTAAAAAGATTCTGGATACTCATAGTACAAGACTAGAGGAAGCTGAACAACGAATCAGTGACCTTGAGGATAACAGAATGGAAAATGAAAGAACAAAAGAAAGAATGGGGACAAATACTGAAAAAATTGAAATGGGCCTCAGGGATATGACAGATAAAATAAAATGTCCAAATATAAGACTCATCAGTGTTCCAGAAGGGGAAGGGAAGGATAAAGGTCTAGAAAGAGTATTCAAAGAAATTGTTGGGGAAAACTTCCCAAACCTTCTACACACCATAAGTACACAAATCATAAATGCCCAGCAAACTCCAAATAGAATAAATCCAAATAAACCCACTCCAAGACATATTCCGATCAGATTGTCAAATATTGAAGAGAAGGAGCAAATCTGAAAGCAGTGAGAGAAAAGTAATTCACCACTTACAAAGAAAACAGCATAAGTGTAAGTAGTGACTGGGGAGAACCTAAGATGGCGGCTACTTGAGACACCTCCATGAAAAATACTAGATAAATGCCAGAAAGTGAACCAGAACACCAGTTCCAGCGATACACCAGCTGGACAAGGTCTGCTAAATCCACAGAGACCATGCACTTGGTAAAACCGGGAGTCTACGTTCTGAAATGAACGAGTGAGCTTGTTGAATGTCCAGCGGCCACGCTGTGGTATGGGGAAACCATGGGTTGGCGTTTGGAGGCGGACTAGTTCTTTTTTAAAACAACCCAAAAGTGGCTGCAGATATAGCAGCAAGAACCACACAGTGAAGCGCAGCAGGAATGGGATATGCAAACACCTCAGTATCTGGCATGGAAGATAGCCTTTCGTGCACCCGCTGCTAATTATCTCGGAGCAAGGAAGGTAGAGGTTCGCCAAAAGGGGAAAAAAACCACGTCCCTTGCGGCCATCTTCATGGTGGGCTGCGAATGCTCCTGCCTGGCGCAGGCGCCACAGCCCAGAGCCACTCCAAAAAACACAGTGTGACAGAAAGTGTTTCCAGCAATACGACCAGACGCCACAATATTGGGCACGGACAGTAGCCTTTTGTGCACCCACAGGTAATTGTCCCAGAGATGGGAAGGTGGAGCTGTGTGAAAAGGGGGAAATTAACATGCCCCATTCAGCCATCCTTACAGCAGGCTGGGAATGCCCCTGTATGGCCCGGCGGCCTAGGGCTTCCCTTGAGGGACAGTGTGCACTTGTAACATAGAATAGCCTTCACTCAGCAGAGGCCCTAGAAGGGCACGGCTGGGAAGGGGTACCCACTTGGAAATCTCAGTGGAAAGGGAATATGCTTCGAATTGCTAAAAACACTCTAAAAAAGGAAAACGAACTGGGAGGACTTACACTCCATGACTTTGAAGCTTATTATATTGCCACAGTAGTCAAAACAGCATGGTACTGGCACAAAGACAGACGTATTGATCAATGGAATCGAATTGAGAATTTGGAGATAGACCCCTGATCTATGGCCGACTAATCTTTGATAAGGTCCCCAAAGCCAGTGAACTGGGTGGGACATAACAATCTTTTCAAGAAATGGGGCTGGGAGAGTTGGGTATCCATATCCAAAAGAATGAAAGAGGACCCCTACCTCACACCGTACAAAAAATTAACTCAAAGTGGATCAAAGACCTCAACATAAAAGACAGTATCAAAACTCCTAGAAGATAGTGTAGAGAAACATCTTCAGGACCTTGTATTAGGCAGCCACTTCCTAGACCTTACACCCAAAGCACAAGCAACAAAAGAAAAAATAGATAAATGGGAACTCCTCAAGCTTAAAACTTCCTGTATCTCAAAGGAATTTGTCAAAAAGGTGAAGAGGCAGCCAATTCAATGGAAAAAAAATTTTGGAAACCATGTATCTGACAAAAGACTGATAGCTTGCATATATAAAGAAATCCTACAACTCAATGACATTAGTACAGATAGCCCAATTATAAAATGGGCAAAAGATGTGAAAAGATAGTTCTCTGAAGAGGAAATACAAATGGCCAAAAAACACATGAAAAAATGTTCAGCTTCACTAGCTATTAGAGAGATGCAAATTAAGACCACAATGAGATACTATCTCACACCAATTAGAATGGCTGCCATTAAACAGGAAACTACGAATGCTGGAGAGGATGTGGAGAAATTGGAACTCTTATTCATTGTTGATGAGACTGTATAATGGTTCAACCATTCTGGAAGTCAGTCCCGCAGTTCCTTAGAAAACTATATTAGATATAGAGTTACCCTTTGATCCAGAATTGCATTTCTTGGTATATACCCGGAAGATCTGAAAGCAGTGTTGCGAGCAGATATCTGCACACCAGTGTTCATAGCAGCATTATTCACTGTTGCCAAGAAATGGAAACAACCCAAATGTCCTTCAGCAGATGAGTGGATGAATAAAATGTGGTTTATACACACGATGGAATACTATGCGGCAGTAAGAAGGAACCATGTCGTGAAACATATGACAACATGGATGAATCCTGAAGACATTATGCTGAGCAAAATTAGCCAGGCACAAAAAGAGAAATATTACATGCTACCACTAATGTGAACCTTGAAAAATTTAAAATAAATGGTTTATAATGTGGAATGTAGGGGATCTAGCGATAGAGAGCAATTAATGAAGAGGGATTGATAGCCCAATAAGAACAGATAAGCTAAATTTAACATCTGAGAATGTCCAGGAATGACTATGGTTTGTTAATTTCTGGTGGGTATGGTAGGAACAAAGTCACAGAAATATTGCTATATTAGGTTATTTTCTTGGGGGTAGAGGAGGAACATGTTGGAAGTAAAGTTATTTTAGGTTAGTTGTCTTTTTCGTACTCCCTTGTTATGGTTTGTTTTAAATGTTTTTTTATTGTATGCTTAAAAAATTTTTTTTATATAGTTAATAGTTAATTTTTTAAAAAAGAGTTGATTAAAAAAAAGAATGAAAAAAATATGCAGCGCCCCTCTGAAGAGCTGGTGGAGAATGCAGGGCTGTTCGGCTTCCCTACTTCGATGGTTGCTGATGTGCTCACGGACATAAGGGACTGGTGGTTTGATGGGCTGAGCCCTCTACCACGGGACTTGGCCTCAGGAAGACTTGCTGCAAAGGAGAGGCTAGGCCTGCCTGTAATTGTGCCTAAGAGCCTCCTCCTGAATGCCTCTTTGTTTCTCAGATGTGGCCCTCTCTCTCTAGCTAAGCCAGCTTGGCAGGTGAAATCACTGCCCTCCCCGCTACGTGGGATCTGACACCTGGGGTGTAAATCTCTCTGGCAACATGAAATATGACTCCCGGGGAGGAATCTAGACCCAGCATCGTGGGATGGAGAACATCTTCTTGACCAAAAGAGGGATGTGAAAGGAAATGAAATAAGCTTCAGTGGCAGGGAGATTCCAAAAGGAGGCTGAGAGGTCACTCTGGTGGGCACTCTTACCCACAATATAGGCAACCCTTTTTAGGTTCTAATAAATTGGGATAGCTAGCAGTAAATACTTGAAACTATCAGACTACAACCCAGAACCCTTGAATCTTGAAGACAATTGTATAAAAATGTAGCTTATAAGGGATGACAATGTGATTGGGAAAGCCAGGTGGACCACACTCCCCTTTGTCCACTGTATGGATGGATGAGTAGAAAAACGGGGGCAAAAAAAAAAAAGCACCCAGTGTTCTTTTTTACTTTAATTGTTCTTTTTCACTTTCATTTTTATTCTTTTTATTTTTGTGTGTGTGGTAATGAAAATGTTCAAAAATTAATTTTGGTGATGAACGCACAATTATATAATGGTGCTGTGAACAACTGAATGTACGCTTTGTATGACTGCATGGTATGTGAATATATCTCAAAAAATTGAATTAAAATAAAAACAAGTGGTTAGAGAGCAAATTTCAAAGAATGTTATGAGTTACATTACCATAGTTTCAGTTATTTCCTTATTGTGAATGTAACATATATGCAAAAAGGTAATATCTTTCAAAGTATAATTTAACAAGTAGTTACATAGGAAATTTCCAAAAATGTTGATTACCATACCATAGTTTCAGTTATTTACTTATGTGGAATATAACATATATATAAAATGGTGATAACTTTCAAATTACAATTTAACAAGTAGCTATAGAACAAATTTCAAAGGATGCTATAGGTTACAGTTCCACCATTTCAATTCTTTCCTTAGAGATATTCTAATACCCTAGCAACTAAGAAGAAGAAAATTATATAGAGATTCGATATTCATAATCCTTTTGTTAAATTCCGTCTTGTCTGTTGCTACCCCTTCCTCTAGTTAAATCACTTTCTCGGTCTTCAGGGTTGTCTAAGTAGTGACCACCCTAACTTATTCATGTTGAAAAGGCGTGTCAACATTATAAAAAGGGAAAACGGGACAACATCTTGTTGATGTTCTTGAAGAGGCTATTGCCTCTGGGTTTTGGGACTTAACTGGCATAGAAGTTCTCTGGAAGATTTAAGTTTCTGAAGAATAAACTTAGTGAGTGAAATTTTTATAGTGTCTCAGTTAGGGATCCAGGTATGCATTAAGGTTTTCGGGACTATTGTTGACTTGGGCTTATCATACTGTGGCCATTTGGTATATCTGGCTGAAGCTTGCATAGGAATAACCTCCAGGGCAGCCTTTTGACTTTATTTGAATTTTCTTAGCCACCGACACCTTCTTTTGTTTCCTTTCTTTTCCCCCTTTTGTCAAAAAGGTATTCTCAACCCCTTGATGCCAGAGTCAGGCTCATTCCTGGAATCCGTGTCCCATGTCACCAGGGAGACTCATTCATCTGAGGGGTCCTGTCCCATGTCAGGGGGAGGGTGATGAATTTATTTGTAGAGTTAGGCTTAGAGAGAGAAAGTCCGCATTTGAGCATCTTTGAGGTCCTCTGGAGGTGACTGCTAGGCATAATTGTAGGTGAGCTTAGCCTATCTTACACAACCATAAGTTTCTCAAGAGCAAGCCTCAAGATTGAGGACTTGACTTACAAAGTATTGGGTTCCTTAGTTCACATAGCATATGTTATGTCCATGATAATCCATCTGTATCTCGTATTATCACTTAGTTTTACAATCGTCATCACTATCTATTTTAAACAATTCTCATGGCACAAAACACCTCGTAACTCTTTTCAGCCCTTAATTATTTGTCCCTAGTATTTGTGTGGTACTAGTAAGGTATTTCTATTGGTGATAGTCCCTAGTATGCAATAGGTAGATTTTTACCATATACCATTCTGTTGTCAACTCTTTGTACCAGTGTCACCTTAGAAGTATATCATGCAAGCACCTATCTATATTTGTAGTGCTGATCTGTGGGATAGATGCCTTTAAACAACCTCTTTGAATCCTATTTGCCTTCAATAGAGCTCTGATACTTAAAATCTCATTAATAAATAATCATCACCCCTATGCATTCCCATACCTTTGAATTCACTATCATTAACATAATCTAAGCATATTAAATTATCATTCCCCCTCACTAGCTTCTATCACCAGGTCCCCGGTATTCTACGTTATAAGACATTGATTTTACATTGTTCAAGGAGTTCATAGAAGTGGTAGCATACGATATCTCTCCTTTTGTGTCTGACGTATTTCACTCACCATTATATCTTCAAGGTTTATCTATGTTGCCATATGTTTCAGGACCTTGTTCATTCTTACTACTGCATAGTATTCCATCATATGTATATACCACATTTTGTTTATCCACTAGTCTGTTGAAGGACACTTGGATTGTTTCCATCTCTTAGCAATTGTGAACAGTGCTGCTATGAACATTGGTGTACAAGTGTCTGTTCATGTCATTGCTTTCAGATCTTCTGGGTATATACTGAGAAGTGGAATTGCCAGATCATAGGGTACTTCAGTATCTGTTTTAATAAGAAACTGCCAAACTCTCTTCCACGGTGGCTGTACCATTATACATTCCCACCAGCAGTTAATAAGAGTTCCAATTTCTCCACATCCTCTGCAGCATTTCTTACTTGCTGTTTAATGGAAGCTGTTCTTATTGGTGTGAGGTGGTATGTCATTGTGGTTTTGATTTGTTTTCCTAATACCTAGTGAAGATGAACATTTTTTTCATGTGTTTTTTTAGCCATTTGTATTTCCTCTTTGGAAAAATGCCTTTTCTTGTCTTTTGCCCATTTTATAATTGGGCTGTCTGTGCTATTGTTGTTAACTTGTAGGATTTCTTCATATATGCAGGATATCAATCTCCCATTGAGTTGGCTGCCTCTTCACCTTTTTTACAAAGTTTTTTGAGGCGCAGAAGCTTTTGCTTTTGAGGAGTTCCCATTTATCTGTTTTTTCTTTTGTTGCTTGTGCTTTGGGTGTAAGGCCTAAGAAGCTACCTCCTACTACTAGGTCCTGAAGATGTTTCCGTATAATATCTTCTAAGAGTTTTATTGTGCTGTCTCTTATATTAAGGTCTCTGATCCACTTTGAGTTAATTTTTTTATAGGATGTAAGATAAGGGTCCTTTTTCATTCTTTTTGTTATGGATATCCAGTTCTCCATTTGTTGAAGAGACTGTTTTGTCCCAGTTCTGTGGATTTGGGGGCCTTACCAGAAATCATTCGACCATGGATCTGAAAGTCTATTTGCGAACTCTCAATTCAATTCCATTGATCAATATGTCTATCTTTGTGCCAATACCATGCTGTTTTGACCATTGTGGCTTCATGGTAGGCTTCAAAGTCTGGAAGTGTAAGTCCTCCCACTTCCTTCTTTTTTAGGCAATTCGAGGCCCCTTTCCCTTCCAAATAAATTTGATAACTAGCTTTTCCAAGTCTGGAAAGTAGGTTGTTGGAATTTTTATCAGAATTGCATTGAATCTGTAGATCAATTTGGGTAGAATTTACATCTTAATGACATTTAGCCTTCTTATCCATGAGTATGGAATATCTTTCTACCTATTTAGGTCCATTTGGTTTCTTTTAGTAATGTTTTGTAATTTTCTATGTAGAGGTCTTTTATATCTTTGGTTAAATTTATCCATATGTACTTGATTTTTTTAGTTGCTATTGTGAATGGAGTTTTTTTTTTTTAATCTCTTCAGTTAGGTCATTGCTAGTGTATACGAACATTACTGACTTGCGTGCATTAATCTTATATGCTACCAATCTGCTGAATTTGTTTATTAGCTCAAATAGCTTTGTTGTCCATTTCTCAGGATTTTCCAAATATAATATATCATCTGCCAATAATGACAGTTTTGCTTCTTCCATTCCAATTTGGATTCCTTTTATTTCTTTGTCTTGGCAAATTGCTCTGGCTAGAACTTCAATACAATGTTGAATAACAGAGGTGACAGTGGCATCCTTGTCTCATTCCTGATCTTAGGGGGAAGGCTTTCATCCTCTCACTGTTGAGTCCTATGCTGGCTGTCGGTTTTTCATATTTGGCCTTTATAATATATTGAGGAAGTTTCCTTCAATTCCTACCCTTTGAAGTGTTTTTATCAAAAAAGGATGTGGAATTTTGTCAAAGGCTTTTTCAGTGTCTGTTGAGATGATAATTTGATTTTTCCCTTTTGATTTGTTAATGTGTTATATTACATTAATTGATTTTTTTATGTTGAACCACCCTTGCACGCCAGGAATGAACCCTAGTTGGATGTGGTGTATAATTCTTTTAATATGCCTTTGGTTGTGCTGGAAGTGCTAGCCAGGGCAATCTGGCAAGACAAAGAAATAAAAGGCATCCAAATTGGAAAAGAAGTAAAACTGTCATTGTTTGCAGATGATATGATCTTATATCTAGAAAACCCTGAGAAATCGACGATACAGCTACTAGAGCTAATAAATTTAGCAAAGTAGCGGGATACAAGATTAATGTACATAAGTCAGTAATGTTTCTGTATGCTAGAAATGAACAAACTGAAGAGACACTCAAGAAAAAGATAACGTTTTCAATAGCAACTAAAAAAATCAAGTACCTAGGAATAAACTTAACCAAAGATGTAAAAGACCTATACAAAGAAAACTACGTAACTCTACTAAAAGAAATAGAAGGGGACCTTAAGAGATGGAAAAATATTCCATGTTCATGGATAGGAAGACTAAATGTCATTAAGATGTCAATTCTACCCAAACTCATCTACAGATTCAATGCAATCCCAATCAAAATTGCAACAACCTACTTTGCAGACTTGGAAAAGCTAGTTATCAAATTTATTTGGAAAGGGAAGATGCCTCGAATTGCTAAAGACACTCTAAAAAAGAAAAACGAAGTGGGAGGACTTACACTCCCTGACTTTGAAGCTTATTATAAAGCCACAGTTGCCAAAACAGCATGGTACTGGCACAAAGATAGACATATAGATCAATGGAATCGAATTGAGAATTCAGAGATAGACCCTCAGATCTATGGCCGACTGATCTTTGATAAGGCCCCCAAAGTCATTGAACTGAGTCATAATGGTCTTTTCAACAAATGGGGCTGGGAGAGTTGGATATCCATATCCAAAAGAATGAAAGAGGACCCCTACCTCACCCCCTACACAAAAATTAACTCAAAATGGACCAAAGATCTCAATATAAAAGAAAGTACCATAAAACTCCTTGAAGATAATGTAGGAAAACATCTTCAAGACCTTGTATTAGGCGGCCACTTCCTAGACTTTACACCCAAAGCACAAGCAACAAAAGAGAAAATAGATAAATGGGAACTCCTCAAGCTTAGAAGTTTCTGCACCTCAAAGGAATTTCTCAAAAAGGTAAAGAGGCAGCCAACTCAATGGGAAAAAATTTTTGGAAACCATGTATCTGACAAAAGACTGATATCTTGCATATATAAAGAAATCCTACAACTCAATGACAATAGTACAGACAGCCCAATTATAAAATGGGCAAAAGATATGAAAAGACAGTTCTCTGAAGAGGAAATACAAATGGCCAAGAAACACATGAAAAAATGTTCAGCTTCACTAGCTATTAGAGAGATGCAAATTAAGACCACAATGAGATACCATCTAACACCGATTAGAATGGCTGCCATTAAACAAACAGGAAACTACAAATGCTGGACGGGATGTGGAGAAATTGGAACTCTTATTCATTGTTGGTGGGACTGTGTACTGGTTCAGCCACTCTGGAAGTCAGTCTGGCAGTTCCTTAGAAAACTAGATATAGAGTTACCATTCGATCCAGCGATTGCACTTCTCGGTATATACCTGGAAGATCGGAAAGCAGTGACACGAACAGATATCTGCACGCCAATGTTCATAGCAGCATTATTCACAGTCGCCAAGAGATGGAAACAACCCAAATGTCCTTCAACAGATGAGTGGATAAATAAAATGTGGTATATACACACAATGGAATACTATGCGGCAGTAAGAAGGAACAGTCTCGTGAAACATATGACAACATAGATGAACCTTGAACACATAATGCTGAGCGAAATAAGCCAGGCACAAAAAGAGAAATATTATATGCTACCACTAATGTGAACTTTGAAAAATGTAAAACAAATGGTTTATAATGTAGAATGCAGGGGAACTAGCAATAGAGAGCAATTAAAGAAGGGGGAACAATAATCCAAGAAGAACAGATAAGCTATTTAACGTTCTGGGGATGCCCAGGAATGACTATGGTCTGTTAATTTCTGATGGATATAGTAAGAACAAGTTCACAGAAATGTTGCTATATTAGGTAACTTTCTTGGGGTAAAGTAGGAACATGTTGGAAGTTAAGCAGTTATCTTAGGTTAGTTGTCTTTTTCTTACTCCCTTGTTATGGTCTCTTTGAAATGTTCTTTTATTGTATGTTTGTTTTCTTTTTAACTTTTTTTTCATACAGTTGATTTAAAAAAGAAGGGAAAGTTAAAAAAAAAAAAGAAAAAAACAAGGAAAAAAAAAAGATGTAGTGCCCCCTTGAGGAGCCTGTGGAGAATGCAGGGGTATTCGCGTACCCCACCTCGATGGTTGCTAACATGACCACAGACATAGGGGACTGGTGGTTTGATGGGCTGAGCCCTCTACCATAGGTTTTACCCTTGGGAAGACGGTTGCTGCAAAGGAGAGGCTAGGCCTCCCTATGGTTGTGCCTAAGAGCCTCCTCCCGAATGCCTCTTTGTTGCTCAGATGTGGCCCTCTCTCTCTGGCTAAGCCAACTTGAAAGGTAAAATCACTGCCCTCCCCCCTACAAGGGATCAGACACCCAGGGTAGTCAATCTCCCTGGCAACGTGGAATATGACTCCCAGGGAGGAATGTAGAGCTGGCATTGTGGGACGGAGAACATCTTCTTGACCAAAAGGGGGATGTGAAAGGAAATGAAATAAGCTTCAGTAGCAGAGAGAATCCAAAAGGAGCCGAGAGGTCGCTCTGGTGGGCACTCTTACGCACACTTTAGACAACCCTTTTTAGGTTCTAAAGAATTGGGGTAGCTGGTGGTGGATACCTGAAACTATCAAACTACAACCCAGAACCCATGAATCTCGAAGACAATTGTATAAAAATGTAGCTTATGAGGGGTGACAATGGGATTGGGAAAGCCATAAGGACCACACTCCACTTTGTGTAGTTTATGGATGGATGAGTAGAAAAATAGGGGAAGGAAACAAACAGACAAAGGTACTCAGTGTTCTTTTTTACTTCAATTGCTCTTTTTCACTCTAATTATTATTCTTGTTATTTTTGTGTGTGTGCTAATGAAGGTGTCAGGGATTGATTTAGGTGATGAATGTACAACTATGTAATGGTACTGTGAACAATCGAAAGTACGATTTGTTTTGTATGACTGCGTGGTATGTGAATATATCTCAATAAAATGAAGATAAAAAAAATATGCCTTTGGATTCAATTTGCAAGTATTTTGTTTAGGATTTTTGCATCTGTATTCATTATGGAGCTTGCCCTATAGTTTTCCTTTTTTGTTGTATCTTTATCTCGTTTTGGTATCAGATTGGTATTAGCTTCATAAAATGAGTTAGATAGTGTTCCTTTTTCTTCAATTTTTTGAAAGACTTTGAGCAGGAATGGTGTCAATTCTTTTTGGAAAGTTTGGTAAAATTCCTCTGTGAAGCCATTTGGCCCTGGGCTTTTATTTGTTGGTAGGTTTTTGATGACTGGTTAGATCTCTTTGCTTGTGATTGGTTTGTTGAGATCTTCTGTTTCTTCTTTGGTTAGTCTAGATTGTACATTTGTACCCAGGAAAAATTTGTCCATTTCCTCTTAAATTGTCTAATTTGTTGGCATACAGTTCATAGTATTCTTTTACGATTTTTTTTTTTTTTTATTTCTTTGGGATTCATTGTGATTATCCCACTCTCCTTTCTGATTCTGTTTATTTGGGTCTTCTGTCTTTCACTTTGTCAATCTGGCTAAGGGACTGTCAATCTTGTTCTTCTCAAAGAAGCAACTTTTGGTTTTATTTATTCTCTCTATTGTTTTTTGTTGTTGTTTTTCTCCAGCTTATTTATTTCTGCTTTATCTTTGTTATCTCTTTACTTCTACTTGCTTTAGGGTTAGTTTGCTGATCATTCTCTAGCCTCTTCAGTTCAGTTAGGACTTTGGTTTTAGCTCTTTTTTGCTTTTGGATTCAAGCATTTAGAGCTATAAATTTCCCTCTCACCACCACCTTTGCTGCATCCCATTGATATGCATGTTCTTGTTTTCATTTGTCTCTAGATAGTTACTGATTTTCTTGCAATTTCTTCTTTGACCCACTGGTTGTTTAGGAATGTGTTGTTTAACTTCCATATATTTGTGAAAGATCTGGTTTTTTGGTGGTTATCAATTTCTAGTTGCATTCCATTATGGTCAGAGAATGTACTTTGAATAATTTCAATCTTTTTAAATTTGTTAAGGCTTGTTTTGTGCCCTGTCATATGATCTGTCCTAGAGAATGTTCCATGGGCACTAGAAAAGAATGTATATCCTGGTACTTTGGGATGTAATGATCTATATATGTAGAACATTCCATAGGCGCTAGAGAAGAATGTATATCCTCAACTTTGGGATGTAATGATCTGTATATGTCCGTTAAGTCTAATTCATTTATCTTATTATTTAGGTTCCCAATTTCTTTATGGTACTCTGTCTAGTTCTAGCTATAGAAGAGAGTGGTGTATTGAAGTCTCCCACTATTATTGTAGATGTGTCAGTTGTTCTCTTCAGTTTAGCCAATGTTAGTCACATGTATTTTGGAGCTCCTTGATGGGGTGCATAAATATTTATGATTGTTACTTCTTCTTTGTGAATTGTCTCTTTTATTATATATGGTATCCTTTTTTGTGTCTTATGACATCTTTGCATTTAAAGTGTATTTTGTCCAATATTAGTATACCTAACCTCTGCTTTCTTTTGGTTGCAACTGGCATGGAATATTTTTTTCCATCCTTTCACTTTCTGTCTCTTTGTGTTGCAGTATCTAAGCTGAGTCTCTTGTAAACAGCATATCAATATGCCATACTTTTTAATCCCTTCTACCATTCTGTATCTTTTAATTGGAGAGTTTAATCCATTCGCATTCAAAGTTAGTACTGTTCAAGGGGGTTCTTGAACCAGCCATCTTATTCTTGGGTTTTTAGTTGTCATATCTATTTTTTTCCCCTTCTCCCTTTTTTTCCTTTAAGTTACCCTTACCAACTATACCCTTCAATTCTGTGCCCTTTTCCAGATCTCTCTCTCTCTTTTCTTTTTTTATCAGCCTGTAGAGCTCCCTTTAGTATTTCTTGTAGGGCAGGTCTCTTGTTTACAAATTCTCTGAGCATTGGTTTGTCTGTGAAAATTTTAAACTCTTTAGTTTTGAAGGAGAGCTTTGCTGGATAAAGAATTCTTGGCTGGCAATTTTTCTCTTTCAGAATTTTAAATATATCATACCACTGCCTTCTCTTCTCCATGGTGCCCCGTGAGTAGTCAGTACTTAGTCTAATGTTGTTTCCCTAGTATGTGGTGAATTGCTTCTCTCTTGCTGTTTTCAGACATTTGTCCTTCTCCTAACCATTTGACAATCTGGTCACTATATGTCTCCAGGTTGGTTTATTTGGATTTATTCTATTTGGAGTTCATTGGGACCTTTGATTTGCGTATTTATGTGGTTTAGAATGGTTGGTAAGTTTTCCCCAACTATGTCTTGAAATACTCTTCCTAGACCTTTACCCTTCTCCTTCTGGGATACCAGTGATTATTATATTTGTTTGTTTCGTGTTGCCCGTCGTTTCTCTGAGATCCTTTTCAAATTTTTAGATTTTTTTCACCATTTGTTCTTCTGTGCATTCACCTTTGATTGCCTAGTCTTCTAGTTCACCTATTCTTTCTTCTGCCTCTTCAAATCTGCTTTTTTTTTCTCTAGTATATTTTTAATTTGATCCACAGTGTGTTTTATTTACTTAAGATCTGCTAAATTTTTTTTACTCTTTCAAATTCTTCTTTATGCTCTTTTAGAGTTTTCTTGATTTCCTTTATGTGTTTAGCCATCTCACTGAAATTGTCTTGGAGATTTTTTGTACTGCTTTAATTAATTGCTCCATATTTTGTCTTCTGGCTTTTTAATTTGTTCATTAGGCTTGTCTATATAGTCTAGATTCTTTAAGTGCTTTGTCATTTTCTGTTGGCTTTGGGGCATTTGCTTGTCTTGATAAGGTTATTTTGGGAAAGTCAGGATTATTTGAGCATTTATGTATAATTTGGGAGAGCTACAGCTTGCTATCCCAGCAGGTGGCGCTCTTAAGCCTGTTTTCCCCGAACTTTTCCTGTGCACTGGGCAGAGTCCAATCTGGGTGGGGTTCCAGTTAGTGCACCAATTCTCTGTGTGTACTCGGGAATGCCTGCCCTGTGACTGCTCTGTAGGCCCTGAGCAGTTCGGCAGGGAGTCATTCAAGGGCACCTTCTAGATCAAATGTGCCCTGCTCCCTGCCTACCATGCACCTGTGAGTTTCTGGGTTGTGGGAGGGGCTCCTGATGCATTAATGGTATGTCGCTCTCTCCTATCCCCACTTTCTTGCCTGTGCACTCCCCTGACTTCTGTTGGAGAGTAAATGCTGCTTCCCGGCTTCCCTCACAAGATCTCCCAGCTCTCTTGCTGTGGACAGTCACCTCTCCAGCTAACTACCAAGGTATGTGCACGGGAGTGGAGAGCCACTGCTCGCTCCCTTGCCTGGAGGTTGTCTTGCCACTGCTGGTCCCAGGAGGCAGACCTGGCCAATAAACTCACCCTGTTCCTCAAAGCACCATCTCTCCACATTTTTGTCCACGTCCCTTCCACGTACTGTGGGGGACCCTCTGGCTGGTCACACTCTGAAGCCGTGGTCCCAGTCTAAATTAGACTTAACGGACATACATAGATCATTACATCCCAAAGTTAGGATATACATTCTTCTCTAGTGCCCATGGAATGTTCTACATATATAGATCATTATATCCCAAAGTACCTGGCCGCTGTCTAGTTTCTTTCATGGAGGAGAAGCCTGTTCTGCCTCATCTACTCCACCATCTTCCCAGAAGTTCCAAGACTCTTTTTGATCTTAGTATTTGATTTCCCTTCTAGACTCTGGGTTGATCTTTTTTGTCTTCTGTAGGTTGCTAAAATTAATACATATACACTCCCACACATACAAATACACTTACATACACACACTTCAGCTACTTATTACTTTAGCAAGAAAACATTTAATGTTTTTTTAAATTTTATTTTATTTTGAAATAAATTCAAATTTATAGGAACAGTTGCAAAAACAATACAAACCCCATACACAGGACTTCAGCATACCCTGACCCCCCTCCCCTGATACCCCAATCCACCAACTTTAACATGCTGTCACACCGCTATTTCTTTCCCTCCCTCCCTTCCTATCTATCATCCATCATCTATTGCTCTGTCTTCTGAACATATGAGAGCTAGCTGCACGCATCCTTGAACAAATACTATAATTCACATATACAATTCCCATGAACCAGAACATTCTTTTATGCAATCCTATTAAACGCAGCTAAGATGTACAAGAGATTCAACATTGATACAAAGCTTACATTCTATATTTCCTTTTTTTTTTTTCTCCTTATGTCTCAACTGTGTCCCTTTGAGCCTCCTGTCCTCCATCCTCATATCCCATCCAGGTCATCCTTGGCATTCAATTGTCATCTATTTAGACTGTCTTTTTTTTTTTCTTCTTCTTCTTCTCAATTGTGGAAACATATATATAGCCTATGTGTTGCCATTCCACCCCCTCCCTAGCATTCCGTTACTGGGATTAGTCACATTTAGAATGTTGTAGTGCTATCTCTTTCCCACCATCCATTACTAGAAATTTCCCTTCGCCTCAAACAGCAACCTTATACTCATTTCTTAACTCCCCATTGCCCCTTCCCCCATTTCTCTTAACCCATACTCCACTTTTCATCTCTATGGTCATATTCTCTGATAATTTCTTTGTGTTTACTGTGGGGCTTAAAATTAACCTCTTAAATCCATAACAGTCTTGTTTTTCTTTGATACCAGCTATGCCGGTTGAATGTATTATGTCCCCCAAACACCATTATCTTGGATGCAATCTTGTGGGGCAGACATTTTAGTGCTGATTAGATTGGAATTCTTTGAATGTTTCCATGGAATGTGCCCCACCCAACTGTAGGTGATAACTGATTAGATATTTCCTTGGAGGCGTGGCCCCACCCATTCAGGGTGGGCCTTGATCAGTGGAGCTATATAAATGAGCTGACAGGCAGAGGGAACTCAGTGTGGCTGTGAGTGATGTTTTGAAGAGGAGCTGCAGCCAAGAGGGGGACACTTTGAAGAAAGCACAGGAGCTGCAGATGAGACAGTTTGAAGACGGCCATTGAAAGCAGACTCTTGCTCCAGAGAAGCTAAGAGAGGACAAATACCCCAAGTGCAACTAAGAGTGACATTTTTGAGGAACTGCAGCCTAGAGAGGAAAGTCCTGGGAGAAAGCCATTTTGAAACCAGAACTTGGGAGCAGACGCCAGCCACGTGCCTTCCTAGCTAACAGAGGTTTTCCGGACACCATGGACCATCCTCCAGTGAAGGTACCTGGTTGCTGATGTGTTACCTTGGACACTTTATGGCCTTAAGACTGTAACTCTGTAACCAAATAAACCCCCTTTTATAAAAGCCAACCCATCTCTGGTGTTTTGCATTCTGGCAGCATTAGCAAACTAGAACACCAACTTAACTTCAATAGGATACATAAATTATGTTCCTATACTCCTCCATTCCCCCACCTTTTTATAGTTCTTGTCAAAAATTACATATTTTGCATTGAGGTCAAAACCACTGATTTGTCATTAGAGTTTGTGTATTTTATATCATGTAGGAAGTAAATAGTGGAGTTACAATTCAAAAATTATTGACTTCTGTTTGTATTCCATTGTGGTCAGAGAATGTGCTTTGAATATATTCAATTTTTTTTTTTTTTTAATTTATTGAGGCTTGTTTTATGTCCTGGCATATGGTCCATTCTGGAGAAAGAGCCGTGATCACTAGAGAAAAATGAGTGTCCTGGTGATTTGGGATGTAAGGTTCTATATATGTCTGTTAAAATTCTCTATATCTCTTTCTCCTTTCTTTGTTTTTCTGTCGGTACGGCTCCCTTCAGTATCTGAAGTAGGGCAGGTCTTTTATTGGCAAACTCTCTCAGCATTTGTTTGTGAAAAATTTAAGCTCTCCCTCAAATTTGAAGGAGAGTTTTGCTGAATAAAATATTCTTGGTTGGAAATTTTTCTCTCTCAGAATTTTAAATATGTCATGCCACTGCCTTCTTGCCTCCATGGTGGCCGCTGAGTAGTCACAACTTAGTCTTATGTTGTTCCCTTTGTATGTGGTGAATTGCTTTTCTCTTGCTGCTTTCAGAATTTGCTCCTTCTCTTCAGTATTTGACAGTCTGATCAAAATATGTGTTGGAGTGGGTTTGTTTAGATTTATTCTATTTGGAGTTCGCTGGGCATCTATGCTTTGTGTATTATATTGTGTAGAAGGTTTGGGAAGTTTTCCTCAACAATTTCTTTGAATACTCTTTCTAGACCTTTACCCTTCTCTTCCCCTTCTGGGACACCAGTGAGTCTTAAGTTTGGATGTTTTATTTTATCAATTGTATCCCTGAGATCCATTTCGATTTTTTCAATTTTTTTCTCCATTCTTTCTTTTGTTCTTTCATTTTCTGTTCTGTGGACTTCTAGGGCACTGAGTCATTGCTCAACTTCCTCTAATCTTGTATTATGAGTATCCAGAATCTTTAATTTGGCCATCAGTTTCTTTTATTTCCATAAGATCTGTTTTTTTATTTACTCTTGAAATATCTTCTTTATGCTCTTCTAGGGTCTTCTTTATGTTCCTTATGTCCTGTGCCATGGTCTTCTTCATGTCCTTTATATCCTTTGCCATGTTTTCGTTCCTCGATTGTAGTTCTTTGATTCATTGTGCCAAGTACTGTGTCTCTTCTGATATTTTGATTTGGGTGTTTGGGATTGGGTTCTCCATATTGTCTGGTTTTATCATATGCATTAAGATTTTCTGTTGTTTTTGGCCTCTTGGCATTTGCTTTGCTTGATAGGGTTCTTTCAAGTTGTAAAAAAAAGTACCAATCTGATTTTTCAGAAATACAAGTTGATGGTGTACACTTTCTCTAACTAACCAGCAGATGGCTTCTGTGAGTCACCTATACCCCTCAAGTCAGTTCTCCTCAACTTTGTCCTTGTGGTGTGTGTGGAAATGATTCTTGTGGGGTTCAGTTGGTGAACTCAGTTTGGGTGTGTTGCTGGAGCCATCCACCCTGAATATGGGGCATGTGTCCGGGTGGCTAGGGAGGCAGGGCAGCTTTAATATTCAAATCCCCCAGGTGTTCCTGGAGATTCAAGGCCGCTGCAAGAGTCTAAGCCTTCGTTTTATTTCTGCCCCAGACCCTTTCTGTCGCTGACCCACAAACCACCGGCATTGACGTAGCATCCCTGGGTTTTCCAAGTGGGTCCCCCTTCTCAGCTGTGATCTTCCAGGACCTCTGCTGAGGGAAGGCTGTGCTATGTCACAAGTGCGCACCATCCCTCAAGGGAAGCCCTGGGCCGTCGGGCCGTGCAGGAGCGCTCTCAGCCTGATGCCAAGATGGCTCAACGGGGTGTGTCAACCCCCCCCCCCCCCCCCACCTCACACAGTTCTTCCTTCCCAGCTCTGGGACAACTGGCATGGCTCTGGGCTGTGGGCACGGCCCTGGGTAGGAGTGTCTCCAGCCCGCCGGGAGCCAAATGCAAGCAGTGGGGTTTCTTTCTGCTTCCAGTTCTCCCCTCTGCTCCCCTGGCCCTGGGGGAATCTGCAACGGGCTATTCTCCACACCAGACACTGAGAGGCCAGCTCAGCCCGCTGCTGCCGTGCTTCGCTGCGTGGTTCCCACCGTTGCAACTGCAGCCACTCCTGGGTTTTTCCCTTTTTTTTTTTTTTTTTTTTTTAAAAAAGAACCAGTCCGTCTCCAAACGCCAACCCCCAGCTTCCCCACACCACAGCGCGGCTGCGGGTCTTTCAGCCAGCTTACTCACTCGTTTCAGAATGCCGATTCCCAGTTTCACCAAGTGTACGGCCCCTGTGGTTCTAGCAGACCTTGTCCAGCTGGTGCATCGCTGAAACCCTAATTTTTTTTTAATTGAAAAGGCAATTTAACTTTATTGTAACCCTCTTGAGATAATAAAACAGGCATCAACATTAAAAGATGGAGCAAAACTTCTTCAAGCGTCTTAACATTATGTTCAGGCCCAGACTGAGTTCATGCAAAGCATGGGCTACTGCTGCCGTGAGACCGAAAAACATGCCAGGCACAGAAGTAGACATAGATTTCTTAGGACTCAGGAATAGGAGAAATTCTCCATGGCGGTGGTCTGGAGGGATGGCACTCTGCAAAGGGACAGGGAGGGTATAAGGGGCAATATGTGTATGATTTTAGAACAGTCCATAGTATGAGGACATCAGGCTTCTAGTATAATCATTAAAGAGGCTTAAGACCTGATGTTAAGACCTAAGATTAATGTTTAAAACTAAGGTACCATCAGTGCTGTTCTACGTCCGTGATTACATTCTTCTTCCTCTGGGGAGATTGTTTACTTTCTCAAACTTTGGTGAAAGCAGTCTTGTTACATGTTTGGGGTATCATTCCTGTTTAGGAAGGGGCCTGGGCCCTGTACCACTACACCTTATTTCACTTTCTCTTAGTATCTGCAACATGCATAGTGCACCCTCTGCCCCATCTACCCAGCTGTCAGATTCTTCTTTTTTCCTCTTCTGTCCGCTTCAGTTACTCATTTATTCATTTAGATTTTTATTGAGTCCCTCCTATGTGCCAGGCCCTATGAATAAAAGGCCAGAGACCCATAGTTCTTTTTTTTAACTTTTTGTTTTTTAGTACTTCAGTCTTACAGGACAGTTACAAAAATAGTACAAACTGCATACAGAGAACTCGAACACATCCTTGTATCCTCAGATGCCTATGTCCACCAATTTAAATGATTTGCCATAGTTGTTGTATCACTAAGAGAACAGGAGATCTACGGGAATAAAACCTTCAGAATTTTTTAAATTTATTTTTTTGCTGAAATAACATCCCAATATCTTTTTGGATAACAAAGACCAACTCATTAGGATGAAGGAGTGGATAGATGTGTCATCTTAAGTGTTCGGAACAACACATGCCAAGCATGTGTATCTGTATTGTAAGCACTTGAAAAAACACCCTATGAGAGCTAATGTAGCATGTTGTTATATACTTGTAAAATAGAATTATTCTCAAACTTTAAGACAACCAAACAATAATGGAATGCTTTAAATATTATATAGAAATCCATTGTGTAAAACACATAAAAAATGGAACAGTTCTTGTTAAAAGGAGGTGGACCCAGAACCCCCAAAACCCCACTGGCTCAACATCCCTTTCAGCCTTTCCTCATATTGATGCCAGGGAGCCAAGGAACATAGTCTGAAATTTATACCATGCATTCAGACCCCTTTCCAACCTAATTCACAAAAATCTATTAATCCTTGAGATAGCAGAGCTCAGGAAGATAACCATAATAGCAAAAAGCATGCTATCAGGTGGCAGACTGATTTCTGGTGATATCTCTTATGTAGTGATCAGTGAAAAGCTATTGTGGTTTGGGAGGGAATTGGTGATTGGCCTGCCTTGGATTGCTACGGAGTTCTTTCATTTGCCTGTCATCTCACCTCATTTTTTCTTCTCCAACAGAATACTACAACAGATTTTTGCGGGATTCTTTGTAAATTCTGCAGTTCCTGGATCCCCACACCCTTTTTCCTGGTGAGTAACGAATTGCCTCCCATCTCACTCTGCTACAGTAGCATCATTTTAGGTGCTGTATAGTTTCTACTCTACCATCTCAGAGACAAAGTGTTGCACAGTGAAAAAGTAGATGTGACTGGTAGGCTGTTAGACTACCCTTATCTGCTGAGACCCAAACTTAATCAGAACTTACTTTTTATTGGCATTGGATATGTCTGGTTCCATTTATATTCTGGTCTGAGAGTTGTGTTGATGAGGGGAATGAGAGGATCCCTACCAGGCTTGGTATCTGATTTGTGGGTTTCCCCTCTAGATCACATGGGAAAATTTTACTCCTTAAGAATTTCTGAAATTGAAAAAAAAAAAAAAGTCCCAATTTCCTTTTTCCAAAGTAAGGAGTTTTATCAGAAGAAACAGAGGCTATAATTTATTGTCAGAGTGAAGTGACACTTTTGTATGGTAGGGGTTAAAGGTGGGTTTTCCTCTTGCCTGGATATTCTGCTGCTGACTCTCCCCCAAAGGCTTCTTTCAGAGTAACCTCAATCCTTCACACAGTAATCCTGTTTTCTAGCCTATAGTTTCCGAAAACATGATCTACGCAAAGAGTCTGAGCCTCCATCATCCAGAGTACCAGCAGCTCCAAAGAGAGGTGCTGCCAAGACCCTTTTGTAATTGCTTTAAGTTGTGATTCAGAGAGACTGCTATGGCTGCTTCTCTACCTAAAAGTTCCTCGTAGTCCAGGCACAGACAACCTCACAGAATGAGGGAAGTCTGCTATAGACTTCAGCTAGCCACAAAGCAAGTCTATCTATGTTAATCGAAATGGGCACAGAGAAGACAACCTTTTTGCTTTGACATGTCATGTGGTTCTTTATGTAGCTTCGTATTTTGTGTTCCATTCAGTAAAGTAAAAATTCTTAGAGAATGAGAAACTATCTTGGATAATCTGTTTGACCTTGTATAAAAAGATAACTTCTTTGACATTTGATTCTGTAGAACTGGTGGCTTTTAAGCTCTGAGAGAGACAGGATCCCTCTGCCAATTTTTCTTACAGTATAAGGCAGACCCTGGTCACTCCATCTAATGCTGTCTGTCTCATCTCTTGTGTAGGAACGGGATGCTGCACTCCAACCCTGGGGACTATGCCTGGGGTCAGACAGGGCTTGATGCCATTGTTACCCAGGTGAGGAGCTGCCTTTTGAGGGTCTGTTCAGTGTGTTTCATAGTTTACAGACTTTCTGCTTTTCTTCTGCTACTTTCTGAAATGGTAGTCACTCTGCTTTCTCTGATATTTTGAGCTTGTGGGTGTCCAGTTTACTAAAGGGTGAAATGGTTTGGGGGGTTTAGCTCAGCATTCATGTATCTCCCTATGTCCTAGGGACTTTCTAGAAGATGATTTCACCTCCACAGGAAAATAGACTTCTCTTATAACAAAAAGTGTATTGTATTTTGGGTCTCTTGTTCAGTCCAGTGGGGATTCCATTAACAAATACTCCACAAATAAAAGAGGATAACCTCATGTGTTGAAGCAGGGATTTCTGCTAGATGGAGTAGAGTAGGGAAAGGAAGCAGAGAAAAAGATTCTCTCATGCCATGTATAATTGCTTCCACTATATTTATTTTAATTTGATTGGTTTTTCATTCCGCTTGTAAATTGCTGAGAACAGAAAACATGTCGTTTATATTTGTCTTCTCGTAAGCAGTAATTACCTATTTCTTGGCTAACTTTATGCTATTTTCTATACTCTCACCCTTTTCTTCCTTTTAGCAGAATGAAGTTTTTGGTCCAGTTAATTGTTTCTTTTTATTAAGCTGCATTCTTATTCATGACATCACAAACCCTTTG
This sequence comes from Choloepus didactylus, assembly GCF_015220235.1. Lineage (NCBI taxonomy): Eukaryota > Metazoa > Chordata > Mammalia > Pilosa > Megalonychidae > Choloepus > Choloepus didactylus. The sequence goes on from NC_051308.1 coordinate 117,727,688, forward strand.
CTGCATTTGAAGTTGTTTTATGCCCAAAAGTGGTCCTTGCAATGATGTAGCTGTCTGTAGGCTTATGTTAATGTCACTCTGAAATTGTAAAGTAATTATGACTATTCTGGCAGCAGGAAACAGGAAACTTGAGCCTCTCAGACCTTGTAGAAATAAGAGTAACTAACATTTCTAATATCTGTACTGTTTATTCTCAGCTGGAGCACTTCTCTCGCCAGGGATATTGAGATGTCTGCTATTTTTCTTCTTCATCTTATTTTTCTACTTTTTTTCTGTTTGGTAGCTTTTAGGACAACTGGAAAATACAGGCCCTCCCCCAGCTGATAAGGAAAAGATCTCATCTCTTCCAACAGTGACAGTAACTCAGGAACAAGTTGGTAGGTTCATTTTCTTACTTATTCTCATCTTCTGATTTCAAAGTCCCAGTTTCTTCCTATGCTAAGGATTTTCAGGTGAAGCTAATAGCAGTCTTTAAATTTCTACCTGGGTGCCAGACGTGAAAGGTACCTACCTTTTCATTAGGTTTGTCAGTGGATATATCCTGAGCACTTACCATGTTCCATTTCTAGAAGCCAGGGCAAATAAAGAGGTACAAAGATAGATATAATACTTGAATACTTAAGGAACTTATTATAGGAAACAAAACTTATCAAATGATTTAGGCAGTGCAAGAAATAGCATTAAACAAATGATGCTGGTTTTGGGGTAGGAAAGGGAAAAAATGGGAGCCTGGGGATTTGTTTCACGTATACCGTATGTCAGGCATACTTAGGTACATTAGATATAGGTATTTTCTTATTTTATTTATAAGCACTGATGGAATATAGTGATAAGAGACATAATTTTGGACTGGGGGTTTCTTTTGTCACAAATTCAGGTTTAGAGTCAGAGAAGATTTTAAAGACAAGATGGCAGTCTTAGGAGAGATCATTCTATTTAACAGAAAGGATCAACCAATATGAGAATATCAGCACGAACATGCTGTCTGAGTCAGATAAAAGGAGAATGACCTTATTGAACCTGAAATAAAATCTCTTTTTTGGGAGTAATGGGAGGTATGACTGGATAAGAAGTGTGGGACCATGTTAAAGAGGGCCTTGAAAGTGGCAGAGAAGTTAGGTCTGGATATTTAGGTAGTAGGGAAGTTTTTTAGGTCCCCAAATGGAGGAATGAGGGAATTTAACTTTTTTAGAGAGGATTGGTTTGGAGGTAGTGTGTAAAGTAAATTAGAAGGAGGAGAGAGCAGAAGCAGGGATTTAAGAGGCAGTCCAAGTAGGGTTCAGGTGATGGTGGCAATGCTAACAGAAAGGAAAGGGTGGACTCAGAAGATCGTTTTCAAGATAGGCTTTCATCACTGATTGCATAATAGGATGAAGGAGTAGGGAGGGCCAAAGATAATTCTAAGATCTTGCAAATTTGAAATTATAAAGGTAATGCTACCATCATTAGGGATGGGCAAGTTGTGAGTGGACCCTGGTTTGGATAGGGAGATCATGTGACATTTTAAATTTTTTATTTGTTGATTTTGAGGTGAGAGCTAAGAATCCAAATAAAGATGAGCTGCAGATTGAATCCTATGAAGCTGGTATTAGGACAGATTAGCTGGTAGCAAAGTAAAGGATATATCTGCGGGGTTGAGGCCTGGAGTCAGGTAGACTGCCTGGGAGTTCATTGCAGTAGACTGGGCATGAAAAGTAAAGCTAGAATTTGGGTGAAGGTGGTGGGAATGGAGAGGAAGGAGTGAATCTTTTAAGTGGTAGTCTTACTCCATATGCTTTGAGCTCTGTGGGAGATGGAGCATACTCCATGCAATAGGGAGGGGGACAGACTAGCTGGTATTATTAGCCAAACTTGAGAAACTCAGAACTCCCAGTATACTTTATGGCCATTTCCTCCCACTGGGGAGGGCTTCCTGTGTGTAGACTTAAAGGCCTGAACTACATCTAAGCTTTGAAATTCTATAGCACCACCTCCTGGTACAGCTCTTAATTAACATCTTGTGCCGAGGGCTTTAGGGCAGCCATGCTGAAAGAGGCTGAGTAATGTGGAAAAGAGCAGGGTAAAAGTGGCTTGAGACACTAAGTAGGAACCAATAAGATTGTTGAGATGAGTCCATCTGTTGGTTGTGGTTGATAAGGTTGCCAGTGTTTCCTAAGTGGAAACTGACTACCAAAAGTTTATCACAACATTTGGGAAATTGGTTTTCCAGATAATCTAAGTCCCAATTTATTTAACTCGTTAAATGGAAAAGTGGGCCTTGTGCAGTTTCTAGCTAGACCTTGTTAGAATAGGCCCCATTCTTTATTCCTCCTTTCATACTTCTGTCTACTACCATCCCCACCCTCCACCCCAAGTTTGAAATAGAACCCATGCTTCTTATCTGCCTTGCACTTGGATGTACCTTTTTTTTTTTTTTTAAATCTTCTGTGTCTTTTCTTTATGCATTCATGGGTTGTTAGAGACATCAGGTTAGGGGTCCCACCTTCTCTTTCTTGTTTACTTTAAAAGGCATTTCTTCCTCCAACAGAAATGGGTTTAGAGTGTCCAGTATGCAAAGAAGATTACATGGTTGAAGAGGAAGTCCGGCAGCTACCCTGCAACCACTTCTTTCACAGTAGTTGTATTGTGCCATGGTTAGAACTGGTGAGTACAGTCAGCTGTGATGAGGGCATCTATACCAGTCACTTCTTCTGGGAAGATGGTTCAGAGTAAGGGTGTAGTTAGCAGATCTTAGAGTCAAGTAGATCAGATTTTTGGCCCATAAGTATCTGGCTAACTCCTAGTGCCAACATTATTGTTTTTTTTTTTTTTTTAGATTATTATCTCTTTAAAACATCTCTGTCTCTAGACCAGGGGTTGGCAAACTTCAGCCCACAGGCCAAATCTGGGCTGTCAACCTGCTTTTGTAAATAAAGTTTTACTGGAACATAGTTATGCCCCTTTGTTTACAAATTGTCTATGGCTACTTCTGTGTTAAACTGACAGAGTTGAGTAGTTGCGACAGACAGTAATGGCCCACAAGCCTAAAATAGTTACTATCTCTCCTTTAACAGAAAACATTTGCCAACCCCCTACCCCAGACCATATGGGAAGTAGTGAGCAGTTATCCTTCTCTGATATCCCAGATCATTGTTTCTAGTGTTAACTATGGTTAGTTTGCTGGTCTAGAATTCTTTCTGTCTATTCTGCTTAAAGTTTTACTTGGGAGATATCCTGGTGTCACATCTTGGAGCCCAGTATGCACTGTGTGAGGATGCATGTCCTTTTTGTTTTTCTAGCTACTCAGTCATAGATAGTTTTTGTTGTGCCAAGTCTCAGGGCTCTTTCAGTGTTTAGTACCCATAGCTTCTCAGGTCAGGCTATTCACATGGACTGATATCTTTCTGTTTCAGCATGACACGTGTCCTGTATGTAGGAAGAGTTTAAATGGTGAGGACTCTACTCGGCAAACCCAAAGCTCTGAGGCCTCTGCAAGCAACAGATTTAGCAGTGACAGCCAGCTACATGACCAGTGGACTTTCTGAATCTAAAGCCCACACCTGAGCCAGGGCTGTGGTAGTCTACTTAGCCACAGCTATTAACTGAATCAAACAAAAAATAGTAGGTGGATTTAGGAATCTCATAAGAAACCCAACACGTAATGTTAATGCAATGAGTTTTTCCTCTTCAAATTTAAAGTTAGTATCTAAAGATGGAATTGTATGTACAACCAAATGCCTCTTATTCCTGAATTAAGAGTGATAATTTTATAAGTGTGAAACTTAATTATGTGGCTCCCCCCCCCCCCCCCCGAATAGAATCAGTTCCTTAAAGTCAGGCTAGGGACCTGCTGTCTGTCATGCTGCCTTACCATTAGTGTATTTTTTAGCAAATACAGTGGAAACAGAACCCTAACATCGTGCTGATATAAGTCCCTTTGTCTTAATTGTTTGGAAAAGTGCTGCTCTTGGCTACATTAGCCATGAGGCAAGGTCAAATTAATTCAGGAATCTGAAACTAATAGTTCTGTTTTGTCTTGATCCTGAAAGCAAATCAAAGAAAAATTGAAGTGGGAAGGAGAAAGTGGTATATCATTATACTTTTTGGTTTGCTCATTTTAATTTTTAAAGACTACTTCAGGAGATACAGTTTCTCCCAGAAACCAGCATGACTTGTCTTAGGAGCTTGGGTAGAACCTGATTCTGGTCCCGTTCTGGGAATGAAGCTAGCAGTATGTGGGCACAAAGGGACAGAAGTTTGAAACCTTTGGTTCTGATGTTTTTTAATAACTCCCCACTCTGTTTATTGTCTCTTATCCTGCAGACCTTAAAATAATTTCCTTCACAGAAATGGGATTACTTTATTACTGCTTTCACAGCCAGTTCACTGTTTTTGATAATTCATTGTTCTTCAGGAATCGAAAATTATTCAGTGTCTCATTTTAATGTTTAAAGCCTATTTTTTTTTTTTTTTTTTTTTTTATCTCTGAAACTTTCCTGTTCTACTTGGTTCTGGCTCCACTTAGAATCAAACTGATTGTTGTGATCATGCCTAAAACAACTTGACCTAGGAGAGGTGGACCTTATTATTTTTTTTTTCCAACCTAAAAGTGCCCCATGCATATTTGCATGGCTCTTTGAAGCATTTCAGTGTTTAAAGTTGAATAAATGAAGAAAGTCAAGAATATTGTTGGAACTTCAAAATGTCAAAAGGAAATGATGGGGACATGTAACAGCTGTTAGTCCACGTAAAAGGGGATTTGTGTGGTCACATCAGCCCTTCCTGGTTTACCAGAACACAGAAGGTCACTCATTGGTGAGTCTGTTTCTTGGCTAGGAGGCTTTCCTCAGTTTTTGTTGACTATCATACACTGATTTTGGGGGTGAGGGAAGGGGGTTGGAGACATCTTTGCCCATACTTTGGTAGAGGATGTAAGAGTAGGAGAGGAAAGAGAGAAAGTGGGAGAGTGGTCTGCTGAACTAATAACCCACCTATTAAAACAGTGACCAGAAGGTGTGATTCAGGTTGGGCCCAGAGTGAATAAAAGCTGTTTTCTCATATGCCTGTCCTACTACATTTCTGTAAAAAGTTTTCTTTTGGGGAATGTGAGCTATTTACTATGGCTATTGAAATGTAGCCTGAAAATACACATTGGTTTTGAATTGGGGATAGGGAGAGGAAAAGGAAGGTGAGAGGGCTGTTACAAATATTTGGCCACTACTTAGATGGGTGAAGGCCATGATGCTGATGTTTGAGCACATTGTAGTTTTCAAGTGGAACAACAACAGTTGTCTCAGAAAAGTTATGACTGCCTGGAAATTTTTGTCTGTCAGTGTCTGGAAATGCCAGGACGGGCTGCTGTACTTTTACTTAGGTTGTCTAGAGAAATAGAAAGGATCCAAGTAGCTTCACAAAGGGATGGAAACCCTGGATAGGGTTTTGCCTTTTCATTGCACAGTATCTCAAACAGTAAACAGCGTTCCTGAAATTTTCTTCACTTTTCCTGCTCTGATAGATAGAGGACGTGAGTCTTATTTTGCTATTTCTGAGACCCATCCCACTTAAGTTTTCCCAAGTGAATAGTGACTCTGAGAAAGTTTCCTTGGCTTAGAGAATTCACTGAGAACTAGGTTAAATGGGAGGAAATGTGTGTGGATGAGGATCACTCTGCTGTGTACATCATTTCTATTTTTCCTCCTTAACCTAAATTAACCGGGAAGTTCAAGGTGCCTCACATTCCAGGAAGAAACATTGCAAATTCATTAGTCTAACACCGGAATATGGCTGGGATTAAGAAATTTATTTATTTCTGGGAATGCCTTGCTGTTAAATATTTCTAACACAGTATAGATAACCTGAACTGTTCAGGTGTTTGTTCCTTTATAGCTGGATGGTTTACAGACTCAGGAATCTAACCCCTTCATAGGAGTCAAGAGAGAGATAATTCAGCTTTCCTTGATTGTCAGAAGAGAAAACTGGTGTGATTTCAGATCTTGAGCCCTTCTGTAAATTTGAGGCCTTTATATTCGTATTAAATGACCTATCCTTTTAAATTCCATGCAGAGCTGAACAGATTGATTTCTTATCCATGAATGTCTTCTTTATCTTCCTCTTTTCCATTACAATTTGAAGGAAGAAAGAAGAAAACTGTTTAGCACATAATTAGGAGACACTTCCCAGAGATTGATGGACTTGGAGGTTGAGAGATTATATAGGGTAGCTCCTTGCTGGCCTCCCAATTTGCTTCATCTGGGTACCTTCCAGTATGGATTAGTCTAACCCATCTTAATATAGGTTAGTTCTGGCTGGACAGAACTGGGAAGTGGGGTGGGAAGGGCAGAAAGGTGAACACTTGGCTGATATCTACAACATCTTTAAAGTTTCTGAGATAGTGAGTTGGGGGCAGGGAGAATAATCCAGGTATTAACATTTAATTTTTCTTTAAAGTTCCTATTGTCATTTCTCTGGAGGGTTGAAAAACTTAGTAATCCAGAATGACGTTTTGTCTCTGATGTTATACCTTCTTGACTTGTAATGTTTATTTTATAAGAAAAAGGAATAACTCTAGGCAAAGGATGTGGAAAAGACTTAATTGAATAAGCTTCCTTAGCTTATTATAAATTGGAGTTGTCAACATTTGTTGCATAAGAATTGGGCAAGTGCTTACTAGATGTTTCCTTGAGCAGTAATTTGGGCCAATAATTTGTTCTCTAAGTTGTAAGGAACATTTGGGGGGAAGAAGTTATTTTCCTCCCAAACAAGTCTTACTTTAATTAAATAGTTAATGGGAAAAAAAAAATCCTATTTATGTCCTTCTATTTCAGCTACATATGCTTGTGTATGTGTGTGTGTATTTATACTGGAGGAAGAGAAGATATGGTGGACACAGCTGGAGTAAGCAGGGATACAGTGGAGGGCTGGAGCCCACTGACTGATTATTTCATTATACATACATTTAGGCCCTTGTGTCTGTCTTTGGGGTACTGTTGGCTTGGGCAGACACCCTGCTATATGGTCTGTGGTGAAGGGATTCACTAGAAGTAAAAACTTAGTCATTTCTGAGGGTTGAAAAGAAATGACTTTGAGGACGGGCTGTTTGTTCCCCCTTTATTGCTTCTGTGTTATAATTAGTTGAACTGACATACAATTATCAAATATAAAAAAAAAAATTATTGATACCAAATTGACTTCTCTCATGATCTTATACATGCTTTACTTTCTTTCTCTTTGGTTTCCAGGTGCTGTTTCCCCAAGGAATACAAATTAAATATATCAGTTTTAACAAAAATTATTTAGGAGGGAAATATAGGCTGTGTCTGTTTTAAAAGAAAAAGAAAAACAAAATGGCCACTGGGGTTTTTGGAGATTGAGGGACACTTCAGAGTTGGTTGCTAGAGCTGATCTAGGCACACCGATGACAGATTTTTAAGACAAGAAGGAACAAGGCTGGTGAGTAGATAATAGGATGTTAGGGAAACCCCGTCTTTGGCTTCTTTGATAGAGAGGTGGAAAGGTAAGAGTGCTGTTTATAAGAGTAAATCAGCCAGATTTTGGGGTGACTATCAGGGGAGAATACTCTTATTAAGAGTTTCCAAGATGAATCTCAATGTGAGTTCTGATGCGGAGAGTTGGGGCAAAGATTTAATGGGATAAACATACTACAAATTGCTATATGGGGTGAAGGGGGTGCAGGGAAGAATCATAGCTTGCAGTAATGTCAGCCAGTACCTCAGCACTCAGGATGGGAACCACAGGAATACTCCAAGGATTTAAAAAAGAATGCATAGAATATAATGCATACAACTGGATATCTTTTCCAGGGTCAAAATAGAGCCCTTTTCTGATCCAAAGGACATTAAGAAGTTTTGATGTCTCATACCTGCCAAAGACAAGTGGAATTATAGGTATTCAACTCTAAGATCTTATGTATATATATAAACTCTATGTTTTGCTGCCAAATTACACTTAGGTGGTATCACAGAAGTGGAGTCTATATGTTGCCTTTCCTTTTTCAACTAGGATACTTAAAATTGTGAATCATGTTTGTGGTCCTTTACCTTTTTAAATAAGAGGTACCATTTTCAAGGTCCCAATATTGTTAGACTCACTCTCAAGGTGATAGCTGTATTTTAGTATCTTTTGTTGAAAAAACAAACAAAAAAAACACCTGCTATAATTTTAGTAATGCTTTTAAATTAATTTGTCTTTTATTAGTCACACCAGCATCTACATTCAATTGAAATATAGTATATATTCATTCTTGTAAGATATATTATTTATTCCGACTGAACACAATGCTTATACAGATTCCTTTTAATAACCCCAGGACCTTACAGAGATTCAAAACCCATGGGTTGTCACTCATAGAGATTTGAGGTTAAGATGTGTGTCCAGAAAACTACCTATTCATGCATGGAGGTCTGTAGGCTTAAATGAAATCAGTTGTATCACACAGTTTGAAAGCCAAGATATAAATATTTGAAATGTCTGTTTAACTGAGTCTTGAGATAAGCAGAATAAATAAAAAACTTTTAGAAGTGAGATACTTGACTTGTGGCTACTTTGGTTATTCTGCTTAGTTCAAGTCAGAGCTAATAGTCTAATGCTTTTGAATTTCTTAATAAACTTGGGTGGTGATCATGTGTCATTTTTGCACATTTTTAGGTTGGCTGTGATTAAGATAGCGCAATGTGTGAAACCTTTTCTGTAGTTGGGACATGCCTTTGTGAGACTTCTAGGGTTTTAGAAGATTCTCAATAGTAAAAGGAAGCAAAAGACATTTCTACTCACATCAGTTTAAAATTCAGTTAGAAACATAAAACTAATATACTAACAGGTAAAGAAAGATTAAAGGGAATGTGGTTTAATGGAGAAAGCCAGGCTTTGGGGTCAGAATTCAAATGACTCTGGGTTCAAACACCAGAGTCTCATTTGATCCTCAGAACAAGCCTGAGGAAACAGAAGATAGAGTAGATAATATCCCATTTTACAGATAAGTAAACAGAAATAGCATCTCAAAACTTAATTTGCCCAAGGACACATAGGTGGTATATTGCAGAACCAGAATTTGAATCCGGGTCTTTTAATTCCATCTCTAATCTTTTTTCCACCATAGGACACAAAATCACAATTCCTTAGTTTGAGATTCAAGAACATACCTTAGTTGCCTCTTTTGGCCTTATCTCTGTCTGTTCCCACAAACTTTAGCTCCCACATTTGACAAGTCCCTGCCAAGGGTCACAGGCAAAATCGATTTCCTTTTATAGGCTTTCAATTTAGCTGCAGCAAAATTTTGTTCCTACCTCTTTATTCATGTAGTTCCTCCTACCAGGAATATCCTGCCCCTTCCTGTTTGCTTAACTATGACAAGAGAACATCTATCTGTCCAAAAAGAAAGAAAGACAAAAGGATTCGTAAGTTGGGGGGTGGGGAAGGGGGAGGCTAAAAATACTGTTATGGGCATTTATTTAAAAAGAGTGAAATGCCAAAGAGGTTGATAAGTTAGGACCAAGGAACTTAGTTGGTGCTAGACAGTTGTAATCTGTTGTGTACCTTGGCTGCATAAATCTTTCTCTTCCAGCAGTGCTCTGTGGATGCTGTTGAGCACCAATTCTCATCGTTTCCTTATTTTCATGTCAAGTCAGTCACTGGAGTCTGGCTGTCTTCCTCTCCTATTCTATCTTTGCTTGTTCACTCTCTCTTCTTTTTACAGTGTTAAATAAAAATCTCTTCCAAAAAAATTGGTATTCTCATTTTGTTTGGCTTGCTTGATTCTTTTACTGTGTTGGAGGGTGTGCCAGTTTGAATGTATTATGTCCCCCAAAATGCCATTATCTTTGATGCAATCTTGTGTGGGTAGACAAATTTAGTGTTGATTAGTTTGTAATTCTTTGAGCATTTCCATGGAGATGCGACCCACTCAACTGTAGTGATACCTCTGATTGGATAATTTCCATGGATGTGTGGCCCTGCACATTCAGTGTGGGCCTTGATTAGTTCACTGGAGCACTATATAAGCTCAGACAGAAGGAGCAAGCTTGCTGCAGCCTAGAGGGACACGTTAAACAATGCACAGGAGCTGAGAGAGAAGCTGAAGCTTACAGAGACATTTTGGAGACGGCCTTTGAAAGCAGATTTTGCTCCAGAGAAGCTAAGAGAGGACAAATGCCCCAAGAGCAACTAGGAGTGGTATTTCTGAGGAACTGCAGCCTAGAGAGGAACGTCCTGGGAGAAAGCCATTTTGAAACCAGAACTACAGAGCAGACGACAGCCATGTGCCTTCCCAGCTAAACAGAGGCTTTCCAGACACCATTGGCTATCTTCCAGAGAAGGTACCCTGTGTTGATGTGTTACCTTGGACATTTTATGGTTTATGTAACCAAATAAACCCCCTTTTATAAAAGCCAATCCATTTCTGGTGTTTTGCATCCCAGCAGCATTAACAAACTGGAACAGAGGGGAAAGAGGAAAAGTTGTTCTGGGGTACAAAAACATACTTGCTTACTCAATATTTGAGTTAGAAGTCTGTGCCAGCTACTTGAGTTAAAGCTGTTCTTTTTATTTACCAGTGACTGAGGCAGGAAGAAGGGCATATTTGCTCTGGCGGTAGGGGGGAAAAGGCAAATAGTACACTCAATTGTCCCACTGCTTTTTCCCCAGATTCTTGGTATATTTAGTATCACTTCCCCTGTGCCCTGTTTCTTTCTTCTCTGTGCATATTATAATGTGAAATATACCAAGCTAGGAGATCCAAAATGGCAGATTAGGAGAGACAAGAAAATTCTCTGTGAAAAACACTAGATAAAAGACAGAAAGTGCTCCAGGATACCAGTTCCAGGGTCCCACTGGACTTACATTTCCGTAGTGATTGAGCAGTTGGAGAAGTAAAGAGCCTGCATTCAGAGTCATGTAAGTCTTTGATCCAAAGAGCTGCTGGGAAAGGCAGCCGGACTCGCACTGTGGTTGGAGGCAGGTCAGAGTGGGTCCTGGGGAGTGGCCAGAGGGACGGCAGTGGGAGTTGCTGTCGAGCGCAGCAGGGAGTCCCTTCCACACCCTGGGCACATGCCTTGGTAACTGGCGTAAGTGATAGCCCTTTACACACCCACAGCAAAAGGCCCCTGAGTTAAGGACAAGCTGCTGCAGCAAGTAGACGATTGCGGAAGTGGGTTATTTTCCATGCCCCGCTCAAGCGTCTTTGAAGTGGGCTGGGAGACACCCCTTCACAGCACTGCAGCCCAGAGCCTCCTCAAGGGACCTTGGGATTCAGCTGGCTTGTGACAGTGCAACTCCTCCCCTGCAGAAGCCCACGGGGTACACAGCTGAGAGGCAGGGGAACTGCACTGGAAGTGACAGGAGCCCTATACCAAGCCCAGGGACTTGTGGGTCCACAGCAGAGAGGGCTGAGGGGAGTCTGAGCTGAAGGGGAGGACGCCTGCCGCAGCCCTAGGGTATCACAGCCACAACCCTGGGAACCAGTGGGAGTACTGGGTCTTAAAGCTGTCTTCCCTGTCAAACTGTACAGGGCACAACCCCTAACCACAGGACTGGTCGTCCCCATTGCACATAGAAAATTGGTGCACTAATTGGATACCCACATGGTTTGGACCCCCACTTGCTGTATAAACTAAGTTGGGGAGATCTGGATTGAGGATAAGAAGTGGCTCAGGAGTGCCATCTGCTGGTAGGTCAGGGAAAGTGCATTGCATCAAGCTGTAGCTCTGTCAAATTATAGATAATTGTTAAAGTAACCCTGCATACCCTAAAAGAACCCTATCAGATAAACAAATGCCAAGAGGCCAAAAACAACAGAAAATTATAAAGCATGTGAAGAAACCAGAAGATATGGATAACCCAAATGCCCAAATTAAAAAATCAGAGAAGATACAGAACTTGGAGAAATTAATCAAAGAAGGAATCACAAACACCAATACCATGGCTCAGGAAATAAAGCACATCAAGAAGACCCTAGAAGAGCATAAAGAGGAATTTGCAAGAGTAAATAAAAAAAAAAAAAAGATGATCTTAAGGAAATAAAAGAAACTGTTGATCAAATTAAAAATATTCTTGATACACACAGTAGTAGATTAGAGGAAGCTGAGGAAAGAATAAGCAAACTGGAAGAGTGCCGATTGGAAAGTGAAAGTACAAAAGAAAGAATGGAGAAAAAAATCAGAAAATTCAAAATGGATCTCAGGGATATGATGGACAACATGAAGTGCACAAATATAAGAATTATTGATGTTCCAGAAGGGGAACAGAAGGGCACAGGACTAGAAGAGTATTATTCAAAGATGTTGTTGGAGAGAAATATACCAACCTAAAGAGAATCAGCTTTATTTTGCTGTAACTTTTTTTTTTTAATAAATTTTTTTTTCTGGTACAAGACTTGCAAAGCTGTAGAAAGCAAAAGGGTTATATTACTGCCTCAACTTATAGTTGTTATAATAAAGAGTCTGACTTGTCCTGGGATGTGTGTTTCATAGGTCCTCATGACTGGAAAGAGAATAGAAAAGGGAAGAAGGAACATATGTGTTGTATGTTATTGTTGAAGTTGAGGTCATAATCTTTAGCAAATCTAACTGACCCTGGTGGAAGTGGGGAAGGGAGGCAACCTTTGATCTCTTATCACTGGAATCAAAGAAATAGAGGCCACTCAAAAAGTTTAAGGCAGATTTCCACATACAGCAGTGAGTGCTTGCACAGTGATAGGACATGATAATTTAATCTACATGGTTTTTCTGTCCTGAGAAGATGTGTACTTTCTATTCTACTGAACATCATGTCTTCCTTACTTCTGCTAAGCCTTGAGTTGGGGGAGGAGGAGAAAGAAAAGGAAGCTTGTGTAGTGTTTGTTTTCTTGTTTGATCAAATATTTTATCTTTAATTTTCATTTTTCTTTTGCTAACCTTCTAAAGGTAGTTGCATACAGGAGAAAATAAGTCCTTGGATTTAGAAATTCATTCTTCTCATCCCCTGACTGAAAAAGGGAAAAGAGCTTTGTTTTAGTTTGCTAAAGCTGCTGGAATGCAGTATACCAGAAATGGGTTGGCTTTTACAATGGGGATTTATTAGTTTACAAATTTACAGTTCTAAGGCCATGAAAATGTCCAAACTAAGGATCAAAAGGAAGATACCTTCTCTGAAGAAAGGCTGATGGCATCCAGGGTTCCTCTGTCATGTAGGAAGGCATGTTGCTGGCATCTATCTGTTGACCCTTCTCCCGTGGGTTTTGTTGCCTTCAGGTTCTGCTTTCAGTGGCTTTCTCTCTAAGTGTCTTTGGGTCCCCTCTTAGCATCTCCAGGACATTTCTCTTTCTTCAGGCTCTCTCGGGTTTTGTTTTATCCCCAAAAAGAACTCCAGTAAAGGATTAAGACCAACCTTGAATGGGCTGAGTCACATCTCAATTGAAACAACCTAATCAAAAGGTCCCACCTGACATGACTCCCAGGAGAATGAATCTCCCTGGCAATGTGGGATATGATTCCCAGGAATGAGCTGGCCCTGGCAGTGAAGGATTGAAAGAAAATGCCTACTTGACAAAAAGAGGGGGGGGTGGGTAACAAGCTGAGGTCACAGTGGCTGAGAGATCCCAAGTAGAGTCACGAGGCTATCCTGGAGGTTTCTCTTATACAAGCTCCACCTAAACATCCCAAGTGGCCACAGTATGCCATTCACTTACCAAAAGTAGTCCCCAAATACCTGGGTCCCTAGCTGATATTCTATAAAAGATGCACTCAGTAAGTTTTATCTCTCAGAAACTTAAGTCCCCTAGAGTGTTCCTATACAGACAAGTCCTAAAACCCAGAGGCAACAGCCTCTTTAAGATCAACTGTCAGATGTGGCCCACTTGCCCATACTGTCGGCACCCCTTTTTAATATGAACAAGTTAGGTGCTTACTGCCTAGACACCCCTGAACATGAAAAAAGAAATTAAGTGAGAGGAAGGAGTAACAACAAACAAGATAAGATTGAACAAGGGTCTATGAATACTGAAACTTCATATAATTACATATGTATTTTTGGATGTTGGGGTGTTGGAATGGCTGGAAGGAGGTAAATGACATGATGGAACTGTAGCCTTTAGCATCCCTTGGGATTTGCTCTATAGCTGCTCATTGAATTGTGCTTTGAAGGTCTTCACCTTTCTGTATATACCTTGTATTGCATAATAAGGAAAGAACTGAAATTGTGGAACTATAACCCATAATAATGTTTGAAATTACATATATGATTGCTTGTTGAGCTGTACATTGAGAGACAACACCCTTCTGTATGTATGTTGTATTTTACAGTAATGGAAATGGCTGACATTGTAGAACTGTGACCCATGACATTCTTTGAGATTTGCTAACTACTTGTGAAATCGTACATTGAACTTTATCGCTGTTATGTATGTATGTTAAAGTTCACAACTTGGGAAAAAAATAAATGCAAAAAAAAAAAAAAGGTCCCACCCACAATAGGTCTGCTCCCACATGGATGGCCTTTTCTGGGGTACATAGCAGCTTCAAACCAGCACAAGCTAAGAGATTTTTTTTTCTAGGATAACTTGGGAGTCAAAAGTCATAAGTGGTAGTAGGTTGTATGGCTGAACTCTATTTCCTTTTCTCTTTTGAGTTTTCTACTTGACAAAATTAAATGAACTTTGCTGATAACAGAGTAGCCTAAGCATTTGAGGGAAATTAAATTTAGTAAAAAATTATGGCTAAAGGGTCAGACTGCTTTTTATTCACAATATAACCTGGCACAACAAGGCTTACATTTGCCAGGGATCACAGGTAAGGTCTCTGTTTTCTTTTGATGGTCTTCAGTTAAGGGGTTGCAATAAGTGAGTGTCAGGTGGTCTGTGTCTGGAAATGGGAGGAAGCAGTCTCACATTGGGGAGTGCAGTGAAGGAGGTAAGAGAGAAGGTGCTTTGCATTTAGTAGGTAATTAGTAGGTTTTGGAGTGAGGTGGACCTGGGAACTTGGGCATCATTTAACCTCTTGGTGGGTGTGGATGAATAATTAAGGGATGCTTGCCTGGAAGAGTTTTTTGTATGAGATTAGAATCATACTTAACCCATTGTTCTAGTTTGCTAATGCTGCCAGGATGCAAAACACCAGATATGGATTGGCTTTTATAAAAGGGGTTTATTTGGTTACACAGTTACAGTCTTAAGGCCATAAAGTGTCCATAAGCAATTGGATACCTTCACTGGAGGATGGCCAATGGTGTCAGAAAACCTCTGTTAGCTGGGAAGGCATGTGGCTGGCATCTATTCCAGAGTTCTGGTTTCAAAATGGCTTTCTCCCAGGACGTTCCTCTCTAGGCTACAGTTCCTCAAAAATGTCACTCTTAGTTGCTCTTGGGGTGCTTGTCCTCTCTGAGCTTCTCTGGAGCAAGAGTCTACTTTCAGTGGCCATCTTCAAACTATCTCTCATCTGCAACTACTCTCTCAGCTTCTGTGCATTCTTCCAAGTGTCCCTCTTGGCTGTATCAAGTTTGCTCCTTCTGTCTGAGCTTATATAGTGCTCCAATAACCTCATCAAGGCCTACGCTGAATGGGCAGGGCCACACCTCCATGGGAACTATCCAATCAGAGTCATCACCCACAGTTGGGTGGGGTGCATCTCTATGGAAACACTCAAAGAATACAGTCTAATCAACACTGATACGTCTGCCCACACAAGATTACATCAAAGATAATGGCATTTTGGGGGACATAATACATTCAAACTGGCACACCTATCATACAAATTCTTTTAAACAAATTTATTGAGAGCCCACTATGTGCTTGGTACTGTCTTTTTATTGGTCTAAACAAAAAGTTCCTGCATTTATGGAGCTTACATTTTGGTGGCACTCAAATAGTGATAGTTACCATTGATTTTGGAGAAAGCCTAAATAAAATGGAATTAAGAATGCTGGGGACAGGGGTTCAGTTGCTGGTTATGCAGAGATATAATGGCAAATCATTGGATGTTCTGATCTCTTTGTTTTCTAATAGGGAAAAAGCCTGATCCATGTTGATAAATGATACTTGAGGATTCAGTTTCAAGTATTTAATATACTTAGTCTGCCATCAGCCTTTGCTGAGGAGCTCCATTGTTCAAAACCCACCTCTAGATCAAGTCTGTCCTTAGTCTTTCATTTTAATATAACAGCCGAAGATCTTTTGCTTCAATTTATAGCCCTCTGTTCATCCATTGGAGTTAATTTTACTTGCCTCTCCCACAGGGCTTCTTTCTTAACAAGTCTGACCTACCCAATGGGAAATCTGATTTATCTGTCTTCCCCTCATATTATGAAGTCTTTAGGGTCTTTGGGCCAATTTTCTCCTCATAGTGCTTTGAAGTTTTCCTGAATGTTCAGCCAGGGCTTGAGGAGAAATTCCCTCTCCTACATTGTGATCCTTTCCAACCTTCTCCTCCTGGAGAATAACCAAAGTTATTGCTTGAGGTGTTTAAGGCTTTTCTGGACATACCCTGAAGAGCCATGAGGCTGGTGACCAGAATCATCCAGACCTTTCTTGCAGGAAGCATGAACTGAGAATGCTCTCACTATGGCTGAACTCAGGGTGTTGTCTTTGTTTCAGTCCCGTCACATGTAGTTCCTTGCCTCTGGTTCAAAAGAATAAATGGATCAGAGAGGATTTCAGAAATCATTAGTACTTCCTCTTACATCATCTCAGAATATCTCTCTTATGATCTCCAAGGACACTTCCCAGTGTAATTCAATGCCCAAAGAACTTAGTCACCGGGGACTTTGATGTCCCAAAATCTCATTTACAAACTATCTTCTGGAGTGGTCAAGCAGTTTAGCATAAGTTAAAATCTTGGCCTTTGACGAGTGACTTCACCAAGGTGGCTGAGTGAGATTCTCCAAGGTTCTATTCCACCACAGAATTTTAAAACAACCTAAAACTGGCAAAACCATCTTTCTCAGAACTCTGGAAAATAAAGGGTTGTAGTAATTGGGCAAGCACCAAATCGAGAAAAAAGCAACTTAGAAACAGGATGAACACATCATGGTATCATTGCTGGCCCTTTCCCCAATCCCTCCCTGGCTCATTGCAGAACCAGCCTGCACTGTAGTGTGGATCATCCCTGGTTCTGGTTTTGTAGGGAGGAGACTAACCCCTATGTACATATTGGGGTGCGCATATGTCTATACTAGTCTGTCTGGTGGCAGTTTGATGCACTGAATCAGGATATTTATCTCTGGCTCACCATCGTGGAACTTGCCATGCATACAGAAGTGGCTTATGGGGCAACTAAATCAGTGTAAGAAACAAACTGCAGCTGCCTGAGGCAGAGGAGTATTGGCTTTAAGACCCACAATAAAGCACCCAGGACAGGAGGAAAGGCTAATTTCCTACGGGGAGGACAGGGCATTCAGAACAAGCGCATGCCTAGGAGAAGAGACATGCTCAGAAAAGATTAGAAAGGACATTGTGCTCTTGCCTCAGGCTTATCTTCTGGGTCATTGATAGGATGACTAAGCTCTGAAGGAGAGCACCAGACAACACAAAACCAATCTGCAAAGACTGAAAGGTGTTTTTTGTCTATTAGTTTACTTGCTTGTTTTTAGTAGGTCCTGGCATTCAAGGAAATCTCTGTTACAACACTAGCTGGATACAGTCTTAACAAACAGACACCTCACGTACTAAATTCCAGAATTAACACATTAAAATATCAAAATGTCCGTTTACGACAAATGATTACAAAGAAACAGGAAACAATGGCCCATGTTGTGGAGCAAGAGGAAACAACAGAAACCAATGAAGAAGACCAGACTTTGGATATATCAGACAAACTTTCAAAAAAATGGTCTTAAATATGTTCAAGGAGTTAAAGGAAAACATGGACAAAGAACCAAAGGATATCAGTAAAATTATATATGAAGAGAATGAGAATTTCAATAAAGAGATAGAAATCATAAATAGGAACCAAACAAATACTGGAGCTGAAGAGCATAACTGGAATTTTAAAATTCCCCACATGGGTTGAACAGCAGATTGGTGCGGGCAGAAGAAAAAATCAGTAAACTTGATGATAAGACAAGTGAAATTGTTCAGCATGAGGAATAGGAAGAAAAAGAATGAAGAAACATTAATAGGAAATAAGCCAGAAATGAAAAGACAGAAATAAGCCAGAAATGAAAAGATAAACATTATAACGCCTCACTAATATGGACTAACCATAATATGCAAACTCTGAGAATTGAATCTTAGAGCACAGGTTATCAGGAGGAGGATTATTGTAAAGGTCCCTAGATTGTAAGCTCTTACAGCAGTCATATCTATTCCTGATTTGTAATCGTTAACTCTAAACTCTGCGATGCTGGGCTCTTTGTGTATAGCCTGGTCGGTCCCTGGAACTTTGAGTATGTGTGACACCTGAGACTTAGAACTAGTGTTCAGCAGCTATAAATGTCAGTATTAACCCCATACAGCAACTGTTAAAAAAGCTGAAAAAGTTCAGACTTCAATTAGAGATATGAATGAAGCAGATCTGGTTAGGAGTAAGGCAAATCAGACTGAAATGTAAAGGACAATATTGACCATGTTTTAAAACTTCAACTTCTGTGTGAGACCAAAGAAAGAGATGTTTGTTTGGTGCGAAATCTGTATTTTCTGTAGTACACTAAATAATTTAACTTGTATGTCAGTGTTCCGGTTTGCTAATGCTGCCCTTTTGCAAAACACCGGAAGTGGGTTGGCTTTTATAAAGGGGGTTTATTTGTTTACAAAGTTACAGTCTTAAGGCCATAAAGTATCCAAGTTAAGGCATCAACAAAGGGTACCCTCACTGGAGAAAGCCAATGGTGTCTGGAAAACCTCTGTTAGCTGGGAAGGCACATGGCTGGCATCTGCTCTGGAGTTCTGGTTTCAAAATGGCTTTTTCCTACAGTCTTCCTCTTTAGACATCTGCTTGCTCCTGGGTTGCATTCTCCAAAATTTCTCTGTAAGCTGTAGCTCCTCAAAAATGTCACTGTCAGATGCTCTCCAAAATGTCACTCACAGCTTCCCTGAGTACATTTATATGGCTCCAGTGATTTAATTCAGACCCATCCTGAATGAGTGGGGTTAACACTGCCAAGGAATTTATCCAATCAAAGTCATTACAGTTGGGTATGTCGTATCTCCATGGAAACATCCAATCAAAAGTTTACACCCAATAAAAAAGATTACTCAATCTGTCCCCACAAGATTGCATCAAAAATAATGGTGTTTGGGGGGGGTCCATAATACATCCAAACCGGCACAGTTTTATTCAAACACCAAAATTATATAGAACTTTGAATAGGGAGTGAGATCTGGTTGGTTTGTACAGGTTAGTGTGAAACCCTAATACATTCCAAAGTAATTTTGGCAGAGAATAAAAATGTATTTCCCCCTGAGGGACTCAGGAAAAATGTAGAAATATTAAACTTCTCCACCTCTGGAATTACTGATATTCTCACAAGCTTTGGGGACTAACAATTTGGAAGGCCAAGCCCTTGATCTTGGGCTTGCCCTTATGAAACTTGTTACTGCAAAAGAGAGGCTAAGCCTACTTAACAATGTGCCTAAGGGTCTCCCCCAGAGAACCTCTTTTGTTGCTCAGATGTGACCTGTGTCTCTCTAAGCCTACTTGGCAGGAATACTCACTGACCTCACCCCTAAATGGGACATGGCTCCCAGGGGTATACCTCTCTCTGGCAACATGAGACATGACTCCTGGGGATGAGCCTGGACAAGCATCATGGGATTGAGAAAGTCTTCTTGACCAAAAAAGGGAAGAGAAATGAAACAAAGTTTCAGTGGCTGAGAGATTTCAAATGGAGTTGAGAGATCATTCTGGAGTTCATTCTTATGTGTCATATAGACATCCCTTTTAAGTTTTTAGTGTATTGAAATAGCTAGAAGGAAATACCTGAAGTGTTGAACTGCAACCCAGTACCTTGATTCTTGAAAATGATTGTAGCTTGCATGGTGTGACTGTGTTATTATGAAAATGGCTCACACTCCCTTTATCCACTGTGTGGACAGATGAGTATAAAAATAGGAACAAAAATTAAATGAATAATGGGGATGGGAAGATGGGATGTTTTGGGTGTTCTTGTATTTTTATTTTTATTATTTTTGGAGTAATTAATATGTTCAAAAATTGATGTTGGTAAACGCACAACTATATGATGGCACTGTGAACAATGGATTGTATACTGTGGATGGTTGTAGGGTATGTGAGTAAATTGCAATAAAACTGGGTTGGAAAAAAAGTTAACAGAATATAAGAGAACTGTGGGACACTGTCAATCGTAGTGATACATGCATATGGGAGTCCCAGAGAAGAAAGAAAGGGGCAGAAAAAGTATTCCAAGAAGTAATGGCTGAAAAATCCCCAAATTTAAGGAAAGACATGAATATACACATCTACGCAACAGTGAGCTCCAATCAGGACAAACTCAAAAAGATCTACACCCAGTCACGTTACAGTCATACTGTTGAACGCCAAAGACAGGATCCTGAAAGCCATAGTAGAGAAGCAACATGCCATATACAAGGGAGTTTCCTTCAGATTAGGTGATGATATCTCATTGGAAACCATGGAGGCAAGAAAGCAGTGGGAGGACATATTTAAAAGTGCTGATAGGAAAACAAAAACAAAAACAAACAAAAACAAAAAAAACCTGCCAACCAAGAATTCTATATCTGGCAAAACTGTCTTTCAAAACTGAGGGAGAGATTAAGACATTTCCAAATAAGCAAAAGCTGAGGATGTTTGTCACCACTAGACCAGTCCTACCAGAAGTGATAAAGAGTACTTCAGCTTGAAAGGAAAAAACGCTAGACAGTAGATTGAAGTGACATAAAGAAATAAAGATCTTTGGTAAAGGTAACTACATGGGTAAATATAAACACCAGTACAATTGTATTTTTGGTTTATTACTTCACCTTTTACTTCTTACAAGACCTAAAATGCAAATGCATAAAAATCAATGATAAATGTATGGCATGGACATATAAAGTATAAAGATGTAATTTGTGACAAGAATAACAGAAAGGTGGAAAGACAGAAGAGTATATGAACATCATTTGTGCATGTTATTGTAGTTAAGCTGGTATCAAATCAACAAGATTGTTATAGATTTAGGATGTTAAATTTAAGCCCCATGGTAGTCACAAAGAATATATCTGAAAAATATGTACAAAAGGATATGAAAAGGAATTCTAAGGAGTTCCCTACCAAAGATCAACTAAATATAAAAATAGTATTGGAAGAATTGAAGGACAAAAATGGTATAAGACTTCAAAAACCAAATAGTAAAATGGCAGAAGTAATCCCTTCATTATCAATACTTAGAAAGGCAGCAACTGACATATGGATTTAAAAAAAAAAAGCATTACCCAACCATAGGCTGTTTACTAGAGACTCACCTTAAATCCAAAGAGGCAGATAGGCTGAAAGTGAAAGGATGGAAAAAATATTCCATGCAAATAGTAACCAAAAGAGAGTGGGGGTGGCTATACTAATATAAGACAAAATAGAAGCAGCAAACTGTTAAGCAGGACAAGGAAGGGCACTGTATATTGCTAAAAGGTCAAGAAAATATAACAGTTATAAACATATATGCATCTAACAATAGAAACCCAAAATATGTGAAGCAGACATTGACAGATTTCAAGGGAGAAATAGATGGTTCTACATTAACAGTAGGAAACTTCAAACTCTACTTTCAGTAATAGGGCATGTAGACATAAGATCAATAAAGACTTGAACAATATTATAAGCCACCTAGACCTAATATTCTGTATATGACTATTGGATATCACATTATCCCATAGCAGAACCCACATTCTTCTCAAGTGCACACGGATCATTCTCCAGGACAGACTACTGTGAATCACAAAAAGTGTCAATAAATTTTAAAAGATTGAAATCATACAAGGTATCTTCTCTGACCACAGTGAAATGAGGCTAGAAATCAATAACAGGAAGAACTAGAAAGTTGACAAATATGTGGAAGTTAAAACATACCCTTAGTCAACCAATGGATCAAAAAAAGAAACATGGGAAATTAGGAAATGTCTTGAGAAGAATGAAGATGAGAACACAACATAGCAAAAACTTGTGGAATATAGCAATGGCAGTGCTCAGAGGAAAATTTATTACTGTAAATGCTTATATCAAAAAGAAGAAAGATCTCATAGCAACCTAATCTCACATCTGGAAGAACTAGAAAAACAGCAAAGTAAGCCCAAAGGGAACAGAAGGAAGGAAATAAGACTAGAGCAGAGATAAATAGAGAATAGGAAAACAATAGAATAAATGAAACCAAAAGTTGGTTCTTTATAAAAAGATCAATAAAATTGAAAAACCTTTAGGTAGACTTGACAAAGAGAGGACCCAACTAACAAAAATCAGAAATGAAAGGGAGGACATTGCTACTAACCTTACAGGAATAAAAAGGTTACAAAAGAATACTATGGACAATTGTATGCCAACAAATTAGATAACCTAAATGAATAGGACTAATTCCTAGAAACATACTGTTCTAGTTTGCTAATGCTGCTGGAATGCAAAACACCAGAAATGGATTGACTATTATAAAAGGGCATTTATTTGTTACAGTGTAACAGCCTCAAGCCATAAAGTGTCCATCAACAAAGGGTACCTTCACTGGAGAAAGGACATTGGCATCCGGAAAACCTCTGTTAGCTGGGAGGGCACGTGGCTGGCATCTGCTTGCTCCTAGGTTGCATTTCAAAATGGCGCTCTCCAAAATGTCTGCATCAGCTTCCAACGGCCGTCTTCAAAATGTCTGTCTCAGCTCCAGCTTACTGTGAGCTCCTTCTGTCTGAGCTTATATAGTGTTCAAGGAAACTAAAGAAGGCCAATACTGAATGGGTGGGGCCACACCTCCATGGAAATTATCCCATCAGAGTTATCACCTACAGTTGGGTGGGTCACATCTCCATGGACACTGAACCAATAGGTTCCAACCCAATCCACACTAATATGCCTGCCCCCACAAGAATGCATTAAAGAATATGACTTTTTCTGGGGGACATAAATATACAAACTGGCACACACACAAATAACCTAAACTGACTCGAAATGAAATAGGAGATCTCAACAAACTAGCAGCAAAAGATTGAGTCAGTAATCAATGACCTCCCCCCAAAGAGAAGTCTAGGAGTCAGTGGCTTTACTGGTAAAGCCATTCAAAGAAGTATTAACACCAATCCTTCTCAAATTCTTCTAAAATCTTGGGCTTTGGAATACATCTAGATGTTTATCCACCATTTACTAGCTGGGTGAACTTAGGCAAATTATCTTTGAGCCTCTGTCATCACAGGAGGCCTCAAAAGACCATGACGATTAAATGATATCGTTTAGCTTAATTCCTGGCACAAAATAAGCACTCAGTAAATGGTAGGCATTGTTTGTTAATAGTATCTGTTAAATGTCTTGTCTTATTAGTTTCACCTTCCAAAAGGAACTTTATTTCCACATTTGAGGAACATCCATATGTGCTGACTCTAATAATTAAATATATCAGGAGGATAAAGAAAGGCATTCTTTCTTAGGAAAAACAACCAGAAGTAGAAACACTTAGGACACGTTAGGAGAATATGAATATTAGATTATAAGGAGCAAGGACTGTGTTGTACTGCATTGTATTTCCCAAGATTTAGCACTGTGCCTGGGATGCACAAGAAATATTTGTTGGATGAATGAAAGAGGAGAATCCACTATTGAAGGTTGACTGAAACCTAGTATTCATGTAAAGAAAAAGTAGAATGAAATTTTATAGAATAGACTTCACTGCCAGGCTAAAGCAGTTTGGACTTGATCCCATAGACAGTGAGGAGGCATTAAAGCTCTTTAAATGGTGTGGAATGCAAACATTAGCATTTTAGAAAGATAAGTCTAGTGGCAAATGTGAATGGATTGGAGGAAGTGCTAATATTTAGAACTGACCAACCATTTATTAGCAACAGCTAAGTGCCAGGCCCTGAGATAGCTGTGGAAGATATAAACATGAGGAAGACGTGAGTTGGTGATATTGAGGGGCTCACCAGCTGGGAGACTATTGGAATATTTCAAGTGTGAAGTGATGAAGACCTGGAAGGCAAGCACCTTGAAAGAATACACGTAGGAATGAACTAACAGTACTTAGTAACTGACTAGATAGGGGGAAAGAAAAAGAAAGGAATCAAGGTTTTGAGTCTGATTATTATAAGAAATCATGGACATAATCAAATGTATGTTTATCAATATGATGTAATGGGTAAACTAATCGTAAAATAAAATGAAAAAGCTATATTAACAAGTTGAAAACAAGTAATCTCTTTTCTAATTTTTAGTCTTTATACAAGTAAAAGTATGTTACATTGCTCTTACAGAAATCATAGCTTAATTAGTAAAAATATTATCAATAGAGTTTTACAGGCATTCAGGGCTAAGTTTCTGATAATGTGGATACCTTCCTTTGATCTTGAACCACTCATGGATTGAGGTGCTTTGCTTAGTGAGACATTCATGTTCATAAAGCATCATTTGATTTGATTGAATGTATATCAAAAAGTGCTATAAATTCTCTGTAACTGAGACAAGGGTGAGCTCTCTGATCTCATGTCCACCTGCATCTAGAGCAGCAGGGGCGGGGGGGTGGGGCTCCGAGGCTTGGTAAGGTATCAATTAATTTTTACATTGTAAACTTGTTCCTTTTACCTTAAGTGCTCCTTTGGTAAAAATGTGTTAAAGGTGAAAAAAAAAAAAAAAAAAAAAGAAAAGAAAGGAAATCATGGACAAAAATACAGAAATAGGGTCCCAGAAGAATAGGTTTGATTTTGCATTTGAAGGGATGGCAGGGCAGCCAGGAGATAGGGATCTAGTTGTCGGTGGAATGTGAAATTAAAACTTAGGAAATAGGCTAGACCTGGAGAGGCTGATTTGCAGGTCAGTTGCAAGGTGGTGCTAGTTTAAATCATGAGGATGAGTGAGAACTTGTAAGAGATTATAGAGACTAAAGAGTGAAGCAATAAGGAATAAGTCATTAGGAGTGAACCTTGGGGAATGCCCATGTTTGGGAGGTGAGAGGAGGAAATAGAACTGGAGAAGGAGAGAAAAGAACAGCCAGAAAGCTAGGAAAATCAGGGGAATATAGAGTTACAGAAGCCAATAGAGGTGAGAGTTGGAAAAAGGAGAGAATAATCAGAAGTGCGAACTGCTATAGAAAGGTCAGATGGGAAGACACTAGGAATCAAAGAAGAAAACAAATCAAACTAGACGGGAGTAGAAAATTTGAATTAACTAGTAACCATAGAAGATGACAAAAACATTTGTAAAAGGCCCTGAGCCAGGCCCCCTCCCCACAATTTTTAAGAAACGTATAGAAGTGACATCTGTTCTAGTTTGCTAATGCTGCTGGAATGTAAAACACCAGGAATGGATTGGCTTTAATAAAAGGGAGTTTATTTGGTTACACAGTTACAGTCTTAAGGCCATAAAGTGTCCATCAACAAAGGGTACCTTCACTGGAGAAAGGACATTGGCATCTGGAAAACCTCTATTAGCTGGGAAGGCATGTGGCTGGCATCTGCTTGCTCCTAGGTTGCATTTCAAAATGGCATTCTCCAAAATGTCTGCATCAGCTTCCAACGGCCGTCTTCAAAATGTCTGTCTCACGAAATAGTTTCAGTGGCTGAGAGATTTCAAATGGAGTCGAGAGGTCACTCTGGTGGACATTCTTATGCACTATATAGATAACACCTCTTAGGTTTTAATGTATTGGAATAGCTAGATGTAAATACCTGAAACTACCAAACTCCAACCCAGCAGTCTGGACTCCTGAAGACAACTATATAATGATGTAGATTACAAAGGGTGTCAGTGTGATTGTGAAGACCTTATGGATCACACCCCCTTTATCTAGTGTATGGATGAGTAGAAAAATGGGGATAAAAACTAAAGGACAAATGGGGTGGGATGGGGGGGATGATTTGGGTGTTCTTTTTTCACTTTTATTTTTTATTCTTGTTCTGGTTCTTTCTGATGTAAGGAAAATGTTCAGAGATAGATTGTGGTGATGAATACATAACTGTTATACTGTGGACAGTGGATTGTATACCATGGATGATTGTATGGTGTGCGAATGTATTTCAATAAAACTGAATTTAATTAAAAAAAAAAAAAATGTCTGTCTCAGCTCCAGCTAGCTCTGAGCTCCTTCTGTCTGAGTTTATATAGTGCTCCAGTAAACTAAACAAGGCCCATGCTGAATGGGCAGGGCCATTCCTCCATGGAACTTATCCAGAGTTATCACCTACAGTTGGGAGGGTCACATCTCCATGAACACTGAACCAATAGGTTCCAACCCAATCCACACTAATACATCTGCCCCCACAAGAATGCATTAAAGATTATGGCTTTTTCTGGGGGACATACATATACAAACTGGCACAACATCCATCTACAACAACCTCAAACCCACCAAAGTTCCCCTCACCTTTCTCAGCCTTGTAAGGATTAGGCCTTACTGATGAATTGAATGAAATTATTTATGTACTCTATTGTGAGCATTAGAGAGAAACCAAAAGTGTACTAAAGTCAATTTTCTAAAATGTGCCCCTTCTAGTTGGCAAAATATCATCATCATTCTAAGTGCTGGCAGAAGTTCAAAACAGCTCTCATTTCATATTCTGGTTTACTTAAACTAGTATCAATGTTGGGTGTTGGAGATGGCACTCTGTGGAGTTGGGGGTTTTGGTGAGTCAGGACAAGGACAAATGGAAAAAGACAGCATGGATTTTTTTTATTTCTAGGATAGCTTGTTACCTGTGAAACCAATAAAAAAAATTAATGGTTCTCAATTTTGGGATGTTGGGTGATAAAAGGCTCTGAGCTAGTTTTTTTATGGGGCAGAGGGTATATTTACTTTTCTTAAAATGAAAAAGTAAAATAGTATTTAAAAGTTCATGAAAAATAATAGCAATATCCTTTCATCCTCCTAGGTTCATTCCCCAGAGGTTTACTCAACTCTTTAGGTGTTTCACCTTATTCCTAAATAATACACTCATATTGTCACTTCTGGACAATAAGGTTTAGACATTATCTGTTGACTTTCTGTTGTAGTAGATAAGAATGTGGTTCTCTTACACCTCCACCCACTTTCCTTCTCTGCATCCTTCCAAAATAGTTACGTCACAAATTCTAGTTAAATTAAAAAAAATATATATGCTAAGTGAAAGAAACCAGACACAAATTACTGCATATTGTATGATTCTGTTTATGTTAAATATAAATATAAATGAATCAATAGAGATAGAATTAGATTAGTGGTTATGTGGAGCTGAGGAAGGATAGAGGGATTGAGAAGTGACTGCTAAGGGGTAGGGGGTTTTCTTTTTGAAATAATGAAGATCTAAAATTGACTGGGGTGGTGAATGCACAACTTTGTGATTATACTAAAAGCCATTGATTGTACACTTTGGATAGATTGTATGGCAGGTGAATATATTTCAATAAAACTTTTAAAAAAGGGTGTGTGCACTGAATTTTGTCAAATGCCTTTTCTGCATCAATTGAGATGATAATGTAGTATTCTTCGTTTGTTCTGTTGATGTGCTGTGTCACAGTCCTTGATTTTCTCATGTTGAACCACCCTTGCAAACCTGGGACAAATACCACTTGATCATGGTGTATAATTCTTTTAATGTGCTGTTGGGTTTGGTTTGCTAGTATTTTGCTGAGGAGTTTTGCATCTTTATTTGTAAGATATTGATGTGTAATTTTTTTTCCTTTAGTTTCTTTATCTGGCTTTGGTATTGGGTAATGTTGATCTCATAGAATGTGTTGGGGAGTGTTCCTTCCTCTGTGAAGCTATCTGGTCCTGGTCTTTTCTTAATTGGAAAGATTTTGATTACTGACTCAAACTCTTTACTAGTTATTTCTTCTTGTGTCAGAGTAGATAGTTTGTGTGTTTCTGGGAATTTGTCCATTTCATCTAGGTTATCTTATGGCCAGTTGATTTTTGACAAGGGTGCCAAGTCCCTTAATTGGAGGAAAGAATGGTTTCATCAACAAATGGTGTTGGGAAAACTGAATTTCTACATGCAAAAGAATGAAATTGGAACTCTGCATGTATTTTAAAAAATAATTCAAAATGGATCAATGACTTAAATAGAAGAGCTAAAACCATAAAACTCTAAGAGGAAAATATGGGCGCAAATCCTCAAGACGTTGGGATTTGACAACAGCACCAAAAGCATGAACAACAAAAGAAAAAAAAATAGATAAATTGAACTTCATTAAAATTAAAAACTTTTGTGTAACAGAAGACAGTATCACTTTGGATGGAATATATGGTATGTGAATATATCTCAATTAAATCTGCAGATTCTAAAAAAAGGCATTATCAAGACAGCAAAAAGTCAACCTACAGAATAGGGAAAAATGGTTGCAAATCATATCTGATATGGGCTTCATATTCAGAATATATAAAGAACTCCTAGAACAACAATGAAAAGATAAACAACCCAATTAAAAATGAGCAAAAAATTGAATAGGAATTTCTCCAAAAAAAACACATACAAATGGCCAATAAACACATGAAAAGATGCTCAGCATCTTTAGTCATTAAAGAAATGCAAATGAAAACCACAATGAGATACCACTTCACACCCACTAAGATGACTATGATTAAAAAACTGGAAAATAACAAGTGTTGGCAAGAATATGGAGAAGTTAGAATTCTTACGCATTGCTAGTATGAATGTAAAATGTTGTAGACACTGTGGGAAACAGTTTGGCAGATTTGCAAAAAATTAACCATAGAATTACCATATGACCCAGCAATTCTGTTCCTAGGTAATACAAAGAATCAAAAGCAGACCCAAAAGAATCAAAAGCAAGGACTCACATACTTGTATGCAAATGTTAATAGCAACATTATTAATAATAGCCAAAAGGTGGAAACAACCCAAGTGTCCATCAACAGATGAATGAATAAAGAAAAGTTTATATATACATACTGTGGAATATTATTCTGACGTAAAAGGAGTGTTCTAGTTTGCTAATGCTGCAGGAATGCAAAACACCAGATATGGATTGGCTTTTATAAAAGGGGGTTTATTTGGTTACAAAGCCACAGTCTTAAGGCCATAAAGTGTCCAAGGTAGCACATCAATAATCGGGTACCTTCGCTGGAGGATGGCCAATGGTGTCTGGAAAACCTCTGTTAGCTGGGAAGGCATGTGGCCAGCGTCTGCTCCAAGTTCTGGTTTCAAAATGGCTTTCTCCCAGGACGTTCCTCTCTAGGCTGCAGTTCCTCAAAAATGTCACTCTTAGTTGCTGTTGGGGTATTGTCCTCTCTTAGCTTCTCTGGAGCAAGAGTCTGCTTTCAACAGCCATCTTCAAACTGTCTCTCATGTGCAGCTCCTGTGCTTTCTTCATAGTGTTCCTCTTGGCTGTGGCTCCTCTTCAAAATGTCACTCACAGCTGCACTGAGTTCCTTCTGTTTGCCAGCTTATTTGTGTGGCTCCACTAATCATGGCCCACCCTGAATGGGTGGGGCCACGCCTCCGTGGAAATTATCCCATCAGAGTTATCACCTACAGTTGGGTGGGGTGCATCTCCATGGAAACACTCAAAGAATTACAGTCTAATTAACACTGATAGGTCTGCCCACACAAAATTACATCAAAGATAATGGTGTTTGGGGGGACATAATACATTCAAACTGGCACAAGGAGTGATGTCATAATACATGCTATAACATGGGTGAATTTTGAAAACATTCTGCTAAGTGAAATAAGCCAGGCACAAAAGGACAAAATTGTATGAGTTCATTTATATGATATATATTTTATATGTGTGTATATATATGACAAATTTATAGATGCAGAAAGTAGATTAGAAATTACCAGGGACTGTAGAGAGAGAGAATGGAGAATTATTGCTTAATGAGTGAATAGTTTCTGTTTTGGGTGAAGAAAAAGTTTTAATAATGGAAGGTGATGATGGTACACAACCTTGTAAAAGTAATTAATGCCACTGAATCATACACTGAATTTTATGTTATATATATGTCACCACAATTTTTTTTTTAAAAAAGGATCATAGTCCTAAGTATAAAATGCAAAACTGTAAAATTTCTAGAAGATACAATAGGATATAACTTAGGTGGCCTTGAGTTTGGCCATGATATTTAACTACACCAAAAATATGATCCGTGAAAGAAAAATTGATAAATTGGACTTTGTTAAAATTAAAAACTTCTGCTCTGTGAAAGACAGTGTTAAGAGAATAAAAAGACAAGCCACAGAGTGGGAGAAAATATTTTCAAAACACATCTAATAAAGGCTTGTATCCAAAATATACAAGGAGCTTTCAAAACTCAACAAAAAGGAAACAAACCAATTTAAAAATGTCAAAAAATCTGAATAGACACTTCATCAGAGAAGATAGAGATGGCAAATAAGCATATGAAAAGATGCTCAACATCATAAGTCGATAGGAAACTGCAAATTGAAACAATAGGATACCACTACACACCTATGAGAATGGCTGAAATCCAAAAAACTGACAACAGGAACTCTCATTCATTGCTGGTGGGGATGTAAAATGGTACATCCATTTTGGAAAACAGTTTGGCAATTTCTTACAAAGCTAAACATTCACACTCATAGATATTAACCCAAAGGTGTTTGTATTAGTTAGCGTTCTCTAGAGAAACAGAATCAATGAGAGGTATCTATAAATATAAGATTTATAAAAGTGTCTCACATAACTGTGGGTATGCCCAGGTCCAAACTCCATAGGCAGGCAGCAAACTGGCAACTCCAATGAAGATGTTCAGTGAACTCCTCAGGAAATGAATTGGCAACTTCAATGAATGTGTTCAATGAACTCCTCAGGAAACGAACTGGCAACTTGGACGAACTCCTCAGGGAAAGCTTTGCTGGTCAACTGAAGAAGTGAAGATCCTCTATCTGTCTCACTTAAAAGTCTTCAACTGATTGGATTAAATCCAGCTGACTACATTCTGTCATTGTGGAAGACATGCCCTTTGTTAATGTCATCAGTCACAGCTGAAGCCAATTGACTGATGATTTAATAAACCAGCCTGTTGGTTTATTAACCAGCCACAATCGTCCTCCCAGCAATGGGTAGGCCAGTGCTTGCTTGACCAGACACCTGGGCACCATCACCTGGCCAAGTTGACACATGAACCTAACCATCACAGTCCATCCCTTGTCAACTTGGCAGTTATACGCATCACCTAAACCATACTTTATCTCTAAGTAGAGAACAATAACAGATGTATATTTCACCTAACAATACTCCGCTGTCCAGAGAACAACCAGAAATGCACTAAATCTCTCCAGAATAGGGTGTAAGTCCTTGGGTGACACTAACTCTTAAAATTTATTTCCTTTAGCTTAAATACACTAAAATGAACAATACAGGTTATGCCATATGATAAGGGGATAAGAAAGAGAAGAAAGCAAAGATATTTGCTTTACAGACAAATACAAACATACTCGTAACAAAACAAGGAGGAAATATTCATGCCATCATAGTCCTTGTTTCTGTAACTGGTCACGTGGCCATAGTTCATACTTATCACAATGTCTATAGCAACTTTATTCATAATTGCTCCAAACTGGAAGTAGCCTAGAAGTCCTTCAAAAAGTGAATGGATAAACAAATCATGGTACATCCATATGGTGCGATATTATTCAGTGATAAAAAGAAATGAATTATCAAGCCACAAAAAGACATGGAGGAGCCTTAAATGCGTATTGATTGGTGAAAGAAGGCAGTCTGAAAAGGCCATATACTATACATTTACAACTATATGACATTTTGGAAAAGGCAAACTTATAGAGATAGTAAAAATATTAGTGGTTTCAGCAGTTTGGTGGGAAGGAAAAGGGATAAATAGGTGGAGCATAAGGGATTTTTAGGGCAGTAAAACTATTCTGTGTGAGGATGTAATGGTGGATACATTACAGTATACATTTGTCAATCCCCACAGGTCTGTACAACACAAAGAGTGAACCCTAATGTAAACCACTGGACTTTAGTTAATCATAAGGTATCAATATGGGTTCATCAATTATAAGAAATGTACTACACTAATGCATGAGGTTAACAATAGGGGAAACTAGGAGTGCTCAATTTTCGATAAACCTAAAACTGCTCTCTATATAATATAAAGTCTATTCGTTAAAATAAATAAATACTCTACAAAATAGAGGGAAAAAAGACAAGGGAAGAAGAAAAACACATTCCCTTTGTGGCATGGAGAGAGGCTGTAAGATGGTATAGGGTAGAAACACATAGGTAAAGAATGCTTGTGATTATGTCCTAGTTCTTTGTGCAGACACCTCATACATGTTAATTATATTGTTATGCTTTATTTATTTTGATATATTACATATTTTTGTACATATCAAATAATATATTTTTAAAAAATAATGTATAATAAATATGATAAAGAATAAGTATAGATGGATGATAGGTAGGTAGGTAGATACCATGTATATAAAATTGAGAACACAGATATGGGGGTTTAGAAAGTTTACCACCTACCCATGATTTATGAACAAAATTACTACAGAGCCAAAAAGGAAGAGAAAACATATGATGACACCGAGATACAAGAAACCTCAAGCATAGAATTTGGTCTGAAGAATGGAAAACAGGTGGAAAAAAATAAAAGTCCATTTGACTTTGACATTTGTAACATTCTCTTTCAATAGGCAAAGATCTAATGTCAAAGGATTATATTTCTTTTTCTCTGGAACCAAAACACTGCTTGATTTAATTGTAAATAATATTTACATAATTGTAATATTGTTAATTAGTGTTATAGAACAAATATGAAAGTTATAAAACTTGACAATGTTAAAATAAAGAAGTATCTTATCAAAAAGATAGATTAGAGTAAGAGAGGAGGAAAGAAGTCTGTGATTTCCCCAATTGTCTTGATGATGCCTTGATTTGAACATTTTCACAGCTTCATAACTGTAAACTTGTAAACATATAAATTCCCGTTGTTAAAAGCCAGCCCATTTCTGGCATATTGCATTTCACCAGCCTAGCAGACAAAAACACTGGGCTTAGGAAGATTCAGAAAATACTGTGGAGGAGTCCTTCCCTGAAAAGGGGGGCTAATATCTGCTTCCAAATTCATTGTGAAGACGAAATGAGTCAATGAATGTAAAGTAATAGGCTCTTACTATTATAGGGTTGTTTTTACTTTGCCTTCCATTTCATTCTAAAAATTATTTTTAAGTTATGTTTCTGCAAATATTCTCTTTTTATTGGAGGAAAAAAGCTATTTTTTTTAAATTAAAAGGAATATAACCATAAGGTAAAATCAATCAATCAAAAGAATATATAATCAGAAAAATAAGCTCCTTTATGCTTACCTCCCTCCCTCCGCACAGCACCACCCCTCCAAAAAAAAAAAAAAAAAAGCAAACAATCACCATTTTTAATATTTTTAATTTAATCCCTCTGATGGTTAAGCTTGTAATTTTAAATCATACATCTGTATTTCTTAATACTTCAGAGTATTTATTGACTCTTCTCCAGAAAAAGGAGAAATTTAACACCTTTACATCCTGCCTTCCAATATTTGATAGTGATATTTAGTGTTTTAGTCCTTCTAGTGCTCATCTTCATAAATTTAAATAGAATTCTTAAATCTTTATTGTATTATCAATTTTACATCATTTTTTACTCTTCTCTGAAAATAGGGGAAATCACAAACTTCTTTCCTCCTCTCAATTTTCCCAAAGATGGCTGCTGGCAATCCTGGAGTCCTTTGTCAGATGGCAAGGCATGTGACGGTGTCTGCTGGTCTCTCCCTTCTCTTCCAAGTTTTGTTGCTCCCAGCTTCTGGCTTCAGTGGCTTCCTCCCTGTTTCTGTGTCTTTCTCTCTGTGTATTTCTCTCCATATTCATCCTGTTTATAAAGGACTCCAGTAAGAGAATTAAGACACCCTGGGCACACCCCAGGTGGAGTAACCTAATCAATAAATCCCAAATACAGTAGATTCCCATCCACAGGAATGGATTAACTTTAAGAACATATTTTTTGGAGGTTCATAAAGCCTCCAAACCATCACACCAAGAAAACCTGAATGACCTTTGGTTCTAACCTTCAATGACTGTTTCCTTGGGCTTGTCTCATTCCCTCCCCTGGCCTCTGTTTCCTCATATATAAAATAATGAGGATGCCTACTACAAAATATTGAAAAAACAAACTCTTAACAACACAAATCTGAACTTGGCATTCTCCCCATTTACAAGATTTTAGTGACTTCATATAGTGGGTATCTGTTATTCTTTTTGGCTACCCAGTAGTATCTTTTGATGGAACCAGTCCCACCCTCCCCTAGTCCCTTCATCACCTCCCTTTTGAGTGTTTGTAGAAGGCAGAGCTCTGCCTATCTATACGGAAGATCAAGGGACCATATATGCCTTCTTCCCACCCTCTGAAAATAGGCTGAGCTAATTAGGTATTCCCATTCAGACTTTGAATCTTGAGGACATGTTGCAACAGTGGAATAATATTCCGTGATGGGTTTCCTTCATAGTCTAATACCAGCTCACTGCCCCCCGCCTTATCACCATGCTATAGTTAAACCAAGATACAATTCCCTGAATACCCTTAAGCTATTTTATAGCTGCAAATTTCTGCACATGTTGTTTACTCTTCCTGAGATGCTTTCCTTTCTTTCTCTGGCTGACAAACTCTGAAACATCTTCTAAATTCCAGCACATGGCCCTTTGGGGGAAAAACACAATAAAATAAAATTAAGTAGTTGAGTAAAGGGAAAAAGGAAGAACATGAAATTAGGAAAAAGAAAGGAGAATTAATCATAAATATAAATGGAACTAAAAATCACAAGGGATATTTTTGTTTTAGTCTGTGCTAAAAAGTTAGAAAAGCTGGTTTAATAAAGTAATTTTCTATGGAAATGCAAGTGACCAAAATTGACTCAAAAAGGCCCAGTTATCATGGAAGAGGTTGAGAAAATTGTTGGGTACTATCTTCCCAGAAAGTACCAGTTTGGATAGTTTATAAGTAAATTCTTGAGATAATACTGATGCTTTTCAAATTGTGACAGCATAGAAAAATAAGGAAACCTCATTTCTTTTTACTAATACCAAAACCTAACAAAAGCATAAGGAGGAAAACTACAGACCAGTCTCACTTATGAATAGTCATGTGAAAATCCTAAATAAAATGTCAGCAAGCCAATTTAGCAGGATATTCAAAACATAATATGGGGAGCTCTGTACTTTCTGTATGATCTTTCTGTAAACCTACAACTGCTCTAATTTAAAAAAAAATATATAATACAACATGACAAATGGAGTGGGGTTCATTTTAGAAATTCTTGGGTGATTGAATACTAGGAAATGTATTAATATTGATAAATATATTAACAGATCAAAGAAGAAAGTGCATATTGTCTTCTGATAAGATCTAACATTCACTTCCAATAAAAACTTAAGTAAAATGGTAATGGATGAATAGTATTCAACATAATAGGGAAATATAATTATCAAAATTCCAGCATCATATTTAATGGCAAAATACAACAGCATTTCCATTAAAATTAGGAGCAAGCCAAGGATGATTACTATTACCTCTCTTATTTTACACTGTTCTGGAAGTGTTAGACATTGCAATTAGACAAAAAAAATGAAGTAAGGTGTATAAATATTGGAAATACTGGGGCAAAATTATCAATTTTTTTACTTGATGTAACCTACGTCTGGAAAACCCAAGAGAATTAATTAAGAATCATTAGAAAAAATAAAAGGTAGAGTATCTGAATAGGCAATTCACAAAAGTGGGAATGCATTGAAAAGTTGTTCAGTCTTACTGGTAGTCATGGAAGTACAAATTTTTAGAAAAATTCAGAGTTCATATTTTCAGAATTATTACTCATGAGATGAAGAAAAAGATAGATAAATCCAGTTCTGGTAAGGGTATGAGGGAATGGGCACAACCATTCAGTTGGGTTAGAAATATACATTGTTATGAACTTTTGGGAAATAAATAGGCATTATCTAGTAATATTTAAAATATGCATACCCTTGTACCTTTGGCTGAAACTTACAGGAATAAAAACATGAGTATGCTAGGATATATATATACAAGCACTGTTTATAACATGAAAAAATTAGGAACAAGTGAAGATCCATTGGTAAAAGAATAGTTGATTAAATTATGGCACGTTCACAGTATGGAATATTATGTAATTAACACTTATATAAAATAATAAATATAAATTAATGTATAAGTAATAAAAGAAATGAAATTTGATAGGGTGTTTACTTATAAAATGAATATATAAAATTATTAATTTTCCTAGATACAATTACTAGTAAAAAAGTATGGTAGAAGAAAAATCCCATTCATAATAGCAACAAAAACCCACTAAATGCCCAGGAAAATCATAATGTGATTTCTATTGGAACCTACAGGATAACAACTATAAAGCGCTATTAAGGAGCATAAAAGAAAATCTCAATAGAAACTGTTGTGAATTTTCCCTCTTTTTATCTATAAATTAGTCACAAACCTAATTAGAAGAATCCCAGTAGCAGCCCAGCAAAATGGCCCCCACTGCTGCTTTCCTAGCCTAGACCTCTTGCTACTTCTCCTGTGTTGTCAAATATTCATGCCGCACATGTCTCCACTGGGATGTCCTGCTGATTTAGAGACTTGCTTTACATCTAGTACAAAGTATCATTTGATTTGAAGAGGACAATAAAGAAGGATTGCAATCTTTCATTCAGTCCAGGATCCTGGTTAAAAGCAGAAACTCTGGAGCCAGACTGCTTGTCCAAATCCTGGTCCTAAAACTTCCTAATTGTGTGACTTAGACAAGTTTCTTAACCACTTTGAAAATCAGTTTATTAATCTATAAAATGGTGATAATAATAATACTCCCTCCCCAGGGTTGTTGTGAGGATTACAGAGATAACCGATTTAAATAATTATCATAGTGCCTGGCCTAGAGTAAGCACTCAGCAATGTTTGCCATAAGTATTTTATGTTTCCTCAAATTTAAGGCAATTGATAGTGTTCCAAGCACATGCACATACATGATTACGTCTAGTTCTCATAAAATACCTAAGCCATTATTATTTTTAAAACTTTCATTTGTACTCAGCATGTAGAGGCTTTGGAGACGGTATTGATTTGCTTAAGATCATAGCTTTTAAGTGGGGGAGCTAGGATTCTAACCCAGGCTATGTGGGTCTTATTCTTGGAGTTCTTTTTGTCCCTCTCTGCTGTGAGGACATCATCACAAGCATCCTTCCATTCCCAAAGAGCTGCAACACAAGGAGGAAATGTGATAAGAACAATAATATCATAAAGCATAGCAAGCATAGGGAAGGAGAAATTCTGGATGACCAATGTGAAAAGTCTGCAAGATGGCAAAGGGGTTAGGCCTGGACAAATGTTTGCCGACTTTGGAGAGCTGGTGCCTGATGAATGTAGTGGGTGAAGTAAAGCAGGGAATGGGCTGGGGAGACTAGGTTTCCTGTCCTGGCTCTGCCACTAGCTGGCTGTGAGACATTGAGGTCAGCTGCCTTATCCAAACGTTTCCTGAGGGACTGGTACAGCGGGATGTTAGGGAGGGCAGTGTAGGGACGGTTTCCAAGAAGAGCGACAGATCGGCAGACGCTTCAAGGCTCTGGTGCAGCCAGTCACTCCTCAGGAGGCTGTTCGGCAGGGCTGGGGGCTGGAGGTGGCGAGGACCATGGGGAGAAGATGCTATTGGAAGAGGTGACCTTGGTATTAGGGAGGAGAGAGCACCTGGTGTGAGTGCCGACAGGTCCGGGCGGGGCAGGGACCCTTGGTTCTTCACTCAGACCGCCAGAGGGCGCGCCTCCCCCACGCCAACCTTTGGCCTCTCGAGCCGCCTAAGGGTGGGGAGCGGGAGAAGGAGAGTCCGGGGAAAACTTAAACAGCTAGTGGAGCTGAAGAGGATGCCAGACGGAATCTCGTAGGTCCCGGGGATGCAGCCTGTACCAGAGTAGCAATCAGCCCTGAGTAGCGGGGAGAGGAGATGGGGAAGGGTAATTTGAGGACTTTCCGGGTCCACCACATGTCTGGGTCGGTTCTCCCCTTCCTCTTAAAAAATGGTGAGCCCTGAAGCAGGCATTCATGTGGGGTGAGGGTGCAGATTAGGTTGGCATCCTCATTTTTGAGCCCCCCCCCCCCCACCGGAGCTTCTGAACCTGTGCTGGTGGCCCAGATCCTCCCTCCTGGGAGGATGGGGAGGCTGCTGGGCTGGAGTTCTCAACCAGCTATACATGCTCCTCTCTCCCTGCCTGGTTAAGGCATGGGTGGTCCTGGAGTTTAAATCCAAGCTTTCCCCATTATTATTGTGTGATCTTGGACACGTGGTCAAGTTTAT
The DNA here is from genome assembly GCF_015220235.1 of Choloepus didactylus. NCBI lineage: Eukaryota > Metazoa > Chordata > Mammalia > Pilosa > Megalonychidae > Choloepus > Choloepus didactylus. Next base: position 117,766,100 of record NC_051308.1, read on the forward strand.
GACCTCTCTGTTCCCTTAACCTTGCTCAGCCTCACATTCCTTTTGTTCTAAAACTCCTTCATGGGACTGTTATGAGGGTTAAATGACACACTGAAGCTTTGCCCAAGGTTTTCTGGAGTGTGGGCTGCTGGTGGTGGGGACAAAGAGGCTCCATTCTCTCTGCCACCAAAGCCCAAACCTCACCTCTCAGAGGAGCTGTAAGGTCAGCTCTCAGCTTCAGGAATAATACATCTGCACCTAGATCTCCCATAAAACTGAAAAAGATGCCCCAGGCCACAGAGGGTGTGCCAGTTTGGATGTATTATGTCCCCCCAAAAGCCATATTCTTTAATGCAATCTTGTGGGGGCAGATTTATTAATCTTTCTGAATAAGGTGTGACCTCTTGATTGAATGTTTCCATGGAGATGTGACTCATCCAACTATAGGTGAAACATTTTTATTAGATGTTTTCATGGAAATTTGACCCCATCCATTCAGGGTTGGTCTTGATTAGTTTACTGGAGTCCTTTAAAAGGAGTGGACTCAGACACTTGCTGAATCTGCAGCTGAGAGACATTTTGGAGGCCATTGAAAGCTGATGCTTGGAGATGTAGTTGAAAGGACGTTTGGAGATGCTAAACTAAGAGATGAAGCCCAGAGTTTGCTGCAGAGAAACTAAGAGAGGACCCCCAGAAGGTTAGATGCACAAGAGCTGAAGAGGCTAAGAGAGACAAACCCGGAGACATTTTGGAGAATGCCAGTTTGAAATGCAACCTGGGAATAGTAGACGCCAGCCACATGCCTTCCCAGCTAACAGAGGTTTTCTAGACACCATCAGCCATTCTTCAGTGAAGGTACCCCATTGCTGATGCCTTAGTGTAGACTCTTTTATGGCCTCAGAACTGTAACTTTGTAACCGAATAAACCTCCTTTATAAAAGCCAATCCATTTCTGTGTTTTGCATAACAGCAGCATTAGCAAACTGGAACAGAGGGGATCTCATTCGTCTCTGTGATGGGGGTTGTTTACTTTCATTCTCCACAACCCAAAGTTCCCTAAAGTGGAACCAGACTTTAAGGTGTACAGAAGACCCTTGGTGTACTTTTCTGCTTTTCTCAGGCTCTCCTGCTCTGACCCATTTCTATATAACATAGTTTTCTTAACCTTTTTTGTGCTATGGATCCCTTTACTTTCTGGTGAAGCATATGGATCCCTTCTAAGAATAACATTTAAAAACTAATAAAATAGCTGCTCCAAGGTGACCCTGACCGAGGGCAATTTTCTTTTGGTGGCGCTATGGAGACCACCACCCAGGACAGCTCCCCCTCCCTGGGCCTCTCCCCTGTTGCCCACAAGTCCCCATGGCTCATAGGGAGTCTTATAGCCTCTCAGATCTTGTATCGTGGGGTGAGGTGCGAGCAGGCCTGTGGAGAGTGATTATCGCTCTCATGATCAGGATGATAGAGGTCCTGATAATAACTGAGGCTCAGAAACTGCTACATCAGCTGAATGCCCTGTTGGACAGGAGTCTAGATGTCGGCCAAAGATCTGCAGCTTGAGAATAGTTAAATCTGCACATAATTGCCTCAGAATGACTGCAAGGCTAAGGGACTTGAAAATGAAAAGTAAAAGATCTTAGTTTAATTCAGTTCTTTGGCTTGGATACAGAGACATTTTCTCTAGCTGTGAATTTACTGGACAGATTCCTATCCAAAATGAAGATACAGCCCAAGTACCTTGAGTGTGTTGGACTGCACTGCTTTTATTTGGCAGTAAAATCAATTTAAGAGGAAAGGAATGGCCCACTGGCAACTGATTTGATCCATATAAGCCAGTATAGGTTCATGGTTTCAGTTTGATGACAATGCAGAAGACTGTATTGGAACAGATGCGTTGGCAACTCAAAGCTACTACTGCCTTTCAATTTCTGCAACTCTATTATTCACTCATTCAAGAGAACATGCCATGTGAAAGAAATAGCCTTAATTCTGAAAGACTAGAAGCTCAACTTAAGGCATGGCATTGCAGGTTCATATTTTCTAAAGCAAAGCCTTCTATGTTGGCATTGCCTATCACTGCATTGGACGTCTAAGCACAGAAATGTGTAGAATTAACAGAAAGAGTAGAATGTTTTCAGAAATATTCCAAGAAAAATGGCAGAGATTTGATCTTCTGACAAGAGTTTGTGTCCAAGTGTTTAACTGAATATTCATCCAACAAATGTTTGGAAGTTGAAATAGTTTCTGGGTGTACTGCACAGCAACCGAAGCATAGTTACTACAGAATCACCCACCTTTCAACAATTCCTGAAACAATTCCTTAATTGGATTATTACAGCAACAATGTTTCTTCTCTGCAGCCTTTTTCCAAAACCCTGAGCTATAGTTTCATTAGTGTTATAATAGATTTAAGCTGTGAAGTCTCAAACACCACAACTAAATTAACGTTAATGTTCTAGACTTGGGAAAACTGCCTGTTTAATATTGTACTATAGTAGAACTATGTTTAGATTTGAATTCCTCTGTGAAACCTACAAATCATCTAATAGCATAAATATGAAATTAATGACAAGCCTGGGAAGATAAACAGTGAATCTTCATTTCTAACATTGATCCAAATTTCTATATTGGATCAATATATTATATTTAAGTGGTATTCTGGCTTGCTAATGCTGCTGTTATGAAAATACCAGAAATGGATTGGCTTTTATAAAGGGAGTTTATTTGGTTACAAAGGTACAGTCTTAAGGCCGTAATAGTGTCTAAGCAAAGACATCAACAATAGGGTATCTTTGCTGAAGGATGGCCAATGGTGTCCAGAAAACCTCTGTTAGTTGGGAAGGCACATGGCTGTCTTCTGCTTGCTCCTGGGTTATATTTCAAAATGGCATTCTCCAAAATGTCTCTCTAAGCTGCAGCTGCTCTATGGTCCTTCTGTTTGTGAGCTTTTATAGGGCTCCAGTAAACTAATCAACACACTGAATGGGCGGGCCACACCTCCATGGAAATGATCTAATCAGAGGTATTACCCACAGTTGGGTGGGTCACATCTCCATGGAAACAGCCTAATCCAAAGATTCCAACCTAATCAACACTAGTATGTCTGCCCTCACAAGATTGCATTAAAGAACATAGCGTTTGGGGGGACATAATACATCTAATCTGGCACAGGTGGTATTCAAAGTGGTAACCTATTTAAATTAAATCATCTTAAGTGTGCTTTTTAAATTGTAAGGTTTATGTCAAAACCAATATTTCACATGTGCACTTTTCAGGCATAACAGATTATTATTTTAGCAGTATAAATGATTTCTTGGTTCTCATAATGCCAACTGATAGATAATCCAGAGATGTGGACTTATTGCTACATGGTAATTACATTTAAATTTGAGGGCATTTTATATAAAGCAAAAATATACACCTGATGAGCTTGTCATATTCCTTAAGATTTTGTTAATATTTTTTCTGCAACACAGGTGATGTTTATATCCATGAAAAAAAATTTTATACAGAATCTACTGCATCAATCTAGTCCCACTGAGAAAGTTACTTTCTCTTGTAACAAAATAAATTATCACTCCAAAAACTTGCTTTACCCCACCAAAGCACGTTCAGGCTAGATTTAACACTCTAGATGTTTTTCTAAGGACTGTTTTCATAAAATCGGCATTCCCTAATTTAGAATTTTGTTTTAAAGGAAGAGAATATGTTTTCAGTAATACCAATACTGTGCCAAAACAAAATCTTCAAATAAATAGGCACCCTCATAAGAAGTAGTGTTCAGGATTTTTCATGTAAATTGGTGAATGTAAGGAGGTCTACAGTATTAAAGTGTTGTAAACGCTCACCCAGTGTAAATGTGTAGCCTGAGTCCATCCAGAATAGCAGTTCCAATTCAGATTTACTTTTGACATGTTATAGATAAATATACACTGAAAAATAAACCAAAGAACTAGAGTAATACCTAAAGTTACACCTAACTTTGTAAACTATGTTTGTGGACAACTTTTCAGTCCTCCCTCCAACCCCCCCCCCCCCAAAAAAAAAAACCTCCCAAAAAACCCTTAAGAAAATAAAATACAGTGGATAAAAAAGGAAATAAATTATATTAAAACAGTTGTCAAAACATTAGAAGACTTCCCCTCCTGGAGAACTCCTGATATTCTCATAAGCATTGGGGACTACCATTGTAGTAGGCCAAGTCCTCGATCTTGGGGCTTGCCCTCATGAAGTTTTGTTACTGCAAACGAGAGGCTGAGTCTACTCAAAATTGTGCCTAAGAGTCTCTTTTGTTGCTCAGATGTGACCTCTCTCTCTAAGCCAACTTGGCAGGTAGATTTACTACTACTCCCTCCCTGCCCCCACATGGTACGTGACTCCTGTGGATGAACCTGGACCTGGAATCATGGGATTGAGAAAGCCTTCCTACCATAAGAGGGAGAGAAATGAAACAAAGTTTCAGTGGCTGAGAGACCTCAAATGGAGTTGAGAGGTCATTCTGAAGGTTATTCTTATGTACTATATAGATACCCCTTTTTAGTTTTTAATGTACTAGAATAGCTAGAAGGAAATACCTGAAACTGCTGAACTGCAGTCCAGTATCCTTGATTTTTGTAGACGATTATGTAACTATATAGCTTATACAGTGTGACTGTGTGATTGTGAAAACCTTGTGGCTCACACTCCCTTTACCCAGTGTACAGACAAATGAGTAGAAAAAAGGGGAACAAAAAGTAAATGAATAGTGGGGGGGGAAAAGGAGTATGAGATGTTTTGGGTGTTCTTTCTTACTTTGATTTTATTTTTATTCTTATTCTTATTTTTTAGAGTAATGAAAATGTGATGAATGCACTACTACGTGATGATACTGTGAACAATTGATTGTACACTTTGGATGATTGTATGGTTATATGAGTATTATCTCAATAAAATTGCATTAAATGATTTAAAAAAAATTAGAAGAATGCATGGTAGAGTAATCACAAGATTCTTTAGATCTGGCATCAGGTCTAATAACTATAATAATTTTGTAGTAGTGATGAATGTATGTGACATTTTGAGAGATCTGTAAAACTGTAATGTGATTTGAAAATACTGTCAATTTCTGTTGATGGCCAATTCTGTTATGGTTGTTTCCTACATTCATCATTGAAGCAAATGCTAAATTTCAATTAGAAATTGGTGAAAATAAAGATGTGATTCTCACCCCCCACTCCACTTCCAAGTCACAAATCCCAGGAATGAATCTAGGATGCCTGGTTAAGAACCCAGGCAGACCAGGCTTCTTGTTTTGCAACTAGAGAAACTGAGGCATCCAGGCCTCCTGATTCCTGAGCCAAAGGTCTTCCTACTGAAGTGCATAACTTTGGAACTTGGCATAAATTATCTCTAAACCATTATTTTCACACTAGAATTTTTAGGTTTATTCTTCCATAAACATGCCAGTGACCAAAAGCCTCTGCTGTTTGCATCACCATCACAGCACATGACCAGGGTCATGAACTCCCTCCGAGGAACTTCCCCTGGCTAGCTCCAACCTCTGCCTAGCCAGCAGGACTTGTCCCAGGCCAGAACATGAGGGTACCAGCTGTGAGTGCATTCCAAACCTTCGTAACTTTCCCCTAGGGCTCTTTGTCTCCTTTTGCTTATAAAAATTCTTTATCCTTTGTCATTTATCCCTCAGGGAGCACCGAACAGAAAGTAGTCTAGAGGACTTGGGAGCAGCATAAATGATTTAGGCTCCGTCAGGTGAAGCCACTTCAGGATTTCCCTCCCATGAGCACAGTTTGGGTCTTTCCCACTTGAGGAAAGTGGGAATGGGACCAGCGGTCCCTGAAAGCATGCTGGAGAGGAGCAAGCATGCCGGCCTGTAGGCACAAATAACACTCCTTCCCCCCAGACTCCTGAGTGCAAAGGGCATTTCCCTTTCAAGAAACAGGTTTCTCAGAGACCTCGCTGGAACCCTGTCCTTGCCTGGGCAACAGTCTCATCCCTCTTCCGGGACCCTAGCCGGCCTTTACCTGGGGACGGAAAGGCCGTCCTGGTTCAAGCGGGGAACTTGGGCACAAGCACTTTGAACTAGCTCTCAGCCTTCAAGTTGCTCTTTGGTCTTGTTAAAACCCTACTTCCCCACATCCATCATTGCTCATACCTTAATTGCAGGTAATTACAGTCTTTCAAAAACACAGAATGAGTTTTTAGCAGTCAGGGGTCTTCCTACCTCTCTCTCCTCCATCTCCACAGTTGATTTTTTTCTCTTCTCTCTCCTCCACTCCTCTGCTTTCTCCTTCCCCTCCTCCTTTTTATCTGTTGGCAAAAGACCAAGGCTCTGAGAGGCCTGAGAAAAACCACCCCATGACATTTTCTTCACTTCAGGGGACAAAGGTTTTCATTTGATAGTTGATAATAAAGATCCGACTGATAATGGAAATGGTCCTGGAAGATGGAAGGGCAGAAGGTACTCTCAGGTATAAAGACAAAGTGTTAAGTGCTTTCCTGAGAGAATTTTGATTAGGAGCAATAGAGAGAGCAGAGCTGCTCTACGCTGAAGGGGGAGGAAGGTCAGGGGCCTGCTAAGGGAGGCTGGGAGGACAGCAGTGGGGGTGGTAAGGAGAGGGGCAGCCCACGTGCTCCTGTACATGGGGGTGAGAGGATGGATGACTGACCTTATTTATTTGTGTGTGTGTGTGTGTGTGTTGGCTGGGCAATTCTTTTTTTTTTTTTTTTTTTTTTTTAACTTTTTATTTTGAAATACTTCCAAATTCACAGGACAGTTACAAAAATAATACAAACTCCATACAAATAACTCCAACATACCCTTAAACTCCCAGATACCCAGATTCACCAATTTTAATTTTTTGCCAATTTGCCATATCATTCTATATATTCATCAATCTGTCTAACTATTTATCAATCCGTTTTCTGAACACTTGAGTGTAGGTTGTAAACATCATGCTCCTTGAACCCTTACTACTGCCATGTACATTTCCTAAGAACAAGGATATTTACTTATGAACCACCTTAAGTGCAGTTATCAAGATAAAGAAATTTAACATTGATATCAAGCTTATAATCTAGATTCCGATTTTTAATAAATCCAATAACGTCCCTTTGAGTATTTTCTCTTCCCTTGCTAGATTCCTTCCAGGATCGTGTATTGCATTTAATTGTCCTTAATCTCTTTAGTTGCTCTCTCTCTTTTTTTTTTAATTGTGAGAACATATATACAATACAAACTTTGCCATCTCAACCACTCCCAAGCATATCATGGGATTAATCTCATTTACAGAATATGGTACCCTCACCTCCTTCCATTACTAATATTTTTCCATCTCCCCAAATAGAAACCCCATATATACCTATTATGCATTAACTCCCCCTTTCATCTGTCCCTCCCCTTGTATTAGAGCTTGCATTCTAATTCCCATCTCTATGAGCTTGCATATTCTCTGATATTTTCTATGTAGTTACCATAGGCTTAAATTTAACATACTAAATCTATAATAATCTCATTTCCTTTGATACCTCTTAACTTCAATAACATACATACGCTATGTTCCTATAGCTCTCCAAACCCCCATCTTTATATAGTTCTTATCACGAAGTACATATTTGTACATTGTAAGTCCAGAACCACTGATTTATCATTACTTTTTATGCATCTGCCTTTTAGATCCTGTAGGAACTAAAAAGTAGAGTTACAAACCAAAAATACAGTTAATTGCACTGGCATTTAAATTTACCCATGGAGATCTTTATTTCTTTATGCAGCATTTACCAACTATCTACTGTCCTTTCTTTTCAATGTGCAAAACTCCTGTGGTAGTTTGAAGCTGTTATGTACCCCAGAAAAGGCCATGTTCTTTAAATACATTCCTGTGGGTACAGACCTATTGTATGTGAGACCTTTGATTAGGTTATTTCAATTAAGAAGTTGCCTCAAGGTGAATCTTAATCCTTTTACTGGAGCCCCTTGAAAGAGGTGAAATTGAGAGAAGCTCATAAAGAAAAGCTCTGGAGAAGCTAAGAGAGGAAGCCACTGGAACCAGAAGCTGAAAGCAATGAAACCTGGGAGCAAAGGACCAGCAGACACCAGCCATGTACCTTCCCATGTCACAGAAGTGTCCCAAATGCCAGCAGACTGTCTTCAGAGTCCAGGTATCGTCCTGTGGATGCCTTGAGTTGGACATTTTCACAGTCTAAGAAATGTAAATTGTAAGTTAATAAATCCCCATTGTCAAAGCCATCCCATTTCTGGTATATTGCATTCTGGCAGCTTTACCAAACAAAAACAACTCCCTTTAGCATTTCTTGTAGGACCAGTCTAATGGTGATGAACCCTCTCAACTTTTTTTTTTTTTTTAATCTTGGAATGTCACGTCTCCCCATTATTTTTGAAAGACAGTTTTGCCAGATATAGAATTCTTAGTTGACATATATTTTTGCTTTCAGTACTTTTAATATGTCATCTCACTGCCTTCCTGTCTCCTTGGCTTCTGACAAGAAATCAGCACTTAATCTATTGAGGCTCCCTTGTATGTGACATGTTCTCTCCTGCAGCTTTTAGAATTGTCTCTTTATATTTGGCATTCAAGAGTTGATTACAATATGTCTCAGTGTGGGTCTATTTGAGTTTATCCTATTTGGAGCTTGTTGAGCATTTTAGATGTGAATATTCATGTCTTTCATTAGATTTAGTTTTCAGTCATTATTTCCTTGAATATTCTTTCTGCTTCTTTCTCTGTTTCTTCTTCTGGGACTCCCACAATGTGTATATTAGTACACTTGATGGTGTCCCACAGGTTCCTCAGACTCTGCTCCATTTTCTTCATTCTTTCATCTTTCTGCCCCTCAGATTGAATGATTTTAATTGTCTTCTCTTTAAGGTCACTGATTGTTTCTTTTGCCAGCTCCAATCTGCTGTTAAACCCTTCTAGGGAATTTTAAATTTCTGTTACTACAGTCTTTAGGTCTGTTTCTTTCCTTTTCATAATTTCCATCTCTCCATTGAATTCTCTTTGTGTTCACCTATTTTTTGTTCCTGCTTTCTGTTAGTTCTCTGTCCATGTTTTCCTTTAGCTCTCTGAGCAAATTTAGGACCATTTTTAAAAAGTTTTTGTCTGATATGTCCCAGGTCTGGTCCTCCTCATTGATGGGCTCTAATACTTTAATCTTCTCCTTTTTCCTGGGCCATTGCTTCCTATTTCTTTGCATGTTTTGTAACCTTTTGTTGAAACCTAGATATTTTGAGATTTTAATGTGGTATCACTGGAATTTAGACTCTGAGCTGGGTGTTCCTTAGCTTGTATCTAGCTAGCATTATGACAGAGCTTTCTTTGATTGCCAGGACTTAAAAGAAGAAGAAGAAGGGGGGGGAGGGGTTGGAAGTACTTTTCCCAGTCTTTGAAGATGTGCCTGTGCAAGTGCTCTCCTTCAGGTTTTATCTATACAGTGAGTTTAGAGAATAGCTACAGGCCAAAGCATAGGGGTCTCCCTGATCCTTTCTGCTCATCCCCAAAGTTTCTGATTCAGTGGGTCTGAGGTGGAGTCTGAGAATTTGCACTCCTAACAAGTTCCTGGATGCTGCTGCTGATCTTGGGACCACCTTTTGAGAACCACTGTTCTATGCTAACCATCTTTCATCCTCCACTTGAACCTCTCTAGTGGGTGTGTAGCTCACTAGTACTCATGATGTCTACTCAGTATTCCTCTCTGAAATAGTTATAGTTATTTAAAAATTCTTCCTCATGTTGTCTTAAAATCTCTTACCCTTTAACTTTTAATTCAGTTGAGGCTCCACACAGGACAGGTCTATGGATTCTGGTGTTAAATCTCGAGCTCTGGAGTCAGACCACCTGGGTTCCTATCCTGGCTCCCCCACTTACTACGTGGCTTTGGGCAAGTCACTCAGCTTTTCTGAATTTTCCTCATCTATAAACTGGAATAATGCTAGCATCTGCACCATAAGATTGATGTTTAGGTTAAATGAAAAAACACATGGAAAACAAATAGCATGGTGCTTAACACTATATGTTAAGCACCATGCTACTTGTCATTGGCTAGTTTTCCTTTTCTATGTGGGTGTCTATCAAATCTTTGAAGAAAGGTATTATTCTCCCTTACATTTCTTTTTTCTGGGCTAAATATCCCCAGTTTCTTTAGCTATTGCTTATGTAATAGTTTCAATATTTTCTTCATCCTTGTCATTCTTCTCTAAACACAGTCCAGCCTGTCCGGTTCAGAGTCTGTCCGCCACCTGCCTCAGGCTAGTCAGAGCCTGTCTGTTCACTGCAGCCAAAGATCACTTTAGCTTTTGTGGCTATTTCTACATTTCACTAGACCATATTAAACTTTCAGGCAACAAAGATGTCAAGAGCAATGGTAAATATTGCCATTTGGTCACATTTCCCCTTATGGTGCCCCTAGCTGCAGCCACACATGCCTCTTAGTGTGGGTGAGTTTGTGGGGTGTTGGTGGGGAGACCACCTCGATCCTCAGCTTAATTCTGGGCTTACACCTGCTTTGTGAGTGGTGAGATGGTTTGCAGCACAGGTGGCCAGAAGCCATCAGAGGCAGATGGAGAAGAGGGATTGACCACCCTTCTCTGTCAAAGTCTCGGCCCCTCCTCACTTGAGGGTCCTGATGGATAGATCTGGCATCTCCCCCAGAGGGGGTGAACTGACACTCTGGCAGGGCCAACAGTTCTCTGGAAGGAAATCAACGCTCAGGGCCAGAGGGCACTTAAGCAAAGCTGCCAGTGGTGGGGGCATTTCTGCCCCCCTCCCCTGTCCCACCCCATCAGTCACTGTCCCCACTGGCCTTTTGCCCAGAGTCCTCAATAAAATAATATGAGGAGAAAGTCAGGACTATTTTATTGTGACGATGGGTGGCAGCTGCTGGGGGTTTGTATATCAGTTTTATTGAGATATATTCACATACCATGCAATCATCCATGGTGTACAATCAACTGTTGGCAGTACCATCATATAGCTGTGCATTCATCACCCTAATCTATTTTTGAACATTTTCCTTACACCAGAAAGAATCAGAATCAGAATAAAAAATAAAAATAAAAAGAACACCCATATCACCCCTCCATCCCACCCTATTTTTCATTTAGTTTTTGTCCCCATTTTTCCACTCATCCATCCATCCACTGGTTAAAAGGGGTGTGATCCACAAGGTTTTCACAATCACACTGTCACCCCTTGTAATCTACATTGTTATACAATTGTCTTCAAGAGTCAAGGGAACTGGGTTGGAGTTTGGTAGTTTCAGGTATTTTCTTCTAGCTATTCCAATACATTAAAACCTAAAAATGTTGTCTATATAGTGCATAAGAATGTCCACCAGAGTGACCTCTTGACTCCATTTGAAATCTCTCAGCCACTGAAGTTTTATTTCATTTCATTTTGCATCCCCCTTTTGGTCAAGATGCTCTCAGTCCCACGATGCCAGGTCCAGATTCATCCCCAGGAAGTCATATCCTGTGTTGCCAGGGAGCTTTACACCCCTGGGAGTTGGGTCCCACGTAGCGGGGAGGGCAGTGAGATCACCTGCCAAGATGGCTTAGATAGAGAGTAAGAGAGGGCCACATCTGAGCAACAAAGAGGCACTCGGGGAGACACTTCAGAGTCATTTTTTATATTGTCTATTTTAGAATCACTGCTCTTTTTATTTTGCCAGAAAGGAATGAGATGACTACCTTCTTCCAAATTAAAATTGTAAGCATCATCGAAACTGAAAGATTCATCCAAAAATTTTTTTGGAAACAGTTTTTTTTTCTTTCTTTTCACTCCCTTTATACCTTGATATAGATTTTGATTTTCTTCTAATTTTTCTTTTCTTTTCTCTTTTTCTCCTTTTTTGTATCTCAAGGCTTAGTTTTAGTTCGCTCAGATTTAGACTCTAAAATGATTTCTTTTGTTTTACTAAAGCATGTGGGCAAATGAACTTTGTTAATAAGGTAATTTTGTCCTTGTTCCACTGACAAATGTTTTGTTCTACATTTTCAGGTATGTGTACGTTTATGAATGGGTCTGCAAATTGAATTCTTTCCAGTTCAAAAGATTCCCCTGTCAAATGATTAGTTTCAAAATTATCCATGGTATCAAATTGATAGATTGTTAAAATGTTTCTTTAAATTGTGAGGAACTGATAAGGTTCTAGGTAAGACATTATCAGTAGACTCATCTTCACTTGACTCAAAATCAAATTTCAATCTGTCTTGAACAGTAGGTATTTGCTTTTATATTTGGAATGATTCACCTTGTCCTGGAAGATTAGCTTCCTGAAGAGGAATCTGTAGTAAATCCTTTGCAGATAGTTCCCTGGAGTTGTTATCACTGTTGGAGTTCATTTCAGAGGGAAATACTTCCTGGTTCTGGGTACGTTCTTCTGTTTGTGGTGAACTAAGTTTTTCTTTCAATATTTATAGCTGACATGTGAGGTAGTAACTTTCTTTTCTCAGCTGTAGGATGATATCTTGGGCTTCTCTCACTTTGAGTTTTTCATTTTCCAAAGATAACATTTGCATTCTATTGTTGTCTTGGTAATTTTTCAGCAGCGTAGAAGTGCTGGTGATAACTTGGCAAGGTGCAGCTGCAAAAGACTTGTGTTTGCCAATTTCTGCCAAGTTTTTTTCCTTTTCTCTTCCATTTGTTCCTTATATCTTTGAGACTATCTTGAAAGGACTTTTTAAGGCACCTTTCCTTGGCCATTTTCTGCCTTGGCCAACACTTCTGCTGCCACTGTTACCCTCCACCTTACATTCCAAGGCTCCGCAAGGCTGTCCGGATGCGGGACTCTGTCATGCCTTTTTTAATGGAAGGCTGAGAAAATCTGTTTGCCCAAGTCACTGTCGTGTCCTGGAGAGTCTGTCCCTCCTTGGTCATAGCGGATACCAGATTCCTTTGGAGCTGGGCCTCCCTCCTGCTGACAGGAGCCCAGGCCTGCAGGGTAGCGGGCTCAATCGTCCAAACCTTGCCACCTGCTCTGCACACTGATTACCTTCTGGGATAACCAGGTTTCCCCAGGACACACCAGCCTGGTGGCAGAAATGATTGTACTGCCACAGCTCTGTCTGTGGGGACCCTGTTACCAGGAAGCCACACTGTGCTATGTGAACTCAGGGCCACTTCTCCAGGGCAACAAAATAACCCCTCATATAGCCTCACAGCTCCAGATTCTCCATCATCCTTGGCACATTGACTCTTGGGAGCTTCCCACCAAGCAACAGCCATGTGAATCTCAGTGGTGGGCTCCTCTCTAAGGCTTCTGCAAGGCTCTGCCTTTGGCCAAGGGAGTTGAGGAAACTGGTCTCCCATACTTGTGTGATTCCCTTGCTTCCTCAGCCTTCTCACAGACACCAGGAATCCCAGGCCTTTGATGCCTAATTCTTGAATCAGGGATTTAACGTTTTGCCCTCCAGTTTATTTCCAATCTGAGCCAAGGGTAAAGACAATATAGTGTTTAGCAAAGTATTCCTTGCTGCCGGTGGAAATGCAGACATGCTGATAGCTGGTGGGGGTTGAGGGGAGAGGCGGAGAGGCTGCAATCTACCCTAAGGTATATCCCCATCCTCACTGGGGCTTCTGAGAAGGTTTATCTTCTTCAGTGGATAATGAAGGCAAATGTTAGAATTTCAAACAATGAGGTAAAACAGGATGTGTACACTGGTGGTTTAGAGCTCTGTACCCCAGAAAAACATGTTCTTAAACTTCATTCCCTGTGGGTGTGAACCTATTATAAGTAGGACTTTCTGATGAGGTTACTTCATCAAAAGTTTGATGAGGTTACTTAACCAAGAATTAAGGTGTGGTTCAACTCAGTCAGGATGGGTGTGCCAGTTTGAATGTATTATGTCCCCCAAAACGCCATTATCTTTGATTCAATCTTGTGTGGGTAGATGTATTGGTGTTGGTTGGATTGTAATTCTTTAAGTGTTTCCATAGAGATACGACCTACCCAACTGTAGGTGATAACTCTGATTGGATAATTCCCATGGAGTTGTGGTCCTGCCCATTCAGCCTGGGCCTTGATAAGTTTACTAGAGCACTATATAAGCTCAGACAGAAGGAGAGAGCTTGCTCCAGTCAACAGGGACACTTTGAAGAATGCTGAGAGAGGAGCTGCAGATGAGAGACAGTTTGAAGACGCCAGTTGAAAGCAGACTGTTGCTCTGGAAAAGCTAAGAGAGGACAAATGCCCCAGGAGCAACTGAGAATCACATTTTGAAGAGGAGCTGTGGCCTAGAGAGGAACATCCTGGGAGAAAGCCATTTTGAAACCAGAACTTGGAGCAGACACCAGCCATGTGCCTTCACAGCTAACAGAGGTTTTCCGGATGCCATTGGCCATCCTCCAGTGAAGGTACCTGATTGTTGATGCATTACCTTGGACACTTTATGGCCTTAAGACTGTAACTGTGTAACCAAATAAACCCCCTTTAAAAAAGCCAATCCATTTCTGGTGTTTTGCAATCTGGCAGCATTGGCAAACTGGAACAATGGGTCTTAATCCTATTACTGGAGTCCTTTATAAGAGGAGTAAAATTCAGGCAGAGAGAGAAAGCCACAGGAAACAAGAAGCTGAAGGTCAAAGGAACCTGGAAGAGAAGGAGAGGCCAGGAGAGGCTGCCATGTGCCTTGTCAGGTATAAAGGAGCCCAGGACCAAGGATCACTGGTAGCCAGCCCAGAATGCCAGTCTTCTAGAAGACAGAATTGCCTTGATGATACCTTGATTTGGACTTTTTTCTTGGCCTCAAAACCATGAACTGATAAATTTCCATTGTTTAATAGGAATAAATTGCCTTTGCATGGTACTGATTATCATGCAAGACTGTCAGGAGTCACTGGGACCATTCTAATGGAGGCATGGCTTTGAATGGGGAGTGGGGGTTGAAAATCATGCCACAGAATTGGGCCCTCTTGGCTACTCATGGCACCTGATTCTCTCACTGACCCTTTAACTCTGGTTGGGTTAGTCCCCAGTCTCTCTGTGAGGGGTAGAGTCAGGCTGAGACTTGAGATTTCTGGCACTTTCCTCACTATTCTCCTGATCCAAGCTTGACTCTCTGGGGGCCCTTGAGAAGCTGGCTCTTTAGGACAGAATCCAAACTTCCCAAGGACCACTGGTGCTCAGTTTCTGTTTCCCTCAGAAATAGGCAATCAGAGGCCATTGCTCCAAGAGTGGCCAGAAACTTGATGCATGCAGGAACCCAGAGCATGGCATATTCTCACTCTGTGCTTCAGTTGTTGTTGTTTTGGGGTCTTTTTTGATGGAAAAGGGTTGTGTATTTTGACCCCTCACCTGGAAAAAAGGAAAAGGGAGGGAATGACTACTAAAATATCCTTTGCAGGCAGCCTGCAAGTGTTAATAATTCACAGGTCTCCAGGGGTCCTCATGCCTCCCTGATCTGATACCTTGTAGCTGACAAAACTACAAAGTTCAGATCAGCAATCATCTGGGACCATAGTGCGTGATGCAGCAAAGTAGAGAGGCACTGCCCTTTCTCCCTCCCATCACCTTGTACCTCCCACTGCTGTAAAACATTTATCTCAGTCCTGCATCTGTACCTTGGCCTAATAAATTCCTCCAAAGGTATGCAGACTACACACACTGCTTCTCCAGGTGGTGGATGAGGCCAGAATATCATGAGGGGGTAGAGAGGGGAGATTGATAAACATTGACACAGGACAGGGGCAGAGAACCACTGGAGCTTAAAATGCCAGACTATGAGTAAGTTAATGAGCTACTAGAAAGACAAGGTAATACTGGGACAATTAGATCCAAAGTTGGAATAAAAACAGGGGGATCCCAAGAATGGACCCCAAATGTGAAGGGTGGAGTCTGGAATCTTGTACATATGAACACCCAGTTGATCCCCACTGAGCCAGGCAGAGTGATGTAGAGTTGCTGTGAGTTTTGGGTGACATTAGCTAAGTCACTTTACCTCTCTGGGGCTTGTTACATAGTCAAAAAATTGAGGTGTCCCATAGATGGGTTATGGGAATGTCAAGTAATGATCCTTTCAGCTTTTGGGTAGCCACGTAGGGCTGAGGCAGCTGAATCCCTTAGGTAAGTCACTTCAGCCTTGAAGAGATTCTGTTGTTTATGCCAGTATGTGATATATGTATTATGATTTTTGAAATTTTGTACTTTTAACCTCATTAATTGTCAAATATAATATACATTCAGAACAGTACATAAAATGAAAATGCATAGCTTAATAATTTCTTATAAACACCTGTGTAACCACCACTGAGCTCAAGAACTAGAATCTTACCAGTGGCCCCAAAAGTCAAGATCCTGAGTTACCACTTAAGCAGGCGTCCCCAAAGTTCTGCCTCATAAGTGAGCATTGTATAGATGGAGTCATAGAATGAAAACAAATGAACTATAGCCATACACAGCAAAATGGATGAATTTAGAAAACATCTTGTTGAATAAAATAAGCCAAACACAAAAGACAGGCACCAGAATCATTTATTGAAAAGGACCATCCTTTCCCTCTGTTCTTTGTCATAAATCAACTGTCATATATGTACTGGCCTGTTTCTGGGCTTTCCAATATGTTTCATTTGTCCATTTGTTTATCTTGTGCCAATGCTGTATTGTAGTAATTATTGTCACTCTAATGTTTTGATATCCAGTAGAGCAACTCCTTCCTTATTCTTATTTTTCAGAACCAGCCTGTCAAGTTCCGCCAAACAAAACAAAACAAAACAAAACAAAAAACAAAAAAAACAAAACAAAAAAACAAACAAAAAAGTAACTAACTAACCAACCAACCTTGTCGGAAGTCTGATCAGAATTACATTAATCTGTAGGTCAATTTGGAGAGAATTGACATCTTTACATTATTGAATCTTCCAACCCATGAATATGGCATAATCATCATTTACCTAGATTTTCTTTGGTTGTTCTCAATGATATTTTATAGTTTTCTACAAACACACCAAATTATTGTTCCTCTCAACCTTTGGTAAGTGTGGGCAGAGTCTGGGGCAGCCTTGAAGAGCCTCATCTGTTTACCCTAGTGAACTATACAAATATTGTCACTTTCTATGTGCATTGTGATGGGGAAAAGGGAAATATTTCTAGTTTTCTGTTTCTGACTAGTTGCACAGAATATTGTGTTGTGGGCAGGGAGGAATGCCATCCATAAAGCTCTAAAATCCGGAGTTGCCCTTTGTGTACCTCCAGCTTGTTTATTTTCACCAGCCTGTTTGTACAACATGTGCCTGTAAATTAAGAGAGCTTTTTCTTTCAAAAATGATAATAATGTCGTTATGTACTGAGAATTTATCAGGTTCTGGGCACTTAACAAATGTCTTCTTACTTAATTCTCCAAACAATCCTATGAGGTTGTCATTATTGTCTTTATTTCACAGATGAGACAGCTGAAGCTTTGAAAGGCTAATTAACTACTAAGCAGTGGAACTATTTCAGGAAATATGACAGACTAGATAGTCTGAACATGCTTCTAATAAAAAGGTCATAGAAATACTAGGTAAAGTGTATCATATATTTTTTCAAGTACAGCATCTTTGATTCCAAAGCCTATGCTCATAATTTAACTACATGCTCTCTACACATGCACCAGAACTTATACCACATGCCTTCATGAGTAGAGTTGCCTCAGTGCCCATGATATTTAGGGTCACAGAATCTTAGGGTTGGAAGGGACTGGAG
Organism: Choloepus didactylus; assembly: GCF_015220235.1. Taxonomy (NCBI): domain Eukaryota; kingdom Metazoa; phylum Chordata; class Mammalia; order Pilosa; family Megalonychidae; genus Choloepus; species Choloepus didactylus. The sequence continues at coordinate 117,783,773 of NC_051308.1, forward strand.
AAATTGCCCACTCCAATCTTCCTAATGATGCAGGACATCTTTCTGTAACACTTTTCACAGATTCTTCTGCCTCTAGGGAAGGAGAATGCATTCCTTTTTTTGATGGTGGGAGGCCCTAGCATAGAGGTGAACTGACACTACTTAAGTAGACAGTCAGGATTCCAATTCTGGCTCCTTAATCCTTCGGATCCAAGTGATCTTGGGCAGGATAATTAGCTAGAAGAACTTAAGCTTCTTTATCCATAAAATGGAGATATCGTCTCATAGGGTCATGATGAGGGTAAACAGAATAATGGATCTAAGGGCCTTCCGTAGCACCTGGCTCATAATGGATACTCAATAAATATTATTTTACCTTCTCATTAATGTCATAAATAGACTGTTTTCTGCATTAATCAGATCACTGGATTCAGTTATAGGAATGAAAATTTTTTTTAAATCTTTTTATTTTGAAATACATTCAAATTTGCAGTAGAGTTGTAGATGGGGCTTTCCCCACATCTGGGTTTGTCGCTTGGTGCGGCCAAATGTACAGACACACCGAACAGCTGAAGAGCAAAAAGAGGTTTATTTATGACAGGGGAAGGGCAGGGGAGATTTCCTTCCCAAATCTGCCTCCCTTTAGTGATTTTTCAACTGGCTGTTATACACACTAGAGACAAAGAAAGATAATCATCTTAGTTAACAGGTAACAGAGGTCAGGAGAACTTCAGTAGGTGTTTTTGTTTTCTTGTTTGTTTTTTGTTTTTATCTCAGTTATTTTCTACTTCCTTTAGGATTTACATCCTCTGTGATACCTGTGGTAAGGTTCCTCCATATCTGGGGCAATAGATGAAGGTGTCTTCATTTCTGGGTGCAGATTTTACATTTACATATTGCTCCTCTGTGAGACTAGAGCTCACATTCATAGCTTGCTTACAGTTTTAAGTTTACATTTAAAAAGCTACTATTAATCAGTTACAAAAATATACAAACCCCATGCAGAGAACTCCAACAAAGCTCTGACTCCCAGATACCCAGATCCACCAGTTTTAACTTTTTGTCACATTTGCTATATCATTCTATCTATCTATCTATCTATCTATCTATCTATCTATCTATCCATTTTCTGAACACTTGAGAGCAGGTTGCACACATCATGCTCCTTGAACCCTTAATACTTCCCTGTACATTTCCTAAGAACAAGGATATTCACTTATATAACCACCTTAAATGCATTTATCAAGTTCAAAAAATTTAACATTGATATAAAGCTTACAGTCTATATTCCAATTTTTTCATGTGTCCCAATAATGTTCCACTGAGCATTTTTGCCTCTCTTGCTAGATCCTATCCCAGATCATGTATTGCATTTAATTGACATTGTCTCTTTAGTTGCTTTTACTTTTCTTTGTTTAATTGTGGGAACACATATGCAACATAAACTTTCCCATGTCAACCACTTCCAAGCATACCATTCAATGGGATTAATCACATTCACACCACCTTCCATTACTGAAATTTTCCCATCTCCCTAATTAGAAACCCTACATCCTTCATGCACTAACTCTCCATTCCATCGGCACCCCCACCCTTGGCAACCTGTACTCTAATTTCTGTCTCTATGAGCTTGCATGTTCTCTGATATTTTCTTTGTACTTACTATGGGGTTTAAATTTAACATACTAAGTCTATAACAATCTCATTTGTTTTGGTATCAACTTAAATTCAATAACATACATAAACTATGTTCCTATACCCCTCCGTCCCCCCCACCTTTATGTAGTTCTTGTCACAAATTACATATTTAGAGTCCCAAACTACTGATACATTTTATGCATCTGCCTTTTAGATCCTGTAGGAAGTAAAAAGTGAAGTTACAAATAAAAAATGCAGTTGTACTGGCATTTAAATTTACTTATGTCTTTATCCTCATGGGAGATGTTTATTTCTACATGTGGCTTTTATCAATTGTCTACTGTCCTTTTCTTTCAACTTGCAGAATTCTTTAGCATCTCTTGTAGGCCCAGTCTAGTGGTGACAAACTCCCTCAGCTTTTGTTTATCTGGAAATGTCTTAATGTGTCCCTCATTTTTCAAAGACAATTTTGCCAGATATAGAATTCTTGGTTGTTAAATTTTTGCTTTCAGCACTTTAAATATGTCATCCCACTGTCTTCTTGCCTCCATGGTTTCTGATGAGAAATCAGCACTTAATCTAGTCAAGTTCCCTTGTCCATGACATGTTACTTCTCTCGTGTGGCTTTCAGAATTCTTGATTTTTAGCCTTCAGCAGTCTGATTGTAATATCCCATAGTCTATTGGGTTTATCTTGTTTGGAGTTCATTGAGTGTCTCCGGTGTGCATATTCATGTTCTTCATTAAATTGGGGAAGTTTTCAGCCATTATTTCCATGAATATTCTGTTTTTTTCTCTCTTTCTTCTCCTTCTGGGACTCCCAAAGTGTGTATATTGGTACACTTGATGGTGTCCCATAGGCTCCTCAGATTCTGCTCCCTTTCTTCATTCTTTCATCCTTCTGCTTCTCAGACTGAATGATTTTAATTGTCTTCTCTTTAAGGTCACTGATTGTTTCTCTTGCCAGCTCCAATCTGCTGTTAAACTCTTCTAGGGAATTTTAAATTTCTGTTTCTATGGTCTTTAGGTCTGTTCTGTTTCCTTTTCCATCTCTCCATTGAATTCTCTTTGTGTTCATCTATTTTTTTCCTGCTTTCTGTTAGTTCTGTGTCCATGTTTTCCTTTAGTTCTCTGAGCACATTTAGGACCATTTTTAAAAAGTCTTTGTCTGCTATGTCCCAGGTCTGGTTCTCTTCACTGATGGGTTCTAATACTTTAATCTTCTCCTTTTCCTGGGCCATTGCTTCCTTTTTCTTTGATGTTTGGTAACCTTTTGTTGAAACCTGGACATTTTGATATTTTGATGTGTTATTGCTGAAATTTACTCTCTATGACCATGCACATTTCCTAAGAACAAGGATGTTCACTTATGTAACCACCTTAAATGCAGTTACCCAGTTCAAGAAATTTAACATTGATACAAAGTTTATAGTTTATATTCCAATTGGTTGGAATTGCTTACATCATAAATTCCAAATTACATCTGTTCCTTAAGGTTGTTTCCACAGCTAGTGTTCTGTCCTTGAATGGGAGGAGCTAACAGAAAAAAAAAAAAAAAAAAAGAAACTGAAAAAAGAAAACACCTTTCCCAGACTTTGCAGATTGACCCTGAAAGTGCTTTCCTTCAGGGCTTACCCATACAATGGCTGTAAGACAATAGCTGTAGGACAAAACATAAGGGCCTCCAGGATCCTTTCTACATAAGCATATGGGGCTACAAATGTCCCCTCTTCTCAAGGTCCTGCGCTGTATGTTTTACAGCCAGCAATTCCCTGCCCCAGGCAGCACGACTTGACTGCTCTTCCACAGTGTTCTGTAGGACAGCTCTCTGAGCTGCCTTCTGCATGCAGGGCAAGTACTGGGATAGAGAGTCCCTCAGGCCACCACCAGACAGATTGCCCCAGACACACATGCTCCCAACTTGTGCACAAAGGCCATTCTGCTCCCTCTGGAACCAGGAACAGGAATCCTCACTGTGAGTGCAGATGACCTCCAGGCTGAGACGGTAAGGGGTTGTGGAAGGAGATCCTACCCTTTTTGATAGCCTTTTTTCTTGATTCGGTGCTTGCCCTTTGACTGCAGTCCTTTAACTGTTTTCTGGAGCTTTGAGAAAGTTGTTTCTGCCAGCTTTTTTTTTTTTTTTTTTTTTTTTTAAGTAAGCAGGTAGAGACTTTATTAGGTACACATGGGAGAGGAGCGTTTAGGTGCTTTTGCAAAGACAGAGGTGAGAAAGGTGAGAGGCCCTGGCTTTGTGGGCCCATTTGCTTTTACAGATTAGCTTTACTTATCCCCGTCCCCCTTCCTTGTTCGGGGCTTTCTCCTACCCTCCCTTCTCTCCAGGGTGGTGCCTGGTGGTAGACAGTGCATTTGAGTGGGTTGGTTGGCTCCACCCTTCTCTGTAGATGACTCAATCAGGTAGGAGTCATTTGGCTCCAGGTGGTATCTTTCTCCTTGTTTGGACCTTCTGGGGAGTGGACCAAACCACTCCTTGACTGCTTTTGGGAATTTGCCCTTTGCTCAGCCAAGCCACTGCCCTAATTCTAACCCTATCTCATTTCCCTCTGAGAGACTTATAACTCTCCTTAATCTTAAGGGAATTTGGGCCAATGGCCGGTCTTCTGTAATTGCTTCAGGCTGTCAGTGGGGTGGCAGGCCCTATTTGTGGGAACAAAGTCTCTGGCTAGGCTACTGAGGGTGGTTGGTTGAGTGTGGGGAACTCTGTCAGTTCTTGATGGTTATTCAAAGCTTATATAGAGAGACGGATCCTGTAGGGTCTCACTCCACCATCTTGACTGGGGCCCACGAAATTTTTTTAAAATCCAAATTTTATTGAAGGCAAATCTCATTCAGTTCATCCTGTTGGGAAAAGGTTTTATTTGGCATTTAAAAAAATTACTCATTTTTATTTGATTTTGAACTAACACTGTGTCTGCATTTCAGGACCTCTTCTATTTCCAGTCTAAAGATTTGTGGCTATTGGTGCTGTCACTGAAGGGTGAGTCTGAGAAGCCTCTTGGTTGAAGGCTGAGTGTGAATGCTACTGTGAGGACTGCTTTTTTTTTTCTCTCTTTTAAAATTAAGGTATTATTTACATACAATATAATTTACCTATTTTAGGTGTATAGTTTGATGAATTTTGGTAATTATAGACATTCGTGTAGCCAATCCTACACTCAAGATATAGGATAGTTCCTTCATCTAAAAAGTTTCCTCTATAGGCCCTAGATTTTAAGAGGGACAGTGACAAATCAGCTAGGGGCCTAGTGTGATAAAAAGTGTTGAAGTCATGGCATAGGCAGATCACCTAGGGATGAAGGGCCTTCAGTGAATCCCAGAGAAAAGAAGGCATATGGGGGTGTATCGGCCTTCAAATATACGAAGAGCTGCTATGTAGAATAAGAGTGTGTAGACTAAGGTTCCAGAGGGAACGTTACGACTATGGGTAATGGTCAGAGAAATATGACTCAATATAAAAAAGAAATTCCTAACAACAACATAATAACAGCTTTTTATAGATGATAGAGGTAAATTAGAATCAGAGTGTTAAAAGTGAATGATCCTATATGAAACACCTGGGAAATGGCAGAGCCAAAATTTGAACGCAGGTGTTCTGATCCTAAATCTAGATTTTCCCATTTTCCCTGCAGCTTTGGAAAATAGGCAGGAGGCCCAGAGGGCACAGCCACAAGGTGAAAAGTGACCTGGTAACAGAAAACTGCTGAGATGTTTGTTATTTATAACCATTTACTCCTTGTCTTTGTTGGGGACAAAGCCAATGCCCAGTAAAGGCAAGCACCCCTTCCAGTTGGGTGGAGGACAGGCCACCCAGTCCTCAGCCTGAAGTTTGCCTTTGCTCACTGCCTGGAGCAATCTCTGGCACTGATTTCCAGTGTGGGCTGAGGATCCAGATCGGTGAGAAACCTGGCGCAGGTGCTAGCTTTGCCTGTGTGGGTGCAGCTGATAGGGATCAGCTGCTGATCCTTCCTGGGGCTGGATGCTGAACACACCGACCCCACCCACTGTCGTTCAGCTGGGCTGAGGAGCTTTTCAAAATGCCTTCCACCCACCCCGCTGGGCTCTTCTGAGAGGCTCTGAGTGTGTGGAAGGGGAAGATGATTGTCAGTAGCTTGGAGAAGAGAAACAGCATCCTCAGGTGAGAGAGAGAGAAGAAAAGTATAAATAAGAGGAGAAAGGAAGTCTGGGAAATATTAGCATGAGCTTTGCTGGTGAGCTCCCAGGGAGCAAGCAAGTAAGAACGCCTAGGGTGAGGGGAAGAAGGATGGGCAAGTCAAGGGAACTTGCCCCACTGCCTGGGGCTTAATGGCCTGCTGCAGGGACCGTGAGTGGGGATTGCACAGGCTGCTGCTCCTCAGGAGGGCTTGTGTGTGTGCATGGTCAGTGATGGCAGCCAAGCTCAGCCAGGAGCTTGGGACGAGGGATAGTGGAAGCTCCTAAGGGAATTGAGTGTTGGTTGGGTGTGACCAAGGCATCTGCCTAAGGGAGAGAACTGAGGAAGGCAAAGGCATTTTCTCCCTCCTGGGCTTCCCTCCTCCCCTCTTTCTTCTCATTCCCTGGGAGGGGCAGGCAAAGAGCGGCATCCCCAGGCAATGAGGCAGGTGGGCCAGAGCATCGGAGATAGTTGAGGGGTTTTCAGGCTTTCCTAGCTGAGGGTTCAGCCAGCTGACTGTAAGCAGGACAGAGGTCACTTGAACTCAGACCACACGTCCCTGTTAAATACATTAGCTTTTAAATCGATCTTTGTTCAAAGTCCAGTGAGTTCCAAGACTACCGCTCACCAGCAGAGAGAGAATTCCCAAACGAAAGGAGACGCTCCGCTCCCTTCCGGATCCAGGTAAGAACTTCTGACTCTGCTTCCCCCTGGCTGAGGGTGCTGGCTGCCTGGGCCTGGACTGCCTTCTCTTCCTTTTTACTTTTCCAAGCCAGTAGCTGGCCATCCAGGGCAGAATAGAGGCCCATGGGGAAGGAGCCAGGCCCCTTGGAATGGGGGACATAGTGTACATGCATTGAGATTCTCTCTGCTGGAGGCGCTCCTGACCTTTGCAGGTTAGGATCTGCCCTACAAAGGAGTTGGTGAACTGATTGTCAGAAAAAGTTTTCCCAGGTTCATATGGGGTTTGATGTTTGGCCTCGGAGAGTGAGACAAGAGACTTCGTGAATCACCAGGACGTTATACCCCAGAACCTTCCCCACTTCGCAAGGGTTTTGGGTATTAGAGAAGAGTTTCTTACAGAAGCAGCCCTTAAAGGATACAACCTAACTTAACTTTCCCAATGGATAATAAAAACAGGCATCTCCCCTCCTTTTATCATGTTATATATAACACCAAGCAATGAAGAAAAAACCAGTGGATTTCTAGGTCAGCTCTCTCTTTTGGAGATTTTCATTCTTTGAGTCTTGTGTAGGTCTGGAAATCAACTTAAAAAATTTTTTTTTTCTCAAGTCCCCTCAGATGATTCTGATGTGCAGGCAGGTTTGGGAACTGCTAGCAGCTTATTTCCTAAGCAGAAGAGTCAAGGGGCTTAAGTATAACTTTCACTTATGGGTTTACCAGCTGTGGAGAGTCCTGGTCCGGATTGGCCCCACAAGAGGAACACATTCTTCTTTATTTGCAGTCTCCACGTTGTGGCACCAACCACTCCCAGTCTCATAGTCTTGGCTATGGCTATCTAGTCACCCAGAGTCACATATTCTTTTCCTGAAGCAAATAATGCAGGGACTTTGAGTTTTTGTGTTATGACTAACTAAATTGTTCTTATCTCTGGCTCTTTTGTATGCTCTTTGCACCATGAAATATGAAGTGGTAATGATGCCTTGTATTCACAGACCACTTGCTAGGCATCTATTTACCCTCTAGGAGAAAAAAACACAGGACTGACTGGATTACAAATAACCTGGAGTTTGAATCATTTGTAAGTGACAGGTCGTTAGACAGCTCAGCCACTTTGAGCTTCAGTGTCATCATCTATCAAAGGAAAACCTCTGGTCTTTACCCCAGGACTGTATTGAAAACAAAATTACATTTATGAATGTGTTTGGGGGGATGATAAGCACAAACATAAAATCCCTGAATTACAGATGTGTATATCCAAAGGCTTGTAGTCAGGGCATCTTGTCCAAGTCATGTAATCTCTCTACTTACCTGTAAATAAGGAGTTGAGACTAGAAGATCTCTAATGTCCTCCCCAGTTCACCAAGGATAATGTAGATGCTGGAGGTTGGAAAATAGAATTGGCATTGGTCTCCTGAAGCGGGTCCATTTTCTAAAGAATAATTTTTGTAGGACTGGGTTTGTTACCCCCAATGGTCTCTCTGTTTCCAGAGTGAGAACAGTGTAGTAGTGCTGAGACGTATTCAAGAACCTTAGCTCCCTGCATTCCCATGCTATCTTTTAGGGCACCGAGGTCCCTGGTTTCAGAGTGCTCTTCCTAGGGCCACAAACTCTGAAATGTTCTCTTCCTCCTCATTGCATGGCCATCTCCTCCTTGTCATTTGGGTATGAATTAAAATGTTATCTCCCCAGGAAGGGCTTTGTAAATCAGCTAGTCCCCTCTACCCCACCACTCTCATCATTCATGGTCATTATCATCTTGTTTACCTGCCACCTTTGTCTGATGTTAAGCTTCAAGAGAGCAGGGATCTTGTCCTTTGTATTACTTAGAACAGTGTCTAGCATAGAGTAGCTGCTTAGATATTTGGATAAATGGAAGTTAGTGTGGCAGCTGGAAGAATAGAAGCAGAATGTTTTGGTAAGCTGCTCCTCAGAAAAAGAAGCTGAGGAACACTGAAACTCTCTCGGGTCATCTTAAGTCCAGAGTCTGATCACACGGAAATGGACTTTTCTGGGCACATCTTGGTTAAATGATTTTCACGTTCATTGCACAGGAATTTGATGAGAGTAACAAATATGAGCTAGACCTGTTTTCCTCAAGATCTCAGCAACCCCTTTCCTTGATCCTTCATGAGGTGAGAGACTTCCTAGATCTCCTTAATCTCTTTGCCTGGTAGGTATTGTGGCTAAATAATTAGGAGCAAGGGATTTGGAATTGGAAACCTGCATTCCAGACCAGACTCCAACTTTTACTCTTTAAACCTCTTTTTCCTTGAAATGTGCATAATCAAATTTAGCTCTTATATTATGAGGATTAGATGGGAGAATGCACATAGTGCCTAGCATATCCTTAGTACAGCTGTTTATGTGATCTTCAGATAGCTTTGCAATGTGCATGGCCCAGGAAAGGAAAGGACCCAGGCAATGGCAAGGAGTTCTGATAAATAGAAAAGATTGCCCCTAGCCGACTTGATGGCTGCTATGGAGGGTTTCTAAGCCTTCTGGGGGCTCTAAGCCTCGTCTGAGGCATAGATACTCTCTATTCATGAAGCTGGGTGGAAGCATGGGCTATTAGGGTCTTATTGGGAACACAAAACTAATGGACCCAAAAAAGCCCATGGGCTTTCCACCAGTTGTATTACATGTGAGACTATAGAGAAGGGCTGTGGTGCCTGCCCATAGGGAGCCTAACTTGATGGGGACACACAACATAAATGCTGAAGCTTCTCTGTGATAGGCACCTACAGGACTCAGTCAAGGCCCTTCAAGGTCTAACCTGACTTACTTCCTTTCAACTTATACTTGTGCTTTGGTTTTTCTAAACCATTCACCATTCTCTGAACACAGCTTTACCTGTGCTGTTCCTTCTGCTTGGGATGCCTTCCCTTCTATCTGTTTAAGCCTAAACACTACTGGAAACTTCCCCCGTCCTCTCCTCAGCCTAACTACTTGTGTTCGCATAACATACCATACCCTTCACAGTTGGGAGGCTGTGTAGATGGTAGGAGGAGCCCACAATGAACTGGGTTTGAATCCAGACTCTGCTGATTGTTCAAATAGCCGTGCAACACCAACTTAACTTTTCAGAGTCCCCTTTCCTTGTAAAATGGACTATTAGGATTAAATGAGAAATCACAAAAAGTACCTAGGCTGGTGCCTGGAGCCTAGTAGGAGCTCAGTAAATATTGTATAACAATAAAAACATTTTTCATTTAAATATTCACTCACCATAGTAGTTATATTTCATAACCCTCCCCACTGAACTCTGGGCTCTTTAAGGACAGGACAGTGTCTAATCTGGGTTGAGCCTCAATTGTGGCCCCACAGTATATGCTAAACCGAACTTGCTGAGTATGTGAATGATAGTTGAAATTCGGAGAAAGGAGCGGCAGTCAGGAAAGGATTTGTAGATAATCAAAAATTTAACTGTGCCTTGAAAATAGGTAGGTCTTGAGTTCATTCACTTGGAAAAAAATGTTTACCTAGCACCTACTGTGAATAAGTAGCCAGAGTGGATGTGCTGCATGAGCAAAGGGCGGGCTGGCTGGGTGACTGTGCATTGACAAGTTTGGCATCTGCTGAGGAGCAGAGGGGGGATGAGGTGGGGGCTGGATTGTGCTGAGTCTCATTGCTTGAGCAAGGAATCTGGACTTTGTTTCTTGAATGATCTTTTTAGGGACATGATGAGAGAACAGTGGGGAAGTGTGTCTCAAGGCAGTGATCGGGAGGGACTTGGAGGCAGGAGAGCTCTCACAGTAGTCTAGATATCACCCCCCAAAAAGTGAGGGGTAGAAATACAAGTTCATGATGTCTTGTAAAGCAAGATGACAGTTTGGGGGAAGCCATCAGAATGATTTGGCTGTTTTCAAGGAAGCAGTTCTATCAGCAACATGAGGTTATCCTCTCCGCAGGGGCCTCAATTCAATATTGACTCCATTTCTCTCCCAACTTGCAGAACACTTAGATAAGCAAAGTAGACATACATTAAACTTCAGCCCATAGTGTTGCCATACAGGACAAAGTATCATTTATGGTGGCAGGAGGTAAGGAGGGGTACTCTGTACCAGTGGGCCAAAGGATTTCCTAGATAGGCAGATTATGTGCATTCCAGATAATTCTCAATTGAATGTATTTCATTAATTTCACATTTCAAATCTATCCCTGGCTAAGACCAAACAGTAATGATCACAGTGGGGAAGTACAGTTAGTAAATATATACTTTAGGGCCCTATCTATCCTTCTACTTTTTTTTTAATCCTTCTACTTTAGGTACTAATTATTTAAAGTAAATATACTCGAGTAATAGAATTTCCATAGGTATGGCTTTTCAAAGGAAGAATCCAGGTGGCCTTAAGTGTGGTGATATTATGTGCAGTAAAGATATAGGATTAGCTCTAGGCATCATATTTTTGAAGAAGGACGAAATTGAATTGCCTTTATCTCTTCCTTGCTAAAGATGATAGGATTTCTTTCTTTTATGCTGTCTCTTTGGGATTCAGTCACTAACTTTTTATCACATAGCATAGCTTTATTTCTATTAACCACCCCCCACCCCCTTCATCTTAAGATAATTTTTCTTGCCTGTAGGGAATTAGGTAGGAATCTAATGAGGGAAATAATGGATTGCTACATTGCTGGAGAGACAACTGTTAGCATCTCCCAAATTGCTTCCTAGGAATGTTCCCATTTCTCTGGTGTGGTGCGTTTCCCCAAACCCAGGGGCAGGTCCTCACTCCTGAAGGCTCAGACTTGATTTGTCAGTTTGTCCAGAGTAGGTATTATGTCTCAGGTTATATTCACATTAAGCCCTTGAGGCTGGTATATAAAAGTCATAACACAGCATTGTGCTACTTAAAACAGGAAATGTCATCATGCGAACCAAAATGCCGGGAAAAGGTGTAAGAGCACATCTTCAGAGGTGAGCTATTTGGAAGCCAACCACAATCTGCATACTTAATCCACAGTGAAAAACAATAGTTATAGAAGCATATCGTAGTCTGTGGTGGGCTGTATTCTCCATTTAGGTAAACCAGACATGTTCAGAGGCATGTAATCAGAGCAAAACATATTAGTTAATAATTTTCAATCCTTAAGGGCATAACAGAAGTTAGTGCCATGTGTCCACTTCAAGATGGGAAAGACCTATCCAAAGGGAGAGAGGTGCCCCTGCTCCCCTCCCCAACCATGTTTCCATGTCTGAAATGCTCCTTCTTGTATTGACCTCATCTTTTTTTGAAAATTGTCAAGTCTTGCTGACCTGGGAGCAAAAATTTTAAAAAAGCAAACTTGCCCATTTGGCTTTTGTGCTCTTTTGGGACATGCCTCACAGTAGCCCTTCAGCACCATCTTTAACCTCTTTGATCTGTGTTCTTGGCCTCATCTCACGACTTGCTGGTAATTGTTTTGTACTATTGTGCTCAACTTCCAATTTCCCATTAGCAGGATTTCCCATTAGAATATAAATATCACGGGCCCTGGAAGAAAAGGAGGATCTGCTTCCCAATTCTACCTACTCGAGACCACCAGTGCAGTTTGACAATTGTTGGCTTGGGTCCACTTGGATCACATGGTTCTCCATAGGAGTCACTTATTCGACAGATCTCGAAGTACCTGTTGTATATCAGGCTTGCTGCCAGGAATGACCTTGTGGGGCTTTACAGTTTGGGAGGAGATGACCCTAAGCAAATAATTACCAAAGTCAGTTATAATTGGGAAAGTTACCTGGCTGGGGCTGGGGGAATGGAAGGTTTTCCAGTTAGCTTAGGTAGACATTAGCTAGGTAAAGTGAGGTCAGGGGGAGTGATGGTGGTGGTGGTGGGGACTTTTAGTTAGAAGAGATAACACGTGCCAAGGCTTTGTGAGGCCGACTCTGAAAGAAGGCCAATATGGCTGGCATACGGCATGAACCCCTGGTGTCAAAGTTGATAAATTTAGGGAATTCTCAGCCTGTTTGGAGTTGTCAACTTAGCATCATGCAGTTTCTACCAATTGTATTTTTCTAACAAAATTCTAGTGATTTTTTTTTTTTTTTGTCTTATTACACAGATGCATGCAAATGCTGGATAAGCAGCATTTCTCAAAAGTGAACACCATGCAGATATATCTGGTCAAGTTCCCCGGGCATGTTGCTTTCTCCTGGTTTTGAGGTTCAGAGTGTTTTCTAGATCAGTGTGGAGTTCAGTGGAAAGTGAATAATGTCCAGGTTGAATGTTACCCAAGAGTCCTTACCCTCTCTTCCCCTTCTGCCTCTGTGGTTACATCTTAGTTTAATATCCTTCCACAGCGGCAATAACAATGGTTAAAAATTATTCCACCAGCTGGATTGCTAAGTTTTTATTTAGCTTTTTCATGTCTTGGGTGTTGGTTATATGAGGGCCTCATGTAGAGAGGCTGCCTTTCTTTGTAGTCTGATATTGATCTCTAATTACTATTAGATGAGTTGGCATGGATTCAGAGTACTTGTGACTGATGGTTGTAGATTAGCATATTTATGGAGTAATTCTGCACTCTGGACTTTGGAAGCAGAAAAGGCAGTAACTAGATTCTTTTTTTTTTCTTTCATTTTTTTTCACAGCACAATTTTGGTTTAATGATGAAATATGATAAGATCTTATTTTTAAAATTTTGTAATGTATAATCCAAAACACATAGATAACAATTACACATTCTGCAATGCGTGAGACTGCTGGTAGGGGCAGATGATATCGTACTCTTGAGCTCCAAATGGGTAAGTTAGCAGCTTTCGCAAACTCAGAGAAAGGATGATTTAGAGGTTATAATGGGCTTAGTACTGCTATTTAAAGTAATGAAGCATTTTCTCTGCTTTCTGGATTTATTTCACCAAATTATTTCCTCAGCAGGTCAGATATAGATTTGCAGCAGAGTGGGAAAACACTTTCCAGAAATAAAACAGCTGATCCCTAAGAAGCAGCTGATAACCTTTCTGAATAACAAATCTTGGTCTGATATTCCTAGATTCATCAGAGTTCTGTCAGTGATATTCTCAATCTCTTCCTGATCTTGCTAGACCCTTTATGCTTCACGTTTCCCCAACACTGTTGCTGAGAGGGAGCCCCCTTACTAGCTGTGTGACCTTGAGCAAGTTACTTAACTTCTTGTGCCTTAGTTTGCTTGGCTCTAAAATCGGGATGACAATAGTAACTGCCTCATGGAGTGGCAAATGAGGATTAAATGAGTAAAATTCTTAAAGGCAGGCCTTGACAGCAAAGTTTCGTAACTCCTGATTAAGAACCACTTGTCCTACAGTTGTGAAAAGCCAAAATAATATATTTTGGTGCTCCTTTTCCTCTTTCTAATTAACCTGCCTGAAGGGATCTGAATTCCAGGGGTTGTCTGTCTAAAAGCCACATTTCCCACTTATGGAGGGTTGTCTGGAACTGAGCCAGGCTGAGCTATCACTAATTTCTCAGCGCTTCAGAGTTGAGAGTTTGGCATCCAATGTGGTTCAGTGGCTCATCTGTGCTTTTAGGCAGAGGAATGGAGGAGCCAAGGCAGAAAGTTTGTTCCATGTTTCCAATTCACTGAGATAGGCTTTTGAAAACACTGTGTGTATATACACATGCAATACATATCCAGGCACAGAAATTCCACATATGCCCACACATGAGACATTTTTCTTAATAATTTGGACTGACTAGCTTAAGGGCTAAGTATCCACAGATAGTAGAGCCAGGCTTCATCCAAGTTACCCAGTCACTGCAGTTCTGGAGGATTGAATCTTAACCCCAATAGGAAATCACTTGTGCTGTGGCAAGTAGCTGCTGCCAATTTAAAATATGTACACCACATACTCACCGACAACATTATCAATCCCACAGTTGTTTTTGGAGTTAGACCACAAGATTAAAAGCAAATTATTTAAGAAAAATTAAAATATGATTAGGAGGTTTAATATTTGTCAAGGAATCCTCTGTTCAGTCTAATTTGAGACCAGTAAAATTGAATACCTGTAATGTTCAGTTTCTATGCAGGGAAAGCCCCAAAGCATGTGTTATGTGAGATTTTGCTTTTCCTAAGGAGAGATCCTTTGTCAAGCTGATCAGGTGTATAGAAAACTGGAAGAAGCCATTCAGTTAGGGTGAAAAAAAGCAGTGATGGGCAATGTGCTAAGGTCAATTAAGGCTTGACCTTGAAGAGTCAAGAATGTTTTCCCCTCCCCCTCACACATGATTGTTTTATATATATATATTTATTTTAAGAGATATAAGTATATATCTTTAGAAAAAATGTTAGAGAATTGCCTCAATCTTGAAAATAGAGTTGAACATTTAGTCATTAAGTTTTCCTTTAGAGCCTAAGTTTTCTGTTTCCTCCAGGTATTGAAGTAGATTTCCACCTTTATAATTTCAGAACGTAGGCAGAACCTAATGACAGGGAAATGAAGGTAACCTGGTTAGTTGTAAAGACATACACCCAAGCATTTTCATCCAGAGTAAACATTTACTGTTGGCTTTGTATCCTGGGAATTAACCAAAGATTGTGCTTTTTAAACGACAGAACACACATTCTCAGGTGTGCAGCAGTGTGACTGGTGAAATTTGAAGCAATAATTGGCCCCTCTTCTTGGATTATGAGTTTTGCTCTTGTATTTGGGGAAATCGTTTTTGTTTACCACCTCATGCTAAGTTGCCTAAAATACAGGTTAAAAACAAATGTTTATTCACTGCTATATCACTATAACAGTGCCTGACACAGAATAGGCACCTAATAAATATTTGCTGAATGAATGAATGAATGAATTATGGAATAGGATGCACAGTTCACCTGAATTTTAAAGATAAAGCACAGGAGTTCAAAGAAATGTTCTGTTTGCCACAGGCACCTTTGCTTAATGCTGCTAGACTCTGCATTACTCCACTTTTCCAGGAGGAGAGCCTTAGGGGAAAAGATAAATGCTAACCTAAGGCAATAGATCTAAACAGTGTCATAAATATTTCTCAGCTGAAGTCACACCAAGTGGAATTATCAGTAACACCTCAGCAATGAAAAGACTGAGTTCATCAATTCCATTGTCACAAACTTCATTCAAATATGTGCAAAGAAGCAGAGAGATGCCTTTTTTGAGACCAGAAAAAAGTGCTTCTGGTTTTCCGATAGTTATTTGCTAAACTTTTGTTAGGTGTTAGGATGGGTGCAAATGATAAAGTGGGTAAACCACCCTCAAGTAGCTCAGTGTTTCCCTTTCGGAGAACATACATGTCAGACAGCAAAACTGGGAGGCATTGTAAGATATGTATCAAAATGAGTCACACTACAAGAACTGTAGGAAGTAATTTTAAGAAAAGACCACTGAGTTCTAAAGCAATAGGGAACCTTTTTCAAAAGAGATGATGTGAAGTGTGGATAGGATGTGTGTATAGGTAGAATGGAAGTGGTTGAAAAGCACAGCAAGAAATGACTGGGCATAAAAAAGGAGGGAAATGGGCCGTGGACATTTGTGAAGTAGTAGGTGCATTTTTTTTTTTTTTTAATTTTTTCAGAGTGATAACTTTAAGTGCCTCATGGAACTAAAGTTAATAAAGAAAAAAATCAAGTGGTCTATTAGTCTCTGTCATCAGGGTATGATTTTTTTTTTTACTAATTCAATTTTATTGAGATATATTCACATACCATACAGTCATAGAAAGCATACAATCAGTTGTTCACAGCATCACCATATAGTTGTGCGTCCATCACCAAAATTAATTTTTGAACATTTTCATTACCACGCACAAAAAAATAATAAGAATAAAAATTAAAGTGGAAAAGAACAATTAAAGTAAAAAAGAATACTGGCTGCTTTTTTTTTGCCCCTGTTTTTCTACTCATCCATCCATACACTGGACAAAGGGAGTGTGATCCATATGGCTTTCCCAATCATATTGTCACCCCTCATAAGCTACCTTTTTATACAATCATCTTCAAGATTCAAGGGTTCTGGGTTGTAGTTTGATAGTTTCAGGTATTTACTGCTAGCTATTCCAATTCATTAGAACCTAAAAAGGGTTATCTATATTATGTGTAAGAGTGCCCACCAGAGTGACCTCTCAGCTCCTTTTGGAGTCTCTCAGCCACTGAAACTTATTTCATTTCCTTTCACATCCCCCTTTTGGTCAAGAAGATGTTCTCCATCCCACAATGCCAGGTCCAGATTCCTCCCTGGGGGTCATATTCTACGTTGCCAGGGGGTATTTACACCCCTAGGTGTCAGATCCCATGTAGGGGGGAGGGCAGTGATTTCACCTGCCAAGCTGGCTTAGCTAGAGAGAGAGGGCCACATCTGAGCAACATCTTAGGCACAATTATAAGCAGGCCTAGCCTCTCTTTTGCACTAACAGTCTTCCCAAGGGCAAGTCCCGTGATTGAGGGCTCAGCCCATCAAACCACCAGTCCCCAATGTCTGTGAGCACATCAGCAATCATCAAGGTGGGGAAGCCCAATACCCCATGCATTCTCCCCCAGCAATGTTCACAATAGTGGTAGCATATAATATTTCTTTTTTTGTGCCTGGCTTATTTCACTCAGCATTATGTCTTCAAGGTTCATCCAAGTTGTCATATGTTTCACGACATCATTCCTTCTTACTGCTGCATAGTATTCCATTGTGTGTGTACACCACATTTTATTTATCCACTCATCTGTTAAAGGATATTTGGGTTGTTTCCATCTCTTGGCAATTGTGAATAATGCTGCTATGAACATTGGTGTGCAGATATCTGTTCACGTCACTGCTTTCAGATCTTCTGGGTATATACCGAGAAGTGCAATTGCTGGATTGAAGGGTAACTCCCTATCAAGTTTTCTAAGGAGCTGCCAGACTGTCTTCCAGAGTGGCTGAACCATTACACAGTCCCACCAACAATGAATAAGAGTTCCAATTTCTCCAAATCCTCTCCAGCATTTGTAGTTTCCTGTTTGTTTAATGGCAGCCATTCTAATCGGTGTGAGATGGTATCTCATTGTGGTCTTAATTTGCATCTCTCTAATAGCTAGTGAAGCTGAACATTTTTTCATGTGTTTCTTGGCCATTTGTATTTCCCCTTCAGGGAACTGTCTCTTCATATCTTTTGGCCCATTTTATAATTGGGCTGTCTGTACTATTGTCATTGAGTTGTAGGATTTCTTTATATATGCAAGATATCAGTCTTTTGTCAGATACATGGTTTCCAAAAATTTTTTCCCATTGAGTTGGCTGCCTCTTCACCTTTTTGAGAAATTCCTTTGAGGTACAGAAACTTCTAAGCTTGAGGAGTTCCTATTTATCTATTTTTTCCTTTTCTGCTTGTGCTTTGGTTGTAAGGTCTAGGAAGTGACCTCCTAATACAAGGTCTTGAAGATGTTTTCCTACATTATCTTCTAGGAGTTTTATGGTATTGTCTTTTATATTGAGGTCTTTGATCAACTTTGAGTTAATTTTTGTGTAGAGGTAGCGGTCCTCTTTCATTCTTTTGGATATGGATATCTAGCTCTCCCAGCCCCATTTGTTGAAAAGACTATTATGTCCCTGTTCAGTGGCTTTGGGGGCCTTATGAAAGATCAGTCGGCCGTAGATCTGGGAGTCCATCTCTGAATGCTCAATTCAATTTCATTGATCGACATGTCTATCTTTGTGCCAGTACCATGCTGTTTTGACTACTGTGGCTTTATAGTAAGCTTCAAAGTCAGGGAGTGTAAGTCCTCCCACTTTGTTTTTCTTTTTTAGTGTGGTTTAGCAATTCGAGGCATCTTCCCTTTCCAAATAAATTTGATAACTAGCTTTTCCAAGTCTGCAAAGTATGTTGTTGGAATTTGATTGGGACTGCATTGAATCTGTAGATGAGTTTGGGTAGAATTGACATCTTAATGACGTTTAGCCTTCCTATCCATGAACATGGAATATTTTTCCACCTTTTAAGGTCTATTTCTATTTCTTTTAGTAGAGTTATGTAGTTTTCTTTGTATAGGTCTTTTCATCTTTGGGTAAGTTTATTCCTAGGTACTTGATTTTTTTAGTTGCTATTGAAAATATTCTTTTTCTTGAGTGTCTCTTCACTTCTTTCATTTCTAGCATATAGAAACATTACCAACTTATGTACATTAATCTTGTGTCCTACTGTTTTGCTAAATTTGTTTATTAGCTCCAGTAGCTGTATCATTGATTTCTCAGGGTTTTCCAGATATAAGATCATATCATCTGCAAATAATGACAGTTTTACTTCTTACTTTCCAATTTGGATGCCTTTTATTTCTTTGTCTTGCCAGATTGCCCTGGCTAGCACTTCCAGCACAGTGTTGAATAACAGTGGTGTAGTGGGCATCCTTGTCTTGTTCCTGATCTTAAAGGGAAGGCTTTCAGTCTCTCGCCATTGAGTACTATGCTGGCTGTGGGTTTTTCATATATGCTCTTTATCATATTGAGGAAGTTTCCTTCAATTCCTACCTTTTGAAGTGTTTTTATCAAGAAGAGATGTTGGATTTTGTCAAATGCTTTTTCAGCCTCTATTGAGATGATTATTGGTTCTCTTTTGATTTGTTAATATGTTGTATTACATTGATTGATTTTCTTATGTTGAACCATCCTTGCATGCCTGGAATGAACCCCACTTGGTCATGGTTTATGATTTTTTTAATGTGTCTTTGGATTCAATTTGCAAGTATTTTGTTGAGAATTTTTGCATCTATATTCATTAGGGAGATTGGCCTGTAGTTTTCCTTTTTTGTGGCATCTTTGCCTGGTTTTGTTATCAGATTTATGTTAGCGTCATAAAATGTGATAGGTAGTGTTCCATTTTCTTCAGTGTTTTGAAAGAGTTTAAGTAAGATTGGTATCAGTTCTTTTTGGAAATTTGGTAGAATTCTCCTGTGAAGCCATCTTACCCTGGGCATTTATTTGTGGGAAGCTTTTTGATGACTGATTGGATCTCTTTGCTTGTGAATGGGTGGTTGAGGTCTTCTATTTCTTTTCTGGTCAGTCTAGGTTGTTCATATGTTTCCAGGAAATTGTCCATTTCCTCTACGTTATCCAGTTTGTCGGCATATAGTTGTTCATAGTATCCTTGTATAATTTTTTAAATTTCTTTGGGGTCTACAGTAATGTCACCTTTCTCATTCATTATTTTGTTTATATGGGTCTTCTCTCTTTTTGATTTTGTCATTCTAGCTAGGGGCTTGTCAATCTTGTTGATCTTCTCAAAGAACCAACTCTTGGTATTATTTATTCTCTCTGTTGTTTTTTTTTTTGTTCTCTATATCATTTATTTCTGCTTTAATCCTTGTTATTTCTTTTCTTCTACTTGGTTTAGGATTAGCTTGCTGTTCATTTTCTAGCTTCTTCAGTTGCTCCATTAGTTCTGTGATTTTAGCTCTTTCTTCCTTTTTGATGTATGTGTTTAGTGCTATAAATTTCCACCTCAGTACCACTTTTGCTGCATCCCATAGGTTTTGATATGTTGTGTTCTCATTTTCATTCATTTCTATATAGTTAACAATTTCTCTTGCTGTTTCTTCTTTAACCCACTGATTGTTTAGGATCATGTTGTTTACCCTCCAAGTATTTGTGAATTTTCTAAGTCTCTGATGGTTATTGACTTCTAATTGTAGTCCATTGTGGTCAGAGAATGTGCTCTGAATAAATTCAATTTTTTAAAAATTTATTGAGGCTTGTTTTATGTCCCAGTGTATGTTCTATTCTGGGGAAAGTTCTGTGATCCCTAGAGAAGAATGTGTATCCTGGTGATTTGGGATGTAATGTTTTATATGTCTGTTAAATCCAATTCATTTATCAGATTGTTTAGCTTTTCAATTTCCTTATTGGTCTTCTGTCTGGTTGATCTATCTATAGGAGAGAGTGATGTGTTGAAGTCTCCCACAATTATTGTGGAAACATCAATTGCTTCCTTTAGTTTTGCCAGTGTTTCTCTCATGTATTTTGTGGCACCTTGATTGGGTGCATAGACATTTACGATTGTTATTTCTTCTTGCTGAATTGCCCCTTTTATTAGTATGTAGTGGCCTTCTTTGTCTCTCATAACATCCTTGCATTTAAAGTCCATTTTATCTGAGATTAATATTGCTACACCTGCTTTCTTTTGGCTGTAGCTTACAAGAAATATTTTTTCCATCCTTTCACTTTTAATTTCTTTGTGTCCCTGTGTCTATGATGAGTCTCTAGCATGCAACATATTGATGGTTCATATTTTTTGATCCATTCTGCCAATCTGTATCTTTTGATAGGGGAGTTTAATCCACTTACATTCAATGTTATTACTTTGAAGGCATTTCTTGACTCAGTCATCTATCTTTTGGTTTATGTTTGTCAGATATATTTTTTTCCACTCTCTTTTTTTGTCCTTTAATGAACCAATTTTGAATCTCTTTAGTACTGACCCTTTCTCTGTATCTTTCTCTCCTTCCTTTGTTTCTCTGTTGGTAGGGCTTCCTTTAGTACCTGAAGTAGGGCAGTACCTGAAGTAGGGCAGGTCTTTTATTAGCAAAATCTCTCAGCATTTGTTTGTCTGTGAAAAATTTAAGCTCTCCCTCAAATTTGAAGGAGAGCTTTGCTGGATAAAGAATTCTTTGTTGGCAATTTTTCTCTCTCAGAATTTTAAATATGTCATGCCACTGCCTTCTCGCCTCCATGGTAGCTGCTAAGTAGTCACTACTTAGTCTTATGTGTTTTCTTTGTATGTGGTGACTTGGTTTTCTCTTGCTCCTTTCAGAACTTGCTCCTTCTCTTCAGTATTTGGCAGTGTGATCAGAATATGTCTTGGAGTGGGTTTATTTGGATTTATTCTATTTGGTGTTCGCTGGGCATTTATGCTTTATTTATGTTGTGTAGAAGGTTTGGGAAGTTTTCCTCAACAATTTTTTGAATACTCTTTCTAGACCTTTACCTTTCTCTTCCCCTTCTGGGACACCAATGAGTCTTATATTTGGATGTTTTATTTTATCTATCATATCCCTGAGGTCCATTTCAATTTTTTCGATTTTTTCCCCATTCTTTCTTCTGTTCTTTCATTTTCCATTTTGTCATCCTCCAGGTCACTGATTCATTGTTCAGCTTCCTCCAGTCTTGTACTGTGAGTATCCAGAATGTTTTTAATTTGTTTGTCAGTTTCTTTTATTTCCATAAGATCATCTATTTTTTTATTTTATTTACTCTTTCAATTTCTTCTTTATGCTCTTCTAGGGTCTTCTTCATGTCCTTTATATCCTGTGCCATGCTCTCATTTGTTTTCAGTTCTTTGATTAATTGCTCCAAGTACTGCATCTCCTCTGATCTTTTGATTTGGGTGTTTGGGTTTGGATTCTCCGTATCATCTGATTTTTTCATATGCTTTAATATTTTCTGTTGTTTTTGGCCTCTTGGCATTTGCTTTAACTTGATAGGGTTCTTTTAGGATATGTAGGCTAATTCAAAGTCTAATCTCTAATTTGTCAGATCTACAGCTTGGTGGCGTACACTTTCTCTAACCAGCAGGTAGCATCCGCAAGCCACCGATTCCCCTCAAGCCAGCTCTCCCCAACTTTGTCTTTGTGGTGTGTGGGGGTCTGATTCTTGTAGGGGTCCAATTGGTGCACCAAGTTTGGGTATGTTGTTGGTGCTGCCTGCCCTGAATGTGGAGCGTGTGTATGAGTGGTTAGGGAGGGAGGGCGGCCTTATTAATCAAAACTCCCAGATCTTCCTGGAGATTTAAGGCTGTTGCAAGAGTCTGAACATCCAGTTGAGTCTCACCACAGATTGTCTCTGCCACTTACTCACAAGTCTTTGGTATTGGCGTATGGTCCCTGGGATTTCTGAGTGGGTCCCTCTTCCAAGCCGTGCCCTCCCTGGGCTTCTGCTGAGGGAAGGCTGTGCTACGTCACAAGTGCACACCATCCCTCAAGGGAAGTTCTGGGCTGCCGGGCCGTGTAGGGGTGTTCCCAGCCTGCTGAAAGGATGGCTGTATGAGGCGTGTTAATTTCCCCTTTTCATACATCTCTGCCTTCCAAGCTCCAGGACAATTAGCTGTGGGTGCGCAAAAGGCTATTGTCCACACCTGATATTGTGGTGTGTGCGCGTGATGCTGGAAACACTTCCTGTCACACTGGGTTTTCTGGCGCGGCTCTGGGCTGTGGTACCGGTGCTGGGAAGGAGTGTTCCCAGCCAGCCGGGAAGATGGCTTTAAGGGGCGTGGTTATTTTCCCCTTTTGGCTAACTTCTGCCTGCCTTGCTCTGAGACAGTTAGCAGCAGGTGGGCAAAAGGCTATCGTCCATGCCAGATATTGAGGTGTACCCACAGCCTATTCCTGCCGCACTTCACTGTGCAGTTCTTGCTGTCGTATCTGCAGCTGCTTTTGGTTTTTTTTTTTTAAAAGAACTAGTCCAATTCCAAACGCCAATCCACGGTTTCCCTACACCGCAGCATGGCTGCTGGGTATTCAGCAGGCTCACTCACTCATTTCAGAATGCAGACTCCCGGTTTCACCAAGTGCACAGTCCCAGTGGATTTAGCAGACGTTGTCCAGCTGGTGCATTGCTGGAACTGGTGTTCTGGGTCACTTTCTGGCTTTTATCTAGTATTTTTCACGGAGGTGTTTTTTGCCCTGCCTCTCCTAATCGCCATCTTCTGAAAGTCGGGGTATGATCTTTTGATGCAGAATGCCCTACATTATTTCAAGGGATTGAAGGTGAAGAGGTCTGGGATAAGGCATTGTTCTCTGTTCCTATGGTGTCAGGGACAGTGACAGCCCTTAAATTGGGCTGGAGAGAGTTCTCTGTGTAAAAATACAGGGAACTTATTACCTTTGATGTGGGCAGCTAGTCTAAAAATAGTGGTGGTTCAATGTTGCAAGACATTCCTTGTGGAGGAGGTGACTATTTTGACCCTTTAGTGAAGGAGAAGGCTCTAGGCTTTAAGTTTTGTTGAAAGGGTTATGTGTTCATTGCTTAGACAACTTGGGCCTCAATATCTGAGGAAAACTAGAGCCATTTTATAGTTGGAGGCATAGTCCTTTGTATTACTAGTGTGGTGTGTCGGCTCTATGGGACCAGGCCATTCAACAGAGAGTAATCAGCACATAGGAAATGGCTAAGCTGAGGAAACCTTCTTTTTGAGGTCTCTAAGTGGTGGGTGTGTGACTGAGTGGAAATCAGACTAGTATAACTGTTCATATTGAAAATTAAAGACAGCTTTAATAAAACTTGTTTATTTGCTGTGCCATCGATCTTCCCCCAAAGATCTTTTACATTTGTACCTGGACTATTTATAATAACAATCATAATGTGTTCCCCACCTCTAATCTTTACCCTCTTCCAATCTTCCCCTACATGTTGCTGTTAAAGATTGATCTTGCCTAAAGCCTATTTTGAACCTTTGATTTCTTGGCTCAGACTTCTCCAGTTGATTCTCTTTACCTTTATACAGTGTATCCCAAACTTATAAGTGTCCCAAGATTGCAGAAAAGAATAAACCTTTGTTTTTGGGGGGGAAAAGCAGTCCTTGGCACATGGTAAGCACACAATAAACCTTAGTATTATTAGAATTGCTGCTATACAACCAGGTTTTTCCCAGCTAATAATAAGGAACATTGCTCACTTTTTTCCTCATAAACTAAGCCTTAGTACAGGAATTTCCAAGTCTTTTCACTATGAAGAGGAAACAGTCTTGTTTCTAAGATTCTGAACTTCTAAGTTTTGGTCTTAGGATGGGAACTAACAGAAGCTACCTCATCAAATCTAAAACTCTATACGTTTTCCAAAGCATTTTGTATTCATAAACTCATTTGGATCTCCTACAAAGACTGTGAAGGAAGGGTATCAATTTTTATAAGCCCAGTTTTACAGAATTGGGACACTGAAGTCCAAATGGCAGAGAGGACCAAATGCCAGGGTTTATGACCCAGAAGCCAGTGCTCTTTCAACTATGCAAAGTAAACCATTCTAAGATCCCTTTGGAGCCACTGAAATCATTCTATTTATTTATTTTTATTAACTAAAATCCATACTTTATTCAGATTTCCTTATTTTTTAATAGTCCAGGTTCCCACCATACATTTAGTCACCATATCTCAAGCTCTTCTTGGCTATGACAGTTTCTCGTACTTTCCTTGTTTTTGATGACCTTGACAGTTTTGAGGAGTACTAGTCAGGTATTTTGTGGAATGTCCCTCAAATGGGATTTGTCTGGTGTTTTCCTCATGCTGAGACTGGGGTGCTGGGTTTTGGGAAGAAAGTTCACAGACATAAAGTGCCCTTTTTGTCATATTGATACTGGACAAAAGTGGTGGATTCTCTGCCCAATGCGCTCAAATGACCAATTCCTGAGACACCAGGGTTTTAAAGAGAGAAAGAGTTTATTGCTAGTCGCAAGTAGGAGAGCAGATGGCCTATTGGCCTAAAAGTCTGTCTCCTTGAACTGCAGTAATTCTGATGGTTTTACAATATTAAAAGTGGGCAGCTTTTAGGATAATGAGCACAATGGTTCCAGATGATATAATTAAAGATGATCTAATTATTGAGCATGTGCGGATTGATTGCATGCTTCGTCATAGAACATATGTAAAAAAACGGCAGCCTTAATATGATGATGGGTGTGATTTTTAGTATTATAATGAGGTATAGGTCACTTACAGTTTAAGCTACTGTGCATGTTAGGCAGGCCCATTTTGGTTAGATCCAGTTTTGGTTATCAAGATAACTTTGGAATAGGGGTAGGTTAGTTCTGGGCTAACCCAAGACCCTTTATTAATAAACATTAGGAGCTGTCTTTAGTGATCATAAGACTTTAAAGTTGAAAAACTGGATAAATGGGTATAAGTGAAGGTTAGTCACGAGGTTTTTACAATGACAAAAGCACAAGATAAAGGCTATATAATCTTCATCAGAGATCAAGGCACCTGGATTACAGTTCAAAGATCTCAGGTATTCTGTCTAATATACCAGAAAGTAAAAAAGGAATATCTATATAATGATTCAGTGATCATAATCATTACTTAAATCCTAACTTCTTGGTTATAATATCATAGCAAGGGTACATGCTATCAACAGGACTTACAATTAATGCTATTAACCATGATCACCTGGCTGAGGTAGTTTGCCAGTTTTCTCCACTGTAAAGTTAAGTTACTCTTTGGAAGGAAGTCATTGTATGCTGCAGCCCACACTTAAGAACGAACGGGGGAGTTAAGTTCTGCATCTTTGGGGGTGGAGTATCTACATAAATTATTTGGAATTCTGCATGGAATATTGGTCTATTCTCCCAATTTATTTATTCATTCAGTCATTTGCTTGTATCAGTAGGGACTCATGGATATTGATTTTATCCTTTGGCTTATAAACCAATACTACCTTAGTCTGTTGCTAAAATTGTCCCAGCTTTGGTCACTGGGAATTCTTTCAGTTGGCTCCTATAGCCTTGTGACAAGTCTATCATTGTGGATTTTTGTTGTTATTTGTTTTAACACTTCCTTACTTTGTGGCACTACAAGATGCTCCAGGCACAGGCACATTTTGCATAATTCCTGCCCTAGCCTCCTAGAATCAGTCATTTTTCCAAGAAGCCCTGGTTCCTTTCCTTTTATTAGAAAATGGTGTTAGAAACCAAGATTTGGGCTCCAATTCTAGTCTTTTTTTTTTTTTTGCCACAGGACAGCTAATGAAGACATTTTATTTTGGTTGCACTAATGTGAACTGGGATCATTGGCAGAAGTGCTCAACCCAAGAGAGCAGCAATCCTCTAAATTACTTTTTCTTTCAAAGAATAGATAAAATGCAAAGAATTTTCACTACAAACTAAGTAAAACAAACCATCAGTCTTGCTGGTATTGTAAACCAACCAGACATAGTTACAACAGAACTGCAGAAGGATCCTTAGAATAACAGAGTCATCTGTCAGGGGTCATCAGGGAGTAGACTGATAGTATCTTTGGCTTTGCCACTTAATAGACACAGCATGGTATATTCCTGAAATTTATCCATGGTGCTGAATGTGTACTCATGCCTGGCTACTCCATGATGACAGTTCTTACACAAATGATCATAGGCAACTATTCTCCTTATTCCTCTTTCAAGGATTTGTTTGTAATCAGCATAAAATCTCACTTGCTGCATACTGCACAATCTATAAAGTTCAGCAAAAAAGATCCATTATCCAAGCAGGTATTACCCCAGTTGGGATATTCCTTCTCCACACAGTCCCCACACATCTGACATGTCATCAGGGAACATCCTCCACTGCTTCCCCAATTCTTTCTTTCTTGATGGTTGTTGTTGCACATGGCATGACTGATAACAGCTCCCTTCTGTTTTTCTGCCTCCAAGCAAAATGCTGTTTATCCCATGTCGTTTCTCTAATCTTTTGGAAATTCAGTGATGCTGTTTGTTGAGTCTGTTTGGTGAGTGAGCCCATTCACTAGTCACTCCTTGGCTTTCATGCTTCGTTGGCCCAGGTATCTTCTCCATCCTTGTCAGTTTCTCGGGTGCCCCTTTGCTTAGCACTGCTGGTATACCTTGTGCTCACAACTGTTAGCGTTTATCTGCTCCAGATGATGGGATTCCTTATCCAGCTTGGTCTTGAAATCCCACAGAAGCTCACGGGAATCTTATAGCTCCTTGATACATGGCAATTGGTTCTATTTTTGTAATGGCCCAGCTTTCAGATTTACATAGTACTTCTGGGTTCAGAGAAACCTTAGTTTATTATTTGAGCTTTATTTTATGGGAACAAAATCTTCAGCCCTGACCTTTAAGCAGTGAAAACTAACTTGCAGAGGTGGTCTGGAGTGAGTAGAGAGAAAATGCCTAACCTGATAATCAAAGTACCTAGCCCATAGTGTTGTCTTTTTTTTTTTTTTTAAACAGTTTTATTCACACACCATACACTCCATCCTAAGTGTACAGTCAATGGCTCTTGATATAGTCACATAGTTA
The DNA here is from genome assembly GCF_015220235.1 of Choloepus didactylus. NCBI lineage: Eukaryota > Metazoa > Chordata > Mammalia > Pilosa > Megalonychidae > Choloepus > Choloepus didactylus. The sequence goes on from NC_051308.1 coordinate 117,811,125, forward strand.
TGCATTTACCACTATAGTCAATATGAGAACATTCTCATTTCTTCTGAAGAAAAAATTCCCATACCCCTTATATCCCCCCATTATTGACGTTTAGCTTTTGTATAGTGCCTTTGTTACAATTAATGAAAGAATATTATAATGCTACTGTTACTATAGGACCTTAGTTTAAATTAATTGTATTTTTATGCCATACAACACATTATTAACACCTTGTAATAGTGACATACATTTGTCCTTGTTCATGTAAAAACTTTCTTATATTTGTACAATTAATCACCATCATTGTCCACTCCCGGTTTCATTAAGTTATATAGTCCCAGTTTTTATCCTTTATCGTTCCCTCTGGTGTCATACATGTCCCTAGCCTTCCTCTTTTAACCATATTTATACAGCTTTGTTCATTATGCTTACAATATTATGCTACCATCATACAATTTTGTTCTCTCCATTTCTGAACCTTTACAATCAATCTTGTTAAACATTCTCTACTCCTTAAGCATTAAATGCCCAGTCTCTACCCTCTTTGGATCTCCTGATGTCCTGTGTTCTCAAATTTAACTCAGAGTTTGCTCATTATAGTTAGTTCATATTAGTGAGACCAAACAGTATCTGTCCTTTTGTTTCAGGCTTATTTTGTTCAACATAATGTCCTCAAGTTTCATCCAAGTTGTTGCACACATCGTGACTTTATTTCATCTTACAGCTGCATAATAGTCCATTGTATGTGTGTACCACGGTTTATCTACTTGTCAGTTGATGGACATTTGGGATATTTCCATCTGTTTGTAATCGTGAATAATGCTGCTGTAAACATCGGTGTGTAGATGTCTATTTGTGTCCCTGCTTTCAGTTCATGTACCCCTCTGTGCAACAGAAGCTCCCTCCTCATGGCCATGAAACCATGATGAGAAAAAACACAATAAAATTACATGTATGTGAAGTAAACAGTAACTCGGGGAGTAACATGAGTCTATGGACTCCTACATTTATTGGATGCGGCAAACATGTTGCACCTCCTGGACGCTAGTCATGGGCAGCATAAATAAATGTTTTGGATATCTGTATTGTCACACCTGTTCTGTCTAAGGCCGTCTCTTTATGGAGAAGTCTGAGAGAACAGGGTGGAAGAGTCAGTACGATCTGTCACTCAGTCCTCTCTGTAGTTCCATCCATCTCTGTCACCTCTGTTCTGTCCTCATGGCTACCACCCTGGGGCAGGCCCTTTACTGCTTGTGTGTAGGATTGTTACAATAGCCTCTTACCTGGCCTCCCTTCAGTGTGTTTTTGTTCCAGTCCATCCCACCCACTGTTCTTGGAGTATAACTCTGATCCTGTTGTTCCTTTACTGAAAAACCTTGAGTGGTGTCTGCTAACCACCAAATTAAGGCCAGACCCCTTGGGATTGTTTTCAAGACCTCCATGCCCCAGCTGTAAGCTGCCTTTACAGTCTGGTTTGTTACCCATAATTTCCCTTCTTGTTGGCTATCCTTCAGCTATATTGGGTTTTCATTGCTTCCTTGACCATGCCTAAGAACTTTCCCACTCCCATGCCTTGATGTCCACACTATTTCTATGTCTAAAATGTTCTTTTCCCATGTCTGTACTGGATGAAATCGCACCCATCTCTCATTGAGGTCCAAATCAAATCCTACCTAATTCACAAAACCTTTCCTACTTTGTCCCATATTGTAGCTTTTATGGTATTTATAATCTGCTCATAGTCTTAGCTATTTTTATACTAAAACTATTTCTTCACCCCTATTCAACTATAATGTCCCTTGAGAATAAGAGTGCCATCTCACTTTGTCCTATCAACCACTTAAGAGGGTTTTGCATGTAAGTGTGGGGTGAACATTTGTGGCATGTATAAATGAAATCAGGTCTGGGGTAATGTTTTCCTGATGCATAGTGGAAAGTTGAAGGACCTATGTTTATGTTCCTAGACCAGATTTCACAGCTGCAGCATGATAATTAAAGAAGCTAATTGCATGGGGAAATAGAGAGAGATGAGGTTCATTGGGAGCAAGGAAATCTAAAAAGTAGAACTAGCAAGTGCCACTCTTACTCGGGGTTTTGCAAGATGACTGGTAGAATCACAGAATGACTGGTTGGGCCTCAGACATGAATAGGGTTCCAGACTCTACCCTTTGGGTGGTGGGGAAGGAGGACTGGCTTCTGCTTTTAAGGTTGTTAGGTTTTGGGGGTTGAAGGGAGCAGTAGTTTCTTCAGACGTATTTCATAACATAAAGAATCCATGGGAGCTGTTACGGGTTAACCTATTTGGTTCTAAGTTTGCCTGGCTCAGGACTGGACCTTGGGGAGGGGGCACAAGCCACCGACTTTAGGTTGCCACACACTGCTGCACTGTCGGTTGCGGCACTGATTGTGGCAGAGCTGAACCCTCAAGGCTAAAGGTGTGACCAGGGACCTATTCTAACCAGACTGTCAGCTTGGTTTCTCAGGTTGAGTAAAGGTGAGCTCCGGGTGGCTGTTAATAGTTCACCCAACCTTGAAATTTTTCTGTAACCCAGGAGGGAGTTATCCTAAGAGGGGAGAGCAGAGAAGTTAGGGGCATAGGGTGCTTTTAAGTGCTAGTTACTTAAAAACCTGGTGGGGATTCTAAACATTCTCATATTCAGGTTTCAAATTGGAGATTCCAAGTCAGTCAATCTGTGTGGCCTAAGCGTCTGTTTTTATGGAGTTCTACAGGTAATTTTGAGGGGCAACCAAGTTGAGAACCAAATTTGTAAGGTGATTGTGAGGATTAAATGAGATAATATACTATTCCTGATATATAGTGAGTTTGCAAACAGTAACATGCTTTATTATTGCTAGTGTCAACTGATAAAGGTAAACAATTGCAACCAAGTATATCTGTTCACTCTGATGGAACCAGCTGGTGCTAGCGGGCATGAGTGAACTCTCAGGACTGAGGGGATAAAGATTCGGTTATTCTTGCTAACTTTGCTTCTCAAGGAATTGAGCTGCCATTTCTCCTCCCTTAGTTGAATTTGCCTTTCTCCTGCCTGTGTTTTATCTGGCTATAGCAGTTCCAGATTTCCTTAAAAAACAAAACAAATAATGCCTGAAGCTCATAGGCACTAGACAAATATCTTTGCTTTAGAGCAGGAAATGTTTCAGAGAACCTTGTGTTCATGCTTGCATTTGGGAAATGCTTTGTGTTCTTTATAGGTTCCTATTGACTTTCAGACTCTTAAATGCCTGAATATTTCTCAGAAGACATGGATTCTTGATGAGCTAAGTTAGCTTTAAGATCCCTGCTTTAGTGTATTTCCTAATATTTGCTAATTTGCTCATATATCCTTATATAAATGAGCTCATAGATAAATACATACATATTTGCATCCAGACATCCCTGTCACGTATTGCACCAACCCCCAACCTCTGTCCCTTGCCCTGGATAGGCTAATGAACATTACTACCCATGATATTTTTTAATCAGACATTTGCACATGTGACAATTATCTTAGAGAACTGCAGGACGCTCAGTCTTCACTACAAGCCTCGCTGAATCTGGATCAATTGAAATGGATTCTCACTCCTTCCCCAATGAGCCAAACATAGACCTAGGCAACTCTGCTGAGGAAAATCATGTAGATTCTAGCCACAGACACGTACACTGAGCTGAAAATGAAACTTTTCAGCTCAGTCTTGGCCAACTGAGCTATTCTTTTGGCTGTTTGGTTCTGGCTTATGTGGCCCTGATCCCCTCAGGAGCAGCCCCCAGCTCAGACTTCAGCTCTCACTGCAGAGGAGCTGGAGATGGTGGGTGTTGATTCAGGGTTGTAGATGGGCTCCTCCTGGTGGCTGGCTGGGGGCCCAGGAAACTTGCCCTGACATGGGTTTGGAAGAAGGATCCCCTGGGTCCCACCAGCTGTTTCTTTCCTGTGGAAAACAGCCTAGTGGCTTTAGTTCATTCTTCTCTGGCCATCCAGAGGTCCCACCTAACCTCCTTGGTGGGCATCACCTGGCCCTCCTAACTTCTAAAATGTACCTAATTTTTCTTCCTGACCATGGGCATTTTCTTCTCTTTCCTGGTAGCAATAATTTAATATTTTTGAAAGAAAGGCAGGGTCTAAAGGTATGATTAACATGATTAACAATTAAGATTGATTTTTAAAGAATCTCTGGCTCTCACCCCTTAGCCCTTTCCCATCTGTGGGGAGGCCAGCTCTTTCTTTTCTTTCTCAGACAAGCAACTTTGTTGACAAGTATTGACTTTTCCCCCAGAGCTCAGAAATGGTTATAGCTTGCTTTCATTTCCAGTATTTTATTTTGTCTATTTGAACTGGGAAATAAAGCCTGCTAAAGATTTAATAGACACCAGCTTCAGATTGCTGATATTGTAGAAACTCACAGGTCCTCACTAGTTATGTGTCTGTCCACGACAGGGATCTGTCTGATCTGCGGTGTTCTCAGGAAGCAGAAGATGGAGTGTGGGGTGGAGAAACAGGAAACAGTGTCCGTAGAAACAGGGTCCCAGGCTTCCCCAGCTGCGGCAGTCTTGCTACTGTGACTGATCTCAGCCCTGACCTGGCCAGTTTAACAACAGGATTTGGACCAGATGGAAGCACAACTTGAGCTGGACCAGAGCCCAGCCCTCTTGACTTCTAGTTGCATTGCGTTTCTGCAATATGGCAAAGGAAACAGTTTGGGGACCCCAAGGGTTCAATGTAGTGCCAGACTTTTGGAGTTTCAATCAGATTTCCTCATTGTACAGTTGAGGGTGTTAAAATATTTAATCGATTGGATGTGGTTGGACCAATGGGTGGGCGCCGGCATTAATCAGGTAGTTGTTGGATTGTGGGGAGGGCAGGTGTGGTGGCTGGAGACAGTCGGGGGCTTGGAGAGGAAGGTGTTGACTAATGAGTATTGTGGAATTTCAGTATTTCTATTGGTGCAAACTGGCTTCAGCCATAGGCTGTGAAAAGAAAACAGCTTCAAAGCCACAAAAGCAGATCCGAGTGCTTACCGTCTGGCTGTCCAAAAACTTAATCAAACAAACAAACAACTTGAATTTTGTCAAGAAATAATGATTTGTGTTTCCTTCTCTGTTAGGCTTTCAGGCCTCTAGTGAGACACAGGAAAGAAGCACAGGAAAATTTTACTTCTCCTCGCTTCTCCCCAAATGCAGGATAGTTGTTAGGTGGGAGTCATTCAAGGATCCACACAACGCAGCAAGTCATAGTTTAAGTAGAGAGTTTAAGGTTTATTAGAGGAAGAAAGCAGGTGGGAGGGAGCCAGCGAAAAGAAAGAAAGAAGATGGCTCCGAATCTTGTTCCGGGAGCCGCATTTTTTAAGGAAAAAAACCCCACGTTGGGAAGGGTGACTGCTGAGTGGTGTCCTGTGCCTTGATTGGGTGAGTGCCTATCAATTTTTTTTTTTTTGTATATAGAGGCTTTATTTACAATATCTAAAATATGGAAGCAACCCAAGTGTCCATCAACAGATGAATGGACAAACAAAATGTTGTATAAACATATACAGTGGAATACTACTTAGTCTTAAAAAGGAACGAATTTATGACACATGCTCCAACACAGATGAACCCCGAAGACACCATTTTTAGTGAAATAAGTCAGACACAAAAGGACAAATCCTAAATGATTTCACCACATGAATTGCATAGAATATGGAAATTCATAAAGGCAGAAAGTAGATTACAGGTTTCTAGAGGTTGAAAGAGGAAATTTCATGTTCTATGTATATCACCACAATAAAAAACTAAAAACAAAAAACTTTTGCAGAAGCCCCTAATGGACATCCTCTTATATCTTATTGACCCAAATTATAGCACAAGTCCATCTGAAGGAGTCTGGGAAGATAAGAAATTTAGATGGGCAGTTTGCCATCTCAATTCACGTTTATATTCTGTTAGTAAAGAAGAAGAGTAGTGGATTTGGGGGAGGCAATAGCAATGTCTCCCAAAACAATTGATTACAATTCCAACAATATAAAAAAAATACAGAGCAAACCACAGAAGTCCCGCTTCACTGCTACGTTCATTCCTACTTCCCTTCCTAGATATAATCACTGTCAATAATTTGTTGGACTTCCTCCCAGACGTCTTGTCTTGTCATTTTTTGACTCTTAATTGGCTTTCCTAATTTTCATGTCCAACAATAGTTTTTAAGAGTACCATTTTCTTTTAATTTTTTTTAATTTTTTATTTTTTTGCATTTTTATTGAGATATATTCACAAAGCATACAAACCATCCAGCGTATACAATCTGTGGCTTACAGTATCATCACATAGTGGTGCATACATCCCCATGATCAATTTTAGAACATGTTCATTACTCATCCTGACTCTTTTTTTTTTATCATCATTTTATTGAGATATATTCACATACCACGCAGTCATACAAAACAAATTGTACTTTCGATTGTTTACAGTACCATTACATAGTTGTACATTCATCACCTAAATCAATCCCTGACACCTTCATTAGCACACACAAAAATAACAAGAATAATAATTAGAGTGAAAAAGAGCAATTGAAGTAAAAAAGAACACTGGGTACCTTTGTCTGTTTGTTTCCTTCCCCTACTTTTCTACACATCCATCCATAAACTAGACAAAGTGGAGTTTGGTCCTTATGGCATTCCCAATCCCATTGTCACCCCTCATAAGCTACATTTTTATACAACTGTCTTCGAGATTCATGGGTTCTGGGTTGTAGTTTGATAGTTTCAGGTATCCACCACCAGCTACCCCAATTCTTTAGAACCTAAAAAGGGTTGTCTAAAGTGTGCGTAAGAGTGCCCACCAGAGTGATCTCTCGGCTCGTTTTGGAATCTCTCTGCCACTGAAGCTTATTTCATTTCCTTTCACATCCCCCTTTTGGTCAAGAAGATGTTCTCCGTCCCACGATGCCGGGTCTACATTCCTCCCCGGGAGTCATATTCCACGTTGCCAGGGAGATTCACTCCCCTGGGTGTCTGATCCCACGTAGGGGGGAGGGCAGTGATTTCACCTTTCAAGTTGGCTTAGCCAGAGAGAGAGGGCCACATCTGAGCAACAAAGAGGCATTCAGGAGGAGACTCTTAGGCACAAATATAGTGAGGCCTAGCCTCTCCTTTGCAGCAACCGTCTTCCCAAGGGTAAAACTTATGGTAGAGGGCTCAACCCATCAAACCACCAGTCCCCTATGTCTGTGGTCATGTTAGCAACCATGGAGGTGGGGTAGGCGAATACCCCTGCATTCTCCACAGGCTCCTCAAGGGGGCACTACATCTTTTTTTTTTTTCCTTGTTTTTCTTTTTTTTTTTTTTTTTTTTAACTTTCCCTTCTTTTTTAAATCAACTGTATGAAAAAAAAAGTTAAAAAGAAAACAAACATACAATAAAAGAACATTTCAAAGAGACCATAACAAGGGAGTAAGAAAAAGACAACTAACCTAAGATAACTGCTTAACTTCCAACATGTTCCTACTTTACCCCAAGAAAGTTACATAATATAGCAACATTTCTGTGAACTTGTTCCTACTATATCCATCAGAAATTAACAGACCATAGTCATTTCTGGGTATCCCCAGAACGTTAAATAGCTTATCTGTTCTTCTTGGATTCTTGTTCCCCCTTCCTTAATTGCTCTCTACTGCTAGTTCCCCTACATTCTACATTATAAACCAGCCTATCAATTTTTGAGCTGACTGGTTGCTAGGGTTCTGATGCACTATTCTTCTTTGAAATGCAGCTGTGCTATCTATCTAGAGAGGGCAGGCCTTTCTGCATGCTTGTAGTTGTTCATCTTATGGACATATCTGATCTTGCTTCATCCGCCTTTTGGGAGTTGAGGCACCACCGTGGCTTGAACAGCCTTCTTCCTTTAGTTTATGGTGCATTTGGTTTCTATGAGATAAACTGTGGGGTCCCAAGGTGAGAAATTCCTTCTATATGCTAGATTCTTTTTCTGGAATCTGACAATAGTCCTATGAATGAGGTTTCATTTTCTATTCTTAGCCCAAATAGAAGGGCTAAGGGGCAGCTGCTTTAAAAAATGAGCATTCAAATGTTGGTCATAAACAGTCAAACCTCTTTTTTTTTTTTTTTTTCTAATTTTAAAATTACTTTGTTTATCAAATAAAAAAACATTTCCAAACAAAATAAAGCAAAGCAATGGCAATGGGAAAACAAATATCCTGAAACAACTTCATTCCTCTTTATGAAAAGATAGCATCTTGTATTTCAAATTTCATCAGATTTGGATGAAGTTTCCCTAGAATTATCCCAGAATTTCAGAATTTTTTTTCCCTTCAAGGCTTTTCAGCCCTATGGGGGTCTGGAAGCAAGCTTGGATGTTGATGTGGATTTGAGCTGGAAAGCTGGCTCAGGTGATTAGCAGGAAGGGACATAAAAGGTCAGAGAGCCAGAATGGGCCATACAAAGGTGCCTCCTTCAAGTGAGGAAACCTGGCTCTGTAGGGGGCCCTTTCCTCTAACCACCTGCTTCTCCCCTTTCCTCCCCAAAGCAGCATTTCCAGATGGCTGCTTGTGTCTTCTCTATGGCAGAACTGCTCAGCTCTCCCAAGGTGCAGAAGGGAACGGGGCTTTGCTTTCTCTTCCCTTTTTCCTCAGTGGTGTGGGCCTGTGGGGAGCTCAAGCCCCGAGCCCTTGGTAAGAGATTGCTGGGAAAAACATATGTTTTTTTGTGTTCTTGGCTGCTTGGTCGTTCATGTCACTGGCTGCGTGGCTGCCAGACTTTAAGACTGTGTGAAATGGCAGAGTCATTGGCGCTGAGAGTCTCTGTGGGCACTAAGGTCAGAGATGGCTATCTTGAGTCACCAAGGCCTGGCTTCTAGGGAGGTTGGAGCACGTTGCTGCCTATTCCTCACCCTCCTCCTACACTCTGTTTGTTCCTTCCAGGAGGGAAGGTGCAGATGGTTTGTTCTCTGATCTACTGGTAGGGAATAATGAGTGCTTGCTCTTCAAACAGCTTCATGAGCTACCGGAACTGCAGCCTTCTGCTCTTAGGCCCTCTGCCTTGTTCTGGGCCCCATTCTTATTTGCCTATGAAAGAAAAAGGTTTAAGAGGAGAGGGGTCAGGTAGCACTGGCAGGAGGCTTCCTTGGAGCAATAACTGGGTGTCAAAGTCCCCCAGCTGTTGGTTTCCACGCTTAGGTCCTTTCCTCCTATGACCCATGACCTTGCTCCTACAATGGGGCAAGGGATGGATGGAAAAGAAAGTTGCTTCCAGAGGGAGAAAACTGACCTGGCCACAGAATCCTTTCTCTTGGGCATTCCTATTCTGCTCTAAGTAGAAACTTCAGCGTCCTGTAACTCACTTTTTAAAAAATCTCCCATGTATCAGGTCTGGCTTCTCTGTTTTTTAATTGTTTGAGGTCTTTGTCCTGCCCTACCTCACCTGACTCCTAATCCTTCCCACCCCATTCCCTATGCCTAAAATCCTTTGTTACATTCTCCCTCATCACTATTCTTCCCTAGCATAAAATGTTATTGTAAAAATGTAATTATGTTCTCTCTGACGGGCAAGATATGGGTCTATCTTATCTACAGATTTATCCTCAATACCTAGCTAGGCTTTTCAAAGATTTGAATAAAAGTAGACATTTAACAAAAGTTAAATTTTGGGGGTCATATACATGGACCTAATTTCTTCAGGTCAGGGAGGAAAGAGAAGTTTGGTTTTGGAGCTATTAGAATTGAAGCATTTGTGTCTAGGATCACGTCAAATATATGGGTCTGGAACTCAAGAAAGAAGACCATACCCTGGGAAATAGATTTGGAAGTCAGTAACAAGGCCTGGAAAGTGGCCTCCTCCACCATCATCATTGATACCCAAACACTCTAGATAGCTATGATTGGAAAAATAGAATTATGGGAGACGGGCGATAGGGTTCTCATGCCAGTTAAGATTTTTTTTTTTTTTTTTTGCAGAGATTTATCCCCTTGTATTTCATTACAGAAATGGCCTCTGCTTTCAAACCCCGAGAATGTAAGCTGTTCAAACAAGAAGGACAATGTTATGGCTTCTTCCTGCGAATTGAGAAGGACACTGATGGCCACCTGGTCCGGGTGGTTGAGAAGGGTAGCCCAGCAGAGAAGGGTGGCCTTCAGGATGGAGACAGAGTTCTTAGGATCAATGGTGTCTTTGTGGACAAGGAAGAGCATATGCAGGTAAATGAGACATTTGGAATTCTCTTTCCCAGATCTTTTCAGCCCGCCTGCTTCTCGGCTGGGTGTAGTTTCTGGGGCCAGTGGAGAGTGATTCTTTCCTGGCTGCCACTTTGTACCTTCTGCTGGTCATGCAAGTTCCCAAGAATTAACCAAAACTGCAAAAATTATTCCTAGATTTGAATAGTGTCAGTCCTAACATGCATTGCTTGCTTGCTATATGCCAGGAACTGTGCTGGGCAGTTTCATATTACGTTGCTATATCTTCACCACAACCCTGTGAGGTAGATAGCACCATTTCACAGGTGAGGAAGTTAAGACTCAGAGGACTTAATTGGCTAATATGTTCATGCAGTGAATTTATAGGAGGGCCTTGAGCCCAGTTCTGTGACTATTCTTTTCATCATACCATGTTCTCTTCATAGGCCTGGGAGGAACTGTTTGCTCTAGGGCAGCATTCATCTCCAGGATGGACCTATCCTCACAAGAGCCCTCTGCTCTGGGTTCAGGTCACCCTAGATTCAACAGTGCCAAAGGCCCAGCCTAATCTGTACCTGGATCTCAGCAAGGCTAGGATAGAGGTCGGTGGGGTACTATCTGCTTCCTACTTGGGTGCCAGGGTCGCTATCAGAATCTCCAGGGCTAGATTGTGAGCCAGATGGTGAGCATTTTCCTTTGGTGGTTGGTAGAAGCTTATTGGATAAAGTTATCTTTTCCTTAATTCATCCTAGGTTGTGGATCTGGTCAGACAGAGTGGACATTCAGTGACTTTACTAGTTCTGGATGGGAATTCCTATGAGAAAGCCATTAAGAAACAGGTGAACTTGAAGGAGTTGGGTCAAAGTCTGAAGACGACGGATTTGAGTGATAAGGAACTGCCCCCAGTGATGAATGGTGGAGCAGAGACTTGGAGCCAGCCTCGGCTGTGCTACCTGGTGAAGGAGGGGAACAGCTATGGCTTCTCTCTGAAAACTGTCCGTGGTGAGCTTATGCGGGAGTGAGGGGGTGGTGGTGTGTCATGGACAACCAGCTTTCCAGAAGAAAGATGTTATTGGTTAATGACTTTTCCTCTTGGACTAACTTTTCAGTTGCCATGGATATCTCACAGCAGCTTTGCTCCCTTTCCCTCCCTTCCCACCCTTTCCCTAGCATTGCAGCATTGTGCAATGAGGGGTCAGCAGCAGGGCATGGGCACTCCAGTTCCCTAGTGTTTGTTAACTGAGCCTTTGAGGCCAGAGGGTTAGAGGCTGGTGCTTTTTGTTATTCTTCCAGTTTCCTTTGGTGCAGGGGAGAATGCTGAATAAGAGGCAAGAGAAAGAAAAAGGGGGTTCTTCATAATAGCTACTTTTGACTAAAGACTGGTATCTTCTTTTCATTCCTCAGAGTGTCCACTTATTCACTTATTCAACACATTCATTGATGTGCCAGACATTGTGATAAGTGCTGAGGATACTGCAAAAATCCTTACCCTGCCGTAACAATTAAATAATTTCCTCAGCTGTGGTCAGCCTCAGGTGTTCTGAGGTGCTTCGCTGACCTCTGAGAGGCACATTTGAGAAACTCCAACCATCAGGGAGTACTAAAAGTTCCGTTTCTAGAATTTCAGAGGCACAGACCAACCTGTGCTCAGTGGACCACTGTTCTGCAATGGTTTCTCTGGGATCTAGGTTGGAGCCGTAGGAGCTATGTTGACCTGTTGGTTCTACCTCGAATGTTGCTGCTGCCCTGTTCTTTTTGGCATTAGTGAGGCATCTGGGCGTAGGTCATAATTTGGTACGTGATAAAGGAGAAGACCAATGGGAAATATAAAATTATTTCCAAGGGTAAGCTGTAACAACAGATACAATCTAGCTACAAGTATATCTCAAGTTTGTCAGTTATTAAACCCATTGCTATAGGTAGGTGGTCAAAAGGAAGCATGGCATTTCCCAGAAGTCCATTCAGTAAAATGATTAAAAAATTATAATTCAGGTTCTACTCACTTGGCTCTTGTGCTTACATGGTGAATGGGTTAGGTTAGCTTTATGAAAAAAAAAGTTGTCTTCATAGCAAATATACAACAGCTAACAGTAGAAATGTTAAGTGTTTAAGGAGGCAGAGTTTAAGTTACTATATTTTTTACAAATTATTTATCTAGTCATTATGAAACTGCCATTTGCCAAGATTGAAATATTAAAATCTTGAAAGAATTGAAAACATTTCTTTAAGAAGTAAATCACACCACCTACGTATGCTTGCGTTTTCCCCTTCCTCCTGCACCTCTGCCCTGGTAAGCCTGTATCAGTGAGATTTAATGACTCCTATGTGATGATTGGTGATAGTACCAATCAAAGAGGTGGGGATGGTGTGGATGCCTTTTAATTCTATAAAAGCATAGAAAGGGGATGTGACACGATGATACAGCCTGGGCACTTTGGTGCTTTCTGGTTTAAGAGGCCAATGCCACCTCAGATTTCCTTCTATGCATTTAGTTGGTATCAGAAATTCTATTCAAATCGACAAATACCAAATGACTAAGGCTGTGTTAAACTTTGTGCTCAGAGCTATAATTGCATTTCTAGATCAGAAACCAAGGTCTATTTGAGTTAGCTGTAAAATTTGGAAGTTCCACTTTCACATTATTAGGAGAAAAGCTAGATTTCTAATTTATATGTGCAATGGATTGTAACATTTGTCTACCCCCTACACTTTTCCAGGGAAAAAAGGAGTATACATGACTGATATAATACCTCAAGGCGTAGCTATGAAAGCTGGTATCCTTGCTGATGATCACGTGATTGAAGTGAATGGTGAGAATGTAGAAAATGCCAGCCATGAGGAAGTGGTTGAAAAGGTAGACCCCGGAGGGGTACTTTTCTTACCCTATCTTTCACTCTACCCTCATAGGAAGTGCCAGGAAGACGGGTGGTAGGGGCCAGAAAGTTTATAATGGGAGGAACATCTAACTGAGTTGCCCCTCTGTATTAAGGGTGAACAACTCACTAGTGGCACAGGTGGTGTTAATATGGAGTTTTGGAATAAGGTCTTCATTAGTTTCATGTCATCTTTAAGAAAAGTGGTTTAAAGAACCACTAACTTTATCTTTTGGGTCTTATTTATATCTGATTGGGAGTGCTCTCCAAATTTCTAATAAATTCAATGTTGAGCCGATGCTACTAATTGTTTTGATACTAACTGGAAGATAACCAATGTGGTGATGAATATAGAACTACACATTGGTGTTCTGGATAGCTTGTTACTTCCTAATCTTATATTCCAGCATAGTTCCATGCAACATGGAAAACATTGAGGTTTTCTTTTGAGGTCATATGGAATCTTGAAAATTGATCAACCATATCTTCTCTTAGTAGAATGATCTATCAAAGTGGACCCTTACTTTCTTTTCTTTTCCAAGCTCCTTTCTAGCCTTCACTTAAGTACCTCTCTCTGATTTCTGAATTCCAACTTTCACTTGGTTTTGGTTGGCATCTGTGTGGGTGAGGTCATCCTTAACAAAAGGGCCAACAACAACTGTAGAAGTGAAGGTAGATAAATACCAGTTAGGTGGCTGGAAATAGTATAACACAGATTCAACTCAGGCCTCTCATACCATGTTTCCTGTTGATTCTAGAGACTGTGTGTAGAAACTATATGCAGAAACTAGATGCAGAAACTTTCCTATTCCCCAGCATCGTACTTGAGGGTTGATATAATTCCTCACATGTGTGTGTTGTTGCAGGTGAAGAAGTCAGGAAGCCATGTCATGTTCCTGCTGGTGGATAAGGACACTGATAGGCACCACAGTGAGCAGAAGATAAAATTCAATAGAGAAACAGCCAGTTTGAAACTGCTACCCCACAAGCCCCGGGTTGTAGAGATGAAGAAGGGAAGCAATGGCTATGGGTTTTACCTAAGGGCAGGCCCAGAAAAGAAAGGTAAGGCACTAGAGCAGAAAATGTGGCAGTGGAATCATCTAATTCTTCACCCCAGTCTTACTCCAGAGTTCTATTATATCCCCGACTTCCCACCAGATGCAACAGGAGACAGTAAGAAAATAGGAAGCATAACTGGGTTGTTCCTATGTCACATGGGGAGCCTGACATTGGCATCCCAAAGCTTCAATAGCAGAATGATAAAGCAAGAATTTGGGACATGTGCAGTGATGTGCTGGTAAGTTGGCTCTCTTAAAAAAGAAAAAAGAAGAAGAAAGCCCTAATTTATTGATTTCTGTGGTGTAAATAGTCCCACCATGGCCAATTTCAAGCTACCAACATGATATCACTGAACACAAAGTTGAGAAGAGATGCACAGAATTGGCTGTCATGAGCTGATATGAGCCAGCTCCAGCACACCACTGGATCTAGGGCAGAGGGGTGCGTCAAGATCTGCGAATCCTACAGAACCTGGAGTCCTTCTACTTCCTTGTAACTCAACAGGGAAAGAACTGAGGTCCTTTCAGGGAAGGAAAACACATAAAAGAATGTGTGTTCAGGCCATGCAACCTGTAAATCACTCAAAAGTTGAGATTTTCTTTTCATTATATATCCTCACATTAATTCATCAAATGTTAATTTTGTTCATATTATGCACAAAACATCCTCAGGGTCTTTGAAAGTACCAAATGAATCAGACAAGAATTCTTTAGTCAAGGAGACTGCCATTTAGTAGAGGAGATAAGACATATATATCCATAACTCAAGGTAGACAGTGATAAACACCTTAATACAGGGTTTGATAAAGCACTGTGGAAGTTCACGATTAAGCATTTCTCACTAAAAATGAATTGGAAGGCCATAGTAGAGGTGGCACTTGTGCTCAGGCCCTGCTGTATGGGTAGAATTTGGATAAGGCAATGGAGCAGGTGGCAAAGAAAGGTCATTCCAGGAAGGTAAGAGCCAGGGGAACAAAGAGGAAAATATAAGTGGTTTGACTGGTTGGAATCTAATGTGTAGAACAGGAAACCAGGTTAGAATCATAGGTTGGAAAGAGATGGTGAGGGACCTTCGATGTCAGACTGAGGAGTTTGGATCTGGTTCTACAGCTGATAGGGACTACATTCACAACTGAATAAACCCAGTTACTACTACAATGCCAGCATGGGAAAGCATGGGTCTCCTAGGGCCTGAAGCCTTCAGTTTTGTCCTTCATTCTTCCCTTCTCCCCTTTTTATGGCCTAGCTTCTGCATAAGATGTATGGATACAAGTATGCCCACTGACTTCTTGGGAATTTACTAACACTTGATGCTTAGCATGCTGTTTAGTCAAGGTTGAATATCAGACACTTTTAGTAACAACATACTTTTTTAAAAAAGATCCTTTCATTATTAATGGCTAGGTTTGTTCTTGGAGTGAGTTCTGAGCAGGAAATGAGGGTGGATAGGGTGCTCACAGGCTTCCTGGGATGCCAGGGGGATGGACAGTAGTTGCACTCAAAATGCCTTCTATAATTATTTCCTCAGGGCCTTGGGCTACAGCAGAAATCCCATAGTTTGTTTGAAGCAGCTTTAGGGGCCTGTCTGATAATCTTATTCTATTTTTTTTTTTTTTTTTTTTTTTTGTGGGGGATGGTGTTAGGTCAAATCATTAAGGACATAGATCCTGGAAGTCCAGCAGAGGAGGCTGGCCTGAAGAGCAATGACCTGGTGGTTGCTGTCAATGGCAAGTCTGTGGAAGCCCTTGATCATGACAGTGTGGTGAAAATCATTAGGGAAAGTGGAGATCAGACCTCACTGTTGGTGGTAGACAAAGAGACGGACAACCTGTATAGATTGGTAAGTAATACAAGGTCACACATTCATGTGTTAAGGTTGAACCCATTCTCTCATGCTCTCAAACTTTGGTTGATATATTCCTTTGTCCCCATTGCCAAGTGAAGTCCTGGGTGTTCAGACTAGGCCCTTTCCCTTAAAAAAAAAAAAAAAACAAACTCAGTTTAGTGGAGGTACACAGACCAAAAATTAGACTAAGAAAAAAATGATAAATGCCATGATAGAGATATACACAGGTTGCTTCAAGAACCTACAGATCATCTAACCCAGATGAGAAAGCTTTTATGAACAATGTAATGTGTGAGCTGATCTGGAAATAAGAACAGGTATTAGATATAAGGGGGATGGTTGGTGTAGGGCTGCATGTACCCCTAATAGAGCAGTATGTGAAATGTGAGGGAATGTAGTTCATTTGGAGAAAAGCCAAGAACCTCAGTGTGGCTAGAGAGTAGAGTGTTATGAGATAGACTGGAAAGGTAAAAAGGTACCAGTGATAGAGTGTCTAGGACATATTAGGGAGTTCAGACTTTAGCTGAAGGCTAGGGGAATTGTGTTTTGAGGTGTTAATAGAAGGTTGAAATGAGGCTATTGTTAGTGAAGAATACACAGATATGGAATTTAGGAGAAGGATCTGGACTTAAGATACAGATTTGGGACTCCTCAGCTTATAGGTTGTAGTTAAAGCCATAGGATTTGTGAGTCCCCAGGATTGTGTGTGCATTGAAGACAGAACTCTGGAGAAAAGACACACGGGGGGGGGGGGGTGGTGGTGGTGGCAGAGGAAGTAGTAATCGAAGGAGTCTGAGAAAGAAGAGTTAGGAGGAGGTGAGAACCAAAGTAAGGTGCTAGAAAGCCCTAGAAGTAGACTTAAGAAGGAGGGAATAAACCACAGAATTAAACATCAGAGAGAGGTTAAATAACTACTTGCCTGTTGGATTTAGCCATGATGAAGAAACTGGGAAAAATACTTTCAATAGAATGCTGGGGGCAAAATGGAAATTATAGAGTGAATGGATGAAGTAAAGGTTGAATATAGACTACTTTTTTGTTTTCAAGAGGCTTAATTGTGAAGATGAGATGAGAGCACAGTGGCTAGAAGAAAATTTAAGGTGGGAAGACTTTTTCGTCCAAAAGATGGTAGGGACATGAGTATTTAAACAGAAGGGAATGAACCTGAGAAGAAATGCTAAAGATACTGGGCAGAGAGTGAGGCTCCTGAGGGTAGAAGGATAGAATTGAGATCACAGGTAGAAGAAAAAGATTTCCCACTGCATAGGGCCTTTTCCTCTTAAATAGAATATGGCCTCATTTACTGAGAATGGGGGATTGGTAGTCAAGGGACTTTAAAAGCAATGATATTTTGAAATAACTGTTGTGAAGAGTAGAAGGAAAAGATGAGTACACAGGATCGCTCAGTATAGCTAAGGGCTTAGTTGATGTTGGAGATAAATTGGAATCCATTAACATATTTGGGTTGAACAACCCTGCATAGGAGGGAAGGCAGACAGTTGTAATAATCCAGAATTGGTAATTATTTTCAGGGGTATCAAACAGACAGAGTTGCATGTTGGCAGGATCTAGGCTGGCTAGGGATGGGAGGTGGCTGATTTTGGAAGATGATAGAAGGGTGAAGGGATTGGTTATCAGGATGAGAGAGAACAGGAGGCTCAGGATAAGAGAATGGTAAGTTCAGAGGCCAGAGGGTGAAATTTTGGTTCCAAAGAGTTTCAGGTAGGTGTATTTGCTATTGGAATCCCAGGTTTTCCCAAACAGAGGCTCCCATCGTAACACAAGTGGCTTCTTAGAAGTTATAAGGGCAAATGTGTGCTTCCTAAGGTAAAGGTATAATGAAAGTCATTCTCAACTTTCTTTTTCCTCTCTCTGTCTTATTGTACTTGGCTATGTTTTAATTGAAGTAGAAACACAGAGTAACAAGATTCTAATAGGTAACTGTAGACAGACAACTGGGCACATCAAATCTTTCAGTTTTCCATCTACAAAGGGAAAAACTATCTGAGTTGGTAAAATTAGTTGAGGCAAAGGACAAACAAAACAATAGGGATAATGAAACTTACTTGTGAATGGTACACTGATGTTGCCCATTCCATGTACTATTTTTTTTTTTAATCTTCATTTTATTGAGATATATTCACATACCACGCAGTCATACAAAACAAATCGTACATTCGATTGTTCACAGTACCATTACATAGTTGTACATTCATCACCTAAATCAATCCCTAACACCTTCATTAGCACACACACACAAATAACAAGAATAATAATTAGAGTGAAAAAGAGCAATTGAAGTAAAAAAGAACACTGGGTACCTTTGTCTGTTTGTTTCCTTCCCCTATTTTTCTACTCATCCATCCATAAACTAGACAAAGTGGAGTGTAGTCCTTATGGCTTTCCCAATCCCATTGTCACCCCTCATAAGCTACATTTTTATACAACTGTCTTCGAGATTCATGGGTTCTGGGTTGTAGTTTGATAGTTTCAGGTATCCACTACCAGCTACCCCAATTCTTTAGAACCTAGAAAGGGTTGTCTAAAGTGTGCATAAGAGTGCCCACCAGAGTGACCTCTCGGCTCCTTTTGGAATCTCTCTGTTACTAAAGCTAATTTCATTTCATTTCACATCCCCCTTTTGGTCAAGAAGATGTTCTCCGTCCCACGATGCCGGGTCTACATTCCTCCCCGGGAGTCATATTCTACGTTGCCAGGGAGATTCACTCCCCTGGGTGTCTGATCCCACGTAGGGGGGAGGGCAGTGATTTCACCTTTCAAGTTGGCTTAGCCAGAGAGAGAGGGCCACATCTGAGCAACAAAGAGGCATTCAGGAGGAGACTCTTAGGCACAAATCCATGTACTATTGAGACTCCAAAGGTGTGATGGGTAGACGGGACAAGGAGAGGGTTCTAATGATGGTTAAGGATGTAATCTAGGTTTCTTGTCCTACTTAGAGTAGTTGTCATATGGGCTGTAAATGCCAGCTAGTCTCCCTCCTTGAAAAGTTCACCAAAGAAGACAAAGGTTTCAAGTGTAGTAATTCCAAATGGAAGACAAAAGGAAAGATTTCAAGAAGAAACAGAATCAAATGCAGTATTACAGGTTGGCAAGTGGAAGACTTGTTCCATTGCTGGTACAAGAGGGACATGAGCAGATTCTTCCTTAGAGGGAGAAAATAGAAATCTTCAAAGTTAGGTCATCCAGGCACTGACAAATGAGAAATTCCAGTACTAACTCAGGAAGAGAGTTTTGACAACTAATGAAGAACTGGTTTGCAATTAGGAACCTGGCTGTAGGAAAATGAGTATAACTTGTTGAAAATTATAACAGCCAAGAGAAAAGGGAAAAGTAGGTACTTTTTAATGTACATTCCTTTGAATCATTTGGAACTTTCCATAGATTCTTACCCTGGGAGACAATCCAAATCATTTGTAAAAACCATGAGTGTATTCATCACATTTTAAGAGTAGATTACTCAAGTGTCTAAATCTAATTACCTATTCTCTTAGTTTACACTAATAAGCAAATTACTGAGCTATCATTTTCTTTCAATTGATACCTAAAAAAACACACAAGACTGGTATATGACCAAAGAGGAGCTGGTTTCAGGGCATTAAGTAAATTAAATACTGACTATATGTACAATTCTGAAGAAGAGGCTCTTACTTTGAGAAACTAATATAACTGCTTGACAATAAAAAAAAATCTATAAAATGGCTTAAGGAGTAAATAATTAAGGGCAAATATTGGCATAAATTTGTAGGAAATGGTAAGAGTACTATCAGGAAAGCCAAAGTCTAGCTGAGCCTATGAAAATAAAGATAAAAGTGCTTAAATCAGTTGTTTGGAGCAAGACTAAGAAGGAATAAGCCCTGCTTGTTGGGGAGGGGTAAGAGATAATGGTTAAAAATATGGGCTACGGAATTGGATTGGGTTGGTTTCAAATCGTGGCTGGGCCACTCACTACATAACCCTGGACATACCACTTTACCTTTCTGAGCCTTATTTTCTCATCTGTATGATGGCTGTTAAGGTTGAATGCTGTGATATATATGGTACTTAACTTAGTATTTGTCTCATACTGTATACTTTGTAAATACAGTGGCAGTCACTGCTAAACTGTAAATGATGAAGAAAGAAGAAACTGGGGAATAAGAATTTACATTGGGATCCTTATTAAGTACTAGATACTTGCCATGCATGATTTCATTCTGTCCATATAATTATCCTGCCAGATACCGATAGGTATTAACATCACTATTTTACAAGTGAGAAAAGAGAGGGCTGGGAAAATTGTATGTGGCCACAGAACAACTAAGTGGTTAAGCCTAGATTAAATCTAGGTCTGACTTCAAATTCCATGTTCTTTCCATTATACCGTCTTACAATGTTCTCCAAACTGGAAGGGGCATAACAATTATCATTAAGGCTGGAGTTAAGCTCACATGAGTAGTGATAAGAGAATGCTAAGTGTTTGCTAAATAAATTTAAGCCTTTAGACTCAAGATCATGAAAGAATTTGCAAATAATAATTGCAGAATTACTCTTGGTGATGTGAGAAATTCTGTGGACAACAGGAGCCTGGAAATAGGCAGATGTAGCCCTAACTTTCAAAAAATAGGAACTGGATTTTAAATTGGAGAACAGTAAATTTCATCAATCTCATGTAAAAGCATAGACAGGATTATTAAACAGCTTGTAAGCTCTTAGCAAAGGGAATAGAAACAGATTCACCAAACTAAGTTGTATCAAACTAACCTTTCTTCCTCTTACCAATTTTTAATTGTTTAACAGCTACTACAGGTAAGTCTTGAGGTTTTATAACATTTTGTTGTACGTTCTTCACAGGAACTGAGTTTCAGTTTAGTTTAATAGACATGAGGGCTTTCTAAGTACTGTCTGCCTTGCTAGGTCAACATAAAAGATGAATATAAAAAATGGTTCTTGTTTTATGTGTTATATAATAACAGAAGCATCCAAGGGTAATTAAATGATTCAGAAGGAGGAATATTGTGGGGGTAGGTGGGTGGAATTAGCTCCTTTTTACAGATTAGGCAACTGAAGCTTAGGGAGGGACTAAGTGATTTGCTATAATCACCTAGCTCAGTAAAGAGTGAAGCCAATATTTGTACCCAAGATCTTGGACTCTTAATTCCTTATACCGTCCTTCCTCTTGGCAACACATTTTTATTAAATTTTTCAAGATTATCTCTGCAAACAAGGTTAAAGTGTGGACTGGATGTTAGAAAAGTTAATGGATTTCTAGCTAGCTGAAGAACCATACATAAAGAATACCTGATAAAACAATGTCAACCTGAATAGAAGCCTCTAATGATATGCTACTTGTTCCTATTGTAAGCTAGTTTATTATCAAATTTGGATAGTCACAGAAAATATATATGATACTTTCAGATAACTTAAAGCTTTGATGGATAATTAATGTACTGGGGAGTATAACTGATACTCAAAATATTTAGTCAGGATAGAAAGAATAAAAACTAACAATAGTTTCAACAGAAATGAATTTCAAGTGCTATACTAACTTAAAACTGTATGAAAACCAAATGGTGAGATTGCCTTTGAGACCAGGAATTTGATGATACTCAGCAGTTTCCCCCACCCAGAAAAGGCAATTTATAGTTGCATTAATTGACACCTGGCTTCTGGAGATGAGAGTCTTACACTTGGTCAAACTGCATTTGGAATTACTAGTGATGTGATGTACCCTTTCTGTGCCAGAGTTTTCTCAGTTGTAAAAGGGAGGGCATGAGGGTAAGATGAGTGTTCAGAATAATGCCTGGCATGCATGTTACGTTTGTTAAATCAAGTATTGTGTCTAGTTCTGAGAACCTCACTTTAAGAAGGCCGGTGAGAAGAAATGAAACCAGGGCAGTTTTGGAAGCTACCGTATCAGTAATTAGCTTGAAAAAGCATAGGCTTTGGGGAAGAAGGGAAAGCATCTTCAAGAATTTGAAAGGCTATAATTACAAGGGAGAATGTGTAGATTTATTTTTGAAGCGTTCCATAGGGCAGAGCTTGATAAATAGAGAAAATAAAGAAAGCTGACTTTTGGTTTGAGAACTGAACAACTGCAACTGCCAGCAATGGGATGAACCATTTCTGCAGAATAGGGAGCTCTCATTTGTTGGAAAAGGTTGAGCAGAAGTTGGAAGTTCAGTGTTCAGGCTGTTGTAATGGGGATTCTAGTATCAAGTCCTTTCCAATTCCTCCTAATCTTATGACAGAATAAACTTAGAATGTTCAAACTATAATTCTGCCGTTTGGTTAATACAAGGGAGAATTCTAAGAAGATGCCTGCCTGTTTCTCTTCCTCTTCCCCCTACCCCTGTGTAGCTTACTGTGGCAGGGGTGGGGGTGATCTTTGAAATATATCAGTGAACAAAACAAACACTGAGAACAGTCCTTGGCACATACTAAACACTCAAATATTTGAAAGATGAATAAAAACTCATTAAGTGTTTAAACTTTAATGTTACTGTATGTTGCCTCAAGATGCTACTGTCAAATAGTTGATTTGCTTTTTTGGCTAGGGCTAATAGAACTGTTTTGCATAGTATGAGTCACTTTGATAATTTTCCACATCTTAAGGAAAGAAAGGCTTCAGTGTGGACTGGTTTCCAAGCATATTACTGAAAGGATCTGAAGTTAGTTGAATTGGGTAATTAAGAGGTTCTGAGCTGGTGCTATTCTTTAGAAAGGAAGGAGATAAAGTCTTGTGGTTAGTTAAGACAGATGCTAATCTGGGGACCCAAAATCTAATTTTAGCCAGGATGCCGAACAGTGTGATTAGGGGCAGATCACACACTGAACTCATCTTCAACTGCTTATTTTTCTGTTCGTTGCCTAACAAATGTCCTGGACACTTGTGGGCAGCAATTTCACTGCTGTTACAGGCTCTTACCATATCTAAATCTACCCTTCTAACCTTTTCAACTAAAGCCCCCAGAGAGATGAGCTCTTAAACCTATTAAAAAATCAGTCATGTTTCCTGTTCTATGCCTCTTCCATGTTAAAGCTCATTGCCATATCTGCCTTTCTTAGGTGGATGGTCTGGGAGGTAAGATGGATTAAATGTATTTAAAGATAGTGGGAAGGTTGGCCTAACAGAAGAGCCAGCTTATAATAATAAATAGTAAAATATATTGAGCACTACACATCCCAAGACTGGAAGGGGTGAGGCAAGTAGCAAAGGATTGGAATGAACTTTTGTTACCACATGTAACCATGTAATAGCTGATACAGTTAGAACTCTTTTTCTTGATAGCTGTTTTCAGACCGTGACAAAAACAGTGTTTCATGTTTCTCTTTCAAGGAGCTCTGAAGATCATCTTACTAAGGGGGGGAAGGCCAAAAGAATTACTATGTATCAGATACTGCACTAGTCACTCAAATGTGTATAATCTTCCAACATGGAGATTGCCTATGGATTCTTCAGCGACTTGCTCACTATCACAAAAGAAACTATCAATATCAGAAGAAATGAGCAATTCTGTTAAACAGGTTCCTGGTACATTGTATATTGCTTTTTTTTTTGGTATGTATTTGTATATATGTTTAGACATGTTACTGCATAACCAAGCTCAATCTTCTTTCATACCTTTTCTGATTAGTGTAGTAGAGAAATTTTACAGCCCACAATCAGATGTATCCAGAAGAGGAGTGGAACATGTATGCACCAATACATTTAATAAAGTATAACTAGTCATACTTACAATAAAGTCAATTTTTTTTTTTTCCAATTTCCAAAAGGCTCATTTTTCTCCGTTTCTCTACTATCAAAGTCAAGAACTGCCCAATGGTTCTATCAAGGAGGCTCCAGCTCCTACTTCTGCTTCTCTGGAGGTCTCAAGTCCAGATACTACAGAGGAAGTAGGAGATCGGAAACCTAAACTCTGCAGGCTGGTTAAAGGTGAAAATGGCTATGGCTTTCGCTTAAATGCAATTCAGGATCTGCCAGGCTCATTCGTCAAGGAGGTACGGTAATCTGGTTCCAGCAGCCCAACTAACACAGGGAGGTCTCAATTAGGAGAGTCTCTTCTCTCACCCATGGGTGGCTTGCTACAAAGGTTAACTTTGCAGGCCTAGCCGTATTTGGTCACACTTGGATTCAGTTTAATGCCTTCATAGTCCTGTACCCTTTAAATTAGCCATTAGTATATCCCAAGCTCAAATATCTGTTCCACCTAATTGTCTCTTTAGATAATTTCAAATCAAATAAAGAGAGAAAATTGACATGACTCTAGCTCACAATCAGTATCAACCCTGACTGGGAGTGCTACTTATTTGCTCTGTGCATTTGGCATAATGCTCCTACCCTGTAAGGACTGACCGTGAGAAGACTATTTCTACAACTCTCAAGTTAGGAGTGAAGAAGGGGGGACCAATGAAAGCCAATGCTTTCAACCCCTCTGACACAAAATATCATACTCAACCCATTTGTCTTACAGCTCATTTGAGTATGGAAATTGTAGCCTGCATAAGTAGAAAAGCATTAGAGCACCTTTCTTAACTTCTGTACCTCAAGGGAAAATAACATGGTTAAGAACAAATTTTCAAACTCTTCATCTACCCTCTGAAGTAACGCTAACTGAACATTTCTTTGTCCATGTTTGGAACTGATAACTCAACTTCTCTTCACAGGTGCAGAAGGGTAGCCCTGCCGATCTGGCTGGGCTAGAAGATGAGGACATCATCATTGAAGTGAATGGGGTAAATGTGCTGGATGAACCATATGAGAAGGTGGTGGACAGAATACAGAGCAGTGGGAAGAATGTTATATTCTTGGTCTGTGGAAAGAAGGCCTTTGATTATTTCCAGGCTAAGAAAATCCCTATTGTTTCCTCCATGGCTGATCCATTGGATGACCCCCTGGAATCCAAAGAAGGAGCACTGGCAGAGTTAGAGCCCGACTCATGTACTACAAAAGAACGAGTGAGTGGTCATGCATTTCTTTTAGTGATTCTAACTTACCAGAGTAAAGTCTTTAATAAGTATACCTCATGTCCATGTTTACCACAGGTTCTTAAGATACTAGAAAATGACAATGTAAAGATAACTAACAACTCAAGGCACTTTGGGGGGAGAGCAGGTAATTAGAAGGGCAACAAATTTCTTATTTTTCATGCATAGAAGCTACAGTCTGGAGTCAATAAATCAGGAAATAAAAGTGAGAAGTTTATCAAATTATAATGGGAACCACCAGATGAAGCTAAATCAGACTATCTGGGTACAAATTCTGGCTCTGCCACTTACCAGCCTTGGACAAATTAATTTACTTTCTTTGTGCCTCAATTTCCCCATTCATAAAGCAAGAATGCTTTGTAAGGCTGTTATGAGGATTACATCAACTAATACTATTAGAGTGCTTGGAAGAGTGCTTGGCTCACAGTAAACATGAAAATGAATGGTGGTTGCTAGAGATAGTATTGTTTTGTAAACATTATTCTGTATATATTTGGATCAGACAGATTCCTTGGTGAGTCGCAGTTTTACATTTTTTGTCCAATTTATTTTTATAGATGAACTTATAGTGAAGTGACTTATCCAAGTTCTTAAAGGAAATTTATGGCAAAGTTGGGACTCAAAGTTTAATTCAATATTAGTCTTTCTACTACATTAGCTCTACTGATTAGTGATATAAAGAACAAAAACTGATTTTAATAATGTGCACATTAGACATTGAGTTTTCTTTTACAATGTTTTAAGAAACTATTCTAGTTGTCTTTTAGAAGTTCTATAATAGCTCTTTAGGAAATCAATTACAGTACAATGCTAGTTTTACAGAAAAGAAACATAAGCAATAAGAAATTTGTTAATGTGTCAAACAGCAGGTAGAAACAAGGTCAAGTGTAGAACTCAGGTCACCTGGCTTCTAGAGACTACCTCTGTTCCCTGACTTAAGTGACTTAAGCAACTCTAGAACAGATCTTTCACCTCCTGATGGTCACACCCTGCCACTTATAAATTCTTTGTTTTCATTTGTGCAGGCCCACAGTACAGCCTCTTTTTCTTCTTCCAATTCTGAAGATACAGAGATGTGATGAGAACAAATAATGGCTTTGGCTAGTAGCTGTTTCTGGGTATTTACTAGGAATCCTTTCTCAAGGAATGAGCTGTCATCCATTTACTGTCTCCGCTAAAGAGCTACTCTGGAAACCAGTTCATCATTTGTGATTGTCCTCCACTGTTATTTGTCTTAGGGGCAGCCAGAGCAGATGGCTTATTTATGGTCCACTTAGAAAAAGCTAAGACAGGAGCCAGCATCTTTTTCATATGATCTCTTTTAAGCTTCAATTTAACTACATTTCCTTGTATGGTTGTAACTCTTACTGCTATAGGCTCCATGAACACCAAAGATGATTTATTAATCTGTATATGTGAGAGCTGCTAATTAAAGTATCTCAGCAGATAACACTTAAAATTATGCTTTTGTAAGAATGTTGTGGTTGCTAGAATAAATAACATTAAAAATGCCTTTTGAGTTGCTTGAAACGTCCCTGTTAACTGATATGTCCTTAATAGTGTTTTTGTTTTTGGTAAACTTTTTATGATTTAAACTTCATTTGTTTTAATGTCTCTAGAAACCCCAAACACAGTGTAGAAAAAAAACCTTAGTAAAAACACTGACATCCAGATAATAAAATTCAGGATTTTCCTAAGTTGTATTTTTGAGTATACTACAAATTTTCCAACGTCTTCCTTTTACAGATGAAGAAATTGAGACCCCAGATAGGAAAAGTGACTTATTCCAGTTAACAGTTATTCACTCTTTAACCCACAGCATGGGGGGAAACCGAAAGAAAAAAAGAGGCATAATTACTAAATTGCAGGTAGGATAGTCACCCTTAAGTAATTCTAAGTTAAAAGGAAATCAAGAAAAATAACATGCTTGTAAGTCTCTCTTTTGGTAGAATGTATTTCATTTGTATACCACCCCTCCCCTAGAAAATAAAAGCTAACCTCTTGATTATTTTAATGGGGCAGGGAATGGGGAGAGCAAGGGCAGGATGCCGACTCAAGTTAGAGCATATAAGTGTAACATATACTGTAATATACTTGATAAAATGAACCTAAGGATCTTAAAAGGACTTTGTGTTCCAATCTCTGATTTTAACAATGTAAAGGGAAACCCATGACCTTCTCCATTTGAATCTTGAACCCTGACTTAAAGCCTGTGGTTGGCCCTGCTACCTTAGACTTCTCCTACCCAGAGTTCCAGTGTATGCTTTTCCCCCTAGTTTCTTGGCTCCTTTTTCATCCCATACTACACCAGCCTCAAATGAACACAGAATGCCCTCTGCTGAGCGCTGGTTCAAGTTACTTCTCTCATGTTCTCGTGATCACAGTATCATTTGAGGAGGAAGGTGTATGCTGGAGGCAGAATATGCTACCACAGCATTTTTATGTTTGTTTCAAAAAATATTAGGTCCTAGTCCCCACCATTTTTCTCCTCTTAATCCAAATTCTGACACTACTAGCCTTTAGCACTCAGTAACAGGCATGATTTCAAGGTGCCATGTGTTTCTCTGGTGCCTGTTTATGAGCCAAATAGAGGAATAGTATGCTTGAAAGAGCGCTGACCAGGAAGATCACATCAAACCAACGGTGATAAAAGTTGAACTGGAGTTCTCCGAGGACTTCAGTGATGATGGTGCGGTATTCAAGAGGCATACTCATGCGGATTAGCAGTACAGAAGAGACGAAGTACATGCCCTGTAAGTCAAATAAGTTAACCCAGAAGTTACTCTGAATGTAATGAGAGACAGGTCAAAGGAAATTGTTAAAATATTTAAAAGTATAAAAGATATTTCTGGTATTTTACAGCTGTAAACATAAAGCCAGTTCAGGAAACTCACCATTATCTGTGCTAATAGCAGGACAATGACATTGGAGGACTTACTGCTGGAGATGGCATAAAAGAACTGTCAAAGGGAAGAGAGATGAATTTATGCAATACTGCTAGATTCCTGTGTCATGATAAATAAGTCACGTGGTTAACATTTAATTGAAAATGTCTCCTCTGTGTCACAATCCTGTACAGAACAATTATATAATAGGGCTACAAAGAGCCCTAAATGGGCTACCTAAAAAGAATCCAATTATAGTTTCCCCATTGAATTAGTTGGTGATTTTAAGTACTGTGTGATAATATATGAAAGAGATTCCTATTGCTATCAAACTTTTAGAAACTATGTGATGCATATGACTTTAACATCACTCTTAAACATTAAAACAGATGACTCCAGGTCATTCCAAGCCATTTGTCACTGGGCTCCTGACTTCTTTCCAGAATTGTGCTAAATGCCTGGAATCCCTTCCCCTCTCAACCACTTCTCTCCTTTCATTAAAACAGTTCTTGGATCTTGAAAACCTTACCTCTTCTATCAGCAAGTCCTCACCTTCTGCCTCCATGAAACCTTCCTATGTTGATCAGAAATCAGCTGAATATTCTGTTTCCCCTACTTCCATATCTTCTCTACAACTAACACTGTTATTCTTCTAACCTCAAATATCTATCACATTTACTCATTTGAAAGATCTGCTGAGTACCTACCATGGGACAAGTCCTGTTCTGGATGATGGTGACCTATCAGTGAACAAATGAGACTTGATCTCATTCTATTACCTTCATGCTCTAGTCACATCTATTACCTAATTCATATACCTGGTAAATATTTATTATCAATGATTTGTATATGATAGAAATAACATCATCATTTTATGTTTGGTTTAACTTGCTTTTATTCTGTTGTATATCTTTTAAGTAATTGTGATTGTGTTGTCTAAGATCTCAGAAGGCAGAAATATTAGGTAAAATTATCGTATGGTGCCATATGTAATTAAACAAATGATAAACACTTTTTGACGTACTGATACAATGTACCTTGGTAAGAGTGATCAGCAATCCTCTGATGGATGTGACGATGATTATTCCAACCAGGATGAAGGAAATGTGTTGGGACCAGAACTTCACCTGCACCATAAGAAGAAAAAATAAATCTTTTAAAAAATATCTGAATGATACTCCTCTGATTACTCAAAACTTAAAGGGATTTTTCTTCTTATAATAAATGAATATATATATAAGTTTGCAGCTAAGTTCTAGGAAATATGTGAACTTCATTTGAACCACATGATGATACTTTTTTCTCCTCCTGCACTGATTCATAGTGAGAGGCAGCTTTGAGCCCCTGTATTCAATTCAGGTTTGAAAAGCATCTGAAGGGAAGCTGCTATTATAAACATTTAAAAAGATACGTCATTCAGAATTATGAAATAGGGAATATATAGCGGATTACGGATAGATGATATATACATATATAGCAACTAAACAGCCTTAGCACTGATAAGGAAGAACATTTCTAAAAATTTAGCCCAGTAAAAAATTTAAAAGAGAAACACAGATGTAACACTAGTGAAACATATTTAACAGTATAATTTATATATGACTTGAAGGAAAGGGTACTATGCTTCATATACAAAAAGGATAAACTAATGATATATCATCAAAAAATGTTTACTCTGATCTATTTCTCAAGGACTAGAGCTAAATTTTCTCTGGCTCCTTATTGTTTCACCCAGTCATCCTTGGGATCAAGGACATGTCCTCCTGAGATGGATGGCTGGGGGTAGCATGCAGCCTGTGGTTAGGCTCACAGCACAGCTAAATGTGAAAGGAACTTAAGAACATGACATTGGTCTTATTAGCAAAATGCTAATCAACCAGAATCATAGGCCACACACATATCTGGAAAAGATACTATTCTATGAAAAAAAGACATTGAACTAAAATTGGGATAAGGACATGTTCAATAATATTGGCATTATGAAACAGAAAGAAGATCATGTTTTATGATAAAAAAATTAAAAAAAATCTTTATGCAGAGGTGACAGTTACCATCTTTAGCCTATTTAATTTATAAAAATCATTTTTTTACAGCAGAAATTATTTCAGTTCTAACATGGCACACTAATTAGTTTTATACAGGAGGAATCAAAGTGTTTGAAGATCTCATCACTTATAATTGAGAGGAAGTATCCAAATACTTGTAGGGGATAAAGGGTGAAGAGTTAGTTAGCTAGAGAGATGCAAGGAGTAGCTGGATAAATAATCAGTGTCCATGACAGTAATAAGTCATTGCTTATGGTTTCAAGGTAGGAGAGAGAATTCTGATAATCCTGATAAGAGAATCCTGGTAAGAGAGAGGATCTTGATATACTGACATTGCCATGTCAATAATGTCAAAATAGACCGAGAAGAGTGGGAAGAACAAAAGCAGAAATTACAGAAATTAGAATCTTAACAATTGTAATTTATAGCAGATAAAACAGAAGCACAAAAAACCAGGAAATTAACATAACTTACATCAAATTGGATTCCCAGATAATTCACAGTGATCTCAATGCCTCTTGTGACAGGATCAGTTTTCCCAACCCGATCAAAAACGATATTGATGGTTGCCTGCAGAATCACAGACCTTTACATTAGAATATCTTAATCATGTAGAGTTTCAAAGTGTGAACAAAATAGTGAATTAATCACACAACATATCTTATAAGTGGATGTTTCTAAAAATGCAATTCTACTCTCAGTCCAAATCATATATGGAATCTCCATGTTGGCTATTCATACACAGGTAAACAAAGGTTCCTATCTACCCCATCTTTCTTTTCTACAAATAATCAATGGAAATAAGGCTATGCCACACACATTTTAATTTATCTGGAGCCAGAAAGGTAACATACTGGTAGATGAAATCAGAGTAAGAGAATTAAGGAATTCTAGGGTCATTCTCTGTGGTTATTTTCTGAATGCTCTAAGGGCAACCACTAAAATAACAACAACAACAAAAAGTTACAGCTAACAAGTCAAAAAAGGAAATCAACTAGAATCATGAAAAATATGCAATTAATCCAATAGAAGACAGAAAAAAAAAAAAAAAGGAGAGACAGGATGAATAAAAAAACAAAAAGCAAAAGGGCAGATTTAAACCTACGGGGTGGCAAACTCTGTAGTTGTAGTGCAAAAGTAGCCATAGATGAGTGGAAGTAGAAGAAAAGAAGAAGGAAGAAGGAAGAGCAGGAGGAGGAGGAAGGAAGAAGAAGAAAGACAAAAGAAAAAGAAAAGAAAAGAAAAGGCATCCAGATTAGAAAGGAAGAAGCAAAATTGTCCTTATTTGCAAAGACTTAATTATCTATGTAGAAAATCCTATGAAATCCACAAAAAAACTTCTAGAACCAATTATTGAGTTTAGCAAGGTTGTAGGATATAAGGTCAATATACAAAAATCATATCTATATAACAGCAACAATCAGAAATTGAAAGTATAAAAATAATCCCATTTACAGTAGTATAAAATGTGAAATATTAGGGATAAATCTGACAAAAGATGTGAAAGATCTGTATACTACAAAACTACAAAATACTGCTTAGAGACTAAATATGAACTAAATAAATAGAGTTACACTTTAATTTATGGACTGGCAGACTTAATATTGTTAAAAGGTCACTTCTCTTCAAATTATCTATGATTTAATGGAATCCCAAAAAAATCCCAGCAGGCTTTTTGTAGGAGTTGATAAGCTGATTCTGAAATTCATAGGGAAATGCAAAGGACATACAGTGGGCAAGACAATTTTGAAAAAGAACAAATTTGGAGGCCTTACAGATGATTTCAAGGCTTAATGAAAAGCTACAGAGATCAAGACACTGTAGTATTGACATAAATACATGCATATATATCAATAGAAAAGATTACAGAGTCCAGACAGACCCACACATATATGGTCAATTTTTTTAGCTTAAAAATATGTTTTAATATTGCCAGAATCAGAAACCCCCTTATTGGTATTATTTTCCCAATTTCTTGACTTTTATTAGAAATTTGAACTTTTAGAAGACCTCCTCATAGACATTTCACATAAAATCTTCCATCCTCACAATACATTAACATACACACAACATGGAAGTACGTGTCATTGTATAGTCCGAAGAGATGTGGGCTGTCTGGACATTCTGCAGAGTATCATATCGATCCATTACATTGATGACGTTACGGTAATTAAATAACTCTAGCAAGTGGTAGCTAGCATATTGGAGGCCTTTGTAAAAGACATATGTTTCAGGGGATGAGGATAAACCCAAAAGGATTTAGGGATTTGCTCCATTACAATAAAGACTATAAAGGTACTGTAGTTAGGTCAGAATATCCCCTCCAAAGTAAATGATTGATGAATTTTACCTCCCTACTACAAAGAAGAAAGTACAGCACGTGGTAGGTACATTTACGTTCTAGAGGTAGCACATCCCATTCCTGGTAATACTGCTCCAACCCATATACTGGGAAACATGGAAGGCTGATAAGTCTGAGTGAGGTCCACAGCAGAAGAGTGCTCTGCAGTAGTTCCAGGGTGCAATCTAAACGCTTTTCCTTTGTCCATATGATACACCTAAAGAATCCAGATCCTAAAGAATTGGAAGTGTCAGTGGTGGTAAACGAGACTGTAGAGTTTATGGAAGCCACAGAGAATGTGATGAGAGAATCACAATGCTGGCCCATGTTTCTGGAGCAACAGCATGCCATCATCAGTAAAGAGACATAGTTCCTGGCATGTCCCTGGGTTATCATAGAGATGGAACTTTGACCACGAAGCACCAAGAGACATATATCTGGAACTATGTGTTATAGCTGGTATTTGTGGAGGCGCCAAATATTGGACAGGCCCAGTGGCAAACCATGGTTGGATGGAAATGGTACATTCAAGATCAAGTTTGAGTAGGATCATAGGCACAGTAATCTGTTCAAGTAGCCTATATCCCCATGTCACCCACCATAGTTATACCAGGGTTCATTGCTCAGCCTGTATCTGTGACCATACAGGGGGTTTCTTCTAAAGGAGGAAGATAAAGTCTAGCTTGCTTTATAAATGAGTCAGCTCAGGAAAAGGATGCATGCCAAAAATGGTTAGAGGCTACATTATAACCAAATTAAGGGGTGGACTTAAAAAACAAAAGAGAAGGAAAAATCTTGCCAATGTGCAAAGCTATGGGTATTGCATATGATACACTTGGTGAGGAAGGGAAAGGGCCAGTATTATTTTACTTCACTACACACTGTATTTTCTGCAGCCTTGGTTTCAAGTAACTGCCCCTGCTCCTATTTCTTTCTTTTTCTTTTTCTTTTTTTTTGCTACTGCATAGGCTATTCTGGACACATCAACTAGAATGAACTGTTTAAAACCTGATTCATACATATCTTTCCTCTGTTTAAAAATCAGCATTACAATCAATGGAAGGACCTGATGGTCTATCTGTCCAGTCACTTCCCTTCATCTACATATTTGGCATTCACTCCACATATGAATTCATTCCATTCCAAACACTAATGTCAACATTTCTTCTCAAGCATACTTAGAATACTCTTCCTTAAGATGTCTTCTTGACTAAATAATCATCATTTTTCAAGTCTTTGCTCAAATCTCTTCTTACTAAGTAATTTTTGACAAAGTTGTAAAGGCAATTCAGTGGAGAAAGAACAATCTTTTCAACAATGGTTCCAGAAGAATTGGATGAATTTAGAACCACACCTCAGCACCATATTCAAAACCTAACTAAAGATGGATCATAGACCTAAATGTAAAACCTAAAACTATTGATAAAACATGAAAAACATCTTTACAGCTTTAGATTAGGCAAATTTCTTAGATACAACACCAAAAACACAATACATTTAAAAAAAAAAAGACACAGTGAACTTTTGTTCTTTGAAATGTACTGCTAAGAGAATGAAAAGCCAAGCCACTTACTGCCTGGGAGAAAATATGTATAAATCATATATTTGATAAAGGATTTCCAGAATCCTTTAGAAAAAGAATATATAAAAATCTCTCAAAACCCAATAGAGAGAAAACATAGAACCTAATAAAAACATTGGCAAAAGATTTGAATAGATACTTCACTAAAGAAGATACATAATTGGCAAATAAGCACATGAAAAGATGCTCAACATCATTAGATATTAGGGAAATGCAAACTAAAACTATGACTCAATACCATCTCAAAGCTATTAAAATGTTTAAAATTAAAAAGAAGACCATATGAAAGTATTGGTGAGGTTGTAGTGCAACTGAAAGTCTCATACACTGCAGGTGAGCATGTAAAATGGTATACCCTCTGTGGAAATGAGTTTGGCCGTTTCTTCAAAAGTTAAACATATATCTATTGTAAGATCCAATCATTCTATTCCCAAGCTGAAAAAAAACTCAAATTTTCATCAATGGGTGTAAACAAACTTATGCAATTCTATAGTGGTATACTACTCAGAAGTAAAAAGGAATAATCTGTGGGATGATGGATAGGTTCATTACTTTGATTGTGGTGATGGCTGTTGTACAGGTATATACACATGTCAAAACTTAGCAAATTGTATACTTTAAATATGTGTAGTCCATTATATTCCAATTATAGCTCAGTAAAGCTGTTAATAGGCTTTCTTCTCCCTGAAGGCTGCATCTTAGACAAAACCTTCTAGTAGCTTAGCTGCCTGAACACACTATCTTCATTCATCGTTTCCCACCAAATGAACCAAGTTTTAAAAATGTCATCTAAAATGGTATTAACATTAATTTATTATAACATTAGATTCCCAAATCCAAAATCCCTCATTCATCTATGTTGATCCAAATTAACTAACAAGCTGACAAATCCCCACTCTATGCAAAAAGCCCCAGGAGGAAAGGCACCAAATCAGAAAGTCAAATCAGCCTTTTTTGTAATCACACTGAAATCCTTCGATACATGCAGATGAGATCAGAAGTATGTGCATAAAATGCACATAATCAATAAAACATTAAGGGAGAGCCACCAAAGAGTATCATCTATAAGCACAGAAGATGAATTTATCTATGAAAATGTATTTTATAATTTACTTTGGACTTAATTTTCTAGGTATATGGTTACTAAAAGAGACAAGTGGTTTCTCTTCTGAACTGCAGGTGGGAAGTGAAGTTACAGTCATGTACTCATGGGTAATATGGAACCAGAGTGTAAAATAATAAACATTTATATTCATTTTATATATTTCATAATCTAAGGCCTTCATGGTTTCTGACAAGAAAATGCAAGCTTTTATTAATCATCTAGAAAGGAGAGAAGTAAAGAACGGTAGTCAGAGATACGAAAGATCACACTGTCTGTTGACTCAATTGGATTTGGAGTTTAGTTTAATGAATCAATCATATCCACATTTCCTTCTTTGCCACTGCCAGGTAAAACCACCTAAATACAGAGTTAAAAATAACACACTTACCATGAAAATTTTCCAAACACAGTAAATGGAGAAAAAGTAACCCAGAAAATTAAAATATTTCCCCTTGAAAGTTTTTGAGTATTCTATTCTCTCCTGAGGGAAAACAAACACAAAACAGTTCGTTTCAGCAAAATATAAATTTCTATTCAATGAAAGTATTTCTGCCTCTATGATAATGAGACAAAAAACCACACATGGTAATAATTATATTAAAATAAAAGTAGTAGTGCTGGCCAGCATTTACTGAATACTTACAGAGACTGAAATAAGCATCCTCTGTGCATTACCTACTTTAATCCACATAACAACCCTTATGAGATATGTTCTATTTTCTTAATTTTACAGATGAGAAAACTGAAGCTTAGAGAGGGTTAAATTACTTCCTCAAGGTCACACAGCTGGTGAGTAGGGTAACTTAAGCTCAGGTCTACCAACACCAAAGCCTATGTTCTTAACCTCTATCCTATACAGCAACACGTGTGAAGGTATCCTTAAAAAGGATTAAAATAGTTTGCAACCTTTGCTTCTTGATCTGAATCCTTTCAAACAGGGTTAGACTGTGGCAGATGGATGTTTATTGCTCTTGTATTACTAATTTGTTGGGGAATAAAGAGGATTCTTTATCCTGTCAGTAGAAGTGGTGTGTGCCACTTTCCCAAATGTTGAAAAGCCTCTTCTGACTCTCACCCAATTTCTATTATTTAGAATGTTCCATTAAGAATTTTGCTAGTGGTAGAAGCAATGTCATGAAGTGTGCAGATCTCTCATCCCTAATGCTTCATGGCTGAACCTGTAACTATGAGGTGTCTCTTGCCCTGCTTGGTTGGTCAGAGGACATTAAGAAGCCGTTTAGTCTTGTTCTCTCTCAACCATGTTGGTAAAACCACACTTCAGTTTCCTTGCTCTGTACCTTTGTAGCATATAGATCAGCTGTTTCCAGAAAAAGCTGCTTGCTTAGTTCTTCCAAAGCATCCACTTCCTGTTGAATAAGAGTAAGATCTGTCACAGAATGGGCATTAAGGTTTAAATCACAGCAAAGTTTCAAGAAATAGCAATGGAGAAAGCATTTGCTTTTGGTTTCTTCTATAGTGGATCCCAGAACTGCCTTTTCAGTTTCCTGTTACACAGCCATTAGTGGTACTTCAGAGCAATCTTCCCAACCTCCAAAAACAGATGTGTAGAAAAAAAGCTTTTCAACAAAAAACATTGCCACCAAATAAATACCACTCAATTTCTTACCGGCTCAAGTGGCTCAGACAGATGGTTTTGTTTTTTATTTATCTAGTTAGATTAAGTGGATATAGTCTTCAAAATCTCAAATGGCTACATATATATTAATAATACCTGGCTTTCTTCTACATTATCTGAGTGAATACAATTTAGGAAAGTGAATTAAAATTCACTTAGTTTTAATATGGACTGGGCTTTACAGGTATCATCTTCTTTACTTCTTTACAGGCATTATTGTCTTTATTGCTCATAACAATCCCTTGAAATAGATTACTATCCACTTTACAGATAAGGAAAGTGAAGCTCAGAGAGTTAAATAACTTGCTCAAAGTCACAAAGCTAACAGCTGTGGATGCAAAGTCAGATTTGCCTTACCCCAAGTCCTGCTTTTTCCATTACCTTATGCTACTTTTCAAGAACTCAGTGAGGTACTGTTATTATCCCTATTTAGGAAACAGGGATGCAGAGAGGTTAAATAATCCTGATACTTCTGTTGATTTGACTGATCTTCACCAAAATAGCTTAAAAGTAAATTTTTGGCTGTTACGGATTTTTAAGTAATAAAAATGGTAAAGGTAGCCTCTTTAAAAATAGAAGTACAGACTTTACCCCAAAATCTCCCTTCTCTCTGTGACTTTTCCCACTATTACCCAGATAAGAGAGTGCCCTTCATTCAGTTCTTTCCTTAGTAGTGGTTGCGATTGGCATATTCCAGGACACGAAACATAACATGGTTTAACTAGTTAAACGTCTATCTCTCTCATGATGAGACGGTAAGTTCCTTGAAGAGAGAGGCTATCCTCTGTTCATCATTTTATCCCTTAGCACTTTGCTTGGAACTTGGAGGCATGAAATAAATATTTCTTGATTAACTGTATCTAAATTAGTCCTTCTTTCTCTGCCATAGTCAGTCTTATTCTTACCAGCTTTGAGAACAGAAGGATATGTCATAATTCATTGCAAGAACACATACTTTTAAGGAAAAAAAAGACATACTTTTCCTCCAGTGAAGCAAAGGGAACTTGCACTTTCCTAGGCCTGAAGGAAGCAGAAGTATGTTATCCTAACAGTCTGGTTAGAGATTTGGTTACCCAGTTTAGGAATCAGTTTAACACTGCAACCAATGGGGCCAAGAATAAGCCATTAACTCAATCTCTTTGATTCTTTAAGCCAAAAAGTTACTGGAGAAGTAGAGCTGCTTACAACTCACTAGGAATACTGCTTGTTTTAGAAGTGTGTCCTTACCGTCCCATGTACAAACTTGTGAAAGAAGGGAGCTGACTCTGTCTCTCTGTTCCTGCAAGAAGTTCTTTATTTGCTTTTTAGTACAAGGTTACATAGCATAAGCATCCCTTTTGCTATGTGACCGTTTTCCCGTTTCACAAAGGAACTGCATTTTTTCTAAAATCACAAGACTTACATGTTTACAGCCTTAGGGAACAAACTTCAGGGTCATAATAACCTTAAGTACAATCTCTTCTAGGCAGGGTGGGAAGCAGAGGCACGGGAGGAACCCAGCGTCATTCCTTATCTTAGTTGCCTGCCTTCAGGCACACGCTGCCTTGGCCTTCTAACCTTTTAGGAGGTGGCCTCCCTGACTTACTTGCCAAGCCAGGAAACCTTCCATGCCTCCACACAAACTCTCCATTTTAGGGAGCTATTATATATACATATTTTTTCAACAACTCATATTCACTCTCAATTTCATCACTTCTAAACCAATTTTGCTCTCACTGAATAAGTTGTTATGAAAAATAAACATTCATATATTTTAGAAAAGAAAGTAATATAAAAGAGGCCAGTCAGGTTACCCCAAGGTCCTACTGCTTTTAAATAGCCTTTTTCTTGATTTGGCACTCTCTATTTTAGGGAGCTATTATATTTTGTGGTGTTTTTTCAGAGTTGGTGAATATAATAGTGTAGTGGAAAGAATTATGAAGAGGAGACCATAGTTCTAGTCCCAGCTTTGCCACAAACCACTGTGTGATTTAACCTCTCTGGGTCTATTTTCTCATCTGTAAAATGGAAAGACTGACTTTTAGGATCCCTTCAGCTCAAAGACAGTGTTATGATCTTATGTGGGTATTAGAAAGATGATTCTGTACACCTTACATTTCCAAAGCCTAGCCCTGGCCAGCTTGGTCTCTGATGTCGTCAAGCACCTTAAAGGGAACACTCCCAATACTACTTTTTCTTCTGCCCTTGGTCCAGAGTTGAGAAAAAGAATCAAGCAGAGGGATAAAGGATACTTTCACTTCCTGGTGCTGAAGTAGTAACACTCTTTATCATTCCCCAGAATCCTGATGGTTTGTTATGCACCTCCCCCTTCTGGAACATATTTCTCCTTGCCATTGCCATCCTGAAATGAAACAAAATATAAAACCTCAGCAAGGAAGCATGGACCCTCAGAGTCCACTCTCATCCATTTCCCAGTCTCATAACTGCCCCTCTCATTTTCTGAGCTGCCACTACTGGCAACTGAGGGGAAGCTACACACTCTCAAAAGCAATGTGGCCTAGGTGAAGGAGAGCAGGATTTGGAGAAGGTGATAAATTTGAAGACTGGCTTTGATACTTAGAAGCTGTGAGACTTCAGAGTTTTCATTTCCTCATCTCTGGATGTTTATGAAAATCAATGAAATAATGTATAAGAACTCATACTGTCAACTACAAAGTGATATGTATATATTAATTATTATAATTACCATTTGAGGACAAAATAACGTAACAGCTAACACACCTAACTAAATGACCAGTACATAGTAAGAAGTCAGTAAGTGTTTCTTTCCTTCCTTTTCAGAAGCAAACAAAACCCAAATCACTTAAACCTGGCCTCTTCTAAAACGTTAATCGCTCTCTAACTCCAATTTTCTTCCACCCACTGTGATCTCTTCCACTACTGAATAATCAAGAGGAAACCTAGTCTGTCCTCAGTCTGTGGAGGACCCACTGCCATGTGGTAGCTGCTGGCGTGTTCTAGCCTATAAAACAGGTATTAAAAACAGGGTCTTTGTGAGGAAAAATAAAATCATTTGTTGCATAAACAATTACTTGAAGAATATAGTGGGTCATTAAAAGATCTTCAGGCCTAAAACAAACCAAGATAAGTCTAATAAAAATAGGGTAGGAGGACTAAAGAAAAATTTAATGTGTGACTATCTTTTCTATTCCCTCTTGTGATGTGTATAACTCAAGGTAGATATTTTTGGGTGTTAAGAGATAAAGATGGTGAAGAGGAAAAAGCAGCACTGGTATTTATGGCTGGGACCAATATAAATGATACCAACAGTACTAAATGCCAAATGGTATTT
The DNA here is from genome assembly GCF_015220235.1 of Choloepus didactylus. Classification (NCBI taxonomy): domain Eukaryota; kingdom Metazoa; phylum Chordata; class Mammalia; order Pilosa; family Megalonychidae; genus Choloepus; species Choloepus didactylus. The sequence goes on from NC_051308.1 coordinate 117,850,909, forward strand.
CTGCAGGCTAAATACTTTAAAGCTTGGCTAAAATGATTTTAATAAGAATGTTAAGTGTGTCAGCCATGTTGACTTAACTGCTTCCTCCTCAAAATGCTCTTTGCCTGGATAATGACTGAATAGAACATAGCTCCACGTTTTAGCTCTTTCTGCCTCTTCTCTAACTACATATTTACTGTAACTCAGCATTTTGGGAAGATGTAATAATCAGCCAAGAGAAGACTCAGATTTAGGAGACTCAGCTTTAGAGAGATTTTGACTTGGCAAGACTCAGTAACCCTTAGTTTCCTATTTTCATATAGTTAGGAAAGCTGGAACATGCATACGAAGAAGGAAGAGGTTCTCTCCCCCTTATTTAATAGTTCACATAGACCTACCATGCTGAATTACAGGACAGGCAGTTGGAGAGAGGAAGTATAGAAGCCTGTTTCTATTTCTTCCAGTTTCAATGTCTACAATATGACAAACACTCACACTGCACCATGGCCCCTTAACAGGCAGAAAGGTATAGTCACTGGTAGAAATGAAAAGTTGGCTACACACAGGACAAGCATGAACTTATTTTAAACAATTCACATGCACTTTCAATGTCATCACTTAATTCTAAACCAGTTTTGCTCTTACTCAAAGTTGCTCATGAAAAATAAACATTCATGTATCTTAGAAAGAAAGTAACAATATAAAATTCTCTGGATGCAGTGAAAAGAAAAAAAAAACAAACAAACTTATTAAGTTCTATAGAAGTACACTTTCATCTTCAACTTTATCTTCACCATCATCACCACCAGTGCTGTCATGATCACAATCATCACTGCTATGGCTTCTTTATAATAAGGGTAGTCCACAGTGAGAAATTATTGATTCTTATAGCTGAATGACATTGATAATGTATAATATGGCAAAATGCATGCACTTGGTTAAGGTTTGGTGGTAGTTTTGCAAGTGAAGAAGCTGAAAAATGTCTACTATGGTTTAAATATCTCATTCTACAGTTTTCAAGTCTCCATTGTTTCTGATGGGGAGTCAGCCATTACTTTTCTTTTTAATCAAATATTAAATCAAACTTTTTAGTTTTAGATAATTGTAGATTCACAGACAGTTTTAAGGAAAAAAAACAAAACAAAAAAACAAAAAACAGAATGACCCTGGGCTGGTTTGGATGTATTATGTCCCCCAAAATGCCATGTTCTTCAATGCAATCTTCTGGGGGAAGATGTATTAGTGTTGATTAGGTTGGAATCCTTTGATTGTTGCCATGGAGATGTGACTCAATCAACTGTGGGTGAGATTTTTGATTGGATAATTTCCAAGAAGGTGTTACCCCACCCATTCAGGGTGGGTCTTACTTGAATCAATTGAATCACTGGAGTCCAAAACAGTTCACAGACAGGAAGAAGTGCTGCAGCCAAGACAGAGACTTTGAGGAACACACCGATGCTGAAAGAGGAGCTGGAACAAAACCTGGGATCAGCAGACACCAGCCATGTGCCTTCCCAGATAACAGGTTTTCCAGACACCATTGGCTTTCCTTTGGTGAAGGTATACTTGTGTTGATGCCTTCTTTTGGATATTTTCATGGCCTTCAGACTGTAACTTTATGACCAAATAAACCCTCTTTATAAAAGCCCATCCATTTCTGGTGTTTTGCATAACAGCAGCATTAGCAAACTGGAACAGACTCCATGTACACTTTCCCTAGCTTTCCCTAATGGTAACATCTTGCAAAACTATAGTACAATATCACATCCAGGATACTGACATTAATAGTTATGAGAAACACAACATTTCCATCACTGCAAGTGTAGCCCCCCCCCCCCCAACTTTCTCCTTAACCCCTGGGAACCACTAATCTGGTTCTCCATTTTTATAATTTTGTCATTTCACAATGTTATTTATATAAATAGAACAATATAGCATGTTACCTTTGGGGATATTTTTTTCACTCAGATAATTTTCTGGAAATTCATCCAGGTTGTTACATGACTTAATAGTTTGTATTGCTGAGTGGTATTTCATGATATGGATATACCATAGTTTGTTTATTTACCCACTGAAGTTCATCTAGGTTCTTTACAGTTTTGGGGTATTATGAATAAAGCTGCTATAAACATTCATGTACAGCGTTTTGTATTAATATAAGTCTTCATTTCTCTGAGAAAAAGGAGTGCACTTGCTAGGCTGTTTGGTAGGTGCATGTTTAGTTTTTTAAGAAACTGCCAAACTATGTCCCAGATGTACATCCCCACCAGCAATGTATGAGTGATCTAGTTTCTCTGCATCTTCATCTGCATTTGGTGTTGTCACTAATTTTCATTTTAGCCATTATGATAGATGTGTATTGACATCTCATTGTGGTTTTAATTTGCCTTTCCCTAACGAACATCTTTTCTTGTGCTTATTTGCCATCAAATATCCTCTAAGATGAAATGTCTGTTCATGTCTTTTGTCCATTTTCAAATTGGACTATGATTTGTTTATTTAACTACAAGTTTAAAATTTTAAAACTTTATTTTAGATACCAGTTCTTTCTCAGATATGAGGTTTGTAAATATTTTCTCTGAGTCTGTACTTGTCTTTTCATCCTCTTAACGGGGTCTTTCACAGAGCAAAAGTTTTAAATTTTGATGAAGTCCAATTAATCAATTTTTCCTTTTTATGGATTTTTGATATTAAGACTAAGAACTCTACTTAGCCCTAGATTTCTCTTGTGTTTTTCTCTAAAAGTTTATAGTTTTACATTGTACGTTTAAGTTTGTGATCCATCTTGAGTTAATTTTTGTATAAGGTGTGAGACACTTAGGATTCTTCACCGACCCCCCCCCCCAGCCCCCCATGGATGTCCCATTGATCCAGCACTGTTTGTTGAAAGGTTATTTCTTCCATTGAATTGGTTTTCTACCTTTGTCATAAATCAGTTGGGCTTACTTGTGTGGGTCTGTTTCTGGGTTCCCTATTATGTTCCATTGATCTGCATTTTTATACCTCTACAAGTACCACAGTCTTGATTACTGTATCCATATAGGCCTTGAAATCAGGTAAATTCTCTAACTTTGTTCTTTATTTTCAAAGTTGTTTTGACTATGCTGTGTCCTTTGTCTTTCCATATAAATTTTAGAATATACTTGTCTATATCTGTAAAAAATCTTGCTGGGATTTCCATAGGAATTATGTTAAACCTGTACATCAATTTGGGGATAACTGAAACTATGTTGAGTCTTCCAAGCCATAAATTATACTGAGTCTTCCAAGCAATAAGCATGGCATATTTCTCCAATTATTTAAATCTTCTCTGATTTCTTTCATCATGTTTTATAGTTTTCAGCATATGAGTCCTGTACCTATTTTGTTTGACTTACACTTCAGTATTTATTTTTTTGAGCAATTATCAATGGGATGGTATTTTCAATTCTGGTGTCCTCATGTTCATGGCTAGAATACAGAAACATGATTAATTTTTGTTTGTTTTGTATCCTGAAACTTTGTTGAACAGTCATTACTCTTTTCATTGTTCCCTTATATGTAATATATCAGTCTTCTCTTGTTGTCTTCATGACTTTTTGCTTTATCTTTGCCTTTTAGCACTTTGACTACATGTGCCTAGATTAAGTTTTCTTTGTAATTATCCTACTTGGGGTTCTTTGAGCTTTTCAGATCTGTAAGTTTTTCACCAATTTGGGAAATTTTGGGCTATTATTTCTTCAAATACTTTTTCTACCTCTCTCTCTTCTAGGATTCCAACCACAAGTTAGACTGCTTGATGTTGTCTCATATTGAGGCTTTGTTCATTTTTCTCTAATCTTTTATCTTTCTACTCTTTAGACTGGATAATTTCCATTGATTTGTATTCAGGTTCACTGGTTCCTTCTTCTGCCATCTCATTTCTGCTGTTAAGTCCATCTAGTAAAATTTTCAATTCAGTTACTGTAGCTTTCAGCTTTTGAATTTCCACTTGGTTCTTTTTGGCATTTATTGGTTCACTCATAATATCATGCTTTCCTTCATTTCTTTGAACATTTATATTAGCTACTTTAAAAGTCTTTGATTGCTAAATATATCGTGTGGGCCCACTTGTAGTTGGTTTCTAAGGATATCTCTTAAATTTCTAGTTGCTTTGTCAGTCCTGAGTTCTGCCCCCTAACACCTCAAGCCAGTAGGGGTTTCACTTTCTGCTACTCAAGCTGTATTTAGCCTGCACATAGCTCTGGCAATGCACTCAAAGACTGAGCAAACTTGCAAATTTCATTGGGAAGCAATTCTGTGTTTCAAGCATAGACGTCCATCTAATTTTTGCCTACTTTTTCTCAGGCTTTCTGGTGTTTCCTGTGCGCATGCATGGATTAGTGGTCAGGCAGGGACTTAGAGCTTTGATTCTGGTCTCAGCTCTTCCACAGTTCTCTTGCTTCCCAAATTTCCCCTTTAAATTTATAGTGACTCTGCTGATTTGAACTCTATTAAACTACACATGTGAATAGGTGTTGGAAGGATGGGAGAGGTTAGGGAGCCCCCCAGGCAAGAAAGCCACAGACTTGCAGTTATCTGATACTCTCGTCAAATTTCTACCTGCTTCTGCTCATTTTCCAGTTTCTTTAATACTTGTTTTTAACATTTTTTTCCAGTTTTATTGAAGGAATTGCTTGACCTCTTCAAATATTGCCATTCCTGGAAGTTCCCTCTACTATGACTTGAGAACAGCTGTGGCTGGTGCTAAAAATTCACCAATGAATGCAATTTTTGCTCTTTTTCTTACAAATTTTCAAAAGAGAGATTAGAAAAACCTAACTCAAAGGAAAACGTTAAGATTTTCCCCTCATAGTAACAGCTCATATTTGACTTTTGTATGTTATATCACTCTAGTGTTTGGGTGTCACAAGCCATATGAAAAAAATCATAAAATCAGAATTTGTTGCGTTGATAGGGATCCTAAAGACCATTTATTAACCCTGTCATTTTGCAAATGAGGAAAACTGAGACAATCTGGTATTTGCTCAAGATTACTTAGTGAGTTTAATAAAAGTGATTCTCTAGTTCAAGTTCTTTTCATTATACTTTAGTGTAGTTGCAGAGCTGTGTTTCCATAAAATAACAATTTAAAAATTGTACTAATATTGTTTGTGAATAGAGACTAACCTATATTATGGGTTACCAAAACAAAGTCTTTAATGTCTAAGTCAACAAAAAACAAAACAAATAGGTGACTTAATCAACCTGAAAAAAAGCTGAAAGTCTTTTTGATCACTAACTCGACATGCTCATAATAATTGAACTTGGTATTTGAAAAATGTTTTCCAACTAAAAAACCTCATCTTCTAGCCAGTGTTCCAAATTAGAAGATAGTGTGTCTCTTATCTTTCTCCATTTCAACCATTAACTGTTTTGCTCTTCTTATCAGCCACCTCACTATGGCCCTCTACTGTTAAATCAAAAGATCATTTTCTGGTCATTATTCCTCCCCAATTATGAGTGTCTGCAAAAATGGTTTTTCTATATTGTGGTAAATAGCAAGGGCATTGTATAAATCCCAAAGCCCAGTGCTGTCATGTTAGCTGTCTATCTGTCCTGTTAGTTCTACTAGATAAAGGGTTGTACTAATTAGGTAAAGGTGGGAGGCTGATTCTTCTGAGGGCCACTGAAATTAATAAGACCTATGGTATGACCACAAATCATCCTTGATCCTTACTAGATAACATCTATAGGGGTACTGGGCTAGAGTATGTATACATCAAAAGCCAATTTCTAACCGTGACTAGTGGTGAGATAACTTAAAAGTCCACATTTCACATGGGTCATGACTTGACTTTTATATTCATCTCTTTATATGAATGTGTTTAAAAGAGGAAATTTTAAGTTGTATATATGTTATTAGGATAAAAATTTAAAAAACAAAACAAACCACAGGACTTACAACACAGAATGTAAACCCTATTATAAACTATGGATGCTAATTAATAGTACAATTGTATCATCAATTGTAACAAAGGTACCACACTAGTGCAAGGTATGTAAGAGGGCTATATGGGAACTTGGTATCTTCTGTATGACTTTTCTGTTAACCTGCAACTTCTCTAATAAAAAGAAATTAAATTAAAAAAATAGAAATATAGCAAAAGGGAGAATCATCTTGGGAATCAAGCTAGTATTGTTCCTACATTAGTATCTTTTTATAATGAATAATCTTGCCTTATTGTTATATTTTTAAAATCTGCATTCATATATATTTATATAAAATGAACTGTAGAAAATGTATGTAAACAAAATAAATGTAAGTAAATAAACGGATACACACGTCTGCCTAACCCCTAATGCTTTAGTAAATATGCATAGAAAGGGAGACAAATAATTGGTGAACCTGGGTTCTCTTTATCATTCTAATATCTATTATCTCTTACATTAAGGCTTCTTTGACTTGACTATGGATCATATATAGAAAAGTGTTGAAGGAACAAATATGAAATTCAAAACACTTGTGCAATTCAAAGCTTCTATGTTACCATTTATGTATGGGTAACAATAGCATTAAAAGACAGTAAACTAATAAGTTTCAAGAAAGCAAGAATTGATTTTCTTATTCATCATTCTATACCAGCAACTAGTACAATTCCTGGAATAAACTAGGCTTTCTATAATCACTAAGTGAATGAATAAATGAATGAATAAATGAAGGCAAGGCACTGAAATGAACCAATGACTGTCCTGAAGAAATGATTCATTGTTCATTGTTTTAAGGGCTCTACGTGTCTTAACTCATTGTATTATCTTAATTCATTCAATTGTTCTAAGGGCTCTACATGTCTTACTGCATTGTATTCTCTCCATTTTGCAGATGAGAAAACCAAGGCACAAAAAGAGGAAGTAACTAGCTCAAGGTCACACTGTAAGTAGTAGACAAAGACTTCAAATTTGCCAGTTTCATTCCAGAGCCTATGCTTTTATCTACTAGGATATAGGTTTCAAATGAAATACCATCTTGAAAATGCATATTTTAAATGAACTTTTTAAATACTAAAAACATCAACTACAATAATTAGAAGACTTGAAGGATTTTTTAAGTAGTTGGAGAAAGGATGTTGAAAAGAGCTATGTCAGGCAAAAAACAGTTTGTAAAAATGCAGGTCAATACGTTTTTAAACATTCAGTATAGAGTAACTTCAAATATAAAACTTATTCTAACAATTTTTCTAAAGAAAAATATCTAAATTCAGGATATAAGGTTGAATTTGAAAACTTTCTTTCACACAAGACTAGACACTAAATCTTTGGTGGTCCCTTACCTTAGAATAAAAATGACAAGATGAAATTCCCTGCCAGGACTAATTCATAGTGAGATTACCCTCTTAGAAATTTTAATAAAGGACAAATTTTTTTAAAATGTGCTATCTTACCTTTTCTTTTTGCTTATGATCATATCCATGGTTTGGAGCAATCTCCGTTCCAGGGCTAGAATATCTGTGTCAGTCACATTCCTATAATAAGCATAAATGGTGAGCAATGTTTTAGGGTCCTACTCTTGGGCATAATATAAGGCATCTGGAGTAATATATAAACCTCAATTGTCACCTGGTAATTCAAGGACTTGTATTTTTACAGAGAATATTAAAACTACGATAATAAGCTAAAATGCTTTTGCTGTTATTTCTTATAGCTAATAGTACTGGGTCTCAGGGCAGTGGAAGGTACCTAGCCCTCTTATGGTCTTTCTTAGCTTTGATCCAGTGACACTTAGAATGCATGTTTAAACACATTTATAACTTGACATTGTCTTCTTTGTTCCACACGGGAGGAACTGATTTGCTGAAATTGGGATTAGCTTACATTGTGTCCACTAGAAATGTGCCTTTAAAAAGGGTGTGTCCCAGGGGAGTGAATCTCCCCGGCAACGTGGAATATGACTCCTGGGGAGGAATGTAGACCCGGCATCGTGGGACGGAGAACATCTTCTTGACCAAAAGGGGGATGTGAAAGGAAATGAAATAAGCTTCAGTGGCAGAGAGATTCCAAAAGGAGCCGAGAGGTCATTCTGGTGGGCATTCTTAAGCACAATTTAGACAACCCTTTTTAGGTTCTAATGAATTGGTGTAGCTGGTGGTGGATACCTGAAACTATCAAACTACAACCCAGAACCCATGAATCTCGAAGACAATTGTATAAAAATGTAGCTTATGAGGGGTGACAATGGGATTGGGAAAGCCATAAGGACCACACTCCCCTTTGTCTAGTTTATGGATGGATGAGTAGAAAAATAGGGGAAGGAAACAAACAAACAAACAAAGGCACCCAGTGTTCTTTTTTACTTTAATTGCTCTTTTTCACTTTAATTATTATTCCTGTTATTTTTGTGTGTGTGCTAATGAAAGTGTCAGGGATTGGTTTAGGTGATGAATGTACAACTATGTAATGGTACTGTGAACAATCGAATGTACGATTTGTTTTGTATGACTGCGTGGTATGTGAATATATCTCAATAAAATGAAGATTAAAAAAAGGGTGTGTGTGGTGGGGGAGGAGGTTGGATTAAAATTTGCCATTTTTTCTTTTAAATTAATTTCATTGACATATCCACCAAACATACACTTCTTCTTCCCCACTCTCCATTCACTAGTAACCTCTAATCTACTTTCCATCTCTGTGAATTTGCTATTTCTAGACATCTCTTGTAAGTGATGATACAATATATTTGTCCTTACATGTCTTTCTTATTTCATTCAGCATAATGCTTTCAAGGTTCTTACATGCTGCAGCACGTTTCTTCTTTGTTTCTTACGGCTGAATAATATTCCATTGTGTTTATAAACCATATTTTGTCTATTCATTTGTTGACGGACACTTGAGTTGTTTCCCCCTTTTCGCTATTGTGAATAATGCTGCTACAAACATCGCTATACAAGTATCTATTTGAGACTCTGTTTTCACTTTCTTTGAAGGTGTATACTTAGAAATGGAATGGCTGGAAATCTGCCATTTAAAAAATAGATGAAACTGTGAAACTGTAGCCCATAAAAATTTTTGCAATTACCTGTGTAACTGCTTGTTGAGCTGTACATCGAAAGTTAACACTTTTCTATATGTATGTTATATTTTACAACAATGGAAGTAGTTAAAATTGTGGAACTGTGACCCATGATATTCTTTGAAATTTGCTAACTGCTTGTTAAATCATACTTTGAAAATTATCACTGTTATGTATATATGTTAAACTTCATAATAAAAAACACATCAAAAAATAAATGAATGCAGATATCCTGGGTCAAAGATGATAATGGGATAAGATGCTCCAGGGAACTGTTCCCCACATAATCTTTGAACGACTAGCAAAAACTGGCAGCCATCTTCCTGAAAATTCCAGAAAACAGCTAAAGCGTTGCAGCAACAAGTCAAGATCAAATCAAGAAAACAGATTTAAACAGCAGGAGAACTTTGTGGTGACTTTGCTGGCCCCTCCCCTGCCCTCTCCCAGGAGCAGTATGGAGCCAGCCTGCACTCCCACAGTGGGTCCCTGGCCCTGTTCTGGAGGAAGCAGAGAAGCCCCTATGTACATACTGGGTTAACTGCATGTCAGTGCCAACCTATTGGGTGGCAGCATGGAAGACTGAATCATGAAACTTTACTCTGACTCACTTCCCAGAACCTGCCCTACAGGCAGAAGCAGCTTGCTGAGAGCTAAAGCACTGTAAGAAACAAGTAAGTCAAAGTGGCCTGGGGCAAAGGGTTACCTGCTTTAAGACATTCAATAGACCACCCAGGAGGGATGAATAGTTTATTTCAAAGGGAGTGGAGGGCATGTTCTGATTGTTGTAAACAGGGGTATTGCTAAGGCCATAAGCAAACACAAGCTCAGGAGAAGACACAGGCTCAGAAAAGATGGAGAGGAACCTGAACTTCACTTTTGCCTTGGGATGATATTTTTGATAAGAGGGCTAAATTCTGAAGAAGAATACCAGCCAACAGGGAACCAATTTGCAAAGACTGTGAAAGTTGGTTTTTTGTTTGTGTGTTTGTTTGTTTGTTTTGCCTTTGTTGGTTTGTTTTTATAGCTCCTGGCACTCAAGGAAATCTCTGCCAAATCATTAGTGGGATACAAACTTAAGGAACAGATAGCTCAGAGACTAAATCCCAGAGTTAACACATTAAAATTTAAAAATATACATTGAGCAACAAAATATTACAAGTCAAACAAAGAAACAAGAAATTATGGCCCATCCAAAGGAACAAGATAAAAATTCAGCAACCGTCAATGAAGAATGCCAGATTTTGGACATGTCAGACAAAAACTTTTAAAAAATGATCTTCAATACACTCAAGGAGATAAAGGAAAATATGGAGCACAAACTAAAGGATATCAGCAAAAGGATGAATGAACAATATGAGAATCTCAACAGACAGAAATTTTCAAAAGGAACCAAACAGAAATACTGGAGGTGAAGAACACAATAACCGAAATGAAAAAGTCCCTTGATGGTTTCTGATTGGAGCTGGCAGAAGAAAGAACCAGTGAACATGAAGACAAGAAAGTTGAAATGATTCCGGGTGGGAAGAAAAAAAAGTGAACACAGCCTGTGGTGGTTTGGAGCTGTATGTACCCCAGAAAAACATGTTCTTAAACTTAATATATTCCTGGGGGTGTGAACCCATTATAAGTAGGACTTTTGATGAAGTTATGTCAGTTAAGGTGTGGCTCACCTCAATTAGGATGGGCTTTAATCCTATTACTAGAATACTTCATAAGCAAAATGAAATTCAGACAGAGAAAGCCACAAGAAGCAAGTAGCTGAATATCAATGGAACCTTGAAGAGAATGGAGAGGCCACAAGACACCACCATGTGCACTGCCATGTGACAGAGAAGCCAAAGACCAAGGACTGCTGGCAGCCAGCCAGTCCCAGAATGCCAGTCTTTGGGAAGAACACATTGCATTGATGATGCCTTAATTTGGATATTTTCCCAGCCTCAAAACCGTAAGCTATAAATTCCCATTGTTTAAGCTGACCCATTGCACAGTACTTGCTTGAGCTACCAAGGAAACTAAAACAGAACCTAAGAGATGTGTGGGATACCACCAAGCTTACCAATATACACTTTTTGGTAGTCTCAGAAGAAGACAGAAAGAGGCAGAAAGAATAGTCAAAGAAGTAACGGCAAAAAATTTCCCAAATTTAATGAAAGACATGAATATTCACATCCAAGAAGCCCAAGGAACCCTGTTTTGGTTTGCTAAAGCTGCCGAAATGCAATAAATCAGAAATTGATCGGCTTTTATGATGAGGGTTTTTACTTCACAAATTTCCAGTTCTAAGGCCATGAGAATGTCCCAATTAAGGCATCAAGAGTAAGACACCTTCTCTGAGAAAAGGCTGATGGCATCTGGGGTTCCTCTGTCACACGGAAAGGCACACTGCCAGATCTGCTGGTCCTCTCCTGGGTTTAGCTTCTGGTTTCTGTGGCTTTCTCCAAAATGTCTCTGGGCTTCTGTCTTAGCTTCTCTCAGATCCTGTGGGTCCTCCTTGCTTCTTCTGGGGGCAAACTGGGTTACATACTTTAGTTTCTCCGAGTTCTCTTAGAAATGTCTCTGCCTTTTATCCTTTCATAGACTCCAGCAAGGGAATTATAACCCACCTTGAATAAGCAGGGTCACACCTCCACGGAAACAACCTAATCAAAAGGTTCCACTCACAATAGGTCTGCCCTCCATAAGACTGGATTAAAAGAACATAGTCTTTTCTGGGGTGTATAACAGATCCAAAACAGCACAAACCCCAAACAAGATAAACTCAAAGATAACCATGACAAAACTATCAAATGCCAAGGATAAGAAGAAAGTTCTGAAAGCTGCAAGAGAAAAGCAGTGTGTTATGTACAAGGGAGTCCGAAGAACATCAAGTGCTGACTTCTCATCAGAAACCAAGGAGGCAATGGGATGAAATATTTAAAGTGGTAAAAGAAAACAACTGCCAACCAAGAATTTTATATCTGGCTAGACTGTCTTTCAAAAGGGAGGGAGAGATAAAGACATTCACAGATAAACAAAAGCTGAAGAGTTTGTCAGCCCTAGACCTGCTCTACAAGCAATGCTAAAGGGAGTTCTTCAGACTGAAAGGAAAGGATGCCAGACAGTGGTTCAAAGTGGCATAAAGATATAAAGACCTCTGGTAAAGGTAAACATATGGGTAATCATAACGCCAATAGTACTGTATTGTATTTTTTGGTATATAAATCCACTTTTTACTTCTTACAGGTACTAAAATACAAATGAATAAAAAGTAATGATACATCTATGGTTTTGGACATATGGATATATAGAATATAATTTGTAAGAAGTACAACAAAAAAGGCAGAGGGATACAAGTTATAGGAATAGTGTTTGTGTATGCTAATGAAGTTAAGTTGGTATCAAATCAAATGTGATTGTCATAGATTGAGGATGTTAAACTTAAGCCCCATGGTAACCACAAAGAAAATACCTGAAAAATATATACAGAAGGAAATGAGAAGGGACTCAAAATGGTACAATACAAAAAATCAAATAAATATGAAAATATGCATTAACAGAAGAATTGGGGGACAAAAAAGTTTTAAGATTTACAAAGAACAAGTAGCAAAATGGCAGAAGGAAGTTCTGCACTATCAGTAGTTAGTTTAAGCATAAATGGATTAAAATTTCCAGTCAAAAGGCAGAGATTGGCAGAATGGAAAAAAAAGCATGACCAATGATGGGCTGTTACAAGTTAGTCAAAGACACAAGCAAGTTGAAAGTGAAAGGTTGGAAAAAACTGTACCATGAAAGTTGAACCAAAAGAAAAGTTGGACTAGCTATATTAATATCAGATAAAAAAGGATTTAAGTCAAAAACTGTTATGAGGGACACAGAAGGTCACTATATCCTGACAAAGGGATCAATTCAACCAGAAGACATAAAATTAGAAATATATATGCACTTAACAGCAGAGCCCAAAATATATGAAGCAAATACTGACAGATTTCAAAGGAGAAATACATAGTCCTAACTTAATAGGACACTTCATTTTGATAAGGGACAGAACATCTACTCAGAAGATCAGTAAGGAAACAGAAGATTTGAATGATACTATAAACCAACTAGACCTAACAAACATATATAGAACATTTCACCCAACAGGCAGCAGGATATGAATTCTTTTTTAGTGCATATGGGTCATTCTCCAGGATAGACAACATGTTTGGTCACAAAACAAGTCTCAATAAGCCTAAAAATATTGAAATCATACAATGTATCTTCTCTGATCACAATGGAATGAAGCTCTAAATCAAAAACAGAGGGAAACTGGAAAATTTCACAAATATGTGGAAATTAATGCACTATTAGACAACCAATGGGTAAAAGAAGAAATTCCAAGGAAAATTAGGAAATCTCATGAGGGAAATGAAACAAAAAATACAACATATCAAAACTTACAGGATGCCAGCCAAAGGAACAAACTAATAGTTCAACCGAGATACAGGAGTTGGGAAAACTAAAGCTAAATCAATTCAATGAGCTGAGAGAAGAACTAATTAAAGATGTTCAAACAAATCTCCTAAATCAAATAAAAAAAAATCAACTAAATAAACGGAGGGAAGATAAGGCAAAAGAGATGAAGGATATAAGAAATTTAGACACTGGATGATCATAAAGAAGAATTCATAAACTTGAAAAAACAAATGGCAGAACTTACGGGAATGAAGGCAATAATGGAGATGAAAAACACAATGGAGGGATACAACAGTAGACTTGAACAGGGAAAAGAAAGGATCAGTGAATTAGAAGAGAAGACATTTGAATTCAAACACACAAAAGAACAGATGGTGAAAAGAGTGGAAAAATATGAGTAGGGTCTTAGGGAGCTGAGTGACAACATGAAGCACACGAATATATGTGTTATGTGCGTCTCAGAAGAAGAGAAGGGAAAAAGGAAAGATAGACTAGATCCCAATAGGCCTACTCCAAGACACTTACTGAGCAGATTGTCCAATGTCAAAGACAAAGAGAATTCTGAAAGCAGCAAGAGAAAAGCAATCCATCACATACAAGGGTAGCCCAATAAGATTGTGCACAGATTTCTCGGCAGAAACCATGGAGACAAGAAGTCAGTGGGTATGATATGTTTAAGATACTGGAAGAGAAGAACTGCCAATCAAGAATTCTATATCCGGCAAAACTGTCCTTCAACAATGAGGGAGAAATTAAAATATTTTCAGAGAAACAGACACTGAGAGAGTTTGTGAATAAGAGACCAGAGCTACAAGAAATACTAAAGGGAGTGCTACAGGCTGATAGGAAGACAGGAGAGAGAGGTTTGGAGAACAGTGTAGAAACGAAGATTATCAGGAAGGGTAAAAGGAGAGAGAGGAAAAAACAAGACATGACATATAAAATCCAAAAGACAAAATGGTAGAAGAAAGTACTGCCCTTACAGTAATAACACTAAATGCTAATGGATTAAACTCCCCAATAAAAAGACACAGACTGGCAGAATGGATTAAAAAACAGGATCCATCTACATGCTTCTACAAAAAACTCACTTTAGACAAAAGACAAAAATAGGCTGAAAGGGAAAGGTTGGAAAAAGATATTTCACCAAATAGCAACCAGAAAAAAGTGGGAGTAGCTATATTAAAATCAGACAAATTAGACTTCAAAAGTAAAACAATTAAAAGAGAAAGAAAGACACAAATATTAATAAAACAGTCAATTCATCAAGAAAACATAACAATCATAAATATTTATGCACCAAACAAGAGTGCCCCCAAATTCATGAGACAAACACTGAGGAATAGATATCTCTACAAAATAGTCGGAGACTTCAATACACCACTCTCATCAATGGACAGAACATCTAGACAGAGGATCAATAAGGAAATGGAGAGGTTGACTTGTACAATAAATGAACTAGACTTGACAAACATTTATAGAACACTACACCCCACGACAGCAGGATACACATTTTCCTCAAGTGATCATGGAACATTCTCTAGGATAGACCACATGTTGGATCACAAAGCAAGTCTCAACAAATTTAAAAATATTGATATTTTAAAAAACACTTTCTTGGATCATAATGCAATGAAGTTGGAAATAAGTAAAAGGCAGAAGATTGTAAAATTCACAAATATATGGAGGCTAAACAACACACTCTTAGAAAACCAGTGGGTAAAGAAAGAAATTACAAGAGAAATTAGTAAATACTTCAAGGCAAATGACAATGAACACACAACATATCAAAACTTATGGGAGGCAGCAAAGGTGGTGCTGAGGGAAATTTATTGCCCTAAACATCTATATTAAAAGAGAAGAGAGAGGAAAAATTGAAGAATTAACTGTTCACCTGGAGGAACTAGAAAAAGAACAGCAAACTAACCACAAAGCAAACAGAAGGAAAGAAATAACAAAGATTAGAGCAGAAATAAATGAAATTGAGAACAGGGAAACAACAGAATCAATGAAACCAGAAGACGGTTCTTTGAGAAAATCAATTAAATTGATGGACCCCTACCTAGGCTAGCAAAAGAGAGAAAGGAGAGAGAGAGAGAGAGAGAGAGAGAGAGAGAGAGAGAGAGAGAGAGAGAGAATTTCTACTGACCCTGTAGAAAGAAAGGAGATAATGAGAAGATACTATGAGCAATTATGTGCTAATAAACTAGACAACTTAGTCAAAATTGACAACTTCCTAGAAAAGCATAAACAACCAACACTGACTTGAGAATAGACAACCTCAACAAACCAATCACAAGTAAAGCCACTGCATCAGTCATCAAAAAGCTCCCAAAAAAGAAAAGCACAGGACCAGATGGCTTCACATGTGAATTCTACCAAGCATTCAAGAAAGAATTAGTACCAATCCTGCTCAAACTCTTCAAAAAAAATTGAAGAGGTGGGAAAGTTACCCAACTCATTTTATGAAGCCAACATCACCCTAACACCAAATTCAGACAAAGATACTACAAAAAAAGAAAATTACAGTCCAATCTCTTTAATGAATACAGATGCAAAAATCCTCAACAAAATACTCGCAAATCAAATCCAGCAACACATTAAAAGAATTATACATATACACCATGACCAGGTAGAGTTTATTCCAGGTATGCAAGGCTGGTTCAACACAAGCTAATCAATTAACGTAATTGATCAATAAATCAATAAATCAAAGCAGAAGAACCACATGACCATCTCGATCGATGTAGAAAAGGCATTTGACAAAATTCAACATCCTTTCTTGATGAAAATATTTCAAAGGATAGGAATAGATGGGAACTTTCTCAATATGATAAAGGCAATATATGAAGAACCCCCAGCTAACATCATATTCAATGGAGAAAGACTGAAAGCTTTCCCTCTAATATTAGGTACAAGACAGGGATGCTCACTGTCACCACTGTTATTCAACATTGTGCTGGAAGTTCTAGCTAGAGAAATTAGGCAAGAAAAAAAAAGAAATAAAAGGCATCCAAATTGGAGAGAGACTAAAACTTTCACTCTTTGCAGATGACATGATTCTATATGTAGAAAATCCAGAAAAACCGACAGCAAAGCTACTAGAACTAATCAATGAATACAGAAATGTGACAGGCTACAAGTTTAAGATGCAAAAATCTGTAGTGTTCTTTTACAGTATGCAACAAATAATATGCAACAAGAGGAAGAAATCAAGAAAAAAATTCCATTTACAATAGCAACCAAAAGAATCAAGTATTTAGGAATAAACTTTATGAAGACCACAAAAGACCTATACAGAGAAAACTATAAGAAACTGCTAAAATAAATCGAACAGGTCCTAAAAAAATGGAAGAACATACTGTGTTCATGGATTGGAAAACTAAATATAATTAAGATGTCAGTTCTACTTAAATTGACTTATAGATTCACTGCAATACCAATTAAAATCCCAACAACTTACTTTGCAGAAATAGAAAAACCAATAACCAAATTTATTTGGAAGGGCAAGGTGCCCTGAATAGCCAAAAATATCTTGAGAAAGAGGAAAGAGGAACAAAGTGGGAGGTCTCACACTACCTGACTTTGAAGCATATTACAAAGGTACTGCACTCAAAACAGCATGGTACTGGCATAAGGATAGATAAACCGACCAATGGAATCAAATTGAGTGTTCAGAAATAGACTCTAGCATCTACAGACAATTCATCTTTGATAAGGCAGTAAAGCCAAAGCAACTGGGACAGAGCAGCCTCTTCAATAAATGGTGTTTGGAGAACTGGATATCCATTTACAAAAGAATGAGAGAGGACTCCTATCTCATACCTTATATGAAAATTAACTCGAAATGGATCAAAGAGCTAAACATTAGCACTAAGACCATTAAGACTCTTAGAAGAAAATGTAGGGCAATATCTTAAAGATCTTGTGATAGGAGGTAGTTGCCTAGACCTTACACTCAAAGCACGAGCAACCAAAGAACAAATAGACAAATGGGATCTCCTCAAAATTAAACACTTTTTGTACATCAAAGGACTTTGTCAGAAAGGTAAAAAGGCAGCCTATGCAATGGGAGACAATATTTGGAAACTACATATCAGATAAAGGTTTAACATCTGGAATATATAAAGTGATCCTAAACTCAACAACAGAAAGATACAACCCAATTAAAAAATGGGCAAAAGACATGGACAGACACTTTTCTGAAGAGAAAATACAAATGGCTCAAAAACATGAAAAAATGCTTAACTTCACCGGCTATTAGGGAAATGCAAATCATCTCACACCTACCAGAATGGCCATTATCCAAAAAAACAGAAAATTATAAGTGCTGGAGAGGATGTGGAGAAAGAGGCATACTTATTCACTGTTGGTGGGAATGTAGAATGGTGCAACCACTCTGGAAGACAGTGTGGCGGTTCCTCAGGAAGCTAAGTACAGATTTACCATATG
Source organism: Choloepus didactylus (assembly GCF_015220235.1). NCBI lineage: Eukaryota > Metazoa > Chordata > Mammalia > Pilosa > Megalonychidae > Choloepus > Choloepus didactylus. The sequence goes on from NC_051308.1 coordinate 117,868,799, forward strand.
ACCCAGCTATTCCATTACTAGGTATATACTCAGAGGAACTGAAAGTTAAGACACAAACGGACACTTGGAAACCAATGTTTATGCAGCATTATTCATGATAGCCAAGAGATGGAAACAGCCCAAATGTCCATCAACAGACGAGTGGATAAACAAACTGACACATACACATGATAGAATATTATGCAGCTGTAAGACAGAACAAAGACACAAAACATAATAATGTGGATGAACCTTGAGGACATTATGTTGAGCAAAGTTAGCCAGAAACAAAAGGACAAATACTGTATGGTCTCACTAATATGAACTGACAGTAATGAGCAAACTTTGAGAGTTAAAAGCTGATAACACAGGCTATCAGGAGATAGAAAGTGGGTAGAGATCAGGCATTTGATGCTGAAGGACTATAGAATGTTCAGCAGTATTGACTGTATAGATCCAGAAATAGACAGTGTAATATTGTGTGATGATAGCACAATACTGTAAGTATACTGAACAAAGATGTCTCTGAGTAAAGCTGAAAGGGGTGGGCTAGGAGCATGTATGACACCTGAGGTAAACACAAAAGGTAAAGACTGGGACCATTTAACTTAGCAAAAACTGGAGTGGTCAATGATTGTGACTAAATGTACAAATATAAAACTGTTCTTGCATGTGGGAAAACGAATGTCAACCATGCAGAGGGGTGAAAAGGGGAAGGTATGGGGAAAAATATAATCAAAGCAAACTGCAGTCTATGGTCAACAGTAACACTGTAATGTTCTTCCATTAAATGTAACAAAGGCAATATACCAAAGCTTAATGTGTATGAGAGGGGGATCTAAGGGAGGGATGTGGGATTCTTGGTAGTTGTGGTGTTGTCCGTCCCTACTATTATAGTGTATATTGTATGATACTTATTTTTCTTTTTATTATCTCTTTTATTATTTGTTAAAAAAACTTTTTTTCATAGTAATATGTTCAAGTGCTGACAGTGGTGATATATGCACAACTATATGATGATACTGTGAACAACTGATTGTACACTGTGGATAACTGTATGGTATGTGAATATAGTGCTATAAAATTGTAGGAAAAAATATAAATAGGTATAAAAGTGCTGGAGAAAACATGGAGAGAAGGATGCATGTATTTACTGTTGGTTAGGAAGCAGAATGGTGTAGACTTTCTGGAGGACAGTGTGGTGGTTCCACGAGAAGGTAAGTATGTGGGTGCCATAAGGTCTTGCAACTTCACTAGGGGGCATATACTTGGAAGATCAGAGAGCAGAAATGAATAGACATTTGCACACTGGTGTTTATGGAGGCAATATGCATGATTTGCAATGGATGGAGGTGCCCTAAGGGTACATGACTGAGGAACAGAATGGTGAACTGTGGTGTGTGCATACAATGGAATACTGAGCAACTATAAGGAGGAGTGAAGCTGTGAGACATGCAACCCAACGAGGTGAATGGATCCTGCAGACAGCATTTTGAGTGAACTACACCAGAAACAAAGGCAAACACTACAATGCCTTACCAATATGGACTAACTACAATGTGTAAACTCAGAATTGAATCTTAGAGCACAGCTTATCAGGGGAATGCTTATTGTAATGGTCCCTAGATTGTAAGCTCTTACAACAATCACATCTATTCCTGAATTGTAATGGCTATCTCCAGATTCTGAGATGCTGATCCTTTTTGTGTATAACCTGATCGATCCCTGGAACTTTGAGCTAGAGCTTGGCAGATATGAATGTAACTATTAGTGCATACAGCAATTGTTAAAAAGGTGAAAAAGAGTCCAGACTTCAATTAGAGATAGGAATGAAGCAGACCTATTTAGGACTAGGGCAAATCAGGCCAAAGGGTAAAGGACAATACTGACTGTGTTTTAAAACTTCAACTTCCATGTGAGACCATGGGAAGAGATGTTTATTTGGTGCAGGATCTATATTTCCTGAACAATTTAACTCATGCATTATGTTCAAATACCATAATTACATGGAACTTTGAAAAGGAATTGAGACCTGGTAGGTTTGTACAGGTTAGTGTGAAATAGTGACGCATCCCGAAGTAATTTGGGCAGAGAATAAAAATAGGTATGCGGGGCCCCCCAAGGAGCCGGGGGAGGTGCCACACCTCCATGGAAATAATCTAAACAAAGGTATTACCCAGTTAGGTGGGTCACATGTCCATGGAAACAACCTAATCCAAAGATTCCAACATAATCAACACTAATACCTCTGCTGCCACAAGACTGCATTAAAGAACATGGCATTCGGGGGGACATAATACATCCAAACTGGCACAGAGGAGTCCCCCTTCTTTCTTTTGCATGTGCATATCCATTTTCCAAGCACAATTTGTTGAAGAAACTAATCTCTCCCCATTGAGTGGACATGGCACCTTTGTAAAAAATTGATTGGTCATAGATGCGAGGGTTTATTTCTGAACTCTCAATTCTATTCCATTGGTCTATGTCTGTCCTTGTACCAGTACAATGCTGTTTTGATTACTGTAGCTTTTTAGTAAGTTTTGAAATTGGGAAGTTTGAGTCCTCCAACTTTGTTCTTCTTTTTCAAGATGGCTTTAGCTATTTGGGGCCCCTTACCCTTCCACAAAAATTTTATGATTGGTTCTCCCATTTCTGCAAAGAAGGTTGTTGGGATTTTGACTGAGTTTGCATTGAATCTATAAATTGCTTTGGATAGGACTGACATCTTCACAATATTTAGTCTTCCAATCCATTAACACAGAACATTTTCCCATTTATTTTATTTCCATTTATGTATTTACGTCTTCTTTAATTTCATTTAGCAGTGTTTCATAGTTTTCTCTGTACAAATCCTTTCCCTCCTTGGTTATTTATTCCTAGATATTTGATTATTTTAGTTGCTATTGTAACCGGAATTTTTTTCTTGGTTTCTTCTTTCGATTGTTCATTACTAGTCCATAGAAACACTACTGATTTTTTTTAGTTGATCTTCACTTTGCTGAATTCATTTATTAGCTTGAGTAACTTTGATGTGGATTATTTCTTTGCAGAAATGGAAAAGCCAATCATAAAACTCAAAATGGATCAAAGACTTAAATAGAATCAAACTACAAAACTCCTAGAAAAAAAAGAGGGTAGAATCTTCAGGACCTTGTGTTAGGTTATGTTTTCTTAGACTTTACAAAAAAAGCATGAACAACAAAAAATAGATAAATAGGACTTCATCAAAATTAAAAATTTTTTTGCATCAAAGGGCTTCGTTATGAAAATAAAACAACAATGTACAGAATGGGAGAAAATATTTGGAAACCAAGAAGGGTTTAATATCTAGAACTTATAAAGAAATCTTGACACTCAACAACCAAAAGAGAAACAACCCAATTAGAAATGGGCAAAAGACTTGTACAGATATTTCTTCAAAGATGATATATAAGTGGCCAATAATCACAGGAAAAGATGCTGAATGTCATTAGTCACTAGGGAAATGCAAATTAAAACTACAATAAGAAATCATTTCACACCCACTAGAATGACTACTATAAAAAAAAAAATAAGTGTTGGAGAGGATGTGGAGAAATAATCATTGTTGGTGGGAATGTCAAATGGTGCAGTTGCTGTGGAAAATCGTTTGGTGGTTCCTCAGAAAGTCAACTATAGATTTACCATATGACCTGGCCATCTCACTTCTGGGTATATACTCAAAAAACTGAAAGCAGGGACTTGAACAGGTGGTATTTGCACACAGATGTTCATAGCGATTCACAATTGCCAAAATATGGAAGCAATTCAAGTGCCCATCAACAAATGAATGGATAAACAAAATGCCATATGTACATACAGGGAATATTATTCAGCTGTGAAAAGGAATGAAGTTCTGATACATGCTACAGTATAGATGAAGCTTGAAGACATAATGTTGAATGAAATAAGCCATACACGAAAGTATAAACATTGTATGATTTCACTGATATGAGATAACTGAAATAAGCAAATTCAGAGTCAGATATTAGAATACAGGTTTCCAGGTTCTGGGATGGGAGTAGGGAATGGGGAGTTAATGCTTTACTGGTATTGAGATTCAATATGGTATGATGGAAAGTTTTGTTAATGGATAGTAGCACAACATTGTGAATGTAATTAGTAACACTGAAATATTTATTTGAATGTGCTTAAAAGTAGAAATTTTAGGTTGTATATATGTTACTAGAATAAAATTTTTTAAAAACCATGGGACTATATGACACAAACAATGAATCCTTATGTAAACTATGGACTATAGTTAATAGCATAATTATAATAATATCATTTCATCAATGGTAAGAAAAGTACCACACTAATGGAGAGTGATAATAGGAAAAACGGTGTGTGTGTGTGTGTGTGTGTGTGTCGGTGGTGCGGGTGGATAAAATGGGAACTCTGCATTTTCTTCATGACTCTTCCATAAACCCACTATTTCACTAATAAAACAAACAAACGAATGAATGAATGCATAAGGACAAATAACAAAGACAACCAATATAAGAAATAAGACCTATTTTAGAAAGATTGACCAGGTCAGTGCCCATAGGGATAAAAGAAGACAGGAATAAAAAGGCAGAGTCATAGATCTAATATTTAAGTATTAATGATGTTGTTTAGATAGGACATATGTATTTAAGAAGCAATGGGAAAAAAAGATGAGACGAAAGTTCCCATTACCTGAGGAAGTAGGACATGTAAGTGTAAGGGCAGTTGACAGCACCAAATCCAGAAAGAAGAGCCATGAGAGTCACTCCAATCACACCTACTCGGCTGATGAGCTGTTCTATGGACAAGATCCCTAAAAATATCAAAGCACATTAATACTAGGTAAATAGATAAACTGGCTTCCATCTGTACTGCAAAAGGTAACATCACTGAAAACATCAACCATTATATACAACCAACTCATGAAGTCAACTTTTAATTATTGTGTAAATTTTATTTAATAAATGTCTATTTATTTTCCTGCTATTCAATATACTTCAGAGTCATCTCTGTTACTGTTTGATGATAAAGGTAATATAAAATAATAACAATAATTGTAACAAACAATATTAATTTTTAATCTTGGTAGTATGAACACAACAAAGCAAAGTACTTTTAGTAAATGTTTCGGTGAAAAATTTAGGAAAATAAATCTACTGGAAAAGTATAAACAGCATGTAATACTTTGCAATATAGTTACTTTCAAAAATATATATATATATTTATATATACATCTCCCTTTTAGTCATAAGCTCCTTAGCTTATGTCTTCATTCTGAATTCAGTAAATACATAATGCATCTAATAAATGGCTGAATTTATAGATGAATGATAAATCCAAAGGCAAACACATGAGTTTTAGATTACTAGTTGTATATTCACCATTCATTATCATTTGAAAATGCTGAAAGTTAACTCAGTAGTTAAAATAAATGCTAATGTTGAGGTATCTGGGATAAGTGAGAAAAAGCAAAGCTGAAGAATAACTCAGGGAGTTTGGAGTCATAGGAAAAAACTATTTTGTAGGATATAATTCCCTTCAGCCATCCACTTCTATGACCAAACATCAGAGCTGCCACTTAGGAATTCTGTCAGCTTTGAAACGGAAAATTCCAGTATTCCATTTCTGACCCCCTTGCCCTCTTAGTCTTTTGATCCTCTTCCTCCTTTATTTCTGCTACACCTGATTTAGAACTCATTGCAACCTCTGGTTCCTAGTCTTCTGCTCCCCCTAGCTTCCATTTCCTTCTTTATCTAGCTTGGACTCCAGGATTGCTTACATCATCATCTTTCACCAGCACCCTCAGTTCCCTACTCTCCTCCATCTAAAACACTCATCCTACAAATCCCCAATCCTAGATCAATCTAACACTTTGCCTTCCCTGTGCCCACGCCTGAATTGCCTAAAAAATTGCTAAAATGCATCCTGATATTGGTGGCATTGCAAATTTATAGCTTCTAATCTTAGCAGAGCTCAGAATACTACTGAGCAATCTTTTTTTTTGCCCTTGGTCAGGCATCTCTTCCCACATCCCTGAGCAGCTACACCTTAGGCCCCCTCTCCCCTCGTCCTTTCCCTTAGCAAATATCCTTATTATGTAAGAAATAAGGTATTATATATAAATTACCTTCACCTTAAATATTTGAATATTTACCTTTTTAAATATTTACATCTGTAATCATTGTCCTAACTTATCTCCTGCAGAACAAGATGGTGTCCAAAGCTAAAACTTTTCCAACTGTGCTTTTTGATCTTTTACTCTACAGTCTCTAGAATCTTGCTCATTACCTGTCCCCTCTTTCTTTATATCTTCATTCTTTCCTTTTTGCTGGTTCTTTACCTTCAGTTTCATCTCCTTCTTAAGAAAAATCTGGTCTTGAGTTTACCTCATTACCTATTTTTCTATTTCTTCCTTCATAGCCAAGTTTCTTGAAAGTAGTTTACACTTACTGTCAGCTCTTCCTCACCTCTCATTCATTCCTAAACTGGCTAAAACCCAGTTTTCATCCCACTCTTCTATACCAAATGAAGCTATTTTCACTCCTCTATACTGAATGAAACTGCTTTCACTAATAATAGTGATGGTAATATATAGGTAACATTTATTAAGCATCTATTATGTACCAGGCTAATATTCTAAGCATTCTACATGTATTAAACCATTTAATCCTCACAATTCCGTAAGTTAGATATTGAAAACTCCATTTTATGGATGAGGAAAACTGAGGAACAGGGAGGCTAAGTAAGATAGTCAATGTCACAAAGCTAATACGTGCCAGAGTCCAAATTCAAATCTAAACAGTCTAGCTCCAGAGTCTGGGCTCTTCACCATTTACTATGGTCATGAATTTTCTCCTGGATGCAAAATTCAGTGACATTTTCCAATCTTTATTTTATTTGATCTTTTATGGCATTAAATTCTTTCTCTTTAAAATTATTTTCTTTTCCTGGCTCTGTGTCTCTAGTTCTTTCTTCTTGGTCTTTTCTTGCTTTGAACAGGCCAGAATTTTCTCTTTTATTTCAGTCTATAGGTTTTCCTTGAATGAAATCTTGTCCATCTCTCCAGTTCATCTAATGATCTCTAATTTTTTAGATTCCTGAAGTCACCATCAGGTGCACTGATAAATTCATACCTTTCTCCAAAGCTCGTGACTTGTGTATGCAATTGCCTATTGAACATCACCTGATGGGCACAGGCCACTCAAAACATATCTTAAACTCAAATTACCTTTCCCCTTACCTTGTTTATTCTTCTGCATTACCTATCTTAGAAAATGGCATCATCTATCTAGTCACCAAAATAAAAAAGTCTATACTCCTTGTTTCCATTCCGTCTCTGACTCCTTTTGAATATATCTTTTTTTTCTACCTCAGGGCTTTACATGATTCTTTATGCCTTCTTGTTTGGTAATTCTTTGGTCTTGTCCTTTAAATCTCAGCTGAAATATCACTTCTTCAGAAGGTTGACTCTCACCACTTGTACTAAATTTGGTATTCTTATCCGCATTATTCTCTATTATAGCAACCTGTTTGCTCCTTGATGACAATGATCATAAGCAGTGATTATCTGTTTATATATTTACCTCTTTACTGTCTAGTTCTACCTCATCAGATGATAAACTTTAGAGGAGGGGAAAAACCAAGTTTGTTTTGTTCATGTTGAATCCCCAGCACTTAATATAAAGTAAGTGCTCAATAAATATTTGCAGAATGTTAAATGAATGAATAAATTCCCACCTAAATTCTGTTGAATCTATTTTCCAAATACCTCTTAAATTTGCATCCTCTTTACAGGAAGGAATCCTGTCTTATTGATTTTTGTTTTCCTTGCTGCCTGGTACACAGAAGGTGTTTAATAAATATTTTTCACTATGTGTACAGTTACCACACAATAATAAAAATTCCAATGGATTAATACAGGTTATTAAATACAAAAAACTGGAAAAATGTTCCCCCTACTTTTATTCCTGTTAAGGTAGTGTTATTTTATTAAATATCTTTTTCTTATTTAAAATAGTTTGCAGATACTATCTACTTGATCTCAGCATTGCTATGAAGTAAAAGTCAGTCATTATTATTCTTTTGTACCAGTTAATAAATGGAGGGTCAGATTGATAAGGTGACTTGTAGGAGACAATCTCACCTTCTGTATCTGTTCACAGATTCCTTCTTGTTTTATGTGCTTTCTTGGCTTCTCTTACTCTTTTCCATTATGGAATATCTTCCAACTTTCCTAGGGTATCAGGCACTGTACAAGGAGTACTGTTACAGACATTTTTTTCATCATATATAAGGACTGCTTCTTATAGTGCTTTTGGTCTCCACAGCAATAAACGGACTGGTTGCCTAGACAGTCCTTAGAAAGCGCTAAGCAGGCAGTGTAAGTCTGGCCTTCAGACCAACACTGCCTAAACTTACCTTATTATTCATTTCTCCAAGAGGGTCAAACAAATTAGACATAAACATTCTGACTTAAAACCCAAATGTCTATTTTTTGGAGCTCAAAGGAAAGACTAAACCTGAAATTATCACCCTAGCTCTTCCCCTCAGTATCCCCTTCAGAGTATTCCCATTAAATTTAGAAAAAAAAGATGATTGTGACATGGAGGTGCAACAGATGTCATGGTCTTCATCTTCCCTCTGGCGTGGTCTGGCTGCGCTGGTCATGCGAGCAAGGAGAAAGCTGGAGAAACGCATCATCTTGCGTTATCCTTGTCAGCAGCCCTGGGGTCATTCAGGTAGGTCCTTTTATAACTCTTTTCCCTCATTTCTAACATCACAAATTTGTCTCTTGGTGGGCTTATTTGAAATAGGCTTACATGAGAGCTATAGTATCTGCAGCTTTTCTATTACAAATATTTTCCAATAATGACATGGGCATGCTGACCTTATCAGCAAATTCTAAATTTCCATTCAGTGTGTTTCAGGGTATGATTAGTTAATGCTTGCTTTAAATTCTTGAAATCTTCTAACACCAGAGAGAGACAAAATTTTTTTTTTCATTTATGATTCAATAAACATATATTAAACACTTATTATATGCTAAGTTCCAGGCTAGGCCCAACGGATATGAACACAAATAAGATATAGTTTCTGACTTCAGGTTAATGAGGAAGTCAGAAAAGGAAATAAGTAATTTTAAGTTTTATAGCTGATACAATTAATAACTCCCAATGATGGCCAGGAAAATCTTTTCAGAGGGTAGACAAGGGATGAAAGGATTACTTGAAGACATTTGGTATGGCTGGATGACAGAACACATAGAGAAAGAGAGCAGTAGCCAAGCCCTAAAGAGTCCTGTGTGCCATGCTAAGAATCTTAATGCTTTTGATAGGTCAGATTGATGTTTATGAACTTTTTTTGGGCCTTCTTTAATGTTATTTGAAATTTCAAAACAGCTATTTTTATTTGCAAAATATATAATTATTTATAATGTTGAATATGCTTGTAAGATTGCACCTTTCTTCTGAATCTCCTGCAGAAGAATCTCATAACCTCTCTCCCTGAATCCCTGCTAAAGCAATAAGTAGACACTGGAGGTTTCATGTAGGTATGGCACATACTAGAGACTAGTTCATTCGACATTCATTCCAATCTCCTAGCATGTCTTTTTGTTCTAGAGAGTCTGGAAAGCTAAAAGCCATCCTTCCCAGACTTCTGAATGTTACCTAGGTTTCACCAAATTGAAATGCTCCTGTGAGACCTCAAACATAGATGTGAACAGTGTGGGGTGATGACAGAACTTGGGAGCTGAAGCAGCCAGGGCAGAGGTTCTACAATCTGGTCCCTGATATCCCAGGCCCTGAACAGCAGGTGATGACGTTAGTGGGGTTTTGCTAATTTAGTACTGTGACATGGTTGGGTGTTTCTCTTCACTGTGTAGCATTTAACATTTAAGGCTGACATTCCTGCCTTCCTAGAATTTCTGTAATTACCTAATATCCTGTAAAAATCACTTTCTGCTTTAAACTAGGTAGAAGAGATTCTGTTTTCTGCAGTAAGAACCACAATAGATATTGGCTAGTGAAATTAACATATTTCTAAAAAAAGATTCAGTATGAAAGTTCAATATATTTATTACAGGTGGTTTCACTAATCTATTTTAGATAGGTTGACATACAGTTCTGGAATGACTTGTCTGAGGGATCCTTGTTCATTTAGAAATTAGGGTAGCAGACCAGATCATGACTTGTTCTTGTATTTAAAATGAATTTTTTGTGAGAGAATAGACAGATTCCTGGAAAGCTTTTTTTTTTAAACCCAATAATTGTGAATGTTTCATGTCACCTCTCTTCCTCAAAATATACACACTCCGATAAAGATAATCTTTATCATCACTTGAGCAATGGTCATTTACCTTTGGGGTCACAGACCCCTGTGAGAATCTGATAAAAGTTTATGGGTTCCTTGCCCTCAGATGTACATACAAATATAGTTACATAATTCTGCACACAATATCAGAAGGTTTAAGGACAACGTCACCCCTTGCTCTGTTGAAGTTCATACATAAAACCAGGTCAAAAACTCTGCTCTAGAATGATGGAACTCTGTTCCATAACTAGCATTTAATACCTCCTAGGATGAAGGAGAAAATTTGGTTTGAAACCAGAATTCTTTAGAGAAATAGCTTGCCATACTTGGACCTACAGTCAGAAATTTTAAAATAATTATTATTTTTTCAAGACAAGGAAATTAAACAATCGCCCCTCCCCCTCCCAATACACACACTCACCGTGTTTTGGGCTGAGAATAGGAAATGGATCTCCTAGTTTCCAGAAGAAATACATGAAGGTCAACCATAAGAGACAGGAAAAAAGCAGCTGCTGTTTATGCACTAAGATAGAGGAGATAAGACTGTTAGAGAAAATAGGTATCTATTAAAGGGCTTGCTCTGATTAAAGATACAGGATCATGCTAATTAATATTTTACTGGCTTGCTCACTTTGCAAATGAGCGATGGACAATGTAATTTTTGGTCAAAGCATCCTTATTACCATAAGAGAAATTTTGCTGAAATTAAGAAGTGGGTTGAGATAAGAGAGACATTAATGTAGTAGAAACAGAAATAAAGCTGAAAGAGGGCAAATAACCCACTCATTCACTCAGTAAATATTTATTGTGTGTCACCATTTTTAAGGTGCTGTGAGTGCCCCCAAATAGCAGTAGCTACTGAAAATAATCTAGAAATGAAGCTCTCCACAACTCAATCCCCAAGAATACTTCTCAATCTATGTGCTCACAAGAGGGTTACAATACTCACACAGTCGGATGTTGCTCACGATAAAATAGCCAATGTAAAAAGGCACCATGAAAACCAGGATCAGCAGAATTACACACAAGTTCATTTTCCAGTGAAAGTAACGGGAGCTGGAATAAATGTCAAAGAATATCACTGGGCGGGTGAGGGCAACGACTTTCAATCTCTTGTCTTCCAAAGGGTCCCCTGCTCTTTGTACTCAATGCTGAATACAGTCCATCTTATTAGCTGTTACTATCTGCTCATTGTAGACATTAAAAAATAGATATAATGCAAAGTTCTTAAAGGTAAATGTGACTATCTTAACCTCCCCCAAATTTCACTTATTAATTAAGAATACTACTGCTTTAGCTATATATATTCATAGGCAATGTATATCATAACATATATAAACATATACCATTACTGGTAGAATGACTATTGTTTCCATTCATCACTGGGAGCCTTACTCCAATATAAGAATTAAAAGGAAATAAATGTCAATAGTAATACATGCTATAAAGACTAAGAAATACTTCCTTTGTGCCCTCAATATATAAAAATCAGATTTACATGACTTTTATTAGGGATTATAAACTGTATTTAAGTTATTGATTTTAAAAAATTTAGTCTTTTTAACTTTTCTATCTTTTTATAATAGCTTTACTGATAGATAATTCACATACCATACAATTCACCTTTTAAAGTGTACAACTAAATGGTTTTTAGTATACTCACAGAATTGTGCTACTATAATCACAGTCAATTTTAATATACTCAGAATTATGCTACTATCACCCCAAAGAGAAACCCAGATTCCAATAGCAGTCACTCTCCATTCCTTCCAAGCTCTCCAGTCCTAGGCAACTGCTATTCTATTTTCCATTTCTAAGGATTTGCCTGTTCTATACCTCTCATATAAATGGAATCATGCCATATGAGGTCTTTTGCAACTAGTTTCTTTCAGTTAGCATAGTGCTTTCATGGTTCATCCACGCTGTCGCATGTATCACAACTTCACCCCTTTTTAAGGCTGAATAATAGCCCATTGTATGAATATTTCACATTTTGCTTATCCATTTATCAGTTGCTGGACATTTAGGTTGTTTACATTTTTTAGCTATTGAGAGTTATGCTGCTATGAACATTCATATACAAGTTTTTGTGTGGACTTAAGTTCTCAATTCTCTTGGGTATATACCTAGGAATGGAATGGCTGAGTCATATGGTAACTGTATATTTAATATTTTGAAGAACTGCTAGGCTATTTTGCAAAGTGGCTACACCATTTTACATTCCCACCAGCAGTGTATGAGGGTTCCAATTTCTCTACATCCTTGCCAACACTTGCTACTTTTGATTAAAGCCATGGTGGTGAATGTGAAGTGGTATATCATTGTGGGTTTGATTTGCATTTGCCTGATGTATAATGATGCTGAGCATCTTTTCATGTGCTTATTTCTTCTTTGGACAAATGTCTATTCAGAACCTTTGTCCACTGTTTAAAATTGGATTACTTGTCTTTTTATTATTGAGTTGTAAGAGTTCTTTATATATTCTAGACACAAGTCCCTTATCAGGTATATGATATGCAAAAAATTTTCTTCCATTCTGTGGGTTATCCACTTTCTTGATGGTATCCTTTGTCTTCAGTGATTTTTAAACTTACTTATATCAAGGCCTTGTTTAGCAAAAGGGTTAAATGGTATATGAGGATATAAAAAATACAGGATTATGAAATGAATTATTTGGAAACATGAAAGAAAGGAAAAACAGTGGTAAAGGATAGGTAAAAGATGGGGCCAGGCCTGATAGCTATTATGCAAATGAACACCATGGAAACTTGCTATGGGTGGGTCATAAAATTAGTTCTAAGTTTTCTAACAATCAGTGTGAAATAGGAAATTTGATCAGTCAGATAAATCATTGTGTTCATAAGAAAATAACAAACCATTTGCTCAAAGGAAGCATAATCATTACTGATTTAGTATTACTGAATTATTACCGAGATCATAAAGAATCAGTAATGATTATGCTTCCTTTGAGTAAATAGCTTATTTTCTAACATGAATGTACTTACAAGTGTCCTGAACAACATCCCTTCAACAGAAGCATCATTAGATTTCATGGGCTGTTTCTTATTGTTCCCCCTTAGTACAGATGGGAGGCATCATAAAACAAAAAGCCTTCAGTAAAGGTTACCCTATAGGAAGCCAATACCATTTATTCTAGATATACTGATAGCTTTTTGCTGGTCTGGATTACCTTACTTTAGAGCATCCAGAGAAACTACAAGCTGCACATTCTCTAGGTAATCTTACATAATATTTCAGTGAAGATGCTTAAAGATATCAGGAGGTAGTGAGTTCAAAATTACAAGTGTAATCCATATTGCCAATTAAAAGCAAACCATATATATTAACTGTCTTTGAGCTGAGGGTAGGGTACCACATATTTTAAGTGTCTCTGAGCTGAGGGTAAGGTGACATTTTCTTGAGAAAATTAAGGAACCTAGCAAGATTACATATATGAACAGGAGGCCAATATATCACCTCTGCTCAGAGGTGAGCCAAGGGAATTTTCTTGGTCAGCCTGAAGATTCACCTTTGAAAACTGTTCTGAATCCAGTGACTGCTCAGATATAATACACGATTCAGGCTCAAATTTCTATTCTGTATGAGGACCAAATAATGTTGTTATATAAATAGGTAAATAACCGAAGACATATTTCAGCCTAAACAAACCCAATCCCAAATAAAGCAACAATGGAACAACCAGATTTTAGCAATGTTACTTCCTAAACTCTTCAAGATAAACTATTTGCGAAATATAACAAAGTAACTGAGTGATATGACTTACTATAGGGGATTAGTAATTATAAATAAGTTAAAAGTTGGGGACCGTTCTCAGATATTTTAGAATATCTGAGCCATAGTCCTTTTTATCAATGCTTAGATCAGGGGCCAGCAAACTATGGCCTGCCAGCCACCTGCCTTTATAAATAAAGTTTTATTGGAACGCAGCCCAGATTATTTGTTCATGTATTTTCTATGGATGCTTTTGTGCTACAATGACAGAGATAGAAACCGTATATTCCACAAAGCCTAAAGTATTTATTATCTGGCCCTATACAGAAAAGTTTGCTGACCTCTGCTTAGATAGCAGTGAAGTGTCCAGTGTGTGATGATAAAATCTAACGATCAGCATGCAAAATAAGACTTGCCTAATTGTTCTCTATAGTGATAGGGTCTGTAAGGTTTTGGCTTATTAGAGAACAAATTTAAAAGTAGGCGAGTCAGAAGACATTCCTGTTTTACCATACCATAAGTTATTAATTGATCCACCAAGAAACCATCTTACCACATCTTGGAAATGGATATGAGTGTATAGTCTCTCTATAAGTCTCAAGCATCAGGGGTCTGTAATGAGCTTATGCAGCTTAGCTCAGCATTGATTCTTGACTATAGAGTCAAAGGCTGAAGAAAGGCCTCTTTATTCTTAAAAGCTGGTTCCATGTAGTGGGAAAAAAGTACAGCAAAAGTCTATATTGAACAGCTGATGCACTCTACATACAAATACTGACCTAAAAACCTCAAGCTTGCAGTTTAATAAGCAAGAAACATTTTGGTTAGACTGTCTCATACACTAAAAAGTCTTCTATCAGGGAATAAGGAGTTCCTTTTAAAAAAATATTTAAAAAAACACTAAGTTCAGTCAGACTTAACCACGTCTATAAAATCAACAAAGGTAAGAACTGGAGTTCAGTCTTCAGGGAGGCCCTTAGTAGCTGTGCAACAAGAATTCTGATCTGTTCAGGTACAGATTTTAAATCAGCAGAACATTGCGAAGGGTCGTTACTGGGATTTGGTCATAAAGGAAAATAAAGCTTCTAGGAGTGAAGCCGGGGATCTAGGCTTCCACAGCCTCACTCTTGATTAATACTTCAGAGTTAATGGTCAGACATTTTTTTTTCTGCTATATTACAATCTTTGTCAAATATTAGGTGGCTGGGACTCATACTTTTGCTGTCATCGTTATAGTTACTGAAGCTAAACTCACCATGTGGTGGATTTTTTCAGTTATCAGATCCATGTAACTTTTCTACCATAAATAAAGTAACAGAGGTTTCTTCAAGAGGTGAGTTCATTGGTACTCTTACTTACCTACTATTTAGTACGCCTAAGATTTCAAAGATGATGAGCTCAAACATGGTGCAAGAAAATGCAAAAGTCACAGAGAAGATCACCTGAACAACATACTGACGTACCTGTTAAAAGCCAAATAGAGATTAAAAATCATTCCTTGTCTTAAATATTGAATTGATAATCTGGTTATGAGTTAGAAAGCTTATTCTGAAAAAATTCTCAAGCTGTTGGAAACAAGGTTGCAGCCACACCTTGCCTGGAGCTAAAGAAATAAACCAAAGAGGGGAGTACTTTTGAACTTTCTGAAAAGCTAATAATTTTTTTTTCTGTAAAAGACTGTATCACTGCATAATCGACATTGCATCAGTGAATCATGGGCTCCTACTACCAGTGTCCTCTGTGGATAGAAAATTTAAAGCACAAGAAGATGAAGTTAAAGGGTCAGAAGTAGTACTTAGCATTTCTGATACACATTAAGAAAAAAAGACAAATTTATATATAACAGTTAATACTAAAAGGGTATTCTTCAACACTTTGCAGACTTTGGGTCAGTTCTGGGACTTCCCCTGGGAGGACTTAAAGTACTGGGCAGAAGAGAATCTCCAGAATCTTGGGTTCTTTAAGGTTAACAACCCAAACTCCTTGGGGAGGTTTAATGGAGAACACATCCTAGAAATGACTCAAGGTAGCATAATCACTGTGCTTATTATTTAAAGAGGATTAATTAGGAAATGTCCAGTCTAGGATGGTATTTCCTGAATCCAAGATAAAAACCAGACTAGCCTTGGGATTTTGGTATTAATATTAAGATTGGTAATTAACATTCAAGACCAGGTAGTTGTGAGATATTATAAATTAAATTCTCTCCCAAAGAATAACTCTCTGAGGTTACATTTTGGCTTTTGATACTCATACTGATATGACTAAGACATGACATTCCTTGCTCCCGGCTTCTGGTCTATACATGAGCTGCCTGGTTTTTTTGTTTGTTTGTTTGTTTTTAAATCAATCAAGTCTCATATTCTCCAACTTTAGAGTTATATAGTAATCATTTGGCAAAAATTTCCCATCTTTGGTGCACATAAACTTTATTTAATGGAAGCATTTTTCTTGTCCGATTTAAAAATAATCTCAATTCATACAGTATTAACAAACCAAAACGATCTCTTCTTACCTCATAGTCCTTAAACAATTGGCGCATGAAGAAAAGCCACCCAAATCCAAAGAAAAGTATCTGGAGGAGAAAGAAGATAGAATGCCAATGTATATATTCTTTTGAGAAATAACATTACAGAGACTGTTTTATACTAAAAGGTCTGCTAACTAGACAGTTAACTTATTTCAGAGATTAAAGATGAGATCTACTTATATAAGTCTGTATTTAAAGTCCATAGCATTGAAGTAGATGTTGAAATGTTCTTAGGTTTTTGAAATTATCCATGCCATAGAATATGTTTTAAGTTAGGCAAAAATGGAGTAAAATATTTGCTTGTAATCTTATGATAATCATTTTATAAGCAAAAGAACTTAGCAAATAGGAAAAGAGTGAGTGAAACTTGATTCTTATAGATTATTTCTGTTCACAAATATTAAATTAAAAAAAAAGTCAAGGGAAAGGAGTAGAATAAAAAATAGGTGAGTAGCAGAGAGACTGATATTTTTTAATATGTTTTCCTTTAGAGATTTTTTCTTAGCTTTTCCACCATCCCACCTAATCATGTGGTTTCCATCTCAGTATAAAGCCAAAAGATTGCAGGATCCAACTTTGTCAGTTTTGGTACAAGCTGGCATCAGAGACAGTAACCACATGACAACTCTGTTCATTGTCCTAAAGCTGGTTTGTTTTTCACTAGCAAATAGCATCTTTTCTATGTACATGTTTATACTCAACTCTGGCACAACTCCTTTTCTTATATTGGCTAGGTACTTTACCTAAGAATAAAACTCTTTCATGTCTTCCCAAAGACTATGGGAATAAAAGTAAACTCTTGAGCATGGTTTGGCATAGACTATTCCAGCCTCTTGTTGTGCCCCTCTTACCCACCAAACTCAGATTTTCAGCTACACGGAACTTCTTTGGCTCTTTAGACACAACATTCTCTCTTACATAAAGACCTCTGCAGATGTACTCTGACAGGAACTGCTTTCCAGCCTCCTCCCTATTTATCTTACAGATCTTAACTTACATGTAACTCCTTCTGGAAGGCCTTCTCTGATCTTCCAAATAAAGATAAGTCCCTCTTTTAATATAATCCTATCAAATCCTGTACATCCTTATGAAAGCATTTATCACATAGTTTGTAATGGTTAATTTAAATGCATGTTTTTGAACATTAGACTGTAAGCTCTGTGAGGACAAGGACCATGCTTGTCTTGTTAATCTTTGTATCCTCAGCATTCAGCACAATGCCTCAAACATAGCAGGCTCTCCAAAAGTGTTTGCTGAATAAATAAATGGTCCATGATTAAAGAATGGTTTGTTTTTCAGCAACATTCAACCTCAACTTTTTTGTAATAACTTCCTGTGTGCTAGGTATTAGAAAACACGAAGGTGAGTAAGTTGGTCACTCCCCTTAAGGAGCTTATAGTATGGTGGTGAAGACACTAAATAAGTAAGTATAATGCAATATGGGACATGTAATGGATAGAGATATGCACATGAGATCATAAAAGTGTAGAAAAGAAGGCAATCAAACCAATTTGCAGGACAGATTTTCTGAAGAAGTTAATACCTGAGTTGAAGGATGTTTTAACTTTCGGTTAAAGCCTGATAATGCAACATTTTGAGATTATGTGCATTTTTCTAGAGAGAAGGTATTCACGACACAGTCAATGGTTCCCATCACTCCTAAAATACTAAAAACCACCTCTTAAAGGATGAGTAAGAATTAGGTTGGTAAACGATAGAGGTGGTAGGGGTAGAACAAGGCTTTCCAGACAGCAAACAGCATGAGTAAAGGCACAGGGGTGACATACAGCATGTTATATGCTGGGAACTATGAGCAGTTTGGCATTGCGAGATGATAAAACTCCAAGAAGGAAGAGTAAAAAATGAGATGAGAGAGAAGGGGCAGAGGACCAATCACTGAGAACTCTGAAAGCCATGCTAAGGAGCTTGGATTATATCTTGTGGGTGATGAGGAGAGACTTAAGTAGGGTAAAGACATATCCAGATTTTTTTTTTTTAGATACAGCACTCTGATGGCTGTGTGGAAGATACATTTAAAAAGACAACATGGCAGGAAGAGAAACATTATAGGAGGTTGTTGCAGGAGTCCAGATGAGAGATGATAAAGGCCTGAATTAAGGCATTGGTGGTAGAAGAGGAGGTAACAGATTTGAGAACTATTTAGAAGGTAAAATCAGAAGGGAGGAGTCAAGGATGACTAATTTGTAATATAGGATGAAAAGTGAGGTCACTCAGTTGATATGAAGAGTATAGTAGAAAAGGTTTGGGAATGGGGGCTGTGCCAGTTTGAAGAGGAACAAGCTTGCTAGAGAGGAACACCCTGGGAGAAAGCCATTTTGAAACCAGAACTTTGGAGCAGACGCCAGCCACATGCCTTCCCAGCTAACAGAAGTTTTATGGACACCATTGGCCATCCTCCAGTGAAGGCACCCGATTACTGATGTGTTACCTTGGACACTTTATGGCCTTAAGACTGTAACTGGGTAGCCAAATAAACCCCCTTTTTATAAAAGCCAATCCATCTCTGGTGTTTCGCATTCCACAGCATTAGCAAACTAGAACAGGGGCATAAGGTGGAGAAGAGGAGGAATTAATTTTTAGACATGCTAAAGCCCTGAGGACCATCCAGTTTGAGATATCTAGCAAGAATTTAGATAAAACAGTTGAAAACACCAAAAGTACACAAGATCACCCAGGAATAGTATGTAGAGTGAGGAGAGCAATACACCAAAAAATCACTAGGAGAAAAGAATGTGAAGAAGAGACCAGGAAAGAAACAGAGAAGGAATGATCAGAGAAATAACAGGACCAGGAGGGTATAGTGTACTGAAACCAAGGGTATAGGGATTAAATGAATATTAAATGCAGCAGAGAGGAACAGTAAAATGATTGAAAAATGTTCAAAGAATTAGGCAATTTGGAGGTCAGTGATGGTCTTGAGAACAGTCTGAATAGAGAGGTAGGGGCAGGAACCAGTCTGTAGGGGTTGGGTTGGGAGGCAGTAGAGACAATAAGCAAATTACTCTATGGAGAGCCAAGGATGAGAAAAAGAACATTAGAGGCCTAGAGAAGAATGTGGGGTAAAGGGAAATATGTTTTTCTGAGACAGGAAAACCTTTGCCATGTTCATAGGCCAAGACTAAGAAAGGAGTAGAGGGGATAAACTAACATGAGAGGCAAATGATGGAACATAGCTCTGGAGAGGAATTGAAGATGTTATTCATTCATTTGTAGTAGTTGTAGCTACCCTTTTTGACCATTCACTATATTCCAGGTACTCTGAGTAATTACTATTATAATCTCATTAAATCACAAAAACACTATAATATAGGCTTTATTGTCCTTATTTCACAAAGAAAGCTGAGGCTGAAATAAGTTAAGCAACATGCGAAGTGTCAGAATCAGGATTCAACTTGAAGTTTGTGTGGCTGAGTCCAAAGCCTGTGCTCTTAACTATGTCATGATTAGCTGCTCCAAGATTGAAGGCACAGGTGGAGAGGATGGCCTTACACAGGAGTAGGGGACACTATTTTCAGAGATGGGAGGAAAGAAGGTGAGAATGGTTGTGGATATAGTTAATTGCTTAGAGTAAGATGCAGGAAGCAGAAAGAGATCACAACTTTTGGCATCATTTTTCTTGATAGAGTAGGAATTAAAGTCATCTGTTAAGAATAAGGGAGGTGGAGATGGAAAAGGGGGTCTTGAGGAGAATGATAAAGTTTCAGAGAATTTATGAGGGGAATGGAACATGTAGCTGACTGAAGTCAAGAAAAAAACTATTCATTGAGCTGAGGGTGTCCATAAACTCATGGTGTTAGTTATATGCACCGCTGTGTGATTTTCTACAGCAGTCTTCAGGCCCCTGAATTAGTAGTAGACAAATTATAGGTGTGATCCTACTGTGGACATTTATCTGAAGTCAAAAGAACAAGAGGAGATGAGAAAATAGCTTGCATTCATGAATCCAGGCTGAGGAGAAAAGGAAAGGGGCAAATAGATTAGGAGAACATACCCCTTGACCACCTAGGAGACCCTTTTGGCTATTATAACTCACTACCAATGGAGAGAGAGATAAATTCAGAGTGTAGAAACCCCATTTATATGACTTATGAAACTATAAGCTGGAGAAGTCGGGCAATTATAACTGGGAGTGGTGTATGGTTGATAAAAAAGAAAAAAAAAGTATATCACTAAGATTACCCTGAAATGGGACTTTAGACAAGGAAGAGAAAACAAGTGAAGATCGTAAGTCTAATGAGGGGCAGAGAATGGAAGAAAAAGACGTATACCTTTAATATTTCATTGTGGGCTTCTTTCACATTGACAAAGAAAGCTTAAAAAGACTTTCAAAATAGATAATAGGAAAAAAAGTAACTGGAGAATTGAGTCCAAGGCAAATATGAATTCTGACAAGATTAAAGAGGATCAAAATAGCATGTGGAAAGAGTAAGCAATTTCAAACAGCCTTGCAGTTAAAATGGAAGGTGCACACCTTCTTGCTCAAAAGAGAGAACTAATAATTTTAGAACAGTGCAGAGTAGAGCTTTGTCTTTGGGACTCAGGTGTACTTTGGAACTGAAGGCTCAAAACACATGAGTTAAATAATAATTGTTTTATAAAAATGACCTCTGGGTTGAAAATTAGCTATAGTTAGAAAAAAAGATGGCCAGTTATTAAAGACGTGACAGGAAAAGATACCTTTCTTAGACCATTTATTCAACCTTTTACTCACCTAATAAATATTTATTAATTGATATGTGCCAAGTCCTAGGGAAAGAATGGTAAACAAGATAGCAAGGACCCTGTTTTTAAAGAGTTTATAGTCTATGAAGGAGACGAAATAGCAATTAAAAAACAATGTGATAAGTATTATTATAAAACAATGGGTCAGGGATATTATGAAAGCAGGCTGAGGGACAACTAGTCTAATATGGGGAAGGATTCTTGGATGGCCAAGCAGAGATCCAAAGGCTGAATAGGAGTCAGCAGGGAGAAAGAAGGCGAGGGATGGAGGGAAAGGTCCAGAAAGAGTGAACCAACTGTTTGGGTGTTGGGAGGCATGATAGCATGGCTAAGGTAAGGAACTAAAAGTTTAGTAAGGTTAAAGTATAAAGTGCAACTGAGGAAATGGTCAGTGCCAAGGCTGAAGAGGTAAGAACCAAGGTCCCATCATAAGGGACTCTATAAGCTATATTAAGGAATACTTTTTCCTACACCATGGTGAGCAATCTCTACATTAAGATGTTGCCTGAGACTGACCAGCTTGAACATATAACCTCTGATTTCAGATTTCATTTCAAATAAACCTTTTAGTTTATATAAAACAGGAAAAATGGGCAGGGGGAGTTGTTTCCAAGGTTAAATTAAATATTTACTAGGCCTCTATCGACTGATCCAGATGTTGGGGAAATACAGCAGAGAGCAAGACAGATGATATTCTGGACCTCATGGAGTTTACAGATAACAAATACCTAAACACACAAATATGTACTAGTGATAAATGCTAAGAAGACTATAAAAAGAGAAATGGGATAGAAGGTGGTTGGGATGGGAGACTACTTTGGCTGCGGTAGGGAGTAAGATAAAGCCTCTCTGAAGTGACATTTTTACTGATACCTAAATGATGAGGACGGACAACATTCCAGCAAGGGATTCCTTGCCTATTTGTAAATTAAATTTAATACTGCATGTGAATGTAGTTGTGAAAACTAAAGCATTTTATGATTACAAGGGATAAAACATTAGAAAGTCACTTTCTGGTTTCACTTTATCAATTATATCTGTATTAAAAATCATAGCAGCTACAATGCAATGACAGTTTTCTCACTGACATTTTTATTTTTATTTTGAGTAAAAAAAAATGCTACTTAAACATTGTTATTTTTCTTGAGTTGGTACTAAGGCTATATGTAACTCTGAGTTGTCAACAGGGCAATAGGAAGTCTTTGAAAGGTTTTAAAGAAGAGTTAGACACCCAGATTTTTGTATATTGATACATGTGAATATTATGAAGCCAATAAAACAATAAATATAAACATGTTAAATGTTTTAAAAATGAAAAAAGTTACTGTATTAGGGTGGTAGGATTACGGGTGGTTTTTCCTTGTTTCAAATTTTCTTAAATGTTGCTATAAAATTTTTTTGAGATAAGAGCAATGCTCTATTCACAGAAGCATGAAGCAATGTGAAAACTGGATCAAAAGAACAAAGATTAGTTTACTTTCAATCACAAAAGAGGCCTCTGTCATTTGCCATTTGAAAAAAGAACAATTAAGAAAAAAATACTTTATTCGAAAGATGAGGGGAGAAAACGTCAATAATCAGGTAATTAGTCTGCGTTTCTACAAATAGTAACAATTGGCCAGAGATTATTCAGAGTACTTGCACTCTGAGTTCATACAGCTATGAACAAGACAGGATTTAAATAAACTCATAAATATATAAATGATATCAGTGCTCTGGTGAACGCTATGAAGAAAACAGAACAGATTAACTCAAGGAATGGCATGGTAAAAGCAAGAGGCTTATTAGATGAAGAGTCTAGAAAGCAGGGATCCTCAGCATGTTAGTCGTGTTTGTACTTCCACAGCCTCATATAATGGTTGACAAATGTTTGTTGGCTGTACCAATGAATGGAGGTGGTCAATCGGGAAGAAAGGAGTGTCAGAAAAAGGTCTGAAAAGGCTGGACAGCTGGCAGGGGGTAAAGGATGAGGTGTTGGTGTGCAAACGAAATCTTAGACTTTGAAGATCTGAAGTGAAGGCGGCAAATACCTCCGCACCCGCATACAGGATTTGACAACTAACCAGCAAAGCCTCCACGTGTTCCCAGGAGTCAGACCGGACTGGCGCGCCGAATTCCCTGCACCCGGAACCACATTCTTCCCCTACCCGTGGGTCAGCGGCGCCGTAGCCGGGGCACTTTGGGGACCGCTTCTTTCTCCAGGCACCGGCTTTCAGCGCTGAGGCCAGCTGACCCCTTCCGAAAATGGACCAAAGAGTGCGGGGCTGGAAGCCGGGTGAGGGCGCGGATGACCGCAGGCCAACCTCCCGACGAGGAGGACCGAGGAAACCGGACTCGGCAAGTCACGCACCATCCTCGGGCTGTCGGTCCGGGTGTGGAGAGCGCACGCCGCGAGCTAGGAGGAAGACCGCGAACCCTGACCAGCCCGCAGCGCGGAACTCCGGGGCGCGCGATTCGGGAAAGGGAGGCTGAGGGGTCGCGGGAAGGGAGGCGGTGACTCACCTGGGAGGTTATCATGATGCTGGAGTCTATCAGGAAACTCATGGCGAACAGCAAGGAGGGTCCCTCCCTCCACTTCCCACTTGGCGAGGACACTGGAGGGCCAGACCACTGGCCCCTCACACAGGCGGCCCTAGCCCGGGGGCCACCGCCGCGAAAGCCGCGCCCCACCTCGACGCAATCAAGCTGCGCCTCCAACCAGCCAATGACCGGCCACATCCAGCACTTCCCGCCTGGGACTAGGGGTGGGCGGGGCGAACGCGAGCCGGGTGCCGTGGTGTGGGCGCGGCCAGTGGGAGGCTGTCCTGAGGGGCGGGGCTTAGGGGTAGTGCGGCTGAAAGGGACGAGATGTGGTGGTCTTCGCTGAAAATCCGAGGGCAGACGTAATGCAAGGTATCATTTCCATTTCTGAGGCTGAAGGAGCTAGGGCCTGAGAACTAATATCTTATTTTAAGTGGTAATTCCAATTTGTAATGGTCGTAGCTAATAGAATAAAGTTAATAGTAATAGTGTTTATTACATTATAATGCGTTAGACCGTAAATCAGGCATTGTATTCTAAATGTTACAGTTTTTACTGAGATCCACAAACACAAATGCACAACTACAGGCCGAGGCAAAAGTGGAAAGACAGGTGAGATTTTGGCAAATAGAGTTAACCAAGTAAATTTCTGTTGTGACCAACAACAAAAACAACACACTATCTATAGCAAGGAAGTGATAATCTCTTTGTACTTGGTACTCATCAGACCAAACCCGGAGTGCTGCACTCTGTATACCACACTTTAAAGAGACATATGGAAATAAAGGAGCATGCTCAGAGGTGAGCCACCAGATAAGGAATGGTGGAAGGATATGAAGAAAGAAGACTCCAGAACATGACAGCTGTCTTTCATGTGAAAGAATGGGTAGAACTGACATGGCCCCAAAGAGAAAATTGTAAGTCACAGGACTGGAAGTTAAATGAAGATAGATTTTAATTCAAAACAAAGAATAATTCTTTAAGAGTTTGAAGATGAATTATTTTAAGAAGTAGGGGTTCCTCCCCGGTCCCTTCCAGGTTCGGGTTATTCATATATGGACTGAATGACTACTTCATGCACTCAGTAATCATCCATGAAGGCTTAATGCACTGCTGTGGGGAATATCCTTTCCCATTAGGGCCTTAGCTAGCCCTTGTAGTCCTTGAAGTCACATAATCCTGGAAGTCTCATAACCCTGTATAGGTGGTGCCACCTCCTGGCTTTCAAGGCTGCAGTGAAGGTCTAAGACCTGGCATTCAGGACTTGAGAGTGGGGACTGCTACTACTCTAGTCTGTGTAACTGAGACTCACAAATTCATTATACACAAGAGACGGTGTCTCCATTTCTTTGAATCCAACTCTGCTATACTAAGCCTCCAAAACTACCTGCCAGATGTCCAACTCTGAATCAGGAAGCAGTGGAGGCAGTCATATTATGGGAGAATCTTAAACCAGAGAACTTTGTGTCCCTGGCTTCCTGTATCAGGGAAGCAGATAGATGACTAAACAGCATTCCTCACTGAGATTCAAGACTGTGTGGTAGTGCAGAATGCTGCGAGAGCCTATCAAAGTGAAAGGTTTACCTTGGTGGCTTACTGGCATGCATAGAGTGGATCAGGTCCCATTGAACCTGTCATAGTAGAAAAAAAATTCCTGCTGGCTTGAGGCTTGTGAAAAACTTTCAATGATACTATTCAGAATGCTTCCTACTTACTGTATCACCTGTATCAGGATCAACAACAGGCCTGGGTGACCCAATGAACTCTTACCCTCTGCTTTTTGGGTGTGTGTGGTAAAATATATATAGCATAAACTTTGCCTTTTTGGACATTTTTAAGTGTATAATTCAGTGGCATTAATTACTTTCACAATGTTGTGTGACCACCACTGTCTATATCTACATTTTTTCCATCACCCCAAAGACAAACTCTGTATTCATTAAATATTAGCCACCACCCCCAATCTCCCATCCCACTCACCCTCCAGCCGCTGGTAACCTTGAATCTACTTTCTATCTCTGAATTTGCCTATTCTAGATATTTTCTTTAAGTGGAATCATACAATATTCATCCTTTTGCACATGGCTTATTTCACTTAGCACAAAGTTTTCAAGGTTCGTACATGTTGCAGCATGTGTCAGAACTTTGTTCCTGTCTATGGCTGAATAATATTCCATTATATACCTATTCCACATTTTCTTTATCCACTCATCTGCCAGTGGACACTAGGGTTGTTTCCAACTTTTGGCTATTGTGAATAATGCTGCTATGAACGTTTGCAAAGAAGTGTCTGCTTTCAGTTCTTTTGGGTATATATCTCAGAGTGGAATGTGGATCATGTGGTAATTCTATGTTTAACTTTTTGAGGAATTCCAGACTGTTTTCCACAGCAGCAATGCACAAAGATTCCAATTTCTTCGCATCCTAAACAACACTTGTCATTTTCTTTTTCTTTCTCTCTTTCTCTCTCTCTTTCTCTCTTACTCTCCTTCCTTCCTTCCTGCCTGCCTCCCTTCTTTTCTTCTCTCTCTGTCTCTGTCTCTGTGTATTTCTTTCATAGTCACCTTAGTGGGTATGAAATGCTATTTCATTATAGTTTTAATTTGCATTTCCCTAGTGACTAAACTTGAGCATCTTTTCATGTACTTATTGGCCATTTGTATATCTTCTTTGGAGAAATGTCTATCTAAGTCCTTTGCCCACTTTAAAATCGGATTGTCTTTTTTGTTGTTGAATTGTAAGAATCCTTTATATATTTTGGATATTAAACCTTTATCAGATATATGATTTGCAAACTTTTTGTCCCATTCTGTGGATTGTCTTTTCATTCTCTTGACAGTATCCTTTGATGCCCAAAGGTTTTGAGTTTTAATCAAGTTAAATTTATCTGTTTTTTCTTTTGTTGCCTATGCTTTGGTGTCAATTTAAGAAACCATTGCCAAATCCAAGATCATGAAGATTTGCCTTTATGTTTTCTTCTAAGAGTTTTGTAGTTTTAGCTCTTAAATTTAAGTCTTTAACTCATTTTGAGTACATTTTTGTGTATGGTATAAGGTGAGAGTCCAATTTCATTCTTCTGTATGTAAATATACAGTTTTCCCATTTATTTAAACCATCTGCTTTTGATTGCTGCATTTCTGAAGGAGACTTCACACTGGATTTAATGTCCAATTGTTGCTCCTCCCATGGCAAGTGCCTTTCCTGTGATGACACACCATCACCAAAATGACTGATCTACATTTCTTGGATCAGTGTTTGCTCGCAGCAATTTACTGAATCCTTTTCCATAGTTGTTACAGTGTCAGTATCTCCTACCTTCTCATACATCCCAACACCATCCACCTACTGACAGCTAACTGTATCTCCTCACCCCCAGTTCATGTAGAGAATTGAGCCCAGGAGTTGACTACTAAATATCACATCCCTGGGATACCCCCAGTACCTCTTCACCAGGCATACACATAGCACCTGCCCATCCCAGTAGCTGGATGACCTCTGTTGGGATTTTTTTTTAATTTATTGTGATATAGTTGTAGATTCACATGCAGTTTTAAGTTTTGGATTTTCTAAGATATGTGACATCAGCGATTACATGACACCCTACACCAGCTGCATCCCTCCATTTACAGACATCTTACTTTGTAGCTTTCCCCATTATACCAGGTCCACTGAGAACCTGATCCCTGCCATCACCCCAGTAAGCTGCCAAGGAAAGCTGAACAGGAAAACTCAAATATTCAGAGAGAAGGCATTTATTTCTCAGTGGCTTCATAGACAGTGTCTATACCTGGCACCCAGAGAATATACAGGTACAGTTTCTCAAAGCTTGGGATGCTTGTAGAAAAGGTAGAGAGAAGCCGTGGGGAACAACTACAAGCTGGAAGTCAACAGAACCTGGAAGAAAAAGGAAAAGACGCCACTTCGTGCATTTCCATGTGATGGAAAAGTGAAGGCGCGCCAAAGATTGCCGGCCAGAAGATACCAACCAAGGGAGAAAGCAAGCCTTCTTGTCTGTAAAACCACTCAGAGGCAGAAGTCAATTACCACCTCCATCGAGATACTTCAGCTTACTGTTTGAATCCAGTCTGGGGCTTCTGGAACTCAAAAACCTCAGAAGATATTCTCAACTTCACAGCCCTGCTGTCAACCTTATTGACAGGACAGCAACCAAAGCATCCAAGGAGCCTTGCTTCAGACCATCCTGGTGTGACAAGGACCTGCCTGGGTGTGACAAGGACCACAGAGCTATGTTGTAAGAAGACATCACTCTCTTTACTGACATCCACCTCATAGGGGAGGAAATAGCCCCCAACACATTGAGCTTTTCCACAAAATGCCTTATGATTCAACCACACAGATAATTTTTAAAGCTTTCATAAGCCTGCTTATGTTTTCTATTTTTGAGGGAATGGAATCTGTTCCAAAAACTTCCTTTTCCCACTAGAAGGTACCACTTCTTGTTATTAACCCAAACTATACTCTTTTAAGTTTCCCTGATGTCCTCTAGTAAAACCAGTCTCATTTTAATTGCCTAATTTCTTTGTAACAAGAATATTTACCCCTGTATTAGTTAGGCTCTTTTGTGCTGCTTGGAAGAAACACACTTAAATCAGTGAAGAAAGTGGGTACATGGTAAGAATACACGTGGATGTGAGCCAGAAGCCATCATCTCCATCCTTACCTTAGCGTTCCAGGATTGGGGAGCTCAACAGGCTTCAGAGAGACTTGGGACAGTAACTCAGCACTGTCTTCACTCAGTCTGAGTTCGAATTATCCTCTTTTGCTTTCTCCATGTGCATTTGTACTTCCAAAGACAGTGGATTGGATTAGTTTAACACCCTCCAATATGAAGCTCCCCTTATAGGTCAAAATCTGTGATTTTTGGGTCTCTATCATGTCCAGTTTATACCAATTAGCTTGTGACTTGAGAAAAGATCCCTGGTTTAATCACTTATAGACAAGATAGTAGGATAGGCACATGGCATGTGAGTACCAGTCAGAAGCAAGCTGGGAGCATGACAAACATTTGAGGCTTCATGGTGTATCTCCTAATTTATATTTAGTAAACTCTCTTTTATAACTTCAGGGTCTCCTTAATAGGAGATGCATGGCCATTGGTAAATTGTGGAGATATAAGAATTGAAAAGTTTCCATTGTCACTGTGTGCAGAAGAGTTAACATAGAAGGCCTGATTGCAAAGTTGGTCCTTGACTGCCATCTGAAAACTTAAATCTTAGAAGGGGTTCCACCTTTCCTAGAACTGATAAGAGTGACTCACTGTGCAAACAATATGGTTTATGCTGAATACCTTCTTTCCTTCTGGGAGACTGGAATTTGGGTACATGCTAGGCAGAGGGTGCCTAGATGGCCAGGACCTAGTAGCAACCTTGAGTACTGAATCTCTAATGAGTTTTCCTGGTAGACAACACTTCACATATGTTGTCACAAGTCACTGGAGGAATTATGTGCATCTTGTGTAAGATCACTGGGAGAGGACTCTTGGAAGCTTGTGCCAGTTCCTCTTGGACCTTTGTCCCGTGCACCATTTCTCTTTGCTGATGTTGATTTGTATCTTTTTGCTGTAATAAATCATCGCTATGTATATACAATTATACGTGGAAAAAAAAAAAAAAAAAGAAAAGGTAGATACATAGGCCCTAATGCAGACCAATGGATTCAGGGTCTCTGAGGGTAGCTCCCAGAAATCTGCATTTTAAACAGCTTCTTAGGAAATTCTTATACACACCAACGGAATTGGAGGACTGATTGTTAGAATCTGCTTCCCACCTAAAAATCTTTCTAGTGTGTATTAGGGCCGTCACAGTGAGGGAATGCCAGGTATGATTTTTCCAAGAGATGGGAGTGAAGGGCAGAGAGTGCTAGCTTCATGCTTTGCTTTTTTTTTTATTCTTTTTTTTCAGGTATGCTTACTCAGTATTCGAGCACAGGCCCAAAAGCTGCCTCAACCATTCTGTTTTGGCTCAAGAATTCTCCTAGGCTCATTTTCCTTGGGTCTACTTTGACCTCTTCCTTAGTTGTTTTTCCATCCTTCCAGATCTTCTTGGCTGTGCATTTTGGCTGTCTCTTCTTGTATGTCCTTGTTTGGATATGTTGATCTTGGTGCTACCTGATATGCACTTAGGACACCCTGTCCAGGACTTTGATTCAGATGAGTTAGAGTTGTCTCCGCATCAGGTGCTTGGTTGTTCTTGAGGCTGTGTTTCTGAGGAACAAAGAAGCTTTACACAGTTATGTATCCTTGTGTAAGTTACTTAATTCTCTGTACCTCTTCTAAAAAATAGGGATTGTAATAGTATCTCATCTCATAAGATTATTATGAGTATTAAAAGAGTTAATACACATAAAGCCCTTAGCAAAATAAGCATGCAATAATTTTCCCCAGTATAGACACTAAACATTCATTGTCTTCAGTTTTGTGGCCTTGGCTGAAACTTCTAGATATAGGAAATGTTTCATTTAATATTCCATTACATATTTACTAAATCAGACTTGTAAATCATATCCAATGCGTATACATTTTTATCTCCTACCAATTTGTTAAGAACCAAAAGAGGCCTGTTAAAGCTCTCCTACCTTTTTCTGTCCATATAGTCTTGTATTTTTGAGTGCTTCATATAGTCCATTGTCTTATTTTTCAGTGCAAAATGATTCATCTTATGTCTTCATTGTGTATTATATTTTTTACCAATAAAATAAATATTTTTATTTTGTTTAATAATTCTGCCTTCTTATTTTGTGTGTCTGATTTTAATTTCCCCCCTTTTCCTGTTTTTTTACCCCCTATTTGAACTTCATGTTCCTTGATTTTTTCTTGAGGACTTTGGAAGGCATATATTTGCTTAAAAATAACATATGTAATCCTATATTGTTCTAGTTATTGACATAGAGAATAAGATAATATCTTTATAAGGTAAGAATAACAGGGCACTTCTACTTCCTCATATCTATTTTTTTCCTTACTCCCTAGACCCCACATAATTCACAGGTTTATCTTGGGATAATTTGGTATTTTAAACCTAATTAACATTTGTTGTATTATTATGTATTAGAAATTATTTATGACAATTGTATTCTGTTTTGTAACTAGACATACAACAGTTGCTTCTAATTCATTCTATTCTTACATGTCTTCAGTATTCATCACCAGCTTCCTTATTTTTATTCTTTCACTTTTGGCTCAAGTGGATTACAAAATAAATTTTTCTCCAAGGAAGGGTTTGTATGTACTATGAATTTTTGCGTAATTGTGAATATCTTTCAGTTGTCTTCACTCATGAATGGAATTTGGCTTTTTATGGAGTTCTTGGCTTCAACTTTTCATTAGGTGGCTTTAGCAAACTAAAACAATAATGATGATACTTAATATTTACTGAGTACTTACTATGTGCCAGGCACTTAGTACATGCTCTTGACATATAATAACTCATTAATATCTTGACTTAGTTCCCTGCTTGCCCCTTCATGGAAGATGCCATTGTTCCCTTACCTTTTGGAAGCATTGCTGAACATGTTGGGACTCCCTGGATTTCAGGCTCAAGAGAACGAGGCTATCAGACAGAGAAAAGAATTCTCTCTTCTTTCTATAGAAAACTCATTTTCCAAGCCCTCTTTTCCCATCCTAGAATCTTTCCCTTTTCCACATTTGACATTTTAAGTATCCATTCCTGTTTTAGTTCCCTGGCTGCTTAAATAAATAACCATACAATGGGTTGGCTTAAACAACAGGAATTTATTGGCTCACAGTTTTGAGGCTAGGAAAAGTCTGAAATTGAGGCATTAGCAAAGTGGTGCTTTTTCCCTGAAGACTGGCATTTTGGGGCTGGCTCCTGGCAATCCTTGGTCCTTGGCTTTTTTGTCACATGACAATGCACATGGTGTTGTCTTCTCCTTTCTCCACCATGCTCTGTTGATTTCTGGCTTCTCCTCATGGTTCTTTCCCCGTAGTCTTCTCTATAAGGCCTCCAGTAAAGAATTAAGACCCATTCTGATTCAACTGGGCCACACCTTAACTGAAGTAACCTCATCAAAGGGTCCTATTCACAATGGGTTCACACCTACAGTAATATTAAATATAAGAACATGTTTTTCTGGGGTATATAATGCCAAGCCATCACAATTCCCTTTACAGGGAGCCTCATTTCAAAGTGACAGGTATATGACGCTACACTATAAAACATAATTATTCAATATCTGTGTTCAAACCATGGCATGGTGTTGTTTTCTTGTATTTTGAATATAAGAAATATATATCTTTTTAAATAATTGCAAATCAAAAATGTATCTAGTTTTTTTTCTGGATACATGGTGAATTTCTTCCAATTTGCAATTCCAGGTCATTTACCAACTCAAGAAAGTTCCCTCCTGTGATGGTTTGAAGCTGTAGTTACTCCAGGAAAACATGTTCTTAAATCGAATCCATTCCTGTGGGTGTAAACCCATTGTAACTAGGACTACAATGAGGCTACTTCAATTAAGGTTTGATCCATTCAGGATGGGACTTAATCCTCTTATTGGAGTCCTTTATAAATGGAATGAATATATATAGAGAAAGAGAATACCAAGGAAGCAAGAAGCTGAAATCAACAAAACCTGGAGGAGACCAGCAGATGCTCCCAAAGACCAGCAGCTGGCCTTTGGGAAGAAAGCATCACCTTGATGATGCCTTGATTTGGACATTTTCTCAGCCTCAAACTGTAAGCTAATAAATTCCCATTTATTATTTACGTCAGCCCATGTTGTTGTAACTGGTGGAGCAGTCTAGGAAATGAAAATACTTTCCATTATATTTTTGATGCTTATGGTTCACTTGTCCTGACTCTCCTTCAGAAGTGCCAATTGTCTATGAGTTGGTTTTCTATTGCTTCCCCTCCATATCTATTTAATCTCCTCTCTGATAATTTTCATCTCTTTGTTCTTTCTCTTGGCATTCTGGGAGAATTTCTGGTTGATTCTTTACAAAGCTGATTTGCTAATTATGCTCTTTATTCTTAAATTAAGCTGTGGCATTGTTTGCCAACTCTGCCAGGTCCTTTTCCAACTCAATCTCTGCCTTATTATCTTATGTTTTATCTCTTGTTTTATGGAGTCTGTATTTTCTTGAAACTTTTTTTTTGAGATCACAAAACAGATTTTATTTTAAGCTTACTTTTACTTCTTTAAGTAAATATTTTTCTAAATTATGCTATTCTTTTATTTGTTGTGTCCATTGTTTGCTTTTTTTCCTCATGTCACCAAAACCTCTCATAGACTCCAGCTTGTTTTCTACTGTTTGTTGTTATTTTCTTTTTTTCCTCACTTATGAAGATGAAAGTCTCTCCCATCCTGGTATATATGTAGGACCTAACTAGACACAGTAGTTAGGTCAACAGGATTTTAAAAAATCAAGAATAGGGTCTTTGAATATTAGATAAATAAATCTCTAAAAAATATTTAGGGGAAGACAACTAGTCTGTAATTCAAGAAAGATATAGAGTTATCCTAGAATTTAGTGCTACATCTTTATACAATCATGAAAAAATAGAAATTGGAGTAAGTTGTCGTTCTGATCTGAGACACCAACATTTGTACTAATGACATAAGAACACCCCTTGTCATTATCTCTGCCTTAAAGATGTTATTGAGAAATTTTTGTTCATCGTATTCTATTGGTTCAGGTCACTTTTGTTTATCCCATCTCATCATTTTCTGTTGGTTGTATTATTCTAACTCAGTTATGGAGGTGCCTTACTGTTTCTTTTATCCATAGGTCAGTAGTGAATACTGCAGCAAATGAGGACAATAGAAAAATGCAACCAGAAAACTTGGATGAATTAGAAAAACTAAACAGTTTTCACAGAAGCTGAGTGTTAGAGAAAAACAGAAGCTAGAGAGAGAGAGAGTTAAAAAACAACAACCCTCTGTCTTGGCCAAAGGGGTTACCACCAGATATTATCCATGGATAAAGGATAAAAATGATATTTGTATTATTGTTATTTATTTATTATTCAAACCCTGCCTACTTCCAATAAGTATTTGGAGCAGATTACAATACATATCATATATCCAAGGAATCATTGAAACAAGGAAAAAGAGCCAAAATTGGTCTCTCTGCCTCAAGTCTTGCTCCTTTCTAGTTTATTCTCTCCATATTAATTGAAGCAGTCTGATAGAAAGAGAGCAATAGAATATAGTAGAAGTGACGGTATATGACTTCCAAGTCTAGATCATAAAAGGCAATGAAGATTCTGCCTTGGTCTCTTGGATCACTTTCTCTGGGGGAAACCAGCCACTATGTTGTGAGGACACGTGGACAGCCCTGTGGAGAGACCCAAGTGGACAGGAAACAACTTGTCAGCACCAACTTGCCATGTACCCCAGCTAATACCTGATTGCAACCTCATGAGAGACCCCAAGCTACTCCTGAATTCCTGACCCATAGAAATTGTAAGAGATAATAAATGCCACTGATTTAAGCCTCTGAATTTGGTGTGATTTGATACACAGCGATGGATTATTAATATACAAGCCATCACAGGGAGCAGCTTTATTCGTTGTTTGACACGGAAGAGCCTGGGTCTCCATCCTTGTAGCCTTTGATTTTCAGTTGATTTACCACTTACTATTTGACTACTAAGCTGCACCTGACCTCAATGTATCAATTTCTGTCAATAGCTAATGTAATGCTAGATCCTATAGCAGACAAATCTTGAGATCTCAGTGGATTGATATAATAGAAATTTATTTTTGTTTCCTGTAAAGTCCATTCAGCAGGAATTAGCATGGGTGGATTGCATGGGGTGGGAGGGCACTATGATCTACAGTCATTCAATACGTGAATCTTCAATACATGACTTCCTAGGTTGCCTTGGGTGAAGACATCCAGCTATTGGAGGAAGAGAGGATTGTATATGGGAGGATTTTATGGGCCATACTTAGAAGCAGTGCACATAACTTCCACCTGCATTCCATTGGCCAGAGCTCAGTCAAATGGCCACACCTATTTGTAAGAAAGTCTGGAAAATGTAGTCTAGTTGCATGTTAGGAGGAAAAGGAAATAGATTTGGTGAAGAGCCGTCCTATCTCATTGTTCTTGTTTGCTAAAGCTGCCAAAATGCAATATATGGATTGACTTTTACAATGGGGGGTTTATTAGTTCACAAGTTTACGGTTCTGAGGTCATGAAAATGTCCAAATTAAGGCATCAAGAGGTGGATACCTTCTCCGAGGAAAGGCCGATGGTGTCTCGGGTTCCTCTGTCATGTGGGAAGGCACATGGCTGGCTCTGTTGAACTTTCTTTCCTGGGTTTAGCTTCTGGTTTCAGTGGCTTTCTCCAAAATGTCTCTGGGCTTCTGTCTTAGCTTCTCTCTTAGCTTCTCCCAGGGGCAAACTCGGGATTATATATCTTAGCTTCTCTATTTGTTTCTCCCAGGACGTTTCTGTCTAAGCATCTCTCTTAGCTTCTCTTAGCTTCTGAGGATCCTTCTTGCTTCTCCCAGGGGCAAACCTTGGATAACATATCTTAGCTTCTCTCCAAAATTTCTCTCTTAGCTTCTATCTTAGCTCTCTCTCTCTCTCTCCCTGAGCTCTCTTCAGGACTCCAGTAAACTAATTAAGACCACCTTGAATGGGTGGGGTCATATCTCCATGGAAATAATCTAATCAAAAGATCCTACCCATAATTGGGTGGATCACATCTCCATGGAAACAACCTAATAAAAAGATCCCACCCACAATAGGTCTGCCCCCACAAGACTGGATCAAAAGGCATGGTCTTTTATGGGGTACATAACAGATTCAAACGAGTATGCTCAGCCACAATATTGTTTTTGTAATTACCCATTATATTTTAAGCTCTGTGAGAGTAGGTACCTTTCAGTACTGTGTTTAGTACTATGTCCCTAATGTCTAATACTGTGCCTGGACTATAGCAGGTATTCAATAATATTAATTGAATTAGTGAAATGCAATTGATGTGGAGTGGCAGACGGTGGGAGAAGAGGGCAGACGGGATTATTTGTAGCAGAAATGGTCTAGAGAAGCTACTTCAGTTAGTGATAGGACTTAGTTCTGAACTTCCTGGAAGCCAAGATAAGGCAAATTTGGGTAAAAACGATGATGAAATTGGGCTGCTTGTAGGAGGATATATGTTGAAGTTAAAAGTGGGAGGAGGAAAAAGAATATGAGATCAGGGTGAAGGTGAGGGAAAGGTTAAAGTAGGGTTCAGAGAAATTCATATGGAAACCTCTTTTCCTTCCTTTGTTCATGAAAAAAAGTTAAGTCTGCTTGCTTTTAATCT
The DNA here is from genome assembly GCF_015220235.1 of Choloepus didactylus. Taxonomy (NCBI): domain Eukaryota; kingdom Metazoa; phylum Chordata; class Mammalia; order Pilosa; family Megalonychidae; genus Choloepus; species Choloepus didactylus. Next base: position 117,904,913 of record NC_051308.1, read on the forward strand.
CTGGAACTCCTGGAACATTCAGGAAGCCTCTTCCTCAGATATCTTCCTGTGTGGAGTTGCCTGTCCTGGTGCTGGGAAGTGCTTATCTCCTTTCTACCCTGGAAGAGTTCTCAGTACTCATTCATTCATTTATCAAAATATGTTGAGGCTTTACTATGGTCCAGGCACTGTGGTAGAGACTGAAGATTTTCTGCTCTCAAGTTGCTTGCAGTCTGATGGAGGAAAAGCAAGTAAATACAACATGTTAAGTGCTACAATAAAAGTACACACAAGGCAGATCTAAGATGGTGGCATAGAGAGGAGTGGAAGCTAAGTAGTTCCCCTGAAACAACTGAAAAAAAAAACAGAAACAACTAGTAAATAATCCGGAATAACTGCAGGGGGACAGACGTGACCGTCCACTCATCATACACTAACCTGAATTGGGAGGAATGCCCGAGATCACAGCATAAAATCTGTAAGTAAGAACTGCAGATCCAAATCGGGAGACCCCTCCCCCACAGCCCAAGCTGCAAAGCCTCATGGTGCCAGAGAGAAGCTTTCTCCCAGCAAGTGAATATAGCTCAGCTGAGCTCCAACTGGGGGTTTTAATTAGCAAGTGTGAACTGCTCACTACAAGGTACGAATCTCCAACAAGTAGACAGAGGCTTTGGGTGATGACTGACCTCAGAGAGCTGGAGGGTCGCCTCAGACTAGCTCTGTTCCTTTTTCAACTCAGTGGAGAAAGCCTCGGCCATTTTCAGTTCCCAGTTCTGTGACCCAGACAGGGGTGTGGCACAGGCAGAGAGAGACCATTGAAATGCTAATGACCTCCCCCTAAGGCATCTATCTTCTCTAAGAGGAAAGGGGTGGGGCCCAGCTCTGCTACCTGCCTTTCTTTCAGAACTTGCACCAGTCAAGAATTATAGGCTAATCTTTGCATCAGGCTGGGAGTGCCCTTGCACGGCCTGGCGGCCCGGGGCTTCCCTTGAGGGACGACACACACTAGTGACGTAGCACATCCTTCCCTCAGCAGAGGTCCTGGAAGATCACAGCTGAGCAGGGAGGCCCGCTCAGAAAACCCAGGGACACTACGTCAATGCTGGTGATTTGTGGGCCAGTGACAGAGACGGTCTGGGGCAGAACTGAAATGAAGGCTTAGACTCTTGCAGCAGCCTTGAATCTCCAGTAACACCTGGGGGGTTTGAATATTAAAGCTGCCCTGCCTCCCTGACCACCCAGACACACGCCCACGTTCAGGGCGGATGACTCCAGCAACACATCCAAACTGAGTTCATCAACTGAACCCAACAAAAATCATTTCCCCACACACCACAGAGACAGAGTTGGGGACAACTGATTTGAGGGGTATAGGTGACTCACAGGCACCATCTGCTGGTTAGTCGGAGAAAGTGTATGCCACCAACTTGTATTTCTGAAAAATTAGATTTGTTTTTTTTTTTTTAACAACTTGAAAGAACCTTATCAAGCAAAGCAAATGCCAAGAGGCCAAAAACAACAGAAAATCCTAATGCATATGATAAAACCAGACGATATGGAGAACCTGATCCCAAACATCCAAATCAAAATATCAGAAGAGACACAGTACTTGGCACAATTAATCAAATAATCACAATTGAGGAACAAAAACATGGCACAGGATATAAAAGACATGAAGAAGACCATGGCATAGGATATAAGGGACATAAAGAAGACCCTAGAAGAGCATAAAGAAGAAATTGCAAGATTATATTAAAAAAATAGAAAATCTTATGGAAATAAAAGAAATTGTTGGCCAAATTAAAAAGACTCTGGATACTCATAATACAAGATTAGAGGAAGTTGAACAACGACTCAGTGTCCTAGAAGTCCACAGAACAGAAAATGAAAGAACAAAAGAAAGAATGGAGAAAAAAATGGAAAAAATCGAAAAGGATCTCAGGGATATGATAGATAAAATAAAACGTCCAAATTTAAGACTCATTGGTGTCCCAGAAGGGGAAGAGAAGGGTAAAGGTCTAGAAAGAGTATTCAAAGAAATTGTTGGGGAAAACTTCCCCAACCTTATACACAATATAAATACACAAAGCATAAATGCCCTGCAAACTCCAAGTAGAATAAATCCAAATAAACCCACTCCAAGACACATTCTGATCAGGCTGTCAAATACTGAAGAGAAGGAGCAAGTTCTGAAAGCAGCAAGAGAAAAGCAATTCAGCACATACAAAGGAAACAACAGAAGACTAAGTTGTGACTACTCAGCAGCCACCATAGAGGTGAGAAGGCAGTGGCATGACATATTTAAAATTCTGAGAGAGAAAAATTTCCAACCAAGAATACTTTATCCAGCAAAACTCTCCTTCAGTCTGAGGGAGAGCTTAAATTTTTCACAGACAAACAAATGCTGAGAGAGTTTGCCAATAAAAGACCTGCACTACTTCAGATACCAAAGGGAGCCCTACAGACAGAGAAACAAAGAAAGGAGAAAGAGATATAGAGAATTTTAACAGACATATATAGAACCTTACATCCCAAATCACCAGGACACTCATTTTTCTCTAGTGACCACAGATCTTTCTCCAGAATGGACCATATGCTGGGACACAAACATGCCTCAATAAATTAAAAAAAAAAAAACAAACAAATAAAAAACAATTGAATATATTCAAAGCACAGTCTCTGACCACAATGGAATACAAATAGAAGTCAATAATTTTTCAATTATAACTCCACTATTTACTTCCTACATGATATAAAATACACAAACTCTAATGACAAATCAGTGGTTTTGAACTCAATGTAAAATATATAATTTTTGACAAAAACTATATAAAAGTGGGGGAATGGAGGAGTATAGGTACATAGTTTATGTGTCCTATTGAAATTAAGTTGGTATCAAAGAAAAACAAGATTGTTATGGATTTAAGAGGTTAATTTTAAGCCCCACAGTAAACACAAAGAAATTATCAGAGAATATGACCATAGAGATGAAAAGTAGAGTATGGGTTAAGAGAAATGGGGGAAGGGGCAATGGGGAGTTAAGAAATGAGTGTAGGGTTGCTGTTTGAGGTGAAGGGAAATTTCTAGTAATGGATGGTGGGAAGGCGATAGCATTACAACATTCTAAATGTGATTAATCCCACTAATGGAATGCTAGGGAGGGGGCAGAATGGGAAGATTTAGGTTGTATATATGTTTCCACAATTGAGAAAAAAAAAAAGACAGTCTAAATAGATGACAATTGAATGCCAAGGATGTCCCTGGATGGGATCTGAGGATGGAGGACAGGAGGCTCAAAGGGACACAGTTGAGACATAAGGAAAAGGAAATATAGAATGTAAGCTTTGTATCATTGTTGACTCTCTTGTACTTCTTAGCTGCACTTAATGGGATTGCATAAAAGAATGTTCTTGTTCATGGGAATTGTATATGTGAATTATAGTGTTTGTTCAAGGATGTGTGCAGCTAGCTGTCATATGTTCAGAAGACAGAGCAATAGATGATGGATGATAGATAGGGAGAGAGGGAGGGAGGGAGGAAAAGAAATAGCGGTCTGACAACATGTTAAAGTTAGTGGATCGGGGTATCGGGGTGGGGGGTCAGGGAATGCTGGAGTTCTGTGTATGGGGTTTGTATTGTTTTTGCAACTGTTCCTATAACTTTGAATTTATTTCAAAATCAAATGTAAAAAAAAAAGGCAATATATGATACTGGATGGGATCTAACAAGGAAGAAGCCTCAAAGGGACATTATTGGGATATATGAAAAAAATTGGAATATAGACTATAAGCTTTATATCAATGTTAAATTTCTTGAACTTGATAACCGCACTTAAGTTGGTTACGTACATGACTATCCTCTTCTTAGGAAATGTAGATGGCAGTATTGAGTGTTCAAGGAACATTATATATACAACCTACACTCAGAAAATGGATTTGTAAGTAGATAGATAGATAGATAATTGGATAGATAGATTGATGGATAGAGAGAATAATACAGAAAAGGTGGCAAAATGTTAACATTGGTGGGTCTCTGTATCTGGAGTGATAGGGGTATGTTGGAGTTTTGTGATTGGGGTGTGTATTATTTTTGCAAATGTCCTGTAAGTTTGAAAGTATTTCAAAATAAAAAGTTTAAAACTTAAAAAAAAAAGAAGAAAAGAAAAAGTACACCCAAATACTAAGGGACTACCAAGGAAGGCACACAAGGAAGGAGCACTAACTCTATGTGACTGTTGTAGTAGTTTGTGTTGTGTGCCCTAATTTAGACATGTTCTTAATCTTAGTCCACATTCCTGTGGGTGTGAACCCATTATAAATAGGAGCTCTTGAAGATGTAATTTTTAGTTAAGGTGTGGCCCAACTGAATGAGGGTAGGTCTTAATCCAGATTACTGGAGGCTTTATAAAGACAAGGCCACAGGGAGAAGTAGGAAGTCAGTGGGAATCCAAAAGAAAAGAGATGTGACATGAGGCAGAGATGAAAGCCAAGGAATCCCAAGGATTGCTGCAAGCCAGCACCAGAATGCTACTGAACCTGGAAGGAAGTAAGCCTTCTAGCTTCCAAAACCGGGAGACAATAAATTCCCATTGTTTAAGCCAATCCATTGTGTTGTATTTGTCATAGTAGATTGGCAAATTAAGACAGGGATTTTGTGAATTTTCATAGAGAAGGAGACAACTGAGTTGAGTCTTGAAGGATGAAAAGGAACTGACCATAGGAAAAAATGCAGAAAAGGGCACAGAGTCCTGAGATAACTTGGTATTTATTCATCACTTTGTGCCAGGCTTGTCCACACTGGGACCAGTCAATAGTCCCTTAAGGCTGGGACACAAACACGTATGGATAAATGTGGGAGATAAGGCTAGAAAGTAGTGTATCAGTGAGGGGCCTTTGCTTGCAAGCAATAGAGATGACTTTGGCTAACATAAGTTAAAAAAAAAGTACTCTGGGGTAACACTAAATTGATGAGAGGCTCAAAATCAGGATTTGAAAACAGTGGAAACAAGCAACTTCTAGGAATCTATGTAACAAAGAACTAATATTGAGTCTCTTTGGGGACTTCTCTCAAGATGAATGAACTCCGACAATTTTCAGTCTTTCTGTTCCACCACCCAAGGGTAAGGGATTTAGAATTTATTGAGCAGGCAATGGAGAGACATTGAAGAATTTTAAGCAGGGAAGTGACATGATAAATCCCAGACAGAAGATTTTAGTTAATTTTATTTTAAATTCTCTATTTATTTTTTTCTGTAGTGAATAACTTTAACTCTTTTTAAAGTGCTCACGACATAGAAGAGAGCAAATCCAATTCTCTTGTTTCTTCTCATAAGGCCAAACAAGCATACTTTAAATTTTTTTCTGAGGTTTGATTGGGGAATGGAAGAAACTGACCAAAATCTCAATGGGTCAGTAGAGTTTCCATGTTCTTTATGAGTCAGATTCTCCTCTGTTCCACTCAGTGGTATATTGGAGCCAGGCTGTACAAGTTCACAGGAGTCATTTGCTCAAATTTCAGGAATTTGTGAGCCAGTTGTTAAGCACAGCTATTATTACAACTTACATTATATAAAGTTAAAATTAGAAAAGTTACATGAAACACAAATCTAATAAATACTCAAAGCTAATCACTTCTTAATTGTTTTACAATCTATACTCAAGGTTATTTACATCTATTATATGTTATACATTTATGGTATGGTAGATATACTTTATAATGTACTACTACACATCTCTCCTCAATTTCGTGTTCAGTGATTGTATGTTAGTAGCTTGAAATTGGTGATGGTAGGAGAATTTACACCAAGGAAGACTAACCAGAGTCTGGGGTAATGTCTTCGCAGTCTAGCTTGGCTGACAGGTTGTGCAGGAAAGGGTTAATTCAGCAGGCTTGGGGTGTTCAAACTCTTCAAATTCCAAAGACAGAACTGGCCCTTGGCCAAATCCTGGAAGATAATTTCTGAGCCCTTGGATAGGAGTGCCTTTGAATACCTGAGACCTTGGCCCATGATAGATAGTTTAGGCTAACAATGATTTATGGTGAATGCTTACTTTTGTTCACCTGGGGCCCTGGGCCATGCTCTATCATTTTGACCTCTGGGGGCTGGCCAGAGACTGAGTAGTTAAGGTCAGTTATGTGAATGCTCCTCATCTATGTGACTGACACCATAATAAAACCCCTGGAAGGGAGCTTCCCTGGTTGGCAATACTTCTTTGCATTATCACACAATGTTGCTGGAAGAATTTAGTGCTGTCCATGTGACTCCACTGGGGGACAACTGGAAGCTCATGTGTGGTTTTTCCTGGATTCCACCCTATGCGCTTTTTTCCTTTTCTAATTTTAATCTGTATCCTTTCGTTATAATAAGCCATAATCATAAGTATAACATCTTTTCTGAGTTCTGTGAGTCCTTCTAGCAAATCATTGAAACTTAGAGTGGTCTTGGGGCCCACCAACATGCAAGGCAAAAGAAAAAACAAATAAGGTGAATGTCAAGTTAGTTTTATTTGTTTTGTAACAGTATGACGTATGACTATTAGCTCTGACGCAAGAATGTGGAAGGTTGGAGAATCCAGGATGAAAATCTCAATAATTCATCTCTCCTTTGCCAGGGATTACCTTAGGAAGACTAAATGAGCTGTGTTTTTACTAATCCTGTTTCACTGATGGATAAATTTTCAGAAAATGGGGCAATGGATAATTCCACTTGTCCCTCCATAGAACTCTATAAATTCTTCCAGAATTCTCTTTTTTGGCCCTGGAGAACTTTTGGAAGGGCTGGGGACTACAATATATCCCATTGCTACCTTGGCAACCACTGCCTCACTTGAATACCACTCTCTCCCTGGTTTTGGGAGCTGCAATGTCTAGGGAAGTGGAGAGTGAATTGACTTCATAAAAGTGTTTCTTTCTCTTTTCCAATTGCTGGAACTAGAATTTTCTTCCATTTTCCCCCCTTCCTTCCCCAGTTACATATTTAGTTATAATACAGGAATCACAAGGAGGGAAAGTCTCCTGGCTTATTTCACTATCATTTCTAGGCACACACTTACTGTGTTTTACAGATTGTATTTACACTTAGAGGAGTTTTTCCATTCAACCCAGCAAACCTTTCTCATCTGAACTTTGCTAACTTGGGTTGTGCAATCATTTGCAAACCATATATGTAGAGGGACAGTTCAAGGTTAGGGAGAGGAAGAGGAGAAGATTGGAGGAGTGGGGTGGGAGATGGTATTTGGGTGGAACTCTCATTCTTACTCCCAGCATACCCTAATGACCCCTTTTAGGGACTGGTGAAGAGCAGCTTCAGCACTAGCCTTGCCCCAGACCTTCCATATGGCTTGGAGGAAAAAGTGCCTGCATGCAGTTCTTTCAGCATCCATGGACACCCTCTGACACAATTCAGAGACTGTCTCAGGGGCTATGCATCTCTACACATGAGCCCTAGTAAGCTGAGTATCTTCAGTACCATTTTCAATAATTAATTCTTTCATGATTAAAGGTGACTTTTTTTTTGGTAGGTATAATTCTTAAGATTTGAGGACAACAGAAATATTGACCTTTCCTCTCCTTCTTTACTTATTTACTTCCTCAATTTTACTTATTAGCTTACTTTTTATCAGTATCTCAGTAAACAAACTGTGTGCAGTGTTTGAAAGTGATGACTGTCATTGCTTTAGTATACATTTTACAATATGTACTTCTTACAAATTTGGATGAGGTTTTCCTCCCTTTCCTTTTATTTCCAAATTTGTGAGTTTTTCAAAAGCCTACTTATTTCTTTCAGTATGCTCATTCATACCTTGAGTATCAATTCACTTGATCCTGTAATATCTTCTGAAGGAGGGAAAGTATATATCATCCCCAATTAACCTAGAGAAAATTGTCATATGGAGCAGGTAAATGACATCAAGGGACAGCTAACAATGCCTGACTTGAATTTCAGTGTTCTTTGTGGGAAAATCTGATCCCTAAGTCACAGTGACCTTCTGTGTTGTATGGTTCACCCATTGAGAGTGAGCAAAGTTATGGTGAAAAGCAGACAGGACTTCTCACGATGCCCAAAATGCTAGGCCTGGAGATTACCCAGCTGGGTTTGAAACTTTCTAATGAACTTTGAATAATTCTCTCCCTCCTGTCACAGATCTCCCTGATGGAGGTGTTATAACTGCTATTAAGTGATTAGCCTGTTTCTTCTGGAGGGAGCTGCATTTCTAATGACCTGCTATCCAATATTTGTTTTTATTGGTAGGTCATGTGCCCTAGGGATTTATCTAATGAGGGAAGGACCAGCTATAGGATTTAAAGCTGGACCTAACAGAGCTTGGGTGGAGCTATAATCCTGAGTCAGTTGTAACAGATGCACAAAGCAGATGCTGAGAGATCCAGGTGTATAAGGTTAGCACTACGTTGAAGATTGAATCATGTCCCCAACAAAAGTCATGTTCAGGTTCCAGCCCCTGGTCAGTGGGTATAAACCCATTGTAAATAGGACCTTTGAAGATGTTAATTAAGGTGTGCCCAAACTGAATGATGGTGGTCCTTAATTTAATGTGGCTGAAGTCTTTACAGGTAAAAGAGACTGGATATGGAAAAGGCACTGGGGGCAGCCAGAAGCTGGAAGTCAATGGAACCCAGAAGAGAAAGGAGAAGATGCCGCATGTGTATTGACATGTGACAGAAAAACCAAGGGTGAAGGACCAACAGCAGCCAGACCCAGAATGTTACGGTCTTTGGGGAGAAAGCATTACCTTGCTGATGCCTTGATTTTGAACTTCTCCTAGCCTCAAAACCACAAGTCAATAAATTCCCATTGTTTAAGCCAACCCATTGTAAAATATTTGTTTTAGCAGCTGAGACACTAAAATAGGCTACCATGGATATGTAGCTGCCTCTGACTGGAACCTAGTAGCTGTTGTGTGGCAGCTTGAGATGGGGTATGAGGCATGAGAGGATATTTTCCAGAAAGAAAGTAATGCCAAATGTCCTCAGTCATTTATCAAAGAGCCTTAGGTTCCTGACTAAACATATGAAGTGAAGATTCTGTTTTGAGTCCTCTGGGAAAAAAAAAAATGGATCTCTAAAATATCTACTTTACACTTGGAAAAGTTCTCACTAGGTAACCACAAGGCAGGATGGGAGGGTCAGATGGAAACCACCCACCCTCCCTTCTTCCCAGTCATACTGCTGTTGGAATACTCTCTCAGGGATTGTACCACTCTGCAAGCTCCAGGCTTGGCTGCCAACTCTTTAATCCTGATGATACCCCTTGGAAGTAGGTGGGTGGCAAGTGCCATCTCTAGTTTGTAGACAGAAATCAGGGTCCAGAGAGGGTAAGGGACAATAACAACACAGCTACTAAGTGACAGAAATAGAAAGAAAAGCCGTGTTCCTTGATGCCTGTGTCTGTTTCTTCCAAAATTGGCTTCCTCTTTTGTTGGGAACACTGAGAGAAGAAATGGTAGCTTCTTTGGGGACAGGGATGGGGGCAGAGGTGGGAACAGACACTGAAGAAGGATGCTGCTTCATCCAAGGAAATATACACTCACGTACACCTAGCAGACAAGGAGACCAGCAGGCCTCACCTACACCTCTACAACTGGTTCCAAACAGCACCAGAGTTTCACTTAGAACAGGATGTAGTTTTCTTTTCCTTTGCTTTTTGTGTTAGGTCCTAGTTGAGACAGAAACATTATTCTGGCAATGGTCAATCTATTCCCAAGGCTCTGTGTTTATGATTTCCTAAAATGAGTCTTCAGGAGCAAAGCTGTTGGAGCAATAGTACATCCATTGGGCTCAATGATGCACTCTCCGGCTCTCAGGTCTGGGATTTTGTTACTTCACTCACAGTACTGAAGATCTGCGTGGAATAGTGTGCCTCCAAGAGGTAAGATCCAAACAGCAATCAGACATCACACATACACAAGATAAATGTCTCTCTTCTATTCAGCTGCTCATTGCCTGATACATTCTTTTAGTGAAGGTTTGTCACTTTGGATTAACCTAGACAGAATTTATTTTAGTCTTTTTCTTTTAAAATGCAAGTTTTCCCAGGAGTAACTATCAATCAATTATACCTTAGAATGAATTTAATTTTTAGATCATGTTGTTTTAGAATGGGGCACAAAAAATGGGAAAATTGTCAAAGGGGGAGGATAGTTTTGGAGGAGGCTTTACTCTGGAAAGGCATATCCAGAATGAACCTTCTAAAAGGAAGGTTCCTGTTAATGATAGGGCAGCAAAGGGGACTTGCATACTTTGGGCTGGGCTGGATGGCAGGGAGGGGGAGATAAAACACAGGCAGCTTTTCTGGTTATCTCTTTGGGGTTTCCTGGTGGTCTCTATTCCAGGTCTTTGCCATGTCAACTTGTTTCTACCACTCCTTCCCTAGCCTTGGTGCTGCAGCCCCGAAGCATAGCTTTGGTTTAGATGCAGCCTTTTGGTGATCACTTTCTCCCTTTGCTCAGGAAATTCATTGGCTTTGGGTAAAATTGCTCCCTGTGTAAAATTTGTACTTGTACTTCAGGATTTCTCTTGACTGGACTCTGTTTGAGGTAGGTTGGTCAGGAGAAGCAAGGATGAGTGACCATTGAGAAACCTCCCGCTGTCTTCAATCTCTACATCTCTTCTAGAGATGAAGCCTGGCCTGGGACTGGATTTTGGGACCTTGGCTCTTTGGGCAGCTGCTTTGTAAGAGGCTCTCTGTAGTACCACTCTGATGGCCCTTTCTTGTGCCTGAGCTGGACCTGAGCGCTGACTCTTTTTGGGATAGACCTGTGGGCAGGTGTCTTCCAGCTGGGAGATGGGCTTGCTCCCAGACCATGATAAAAGGAAGCGTAGATTTTAGGCTAAGCATTGATATTGGAAGAGGAGAGGAAAAAAAAGGAACTTCTTTGCTTCAGGAAAGAAAACTGTGCCCAAAGCCTTTCCACTACATAGGGAGAGAGTTTGAGGACTTGCTCTCTTTCTCTGATAGTGCCAAGAGCAGAATCCCCATCAGTACAGGTAATATAATTGCTTCAAAATCCAGGGGCTATAGTGACCCAAAGAATAGTCTGTGAGAACTTTGGGTATCTGTTAGCCTGATGATTTAAAATGAATACTTCAAGGCGGTGAAACGAGATTCTGAAGCCCCAGAAACAAGCTGAGACCATAGATAATAAAACCAATTCTACAGGAATTCTGGGCTCATTAGTGTACACTGACATTGCAAATTGGTATCTCACAGATTAAATTCAGCATGCACACAATTTGGCCCACAGGGATGTTTTTCAAATTGAGTTGTCAACACTAAAAATTTTGGAAGTTTCACAGAAAAGTTTGTATTTCAATCAGGTAACAATATATGGTAATAATTGTTTGGGATTGAGCAGCAGTTGCCCCCCTGCTCTCCAATTTTCATAGCCCCATCTCTTCCCATTACATTAATACAGGCCTAGTTCACCAATTTAAATGGTCTGCCTGGATCCTGTAGGCATTTGAATTTGCAACCCCTGAATATATGGTCACATGATATCTGCTAGGGAAGTTCTGAGACTATGGAGTCTGGCTGAGTTAGTGAGCTTGAGACAAGACTGGTAAAAGGCTCTTAGGCTCCCATAATTCTAACTGGAGGGATTTCTATAGAGAAATGGGGATGAAAGAAGAGTCACCCTTAGGTGTTGGGATAGAGGAGCCAGACAGTAATAATGAGATTGGGACTTTTGTTGGGATGAAGGGTTTATCTTGGTAGCCTCTATATGAGGGAAAGGCAGTTACCTAATCATATAGCATGCACTGTTTTACTGCAAGAGCCTTTCCAACCAGGAGTAGGTATGAGGGGAGGGGACAAAACATTCAAATCATGCTGGCATCTTTTTTATTTCATCTTGCCCTGTATTAACTTGGGGGTTTTCTTTCTTTTTATTTTTCCTTTCTTTGGCACCACTTCATATGGTTAGATCATCTGACCTGGCACGGCTGCTGGCTTTGCTCAACCTGCTCAAGGGTCTGGTGTCTTCGGTGGTCAGCTCCGTACACAGTGGAGGTGCCTTCTCAGCCAGCAATCCTTGCTTTGATACCATCTCAGCCGGCAGCTCTTCCTTTTCACCCTCCTTCCCCCCTCCAGGAAGCTCTACTTTCTCCCCCTCTGGTACTGCCACCATCTCCTGCCCTTCTGTGGTCACTCTCTCTGGTTCCTGACTCTTCTCTCCCTCCTCTGGTTCTGCTCCCTCTTCTACAGGCGGCTCTTCCCCCTCCACTTCCTGTGCTCCCACCTGAGCGTAGGAAGGCAGTGTCTCTTGGTAAGCCCGGGACAAGTCCCCCAGGGGTCCTGTGCTGATCTTCTCCTCAAACTGATGGAAAGGCTTAGCAGAAAGTGCACTGGTCTCCACCATCCCAACCTCAGTCAAAGGGAAATAGTGGGATACGATTTTCTCTTCTTCTAGGAGCTGGTAGCCCTTGGCTTTCTGGATGGAGGAAACAGCAATGGAGTGGAGCGATTTCTCAGGGATCTCCCCCAGTGGTTGCTCTACAGGCCTCTTGAAGGCAGACCGGATCCTCTTCAGGCCCAGGTGGCTCATCTCCATAATATTGAGAAAGAGGGACACAGAGGCCACGGACAACATGAACAGGATGAAGATGGTTTTCTCTGTGGGCCGTGAGACAAAACAGTCCACCACGTTGGGGCAGGGCCACCGGCTACAGCGATAGAGGGGGAGGATCTGGAAACCGTACAGGAAGTAGTGGCCTACTACGAAGCCCACCTCAAAGAGGGTCTTGAAGATGATGTGGCAGATGTAGGTCCTCAGCAAGGTCCCCTCCAGCCGGAACTTCTTGGTGCCTTTGCTGCTGCTCTTCTTGATGCTGCCCTGATCTGGGGCAAGGGGCACCCTCTCATTCCCATTGGCCCCAGACTGCTGGCACAGCTCCTCTGCCTCTCGCTCCTTCCTCTTCTCTTCCATGCGGACATAGTGCACGGCATGTCCCACATACACCAGGGATGGAGTAGAGATGAAGATGATCTGCAAGACCCAGAGGCGGATGTGGGAGATGGGAAAGGCCTCGTCATAGCAGACATTCTCGCAGCCCGGCTGCTGGGTGTTGCACACAAAGTCAGACTGCTCATCCCCCCACACAAACTCTGCAGCCGTGCCAAGGATGAGGATCCGGAAGATGAAGAGCACCGTGAGCCAGACTCTGCCAATGACTGTGGAGTGCTCATTCACCTCCTCCAAGATGTTCCCCAGGAAACTCCAGTCACCCATTTCTCACCCACCTAGAGGAAGAAAAAGGCAAAAAGTGAGTGGCCACAGTGCATTCCTTTTTGCTAATTCTTGGCATACCTTTCCTTTCTGAGTTGGTGAAACATCAAGGGGTAAACAGCATCTATTAAGTGCCTCCTCTGTCCAGACTAGAACTAGGAGACAAAAGAGGCATAAAAGAATCTGCCTCCATTATCTTCCTCATCTGTAAAATGGGTTTAAAAGTAATGCCTGTTCTCATTCATTTCATAAGTGGTCTGTATGGATAAATGAGGCAATAGCTGTATAATTCCTTTAATGCCATAAAAAAAATAAGGATTCATTGTTGACCATAAATAGAAACTCATGATTAAATGGATAGAAGTCAAGACCACAAGCTTAACTATGATGCATGAGGAACAATGCTAAAAAAGATACCCCATGGTGTCTGGGCCCCCAACAAAGTTCTTGTATGTGTCGAATTGGCTTTAGTAATCTTCCTTTTTTTTAAATTCAATTTTATTGAGATATATTCACATACCATACAATCATCTAAAATATATAATCAGTTGTTCACACTACCATCATATGGTTGTGCATTTATCACCCAATCTATTTTTGAACATTTTCCTGGTACCAGAAAAAGTGAAAATAAGAATGAAAAATAAAAGTAAAGAAGAACACCCCAAACACCCCCCCCTTCTGCCCTATTTTTCATTTAGTTTTTTGTCCCCATTTATCTATTCAGCCATCCATACACTGGATAAAGGGAGTGTGATCCACAAGGCTTTCACAATCACACTGTCACCCCTTGTAAGCTACATTGCTATACAATCATCTTCAAGAGTCAAGGCTACTGGGTTGCAGTTTGATAGTTTCAGGTATTTACTTCTAGCTGTTCCAACACATTAAAACCTAAAATGTGTTATCTATATGGTGCATAAGAATGCCATACTTTTGACTGTGCTTAGATATATAATGATCATATGTTTGAAAGAAATTTGAAGGGAACTAATATTTATTGAATAACTACTTTGTGGGAAACTTTTGACATTATATTATTTCCTTTAATTTCATCCCATCAGACTGTATTTTCCGGGAGGGTAGGGACCACACCTGTCTTATTTGCGGCTATTTATTCAATGCCTGGTACAGAGCCCAGCACATAGTAAGTGCTCAATAAGTGCTTAGTAACTATCTTGATCCCCAAAGATGAGAAAACTGAGGCTCTTAGAGGCTAAATTGCTTAAAATCAGACAGCTAAATAGCAGCAGTGATCCTGATGATCCCAAAGTCTGGGTTCTTTGTATTATACTGTTGAGATGTTCTGCCCATGATCAGAGCTACACAATTCTCCAACTCCTGTACTCTTAATTTGTGTTTTCTGCTCCCTACATTGAAATAATAAGGTTCTTCTTAATTGCCTTAGAAATGGAGGGCAGTATATTTTTATTATTCCTCTTTTAACCCCAAAGAATTAAGGGACTGTTTTGTGGAAGAATCATGTTATATGGGGAAGAAGGTCTACTAGTACATACATGTTTAGTGTCCCCCAAATGAAAAGGTTTTAGTATCTGTAACATGTGGCTGCTTCAATAATGCTAAAAGTTGGTCTGTAGGAAAAAAACTAAATATCAAACCATGGAAATGGCTAATGGAAATGGAATTGAACTGACAGAGGTGCAAGCCTATGGTGCAAGGTCCCATGAAGGACTGTAGTCAAAACTTCAACCTCAACGTAGGACAAATGTACTTCCAGTTTGAACATCTCTAGAGTTGTGAAGTTTACTTAGCACTGCCCTTTGATCAGGGCAAGAGCCCACGTTAGAAGATCCTGCTCCGGGCTTCTTCTAGCTGTGTCTTACACTACAGGATCAGGAGCCTATGGGGCCAACAGGTTATGCCCACCAGAGCCAGCACATCCTGCCCCCTGCCCTCCTGGGTACCAAGAAGCCTGGAATTTCATGCCCAAATCTACTTTCAGCACCTACGTGAGTGTATCATACTGGGGTTAGACCATACCACCAGTGTGCACATTCTTAGTCCCTTCTCCTGGGGAATTAATCAAATCCTTCACTAGCATTCCTAACCTGTGGTCTGCCCTATGGGATTCAGATTTGCCAACCCGCATGACTGTGTAAGCCAATTTCTATAATAAATCTCATAATATTTATATATCTATATATCCTGT
The DNA here is from genome assembly GCF_015220235.1 of Choloepus didactylus. Lineage (NCBI taxonomy): Eukaryota > Metazoa > Chordata > Mammalia > Pilosa > Megalonychidae > Choloepus > Choloepus didactylus. The sequence continues at coordinate 117,920,303 of NC_051308.1, forward strand.
TAGTTCTGTTTCTCTGGAGAACCCTGGCTAATACACGTTTTGGTCCCAGGAGTGATTCTTGACAAAGAGAATCTTAAGGATGAGCTTTCTGAGTTGGTTCTGGGGTTTTTGGAATTGGTTCTCTAATCTTATTAGATTAAATCCACTGATGACTATATTTCTAATGACAAAGATGGCACTGATAGTCCATGACATGAATTGGCAATAGAGATATGGAAAATATACCATTGGATACTGCTACTCAAATACTTACAAGAGACAAGGCTCTGGGTGACAGTGTATTTGATAACATAGTTATGTGGAGTTAAAATGTGTAATGATATTGGCTAGTTGTTCTTAAATATGCTTCATACAGTCGTTAAAGAAAGGGGTGAGATCAACCAAGGCTTCAGATTCCCAGTTCAAAAGCACTGCATGAAGCTATGAAAGTTTATGTGTGTGCTTTTTAAGAAACTCTTATTTCTTATAGCTGCAGACTTGAGGTTTCTGAAAACCTGACCCAGAGTCTCACTGTGCAAGTGACTGAATTACAACTTAAATTGAAGACCCAACCTTGCAGGGTGTCTGCTGTTAAAGTGAGGGCATTGATAGGGAAGGAATGGGATTCTGCAAATTGGAATGGGGCATATGGGCTGATCATGACAGTGGGGACATCAAAACTTAGATTCTGCTGGGTCTTTGCCAGATAAACCTTTAATGATCTGCCCTGAGTAATCAGCCATCCAGCCTCCACTTTAGCAGATTAACCCTGCTGTGACTGATAAACCTGTAACTGCCTCCCCTGAGTAAATAGCCCTCACACTTCCATTTGAAGAGATTAACCTGGTTTCATGAGGTGAAATGGTACTGTAATGTCCTAAACTAATTGGCTTGCAAGACACTGCTAATTCTTCCCATGACCCATCCCCACCACTGCTCTTTTATTCCAGTCCTGTAACTAGTTTGAAGTCCAAACAGGCCCCAAAAAGTGAGATATAAAGTGTAACCCATGAGGAGGTGTGATACACTCCAAAAGAATGGCATGATTTTTACAATTTATATGGACAGAAACCAGGGAGAATGGATATTAAGGGTGTGGGATGATGGTGAAAGGAACATAAAGTTGGATAAGGCTGAATTTATTGGTATGGGCCCACTAAGCAGAGATTCTAGAGTCAATGTTTGAGCTTGAGGAGCTAGAAAGGGCTCTAACAGGTTGTTTCAGTGGTTGGCTGAAGCATGAACCAAAAAATGGCCTATATTACCTGAAATTGAACTTCTGGAACTGCCCTGATATGATGTAGATGAGGGGATCCAAGGCTTAGAGACCTTGGAATGTTAGAATGGATTTATCATGCAGGAATGTCCAGAGGACACACCTTTCACCAGGACTGTGATATATAAATTTGTAAGAGCAGCTTCATCATCTCTGAAGAGCTCTGTAGTCACTCTTCTTGGTAGGTCAGATATTACTGTGGGAACTGCTCCCACTGAACTTGATCCTTAAACACAATGGGGATGATCAGATCCTGAACTTAATTGTCAGAGACAAGGTGGGCATAGCTACCATAATAGACAGCAGAGTAAAAATAGTAATCCAAATAGCCTGACTTGCATAGAACTATGACATTGGTTAGTTGATCATGATACGTAGAAGTGAAATAGATGGGCAGTCTATTAAATTCTTATTAGGTCTGTATAAGCAGAAAAGTTTTAGGTTATGTGAACAACAGTCTAACTTGAATTGCAAAAAACAGGGTCATGGCCCCTCAATCAATTCTCAGACTTGAGACAGTTTACAGACCCCTTGAATGAAGGGAAGACTGTGTCGTCATGGGGGACCATAAATTTATACTGTTACTCTTTCCATCAGCCTTCCCCAAAGGGATCTATTGCCTTTTACCAGGGTGACTGTGCATTGGGGAAAAGGAAATGATTAGACCTTTTGGAGATTGACATTAATTTCAGGAGATCCAAAATGTCACTCTGTTCTACCAGTCAGAGTGGGGCTTATGGATGTCAGGTGATCAATGGATTTTTACCTCAAGTCTCCCTCAAAGTGGGTCTGGTGGGTCTCTAAACCCCTTCTGTCATCATTTCCCCAGTTCTGGAATGCATAATTGGAATAGACATACTCATCAACTGGTAGAATCCCCACATTGGTTTCCTAATTTGTGGAGTAAGGGCTATTATGGAGTGAGTTCAAGTGGAAGTCACTAGAACTGTCTCTACCTAGCAAAATAGTAAATCAAAAGCAATACCACTTTCCTGGAGGAATTGCAGAGATTACTGCCATCATCAAGGACTTGAAGGATGCAGGGGTTGTGATTCCCACCACATCCCCATTCAAACTCTTCTATTTGGTCTGTGCAGAAAACAAATGGATTTTGAAGATGACAGTGAATTACTGTAAACTTAACTAGGTGGTGATTCCAATTGTAGCTGCTGTTCCAGATGTGATATCATTGTTTGAGCAAATTAACACATCCCCTGGTACGCAATTATTGCAATTATTGATCTGGTAAATGCTTTTATCTTGATACCTGTTCATAAAGACCAGCAGAAACAGTTTGCTTTTAGCTGACAAGGCAAGCAATAAACCTATGTCATAATCTAGTCTGCAGAGATATTGATTGCCTTTCCCTTCCACAAGGTATCACACTGGTCCACTGTGTTGATGAAGTTATTAATAAGCAAGAAGTAGCAATTATGCTAGACTTATTGGTAAGGCATTTGTGTGTCAGAGGGTGGGAGATAAATCCAAAAAAACTTTCAGCAACCTTCCATCTCAGTGAAATTTCTAAGCATCCAGTGGTATGGACCATATAGAGAAATCCTTTCTAAGGTAAAGGAGGATAAACTGTTGTGTATGGCTCTCCTTACAACCAAAAAAGAAGCACTAAGTGTAGTTGGCCTCTTTGGACTTTGAAGGCAATATATTTTTCATTTGGGTGTGCTACTCTGGCCCATTGACTGAGTACTAAAAAAGCTGCTAGTTTTGAGTGGGGACTGGAACAAGAGGAGGTCCTGCAACAGGTCCAGGCTGCCGTGCAAGTTGCTCTGCCACTTGGGCCATAAGATCCAGCAGATCCAATGGTGCTAGAAGTTTCAGTGACAAATAGAGATGCTCTCTGGAGTCTTTGGAGGCCCCTATAGGAGAATCAGAGTGCAGACCCTTAGACTTTTGGAGCAAAGCCCTGCCTTCCTCTGCAGATAACTACACTCATTTTGAGAAACAGCTTTTGGCCTGCTAGTGGGCCTTAGTAGAGACTGAATGCTTAACTATGGGCCATCAAGTTACTTTGAGACCTGAGTCACCCATCATAAACTGGATGTTGACTGACCCAGAAGTTATAAAATTGGGAGTGCATTTATAGCTTCCATTATCAAATGGAAGCAGTATATACAAGATTGGGCTTGAGCAGTCCCTGATGGCACAAGTAAGTTACATGGTGAAGTGGCCCCAATGCCCATGGCCCCAACTCCTGCCACATTACCTTTTCTTTTCCAGCCCACAGCTGTGGCTTCTTGGGGCATTTCCTACAATCAGTTGGCTGAGGAAGAGAAAACTCAGGCTTGGTTTACAGATGTTTCTGCCCAAAGAGAGGTACCACATGAAAGTGGACAGCTGCAGCACTACATCCCCTTTCTGGGATATCCCTGAAGGACAATGTTGAATGGAAATCCTCCCAGTTCACAGGATTTCAAGTCATGCACCTGGTTGTTCATTTTGCTTGGAAGGAGAAATGGCTGGAGGTGTGTTTGTATACCAATTCTTGCGCTGTGGCCAATCGTTTGGCTGGATGATCAGGTACTTGGAAGGAACATAATTGGAAAATTGGTGACAGAGGTCTGCGGAGAAGTATGTGGGTAGACCTTTCTGTATGGGCAAGAAACATGAAGATATTTATGAACTATGTGAATGCTTACCAGTAGGAGGATTTTAATAATCACATGGATAACATGACCCATTTTGTGGATACAGGCCAGCCTGTTGCCCCATCCACTCCTGTCATTGTCCAACGGGCTCATGAACAAGGTGGTCATTGTGGTAGGGATGGGAGTTATGGCTCAGCAACATGGACTTCCACTCACCAAGGCTGACTTGGTTACAGCCACTGCTGAGTGCATAATCTGCCATCAGCAGAGATCAACACTCACTACCTAATATGGCACCATTCCTCCAGGTGACCAGCCAACCACCTGGTGACAGATTAATTGAACTGGACCACTTCCATTGGGGAAGGGGCAGCATTTTGTTCTAACTGGAATATTGGGTTTGCCTTCCCTGTATGCGATGCTTCTTTCAAAACTACCATCCATGGACTTACAGAATGCCTTACCTATCAGCCTGGTATCCTATAATGTATTGCCTCTGATCAAGGAAGCTATTTCACAGCAAATGAAGTGTGGGAATGGACCCATATTCATAGAATTCACTAGTCTTACCATGCTCCCTATCATCTTGAAGCAGCTGGATTGATAGAATGGTGGAATGGCCTTTTGAAAACTCAATTACGGTACCCACAAGGTGGCAACACCTTGGAGAGCTGGGGAATGTTTCTCAGGAGGCTGTGTATTTTCCAAATCAGTGTCCATGCTATGATGCTTTTTATTCCATAACCAGGACTCATGAGTCCAGGAATCAAGGGTGTGACATCATTTACTATTACCCATAGTGATCCACTTGTAAAATTTTTGCTTCCTGTCTTTGCTATCTTAAGCTTGGCTGGTCTATGGTCTTAGTTTTAAAAGGAAGAGTGCTTCCACCAGGAGACACAGCAATGATTCTATTGAACTAGAAGTTAAAACTGCCAACCAGCCACTTTGGGCTCCTGAATCAACAGGCAAAGAAGAGAATTACTGTACTGGCTGGGGTGATTGATCCTGATTATCAAGGGGAAATAGGATTGTTACTTCACAACGGAGGTAAAGAAGAGTATGCCTGAAATATAGGAGTCCCTTAGGGCTTCTCATAGTACTACTATGCCCTGTGATTAAAGTCAATGAAAAACTGCAACAACCCAATCCAGGTAGAACTAGTAATGGCCCAGGACCTTCAAGAATGAAGGTTTGGATCTCCCCATCAGGCAAAGAACCACAACCAACTGAGGCTATGAGGGTAAAGGGAATATGGAACAGATAGTGAAAGAAAGTAGTTATAAATATGAGCTATGTCCACATGTTCAGTTTCAGAAATGAGTACTATAATGCTTATGAGTATTTTTTCCTTATTTTGTTATGAATATGAATATTTTTGTTTTCTTCCCTATCATATTCCCTTATCATGTAACATAAGTTGTCTTAACTTTATGTCATAGTATTTAAGATACAGGATATCAAGTTCAAGAGTGAATATTAACTCAGGACTTACATCCTCTTCTGGGGAAAGATTGAGTGCATTTCTGGTTGCATGCAGGACAGTTGAATTATGTTAGGCAAAAGTATGAATGATACTGTTTTTTTTGTGTGTGTATGTATCAGTTTTTTTAATTGAGATTGTTCACATACCATACAATTATCCAAAGATCCAAAGTGTACAATTAATTGCCCATGGTACCATCATACAGTTGTGCATCCATCACAATTAATTTTTTCAATTTTTAGAACATTTTCATTACTCCAGAAAAGAAATAAAGACAAAAAATGAAACTCAAATCCCCTCATACCCCTAACCACCCCCCTCCATTATTGATTCCTAGTTTTGGTATAGTACATTTGTTACTGTTGATGAAAGAATGTTAAAATACTACTAACTATAGTATATAGTTTGCAATAGGTATATTTTTTCTCATATTCCCCTCTATTATTAACTTCTAGTTACAGTGTCATACATTTGTTCTAGTTCATGAGAGACATTTCTAATATTTGTACAGTTAATCATGGACATTGTCCACCACAAGATTCACTGTTTTATATGTTCCCATCTTTTAACCTCCAATGTTCCTCCTGGTGACATATGTGACTTTGAACTTACCCTTTCCACCATATTTACGCACCATTCAGCATTGTTAGTTATTCTCACAATAATGTGCTACCGTCACCTCTGTCCATTTCCAAACATTTAAGTTCACCCTAGTTGAACATTCTGCTCATAATAAGCAACCATTCCCCATTCTTTAGTCTTGTTTTATATCCTGTTAACTTATATTTCATGTCTATGTGTTTACATATTATAATTAGTTCATATCAGTGAGACCCTGCAAGGTTTGTCCTTATGTGTCTGTCTTATTTCACTCAATATAGTGCCCACAAGGTTTCTAAATCAACCCATTTTTTAAAGACGGTTTTGTTCACACACCATACATTCCATCTCTATCTGTTCTTTTGTGTGTAGGCTTTCAGGTATCTTGTTCTCCAGTTCCTGAGTGTTTTCTTCTGCCTCTTGAGATCTGCTGTTGTATGTCTCCATTGTGTCTTTCATCTTTTGTGTTGTACCTTTCATTTCCATAGATTCTGCCAGTTGTTTTTTTGAACTTTCAATTTCTACCTTATGTACACCCAGTGTTTTCATTATATGCTTCATCTCTTTTGTCATATCTTCCCTAAACCTTTTGAATTGATTTAGCATTAGTTGTTTCAACTCCTGTATCTTAGTTGAAGTGTAAGTTTGTTCCTTTGACTGGGCCATAACTTTGTTTTTCTTAGTGTAGGTTGTAGTTTTCTGTTGTCTCGGCATCTGGTTTCCTTGGTTACCCCAATCAGGTTTTCCCAGATCAGGATGGGCTCAGGTCTTGGAAGGAGGCAATAGTATCCGGTTTCCCTGAAGGTGTCTTAGATTGATACAACCTGTGAGGCCTCAAGTCACTGTGCTTTCCTGCCCAACAGGTGGTGCCTGTCAGCCTGTAATTCCAGACTGGTGTAAGGAGGTGTGGCCCGTGGCTGTTTTCCCCCAGGCTTTGTGGTCTGGTTCTGAATGGAAGGTGGGTAGTAGAGCTTGGCACCAATTCTTTCCTCTTAGGGAAGATACACTCCCTAGGGAGATGTCATTAGCATTTGTATAGTCTATCTGACTGTGCTATCTCCACCCTTGTCTGGGTCAGAGTGCTGGGAACTGAAAAATGGCCGAGGCTTTCTCCACTGAGCCAAAAAGGGACAGAAATCTGCCCTTCAGAGCCAGTTCACGGCCAGCCTCAGTTTCACCTGTCAACCAGAGACAGCACCCAGTCCTCTGGGCTGCCCCACCCTCCCAGAGAGGTCTTCTGGCTCTCCAAGGTCAGTCATTACTTTTGGTAATGTCTGCTTGTTGGGGATTCATAGCTTGTATTGAGCAGTCCATGCTTTTTAATTAAAACCCCAGTTGGAGTGCAGATGAACTATATTTGCTTGCTCAGAGAGTGCTGCTCTCTATCACCTCAAGGCTTTGCAATTCAGGCTGTGAGGGGAAGGAGCTCTTGGCTTGGGACTGCAGTTTTTACTTACAGATTTTATGCTGCGATCTCAGGCATTCCTCCCAATCCAGGTTGGTGTATGTTGAGTGGGCAGTCGCGTTTGTCCTCCCGCAATTATTCCAGATTATTTGCTAGTTGTTCCTGGTTGTTTATTAGTTGTTCCAGGGGGATTAACTAGCTCCCACTCCTCTCTATGCTGCCATCTTCCAGAACTCATTGGTACTGTTTTTATTCAGAGATTAGGTATGGTTTAAGGAGATGTGTTTGGGTACCAAAATGACAAGGGATGGTTTGTGATGTTTAAATTCCTCTGTCAGCTTGGCTATGTGATGGTATCCAAGCAAGCTCTGGCCTGATTATTACTGTGAAGGTATTTTGTAGTTTTCAATCATTAGTCAGTTGATTGCATCTATGGTTGATTATATCTACAATCAACTAAGGAGATTGCCTTCAACAATGAGAGAAGTCTCATCTAATCAGCTGAAGACCTTCAAGGGAGAACTGATGATTTGAGCAGTCAGAAAGAAAAATTTCTATCTCTACTTTAACCAGTCAGTTTCTCCTAGGGAATTCATCAAAACCTTCAATGGAGTTCCCAACTTGTGGCTTGCCCTGCAGCATTCAGACTTGTCAATCCCCATGATTGTGTGAGCCAATTCTTCTAATATATGCAAGTTACATATATGTAAGTTATATTTCTCTGGAGAACCCTGACTAATATAGGTATACTAAACCATTACAAGGTTATGCTCCAAGAGAACATAGATAGCTTAGTTGGCAAGTGTGGGGGTTCCACTGATAACCAGGAGTTCTCTGAGTTAACTTCGATGTAGAATACAAAATTTATTAAAGGATAAGTAATAAAAATGTGCCCATTTGAATCTTACATATGTATTATTAAACAATAACCACAGCACTTGTTAGAACCTAGACCAACAAAAGGTTTTTATTGAGGTGGGAGTGGGGGTGGAAGTTGAGGAATAGCAGATTGATTTTTAGTTGTTTTATTGTTTTGATATTTCCTGCATCCACTGCCCTGCTTTTTAGCCCACTACTTTTCCTTCACATCTGATGCTGAGTCATGTTGCTCTTCTCTCTCAAATCTGCCGTCTCCTCTCTAGCCCCATCTGCCACTGCTTGAGATGGGCCCTTACTGTCACCCGCTCTGATGCTGTACCTCCCCTCTGGCCTCCTCCTCCAGTCTCACAGTCTCAGAGGCTTTACTTTGTCTTCCATGCTGCTGACAGAGAAATCTGTTCTTTGATGGGGTAGTTTAGTAGTTATGAAAATATCAAAATGCCTTTGAACTAGTTGGCAAATGGCTGTTCCCCTGAACTTCCCTGATGACCCTCCAGTACCCTTCTCTGACTCCCCATATGGAAACCCCCAACCTTACCTGATCCAGAAACTAAAGGGTTAACAGCTGGCACAGCCCCCAGGACCTTTCTCCAGACTCCTGGCCCTTTCTGTTCTGACTGGTTGGTTCCAGTACCTTAATTTGTTTTAACAATTAAAATATCATTTTTTGGGTCCATGTAAAGCACAAATTCTGATTACATTTGCTCCTGTTTAAAACCTTTTAGTCACTCCCCACTGTTCACAGGGTAAAATCTAAACAAGGCCCTTTCTCTTCTGTCATTCCTGTTTCATATTTCAGCTTAATTTTTCTCCCTTCATTCAGCAAAATATATTGAGCACCCACTGGGTTTCTAGCACTGTTCTAGGTACTGGTGATACAATGATGACTAAAACAAATTTCCTGCTCTCATGGTGCTTACATTACAGTGAATGAGACACACTTAACAAATAAATTAAGAGCTAATATGTTAGGTAGTTAAAAGAGCTATGAAGAAAAATAAAGCAGGAGAAAAGGGAAGAAGTGGATGGTCAGCAGGAGGGGGTTCTATTATATACAGGTGGGCAGGGAAGGCCTCTCTTATAAATGATATTTAAGTGGGGACGGAAGGAGGCAAGGGAACAAGCCTGCCAATATCTGGAGGAAGAGCTCTCAACGGGAGGAACAGCAAGTGCAATGGCCACCAGTGGCAGGCTTGGTGTGAGTGACAGACAATGAGGAGGCCAGATTGGTTGGAGCAAAAAGATGGGGAGAGATATATAACACGAAGTGAGAAATAGCAGAGGTCCAGATCACACAGGATCTTGCAGACTGTGGAAAGAACATAGGATTTTACACTAAGAGGGAAACTATTGTAGAGTTTTGAGCAGAGGAGTGATGTGAACTTTCATTTTAGGAGGCTTATCTTGGCTGTTGTGTGGAAAACAGACTATCGAGGGCAACTAGGATCACAGGGACACTAGGTAGGAAGCTACTGTGATAGTTCAGGTGACAGAGGATGGCGGCTTGGGCCGGGTGGTAGTGGTAGAGGTGGAAAAGGAGGTGGAATTCTGCATATATTGTGAAGACAAGGCTAGCAGGATTTGCTGATGGATTTGATATGTTGTGTGCATAAGAAAGAGTTGAAGATGACTCCAGGTTTTTCGGTCTGAGCAACTGGATGGTAGTGATATTTCCTGGGGGTAGGGAAGCCTGCAGGAAGAAGTTTGGGGAAAGGGAAATTATGTGTTCAGCTTTGGACCCTGTGCAATTCAGATATTGGAAACTTGTACACACTGCTTCCTCTGCCCCTGACTCCTTTCTTTCTCAGACTTACTCCACTGACCAGCTCAGTGACTAAGCTGGGTGCCCTTCCTTTATGCTTCTGTAGCACCTTAGTCAAAATCTGCCTTAGCACTGATCACTCTGTTTCACAATGTTGGATTTTCCAGTCTATCACATAACAGGCTGTGAGCAACCTGAAGACAAGAACTACATCTTTCATTTCTAATCCCTAACATTTTGTATAGTGCCTGATGTGAAGGAGGTACTCAAAAGTGTTTGAGGAAGAAAGCAAGACAGGAAGGATGTCTTGTGACAGTGATATTTGTCAAATACTTGAATGAGTAATGAAAAGAGGTATCTTAAATTAGGTGTGATTTTCATCTTTAGGGGATGATAAACATGATGGCATCCTAAGGCCTGTTTCCAGCCTGCATTGGGAACCTGAGGGCAGCATACTGATTGCAGGCACTGGCAAGGCCTGGATGAGGGCTCTCAGAGTATTCACAACAGCTGTTTGCTTCTTGTTGGGGAGCAGAGGGTGCTTCTCTTCTTGGAGCCCCAGAGACTCCCATTTAGTTAGGGTATCTGACAATATCTTTGCTCCTCCTGGGAAAGTGAGAGCAACTGTGGCATTGGGAAGAGTTCCTTGTAGGAATGGGGAATTGAGAGTCGGTGGGGGGGGGGGTGTCCTCTACTCTGAACCAGAAGCTCCGAATCCCAGCCGCAGGTAACTAGTTAGACTTCTGCTTTTAACACTCCTCAAACTACTTAAATCTAGTCCTGTAAGTCGTGGCAGCCATTCCCATCGCCTTCCAGAAAATAGGTGGGATACGTCATAATCAGGCAGCTCAAGCATAAAGCCCATCGATGTCAGAGTCAGGAAAAAGGCAAGTTTCTTAACAAAAGGTTTAGTCTCAAATCCATGTTAAAACAACAGTTGTGTAATTTACTCCTGAAAGATCCAATCTGGTTTTATTGTACTCTAAATATAGTGTTGCTGATATCTCACCCCCATTGATATATCAAATCAGTTTTGACAACTTTAATTGTATTGGACCATATTAGTTCTTTTGGGTCTCTGTGCACTGCACTCCTGTCCCCACATGAATGTGTACTGTGAGCACACACTCTCAGGTCTTGTTTCTCCCCACAGGATCGAAAGCTCTGGGAGGGCAGGGAAAATTTTGTCTTCATCCTCAGTGAACTATCACGACACAGAGCAAAGCCCTTCACGGAATGGGAGCTCTACAGACATCAGTGGATGGGCCAATAGTTATCATTTTGAAATATGAAATTCTCAGTGCCTGAGTGCATGTAATACCAGTTCTATTTAGAGTCCGCTTTGCGGCAGCTTGCAGCAGGGAGGTTGAGAACTTCCAAAGAAATGGAAAATACCTAAACCAGCTGATTTTGCTTAAGATAAAACATATAAACTGGAAGGCCAATGAGTCTTGACACATGAGTACAAGTCTTAGGAAGACTCTCCTGATCACCCATTAGTAATCCCAAACTAAAACCAAACAGGGCTGTGTCCTTCCATACCTGCCCTGCAATGCTAGGCTTATTTGAGTGTTTTATTTTATGCCATTTAATAATGGAAGGAGAAAACCTGTAACTTGGGACAAAATTTTTCCAATTCCATGCTATTGAAACAGGCCAACTATGCTATAAAAGGAGACGCTTTAGAGTGCTGAGGGAATGTGCTTTTGGTTTTCTTGGCATGTAACAATGAAAATTATATTTCAAGAAAGTCAGATCAGAGTATATTCAACCAAAGTGTTTTATTGGTGCAGGGAGAAATCTAAACCAAAGGAAAAATTGTTCTTTTCTCTTCTTCAAAGAGGCAGTTCTCTTTTATTTTGCTAGTGAAAATTTAGTGAATAGATCTATTACAGATGGGAAATAAACTGATGAAGTTCAAGCCTCCATCCCGAAGGCATCTGTGTACTCCTAGAATCATCCCTCTAGAGGTCTGATGGTTAGGTACTAATTAAAATAATATCTTAATATTTGAATATCCTTTATCTATTTATAAATGATACACATATCTTATTTCAGCCCTCGTAACAACCTGTGAACTAAGTCAGTGGTTCTCAGACTTGCATTTCACCCACGAGTACAACCACCACCACAAAACAAAGTGATCAACATAGGGTTGCGACATAGGTTGCCAACTTCTTATTTTGCCAAGCAAGGACATAAAAAAAAAGTATTAAATCACCAACCATGACTACAGTCTGTTTTCACCATTTCATAAAAGAAGAATTTTAATACCACCAAACTAGAATGGACATAAATTGAGAATAAAATTGAACACATTTAACTTGGTGAACACTTTACTACATTGTTCACTATATCATTTCCACATTTTTGCTACAGGCTGTAGAGAACTTTGTTTGAACTAGAACTGACTTGTCCACATGCTGAACCACTGAACTAGGTATTCACTATCCTCATTAACAGATAGGGGAAGAGGCTGGGAGGTTAAATGAGTCTCCCATGGTCTCCCAGCTAGTGAGGGCAGAGCCAGGATGTGAGCCTTCGTCTTCCAGCTTTAAACTCAGGGAGATTTCCAGTATACTGCGGCCTTCTCCTGGCTTTGAAGAGGCAAGACAACACATATAGAACCATGTTTACAAGTTCCCCAAAGGATGAGATGGCCACTTTCCACTCCAGTTGGTGATGGAGTGTAAATGTGCCTCCACTCATGTTTCTAGAGCAGCCACATTAATCAACAGCTTTTGTAGATAAATAACAGGCAGGGTTTTATGGTCATTAGCCAAACACATTCCTGTGCTCCATTAAATGCTCCAACATCAAAAATGCTTAGCATGAAGCCTCTTCTATACCCACAGTACCCAATAGTTATTAGTATCACTCCTATTGCAGAGTTTGAGCGAAAAAGGTGTGGAAAACTTTCATAAATATTGACTATTCGGTTTAGGTTCATTCCAGATTTCTGGGAGTGTGTTAACTCATTCTGAGAAGTGAAGAGACTTTAAGAAGTCAAGTTATAGTTAGAATTTAGACATCTCTGCATGTTCCCCCATCCCCTTTCCTTTCCAAACCTCTGCTAACACTTAAGTAAATTCCAAGAGGTTTTTCAGAGCTGGACTGAAAGTCCAGCTGTCCCAACCAAACACTCAACCTTAGTGGCAACCTTTTTCCTTTTGGAAAAAACCATACATGGCCCTTAGACTAGGAAAGCAGAGAGGGGAAGGCTATAAACTATTACCACCCAAGGAAAACTTACCAATATGAGTTGGTCCCTTGGAGAAATATGTGCTCTCTAGGTGCTCAGCAACAAAATGGCAACTTTGGTGTCTTTGCTTTGCCACCTAAAAGCCCACCACCCACCTCTCTACCCCACCCCTGCTGTGCTGCACGACTAAGCAGATATGACTGGATTGGCCCTGATGGGTAGGTTTAACTGTCCAGCAATATTTTAAGCTCCCAGCCAGACAGCTTTTATGAAGGGAGGGATGTTTGGAAAACAATAGGAGAGAGAGAATGGGAGAGCTGTGCTGGGCACTGAGGGTAGGAGGGCAGTGAATAGCTGATTTGTGAAAGCTTAAATAGGGCTTCTGTAGCCTCCAAAAGTTTCTTTTAGCAGACCAGCCTTCCACAACAGGAAAATTTTTGGCTTCTCTCCAGAGAGCATGAGCCCAGGAGTATTTTCCAAAGGTTTTGTTGCCAGCAAGGGAATCTTAGGGATGTAGGGATGGTTATAGGTCAACTTTGTGCATCCCTCTGCCCCTGTCAGATTGTGCCAAAGCCACCACAGAAAGAGAAGTTGGTCCTTTTCTCAAAGAGGATATTTCAACCTGCATTGGTGATTTGTTCTTGTCTCGTAATCCTCAGCAGGGCAGTCTGCCTCTCTGAAAATCAGTCTTAATATCCCAAAGAATTCTGATGTCATTTGTCAAAGTAATAGCATTTTTCCACTATGTTTCATGAATAATCACAAATACTTTTGATAAGCTGCAGTCAAATCAAGGGTGATGTCAGCTAACATTTTTCGACTCTATTACCTCCTTCTGTGAAATGGGAGTATGATATTTTTGCTCACCAAGAGACTCTGGTGAAACACCAGTGTGGCTTAATGAGGAATGATGCTTGGGAAGCCAGCATGTATGGTATGAACACGTCTCTGTGCCTCTCTGAGGTCCAGTCCATTCCAACTGACTGGGACTGACCATTGCATTGGTATAAAAAACGGTTGTTTTGATCACATTTTTCAAACTGGAAATTTGGACATTTTGTACTACAATGAATCCAGTATAGTTGAAACCGAGATTATTTTAGGAAATCTGCAATGTATGACTTCTAAATTGAAGGAAACTTTGAGAGGTTTAACCAAAAAAAAAAAAAAAAAAAAAAAAAAAGCACATGCCCGACTCCCCACCTATTTCCCATCCTTTCTGATGTGGGTTTATTGTATTTTGATGGCAGCAGTTCAAAGGAGAATGATACCAATGTTGAGTGAGTCTCAAATTTCATTTTTATTAAAATATTCACTAGCCCACAGCTTTATTTATTTTTAGACTTCTGATTTCTTTGGGAGTCTAAAGATTTGAAAGTCCACAGTGACTGGGACTGTGCCCCGCAGGGAGCCCCTGTCAAGGCTGTTCTTCCAATATCAGGGAGGGAAGAAACCAGAGAAGAGAGAGGAAGAAACCCACCATTCTTTCTTCTGAGAACATCCGGTAATTGTTGATTCCTGAAGCTTGTACTTTCCCTCGAATATTCCAGAAGCTGCACATCTTCTCTTTAAAATGAACTTATCCTCAGTCAGGTCCTCCCTGTCCACTTGGCTAGCATAGTGGGGTGGCTTATCTCATCATCATTTTGTGGGAGATGGTAATAAAGGACATGTTTGAGCCTGGAAAACAGGGAATATCAACATGGCTCTGAACCTGTTATAGTCTTTCAGGTTTGGGCAAATCTAGCTTTCTAATTTAGCACTTTCTTTGCTTACTTACTCTGTTGACATTGAGGACACTCTATTAAGAGTGCCCAATTGATTAGATTATTTGTTTTGTTGTCAGTTCTCTGTTGGCAGTTGGAAAATCCTCGAAAATATCGGCAGTCAATTGCATACCTTTTGGGGGAAGTTTTGAAAGAGATGGGGGAGAAAGAGGCTCATTTTGACTGTTGCTGAAATATGAGTTGTCTATTGCTACCAGGAGCCAGCCACAGCATCAGTTTCTCAGATCTTTTAGAGGGATGTCTTCTCACCATGGCTGCATTGTTTTATTTGATACTGATAAATCTCTAGAACTTGAGATATGCACCTGTTCAAATGAAAATTCCAATTTTATAATCTGTAATAAAATAAAATAGATTATTAGATTATTGGCATTTTGCATAATCTAATGGTGTCATTCTACCAGGGTGCCTTTTGTCTGTGAAAAGACCATGGAATTTTCAGTTGGAAGACCTGGCTTTGGGTGTTGCTCTTCTGCTACCTCTGCTTACTTCCTCTAAACTTACTTAGCCTTTCTGAGGCTCAGTTTTTTTCATCTGTGAAATAGAGATATTAATAACTGCCTTTCCTATTTTGTGAAAAGGATTTTTTATACTGCTGGTGGCTACTGATCTAACCTATGCTGAGAATCCTTGCTCATTTGTTGGTTATATTTATCATCTCCTTTTCTCTGAATATGACTGTGTCCTAGGCCTCAGGGTCACAGGGTAGTTTGTTTCTACCTGTGCCTTGACAGAGGTCACACACTGCCCCTTTCCCATAGAGGAAATCTCGGAACTGGAAAAAAGCAGAGGGAATCATTGGCCTCAATTCCCTCATTTTATAGATGAGGAAACCAATGCGCAGAGAGATGAAATGATCATACCCTGAGGTGTTGGCACAGCTCTGAAGCTTGTGTGCTCTGGTGCCTCTATTTATGGGGCATGGACTTTTTTAAAGAGCAATGGTCTTAGGGAGAATCAGGTGAGACCTAGCATGAGAAGAGAGACAGACAGAGTTACAGGGCCTGAGGGCACCATTCTCAGGCAGTCCCTAAAGTGACTGAGATTGGGAGGTTTATAATCTCTTCCAGCTGCTGGATTGTGTGAGGGCAGAGGGTCTTTGAGAAACACAGGACCGGGGGCTGTTGATGAGTCAGCTCACTTCCCCAAGCATCTCAGGCCTGACACTGACTTAGACGGCAGAGTTCGGCGATTCACTCAACAAATAGCTGTTGAGCCTCCATGCTTTGAGATGTTTGGGACACATCAGTGAATGAAACAAAGATCCCTACCCTAGCAGAGCTTGCATTCTAGTGGGGGATGCAGATTGTAAGCATTAAACACAATAAATCAGTGAATAATATAGTATTTTGGAAGGTGATAAATGCTACTGAAAATGAATAACTATGGCAGGGTAAGGGGGATCAGGAGAGCTGGTAGAGGGGAGGTGATGCTCAAGTGAGATCACTGAGAGGTGAGATTTGATTAAGTGTTAAAGAAGATGAGGGAGAGAGCATGAGGACATGGGGGGAAGAGAAACTCAGGGAGGCAGTAGTTGAGGTGAAGACTCTAGGCAGCAAGGAGACCAGAGGGGCTGAAGCAGAGTAGACAAGGATGAGAAATGTTGGAAAATGTAAATGTTGTCTCTTGACTGTTTATTCATGTGTGATTTATTCACCCGCATGTCTGTGAAACTCTACAACACCAAGAAAACAGGTGCTACCTGGCATCCAACCTGCAATGTTGCCCTTCCTTTCCACCACAGACTTGCTAAGTGGCCACTGTGTGTCTGGCACTGTCCTGGGAACACAGAGATGAATAAGGCACAGAATCCACCCTTGATGTGGGGCGTGCAAAGAAGCCTCATGTCTAGCTGCTCAAAGAGAGGGGCCACTGTGGGAAATCTAGTTCACTCCATTGCACTGAATCCTGGACCTGGCCTGAGTGCTGGGAGCCTCCCTCATGTAAGAAACTGTAGCAGAGTAGTTAATGTCAGGCTTTGGAGTTAGATCATCTCAGTTTCACCATACGCCAGCTGCCTGGCTTTACACAAGTGACTTTCCTCATCTCAGCCTCAGGTTTCTCTCTCTCTCTCTTTTTTTAAAAATTAAATTCAGTTTTATTGAAATATATTCGCATACCATACAATCATCCATGGTGTACAATCTCAGGTTTCTCTTTAGGGTGGGAAAAGAGTTGAAGCAATTAAACAAAATCACATGAGTAAAACTGAGCTTAGTACTTGGTACATAGTAAGTGCTTGATAAATATTTGTTGCTATTGCCATTATTAGGAAGAAGGTTTGGATACTGTTGGAGAGGGAGAAAGTGTTCTTTGGTTTACCAGCATAGAGATCCACACTTGCTTTTTCTTGTTTGCATCACAGGGAGGGGACCAGAGGGGAGCCATTGCCCTCCCTGCCTTTCCTCACTGGCCAACTTGGTTGTGAGCCAGAGATTCTTCTTCATCACAGCCATTTGGCTGAGGTTCAAGGGTTCCCGTGCCCTGAGGGACAAGGGATGGGCTGGAGGGGGGATGCGGGACACTTTCACTTGAGAGAGGATTTCCAGCACAGACGAGTTGTCAGGCAAGGCAGGGCTTTCTATTGAACGGAGCAGTTCATGCATAAGAACAGATTGTGCCAATTCTAAGGGCACGGCCCCTCAGCCTGGGCTTCTCCTGCTAACAAAGTTATCTTTCCCAATCTGCTTAGGCAGAAGGGGGCTACATTTCCTGTCCTTGTGCTGAGCACACAGAGCAGGCAGGACCCAGGTGGGGGACTGGGCCTGGCTTTCAATACTCACCCCAACAATCCCACCCCAACCCACCCTCCCAGCCCCCAACTACAAGCCTTGGCTTCTCCTCAACTGCCCATCATCTTGCAGAGAGAAGTACGGGCTGCAGAAACTGGCCACTGACCAGGGGTGAAACTAGGGAGACTCCTAGCAGCCTAGGTGCCTGGGGAGGTGCAGACAGAGCAGCAGAGGGAGTATCCCGGATGAAGGGTAGGTAGAGAAAGGTGCTGCTGCAGACTAATTCACTGCGGGGGCGGGAGGGGGCGGGTGTGGGGTGAGGGGGAGCAGTTATTGTTGCTCTTGGTCAGTGGGTCTCAAAATTTGGTCCTCAAGGCCAGCAGCATCAGCATCACCTGGAAATTTCTTTTTTTTTCTTTCATTTTTTTATTGTGGAATATGACACATATATACATAAAAGTGGTAACTATCAAAGTGCGATTTAACAAGTAGTTAGAAAGCAAATTTCAAACAATGTTATGGGTTACAGCTCCACAGGTTCAGTTATTTCCTTGTTGTGAAACATAACATATATACAGAAAGGTGATAACTTTCAACATACAATTTAACGAGTAGCCTTAGAGCCAATTTCAAAGAATGTTATGGGTTACAGTTCCACCATTTCAGTATTTTCCCTTCTAGCTATTCTAATACCCTAGCAACTAAGAAAAAAATTATATAAAGATTCAATATTTATAATACTTTGTTAAATTCCATCTTGTCTGTTCCTACCCCTTCCTCTAGTTTAATCATTTTCCCAATCTTCAGGGATGTCTAGGTAGTGACCACCCTAACCTGTTCATGTTGAAAAGGGGTGTTGACATTAGGGGGAAGGGGACTGCATCTGGTTGATGTTCTGGAAGAGGCTGTTGCCTCTGGATTTTAGGACTTGTCTGGCATAGGAGCACTCTGGTGGATTTAAGTTTCTGAAAAGTAAACTTAGTGAGTGAAACTTTTATGAATTTCAGACAGAGACCTAGGTATTTCAAGACTACTGTTGTTTAGGGCTTGTCATACTGTGGCCATTTGGCATATCTAGCTGAAGCTTGCATAGAAGTAACCTCTGGGACAGCCTCTCAACTCTGAAATCTCTTAGCCACTAAAACCTTATTTTGTTACCTTTCTTTTCCCCTTTTTAGTCAAAAAGGCATTCTCAATCCCTCAATGCCAGGGCCAGGCTCATTCCTGGGATCCATGTCCCATGTCACCAGGGAGACTCACCTGGGATCCATTTATTTGCAGAGTTGGGCTTAGAGAGAGAAAGACCACATCTGAGCAACAGAAGAGGTTTTCTGGAGGTGACTCCTAGGCATAATTATTGGTGGGCTTGGCCTCCCTTTTACAGCCATAAGTTTAATGAGAGCAAGTCTCTAGATCAGGGACTTGACTTATTAAGTAGGGGGTTCCTAATTTAACATAGCATATGTTCTGTCCAAGACAAATAGTTTTTCACATTATCTTTACCTAGTTGTACAATCATCATCACTCTCCATTTTAAACAATTCTCATGACCCAAAGCACTCCAAAGTTCTTATCAGCCTTTAATTATTTGTCCCTAGCATTTGTGTGGTTCTAGTAAGGTATTTTTATTAATTATAGTCCCTAGTATGCAGTAGGTAGTTTTTCCCATATACCACTCTGTTGTTAACTCTTTGTACCAGTGTCATATTGTAGAAGTATATCATGCAAACATTTATATTTGCAATACTAAAACATGCCTTTAAACAACCACTTTCAATAATGTTTGCCTTCAATGCAGCCCTAGTTCTTATAGTCCCATTAATGAACTGTCATCACTCTTATCCATTTCCATAACTTTAAATTCACCCTTATTAACATATCTGAACATATTAAGTTATCATTCTCCCTTCACTAGCTTCTGTCTATCTCTAGGTCCCCTATATTTACATTATTAGACACTGATTTTATACTGTTAAGGGAGTTCATAGTAGTGGTAATGCACAATCTCTCTCCTTTTGTGTCTGACTTATTTCACTCAGCATTATATCTTCAAGGTTCATCCATGTTGCTCTATGTTTCAGGACCTCATTCCTTCTTCATAGTATTCCGTCTTATGTATATACCACATTTTGTTTACCCACTTGTCTGTTGAAGGACACTTGGATTGTTTCTATCTCTTGGCATTTGTGAACAATGCCATTATGAACATTGGTGTACAAATGTTTGTTTGTGTTACTGTTTTCAGATCTTCTGGGTATATACTGAGAAGTGGAATTGCCAGATTGTAGGGTAACTCAAAATCTAGTTTTCTGAGAGACTGCCAAACTGTCTTCCACAGTGACTGTACCATCATACACACCTGGGAATTTCTTAGAAATACAAATTCTCAAGCTCTACCACAAACCTACTGAGTCAGAAGTTCAGGGGATGGCGCCCAACAATCTGTTTTAAGAAGCCCTCCAGTGATTCTGATGCATGCTAAAATTTTAGATCTGCTGCTCTGGGTGGCCCTAACCACTAGAAGTGTCCATCCTGGTCCTGGTTCCCAGAACGCTTGTGTTACAGTCCTCCCCCCACCCCACACACATCACACTGCAATTCCTGATACTCTGTTACTAAGATAGAGTCCTAGAAATAATTTTTCAGGTCCACCCAGAAAAAAAGACAACCAAAACCTAAACTCTTGTGAAGAGTTTCCAGCAGTCTCCAAGCCACCATATTATTTGTGCCACATATATATCATCATAAACCAGAAGGGGAGAGAAAATTTTGTTACACACATGGTGTGTGCATCAAGCCTGAGGGGGTAGGCATTTTTATCTCCATTTTATCAAGACTCAGAGAGGTTAAGTAATTTGCTCATGAATGTGAAAAGATGCAGGGACAGGACTGGAATTAGATCTGCTTGACTCCAAAGCTCATGTTTGCTCTGGGTTGCCCCATGCTGTCTCTTTTAATCATGAGCTTCAGTTTTACAGTGACCCTTCAGAGCATATGAGACCTCCATTTTTTATGCTAATCAGTCAGTTAACATTTGGGGTGGTTTAAAAATTTTGTTATTTTTGTTCCAAAGAACAAACATGGGGACAAATATTTTCTAAATAGACCAATTCACTAGCCAAACATCCATGCATAGATATATATATATATATGTATATATATATATTTAATGTAATTTTATTGATATATTCACATATCATACAATCATCCAAAGTATACAATCAGTTCACAATGTCATCATTATAGTTGTGCATTTATTACTACAATCAATTTTTTGATCATTTTCATTACTTCAAGGAATAAAAATGAAAATAAAAATAAAAATTTAAAAAAGTATGAAAGATCACCCAAAACATCCCATACTACTTTTCCCCTCTATTATTCAATTATTTTTTGTCCCCCTTTTTTCTACTGTCCATGCACTGTCCATGCACTGGATAAAGGGTGTGTGAGCCGCAATGTTTTCACAATCACGCAGTCACACTGTATAAGCTATATAGTTATGCAGTCATCTTCAAGAGTCAAGGATATTGGATTGCAGTTCAACAGTTTCAGGTATTTCCTTCTAGCTATTCTAATACTCCAATAACTAAAAAGAGATATCTATAAAATGCATAAGAATAACCTCCAGAGTGATCTCTTAACTCCATTTGAAATCTCTCAGCCATTGAAAGTTTAGTTTGTTTCATTTATCTTCTCCCTTTTGGTCAAGAAGGCTTTCTTAATCCCATGGTGCCAGGTCCAGGCTCATCCCCAGGAGTCCTGTCCCATGTTGACAGAGAGATTTACACCCCTGGGAGTCATGCCCTATGTAGGGGGGAGGGCAGTGAGTTTACCTGCTGAGTTGGCTTAGAGAGAGAGGCCACATCTGAGCAATCAAAGAGGTTCTCAGGGATGATTCTTAGACACAATTATAAGCAGGCTTAGCCTTTCCTTTGCAGTAACAAGCTTCATAACAGCAAGCCCAAGGTCGAGGGCTTGGCCTACTACAATGGTAGTCCCCACTGCTTGCGAGAATATCAGAAATTCCCAGAAGGGGAAGTTTAATGTTTCCAATTTTCCCCCAGTCCCTCAAGGGGGCCCTGCAAATACATTTTTATTCTCTGTCCAAATTACTCTGGGATGTATCAGGGCTTCATGCTAACCTGTACAAATCAACCAGATTCCATGTATATTTTTAAATTGCAAATGTATGTCATGAATATTTGCACATTGAAAAAAATTCAAACAATACAGGACTAGTAAAAAGTTGAAGTGTCTCCTTTCCATCTTTCTTCCCATCCCATACCGAACTGTAACAACACTTAACATTTGACATGTGCATATCTTATGAGATATAAACGTACAAGTATGTGCATATACTGTTTCTATGCATATGACTATATATAAACATAGAAGAGATTAATGCATTGCATTTTATCGTGTGACATGCTTTTTTCACTTAATGTATTTGGTGATCTCTGCTGTACATATATCAACCTCATCCTTTAAATTACTGTACAGTGAGGACATCCTGTAATTTGTTCAGTGGGTTCTCTATTGAAGGGCACTTAGGTTGCTTCTGTTTTTTTTTTTTCCTGTTACAAATTTTTTTTACAAGAAACCTCTTCATGTATGAATTTGTGAGCACATGTAGGAATATTTCTGGAGGATATATTCTTAGATGTAAAATTGATCAAAAGATAGGTAAAATTTAAAAGCTGGTAGATACTGTCAATTTCTCTCCAAACAGACTGTGCCAGTCTATATTCTCAACATATCTTGTGAGGCGGCACTTCACAGTTCTTGCCATAACTGACTTTTGCTCATCTTTACATTTTTTTGACAGTGGGATGGGAAGAAAATATCTTATTTAATTTGCACTTTTCTCATTACTAGAGAGGCAGATGACTTATCATGTGTTTATTATCCATTTGCATTTCTTTTTCTCTGAATTGCCTATTCATAACCTTTGTCTATTTTGGGGACGTTATTTACCATTTCCTTGTTGATTTATAAACTTTTTATAGACTATGGCTATTATTCTTCTGTTATATACATTGGAATTTTTTTTTAAAATATCACTTGTCTTGTAACTTTGCTTTTAGTGTATTTTGCTGTAGAGAGGATTTATGTTTTTATGTAATCAAATCAGTCATTTTAAAAATTTATGATTTCTTGACTTTGTACTTTGCTTAGGAACTCCTCTACCTTAAGATTTTAAGAAATCTTAAAATTTCTTTAAGATTCAGGAAATGAGTTAGAAAACTATTTGCCAGAGTAGATTGTTTTGGTTCAGCATTTAAGCCTGGAGCCTTAAAAACTATAAATTGTCACAGGAATATGAGTACTGCCTATTTTCCTCCTAGTTTTTAGTTATTTTTCCTACTGGACTTTTAAAAAATAAAAGATATATCCATCATCTTGATATATTTGGCAGTTGATCTCATCAGCCCTATTTGCAAGGGCCTTTTCTCATTTGTAAATCAGAAAACCAAACCTGGGGATCCTGTGTCCTTTTGCCTCCTGCAGGTATTTTTGTTGTTTTTTTTAAACTTTGAATTTTGAAATAATTTCAAACATACAGGAGAGTTGCAAAAATAACACAAACCCATACAGAAAACTGCAACATACCCCCAAATCCCCAGATACCCAGATCCACCAATTTTAACATTTTTTCACTTTTGCTGTATCATTCTTTATCTGTATCTATTTTCTATCTATCTGTCTATCCATCTATCTTCTGGACATTTGAAAGCAGGTTGCACACATCGTATTCCTTGAACACATAATACTTCCAGTTGCATTTCCTATGAACAAGGATATTAATTATGTAATCACTGTAAGTGCAGTTATCAAGTTCAAGAAATTTAACATCAATTTAAAGCTTACATTCTATATTCCAATTTTTTACTATATTCCAATAATGTCCTTTTGAACCTTTTTCCCTCCATTCTTAGATCTTGTCTAGTATAACGTATTCCATTTAATTGCCATTATTTCTTTAGTTTCTTTTTCCTTGTTTTTTTGTAATCGAAGAAACAAATATAACACACAAATCTTCCCATTCCAACCCTTCCCAAGCATACCATTCAGTGGGATTAATCACATTGACAATGTTGCAGTATCCTCACCACCTTCCATTATTAAAATGTTCCTATCTCCTCAAACAGAAACCCTATGCCCACTATGCATTAACTCCCCATTCTTCCTGCTCCTCACCTCTGGAAACCTGTACTTTAGTTTCTGTCTCTGTGAGCTTGCGTATTCTCCAATATTTTCTTTGTGTTTACCATGGTGCTTAAATATAACATCCTAAATCTATAACGATCTTGTTTGTTTTGGTATCAACTTAACTTCAATGGTAAACACAAACTATGTTCCTTTACCACTCCAGACCCCACCTTTATGTAGTTCTTGTCACAAATTACATGTTTATACAAAATGAGTCTAAAACCACTGATTTATCTTTATATTTAATACATTCACATTTTAGATACAATAGGAAGTAAAAGTGGAGTTATAAACCAAAAATGCAATAGTCTTTTTATTTATGTTTTCCCATGTCATTATCTTTACCAGAGATCTTTATTTCTTCATGTGGCTTCAGTCAATTATCTATTGTCCTTTCCTTTTTTTTAAAAGTCAATTTTATTGAGATATATTCCACATACCATCCAATCATCCAAAGGGTGCAATCAATTGTTCATAGTACCATTATATTGTTGTGGATTCATCACCACCAATTAATTTTTGGACATCTTCATTACCATGAAAGAAAAGAATAAGAATAAAAATTGAAGTAAAAAAGAACACCCCCAAAATCTCATATCCCTCCCCACCCAATTATTCACTTACTTTTGGTACCCATTTTTCTACTCATTGGTCCAAATACTGGATAAAGAGAGTGTGAGCCACAAGATTTTCACAATCACACAGTCACACAGTGTAAACTATATAGTCATACAATCTTCTTCAGGCATCAAGGATAATGGGTTGCAGTTCAACATTTCAGGTATTTCCTTCTAGCTATTCCAATACACTAAAAACTAAAAAGGGATATCTATATGATGCATAAGAATAAACTCCAGAATGATTTCTCAACTCCATTTGAAATCTCTCAGCCACCGAAACTTTATTTTATTTCATTCTCTTCCCCCTTTTGGTCAAGAAGGCTTTCTCCATCCTATGATGCTGGGTCCAGGCTCATCCCAGGGAGTCATGTTGCATGTTGCCAGGGAGATTTACACCCCTGGGGGTCACATTCCATGTAGTGGGGAGGACAGTAAGTTTACCTGCTGAGTCGGCTTAGAGAGGCCACATCTGAGCAACAAAAGAGGTTCTCTGGGGGTGACTCTCAGGCACAATTATAAGTAGGCTTAGCCTCTCTTCATAAGGGCAAGCCCCAAGATTGAGGGCTTGGCCTTCTAAATTGGTAGTCTCAATGCTTATGAGATTATCAGGAATTCCCCAGGTGGGGAAGTTTAATATTTCCACATTTTTCTCCAGTCCCTCAAGGGTGCTTTGCAAATACAGTTTTATTCTCTGTCCAAATTACTCTGGGATGTACTGGGACTTCACACTAACCTGTAAAAACCAACCATATCTCACTCCCTATTCAAAGTTCCATGTAATTATGGTGTTTGAATAAACTGACCATGCAAGTAAAATTATATAGTGTGCTACAGAAAGTATAGATTTTGCACCAAATAAACATCTCTTCCTTTGGTTTCACACAGAAGTTGAAATTTTAAAACACCATCAATATCATTCTTTACCCTTTAGTCTTATTTACCTTAGTCCTAACCAAGTCCATTTCGTTCATATCTCTAATCGAAGTTTGATCCCTTTAATGTTTGCTGTGTGGAGTAATACTGAAATTCATAGCTTCAGACTCTGGCTCTGAGTCTCAGGTGTCCTGTCACACAGATACCTGAAGTTCCAGGGACTAACCAGGTTATGCACAAAGAGCTCATCATCTCAAATTTAGAAGTAGCCATTACAACTCAGGAATAGACGTAACTGCTCTAAGATCTTACAATCTGGGAAACTTTGCAATAAGCCTCCTCCTGATAAACTATGCTCTCAGGTTCAATTCTCAGAGTTTGCACATTATAGTTAGTTCATATTAATGAGGCATTATAATGTTTGTTTTTTCATTTCTAGTTTATTTCACTCAACATTCTGTCCTCAAGGTCTATTCACCTAGTTGCATACCTCACAACTTCATTCCGCTCGATAGTACATTGTATTTATACACCACAGTTTGTCATTCTGCTCATCAGTTGATGTACCCTTAGGCCGCCTCCATCCATTGTGAATTGTGACTACTGCCACCGTAAATACCACCATGCAAATGTCCATTCATGCCCCTGTTCTCAGTTCTTCCAAGTATATATCCACTAACAATGTTGCAGGACCATATGATGACCCCATACTTAGCTTCCTGTGGAACCACCATACTGCCCTTCAGATGGGCTGCACCATTCTACTTCCCCACCAACAGCGATTATGTACATCCATTTCTCCACATTTTCTCCAGGATTTGTATCCCTCTGTTTATTTTTTAAACAGTTTTATTCACACACCATACATTCCCTCCTAAGTAAACAATCAAAGGTTCCTGGTATAATTACATAGTTATACACTCACCACCACGATCTATATGAGGACATTTCCATTTCTTTCACAAAGAAAGAGGAAGAGGAGAATAAAGAAATAAGAAAAGAGAAAAAAAGGAAAAGAAAAAAAGCAACTACTAAAAAGAAAAAAAAGAAAAATACAATACAATACAATACAACAAAAAGGTCAGACAGCAACACCAATGTCAAGAATCCCATACCTCTCCCTTATATCCCCCTCTTATAGAGATTTAGCTTTGGTATATTGCCTTTGTTACAATTAATGGAAGCATATTACAATGTTATTGTTAATTAAAGACTCTAGCCTGCATTGATTGTATTTTTCCCCAATACCATTCCATTTTCAACACCTTGTGAAGTTGACATTTATTTGTTCTCCCTCATGTAAAAACATTCTTATATTTGTACATTTAATCACAATCATTGACCACTCTAGGTTTCACTAAGTTATACAGTCCCAGTCTTTATCTTCTATCTTTCCTTCTGGTGTCACACATAGTCCCCCTAACCTTCCTCTTTCAATTGTACTCAAAGTCATCTTTGTTCAGTGTACTTATAATATTATGCTACCATCACACAGTATTGTGCGATCCATTTCTGGATTTATACAATCAGTCCTCTTGCACATTCTATACTCCCTTAGCATCAAATGCCCAATCTCTACCCTCTTTCTATCTCCTAATATCTTCATTTCTACATTCTTTTCCAAACCTCTCTCTCTTATCTTTTCCTATCTGTCTGTAGCACTCCCTTTAGTATTTCTTATAGAGGAGGTCTCCTGTTCATGAACTCTTTCAGTGTCTGTTTTGTTTATCTGTAAATATTTTAAACTCTCCCTCATTTTTGAAGGACAGTTTTGCTGAATATAGAAATTCTTGGTTGGCAGTTTTTCTCTTTCAGTATTGTGAATATATCATACCACTGCCTTCTCACCTCCATGGTTTCTGCTGAGAGATCCACACTTAGTCTTATCGAGCTTCCCTTGTCTGTGATGGATTGCTTATCTCTTGCTGCTTTCAGAATTCTCTCTTTGTCTTTGACATTTGAAAATCTGATTAGTAAGTGTCTTGGAGTAGGTCTATTTGGATCAATTCTGTTTGAGGTATGCTGCACTTCTCGGACCTGTAATTTTATGTCTTTCATAAGAATTGGGAAATTTTCATTGATCATTTCCTCTATTATTCTTTCTGCCCCTTTCCCTTCTCTTCTCTTTCTGGGACACCTATAGCATGTATATTGTGCACTTGGTGTTGTCATTCAGTTTCCTGAGACCCTGCTCCTATTTTTCCATTCCTTTCTCCATCTGTTATTTTGTATGTAGGATTTCAGATGTCCTGTTCTCCAGTTCTTCTGCCTTTCCAAATTTGCTGTTGCATGTCTCCATTGTTTTTCATCTCTTCTATTGTGCCTTTCATTCCCATAAGTTCTGCCATTTGTTTTTTCAAGCTTACAAATTCTTCTTTATTGTCACCCAGTGTCTTCTTTATAACTTCATCTCTTTTGTCACATTTTCTTTCAATTAGTTGATTTGATTTAGAAGATTTGTTTGAACATCTTTAATTAGTTGTTTCAACTCCAGAATCTCAGTTGAGGGGTTGTTTGTTCCTTTGATTTGTCCATATCTTCATGCTTCCTGGTGTGGTTCATGATTTTTTGCTGTCTAGGCATCTGATTTTCTTGATTAGTTTATTCTGGAGGTTGTTCTGTCTCTTTTGCCTAAGGTTTTCTTGTTGATTGTCTTTGATTTCTATATTTTCTTTGTTTCTCTCACTGGCCAGTTGTCAGACTGGCTCTGCCCTCCAGTCTCTCCCCCTCAACCCCCAAATCAGGTGCCTACCATGGCCTGCCACAGGGAAGAGAGGTAGGCACTGGGCATCCCCGCAAGTTCACTGTGTGTAGTAATACAAATCTGCTGGTTTCCAGTGGTGCTCTGTTTTCCACCAACCAGCAAGACCTGGTTTTGTTTTGGGTCCCTGCTTTAACAGTTGGGTCTTCCATATTTCTCATCTCAAACAGGGCTAGGTTTCCATACAGCTCCTGTGACCCTATGAAAGGGTCTGGAGCATCTTTTTTAAAGTGTTTTAATTTCCTTGCACCTTCTGGGCTGCCCAGCAGATGATGCTCTTCAGTAACTTAATCATCCTCAGATGCTGCTTTGCCTCAGAGCACAGGCTGCATCTACACAGATGAGCTGAAACTGTGGGATTCCTATGCCCTCACTTTGTTGGCCAATATTTGGCTCGATGTGGGGCTCCACCTGTGGCAGAGGACTCCCTCAGCTGACCCAGTAATCCAGCCATCCTCAAGGCAAGGAAATGACTGCTGACTGCTGCTTCCCTTAAGGGTGGGGGAAGGGCTTTCAGACCCAGCGAAGGATACACAGTCTCTGTCCATATTTTCTTGGTCTCTTTGTCCCCCACTGACCTGGAACTTGAAATATCCTCCTTTGCCCTCTGGGTCTTCAAACGGGGAGTGTGTCTCACTGCTGTGAGAGATTTTATCATTTGTGTCTGTGGTGGGAGGGACCCCATCTGCTGATTCTGTGCCTTTCCCACACTGAGATCAAGCTGGTCCAGAACGGAAGATTCCTACTGATACTTCTTCTCTTTCTTCAATTTGGCATTTGCAGGGTCCTTCTCCAGTCTATATCCTCCTCCAGAGTTTCAAACAATTCAGAATTGTCCTTTTTTTCATTCAATCTCCGGAAAAGTTTTCAGCAGCTGTTTATGTCCCCATGTTGATGCTGTCACCTCTGTCCTTTCCTTTCAATCTGCATTTCTTGTAGGACTTGTGTGGTGGTGGCAAAGGTCCTCAGCATTTGTTTATCCGGGAATGTCTTAATAATCCCTCCCTCATTTTTGAAAGACTGTTTTACTGCATACAGTATTCTTGGTTGGCAGTTTTTTGCTTTTAGCACTTTAAATATGTCATCCCACTGCTTTCTTGCCTCCTTGGTTTCTGATGAGAAATTGGCACTTAATCTTATTGAGGCCCCCTTGTTTGTGTCATGTTCATTCTTGCAGCTTTCAGAATTCTCTCTTATTCTCTGGTATTCAACAGTTTGATTATAACATGGCATGGCATGGGTCTATTTGGGTTTATCCTGCTTGGAGTTTGTTGAGCATCTTGAATGTATATATACATGTCTTTTGTTAAATTTGGGAAGTTTTCAGCCATTATTTCTTTGAATATTGTCTCTGCTCCTTTCTCTATTTCTTTTCCTTTTGGGACTCCCACAGTGTGTACAGGTACACTTGATGGCATTCCACAGGCTCCTCAGGCTCTGTTCACTTTCCTTTATTCTTCTCTCTGCTCCTCAGGCTGAGTGATCCCAGGAGCTAACACACACACACACACACACACACACACACACACACACACACACACACACACACGGGGGAAAGAAAACACCTTTCCCAGTCTTTGCATACTGACTTGTGTGAGTGCTCTCATTTAGGGCTTATCCATACATTGGGCTGTATGAGAATAGCTTGAGGTGAAAGAGTAGGGGCTTCCCTGATACTTTATGCACGTGCATCTACTCTGTGGGTAGTGCATGTGACCCTAGGTAATACCCCATTTACAAGTTACAAAAGTCTCCTGTTCCCTAGGAAAGAGTCCAGGGCATTGTGCTTGTATGTCCTACAGTCAGCAATCCCTTGCCCCAGGCAGTCACTTGACTGCTGTCCCACAGCATTCTGTAAGATAACTTCTGCATGCAGGGCCAGTTCTCGTTCTCAGACACTGTCTCCCTCAGGCCACCACCAGACAGATTGGGCCAGACATTCATGCTCCCAGTATGTTCATGAGCGTTACTTTGCTCTGTCTGGAACCGGGACCAGTGATCTACCGGGAGTGGGGCCAGCTCTGCACCACGCTGGTGAGGGGATAGGGGAGGGGCCTGCCAGGGTGCAATGAGATCATACTGCTTTTAAGTAGACTCTCTCTTGATTCAGTGCTCACCCTGTTACTGCAGGCCATTAATTGTTTTCTGGAACTTTGAGGGAGATGTTTCTGCCAGTTGCTTGTTGCTCAAAGCTTGTGTTGGAGGACAGGGCCCTGAAGCTTCTTGTTCTGCCACATTGATCAGGGCTGGGCACTCTTGTGGGTATTTTTGTTTTGCATCTTTGTGGTTTTGAATGCCTGAGTTGTACTTATATTCAGATATCAAGGGTGGGTGGAGAAAGAGAGCAAGAGTGTTATTTTTTCTTCTTTACAGGCATATTTTGTAGGCTTTTATGGGGTGCTTCTATCTCTTTTTTCCCTTTCCTTTTCTTTTTGAAATTGAATGTTTCTTTTATGTGTCTCCAAGGCTAAGTCATTGCTCTCTCTAGAACAAAAACTTCTCCCTTAGAGGCAACATAGTGGTTTCCACTTCCACTCTGGGTTGACCCTGTTATAGGGACTTAGTCATTCTTGTCTCAATGTATATGATAGGCAGAATAATAGCTCCCCAAAGATGTCCATATACTAATCCCTGGAATCTGTGAATGTGCATAATACTACATTACATGGAAAGGAGGAATTAAGGTTGCATATGGAACTAAGTTGCTAATCAGCTGTCTTGAGATGGGCAGATTATCTTGGATTTTCTGTGTGGCCCTAATGTAATCACAAAGGTCCTTAAATAGGGAATAGGGATGCAGAAGAGGGAGAATCAGAGAAGTGGCAACCTGTGAAGGACTCAACCAGCCATTGAGTTGAGAATGGAAGGAGGCCACGAGCCAAGGAAAGTGGGCAGACTCTAAAAGCTGGAAAAAGAAAGAAAATTTTGCCTCCCCTAGAGCCTCCAGAAAGGAATGCAGCTTTTCCGGCACTTCGGTTTTAGCCATTGAGAACCATTTCAGACTTTTGACTGCCAGAACTGTTAAGATAATAAATTTGTATTGTTTTAAGCCACTATGTTTGTGGTAATTCTATAGAGCAGTAACATGAGACTAATACAGTATGCAAAGAACTTAGATTACTATGGTTTAAGCTAGTTGGTCTCTCAATCACCTAGGGTTTCAGTTTCTTCACCTTTGAATTGGAGATAATGCTGATCTCACATAAAATCATCTAACATGTTTCCTGAACCATAGAAGGCACAAAACAAATATTTCTTCCTGTCCATCCCTCAGATTCCCGAGCTGTAACATGGATATAATAATGATACATACCTTGCTGGATTGTTTTAAGGCTAAATAACATAATATAGAACTCCACAAATAAGCGAGACTCAAAGGTTATTCTTCAGAAGCAAGCGTGGTTCCTTTTGCAGTCATGCTGTGCTACACCACTAGATGGCGACATCAACACAGTGAGCTGGCTTAAGCCTGAGGTCCAAGTGGGGAAAGGGAACCCACTTCATTTTCTCCCCTCTTGGTGAAATAAGTTTAGCAACAATTACCACGTATGTACCAAAGCCTTCATTTTTGTGGTAAATAATTTATTACAGCCAGAGCTTTTCTTAGGCAGTAGACTGTCCTGAGTAATGGTTGGAAGTGGGGCCATGAAGCTAAAGTGGTCTTTCTAAAAACACGACCTGACCATATCCCTCTCATACTTAAAACCCTCCTGTGATTTATCATTAATTTCAAATTAAACCTTACTCCAGGGTTGAGTAAATAAAATAAGCCATTCAAGCTGAGGGTGGGAGGCCCCTAGTCCTGCCCCAGAGACACCACAGTGGAGCTGCCTTGAAAGGAAGCTCAAGAACACTCCAGGATGAAGCTCAGGGCCTTTGACTTGACGTATAAGGCCCTCTGCTGTCTGATGCCTGCTTCTTATTCCTGCTCATCTCCTGCCATTCATAGCTTTGCACCCGACCCTCATCATGTACGATCTACTGGGTTCTCTATACATATTCTGTTTCTTGCCCCCAGCCTTTGCCCTTGCAGTCCCCTCTACTTTGAATCCTGCCCTCTATCCCAAACTCTTATGCATCCATTTAGGCTCAACTTGGGCTTTACCTTCTCCAGGAATCCTTTCCTGACCCCAAAGGCTGTTTTATAGTTTATTTATGTATCTGTTTCCTTCTCTAGTCTGTGAAGTTTCTGAATGCAATTTTTGATATCTAGAATACAAACATAAAGTTCTATAAAATCGTAAAGGTCTGGCAAATGAAAGAGCTCAATGTTTGTGTGTGTGTGTGTGAAATGAATACATGTATGAGTGATGATTCTAGAGAAAAAGAGCCTTCCAGGTAGATGAGAAGGCAAGAGATGAAGATGTAGAATTGGGAAAGGGAAATGAGTGTTTAGGGGAGTGGACGGTTTGAATCTGGGAGAAATGGGAGTCCTCAGGAGATCAGGGTGAGCTCTCTCAAAGCCCCAGCAACAGATCTCCTGACCAGACTCACTGAGGGGAAGGGGGATTGGCTCCTTCAGCCACATAGCAGCTGCAAAAGAAGCCTAGCAGGGGCCTGGTTCTAAGAATCAGTTTGACTGTGACTTGTCAAAATCTCAGGGTCCTGGGATTGAGTGTCTAGATCTGCTCAGACTGAACCTAAAGGATGACTCTTGTCAGAGATGGTATATATAATCTCTCTCTCTCTTTTTTTTTTTTTTTTACTTCTTCCTCCTCTTCTGGGAAGGAAGATACCTAGTAATGTCCACTGAGGGTCCCTGAGACAGGTAGAACGGGGCACCTCGGGGTTAATAAAGGTGACCTTTTACGGATGGGCAGATATAGGGTCAGCAGCCCATATTTTTACAGACGAAAAACCTGCAGGGAAAAAGGGGCACGAACAACCCAAGTGTTCATCAACAGGTGAATGGGTAAAAAAAAAAAAAAAAAAAATGTGTTTTATCCATACAATGGAATAGTATTTAGCTGTATGAAGGAGTGAAGTTCTGATGCATGCTAAAAC
Organism: Choloepus didactylus; assembly: GCF_015220235.1. NCBI lineage: Eukaryota > Metazoa > Chordata > Mammalia > Pilosa > Megalonychidae > Choloepus > Choloepus didactylus. Next base: position 117,953,485 of record NC_051308.1, read on the forward strand.
ATGGATGAACCTTGAAGACATCCCATTGAGTGAAATAAAGCCAGGCACAAAAGAACAAATATTATATGATTCCACTTACATGAAATACCTAGAGTAAGCAAATTCATAGAGACAGGAAGTAGATTACAGCTTACTAGGAGCTGGGAGGAAGGGAATGGAGAGTTACTGCTTAATGGTTACAGAGTTTCTATTTGGGGAGATGAAAACCTTTTGGTAATTGATGGTGGTGACGGTGGCACAATATTGTGAATGTAATTGATGTTACTGAATTGTGTACATGTAAGTATTTAAATGGGAAAATTTGTGTTTATATATGTTACCACAATAAAATTAAGGGGAAAAAAAAGCCACACAGCTAAAAAGTTGGGGGGGGGGGGTGGGCAGGGAAGCTGGGTAGGGTTCTGGTTCTTTGTAATTTCAGACATGGGAATCAGTCCTGAGCCCACATTGTGTGTGGGAGCCAAGACTATGAAGTTGTCACCCTTTGGTCTCTGTAGGGCATGAGGCCTCCAAAACACTGGGAGATTTGCTTTTCTTCCTAAAATGGCAATGGAATTGCTATTCTCCCCAACCCTGTCAACTTCCTAAGCAACAGACTCACTTTGCCAAGGTGTTCCAGGCCAGACTTCTGTGATGGTATGTTGCCTTCCCGTTGCCCTCATCCTGGGCCTCACTGTGAGAATGTGGCCTCAGCGTCCAGTCCATCCTCCTGCCCCTGAAGCTGGAGTCTTCTCTTGCTCACATCTGTGAGGTTATGAAGACCATAAAAAGCTTCACTTTAGAGGTCTCTGGCCAGTTTATGTCCCCACCTCACTCTCCAGGGTAACACTGGGGAAGAGGCTGCCCATCTCCCACTTGGTACCTCAGGGCTGTGCTTCTTCAAGTTTCCTGTTTTTTGTGTTTCTGACATGACTTGCCAGGGCCAGTTTCTTTTCAGGCACCAAGCCCCTTGGCTACAGACAATTCATCAAAATAGGTCGAAACCAGATTATATTCTCCCAGGCACTAAGGGACTCTGGACACATAACAGGAGAGAGGAAGGACCTCTAAACCTCCTGCCATTACCAGAGTTTAGGGCATCAGATGTGCCCTCTGGGACCCACTGAGGCACGGTAGTTGCATTCTTCAACTGTGTAGGGGACGTGCTGGTAACAAATCCCATTTACCGTAAGTGTAAGAGCTTGCAAAGGATAGAGAAGAGGGTTGAGAAAGCAGAGTGGGAATCCTAAATTCTCCAAAAGGAGGAATATTCCACCGGTGGGTAAATGCAGCATGTGGCCAGCTCTGTTCATGACAACTCAGGGCTCCAGGGAGGCAAATGCCGTCTTCTCTTAACTCAAAATAAAATGTGAGCCTCCCCAGAGGGCCGGAGGGTAGAGGGGGCTCTTGGCCTGAAACAGGGAGGAAAACCACTTGGAATGTTTTTTTAAAAATTGCTTTTTCATTTTGCTTCTGAGTGGGTCCCCAGGCATCTAAACAATGCCTCTCCAGGCAGCCTGGCACGGCTGTCATAAAATGCAACTGAAATCCGTATCTATGGAAACAGGCTGGCTCCTCATTTCCTTTTGCATCTCTCTCTCTGCTTGTACGTTGGCCAGGATGGGTCTAGACCCCTGGCTCTGTACTCTGATGCCAGGGCCACTTCAGCCATGCTCTGTCCACCCTCCAGGGTTCATCCTCCTCTTATCTCCAGAGAGAGAGGAGTGCTGATGGGAGAGTGATCTTGGTGTGACAGAAAAGCTTCAGAGAGTCCTAGAACACCCGACAGAAGGATGATTGTTTGCCTGGGGCCCCAGGGAAAGGAAGAGATGCAGCTCTGTGGTGAGAGCACTGGCCTGGGCACCCTGGGCACCAGAGGTCCCCAATCTCCCGTCTTGACTTTTAGATCTCAAGCCCTAGATGTTTACCCAGTTGACAAAATGCATCCTGTACCCCCTCCACATGCTCCAGGCTTGGTGATGATTCTCTGGGCTTTTCATTCCTTTGCCTAAAAAGGTGATTGATACATCACTCTTTAGGGATACATAAGCAAATAGGGTTTAGTTAAGTTGGGATTTTTTTTTTTTAACTTAAGATGAATGAAAACCGGTCTACTTTGTCTTGGCAGAATGGACCGAAATGGAAACAAGACATCAGAACTCTCTTTTCCTCATTAGATCTGCTGACATACTAAACCACAAGTTTTCTTGGAGGGGCAACTGATCTCCAAAGCAGGCATTCCGGACAGGTGTGCCTCATCTGTGTGAGAAATTGGCTGGGAGGGTAGGAGGGAGAAGGGAGATGCAGTTTGGAGATCTCACTGTTCTGAAGAATCATAAATCATTTAGCAGTCAGAGGTCCAGTTAGCTGTCCAGGAAAGATAACAGAACACCGTGGAGGGTGCCCTGGCATCACCAGGGGGCGATGCTGTCTCCCTTTTGCTACATGCATGGTATTAGGCCACCTTCAGGGACTGCGTGCAAGCAAAGAGGCCAGTTCCAGGTCTGTAATGGAGTTCAGTGAACTTTTTTTTAGCACACCAGCAAAGATGGGCATGGTCTAAATGGGAGGAGCTGAGAGGACAGGAAATGCAAAGGGGGAAGACTAGGGCTTTAATTTGGAATTACTATTTATTGTATGACCACATTTCCTGGGCCAGTCTTGAGGTACCCTCCCTCTCACTTTGTTTAATGATGTTTTACTGGCAGAACTGAACGCCCCAAAGGGTATCTCCCATTCTCATCTTATTCTCCTTTCTACTTATTAGTCTCCTTCATCATTGAAATATTTTCCCTATGCCCTACAGCTCCAAAAACCCAAACCCACCTATCTGAGAGTCTTGAGATTCTCTGATACAAACCTTTTCCTTCTCCCAGGCCTGCCCCCATTTCCTCTGGTCTTGTACAATTCCACTCTGTCCCTGATTGTAGATAACCAGGAAAAATATTTGATCATGAAAGAGCAGAAGTCAGTTGTAGAGAGTGTGGGTTCATGTGATGGTCAAGCAAAGGGCAGACTCTGATCAGTGGCATTAGAGGTAAAGGGAACAGAAACATTCTGGGGCCATTCTGGTTAAGGTGAAAGAGAATCCATTCTGAGAGTCATAGCTGAGATTGTGTGAATTTACTCATTAACCTGCATTTTAGAGAAAAACCTGGCTGCAGGAAGCCTCTGCTGCTGGGGGCAGGGTTGGTGGAGTTCATGGAGCCATGCAAAGAGGGTCCCCTCTACTATGAGCTACTTGCCCTCCAAAAACCTCTTAGCTTATCAAAAGCCAGTGTTATAGCCTGCATCAACAAAGGCTCCAGAATCCTACTTGGGAGTTCATTTTCCCCTTGGCCTATCTGCCAAGCCACGAGAGTAGAAACTCCTGAGGAATTTCTTTCCGCTAGACCCAGCTAGTCCATTTTCACATCCTTCTAAAGGAGGAGGAGATGTGGTTAGAGCCCATTATTGGCTTTCTCAACATTGTTTAGAGTTTTTTTTTCTTCAGGCCCTATAATCAGCCTGGTTTTGAACCTACCATTTACTAGTTAAGTGATATTTGGCAAAGTAACTTTTTTAAGTCTCAGTTTTGTCATTTGAAGGTGGGGATGATAGTTATGGGACTTACTAAGATAATCTATGTACCGGTTTGTATGTATTACGTCCCCCAGAAAAAGCCATGTTCTTTGATGCAATCTTGTGGGGGCAGACATATTAGTGTTGTTTAAGTTGGAACTTTTGGATTTGGTTGTTTCCATGGAGATGCGCCCCACCCAACTGTGGGTGATAACTCTGGATACCAATTTCCATGGAGGTGTGGCCCCACCCATTCAGCGTGGGCCTTGATTAGTTTACTAGAGCACTATTAAGCTCAGACAGAAGGATCGAGCTTGCTACAGCCAAGAGGGACACTTTGAAGAATGCACAGAAGCTGAGAGAGTAGCTGCAGATGAGAGACAGTTTGAAGACGGCCGTTGAAAGCAGACTCTTGCTCTGGAGAAGCTAAGAGAGGACAAATACCCCAAGAGCAACTAAGAGTGACATTTTTTGGGAACTGCAGCCTAGAGAGGACCGTCCTGAGAGAAAGCCATTTTGAAACCAGAACTTTGGAGCAGACACCAGCCATGTGCCTTCCCAGCTAACAGAGGTTTTCTGGACACCATTGGCCATCCTCCAGTGAAGGTACCCGATTTGCTGATGACTTACCTTGAAGACTTTATGGCCTTAAGACTATTACTTTGTAACCAAATAAACCCTCTTTATAAAAGCCAATCCATTTCTGATGTTTTGCATTCCAGCAGCATTAGCAAACTAGAACAATCTATACACAGTATTTGATCTGCTAGCTGGCACATAAATGGTCACTGTCATCTTGAAATGTAGCCAAGTGTAGTGACTACTAGCTTTGTGATCTCACGCAAACCATTTAACCTCTCTGTGCCCCAGTTTCTTCTTTAATAAACTGTGGTTTAATAGTAGCACCTACCTCATAGGGTACTTGTTAGGATTGAATGAGCTAATCAATGTAAAGAACTTGAAAACCATTCCTGACACATAGTAAGTACCCAAAGAAGGCTAGCTATTATTGCCTGTGGAACTTTGGCTTGGATTAACCAAAAATGATCTGCATTTGGCTCTGGAATGCTATGATGTCTGTTTTAGCAGGAGAATTATTTTCTTATTTGAGTTAGTTTGCACTACAATGACTCTGTATTTATTGCCTGTACAACACCTAGTAGATGCTAGGGCCAGGGCCTCAAAACATGGCTGTGGGAAGCTTGTTAGAGATGCAAAATGTGCCACAGAGAGTCCAGAAAGCAGATCATTTTGAGGTGCTCGCATGACACCTTTTCACCAGGGGTCCTGTATAGTTTATCTTTTTACTACATGTCAATGTAGACAAAAAGATTTCATTGTCACACCAATTTTGCAGGTTGAGAAATAGATGAAAGAGACAGATTATGTGCCTTGCCCACAAAGGTCAAAAAAGCTGGATCTATACTCTAGCCACACACAGATTGCACCTAAAAATAAAAATTAATCAAAGCAGCTTTTGGCACTGCCTGGATGGGCTAGGTCATGGACAGTGTGTTTGACATGTTGTCGGCCTGTGTTGGCAGCCTGAGGCACAACTGCAGTGGATCTGGGCTAATGCCAGGAAGAGAGCATTTCTCATGACTCCCATCACACCCTCTGGGTTATTTATTTATTTTTAGAGTCTCCAACAAGAAATCCGGCTCCTCACCCACCCCCCCCCCCCAAAATAAAAAAAGCTGTGAGTAGAAATCAGGAAAGGGCAACCTAGAAAAATCAGAAAATTTCCTAAAATTTTCAAAAGATATTTTACATATTTTATGATGCTTTTAAGTCCTGAGCCACTTTGATAATCCAGTCTCTAAACTATCGGTGTCTTCTAGGGAGAGAATCTTGAAAAATATAAAGGTCAGAATAAGGATGATGTGCTATCAATCTTTCTAAAAAAGTGAGAAGAATTAATCTGGAGAAGCAACGTATTAGGGTTGGCACCTGTTAAGTAAAACTGATGAAATGGCATTGTGAAGAAAATACTCTCCTGATTTCTTAAATGGAATGAGAATTCATTAGCAATAGGGGTTAGGGGTGTCTGCAGTCCTTTTCTGATTATTTGTGGAGCAATAACCTGGATTATCAAAAAATATGTTTACTTTTGTCTCTGGAAAATGTCATGATGATTTTTTGGCAGTAGATTAATTTTCCAACTAAACCTGTTAGCTTGATTAAAAAGATTTTTTTAGAGAGTGATGGGCACATGAATCCTGTAACTTCTTTTCATTCAATAAATATTTATTGGGTACTTACTTTGCCAGGCACTGGACAAGGATCTGGAAATACGATGGTGAACTAGTTAGACATGGTTCCCGTCCTCCTGGAGACAGACAATGAACAAATACTGTACATGAATAATTGTTTAATTAAAATTGTTACAATGAAGGAGTGAACTAACATGCATGTAATGAAGAATTGGCTTCTCCAGGGGTTAAGAATATGAGAGCCCTTTGAAAACTGTAAAGTGCTAACTAAAAGATAAAGCAATACCCCACCCCAAGCTTCATCTGGATTCTCTGGTCATTCTCTGAATGGGCACAGATTGCTCCTGCCTAAAACCTGGGCCATTGTTTCCCCCTGACCTTTCTCTCCTGAAGGCTGCCCACTTCCTTCTGCAAACTCTACCTGCTGAGTGGGAAAGGCCTCAGGAGTGGGTGGAAATAGGTTGATAAATGGTTCTGTCAGTCACTGGAGCAGAGAGACCGGTTCAGCTCTACTAACTCATCATCCATTTTGGTTGGAGACCTAACAAAAAAGAAGAGAGCACAACAACCTCTTGATCAAACTATAAGCAGGAAGGTCTGCTACTGTCCTTCACTCATGATATCAGGGCCTGACACAATTTATTCCTCATTAACCAATTATATCCTAAGGTTTAGGCATACATGGATGTGAATATCAACATTATTATGAGGACTAAAACATTGTAAACCTAGAGCTGAAGAGCCTCTTTTGTAATAGTTGGCACTTATTAAATACATATTATATGGCAGGTACCTTTGCATATGTCATCTTATTTAATCACCATATCAACTTTATAAAGTAGGTCTTTATTCCCATTTTACAGATGAGGGAATGGAAGTTAGATACATTAATTCACTTGACCAAGGTCACCGAGCTAAGAAGTTGCAGAATTGGAATTTATACCCTGGCTCATCTGAACTTTAAAGCCTGTGTTTTTTCTATCATATGGTGCCAGTTCTTTGGAGAGTGTAGAGACAGAGATAGCAGCTAGAGTTCAAGATTCCAGTAACATCATTTGCTTTCTCTTGATAAAGAAACAAAGAGGAGACGAAAGAGTCTACAACTGAGCTTTAAACTGGGGGATTAGTGGAAATACTCCTACATCATTTCAAGTTCAGCGTATTTTATTGTCTGTGCCCTAGAATGAAGGGCTAGGAAATGAGACGTCTGCCTTAGATGAGGGTGGAAGATCCTGTACTTTCACGTGCCCATTAAAGTTAGAGATAAAATATAATCAGTCAGGGAGGGCTTAGATAAAAGAAACTGAGACACATAACTGGGCAAATATAAAAGAGGATAAAAGGGACCAAGATCCAGAGGCTCACAGAGAAAAGGGACACATAGCTCATTGCCAAGCTGGAGTTATTTCTGTTTAGAGAGACACCAAAATCCTCCCTTAGCCCTTCCCCTTAGTCCTGGGAATGTGGAACTCGGGGGGTCATTCATGCTAACTCCATCCCCTTTATGGCTTCCTATATCATTAACTCCAACCATTTAAGGAAGAGGGCCCTGCCAGATATGTCTCATGGTTTGTGCATGACCCAGGTCTTTTCACGTTTCCTGCTGTAAATTTCTGCTTGTAAATTGCGTTTTTGAGACTGTTATTGTAACCATTCCTGGGGCTGGGAAGTTTCCTAGTTGCCTGCTGTTTGGCTGACTGCTAAAGTAGATTGGAAGAGGCAGTGAAGAACTGGGCAGGCAAGGTAAGAACACTGAGAAGATTAGTGTCCAGGGATTTTTGGTTTTGAAATTTCCTTTATCTCGTATGATCCACCTGAGGTCAACCTTGGGAAGCCTTCTCTTGGAGTCCTCTCCAACTGCCTAATAAAATGCTAAACTTCCCAAAACTGTATGATTTTGCCTGTTGTCATTTCTATTCTTGGAAATAAAAAAAACTTTGGTCCCAAAGGGATCTTTTTTTTCCACTCATGTTAGTTTTAAGTTTTCATAACCTCTTTCAGCTAGTCTTTTTCCACTGGCATAGTCAAATGAAGTTCATATTTATACCTGCTTAAGAGTTATTTAGTGTAGATGGACTTACTGTGGCTTCAACTTTACCATAAGAACAACTGAAATAATAACCACAATAGTGATAACACTAAATATAATCAATGAAACAAAACTGTACTGGAATAGGGGATGGTGGTTGATGTATTTGTAGTATTTGTTTCAGCTACAAACTCGATTGTTTGTCCAATGAAGATCTGAAACCATTATTCTTAACCTGTTCAAAATCTGAAAGCCTTTACAACAAAGACAGTCACTATCATTCTAGTTTCTTGAAAAATGTGAAAAGAGAAAAGCAGTTAATGACCCTATTGTTTGGTTGGGATGCTCCCAACCTGTCCGTACCTCTATTATAGCATTTATTAAGTTGCATGATGATTATTGGTTAACTTGCCTGACTCTTCCAATAAAATGTAAGTTCTTTGAGGGCATATTAATTAAAATTAATATTAATATTAGTAAAATTTTGCTGATTCTTGGTTTTGTCTTGTAATGTGCCTGGTAACTTTTATTTGAATGCTAGGCATTGTGTATAAAATATTGCAGAGATAATTTGAGGCTCTGGATGATGTTATTTTATTTCAGAGAATGTTTACTTTCACTTCTAGCAGGCAAAGGCTAGGGCAAATGATTTCAATCCCATCTATTATTGAGTTCATTGGAAGCTGAGATTTATTCTTTTTGAGGGTTTGTCTATTTCTAGTTTATGTTTACTCCTAAGTTGTAGCCTTTCAGGGCTCCTAACTGATAGCCTAGGGTTTTAGTGGCATTCCTCCTCCTTGGTGGACCCTGACCCCATTTTTTTTTCCCCCAGCATTCAGCTTCTCAGCCTCACAGACACCAACTATAAATGTCCCTGGGGAAAAATGAAACTGAAGTTGTGTTCACTTTTACCTTATCAAAGATTTTGATTCTCAAGTCCTTGCTGCCTTGGTAGATCTCTGAATCTCCAAACAGATGCTTTTCTTTTAAATATTTTATCCAATTTTTAAAAATCTGTACTTGGAAGGATAATTGGTCTGCACAAGTTGGTCTGTTGCAGCTGGAAGTCTCCATGATGTCACTTTCAAACATGAATTTTCCAGATACCTTTAGTTAGTTATTTAATATTGAGGTCAGTAGTGAAGAGTTGTACTGTATAGCTTTTGGCTTATAATTTATAGCTGATATTGCATTAAGAATATATAATAACAACAATAATAATTTACTTTGGGTTAGGTTCCAAAGTAGCATGAGGATGATTTTTTATGACCTGGTGATCAGTCTGCTTCCACTAGGCCCAAGGCAATACTGCAAAGAAACCCACTACTTCCCTTTCTATACCATCTTCTCAGGAACTCTATAATTTCTCCCTCAGAGTGAACCCCTGCCTAATTCATCTTTGCTACCACAACACTTATCCTAGTATCTTGCATGTAATATGTGCTCAATGAACATGTGTGAAATGACAATCTTGCTTCTCCATTGCTTTCTGGTACTTAGTAACTTCTGAGGAAGATGTTATTATCCAGTGCAAAACTTGCAGACCTGGGTTCTTTCCACTGTATGACAGAGGGAAAATAATTTCCTCTCTCTTGTTCTCAGTCTCTTCCTCTTCAAAATGAGAGATTTGGACTATATATGCTCTTTTAGAGTCTTCCCAACTTAAATGGTAAATATCTATAAATATAACCACTCTAGCAGTATTTCTTTTTAAAAAATAATTTTTAAACTGATTTTCTAAGTTATAGGATGTGTGTGGGATGTTTTTGGAATAGGGAGTACTTCTTTTAGGAAGTTCCTCCTATCATCGTCACTTCCATTGCTTATAACAGGAGGGAAGAGCACTTACTGAGTGCTTGCTAGGTGTCACACAAATGCTAGATCAGTGATTCTCAACCCTCACTGACTATTATAAACTTACGTGTAATTGTAAAAAATACCAATGTCCAGGCCCCATTCCCAGAGATTTTTCAAATGATCTGGGGTGGGGCTAAGGATTAGTATTTTTCAAGAGCCCCTGGGTGATACTAATGTACAATTAGGGTTGAGAGCCATTGTGCTTGGCAGAATGTTGCCTACTTTCATCTTCAAGAAAGGAAACTGGGGTCCATAAAGAGGAAGTGTCTGACCTATGGTTACACATCTGAGCCTGATTTTAAACTCAGGGCTTTTGACTGAAGTTCAGGGCTCTTTCTTTATTTAGGAAACAGTGATTGAATACCTTCAAGTTCAAGAGGCTAAGTTTAGGTACTTGGGAGGTACGAAGATGAAATGCTGGTTTGAATCTATTCATTCCTCCACAAAAGCCATGTCCTTTAATGCAATTTTGTGGGGCAGACTTACTAGTCTTTTGATTAGGGTGGTACCTTTTGATCAGGTTGTTTCTATGGAGATGTGACCCACCCAAATGTAGGTGAGACCGTTTGATTAGATCATTTCCGTGGAGATGTTACTGCACCCATCCAGTGATTAGTTCACTGGAGTCCTTAAGAGAGCTAAAAGAGACCCAAAAGCTTGGAGACGTGGGGAGATAGAGACAGAAGGATGTTTGGAGATGCTAAGCTAAGAGATGAAGCCCAGAGTTTGCCCCAAAGAAGCTAAGAGAGGACTCCCCAGATGCTTAGAGAGACATGCCCTGGGAGAACAAGTGTGCCAGTTTGGATATATTATGTCCCCCAAAGCACCATGCTATTTAATGCAGTCTTGGGGGAGGGGAAGGGCAGATGTATTACTGTTGGTTAGATGGGAATCTTTGGATTAGGTTGTTCTCATGGAGATGTGACCCACCTAACTATGGTAATAACTTTGATTAGATTATTTCCATGGAGATGTGGCCCTGCCCATTCAGCATGGGTCTTGATTAGTTCACAAACAGAAAGACCTCAGAGCAGCTGAGAACATTTTTTAAAAATTTTTTATTGAGATTTATTCATACACCATACAATCATCCAAAGTATACAATCAATTGATCACATTACCATCTTATAGTTGTTCATTCATCATCCCAATCTATTTTTTAACATTTTCCTTGTACCAGGAAAAGTGAAAATAAGAATTAAAAAATGAGTAAAAAAAGAACACCCAAATCATCCATTCCTGCCCTATTTTTTCTTTAGTTTTTTGCCCCCATTTTCTACTCATCCATCCACACACTGGATAAAGGGGAGTGTGACCCACAAGGCTTTCACAATCACGTTGTCACCCCTTGTAAGCTACATTGTCATACATTCGTCTTCAAGATGCAAGGCTACTGGGTTACAGTTTGATAGTTTCAGGTATGTACTACTAGCTATTCCAATTCATTAAAACCTAAAAAGAGTTATCCATATAGTGTGTAAGAGTGCCCACCAGAGTGACCTCTCAACTCCATTTGGAATCTCTCAGCCACTGAAACTTTATTTCATTTCACATCCCCTTTTTGGTCAAGAAGATGTTCTCCATCTCACAATGCCAGGTCCAGATTCCTCCCTGGGAGTCATATTCTGCATTGCCAGGGGGATTTTACACCCTTGCATGTCAGATCCCATGTAGGGGGGAGGGCAGTGATTTCACCCACAAGTTGGCTTAGCTAGAGAGAGAGGGCCGCATCTGAGCAACAAAGAGGGATTCAGGGGGAGACTCTTAGACACAATTATAAGTAGGCCTAGCCTCTTCTTCTCAGCAACAGTCTTCTTAAGGGCAAGTCCCATGATAGAGGGGTCAGCACATCAACCCACCAGTCCTCAATGTTTGTGAGAACATCAGCAACCATCCATGTGAGGAAGCCTAACACCTCTGCATTTCCTCCCCCCCCCGACTCCTGAGGGGGGCTCTGCATATTTTTTTCATTTTTTTTTAATTAACTTTATAAAAAAATTAAAAAAAATGGACAATAAAAAAAATTTCAAACAAAACCAAAATAAAGGGTTTAGAAAAAAACAAGTAACTTAAAATAATCACATTACTTCAACATGTTCCTTCTCTACCCCAAGAAAATATACAGACTATAACCTAGGAAATGAATAAGAAAAACAGATAACCTAAGATAACTACATTTCTGTGAACTTGTTCCAATCATACCTACCAGAAATTAACAAACCATAGTCATTCCTGAGCATTTCCAGAACGTTAAATTTACCCACAATAACTTATCTGTTCTTATTAGGTTATGGTATCCCCTTTATTAATTGCTATCTATCACTAGGTCCCCTACATTCTACATTATAAACCATTTATTTTATATTGTTCAGTGCACATTAGTGGTGACATATAATATTTCTCTTTTTGTGCCTGGCTTATTTCACTCAGCATTCTGTCTCCAAGGTTAATCCATGTTGTTGTATGTTCACAACACTGTTACTTCTTATTACCATGTAGTATTCCATTGTGTGTATATACCACATTTTATTTATCCACTCATCTGTTGAAGGACATTTGAGTTGTGATGTGTTGAAGTCTCCCACGATTACTGTGGAAACATCAGTTGCTTCCTTTAGTTTTGCCAGTGTTTGTCTCATGTATTTGTTGGCACCATGACTGGGTGCATAAACATTGATGATTGTTATTTCTTCTTGTTGAATTGCCCCTTTTATTAGTATGTAGTGGCCTTCTTTGTCTTTCATAACATCCTTGAACTTTATCTGAGATTAATATTGCTATCCTGCTTTCTTTTGGCTGTAGCTAGCATGAAATATTTTTTTCCATCCTTTCACTTTCAATTTCTTTGTGTCCCTGTGTCTATGATGAGTCTCTTGCATGCAACATATTGATGGTTCATATTTTTTGATCCATTCTGCCAATCTATATCTTTTAATTGGGGAGTTTAATCCATTCATATTAATTATTATTACTGTGAAGGCATTTTTTGAATCAGCCATCCTATCCTTTGGTTTATGTTTGTCAGATATATTTTACCCCTCTCTCTCTTAATGTCCTTTAATGTACTTTAATGAATCTCTTTGGTTCTGAACCTTTCTCCATACCTCTCTCCTTTCTTTGTTTCTCTGTTGGTAGGGCTCCCTTTAGTATCTCAAGTAAGGCAGGTCTCTTGTTAGCAAATTCACTCAACATTTGTTTGTCTGTGAAAAATTTAAGCTCTCCCTCAAATTTGAAGGAGAGTTTTGCTGGACAAAGAATTCTTGCTTGACAATTTTTCTCTTTCAGAGTTTTAAATATGTCATGCCACTGCCTTCTCGCCTCCATGGTGGCTGCTGAGTAGTCACTGCTTAGTCTTATGTTTTTTCCCTTGTGAATGGTGAATTGCTTCTTTCTTGCTGCTTTCAGAGCTTGCTCCTTCTCTTCAGCATTTGACAATCTAATCAGAATATGTATCGGAGTGGGTTTGTTTGGATTTATTCTATTTGGAGTTCACTGGGCATTAATGATTTGTGTATTTATGTTGTTTAGAAGATTTGGGAAGTTTTCCCCCAAAATTTCTTTGAATACTCTTCCTAGACCTTTACCCTTCTCTTCCCCTTCTGGGACACCAATGATTCTTATATTTGCATGCTTTATGTTGTCCATCATATCCCTGAGATCCATTTTGATTTTTTTGATTTTTTCCTCATTCTTTCTTTTGTACTTTTCCTTTCCATTCTTTCCTCTTTGAGCACACTGATTCACTGTTCAGCTTCCTCCAATCTAATACTGTGAGTATCCAGGATCCTTTTAATTTGAGTGACAGTTTCCTTTTTTCCATAAGAACATCTATTCTTTTATTTACTCCTGAAAATTCTTCTTTATGCTCTTCCAGGGTCTTCTTCATGTCCTTTACATCCTGTGCCATGATCTCATTGTTTTTCATTAGTTCTGTGATTAATTACCCCAAGTACTGTGTCTCCTCTGGTCTTTTGATTTGGGTGTTTGGGTTTGTTATTCATATCTTCTGGTTTCTCCATATACTTTAAAACTTTGTGTTGTTTTTGGCCTCTTGGCATTTGTATCTTGATAGGGTTCTTTAAGGATATTCAGACTTATTTAAACAATTACCTCTAATTTGTCAGAGCTACAGCTTGGTGGAGTGCACTTTTTCTGACTAACCAGTAGGTGGCATCTGCGAGCCACCTATTCCCCTCAAGCCAGTTCTCCCCAACTTTGTCATTGAGGTGGAGTGGGGGTCTGAATCTTGTTGGGGTCCAACTGGTGCACCAAATTTCTGTGTGTAGTTGGTGCTGCCCACCCTGAATGTGGGGGGTGTGTCTGAGCAGTAAGGAAGGGAGGGCGGCTTTAATAATCAAATCTCTCAGGTGTTCCTGGAGACTTAGAGCTGTTGCAGGAATCCAAACCTTCGGCTCAGTCTCGCCACAGTTTTTCTCTGCCACAGAACCACAAGTCCTTGGTATTGGTGTTTGGTCCTTGGGACTTCTGTGTGAGTCCCTCTTCCAAGCCATGCCCTCCTAGAGCCTCCACTGAGGGAAGACTGTGCTACATCACACTTGAGTGCAGTCCTCAAGGAAGCTCTGGGCCGTGGGGCCGTGCAGGTGTGTTCCCAGCCTGCTAAAAAGATGGCTGACTGAGGTGTGGTAATTTCCCCCTTTTTGTGTAACTCCGCCTTCCTAGCTCTGGGTCAATTAGCTGCAGGTATGTGAAAGACTATTCCCATGCCAGATACTGAGGCGTGTGCATGGGTTGTGGGAAGCACTTCCCGCTGCACTAGACTGCACTGCTTCTTGCTGCCAGATCTGCAGCCACTTTTGAGTTTTTAAACTAATCTGTCTCCAAATGCCAACCTCCAGTTTCTCCCAACCACAGTGTGGCTGCCACTCCTCCAGCAGGCTCACTCATTTCAGAATGCAGACTCTCGGTTTCATCAAGTGCACAGTTCCTGTGGATTTAGCAGATCTTGTCCAGCCAATGCATCACTGGAACTTGTATTCTGGAGCACTTTATGTCTTTTATCTAGTATTTTTCACAGAGACATTTTTTTTCCCTGTCTCTCCTAATCTGCCATCTTCTGCACTCCCCCCACCCCTTGAGAGTGACATTTTGAAGAGTAGCTGAGAGAGGTATTTTGGAGATGGCCACTGAAAGCAGACTTTTGTTGACATTTTGGAGATGCTAGCCCAGTGTTTACTCCAGGGAAACTAAGAGAGGGCAAAATGCCCCAAGAGCAACACTTTGAAGAATGCGCAGGAGCTGAGAGAGGAGCTGGAACACAACCCAGGATCAGCAGATGTCAGCCACATGCCTTCTCAGCTGACAGAGGTTTTCTGGATGCCATTGGCCTTCCTTCATTGAAGGTATACTCTTGATACCTTAATTTGGACATTTTCATGGCCTTCAGATTGTAAATTTGTAACCAAATAAATCCCTTTATAAAATCCAATCCATTTCTGATATTTTGCACAACAGCAGCATTAGCAAACTAGAACAAGCAAGGATGCACAGAGGCTGAGAGAGAGAAGCTAAGAGAGACAGAAGCCCAGAGACATTTTGAAGAAAGCCATTTTGAAACCAGAACCTGGGAGCAAAGGACCAGCAGACATAAGCCACATGACTTCCTAGGTGACATGATGTGAGGTGTTCCCAATGCCATTGACCTCTTTCAGTGAAGGTATCCTCTTGTTGATGCCTTAGTTTGGACACTTTTATAGCCTTAAATGTTAATAAATCCCCTTTATAAAAGCCAATCCATTTCTGGTATTTTGCATAACGAAAGCTTTAGCAAACCAGAACAAATGACAAGGATATGGTCCCTGCTCTCCTGGAAAGTAACCTGGCTCAATGTTTATTAAATGCCAGTGCTTTTATATACATCATATCTTTTAATTCTTAGAATTACCTTTTGAAAGGGGATATTATTAACTCAACTTTAATGTGAGGAAACTGAAATTCAGAGAAATTCAGCAGCTTGCCCAAGATCATCCAGCTAGTAAGTGGTAGAGCCTAGATTTGAATCCAGGTCTGCCTGCCTCCAAAGGCTGCTTCTCCAGGAACTGTACTTTAGTAAAGTAAATGGGAAATACACAGTAATAAATATACTATAAACCAGCACACAGTTAAGTGTCATAACAACATAACTAGGATTAGGGAAGACTTCTTGAGAGGTATAGATGTACTTTGGTACCCAACTTCTGAGAGATTTTCATCCCTGCCTTTTACTGTAGAATGGGTCTTTCAGGAAATTTTGAAGAGTATTATAAATGTAGTACTGTCAGTGGTTACCTATAGAATGGTGAAATGGATAACCCTTTAATATCCAATTAGCATATGGAAAAATAAGATCTTCCTCAATAAATCACAGGTTAGCCCTAACATCAGAAAGCAAGTCTGCCTCACTGTGGTCAGGGTGTTAATCTACTACCTCACAGCCCTGGGGAAAGGCTGGACACAGCTGGAATGAAGACTAATTGGAAGTACTATCCACCAGTAGCCTTTGAAGCTCAGCCATTTGGAGACATGCTGCTTGGCCTTGGATGCCCAGGATCCAGAAATTCTCCTACCTTTATAGCTAAGACCACCATATTTTGGGGGCAAGATGAGTCTTTACTGAGTAAGAGACCATGCAGTGGATGTTTCCTGTCCAGCAGAGCCTGGGGAATAGTGATGGGTAAGTTTATGCATCAACCTGACCGAGTGATGGAGTCCAGTTTGGTTAAGCAAGCACTGGCCTGATTGTTACTGTGAGGATATTTCATGGAGTTAAATCATCAGTACGTTGATTGCATCTATTACTGATTACATCCACAATCAACTTAGGAGATTGCTTTTAACAATGAAAGAATTCTCATCCAATCAGTTGAAGGCCTTAAAAGGAGAAGTGATAATTTCAGAAGTCAGAAGGGAGAATTTCCATCTCTACTTCAGCTAGCCAGCTTCTCCTGGGGAATTCATTGAAAACCTTGCTCGGAGTTCCAAGCTTGCAACCTGCCCTGTGGAATTTGGACTTGACCACCCCCACATTCGCATGAGCCAATTTTCTCTTAAAAAAATCATAATATTTACATAATATATCTATAATAAATATATATAAAGGATATAATATCTATCTATTGTCAGTTCTGTTTCTCTAGAGAATGCTGACCAATATAGGAATTATTTACAAACCCAATCACTACATATACTTTGTGTATGATCATATTATATTATAGTGGCTTAAGAGCAGTGGCTTTAGAATCAGATAGATCTGGACTTGAATCCTGAACCCTGCTGCTTACTAGCAAGTTATATTTACTTTATGAGCTTCAATTTTCTCATTTACAAGATGGAATAACAATTTCCCTAGGGTTGTGGGATGGAATAAATAAGACAATACACTTAAAGCACCTATGTCAGAGCATACACAGCACATAGTAGGTAGGTAGTCAATAAATATCAATAGTAAGAGAGTATTTTCTAAGCTCCACTTTTGGTTCTGAGCAGTGATTTCATCATACTTTTCCTCAGTTTCCCCTCTAAATGAAGAGGGAAAGAGACTCATCTGTCTGCTATCAATTAATCGATATTGGGAAGTAGGATGAGGATTTGTGTGAAATGTTCTAAGTATTTTCTTTTTTTAAATTTTGACTCCTGATTTTATTATTTGATCTCTTTTCCTATTTAAAGTAGTCTTAGGTGGCTAGGAAGACTGGCCTCCCAAGACCAGAGTCAGTTGGAGCTAGTAGTTGGTGGGTTGGGGGACTGGGATGGGGGCAGGGAGACTTGGCTCAGCTGGCAGTCCTGGGTGGAGAAGACAAAATGCACTTCACAGAGCCTGGAGTGTGGTGGGAAAGGGATGAGGCAGGAGCGGCAAGATGGGACCCACACCCCAGTCCCCAGCTTCATTCTCTTCTGGTGTTTCCCCACTGGTGGCATTCTTTGCAGTCTTGGAGGTCTTTTTTTTTTTCTTTTTCTTTTTCTGGGTTTTCTGACTTGCAGAACTCTGGAGGAGGGCCTTGAGCTCTGCATCCTGGACCTCCAATTCAGACTTGTAGAGGTCAGGCTCAAAGGGACCACTGGTTATCTACATGGGGCCATTTAAACCGGGCAACAAATTCACCCTCCTTCTCATAGAGTACATTAGATGGGTGTAGCAGTTCATGTTTGGCGCACTCCACCACACCCATCTGGGCCTTCTTCTCTACTTCAAATGCTCTTAAAGTAAATGACATGGCATCAAAACATCTTTCCACCTTACTGAAGAAGGCAGGTGAAGTTTTCATTGTCAGGCCATATTGTTTAGAGGGGTCTCATTTGTAAATGGTAGTTCTCTGTCCGGCATCCTTAGCCTTGCCCTCTTCTGAGCTGACAAATAGTTTCACAGCATATACTTCGTGTACTTCAAATTCAAACTTTTCATGGTCCTCCTGCTGATCTGTGGGGTCTGATAATGGTTTTCTCTACATCGATGTCATGCTGCTTCAGTTGGTGTGACAGCGTACCTTCTATTGGTGGTGCAATTAAATGAGTGGGTGACTTTGTTCCAGCTCCTGTCACTTGTGTGTTTTGGTTTCCAGGTTTGACCAGGCATAAAGCAGCCTCAGCACAAAGGTGAGCTGCCTAAATGACATCTGCTTTCTGCCCTGTTACTGCAGTCCCCTTAGCTGTATCAACCACAAAAGTGTGAGCCACATTAGCGATAAAACCCTCCACATGGACCCCAAGGTCAATTTTGACCAAGTCACCTTCCTTAAGAATATAGTCCGGGTCACTCTTCAGGGGAGAGGACTATAAAGTTATTACTGAAATGCTGGTGGAAAAAACAATACCCTTCTTCATTTCCTTTTCTTTCTTGAAGATTTTCCCCATTTCTTCCATAATCACGGCGTCACCTTTCTCAGATAGGCTTAATACTGAAACACCTGAGCTGGATGCTTCTACCAAAGACTGATGTACCCGGTTGGCAATGTGCCCCCCCCCCCATCTTATACTTGGTCAGGACCAGGTCCTTGGTGATAGTTTGCTCCTGCTGCTCGTCCTCGCTGGACATTTTCCCACCACTTCACCACCACCACAGTCTCGTTTCCCCACATCGCCACCTCTGCCTCCCTTCCCAGCTGCAGGCTGTAGCCAAAGCCCCCTCGATCCCGGAGTTGAGAGCGAGCAAAAGTGTGAGCAAGGGGTCCAGCAGGCAGGCTCTAAGTATTGACATAAGGTATTCCCAGATGTGTTCAGATGTTAATGTTTCACTAGAATATAAAAGATCTTAAGTGACTATATAGTTCCTTCTTCCATTTACAAGGATTATTTCTTCTTCCATCTACAAGGATTATATTTTATTCCGGATATATGAGTACCTGTCCTATGTTAAAAGATTTATAGGAAAGGAGTACAAATTTAAAAAAAGCCTGTGTTTAACAATTTAGCAAACCATTCTTTAGAGCTAATCTAAATTCTTTGTGCTACAACCTGGAGATATTTCTTCTCATTTTCTTTGCTAGACAGGTGTGCAGTTTGAATGTATTATGTCCCCCTAAAAGCCATTATCTTTGATGCAGTCTTGTGTGGGCAGATCTATTATTGTTGATTAGATTGTAATTCTTTGAGTGTTTCTATGGAGATGTGACCTACCCAACTGTAGTTGATAATTCTGATTAGATCATTTCCATGGAGGCATGGCCCCGTCCATTCAGCATGGGCCTTGATTAGTTCACTGGAGCCCTATAAAAGCTCAAACAGAAGGAGTGTGCTTGCTACAGCCAAGAGGGACACTTTGAAGAATGCACAGAAACTGAGGGGAGCTACAGATGAGAGACAGTTTGAAGATGGCCTTTGAAAGCAGACTCTTGATCTGGAGAAGCTAAGAGAGGACAAAAACCCCAAGAGCAACTGAGAGTGACATTTTGAAGAGGAGCTGCAGCCTAGAGAGGACCATCCTGGGAGAAAGCCATTTCAAAACCAGAACTTTGGAGCAGACACCAGTCACGTGCCTTCCCAGCTAATAGAGGTTTTCCAGATGCCATTGGCCATCCTCCAGTGAAGGTACCCAATTGTTGATCCATTACCTTGGACATTTTATGGCCTTCAGACTGTAACTGTGTAACCAAATAAACCCCCTTTATAAAAGCTAATACATTTCTGGTGTTTTGCATTCTGGTAGCATTACCAAACTAGAACAATGCGTAAATTTCTAAAGGACAGGAACTATATCTATTTTCACAGTATAGGATCCCCCAGCACTTGGCACATAATAGGCATTCAGTATTTACAGAATAAATGAATGAATAAAAGAGAACCCCAAAATGCCGAAATTGAATTATAGAACACGACAATTTGATGAAAACCCAGATGTTGGCTAGCTCCATCCTCATGCCTAAGGCAAAACCTTCATCTCCAGCTTTCTGCTAAGGTGTCTCACGTCTCTTTTTTGAACACCTCCCTGACAGGGAGTTCACTTCTTTAGATAGCCTGTTTCACCAATTGAACAACTCTGGTTATTAAAATGAATTTTATTAAGGTACAACAAAAATGCTGATTTAAATATTGTTAGATATCTGTGCATTTCTCTTCATGATTCGTTTACAATTTTTGTCTTCTATTTTAACAACTTTTAAACTTTTCTCATGGCTTTATTTTTTTTTTTTTTTTACCCCTTTATTCTGGATATCTAATCACAATACTCTCAAAGGTCTCCATTGCCTTCTTTAGCTGGGAAACTGTGAGGTAAAATAAAGTATAATCAGAAATATTTCAAGAGATTTAATCTGCAATCTGAATGCAATCTGAATGAACTGGCCCAATTTCAATGTTCATCAATTCAATTCTTACTCAGGAAATTATAGTCAAAATGCTGAAACCAAAAATAGAGAAAACCTTACAAGCAGCCAGAGTTGTGTTGGTGGGTTAGATGCATTACCTACAGGGGGACAAAGAAACAAATGATAGCTGAGTTCTCAAAAGAAACAACGGAGGCTAGAAGAAAATGGAATGACATATTTAACAGACTGTAGGAAAAACAAAATCTGCCAATAGTTCTAAATTCTATGACAATATCCCTTAAAAAATGAGGTGAAATAAAACATTTTCAGATAAACAAAAGATGAGAGAATTTGTTGCCAGCAAACCCTGCATAACCAAATACGCTAAAGGATATTCATCAGGCTGAAAGGAAATGATACTATATGAAAATTCATATTTACAAGAATGAATGAAGAATAGAACACTCTCATTATTTTTAATTTAATTTCTTTAAAAGATAGTAACCATTTAAAACAAAACTAATAACAATATGGTAGGGTATAGAACATTTATAGAAGGATAATATATGACAATAATAGCACAAAGGATGGGGGGAGAAAAATGGAAGCATATTGTAAGTTTCTTACACTTCATGTGAAGTGGTACAATATTAATTCCAAGAAGACTATAAGTTAGGGATGACTATGATACTCCATAAAGCAACCACACACGCACACACATGCACACAAACAAAAACAAACAAAAACAAACAAGCAAACAAAGAGATATAACTTAAAAAGTCAATAAAGAAACTAAAATGGAATATTTAAAAACTTCAGTTAATTTTTAAAAATGCAAGTAAAGAGAAATATAGGTGAAAAATCCAGATGGGACATTTAGAAAACAAACAGGAAGATGGCAGACTTAAACCCGTTTGTATGGATAATTATGTTAATTGGAAATGGACTAAACACTTTATTTAAAAGGCAGAGAGATATTCATATAGGATTAAAAAATCAAGACTCAAGTACATGATATCAATAGGAAACACAGTTTAAATGCAAAGAAGATACATAGGTTCATAGTCAAAATATAGAAAAAGATATACAAATAAACAGTAGATATAGGCAACATGGTATTGCTATATTAATATCTGTAGACTTTAAGTCAAGTAGCATTACCAGAGATAAAGAGGGACGTTTTATCTAATAAGAGGGTCAATTAATCAGGAAGACATAACAGTCCAAAATATGAATGCATTTTATAACAAAAGCAAAATGTGACAGAAATAAAGAGAAAAATAGACAAATACCCAATTATAGGGGGATATTTTAATAGCTCTCTCTAAACAATTTACAGAACAAATTGATAAAAATCAGTTGAGATAAAAAAGCTTTGAAAAACATACAACACAATTAATAATTTGACCTGACAGTTAAAGAACACTCCCTATTACAACAGCAGAATACACATTCTTTTCAAGAGCCCATGGAACATTCACCAAGATGTACCATACACTGGGCCATAAAATAACTCTCAATACTTTCAAAAGATTAATATCTTACAGAATATGTTCTCTGACCATGATAAAATTATATTAGAAAGCAATAACAATGGACTTGTAGAAAATCTCCAAATATTTGGAAATTAAATGACACACTTATAATAACCCATGTTTCAAAGAATAAATCAGAAGAGAAACTGGAAATATTTTTAACTGAAAGATAATGGAAACAAAACATATCAATATGTTAGAATATAGATAAGCAATGCTTGAAGGGAAATTTAAAGCTTTAAATACTTTTATTAGGAAAGGAAAAATATTTAAAATCAATGATCTAAGTTTCTACCTTAAGAACCTAGAAAAAGAAGAACAAATTAAAGTAGGAGGCAGTAAATAAAGATAAGAGCAAAAAGTCTGTTAAATAGGAAAAAGAAGACAAACAAATGAGAAATTAATAAAGCCAAATATTGGTTATTTGAAAAGATTAATAAAATTGATAAATCCCTCATAAGGCTGATAAGGAAAAAGAAATAAAATATCAGGAATGAAAAATAACATCCTTATAGATGCTACAGATATTAAAATGACAGAAGGGAAAATTAATAACAACTTTATGACAATAAATGTGACAATTTAGATTAGAATAGACAAAATTCATTGAAAAAAAATTTAACAAAATTGACCTAAGGAAAAAATTTGAATAGCCACATATCAATTAAAGATATAAAACTCATAATCACAAGCCTTCTTACAAAAAAAAAACAACAAAAAACTTTAGATCCAGATGGTTTCATTGGTGAATTTTATCAATCATTTAAGGAAGACATAACATCATCTTACATATACTCTTTCTGAAAAAGAGAACACTTCCCAGATAAGTTTATGAAGCCAGCATTGTGCTGATTTCAAGAGCAGAAAAATGCATTGCAAGAAAAGAAAACTAAAGGACATAGATACAAAAATCTTCAGCAAAAGACTTAATTCAGCAATATATAAAAGGGATAATTGAAAAAGAAAAATAATTAAAAGATAATATATTAAGACCAAGTGGAATTTATCCCAAAGAATGCAAGGATGGTTTTGTATTTGAAAATCAATCAGAGGGATCTAAGATGGAGGCATAGAGAGGAGTGGAAGCTAAAGTAGTCCCCCTGGAACAACTAAAAAAAACCAGAAACAACTAGTAAATAATCCGGAATAACTGCAGGGGGACAGACGTGACCGTCCACTCATCATACACCAACCTGAATTGGGAGGAATGCCCGAGATCACAGCATAAAATCTGTAAGTAAGAACTGTGGATCCAAATCAGGAGACCCCTCCCCCCACAGCCGGAGCTACAAAGCCTCCTGGCACCAGAGAGAAGCTTTCTCCCAGCAAGCAAATATAGCTCAGCTGAGCTCCAACTGGGGTTTTAATTAGCGAGTGTGAACTGCTCACTAAGAGGTACTAAGCCCTAACAAGTAGACAGAGGCTTTGGGTGATGACTGACCTTGGAGAGCCGGAGGGTTGCCTCGGACTAGCTCTGTTCCCTTTTCGACTCAGTGGAGAAAGCCTTGGCCATTTTGAGTTCCCAGTTCTGTGACCCAGACAAGGGTGTGGCACAAGCAGAGAGAGACCATTGAAATGCTAATGACCTCCCCCTAGGACATCTATCTACTCTAAGAGGAAAGGGGTGGGGCCCAGCTCTGCTACCTGCCTTCCATTCAGAACTTACACCAGGCAAGAATTATAGGCTAATCTTTGCATCAGGCTGGGAGTGTCCCTGCATGGCCCGGTGGCCCGGGGCTTCCCTTGAGGGACAACGTGCACTAGTGACGTAGCACAGCCTTCCCTCAGCAGAGGTCCTGCAAGATCACAGCTGAGAAGGGGGGCCCACTCAGACGTTACGTCAATGCTGGGTGGTTTGTGGGTCAGTGACAGAGAAAAGCTGGGGCAAAACTAAAATGAAGGCTTAGACTCTTGCAAAAGCCTTGAATCTCTGGGAACACCTGGGAAGTTTGACTATTAAAGCGGCCCTGCCTCCTTAGCCACCAGGACACATGCCCTACATTCAGGGCAGTCAACTCCAACAACAAACCCAAACTGAGTTCACCAGCTGAACCCCACAAAAGTCATTTCCCCACACACCACAGAGACACAGTTGGGAAGTACTGACTTGAGGGGTATAGGTGACTCGCGGACGCCATCTGCTGGTTAGTTAAAGAAAGTGTACGCCACCAAACTGTGTTTCTGAAAAATTAGACAGGTATTTTTTTTTTTTTTACAACTTGAAAGAACCCTGTCAAGCAGAGCAAATGCCAAGAGGCCAAAAACAACAGAAAATCTCAATGCATATGATAAAACCAGACGATGTGGAGAATCCAACTCCAAACACACAAATCAAGTTATCAGAAGAGACATGGTACCTCACAGAATTAATCAAAGAACTACAATCAAGGAATAAAAACATGGCAAAGGATTTAAAGGACATCAAGAAGACCATGGCCCAGGATATAAGCAACATAAAGAAGACCCTAGAAGAGCATAAAGAAGACATTGCAAGAGTAAATAAAAAAACAGAAGGTCTTATGGAAATAAAAGAAACTGTTGGCCAAATTAAAAAGACTCTGGATATTCACAATACAAGGCTAGAGGAAGCTGAACAAGATTTCAGTGTCCTAGAAGTTCACAGAACAGAAAATGAAAGAACAAAAGAAAGAATGGAGAAAAAAATTGAAAAAATCGAAATGGATCTCAGGGATACGATAGATAAAATAAAACGTCCAAACTTAAGACTCATTGGTGTCCCAGAAGGGGAAGAGAAGGGTAAAGGTCTAGAAAGAGTATTCAAAGAAATTGTTGGGGAAAACTCCCCAAACCTTCTACACAATATAAATACACAAAGCATAAATGCCCAGCAAACTCCAAATAGAATAAATCCAAATAAACCCACTCCAAGACATATTCTGATCAGACTGTCAAATACTGAAGAGAAGGAGCAAATTCTGAAAGCAGCAAGAGAAAAGCAATTCACCACATACAAAGGAAACAACATAAGACTAAGTTGTGACTACTCAGCGGCCACCATAGAGGCGAGAAGGCAGTGGCATGGCATATTTAAAATTCTGAGAGAGAAAAATTTCCAACCAAGAATACTTTATCCAGAAAAACTCTCCTTCAAATTTGAGGGAGAGCTTAAATTTTTCACAAACAAACAAATGCTGAGAGAGTTTTCTAATAAAAGACCTGCCCTACTTCAGATACTAAAGGGAGCCCTACCAACAGAGAAACAGCAGAAAGGAGAAAGAGATACAGAGAATTTTAACAAACATATATAGTACCTTACATCCCAAATCACCAGGACACTCATTTTTCTCTATTGATCACGGATGTTTCTCCAGAATGGACCATAAGCTGGGACATAAAACAAGCCTCAAGAAATTAAAAAAAATTTTTTTGAATATACTCAAAGCACATTCTCCAACCACAATGGAATACAAATAGAAGTCAGTAATTTTTGAACTGTAACTCCACTATTTACTTCCTACATGATATAAAATACACCAACTCTAATGAAAAATCAGTGGTTTTGAACTCAGTGTAAAATATGTAATTTGAGACAACTATATAAAGGTGGGGGAATGGAGTAGTATAGGAACATGGTTTAAGTGTCCTATTGAAGTGAAGGTGGTATCAAAGAAAAACAAGATTGATATGGATATAAGAGGTTAATTTTAAGCCCCACAGCAAACACAAAGAAATTATCAGAGAATATAACCATAGAGATGAAATGTAGAGTTTGGGTTAAGAGAAATGGGGAAAGGGGCAATGGGGAGTTAAGAAATGAGTGTAGGGTTGCTGTTTGAGGTGAAGGGAAATTTCTAGTAAAGGATGGTGGGAAAGAGCATTACAACATTCTAAATGTGATTAATCCCACTAACGGAAGGCTAGGGAGGGGGTGGAATGGGAAGATTTAGTCTGTATATATGGTTCCACAACTGAAAAAAAAAAGAGTCTAAATAGATGACAATTGAATGTCAAGGATGAACTTGGATGGGATTGGAGGATAGAGGACAGGAGGCTCAAAGGGACACAGTTGAGACATAAGGTAAAGGAAATATAGAATGTAAGCTTTGTATCATTGTTGAATCTCTTGTACCTCTTAGTTGCACTTAATGGGATTGCATAAAAGATTGTTCTTGTTCATGGGAAGTGTATATGTGAATTATAGTGTATGTTCAAGGATGTGTGCAGCTAGCTCTCATATGTTCAGAGGACAGAGCAATAGATGATGGATGATAGATAGGGAGGGAGGGAAAGAAATAGTGATGTGACAGCATGTTAAAGTTGGTGGATTGGGCTATCGGGGGAGGGGGGTCAGGGTATGATGGAATTCTGTGTATGGGGTTAGTATTGTTTTTGCAACTGTTCCTATAGCTTTGGATTTATTTAAAAAAAATAACATTTGGTCTATCAGTTTGGTAAAAGTGTAAAAGATTGTTATATTTTTATCAGGTGGAAGAAAAGGTCATGAACCCTCTGGGGAAGTGGAGGGCATTTATGCAATATTTACCAAAATTTGCAATGTACCCACTTTCAACCCAGGGATTTCACTGTACCATCATTTGTAACAGCAAAAACTTGGAAAAAAGCAAATTGTCCTTCAGTAGATTATTTATTTTTCTTATTCCTTTGTTTGGATAGGGTTTATTAATTTTCTTGGGGTATGGTAGGAGCATGTTGGAAGCAAAGTAGTTATTTTAGGTTCTCTGTTTTTATTAATCCTTTGCTTTGTTTTGTTTGAAATGTATGTCTTTTGTTGCTTGTTTTAATTTTTTGATAAATAAACTTTAAAAATTAAAAAAAATCAATCAGTACAATTCTCCACGTTTACAGAATAAAGAAGAAATGCTATATGATCAACTCATTAATGAAGAAAAGTTTGGAAAAAATTCAACACTTATTCATGATAAAAAGAATACTCACTAGAGAAAGAATAGTGCCTCCTCATTCGTATAAAGGACATCTATAAAAATTCTACAGTGGACACCATATTTACCAGTAAAATATTGATGCTTTCCCACTAAGATTGGATAAAGTGCTCTCACCACTTCTACTCAACACTGTACTGAAAGTCCTAGCCAGTACAATATGGTAAACAAGAGAAGTAGACAGCATAAAGATTGAAAAAGAAGAAGTAACATTGTCTTTATTCTCAGATAGCATGGTTATATATGTAGAAAATTCTAAGGAATGTGTATTAAAAAATACTTACTGGAACTAATAAATGAATTTAGAAACTCAAGGTTTCAAAGTCGATATACAAGAACCAATTGTATTTCTACATGCTAGCTACAAACAGTTGAACAATAAAAATTTAAAATATCATAATGGCATTAAAATACATCAAATACTCAGGAATAAATTTAATAAAATTGTGCAAAATATCTACACTAAAAAGCACAAAACATTGCTGAAAGAAATTGAAAAAGATATAAACAAATTGAGAGATGCATCATGTTTATAGATTGGAAGAACCAATATGTTCAGGGTGTCAATTCTCTCCAAATTAATCTATAGATTCAGTGCGATTCCAATTAAAATCCTAGAAGATTTTTTGATGTAAATTGGCATGTTGATTCAAAAATTTATATGGAATTGCAAAGGACTTGAATAACCAAAACAATCTTGAGAATTTGGAGGATTTTCATTATCTGATTTCAAGGAATACTTTAAAACTATAATAATCAACATAGGTGATTATTAGGGTATTGATATAAGTATAGAAAAACAGATCAATGGAAAAGTGTATAGAACCCAGAAACAGACCCATACATACATGGTCCATTGACTTTTTTAAAATAAATCATTGATCAATTCAATAGCAGAAAGGAAATCTTTCCCCAAATAATGTTGAAACAACTGGATAAATGTATGAAAAAAAATGAGCGTTTACCCTTGCCCCATATTATATGCAAAATTAATTTGAGGTGATCATAGACCTAAATGTAAAAGTTAAAACTATAAAACTTCTAGAAGGAAACAGAGGGGAATACCTTTGTGACTCTGTGACAGAAAATATTTCTTAGAGAGGTCACAGAAAATACCAACCAAAAAATGTTGATAAATAAGATTTCATCAAAATTCAAAATTTCTGCTCATCAAAAGTTACCTTTAACATGAAAAGGCAGACATCAGGGTAGCAAAAATATTTGCAAAACATAAATCTAACAAAAGGTTTCTTTCTGGTATACATTAAGAACTTTTAAAAATTAATCATAAAAAAGATAATCTAACCAATAGAATGAGCCAAAGACTTGACTAGACACATCACAAAAGAAGATATATGAATGGCTAATACACACATGAAAATGTGCTCAACACTATTAGTCATTAGGAAAATGCAAATTAAAACCACAATTAAAATAGTACAACCTACCCACCAAGATGGCTGCAATTACAAAGAATGACAACACCAAATGTTGGCAAGGATGTGGCACAACTGGAACTTTCGTACATTGGTGGTGGGAATGTCAAATGGTACAACCACTTTGGAATAGTGTTTGACAATTTTTAAAAAAGTTAAACATACACCTACCCTATAACTCACTAATTTCACTGTTAGGTATTTACCCAAGAGAAATGAGAACATGTCCAAAAAAAGATTTGGACAAGAATGTCCATAACAGCTTTATTCATAATAGCTCCAAATTGTAAACCACCCAAATGTCCATAGACAGGAGACTGAATGAAAAACAACAAGAGAATAAACAAATTGTGGTATGTCTATAAAATGGAATACTGTTCAGCAATAAAAGGAATAAACTTACATATTGTGCTAGTTTGGATATATCATGTCCCCCAGAAAAAGCCATGTTCTTTAATGCAATCTTATGGGGGCAGATGTATTAGTGTTGATTAGGTTGGAACCTTTGGATTAGGTTGTTTCCATGGAGATGTGACCCACCCAACTGTAAGTGATAACTCTGATTAGATTCTTTCCACAGAGGTGTGGCCATGCCCATTCAGTGTGGGCCTTGATTAGTTTACTAGAGCCCTATATAAGAATTCAGACAGAAGGAGCTTGCTGCTGCATCTGAGACAGACATTTTTAAAGATGATGCTGATATTTTGGAGAATACCATTTTGAAACGCAACCTGGGAGCAAGCAGATGCCAGCCATCTGCCTTCCCAGCTAACAGAGGTTTTCTGGATGCCAATGGCCTTTCTCCAGTGAAGGTATCCTATTGTTGATGCCTTCCCTTGGACATTTTCATGTCCTTCAGGCTGTAACTTTGAAACCAAATAAACCCCCTTTATAAAAGCCAATCCATTTCTGGTATTTTGCAAAATGGCAGCATTAGCAAACAGGAACAGATTTTGGTACCAGGAATGGGGTGCTGGTGCTGCTGAGTTTGCAAATACCAAACATGTTGGAATGGCTTTTTAAATGGATAAGGGGAAGATTGTGGAAGAATTGTGACAAGCTTGACGGAAAAGGCCTAAATTTCTTTGAAGAGACTGTTTGAGGAAATATGGACTCTAAAGATACTTCTGATGAGTACTTGAGCAGAAATGATGAATCTGTCATTGCAAGCTGGAAAGAAGGCGATCCTTATTTTAAAGCGGCAGAGAATTTGGCAAACTTGTGTCCTGGTGTCAGATGGAAGGCAGGATTTGAAAGCGACGAGCTGGGATACTTAATTGAGGAGATCTCCAGACTACAAGTGGAGGATGTAGCCTGGCTTCTCCTTGCAGCTTATAATAAAATGCAACAGGAAAGAGATAAGCTGAGAAATGAACTCTTGGGTTCAAACAAACCAGAAACTGATAGGCTGGGAAACTCTGGCTTCCAAAAACTGAGACCCCAGAGACTACAGCCTCATGTGAGGATTTAAGCAAACATGGAAACTGACCACCATTTCAGCACAAGTCAGGATTGGAAATGGAGTTATCCAGAAAAGATTTGTGGAAAGTCCTATTGTCTGATGGTTTTGACACCTGTAAACTGCATGCCAAGCCTACAGAATTTTTGCGAGTTCTGTATAGATGGAGTCACTGCTGGTCTGGACTGGAGGGGACATTGAAGGAACAAGCTGAAGGAAAAATTTCTTCAAAGAAAGAGCCATGGAGATTGAGGTCTGGAATCAAGAGGTCTCAAGCAGGGAGAGTGGAGTGGCCCATGCATGTGAAAAGGGTGAGTTTGCCCCAAGGCAGAGGGTGGGTCTTCTGCCTTGATGCTCAGGAAGAGTGCTGCCACCCCAGGCATCAGAGACAGTGGAGCACATTTCCGAGAGATTGAGGAGAACCTGGCCATCACCCCACTGTTTGGAGAGGGGAGAGCCTTTGCCCTGGAGAGGCAGAGTCCAGGTGGCACCTGATGTTTGAGGAGGGTGGAGCCAAAAAGGTGGTCTCCCCAGTGTGTGGATATGTTGGAGCACTCACCCCACCATTTGGAGAGGAAGGGGCTGCTGCAAAGGCCCTTGGAAAGGGTTGGACTCCTGCTCTCTCAAGCCCTGAGTTTACAATGTCATTCTGTGAATGACTCTCAGATTTTGAAAACTAATGGAGTTTGCCTTGCAGGTTTTAGGAACTGTTTTGGTCCCTTAAGCCCTGTTTTCCTTACTGTTTCTCCTTATGGCAATGGTAATGTTTATCCTATGACTGTCCCTCCTTTGTATATTGGAAGCAGATAACTTGTTTTAAGTTTCATAGGTCCACAGCCAGAGGGGAATTTTGCATTAGGACAGACCACGCTGCAACTGATTTTGATGGGATCTTGTACTTACCTATTGTTACTGAAGTGATTTGAGTTTTTGTGATATTGTGATGGGATGAATGTATTTTGTGTATGGAAAGATCATGTCTTTTTGGGGATCCAGGGGGTGGAATGTGCTAGTTTGGATATATTATGTCCCCCCAGAAAAAGCCATGTTCTTTAATGCAGTCTTGTGGGGGCAGATGTATTAGTGTTGATTAGGTTGGAACCTTTGCATTAGGTTGTTTCCATGGAGATATGACCCACCCAACTGTAGGTGATAACACTGATTAGATTATTTCCACAGAGGTGTGGCCCCGCCCATTCAGCATGGGCCTTGATTAGTTTATTAGAGCCCTACATAAGAGCTCAGACAGAAGGAGCTTGCTGCTGCAGCTGAGACAGACATTTTTGAAAATGGCCATTTAAAGCTGATGCTGATATTTTGGAGAACCCCATTTTAAAATGCAACCTGGGAGCGAGCAGACACCAGCCATGTACTTTCCCAGCTAACAGAGGTTTTCCAGATGCTAAGTCTCTCCAGTGAAGGTACCCTATTGTTGATACCTTACCTTAAACATTTTCATGGCCTTCAGTCTGTATTTTGTAACCAAATAAACCCCCTTTATGAAAGCTAATCCATTTCTGGTATTTTGCAAAATGGCAGCATTAGCAAACTGGAACACATATGATGGAATATAATTCAGCAGTAAGAAGGAATGAAGTCTTGAAGCACGTGACATGGATGAAACTTGAGAACATTATGCTGAGTGAAAAAAGTCACACAGAAAAGGACAAATATTGTATGATCTCCCTAATATGAACTAATTATAATATGTAAACTCATAGAGATAAAATGTAGAGTATAGGTTACCAGGAGATAGAATGAGGCTAGAGAGTTGGGAGTGGATGCTTAATGTGTGCAGAATTTTTAACTAGGTTGAATTTAAATGTTTGGAAATGGATACAGGTGATGGTAGCACATTATGGTGTGTATAATTAACAGCACTGAATTATGTGTGTGATTATGGTTGAAAAGGGGGGTCAGATATGTCACTAGAAAAAAAGCTAGAGATTAAAACATGGGACTGTGTAACACAGTGAACCCTGTGGTAGATGATGACTATGAGTAACAGTACAAATATAAAAAAGTTATTTCATGTACTAGAACAAATATATGTCACTATTACAAGGAGTTAATAATAGGGTAGTATATGAGAAAAAATGCACCTATTACAAACTATGGGTAGTATTAACAGCAGTATTTTAATCGCCTTTCATCAACAGTAACAACACACCACACCAATACTATGGGTCAATAATAGGGGGAGATAAGGGGTATGGGATTTTTTTTTTTTTGAGTAATGAAAATGTTCTAAAATTGATTGTGGTGATAAATGCACAATTATGTGATGATACTGTGAACCACTGATTGTATACTTTGAATGGATTATATAATATGTGAAAATATCTCAGTCAAGTTGCATTTCTGAAAAAGGAATAAGCTACTGATACATATGCACAACAACATGGATAAATCTCAAAAGTATTATCCTCAGAAAAGAAGCTAGGCACAATGGATTATAATAGTATGATTCCATTTATTTGAAAAATGAGAAAAGGCAGAATTATAGTGATGGCTGTCAGGTTTGTGATGCCAAAGGACAGGGAATGGGGGAATTGACTCAAGAGGCTGGAGGGAACTTTGGGGGATGATAGAAATGTTTATATCTTGATTGTACTTCTAATTACATGACTGCACACCCTTGTGAAAATACTGAATTGCAAGCTTTTAAAAGGCAAACTTTATTTTGTATAAACTATACCTCACTAAAAATGATTTTTAATAAAACAACTTTATAAGGGTAGCCTTATTATCCTTATTTTCTAGATGGGAAGTGAGATCAGAGAGACGTTGTTAACTTCCTAAGTTCATACATCCAGTAAAGTGGCAAAGTCAGAATTTGAACCTCCTTTAATGCCAAAGGCCATGTTTTTCTTCTTTACACAAAGAACTTAAAAATGATTGTGTGTGTGTGTGTGTATGTTACTTATACAGGCAAGTATCTGCTATTTCTCCACTTAATGTGAAAGCTCTTCAAATGCAAATATTTTCACATATACCTCTTTTCTTTTTGCCTAATTGGCTTGCAGAATACGCTGTAAGAGTCAGGCAGTCTGTAGATCTGAGCCTGCTCACCATGACTTGCTATGACTTTGAATGGATTACAACAGTGCCCGAATGATCCCCTCAGTCATCCAGGCTTCTGGACTCCCTGGGTCAGTTGCTCTTGCTGAGATCATGTGGATGTGTTTATCTTGGGTGCCATATAAATATTATCATGTTCTATTTCATGAGAAAGCTTAGGAAGCACTGATTTAGATAGAAAGTGCTGCTGCTGGAATTCCAAAGTGAAAGAGAATAATTCTGGCTAAGATATTCTCTGTCAAGGATCGATGGGGAAGACCTTGCTAATCAGAGAGGAAAGGGAGTATGCAGAAAAGTAAGAGAAGGATGGATTGGAGTGACACTGGGCTTGACCGTTTTTGGAGGCATGAGCAGGAGCAGCCAGGTGGGAGCTGGGTTTGTGGAGATGTATTTGAGAGGGAGATGGAAGCTTTTCTGGTGAGGTCCTGGTATCTGAGTTAAGGGGTTGGAATGTTTTCTGCAGTAGAAAGCCCCCTGGTCACATTTCACACAGGATTTGGTATGTGTGTGGGTAGGAGGCTGGCGGTAGGAAAGGAAAAGTGTGTGTGTGTTAAAGAATAATGAGCAGTTCCTGGACTTTGCAGATGAGGGTTCTGCTGTTGCTGGGAAGGGCCGGCCCCTCAACCCGGAGCTACTGGTAAAGTCTGGCTTTCCTTTTCTCACAGCTTCTCTTCCCAGCCCCTGGCTGCCTCCCCTGGGCAGGATGTCAGTGTGGACGGTTCCTGTTTCCCTGCCTTTGCAGGCCCTTGCCTTCCTGAACCTGATATGATTGTTTCTCTGGGCACAGTGCAAAGATGCCAAGGGAGAACGGAAGTATCTCATGCCTTGGCAATTTTTTTTTAAGCAAAAAAGAAAAGGCTATTGAACTTGGGAACCCTGGTCTGAAGTCCTCTCTTCCTGGTGTGGGAGCAGGGACATTTTACAGGGTCCATCAATCAGCCCTGAGGGCCAGATATCCAACATGGAAACGATTTGACTCCCATCCATCAGCTAAGCAGTGACAAAACTACTAAATTCCTTCTTGCTCTCAAACTGCTATATTTATGCACTGTTCCCATTGGGAATCTTGGGACACGGAAATGAAGGACTTTATCCTCTACCTCCTCTCCCTCCTCTCTTTCCACATCCTCAGTCCCCTTTAATATTCATTCATTCACTCATTTATTCACTTGTTCAACAGATATTTCCAGAGAACCTACTAGGTGCCAGGCACTGTGCTAAAATACTGAAAATACAGCAATGATTAAGACAGGCTCCCATCCTTGAGCTCATACACTGTCTGATGGAAAAGATCCCCACTGTGTGCAGGCAACTACACCAGGCATGGAAAGACAGAAAATACATAAAAAGAGAAATGACAGAAAAAGACAGCATATCTCAAAGCTCTTTAGGCCTGGGTTTGTGTTTAATTAGACTTTAATTCTTTTGTAACAAATACTACAATGAATGAATGACTCATAATGGGTACACAATGAATGTTTGCTGAATGAATGAATAATGAGGAAGTGAATGAGAAGTTGTGTAATATAAAAAGAACATAGGCTCTGGAGTTCCACAGACTGAATTTGATTTCCAGCTCTACCACATCCTGCCTGGTGTGACATTGGGTAAATGTTATAATCTCTCTGGGTCTCAGTTTCCACATTTAAAAAGTGGGGAATATACTCCCTATTGCATTTTGTAAGGATTAATGGGCTATTGCATCTAAAGTACCAGGAACATAAGTGACCAATAAATAGCTTACCTTATTCTTTGATACCACTAATAATAAATAGCAAAGGTTATAGATGAGTAATAGAGAACAAAAATAGCACAGAAGTATGGAGGAAGGTGTGGCCACAGAAGGCTGAGGCTCCCATAGAAATGGGGAGAGACTGAACTGTGCCTGGAAGGTTGCCCACACTCTGGTAAAGGGTGAGGGGGGAATGAGGCAGTGCGAACGGCATAAGCAGTTATAGCTGTAAGGCACTGGGCATGGTTGTAACACGTCATTGGGACAGGGAGGAGCAGAGAGTCTGGAAGCAGTGGAGTAGGATGGATTAGTGCCAGGGGCTCCTTTGAGAAACTAAGCTCAAGACTTTAGGACTTTATTCTGTAGCATAAGAATATGTGCTAAGTGGTGTTTTGGATTAATTAATCTGGGGCAGGGTGTAGGTGGTGTTCCAGTTTGCTAATGCTGTCGGAATGCAAAACACCAGAAATGGTTTGGCTTTTATAAAAGAGGGTTTATTTGGTTACACAGTTACAGTCTTAAGGCCATAAAGTGTCCAAGGTAATGCATTAACAATTGGGTACCTTCACTGGAGGATGCCCAATGGCGTCCAGAAAACCTCTGTTAGCTGGGAAGGCACGTGGCTGGTGACTGCTCCGGCATTCTGATTTCAAAATGAGTTTCTCCCATGACATTCCTTCCTAGGCTTCAGCTCCTCAAAAATGTCACTTAGTTGCTCTTGGGTGTTTGTCCTCTCTTAGCTTCTCCAGAGCAAAAGTCTGCTTTCAACGGCCACCTCCAAAATGTCTCTGTAATATGAAGCTCCTCTCTCAGCTCCTGTGCGTTCTTCAAAGTGCCTCTCTTGGCTATAGCAAGTTTGCTCCTTCTGTCTGAGCTTATATAGTGCTCCA
This sequence comes from Choloepus didactylus, assembly GCF_015220235.1. Lineage (NCBI taxonomy): Eukaryota > Metazoa > Chordata > Mammalia > Pilosa > Megalonychidae > Choloepus > Choloepus didactylus. Next base: position 117,988,915 of record NC_051308.1, read on the forward strand.
GTAAACTAATCAAGGCCCATGCTGAATGGGTGGGGCCACACACCCATGGAAATCATCCAGAGTTATCACTACAGTTGCAGGTTGCATCTCCATGGAAACACTCAAAGAATTACAATCTAATCAACTCTAATACATCTGCCCACACAAGACTGCATCAAAGATAATGGCGTTTTGGGGGACATAATACATTCACACTGGCACAGGTGGTTAGAGGGGTGAAGTAGTCAGAGCATTAGGAAGTTACACAACAATCCAAGTGGTCTCGATTCAGGGGACAGCAGCAGAATGAAAAGGAAAGAGTGGATGTGACAGACTTTGAAGTGGAAGAGTCAGCAGGACCACCTTATAGATCATGAAGTCATTAAGAGAAAAAAGACCCCACCCAAATAGCTGGAGTCCTCCAGGATCCTTCTGTTTGGAGTGACCTTGCTTTTGATTGGTTGGTCTGAAAGCCAGAGAAAAACAGTTACCAGAGTCTTTAGGGTGAAGGAGAAATGTTACTTTGTTTGTGAATAGTAATTACTCACCATTCCTTTATCTATTTGTTCATTCATTCATTCAACAAATATTTCTTGATGGCCTCAAAGTGCATTGCAGTGTGCTGAGCTTTGAGTGAGTTAAAAAGAACAAGATAAGGTGCCTGGTGTAAAACTGTGTGACATTTGCTGAATTCTATTCTCCCCACCTAGAGTTGTCTTCTACATCTTAAGCTTGTTTTCCCTCTATATTTCAACCAATGACGTATAGCATATCAGAAATAAAACATTATTGGAATCAGAGAGATCTCAGCCCAAATGCTCATTCTGCTACTCATCAGCTGTGGATTTTGTATACACTGATTAGTCTTTCTGAGCCACATCTGGAAAATGAGAATGGCAGTAGTCTATCACATTGGATTTTTGTGAAGATTAATTTACAACCACATGGCAGGTAGGAGGTATTCAGTAAATGGCAGCTATTTTAATTATTTTCTCTGATAGTACCAGAAGCCTATTGGTGAGGTACCAGGAATTCTTAGAGAACCTCTATTTTTCACAATATGGCTATGAGTATTCATCTGGAATGGGCCTCTGGAATGAGACCGTGTGCCAGTTTGGATATATTATGTCTCTCAGAAAAAAAAAACATGTTCTTTGCAATCTTGTGGGGGCAGATGTATTAGTGTTTGTGCTGGTTTGAATGTATTATGTCCCCCAGAAAAGGCCATATTCTTTGATATAATCTTGTGTGGGCAGACATATCAGTGTTGATTAGATTGTAATTTGAATGTACCATGGAGATGTGACCCACCCAACTGTAGGTGATAACTCTGATGAGATAATTTCCATGGAGGCATGGCCCCGCCCATTCAGCATGGGTCTTGATTACTGGAGCGCTATATAAGAGCTCAGACAGAAGCAGCAGTTTGCTACAGCCAAGAGGGACACTTTGAAGAATGCACTGGAACTGAGAGAGGAGCTTCAGCTTACAGAGATATTTTGGAGATGGCCTTTGAAAGCAGACTTTTGCTTCGGAGAAGCTAAGAGAGGACAAACGCCTCAAGAGCAACTAAGAGTGACATTTTTTGAGGAACTGCAGCCTAGAGAGGAATATCCTGGGACCAGAGGTTTTCTGGACACCACTGGACATCCTCCAGTGAAGGTACCCAATTGCTGATGTGTTACCTTGGACACTTTATGGCCTTAAGACTGTTAACTGTGTAACCAAATAAACCCCCTTTTAGAAAAGCCAATCCATCTCTGGTGTTTTGCATTCCAGCAGCATTCGCAAACTAGAATAGAGTTGATTAGGTAAGAACCTTTTGGTTGTTTCCATGGAGATGTGACTAGTAACACCTTTGATTAGGGTGTGACCTGTTGATGGGATTGTTTCCATGGAGGTGTGGCTCTGCCCATTCAGCTTGGATCTTGGTTTAATTACTGGAGCCCTATAAAAGCTCAGAAACAGAAGGACTTCAGAGAAGCTGCAGCTGAGAGACACATTTTGAAGACGGCCATTGAAAGCTGACACTGACATTTTGGAGAACGCCATTTTGAAACGCAACCTGGGAGCAAGCAGACACCAGCCACATGCCTTCCCAGCTAACAGAGGTGTTCCAGATGCCAATGGCCTTTCTCCGGTGAAGGTACCCTATTGTTAATGCCTTACATTGGAAACTTAATGGCCTTAAGACTATAACTGTATAACCAAATAAACCCTCTTTATAAAAGCCAATCCATTTCTCCTATTTCACATAATGGCAGCATTTGCAAACTGAAACAGACCTGAAGACTTTACATCACTCACTGGGCCAGTATTTGGTATATTCATGCAAGAAAACATATACACCTTCATCAGAGCCCAAGCGAATCATGAGCAGAACCCCAGGTACTCCCAGCAAGAATCTCAGGCTCTCTGGCATAATAGGCACCAAGGCAAGGATTCGCCCAAGTTGTGCTCTCTATGAAAGGGTGGAACCATGATCCTCAAGCTGTAGCCTTGCCTTCTCCTGTTACGTGTTAAGGTAGTTGCTGGATCCCTTGAGCTCTGACTTGTAACCCTGGTCCCCACTAGAAGCGGATTATGACTCTCAAAGCTCTGGCTTGAACCTCTGTCTTGAGCATCAAATTCATCTATATATTTCACTGGCACTTTAAACTCAGTGGGTCCCAAGCTGAACTCAACATCTCTTCCTTAAACCTGTTTTTCTTTTTGTGCTTTCTTTCTTTATCTCTATAAATGGTGTTCCCATATTTCCAGCTTCCTATTTCTTATTCTGTGGTGTCTTCTTTTGTTCTTCCTTCTCTGCTTCACCCCCATACTCCATTTATAGCCAAGATAGAATGAGTCTAATTTATGTTTTCATATGTTTTCCTTCTCCTTTCCATTGTCATTATTGCTCAAGTCCTCTTTGCTTCTCACCAGGGAATCACGTTCTCATCAAGAATTTTGCCTAATTTCTTAACGTGGGGGTCTATCTCTTCATGTCCCAATTCCTCTTGTGCATCACTGCCAGATCAGTATTAGTAAACCCTGTCTTTTGTCACTTCATTGCTCATAATCTTTAATAGTTTACAATTTCCTGTGGATTTAAGGACAGATATATTAGAATGGTACTGAATGTCCTCCAAAATTTGGCTCTAGTTCTTTCAAGGCATATTAGTTTTCTATTGCAATATAACAGATTGCCCCCAGAGTTAGCAGCTTAAAACAACACTCATTTATTACCTATCATTTATGATCACTTATTTCTGTGGGTCAGGAATCTGAGCATAGTTTAACCAGGTCATCCAGCTCAGGGTTCCTTCAAGACTGCAATCAAGGTGTCAGCTGGTGCTGCAGTCATCTCGAGGTTTGACCGGGGCAGGATCTGCTTCTAAGCTCACCCACTGGTTGTTGGCAGGATTCAGTTTCTTGTGGGTCGTTGGGCTGAGAGCCTTGGTTCTTTGCTGGCTAATAGTCAGATGCCACTCTCTGTTCCTTGTGAAGGGGGCTGTTCCACAGGGCATGTCATAAGATGGCAGCTGACTTCATTAAAGGGGTAGGAGGGGGGAGAATGAGAAAGAATGAGAGAGCAAAATGGAACAAGAGGGATAATCTTACCACATGGGGAGGGAATCACACAAGGGTGTGAATATCAGGAGATAGGTATCACTAGAAGCCATTTTAGAAGCTGCCTGCCTTTCCAGGCTTCTTGGCTGCTGCTCCACTACTTGCACCCTATATTCTGGCCCAAATCATGTCCTGGCTGGGACTTGACTACTTTCCATTTGTTTTCCACCTCTATGGCTTTACTTAGGGTATTCCTTCTACCTGAAATACCTTCTCACCCCTATAGCTATCTTTATATCTTTATAAGCATAACTTAGATGTCAGTATTGCTGCAGAAAGTTTACTGACCAGATCTAGTGTTGATCTCACACTGAGGAGCCACTGAGGATGTATCTCTGTATGGGGTGTGTTCCAGTTTGCTAATGCCTCTGTTATGCAAAATACTGGAAATGGACTGGCTTTTATAAAGGGAGTTTATGTGGTTACAAATTTAGGGTTCTACAGCCATAAAAGTGTCTAAACCAAGGCATAAACATGAGTATACCTTCACTGGAGAAAGGCCATTGGCATCCAGAAAACCTGTTAGCTTGGAAGGCACATGGCTGGCGTCTGCTTGCTCCCAGGTTGCATTTCAAAATGGCATTCGCCAAAATTTCAGCATCAGCTTTCAATGGCCATCTTCAAAATGTCTCTCTAAGCTGTAGCAGCACTGAGCTCCTTCTATCTAAGCTTTTATAGGGCCCCAGTAAACTAATCAAGACCCATGCTGAATGGGCAGGGCCACGCCTCTATGGAAATAATCTAATCAAAGGTATTACCCACAGTTGAGTGGGTCACATTTCTATGGAAACAACTTAATCCAAAGATTCCAATCTAATCAATGCTAATAGGTGTGCCCCCACAAGATTGTATTAAAGAACACTGCATTTTAGGGGGACATAATATATCCAGACTGGCACAGGGTATTATCCCAGTTTGCTCTGTAGGAGACTAGTTTGTGTAAGTGTACTTCCCAGCCTGCAGCAGATTGAGCTCCTTGAGGGTAGAATTATGACTTAGTCAATTTTTTAGTCTCTCTTGGCCTGGAACATAGTAGGCAGTCAAACATTTTTGAATTGCAAATTGTGGGTCCTGAGAACCTAGACTCTGTTTAGATGGGATGCTGTTAAGGGTAGTGGTAGGGAGAAGAAACCACAGGCTTCTCAACTATCCCTGGAGGGCTGACTTAAAACAGAAAAACAGCTGCCTTGCTGTGACTCCAGGGATTAGTCAGGAACTGGGAAAGCCTGCATGGACTGTGGGCTGGTGGGGACCAGAAGTCACTGATATCTGATCTCTATGCAGGAACTTGGGAAGACAAGAGTGAGGATGCCTTATTCTTATTCCATTTAAAGAAACTCACCCCATAACTTCAATAAGGCCAATTGAAAAGAAGGGAACTAATATTTATTTAACCCATGAATTTGGCTAATATTTAATACTCAGAAAATACCTTATAAAGTGGGTATTATTATGCCCATTTTAAAGACAAAAAAAAATTCAGAGGGGGAAAAGTAATTAGATGGAGCTTAACAAACAGCTAAATAGTGATTCAAATCCAGGTGTAATTGCAAAGCCCATGCTCCATTTTAGCCACTCAATTCTGCCAACATTTATTGAGCACCTAATATGTGCAAGTATCTGTGCTAGAGTATTGATGATTTAGAAAGGTATAAGGCATGGACCTTATCTTTCAAGTTTGGGCTGGGTAAATTGGTTGGTGCAGGTTAACTAAATTTACTTCAAGACCACAAATGGTGTTATACAGACATACAATGTGCTACAGGAGTTAGTGAAGAGAAAGATTAATTGTAACTGGGAAGACTGGAGGAAGTTTCTTTGAGGAAGCAGAGATTAAAGAAAAGACAGGACTCTGAATTTTAGGAGAAAATCTGATGCCTCTTCCTAGTTCCACCCATGCTGCACGGTGTAATCCTAGGCAAGGTACATACTTTTACACCCTTAGGTGTAACAAGGATTAGAATACAGCTATACCTAGTAATAAGCATGAACCCAGACCTAATCAAACCTAAATCAGGAAATACTGGATTTGCAAACAGAAGGATGAATGAGAATGAATTTTTATCTAACAAATTGGACTCAGCAAAGCCATCTTCTCAAGTGATTAAATGAGACCCAAGTACTCAGTGAACAACAAAACTCTATTCATATGTGAAACGCCCAAGGAGTCAAGCAATATTTCTAAGTTTTTTCATTTGTGCTGCCATGCAGGTAATTATTTGAGCTGAAATGCAAGACTTTACATTTATCTTGATATTTCATCTCGTTATCTTGGGTAGATCATTTTGGATCTGACTGTCATTTTCTATTTTTAGCTTCATTTATGCTGTACATTCAATAAACCTCATCTTATGATTCATCCAGTTTATTGTTAAAAATGTTGAACAGGACAGGGCTGAGGCCAGTGGGTGGAAGCAGCAGGAATGGATCAGTAATGTCCGGGTCCCGTCATATCCTACAGCACGCAGCAGGGCTTGGCACGGACGCTTCCAGTAAGCACAGTGAGACAGCTCGTAATGCCCTTGGCTCCTTCCACCCTGGCTGGTCAGGACTAACTAAAGCAACCACTTCTGAATGCTGCGTAAGGACCACTGCAGCAATAAAAACTGACATCTTTGAGTTTTCTAAGTGCTTTCACATTGATTATCTCACTTGGGCTTCCCAAAAACCTTATGAGAGAGAATGTGCAGATGTAGCTATATGGACTTTCAGAGAATGCTGATGAAATCAAGGCTGTCAGAGGTCAAGTGACTTCTTGAGGCTCCCATAGCCAGTAAGCAGATCTGGGTTTCAAACCTTCTTCTGACTTCCGGTCCTGTGATTTTTCTACTTGCCTAATAATGATAGTGATTTTCATTGAAAGTTAAAACTCTTTTTTGGGTCACTCCTCACCTTTGTAAGGACTGGCTAGTTGCAGATCTCCCCAGTAGACTCTGTGCTCCAGTTTACAACTGTATCCTTTGTGCCTACACAGTGGCCGGCAGTCATATGTGCTCAGTGAATGTGTGTGCAATAAACAAATAAATGACTAAACACAAACTGTTATCTATAATGTAATTCTTAATAATAACAATCCCTGTTTTATTTAGCAGGACTAGGATTTTAAATTGCTCCCTTCCACTAAGCACTTAGCACATATGGTGATATGGCTGTGTAATGCTCTTTTAATAAAGAACTCAAGATACTTTCTAAGTACACTCTGTTTATCCTCACACACACCTTGACAATTGGAATCGATTAGTGGTATTATCATCATATTACTCATAAGAATAGAGAGATTCTTTATCTCACCCAAGACTGTACAGATATCTTCAGGAGCAGCTGTTAATAGATTTTATGTTTCTTTACATTCAATCCACTGCTGAGACTGCTAAATCCTATGAAGGCTATCAGACACCAGAGCCTTATGCTGCTTTTTGAGGGTCTACAATTCTCCAAAGTTAATTCATGGAAATGGCTGCAGGATTGTGGAAAACAGCTGGCTACCTCCCAGCAGAATTAGCTGTAACCATTTTAGTCCCTTGCTGGGAGAAAGCAGGAAATCGCATGCGAAAGTCAGCAACATTCCCTATAATGTAATAGCAAGTAAATCTGTTCCTGAGGAGACCCAGGTGGTTGGTTGGTTTAGGAAGATTCAGGGCCAGACAGGGTTCTGTAGTCTAAATAATGTGAGAGATTTTAGAGCTGGATCTGGGTTTTTTATTTGGTGAGTCTATTACAGATAGGGCTTGCATTTGGCAAATATTTTGAGAACAGTGAAATGATTTGTCAGTAGATCTACAGCAGAAATGTGGACAGACAATCTTGAGCCCGACTCAGGCAACCACTGCTCTGCTGACAATAGCAGCTCCTTTCCCCAGTCTGAGGTTGGCCACAAACTATTGCTCTCCATTCCCATATGCCCCGGAATGATCTCCAAGACAAAGCTGGAGGGCAACCTGCCCAGGAGTTAGGCAAACCATAGCCTACTATATTTATAGTATGCTTCTTCATTAAACATTTGTCGAAAGACTCACAAACTTGCAGAAAAGCTACAGTAGAAGTAACTATTTTTCCTCAACCATTTGAGGGTAAGTTGTCAGCCTGACTCTTCATCATTCTGAAAACTTTAGTGTGTTATTTCCTACAAACAAAGGCATTCTTCTATATAACAATATGATCAACAAAATCAGAAAATTAACCTTGATAAACTACTGCCATCAAACCCCATTCAAAGTTTTATCAGTTGTTGCAACAATATTCTTTATAGCAAAAGGATCCAGTTTAAAATCATGAGTGGCATGTGCCAAGTCTCTTTGCTTAACACCAATCTGGAACGTTTCCTCAGTTTTTCCTTAACTTTCATGACCTTGCCACTTTTGAAGATTACAGGCCAGTTATTTTGTAGAGTGTCCCTCAATTTAGCCTGTCTGATGTTTCCTCAGATTAGACTCAGGTTATGCATCTTTGGCAGGAAGAACACAGAAGAGAGCTGTGCTCTTCCCAATGCTTTATTCCAGGTGACGCAAAATCCCCATTTTCCCCATTACTGGTTACTATTTTCTTCAATTAATTATTATCTATTATTCTTATTATTTATTTTGATATTCAAATTATCTCCAATTTGGCCATTGGAAGCCTCTTCAAGCTTGCTTTTGTGTGCTTTTGATATCTTCCTATCATTCAGTGAGTACTTCTTTGCCTTCTGGCAAAAAAAAGGTATTATGTTCTCCCTGCTGCTGCCTTAAAACCAGACATTTCTCTAAGGAGCCTTAGTTCTTTTTAGTGGAGAATCATATTTAGAAGCTAAGATTTGGGCAATAAGTGTTAAATGTTATTGGGGTGTTGCTGCTCCTTGGGCCTCTAGGTGGACAAAACTAAGGAGTATAGGAATGTATATACATGCATTTTCATCTATATTTATTTCTATATCTAGCCACACGTATTGCAAACCAATACCTCCAATTACCATTCCACAGAGTTCATTCTAGTTTTCTCCTTTTCCTTGTTTGTAACAGAGAGAAACCTATCTCCCCTTCTCCCTGATATATTTGTTTAGTCAATCAATACTCCTGCATGAAACCAACCTCCTGTCTCCATGGCCATCCTCTCACTTGCAAAGATGCCCTCCTCCCAGAGGCCCTGGCTCTAGCTCTCCACACCAGGCTTGGAAGAAGACCCCAAGCTACTGGCAGGAAGCAGGCTGATAAAACTACTCAGCTGCAAGCAAGTGCTATCTTTCATGAAAAAGGAAGAATGGCCCTGAGGCTGGAACCCAGAGCCCAGGGGTCGGAGAGCATAGAGAATTTAGTCCCATGCCTTGAAATCTAATCAAAGAAACCCGACATTTGCCCAGCTGAATTTTAGAAGTATTACTGACCATTTATGAACCAGAATCTCTGTAGCTCCTGTCCTATGCCCCACCAGGTATAATTGATGTACTGGGGGCAGATAATTTGTCTTTTTAGTTTCACGGGTCCATAAATGGGGAGGAACTGTGTTCCAGAAGCTATACTTAATAGTCTATACCCAAGAATCTCATCTGAACCTGATTTAGCGGATGAGATTTTGGACTTTGAGCTGATAAGCTGATGAGATTAAGATTCAGACCATGAGATTTTGCTGATGCTGTAATAGGATGAGAATCTTGGGAAAGGGTGTATGTATTTTTCATGTGAGAGGGTTTGAATCATTGGGGGGCTTCTAAGGTGGTTCCCAAGATTTCTGCATCCTGGTGTAATCCCCTTCCCTTGAGTGTGGGTGGGACCCGTGAATATGACAGGATAGTCACTCCTGTGGTTACATTACATTATATCAGACTCTATGCTAACAGCTTGGGAGAGTGATTCTTCTGCAGTTTTGAAGAAGTAAGAAGCCATGCTGTGAGAAGGCCACGTGTCAGGACACTGTGGGAGCCACTGGGGCAGACAGCCAGCAAGAAAATAGGGACTCTGCCCACAACCACATGCATTTGGAAGAGATCCTAGAGCACCAGAAAGAAATGCAGACTGGCTGACACCTTGATTGCAGCTTTGTGAGATCCTGAGCACAGGACCTAGGTAAGCCAGGCTCAGACTCTTGATCCATAGAAACTGTGAAATAATCAATGTGTGTTGTTTTAAGCGGCTAAGTGTGTGATAATTTGTTACACAGCAACAGAAAATTAATACACCACCCAAAGTTTCTAGTCCTGGTCTGCTCTAAGCTGCCATTCTCTGCCCTTGCATCCCCCAAGATCTAACCCACTTTGGATCTTCTACCAAAATAAAAAAAAAGCAGTTTTTGTGACAAGTTTTGGGATTCACTTAATCTCATTTTTTGCTTCTTTGGCATGTCCAGGGTTGGATTTTGTGGAAGGAGCCAAGAACTGGTGCCAGTTTGCCATTCTGTCTCAGTGACTCCTAGATTTGCATTTGAAGATCACTCTTGATGCTATGTGGTGAGTGAATTGGCAGGACCAGTTTCAGGGAGACCTGTTAGGAGGCCACTCTGGAAGTTCAAGCGAGGGATGATAGTGACTTGACTAGGTGATGGCAAGGAATCTGGAGTGAAGTGGCTGGGTTTGAAGAAAGGCAATAGAAGTCACCTTCAACCTTAGTGCCCAGAGATAACCACGGCTAATTTTGGTGCATTTTCTTTTTGTCTTCCTTTCCTGTATACATATATTTGTCATAGTATATGTTTACATTATTGAGATGATGCGTATATAGTTTTGTATATTGGCCCTCACCCTTATCTTTTTGTGACCAGTTGTCTGAAACCCCAAATATTATTTTCAAATATGATTTTTTTTTAATCTTCATTTTATTGAGATACATTCACATACCACGCAGTCATACAAAACAAATCGTACTTTCAATTGTTTACATTACCATTACATAGTTGTACATTCATCACCTAAATCAATCCCTGACACCTTCATTAGCACACACACAAAAATAACAAGAATAATAATTAGAGTGAAAAAGAGCAATTGAAGTAAAAAAGAACACTGGGTACCTTTGTCTGTTTGTTTCCTTCCCCTATTTTTCTACTCATCCATCCATAAACTAGACAAAGTGGAGTGTGGTCTTTATGGCTTTCCCAATCCCATTGTCACCCCTCATAAGCTACATCAAATATGATTTTTAAGGAGCCTTTTTCCTGGCTCCTAGAGCCACACTAAAACTTTATATGAATGGAAAAGACCTAGAAGGATTTAGGAGAAAAATCTGGGTGATTTAGGAGGAAAAACTGAGTGAATGAAGCTGAGTGATAAGGAGAGTATGTAATGTAGATGCCACTGGTTCTCTAACTGTGAGGGTGGGTAGGAGCAGACGCCACCTAAGCTGAGCTTGTAGCCGAGAGATGTGATTTAGGGAGCAGGATTTGGTCTCAATGGTGAGCCTCTGACGACTGGACATCCTACCCCTTTGCATCCACCACAGCTCACTGTACCCAGCTACCAAGTACTGGTTATAGCCTGCAGTATCTCATTCTGGTCAACATTTACTGGGTGTTAAAAGTGATCTGATTTGGAGTGGATAAAGGTAATATCTGCTAGAAGGAAAGCAAGAACAATTTGGGGTATTAGGACAGCAGCTGTCTGTTAAAATTTTTTTAATGGGTTCATTAAAAAACCATATTCTTGAGAGCCTACACTCTCCACTCAGGCCATGCAAAACTTCCCTGCAATCCTCTTCTCAGAACTTGCTGTCTGCTTTCTGGGAGTCCTTACGTAGATTACACAACACACACGCGCGCGCGTGCACACAGATACATACACTCACACAGCACACACGCACAATAAACAGACATTCACACACATACATTTCTGCTCCTCTCACTGCCTCCTCCCCTGTTAGTAAAGGACACACCAAGCAAACGGTGAAGGTAGTGCAGGTTTATCTTTGATCTCCTCTAACAATTCTCTCAGCCCACTTTGCATTCCCCAAACCCGTATCTCCACCCTACACTTTCCTCTACCAGACACAAAGCAAAGTGTTTCCCACACCACACTCAGAAGGTTGTTATATAATTTAAGCCAAGGTGTTTGCTGATAACAAAGGTGCTGTGGCTGATAAGGAAAGTGTTAGCTGATAGGCTTAGCACTTGTAGAAATATTTACATTTTAGTAGGGGATTTCTGAGGTGAGAGAAGCTGCCTTTGGGGCCTCCAAAGAAAGAAGTAACATGGAGGGATGACTTTGGGGGACTGAAATTTGGGGGCAGAGGTCCCTGGCACAGTCTCAGACCAGTGCTAGTCTTTGCAGAGGTTTTCCCCATCCATCTGCAGCATCTCCTTCAGGTAAATCCTGACTGCTATTAAATGGGTGGTCAGAGCCTGCACAGGCCCAGCTAGCAGGACACCTGACTTGCCCCCTCCTCCACTTTCTTCCTGGTTTCTCTGGGAGATGGTGGGAAAAATGGTGAGGATGGAAGGTCGGAGAATGCTTGTTTCACCCCAAACTGGGAGAGAAAGTGTTAGGGATTATTTCCTTTGTTTGCCATTTAGGTATAAGAGAAACAGAATTTTCTATAAAGACTTTGATTTGGAATGAGCTACAGAAACAAATTGGACTATCAAATGCCACTTCTTAAGCTACTATTGAGTATACATCTCCAAAATGGCAAACAATTACATACATTTTAGTATTCTACAATAAAAATTTGTCTTGTAATTCTTCCATGTCTTGGTGGTTTAAGTTTCTAAATGTCTTTTCATGGAAAGAACTTTCTTTTTTTCTGAGACTCTTTCCAGTCTTTTAACACATTCTTTTTTCCTGTGTTTGGTATATTTCGTATGTTTGGTATTTATCCTATGTTTGGTATTATTATCATTTCTGATTCTTTTTTTCTTATATTTGTTATTATTATAATTTGTGTTTGGAATTATTATTTGTGTATGGTATTACTATTTCCCATGTTTTTATCTTAAAAAATCTTTTTGGTATTAAAATATCCTTGGTATTAAAACATGGTAGATAATAATGACACAAAGCAGAGACTTGGCTTTGTTCACTGCCCCTAAGACAATGTCTGGAACAGAGAAGACACCAACAAATATCTATTGAATAAATGAATATATGATAAGAGATGGCTTTTAAAAATATATTCTTACTTGTCATAAAAACTGGCACCTCTATATCAGTCCTTACATTTCAAAAGCAATTACCGATTAATGAAATCCTTGGGGAACCATGGTTGAAGAACATAGGATTGGGAGTTGAATCTACCTGAGATCAAATTTGGCTTGATCTTGGACAAGTTACTCAATTTCTAGGGGTCTCAGTGTCCTCATCTGAGAAAGGGGAGTGATACTAGTAACTACTTCTTAGGTATTTTGAGGATTGCAGAATCGGCAGGCAGATGTATGGGTGGGGCAGTTAACCTTGGCTGGTGATAATTAAGCCTCACCAGGGATGGGATTGGGTGCCCATTGTCCTGGGAAGTGAGGAATGACTTTGCCATCCCTGCTAGTGTCTGGCTAGCTCTTTGGAGACAGCTTATTTTATTCCCTTAATAATTCTGCTCCTGGTATCTGAAGACCACAGCAGTGTCTTGGTGGTTGAATCAGGGGCTCATACTAGGCTTCTCTTAGGTATAAATGGCTGAGAGTAAAATGAACACGCTTTCCGGTGAATTGTTATTTTCTTTCTTTAAAAAGTTTAAAATTTCACTTAAGTTTTCCATGGAAATATATTTTTATTGTTAAAAAAAAACTAAGCACTTAATGAATATTAGCAATTTTATTACATACAAAATCACGATAAGCCTAGGAGGTGTTACTCCTATTTTACAGTTACAGAAATTGAGACTCAGAGATTAAACACCTTGTTCAAAGTTTTAGTTAGTAGGTGGAATTGCTTAAGTTGGAATCCAGGCCTGTTTGACTCCAAAAACCATGCTTTATTCTGGGCTACAGCTACCTGGTAGGGAGAAAACATCTACTTGCCTACTTCAATACAGAATTTGGGGGCAGGGTTCTCTTTAAAACCTCCCTTGGTGAGATGAAGGTAAATAATTAATTGAGCCCATTAACGGAATGCTTTTCCATTCTAAGTGCTAGAGAACAGGCTCTGCCACTTACTAGCTGTGTGACTTTGGATAAATTACGTACCCTCTCTGAACTTCAGCTTTTCCCCCTGTAGATTTGGATTAGTAACTCCTGCCTCTCTCTCTAGGTTGTTATATGTGATAGTGCCTTGTAAACTGCTAAATACTCCTGAGATATCATTGCTGTTAGTGGGTCCCAACAATATCCCAGTTGGTTTCCTCTTTTCCTGTATCTAGTTTATTGACCAGAGTCCCCTATAGGACTCTCTCTCTTAATATTTTTTAAATTCAATTTTATTGAGATTGTTCACATACCATACCATCATCCGAAGTGCACAATCAGTTGCCAGCAGTATCATCATATAGCCATGCATCCATCACCACAATTATTTTTTTTCAATTTTTAGAACATTTTCATTACTCCAGAAAAGAAATAAAATAAAAAAGAAAACTCAAATCCTCCCATACCCCTAACCACCCCCCCTCCATTACTGACTTATAGTATTGGTATAGTACATTTGTTACTGTTGATGAAAGAATGTTGAAATACTACTAATTGTAGTACTTAGTTTGCAATAGGTATATTTTCCTTATATATCCGTCTATTATTAACTTCTAGTTGTAGTGTCATACATTTGTTGTAATTCATGAAAGAGATTTCTAATATTTGTACAGTTAATCATGGACGTTGTCTACCACAAGATTCACTGTTTTATTTATTTATTTATTTTTTATCATTTTATTGAGATATATTCACATACCACGCAGTCATACAAAACAAATCATACATTCGATTGTTCACAGTACCATTACATAGTTGTGCATTCATCACCTAAATCAATCCCTGACACCTTCATTAGCACACACACAAAAATAACAAGAATAATAATTAAAGTGAAAAAGAGCAATTAAACTAAAAAAGAACACTGGGTACCTTTGTCTGTTTGTTTCCTTCCCCTATTTTTCTACTCATCCATCCATAAACTAGACAAAGTGGAGTATGGTTCTTATGGCTTTCCCAATCCCATTGTCACCCCTCATAAGCTACATTTTTATACAATTGTCTTCGAGATTCATGGGTTCTGGGTTGTAGTTTGATAGTTTCAGGTATCCACCACCAGCTACCCCAATTCTTTAGAACCTAAAATGGTTGTCTAAATTGTGCGTAAGAGTGCCCACCAGAGTGACCTCTCGGCTCCTTTTGGAATCTCTCTGCCACTCAAGCTTATTTCATTTCCTTTCACATCCCTCTTTTGGTCAAGAAGATGTTCTCCGTCCCATGATGCCAGGTCTACATTCCTCCCCGGGAGTCATATTCCACGTTGCCAGGGAGATTCACTCCCCTGGGTGTCTGATCCCACGTAGGAGGGAGGGCAGTGATTTCACCTTTCAAGTTGGCTTAGCTAGAGAGAGAGGGCCACATCTGAGCAACAAAGAGGCATTCAGGAGGAGGCTCTTAGGCACAATTATAGGGAGGCCTAGCCTCTCCTTTGCAGCAACCGTCTTCCCAAGGGTAAAACCTATGGTAGAGGGCTCAACCCATCAAACCACCAGTCCCCTATGTCTGTGGTCATGTTAGCAGCCATCGAGGTGGGGTAGGCCAATACTCCTGCATCCTCCACAGGCTCCTCAAGGGGGCTCTACATATTTTTTTCCTTGTTTGTTTGTTTTTTTTTTAAATCAACTGTATGAAAAAAAAATTAAAACAAAAAACAAACAAAGAAAAAAACATACAATAAAAGAACATTTCAAAGAGACCATAACAAGGGAGTAAGAAAAAGACAGCTAACCTAAGATAATTGCTTTACTTCCAACATGTTCCTACTTTACCCCAAGAAGGTTGCCTAATATAGCAACATTTCTGTGAACTTGTTCCTACTATATCCATCAGAAATTAACAGACCATAGTCATTTCTGGGCATCCCCAGAACGTTAAATAGCTTATCTGTTCTTCTTGGATTATTGTTCTCCCTTCCTTAATTGCTCTCGATTGCTAGTTCCCCTACATTCTACATTATAAACTATTTGTTTTACATTTTTCAAAGTTCACATTAGTGGTAGCATATGATATTTCTCTTTTTGTGCCTGGCTTATTTTGCTCAGCATTATGTCTTCAAGGTTCATCCATGTTGTCATATGTTTCACGAGATCGTTCCTTCTTACTGCCGCGTACTATTCCATCATGTGTATATACCATATTTTATTTATCCACTCATCTGTTGAAGGACATTTGGGTTGTTTCCATCTCTTGGCAATTGTGAATAATGCTGCTATGAACATTGGCGTGCAGATATCTGTTCGTGTCACTGCTTTCCGATCTTCCGGGTATATACCGAGAAGTCCAATTGCTGGATCGAATGGTAACTCTATATTTAGTTTTCTAAGGAACTGCCAGACTGACTTCCAGAGTGGCTGAACCATTATACAGTCCCACCAACAATGAATAAGAGTTCCAATTTCTCCACATCCCCTCCAGCATTTGTAGTTTCCTGTTTGTTTAATGGCAGCCATTCTAACCGGTGTGAGATGGTATCTCATTGTGGTGTTAATTTGCATCTCTCTAATAGCTAGTGAAGCTGAACATTTTTTCATGTGTTTCTTGGCCATTTGTATTTCCTCTTCAGAGAACTGTCTTTTCATATCTTTTTCCCATTTTATAATTGGGCTGTCTGTACTATTGTCATTGAGTTGTAGGATTTCTTTATATATGCGAGATATCAGTCTTTTGTTAGATACATGGTTTCCAGAATTTTTTTCCCATTGAGTTGGCTGCCTCTTTACCTTTTTGACAAATTCCTTTGAGGTGCAGAAACTTCTAAGCTTGAGGAGTTCCCATTTATCTATTTTTTCTTTTGTTGCTTCTGCTTTGGGTGTCAAGTCTAGGAAGTGGCCACCTAATACAAGGTCTTGAAGATGTTTTCCTACATTATCTTTTAGGAGTTTTATGGTACTTTCTTTTGTATTGAGATCTTTGGTCCATTTTGAGTTAATTTTTGTGTAGGGTGTGAGGTAGGGGTCCTCTTTCATTCTTTTGTATATAGATATCCAACTCTCCCAGCCCCATTTGTTGAAAAGACCATTATGACCCAGTTCAGTGACTTTGAGGGCTTTATCAAAGATCAGTCGGCCATAGATCTGAGGGTCTATGTCCGAATTCTCAATTCAATTCCATTGATCTATATGTCTATCTTTGTGCCAGTACCATGCTGTTTTGACAACTGTGGCTTTATAATAAGCTTCAAAGTCAGGGAGTGTAAGTCCTCCCACTTCATTTTTCTTTTTTTAGAGTGTCTTTAGCAATTCGAGGCATCTTCCCTTTCCAAATAAATTTGATAACTAGCTTTTCCAAGTCTGCAAAGTAGGTTGTTGGAATTTTGATTGGGATTGCATTGAATCTGTAGATGAGTTTGGGTAGAATTGACATCTTAATGACATTTAGCCTTCCTATCCATGAACATGGAATATTTTTCCATCTTTTAAGGTCCCCTTCTATTTCTTTTAGTAGAGTTATGTACTTTTTTTTGTATAGATCTTTTACATCTTTGGTTAAGTTTATTCCTAGGTACTTGATATTTTTAGTTGCTATTGAAAATGGTATCTTTCTCTTGAGTGTCTCTTCAGTTTGTTCATTTCTAGCATATAGAAACATTACTGACTTATGTGCATTAATCTTGTATCCCGCTACTTTGGTAAATTTGTTTATTAGCTCTAGTCGCTGTATCGTCGATTTCTCAGGGTTTTCCAGATATAAGATGATATCATCTGCAAACAATGACAGTTTTACTTCTTCTTTTCCAATTTGGATGCCTTTTATTTCTTTGTCTTGCCGGATTGCCCTGGCTAGCACTTCCAGCACAATATTGAATAACAGTGGTGTAGCGGGCATCCTTGTCTTGTTCCTGATCTTAGAGGGAAGGCTTTCAGTCTCTCACCATTGAGTATTATGTTGGCTGTGGGTTTTTCATATATGCTCTTTATCATATTGAGGAAGTTTCCTTCAATTCCTACCTTTTGAAGTGTTTTTATCAAAAAGGGATGTTGGATTTTGTCAAATGCTTTTTCAGCATCTATTGAGATGATCAATTGATTTTTCCCTTTTGACTTGTTAATGTGTTGTAATACATTGATTTTCTTATGTTGAACCATCCTTGCATGCCTGGAATGAACCCCACTTGGTCATGGTGTATGATTTTTTTAATGTGTGTTTGGATTCGATTTGCAAGTATTTTGTTTCGGATTTTTGCATCTATATTCATTAGGGAGATTGGCTGGTAGTTTTCCTTTTTTGTAGCATCTTTGCCTGGTTTTGGTATTAGATTGATGTTAGCTTCATAAAATGAGTTAGGTAGTGTTCCATTTTCTTCAATGTTTTGAAAGAGTTTGAGTAAGATTGGTGTCAGTTCTTTCTGGAAAGTTTGGTAGAATTCCCCTGTGAAGCCATCTGGCCCTGGGCATTTATTTGTGGGAAGATTTTTGATGACTGATTGGATCTCTTTGCTTGTGATGGGTTGATTGAGTTCTTCTATTTCTTCTCTGATCAGTCTAGGTTGTTCATATGCTTCCAGGAAATTGTCCATTTCTTCTACATTGTCCAGTTTATTGCCATACAGTTGTTCATAGTATCCTCTTATAATTTTTTTTAATTTCTTCAGGATCTGCAGTTATGTCACCTTTTTCATTCATTATTTTGTTTATATGGGTCTTCTCTCTTTTTGATTTTGTCAGTCCAGCTAGGGGCTTGTCAATCTTGTTGATCTTCTCAAAGAACCAACTTTTGGTGATATTTATCCTCTCTAATGTTTTTTTGTTCTCTGTGTCATTTATTTCTGCTTTAATCCTTGTTATTTCTTTTCTTCTACTTGGTTTAGGATTGATTTGCTGTTCATTTTCTAGCTTCTTCAGTTGATCCATTAGTTCTTTGATTTTGGCTCTTTCTTCCTTTTTAATATATGCATTTAGTGCTATAAATTTCCCCCTCAGTACTGCTTTTGCTGCATCCCATAGGTTTTGGTATGTTGTGTTCTCATTTTCATTCGTCTCTATATATTTAGCAATTTCTCTTGCTATTTCTTCTTTAACCCACTGATTGTTTAGGAGTGTGTTGTTTAACCTCCAGGTATTTGTGAATTTTCTAAGTCTCTGATGGTTATTGACTTCTAATTGCATTCCATTGTGGTCAGAGAAGGTGCTTTGAATAATTTCAATCTTTTTAAATTTATTGAGGCTTGTTTTATGTCCCAGCATATGATCTATTCTGGAGAAAGTTCCATGAGCACTAGAAAAGTATGTGTATCCTGGTGATTTGGGATGTAATGTCCTGTATATGTCTGTTAAATCTAATTCATTTATCAGATTGTTTAGGTTTTCAATTTCCTTATTGGTCTTCTGTCTGGTTGATCTATCTATAGGAGAGAGTGATGTGTTGAAGTCTCCCACAATTATTGTGGAAACATCAATTGCTTCCTTTAGTTTTGCCAGTGTTTCTCTCATGTATTTTGTGGCACCTTGATTGGGTGCATAGACATTTATGATTGTGATTTCTTCTTGTTGAATTGCCCCTTTTATTAGTATGTAGTGGCCTTCTTTGTCTCTCAAAACATCCCTGCATTTAAAGTCTATTTTACCTGAGATTAATATTGCTACACCTGCTTTCTTTTGGCTGTAGCTAGCATGAAATATTTTTTTCCAGCCTTTCCCTTTCAATTTCTTTGTGTCCCTGTGTCTAAGATGAGTCTCTTGTATGCAACATATTGATGGTTCATTTTTTTTGATCCATTCTGCGAATCTATATCTTTTAATTGGGGATTTTAATCCACTTACATTCAACGTTATAACCGTGAAGGCATTTCTTAAATCAGCCATCTTCCTTTGGTTTATGTTTGTCGTATATATTTTTCCCCTCTCTCTATTAATATCCTTTATTGTACCCATACTGAATCTCTTAGTACTGAACCTTTATCCAAGTGTCTCTGTCCTTTCTTTGTTTCTCTGTCTGTAGGGCTCCCTTTAGTATCTCCAGTAGGGCAGGTCTCTTGTTAGCAAATTCTCTCAGCATTTGTTTTTCTGTGAAAAATTTAAGTTTTCCCTCAAATTTGAAGGAGAGCTTTGCTGGATAAAGTATCCCTGGTTGGAAATTTTTCTCACTCAGAATTTTAAATATATCGTGCCACTGTCTTCTTGCCTCCATGGTGGCTGCTGAGTAGTCACTAGTTAGTCTTATGCTGTTTCCTTTGTATGTGGTGAATTGCTTTTCTCTTGCTGCTTTCAGAACTTGCTCCTTCTCTTCTGTGTTTGACAGTGTGATCAGAATATGTCTCGGAGTGGGTTTATTTGGATTTATTCTATTTGGAGTTTGCTGGGCATTTATGATTTGTGTATTTATGTTGTTTAGAAGATTTGGGAAGTTTTCCCCAACAATTTCTTTGAATACTCTTCCTAGACTTTTACCCTTTTCTTCCCCTTCTGGAACACCAATGAGTCTTATCTTTGGATGTTTTATATCATCATCATATCCCTGAGGTCCGTTTCAATTTTTTCAATTTTTTTCCCCATTCTTTCTTTTATGCTTTCATTTTCCATTCTGTCATCTTCCAGGTCACTGATTCGTTGTTCAACTTCCTCTAGTCTTGTACTATGAGTAACCAGAATCTTTTTAATTTGGTCAACAGTCTCTTTAATTTCCATAAGATCATCTATTTTTTTTATTTAGTCTTGCAATGTCTTCTTTATGCTCTTCTAAGGTCTTCTTGATATCCTTTGTATCCTGTACTATGCTCTCATTGTTCATCTTTAGTTCTTTGATTAGTTGCTCTAGGGACTGTGTCTCTTCTGATCTTTTGATTTGGGTGCTTGGGCTTGGGTTATCCATATCGTCTGGTTTTTTCATATGCTTTATAATTTTCTGTTGTTTTTGGCCTCTTGGCATTTGCTGAACTTGTTAGGGTTCTTTTAGGATTTGTAGGCCAATTGAAGTCCTTATCTCTAATTTATCAGATCTACAGCTTCGTGGAGTACACTTTCTCTAACTAACCAGCAGGTGACATCCACGAGCCACCTGTTCTCCACAAGCCAGTTCTCCACTGCTTTGCCTTTGTGGTGAGTGGGAGAGTGAGTCTTGTGGGGTCTAATTGGTGTACCAAGCTTGCGTGTGTAGTTGGTGTAGCCTGCCCTGTATATGGGGCGTGTTTCTGGGCAGTCAGGGAGGGGGGGTGGCTGTAACAATCAAATCTCCCTGGTGATCCTGGAGTTTTAAAGCTGCTGCAATAGTCTAATCCTTCAGTCCAGTCCTGCCACAGTTTGTCTCTTCCACTGACCCACAAGTCCTTGGTATTGGTATATGGCTCCTGGGACTTGCAAGTGGGTCCCTCTTCCAGGCCGTGCACCCCCTGGTCCTCTGTTGAGGGATGACTGTGCTATGTCACAGGTGAGTGCCGTCCCCCCAGGGTGGTTCTGGGCTGCTGGGCTGTGTAGGGAGGCTCCCAGTCTGCTGAAATGATGGCTGAATGGGGCTTTGTTAATTCACACTGCTCCACCTTCCCAACTCTGGGACAATCAACTGAGGTTGCAGGGAAGGCTAATGTCCATGCCCAGTTTTGTGGTGTGTGCCTGTTATTTGAAGCACTTCAGTCACACTGGGTTGTCTGGGGCAGCTCTGGGCTATGGGGCTGGCGATGGGCATGAGTGTTTCCTGTCCACCAGGATGATGGCTGTGAGCAGACACCCCCCTTTTCTTGGGAAGTTGTGGTGTTTAGTGAATTTTCTCAGTCACTGGATCATTGTTTTTTGTCTCAGAGCTCTCTTAGTTCTGCTCTTGTCTTGACCTGCCCAAATTGCAAGTCTTTGAAGCTTTCTGTATTGGGCTTCTTAGAGTAATTGTTTTAGAAAAAGAAAAAAGGATTAAAACCAAAAAAGGGCCCTTCTCAGAGATCTAATGAGTTATTGAAATGCTAAGAGACAAAGCAATTAGGGCCATTAAGGAAAGGTCCACAGGGCAGAGAGATCAGCTTTTCTTTGGCATTTGCATATGAGCCTCAGGGCCTGAGCTCTGCCCTTCCCCTTTCTATGTTCACCAGAACTCCAAAAATCCTCTGCTTTTATTTTGGAGTTTTTCATGCTGTTTTTTTCTATGCCTGTCTCCTCTCTGCTGGGCTGGCTGCTCTCAGATTCTCTGGTGTCTGGTCTCAGTCTATCTGTGGTTGGAGTTTGGATCAGTAGAATGAGTTTCCGATAAGGACTGCCACTGCAGTTCTCCCTTCTCCTTCCCGGAGCTGACAGCCCCTCCTCCCATAGGACTGAGCCTGGCAGGGAGGGGTGCGGGTCCCCTGGCCACAAAAACTTACAGATTTCACTGATCTCAGCAGTTCCACGTTTTCATGAGTGTTGTATGAAGTATGCCCAAAGTCAGATTGCTCTGTGGTGTCCAGTCCACGCAGTTCCTGGCTTTCTACCTACTTTCCTGGAGGAGTAACTAAAACATACAGCTCACCAGTCCACCATCTTGCCAGATTCACTGTTTTATACATTCCCGTATTTTAACCTCCAACTTTCCTTCTGGTGACATGTGTGACTCTAAGCTTCCCCTTTCTACCACATTTACACACCATTCAGCACTGTTAGTTATTCTCACCTGTACCATCACCTCTGTCCATTTCCAAACACTTAAGTTCAACCTCATTAAATTTTATGCCCATAGTAAGCAACCACTCTCCATTCTTTAACCTCATTGTATGTCCTGGTAACTTATATTTCATATCTATGAGTTTACATATTATAATTAGTTCATATCAGTGATACCATACAATATTTGTTCTTTCATGTCTGACTTATTTCACTCACTATAGTGCTCTCAAGGTTTCTTCATCAATCCATTTTTTTTTTTAAGATGGTTTTGTTCACCCACCATACATTACGTCCTAAGAAACAATCTATGGTCCCCTGTATAATCACATATTTATGCATTCACCACCATCACCACTGTCTATATAAGGACATGTGCATTTCTTCCACAAAGAAGGAGGAAGAATCAAAGAACATAGCGAGACAAAAGAAAAAGAAAAAGAAAGAAAAAAATGACAGCTAAAAAGCAACAAAAGGAAAGATAGAATGAAACTAAAGGACAATAAAAGAGTCAGACAATATCGCCAATGCCAAGAGTCCCACACCCCTGCCTTATATCCCCCTCTTATAGGCATTTAGCTTTGGTATATTGTCTTTGTTACATTAAAGGAAGCATAATAAAATGTTTCTGTTAACTATAGTCTCTAGTTTGCATTGATTGTATTTTTTTCTCCAATACCATCCCATTTTTAATACTTTGCAAGATTGACACTCATTTGTTCTCCCTCATGTAAAAACATATGTTCCAGTTTGCTAATGCTGCCTTTTCACAAAACACTAGAAATGGATCGGCTTTTATAATGGGGGTTTATTTGAAAAGTTACAGTCTTAAGGCCATATAGTGTCCAAGGTAAGTCATCAACAATTGGGTACCTTTGCTGGAGAATGGCCAATGGTGTCTGGAAAACCTTGGTTCGCTGGAAAGGCATGTGGCTGGCGTCTGCTCCAGAGTTCTGGTTTCAAAATGGCTTTCTCCAAGGATGTTCCTTGCTAGGCTGCAGCTCCTCAAAAATGTCACTCTTAGTTGCTCTTGGGGCATTTGTCCTCTCTAAGCTTCTCAGGAGCAAAAGACTGCCTTCAAAGACCATCTCCAAAATGTCTCTGTAAGCTGAAGCTCCTCTCTTAGCACCTGTGAGTTCTTCAAAGTGTCCCTTTTGGCTGTAGCAAGCTCGCTCCTTCGTATGAGTTTATATTAGTGCTCTGGTAAACTATTCAAGGCCCAAGCTGAATGGGCAGGGCCACATCTCCATGGAAATTGTCCAATCAGAGTTATCACCTACAGTTGGGATGGTTGCATCTCCATGGAAACACTCAAAAGAATTACAACCTAATCAACACCAATACATCTGCCCATACAAGATTGCATCAAAGATAATGGCATTTTGGGGAACATAATACATTCAAACTGGTACAAAATATTTGTACATTTTATCACAATTGTTGAGCACTCTAGGTTTCACTGAGTTGTACATTCCCAGTCTTTATCTTTCCTCTTTCCTTCTGTTTTCCCACATGTTCCTAACCTTCTTCTTTCAACCATTCCCACAGTCATCTTTGTTCAGTGTACTTACATTGTTGTGCTACCCCAAATTTTGTTCCAAGCCTCTCACTCCTGTCTTTTCCTATCTGTGTGTAGTGCTCCTTTTAGTATTTCCTGTAGAGCAGGTATCTTGTTCACAAACTCATTGTCTGTTTGTCAGAGAATATTTTAAACTCTCCCTCATATTTGAAGGACAGTTTTGCTGGATATGGGATTCTTGGTTGATGGTTTTTCTCTTTGAGTATCTTAAATATATCTCACCACTTCCTTCTTGCCTCCATGGTGTCTGCTAAGAGATCTGCACATAGTCTTATTAAGCTTCCTTTGTGTGTGATGGATCACTTTTCTCTTGCTGCTTTCAGGATTCTCTCTTTGTCTTTCATGTTTGATAATCTGATTTTTAAGTGTCTTGGCATTGGTCTATTCAGATATATTCTGCTTGGGATATGCTGTGCTCTTGGATCTGTAATTTCATGTCTTTCATAAGAGATGGGAAATTTTCATTGATTATTTCCTTTATTATTGCTTCTGCCCCTTTTCTCTTCTCTTCTCCTTCTGGGACACCAATGACACATACATTCATGCACTTCATGTAGTCATTCAGTTCCCTGAGACAATGCTCATATTTTTGCCTTCTTTTTTCTATCTGTTTTTTTGTGTGTAGGATTTCAGGTGTCTTGTTCTCCAGTTCCTGAGTGTTTTCTTCTGCCTCTTGAAATCTGCTGTTGTGTTTTTCATCTCGTGTTGTACCTTTCATTTCCATAGATTCTGCCAGTTGCTTTTTGAAACTTTCTATTTCTACCTTATGTTCATCCAGTGTTTTCTTTATATACTTCACCTCTTTTGCCATATCTTCCCTGAACTCACTGACTCAGTTTTGGATTGATTTAGCATATTTCTTTGAAAATCTTTAATTGATTGTTTCATTAAACAATCTTAATTGAGGTGTAAGTTTGTTCCTTTGACTGGGCTATATCTTTGTTTTTCCTAGTGTAATTTGTAGTTTTCAATTGTTTAGGCATATGGTTTCCTTGGTTACCCCAATCAGATATTCCCAGACCAGAAAAGGTTCAGGTCTCAGAATGGGTTACATTCAGTGTCAAGTTTCCCTGAGGGTGTGTCTTAGAAGATTGACAGGCTTTCCTTTGAGGTCTTTGGCCACTGTGCTTTTCCTAACCTGCCCAGCAGCTGGTGCCTGTCAGCCTGTCACTCCCGACTGGTATAAGGAGGTATGGCCCCTTTAATTCTCCACTTAGGTTGTTTCTGTTTTGACTGTTTTCCCACAGGCCCTGGGGTCTGAGTTCTGAAGGGAGGGCCAGCACTAGAGCTGGGCCCCACCTCCTTCCTCTTAGGGAAGAAACACACCCTAGGGAGTTATCTTCTACATTTGAATTATTCCTTTGTCTCTCTGATTCTGCTAACTCCATCCCTGTCTCGTTCAGAGTGCTGTGAACTGAAAATGGCTGAGGCTTTCTCCACTGAACCAGTCAGGTTGAGAGAGAGAAAAAGGGAAAGAAATACCCCTTTCAGAGCCAGTCCTCGGCCCCCCCAGTTTCACCTGTCAGTGAGAGAGAGCACCTGGTCTTCTGGGCGCCCTTTCCTGGGGCACAGGTGTTTTCTGACTCTCTAAGGTCAATTGTCTTTAAAAGCCTCTGTATTTTTCCTTTTTTTTCCAATTAATTTCTTTTTCCTGTCAGCCCCACCTCCTCTTCCCTGTAAGTGGCCTCAGGTGCTTTGCTGCATGTTAGGGGTTTGTCTATGTTTGTAGCTTATATTCAGCAGTCCACATTTGTTAATTAAAACCCCAGTTGGAGCTAGGCTGAGCTATATTTGTTTGCTCCAGAAATACTGCTTTCTCCCACAGCAAGGTCTTGCAGCTCAGCCTGCCATGGAGGGAGGGGGCTCCTGGAGTGTTTCTTCAGTTTTTACTTACAGCTTTTATGCTGCAATCTCACTCATTCCACCCAATCCAGGTTGGTGTATGATGTGTGGACAGTCATGGTTGTACCCCAGCAGTAGTTCCAGATTATTTACTAGTTGTTCCTGGTTGTTCATTAGTTGCTCCAGGGGACTAACTAAATTCCACATCTTGCCCCTCCTCCTCTCTATGCCACCATCTTGCCCCTCCTCCTCTCTCTTAGTATTTTTGATTACCTAGTTTCTACTTTACCCCTCATCATCCATACTCTTCAAGTTTTCCCCTTGTGCTGGTTTGAATGTATTGTGTCCCCCAGAAAAAGCCATATTCTTTGATGCAATCTTGTGGAGCAGACATATTAGTGAGGATTAAATTGGAACGTTTGGATTAGGTTGTTTGCATGGAAATGCGCCCCACCCAACTGTAGGTGACAACACTGATGAGATCATTTCCATGGAGGTGTGGCCCCACCCATTCAGGGTGGGCCTTGATCAGTGGAGCCATATAAATGAGCTGACAAACAGAAGAAACTCAGTGCAGCTGTGAGTGATGTTTTGAAGAGGAGCTACAGCCAAGAAGGACACTTTGAAGAAAGCACAGGAGCTGCAGGTGAGAGACAGTTTGAAGAAGGCGGTTGAAAGCAGACTCTTGCCCAGAGACACTGAGAGAGGACAAATATCCCAAGTGCAACTAATAGTGACACTTTTGAGGAACTGCATTCTAGAGAGGAACATCCTGGGAGAAAGCCATTTTGAAACGAGAACTTTGGAGCAGACACCAGCCATGTGCCTTCCCAGCTAACAGAGGTTTTCCGGACACCATTGGCCATCCTGCAGTGAAGGTACCCGATTTGGATACTTTATGGCCTTGAGACTGTAACTGTGTAACCAAATAAACTCCCTTTTATAAAAGCCAATCCATTCCTGGTGTTTTGCATTCCAGCAGCATTAGCAAACTAGAACACCTTTCTTCCCCTTTCTTGGGCAGCCTTTCCATCTGACCCTGTTGACTAGTTAGGGAGCAGGAGTTTTTCATGTGTCTGGTATTTTGGTCTATTTAATACACCCCCACCCCCACCCCCTCACTGCTCTTTCAGTTAGTTTTGCTTAAATCGTCTCTAGCCTTCTGGTGAATTACTGGATTTTAAAATTCTACCTTCTAGCGTTTTCCTATGTAATGGTCCCTTCTTGGGGAACAGGTAGCAGTGGCTCATGACCTTGGAAAGTGCTGTGCTGGAATAGGTGGTATCAGTAGTGCCGGAAACGTCTCAGCATTATTTGGGCTTCAGTCCTGCTTCTAATCAGATTTCAGGGTAATCTGCATTTGGAATCACACACATGGAGGCATGTTCTCTTCAAAATGATCACCATTGTTCTAAGTATTAAAGAAGCCACCACTCTATATTCACTGGGGTGTGACTATGTGCTGAGTGCCACCTATATGGGATCCCTCTGCTTCTCAAAATTCCTTGGCTTCACCTAGGTGCATAAAATTGTTGAGACTCTTGACTTGACTTGAAGGGTACTCAACTCAAGTTCAGCATCAAGTTTCTTTTTCAGAAGGACCTTGTTCTAGTTCACTAATGCTGCTGGAATGCAAAACACCAGAGATGGATTGGCTTTTATAAAAAGAGGTCTATTTGGTTACACAGTTACAGTCTTAAGGCCATAAAGTGTCCAAGGTAACACATCAGCAATCGGGTACCTTCACTAGAGGATGGCCAGTGGTGTCCAGAAAACCTCTGTTAGCTGGGAAGGCACGTGGCTGGCGTCTGCTCCAAAATTCTGGTTTCAAAATGGCTTTCTCCCAGGACAGTTCTCTCTAGGCTGCAGTTCCTCAAGAATGTCACTCTTAGTTGCTCTTGGGGTGTTTGTCCTCTCTTAGCTTCTCCAGAGCAAGAGTCTGCTTTCAACGGCCGTCTTCAAACTATCTCTCATCTGCAGCTACTCTCTCAGCTTCTGTGTGTTCTTCAAAGTCTCCCTCTTGGCTGTAGCAAGCTTGCTCCTTCTGTCTGAGCTATATACTTCTCCAGTGAACTAATTCAGACCCATGCTGAATTGGTGGGATCACACCTCCATGGAAATTATCCAATCAGGGTCATCACCCACAGTTGGGTGGGTCACATCTCCATGGAAACACCCAAAGTATTACAATCTAATCAACACTGACACATCTGTCTACACAAGATTACGTCAAAGATAATGGCATTTTGGGGGACATAATACACTCAAACCAGCACAGACCTCAACAGGCTGACAGTGACAAGGCATATGTGAATACAACCTGCTGTGATATGTGAAGCTGGAGTCTTATCTCCCAGACCAGTAGAGCCTTCCTCTGCCTACCCCTCCATCATTGTCTTTTCATGGTCTCCTTGCCTGTCACCCACACTGGGCAGAATCCATGGGTGTCTGAGGAAGTATGAACATAAGACTTTAAAATGTCACTCCTTCCTCCCCTTCCATGCTTCTTTCTCTCCTTAATCCTGGCAGTCTTTCAGCTTTACCTTTTTTCTCAGATTCTTTATTCTCTTTGTTTCTTTTCCTTCTACATTTTCCTCTTTGCTTCACCACCCCCAACACCATCCAGTGGTATAGAAGATTTTAAGTCCGGGACTGGGCTGGAGTTGAGAAGCAGAGAGAGTCAGACATAAGCAGCTTGGGCAAGGCTGGGCCTTCTTCCTTCCCCATCTCGCCAGGCTTCTGACTTCTCTCTGATTGGTGTCATCTCACTGCTTTCTTCACTAACTCTGAACTCTCAGACATGTAGCAACCTCTCTTTGTCCTATTGGTATGAGTTAATCAAGAACAGAGAGGCTTTCAAAGTGATGACTTAATCCACAGAGACCTATGGAATTTGAAGTGCTTCCTTCTTCCATTTACAGAACAAACAGCTGACAGTCAGGAATTCTGCCTCCTGTAAAGCCTTGTGAGCTGTCTGCTCCAGCTCTGGCTTCTCACCGCCAGATTCCTCTACCAGCAAGTGCACTATCAGATGACAATGGGCGCCTGAGGTGTAATTTAATCTTCAACCTGTTTCTCTAAAGAGATTGCTTTTCTGGAGCACATTTTTGGGAGAGCATACATGTTTTGAATCTGATCATCCAGCATTCCTTGTCCTCCTTCCCCTTTAATAAATCCCCCTTATCCCCATGGGCAGTCTCTTCTCAAACCTGTTCTGTTTTCTTCAGCTGCACCAGTATTTTCTTCTCTTACTACCACAATTCCTCAAGTCCCGGTTCACACCGACTCCCTCTGCTGTATAGAGACCACTGCCCTGGGCATGGAGACAGCTCACTTGAGCATGTCCAGGTACACAGCCAGCCCTTTTCTGTCCTAGAAAAAAAAACAGCATCCCCCAAACTCCGAAAACTCTCAAACATACCAAGCCCTTTACCAACTTGAAGTTTCTGGGACCAGCATTTTCAGGAAGTAAGAGGATACAGTTTTAGAGTATTTTACACTCATGTAAAACACATTTGTAAGTCTAAAGTCTTAGTAATACTTTTATTATTCAGAGTCTCCTGGTTTAGCACATTACAGCAGAAGGGACTTTATACCTATAGTATGCTAGAACAAATCATGGTCAGGTCCAAATTTCTTGTGAATGTAACAAAGATTTTAATGTTTTTCTTTCTGAACCAACCTCAGTATATGATGTCAGCAACTCCCAGGGCTCCTGGGGACGACAGAAAGCCAGTGCAAAAGCAATCTCTCAAACGTGGTTGGTCAACAACAACCACACACAATGATATGGATGAATATCACAAACTTGAGTGATAGAAGCCAGCCCTAAGAGATAAAATACGATATGATTCCAGTTTTTAAAATTCAAAAGCAGAGAAAGCCAATCTATTCTGTTAGATGCCAGGATAGTGGTTAATCTTTGGGAAGGCAGTGACTGGCACAAGATGGAGAGCACCTGGGGTGCTGGTAAGGTTTCTTACATAGGTGTGCTCACTTTGTGAAATTCCATAGAGCTAGACACTTGATCTGTGCACTCTTCTGTATGTGTGTTATATGCCAATAAAAAGTTTTGTTTTTTTTAAAGTGGTTTGTCAAGGTTCTGACTGCTGTGCTTGGGAGAGGTGTTAGATGAGAGGATTACATTTCTACACAACACTAAATTATCCTGTTTGATGATTGTTGAAGGGAGCAAGTTCCTGTTTCCCACCTCACCTCCATCTCCCAACATGTGTCTGTACAAGAAGCAGACCCAGGGGCAGACTTCCGGTAAAAATGCATGGTAAAACTTAAGGAGTTCTAGGAATTACACTGGACATTTATTGTGCCCTTAGAGACTCCACGTCTGAATACTAAAATAAGGGGGAGAGGATGAGCAGAACTGCTCTTCCATTAGGAAAGTCAAAGAGCAGAAGGCCTTCTTCCCTCTCCCTGCATCTGGGAGTGGTCCTGTGGCCCAGGCTTCGCCAATGGATGCTTTGGACTGGAACTTTAAACCTCTGGGGCAATGGAAAATGTTTAAGGCTAGGGGTTCGGTGTTGAGTGTCCAATAAAAGTATTCATCAGCAGTGGAGCCTGCCACAGCTTTCTAGATAGCCTGTTTTTGTTGTGTGATCTGAGTTCTTGACTGCCCAGCCTTTTTGGGATCCTGCCTGACTTCCAAGCCTCCCCATCATTTCTTAGGACAGATACCTGACATTCTTCTAAAATTCCTTTTCTGCTTAAGGCAAACAGAACAAGTTCCTGTTATTTGCATCCAAGAATCTTGACTAGTACAAAAGCCCCCAGCAAAAGAGATTTCCAATTCTGTTCCCAATTCTTCACCCAATTTTTTTCACATGGCATTAAATTCCACTAACTAGAGATTATTTTGGGTTAACTATGCTCGTGTTTCAAAAATAAGAACATTCTTGCAGGGCTATTAATCATTCATACTTTGATGTGAATTATTTTATCACAGTTGCTCTTTTTCCTTACATCTATCTGAGATCAGTATATTTAAGAAATAGGATGGAGGAGGGAGGGGCCCAGGAAGAGTTCACTTTGGAGCTTGGGGCATTTCTGGGAGGGCAGGAATGAGATAAGATAACCAAAGTGGATAGCCTTGGGAGGTCAGAGGGCCTCATGGAGTCACAGGTTTCATATGGGGAAGGAAAAAGAGGGCATATTTAAATAAGGGAGGGCTCAGAGCAATGTGTCAGAAAGCCAAAGATAAATTTCTCAGTTTTACTTTAGGCTGCTCTTTTGCATATAAGTATATTTTGCTTTGTTTTAGGGTAAGTATCTGGGAACTCTGGCCTCTTAGGTTTCTGGGAGTGATTACAGGTGATTTATCATGTTATTACAATTCCCAGCTTATGTACAGACACCATCAGGAGAAGCAGCGTGGGTTCAGGATCCACCCTGCCAGACTAATCTTTGTAAAACAACAGGAGCTCACTCAGAACCAGTTATGCCAGACTAAGCTCATTTCCTTTGTTGACAGGGTTACCAAGCTGGTAGGTTTCAGCAGGATATAGACCTGTGAGCCTGGTACAGATAAGTGGATTTGTAATTGTTTGAACAATCACAGCAAAGACTGAAGATTAATGAATCGGTGTCAACTTCAAGGGAGGTCTCTAGTCATTTGCTGCAGGGTCCCAGTCAACATTTTTATTAATGACTTGGATGGGTTCACAGAACATACTGATCAAATTTGCTGAGAGGGTTAGCAATTACGTTGGGTGACAGGAGCGGGATTTAGAAAGATCTCAGCAAACTAAAACAAGGTCCCAGATAAAACAAGGTGTATTGAATAGGGATAAATCTAAAGTCTTACACTTAGCCCTCAAATGCCAACTGTGTATGTAGAGGCAGGAGGATACATGGTATGACACGAGCACAATTGAGGAAGATTTACCCTGAAGCAGGGGTACAATATGCCTGAGTGAGCATGAGCTCTGCCTGACTTGGCTGCTGCTGGGGCCACTTCCAGAGACTGTGGCTCATTCTGGGCACTGCCCTTGAAGGACAAGAGTGACAGCGTGAAACAGGCCCAGAGGTAAGGGGCAGACAGTGAGGGAGTTTGAAGTCATTTTGCATGAGGGACAACTGCTGAAGGATGTCTGGCCTGGATATGAGAGGTCTTAGAGATAGGCCACCTGTTTTCAACTATTTGTGGGCTGGTAAAGTGGAAGCTGAATTAGACATGTTTTGATGGCCCCAAAGGGTAAAACTCATAGTCGTGGGTGGAAGTTGCAGCTTAAAATCTGGGAAAACTTCCCCCAAATTAAGGAAGCATCAATACACAATGGTAACAGCATAGGCTTAGGAGTTAGGCTTTGGTTTTAATCCCAAATATACCACTTATTAGCTATGTCTTTGAGAAAGTTTACTTCACCCTTTTGTTCCTGTGAGGATTGAGATACCGAAGCATATAAGGAGTCAATAAATGATGATTATTTTTATGATGGTTGTCGTTATATTTACTTAAAAGTTGAATGAGTTGCCTTAGGTAGAAGTGAGCTTAAACATAGATGGAATAAAGGAGAGAGGATTTTATGTGTCTCATATGGCAGGGAGATAGAAGGACTGTCATAGGTCCCATTTTTAATTCTGACATTTGATATCTTTTGGGCAAAGTGAAGTCCATGTCCCAGTAGTTGAAGGAACGAGGAGTATGCCTACATTTTCTTTCAGGTTTGTTCCCAGAACAGCTAAGCCTTGTGAGTCACCACTGTGAAAGAGTTGGTCTTTTCCTCAAACCATGTACATTCAAATCTTGATCTATGGGACAGATACAAAGTATAATTCATAATCTTAATAATGATAGCTTCCCTTTATTGAAGCCAGACTGTAGGTCAGGCACTATGCTAATCATCTTGCATGTATCTTGATAATAGCATTTTAGTATAATGACATAGGAATAATGTATAATAAATATTATATAACATTTTAATACAATGACATAGGTATATTATATAGTAAATATAGCAACATTGAAAGGAAATTAATTCTAACTGGAGGATCAGGAAAACTTCTTAGACAAAGTGACATTTGAATTGGACCTTAAAGGATGAGTAAGATGTTAACCGATGGGAGTGGGGTGGGGGCAAGACGTTATAGGTTGAGGGAATGTCTTGAACAAAGGCACAGAGGTAATTAGTGGAGATAATGAGCCATCTTTCCAGGGATGACACCTGGAAAGATGTCAGTGCCATCGTCATTGCCATTGTTGATGATAACACATTAATATGAAATTATAGGAAAGAATTTGCAGTCAACGACTTGTTACTATTGCCCCCTTGCTGAGGTTATTTTTTGTTTTATTATTAAAATAGATGACATGTCTACAGCATTTGTGCAGAGTCCTATGTGCTGGGGCTTGTGACCCAGGGCAACTCAGGGTGTCAGATTCAGATAGAAGGAGCTGCACAGCAGGAAGGGAGGTCTCTGATTTCACTTTGAGGTAGGCCTTCCCCAGCTGTCTGGGAGTGGCTTTGTGGCTTTGAGATGGCCTTTTCTGATGGTTGTAAACCCTTGAGGGGGTTTTGTAGATGAGAATCCATTAACCCTAAGGCCTGGAGGCCCTTCATGGTTGTTTTCACTTATTCCTTTATCCATTGGACAATGTCTGGGAAGAGAGAATGCCCAGGAGCCAACGGCAGGTCACAGCAGAAGCAAGACCCAAAGCTAAGGTGGTTTTCCCAAGGATGGGTAGAAAAAGAAACCAGTTCCATCTGCCTCAATATGTTTGTTGCAGAAAACTAGGCCCTCCGGCAGGAACTGGGTCAAGGGCAGGATGTGCTTGGAGAACTGCTCCAGCTCAAGTTCAGCCTCATTGGATTACCAGTGATTAAGGGTGAGGGTCAGTAAAGGCTCCTGAATTTCAATATTGGTGGCACCTAGAGGCAGGAATCAGGTTGGAGGGTATGTTATGGTTCTTGTCTTCAAGCTGCGTCGAATAGCAAGCACTCTCTTTTTAGTTAAAGTATATGGCACAGATCAATAAAAAAGCAATGCTTTTTAAAAAATTTTAAATATGGTTTTATTGAGGCATATTCACATAACCTACAATCATCCACAGTTTATAATCCATTATTCACAGTACCATCACATAGTTGTGCATTCATCACCAGAATCAATTTTTGAACATTTTCTTTCTTCCAAAAGAAATAAAAATAAAAGTAAAAAAGAACATCTAAAGCATCCCACCCCCCCATCCCATTCTATTTTTCATGTAGTTTTTGTCCCCATTTTTCCACTCATCTGTCTATACACTGGATAAAGGGAGTGTGAGCCACTAGGTTTTCACAATCACACAGTCACACCATGTAAGCTACATAGTTATGCAATCGCCTTCAAGAATCAAGGCTATGGGGTTGCAGTTTGATAGTTACAGGTATTTCTTTTAGCTATTCCAATACACTAAAAACTAAAGAGGTATATCTATACAGCGCATAAGAATGCCCTCCAGAGTGACCTCTCGACTCCATTTGAAATCTCTCAGCCACTGAAACTTTATTTTGTTTCATTTCACTTCCCCCTTTTGGTCAAGAAGATTTTCTCAATCCCACAATGCTGAGTCCAGTCTCATCCCCAGGAGTCATGTTCCATGTTGCCAAGGAGATTTCCATCTCTGGGAGTCATATCCCTCTAGGGGGGCGGGCAGTGAGTTCACCTGCCTCCTGGGCTTAGAGAGAGGGAGGGGCCATATCTGAGCAACAAGGAGGCTTAGATCCTTTGCAGTAACAAGCTTCATAAAGGCAAGCCCCAAGATTGAGGTCTCATCCTACTAAATTGTTAGTCCTCAAAATTTGTGAGAATATCAGTAATAACCCAGGTGGGGTAATTCAACATTTCTGCATTTTTCCCAGTTCCTCAGGGAGGCACCTGCAAATATATTTTTATTCTCTGCCAAAATTACTTTGGAATGTATTGGGATGTAATGCTTTTAAAACATGCTTTTATTCACATTTTCTGTAAGATTAAGAAAATGGTGATTGTCTATATCAGTGAAGGGGAATGTTGATAGAGATTAAGAGGATTGAACTTTAAACTACCCCTTAGCAGATTGACTGTGTGGCACCTGGGACAGAGAGTAGATGCCTGGGATTATTCCTGGGCTTTCGCCCCAGTCTGAAGTGGGATTCAGAGGCAGGACTCCAGTGTCCTCAGAGGAGCAAATGTGTAGTCCTCTAGGAAAACTGAGGAATGGAAAAGTGGCTCAACCAGAAGCCCATTTACAGAAAGATGATGAGGAGCTGCAACTCAGGGAACAGTTCAGGAGCCCAGGAGTCAGCCCCACCATACTTTATCTAATCAGAGTATTTGTCCCAGTCCATCACTCAGCATTCATTGAGCATCTGCTTTTTGCTAGGCATGGGGCACTGTACACGTTTCCAGAGAGGGATGATTTAAGATCCTGACCTCAAAGAGCTGCAGGCTGATAGAGAGAATGATCAAATCTAAGTACCAGATTGGGGAGGGAGTCAAGGACAGGGAGGTAAGAGCATAAAGGCAAGATTGCTTAAGTCAAGTGTTATAACAGTCACCATTTACTAGACACTTACCATGTCCCAAGCCCAGTACTTAAAACCCGAACTCCTCACAATATCCCCAAGAGGAAAGTATTTATTATCCTCATTTTACCAAAAGGCTACGTGACTTGTTCAAGTTCACACAACTAGACTCCAGAGACTGTGCTTGTAACCATTACACTAACAACCTTCCAGGATGGATGTGAGAAATGGAAGAACAATTAACTGTGCTGTGTCTGGAGAGGCAGGAGCTTACCTACCCATTTATTTTTTTTTTTCAATTTTTTAAATAATATTTTTTATTGTAGAATATAACATATACATAAAAGTGATAACTTTCCAAGTGAAATTTAACAAGTAGTTAGAGACTAAATTTCAAAGAATATTATAGGTTACATTTCCAGTTTCAGTTATTTCCTTATTATGAAATATGACATACATACAAAAAAGATAATATCTTTCAAAGTATGCTTTAACAAATAGTTATATAGGAAATTTCCAAAGTTGTTATGAGTTACAGTACCATAGTTTCATATTTCCTTATTGTGAAATATAACATATATACAAAAAGGTGACCGCTTTCAAATTACAATTTAACAAGTAGCTATAGAACAAATTTCAAAGGCTGCTTTGTGTTATAGTTCCACCATTTCAATTCTTTTCTTAATCTAATTTGTGTCAAACCTCTATTATGTACATCCAAAAAATTTCTTAATTCTTTCTCTTTTCTCCTTTCATACACTTGTCTCTTCATTTTAGATTATTTTTATTCCCCTGATAGCCTGCTTTGAATCATAAAAAAATACATTTTGGACTCTTGTGAGAATGTAGAACAGTTCCCTTGAATTTCCTATAGATTCTGCCATAGATTATTTTCAGAAATATGCTTTCTCTGAGTCTTCTGCGGCCATTGCCTTCCTATGTCCATAAATTTATGCTATTTTCAACATTCTTACTCATCTTTAAATAAGGTGAAATCTGTCTAAATTCTATAAAGAGGTTCAAACTATTTTCCTACCTTTTATCAGCCATTTTCTTTTACAAACAGACCAGTTAATGACATTAGGTCTGTTTTTTTAAATTTTTTTAAATTTTTTTATTGAAATATATTCACATACCATACAATCATCCAAAGTTTAAAACAGTTGTTCACAGTGTCATCATATAGTTGTGCATTCATCACAACAATCAATTTTGAACATTTTCATTACTGATATTTCTTCTCTTTCTTCAATTTGGCATTTGCAGGGTCTTTCTCCAGTCTATATCCTCTTCCAGAATGTCAAACAATTCAGAATTGTCCTTTTTCTCATTGAATCTCTGGAGAGAAGTTTTTAGTAGCTGTTTATGTCACCATGTTGATGATGTCACTCCCTGACCTACCCCATTAGATTAAACTAATGCTAATATATATTTATACACAAATACATATGTACGTGCATATATGTATGTGCGTATATTTATATGTACGTATACACACATACAAAAAGCAAAGCCCTTCTTTCCTCAAGGGAGAAAGGTTAACTTCAAACCCTTCAGAAAGGAGGAATTTCTTGTGGGTAGAAATTCACACCAAAGGTTTAAATAGCTGTGGTGGTTTGGAGCTGTGAGCCCCAGAAAAGCATGTTCTTAAACTTAATCCATTCCTGTGGGTGTGCACTCTTGTAAACAGGACTTTTTCATGAGATTACTTTGGATAAGGTGTGGCCCAGGATGTGTCTTAATCCTATTATTGAAGGCCTTAAAGGCACGTCAGAGAGAAAGAAAAAATGCACAGAGGTAACAGCCAGAGGCTGAAAGTCAACGGAACCCAAAGAGAAGGGAGAAGCCAGGAGAGGCTGCCACATACATTGCCATGTGACAAAAATGCTGGCTGGCAGCCAGCTTCCAAATGCCAGTCTTCAGGAAGAATGCATCACCTTGATGACAACTTGATTTGGACTTCTAGACTCAAAACTGTGAGCCTACAAATTCCCATTGTTTAAGCCAATCCATTGCATGTTATTTGCTTTAGCAATGAGGAAGCTAAAACCATGGCCAATATAATTTTTATCCCTCTAAGAGTTTATTCTGTTAAGGACAGGTAAGAACTTGGGCACTCTAACCATGGTGGCAGTGGGGGAAGAGGGCAGCCAGTGACGGTGAAAAGGAGATATTGGGCAAAAAAGAGTGACATACATTATGCTTAACTCATAATTTTGTCAAGAGCTGGCCCTGGCTATGGATAAGACTTAGGCAGCAATTGGGGATAATTTGAGACTCGATCCAGCTGATATTGGTGTCACTGTGCTGCTTGGCCTAATCAAGCTGGTGCCCTTCCATCTGAGGAAGAGAAAGCAGCTGTGGAGAAGTCTGTGTGGATTGGGGGATTAACTCTGTGAAGGATGATGCTAACCAAAGGAAATGATTAAGTAATTAATTGTCACTTTCATTCATTGAGTATGTTCCAGTTGACTTGTATGTTGGAAGACAGTCTTCCCCCTCAGGCAGATTATCTCCAAAATGGTGGGAAAGTAGGGGATAAGGGAATGAGAATAACCACCTGCTTTACTTTGGATGTAGGAAGTGGGACCAAAAGGAACCACAATACTAAACCATTAAAAGCAAAATAGTAGTACAGCAATTTGATTTCTTCCTCAATGTTGCATCTGTATATGTTTCTATTTTTGAAGGATTTCTCCCTCTATCCCCCTCCCTTGAATATGCTGACCACTTTCCAGGCATCTCAGCTCAATAACACCCAGAGTGTATGTCACTGGATCTGTGAATCTGAGGAAATGTCAGTACACACTGCCAAGGATCAAAATGTCCCTGCCTACTCAGCAAAAAAAGGTCAGCACCACGGCTGATCGGGGTACAGCACTGTCAGCAAATAACACTAATAAGCCTTAGTGGTCAGCAAATGAGGAAGGTGTGTCTGTGATGTCTATGCTGTTTCCAACAGTCCCAATGTCAAACAATCAAGGATCTTTTGCTGAAATTGCTCTTTTTTTTTTTTTTTAAGTATTTTCATCCTTGAAAAAGATAATTCTTTAAATACATAACTGAATGTGGTTAAGTATTTCGCCTCTGAAAGGCTTTTCATATGAATAAGTTAACATAGCCGAAGAAAATAAAACAGCACAACAATCCATGTGGTGAGGCCATGCATTCCAATCTTTGGTTTTGGAAAATATGGTTATAGGACTGTTAGGAAATCAAAATCATCTTTTTTGCTGAGCCTGTAAAATGGCAGCTCCTTGTCAGAAATGGAGTTCAGGCAGGGTGTAAGTCAGGAGTGTGATCTAGGAGTTTCAGCATGGTGAGTTCTGGTTGTACAGTCAGACTGAGGGATGTTGGGAAGGGAACTAATATCCACAAAGCGTCTCTGCTGTGCCTGGCTCGGGCCAGGTGCTTCACACACAACCTTGTCTAAGCCTAACAACTACCCTCAGAAGTGGGCATTATTAACCCAATTTACAGACAAGGATGCTGAGGCCCCTAAAAACAGAGGCTTTCTTAAGTTTAGAATTTCTTTTATGTAAGGCATACCTATAAAATAAACAAACCAAATCACTACATATTCCTAGCAGAAGAAAAAAGGTAAAGTTAATTTGCTTAGAAAGTATAAAACCTCCTTCTCTGTCCCCCTCCCCCTGCTTCAGTAAATCCACAGGTGATATATCATTTGGCTTGATGACAGCTTTGGAGATGATCTTTTATTTGCACCTTCTTCACACCAGAAAGGGACCATTGAATCTCTCCAGGGTTCCCATATTTTACACATAAATTATTCGAGATAACTCTCTGGGCTTAGCATGATAAATCTTTCCTGGAAGCTTCTGCTTTGACTCAGAGAAACTGAATAAAAGCTTTCAGAGTGCCATTGTGCATTACCCACATTGTTTCAAAGGGATCCCAGTGGAGGTTGCAATGTATTGTTTTAATTACGAAGGCATAATAGCCTGAAGTAAAGGAGTTTTACCAAGAAGAAATGAGTCTCACGTAACAAACAATAAAAGCTATTGCTTAGTGTTATTATTGGTTTTATTCAGGGCTAGGCCTTAGTAAGATTAGGACAGAAGCCAACTTGTTCTTGAACACTATTCTTCCCCACACATTCCATCCTTCTCTGGGCATCATTTCTTTCCTCTTTTTTCTTAATTCCCAGCCTCTAGAGGAAACTGGTTCTTTCTATTAAGAGGAAAGCCTGGGTTAAGTGCAGTTATACAAAAGTAATAGGAATGTATCATGTTACTTCTCCCAGAGGTATTTACCCTTTAAAAATTTTGGCCCAGAGAGGGCAATACTTAATTCAAAGGAACAAGTTTCCAGTGATGGAACTGTGAGCTTTATAGAAGGGCGAATTTCAAGACAGACTTTTTGAGGTGGGAGGGTCAAGAGGGTAAAAGGAGGGAATAATAATATCTTTTCACATATTTTCATTTAAAAAGGATAACAGCCTAAAATAAGGTATTTGGGTAGGATGAAATTAGTTCCCCCATTTCCCTCATACCAGGTTTATGGGGGGTCTGTTGACCTTGCCACTATACAGGGATGGCCCTGGTTTTGTTTATTGCTTTCTAAGTCAAAATGACTCTTTTGAGAAGTGCCATAGCTCTACTCAAGTCAGTTCAACTGGGGGGAGTGCAAATTCACCACAGAGTAGTGACGAAAAGGAGTAAAATGTGATCTTTGTCTTCAGGGAGATTATAATGTCCCTGAGAGATGGAAAGGATTGTCCTCCAAGATGTAGTGGGATAATTATCTGAGTGCATTATTAAGGTTCATCTCCAGGTTTAAAACAATCTTCTAGCCATCCCCTCTGCCTCCTGGCAGCAAGATTGCCAGCTCTAATATACTATATAGAAAAGTAGAGCCTCCACTTGTTGTTACCAATTTGCTGGGAGTGGAAACCAGCTTAATGCCAACATAAGTTCTTCCTCTTTCATGGCGAGGCACAGGCTTTCCATTCACTCCCTCTCTGTCCCACTGACCCATGTTGCAGCCCCTTGGCCTGGTCTTTCCTTCTGGACCATTTTAGACTGGACATTTTAAAGGGATTTTCTCTCGGTCTCAGGTTCTCTTTTACCCCTGAGTGCTGATTTCTTTTTCTCATTTACTCCACACTCCCAAATGTAGCTGCTTCTTACTTTGCCAAGTCCAAGCTCTATGAGGACAGTGCAAGTCAGAACCCTGGGCCCCTGGTTGCCCAGGAGAGGAATTTAGGCCCTCTGACCCTACTTAGCAAGAACAGCAGCAGCAGCCACCATTATTTGAGGTTAATTAGATCAGTGGATTGGGATTGAGTGATTGGTTGGGTCCCTGGAGGGTCCTGAGAGTCTAAAAATTTGCTTTTTAAAATTTTTCTCCATGAGGTACTGTGGAAGTCAGGAAATCCTCCTGTATCATGGTAGGGGGATAGGATAAGAAAAATATATCTATAAAACCAAGATTTCCAGGTATTAAGCTCTCAGGATTGAAAGCAATCATAAATAACTTAAAAAAATAAAGTCTGAAGTTTGAAGGACATGTTGAGCTTTGTACAAAGGCAATATTGACAGTCAAAACAAGTAAGAACTATGCATTGGAAGCATCCACCCGAATCAATCAAAGTGAGCCATCTTGTGGAAATATGGTTTTCCCAATACAGCTGGGTTGTTCGCCATCCATTCAGAGGTCCTCAAAATATGTTTCCTAGATCACCTCCATCAGAATCACCTGGAGAACTGGTTAAAACTGGAGATTCCTGGGTTGGGGCTAAGTTACGGTGCTTTCAGTTGCAAGTAAGAGAAAACTCAAAATGGCTACAGTAACTGGTTGATTCAAAGACTCATAACCTCTCCAAAGACCCATCTTTTCTTTCTCCCTGTATGTCGGCTTTGTCCTCAGGCTAGTTACCTTCACGATTGGCAGACAGCTTCAGCATCC
This sequence comes from Choloepus didactylus, assembly GCF_015220235.1. Taxonomy (NCBI): domain Eukaryota; kingdom Metazoa; phylum Chordata; class Mammalia; order Pilosa; family Megalonychidae; genus Choloepus; species Choloepus didactylus. Next base: position 118,029,984 of record NC_051308.1, read on the forward strand.
TCAATAATGTCCAGCAGAGGAAAAGACTCTCTTCATAAAGAGATTGATGAACCCTTTTCCCAGAGCCTCCCAGCCAGGGCTGGCTCCAAGGCTGAGTAACCAGTGTAGTCAGCAGGGCCTTATGCAGAAGGGCCCTGTACTAGGCCTAATGCTTTGGGGTCAAACCATCTTGCAATTCTTAGAAATTTTGTTTTTGAACATGTGTTTTGTAAGTGAAGTATGAATGGGACAACAGAGCAGGGGCAGGAGCAGAGGAGATCTGAGCATCTGCCCTCCTTTGCTACCCTAGTCACAATTGTGTTTGTAAGGCCCCAGAAGCACAGAATTCCAGTGGGCCCACTATGTATGGCAATTCAATGAGACTCAAATCAAGTACAAGGTAAGTGTGTTATGGAAGCCTCTGGTTTCCTAGATGTTGGTAGAATGTGTGCATATCAACAAATAAAATAAAACAGTTGAATTTTATGCAGGCTTTCCATTTTTCTGGTAAGAACAGAATACATATGCATATATGAGCTGATGTAACATGAATTGTGTAATTTTGGTGATTCTGCATGTGTTTAATGCTCTTATTTTGCATTTAAAACTGCCATTGTGCAATATAAAGATGAACAGTGAAATTCATGCTAATAATCTAAAATTTTAATTTTTCTTAGAATGACAGTAAACAGCAAGTGAAAAATACTATGACAACCATAGAAAGAGACTGCAGAAGAAAGGGAAAAGCTTTATATTTTAGTGCCTTTGATGGAAATTTATTCCTGCTTTTTGAACAAAGGGCCCCACATTTTCATTTTGCACTAGGCCCTGGATGTTACATAGCCAACCATGCTCCCAGCATACTTCTTATGCCTCCTTGCCCCTAACTGTCTCTAGCAAGGGGAATGTGGGTTTACTATGATTAGCACAGTGAATGAAGCCAATGGCTGGGAGGTGGGGATGATTATCTGAACAAAATCAGGATTCTGTTAGGAAGAAGGGAAAAGAAGGAATGACCAACAATGTCTACTTTACCTGGCCATCTGTATTTTTAACAACCATGGCAGATAATTTTTATGTACTCTAAAGTTGAGAACTTTCCACATTGTATTTAGCTAAGAAAGAACTAAATGGTAAATAACACTTCCTGACCACATTAGAGAAAGGATTTCATTTTGTTTGTTCATTTGTTTTAGAGCATCTTTGCAACTAATGTTCTACTGCACATCCTTTGGGAAATATTTTTCTTTTGGAGGTTAGGGTTATCAAGACTAACAATTTAGCGAGTGGGTTTTTCCCATCTGGACATTATGTTTAAAATCGAGGGAGGTGACACTGGAATAATAGGCCACTTAAGGTGGTGTGGGCCAGGGTTTTTCCAGGAGTTCAAAGCTGAGTCTCAGAATGTTTGGCATGTGTTCCTGCTAAGGATCATCTTTTTATGATGATAATCCTTTAAGGATCATCAACTCTGTTAGAATAATTGTACAACATTTTAACCAATGTCAGTCAACTAATCTAACCTCTTTGGTTATACACCTATTTTCAGAAATTTTGGTATCCCTCTTGCCCTACCTTTGATTATTAAACTTTTCTCTCCTATTGCTCCTTTTGCTGTTGTGAGAATTAGATTAAGTTTAGCTTTCACACAGGGTGGGGGACAGCTCAGGGGAATGGCAGAGGGTCAAGAAACCAAGCTATAATCGGTGGCCAGTCCTCCTGTTTATCCACCCACTGTCCTTGCAAGGTGGAGACTGGGGCGGGGGGAGGTAGAGGTACCTAAAATAGCTTCATAAGTTGTTACCAAACTAGCTCAGACTGTCTCTGCAGTTAAAGAACAAAGGAAAGAGGGGTGGAGACTTCTTTCAAATGTTTTCAATTTGGGCAGGCTGCATGTCTCAAATTTGCATGAGCTAGTTAGGCCTGTCCAATAGAATGTAACCTCTGGAGTATCCAGCCACTGGAGAAACAGGGGAGGGACTTGCGGTTAGGCATAGGGAATAAATAGTGCTGGGTCTATTGTTCTGGGTGTCAACCCCCCACGTTTTGGTTGCACGCCCGTTCTTGCAAGATCATAAATAAATTCTTTTCCTCTCCACAACTGGGCGAGCATTTATTCCTTTTTAGGAATAGTGCTTGTTTCTCACACTGTTAGTTAAGAAAATCTCTTTTAAAAGAAAATAATAAAAACAAACTGTAAACATAATTTAATATCTGATAGTGGAATTTTGGGGAAGGATGTCATAGATCATCTCTAGTCTGACTTTCTTACTGTGTGGATAAGTAAACTGAGGCCCAGAGCAGCATGTGATTTAAATAAGATCATACTGCTACTTAGGAGCAGAATTCACGTTAAGATTCAGAGTTCTCATGTTACTTTCTGGCTGAAGGTCCAACGTCCACATGCCATTCAACATGGTCCCCTCCTCTAAACTCTTTCTTCCTCCCGGTCTCAGTGCTGAATCATGCAGTAACAACTCAATAAATACCAGCAAGTACAATGTGACTGGGTTGGAGTTCTTGACCTCTGTTTATTTTCCTTCATGTGACAGTGTTTTAAACTTCAAAATCATCTTCACATCTTCCTTTTGGACCTTTTTCTCCTTTATCTTTAGTTCTCCCACCTCCTAGTCTGTCATTTACACCTGTTACTCTTTTTCTGTAACATTTCTTTGTGAAACAGAATGAAAAAAATTATTATATAATAGCTGTCATCAGAATTCCTGTTAGGGAGCAAACTGTCCTTATTTAAGAAAATGCCTTGATAGATATTTGGAGGTGGAAGGCGAGACCTTGAGGTTGACAGGAAACAGGGAAACCAAAGAGGCTGTAAAATGCTCTGCATAAGAAATGAACAGGAACCAAGCCTGTGTAAGGGGTAAGAGAAAAGAAGGGAGGTTAAATGGAAGGGCTTGGCAGTTTAGAGGAAAGGAAGCTGGAGTTGCTGGAAAATTACAATAATGCCTCTTTAAGAACATGGACTTTTTAATGTTAAATTTTAATTTATTTGCATTACTGCAAGATAAATCCTCCCACCATTTTTCCCAAAATGCCAGTAAAAGCCTTGTAAGATTTGTGTGTGTGTTTGTGTGTGTGTGCATGTGTAAGTAAAGGGTCTGAGTTCCATTTGCACTGGGGCCACATGCACTGGAAGGTGAGAACACTGACAATCTGAACTAATTCTAGAATCAAAGGAGACCACAAAAATGTAACTGCTCTGAGAAAGTGCGGACATCTTGAGGAGGGCACTGAACTTTCCACAGGATGTAGAATGGAAAATCAAGCCAATCTTATCTGGATCTCAAGTGGCAGGGCTGACATTTGGGCTATGTTAGATTTTTATTTTGTTTATAATATCAAATCCTTTTCTTTGCCTTTCAGTAATCTTGCCTCACTCTGCTAAGCCAGCCTCCACACAGAATTGCTTTGCTTCAGCTAGGCTAATGTGGTGGTCTCAAGAACACGTCATGCTCACTGCAGGCTCCCACTCAGCACTCCATTTTCCCTGGATCTTGAATGGCCTCTCTGCCCCACTACTCAGACTTCTCATCCCTCAGAGCTTTGCTCAAGCACCCCTCTGTAGGCTTGCCCCCCCCTAGCCGTTACACTCTTTCTGTCTCTGACCATTTGTTGCTCCTACAGTTGATACCTGTTTGGCACACTCACTATTGTTTCTTATCTGGTTGGCCTTCAACCCTGCCATGCTGTGGGCTCATTATAGCCAGGAGGACCCATCTTGTTCTTTGATTCCCCTAGTAGTGCCTTGCAAAGTGTTTTGTATTAACATTAGATGACAGCCTGACTCATACCTTTCTCTTTGGGCCAATCCATGTGCTAGACCCTTTGCTTGTCCTAAGCCTTTATCCTCTCGGTTTTGTTCCTCCACTCAGCAGCAAGGCTCCTTCTCTTCTGGGACTGTTGAACACCCTGCTGAGGTTCACTTTCAAATCAAATTTCTCTGCAGATGCACTTATACCTGTGAATGAAGGTGGCTCTCAGGCCGCACAGAGCCCACAGCCCCCAATTCATGGACTCCCAGATTGCACTTATTGAGTGGGATCACGGTCAGCCCTGGCTTTGGAAGACCTTCTGCCACAGCCTTTAACGGTGCTGCTCTATATTATAGCCACACTAAGAAATACACGTAATACTCAACCCAGAAAACACTATCTCACGCACACACACACATGCAAGCATGTATTATGTAACTGAAACAAAAGTTTTATGAAGCAGAGCTCACTCTTTGTGTAATGCACACTCATTTCTTTTCTCTTTTAATTTATTTCATTAAAAATGCACATGGAAGCCCACTAAATTGATTTCATGACACATTAATGAGTTGCCATTAGAGGGTCAAAGGACTCTCTAGGGTTAAGAGAGAGACGCAGCTATTCTGAGGCTCTCTCATGGTGGCCAGTGGGGAGGGGTGGTGGTTTTTGGGTGATTGCTCCTCCTGCAGGCACCTCTGGCCCTGCAAATTCAGCTGGAGTTAAAGAATCAGTGTGAGGGCCACAGTGATCTGGTGTATATGTACATCTGGGTCATCTCGCTGGTTCCTGCTCATGGACCAGGTGGGCCTCTTTCTGTAGAGTGACATCCAGGAAAGGGCATGCGGTTCTCCTGGGGGGAGAGGCTGGACACTGTGTATCCTGTCACACCGTGAGCTCTGGGGTTGCCTAGGCCAGTGACATGGTAGTATTTAATGAACACTGATTGAATGAATAATTCAACCAGGGATGATCCCTGTTTCTATAACTTTCTGTTAATGGATATTGACAAGGAAAGAAAAGACACTGGGAGGAGGGAGAATGGGGAGGTGGAAGGGATAAACACTAATTCTTGCTGCCTGTGACAATGGGAGCATCGATGTCAGTCTTGAAAAAGGCAGGCACTGGCTGGGGCATTCTCTCTGGGCTCCCTCTGTGTCCAGAAGCAAGCATTTCCAGGGAGGGTCAAGGACAAACACAGCCTCTTCAAGGCCTTTCCCCTTGGACAATATTCTCGGGGCTGAACAGAGGAGAGCCTGTTTGGGGGCAGGAAGACAGAGGGAGGCCCTCAGGAGATTACACTGGCTGTGGCATTTTATCAGAGATTGCGTGGAAGAAGAGGTGATGAAGAAGCTTTAAAAGTCAACAAGGTGCTGCTGATATGCTCTGGGCTCACCCTCTTCCTGATGGTCCACAGAAAAGATGAGTGGCCTCCTTCTACCTTCTCCTTCCACCCCAACCATCCCTTCCCCCACCAGAGGCAGGATATTCTGTTTTCTACCCAGCACCCTCCCTGGGGAGTGGAGTGGTCAAGGCTCTGCTGGCCTTCCTGGGTATGGAGAATGCTTTCCCACGTTCCTGCCCTGATCCTGGGATGTGGGCGCAGCAGCTGCTGCCAGTCAGGTACAGCTGGGAGGGAGAGGGTTTGCTGTGCCTGTCCCTCCTCATTGTTTGTGGCAGTGTGAGCTGCCCTGAGGCCAGCCATTCACAGTTCTGTGACCATGGGTCAGTTATTTCATAGTCTCACTTTCAGTATTTTCATCCATTAAATAGAAATTGACAACACCTAATATACAAATTTATAAAGTTCCTGTGAAGATTAAAATGAGATTAACTTACATAAAGTCCATGGTACATATTTGCTCAATTAATTGATTCAACAAACATTGAATGACTACCTGTTACTATCACTCACTATTCTAGGTGTTGGAGCTACAGCAGTGAACAAAGTCCCTGACCTCATAGAGCTTATTCTCTAAATGGGGGTGATAAATAATACACAAAAAACTAAGTAAATTTATAATATGTCAGATGGTGATAAGTGATGTGCACAAAAGTAAGTTAGGGTCAGAGCAAAAGGGAGTAGCCAGGGCAGGAGTTTGTTATTTTATATAAATTGGTCAGAGAAGGCCTCTCTCTGACAAGGTGACATTTGAACAGAAACCTAAAGAAGTAAAACAGCAGGTCATGCAGATATTGAGGCACAATATTCCAAGCAGATGGAGTGGTAGGTGCAAAGGCCCTGAGGTAGGAATATGCTTGGTGGGTTCAAAGAATACCAAGGAGGCCAAATTCGTTGGTGAGAAGTGAGCAAGGAGAAGTCAGAGATGAGGGAGCTTATTACCGTGAACCCCTTTCAAAAGTCAATTCCGGAGATAGAGCTAAGATGGCAGCATAGAGGGGAGTGGAACAATTCATAAATGACCAAAAAACTAGTAAATAACCTGGAATAACTGTGGCGAGACAAACGTGGTGACTGTCCACTCATCATTCACCAACCTGAATTGGGAGGATCGCCCGAGATCGCAACATGAAATCTGTAAGTAAAAACTGCAGACCCACTCTGAGAGCCAAGAGCCAAGAGCCCCTCCCTAATGGAAGCCTTGCTGTACTAGAGAACAGTACTCTCCAAACAAGCGAGTGGGCCTCAGCCCAGCCCCAACTGGGATTTTAATATTAACCGCTCAATACAGACAGTGAATCCCCAACAAGCACACAGAAGCTTTTGGTGACAACTGAACTTGGGAGAGTTGGGGGAAATATCTGTCTCAGAACAGGGAGCCCAGAGGATCTCTCTGTGGAGAAAACCTCAGCCGTTTTCAGCCTGCAACGCTTTGCGGTAAAGAAAGCCTCAGCCATTTTAAAATCAGAACACTTTGATCAGCAGAGTCAGAGAAACAAAGAACTTATTGATATGCAGATGACCTCTCTGGAGGGGGCATAGCTTCCCAAGAGGAAAGGGAGGGGCCCAGCTCTACTGCCTGCCTTACCGGAACCAGAACCCAAAGCCTGGGGGAGAAGAGCCACAGGCCACATCCTCTTACACCAGCTGGTGACAGGCTGACAGGTGCACCTGCCAGGCAGAAAAGCACAGGTGTGTCAATCCTCTAAGAAAAACCACCAGGGAAACTGGATACTGAATATCTCCTCCTTCTGTGACCTGAGCCTGTTCTCGTCTGGGAAAACCCAATTGGGGTGGCCTGGGAGGTCAGATGCCTAGACAACAGAAAACTACTACCTACACCAAGAAAAATGAAGTTGTGGCCAAGTCAAAGGAACAAACGTACACTTCAACTGAGATACAGGAATTTAAACAACTAATGCTAAATCAATTCAAAAAGTTTAGAGAAGATTTTGCAAAAGAGATAGAGGCTGTAAAGAAAACACTGGGCATACATAAGGCAGAAATTGAAAGTTCAGAAAAACAGCTAGTAGAATCTATGGAAATGAAAGGCACAACACAAGAGATGAAAGATACAATGGAAACATACAACAGCGGATCTCAAGAGGCAGAAGAAAACACTCAAGAACTGGAGAACAAAACACCTGAAAGCCTACATGCAAAGGAGCAGATGGAGAAAAGAATGAAAAAATATGAGCAACGTCTCTGGGAACTTAAGGATGAAACAAAGTACAAGAATATATGTATCATTGGTGTCCCAGAAGGAGAAGAGAAGAGAAAAGGGGCAGAAGCAATAACAGAGGAAATAATCAATGAAAATTTCCCATTTCTTATGAAAGACATAAAATTACAGATCCAAGAAGCGCAGCGTACTCCAAACAGAATAGATCTGAATCGGCCTACGCCAAGACACCTAATAATCAGATTATCAAATGTCAAAGACAAAGAGAGAATCCTGAAAGCAGCGAGAGAAAAACAATCCATCACATACAAAGGAAGCTTAATAAGACTATGTGTGGATCTCTCAGCAGAAACCATGGAGGCAAGAAGGAAGTGGTGAGATATATTTAAGATACTGAAAGAGAAAGACTGCCAACCAAGAATCCTATATCCAGCAAAGCTGTCCTTCAAATATGAGGCAGAGCTCAAAATATTTTCCGACAAACAGCCAATGAGAGACTTTGTGAACAAGACACCTGCCCTACAGGAAATACTAAAGGGAGCACTACAGAGTGATAGGAGAAGACAGGAGTGCATGGTTTGGAACACAATTTTGGGAGATGGTAGCACAGCAATGTAAGTACACTGAACAAAGATAACTATGAATATGGTTGAGAGAAGAAGGTTGGGAGCATGTGAGACTCCAGAAAAAAGGAGAAAAGATAAAGACTGGAACTGTGTAACTCAGTGAAATCTAGAGTGTTCAACAATTGTGATAAAATGTACAAATATGTTCTTTTACGAGGGAGAACAAGCAAATGTCAACCTTGCAAGGTGTTAAAAATGGGGAAGCATTGGGGGAGGGATGCAATCAACGTAAACTAGAGACTGTAACTAACAGAATCATTGTATTATGCTTCCTTTAATGTAACAAAGGTGATATACCAAGGTAAATGCAGATAAGAGGGGGGGATAGGGGAGGCATGGTAGACACTTGACATTGGCAGTGTTGTCTGACTCTTTACTTTGATTTAAGGTTATTTTTCCTTTTGCTGCTTCCTAGCTGTCATTTTTTTTCCCTCTTTCTTTTGCCTCTCTACCTTCTTTGACTCTCCCTCCTGCCTTGTGGAAGAAATGTAGATGCCCTTATATAGATAGTGGTGAAGGTGGTGAACACATAAATATATGACCATACAGAGAACCACTGATTATTTACTTAGGATGGAATGTATGGTGAGTGAACAAAACCATCTTAAAAAAAAGAAATGGGTTGATGACAAAACCTCAAGGGCAATATACTGAGTGAAATAAGCCAGACATATAAGGACAAATATTTCAAGGTCTCACTGATAGGAACTAGTTATAATATGTAAGCTCATGGACATGAAATATAAGGTACCAAGATATAGAACAAGGCTCAAGAATGGGGAGCGGTTGCTTAGTATGAGCAGAATGTTCAACTAGGATGAACTTAAATGTTTGGAAATGAACAGAGGTGTCAGCAGCAAGATGTGAAAATAACTAACAGTGCTGAATGGTGCATGAATGAGGTGGAAAGGGGAAGCTCAGAGTCATATATGTCACCAGAAGGAAAGTTGGAGGTCAAAAGATGGGAATGTATAAAACTGATTCCTATGGTGGACAATGTCCATGATTAACTGTATAAATATTAGAAATCTCTTCCATGAACCAGAAGAAATGTATGACAATACAACTAGAAGTTAATAATAGAGGAGCATATAGGGAATTAAATATATACCTATTGCAAACTATATACTACAGTTAGTAGTAGTTCAATGTTCTTTCATAAATAGTAACAAATGTACTATACCAATACTACGAGTCAACAATTGAAGGGGGTTGGTTAGGGATATGGGAGGATTCCAGTCTCCTTTTCTTTTTTTTTTTTTCTTTTTTCATCTTTGGCTTTATTTCTTGTCTGGAGTAATGAAAACGTTCTAAAAATTGAACAAAATAAATAAATAAATTGGGGTGATGAATGCATAACTATACGATGGTACTATGAAGTTGACTGTACACCACAGATGTTTGTATGGTAGGTGAATATATCTAAATAAAACTGAATTTAATTAAAAAAAAAAAAGTCAATTCCTTCTTTTTAACCCATTTGTTTCCTGAGCTGGGAATTTGGAGCAATGGAACAGGTTTGAGGGGGCAGGGGCTTGGAATAGGTTTTGACAAAGCCATTCCTTTCCTTTTCTGTCCTTGGGCATTGCATCCCCATCCTTCTCTAATACCACCCTCCATCTCCTAGGTGCCTATGACTCTATTTACTGACTTAAGAGCAGTGGCCAAGGGAAGACCACCTGTTTTGTAGACTGCTTTCTTTTTTGACAATTATGTGTTCTCTCCCCACATTTGCTATTCTTATCTGTAGGTAAAATAGACATCCCACCCATGGGCTTTGGATTGGGCCATGGGACTTTGGCAAGGGGAGTGTGAGCCGATGTGTTGTATGCCATGCCAAAGATGAAGATTTAGATGTGCTGTGTGGTCTGGTCTGTTTTGGAATCTGTTCTCCGTGATAAGAACAGCTTGCCCCAGAGAGTGGCTGCTCCTTCATCCCGGATCACTGAATGAGAAGATAGATGGAGACCACTGGGGTCCGTCAGAGCCACAGCCAATCTGCTGCCTTCACGTAACGTAAGCAAGAAATAAATGTTTGTGGTTGCAATCCACTGAGATTTGGGGCTTATTTGCTGTTGCAGCAAAATCTGACCAATAAAATCAGATTCTATTCTAAATCACTTCCAACTGTTATTTCATTTAATAGCCACACCAGTAATTCTTTGTGTGGTGGGTATTTTCATCCCAGTTTTACCAATGAGGAAGCTGAGGCCCATTAGTCAAGCAACTAGTCCAGGATTATACAACTGACAAGAGACAAAAATTCAAACATAGGTCTGTTTGGATCCCAAACCATTATACCATGTGCCACTCCCTTTTTTTCACATGTGATCTGGTGGAAGAGTAATAGACAAAGAAGTCCCTTATGACAGCCCCAAATGCCCTATGAGTAAGACTGGGCTTCTCTTTCCAGTAAACCTTTACTCTCTTCATCCACCCTCCCCCACTGTCTCCCCAACCCACCCCATTAGCCTATTGTTGAAAGTGCTCTTTTACTGTCATTTTATTCCAAATGGTTACTAAATACTACCTTTCCTAGAAAATCTTTCTGGAATGACTGGAAGAGAAAGTTTGATCTCTCTTGGCCCTGTTGTTTCCAAACATATGTGAAAATCCCTAGGCTATTTCATCCCCATTTTTCATTCTTGAAGGCACTAATTCTTGCCTTCTATACTGTGAATGTGTATACTGCCACAGTGATTGAATGCCTATGTGCCAGCCACTGTGCCAGTTCTGGGAAGTGAGAAGTGAGTAAGATACATTCCCAAAAGAGCTTAGAACCTAGAGGAAGACAGCATGTCAACAGTTCATGTAATTATTAAAAGTGCTAGGTACTATAAAATAAGTAGGTACAGGGTTGTGATCATACAGAAGATGGATCAGTGCTGAGCTTGTGATGGAGCATGGAGAAAGTTTTCTGGGGGAGGTGACACATTAGCTGAGTCTTGAAAGACAGGTGAGAGCCAATCTGATGAAGAGGCAAAGAGGGGAAGGTTGTCCCAGGAAGAGGGAACAACATAAGCAAAGATTTAGAGGCAGGAACTGCAAGATATTCTTGGAGACCCACAAGGAGGGGGCTTCAGCTGAAGTACAAATTGCAAGTAGAGTTTGCAGTGGGGATTGAAGAGGGAGAGGTAGTGGCTGGAGATGCCCTGGAGAGACAGAGCAGGTGTGCTACCTGAGGGTCTGGGGCGTAACTCAAGAGATTAAGATGCCCAATGAAGGTAGGAGAGTAAGACCACGCCCTGTTACCTCTATATAGGATTTTTTAGTCAGGCCAGCACTGCCTGTGCAGGCAACACTGTTAGTTTGTTTCTGAAGCTCCCAGTGTCCTCATGCCCCTTTTCCCATTGCTTTCTGTGTGCTCCCACCATAACTTCACAGCTTATCACAAACTTTTCTGACAGCCTTCATTCACCCTATGGAGCAAGTTTAAAGCATTGATCTTTCCAGGCACATCTGCACTCTAACAGGGAATTAACAACACCTAAAACACTAACAACAGCGCCCCCCCCACCTCCCCAACACTTTTTTTTTTCATTTGATTTTATTTATTAGAGAAGTTGTGGGTTTACAGAAAAATCAAGCATAAAATCCGGGGTTCCTATATACCTTATTAATGCCTTAAATTAGTGTGAATCATTTATTATAATTGATGACCACCCATTTTTATGATTGTACTATTGCCTATTGTCCATGGGTTTATTTTTTAATTTTTTATTGTTTATTAATTAATTAATTAATTTAGTTTTTTATTAGAGAATTTGTGGGTTTATAGAACAATCATGCATAAAATACGGAATTTCCGTACACTTCCCCACCATCACTTGCATTGGTGGGGAAGACTTGTTACAACTGATGATAGGATTTTTTTTATAATTCTACTATTTTTTTAAACAGTAGTTACATTTGTTACAACTGATGAAAGATTATTACGGTAGTACTATTAACTATTGTCCATAGTTTATGTAAGGGTATTTTCCCCCATATTCCCACCCTAATAATATTGTTATATATTTTTGTCATGCATGTCTTTATTTTATTACTCATTTACCCATACACTGGATAAAGGGAGTTCAGTCACAAGGTTTTTACAATCACACAGCCACAAGATGAAAGCTATAGAGTTATACAATCATTATCAAAGATGAAGGCTACTGTATTACAGTTCAACAATTTCAAGTATTTCCTTCTGGCTATTCTAATACACTAGAAACTAAAAAGAAATATCTATATAATGTTTAGTAGTCATAATCATTTGTTAAATCCTAACTTCTCCGTTACAACTCCTCTCTCTCATTTGATCATTCAATCTTTTGGGATATCTCTCCCCAACCCTTTCATGGTCCAGATACCGTGTTAAACACTCGATATGCATCTGTTATGTCATTTAATCCCTATAACCACCCTGAAAGGAAGACACTTTCATTATCCTTGTTTTAACAATGAGGAGGTCAAGTCTTAGGGAAAATTCCAGGTAGACATCAGCCAAGAGGTGTGAGTAGATTTTGGGGGAGTGAGGGGGGATTAAGGGGTTGGGAAACAACATCCAGCTGCAACATCCCATTGTGCGGGCTGACTGTTGATACATATTCATGAAGTTGTCAGTATTAGAAATGAGGCTAAGAGGAGCTCCAGGGTCTGGCATGCCTTTGGGTTAGGGATCGCTGTTTTCAGGCACATGACTTGGCCGATTACATCTAGGTCATTTATCATGAGCCATGTAAGCTGTGGTCTTACTCTCTCACCTTCATTGGACTCTATGAATTTAACTTTTTTTTTGCCGTAAGCAAAGGAGGACTAGAGAGAAAACTGTGTCTATACTATCTACCTGTCTCCAAACAATTAAAACTACCCAATCCTGTAAATCATGTCCTTATCAGCCTATAAAGGCCACAGAGGCCAAATCAAGTATTAGCTGAAATCACCTAGGGCCAACCTTGCTCATACCCAATTTGTCTCTGCTCTGATCCCATCTTCCCAGACCCTTATCTGGACTTGCTCAGATTTCTGCTTCTGCTACTTTCGTTCCATCTTCCCAGTTTCCCCTGAGAGACTACAAATTCATTTTTCCTTTGTCCCTTGGTTCCAGTACTTGCTAGATCTAGGTCTACCAGGCAAACCCAAGCTCCTTACCCCTCAGTGGCAGGCAGAAGGGAGGGGTTTCTGATACAGTTGGGTGCTCAGTAAATCTTACTGGGGGGGGGTAATAGTAATAGCCAACATTTACTGAGCAATCCTCTGACCAAGGCTCATGTGTTATCTCAGTTGATCACCAAGATCTCCACATTGCTAAATCCCACAGTTCTCAGTCCTTATCCTATTTAAAATGACCTGTAGGTGGCATTTGACTTTCTGCACTTGCCTTCCAGGAAACCACAGTGGGTTTTCCTCCTTTTCAGTCTCCTTTGATTGTTCCTCTTCTTCCCCCTGACCTCTTACTATTAGTATGACACAGGGCTCAGACCTTGGTCCTCTTTTCTATTTACACTCACTGCCCTGATGAACTCATCTGCTCTCATGACTTAAAAACCTCTCTTCTGAAATTGTACATCTAACCACTCACTTGACATATCCACTTCTAAAAAACATCTCAAACTCACACATCCTCCTGATCAAACCACCAGTCTTCCCCATCTCGATTGATGGCCACTATACCTTTCTATGGAGTCATCTTGTTTCTTTTTTCCTTCACACTCCACATCCAACCCTTCAGTCTATTCCATAGACTCTAACCTTGAAACATGAGTGGACTCTAATCACTTCACATCATCCCACTGCTACCACTTTTGTTATCTCTTGTCCATCAGCTTCCTAACTGGTTTTTATGTTTACTCTTGCCTTCTATAGTCTATTCTCAACACTGCAGCCAAATTGATCTTTTTAAAGAGAATAAGTTAGACCACACCCCTCCTGGGCTTAAAATTCTGTAATGGCTCCCTATTTCTCTCAGCATAAAAGCCAGTGTCCTCACAATGGCTCACAAGGGTGTCTCAACACCATCTGAGCCCTGTTACCTCTTTAGCCTCTTCTCCTTCTTCCTTTCTCCTCTTCCCTGCTATGCTCCAGCCACACTGCCCTCCTTACCATTCCTCAAACATGCCAGGCCCACTTCTATCCCAGGGCTCCTATACTGGCTGGCCTCTGCTCCAACACTCTTGTCTCAGATATAGGCTTGATTCACTCCCTCACCTCCCTCAAGTCTTCTCAGATGTCCTCTTCTCAATGGGGCCTACGCTGATCACCCTGTGAAAGAATGCAGCTCAACCCTGGCACTCTCAAACTGCTTTCCATGCTCTATTTTACCCCTGTGGTGGTTTTCACCTTTTAACACAGCAAATGTTTTGCTTATTTATTATATTTTTTGTACCTCTCCCTATGAGAATGTAAGTTCCCCCCAGGAGTACGGTATCTAGAATAATAACTAATATTTATGGAGTACTGTGTTCCAGCCATATTGTAAGGACTTTCCATAGTTGAAGAAATTTAATTTTCATATTAATTTTATGAGATAGGTACTATTGTTAATCCCCATTTTATGGATGAGGAAATGGAGACACAGAGAGTTAAGTAACTTGCCTAAAATCACACAGCTAGTAAATGGTAGATTCTGGATATTCTGGCTCCAGAGTTCATTCTCATATCCCAAAAAATATACTTTCTCCCATTGTATAGAACATAGTAGATGTTTTATAAATGTTTGTGGAATGAATGAATTCCTAAAACAATTACTAGTAAATGATAACGTTATTCCTACCTTACAGATGAGGAGATTGAGAGACAAAACTATTAAGTAATTTCCTCAAGATCACACAGGTAGTGACAGAACTACTATTTGCACCCAAGCATCTTGCTTCCATTTCCAGCACTCAACATCATGGATAGAGGATGAAGATAGACTGCTGTCAAGCATCACTTTTCATAGTTTCTCATTAACTCTTTATGTAAACTTTTTGCTTAGCACACAGGTCTAGAAATTCTCACTAAATACCACTAAAAAGGCAGGAGAGAGAATCAATCTTCAATATACTAATATGAAAATTAATTCATATAGGTCAGTCAACTTTCTTGAAGAGAAAGCAGAGCTTTCTGTTTCCTAGATGGACTCCAACTTCTCAGTAATCTATGGAAACCCAGAGGAAATGATGAGTTACTTCCATGAACTTAACCCTTTGTCTTAAGAAGAATGCTGGAGTTTAGACCTGCATCATTTATGACACCACATTTGGGCTGAGACTGGCCACGAATGGTCATAGCTGCTTCTAATCCTTGTCTATGAATCACTTGGTGGCTCAACATGACTTTTTTCAACTTTCCAACTGTGTGTTGGGAAAGAAATTGTCCTGATTCTTGCCTGACTGGCCAGCCATCTCATGAAAAAACATTCCTGCACTGAGAAATGCATTGAATTTATTTACAAGTCTGCATTCTTGACTTCACTTCTGAACAGCTAAGAATTACTTAAGACAGATGTCAGGGGTATTAGGTAATGGAGGCTGGTGAAAAGTTTCGGCTGTTTTCTGAATGGTGAGAACACAGGGAGCTGACACAGAGAGAGATAGAGATAGAGATAGAGATAGAGATAGAGATAGAGATAGAGACAGAGAGAGAGAGAGCGTGAGAAAAAGTGCCTCTCCTTGCTGAAACACCGACATAGGTCTTGGGCAGAACTGTGCTGTTAAGGGAAGTTAGCCTTGAAAATCCTTACATTTGCAGCTTCTTCCTCCTCGTCCCCAGCTCAGAAGTTTCCTGCACCTCTCCCAGGCAATGAGTAATCTCCTTTGGGCTCCATTATAGCCCTCATCACTTTGGATTGCCACCATCTGTTTACTCTGTTTCTCCCCAACTAAACTGTGAGCTCCTTGAGGGCAGGTTGTGGATCGTGTTCATCTTTGTATCTTAAGAGCTCAGTTCACAGCCTATTTGGGCTGCACAATATTGGGCAAGAAAAGGTAAAAGGAATAAAAGCATACATGGCCTCAGTCAAAGGGGAATGGTGATCATATAGGGTTTATTTTCCAACCCCATAAAGGATCCGTTTTCAGCTCTGACCCAACTGTAGGTTACCCTTCTGGCCAAAAGGATCAGGCTTATAAACCGTCACTCCATGCTACGTTACTGGTGAGAAGCAGAACTTGGGGACAGACAGCAAAATGATTAGAGGATGCAGGAGAACTGTTTACCACATGTACGAAAAGGGACTGTTGGGGACTGAATCACGACCCCACAAAAGGCATGTTCAGATCCGATCCCCTGGTCTTGCGGGTGTGAACCCATTTGTAAGTAGGACCTTTGAAGATGTTATTAGTTAAGGAGTGCCTGAACTGAAGGAGAGTGGCTTTAATCCAATATGGCTGAAGTTCTTATAAGCAAAGGAAACTAGACAGGGAAAGAGAAGACATGGGGAGGAGCCAGAAGCTGGAAGTCAATAGAACCTGGAAGAGAAAGGAGAAGATGCTGCCATGTGCTTTGATATTTGATGGGAAAGATAAAGAACCCCAAAGATTGCTGGCTAGCCAGAAGATACCAACCCCAGGAGGAAGCAAGCCTTCTATCTTCTGAAACCATGAGCCAAGAAAATTCATGTTGTTGAACTAACTCATTATTTGGTATTTGTTTTAACAGCTGGGAAATAACACAGGGTCCAAAATCTTCTTAGTAGTATACTTCTTAATACTGAGGATATATATTCAAGCTGTAGGTGAAGACACTGAGATTTTACTGTAAGTTATAATGAGACCATGAGACAGGGAATGACCCCCTCCCCGTTTAGTGTTTTGTGAGGCAAGGATAGTGTGGGACCCAGGAAAGGATCAGCAGGATCTGAGTGAAGAAAGGAGAAGAGTCCTGAACCCAAAACAGAGCACTGCTGGCTAAATTGTCATCAATTCCTTGCTGAGGAGGGATTGAGTGTCACCATCAGAATCCCACTGTGAGGTGTTTGCACCTGTACGTAGTCATGCTTGCCATTTACCATTCTGTAAACCATCCACAGCTCTCACTCCCTTGCAATGATAAAACAAATCCTCTTAATACTTTTAATAGGACTCTGCTGATCCTACAAATATTTCAGTCCTGATTCTGGAGATCGGTTTGGATGGGACTTGGTCTTTAACAATGCATATTCTTGTATGCATGTGCTTTGGTTAAATCTGGAACATGGTAGGTCCTCCATCATTTTCTAATGAATGAATGAATGAATTTGTCTCAGGCACCTGGTTGCTATTCCTGACACAGCCTCTTTGCAATGCTCCTTTCAGGACCATTTCTCTAAGGCTAGTGCCCCCTATTCTGGAGCCACCTCTCCCTAAATTAGTTTGTTCTTTTAAAACCCTAAAAAATGCTTATGCATCAGGGAATCAGGGTACAAATTACAGCACCACCCTTTCTGCTTAGTCCCTTCACTGAGGAGAGAAAAACAAACATATTCAAAGGAGTATCTGAATGGCTGAGATTTATTCTGTCTATACCAATTTGTACATATTATGTCCCCCAGAAAAAGCCATGTTCTTTGATGCAATCTTATGGGGGCAGACACATTAGTGGGGATTAAGTTGGAACATTTGGATTAGGTTGTTTCCATGGAAATGCGCCCCACCCAACTGTGGGTGATGACTCTGATTGGATAATTTCCATGGAGGTGTTACCCCACCCATTCAGGGTAGGTCTAAATTAAATCACTGGAGCCATATAAATGAGCTGACAAACAGAAGGAACTCAGTGAAGCTAAGAGTGACATTTTGAAGAGGAGCTACAGCCAAGAGGACACTTTGAAGAATGCACATGAGCTGAGAGAGGAGCTGCAGATGAGAGGCAGTTGAAGAGGGCCTTTAAAAGCAGACTTTTGCTCCGAGAAGCTAAGAGAGGACAAACACCCCAAGAACAACTAAGAGTGACATTTTTGAGGAACTGCAGCCTAGAGAGGAATGTCCTGGGAGAAAGCCATTTTGAAACCAGAACTTTGGAGTAGGTGCCGGCCACGTACCTTCCCAGCTAACAGAGGTTTTCCGGACACCATTGGCCATCCTCCAGTGAAGGTACCTGATTGCTGAGGTGTTACCTTGGACACTTTACGGCCTTAAGACTGTAAATGTGTAAGCAAATAAACCCCCTTTATAAAAGCCAATCCATCTCTGGTGTTTTGCATTCCGGTAGCATTAGCAAACTAGAACAGGTTACCTTGTTTATTTCTCTCAGTATGTTTTTAAGGTTCTCATCCATGTTGCAGCATGTCTTAGAACTTCATGGCTTCTTACAGCCCAATGATATTCCAGTGTATGTATGTATCATATTTTGTTTTTCCATTCATCTATTGATAGACACTTGAGTTATTTCCACCTTTTGGCTCTTGTGAATCATGGTGCTATGAACATTGGTGTACAGGTGTCTGTTTGAATCCCTGTTTTCATTTCCTTTCAATTTCAATCCTTTCGGTACATACCTAGGAGTGGAATTGCCAGATCATATGGTAATTCTGTATTTAACTTCTTGAGGAAATGTCATATGCACCATCTTACCTTACCACCAATAATGCACCAGGGTTCCAACTTCTCTGCATCCTCGCCAACACTTGCTACTTACAATTTCCTAAAAAAATAACCATCCTAGTGAGTATGAAGTGGTATCTCATTGTGGTTCTGATTTGCATTTCCCTACCAGCTGATGGTGTTGAACATCTTTTCATGTATTGCACTATGTATTTTCAGAGACATTTTAATAGAGCCCAGTACCTTATTCCAGCAAATGAAACTCTGATGTAGGCTCAGCATGGTTCAAATTTTGGGCAAATCACACTGTGTGAGCTAGGCCCAGCCTTTCTTCCTGCCCCAACCCACTCATACAAGAGACTTTTGTTTAGAAGAACAAGAGTTGCCAAAATCAACAGGAGAGGGTGGGTCTCAGAAGCAGGTTGGGTAGCAGCCAAAAGGAAGATGGTTCATTCATTCAGCTACTATTTGAGTGCCTAGCATGTGCTTGATACTGTTCTCAGGGCTGTAATCTAGCAGTGGATGAAAACTTTGCTGTTGTGGAGCTTACATTCTAGTGGGAAGAGACAGGTAATAAGCATAATAATTAAATTAGATATATGGTGTGTCACACAGTATGTAAAGCATGGAAGGTTAGAGCGGGGAGGGTTGCTGGGGTTTGCAATTTTAAGCAAGGTGGTCAAGATGCCTCCCCCAGAAGGTGACATTTCACCAAAAACGGAAGGAGGTAAGGATGATTCCCAAAGGCAGTGGCAACCAGGGTGGTAGTAGGGATAGGATGGGGCTAGAGGCCTATAGGAAAGATTTGTTATCAGACCCCAGCTTCAGGCCTTCTCTGCTCTGGCAACCGCAGACAGCTAAGAGCAATCTCTGTGCTTGTATGTGTTTTTTCATAGGAAGCTGGCAGGCTCCCTTCCTTCTCCCCTTCTCATCCATTGCTGTAGTGGGTCTCTGCCTGCCACCAGCAGTCTCATCTTTAACAAAGGAAATGAGGCTCTCTTTGAAGTAGAATTGCTGTGTATGTTTGTGCAGGGTGTACACTTAATAGGATGCCACATCTAAGGGGGTGCCACTGATATTTTAGACCTTATAGATTTTTATATTTATGACAATTTTCTGGCAAGTGGCAGTAAAGTGTCTGTTCTAATGAAAGCAATATATTACAATAGTTTTCTGACACTTGGAAGTAAAGCATCTTGCAGAAGGGCTCCTTTCTCCAATTCACATTAAAACCCTTGAGAGCCAGTGGCGGCCCTGAAGGTCAAGATTTATGAAAGCTCCCACCAGTGGTTTATTTGGAAGAAATTTGTTGCCTAAATCAAGTCCCTCCTCTGCTGAAAATTCTGCTATGGCTTCTTGTCACATACTGGAGAAAACCCCCAGCAAGGCATATAAGCAGTGGCAGTCACAGAATTTTCTATGTTGGAGAGACTTAAGAGTGGCAATTTGATTGGAAGGATGGAGGGAGCCGTACTGTGAAACTGCATTTACAGAGCAGGCATGCAAAGTTTATTTGATTTTTGGGGAGCAGTTGATAGAGATGGTGAGCAGTAAGGCCTTGCACCCTACCCTTTGACCCCATCACTGCATATAGATTCCTTCTCAACTTGGGCTCTGCTAACTTCTCTTGCCTCATCTCTCATCACCCCTACCCCAAGCCCATGCCCCCAGGACACCTGGCTACTCACATGCATTTGCACACGATGTTCCTCCTTCTGGGAATGTCTTTGTGACCTCTTCCCCTTCTACCCCACCTTGACTGCCCTTATTCTTTACTTCCTCTACCAAGCTTCCTCTGACCTCCCAAGTCTTGCTCCATGTGTACTTGGTCACAAAGTCTTTATACTAATTCCCTTTAAGTATTTTTTTTTTCCTTTCTGTATTAAACTGACAGGTTCATATATCTATTTATCTCTCAAAGGTAATGGGTGGTGTCTTATTAACCTTTGTAAACCCTACATACTGTGGCACCTAACACTGTACTTGCCACGTAGTAATTGCTCAATAAATGTGCTACTGAGTTGCTGAGCACTGATTCTCAAATGTAATTACTAAACACCTATTGGTGATAATAAGGACAATGATATTTTTAAATTACACATTTTAAAACTGTGGCACATGTCACAAGCATCTTCTAATCCTTTAAGTCCTAAAAGGCTATTTTCTCCATCTGTCATGCCTGCGCTGAGCCTGAAAATTTCTCAGGAACTGAGATATAAATATGCATCAAATGAGTACTCTTGCAGAAAAGAACATAAGAATAACACCTGTGATTATGGAAACATGGATCAAATAGCTCAAGCTGCAATCTTCATATTTGAGGGTACATGCTTCTGGGGCTGGAGAGAAATCCCATACCCCAATATGGTAAGAGCATATTGACCCAATATGGTAAGAGCAAGCTACCCAGAGACCAGAGAACATATAACTGGGCAGCTCCCCTGGGGTCTTGTTGCAGCCATTTCTGTTTCTGCAGGCCATGATCACTGGGGAAGCTTGCAGAGGTATGTGGCCTTTGCAACTGCAACACATAAGTCTCTTTGGAAAATTGCCATTCTCAGGCATCAGACATGTCAATGAGCAAACTCCCCAGGGTGACTCTAGAGCAGAAATAACCCAATTTAAAAATATTCTCCAAGTGGCTTATAAAATGTGTACAAGTTCAATTACTTTCGGCCTCCATGTGCTATAGCAGCTGGCCTGTCTGTGTTTATTTGTTCCTCTTGCTTGTGATTATTTAGAGACATTGCATTTGTCTCGCTCAGTCTCCTCCATGAGAGTAGTTGCTGGGTCTTCCTGTGAGGACCCCTTACAACAGAAGTGGGCATCCTCAAGAAAGTGGTGTGCCCAGCTGGGGACTCTTGTCCACGGTAACTGAGATCAGGGAGCAGTCATTCTCCTGAAGACGCCAGGGCTGGGTGTCAGCTGGATGGCAATGTGGTCACCCATGGAGGACAGTGTGGTGGTGGAGAGTGTTCTTTTCACTCCTGTGAAAACCAGCCCTGGTGCCATGTTGATTCCACTTGCTGTTGCTGGTTGGTTTTGCCTCTTTTGTGTCCTTGGTGGCGGAGGTGGGCGGCACTAGTCTAATAAGGCAGAGTGCTCCAACAATAGTTGGAAAACATAAATTTTATGATTTAAACAGGGGAACCAACAGTGTCTAGAACAGAAAAGGCTGTCTCTGGAGTCCTTTTATCTGGCCAGGTGACTGGGGGATAGCCCAGCTAGTGGGCCAGGGCTGGAGGATAGAGTTCCTCACTGAAGGTTTTGGGAGGATGTCACCTGAAGAAGATATCCAAATAGGCCACAGAAAGGGAGGCTAAGAAGATAAAACAAGGCCCAGCCTCCAGTCCTCAGTTATTGCATGACCTCAGCAGCCCATAAGGCCTTGACTGATAGGGAGGGGTGCTGGGCCTTCTCTGACTGTAACCACCTCAAGTGCTCAGGGAGGGACAAAAGGATAGTATTTCTAAAGCCAGCCTAGGTTCCTTCAGTTAGCAATCGATTCTCCAGTTTGTGCCTTTTCTTTTACTCTCCAAGTGACCCTCCAATTGATCTTCCTGAACTTCGATTTCAGTTTTCAGCATTGGTACTGTAGACATGCCACCTTCTATTGACCTGGTTTTCTGTTTGCCTTTATGTGACACCTTACTGTTTGTAAAGCCTTTACAATCATGATCGCATCTGATCAACACAGCAATTCTGAGAGGTGAATAGTATTACTATCTCCATTCATGGATGAGAAGAATGAGGCTTAGAGAAGAGACATGACTTGTGCAAGGTCACTCAGCTAGTGGGCAGTGGAGCCAGAAACTGAACCTGGACATTCTGTCTGGGTTTCTGTCATGAATTGTTGGTTCTTTCTGTAAACCAGTGATGTCCAAGCTCTTGCTGGCCTCATAGCCCCACAAAAATGTTTGAGCATGCCTGCCAAATATATGCATACTTACTTATCTATAAGTTATAAAATGTAAAATGATGTTAATATATTAAGTACATTATAAAACATAAAAAAGATGTTTTAAAAGATGTGAAAAATGAAACACATGATATTTAAAAACAACAAAGAGGCTAATATTAGTTGATGCTTGTTGAAGATAGGAGGAGGTACATGGGGGTTCATTTAGTCATTCTGACTACTTTTGCATATGTTTGAAATTTTCCATAATAAACCACTGAAGCAAACAAAGAAAGCAAGAAAACAAAAAACAAAAAAACATCCAATAGCAGTTATGGGAGCTTTGGCCAGGAGTCTCAGAACCAAGCAGGGTGTAAGCCAAGAGATACCCTAGGAATTGCCCTCAGAATCACCTGGCTTCTATGCAGTGGTCTTGCCAGGGTATGTGGGGTGAGTCAGGCAAGGGCTCAGTTAACTGTGCTCCTGTGACTTCAGCAACACCAGATAGCTTGTCGGCGCTCCCCGGTCTGTTAGAGGCTACGTGGTGCAGTGGTCAGAGGCTGGGCTCCAGAGCAAGGTTTCTTGGTTCATGATCCTGGCTCTGTACTCAGTTATATGATCCTGGGCAAGTTTCCCAACTTTTCTAAGCCTCCATTTCCTCCTCAGTAAAGAAGGGATAATAATAGGAACTTTTCATTAGGTTGTTGTGAGAATCTGATGACATATATATGTCATTTACATAAATTAATATAAAATAGCAGAAGAGTGTTTGGACCATAGCAAGTACTACATGTACCGTACTTGCTTTTATCATCTTCACCATAATTATTACTCCTCTTTCCTTTATCTTTCTAGATGTAATTGGGATCTGAATTCTCAGGGGCCCTGCTTCTCCTATTTTCACCTCCAATTTGATATGTGAAAATGTCTGAATTTAAGATGCCAGTCTTTTCTGGGCTAATGTGATTCAGAAAAGGTAGAACAGCTCTCGCTTAAACTACCTGTAATAAGAAACAAAATCTAATAGAAAGAAGTGGGATGATGATACAGATAAAAAGGATTTTGTATAAATTCAGCCACCAACTGTGTCTCTAGAGAAGTTATCCACCTCATGGGGCCCCAGTTTTCTCATCTCTAAAGTGAGTGGTTTGGAGCAGGTGGTCCCTGAGGTTCTGTTCAGTGTAAGTATTTTCTGACTGTGTCTTGAGCTCTGATTTAATTTTAGCTGTGTTCAATCTTAGGATTTTGAATTTTAAACACTTTCCTATGTTTAGAATCTGATTGTTAGATCTCCTGATCTTAGTTCTGACCATGTGCCAGGTAGCCTTTCAAGGCTACCAAGATGCAAATAGAGTATTGAACTTTCAAAAGAACAAACATGTCATATTCTTTATTATGCATACATGATTGATTGATAATGTTGACATTCATACCAGAATGTCAACTTAAAATATACACCCCATATAAGCTTATCTCTACCTAAGCAGTTGTATATAGCTAGCCAAGCACATCTCTGTCTATTTATAGCTATTCTTTTATATATCTAGTTGTGTGTAAGTAGATAAATCTGAGATATGTATCAGACGCCAATCTACTTTCTGTTCCTTGGGTCAGGAATATCTAGAACACTGCCCTTCAAAAAAAAGAGATGTTAGTTTTAAAATTTTACAGCTTTTATGGAAAGCCACATGTGTCTATATATCCAGATGGATCTAGATATCGATGTGTAGATTATATAGATAGAATCACTGAATGTAAATAGTGATTATTTCAGGATGGTGGAATTTCATCCTTTTTACTTTCTTCCTTATGGCTTAAGTATCGTTTGATTTTTATACCATAAGCATCTATCATTTATATAGTCAAAAAAAAAGGTTATTGTATTGGGGAAAAGAAGAGTGTCTAAAAGACTAATTCAGATACTGGTATAAAGATATAATTATTAAAGAGAAAAATGATCAAAATACCACTGCAAAAACCAAACTTAACAGATACAGAGCATCAAACAAACAGACAAACAAACAAAAATGCTGCATCTTACAATTTTTTTTTCAATTCAATGTTTTAGATATTTTTGTCTCATGATTGAGTTCTAGGTCTTGTTAGATGTTTCACAGGACTGGCTAAAACTAGGAAGGGCTAGAAAATGTTCAGAGCAGGGACAGTTTGGTTTTGTAAAGGCAATTAAGTACGTTAATATTCAAGCGACACGTTTCTATCAGTAGATTATTAATTTTCCTTCGCTTTACAAGGCTATTCAATTCACCACATTTTTTACTGGGCATCTTCAATGTGCTAAGTACCGGGGAACCCTTAGACTGGTCCCCCCTTCTATATCCCCCTCCCCCTGCCCCCTGCACACACTCAGACACACAGCTCAGTCCTCATTTGAAGGAGAGACCATTCCCAGCATTCCCACCATCCTCAGGGCAGGCGCAGCCTGAACCCTGTGTCCAGTGGTTCCCACAGCCACATTATCAGGAGAATGCTGGGTGCTAAACAATAGCGGAGGAAGCTGGAGCGAGCTCTGAGCTGATAGCCTCCCAGACGGCATGTCCGGGGCAGGTGAGGGACCTGGCTGTGCTTCCTCCACAGTCAGATTCTTCTTGGGAACAAAGAGTCTGGGCATAGCTCAGTTCTCACTGCCCTGGGGGTTGGAGGGGAAATGCGGGCTAACTCCATAAGAGCTGGTGCCTCCAGGACTGCTTATGATCAGCTCCTTTGCCCCTGTGGCCTCAGGTAGGATCCTTCCAGAAGCCTGTCAGACAATCTTCCACTTAGCTAGAGAAGATTTCTCCTTATGGAGGCCAGCCCCTGCTTTCTTCTTGCCTGAGCCCACTTCCATAACGACTCCATCATGAAGTCTATTTTTTAGAATCCTACTGAAAGTACTCATTTAGTGTCTAACATAATAGTAGTAGCAACTATTTACTAAGCACTTATAACATGCTGGGGACCAAGCTAAAAGCTTTACTTGCATTAGCTCATTTAATCTTCACAATAGCTCTATGAATTAGATGAAGTAGATTTAGAGATGAGAAAATTGAGTAAAGAGAGTCATTTCCTTTAAGTCACACATTTTGTAAGTAGCTTATAGAATTCAAATCCAGATCAGTCCTACCTGGAACCAATGCTGTGGACTTCTGTACACCAGGTACTGTGCTCAGAGCTGTGAGCATGACAGGCCTGGTCCTTGTCTTCTTGGAGCTTATAGCCTAATGGAAAAGAAAGACAAAGAAGAGCTTGTTACATGTGTGAAGCATGAGGGAGAGGGGAGAATGCAAGGTTCAGAGCACTCACAGCCAGGAGAGCTAACCTAGGCTGGCCAGTGAGTTGACTTTCACTTGTGGAATCACATTCTAGAATATTTTGTGAATATAAATCTAGTGTAGAAAACATAAACTTGCTCACCCAATACCTTATCTGAAATTTTGCTGTTAAAGAGTTTCAGGCTTTTGAGTGATTTAAGGCTTAACATTAGTTGGGATGGAGGTACAGGAACAGGAGGAGGTACAGCTAAAATGAATGTAACTTTAATGCATAAAATATTGACTCTCCTCCTGCAAAGGGTCCACTTCATTCTGCCCAGTCATCTTGGAATTCCATCTGACAAACAGAGTGGGGATTCTTTTCTCTCCGAAATATTATTTTTAGCAAATATTTGAGGATTCTAAACAAGACCAGTGATCTACTGGGCCTTTGTCTGAGAGAAAAGAGAGTCCTTCCAGACTTGTAGCCCAAATACAACCATGTTTCAGTTTCATCCCCCAAACCTCTTTACAAGTCTTTGTGTGGAAGTTTGCAGGCCAGAAAGAGCAGAAAGTGCTAATCTTGAGTACTAGTCTCCCAGAATAGAAATTTAATTTCAAGAAAGTACATGACTATTTATATTTCTGTGTGTCTCCATTGTATTTTTATTCTAAGTACCCTAGTAAATAAAGGACTTTTCCCTCCTCTGTTCCTGCAAAGAGGGCAGAAGATGGTGTTAAAATGTATTCTAACTGATAGTGATTCTTCAATGTAGAAGAATGGAATGGGAGTTTTTTGAAGTGTTTATTAAGGAAATGGTAAATGTCAAATGTTTCATCTGAAGGTTATACTCACCAAGTCAAAACTTTCGGGAGAATTTCAGCCAAGCTCTGTGCTGCCTGGCAAATATGCTCTCACTAAACCTTTTGATTCATTTCAACACATATTTATGAAGCCTCTGTTTTAAAGTATAGTGGGGGAAAGAATGAAGCTTTAACTTGGAGTCCAAAAACCTGGGTTCTACACCCATATGTTAACTGCCTGATCCTAACCTCCCTGTTGTTCAGTGTCTTCATCTGTCAAATAAAGATCATATCTGCTTCTTAGGTCAGTTAAAGTATCAACACAATGATTTTAGGGGGCCCAATAAATGACATCCCCATTCCCTGCCCAAGTTAGGAAAAAAATGAGAGAGATAGACACAGCCAGGCAGCAGAAGGTCAGTTTATCACGTTTATTACTGATGACCCTATTTAAAAAGACTTGATTTAGGGTGTGTAGCAACGGGCTTTTCCTCACAGTCTCCTGCAGTGTTAGACATAGGCCTGCCCATCAAACATTGAGCCTGGAAGAGCAGGGAAAAATGCTTGCTTCCTGCAGCAGGCAGTTCCCCAGGAGGAAGGGGAGGAAAAGAGGCTGAACTACCCAAGCCCACAGCATTGCATGATGAGTTTTGGGGGCCATAGACAATTTTGCCCTCTTGCACCCCCTGTTCTGTATAAAAATATGAAAAAAAATTGTATACTCATTGGCATAAAGACAAACATTAATTTGTGTATTAAGACATTTTCTTTGGCCTAGAAGTGGGTTTTTTTTTCTGATTTAAAAATAAAAACATTTTTGTGGGCCCCTAAAAGTACTGTGGGCCCTAGTCACCACACCTGCTGTGTCTCGTGGAGAAGCTGGCCCTGCTTGCCCAGTCCTTGGTCCCTAGTTTCCCGACTAGAGCATATCCTCCTTTCCTGGGGAGTATTGAGTGAGGCAAAAGTGGAGGGACTGGATATTGCTCCAGAAGGATGAATTCAGGGGACACGATGCTCTCTATATCCCCACAAAAATAAAGTGCTAAAAAATATACAGGTCATGTAGTCTAGACTGTGGCTAACACAAGGTGAATAAGACTCTTTCTCTGCCTTCAAGAGCTAATTACAACACAAGGCAGTGGGAAATAAGTGCAAAAGAGAAAAACAAGTCATGCTGAGGGAATTCCCAGGAACAGTTCCTTGAGGTAGTGGTATTTGGGCTTGACCTTAAAGGATAACTTTTTTTTTTTTTGCTAGACAGGCAACAGATCGAGGTAGGAGGGTGGTGTGACAGGTCATTCCAGACTGTGGGAATAGCTTGAGTAAAGTTATAGATTCACTAGAACACATGAGATATTCTGGAAATGATGACTTTAAAAAACATCAACTGCCCTATTCTGTCTGGCTCCAGTGAACCTCCTTATTCTGACGTATTGTTGTTTTATAACAATGGGTGGGAGGGAGGAACGTTATTTATGCAATTCCCACTATATGGCAGGTGCTTTACAGACATTACCCCATTTAATCTTCACCTGAATCTTTGAAGAGGATATCATTATCTCCACTTTTTTCAGATGGGGCAGTTGAGACCCTGCAAGTATAAATGACTTGTCCAAGGCCACAGAGCTTAGTGGGCGTCAGGAACCCTGGGCTCTTGATTGCCAGTCCGGGGCCCTGTTCCCTGCCTCCTCAGAGACTTCAAAGGGGTTTTCTGAGAGCTATACAAAGAGGAGATCTTACAACTGTATTTTAAGTATAATGTTTCCCCAGAGCTTCATGTCTGGGCATTCCACTCCCCAGACTCTCAGACTCCTGGGATGTTTTCACTCTTCTCACCCTGATCACCTGTTGAGGGCCCCTCCACGCCTGCCTTCATCTGTTGGCTGTGCTGCCTTTCTGGAACTCCCATACAGGATCCAGATTTCTGCTGATGATTCCCCAATGGGGGCTTGCTCCAGGCACCCAGCCACGGGGTGCTCCTGTGTGCCTGTCTCAAGACCATGTTGGGTGTGTAGTGGCTACATTTAGCAAGCACCTCACGTTCAGTCAGCACTTGCTAAGTACCAGGCACTCTGCTTAACACTTCTCACACATCATTTTATCCTCTCAACAATCCTCTGAGATAGAGATTACTAAAATTTCACTGAGATAGAGATTACTAAAATTTCACTGATAAGTAAACTGAGGCTCGGGAAGATCATGGAACTTTTCCAAGGTGACACAACTAACTGGCGGTGCTGGAGGCAAGATTTAACCTCGGCAGCCAGGTTCCTAACTCTCGCCCTGAACCGCTAAGGATTCCAGCCTCTGGTAATACTTGGAGCTTCACATTAGTTTTTCAGTATTTGTGAGAAATTGGCCTCTGTGCTTTTCTCCCATTAATTTCAGTTTCTCAAAGATCTTCCGTATTTGGAATCTTGTACCTGCTCTTTCAAGTTATCCTTTATGCTCATGGTTTCTTCTCAGAATTTCATCCTTTGCATGTTTTCTGTTCAGAAACTGTTAATTCTCTCATATCTGTAATGCATCCAGTCCTTTTGTTATATATCTTCAGTTATTTGTCTAGTTTTGCTTTCTTTCACATTCCCCTTGCAATGGCCAAAGGGTAAGGATGGAAACGTGAATGTGGAATTCTTGAGCAGCAAGGCACCTTTGGAGACTTCCTTTCCCCCCTCAGGACCAAGCACTGAGGGCACATCTGTGGCTTTCGTCTCTTAGCATCCATTCCCCTTCTTCATTGTTCCAGTTTGCCAATGCTGCCTTTTCACAAAACACCAGAAATGGATTGGCTTTTATAACGGGGGTTTATTTGGTTATGCAGTTACAGTCTTAAGGCCATAAAGTGTCCAAAGTAATGCATCAACAATCGGGTACCTGCACTGGAGGATGGCCATTGATGTCCAGAAAACCTCTGTTAGCTGGGAAGGCATGTGGCTGGCATCTGCTCCAAAGTTCTGGTTTCAAACTGGCTTTTTTCCTAGGATGTTCCTCTCTAGGCTACAGTGGCATCTGGGCCTATGTGGCTCTTTTTTTTTTTTAATTCAGTTTTATTGAAATATATTCACATACCATACAATCATCCATGGTATACAATCAACTGTTCACAGTACAATCATATGGTTATGCATTCATCACCACAATCTATTTCTGAACATTTTCCTTACATCAGAAAGAATCAGAATAAGAATAAAAAATAAAAGTAAAAAAAGAACACCCAAACCATCCCCCCCATCCCACCCTATTTGTCATTTGGTTTTTATTCCCATTTTTCTACTCATCCATCCATACACTAGATAAAGGGAGTGTGATCCACAAGGTTTTCACAATCACACTGTCATCCCTTGTAATCTACATTATTATATAACTATCTCCAGGAGTCCAGACTACTGGGTTGGAGTTTGATAGTTTCAGGTATTTACTTCTAGCTATTCCAATACATTAAAACCTAAGACATGTTATCTATATAGTGCATAAGAACGTCCACCAGAGTGACCTCTCAACTCCATCTGAAATCTCTCAGCCACTGAAAGTATTTCGTCTCATTTTGCATCCCCCTTTTGGTCAAGAAGGTATTCTCAATCCCATGATGCCAGGTCCAGATTCATCCCCAGGAGTCATATCCTGCGTTGCCAGGGAGATTTACACCCCTGGAAGTTGGGTCCCATGTAGGGGGGACAGCAATGAGTTCACCTGCCAAGGTGGCTCAGTTAGAGAGAGAGGGCCACATCTGAGCAACAAAGAGGTACTCAGGGGGAGACTCTTGGGCACAATTATATGCAAGTTTAGCCTCTCCTTTGCAGTAACGAGCTTCACAAGGGCAAGTCCCATGATCAAGGGCTTGGTACATCAAACCGCCAGTCCCAATGTTTGTGACAACATCAACACCAGTCCAGGTGAGGAAGTCCAACACTTCTGCACCTTCTCCCAGCTCCTCAGGGGGGGGGGGGGGGCTGTAAATATATTTTTTATTCTCTGCCCAAATTACCAAATTACTTTGGGGTGTGTCACTATTTTACTCTAACCTATACTAACCTACCATATCTCACTTCCTATTCAAAGTTCCATGTAATTGTGTTTGAACAAACTGACTGTAGAGTTATACTGTTTAGAAAATATAGATCCTGCACCAAATGGACATCTCTTCCCTTGGTGTCACTTGGAAGTTGAAGTTTTAAAACACAGTCAGTTTCGACCTTTACCCTTTGGCCCGGTTTGCCTTAGTCTTAACCAGATCTGCTTCATTCATATCACTAATTGAAGTCTGGGCTCTTTTTCAGCTTTTTTTTAACAGTTGCTGTATGCACTAATACTGACATTCATATCTGCCAAGCTCTAGCTCTGAGTTTCAGGTGTCTCAGAGATACGCATTGTTCCAGAGACCAATCAGGTTATACACTAAGGGATCAGCATCTCAAAGTTTAGAGACAGGCATTACAATTCAGGAATAGAGTTGACTGCTGTAAGAGCTTACAATCTAGGGACTATTACAATAATCATGTCCCTATGTGGCTCTTTTTAAAGTACTCCAGTGAATCCAATAATGATCCACACTGAATGGGTGGAGCCATACTTCCATGGAAACATTCAATCAAGAGCTCAAACCCTAATGAAAGGTCTCACTCACAGTTGGGTGGGTCACATCTCCATGGAAACATTCAATCACAAGGTTCCAACCTAAACACCAATACATCTGCTCCCACAAGATTGCATCAAAGATAATGGCATTTTGGTGGACATAATATATCCAAACTGGCACATTCCACCCCCTGGACCCCAAAATGACATAAACTTTCCACATATAAAATACATTCACCCCACTACTTTATCACAGAAACTTAAATCATTTCAGTAATGATAGTTAAGTACAAGATCCCATCAAAATCAGTCACAGGTGTGGTCTGTCCAAAAGCAAAATTCCCCTTTGGCTCTGGACTTGTGAAACTTAAAACAAGTTATCTGCTTCCAATATACAAAGGAGGGACAGTCATAGGATAAACAATCCCACTGCCATAAGGAGAAACTGAAAGGAAACCAGGGTTAACAGGGTCAAAACAGTTCTGAAAACCCGCAGGGCAAACTCCATTAGATTTCAAAGTCATTTGCCGAATGATGTTTTATCCTCGAGGCTTGAGAGAGCGGCAGTTCCATACCTTTCCAGGCTTACACTGCAGCCCTTTTCTCTCCAAACACTCAGGTGAGTTGTCCAACATGTCCACACATGGGGAGACCACTTTTTTCTCGGCCCCACCTTCCTCAAATATCGGGGTGCCACCCAGACTCTGCCTCTCCGGAGCAAAGGCTCTCCTCTCTCTGAACAGTGGGGTGGTGGCCAGGCTCTCCCCAATTCCCAGGGAATATATTCTACCCTCTCTGGGGCCTGGGGTAACAGCAGTCTTCCTGAGCATCAAGCTGGAAGGTCTGCCCTCAACCTCCGGGGCAAACCCACCCCTTCCACGTGTGTGGGCCACTCTGTTCTCCCTGCCTGAGAACTCTGGACTCCAAACCTCAATCTCCATGGCTCTGTCTCTGAAGACATTTTTCCCCTCCAGTCCAGAACGGCCGTGGCTCCAACTATACAGTTCTCTCAAAAATCTCGGCTTGCCATGAAGCACACGGGGGTCAAAACTGTCAGATGGCAGTACTTTCCACAAATCCTTTATGTATAACTCCATCTCCAATCCTGGCTTGTACTGAAATAGCGGCCGGGTTCCATATTTGTTTAAATCCTCACATGGGGCTGTAGCCTCTGGGTCTACTTTCTGGCAGTCCAGACTTTTCCAAACTATCAGTTTCTGGTTTCTTTGAACCCAAGAGTGCAGTTCTAAGTGTATCTCTCCTCTCACATTTTACTAGAAGCTGCAAGGAGAAGCCAGGCCACACTCTCAATGTTTAGTGTTGAAATTTCTTCAGCTAAGTAGCCCAGCTCATCATTTTCAAATTCTGCCTTCCATCCAACAACAGGACTCAATTTTGCCAAATTCTCTGCCACTTTAAAACAAGGATCACCTTCCTTCCAGTTTGCAATGACACATTCATCATTTCTGTTCAAGCCCTCATCAGGAATATCTTTGGAGTCCTTATTTCTACCAACAGTCTCTTCAAAGCAGTCTAGACATTTTCCATCAAGTTCCTCTTAGTTCTTCCAGAATCTTATCCTTATCCATTTAAAAATCCATTCCAACATGTTTGGTATTTGCAAACACAGCAGCACCCCACTTCTCTGGTACCAAAGTCTGTTCTGGTTTGCTAATGCTGCCATTTTGCAAAATACCAGAAATGGATTGGCTTTTATAAATGGGGTTTATTTGGTTACAAAGTTATAGTCTTAAGCCATAAAGTGTCCAAGGTACGGCATCAAAGATTGGGTACCTTCACTGGAGGATGGCCAATGGTGTCCAGAAAACCTCTGTTAGCTTGGAAGGCATGTGGTTGGTGCCTCCTTGCTCCCAAAATGGCATTCTCCGAAATGTTGCTCTTGAGGTATTTTGTCCTCTCTTAGCTGCAGCTGCTCTTCAAAATGTCACTCTCAGTTGCTCTGAGGTCCTTGTCTGTGAACTCCTTTATATAACTTCAGTGATCCAATTAATACCA
Source organism: Choloepus didactylus (assembly GCF_015220235.1). Taxonomy (NCBI): domain Eukaryota; kingdom Metazoa; phylum Chordata; class Mammalia; order Pilosa; family Megalonychidae; genus Choloepus; species Choloepus didactylus. Next base: position 118,062,968 of record NC_051308.1, read on the forward strand.
ATCCTGAATGGGCAGGGTAACATCTCCATGGAAATTATCCCATTAAACATTTCACCCACAATTGATTGAGCCACATCTCCATGGAAACACTCAATCAAAGAACTCCAATCTAATCAACATGAATACATTTGCCCCCACAAGATTGCATTAAAGAATATGGCTTTTTCTGGGGGACATAATATATACAAACAAGCACATTCCACCCACTAAACTTCAGAAAAACATGTTCTTTCCAAATACAAAATAGATTCATCCCATCACAATATCACAAAAACTTAAATCATTTCAGTAACAATAGGTAAGTACAAGATCCCATCAAAATCAGTTACAGGCATGTTCTGTTCTAAAGCAAAATTCCCCTCTGGCTCTGGACTTGCGAAATTTAGAACAAGTTATCTGCTTCCAATATACAAAGGAGGGACATTCATAAGATAAACATTCCCATTGCCATAAGGAGAAACAGTAAGGAAAACAGGGTTTACAGGAACAAAACAGTTCCTAAAACCTGCAGGGCAAACTCCATTAGATTTCAAAGTCTGAGAGTCATTTTTCCTTGGGGCTTGAGAGAGCAGCAATTCCACACTTTCCAAAGGCTTATGCAATAGCCCTTTTCTCTCTAAATGCTGGGATGAGTGTTCCAACATATCCACACACTGGGGAGACCACCTCCTTGGCCCCACCCTCCTCAAACATCAGGGCAGCACCTGGATTCTCTTCCACCCCTGGGGCACATGCTCAACCCCTTCATAACAGTGGGGTGGCGGCCAGGTTCTCCCCAATCCCCTGGGAAAGTGCTCCACCCTCTCTGAGGCCTGAGGTAACAGCACTCTTCCTGAATATCAAGGTGGAAGGCCCACCCTCGACCTCCGGGGCAAACTCACCCTTTCCATGCATGTAGGCCAGTCCGTTCTCCCAGCCTGAGACCTCTTGACTTCAGACCTCAACCTCCATGGCTCTGTCTTTGAAGAAATTTTTCCTTTAATTTTTTCCTTGTCTATCTCCTCTGGTCCAGACCGGCAGCAGTCTGTCTATAAAGGTCTCACAAAAATTCTGTTGGCTTCGCATGAAGCACACAAGGGTCAAAGCCATCAGACAATAGGACTTTCCACAAATCCCTTCTGGATAACTCCATCTCCAACCTTGGCTTGTACTGAAATGGCAGTAGGATTCCATGTTGGGTTAAATCCTCACGTGGGGCTATAGCTTCTGGGTTCCACCCCCTGGAAGCCCAGAGTTTTCCAAACCATCAGTTTCTGGTTTCTTTGAACTCAAGAGCTCAGTTCTAAGTTTATCTCTCTCCGCTCACATTTTACTATAAGTTGCAAGGAGAAGCCATGCTATATCCACAACTTTTAGTTTCGAAATCTCATCAGCCAAGTATTCCAGCTCGTCACTCTCAAATTCTTCCTTCCATCTGACACCAAGACTCAATTTTGTCAAATTCTCTGCCACTTTAAAACAAGGATCACCTTCCTTCCAGTTTGCAATGGCACTTTCAACATTTCTATTCAAGGCCTCGTCAGAAGTATCTTTAGAGACCATTTTTCTACTAACAGCCTCTTCAAAGCAATATAGGCCTTTTCTCTCAAGCTCCTCACAATTCTTCCAGAATCTTCCCCTTATCCATTTAAAAAGCCATTCCAACATGTTCGGTATTTGCAAACACAGCAGCACCAGCACCCCACTTCTCTGGTACCAAAATCTGTTCCAGTTTGCCAATGCTGCCTTTTCACAAAACACCAGAAATGGACTGGCTTTTATACAAGGGGGTTTATTTGGTTACAAAGTTACAGTCTCAAGGTAATGCATCAACATTTGGGTACCTTCACTGGAGGATGGCCATTGGTGTCCAGAAAACCTTTGTTAGCTTGGAAGGCATGTGACTGGTGCCTCCTTGCTCCCAAAATGGTGTTCTCCAAAATGTTGCTCTTGGGTATTTTGTCCTCTCTTAGCTGCCACTGCTCTTCAAAATGTCACTCTCAGTTGCCTTGAGGTCCTTTGTCTGTGAACTCCTTTATATAACTTCAGTGATCCAATTAATACCAATCCTGAATGGGCAGGGTAACATCTCCATGGAAATTATCCAATTAAACATTTCCCTCACAGTTGATTGAGCCACATCTCCCTGGAAACACTCAATCAAAGAATTCCAATCTAATCAACACAAATACATTCACCCCCACAAGTTTGCATTAAAGAATATGGCTTTTTCTGGAGGACATAATATATAAAAAACACATTCGTCAAAGCCCAAATTTTTCTTGTGGAACCTACACTTCCCCTGAGGATGTTAGAGGAAGTATAGTATGGTGGCACCACATTATCTTGTCTGAACTCCAGCTTTGCCACTAGACCCTCTGTGCAAACTTGGGCAGGTAACTCATCTTCTCTGTTTCTGTTTCTTGAGTATCAGAGTTCCTGCCTCATAGGGTTATCATAAGGAGAAAGTATGTTTATATCTAGTGCTTAGAAAAATGCATGGTAGAGAATAAACACACCATAAATATTAGATATTTTTATCATCAATCCTTCCCCAGGCTAGGCCAAGGGGAATAGTCTTTCCTTGGAATTTGAAGCTTGAGCAGAATGGCAAAAACACAAAATCCATTAGAGCTGGTTCATTTGGGTAACTGTGCCCTGAAGAAATGATCTATCAGGACCTGCTCTCTGGATCCCCGGGGCAGTCCTTATTCCTAGTACTCCTAGAATTTGCAACTTCAGCTATTTTTCTGATTCTGCACCCCATCTTCGACATTCTTCTGACAAATGCCCCCTTCTCCCTTCTTCTCCTCCTCAGCTTCCTCTTCCTCTTCTGGCTTAGAGTAGTCATTGCTGGTTTGTGATACTTTCTGTCAAGGAACATTGACTAAGCCAGCATCCTTCAGAAAAGGTTGCCCAGTCTCAGCTTAAGTATTTTCGTAGAACAGAGCCTCCCTTTTTAAAAAACAGCAAGCTCTGATTCTTAGAACTTCCTCAAATTAGGCCAAAAATTATTCATAGGACTCTGGAGAAAGAATGTTTGGGTTTGGAACCTGGCTCTGTCACTTGGACAAATTGTTTAACCTCTGTGCCTTGGTTTCTTCACTCCCAAAACAGAGGATAATAATAAAATACGCCTGTGCTAGTTTGAAACTGCTATGTACCCAGAAAAGCCATGCTCTTTTAATCCAATCTTGAGGGTGCAGACTTATTGTGGGTGGGATCTTTTGGTCAGGTTGTTTCCACCGAGATGTGACCCACCTAACTGTGGGTGGAAAACTCTGATCATATTATTTCCATGGAGATGTGACCCCACCCACGTTAAGGTAGGTCTTAATTAGTTTACTGGGGTTCTTAAGAGAGCTCGGGGGGGACAGAGAGAGAGAGCTCAAAGCTGACAGAGACCCAGACGCTTGGAGATGCAGACTGGAAGACGTTTGGAGATGTTAAGCTAAGAGATGAAATTCGGAGTTTGTCCCCCAGAGAAGCAAGCAAGCATTTCTAAGAGAAACGCTTAGACAGAAATGCCCTGGGAGAAACAAGCAAGGGGAAGAGAGAAGCTAAGATATGTAATTCAGAGTTTGCTCGCAGGAGAAGCAACCAAGGACCCATAGGAACTCAGAGAGAAGCCCAGAGATATTTTGGAGAAAGCCACTGAAATCAGAAGCTGAACCGGGGAGAGAAGGTTCAGCAGAGCCAGCCATGTGCCATGTGACAGAAGAACCCTGGACACCATTGGCCTTCCCTCAGAGCAGGTATCTACCTCTTGATGCCTTAGTCTGGACATTTTCATGGCCTCAGAACTGTAAATTTGCAACCTAATAAATTCCCATTGAAAAAGCCAATCCATTTCTGGAATACTGCATTCTGGAAGCTTTAGCAAACCAAAACACCACATCATGGTATTATCATAAGGATTAAATGTCATAATACATGGGCAGCACTTAGAACAGTGCCCGACAATAATAAGCTAACATTAGCCCTCCGCCTCCACTTCTTCCTCCCTGCCCCCACTGCTACTACAGATCCCAGCCCCATCTCTTTTGAGCCATCCAGAATAAACCAAATCTTTGCCTTCACGCCAGCCTTTCAAATACCAAGATGCTACATTCATGTTTCTCTTTCCTCCAGCCTCCATATACCCAGCTTTCCCCTGACCATGCAGGTTGTGCTCTTCTTTGTGGTCACTACTGATCCAGCTGGAAAGATCCAAACCTCAGCTTTCAACTTTCCTGCTTCATTACTTTACTAAAAGTAAAACAGGAGCAAACATTTTATAAGACTTTTTGCTAAAACTTAACTGTTCTCCCCTCCCCATCAGGGAAGGTCTGTGCCAATAGTTTTGGGACCCCAGAGCCATTCCATTACCTGGGTCTCAGGTGGAGACTGGAGTCAGGAGGAGGATGGCACACGAAAGTGCATGAGCACAACAGCAGTGGGAGACCCTGCCTGGCCCCACCGAGGCTTGTGCAGAAGCTGACCACACACCCTTCTTGCATGTTGCTTGCCCTGCCCCAGAACCACCAGTATGGCTCTGTGCTAAGCTGTTTCTGGTTGTTGACATGCCACTGACAAGCCTGAATAGGTTGCACTCGTAGGAAGGGCTTTCCCCACAGCGTGGAGAGCAAAGGCCTGATTGATAATAAATTCACTTGCATGGCACTTTGCATTTTGGAACACATCAGTTCATTACAGTGCTCTGATGGATTCATTAGAGGCAGAACAGACTTTTATTTTAAAAAAAAAAAGTATTCTTTTTTTTTTTTTTAAAAAAAATGAGGACATTAAAGCTTGGAGAGGTTAAGTGACTTGCCCAGAGTTCTACCAGAGTTGTACTAAGTAACAGAGCTTGCATTTGAGTTGTGTTCTGAGTTCTTTGTTACGCACTTGGTTCGGAAGGCTTTGGGGCTTATTGTTGGATTGTTCCCGTGACAGCATCACTTTGCCCTCCAGGCTACAAGGCTTCCAGTTGTCTCCTTCTCAATGGCTGCCCCAGACACTGTTACAGATTAAATTGTGCCCCCCAAAAGGATGTACGTCAGAATGTGAACTTAGTTGGAAATAGGGTCATTACAGATAGAATTGGTTAAATTAGGATGAGGTCATGCTGGAGTAGGTTGGCCCTTGATCCAACATGACTGGTTTCTTCATAAGAAGGGGGAGAGGAGATGCCGAGGTACAGGGGAAAACCACATATGAAGATGGAGATAAGAAAGGTGACCATGTTGAGACAGAGGCAGAGATGCATCGACAAGCCAAGGAACATCAAGGACTACAAGCAAACTTTATAAGCTAGAAGAGGCAAGGAAGGATAATTCCCTACAGTCTCCAAATGGAGTATGGCCCTGCTGACAACTTTATTTTGAATTTCTAGCTTCCAGAACTGTGAGACAATAAACTTCTGTTGTTTTAAGCCCATCAGTTTGCAGTATCTTGTTGTGACAACCCCAGGAAATTGATACAGAGACCAAGAAGCAGGTGGCCTGAGAGCCATTGTGCCTATAGACCTACTATTTATAACTAGGGAGCTTGTGGACATAGAGTCACAGCTTGCGACTTGAAAGACTCATATGCTTGGTAAGGCCACAGGTGTGTCCTGGAGAGAAAGAGAATAGACTGGTGGACTGGAGCTGTCCTTTGGAAGGGAGGGTCAAGTTCCATTGTCTATTCATCCCCCCACTTGTCCAGTCCAAGGGAGCTTTCCACTTGAGGGGCCTATTCTTAGAGATCTTTCCAAAGAATTTAAGGAAAATAAACACTTTGCTAGTCTCCATTTGAATTGTATTGGATTCAGGGTTCCCAGGGTAAAAAGGGACCAGGATTCTGAGGTGGACTGATACTGAAGTGTCCTGCCCAGCTCTGCCTTTGAGCAACTATGCTGGGACAAGTTGGTAGGACTGAAGTTACCCAGTCCTGATCTCTGCCTGCAGTTGCTGGAGGAATTAAAGCAAGGAGCCAGTGGACAAAGGAGAGGTGATTTTATACCGGGTGCAATCCAGGATAAAAGGCAAACTGAGAAATCATACTGGGAGCCTCTGAAAATCAGAGGAAAGCCCCGACTCATCTCCTTCTTTAGTTCCCCACTGCCTGCAGTATAGATTAATGTGGTTTGCAAAACCCTTAACAATCTGGCCTCAGACTGATGTCTTTGCAAACCAAACTCCCACATTCCAGTTATGTAGAATTGTTCTCTGGCCTCAAAAATGCTGTTTCCTTTTCACACCTCATGCTTTGCTCATGCTGCCCCATGCTGCTTAAATATGCTCCCCCCATTTTTGTGTCTGGAGAACTTCCACTCACTCTTCAAGCCTACCACAAATGCTGTCTCCTCTGTGGAGCTGTCCCTGGCTGCTTTCTCTGATCCCACAGCATTCTGATCTTTGCTTCACGGTAGCACTTCTCACATTGTCATGCCGTTTATTTTGTGGTTAAATGCACAGACGTTGAAGCCAGATTACCTGGATTCAAATCCCAGCTCTACCACTTACCAGCTATGGAACCTTGGGGATAATAACACCTTTCTCACAGAGTTATTCTGAGGATTAAATGAGCCAAAGTGTGTTAAGCACTTCGCCCAGTGCCCGGCCCTCCATAAGTGGTAGCTGTTGTTATTATTATCTGTTTGCAGTCTCTTGTCAAGTTTCCCACCTGTTCATCTGGGCATCAGCCATCATGATTGGGCCATATGCAGGGCCACAGTCAGTGTGCCTGACCTGGAAGTGAGTGGGAGCTCCCTCCCTGCACCCTTGTGTGTAGGGAGAATAGACCCCGATGTGTGTGGTCCCTAGTTTCTAGTCTATATTCCTCTGAGATCAGTGTTCCATCCTTAACCCTTTTATAGTCCTTGCCAGCCCTTTTCAGCTTGCATTTCCCAGCCTCTTCAATCCACATAGATCCTTGTATATATTACAATGTCTTTGTAGACCTGGCAATTTAAAACAAGTATTTTTGTTCCAACTAGTTCTCCATGCCCATGTGACTCTCAGCTGGCGGCATGATTTAGTTGGCTCTCAGAGAGGTCTGGGAGCATCCAGCACTTTATGACACTCCTTAGAGTTTGGTCTCTTAATGCAGAGGCCATGCCTGAGTCACTAGCACGTCTAATTTCCTGCACAGCACCAAACTCAGTGTATTTTTAAAGTGAATGGATGGATGAATGAACAAATGAATAAATAAACAGGCAGCTTTAAGTGGGCCATCCGTTAGCTTAAACATACCTGTGCATTCCCACAGTGTAGCGGTTAGGGTGGTTGACTCTTCCTGGGTTGGCTGTACTGAAAGCTGAAAACCTCTTAGTTGAAGCCCACCTCCAAGTGTTTGCTCATTTCTATTCCTCTCTCAAGTACCTTTGAGTGTTCAATACAGTGCTACCATTGGGAATGAAAATAGTCTAAGAACATTTTTTTTGTGCTCCCCAGAGTGCTGGATGGGTAAGGGAAGGGAGGGGCCCCAGGAGCAGATATAGTTGGGCACCTGGAACAAATTTCAACTTCTTCCATGTTTTGGTGTGGAATGCAGATAAACAATTACTTAGAATCGTAGAAACATTCAATTTTAGAACATTCAACATAGTTCAATCCAATCCCTTCATTTTATGAAGATGGAAACCAAGGTCCAGAGAGCAAGAGTGACTTTCCAAGGTCACTCACATCTTACATGTCAGAGTTAGGACCTGAATTTGTATACTGCATCCCTGACGGGTGCATTTTCCCATGGGTTGCTCGCTCTCCATCGACTTTTGCCTCTCACTCATATGCTCACCACCACAGGCAGAGCTGGGACCTCAATACTAGGGACATGTAGGAGTTTACAGACACCTGGGCAGGACTGGGGCCAGGAGGCATGGGGAAAGCTCTTCTGAAGGCAGCTGGCTCGATGGGGGTTTGCGGGTAGGGCAAGGGCTTTTACAAAGTTTGGTTTAGCTGTTCAGGATTTAGGGTTCCACCACTGTTTACCCATAGAAACCTTCTCCCAAGATTCGTGAAAGAATTTTCTCAGGGTCTATCAAGGTCATTCTTATCTTTCCCACTGTTTCAGCACTCACCCAGCACATTTCCTTTTGTGTGATATCTGTATGGCGGGGAAGGGGTTGGTTGAATGGGGGATACCAGTGTTTTTTTGTTTTGTTTCAAATTGTTTTGTTCAGAAATTCTGCTTTTTACCATGAGCTGTTTGTAAGGCTTTGAAGTGAGAGCTCAGAATCACACGGAGTAACTTTGAGGCAGAAAGAGGAATCTGTCAGCACCTCCACTCTTTACATGGTTTTCTACTCTGTGGTTTCCCCAAAATTCATTTAATGCCCTATTATTGGGCATTTTAATTTGTTTTTATTTAAGTTTCTTGAAAGGGCACTACTTACCTTCAACATGGTGATACTTAAATAAAAACAAATTAAAATGCCCAATAATAGGGCATTAAATGAATTTTGGGGAAACCACAGAGTAGAAAACTATGTAACCCAAGGACTTAGCAAAGAGCAGAGGTGACATTTGCCCTGTCCTGGCATCAGTCTTGAAAGCACAAAAGAGATGCTGGCCTGTGTGAATTCTAGTGCAATGGTAGCTTCTGGGTACAGAGAAAAGTCACAAATACGTTGTATTGCCTTTGGGTGCCACTTCCTCTCAATATACCCCTGATATTCATTAAAAAGTGAAAAAGACATATATATTTAGACATACAAAATATTCCTGACATATTAAGTGAAAAGAATCATATTACAAAAGTGTTCCTAAAACACTTCCAATTTTGTAAAAAAAAAAATTATAAGGATAAGAATGTGGAGGAAGAATGTGATTTGATATGTTAACAGTGGTTATGGGCAACTATGGTTTATTAATTTCTGGGGTGAATGTTAGGAACAAGTTCACAGAAATGTAGTTATTTTAGGTTATTTGTTTTTCTTATTCTTTTTTTGTGTTATAGTCTGTTTATTTTCTTGGGGTAGGGTAGGAATATGTTGGAAGCAAGGTAGTTATTTTAGATTATTTGTTTTTTCTTATTCCTTTGGTTTTGTTTGAAATGTTTTTTTATTGTTTGTTTTTTAATTTTTTGATAAAGTTTAAAAAAACAATGAATGACAGTGAAAAAAAGTAAATGAACAATGAGGGGAGGAGAGGAATGGAATGTTTTGGATGTTCTTTTTTATTCTAATTTTTATTTTATTTTTTGGAGTAATGAAAATGTTCAAAGATTGACTGTGGTGATGATTGCACAACTATATGATGATACTATGAACAACTGTACACTTTGAAGGATTGTATGTTATGTGACTATATCTCAATAAAATTGCATTAAAAAACACAAAAAACAAAAAAACTGTGGTTATGGGTGATTTATTCCCTTCTGTATTACCTAAAAGTTTTACGACAATACATTCTTACTTTTATAATTAGGAAAACACTGTAAGGTTTTCAAAAAATAAAACTTTCTGCTTGTGGCTGGGCTCAGAGATTAGTTTATGAAAGGAACATTGCTGACGGGGTCAGTCTTTGCATGAAGAAAGTTAGGTGACCAATAAATGCTGTTTCCCTTCCTCAAGAAGGGAGAGAGGCAGTGTGAGGACCCAGGGCCTGGGTCCCCTCCCCTCCACAGTGCAAGTGAGTTATTTCACATGGCCACCTATGTGACCAGGAGAAACGTTAAAAGTCATCAGATTTCACTAGGGGTGGGGGAGAGGAATGTATCTTAAACAAAGCATTAAAACTCTCCTCCTCCTCCCTCACCCCCCATCACTGTTGATAACAAATCTCCCTACCCCTGTGTCACAAGACCCTGCTGAAACTCTGTTCTCACACCCTGTGGAATGTCCTTGTCCTAACACATATAAACCACCCCGTGGCACCTTCCCTGCTCTTTGCGGGGCGCTAACTTCCATCTTTCCTCGGCCGGCTGCCACAAAGAAGAACCATCTCCTGTCAGTAAGTCCTATAAAACTCATGTCTAACTCTGTGCCTGGTGTGTTCTTCGGTCTTGGGGCTAAGCTGGGTTGGAAAAATTGTTGAGCCAGGCAGGAGACCAAAGAGCCGCCAGTCGTAGTGGGCATGAGTCCTGGAAAGGGAGAGTCCGTGAGGACATCCCAAATTGATCCATATCATCCACGTGGGGAAGGATGGCTGCCCTCCTAGACAAATGGGGACCGCTGCAGAAGTATGGGGACTCCCTGAAAACTCCAGCAGGGTTGCTGTTTTGCAACAGACAGCAGGACAACTAAATTTAAGTGAGAAGAAAAGGGACTGCCAAATAGTGGAAGCCATGGCATTGTCCCTCTTAGGAGCCTTGTGGATGGCTGCTGAGGCAGAAAAGTGGCAAGAGCTATTGCATGCCATTCAGAGGAGAAAGTAAAGCTAGAAAGAGATATGAGCCTTGCCCAGGTGGAAATGAAGGACTCTCTGACCCATCACCTGCTCCGAGTGGATGATCAGTTAGAGACTCTGGCATGCAAATATGCCCAAGTCAAAGGCCATAAGTTGCCTTGGGCTTGATTGAGTCTGGAGGATTTTAGCTACTCCAGAATAGATCCCAAAGCATGGGACCCCATAGACTCCTCCTCAGAAGGGGAAGGGGAAGAAAAATAGGATGTAGAGGAGAATGAAAAGCCCCAACAGGTGTGCCCCATAATACAACAGAAGTGGAAGGCATCACATAGAATGCTTGTTTAATTGTTAACTGGTGCATTACTTAAATACATAGTAGGTGTTAAGTGTCTTTATATTTGTTAGTTGGTGCCTATTGCATTCATATTGGTCAAGTATTCCTGATTAGTTACTGATTACAAAAATTCTTTAAAATGGGAACCTTTTGGCTGTATTTAAAAAAAATTGGAAATATTTTAGTTATGAGCCTATGAGAAAAAAGTTCATTTCTGTAACACAATCTGATCTCAATATGATTTAAAATCAGGAGAAAAAACGGCTCTATGGAAAGAACATTGTGTTATAATTTTTCTGAAAAAGAGTAGAAATGGGATGAGATAATGTATATTCAGTCCTGTATGTGCCCCACTCAAAAGTATTTGTGTTTCTGTTTCTTGTAACTAACTTTCTATTTGTGTCTTGTCTGCCTGTTCAGTGTATATTCTCATACCTCCAGATGGTAATAACAAATCAACAAAAATTCTAAAAGAGATCTATTTTTGCTTAAAAATGAATATGCACATACACATACATACAAATTAGTACTCCTGGAGTCCCAGAAGGAAAAAAAACCCTCTGAGCAGCAGGGTTCAAAGCCTTAGTTTTGTAATTACTGTAAACAAACCTGGATGTTAAAAAGAAATTGCTCCTTGAATTTTCCCAAGGCAGCAGAAGGCTGCCAGAGGGCTGCCTCTGGAAAGGCAAAGACCTTTTCCAATTGTCCAGATCACAGCTTTAAGTGAAATAGATCTAATAATTGGGAATAATTAAAAGAAGGACATAGAAACTCCCCAATCCCACTGCACTCATTTAAAACTTTTAAATCCAAGTCCAACAGGCCAGGCCTCATTCCTTCTGTCTCACCTATCCCTGCCCCCAGGGCCTAAGCACCTAAGGCAGCTGTGAGGGAGAGATGGGGGAGGTATAGTTTAAATTCTTTTCTTACTAGGCCTGGAAATTAAAAATGCTAGGCATAGAAAAGATGCTGTGGAATAAGCCATGTTTGTTAAAATTATTTTTTTATATGGTGCTCCAACCCAGTTCAGCCCTAAGACTGAAGAACACACCAGGCATGGAAGTGGACATGGGTTTAACCAGGACTTACAAACAGGAAATTGTCCCACAGTGATTGCCGGTGGTGGAAAATGAACTGCGCAAAAAAGAGAGCGGGAGAGTGCCAAGGGGGTGGCTTATAAAGGCTTAGGTTCATAGGGTGTGACAATGGAGTTTCAGCAGAGTCTCAAGAGATTTGGTTATTAACAATGATCAAGGGAGGGGAGTTTTAATGCTTTGAAGACACATTCTTTCCCCGGCTGCGGGGGTTTGTTGACATTTAACATCTTTCCTGGTCATGTAGGTTGCTGCCTGCAGTGACTTGCTCTCAAAATAGAGGATGGGGCAGGGCTTTGAATCCCCACAATCCATCACCAAATCGAGACTACATTGCCCACAGGACAGACATTGCATCCATATTCCACAACAGTATGAGACGATAAAACACTAGGAGCCCCCCCACAGAGATAACAACCCTAAAAGAGATACCACCATGGCCAAGAAAGGGAATTAAACCATTTAGACCAGGAGTCTACTGACAATTGATCATTATTATATATGTGCTCTTGCATATGATTTATAACTTGTGAAACATTGTGTGAATGACCAGGAATATATATGCAGCACTGCACGTTAATTAAGGCACAGGTGCCACCTTTTGCTGCAGTGAGGATATCTAAGGCCATTCTATTTTGTGAAACTACTTTCCTAAGCTGTGTGGTTTCTTCATTTAGCAAGAATATAGCTACTCTGGAAAAATTAAGTGCTTGCTTACTTTTTTTTAGTAACTGTTGCAGCTCCACCTGGCACAAGAATGACTAAAGGATAATACCACCAGGGAGTGCATTTTATTCTATATCTAGCTTTAACCATTTCCCAGTTACTAGGAGTATGGGGTAAAGAGTCACATAAGGTAGCGGGGATGTAGGGCTAGCCCCACATACAACGTCCTGTCCAGTTATAGGGTAAATAGGGCCAACCATATTGTCCACAGGTCCATAGCCATCCCTTAGGGTAAAAATATGCCCCATGTTGGTTGGTGATATTTTGCCAATGTAAAAGATCATTGTTTTGTAGCTTAATAGTAAAACTGCACAATTCAGGGGGTAGCCACCCAACATCATGAATTCCATTGAGTTGTTCCATATAGACAGGGGCAACATGCCCACAGTGGAACACAATGTTGGGTTTGCACAGACTTGCCATCTTCAGGCACTACTGGCCTTCCTTGGACTGTAACCTTTGCAAATTGGACTGCATGGAATATCCAGCTGGCCTGGCAGAATTCAGTGCATCAGAAAATCTGGAATCTTCTTATATAAGACTGAAATCTGACCACTATCCTATAAAGAGACTGGGACTTACATCTCCTCCCTTGTACAGGAACAGATGAATAACCCCTGACCTGTATTGGGGTATACCGTATATGATGGTTTAGGGTGGCTGATGGCAGAAGCTATAACAGTAGACCATGTTGCCCATACTCCTAGTAATTGGGAAGTGGTTAAAACTAGACACACAATAAAATGACTCCCTGGTGGTACTATCCTTTAGTCATTCTTGTGCCAGGCGGAGCTGCAGTAGTTACTGAAAAACATACGGCAGCTTTAGCCAATCACATTGCCCAAGCACTTAATGATTCCAAAGTAGCTATATCCTTGTTAAATGAAGAAACCACACAGCTTAGGAAAGTAGTTTTACAAAATGGAATGGCCTCAGATATCCTCACTGCAGCACAGGGCGGCACCCGTGCCTTAATTAATGTGCAATGCTGTAAATATATTACTGAACATTTGCACAATGTTTCACAAGTTTTAAATCATATGCAAGAGCACGTAGATAATATTGATCAATTGTCAGTAGGCCCCTTGTCTAAATGGTTTAATTCCCTTTCTTGGCCACAGCGGCATCTCTTTGTGGGGTTGTTATCTCTGTGTGTGGGGCTCCTAGTGTTTTGTTGTCTCTTATACTGTTGTTGTGGAATATGCATGCAATGTGTATCCTATGGTCAACATAGTCTGCTGCGTGGGGGTGGATTGTGGGGACCCAGGGCCCGGGCCTCCACCCCTCCACAGTGAAAGTGATTTACTTCATGTAGCCGCCTACTTGACCGGGACAAACGTTAAAAGTCATCAGACCTCTCCAGCAGTGATGGAGAGGAATATAACTTAAATAAAGCATTGAAACTCCTCTCCCCTGATCGCTGTTGATAACAAATCTTCATACCCCTGTATCACAAGACCCTGCTGAAACTCTATTCTTACACCCTATGGAATGTCCTTATCCTAACACTTATTAACCACCCCTGGCACACACCCCTGCCCCCACTCGTTGTGGGGTGCTAACTTCCATCTTTCCTCGGCTGGCCGCCACTGAGAAGAATCATCTCCTGCCAGTAAGTCCTATTAAACTCACGTCTGACTCCATGCCAGGCATGTTCTTCGGTCTTGGGACTAAGCTGTGTTGGAACAGGCAGGAAGAGGGCATCCTCAGTGCAGGTGTGGGACAGACTGTTGAATCTGAAACTCTGGAGAGGGAGATGTATTCTTGGAGTCCCCAGACATAACTTGGCATTATTTCCTATGCAGAGACAAAGTTAACAAGGTCGTTAGAGACTTCGGTAGTCTCAGCACTATAGTTAAGCCACATTATGCTTTAAATAAGCTCTTAGGGGCTAGCTTGAGATGTTAACTAGCCTTTACAGCATTATTTCAATGTGAAAATGTGCTCCAAATTTGACACCATCAATTTATATTGGAGATTTTAGGACACAACTATTTTCAGTTTGAAGACCTGCTTGTTCTCCCTTTATTCACAAATTATTTCAACAATCCCTATTAGTTTGTAATAGATTGTAAACTTGTGGACAAATCTTTGGGCTTATGCTTTATCTGTTAACTCTAGCACAGAGTCAAAGGATTTTTAAGACTGGAGGGACCTTCAAGATTGGCATCCAATAATTAAGACACTGAATGAGTATTACTTATTAATAGAGCTGGCTGGAGTTGCCTAGGGATTGAGCAATTACACCAGTGTTTTATGTCTTCCCAAACACTCCTCATGAGTCTCACTTACCTTTCGTCAATTGTTAGGAGATGCTTTCAGGAAAGAATTCTTTGTTTTGGAGTGTGTACCTCATTTACCCAATCCATTTATAAATTCACTGAGGTCAAGCTGGGGCCTGGTAGCATTTGGGATAGTTTCAAGACCATGTGGAAGGTGCTTAATAAATACTTGGAAGCATTACGAGGTGGTGGAAAGCATCTTGGGCAGGGTGTGATGAGACCAGGGAGCTGGTCTTGGCTAGCTGTATGAGTTTAGGAAAGTTTTGAAAGGAAGGGATGGACAAGCTGAACTCAAGAGGGCTTTTCCAAACAAGGTAATTTCTGTCCAGAGAGGGATTTCTAGAATACCCTGCTTCAGAAGCATTTGACTTCCCAGAGGCCATCAGGGAGAGGCTAGGGAACAGGGGTTTTTGATTTTCTGTTCTGAGAAGAAGCTCATTTAGAGTCACCTCGGAAGACAGGCGTCTGTTGAGCACACATTTAAATCAAAATGAAGCTTTACACCCAGGGCACCAGAAAAGGAAGGCCAGCATTGGGGACTTGGCTGTACCCTAAGAAAACAGAATCTCTTCTCCACTCGCAGGCGGCCTCCTGCTTCCATGACTCACCTCCTCTCATTCCAGAAAGTCATGCACAGGAATTAATTTATGGGTCCCGTCCAGAAGCCTTTAAGTAAACAGTGTTACCAGCCCTTTTAGCTACTTTGACAAGCTTGACTTCAAGCCCCAGGGAGGAAGCTAATGACTTGTAGTTACTTTGCTATTGTTTTCCGAAAACAATTTGACTTCCTTTTTGATAGTCTCACAATTCCTTCTTTACAAATTAAGGCTCTGGAACCCGGGAAGGGCTGAGCTGCCAGCTCCAGAGCACAATGCTCTCAGGGCAAGCTCGTGTTTTATAAGAAGTTGCAGAGGCTCCTTCAAGTGTGGTGGGCAGGCAGCTCTGCGGGTGGAGGGGAACTCTGTGCCTCTGCTTCTCTTTCCCCAAAGCCTGAGCTGTCTCTTCCATCCCAGAAGGGTTTAAGTGATAGGTCCCTGTTCCTTCTTTTCCTCTCCTTCCACATATTCCAAAGCTGCCTTTGGGTTGGTCTGGTATTGTGGGAGCTATTTCTGAACCTTCCTCTGGCCAGAGATACCTATCATAGGTTCCCAGAAGAGTGGACCAAACTCTTCTTGCCATAAAAAAATGGTTTCCACTGGCTTTCTCTGACAGTAGACTGGACCCCATTACAGAGGCACCTTGACTAGTTTTTATGATGGTGTTTACGGGGACTTTTATTTTTGAAGGAAGCTAGACTTTCTCACTTTCTGTTGCCACTAATCACCCCCTCCTTCTACTACCACTTAGAAGGAAAACTGCTAACCTAACCCTCCAGTCTCTTGTACAACCTTGTGCGTATGCCCCACTTTAGCACTCATTACATTGCATTCTAACTTGGTGCACAGGGCTCTCTCCCCAGCTATTGGGAGAATTAGGGCAGGACTTCTATTTGTCTCTGTATGCCCAGTCCTTGCAATTGTAAGTCCTTCATTTACTGTCACTGAATTAATGATTAATGAATGAATGACTCTACAGAGCAGGTGTATTCTTCAGGTTCTGGGAAAAGGAGAGCTGTGAGGGAAGTACAGTTTCACTTTGAGTCCTGAAAAAGCAGCTCCCATTTGCTCTCAGGTACAAAGGGAAGGTTATGTGTGAATGGTGCCTCTGAAAGTGTGCAGTACACAGTTTGTGTGGTCACATCTGGTGGCCTTGTTGAAAGGAGGCAATGAAGGTGGCCTCAATAGTTAGAGCTGTCGTAATAAGAACATGTTTCAACTGTAAATCTTTTATCTCTTTCCAAAGTACTCTTCCATCTGTAATTTAATTTTGATGTTCTGAACAGCTGTAAGATTCATTGTATGCTTATGTGTTATATATGTATACATCTATAGCTATCTGTATATATGGATATGTATGTATATATGAGAGAGAATATTTATTTAGCACTCGCTACATGCCAAGCATGATATATATCTTATTCAATCTTCACAACCAACTTATAAGTTTGATACTTACAATCATGACCACATTTTTAAAGTGAGAAGGATGAGGTAAAAGAGGGTCACTCAGCTGCCAATTGTTGGAGGCAGGATCTGAACCCGTACGTTCTTACCTACAAGGTTATTTGCACCAAATCCTGTGTACTCTACATTAAGTATTTAACTGACTGATCATGGAACTAACGTTTTAAAACCCAGGGCAGAAACTTTATCTCCTAAATGCCTCTAATTCCTTGGAATAACTTGACCTTAGGAGCTAAAGTTGAGTCTAGCACTAATTTGGGAGGAGATGTAAACCTGTTATTGAATTAAGTACTGGGCATCATCGGCCACATTTTCAGGATAGGCACAACATATTGTAACTCTATTTTATATTCAAGGAAACACATCTGTATTGGAGTGACTTTCTGAGAGCACATTTGGAAGAAAGTTTCATGGCCTTTTATGATTTTGTCAATAGACCACCTAATACCATACCTTGGACTTGACTAAAAATACCTTTCAAGATAAGGGAGCAGCAAGCACTTTCTTAGTTTGAGGTGGGTGGGTAGGTATAGACCAAGAATGCACATTTGTTAGAGGAGAAAGGCATGTGCTGCAAGTGCACAACAAACTCTAGACCTTGCTTATAGTCTGACCAACCTAACATAAGATTCTCGGTTTTCTTGCTTTCAAGGACATTTTGCTAGATGTAGATGGTAAATATCATCCCAGGAGCTCCCAGAGAAAGGCCACAATTTGTGTTGTAAAATGAAATCCCTGGACCTGGGACTCTCAGAGCTAAAGCAAGGATGCACCCAGGTGTTGCCCCCACGTGCCCTGTCTTGAGTAGGGAGAATCTTCTTCCATTCGCAGTGGTGTACTTTCAGGCCACTGGCTCAAGCCCCTCACAAAAAAATTCTTAAGCCTGAGATCCCAGAGGATCCCATCCACCTTAAACCCAGGAAGAGTCATGGATGCGATTCTGACCTTGTCTTTGGGATTAGAACTTGAGATGAGATGAGACTAGGCTCATGGGCCAAATCACCAGGGGTGAGAAGTCTGTGCTTCTTTTGCTTTTTGCTTTATGGAACAGGATGTTCTTGCCCTTTTTTAGCCACTCTGGAAAGCAAAAAGATTTAAAGGGGATAGCTTATGCCTGCAACGTCTGGCAGGAAAGTGTGACCTCAGCCCACTAACCATGGCTCCAATTACCCATTTACGCCCTCCAGTGAGGCACAAGGGACACATTGCTTTCACAATTAGATGCTGACAACTCATTTGCATGTGTTATCATGTAGGCTCTAAGGGAGGCAGCTCTTTAAACATCTGGACCACAGTGTCTTGGGAAGGAAACTCATAGAGTCAAAGATTCATTGGGAAGAGAAGACATTGAAAGGTCTCCTAATTCCACACACCACTCCCCTTGCTTCTAGAGTGGAACAAAAAAGAAGCAATTTTCAAGATGCCATGTTTAAAAGACTGGTAGAGAAGGTGATTGTACCTCTTCCTGAACAACTCACACAGTGCGGAATGCTTTCACAGTCATGGCCAAACACAATCTCTCCTACTAGGATTCTGGAGCCCATTCTTCTTGTGCCATCTGCAGAGGGAAGGTCTATTTGTTCCCACTCACAAGGCCCCGTGCCTCCTTCTCTAACTGGGCCAATGGTTTTCATGAAAATTTCTTCTACAGCTGTGGGGAGAAAGTGCCTAAGCTTTGACATCAGGCAGACCTTTTCCCCACTTACTGAGTTATCTTGGGCAAGTTACTAAGTTCCTCTGAGTCTGAGTTTTCTTTTCTGTAAAATGAAAATAATAATATAGTACCTATCTTGCAGTGTTGTAAGGTAAAAATGCCTGGTACATAGAAGGACTTCAATCAAAGTTCCTTTCCTTTTCCTCCTCATTACTGGACAATAAAGAGATCACTCTATATGACCCTCTTCTCCAAATGTTTTTGTCTCTCTCACATAACTTACCCCCTTATTATATCATTATACATTGATGACAAATGCGTATAGAATACTGCCGTCTTTTCCTAATTGTTTTGTATGAACGATTCCTTTCTGCAGCTAGAATATCAGCTCCTATGGGCAGGGAACGGCCCTTGTTTCCCACAGTAGGTAGCACAGGCTGAGGCCATAGGAGTGGCCAACGAATCCTTGTCAGTATCCTGACTGAGAGTTCAGATGATCTTTAGAGGGCCATCTTTCTGTCTTTTCATCTCCAAGTACAAGAATGTGAAATGTGCCTATCACAAGTCTCAGAACATAGTAAGTGTTGAATAAAGTTTATTTGGCTATTCCACTCCTTCCATCTTTTCTTACAGGCCTTACTTACTGATTCTTTGGCCAGATAGATTTTGGCTTCCTGTCCAAGTCCTCTCCAAGTTCTCTCTTTTTTTAGGGTGGAGCACAGATCTCAACACCTCTTTCTAAGACTCATTCTCATGCTGAATGTGAAGATGCAGGGTCAGGCATGGCAGAACCTCAGCTCCCACCCCTGGCCCTTCTGGGCATTGGCCATCTGTCTGTGGTTTTCTTCTTAGATACGGGGTGACAGCCAGATCCAGGTCCTCTAGGAATCACCCTGGATCCACAGCCTCAAAGACAATTTTCTTTCTTTGGTCAGGTCCTCATCTGGGTCTGGAGGAGAAACAAATGAAGAACAAACCAGACCTTGAAGGGCCTTGCTTAAGCAACCTAGCTTTGAACTTACCAAAATATACTCTGTCCTAGATGCTATCCCAGGTGGAATGCTTGATTGGGGAGCTGCTGGACTGGACTTTGAGTTGGGATGATCCAGTGACCAAAAAATAGACCCAGAGACAGAGACCTCAGCATTTTCCCAGCCCTGCCTCAGACTTCCTGGATTACCTGGAAGAACCCATCCAGCTTCTCCACTGCTTCATTTCTTTACCTGCCAAGCATATACCTTCTGTGCACTGCACTCACCAGGTTTATGGGTATGCCCACATCTAGGCAATTCTTCATTTCTGGGCATTCAAAGGAAAATGTCATTCCCCTTTATTCCAGATAGTCTCTCCCTTTGGCAGCCCATGATGTAGGAATTAATATTCCATGAAAACTTCCTCACTCTCAGACCATCCCCCAGCTGGGACTTTATGGGTTTAACAGGCCATCTCTTGGCTGGAGGTAATGAGGTATTTCTAGGAGCCCTCAGCTTTTGTAGAATATCTGGGATTCAGGGACAAAGCCACAGTGTGGGGTGATCTTTGTTTTGGAGAAGAGACTGAGGATCATCAGAGCTCTCTATTGGTTTCACATCCTAAATTCTGTTCCAGGACTAGGGTCCAGCTGTGATAAGAACAGGCAGGAAGAGCTAAGTAGTATGTTGTATTGTAGTACATTGTATTGTGTTTTTATTTTTTATTTTTTTATTAGAAGTTGTAGGTTTACAGAAAAATCATGCATAAAACACAAGCTCCTATATACCACCCTATTACTATATTATTAACATCTTGCATTAGTGTGGTACATTTGTTACAATTGATGAAAGAGCATTTTTATAATTGTATTGTTAACTATAGTCCATGGTTTATATTAGGGTTCACTGTTTGTGTTGTACAGTCCTATGGGGTTTTGTTTTTTTTTTTAATTATTCTAGTAACATACACAACCTAAAATTTCCCCTTTTAACTACATTCAAACCATCGAATTATATTTGCAATCACATCCACAGTACTTTCTATGCGCCAGTACTGTTCTCAGTGCTTTACAAATACTAAATCATTAGTCCTTATGACAACACTATAAGGTAGATATTGTTATTATCCTCACTTTACAGTTGAGGAAATTGAGGCACATAATAAATGAAAGACCTGGGATTCAAACCCAGACAGGCTGGCCCCAGAGTCTGCCCTGATGGTGCAGAGGAAAGGGGGAATCTCTGGCTATGGAATTAAGAATCCTGGGTTTTGTTTTAACAAGGCTGCTGCCTCCCTGGACACAGGAAATTTGGCTCCATACTCTTTCCCCTCTTGCTGATCTTAAGCTTATTCACTCATGAAAAATACTACCCACTAAAGAAACAGTTTTGCAAAATCTTGGAACTTTGGGAAGGCATGTTTCAGGAGATGGTGTGGGACCAAGGAATGCATCTGGGTTCTGGTCCTGCCTCTGCCACATACTTTGTGTGACAGTGACAGGTGTCCTTGGCTCTCTGAGCTTCAAGTTCCCTGGCTGCCCCAGACGATCTCTGAGGTTTCTTTACAGCTCTCACAATCTGTGGGCTCTTGGCCATTGGTTTGTCTGGTTTCAGTCTACCCATAGTAGCTTTTGTCACTGACGTTTGTAACACTCTAACTAGGTCCATGGCTGAGTGCATAAGGTGGGCAGGTGGCGAAAGGAGTTGGAGGATGAGAAAGGGTGTGAGGAGAGAGAAGCTTCACAGTTTCGCTATTCATTCACGTGTGACTTACAACAACCTAACTTCCATCAGCTCAATTCCAGCTGGAAGACCAATACGCTTTGGTGCAAAGAGCAAAAGCATGAATTTTGACATTGACCGAAACTTCTAATCCTGCCTCTGCCACTTACTAACTGAATCACCACGATTATGCTACTTGGTTTCGCTGAACCTCAGTTTCCTCAAATGTGAAATGTAGAAAATTTTTATCTCATAGAATTGGAAACTGGGGTGATTAAGTGAAGTAGGAGTAGAAAATGTGCATGAAGCCCCGAGCACTGGGGCCAACCTGGCATGTAGAAGGTGCTCTCTTCTTGCTAGAGGAGAAGGGGGAGAGAGGATCCTGGGCGGTGGGGAATGCTCTCTCCCTGTCCCTACAGCAGAGAGGTTGGAGTGTTTTCCTTTTCCAGGTTAAGCCCTGTGCCTATTCTGGCTGCCGGTTGTTGTGATTCGGGGGATCCTGTTTTCCTATACTGGCTGGTCCTCAGCTTACTGATCTAGGCATAGTAGATGTCCCAAAAAGTCTTACTGTGTGAATGGGTGCCCTTTTTTCTTTCTGATGACAGGAAAGGATGAGGAAGAGGGGCCTCTGGGGCAGTGCCAATATTGCCCCTGATGCCCTAGGAAGGCTGGAGCCTGAGTGTGAGGGGGCTCAGCAGAGCCCAGTGGCAGGCAGAGGCCCAGCGAGGTGGTGGCCAGGCCGGCCAGCCCCGGGGGAGAGGACTGAAGTGACAAAGACGAGGGGAGGGCGGTGTGGGAGGAGGAGGGCTCTGCCTCCTTCAGGCGAGAGCCCGAGAGCCCTGAGGAGAGGCTGCAGCAAGTGGAGGGAAGAAAACTTTGTAAACCAGGAGCAAAGATTCTGAGAGTGCAAAAGAGAGAGGGGAGGGAGAGATCCAGGGGGGAAAGGGGTGGAGAGAGAAAGAGTAGGAAGAAGTGGGAGGGGAAGACCAGCAGACACCGATTAAAAAAGGGTAGAAGAGGAACAACAACTGGCAAGCACAGGAGCAAAGAACAGTGGGCAGTCAGAAGAGGCGGCAAGAGAAGGAAGGAAGAAGCCAACGGAGATTCCAGGGAGGAGGAAAAGAACCAGGTAAGGGTAGATTTGAATTTTAAGGGGTAAAATTAAAAGTCAATGGGAAGTAGCCAGAACAGAGAGACTCAAATCTCCAGCTGGAGAAAGACAAAGATCTTTCTCTGTATCTGTGAGTTTAAACTCGACCCCTCTCACTATTCCCCTGTGAGAGGTTTGGATACATTAAGGAGGAAGGTCTAGAGAAGCAGAAGGTAAATTATTTAGTTTATTTATAAGGAGCTGTGGAATTGTGAGCAGAGGGTCCTTGGAGTTACACTCTAGCTCTTTTGGAGTTGCAGTGCTCTGGAAGCATCTTAGGAGAGCGTCATGTGTCCATTTCCAAGCACTTTTGTTAAAATGGAATTGGCCCTATAAAAAACAAATACCCAACACTGTTTTATGATGCTTCCTCTAGGCATGGAATCTTTTTTGAAATGCTCTCCACAGAATCTAGGAGAGTGCTTTGATCCCCCTCCCCACCTCAAAGGTATGTTGGATGGTTTAAAAATATTCCCTGCTTAGTTTCCTGCAGGGCATCTTGTCCCTGCCGTGCCACAGCCTGCCACTCGCTGTCAGAGCAAAGAGGCTGCTGAGACCCAGGGAGGAAGCTTGGCAGAGGTGCCCACTTCAGTTTGTCTTTCTGCCTGAGTGCAGGGGGAGGTAGGGGAGCGCAGGGCAGAAAGGTTTCGGCTGGACCTTGTCCTCTTTTACTGAACATGTGGCAAAAGAACACAGACTCAGGGACCAGGACCCGGGTTCTGGTCCACTGAATGTCTGTGTGACCTTGGACCAGACACTTACTCCTTCTGGGCCTCGGTTTCCAACTTTGTAAAATGGGGGTGGTGGGGGTGTTGCTATAGAATGATGCTTCTGTTTCCATATTCAGCAGTAACATTGTGCAAGGCTATGATTCCACTGACTCTGCTTGGAACCACCGAAAAAGGGAAGCTTGACATCAGACTTTCACATCCTCACTCTGCCTTTGTTCTTTTATTCCCTCTCCCAGGATCCCTCAATAATGGAGGGATTTCTGGTTCTTACTCTTCAGCACATCACTGGGATGACTGTTTCCTGAACAAGGCTCTGGCACACCAAGGGTCCGACTGGCCCGAGAGAAGGAAGGGCAGTGCAGAGAGCACTGACTGGGAGTAGGATACCTGGGAGGAATCTGGCCGGACTGAACAAAAGAGAGACTAAGGCCAGTGTGTGGAGGTGCAGCACCTCTGTTTGCCTGATGATGTGGGCTCATGGCTGTGGACACAGCTGGTATTTAGAAGTGCCCCGTTTCCCTGTTAGCACACCAAGTGGCCTCCATCTCCTCCACACACTGTCCCCTGAGTCACAGCCCAGCCCAGACCCTGATTCACTACTCTCTAGAGACAGCTCTGAACTTTCCACCCTCCTTCCAGTCTCCCCTGGGTGACAGAACTGTTTGGAGACTGCTCCCCTGGCTGTTCCTCCAAACCTTTCCTTGCTTAGCAGCTGCCAATGAGGAGTCCCTGCAGCAGGCATAGCAGAGAGCACTGGGAAGCACATTCTCTGGCTTCCAACCTGGCACCACTGGGCACCCCCTTGGCAATCACAGAATCATCCTTCCCTGCCTTGTCACTACCCTGGAATCCCAAAGATGTTCTGGCTGGGCTCCTGACACTGGTCATTGTCCTTGCTTCTTAGCTGCCTCACTCTTGCCCCCCCTCCTAGTATTGACCGAAAGTCCTGGGACATTGGGACTGGAAGAGGTCTCTTAGATAGCCAATCAACTGTGCCCTTTGACAAATAGGGAGAATGAGGCCCAGAAAAGGGGAGTGACTTTTGAGTCCCCACAATGAGTTGGGGCTGACTCAGGTGGGAATACACCCTGCTCTGCTCACTGACACATAGAGCTCTTCTAATCTCCATCCTCAGCTGTGTTTTCCTTGCCCCTGTCTGTCTCTCTCCATGGCTCCCTGCTTCTTCCATTTGAGCATCTTTACAATCCTATTTTCTGACAGTGACACCCCCCTGCCCACGTATTTCTCATCATCTCTGCCCTGCATCTTGGTGGTGGGGTGGGGTGTCTTTTGAGTGCTGTGAACTCCATGACCTAAGGATCAGCCTTGTCCTTTTGACCTTGCCACTCGAGACTCCAGTGTGTCTGAGCCTGAAGAGCCCAGAGCTGAGTGCTAACTGTGGGTACGGTATTTAAATGAGCCTGTTATTTCAAATCCCTGGCCATCCTAGAGCCCAAAGATCTTAGATGCTAGGACTGTCAGGGCTGGCAGAAACTTGGGGACCAGGCAGTCCACCCCTTATTTATGAGCTGCGGAAACTGAGTCTCAGAGAGAAGTGACTTGTTCAGTGTCACAGCTCTTTAGGGTCAGAATGAGACTCTTTGCTTCAGGATCTGGCCTCTTGGCCAGTGCTCTGTCTCAGACATGACTCTGTAACATATCCAGTTCTCTGATCTGTGGGCCAGATTCACAAAACATAAGGAGGAAAGCCCTTCATGAGTTTATTTGGGTGGGAAATAAGAGTTCTTTTCTCTGCAGGCGTGGGACTTCATTTTCAGTCTCATACCTGTGCTCACCAGCCAGAGCCAGGCCTGAGCCATGTTTGGAAGAAAAGGTCTGGAAGGCTTGAACAAGAAAGTTGACTTCTTTCCATCCTTTGAACATTCCTTTAGGAATCACAGTTGCAACAGGGGCCCCTCAGACCTGAAGGAGAGGGGCAGCTTAGGTTGGTCAATTATTCTAAGGGAGACTGAAAACAGAGAGATGGAAGCCTTCTCCCTTCGTGAGAAAGTATGCCTGTTTTTGGAGGAAAGACATGGTTCCTTTGGTCTCCCTAAGTGGTGTTCTCTGGAGGCAGGGTTAGAACATGGGAACTCTGCAAGTTGCAGTGAAGCCCCAGCAGAAGCTGATGGTACATGGATCCCCACCCCAGTGAAATGGTGGGAGGCACAGGCAGTGGAGGGTCCTGGGCTCTAGCAGCCAAAAGGGCTGTCAAAAGTACAGTTGGGCCTCTTGGGTCCTGGCTGGTGCCCACTGCTGGGCTCAGCTAATTGAAACAGGGCTGGGGGACAGGCTGTTTCTGTGTGAATCCATCAGGACAGGAACCACAAAACCTGCAGTTCTCAAGTCCAGGGAGAGCCAAGTCCCAGGCTCTGCCCAATGTCTCATGAAAGGCCTTACCCACCAGAGAACCCAGAGCTCTCTGTGCAAACTGAGTCCCATAAGCCTTGCCCTGGGCTCAACAGTTAAACTGGCCAAAGAGGAGAAATGACCATTTTTCCTGGAAAGTCTCAGGGCTCTGGGGAAGGAAGCTGATTTCCCTTCTATTGTCAGAAGCTGCTGGCTCCTGATGAATGACAACTTGATGTGAAAAATCAATTGTTTCTGACACAGTAGCAAACAAAATCTAGCATTCATCAATCCCTACATCTTCATAAGGAAAAGGAACAGTGAGGTCTCAGAATCATAGAGGTGTTGGAATAGCACAGAAAAGGACCTTAGAGTTTTTCTAATTCAAGGGTAAGGCAAAAGGAAGAGCTTGGACCTGAGAGTCACATTTGGGTTGGAATTTAAGCTGTGTGACCTTGGGCAAATTATTTAATGTCTCTGATTCTCAGTTTCTTCATCTTTCAAAAGGGATTAATAAATTCTTTCCTTATAATGAGGTTTAAATAAATAATGTATTTAAAATGGCAGTCACACAGTAAGTGCTCAATGAATGAAGGGAAAACAAAGTAGAATCCAGGCTACCTGGTCCTCAGTCCAGGGCTCTTTGCCTTGTATCTCATGCAAAGGTCTTTTCACCATGAAAACTCACCATGACATATAATTCTGAGAAGATACTGATTCATTTTTATGACCTGACCCCAGAATTTTTTCTGGGACTACGATTTGCTGACCTCTAAGCTGGGAGTCAGAAAATCTGGATTTGCTTCTTGGTTTGCCACTAAGTTGCTGTACAATCACATATGGGCATTTCAAAAACTTACCAGATCCTCCAACTTAGAGCTGGAAGGACCTTAGCAGCCAACAAGCTCAACTCCTTTTTTTCTGGAACCAAAAGAGCAGGAAACCATGCCTCTTATGAAACAATAGCATTGCATTTTCACAGGGAATTCTAGAATCTTAATAAAAATTGGCAACTCTGTGATTCCAAACTTCAGGAGAGGGAAGAAGTGGTTTGAGGGTCACTGTCCTTCTCCTCAAATCACAGAATAGACAAGCCCCTATTCCTTTTCCAAGGAGAACTGAGCCTGCTTCAAACCCTCCTTTGTGGATGTGCCTTAAGATTAATGATCAGATTTCAAAAGCTGCAGCTTCTCAGAAGGAAGTCTGTCACATAAAGCGCACATTTTACAATATGTACTCACGTGGAGCTCATCTCCAGTCCTGAAAGCCTGAGTTACAGAAAAGTTAGGAGGCAGGCAGGGTGAGTCACTGAGAGTAGAGGTGCCAGATACCAATGGGACTCTGCACCTCCCTTTCTCCCTACCCTTGCCCAGAGGGTCTTGATGCCTAGTGAAAAACTAACTGACAGCTAAATGAACATCCTTCCCATCACCTGTGTTTCTCCAGCTCCAGTAGTCACCCCTCCCTACCCCCTACCCCCGTGCCATATGGGAGCCCTTGTGTCTCACTCTAATCAGCCTGCTGCGCTACCAAATTCTGCATCAAGTTGGTTAGTTGGATGTTTAAGAGGGGCTTTTACTGGAAAGGTCTGAAAAGAAAGAGAGGAACTAGCATTCCTGAGCACCCACCATGTGCCAAGTACTGTTCTAGGCACTTCCACATATCCACATATTCTTTAATCCCCATGAGTAAGCACTCCCATTTTTTACATGGGGAGGAAACCAGGAGGTTAAGTGACTTGTTTAGGGTCATTCAACTAAGGAGTGATGGAGGCAGGACACAAATCCCACTATTCCTCAGAAACCAAGTGACCCACCACCTAGCTATTTCAGTTTCTGTTGCTTTTGTTATTATTTGACATCAATGGAACACCAGAGTCTGCTGTTTGGCCAGCGGAGAACCCAGCAGTAGACACTGCTGCAGCCAAGAGCACTTTACTGGCTAAAAAAGGAAATAACTTTCTATATGTGAATTCAGGCCAAATGGTGGCAGATGCTGAAGAGGCTGGGAATCCTGGCCACTGTGAGCTGAAGGCCCCAAAGTGATCATTAATTCTAGGAACAACATATGCAAGAGATGGCTAGCCAATAAGCCAGAGGCTACAAGGGAAAGCCCCGGGTCTCTTATGGGACTAGGAAAAGTGGGAAAAACCCCACTCAAAGAATTAAGAAAACTGAGTGCTGGTCACAGCTTTGTCACCAGATGTGAGACATAGAACCTCTTTGATTTTCCTTCTGTTTTTAGAGATGCAGAGAGAATGTGGGCTTTGGGGTCAGGTAGACCAGTTTTAAATCCATTCTGCAGCATTTACTAGTTGTGTGATTTTGTACAAGTTATTTAACGTCAGAGCCTCAGTTTTCTCATCTGTCAAATGGGATAATACTAATTTTCTAGTAGATTTAATGTAAGGGTTAGAAAGCATAACTGTAAAGTGCTCCATGCATGGAAAATGCTCCATTTAATGGTGTATGTCATCACTATGTCTTAACTTCCCTGGATCCCAGTTTGCATCTTGTATAAAAATAAGGAGTTGAATTTGAATGATCTCTAAGTTCCTTTCAGCTCTACTATACTATGAGCCTATGACAAGATGGTGGAAGCAATAAATGTTGAGCATTACCATAAATATAATTTTCCATTAATAACTGCATACGTGCTAATCAACCACCACAAGGTCACTGGTAAGGACCTTCCAACATTTCCTTGTAATTGAATATTTCCATTTGCTCCCCTCATCCACTTCTTTTAAATATTTCTTTCTCACATATTTTAAGAAGAAAATTATTTGTCCTACAATAATTCTCTTTCTCCACTTTGCCTGCTCCCCTTCACCTCCTTGGCTTTGAAACAACTGTCTGCCAGCAAAGTGTCTCTGAGTGGATCTTTCTGTCCTTGCCAGAATAGAATAGTTAAATCTAAAGAGGAGTTAATTATCTGCCATTGGCTGGAGTAGAAGGAAAAATAAATTGAGTACTTTATCTCACCTATCTCTTTCTCCTTCTCTTCTCATCTCTATTTCCCTCTCCCCTCTATGGTGATCAGGGTTCAGGGGTGCAGGCCCCCAGTGGACTTCTAATTCTGAGGGAGTTGTCTGCATGGCCTTATTTAATAGCTGTAGCTTATACCATCTGCCTGGTCATTTCCCCTGAGGCTGAAATAGCTACCCAAAACCCAAATCCAGAAAAGAATGGAAATCCTAAATGCAACGGTTACCTCCAACCACTTACAGATCAACTTCCAATTCTAGCAATTATCTCACAGATATCCCTGTGCAGTCATCGTATGTAAAAGTAGTCAGTCTATGACTGGAAAGGATTTGCCAAAGAAAGGAACATATGGTTATTTAGATAGAATTAAATATGGTTGTTAAGGCAGGGACATTGCAGTCAGAAAAGAGAGAAGATTCGAAGGCAACTGTCACTAGTAATGTGATTTTTCTTGAGTTACCCTCTTTGAGCCTCTGTAAAAGGGAAACAGTTATAGACTGTACTTCCTAAGGTTATTGTGAGAATCAAATGAGAAAATATATGAAAAGCAACCTGCAGAGTGTCTGGCACAAAGAAAGGTATCAATAAGTGTAGCTTATTTTATCATCATTATTATTATTTCATGTAGATTCAAGTTCTGTTCCCGTGTAACTCTGGGTAAAATGGGGCTGAGAATCTCAAAGTATAACTCAGATTGCTGAGACTGACTGAGTATTCACACCACTTTCTCATAATGGGGGTGAGGGGAAATCAGAAAAATGTACATGAATGAGTAGTGTATAAAGGAGTTCTGAGATGCTGGTTATGCTTGGCACTTTACTTTGTAAAAGCACCTTTGATATCTGGCCTAGCGTAGGAGGTCAATAAACACTTTCTGAACTGAACCGAACTGAAATGACACTATGTCTAAGGCTTCCTCTTAGTGAGGCCCTTTGGGTCCTTTTAAAACACAATTCTCTTAATTGGGAAACAAGTCAACCATGCCCTGTGCCATATTCTACTGTGTGGTGAGCGGAATTATACATGGTCCCAGGGGACTGTTATCATTACTATGAATAACAACCTTTATTGAGAACCAGAGATCTGTTAGATACTGTCCAGAACATGTGTCGTTGTCCAGAATTAGACTCAGACTCTGAGGAGTGGTCTTACAATCTATTTTGACAAACTTAGATGAGCTCCCCAGTGACCTGTCGGGAGGAGGGAGCGAGGGGAATAGACTGCAGTGATGGAGTCTCTGCTGTAGACACAGCCAGCCCTGCTCAGCCATGCAGAGGGCTCTTGCAGACAGAAGGAAGGCTCAGCAGATTCTGTCTTCCTGGTGTTCTGATATCTTTGTCACGGGGCGGGTGCCCCCAGGCCAGCTTGCCTGTGCGGTTCCTCTGCTGGCATGCAACACGGCCCCCAAATGCTGCTTGTGCACCTCAGCTGGTGGAGAGGACCAGCCTTGTCAATTGGCATTAGGTATTTTGAGTGACCCAAATGCTCATTCATCTGTTGTTTTTAAGAAGTACTTTCATCACCTACCACATGCAAGGTACAGTATTAAGCACTGAGCACTGGGGAGAATACAGTGATGAACAGATATGGGGCTTGTCTTCAAGGAACTCAGGGTTGAGTTGGGGAGACAATACATGATCAGTAGAGCAAATAATTCTCAGTGTGTGTGTGAGACCCCAGAAGCTTTATAGTTCAACCCAAGACCTAGCTGCTGACTCAAGGGGACACAGAAATTGTCAAATACTTTATTAGAAGGGCTACTATGTGTGACTGCAGAGGACAGAACAAGAATCAATAGAAGGAAGAGAATCTTCAAGGTGTCCCTATGGTATCTTCTTGCTCACTTGCAATATGTCTTCTTGAGCAGGAGAGACAAGGATGTAGTCACAGCAAGTGTATTGGGAGGCACCTGTAACCAGCAAACTACCTACTTTATGTTGCAGCCATTACTAAAGGACTCCTGTGAGCAGGGTGATTACTCATTTTGTAGGACTTGAAATTCCCGTTCTCTGCCCCCTGTTAGGGTTTGCATCATGTTAGGATCTGTCCTCAAGAGTGAGTCAAGCACATGAACATAGTCTATTGTGGGGACTGAGAACTACCCCAGACTCCTTGGCATGCTCTCCAAGGCCCTCCATTACCTGCCCCTGCCTACTCTGCAGACTCGTCCTCCCTGCTTGATTATTGTTCTCTAAAACCATGCTGGTTCTCATGTCAGTGAATTTGTTCATGCAGTTGCCCTTGTCTGGAATTCCTTCATCTCTTCCTGGCACTGCCATCCACCTCTCACCTCTGCAAACAACACATACACCTAATTCCTCTCCAAGGGTTGCCTCCTCTGGGAAGCCCTCTCTACCCACCCCCACCCCAGGCTGGACTCAGTTTTCTTTTGCACATTTGCATAGCACCCCAATTGGTTGTTTGAAACCCCCAATAGACAGTCAGTTTGGGTCCCTAGCTTCTAGCACAGTGCCGGCTCAAGGAGACATTCAGTAAATGTGTGTGAAATTGAACTGAATTATACTTTTCCACAATCCCCTCAGCTCCCCACATGGTGCTGGTCATATTCAGAGAGTTCCCCAAACATTTGTTTGGTTTCATGAGACTGACCCCCAGACCTTCTCACTAAACGGCAGTTATGTCTAAAATCACTCACTGCCCCAGGGTTTGCAGGAGATTTTGAAGTTCCAAGTGGAGAGAGAAAGAATTAGTTTGCTTTGCCCTTGGAGGGAGGATGGAGAGGAAACTTCTGGCTTGTCCCAGATTTCTGCTGCCATTAGTCTTTGTTTCCTTGGACAAGCCTCTTACCTTCCCTAGCTGTTTCCTCCTCTACAAAACAGAAGTGGTTATGAGAATGTGTTCTTCAACAATAAAAATTGAGTGTCTAAATGTCCTAATGATATTCAGTCTTGGCCAAAACAATGATAGTTCCGCTCTTGTGGAGTCAACGAGAGAACATACGAGAAGCACATTTTGAATAGTGTAAGGTTTTATGTTTATCACTAGATTTCAGAAAGAAGATTTGAGTTCTTCTAGGTCCACTTTGCAATCCTTCTCTCAGACCAAACATTTTATTTAATCATGAAGAAAGCATTTATTCTGGACTCAATGCAGTAAGAATACAAAAGAAGACAGGACTTTTGTCTTTGTGAGTTTTACCATCCATTTGAGGGAAGAAGTTGTTAAAGCTTTGAGGGTAGGAATTGTACCTGGTTTTATTAATCCAGTAGCTAACACTGAGTGCCTAACATGTGCCAGGCCTGATACTTCTTGGGAATTACTCTCAGTAGCCAGAACAGTGGTAGGCACATAGCAGGGACTCCAAAAAACAAAAACAAACTTGCAGGCTGACCAGTAGAGAGATAAGAAACTTTTTTGGGGAACAAGTCTAAGGCAGTATAAAACCAAGTGTGAGATTGTACCCTATATCCTAGATGGTAATTTAGAGTCCTTAGAGTCCAGGAGACATCAAATAAAGCTGAGGTCAATTTGAGAAGACCTCTCAGGTCAGAGGACAAGGTCTCGGGTATGTTTGTGGTTAGTCTGGGTTGCTCTGAAATGGTTTCCTTTGAAAACATTGGCTGTATAGGAACAGTGCCAACATAAGGAGGAATACTGACTGGGAATGTAGAGACTTGAATTTTATTTCTAGCCATATAAAAATGACTCATGTTCACATACATGAAATCCTTCCTCGAACCTTATGCCTCTTACCCAAGCACCACGTTACTATTACCAAACAAGCTCCCTGGTAACCCTTCCAAAATTTTTGCCATGCCCCAGGATATCACACATTGAAAGAGGATGTCGAAGGCCTTGGAGTGGAGAACCTTCAGAATTGGAATGTTCTTTTCCAGATTCTAGGGATTTCAGAACTTTCATCAGTTGCAAAGAGCTGTAGAACACAATGATTCTTTGGCTTGGCCCTTGGGAGGGCCCTGATCCAATGAGACTCTCCCCAACCCCCTTAAACCAGATTCAGGTTCCTGCCATAAGTTCCCATAGCACTGTGTACTTCCTTAATGTTAATAGGCCTCATGCTTTTTTGCAATTATGTGTCTATTTTCTCCCCTTAATAAAGGGAAATAAAGGCAGCTAAGCTCAGGAAAGGCAGGACTCCTTGTTTGTTTTTTAACTGCTGTATCCTCAGTGCCTAGCTTGATGACTGGCACCTGATAACCACTCAATAAATTTATCAAATAAATGAATGAAAGAGGAAAAGGACATTCTAGGCAGAAAGAACATGAAGAACCAAGGTAAAGAGGTGGGACGTGTGTATGTGTATGGGGAATTATTTAGCATAAGTATTGAATACGTGAAGTGGAAGAGTTGAAAAAAGATAAAATGAGCCTGTGCTGTGGTAGGTCTCAAATGGCAAGTTAAAGAGTTTTGACTTCATAGCTGTAGGAAATCAGTGAAGATTACAGCTAGAGCAGTGAAATATGTTACCATTGTATTTGATAGAATTTATTCATGACCTGGGGAACTTCCTCTGCCTCTCCTAACATACTTCCTGCCAACAAATGAATAATGATATGCAAAGCATTTTGTATGTTACATGCCCAGGAGACTCACTGAGTATCTAATGTACAAGTTTCTTTGGTTGAAGTGGAGGGGAACCCAAAGGCAGCTAGTGTGGCTGGGAAACCGACATCAGCCGGGGACCTTCCACACTGTAAATTGAGCAGCTGGTACACTGTGGCAATTTTAAATTTCTCTGACCTTGCCTAAGTGTCAGCCAGGGGGCCATCGATGAAAGGACCTTCACCCTATTTCCCGTTGCTGGAGTCCGGGAGTTCTGCCCCACCTCCACACCTCCTCAGCCTCTGTCTTTTGTTCCCTCCGGATGAGGCCCCCCCTGATTTTCCAAGGTGTTCCTTTCTTTGTACTTGTGCTTTACTTCTTCCAGGTGGAGTTCCTTGGCCCACAAGTGAGGAGTCAGTAGCAAGCGTCTTGGCAGACCAGACCAGAGCATCATATTCTTTGGCTGGAACTATTTTTATACCTTCTTGGAGACTTGCAAGGAATGAGTGACAGTCAGAAGATGGAGGGGAAAGTCCTCAGGGATTGAGGAGAGTTTGGAAAACTTACCCCAAAGCCCAGAAGAACATGACATTGATTTGTGTTTTTCTTTTTGCTTCCTTTTAATTTCTATTTCTGTTTCCAGCTCATTTCCTCTCCCTTCTGCTCTTCCACCTGTTTCTATTTTCTCCTTTTTAATGCACCTCTCTCTCCTTTCTACTTTCACTTTCTCATCCCTTCCTCACCATTCTCTTTATTAGTAATGGCTGCCTTTCATTCAGTTCTTATATACTGAGCACTGTGCTAAATGCTTTTTATGTATCACCTCATATCACTCTACAAGCTAAATAATAGTGTGCCTATTTTGCAGATGAGGATATTAAACACAGGTTAATTTATCTGAGCTCAGGCAAATAGTTACAGGGATTTGAACTCCCATTATTTAACTCCCAAGTCTTCTTCTCTTGGCTATTACATGGTCTCTCTTTTTTTTTCCATTTCCAACTACCCCTTGTCTTTCCCTTCTTTCTGTTCCTCCTCTCCTCTCCTTCCTCTCCCCTTCTACTCGTCCCCTTTTCTCTCTCCAGTTTTCTCTTGAGCACTCACCACAGCCTGGTCACTGCATGTGTGTGGCTGACCCTGAAGGTGTTGAACACTGCACGTGCCCAGAAGAGATGAGAGACTATTCAAACTCTTATCTAATCAGCCATTTTACTTTTGAGCAAACGCTCTACAATTTTCCACATTTGGAGGCTGAGAGAGGGGACCCTTCACCACCTGAGAAAAGGGGGCAGATATTTGATCACAAACCAGAGAAAAGGACACAAGACCTGAATGGGTCTTTGATATGGACGGGAAGAGAGATAAGGCACTTTCTACTCACTCATGGACTCCCTCATTCCCGGGGACTCTGCATACTCTCAGCATTGGGAGCTGGGGGCTGGTCTCTGTCACAGCATCATGAATGAAAGAAGCCTTCATGATGAAATTTATCACCACTGCCCTGCCTTTCCCCATAAGCACACAGAATGTTCTAGAGGGAATCAGGGCATGATGGCAGAAAAGATGTGAAGGTCAAAGTTTGAACTTGAATCTGAGGTTTTATGATTTTAAGAAGGGAATATTTATATTCATTTCCCTCCTATGTTTTTGCCATCCTGTTGATTAGGATTGGTGAGAGGCTTAAACCTGAAAGACATTTATTGTTCACCAAGTAAGAATTCTGGAGGTAGGAGATTCAAGAGTTCATTCAGAGGCCTCAGGTCACAGGTTGGCATTTCTGAGATTCTCTGGGCAGCTCCAGACATCTTGGCTCGCACAACCCTATCCACAGGCAGGAAGTAGTGGGAGTGGGAAGGACTGCAAGTAAAGCTCCTCTGCTTTTACTGGGGGGTGGAAAAAGCTTTTCCAGAAGCACTCCCTCCACATTAGACTCTTCTCACATCTCATTGGCCAGAACCAGCTGCAGTAGGGACTGATAAAGTGATACCTGGCTTTTTTGCACTGCAAGACACAGGGAATTGGTAATAGCCACTGGGTAAGAAAGATCAGTGTCTGCTGCCCCCTCCTTCCTTCCTTCAACTAAGATTTACTGAGCACATACTCTAGGCCAGGCTCTGATGATACAGAGACAAAGACAGTCCCTGTTCTCGAGCAGCCCCTACTGGAAAAACATAGGTCCAGGATTACAAAACAAGATGGCAAGTGCTGGAGATGAGTTGGTGCCCCCAGGAGCTGAAGAGGCTCAGCTTGAAGGAGCAGGGAGGGCTGGAGGAAGTGATAACTGGGCTAAGTTTTGAAGGATAAGTGGGATTCAGCTAAGGGTGAGGGGCTTGGCTGGGAGAAGGGCATCCAAGAGTCTGCCAGGACTTGGCATGGCTGATAGGGATGGGCAGCCAAAGAGTTAGAACAAGCCGGCTAGGGCCAGATGAGGGCAGGTTTGGTACAGAATATAAAGGTTTGGGGCATTTATTCTGGACATGAGGATGAGCAGGTCTGTATGTGGGTACCTTCTGTAGGCAGAACACTTCCCAGCAGGGCAGCTGAACTGGAGAGAAGAGGCTGTATTGTCCCACACCATGCTGTGGAGTTGGAAGGCTGTGCTGCACTGAGGTGTGGGAGCTGTGTGTTGACTGCCACTTACCACCTGGGGGAACCTGAGCACTCATCTGTGATACCTTTAGCTGTTGTGACCAAAGCACACATTTCTGCTTTTGCTCACCATCTTCCAACACAGCTGGTCCATGCTGGATGGTTTGGGTTGTTAGAGAGTGCTTCCTGAGAGGCCGCATTTGCCACCCCTTGCCCTCACTCTTTCTACCTCATTCTATTCTCTGGAGCCATACAAAATTCCTTTTCCCACCTGACAGCCATTCATACATATGGAACATTTGTGGCATGATTTTCAGCATATCACCAACCTCATTTCATTTAAACTCAAAAATCCTCTGGTGTAGCTATTCCCATCCCAATATTACAGATGAGGAAAATAGTCTCGGTAAGGAAAATGCCCAAAGTCACATTTGCAGACTCCAATCCTGTACTCTTTCCACTACCCCAGTATTTCTCCAGGTAGTCCTTCAATTCTCAAATCAGAATCACCTGGGCTTGTTGCAAATCCAGATTCCTGGGGATACCCCTATCCACTTCTGACCTCTTGAAGTAGAATCTCTGGGAGGAAAAGCACACAATCCACATTGTAACACACACCTTAGTTGATTTCTGGGCCCACTAAAGTATGAGGATCATACCATGTCTAGCTCAAATGTTCTCTCTCTTTTTATTTTTGCCAGGGAAAAAGAGAGCTTTTGGGGTGCTTCTGACATCTAAGTTGTACTTTCTTAAGAAACACTTTGGTGTGGATCCCAGGGCATGATGGGATATTGGAGACCTTTGCAGAAACCTCTCTGTTTCTCTCTCTCTCTCTCCCATCTGCAGAAATCTTGGCATCTGTCCCCTGGCTGCACCAATATGGGTGACTGGAGCTTCCTGGGAGAGTTCCTGGAGGAAGTACACAAGCACTCCACGGTGATTGGCAAGGTCTGGCTCACTGTCCTCTTCATCTTCCGCATGCTTGTGCTGGGCACAGCTGCCGAATCTTCCTGGGGGGATGAGCAGGCTGATTTCCAGTGTGATACGATTCAGCCTGGCTGCGAGAACGTCTGCTATGACCAAGCCTTCCCCATCTCCCACATTCGCTACTGGGTCCTGCAGATCATCTTCGTCTCCACTCCGTCTCTGGTCTACATGGGCCATGCCATGCACATAGTGCGCATGCAGGAGAAGCGGAGGCTCAGGGAGGTCGAGAAGAACAAAGAGGCTCGTGGCTCTGGAGCTGATGAGTACCCAGTGGCTGAGAAGACAGAACTGTCCTGCTGGGAGGAAGCCAATGGAAAGATTGTCCTCCAGGGCACTCTGCTCAACACCTATGTCTGCAGCATCCTCATCCGCACCACCATGGAGGTGGCCTTCATTGTGGGCCAGTACCTCCTCTATGGGATCTTCCTCAACACCCTGCATGTCTGCCGCAGGAGTCCCTGTCCCCACCCGGTCAACTGTTACGTATCCCGGCCCACAGAGAAGAATGTCTTCATTGTTTTCATGCTGTCTGTGGCTGGGCTGTCCCTCTTCCTCAGTCTGGCTGAACTGTACCACCTGGGCTGGAAGAAGGTCAGACAGCGATTTGGCAAGTCACAGCAGGGCATGATCAAGTCCCAACTTCCTAGTCCTCAGGCCGGTATGACCCAGAGGGACACACCACCCCCTGACTTCAATCAGTGCTTGGAGAATGGCCCAGGGGGGAGGTTCTTCAGCCCCTTTAATAACAAGATGGCCTCCCAGCAGAACACAGACAACTTGGCCACTGAACAAGTGCGACGCCAGGAGGAGATTCCAGGGGAGGGTTTTATCCACATCCGTTATGCCCAGAGGCCCGAGGTCCCGAATGGAGTCTCACCAGGACATCGCCTCCCCCAAGGCTACCATAGTGACAAACGCCGCCTCAGTAAGGCCAGCAGCAAGGCCAGGTCAGATGACCTCTCTGTGTGACCCTCCAGCATGGGGAACCAGGCTTAAGTGGGAACAAAGGAGGGTCAGAGAGGGAAGATGTTCACCTTCTGACCCCGTACTCTCTCATTCTAATCACTGTTCTGTTCCTTTTGGGCCCCTGGTCTCAGTGGCATGCTCATTTATTCCAGAAGGTATGACCAGGGCTCAGTGAGTGTAATCAGAGATAGGTCTACCCAGCCAGGCTGCTGTCACTTCCCATCTTCTACCCAGAATACTCAGTGAAGCCTTTTCAGATTACTCAATGAACTGGGTAGGTGAAGGGAAAGGAATCTTGGCAAAATCTGGCCAGCAAGTGATAACTGGAGGGGATAGGGTGGCTCTCTGCATACCAGCACCATACCAGATGGTTCCTTCCAAGCCTAGAGGCTTCTGTATCCTTATCTCATGTCCACTCCCCTAAGGAAGAGCCCAAAAATTCTCAGCCAATGGAAGCCCTGAACCAAGGGATCTGGATTAGAGGACTCTCTAATCTATTGTCTCCACAAGCCATACTTTGGAGTGGGGATAAGGTAGCCTTGGACTGCCCTTGGCTACCTCTCCCTCTTCCCAGTCTTGAAAAGGGGTCCTTGGAACTTGATCAGCAGCCTTGACTTTACGTGTGTCTTGCTATGTACCTCTGGCAAATGTCCCACCTTGGCAATGTTATAGCCTTTCCTTCTGCCAGCATGTACACCCAGCCCATGACGGTGCCAGCTCCTCCAGGGAGTCACAGTGCACATGGGCTCTACTGGAATTCCTGCCACCACCTATGCAGCTCCTTTATAGCCCAACTGGTTGAAAAACCATCTCTTCCATTCCTTCTCCCTTGGCTATTCACCCAATGCTCCCTTAAAGACCTTATCCACAGAAATGCCCAAAATGCTGTCATCCTCTTGGGGATCCTGACCAGACCACCAGCCACTGAGGCCAAGGGAATTTCCTAAGATTTTATTAAAACAAAGAGAATATTGTGCTTCTCAGAGGCAGATTCCCCTTGGGAGAAAATAACCCTGTTGTGAAGATGAAAATAAAAAAGGAGTGAAAACACTGGAAAACTATTTGTCCCTCCTATTTATTTCCCTTGCTGACTGTCAACTTAGAGTGCCAAGAGGAGGCGTGATGACAGCTATGGAAGCCCCCAGATCTCTCTCTCCCTGGAGGATTTAGCAGGGGCATGGAAGCAGTAGGGGAATCTTCGGCTTTCTTGGAAGGGCCTTGTTCAAGACACAGAGTTTCCAACATGTCCCTGGTACCCCTAAATGAGATCGCCAAGTGGGGGCTGCAGAGAAGCACCCCCTATCCAGGAACTGACCTGGTTTCACTACTCAGTCTATCCAAAATGGGTGGCTGCTATTTTGGATGGAGGTAAAAGACGTTCAGAATTGGATAATGAGTCTTACAGACAGATGATTACTTTTAAATGCATGTGTGTGTAATGAAAAGGTGGGTGAAGGGGAAATAAGAAAGGTAACCTTAGAGAAAACTGTGTCTTCCCGCCCTCCCCTCCAGCTGCCTGGTGGAGGGGTTGAGCCTTATTCTCTAGGTGTCATCAGCATAAACCAGCAGATATGAGAGGTGGGAACAGAGGAGGGTGAAGGCACCATCAGGCACCTCTTTGCTGATGTTTGGATGCTCTTGGTAGGGAAAGAGAAGGATAAAGGTAGAGAGGTAGAGGGAGCTGACTGGGATGCTACTTAGGGAAGAATGGCTTGTCATTCCAGGTGCCTGGAAGGAGACATCTTTTTCTCTATTGCCTGGCACTGGAATTAGGAGTCTCTCTTGCCATCTCTGAAATGTGTTTGTTTTGTGAAATGTGTGCTCTTGAATTAGAAACTCTATGAGATCACCCTTGATAATGAGGCTTTCAGAAGGAAAAAGGAAGTAATATGTGTAATCTGTCTTAATAAAGTCTGGCTCTACAGCTATCTCTCTTTTGTGTCCTTTTCATGCTGTGACTGTAAGATGAGGATGGCAGCTTTGGTGGGGGAGGGGAGCACTTAGACCCCACACAACTGTCAATCAGCACTGGAAGGAGCATGGGCTTTAGAGTCAGACACACGGGGCTTAAAATTCCAGCTGCTGATTCACTGCTTGACTCCAGCAAATGACTTAATCTCTGCTTTGGATTCCTCATCTGTAAATTGGGCCTAGTGATATCTACCGCACAGGGTTTTTTTAAGAGACTGTGCAGAGTTCAGCAGAATGCCTGAGACATAATAGTCTATGATTAAATGGTAATTGTTGCTGTTGTTGTTATCATCGTTATTATTTTTGTCATTATGTTGAATGCACAGTATTTGAATAGCTGGGATGTTGAAAGTGGTTCCAGAACTTGCCCTATGGAGCTCACAGTCTAGCTGAGGCAATCAAATGAACTCACATAGAAGAAACAATTAGAACAGAATTATGCGGGAGTTCATTTGTTACCGATTCTAAAAACCATAAGACTCCAGGAAGTGATCCATATGGGAAAAGTTACTTAGAAGAGGAGACACCTGAACTTGGCCTTAAAGATTGGCTAAGGTGAAGGTGGAGATCCCACCTCCTTAGAGAGGTGGAGATTCCAAGGATGAGTCTGTGAAATAAGTCTTGGTATCCCCATTTTACAGACATGGAAACCAAGGTCCGGGGGAATCCCTGACAGTGGGTCAGCTTATCCCTGGCCTCTCTGGAATCACATCTCTGGAAGAGAAGAAATGATTCTTGTTCCAAACAAAGGGTCAAGGGTTGCTATTTCCTAGAGAAAGAAGGAAAGGTCTGGAAAAAGAAGTGGAAGTATTGTCCTAATTACCAATTCATCTTATATATCAGGACAGGAAACCACTCTTGCAAACAGATACTAGAACATGTCTTGAAACTCAGGGGTACACCTGCATTTGCCCAAGAGTGATGTGCTCAGCCCAGAGGTGTCTGAGGAATACAACTAGAAAAACATCTGGGACCCATTTTTTTTTAACTCCTAGAAAAAAAGCAGTGCATCACATAATTTATAAACATCTAACAGTTTATACTACACCCAGACTGTAAAAGCCAGGGGACTTATTTTATGGTAAGATTTCAACCTCATGTATCTACTCTCATTTTCGCTTCCTTCTCCCCACCCCCAAAGGTTCATTACTAAAGAGGGTAAGCTGGCTGATAATATGCTCCAAGTTGTAGGTCCCTTCAGGCCCCTTTCCTTAATTTCCTTCCTCCAAGTTCAGGTAAGATCAAAACTTCTACCATTAGTGTTTCATTCCTTTGGCTAAAGTGTTTAAGTGATTAAATGCTAATAATGTTCCTAAGAAGAATCATAGGATAAATGAATTTCAGGTTTTTTCCCTAATAGCAAATTTTGACAGCAGAGAGAAAAACAAAAGTATAAGGGTACTAGGCACCTTTTGGTTCCTTCAAGGATTGCTTTCATGATCTGGAACTGGGGAAATCAGGGAAGCTGGAGTAAGTTGTCAAAGATAAGTTGCCCACTTCTGGGATCCTCAGTAGATCCTGGAAGCCCCTGCTGACAGCCCATGTTTTGTCCCTTGACAATAAACAGAATTTTCAAATGATAGATATGTAAATAGAATAGGATTAATATTTTTTTACTCTTCTCACCCAATGGTCATTAGAGATGAGTAGGGTTTATACTTTTTAAATGACATTTCAATGAAAAAGAGAAAGACTTGCATGCCACAAACATTTATTGAACACCTACTTTGAGTTAGGCACTGCGTCGGGCCTTAGGAATATAGTTTATGAACACAGGCATAGTTCCTGCCTCTTGGAGCTTACAGTCTAGTGTGGAAGTCACCCCAATACTAGCGAAAAAACAAATACAATAATTACAAATTGTGATAAGTGCCATGAAGGAAACAAATTAAATGGCTAGCAAAGGTGGGGGTAGAGACCTTTTTCAGAAAAGGACAGAAGGCCCTTTCTGAGGAGGTAACAATTAGGCTGAGATCTTAGAGTTGAGGAGAAGCCAGCCATTGACAAGAAGGACAAGAAGGAGAAGAGTATTCCATGTAGGGGAACCCAAATTCCTTCCAAGAGACCCCAGAGTAGAGCCATATCTTACTTCAATCTGGTCCAACATTTTTGAAATACGGAATTCAAGCAGCACCTAGATAGCATTTGAAACAACACTGTTTGACACCAAGTGTTGCAAAACATGCATGCTTCATTCTGCAAAACCTCCAAGATTGGCTTTCACTCAAGGAAGCAGAAGAGCATATAAAAGGTCTTCATTAAAATAGTTAAAACAGGTAAATATCATATGGTAAGTTCTAAAAAGCCTCATTTGATGTCACAACCATTATTTCCACCAGTATAGATTCTTGTTATATACTTGGGGCCTTCTAAATTAGGCCAGTTCCCTAGGGGATGCTTGGGCGCCAGAGCTGGCTGCAGGCCTCAGGAGGGAGTCCAGGCAAATAGGCAGAAGACCATATTCAAAGGGGCTGGAAAGGGACCAGCAGGGATGGTCAGAGCAGCCTTGGCATCAGAGAAATCAAAACAGCAGCACCAAGTGCACATGGAGGCGGGGTTGCACATCAGCAGGGAAGCCACAACACCGAAGTTTACAAGACAGCAGACCAGCAGGCATTTCAGGGATATCTCTCAGCTGGCAGCAGGCCCCAGCCCCTGATCTGGATTTGAAGTTAGACCTCTGGACCTAGGGGAGGGAGGCTGGCCTGAGCCAAGCAGAGCTTCATCTTAGGGGCTGGGTTACCAGGCGAGGCATCGGGACAACATCTTGGACAGAGTATAAAGTAG
This sequence comes from Choloepus didactylus, assembly GCF_015220235.1. NCBI lineage: Eukaryota > Metazoa > Chordata > Mammalia > Pilosa > Megalonychidae > Choloepus > Choloepus didactylus. Next base: position 118,105,147 of record NC_051308.1, read on the forward strand.
AAACCTATTACCAGAATTACGATAAGGTGCTGATGGATAAGCTGATGCGTAAAGCTATTGCAGGTAACAAAAATGATTTCAATAGAAGCCTTTAAGGCCTTAAACCAAAGTAGAACTAATAGTGAGAATTTCAGCCTGTCCCAATCAAGATGTTGGATTGAGACACTTCAGTCTGTTCCCCAATTGAAGCTTTGAACAACCAGCAAGAACTGGCAGAAACACCTTTCTCAAAGCTCCAGAAAACAGTTAAAGGACTGCAGTAATAGGGTGAGTGCCAATTCAAGATAAAGGCTACCTAAAAGTGGTGGGATCTCCTGACACCCTGGTGGGCCCCTCCCATATGCCTCACCAGCCTGTGCTCCGAGTGCCCATGGCTGGTCCTGGTTCTGTGGGGATCACAGCACCTCGTGCACATGCTGGAAGCATGTATGCCTGGCCCAGTCTGACTGGTTGTGTCCTCACGGATTCACTGTCCCACAATTTACCCTGCATTTAGAATTTGGTTCACCTGGGTCTCCCACAGAATGCTGGGGGGTGGGGTGGAGTGAGGGGGAGAGCAGTCAAGTCCTGCTGCCTGGGGCAAGGGATTGCTGGCTGTAGAATACACAACTGCAATACCCAGAACAGTGAGGAAACTGTAGGGAAGAGGGAACTTTCAGAACCTTGCAAATGGGGGAATTCTCAGGGCCACGTGTGGGTGTGCCCAAGATAACAGGCATGAGCAGAAAGGATCAAAAGTCCCCTACACTTTGGCCTGGAGTTATTTTCCTAACTTTGTATGGCTAAGCCCTGAAGGAGAGCACTTGCACAGGTCAATCTGCAAAGACCGGGAAAGGCGTTTTCTTCTTTTTTCTTTCTTCTGTTTTTTTTTTTTTTTTTTTTTTTTTTTAATTAGCTCCTGGTATTCAAGGAAAGCTCTGTCATAACACTAGCTGGATACAAGCTTAAGGAACAGATGCCTGAGAGTCTAAATTCCAGTGATAAAACATTAAAATACTAAAATGTCCAGGTTTCAACAAAAGGTTACAAAACATCCAAAGAAACAGTAAGCAATGGTCCAGGCAAAGCAGAAGAGGAAAGCATTACAAATCATCAATGAGGAAGTCTAGACCTGGGACATTCCAGACAAAAACTTTTAAAAAATGGTTCTAAATGTGCTCAAAGAGTTAAAGGAAAACATAAACAAAGAACTAAAGGAAATCAAGAAAATGATAGATGAACACAAAGAGAATATCAATAGAGAGATGTAAATTATGAAAAGGAACTAAACAGAGCTGAAGATCACAGTAACAGAAATTAGAAATTCTCTAGGAGGGTTTAACAGCAAATTGGAACTGGCAGAGGAAAGAACTTGAAGATATGACAATTAAAATCATCAGTGTGAGGAGCAGAGAGACAAAAGAATGAAGAAAAATGAACAGAGCCTGTGGGACACCATCAAGCATAGCAGTATGCACACTGTGGGATTCCAGAAGGAGAAGAGAGAGAGAAGGGGGCAAAGAGAATATTCAAAGAAATAATAGCTGAAAACTTCCCAAATTTAAAGAAAGGGAGGAATATACACATCCAAGATGCTCAACAAACTCCAAACAGGATAAATCCAAATAAACCCATGCCATGGCATATAATAATCAAACTGTCAAATGCCAAAGATAAAGAGAGAATACTGAAAGCCGCAAGAAAAGAAGTAAAATGTCACATGCAACGGAGCCGCAATAAGATTAAGTGCTGCTTTCTCATCAGAAACCAGGGAAGCAAGAAGGCAGCAGGATGACATATTTAAAGTGCTGAAAGCAAAATATTGTCACCCAAGAATTCTGTATCTAGGGAAACTGTCTTTCAAAAATGAGGGAGAGATTAAGACAACCCCAGATAAACAGAAGCTGAGGGAGTTCATCACCACTAGATCAGTCCTATGAGACTTGCTAATGAGAGTTCTGCGGGCTAAAAGGAAGGGACAATAGACAATAGATCAAAGCCACATGAAGAAATAAAGATCTCCAGTGAGGATAACAACGTGGGTAAATTTAAATGCCAGTACTATTGTATTTTTGGTTTGTAACTATACTTTTTACTTTCATTACACAAATTCAAGGCCCTTATAGGACTGGACACATTTACTTGACAAGAGACTCAGAAACGGCAAGGCAAGTATAATCCCTTTCAGAAGTTTCACCCTTAGTGGCTACAGCCTGGTCCACCCTTTCTTCTAGGCAGCAGCTGCTGTTCAACTGACAGGCACATTCCAGGCAGGACGGGAAGTTATTTTATGCCTTCCTGGGGCTCTCCTTGAAATATATAACTTTGAGAGGTTAAGCTCACAAATGGACCAGTGTAAAAACCTGTGTAGGGTATAGTTGACTGGGAAAAAAAGTCAACTTAAAGAAAATGTATTTTGGCAATAATAATGAAACTTGCGATTAAGTACTTACTGTTTTCTAGGAACTGTGCTAAGAGATTTTATGAATTATCAGTTGATCCTTATAACATTTATATGAGATAGTTTGATGCCACTTTACAGATAAGGAAATTGAGACTTAGAAAGGTTCAATAACTTGCACAGCTAGTAGGTGGTAGTACTGGGATTCAAACCCTTATCTTTCTTATAATTTATGCTTATCTTAGGTGCTTTTAATATACTGTTAAGAAAAAAGTTAGGTACAAAATCGTAGGTACACTATGATTACAATTGTGTAAAAATTGGTAGTTATAAGAACAAAGACCTAAAAGGAAAAACAAAAATGAAAGCAGTTGCGTCAGTATGGCAGCTCTGTGGGTGTGCTTTAATTCTCGTGATTCTCCAAACTATTTTAATGTTATCATGTTATTTTTGTAATTAAAAATATATTCATATTCAACCTTTGGGCTAAATTTGTTGTTCCCCTGGGGTGACTGCCAGGAGCTGCCTCTCTCCATTTCTGCAGTACTCATGCCTGGGAAATATTTTTCTTTTTTTGGGATCTGACTGCCATCCTTAAATGGAATAAGATCAGCAGGAGGCACCCACCCTGGGGTCTGGGCTGCCGCCTGTGTGACCTTGATGGTCTGCCAGCTACGGCCCCTGGGAATGGCCCGAGCACTGGAGTGATCTTGAGGTTCAAACCCTATACGTAAGCTCTTAGGCTCCTCACAGTGGTGAGCGTGGAGAGCACCCACTCTGCAGAGGCCGGTGTCGTGGGCCAGGCACTGCTTGGGGATTTGGGGAGGACATGGATAATGAAAAGCTGCAAAGCCTGTCCTCAGAAGCTCAGGATTGGGTAGGGAGAGAAGAATGGTGCCAAATGACAGGGTAGATGCTGCTCAGTGTGGGAAGAGAGAGCAACAGCCCTGCACATTCTCAGAGCAAGGAGGGCACCAAGGAAGGGAAGATCTTCATGGAATAGGTGGCACTTGAAAGTGGCTTTGAAAGAAGAATAAGATTTTAGAATGTAGAGAGGAGCACGTTTCTAGTAGGAGGAAATAAGTGCAGAGTAAAACACACAAACAAACACCAGCGATGGAAGTGCCTGGTGAGTTCCAGGAGCTGGGAGTTACCCCAAGGAGATGGTGGGGGATGAAACCAAGAAGTGGGCAGAGAACTTTGGAGGATTTTGGAAACTGGCTTTCACTCTGTAAGCAGTGAGGGGCTATTAGGTTTCTTTTGGTATCGGGGAGTGGGGTGATCAGAGCTGTAGTTTAGGGGGTTAAAGGCAGCCACATGTCACACGGACTGCAAAAGGAGGAACCCTGGGGGCTGGAAGGCAATGGTCATAAATGAGGCTCCCATTTGAACCAGGGGCAGAGCCACTGGGATCTGATAACTGGTTAGGAACAGGGCAGGCAGTTGCAGTAGGAGAAGGAAGTCAGGGATGACTAACAAGTTTCAGGTCTCAGTGACCATTTATTCATTTATTCTACAAAAATATGGTGCAAGCCTTCTCTGTGCCTCATTCAGCACCACGACGTGGGGACTCAGGGACTAAAGCTGTGGTAAATCAATGATTATTATGCCGTAGATGGATAATGGGTACCTTATTTCCCTTTTATTCATCACTTCAGATCCTCTCAGCCTTACCTGCCTTTTGTTCCAATGCTGAGTCTGGACCAACTTCACACTGACTGCATTTTACCTCCCCCCCGGGTTTCCCTACTGACCCTATTAGTACCTCTGCCAATGCATAGCAATCCAGAAGTGAGGGATAAACAACACAAGGTAGGGTGAACCTCTGACCAATGGGAGACAGGCGCTCTTTCTCCACCTCCACCCCCACTGTGCTGGTGGTTCTGAGACCCGTTGATACCCTTCCTGAGCTTCCTGAGGGTACCGGCCCTTTGGAGTGAGCAACCGGCCTCACTTAGCAGTGGCCAGCTTGATAACACCTACTCCTATTGGCTCTGCCTCCTTCCCTCCCATCCCCAGAACTACGCACCCTGGTAAAATGTTAGCACATCTGCCTCTGCCTCAGGCTCTACTTCCTGGGGAATCCAGGTTGAAACAATGGTTCCTGTCTGAAATTTAGCTCTCCTCACGTGACTCAGTCTATAACATTCAGACCAAGTCTAGAGCATCAGAACCATTAAAGTCAGTAGCAGCAACACCTCACTTCTAGAACAAGTATGAGGGAGGGGGCATTTCCGGTATTTGATTCCATTCCATTCGGCATTAATAAGTATTTATAGGGATTCCTATTGTTTCAAGTGTGTTAGTCTTGTCTACCCAGATAGACCTTTACCTCACAGCATTTAAGACAGTGTGGATAGGCAGAAGATGCTGAAAACCATCTGCCAAGATCAACCGAAGTTGTTCTCTCCTGTATCCCTGGATTCCACATTGCTTTCTCCTGCTGCACTCTCCCTTTATCACAAACTAGATTCCAAAAAGGCATTTCCTTTCTCTCTTCTTATAGCTAGTGCCCGGTGAAGTATCACTGATGGAAATTTCCACTGAGTGTGAAAGTGTGACCACTCTCCAATGGATAACTGTGTTTATCCAAATGATGGTTTACCCAAAGAGTGCCCCTCCCCCAGGAGTCGGTCTGGAGGTCCTGCTTGGGAAATGCCCAAGCTTGTTGCTGCTATCATGCCCCTATCCAGGACACTCCCTCTTTCCCACTGGCCACACCACTACCACTGACAAACCACAGTAGCCCCTCAGTTTTGTTCAGATTTTCAATGGGAAAGATAAAGTATAGATAGAAATGATTCTCCCTCCCTCAGTTAGTCAATAACTTCACTGTAACTAACTTGTTTCTCTTCTTCCCCACTCCCAAAATAGTCTCAAGATTTTGGAAAAACAAAAAAATGACTCTACTCACATACCTACAAAAATGCTGGGGCCCCTATTTTAATATTTATAGCAGCCCTTAACCCAAGGGTTTTCTGAGAGGCAGCCAAAGCAATCACAGCCTTTCCCTGAGCTCCTGCCTCAGGGTCAGGCAGGAGAGCTGGGGGTGTGGAGGTGTTGAGTTCAGGACAGCCAGGGCACTTCAGCTGGTTAGAGAGAGGGAAAGGCGCCCTGTGACAGCTGGGTCTGGGAGCTGTCAGGGCATGGACAGAGTTGCTTGGTGTGGCAGCTGAGCTTTCAAAGGGAAACACCTCTGGCTTTTCTGACACACACTCTTTCTGCTTCCTCTCTCTGGCACCCACTTAGACCCTGCCATTCCAAGCCCCCTGCTTATTTCTTCCAACACTTTCCACCCACTCTTCTGACTTTCTCTTCCCACCTAGCTAAGCACTGTGTCATGGGCAGCTTGGTTCACGTGCATATGATATGTCTTCCTGGCTAAACCCTGGAATGTTGGCGAATACATCTGATATTTCTTGCGTGTCACCTTCTGTCCCTAGCACATGAATCATAGAATTTTAGAACAGGCGGTGGGAGTGGGGGTGGCGCAGGCTCTAGCAATCAAATTTAACTCTCATTTCACAGAAAATTGAGCACTGGGGAAGCAAGAGCCTAGAGCCTCAGGGCTGATCCAGTCCAACCTCCTAAGTGCTGCTTTAATCTTGCCACTTCCCACCAGTGGTTGTCCAGCTTCTCCTGAGCACTTCCACTGGTTGAGTTTAGTTGGCCCGGTTTCATGGAGCTGAGGTCAGAGCCCTGCATTGTTACTTGCTTAACTTCTTGGAACTCATTTCCTCATCGGTAAAATGGGTATAACTGTATCTAACACATAGGATCACAGTGAAGACTGAATAAAGCAATGCATGTAAAGTGCTTAGCATAAAACCTAATATCAAATAATTACTTAATAAATGTTAGGTATTATGCCCTTTTCCAAGACAGCCCAACCCATCTTCAGATAGCTCTGTTAGTAACTTCTTAGTTTTCTTTTAGCTCAAATCCTTATTCCTTGAATTTCCATCTTGTGTGAGTTGCCCAAAATCACCCAATGAGTTAGAATTAATGGCAGAGTTAGGACCAGAGCTCAAATCTTTCCAGAGTCCAGGCTCTCTCTGAAATAGTTGCTGCATGAATGAAAAGGAAAGCAACCTGCCATAATAAAACACTGTCATCATTATTCACATTTTAGAGGCTCAGGCAATGAAGAGATTTTGTCAACGTTGCAGAGTTAGTTAGTGATTGAACCAGATACAATTGCATGTCTCCTTCCTCGTCTGGTCTCTGTCCCACTGCAGGTACAGCTTTAATGAGAGTCTCTGTGCTCCTTCCATCTCAGCATGCCAGACAGGGAGGTATTTGTAGATAAGATAGACAACAGCATTCTATGAGGTCTCACCCATCTCCCTGGTACACACCTTCTCATGCTACAGGAGTAGGATTAAAGGACAAAGATGGTTCTGCAAGTATATTGGAGAGACAAGGTTGCTTCTTCATTCTATAGAGGGTGTTACATCAAAACTGCAAACATAGTCTGCTTCCTGAGGGCCTGTTCCGGAGGGATGATGGCCCCAAATGTGGGGAGCATCCTGGGGAGTCAAGGACAGGATGAACACTCTAAGCACCTGAGGGGATGGATGGAAAGTGGTTTGAAAAGGCATTTATCAATTCTATGGCAAGGGGGTAGCTTAAGCACAGGCTAAACCTCACACTGTCATTCCATACCAGATGTGATAAATAAAACATTAAAGAATCCATTGTGTACTAAAACACTAGGAAGAAAAGTCTTTATGGACCAAAAATAAAGTTGTCACCCTAAAAAAAAAAAAGGAGAAAAAATATGTGGAGGGAACCCACAGTCCCAGGCAAGGGCTAGAGCCTAATGATCCATGGGAGAAGGAAACACATAAATATTATTAGGGCCACAGTTTCAACTCCCAAGCAGATCAGTGCTCTAGCCATGAGCCCCATTATTGACAAATGGCCAAAGCAAGACTCCCTGGATAAGCAGACACCTAAAAACAAAACAAACAAACAAACAAAAAACCAAAAAAACAATAGTAAAGGAAGTTAGATTAGTTCTGTCCTCCCTCCTGAAGTTGCATGTAGAAAGAAGGTGGCTACCAGTGGCCAAGGAAGAAAAGTCACATGCATAATACTGAAACAGAAATCGTTTTGATGAATTCAGGGCTCATTATTATTCTGTTTTCTCAGAGCCTGAGTCTTGAGTCAAGCCTCAAATAAGATAACTGCTTTGGTGTGATGCACTAAAGCTGCAAAACTGCAAACACAGGGAAGTCATCATATTCCAGGGGAGTACATGGAATAAAATGTCATAGAAGGGAGAACCTAAGATGGGGGCTAGGTGAGACAGGGCAAAAAAACACCTCCATGAAAAATACTAGATAAAAGCCAGAAAGTGACTCAGAAGACCAGTTCCAGCAATGCACCAGCCAGACAAGTTCTGCTAAATCCACAGGGACCTTGCATTTGGTGAAACCAGGAGTCTGCATTCTGAAATGAGTGAGTGAGCCGGCTGAAAATCTGGTGCGGTGTGGGGAAACTGTGGGTTGGCATTTGGAGATGGACTAGTTCCTTTAAAAAAAAAAAACTCAGGAGCGGCTGCAGTTACGATGGTGAGAAACATGCAGTGAAGCATGGCAGGAGCAGGCTGTGCCAACCTCTCGGTGTCTGGCATGGAGGATAGCCCGCTGCTGATTGCCTGAGGGCCAGGGGGACAGAGGGGAGCCAAAAGAAGAAAGAAACTGTGCCCCTTGCAGCCTGGTGGGCTGGGAACGCTCCTGCCTGGGGCATGAGCTATAGCCCAGAGCCACGCCAAGAAACCCAGTGTGATGGGGAGTGTTTCCCACAGTACTGTGCACATGCCACAATATCAGCCGTGGACAGTGGCCTTTGGGGCACCCACAGCTAATTGTCCTGGAACTGGGAAGGTGGAGCTGTGCAAAAAGGGGGAAATTAACACGCCCCATTTAACCATCTTTAAAGCAGGGTGGGAGCAACCCTGCACAGCCCAGTGGCCCAAGTCTTCCCTGGAGGGCTGTCATGCACTTGTGACGTGGCACAGCCTTCCCTCAGCAGAGGACCTGGAAGAGCATGGCTGAGAAGGGAGGCCCACTCAGAAATCCCAGGGACCCTACACCAGTGCCAGGGACTTGTGGGTCAGCGGCAAAGACAATCTGTGGCAAGACTGAAATGAAGGCTTAGACTCTTGCAACAGCCTTAAATTTCTGAGAATACCTGGGAGGTTTGATTATTAAAGCTGCCCTGCCTCCCTAACCACCCAGACACACACCCCACATTCAGGGCAGAGAGCACCAACAACACACCCAAACTTAGTGCACCAATTGAACCGCACAAGAACCATATCCCCACACACCACAAAGACAAAATTGGGGAGAACTGACTTGAGGGGAATAGGTGACTCGTGGATGCCATCTGCTGGTTAGTTTGAGAAAATGTATGCCACCAAGCTGTAGATCGACAAATTAGAGATAGGTATTTTTTATATCCAGAAAGAACCCTCTCAAGTAAAGCAAATGCCAAGAGGCCAAAAACAACAGAAAATCTTAAAGCTTATGATGAAACCAGATGATATGGAGAACCCAAACCCAAACACCCAAATCAAAAGATCAGAAGAGACACAGTACTTGACACAACTAATCAAAGAACTAAAGTTAGACAATGAGAGCATGGCACAGGATATAAAGGACATGAAGAGGAGCATGGCACAGGATGTAAAGGACATAAAGAAGACCCTAGAAGAGCAAAAAGAAGAACTTGCAAAAAAAAATAAAAAAACAGAAGATCTTATGGCAATAAAAGAAACTGTTGGTCAAATTAAAAAGACTCTGGATACTCATAATACAAGATTAGAGGAAGTTGAACAATGACTCAGCCTCCTCGAGGACCACAGAATGGAAAATGAAAGAACAAAAGAAAGAATGGGGGAAAAAATAAAAAAAAATTGAAATGGATCTCAGGGATATGACAGATAAAATAAAATGTCCAAATTTAAGATTCACTGGTGTCCCAGAAGGGGAAGACAAGGGTAAAGGTCTAGAAAGAGTATTCAAAGAAATTGTTGGGGAAAACTTCCCAAATCTTCTACACAATATAAATACACAAAGCATAAATGCCCAGCAAACTCCAAATAGAATAAATCCAAATAAACCCACTCCAAGACATATTCTGATCAGACTGTCAAATACTGAAGAGAAGGAGCAAGTTCTGAAAGCAGCAAGAGAAAAGCAATTCACCACATACAAAGGAAACAACATAAGACTAAGTTGTGACTACTCAGCGGCCACCATGGAGGTGAAAAGGAGTGGCATGACATATTTAAAACTCTGAGAGAGAAAAATTTCCAACCAAGAATACTTTATCCAGCAAAACTCTCCTTCAAATTTGAGGGAGAGCTTAAATTTTGCACAGACAAACAAATGCTGAGAGAGTTTGCCAATAAAGACTTGCCCTACTTCAGATACTAAAGGGAGCCCTACCAACAGAGAAACAAAGAAAGGAGAGAGAGAGAGAGAGAGAGAGAGAAATTTAACAGACATATATAGAACATTACATCCCAAATCACCTGGACACACATTCTTCTCTAGTGATCACGGATCCTTCTGCAGAACAGACAATATGCTGGGACATAAAACAAGCCTAAATAAATTTTTAAAAAAAATTGAATATATTCAAAGCACATTCTCTGACCACAGTGGAATACAAATAGAAATCAGTAACCATCAGAGTCTTAGAAAATTCACAAACAACTGGTGGGTAAAAATGAGGGGGAGATGAAAACATTCCCGGATAATCAAAAGCTGAGGGACTTCATCAGTCCTATAAGAAATGCTAAAGGGAACTGAGCAGGCTGAAAGGAAGGGACATTAAACAATTGACTGAAATCACATGAAAAAATAGATTTCCAGTAAAGATCACATGGTAAATATAAATACCAATACTACTATATTTTTTATTTGTAACTCCACTATTTACTTCCTACAGGATCTAAAATACATAAAGTGTAATGATAAATCAGTGCTTTTGGACTCAATGTAAAATATGTAATTTTTGACAAGAACTACATAAAGGTGGGTGAATGGAGGAGTATAGGAACATAATTTATGTGTCCTATTGAAGTTAAGTTGGTATCAAAGAAAAACAAGATTGCCATAGATTTAAGAGGTCAAATTTAAGCCCCACGGTAAACACAAAGAAAGTATCAGAGAATGTGACCATAGAGATGAAAAGTAGAGTATGGGTTATGAGAAGCAGGGGAAGGGGCAAGGGGGAGTTAAGAAATGAGTGTAGGGTTTCTGGGGTGAAGGGAAATTTCTAGCAATGGATGGTGGAAGGTGATAGCATTGCAACATTCTAAATGTGATTAATCCCACTAATGGAATGCTAGGGAGGGGTTGGAATGGGAAGATTTAGGCTGTATATATGTTTAAAAAAAAAAAAAAGACAGTCTAAATAGATAATGACAATTAAATGCCAAGGATGATCCTGGATGGGATCTGAGGATGGAGGAGAGGAAGCTCAAACGGACACAGTTGGGACATAAGAAAAAAAAAAGGAAATATAGAATGTAAGCTTTGTATCAATGTTGAATTTCTTGAACTTCTTAGCTGCGTTTAATGGGATTGCATAAAAGAATGTTCATGTTCATGGGAAATGTATCTGTGAATTATATTGTTTGTTCAGGGATGTGTGCAGCTTGCTCTCATATGTTCAGAAGACAAAGCAATAGATGATGGATGATAGGGAGGGAGGGAGGGAAAGAAAGAAATGGTGGTGTGACAGGATGTTAAAGTTGGTGGATTGGGGTATCGGGGGAGGGGAGTCGGGGTATGCTAGAGTTCTGTGTATGGGGTTTGTATTGTTTTTGCAACTGTTCCTGTAAGTTTGCATTTATTTCAAGATAAAATTTAAAAAAAAATGTCATGAAAGAGGTAATAAAAATCTCAAATTCATTATGGTGATGGATGCACAACTATGTGAGTATCCTAAAAACCACTGAATCATATACTTCAAATGGATAAATTGTATGATATATGAATTATTTCTCAATAAAGCTATTAAAAATGTCATGGAAGACAAGTTCATAACTTTTTTTTTTTAATTTTTATTGAGATTGTTCACATACCATACAATTATCCAAAGATCCAAAATGTACAATCATTTGCCCCTGGTACCATCATACAGCTGTGCATCCATCACCAGGCTTAATTTTTGTTCAATTTTTAGAAGCTTTTCATTACTCCAGACAAGAAATAAAGCCAAAGATGAAAATAGAAAAAAAAGAAAAGAAAAGGAAACTCAAATCGTCCCATATCCCTAACCAACCCCCCTCAGTTGTTGACTTGTAGTGTTGGTATAGTACATTTGTTACTATTTATGAAGGAACGTTGAAATACTACTAACTGTAGTATGTAGTTTGCAATAGTTATATATTTTTTCCCTATATGCCCCTCTATTATTAACTGCTAATTGTATTGTCATACATTCATTCTGGTTCATGGAAGAGTTTTCTAACATTTGTACAGTTAATCATGGACATTGACCACCATAGGATTCAGTTTTATACATTCCCATCTTTTGACCTCCAACTTTCCTTCTGGTGACATATGTGACTCTGAGCTTCCCCTTTCCACCTCATTCATGCACCATTCAGCATTGTTAGTCTCACGTCTTGCTACCAACACCTCTGTTCATTTCCAAACATTTAAGTTCATCCTAGTTGAACATTCTGCTCATACTAAGCAACCGCTCCCCATTCTTTAGCCTCATCCTACGTCTTGGTACCTTATATTTCATGTCTATGAGTTTACATATTATAATTAGTTCCTATCAGTGAGACCCTGCAATATTTGTCCTTATGTGTCTGGCTTATTTCACTCAGTATATTGCCCTCAAGGTTTGTCATCAGCCCATTTTTTTTTTCAAGATGGTTTTGTTCACATGTCATACATTCCATCCTAAGTAAACAATCGATGGTTCTCTGTATGGTCACATATTTATGTGTTTACCACCTTCACCACTATCTATATAAGGGCATCTACATTTCTTCCACAAGGCAGAGGGAGAGTCAAAGAAGGTAGAGAGGCAAAAGAAAAAGAAAAAAGAAAGAGGAAAAAAAAAAAGGACAGCTAAGAAGCAGCAAAAGGAAAATAACCTTAAATCAAAGTAGAGTAAAGTGTCAGACATCACCACCAATGTCAAGTGTCTAACACGCCTCCCCTATCCCCCCTCTTATCTGTATTTACCTTGATATATCACCTTTGTTACATTAAAGGAAGCATAATACAATGATTCTGTTAGTTACAGTCTCTAGTTTACATTGATTGCATCCCTCCCCCAATGCCTCCCCATTTTTAACACCTTGCAAGGTTGACATTTGCTTGTTCTCCCTTGTAAAAGAACATATTTGTACATTTTATCACAATTGTTGAACACTCTAGATTTCACTGAGTTACACAGTCCCAGTCTTTATCTTTCCTCCTTTTTTCTGGTGTCTCACATGCTCCCAACCTTCCTCTCTCAACCATATTCATAGTTATCTTTGTTCAGTGTACTTACATTGCTGTGCTACCATCTCCCAAAACTGTGTTCCAAACCACGCACTCCTGTCTTCTCCTATCACTCTGTAGGACTCCCTTTAGTATTTCCTGTAGGGCAGGCATCTTGTTCACAAAGTCTCTCATTATCTGTTTGTTAGAAAATATTTTGAGCTCTCCCTCATATTTGAAGGACAGCTTTGCTGAATACAGGATTCTTGGTTGGTGGTTTTTCTCTTTCAGTATCTGGAATATATCACACCACTTCCTTCTTGCCTCCATGGTTTCTGCTGAAAGATCCACACATAGCCTTATTAAGCTTCCTTTGTATGTGATGGATTGCTTTTCTCTTGCTGCTTTTAGGATTCTCACTTTGTCTTTGATGTTTGATAATCTGATTATTAAGTGTCTTGGCATAGGCCTATTCACAGCTATTCTGTTTGGAGTACGCTGCGCTTCTTGGATCTGTAATTTTATGTCTTTCATAAGAGATGGGAAATTTTCTTTGATTATTTCCTCTATTATTGCTTCTGCCCCTTTTCCCTTCTCTTCTCCTTCTGGGACACCAATGATATGTACATTCTTGTACTTTGTTTCGTCCTTAAGTTCCCAGAGATGTTGCTCACATTTTTTTCATTCTTTTCTCCATTTGCTTTGTGTGTGGGCTTTCAGTGTTTTGTTCTCCAGTTCCTAAGTGTTTTCTTTTGCCTCTTGAGATCTGCTGTTGTATGTTTCCATTGTGTCTTTTGTCTCTTGTGTTGTGCCTTTCATTTCCATAGATTCTGCTGGTTGTTTTTTTGAACTTTTGATTTCTGTCTTATGTATGCCCAGTGTTTTCTTTACAGTCTTTATCTCTTTTGCCAAATCTTCTCTAATCTTTTTTAATTGATTTAGCATTGGTTGTTTAAATTCCTGTATCTCAGTTGAAGTGTACGTTTGTTCCTTTGACTGGGCCATAGCTTCATTTTTCTTAGTGTAGGTTGTAGTTTTCTGTTGTCTAGGCATCTGAACTCCTAGGCCACCCCAATCAGGTTTTCCCAGATGAGAACAGGCTCAGGTCACAGAAGGAGGAAATATATTTCCCTGAAGGTTTTTCTTAGAGGATTGACACATCCTGTGCTTTTCTGCCTGGCAGGTGCACCTGTCAGTGTGTCACTGGCTGGTGTAAGAGTGTCTGGCCTGTGGCTCTCCTCCCCCAGGCTTTGGGGTCTGGTTCCAGTAAGGCAGGCAGTAGAGCTAGGCCCCTCCCTTTCCTCTTGGGAAGCTATGCTCCCTCCAGAGAGGTCATCTGAATATCAATAAGTTCTTTGTTTCTCTGACTCTGCAGGTCAAAGTGCTGCGATTTTAAATTGGCTGAGGCTTTCTTTACTGCAAAGTGCTGCAGGCTGAACATGGCTGAGGCTTTCTCCACAGAGAGAGAAAGGGACAGAAAGCTCCCAGACTCACCCGTCAGCCAGAGATAGCACCTGATCCTCTGGGCTCCCTGTCCTGAGACAGATATGACCCCTGACTCTCCCAAGGTCAGTTGTCACCAAAAGCCTCTGTCTGCTTGTTGAGGATTTGCTGTCTGTATTGAGCAGTTAACATTAAAACCCCAGTTGGAGCTGGGCTGAGGTACACTAGGTTGTTAGAGAGTGCTGCTGTTTAGCACCATGAGGCTTCCATGAGGGAGGGGCTCTCAGCTCTCAGCTCTTGGCGTGGGTCTGCAGTTTTTACTTACAGATTATATGCTGCGATCTCAGGCATTCCTCCCAATTCAGGTTGGTGGATGATGAGCGAACAGTCACGTTTGTCTCTCCACAGTTATTCGAGGTTATTTACTAGTTTTTTGGTCATTTATGATTTGTTCCAGGGGGGACTATCTGTCTTCCACTCCTCTCTATGCTGCCATCTTAGCTCCTCTCCCAAGCTCATAATTCTTAACAAAGCATTTGAGGGAAGCTAGCACCATGATATAGTCATGATATGCAACAAATTAGAAAATCTTACCTAAAAAAATTGTAATAACAGAGCAATCAAAAAAATAAAAAAACACTTTAAGATATGCATGTTTGAAATCTTTAAAGGAATAAAGGAGAGAGTAGCAGCCACAAAAGAAAAACAAGATGTTAAGCAGCAAAAACAGGTAGCTATGAAAAAAACACCACAAGTATATATTTTAAAAATGAAAAATACAGCATTAAAATTTTTTAATTTGTCTAAATTATAGATTGGAAAGAGCAGAAGAGAGAATTAGTGTATTGGGAAATTGAATGATAAAATTTCTCAGCTTCTGAGTACAGTGAGTAAAAATTTAGAATAAATGAAAAGGAAATTAAAAGACATGGAGGATCTCCAAGATAGTCTAATAAGAGTTTCAGAAGAAAATAAAGGGAATGGGAAAGAGGCACAATTGAAGATAGAATGGTGGAGATATTTCAAGTACTGAAGAAGGACATGAGTATTCAGGTCCCATCACGTCCCCTGCCCCCCACCTCCATCTTATTTGTTGCTACCCCTTCCTCTAGTTTAATCACTTTCCTGATCTTCAGGGATGTGTAGGCAGTGACCACCCTAACTTGTTCATTTGCAAAGGGGTGTTGACTTTATGAAAAAAGGGAACACACCTATTTGATGTTCTTGAAGAGGATATTGCCTCTGTGTTCTGGGACTTAATTGGCATAGGAGTTCTCTGAAAGATTTAAGTTTTTAGAGAATTAACTTAGTGGGTGAAACTTTTATAGAGTCTCAGATAGGGATCTAGGTATTCTTTAAGGTTTTCGGGACTACTGTTGACTTGGGCTTATCATACTGTAGTTATTTGGCATATCCAAGTGAAGCTTGCATAGGAGTAACCTCCAGGATAGCCTCTTGACTCTATTTGAATTCTCTTAGCTACTAAAACTGAGTATTCAGTTTTAAAAAGTGCCTCAAGTATTAAATATGATAAATTTCCAAACTTCACAAAAACTGCAAAACACCAATAACAATGAAAAATCCTAAAAGTTGTAGAAGAGTCACATTAACTACAGAAGAACTGCAGCAGACTTCTCACAACAATAGAAATTCCTTGGTGTATTGTAGAGGGCAAAATCCAAAGATTTAGGGAGATAGGAATGTTGGATTGCATTTGTTATGTGTAACTGCAAGAGGGTCCAAAGACAGTCCCTTTGCCATGATATTGAGAAATGCATGACTTTGGGACTAAAGTATGGCATGGTTCCAGAAAACTAATGTAATTCTGCAGCAAAATAGAGTAACCTGTCTTTTTCAGGTAAAAGCACCTCAATTATGGTGTTATTTTCTTATTGGGATAAAAATAAAACCATCTGCCAGTTGAATGGTTCCTTAGTTCCTTAGTTCCTTAGTTGGTACCAGGATCTGTTAAAAAGATCATGTTTGGAACATCAGCTTCAAATGTAGCCTCCACCTGATTCAGTTTATGATAACCCAATACCATGCTCCAACACCTGTCTGTCTTCTATATTAGCCAAACAAAATAAATGAGAATACAGTGGGGATCAACCTCCTTGCCTTGTTCAAAGGTTTGATGGTGGTACTAGTCTCTTGATTCCACTATGTGTGGGGTGTTGCTTTGTTTAACCATTTTGGTAGGGATGGAGATCCCCAAGGATTCCACTTTCTACCTACCATAATAGCCCTCACTCTATAGGTCATGGGGAAACATGATGCTTCTGTTAGTTTCTGAGTATCTTTACCCCCAGTATGTACTAAGGAACTTGAATAATGATCATGGGATGCATTTGTGGACCTACCGGAATCATAGTGATAGGAATTTAACACAAAACTTCATGTATGTCCTTCTTATTATCTTGGTTGGTCAGGCAGGAAGCCTGAGCTAAAGCCTCTTGCCTTGATACCCTTGAGCTAAAAAACAAGAAAATGTTTCTATAACATGACAGTCATCCAAAAGTCCCACTCTGAATGATGGGTTAGAATAGTGTGATGAATCCTTAGGATTTAACTCAGAGCTAGTGTGCAATCATCTTTGAAAAGGTCTAGGTTTTCCCCTTCCCCAGTGTTCAGTTACCTGGGAAATGGCTAAAGAAAGGTCCCCTCAGGGAAGGCTAGAAAGCAACATTATAGCATATACTTGCGGCAATTTCTCAGGGTTTTTTTCTAAAGGGTTTTTAGACTTCCCTATATTCGAGGGGCTTTAGTTCTATGAATTGTCCCAGGCCTGGGTTCTCTATTGTGGTGATTCAAGTCAGGATTATATATTTGCCAGACCTAGAGTTTTTTTGGGGGGGTATGCAGGTAAAGAAGGGACTGAATGAACTGTTCCTCTATGTTGCTAACGGTGAAGCCTTAATGAACCTCTGTTGCACAGATATATTTTGCATTTTAAATCCCATTGTTTGGAGCCCAGATTTGATTTTTCCAGTCATACAAGGTTCCATATTTCTTTACTGTTCCTATCTCCTTTAATTTTTTCTTTCTTAATAGAGCACTACAAACAATTATCCATCTCAGTCTCTGCTTGTAAGGAACTTGACCTAATAAATATCTTTGTATATTGTCTGTCTCCCTATTTTGATGTAAATTCCACCAAGGCAAAGACTTTGTTTGATCTCTGTGCCAGTTTGAATGTATTGTGTCCCCCAAACGCCATTATCTTTGATGTAATCTTGTGTGGGCAGACGTTATCAGTGTTGATTAGATTGTAATTCTTTGAGTGTTTCTTTGGAATGTGTCCCACCCAGCTGTGGGTGATGACTCTGATTGGATAATTTCCATGGAGGTGTTGCTCTGCCCATTCAGGGTGGGTCTAAGTTGATCAATGAAGCCATATAAATGAGCTGACATAACAGAAGGAACTCAGTACAGCTGTGAGTGATGTTTTGAAGAGGAGCTACAGCCAAGAGGGACACTTTGAAGAATGCACAGGAGTTGAGAAGAAGAGCTGCAGATGAGAGACAGTTTGAAGATGCCCGCTGAATGCAGACTTTTGCTCTGGAGAAGCTAAGAGAGGAGGAACACCCAAAGAGCAGCTAAGAGTGACATTTTTGAGGAACTGCAGCCTAGAGAGGAACATCCTGGGAAAAAGCCATTTTGAAACCAGAACTTTGGAGCAGACACTAGCCACATGATTTCCCAGCTAACAGAGGTTTTCCAGACACCGTTGGCCATCCTCCAGTGAAGGTACCCAATTGCTGATGTGTTACCTTGGACACTTTATGGCCTTAAGACTGTAACTGTGTAACCAAATAAACTCCCTTTTATAAAAGCCAGTCCATCTCTGGTGTTTTGCATTCTGGCAGAATTAGCAAACTAGAACAATCTCTATATCCCAGAGTTTAGAACAGGGCCTGGCACATAATTAGGTGCTAAATAATATTGATTGAATGAAGGAACAGAGTAGACACAAATAAACATTTATTTATTGAATGAATGAAAGAACCAAATTCAGTGCTCACGTTCTTCTTGAGAGATGTTCTGGTAAACTTTTTTTTTTTTCTCATTTTGTTACATCCAGCGATGTTTTAGAGCCCAGTAATGTTTTAGCAGCCCTTATAGATTGGCACACTGGAAACCTGCCTGGTTGGCCTGTGCCCAGCTCTCATGAAATGAATGCTAGGACTAGGAGGAGCAGAGGACGCACAATGTGGTGGAAATGAGGTAAAGCCTACTAGGTGCAATTGGGTTGGGGTAGCTCGACCACCTGCAATCAGTGAGGAAGGGAGCTCCTTAAGATGCCAACACCCCTCTATATGAGCAGCCACACTTCCTTTTGGCCAAGCAAGGGAAAGGCAGCTCTTTCCTGAAAGATGTGGGAGAGAAGGGAATATGGGAGTTCTAGGTGTTTCCCTCTGATGAGATAAACCCTGATGCCTCTGGGGACTGATGCCTGGTCCCACTTTAATCCATAGCATCTTTAGAACTTTCTAGAGGGTGGGGCAGGGTTGCATGGTAGCTAAAATTGGCTAAAAATAAACCCTGAAATAGATATTGTTTGTCAGGAACAGGTGCTTTGGGAAGAAAAGTTCCACTTCTGAAAATGAAGAGTTCCTCATAGGGTCTGTGCAAGAGGAGGCTGGGCACCTGGTGGCAGGGATGAAGTTTGCTTTCCTGTCCCAGGTCCCCTGAAAGAAGGGGGCCCAAGCCTTCCACCCCACCCTGCCCCTGATAGCACCACACACCACACCCCTATCATGGCTTTTCTGGGTTGCTTCACCACCTCTTGCCCAATATAGATTCACAAAGCCACCACCTTCTGACTCAGGGATTACGGAGCTTCTTAAAATAAGTTTCACTGAACAACTGCTGTTCCCGGAAACAGACTAAGTGGACATTCCAAAGTCCTGGGATAGGGTTCCTGCTCCCTCATAACTTAAGCTCCTACCTCTGTGCCCCTGTAGGTGCCTGACCATAAAGGCAAATAGAAAGAGTAAATCTTTTGGACCATTCACTCCATTTTTGCATCAACAAGAGGTTGACTAGGTCAGTGAATTTAAAGCCCTTTTGTAGAACTGCAACTCGTCAAATACAATCTCTTGTTAGCTGAGATACAGACTGGGCCAAACTGAGCAGCTCTGATTGAATTGTGATGTGGGGAGAGGTGTGTGGCCAATCCTCACCCACTTTGTTCCCTCCCTGATTCCCACTCCTGAGGGCTTGGGTGGGGATCCCTTCTGTCATAGCTCAGGGCAGAGCAGCATAAGGCCCAGATATCCAGCAGGATGGGACACACTGAACAGAGCCAGGACTGGAACTAAGTTATATCTTCAGGTCTATCTGCCTCACATCAGTATTGTTCCGTGGATGCTGGGCTGAACTGAGCCTGGTGGTGGTGGAGGGGAGGATGGAACATCAGGTGGCCTCAGCTGAGAGCTTAAAAGGGCTTTAGGTCCCAGGCACCACCCAGGCAGGGCCAGAGACCACGAGCAGATTAGCTTGGAAACAATGTTTACAGTGTTAGCATTTGCAGATGGCGGTGGAGAGGAAGCCATGAAAGATCTAGTGAATGGATGACTTGGAAGGTCAGTATGGGAAAGCTGGGTTTGATCCAGTAGGCAATAGGGAACTACTGTAACTTTCTGAGCAGAGTCAGGACTGGAACTAAGTTATACCTGCAGGTCTATCTCCTGAAAGACCCTCCCAAAGAATAGCAGTTGTGCTCAACTCTAAGGAGGTCTATATCTGGACTATAACAACTTCTTACAAGTGCTTCATTGGGTCTCTCAAATCCTTCTCTTTCTCTTCCCCTAAGTTTAGATACCCAGCCTTCCCACTAGTGTCCCACCTTGACCCAATATGAATCCTTCCTCCTTCCCCACAGATGCTTCTGTAGGCATCTTCCTGAAACACAAACCTTGCACATCATGGCATGTCCCCCTTTAACTCCTTAAAAGGATCTCCACTGAATAAAGTCCAACCTCCTAAGCCTGGCTTTCAAAGTCCTTCACAGTTGGACTACACCCTCCCTTTCCGGGTTTCTCTGCCACACCTACCCCCACCCTTCTATGTGTCCCATATGCTCCCCACCTCTCTGGCTGACTCACACAGCTCCCTCCACCCATTGACCTTCCTCTCTTCAGCCTTCCTTCCCTCCACTCATAGCCTTCTGTGGAAGACCTGATTCCCTGAGGCTCAGTTCTAACTTCATGTCCCTTGAAAGACCTTCTAGGATCCTCTAGTCTGAAATAGCTTCCCAAGGCACTGTATTTGTATATCTAGTATATCTAGTCTAGCACTTATCTATCTGCCCAGTATCAGAGTTATTTATAAATGTCTATTTCTCTTCCTATGTTGTGTGCTCTTAGAAAGCAAAAACAGAGTTAGCAAAATAACTACTTGAAAATTTCTTATATTGCTTATGAGTTTATAAAATTTTTCAGAATAGTTCTGTGGATATTCAAAAAATACGTACAGCTGTCCTGGACCCAGGACACTCTGAACTTTTCCAAGACCCACACATTTCCTACCCCTTGTTCTGTGGCAGCTGGGGTCAGCACTAGATAAGAAATGCCACCCTGAGTCAGGCCAAGAATCTCCCACACCCCTCCCAGTTCAGTGTTGTGTCTAACAGTGGAGCCAGGCTGGCGATTTGTGGAAAGGCAAGGCGTCAATATCAAAACACTGGAACAATATCCATCACACAGCTTTAGTCCCTCTACTTCCCACTCTGGATCTATCATCTGAGGCTGACATGCTGCTTAGTCTATGCAGACTTTGGGGAAAACAGGCACTTAGAAGTGGAGACAAATGTTTATGTAAGAGAAGCAGCAGGTAACTGAGATAATTGGGCAACACTTATATGCTAGGCACTGGACCTGGGACTCTGGGAGATACCCTGAAAAGTTAAGAATGTTGGTTAAATACAAGTCAGACAGTCTGCAACCTACAAATAGGTTGTGCTCCTGCATTGAATTTGTTGAAACTGAAAATGTTTGCTTCAGAGAAACCTATGTAGAGAACAGTGAGGCTTCCAAGCTATCCTACAGGAGCCTATTTAACCCATGATGTAACTAACTACAGTATCATAAAACTATAGAACCCAAGCAGCCTTTGAAATTCCATCCCTACAGAAAAAGTCATTCCAATATGGCATGCGCCGTTTCCTCCAAGTACAGCCCTAGCTATGGTTTGGAGGTCCCCTCACCTGCACAGGTACACCAAAGTAGAAGAAGTTCTGAGTTCTCAGTGTCTTTGGTCAGTATAAATGGCAGGGAGGGAGAGTCCCTGCCATTTCTTGTGTTGAAGTGGGTGTCTAACTGTCCCAAGCAGCAAGGAGAATAAGGG
The DNA here is from genome assembly GCF_015220235.1 of Choloepus didactylus. NCBI lineage: Eukaryota > Metazoa > Chordata > Mammalia > Pilosa > Megalonychidae > Choloepus > Choloepus didactylus. Next base: position 118,126,786 of record NC_051308.1, read on the forward strand.
AGCTCAAATACTTCCTTCAGGGACGAGTCCTTGGCTGGAATGGTCATTTGTGTGTAACGGACATTCACTGAGCATAGTTGGTAAGCTGAGAGGAGACATTAATTAATTAAGTTGGTTGGAGAATATCCAGAGCTGAAAAGAACACTTAAGATTGGTTAATCCAACTCCTACATTTTGTGGAGGAGGAGGCTGGCACTAAAAACTTAAATGATTTACCTACGGTTACACAGAATTTGTGACACAACCAGGCCAGGAACCTAGACCTGTCTCTTACTCCCCTCTTCAATCTTAGTGGCACAATGAAGGGATGCATGAGCCAGGTGGTGGGAGGAAACCCCAAAGGCAGCCCCCAAATCCTGCTGGCCTACTGGTTCAAGGAGCTGTATGGCCTGTTATCACTTGTCCCCTGTTTTTCCTTCCTTTTACCCTCAAAGCTGATATTTCTCTTTGGACAGGCAGCAGAAAGTGAGCTTGCTCTTCTTACCTAAGCAAGAGGTACCCAGACACCTGGAGAAGGTTTCCAAGCTCCAAAAAAGACATGGGTTTCCATGGGAGACCACCAAAAACACCCCCAAGTGCCTGTCATAGTGGTTCTGAGAACCCCTCAGACTCGCCCTGTAGGAAGGTTCTAGAAAGCAAGGAGACCTCAGAAGAAGCCCGTTGTGAAACTAACTGCTCTCTGGGTGTTGCCTTTGACCTTTTGTGTACACTGGTTCCAGTCATCTGCCCAAATTGTATCTTCTCCTACTTGCTGATATTCTTGCAATAAGTTAAAGAGGACTTTGTAATTGTTTGATGGGGTTTTTTTTCAATCTCTCTATGTCTAGAAGTGCCCCATCAATTACCACCATTTAATTAGGGGGATCTGATAGCTGGCATGCGAACCCACACTTCTGGGTGTGAATGGCTTGTAAGAAAGGCCTTGCTGAGTTCTGATTGGTTGATTTTCCTTATGGTCTAGTTGATACCAACATCTATTCACGCAGAACATTTACAAGATTGCAGATAATGGCAACCTCTCTGACAGTGACGTCACCTGTCAAGTCTGTAATCTGTTATAAAGCATGTAACAGCTGCGAGTAACTATCATAACGGGAATCAACATTTCTTGAGCAATGAATGTGTCAGGCCCTGTGCTATGTTCCCATTTAATCCTCACAACAATGCTTTGAGGTGAGTGTGACTATTATCATTCCCATTTTTCAAATGAGGAAATTGAAGCCTAGATATGTTAAGTGACTTGCCCATGGTCCCACAGCAGGTAGAGGAAGTGGGATCTGGTAATGTTTATCTAGGTCAATGGATTTGGTACCCAAAATTCCCAAAGCTGATTAAAAAAATAAATGCACTTTGACCTTGCATAGTTTATGAAAAGTGCTCTTGTGTGAATAAAATGGAAAAACATTCACCCTTAACTGTACAAAGCTCTTGTTTCAGGCCAGGAGGGAGTTTACAGTGGTCTGATATGAGTCCTGTGGTTCAGAGAGGACTCTGCATGTAGCAGGCCATAGGTTGTCACCAAGTTCTGATTATAGTAGAATCACCTCTGTAAGCCAGACTGAGGGTCCCCCAGAAGGCTGAGCTGGACCCCTCCCCAAGGTCACATCACTCTGTAAAACAGAAATGATAGGAGGGTTCCAAGCAGCACCCTCCTGCCTGAGTCACTGCTCTGCTTAGACCCATCGATGGCTGTCGCAGGATCTAGGCCTGGGCAGTGCATGCTGCTGGGGGATCCGGTGCCCGAGCAAGCACTGGACATTGCAGCACAGAAGACGAGGCTGATGCAAGTCCTCCCCACTCCCTTCCTCATCCTCTCCTCCTATGTTCTCTCCCATCTCCCTCAGCTCCTCAGGAGGCCGGGATGTGGAATCCTTTGTTAGCACTCTCAGTGAATAGGGAGCAGTCAGGATAGGGAAGTGGGTGGGAGCCATGGCAGTCTCCTGGTCACCATAAGCACAACTGAGACTGTACCCCATCCAGTCACATGTCAACAGCAGCTGCCGCAGCAACCACACTCTCAGACCAGTTTCTAGGAATCGAAGTAGCTATCCCCAGTGACCCCCAGAGTGCTGATAAAGCTGAAACTCAGACTGTAAAGTGACTCAATAGGCAACAGACTGAATCAGAATAGATCCCCATTCTGCTCCTGTTTCAGGTTCTTATCGGTACGTGTTTGGTTTCTGTAACTTGTAGTGGAAGGATACCACAAATAGGAAGTGATACTGTTGTGACAATTCTTTAGCACTTCTTTGGAAATGATCTAAGTAAACATATGTTGTAGATGCACAGATAAGCCCAGGATGTAACAAACTCATGTCACATATATAATGGGGCTTCTGACATGCTTTGAGGCTGGTTAAATATTAATCAGCAAAAGCTAATTTCCTCTCTCCAACAGAGGACATCATGATAAGAATCTGGGCAAATATCTGGGAAGAAGAATATTGCCAATTACCAAACAGGAACTTTCACTTCAAGATCAAACTGAATCCCCACCCCCGCGCCAACCCACCCCAGTTCTTTTACTAGGTGGTGGTGGAGTCTACGACTGCCCTAAGCCAACCCTCTGAAGGAATCTAAAGCAACTCTATCTCTAACCTTTGTAGTGACCCTCCAGCCCAAAAAGGGATAAAAGGTAGTGAGTCCACAGTTCTGGCCTCCTCTGATCTGGAGGATACCTCACTCTGCAGGGGCTGCTGAGACCACCGAACTTCAAAGACGAGTCTCCTTGATGGGAACAAGGCAGACACCAGGGAGCCACTCACATCCAACAATTCCTTCTTCTGGTCTATATCCTCTATCTTGCTGCTTTGCTTCTTTGCTAACTTGCCAGTAAGACAAGGTCAAAGTAACTTCAGCTCACTGTGAGTTGCCATCATAACGAGCCCTCCCATCTAGACCTGCTCTATGTAATAAATGTATGGAAAGGGAATTGAAAGGACGTGCATTGAAAACACAGAAGCAGGGGCCTATGGTGTAGGAGGAGGAAAAGAGAGAAGGAATAAGGGGGGGAAAACAGCATAAATTTTTAAAAGTTGCCTAAATAAACCAAAGATGATAGGGAGCTATGAACTGAGGAGTGTGACCAAATCAACTCACCACACATGAGGTCCAATAGAAAATAAAATAATAAACAAATAAATAAACAAAGTGATGTGTTTTAGAATTAAATTCCAAGACTATATTCTGGACTGAGGTAAAAAGATTATACCACTCACTCACAAAACAGACACCCATATTTACACCCCTGCTCTGACATTATATATTGAAAATATTATAGCCCCATATGATTATAATACAGTGGAAGAAAGTTCAAATCATTGTAGAAAATTCTACAACTTTTCTTCTGTCAAATGCATGAAGATATAATAAAAACGACAAGAAAGGAACAAATAACCATGTATGTGCCTGGCACACAGCAAGTGCTTAATAAATATTTATTGTAAAATAACACAAATTCAGCAGTTCATATTTTGTATAGTGAATGTACTATACCTCCACACTCTTATGCATGCTTTATATATAAGTATTCACCACCAGAAGTAAGAGTGGGAACAAAACCTCTGTAATGCACACTATTTGAAAAGGATTACCCATGAAAAGATTTGTATAAAAAAGATGCCATTAAACTACATCTTGTACACTTCTGCAGCCCTCTCGAAATGCCTAGAACAGTTCCTGGCTAAAAAAAAAAAAATACTTTATCAAATAATACATAGTTTTTTATCAATGCTTCAAAAATTCCAGGGGAGTTAAGATATCTAAGATAGTTAAAAATGTTTCATTATTGGGACGTCTTTTTTTTGTGAGCTCGTAAGTGGGACTTGGGAGATTAAGTGTCTGAAAACTCTGTGCCTTTCCTGTCATTACTAACAGCTACTGCGAATGCTAATTCTGGTTAAGAAACTTATTTTACAAACTCAGCAAAAGATAGTTTTCAATCCAACCTACGTGAAAGTAACCCCCGATTTTTAAAAATGGCATCAGAATGGATGTTGATTGGTCGGTACACAGAACCACAGCCAGCCCCCACGTGCCTCTTTGTATTGGACCTCTAGCCCCTCCGTGCACTGCAAATCACCAATGACATAAGGAAGTCAGAGATTTAGAGAATTTTGGTGTAGAAGGGACTTTAGAGATCATCTAGCCAAGTTGCTCCAACCCTTGGATGCTCAGGAATACCCTCAGCCAGTAATGGGAGAGCCAGAGCTATTTTCAATATTTTAAAAAGTCCAGCAGAAATCATGTACTTAACCAGGGATAATATGACAAAAGCTTTAAAAAGTCAAGCTTATTTGTGTTTAGTTAATGCTTAGTCAATTCTGTGTTATAAAACTCACTTTCCCTTGTTGATTAAAGTCTTTGATAAATGAAAGATGGAAAAATTAATCCTTTAAAATGCAGGTTTATTTATTTACTTATAAGATCAAGTCTTTCAAAAAATGAAGTCTGTGAAGAGGGAAAGAATAAAAGAATTCCATGGTGGTGAAAAGTTTGCAAACTAATGACCCCATCCAACTCGCTCACTTCACACTAAAGGAAAATGAGGTGGAGTGATTTGCCTGGGTCACACAGCAAGTGAGTGGCAGGGTCAGGGTGAACCAGCCTTCCGTCTCCTGCCCCAGTGCTCTAACGGCTCCCACTCTGTGACATTTTAAGTTCCCTTCCCTGAGCCATTTGATTCCCGAATCTTCCTAACATCATTGGTGCAGAGAGGCAGGAGCACACTGCGCCCAGAGGGAAGGAGACTGCTGCCTCTTCCCAAGAGCTGGGAAAGCTGGATACCAGCGACACCCACTGCTCAGACTGTGATCAGAACCCAAGGTGTCCTGGGCGAAGGACCCCAGGGCAGGAGCTTAGGCGGACAGTGTGGATGAACGAAAACTCACTGGACAGGAATGAATTCCTGTAAAGACAGCTTCTATTCCCTGGAGACAGGGCCTTTCTTATCAAGGGATCACTGAAGAATGTGAGGCATTTACTCCACTGGCTCATGATGGCAAAGCCGGGTGGGGTGGCCTGAGAAAGCATGTGGTTTGAAAGAGACCCAAAAAAGACAAAGGGATGTAAAGGCAAAGATGCAGAATGACTGCTACCAAACTGTGTAGGGGACACCCTTGCCTCTTGAAATGTCCCCAGTCTCCTCTCCAATAGTACCCAATGCCTGTCTCCATTACTGCACCTAATGATAGCAATGATAACAAACATTTTTATATAGTGTTTGCTCTGTTCCAGGCACTGTCTTAAGCACTTTGTGTATAAATTAACTCACTCTGTCCTCACAGCAACTCTATGAGTAGGTACTATTTTTATCTCCATTTTATACATGGAGAAGTGGGAATGCAGGGGTTAGGAAACCCGCCCAAGGTCACACAACTCACAGGTGGCAGAGCTGGGATTCAGGTTCCAGCAGTGTGGCCCAGAATCTGACCTCTCACCCACCATGTTGTACAATTAACACCCTTTTTGAGATGTTCCTTTTCTCTCTGTATTTGACTGTGAATTCCTGAAGGTCAGGAACTTGGTTTCACTCATCTTTACAACCATTTTGCTTAGTTGGGTGACTGGAACATTGTATATTCTCAACAAATGTTTTTTACGCTAAGCCTGAATCCTTCTTGTGGCTCTAAAACCCTCCAGATTTTTAGGATCCTAGGAAACCCTACAGCTGTCATGGATTCCATCCCACTATCCCCATCCTAATCCCTCCCCACCCAACCAAGCTTCTTTTCATGAGCAGTGTCCCCTACTCAGAGTATTTCTCATACTCCTTTCCCCTAGAAATCCTACAGGGCCTCCCATCTGACAAGACACTGCACTCAGCCAACTAGAAATATTAATTTATGTTAATATTATTAGCTTATAACATGTTGCCTCTTGGTGGGATTTCCTAGCCCGAATGGAAAAAACAAATTCATTAATTCAGATAATTTAGCAATTCTTTGGAGTCTGATTCATGGAAGGTTAGGGCAAGAAATGACTTTTAAAGCCATCAAGTTCAATCCTCCCATTCTACAAACTGGGGATCTAAACCCTGCAAAGGGGAGGGACTGGCTGTATGTCATCCAGTCAGGTAGAAGCAGAGATAGCTTTCCTAAGCCTTTACTGGTGCATCAGAAATGGTCTTTCTCTTTGAGAAGTTTGTGATGGAAGAATTGCTGCAGCTATTAGCAGAGGTGGTATTGGGGTGGAAAGGCCTTCTCAAATCACTCCATGTAGGTGGCTACCTACTTGGTGGCCCCCTGCCAGATGCACCTAATGGTGTTTCTTAGAGATCTGGACCTACAAAGGGTAAGGAAGCTGTGATAACAACCAGAAGCCAAATGTCTCAAAGGCCTCCCCTCATGTGTGCTTACAGTTTCAGTACAAGTAGCACCTGTTTTCTGAAAACTCTTTTCAAGGTCTTCAAATTGACTGAACAGATCAAGAAAAAGGCATTACATTCTGGTTCTGTACATTTTCCTTTTAGATAGAACTCCCCACTGGCTGCCTGGAAAATGCTGGCATTCTCCATGGCTCCATTCCCCTCTTTCTACTTATACACTTTTCCTGACTGATCTCATCCATTCTCATGGCTTCAGCTTCTAACTTGTCTCTCAAATCCTTAGCTACTGGTAGGTCTCTTCCCTGAACGCCATATCTACATATTGAATGTCTTCTGGATATTTCCACCTGGATGACCCGCAAACTATTAGACTCCATCACTTTTAGGAAGCCTTCATCAATCCTTTCCTCCAAGTCCTACCCTATACCTACCATTCCCGGACTCATTCGTATCCCTGTGATGTACTCTTGTACCTTCTGGATGTACAATTTGTTATTTGTTACAAGTGATAGTTGTCATTTGTTGAGTAGTTTTACTATGTGCCAGGCATTGTGCTAAGCATGAATACACCCTTGCTGCACGTAACTCTCTCTACAATCATACATGGTAGATATAATCCTCATTTTGTAGATGAGGAAATAGGCTTGGAGAGGGACAGTAATGTGCTAAGACCCTCTAATTCCAAGGCTCAGCACCACACTGACTGATGGGACTCACTGGTTTTTTGGTTACCTGTGTGTCACACCCCCTCCCCCCACCCCCGGTCTGGAGATTTCTTCTCGTCTGTATGCATGACTCACATTCATTATATCCAAAAAAAGAATATTTTACTTTTTTCCCCAATTAAGCTATGAGAAATATTCCAGTGGTCTGATGAAGAGAAGTGAGAGAAAGTGGAGTACAGTTGTGGCCCCAGAATTTGAATAGGCTGTGTACTAGTTTGCTAATGGTGTCAGAATGCAAAACACCAGAAACGGATTGGCTTTTATAAAAGGGGGTTTATTTGGTTACACAGTCACAGTCTTAAGGCCATAAAGTGTTCAAGGTAACACATCAGCAATTGGATACCTTCACTGGAGGATGGCCAATGGCGTCCGGAAAATCTCTGTTAGCTGGGAAGGCATGTGGCTGGCATCTGCTCCAAAGTTCTGGTTTCAGAATGGCTTTCTCCCAGGACGTTCCTCTCTAGGTTGCAGTTCCTCAAAGTGTCACTCTTACTTGCTCTTGGGGCGTTTTTCCTCTTAGAGCTTCTCTGGAGCAAAAGTCTGCTTTCAACAGCTGTCTTCAAACTGTCCCATCATCTGCAGCTCCTCTCTCAGTTCCTGTGCATTCTTCAATGTATCCCTCTTGGCTGTGGCTCCTCTTCAAAATGTCACTCACAGCTGCACTGAGTTCCTTCTGTTATGTCAGCTCATTTATATGGCTCCACTGATCAACTTAGACCCACCCTGAATGGGCAGAGCAACACCTCCATGGAAATTATCCAATCAGAGTCATCACCCACAGCTGGGTGGGATGCATTCCAAAGAAACACTCAAAGAATTACAATCTAATCAACACTGATAATGTCTGCCCACACAAGATTACATCAAAGATAATGGCCTTTGGGGGACGTAATACATTCAAACTGGCACAGGCTGCAAAGCTGTTAATGCAAACCTCTAAGAAAGTGCTGAAAACTTTTGACCACCAAAATTCTCAGCACAACACTGATGCCTGCCCACCATCTTCATTTCTTCCTGGCCAAGATTTTCAAGTCTGCCCATTAACATTTTAATTTTAACCCAGAGAAAATATAACTCTAGTTCTATGGTGGAATTTGCTGGGAAAATAGGATGTGTTGCATTCATTCATTCATTCACATCTATTGAGCAGCTACCAAATGTAAAGTATTGGACTAAGCATTGAGGCTTACAGATATTTTTAAATTACAGATATAGGTAGACCTCTTCTTAATGAGGAGTATATGTTTCTATATGCTACCAGGCATACTTTATTTTCAGAAATAGAAAAGATATGAGTTGCACTATACAACTGCAAGATTTCTGTTTTTTTAGGAAATCTGAAGTCATTGAAAGTTCTTGAGCCATATCTGAGGTCTGGCAGCATTCTGTAGAATGAATTAAGAAACAAAGAGATAATGCAAGGACAGAAACTAAGTAACAGTTGCACTAAGTTGGAGAACCTTATAATCGGGCATAAAAATTTATGGTGTTCTGGCCTACAGTACTGAAAACAGAAAAGAAAAAGAGGAGGAAGTTTAAAAAAAAGTACTGCAAAGGAGGAATTGATAAGATGTGATGACTAAGCAGATACTAAGGGAAGGAAGCAAAAGTGACCCGAGGGCCACTCAAAGTGTGGATGACAAGAAGAATGGAACTTTGAGAGGAGGGAATGGTTTGGAGAAAATAGCTCTGTTTCAGATACACTGAGACTGTGGGAATGTGGCATTCTGACGTGGAATACAGGGTTACACAAATCATGTCTTCTTGTCCCATTCAAATGCCCCTTTAGTTTATTCTCAGAGATACTATACAACCACTTAAAATGGATGTACTTGGAAGTATATTTATTGACATAAAATGAAATTTACATATTAAGAGGAAAAAGTCAAATAGGAGAGAAGGCTGGAAGAACTTACCCCGAAGATGAACAGTGGTTACCGCTGGGTAGTATAATTATTGGTAATTTTCTTTCTTTCTTTATGAATAGCATATAAACATATATATTTGTCCCCATCTTAGAAGGTTCTCAGGCAGGAGCTGAGCAAGATCTGCTACTCCCTTCAGTCAGTTGTTTTTCCACAGCCTCTTGAGTGGAAGCAACTTCCTTCCCTGAGAAGAATGCTCCCTGTTCCTGGGGCAGCCAATAGAACTGCAGTGGCCAGAGCTCAACTGTCCTCAGCAGCCTTAGTCCCTTCACCTGATGGCAAAGCTGCCCACATGCTATGTGGGCTGGGAGGAGAACAGAGGCTGTGGCAGGATAGGACTGTCCTCAACCCCACTCTAGAGTGGAGCTGTCAGGCAATCCTCCTTAGGCTATAGACCAGAGCCATCTGTCCTTGGTTCTATTACAGCCAACTTAACCCCAGAGTTCCTATCTTTGACTTGCTCCTTCCACATATTATCATTCTCTCCTCTGAATGGTGCCTGCTTGGGTCAGGAGACACAGCACATGAGACCCTATTACTTTTACATACACAGGGAATGAAATGGTCAAAAGAAAACTCTTACTCACACTATGCATATTGGGAAGCTTCCAGTGGAGGGAGGAGGTGTTGGGTTCTTGGCTCAGCTCTCAATCAGGAAGTTATTCATTTCAGCAAGGCACTAAATAGAGGGATCAAAAAACAAAGACAGGTCACTGAATGCTCAGAGAAGACTAAAGAGCCAGACAGAGCTGCAGCTCCTTGCAATTCAAGAGAGAGAAGCTGCTCCAGAATAATAATTGGGGTAGGAAGACAAAATTTTGCAGAGCCTTATATTCTATTATTCATCTGACAAATATTTGAGTGCTTATTATATGCTAGACCCTCTTCTAGGCACTAAGATTTAACAGTGAACAATACAGGTCAAAACCACCACCCTCAAGGAGCTTACATTCTAGCATGGGGAGACTAAAAATAAACATATTAAATAAGCAAATTATATGGCATGTTAGAAGGTGACAACTACTATGGGAAAAAATAGAGAAAAGGTACAATAACCAGCCTCCAAGATGGCCCCCAATTATTCTCACCTCCCCATAATACACCTTGTGCTTCTTCCTACAGTTAACAGGGCTGGCCTATGAGACAAAAAAGATGTTGCAGAAGTGATGGTGTGTGACTTCCAAGGCTAGGTTATAAAAGACAATGTGGCCTCTGCCTGGTTCATTCTTGGATTGCTTGTTCTGGGGTTGGCCAGCATCCATGTCACAAGAATACTCAAGCAGCCCTGGGAGAAGTCTTTGCGGGGAGGAGCTGAGCCACGTGAGTGAGCCATCTTGGAAGTGGATCCTCCAGCCCTAGTCAAGCCTTAGATCACTGCTGCAGTCTAGGCTGACATGTGACTGCAACCTCCTGGGAGACTCCAAGCTAGAACCACCCAGCTAAAGTGCTCCCAAATTCCTGACTCACAGAAACTGTGAGAGATAATAAATGTCTATTGTTGTTTTAAGTTTGAGGGTAGCTTGCTACCCAGCAATAGCTAACTAATACAAAAAGGGATCAACAGTGACTACAAGAACATGACTCCCAGGTGAGTGAGTCTCCTGGTGATGTGGGATATGGATTCCAGGAATGAGCCTGGATGTTGCATCAAGAGATTGAGAATGTCTTCTTGGACAAAAGGGGGAAAAGAAAGGTAACAAAATAAGGCTAAAGTGGCTAAAAGATTTCAAAATAGAGTTGAGAGGCTATCCTGGAGGTTACTCATATGCAAGCTTCAAGCTAGATATGCCAAATGGCCACAGTAGGACAAGCCCAAATCAACAGTAGTCCTGAAAACCCTAAAGAATACCCTGGTCCCTATCTGAGACTCCATAAAAGTTTCACTCATTAAGTTTATTTTTCATAAACTTAAATCCTCCAGAGTGTTCCTATGCCAGATAAGTCCAAAAACCTAGAGGCAACAGCCTCTTCAAGAACATCAGCCAGATGCATACCCCTTTTCAATATGAACAAGTTAGGGTAGTCCCTGCTTAGACATCCCTGAAGATCAAGAAAGTGATTAAATGAAAGGAAGGTGTAGCAACAGACAAGATAGGATTTAACAAAGGATTACAAATACTGAATCTTTATATAAATGTGTTTTATTTATTTATTTAGTTAGGTAGTTAGTTATTGCTAGGGTATTAAAATAGCTAGAAGGAAATAACTGAAGTGGTGGAACTGTAACGCACAACATTCTTTGAAATTTGCTCTATAACTACTTGTGCCGGTGTGCTAATGCTGCCATTTTGCAAAATACCAGAAATGGATTGGCTTTTATAAAGGGGGTTTATTTGGTTACAAAGTTATAGTCTTAAGGCCATAAAGTGTCCAAGATAAGGCATCAAAAATAGGGTACTTTCACTGAAGAATACCGATGGCATCTGGGAAACGTCTGTTAGCTGGGAAGGCACGTGGCTGGCGTCTGCTTGCTCCTAGGTTGCATTTCAAAACGGCGTTCTCCAAAATGTCTATCTCAGCTGCAGCTCCTCTTCAAAATGTCACTCTCAGTTGCTCTGAGGTCCTTCTGTCTGTGAACTCCTTTATATGACTCCAGTGATCCAATTAACACCCACCCTAAATGGGTGGGGTAACACCTCCATGGAAATTATCCAAACGTTTTACTCACAGTTGATTGAGTCACATCTCCATGGAAACACTCAATCAAAGGATTCCAACCTAATCAACACTAAAAGCCTGCCCCCACAAGATTGCATCAAAGAACATGGCCTTTTCTGGGGGACATAATATATACAAACCAATACACTACTCATTAAATTATACTTTGAAAGTTATCACCTTTCTGTATATATGTTATATTTCACAATACAGAAATAACTGGAACTGTGGAACTGTAAACCATAACATTCTTTGAAATTTCCTATATAACTACTTGTTAAATTATACTTTGAAAGTTATCACTTTTCTGTATATACGTTATATTTCACAATAAAAAATGTAAAAAAAAAAAAAAAAAGAGTGACCACAAAGTGTGGGGGGTGGGGGTGGGCTGTGATTTTAAATAGGATGGTCCAGGGTGGGCCTTACTTAGAAGATGACACCTGGGCAGAGATTTGAAAGAGGTCTAGGAGGTAGACATGCAGATATCTGGGGTAAGAGCATCCCAGCAGAGGAAACAGCCAGTGCAAAGGCCCTGAGGTTGTGTTTGGAGGAAGGGTTGAAGAGTAAGGACAGTATGGTTGGAGTAGAAAGAGAGGGAGGGAGAAGTTGGAGATAAAGTTGGAGAGATAATAGAAGGAAGGACCATCATGAAGGTCTTGGCCTTCAATAGTATGTAGCTGCAGATGAAAGTGGGGACAGGAAAAATAATATTTTTTAGATGATAGAAATCACAGCATCTGCGTATGCTGATAAGAATGATCCAGTGACAATAGATGAAAGGGGCCAAAGATTGGAAGAATTGCTGGAGTGATGTGCCTGAGTAGACAAAAGGCAATGGATTGAGGACACAAGTAGAGAGGAGAGGGGGGTTCATCTGTGTTAGAGACAGACAGAGTATATGGAACAGAAACTAGTAGAAGGGAAGGGTTGTGCTGGTTTGAAACTGCTATGGACCCCATAACAGGCACAAAATCTTGTAACCCAATCTTATTGAATGGAAACTTGGACTAAATTATTTCCATGTAGATGTGACCCCACCCATCCCAGGTGGGTATTGATTAGTTCACTGGAGTACTTAAGAGAAGCTAAGAACTGACACTGCTGCTGACACTTGGAGATGCTTGGAGATACAGACAGAAAGACATTTGGAGATGCTAAGAGATGAAAACAAGAGTTTTCCCCAGAGAAGCTAAGAGAGGACTCCCAGATGCTTAGAGAGAAATGCCCTGGGAGAATAAAAGCAAGGATGCACAGGAGTCAAAGACAGAAGCCCAGAAACATTTTGGAGAAAGCCATTTTGAAATGCAACCTGGGAGCAAAAGACCAGCAGATGCCAGCCACATGCCTTCCAAGCTGACAGAGGTGTCCTGGATGCCAGCAGCCATTCTTCAGTGAAGGTATCCTCTTATTGATACCTTATTGGACACTTTTATGGCCTTAGAACTATAAATTTGTAACTGAATAAATTCCCTTTGTAAAACCCAATCCATTTCTGGTATTTTGCATAACGGCAGCTTCAGCAAACTGGAACAAGGGTAGACACGGTGGTAGGAGGCTGTTGCAGTTCTCATCTGATTATTACACTTTACTCACTGGAGAGAGTCAAAGATTTTCTTGGCAATATATTAATAAAAATAAAATGGACCTCCAGCCAATATACTTGAAGACAAAATAAAAGCCCTGTTCTAGTTTGCTAATGCTTCACTGGAGTATGGCCAATGGCGTCCGGAAAACCTCTGTTAGCTGGGAAGGCACATGGCTGGTGACTGCTCCAAGTTCTGGTTTCAAAATGGCTTTCTCCCAGGATATTCCTCTCTAGGCCACAGCTCCTCTTCAAAATGTCACTCTCAGTTGCTCTTGGGGTGTTTGTCCTCTCTTACCTTCTCTGGAGCAACAGTCTGCTTTCAACGGCCATCTTCAAACTGTCTCTCAACTGCAGCTACTCTCTCAGCTTCTGTGCATTGTTCAAAGTGTCCCTCTTGGCTGTAGCAAGCTTGGTCCTTCTGTCTGAGCTTAGATAGTGCTCCAGTAAACTAATCAAGGCCCATGCTGAGTGGGCACGGCAACGCCTCCATGGAAATTATCCAATGAAAGCTCTGGCCCACAGTTGAGTGATTACATCTCCATGGAAACATCCAACCAAAAGTCTCCAACCCAATCAACACCAATATGTTTCCTGCCCACACAAGACTATCAAAGATAATGGTGTTTTGGGGACATAATATATCCAAACCAGCACAGGCCCCAATGGAAGGAAGACACATCTCAATATAGTCCATTGTTTAGAGAAAAAATGACATGGCACGTAAAAGAGGATCTACAGAACTAGAATACAAGAATTATTAATACAACCAGAACACAAATAATTCTTAGTCACACCTAAGGATTTTTCCCAGTTCCTCATTTAGCTTTCTTTATATCCTTTATAGTTTGTGTACATATTTATGTGAGTTAGCCATTTTGTAAAATGTGTAAAAGTCTAATTCTAGAATATGGGTCCATCTTCATAAAGTCCTGAGGTAAAAAATTCTCTAGAAATATCTGGATTGAATGGAACTTACCTGAATGTTGAAGTCAATATGCGATGTCCAAATTGGTCAGAACCAGACAAAGGGAACTTCTTGAAGCTTTTGCTAGGAAGGTATACCATACTCTATATCATCATACAATGTCATTCTCAAAATCATCCTTCCACTTACACCCAAATAGCATCCCTAGATTGAGTTAGTACACTTGTCTGTCCCTTCCCTCCAGGTGAAATGCTTTTTAATTGGCTGCAGATATTAAAAAGGGGACCAGTCATCAGATCCAACTGGTCCTATTTTTTTCCAGGCTCATTAAGCCTGAATTCAGAGGAAAACTGTGGCAGGCCTCCCTGAATACTATGACCTGCTTTGATATGCTTGAGCTCCTTAAACAGGCAGGCAGATTTAGCTCCTCCTCCCTGGAGCCCTACACCCACTTTGTCCCATAAACTGAGAGGAGGGCAATTCTTTTTTTGTTAAGACCCATCTAGGAAAAGTTAAATAGCCTGCTGATTTTCACTAAGGAACAAAAGTTACTTTCAAGTCTCTTCAGATGGCAGCAGGGGAGGCTAGCAGAAAAGGGTGGGGGAGGTGTTTCACTCACATTTGACAACTTTTTCCATAACAAAGAGATTTAAAAAAGTAATTAGATTCTCTCAGTATGTGGCTTTCGTTCAAACATAAAGTTTCTCTTTAAGAAAAAAATCCTTATTGAACTAACAATTGTGCATTACCAAAGCCCTCAAATTAAATTGCAAGAGAATTAAGAAAATAAGACTATTAAAATATTTGGGGTATTCCACTGATGTTGAGTGAACAGAAAATAGACTGTTCCAGTTTACCCTAACCCCCTCCTCTCTCTCCCTCACCCTCTCCCCCTTCCTCCCTCTCCTTCTCTCTCTCTCTCTTTCACATACACACACCCACACCCACACACACATACACACACACACAAATCTCTCTCTGACAAGGGGAATAACAGCTTTGGAAATAATATGAGGAGAACTTGGGAAAACACTCCTGCCATGGCTTTAATTGACTGCCTTAGTTAGGGTGTGGGATTTATCCTCTAACCTCCTTTACTCATCCTTTTCATATCATTCCAATTGGAATCATTCAATCCATGTGCATTTAGTTCCCACTATGCCCAAGCATTAAGATCTGAAATTTCGGGAGAGAAGAGGCTTAAAGAATTGAAAGACATAGTCACCTATAAAGAAAGATCAAGGACATCTGAAATCCTACACACAAAAGAACAGACAGGGAAAAGAATGGAAAAATAGAGCAGGGTCTCAGGGAATTTAATGCAAACATGAAGCACATGAATATATATGTTATGGGTGTCCCAGAAGAAGAAGAGAAGGGAAAAGAGGCAGAAAGAATAATGGAGGAAATAATCACTGAAAATTTCCCAACTCTTATGAAAGACATAAAATTACAGATCCAAGAAGTGCATCATACTTCATAGATTTAAATAGACCTACTCCAAGACATTTAATAACCAAATTATCAAATGTCAAAAACAAAGAATTCTGAAAGCAGCAAGAGAAAAGTGATCCATCATATACAAGGGAAGCTTGATAAGAATAAGTGTAGATTTCTCAGTAGGAACCTTGGAGGTGAGAAGGCAGTGGTTTGATATATTTAAGATACTGAAAGAGAAAAACTGCCAGCCAAGAATTTTATATCCAGCAAAATTATCCTTCGAAAATGAGGGAGAGTTTAAAATATTTTCAGACAAACAGACACTGAGAGAGTTTGTGAAGAAGACACCTGCTCTACAAGAAATACTAAAGGTAGCACACTACAGGCAGATAGGAAAAGACAGCAGAGAGAGGTTTGGAGAAGAATGTATGGTTGAAAGAGAAAGGCTAGGGGTGTGTATGACACCAGTAGGAAACGTAGAGGATAAAAATTGATACTGTACAACTTAGCGAAACCTAGAATGGACATGATGGCGAGTAAATATACAAATATAAGAAAGCTTTTACATGAGGGAGAACAAATGAATGTCACCATTGCATGGTGTTAAAAATGGAATGGTATATGGAAAAAAATACAATCAATGCAAACTAGGGTCTATAGTTAACAGTAACATTGTAATATTCTTCCATTAATTGTAACAAATGGAATATACCAAGGCTAAATGTCAATAAGAGAGGGATATAAAGGAGGGATATGGGATTGTTGCTGTGTTGTTTCTCCTTTTTATTTTTTCATTCTTTTTTTTTTTAATTTTTTTCCTCTTCTTCCTTTGCAGAAGAAATGGAAATGTTCTTATATACATTGTGGTGGTGAATGTATAACTAAGTGATTATACCAGAAGCCATTGACTGTTTATTTATGATGGGTTGTATGGTGTGTAAATAAAACTGTTTTAAAAATAAACAGAAAAATACAAGTACTGGAGAAGATATGGAGGGAGAGATATACCCATTCACTGTTGGTAGGGAATTGCATCAGTGCAGCCCCTCTGGAGGGCAGTGTGGTGGTTTCACAGGAGGCTAAGTATAGGATTGCCATATGATCCTACTGTCCCATTATTAGTGATATACTTGGAAGAACTGAAAGCAGGGACATGAATGGTCATTTGCACACTGGTGTTATGGTGGCATTATTTACAATTTGCAATGGAAGAAGGTGGCCTAAGGTACATCAACTGATGAATGGAAGGGCAAACTGTGGTGTATACATACAACAGAATATTGAGTGGCTGCTAAAAGGAACGAAGTTGTGAGGCGTGCAACTAGGTAAATGAACCTTGAGGACATTATGTTTAGTGAAATAAGCCAGAAATGAAAGGACAAATATTGTAAGGCCTCACTCATATGGACTAACTATAATGAGCAAACTCTGAGAATTGAATCTGAAAGCATAGGCCATCAGGGGATAGAATATGGACAGAGATTGGGCAATTGATGATTAAGGAGTACAGAATGTTCAATAAGACTTATTGCAAAGGTCCCTAGATTGTAAGCTCTTACAGCAGTCCCATTTATTCCTGAATTTTAACTGTTATTTCTAAATTCTGAGATGCTGAGCTCCTTGTGTATAACCTGGTAGTTCCCTGGAACTTTGAGTAACTGTGTGACACCTGAGACTCAGAGTTAGAGTTCTGAAGCTCCAAAAGTCAGAATTACTCCATAGAGCAATGGTTAAAGAAGGTGAAAAAAAGGTCAGAAATCAATTAGAGATATGAATGAAATGGAGTTGGTTAGGCCTAAAGTAAATCAGAATACAGGGTAAAGGATGATATTGACTATATTTTAAAACTTCAACTTCTATGAGACTAAAGGTAGAGATGTTTATTTGGTCCAAATTTTTATTTTATGTAGCACACTGTCTAAGTTACCCTGTCCGGTCAGTTTATTTAAACAACAAAATTACATGGAAACAAGAATATGGAATAAGATCTTGTTATTCTGTACAGGTTAATGTAATGCCCCACTACATCCCAGCGTATTTTGGGTAGAAAATAAAAAAGTATTTCCCTTGAGAGACTGGAGGATAATGTGGAAATACTAAACTCTCCCACCTGGGGAATTCCTGATATTCTCACAAGCATTAGGGACTCCCATTTAATAAGCTAAGTCCTCGATCTTTGGGCTTGTGCTTATGAAACCTATTCCTGCAAAGGAGAAGCTAAGCCTACTTATAATTATACCTAAGAGTTACCCCCAAAGAACCTCTTTTGTTGCTCAGATGTGGCTTCTCTCTCTAAGCTAAACTCTGCAGATAAACTCATTACCCTATCCCCTATGTGGGACATGACTCCCAGGGTGTAAGCCTCCCTGGCAACATGGGACATGACTTCCAGGGATGAACCTGGCCCTGGCATCGTGGGATTTAGAAAGCCTTCTTGACCAAAAGGGTAAAAAGAAATGACACAAAATAAAATTTCAGTGGCTAAGAGATTTCAAATAGAGTCAAGAGGTCATTCTGGAGGTTATTCTTGTGCATGATATAGACATCCCTTTTTAGTTTCTAGTATATTAATATAGCTAGAAGGAAAGACCTGAAACTGTTGAACTGTAATCCAGTTACCTTGATTCTTGGTGAATATTGTATAAATATGTAGCTTTTATGGTGTCACCGTGTGATTGTGAAAACCTTTTGACTGACACTCCCTTTATCCAGTGCATGGGTGGATGAGTAATAAAATAAAGACAAAAGCAAAACAAACAAACAAAAAAACATACACACAAAACCAACCAACCAAACAAACAAAAGAAAGATCATACACAGAATAAATAGAGCACCAGATTTAAAATGCCATATCATATTAAAGGGGAGAGGATACAAAAAAAGGTTGGGGGGGGCAGAAAGAGAGAGAGAGAGAGAGAGAGAGAGAGAACTAAGATGTATCACTTGGCTCCTTTTTGCCGGGCACAGTGCTAGAGGACTTCCACATGATCTCTCATTCACTCATCACATCAACACCATGACACAGATATGACCCCTCTTTTATATTTTGGCTTGGAGAGTATGAGTAACTTGCTCAAGGTCACAGAGATGGGAAGGAGAATAGATGAATGAGAACAGATGAGAGAATAGATAAAAATAGATGAATGTCAGAATTTTAAGGATTGACAGGTAGGAGAAGGAAGAACAATCCAGGTTGAGCCTAGAAAAACCTTGAACCAGGCTGTAAGTGGTGGAAGACAGGGCTGGAGGGCTCAGGGGAACAGTGTCAAAAGTTACTGTATCCATTGTGTGACAGCCCACTACGGGATAGGGTCTGGTGCTTACTAGGAAACACAGAGTCACCACATCCAAGAGTTTGTCAGGAGAATAGCCTGAAACTCACTGCCTTCCAATATCTATTAAAATCTAGACCTTTATTAACATCTATTAAAAGCAGATTTATTGAACTGGTTCCCTGGATAACTTCTATTATTGAACTGTGTCTTAATGAACTCCATCCTAGTACCTAGCATAAAAATGTTGTTGAGGACCCTCTTTATTACCTTATATAAAATCTTATTTATGATATTCTTTGGGAAAAAAATTCTTTCTGGCTTGGTGTCAGGAATAGGTTATTATGCCTTTTTTTTTTTTTACCTCATGACCATTGTAATTTGGCAGTTAATTAGTCCCCCTCTTTCTGATTTGTCTCCAGCAAGTTTAGCACCAACTGGTGGTCCACCAATAACCAAGAATTGGCACTCTTAGGGTATATTTTGGCATCATCATTATTCTACATTTTTGCTTTTTCTTTCTTTTATTCATCTAACTTATGTTACCTTGGTCAACTGTGTTTCTAAAAGCTCCTTAATCCTTTTTTACAATAGGGAAGAAAAGAGGAAGAAAGAAAGTAGGAGGCAAGGAGGAGGAAAGGAAGAAAGTTGGAGACTACTAAAAGTCCAAGGGTACCATGAAAGACTGAATCAGAGAGGATGGCCAGTCAGCAGAGTCTTAATTATCACAAGGTGGTGAATAATGCAGAGTAAAATGCAAGTCAATAATAATAAAGAACTTTCCTTCAAATACAGCTTGACTTCGAACAGAACTCTTACCTATAGTACACTCTAAGATTTATTTTCAGCTTTTGACAGCTTGCTGTTGTTAGCCATCACTTATTGGGTGCTTTTAAATGCCAACCTCTGTGATAAGCTATTTATGTATATTATTTCTAACAATCAAGAAAATCCTGTGAGGTTGGCATTATTTTGCCATTTTATAGATGATAACATGCAAGTTCAGAAAGGTTAAATGCCTTGTCTAAGGCCACACAGAAGTAAGTGGCAAAAAGGACCCTAATGCAAATTTATCTAGCTCTAAAGTTTTCTCTTCCCTTTTATTCTTGGGTATTTAATGCTGGCTTATCAGAGAATAAATAATAGTAGCCACCTGCATAAGTCAGAGTCCAATCAAGAGATGGATAACAAATAGTAATTTGTTATGGGAAAGTTTAAAATAAGGAAGTCTTAACGATAACAGGGGATTAGAATAGCAAGGAATTGTGAAGTAAGAAGTAAAGAAGAACTCTTAGAACTCAATAAGAAGATAAACAACCCAATTTTTAAAATAAATGGGCAAAGGATTGGAACAGATATTTCACAAAGGAAGATATATAAATGGCTAATAAGCACATGAAAAGATACTTAGCATCATTAGTTATTAGGGAAATGTAAATTAAAACCACAGCCTACTAGAGTGTCCAAAATCAAAGGTAGACAATACCAAGTACTAGCAAGGATAAGGAAAAATGGGAGCCTTCATACATGAATTGTGGGAATGTAAAATGATGCAGCCACTGCAGAAAACAGTTGGGCAGTTTCTTAAAAAGTGAAACAAAAATTTATCATAGAACCAAGCAATTCCACTCATAGGTAGCTAAACAAGAGAAATTAAAAGGTATATCTGAACATGTGAGTGTTCAGAGCACATTATTCACAATAGTCCCAAACTGGAAAGAACCCAAATGAACCTTAACTGGTGAATGGATAAACAAATGTGATATATCTATACAGTGAAATATTCAGCCATTAAAAAAACCGACAAGATCATCTCAACTGGCAAACAAAAGGCATTCACCTAATTCAGCACCCCTCCTTTATTAAAAAGATGCTTAGAAAACAAGGAATACAAGGAAACTTTCTCAACATGATAAAGGCCATATATGGAAAAAAACAAACAAACAAAAAAACAGCTAACACAATAGTCAGTGATGAAAAACTGAAAACCTTTCTAAGATCAGGAACAAAATAAGGATGCCCAATGTCACCAGTTATTCAACATTGTACTAGAAGTTCTAGCCAGAGCAATTAGGCAAGAAAAAGAAAGAAAAGGAATCCAAATTGGAAAGAATAAAGTAAAACTTTCCCTATTTGCACATGACATGGTCCTTCATACAGAAAATCCTGAAAAATCCAAAACAAAGCTACTAGAGTTAACAAATGAATTCAGCAAAGAGGCAGGGTACAAGAACAATATGAAAAAAACACCCAAAACATACCATCCCTCCCACCCCCTCTGTTCTGGTTTGCTAATGCTGCCATTATGCAAAATGCCAGAAGTGGACTGGCTTTTATAAAGGGGGTTTATTCAGTTACAAATTTACAGTCCTAAGGCCATAAAAGTGTCCAAACTAAGGCATCAACCAGGTGATATCTTTACTGAAGAATGATCTGTGGCATCCGGAACACCTCTGTCAGCAAGGAAGGCACGTGGCTGGTGTCTGCACTTCTCCAGGGTAATCTCTGGGTTTCATCTCTTAGCTTACCATCTCCAAACATCCTTCTGTCTGCAACTCCATGTATTTCTAAGTGTCTCTAAGCATCAGCTGCGGTTGGGGCATTTTGTCCTCTCTTAGCATCTCCGCAGCAAACTCTGGGCTAGCATCTCAAAGTGTCAGCAAGCCTCTGGGTCTGCTCTTTTTAAAGGACTCCAGTAAAACTAATCAAGACCCATGCTGAATGAGCGGGGCCACATCTCCATGGAAACATTCAATCAAGAGGTCATACCCTAAGCAAAAAGATTTATCAATCTGCCCCCAAAAGATTGCATTAAAGAATATGGCTTTCTCTGGGGGACATAATATATTCAAACTGGCACACCCGCATTATTCATTTAAGTTTTGTCTCCATTTTTCTACTCATCTGTCCATACACTGGATAAAGGGAGTGTGAGCCACAAGGTTTTCACAATCACACAGTTGCACCATGTAAGCTATATAGTTGTACAATTGTCTTCAAGAATCAAGGTTACTGGGTTGAGGTTCAACAGTTTCAGGTATTTCCTTCTAGCCATTCTAATACACTAAAAACTAAAAAGGGATATCTATATAATGCATAAGAATAACCTCCAGAATGACCTCTCAACTCCATTTGAAATCTCTCAGCCACTGAAACTTTCATTTCTCTTCCCTCTTTTGGTCAAGAAGGCTTTCTCAATCCTGTGATGCTGGGTCCAGGCTCATCCCGAGGAGTCATGCCCCACATTTCCAGGGAGATTTACATCCCTGGGAGTCATGTCCCATTTGAGGGGAGGGCAGTGAGTTTACCTGCTGAGTTAGCTTAGAGAGAGGCAACCTAAAATGTTCTCTGGGGGTGACTCTTAGGCACAATTATAAGCAGGCTTGGCCTCTCCTTTGCAGTAACAAGCTTCATAAGGGCAAGCCCCAAGATTGAGGGTTCTATTCAACCAATTTTTGATAATGATGCCAAGTCCACTCAACTGGGAAAGAATAGTCTCTTCAACAAATGGTGCTGGAAAAACTCAATGTCCACATGCAAAAGAATGAAGGAGGACTCCTCCTTCATACCATATATAAAAATTAACTCAAAATGAATCAAAGACCTAAATATAGGAACCAGAACTATAAAACTCCTAGAAAAAAACATGGGGATGCATCTTCAGGACCTTGTGTTAAGCAGTGGTTTCTTAGACTTTACACCCAAAGCATGAGCAACAGCAAAAAGAATAGATAAATGAACTCATCAAAATGTAAAACTTTTGCACATCAAAGAATGTATCATGAAAGTAAAAAGACAACCTACAGAATGGGAGAAAATATTTGGAAGCCACATATCTGATAAGGGTTTAATATCCAGAATATGTAAAGAAATCCTATAACTGAACAATTAAAAGACAAACAACCCAATTTTTAAAATGGGCAAAAGACATGGATAGACATTTCTCCAAAGAAGATATACAAATAGCCATGAGAAGCACATGAAAAGATGCTAACCATTAGTCATTAGAGAAATACAAATCAAAACAAGAATGAGAACATTTCACACCCACTAGATGGGCCACTTTAAAAAAAATGGAAAATAGGTGTTGGAGGGGATGTGGAGAAATAGGAACACTCATTTATTGTTTGTGGGAATGTAAAATGGTATAGCCACTGTGGAAACTGGTTTGATGTTTCCTCAGAAAGTTTAGAATAGAATTACCATAGGACCTTGCAATCCCACTTCTGGGTATATACACAAAAGAATTGAAAGCAGGGACTTGAACACATTTGTACACCGATGTTCATAGCGGCATTATTTACAGCTGCCAAAAGATAGAAGCAACCCAGCTGTATATCGACAGATGAATGGCCGCATAATGTGATATTATTCAGCCATAAAAAGGAATGAAGTTCTGATACATGTGACAAAATGGATGAGCCATGAAGACATCACTTTGAATGAAATAAGCCAAACACAAAAGGACAAATATTGTATAATCTCACTGATGAAATAATTAGACTAAACAAATTCATAGAGTCAGAATCTAGAATATACGTTACTAGGGGACAGGGTGGAAGTAGGAAATAAGGAGTTAAGGCTTAAAATCTACAGAGTATATATTTGGGGTGATGGAAAATTTGGGGTAATGGGTAGAAGTGATGGTAGCACAACATTGTGAATGTAATTAACACCACTGAATTATATATTTGAATGTGGGTAAAAGGTGAAATTTAAGGTTGTACAAATGTTATTAGAATAAAATAAAAAAAAAAAAACACCATAGGACTGTACAACACAAACAGGGATCCCTATTTTAAACCATGGATTTTAGTTAGTTCAGTTACAGTATTCTTTCATCGATTGTAACAAATGCAAAGTGTTAACAATAAGGTGGGATATGGGCACTCTGAATTTTATGCATGATTTCTGTAAACCTACAACTTCTCCAATAAACAATAATTTTAAAAAAGGAATGAAGTATTGATACATGCTACAAGATAGATGTACTTTGTAAATCTTATGCTAAGTGAAAGAAGCAAGTCATAAAAGATTATATATTGTATGATTCCTTTTACATGAAAAGTTCAGAGAGGCAAATCCACAGAGATAGAAAAATTAGTGGTTGCCTGGAGTTGGGGTAGGAATGGGGATTGAATGTAAATGGGCATGGGGGATCTTTTTGGGGTGATTGAAATGTTGGTAAAATTGGATTGTGGTGATGGCTGCATAACTGTAAATGTACTAAAAAAAATCAAACTGTACACTTAAAACATGCAATTTAATTTTTAAAAAGAAGAGAACTCTAAAGAATATTGGTATAGCATGTATAAGAAACTGCTACCTCTAGGGCTCAGACAGAGCACCCAAAGAAGAACACCCTCTTTGTCACACCTCTCCCCAGAGCTGAGATCCAGACTTCATTGGAGAGGGTGTGGCTGCGGCTCATTGAATGGCACAGAAGTTCCTCTGGTGCAGGGCTGGTGCCCGGCCAGCTGGAATCCACCCCTCTAGAGTTCCAGGGAAAGCTGTTCCTGGGGAGGTGTACTCAGCTGAGAAACAGCCTGAAGGATGCCAAGGGAAGCTGCTGGCTGCTAATTGTTACTGATCACCAGACACTGCAGAAGTTGGACACTGGAGAAGCCACTTCCACTGAGGAACCTAGTGCTGGAAAAGCCGTGAGCACTGTAAGAGCTTGCTGAGGGGGCACACTGAAACCTGGAAGAAAAACCCTTTCCTAACTCAATGTCTCTCCAGTGCCCTCTACTGACAAAGAAAAAATATTTCTAGCTGGCAAAGGATTAAAGGGCCTGTCTTCATTTTGCAGAGCAGGCAATGGAGAATGAATTTGAAGCTGAGAGATAATAAATTGAGAACTGGTATACCACCTCAACATTTCTCTTAGCCCTGAATACTTCCTTCCTCTCTAAATTCTCCTAGATAGGACCATAGGAAGTCCTGCTTAAAGTGCAGATAGTTGGCATCTTTGCAGACAGAGAATGCCTTTCTCATAAAGCTTTTTCCCTAATCAAGTGTTACATCTTTATTTTAACAACCCAATCCATTCAGGCCTAATACATTCTTTACAGGAAAGCAGGAGTTTTTTCCTTCTGAAACCACCTGAATACAATAAAAATTTAGTCAACAAAATTAGTGTTTCCTCATAATTATTCTCTGGTGAATGAGTTGCTTGGTAACCAGGCTTAAGGGGCCTGACCCAACCATGCACATGGGCAGATGTAGCCTGTGCCTTCTCCAGTTTTAGAAGGTTCCTTCATCTGTTCTAGTCTAAACATCTCTCAGTTCATGTTTTAGATTCCAGTTTCCCCCACTGGTTCCCACAATACATCTGTTTATCAGACCACTCTCATTCTTAGAAACTAAATCATAAAAGAATTCAAGTGACTTAAAGTTCTCAGCTTTTGTTAGTTAATACCAGCTGTCAGCTATAAATGCAAAATAACTGTAAACAACATATTATGAGGTGACAAAATAAACTTGGGAGGTGATGAGTGCTGTGATATTCCAGAGAGAGGAAGAGCTAGTCCCCATCCATCTTCCTCATTATTATGGCCTTTGCTAACCAGGTTAAGTCTTTTCTTGTAATATTTCAGCCATTCTTGGAAACACCCTCAGCACCTTCACCCCTGTGTTCTGCTAACCCCAGCCCTGACTCAAGCCCAGCACCCACCACCCCAGCCCCTACACCACACTGCTGAGCCCACTAGAGGATAGCAATAGCAGGTGCAACTTTGTGCTGCTACAAGTTCATGTTTCCAGCAGGACCTCAGAGAGCCTCAGAAATTATTTTATCACAACCTGGTCAGTTTGGTCTGCCTTCCTCCACAGCAACTATTCCATTCTTCCAACCTGCTCCTCAAACCACCTGCCTTGCCTCCTACTTCAAAGAAATTTGAAGCAATCAGACATGAATTCCATCAACTTTGCACCTCTATGCCTACTTCCTCTTCTTTTTCCAGATCTAGAGGGTGAAAGGTCCCTCTTCCTGGCCTCCAAGCTGGTCATGTGCTCTTCATCTCACCCCCTCTACTGTCCTCCTGATTCTGCTCCACACTTTTTCTCTTTCTTTCTCAAAGTTCATCCTCTCCTTCTCCACCTCCCACCTCAACAGATAAAAATGCTCAAGCTTCTTCCGTCTGAAGAAAACTAAAACACCCTTTCCAAATCCTGGAAATTCTTCTACTTCTTTATCTTCTTTTCTTCTTAACTAACCTTCTCAAAAGAATAGTCTGCAACTGCACTTTTCCACTCTTCTCCCATTTATGTGTCAATCCATAGTGATGTCTTCTGCTCCCATGCTCCAACTGATGCAATCTGAAGACAAAACAAAACAACTTCCCCCCAATTTTCCAATCCAGTAGGTTCTTTTCAGTCTTCATTTTATTTGACCTCTCTAACCTCTCCCATCTAGAAACTCTGAGACCCCAGTTTTTTTTTTTTTCTGATGTGTTGCATGATACTGTGGTCATTTCTTCTCAGTTTCCTTCACTGCCTCTTCTCCTTTCATTGGGTGTGCCCTAGGATTCTTACCTTGGACCTACTGTCTTCTCAGATCACATCCCCTTCCTGGGCCATGTCTTCACCCTTATGGTTTCATCAACTACCTTATGGATGGTGACCCTACAAATTCTATCTCTAGCCCAGACCTTGCCAATGAACCTCGGAGTCAGAGATCCAACTGTTTCCTGCATACTTCACTGCGTAATCCCTTCAAACCTGCTCCTCCTCTAGGATTTCCTCTCTCAGTAAATATTGCCACTAACTACCTTGCAGTTTTCCTAGTCTTCTCTGTCTCCTTCACACCCCACAATCAAATTGCTAAATTGTGTTGCTTTTACTTAAAAAAACATCTCTTTATAACTGACTCTTCCTTTCCAACCTCTGTGCCACTGCTTGGCTAAAGAAGAAAATCACTAATAGTGTATTCTTTCTTTCTTTTTTTTTTAACTCAGACTTGTGGAACATCATCACTGGGCGCAAGGACCCTGAAGCCAGAGCTCCTTCGGTATTGCTGATGGGCAGTCTGGATTGGGAACCTCTGCTCTGGGTCAGGGGTGGCTATAGAATAAGAATCATGATCTCAGTCTAAAGGACCCAGGCAAATCACCCTCGTGAGTACAGCTGGGGAGGTGTGGTAGATAGGAAGGAGGTAAGAACTGAGGTGAACTCGAGAACATGTGCCCTTTCTGAAGGCTGCACTTGCTAGTCATCAGTTGTTGCACTGTGGAAATGCAGACCTAGAGATGCCAAATTGTCTAATTTTTCAAGAGAAGCTGGAAATTCAGATTTTTATCAAAAACTTTCCTTTTTAAGTGTTGGAAATAAATCCAAAATATTTTTAAAACATCATGGCAGTCAAAGCATATTTGCAGGACTGATGTGGCTTGCTTGTGATTTCCACCATAAAAGGTTTTCTACCTGGGGAGTGACATGGTAGAGACAGTGTTTCAGGAAGATGCTCCTGGCAGGAGTGTGCACAGCCCAGACTGGAAGGGAGAGGGTGAAGGCAGGGAAAACTAGCTGCAAGCCCAGGTTCGGAGAGGAATGGACCTGAACTAGGGTGGTGGCCGTGGAACAGAGCATGCTGCATATATCCCCAAGCCCTAAATCAAATCTTGTCCAAGCCTGGACAAGACCCAACTAGAGAAGTGGTCTCCGTAGCATCATTTCCAAAGGGACTCAGCAAAGTCTGAGTGCTTGCCTCCATTCCAAAGTCCACTCATCTACTGACATCTGCCTACACTACTCAGCTCCGACCCCACCCTACTGAGGTGCCCGAGGGACTTCAGCGCTGTCCACATGGCACCAATGAGAAAATCTATCCACTAATCCCAGAATTGCCATTGTCTCACTCTACCTTATGCAAATGGCAGGCATGCCAGGTTTGTTTCTCCATCTGGGTACCCAAGGGAAATCGTTCTGACTGACCTGACCTTCCACTCTGAGACAGTGAAAGGAGCAATGAGGAAACATTTGCAAAGCCCCACACCCACCTGTTAGCAGAAGGAGGGAGAGTTGCCATATAAATTATTAAGGAGACTGTCCTGAGCCAAAGGGAGTCACAGAAAATTCATTATTATGCATGGTGTGTGGTTGTCTTTTGAATATTCTGCTTGCTTGGTTTCTAATTTCCTTTTCTTACGTGAGTCTTTCTCCCTCATAAATCTTTGCATTTCAATGTTATGTTCTTTCCTCCTTCGTGCTCTCAGCTAGGCGTTCTCACAACCCCTCAGTTGGTTAATCTACTCCTCTGAACGCTGGCTCCCAGCAGCATTAGGCACAGTAATTGCTCACAGAACGCAGGTGACAGCCTTCTGCCTCCACCCTCTGGAGGGCCTGGTGCAGGAAGGCAAGGGAGGAAAGGGGGGGACGGGGAGAGTGAGGTGGGCAGAGAATCCTCCCACACCTCCTTCCCCCTCTCCCAGAGGGCCACGGAAACATACTCCAACTGTTTCTCTAAAACAGAACAACAAAACACCATGAGCTTTTTGTGAATCTGACAGTTGGCTGATCACAGAAGCAGGACTTCCAATCCCCCAGGAATGGCGCAGGTAGCCCGGAAATCAGCTGCAAGTTTCCTCTAGTGGGAGTCAGTGGCGCCCTCTCTGAGAGGCAAATAGGTCCTTTTGGATGTGAGGGGTGGGGGGATGGTAAGTTCCCGACCCCTCCCCCACCCCCCAGTCCCCCAAAAAGGACTGGTGTCTTCATCACTAAAAACCAGAGAGAAAGGCTTCCTTTGGTATCAAGAGGAATCTTTCATACCAGCAAATATGTGCCACTCTAATTAGGTCACGTTTCTCTGCAGAAGCAGTACGTGTGGGAGGGGCCAATAGTGATCTCCCGGTGTGGGTGCCCCCGTGACCTCCGCTGGCTGCCTCTGGGATTCTGCCCCCAGCACATGAGGTGCCAGTCCTTAATGTGCTCCCCCTTTACCCTCCCCCTCCCCCGGCTTTTGAAATGTGTTGAAGCAGAGACATCTGTTTAAACTGGCATCCCTGTTTGTCATTGTGTTCCCTGTGCCTAATATCTAAGTGCCTGAACTGAATTTAGATTACCGTAAGCTTGTTAATTGCAAAACAGAAAATTTCAGGGGGATGGTGGTTGGGGCCATATTTCTACCATTCTGCTTTCTCATACAGACTCCTTGCTTCTCTGAACTTCTGCCAGATATCAAAAGAAGAGGGTTGGTGCTGGACTTATTTTTATTTATGCCCTGAGAATCAACATGGTGTAATGGGAAAATCTTGGGTTTTTGAGTCAGATGCAACTGATTTTAAATACCAGCTGCTCCTCTTCCTAGTTGTGGGATCTGTAGGTTATTGGTTTTTTGGTATTTTTAACTTTCCGCACATCAGTTTCCTCATCTTTAAAATGATAATATTAGTAGCTATCTTAGAGTCTATACAATTTAGTCCAACATAAACTATTTAATCATGCATAGATACATATTTAATGACATGGAAAAATTGTGATGTTTTAAGTAAAATAAGAAGGCTCTTGAAAAGTGTTATCGAATGTTACTGTTTTGTTAAATGAAGTATCACTGTGTGGATGTCCCAATTTTTCTGCCATGTTTGCATCCACTTCTACACATACACATGGCACCATGTTGGAAGCCAGTGGACCCACCCAATCCGTGGGTCCCCATCTACTGCTGCAGTCTCTGCCCAGCTGGTGCCACTTCCCCTGTGATATCTCCCGCATTGCTCCCTGTGCTGCTTTGGATGTATTATGTCCCCCAAAATGAAATCTTGTGGGGGCAGATGTATTAGTGTTGATTAGGTTGGAATCTTTGGATTGGGTTGTTTCCATGAAGATGTGACCCACCCAACTGTGGGTAATATCTTTGATTAGATTATTTCCATGGAGGTGTGGCCCGCTCATTCAGCGTGGGTCTTAATTAAATCACTGGAGCCCTATAAGAGCTCAGACAGAAGGAACTCACTGCTGCAGCCAAGAGAGACATTTTGAAGACAGCCAGTGAAAGCAGACTTTTTGCCGACATTTTGTTCCGGAGAAGCTAAGAGGATAAAACACCCCAAGAGCAAGATTTTGAGAATGCAGAGGAGCTGAGAGAGAAGCTGGAACACAACCTGGGATCAGCAGACGCCAGCCACATGCCTTCCCAGCTAACAGAGGTTTTCCAGATGCCAATGGCCTTCCTTCAGTGAAGGTATACTTGTGTTGATGCCTTAATCTGGACATTTTCATGGACTTCTGACTGTAAATTTGTAACCAAATAAACCCCTTTATAAAAGCCAATCCATTTCTGGTATTTTGCATAACAGCAGCATTAGCAAACTGGAACACTCCCCATTGAGGAAGCTTTGCATCTTTACCATCACCACCTGTTCACCTCTTTCCCCACAAAAGTGTCTTCTGAGGATTGGTATTCCAAGCCTGAGAGAAGGAATACTGATGAGCTGATGAGAAAAGCTGCTTTACACTTTTAAGCTTTCTCCACATTAGGGATAAAGGGAATTAATCTAACCTAGAATTCAGGACTTCCATAAAATGATAGGGAAAATGCACTGAAATGAGCACCTTCTTGCCCTGTTGTACTCTGTTGATGAAAGTAAAAGCTGGTTCAACCCTTTGGAAAACTATCAAGAGCCTTTAAAATAGTTTGCCATTTTAACCCAGTAATTTCACATCTGGTAATCTATCCTAAGAAAATCATTTAGAATAATACCTTTATGTAGCATTATTTATACTAGAAAAAACTAGAAAAAAATAAAATGAGTAAATTATGATACCCCCCCAAATTGAATATTATACAGAAGATTATGGTAGATTGTCTCCAAAAATGACTGCCAACATTATGGGTGCTTTTTTCATTTTACTTAAATATTCACCTCATTCTATAAGTAGTAAGCAAAATTTTGACTTTGGAAAAAAACTTTTATTATTTAAAAAAGATAGGATTTGGATTAGATGATCTCTAAGGCCACTTGTCATAGGTTGGGTTCTTTGGAAGCAGATGTTGAGTTGCAGTTTGGGTATAAGATGTTTATTAGGGATCAGCACCTGTGAAGGGGAGGGGACAGAAGCAGGATTAGGCAGAGGAAGAAGTTAAAATGAAATGCAGAATGGAGAAAATCCTTGGCCAATTCACTGGGGAGCTTTAGAGCAAGTATTGCCCACAAGAGTGTTCCATATTGGGCCAAAATGGCTGGGCCTTTATGCTCTCACCTTGCTCAGTCACCAAATGCCAGCTGCAAACTGTGGAGCGTGACCTCAGGTGATGTGGCCTTCTCAGCTGACGCAGACTCTGCAGGAGCTGACAACTGGACGCTGTCCTCTGATTATATTCCCCGCAGACGGACAGAAAGTTTAGTTTTTCTTTGAAGGGAGATTGGGGCAGTGTATTTCCATATCTACTACTTCCCTTCTAGGTCTAAACTCTTATGCCCCAATTTCACATACTTGTTGATTGAACAAACATATTAGCAACAATACCATCTTATATAATTCTTTTATAATGCTTTCGCATATGGCATGCCCGCCTAATGCACAGTATAGAACCAACAAGAAGACTCAGGGATATTTTTTAAAAGACTGCACAGCTTTATCATAATATTTGTTTTTACCACACTTCACTTCATCTAAGATCATTTTATCCAAGAGTGGTTCAAATTGTGAAATAGGTAATGTTCAACACTTCTCTCCCCCTGCTAGCAACTCTTCACCTGTTCCCAGTGAGACAGTTGCTGCTCTAATAATGGTAAAAGTCCCTTCACTTGTGACATCCTACTCCAACCTCTCTGTTAGGTAGCTCCCTCTTTCTTTTTAACCACTAAAACTTCAAATGGCTAAAGTTGGAAATGACCAATACATTTATGCACATATGTTCTAATGACTAATGACAATGCATTATTCTTCCAAATACATTTGCATTTCAAAAGAGCTCCCCACTGGCTTGGCAAGGTCTTAAAATTATAGGAGTATAAATTCTTTCAGATCAAGGGCTACATGGCATAAAACACAGAATTTAAAATCAGACATGAGGTCCAGTCCCCACACTACTACATCCTAGCAATGAGACCTTGGGCAACATATACAAACTTTCCAAGTCTTGGTTTCCTTACTAGAATTAATTATATCTACTGGTAATGGACTTTGCTTACCCAGTATTCATTCCCCCTTCTCATAAGAGCTTGCCAATTTTCCCTGGGGAACAATCCTTTCTCCACACTTAGCCCATAATATCTGGGAGGCTGAATCCACTCCCTAAATCCTGGGGTGAGTATATGACCCAGATCTGATCAATCAGTATATTCCCTCCACCTGGGCACAGCGCTTGGTTTAGGAATGGGTTTGAGATCCAAAGAAGTTCAACAGAGCTAATCCCAACATTTTTGCTGGAGCAACTAGGAAAGAATTGTTCTTTTTTGACAAAGCCTGCCAACAGAATGGAAGGTGATCCTGGAGTTTCTAATAGGCAGGTTGCCGCTATGAGGGGAAAATCTACCAGAGAATAGAGAAGCCACAGAAAAACAGGGCCAAGAGAATGAAAGAGTGAGATTACACCAAAGTATAGTCATTAAGACCCTGAACTCAGCAGTATCAATAAAGTAGTGTTGTGTTTATATCAGAGTTGATTTTCTGTCCCTTGCAACCAGAAAATTCCTAAATTTTGCCACTATAACAACATAAGAGCACTCAGGGAGGAACAGCCAATCAGTCTTTCGAAGGTCAATGTCCCATTGGTTTATTCTGCTCAAAGCTCTAAATTTGTCTATAAAGCAGTGACTATGGGACGGGGCAAGTAACAATGGATTTGACCCTTAAAATCATGTCTCACCTACAGTTTGGTGAGTCTCATCTCCATGGAAACAAGCTAATCCAAATATCTCACAAGATTAAATTAAAACATGTCTTTTGGAGGGACATAATATATCCAAACTGGCACACATGGATTTAGTGATACAAGGTAGCAAACAGCATTGGAGATTAACTTCACGATGGTAATGAGGTCTCCTGAATTTAGTGGCACTTGGAGTCTTGATGCAATAATGATTTAGAATGCCTTTTTTTCTTATGAGTCTAGTTACTAGTAAACTCCTATGAATCTCAAAAACCATAATCCCTCAAATTCAGTGCCATATGACCCAGCATTTCCACTCTTAGGCATATACCCAAGAGAACTGAAAGCCTATTCACACAAATACAGATGCATGGATGTTCATACCAGCATTATTCATAATAGTTAAAAAGTGGTTTATCAAAGGATGAATGGATAAACAAAATGTGGTATATGCCATATAATGGAATACTATTCATCTATAAAAAGGAATGAAGTACTAATGAATGTTTCAACATGGAAGAACCTTGCAAACATTAAGTCAAGAAAGAAGCCAGGCACAAAAGGCCACATATTGTATGATTCCATTTATATGAAATGTCCTGAATCAGCAAATCCATAGAGACAGAGAGTAGATTAGTGATGGTCAGGGGCTGGGAAAAGGGAGGAATGGGAAGTGAATACTAACGGGTACGGGGTTTCTTTTCAGGGTGATGAAAATGTTCTGGAATAGTGTGATGGATCTACAACTTTGTGAATAACCTCAAAACCACTGAATTGTATATTTTAAAAGGGTGATGTCCTAGTTTGCTAATGCTGCTGGAATGCAAAACACCAGAGATAGACTGGCTTTCATAAAAGGGGGTTTATTTGGTTACACAGTTACAGTTTTAAGGCCATATAGTGTCCAAGGTAACACATTAGCAATCGGGTACCTTCACTGGAGGATGGCCAATGGTGTCCGGAAAACCTCTGTTAGCTGGGAAGGCAAGTGGCTGGAGTCTGCTCCAAAGTTCTGGTTTCAAAACGGCTTTCTCCCAGGACGTTCCTCTCTAGGCTGCAGTTCCTCAAAAATATCACTCTTAGTTGCACTTGGGGTATTTGTTCTCTCTTAGCTTCTCTGGAGCAAGAGTCTGCTTTCAACAGCCATCTTCAAACTGTCTCTCATCTGCAGCTCCTGTGCTTTCTTCAAAGTGTCCCTCTTGGCTGTAACTCCTCTTCAAAATGTCACTCACAGCTGCCCTGAGTTCCCTCTGCCCATCAGCTCATTTATATGGCTCCACTGATCAAGGCCCACCCTGAATGGGTGGGGCCACACCTCCATGGAAATTATCTCATCAGACTTATCACCTACAGTTGGGTGGGGCACATCTCCATGGAAACAAAGAATCACAATCTAATCAAAACTGATACATCTGCCCACACAAGATTACATCAAAGATAATGGCGTTTGGGGAACATAATACATTCAAACAGGCACAGGTGAGTTATATGAATATCTCAATTAAAAATACCTACACACAATTCAGATAGCTCCAAGTTTGTAATGATTTCCCTGAGCTTGCATGTCAGAGTTCCCATGCACAACCTTTGGACCACATTAGGTTTTCTGTAATACATCAACCTTTGGACCACATAAATTTTTGTAATACACCAGCTTCCTCTGGTGATTGTGAGTTCCTCAAAGACAGAATACTAACTGGTCACAGTGCTTGATACTCAGTACATAATAAATATATGTTGAATCAAAGAGATTATCCTCCATGACTTTTTGATCCACAGCAAGATTCAGCAAATCCATTTATTGATTTAGTAAATATTATGTACACACTGTGTGCAAGACTGGTGATATGAAGATGAAAGGGCATAGCTCTATCTTTGAGGCACCCTCAAATTGTTAGTAGAAATAAGTGAATTTACCTACAATCCAAGGCAAAAAAATAAGTGCCATATGAATGGTATAATGATCTACACCCAACTGTTCAAAGAAAGAAGAAATGACTACTCTGGGGGTAATTGGGGAAGTTTTAGTGGAGGTATTGGCATGAAAGGTAGCTTTACGGATGATGCACATTCCAGAGCAATGTGTTAGACCAAAATGCAAGCACTTTCAAGGGAAGGGTAGGATTATTTAAATCCTCATCCACATTGATGGCACAATGGGATGTTGAATTGGAGATCAGGAAGGATTTTTAAAAGGATTTTTTAAAAGGATTTCTTTGAAGAGAGCTATTGGGTACAAAGAATTCTATCCTCCCCACCAAGGCAGGAGGGAGGAGGGAGGAGAAATGTCTGCTCCTTACCTCAAAGGACAGGACTTTGGTGAGACCATTTGCAGAGCTTAATGTGCATCCCCTACAGTTTGAAGGACACAGGCAAATGCTGACTGAAGCACACTTGGGAAATGTAAATCTAAAGGGCTGAGGTGTGGGGAAGTAACCGCACTCCTAGAGTTTGCCTAGGCAAAGGGTGTTTCCTATGGATCAGATTAGGTGGTTCATGAAGGAAAGAGGATTGGCGTGATGTTCTTAGCCCCTGTCCCAAATGACCTTCTGCAGAGGTAAGGGGCCTCAAAAGAAGAACGCTGCAGATGAACTCCTGCTGGATATTTGGGGCTATAAAAGGTGGGGAAAGAGAAAGTCTCAGAGAAACCCGTGGAAGTCCCTCAAGAGTGTAGTCTATATTAAACAACTGCAAGATCCAGAGAGCACATGTTGAGTACCTCCCCAGTATCAATCAACTAAGAACTTTGCTAATACCCCTCCCCAAGCCCCAAGCCCCGGAAAGGCTTTAGTAAGATGGAAAATGAGAAAAAAAAAAAGAGTATAAGAGGAAAAAAGAGAGAAAAGGTCAAGAAATCCTCCCTCTCCCACCACCCAATTTCAAGCTTCTAACTGGCAGTCAGCCCAAACTGGAAAAAAGGAGGAACTCCAACTATAAATTAAGTTTGAAGTCATATTTCTTACCTGGGCCTGCCATTTTAATTCCTGATTGCCACTTCATTTTATGACTTAAAGTGGCTGAGTACTTTTGTTACCTCTGATGGACAACTGGAGTTTTTTCATAGGGACAAGGGGAGAAACAGACATTTGGGACAGATTTAAAGAGACAGTTCGAATCAAAAATGAATCTGCTTTAAGATTCCATTCTACCAGATGTGCTTGTTCAATGTAAGGCAGCCAGATCCAAGATCTGTTTGGAAAAGGACACAGGTACACATAACTGTATTAGTCAGGATCCTCTAGGGAAACAAAACCAACAGGAATTGACTCACACTACTGTGGGGATGGGCAAGTCCAAATTCTGTAGGGCAGGCTGTAAACTGGAAACTCTGATGAAGGTTTTGGATGCAATCCCCAGTTGAAGCTGGCTGGCTGGAGTACAGATGGAAATTTTCACTTCTGACTACTGAAATCATTACTTCTTTTAAGGTCCTCAACTGATTGGATGGGACTTCTTTCATTGTTGAAGGCAATCTCCTCAGTTGATTGTAGATGTAATCAGCCATAGATGCAATCAACTTACTGATTATTTAAATCCATGAAATATCCTCACAGTAACAATCAGGTCAGGGCTTGCATGACCAAACAACTGGAAACCATAACCTGGCCAAACTGACAAATGAACTTAACTTTTTCGCTCATCTAATATAAATAGAGATTCTAATGCAGGCATCATATTACTACAAATACCATTCTGTTCATATTCTATTTGTTGGAAAGTCTTTGTAACAGTTAAGAATCACTTTTACATTAAAAGCTTTGTCTTGTTAGTTATTTTCTTCTTATTGTGTATTACGGAGGCATAGACGATTGCTTTCTAAACAAGTCCACCTATATTTGACTCAAAATTTTAATGAAGCTTGTCACTGGTATATCTCAAGATATAAATGATTCAGATTTCAGATATTCTAAACTCCAAAATAATGGTGTTCCAGTTTGCTAAAGCTGCTGGAATGCAAAATACCAGAAATGGATTGGCTTTTACAATGGGGTTTTGGTAGTTCACAAACTTACACTTCTAAGGCCATGAAAATGTCCAAACTAAGGCACCAACAAGACAATATATTCTTTGAAGAAAGGCCGATGGCATCTGGGGTTCCTGTGTCACATGAGAAGGCACATGACTGGAGACTGCTAGGCCTCTCCTGGGGTTAGCTTCTGGTTTCAGTTGCTTTCTCCAAAATGTCTCAGCTTTTCTCTCTCAGCTCCTGTGCATCTTTTCTTGTTTCTCCCAGGGCATTTCACTCTAAGCATCTGTGGATCCTCTCTTAGCTTCTCTGGGGCAAACTCTGGTTTTCATCTCTTAGCTCTCTCCTGGTTCTGATTTCAACAGCTGTCTCCAAAATGTCTCTGGACATTTTCTAAGTGTCTCTTTGCTCTCTTCAAAATGTCTCTGCCTTTTATCCTGTCATAGAGAATGCCAGTAAACTAATTAAGACCCACTTCAATGGGCAGGGTCATATATCCATGGAAATAATCTAATCAAAAGGACTCACTCACAATTGGGTGGGTCATGTCTCCATGGAAACAACCTAATCAAAAGATATCACCCACAATAAGTTTGCACCCACAAGACTGGATTAAAAGAACATGATTTTTGTTGGATACATAATAGATTCAAACCAGCACAAACAGTATCAGACCAATAGAAATATCAGCATTTCCAAAATAGTATGGAACACCAGAGTCACAGAATACTGACAACTGATCTTGTAAATCATTTTTCTGTGGCAATTGGAAGCCAGAAAAATAAATATGTGTAAACAGGGAAATGACAAAGATGTATGGACATAGATATACCCAGTTAGAGCTGTAAGAGTTGCAAGGGTATTAAACCCACTCCCTCCACCCCCCTGCCAAAAGATTAGCAACCTCAGCATGAGTCACTGACAATGCATATAAGCAGTTGATTAATGAGGGGAGGAAAGATGGGAGAAAAGCATAGAAGACATCTTTTATTTTCCCCTTGTCATCCATTCTACCTTTTTTAGTTAAAAAAAATTTCTCTTAATCTTTGAAGAATTGCCTGCACTCACATAGCCCATTTAGCTTTGCATGGGTTTGACTCCCTCTTCAACTCCAGGGATGGTCTAAATGATTTGTTCAGGAATTAAGAACATGTCCCAAATCTGGCCAATGATTCGGAGGTTCAGGATTTCTGTTAGTGTGGTGAAGGATGAGGGTTCTTTATTTCCAGTTAGACTGAGTGGTAAAAAGAATAAAACTGCTACAGCTGTCGTGTGACCCAGGGGCAAGCTAAGAGGCAGTAAAGTTGGAGGATAAAGTAAACAGAGTGGCAGATGGAACTGGAGGCTACAAAAGAAATCAGAAACCAATATTATTTGAGCTTCTACCCAGCTAAATCCAAAGGCAGTTCTCTTGAAGTTTTCTTTTTTTTTTTAATCATATGCTAAGAGGTTTTTTTTTTTAATTGGAGCAGTTGTAGGTTTCTAGAAAAATCAAGCAGAATGTACAGAGTTCCCGTATAACTACTCCCTACCCCCCACAATTTACCTATTATTAACTGTTTTAGTTTCCTAGGCTGCTGAGAGAAGATACCATGAAATGGTTTGGCTTAAACAATGGGAATTTATTGGCTTACAGTTTGAGGCTGAGAAAATGTCCAAATCAAGGCATCATCAAAGTAATTCCTTCTTCCCAAAGACCAGCTGCTGGTGATCCTTGGCTCCTCTGCCACATGGTGTAGCACAAGGCAGCATCTGCTGGTCTCTCCCTTCTCTTCCAGGTTTTGTTGGTTTCAGTTTCTTGCTACTCTGGCTTTCTTTTCTCTTTGTCTGAATTTCACTCTCTTATAAAGGAATCCAGTTGGAGGATTAAGACCAATTGTGATTAAGGTGGGTCACACCTTAACTGCAGTAGCATCATCAAAATATCCTACTTCAATGGGGTGATACCCACAGAAATGAATTAGAGTTAAGAACATGCTTTTCTGGGGTACATACAGCTTCAAACCACAACACTCCACCCTATGGACCCCAAAAAGTCATGTTCTTTTTATATGCAAAATACAATCATTTCATCACAATATCCCCAAAGCCTTACATCATTTCATTAACAATGCTTAGTACAGAGGCTTACCAAAACTGGTTACAGCTGTGGTCTGTCCTGGGGCACAATTCCCCTCTGTCTGTGAACTTGTGAAACCTAGGGAACAAGTTATCTGCTTCCAATATACAAAGGAGAGACAAACATAGGGCAAACATTCCATTTTAATAGGGAGAAATTGGAAGGGAAACAGGGGTTCCAAACCCTAAACAATTCCAAAACTCAGCAGAGTATACTACATTAGATTTCAAGGTCTAGGAGTCACCTATGGAACAATGTTTGTCCTCAGGGCCTGATGGAGAGCAGCCCCACCCCTTCCAAGCACTTGCACAGCAGCCTTGCTCTCCCTGAACACTGGGAAGGCTCCACTCTCTGAGAATCCCTGGGGAATAGGCTCAAACCTCTGAGAACACTGGAGTGGCAGCACTCTTTCACATAACCAACTTAGAGGGTATTTCTACTTAGCTGTCTTACAGGTATTTCATAACTTACATTTCCACAATTAACTGGTGTGCTGGTTTGGATCTGTTATGTATTCCAGAAAAGATCATGTTCTTTTAATCCCATCTTGTGGAGGCAGACCTATTGTGGATGGGATGTTTGATTAGGTTGTTTCCATGAAGCTGTAATCCCGCCCATTCAAGGTGGGTCTTAATTCCCTTGCTGGAGTCCTCTATGAGAGGATAAACAGCAGAGACATTTTGGAGAGAGCTCAGAGCTGTTTATAGAGAAAACACCCAGAAATGGAGAAAGTCATTTTGAAACCAGAACCCAGGAAAAGGAACAGATGTTGCCATTTGCCTTCCCATGTGACAGAGGAACCCCGAATGCCATCGATCTTTCCTCAGAGAAGGTATCTACCTCTAGAGGCCTTAATAAGGCACATTTTCATGACCTTAGAACCGTAAATTTGCAATCTAATAAATCCCCATTGAAAACGCCAACCCATTTCTGGCATATTGCATTCTGACAGCATTAGCAAACTGAAACATCTGGCTATCTTCCATGTAACCTCCTCCTGGGTGAGTAACATTATCCACAAGTGACCCTAGCTGCAAATGGATTGCTGCAACAGCTTCCTTACTGTTTTTGCTTTCTTCCAATCCAGGATTATACCCAGGTGGAAAGATCACACTTATATTGGCCACTAGGGTCCAAATAGTTTCTAGAATTAAGTTAAGAATTAGGCTCAAAGCCTCTGGGCAACCAAGGCAAAAAGGAAGGAAAGGTCATGTTCATACTTCTTAATGCTAACAATTTGCTCTAAAACAAATTTTAGGAGTTTTATATAAGGAGCAATAACTGATGGAATGGACAATTTCTTCAGCAACATTCCTATGATGTATCCTGTAATTTCATTCAACAAATATTTATGGAGTAGTTATTATGACCCAGGCACTATGCTCACTATTGGTGATAAAACAGTGAATGCAGTTGTTTGTCATCTAATCTCATGATTAAAACTAAGTTTTTGCATAATATTAAATGAAACCCTCTGAAGACAATTTGGTGGGAGGAGGGCTTGTTTCCCAAGCCACCCCTGCCTGATGGGAATACCAGGGTCAAAAAAACAGTCATTCGGGTTTTTGTTTTGTTTGTTTGTTTGTTTGTTTGCCCCCTGGTTCTGTTTCCAGAGCATGATTTCAGGACTTCTAGCCTCTCTTTTAAACTCCAGTTCACTACCACCACAACCATCACCACCATATAGCACACACAAAATGTTTGTAGGACTCCCCAAGGATTTTCTCACATGTAGTGACAAACAGTGATTTCAATTACCACGTGGAATCTGTCATTTTCCAACCTCATCTGTTCTGCCTTCCTGCAG
The DNA here is from genome assembly GCF_015220235.1 of Choloepus didactylus. Taxonomy (NCBI): domain Eukaryota; kingdom Metazoa; phylum Chordata; class Mammalia; order Pilosa; family Megalonychidae; genus Choloepus; species Choloepus didactylus. The sequence goes on from NC_051308.1 coordinate 118,167,347, forward strand.
AGATCTGTTGCTAAGACATGGATGCCCCTCCTCCTACCACTTCTTCCTTCCACTCCCTCCCTCCCTCCCACCTCCTAACCACCTCCAAATCCCCCTCACACACACACATACGTGAGTACTCACAGCACAACTTGCTACTATTGCTTATACAGGCCAAAATGGAGCTGATGATGCCTGACAAGTCTGTGTGGAGGCTGCTAGAGTGCAGGGGGTGGACTAGAGTTGCCTTATCCATTACTGCAGAAGGCCTCAGCATCCAGATGACAATTCATTGCCTTGAAGCTGCTTGGATGTGCTAAAACTACCAGGGCTGTTCAGAAGCTGCTGAAGCTGCTGAAGTACCAGGGTCCTTTTGCACTGAAGCTGCACCATGTTCTTCCTGAACTGTGGAGAACAGTTCTCCCCAACCCTTGGGATTACATTTCACTGTACAGGTTCTGAAGCAGTGTTGCCCAATGCTCTGGATGCCTTACTGAGACTATAGTTAAATAGTTTTCAATCACATCAGTACACACAATAAGACTCTGAGAGATGAATCCATGAGCTGGACCAGGGGTCGGGGAGGCAGGATTCAGAAGCTTCTAGCTTGGTGAACAGAGTTTAAACTCAGGTCAGGAGCTACTGTCCATGTTTCTTTTCTTCACATTTGGTCTAGTTTGATCCAAGGCTAGAATTCAGACTAAATAAAGAAATGGTTAGATGGTATATATTCAGACTCTCCACAGATGTCTTTCCTCTTGGCCTTTGCCTTGAGATTGACACAGAAGATTCTAGAGAGTGTCCTGTGGCAAAGATTTCGAACACAGGCTTGGGGAGGCGTATATTCAATAAACCAGACCAGCAGGTGATGAGGTTGGCATTCTTTTGGGTAAATTAAGGCACTGAGTCACTGAGACACCAGAAGGCAAAACCTGGATTTTTCTGCAAGAAATATTCCAGGTGTAACCTTGAAGTTGTTCATAATTGCAACTATTTAAGCCTGGGAATTTTTTAAACATAGAAGGGGGATAATAAATAAAGATGAAATATAAAGAACCTAGTACCACGTTTCGCAAAATGATAATCACGCAGTAGTGCCTGGTTGCAGTTAACACCCCGCTCCCAGGACTTCAAGGAAGTCTTCTACACTCGCTAGACTCAGAATACTCCCTTCCACCACCCACTCTATCCCCTTCCTCACGTTTCCTTCCTATCCCGGACTGGCAAGCCCAGATAGATTCACTGCCACACCTCGGCCTGGCAAAACCCAGGAACATCCATTCAACTACCACCTAGGCCTGCGGGCTGGGCTTGAGAAACTAGGACCGCTGCCGGGGGCGGGGAATCCCTCACAGTGAGGGCCCGCCCATCGGCGCGCAGCCTTGTGGGAATTGTAGTTCTCACAACTCGGAGCCTCCAGACGAGGCGCCAGTGAGGGACTCGTTCTCCCGTGCTCCTCTGCGAGGGATTCTTGGGATAGGTCCCTGGGAGATGAGCTGGTAGGTGGGAACTTGCTTTTAGAAAAGTGGATTCGAGTTGTGGCGCTTCTGCCGCCGAATAGCTCGGTATTGGTTCTTGTGCCTTCGGGAGTTCTGGAGGCCAAACTTGGGATTCAAGTTTAAAGTTCCTCACAGGACGAAAGATAAGGAGCTGACGTTGCCCCGGCCAGTCTGCAGCAGGAACAGCCAACCCTGACCCCGGTTAAAATCCCCAGGGCTCCTGCCGAAGGTCCTTCGCTGATCCCACCTCCCCGCTTTTTGGCTGACTTGATGTGCGTGCCTGCCCGGCCTCGCGATCTTGGAGGCAGCAGCTGAGCCACGCCGAGAGCTTGTGCTTGCCCCTGCAGCCTCACTCCGGACGACAGCCAAGAGGCCAACACCATGGTCACCCGTGTCTTCGGCATGCGCATGTGGGCCCCGGTGGGCGTCCTGACCTCGCTGGCGTATTGTCTCCACCAGCGGAGGGTGGCCTTAGCCGAGATGCGGGGGGCGGATGACCAGCATCCGGTAGACCGCAGACTGCTGGAGCTGAAAATGGTGCAGGTCGTGTTTCGACACGGGGCACGGAGTCCTCTCAAACAGCTCCCGCAGAAGGAGCAGGTGAGAGATCTGCCTGGATAGGGGCGGCGGGGCGAGAACCGTCTGCCAACCCGTAGCTTGCCAGGCGCCTCGTACTGAATGCACACCCATGGAGTTTTGCCCTCACCCAGTGGGGCTCGGACTGGGTCCACAGGAAGAGACAACTGCAATAGCGGGTCCCTCCCCTGGCCCTGAAGGAAAGGTGCTGGCCTGGCGCCTCCCAGCCCCGGCCGCCACGGGCCTTCCGGGTGTATAGCAGCCCCAGAACTTCCATTTGCACCCCTCGATGGCTGTAGTGTAGCAAAACCAGTGGTGCTGCGCTTCTTACCGTGCATGCGCCTGGAAATTTTGTTAAAATGCAGATTCTGATTCAGTGGGTGTGGGGTAGGGCCTGAGATTCCTCATTTCTGACAAGTTCGTGATGAAGGTGAGTACAAGGGTGTGGTGCACTTCCTGTGTGTGACCTGAAACCAGTATGGTTTCAAAGGTTGTCAAAGAGCAGAAGGAACCTTTAGCGTCTGGAACCATTCTTAACTGTAGTCACAGTGGACAGCAGACGTCCACCCCTTTGGGAACATTTTAGAGCAGGTTTCTTGCAGGTAGGGCTTGCTGGAGACCATTAAGATCTCTTGAAGGCTTTTGACTCTCCTTTTTCATTGGAGATTTCAAACTTAAAATAAATATTTTTAAAATTGGCTAGACTTCTGGCTGTAATGTCCTAAAGTCTACATGGTTGGTCAGCATAATTATGATTAAAGCACATGTCATAAATTTGTAAATGATTACTCTTCCTGGATGTGATTCTTGGGGGAGCCAGTGCAGGTCTCTTGACCTTTCATAGCAGGCAGGCCTGTGAATGAAGAACTAGTTTCCTAGTGAAGATGAGCAGGCAACCTGAAATCACCAGGCCCCAGGAGTCATACTTACCTGTGACACACTTACCTGTGGAGTGTTTTTGCCTTGTTGAGCATTGTTAACAGGATTTCCAAAACCTGATATGAGCTGAGGCATGTTCTTCATGCTTATTGTTGCTTTCCAGAAACCCTCAGGGTTGTGTCTTGTCTTCGCATTGTACAACTGAAAAACCAGTTTTTAAAGCTGGCCACAAGTGAAATCAAACCTCTAAAGTACTTCCCACATAAATAAAGTGGCAGGCACTTAATTCTATTGTCGGGTTTCTAGTTTGCCTTTCTATGGCTATACCACTTTCTAGTACCTGAATTTCTTTTCTTTTTGATGCTTTGCTTTGATCTTTTCTCAATCTTTTACCTTGCCTTTTCGTATTAGGTCACTAAATTTTCCTTATAATTTTTGTGTATACATAGCCCATCTCTTGTGCATTCCCCTCCTTTCTTGTTAGAGAAGGACTGGAAAATAGTAGGTTGGAAGAGGAGACTTATGTTAAATACAAAGCTGTCAGTTGTAGTGGAGAATAAAAGTGATCGTCGAGGCCTGGACTATATGTACAGTATATGTACTCCAGGAAGGGCTTGGTAGAAGATTTAGATTCTTTTAGGGCTTTTTCCTGAGCCTGTGGGTGTAATTGGGTATCCTCTTCCCTTATGTTGGAAGCAGCAGTTTCAGCTTGTAGAATACCAGCTTCATTTATCTACTATCAGCGTAGCACTAAATATGAGCATCCGAGTCCATGGCCTTCTTTGCAATTAGGGAAGGTGCTTTACCTCTCCTGGCTGCTCTTGTCCTCTACACTTTAGGCAAAGCTTTAAGTATCTTTGGAAATCTCCTGTAAAGGCTTTTGCATAAAAAAACTCCTTCGATTTAGGCTATGAGTGAGTGTCATCGGGCTCCTGTAATTTGTTTCTAGTTATTCTCGCTCAGGTTTTCTTTTCAAGATCTAATTTGATAGAAGTTGTTATTGGGATTTTCTAATCTTTCTGGTTTGGTTATTAATTATAGTCAGAAGGGACTACCCGGTAACAATTCTAAAACTAAATTGCCTTTGGTAGATGTTTCCTGACTTCTGACTGGTTTGTAGATAAACACATGTGACAAGTCACTTCATTCTGTTATCTCACAAAGCTTCAGAACTAGATGTTTTATTGAGTTTTCTTATGGCTTGGATGGCTGTTGTCTTAAACTGTCTTAAAATGTTTTCTTGCTAAAAGTTTTGTATCTGTGCATTGGAAATAAAACTCAAACTTGATTGGCCATTTTTGTTTTCCTGATCGTTAAAGCAGATCCAAGCACAATCTCAAAGATAAGTTAGCCTCTGCTTTCAGGTTTTCCCTCAGCTCTCTGTCAGACAAGATGGCCCCAACCCAGGCAGGTTCCTCAATTTTCATAAAGTCTAATCTACTCCAGATCCACTGTTAATTAAAACATTTGGGTCTTTATTTATTTGACAATATAGACATGATGGGCAGCATCACGTCAGTCATATTGTTGCCTAATCCCTATCCAAAGCTCAACTAAGAGAAGCAGTATTCAGGAAGCATTACATGAAAGATATGCCAGTCAGTCCATCCATTCCTCTGGATCAGTGTTTCCTAACCTTGACTAGACATTGGACTCAACGGGAGAACTTTAAAAAATACTGATGTCTGTGACACCCAGGGGTGTAAATCCCCCTGGCAATGCAGGAAACGACCCCTGGGGATGAGTCTGGACCCAGCACTGTGGGATTGAGACGATCTTCTTGACCAAAAGGGGGAAGAGAGATGAAACAAAATAAGGTTCCAGTGGCTGACAATTTCCAATGGAGTCGAGAGGTCACTCTAGAGGGTACTCTTATGCGCTATATAGATATCACCTTTTAGTTTTTAGTGTGTTGGAATGGCTAGAGAGAAATACCTGAAGCTGTCGAACTGCAACCCAGTGACTTTGATTCTTGAAGACGATTATGTAACTTTGTAGCTTGCACAGTGTGACTGTGTGACTGTGAAAACCTTGGGGTTCACACTCCCTTTATCCAATGTATGGACAGATGAGTGGGAAAATGGGGACAAAAATTAGATGAAGAATAGGGTAGGATGGAGGGGATGGAAAGATCTAGATGTTCTTTTATCTTGGAGTAAGGAAAACATTCAAAAATTAATTCTGGTGTTCAATGCACAAGTGTATGATGGTGCTGTGAATCATCGATTGTACATTGTGGATGACTTAAGGTGGGTGAATATATCTCAATAAAACTGTATTTAAATAAAGTAAATGTTAAAATGTTAAAATGGAGGAGGGAAAGGGGATGTTTTAGGAACTATTTTATTTTTGGGGGTAATGAAAATGTTCAAAGGTTGTGGCGGTGATTACACAACTATATGACGATACTCTGAACAATTGATTGTACACTTTGAATGATTGTATGTTATGTGAATATATCTCAATAAAATTGCATTAAAAAAATATTGATGTCTGGATCCCACTCCCAGAGGTTGGGATTCAATTGACCTGGGATATGGACTGAGCATCTAGACTTTGTAAAAGCTTCTCTGGTGAAGCATTAGAATTCTCTGCACTGGATAGCTTTTAAAAAATTGAGGTCCTACCCCAAGAGATTCTGATGTGATTAGTCCAGGATGGGACTCAGATGTTGGTAACTTTTAAAAGTTTTCCCAGTGATTCTAATGTGCAGCTAAGGATTAAAATGGTTGCTTAAGTCTAAGATCTATAGCTGGAAGCTTTTGATTACTTGTATATAGATTTCTTTTTCCTTGAACTGGGACCTAGTATATGGATCCCAGTACAGCATTACCTTCATTGAAATGTGCTTTGGTGAGATGCCATCATTCTGTGTTGAGGGAACTATGAGAAGCGGTTGCCCAGAACTCATTGCTGTGACTTCTGTAAAGATGTTCATTATATTTACTCTGTCCTCTTCATGAGGACCCTTGGGAGTAATTTGTCTGTTAGCATTAGAAATGATGTGCTTCTCCTGAACAGTTAGTTGCCTTGCTCTCATCTTTAAATATGTATAGCTGATCAATTTTCTCCTTTTACATAAAATTTGGAAAGCTTAGTGCCACATCTGTGGCTCTCCATGGTGTGGATTTTTTAACTTCGTTATTGTATCTTTTTTTTTTTTTTGGTCCCTATACTTGTTGCTTTTGTCCTCCTTGTCTACATTAAATGGATTGTCTTCTTATATTTTAGGTATTGCTGTAATCTATCTTAGTTCTTGAAGACGGGGTATAAATAAATAAGTAAAATTAGAAAGTTAGTCTTTGCCCCTGTTCCAGTTTGCTAATGCTGCCATTGAGCAAAATACCAGAAATGGATTGACTTTTATAAAGGAGGTTTATTTGGTTACACAGTTACAGTCTTAAGGCCATAAAGTGTCCAAGGTAACACATCAGCAATTGGGTACCTTCACTGGAGGATGGCCAATGGTGTCCGGAAAACCTCTGTTAGCTGGGAAGGCATGTGGCTGGTGTCTGCTCCAGAGCTCTGGTTTCAAAATGGCTTTCTCCCAGGATGTTTCTCTCTAGGCTTCAGCTTCTCTCCAAAATGTCACTTTCAGTTGCTCTTGCGGTGTTTGTCCTCTCTTAGCTTCTCTGGAGCAAAAGTCTGCTTTCAACGGCCATCTTCAAACTGTCTTTCATCTGCAGCTCCTCTCTCAGCTCCTGTGCATTCTTCAAAGTGTCTCTCTTGGCTGTGGCTAGCTCACTCCTTCTGTCTGAGCTTATATAGTGCTCCAGTAAACTAATCAAGGCCCAAGCTGAGTGGGCAGGGTCACACCTCCATGCAAATTATCCAGTCAGAGTTATCACCTACAGTTGGGTGGGTCACATCTCCATGGAAACACTCAAAGAATTACAGTCTAATCAACACTAATACATCTGCCCACACAAGATTGCATCAAAGATAATGGCATTTTGGGGGACACAATACATTTAAACTGGCATAGCCCTAAATTTGGAAGTCGAAGAGCAGGAATAAGAATGAGAGTGTATGTGGGGTGGATACCACCTGTGAAACAGCCATACATGAAAATCTGAAAACATGTACTTTAGACTTGAGTCATGGCCTGGACTTGCAGGAGTCATCTCCTGGGAAACAGCAAAGATCCTGTATTGGCTAATGTGAATATGAGAAGGAGATGGCTTAGTGGGGCTGAGCAGGCCTTGTGGTCCTGTGTGTTAGGCCCTGTGCTGGACACTGGACTTAAAAAGATGGATAATGCAGTCTTGGCCCTAAAGGAGTTTACAATATGGTGGAGGGGAGAGACAAAATAGATCAATTATGGGAATATGCTGGGAGCACTGGGAACACAAAGGAGTACCTCAAACTTAAAATGTCCAAAACTGATCTAAACCTTCAAACTGTCCTTCTGTCTTGATCTTAGTGATAGTCAAGGAGTACCTCCATTACCCTTGTCACCTTAGGCACCCAGGTTCAAAATCAGAATGATTTTTTTTCTTTATTCTTCCTTGTTTACCTATCAACACAACCTCTAAATAAAACTTTTATGTACTCATTTGCCAAGTTTGACTCAAATGTTTTATAGCCACCTCTTCTATTCAGACTGCCTTAGACGAGGCCTTAGGCTTTAGACTATTGCGGGCATCTCAAAATTGGCTTCCCTGCATCTAGTTTTCCCATTCCAATTGTGATCTATATTGGTGGCTTTTCAAACTTTTATGGAGCCTGTGGGCTAAGGGGAAGCTGAGTGATTGGGACTCTGGGTTCCCACTTCTACTTCAACTAGACAACTCCAGTTTTTCCATTAAATACACAAATCTAAAATTAAACTTCATGTGGTATTTGCTAACTAAAAAGTTGGAAAACCACTTCTGGGTTGAAGCAAACGAAACCCCTTCTTTCCTATACACAGTTTTCTCTATTTCTGCTTTGCTCAAGCTTTTAAGCTGTTCTGAACACCACCCATCTCTTCTTACCTACCACCTACCCTGAAGTCCAAATCTTTGCTTGTTTAAATCCTATTGATTTCAGATGCCATTCCTTCCATGAAACTTTTCCTGAATCCCCAACCAGAAGAGGTCTGTCTTGCCTTTGAACTACTATGGCCTTCATCTGTTTTGTTTTGTTTTATTCTGTTTTGTTTTGTTTTTTGCAGCACATACTAGCTTCTATTATAGTATTGCTAACATTTACATTCATAGCTTGCTTTCTCTACTAACCTGAAATCTCAGAAAAGGCAGGCTCATGGGATCTCAATCTTGGAATCACTCCCAGGATCTGGCAAATTGTTGGAGCTATGTGCCAGGTCCTCTGTTGGGCATCCAGAATACAGAGGTTAATAGATGACCTAGGCTCTGTTCTCAGGAAGCTCAGTCTACTGGGCAGGATAGACCAGTGAAGGAGCTCTTGTAATACTGTTTGGTTCCGGCTACAGAAAAAGTCACTGAGGTTGCCATGAGAGCACAGTGCTGTGGTCAGGGCTTCCCAGAACATCTAAGCTGAGAGTCTTACGGAATGAGCAGAAGTGTTTCTAGATGAAAGGAAAAAGAAAATTCCAGGCAGAAGAAACATGATGTTCATAGGCCAGGAGGTATGAGGATGGTGCTATGGGAAAGAAAGTTGTATGGCTAGAAAGTAACTATGCAGGGCAGAGAAGAGGCGGTAAGGGGAGTGGGAGGGCGAAGTGTGGGGGGACATGCAAGAGAAAGGCAGGGATCATCCTGCAGCTATGAGCCCTTTAAGGGTTTTCCACAGGGCAGAATCAGAACTGTAAAAGAAAGAACAATGATTAAAAGATAGTAGGAAGAACATCTCTGTGCTGAACCCAGTCTTTTGATAGCAGTCGGCACAATGGCAGTGAGGGAGGAGGCTCAGGTGTTGGTGACTGGGTCAGGTAGGACTGAGACAATATCTTTTGGAAGAATGGATGGCTTCCTCTACGGGAGGAGAGACTGAGGACTCCTGGTGACACTCTTTGAGATACTGCTGACAGAGATGAAGATAAATACAATGATAGGTGACTTAGGTTTTTAAATGTTAGGTTTAAAACAAACAAAAAAAAGAGGTAGTAGGAAATTGAGTTAAATTTTATTCTTTTGATTGTAGTAAGCACTGTGGGAATTCAGATAAGAAGACAATCATTGAAGGCTGGAATAGTCAGTGGTGGGGAAGTAAGACTTGGGCTACCAATGAATGCTGGGGAGAAGTTGGAAATAGGAATAGGAGCCCCTCCAGGCTAGGGAAGCAAGCTGAAATAGGATGCCTTTTAAATTTTTTTTCCAGTGTTCATTCCACTAACATGTATTGGAGTGAGCAGGGTCTGGTCTAGGGATGGAAGGAGAGAGGCATAGTGCCAGTACATCTGGGTACAGGGTCTGGGCCAAGGTGTGACAGACCTTGAGGGCCAGGTATTTTCCTCTGAAACACTAGGAAATAACTAGTGATATGATGAAAGAGGCTTAGCACGATTAGTCGGGTGATTGTGTATGTGTGCATTGTGGGAGTAGAAAGGAGGGAGTCCCTTGGAGGCTCTTGTTTGAGGTAATGAGGTTTATAACTCTGACAGTAAGATAAAGGAAGGACCACTGGGGGTAACTTTTTCTAAGCAGTGATCTACAGGACTTGGTGCAGGGATGGTGGAGCAGTGGGCAGAGTTCAAGGGTAGTTGAGGTGGCATTGAGAGGACACTGATATTTAGGATTAGAACAAAATACTTTTGTTTTTAAAATTGAAGTCATCACATCTGATCCAATGAGTGTAAGTGTCTTATGGGCAGTTAGAGATAAGAAACCTGCAGCTACTTGGGATGTTTTAAGAACCATTGCAGTGTAGTTGGGACAGGAGTCAGATTACAAGCAGTAAAGGAAGACGGTGAAGAAGTAAAGGCTTCTCTGGTGGCAGCTACTAGTTTGAGAAGTTGGATGAAGGGAATGGGGATATGTGGAAGTTATATGGGGCATGAAGTAGAGTTTCAAAGCAGGACCATAGAAAACTGCAGACTGACTCCTTAGAAATTCTTCTTACCAGTATGTTATCACTGAGATCACACATATTCATTCACTCACCAAGAATTTCATTGCCACTTTTCCCCTTTACTTCAGTGTGGGGCTTAGTGCCAGAGCAGTCCTTTGACAGTAAGTGTCAGTGCACCAATAACAGAACTTAGGCTAATGATAAACCACCGTCTTTTCTTCTCTTAATTGGAGCTAAAGTTTCTTTCCTTCCTTCCTGTGGGAAGGTTGTAGGTCTAGTGATGGGGTGCTACTAGCTAGGTGTTTTGAGTGCTGCTGGATGTTAATACTAAATTTCAAGAACCTTGTTTTTTACAATGTGTTGTGTTTTTTATAATCACAACAGGTAGAGTGGAACCCGCAGCTATTAGAGGTCCCACCCCAAACTCAGTTTGATTACACAGTCACCAATCTATCTGGTGGCCCCAAACCAAATTCTCCTTTCGATTCTGAATACCATGAGACCACCCTGAAGGTAAGCAATGCTGCTCTGGTCTGGGTAGCCCACAGCAAAGCTTCTGTGGTTTCCTCTGGGCTGAATTCAGGAGACTGACAAGTGTTTTCATTCTTCTCTCCTTTCTCCCCCACCTCAGGGGGGCATGTTTGCTGGGCAGCTGACCAACGTGGGCATGCAGCAGATGTTTGCCCTTGGAGAGAGGCTGAGGAAGAAGTATGTGGAGGACATCCCATTTCTTTCACCAATCTTCAACCCACTGGAGGTCTTGTGAGTCACTTGAGAAAGGGATGTTGCCGGTTTAAGGGTTTAAGGTCTTGAGCATGGGGCAACCTGTCCTGACCCCACGTCCCCACCCTGCCCCAGATGGGTCCCATTCTCAGCCAAGGAAGTTTAGGGGACCACTTGGGGTTGTCATGATCAAATTACCCTTATGTAACATGGCTTTCAGGAGTTCCCTGGGGGTATCCCTCCCAAGAGGGATAAAGGAATACTCCCCTTAGGTAGTCTTGAAAGCCCCCCAGCTGCTCTGTGGAATAAGGTGGAGTGTGTATGATTAAGTGTTCCTTTTATGAGTGTCTCTACCTTTTTATTTTTTTCCAGTGTTCGTTCCACTAACATGGATCGGAATCTGGAATCTACCCGGTGTTTGCTGGCTGGGCTTTTCCAACGTCAGAAAGAAGGTTTGAGTTTGGGGTCTGAAACCCAGCCCCTTGCCCTTGAAGAGCTTGTACTTCTCATCTCCAAAGGCTTGCTCTCTTTCTCGGTGCCTGTTCCCTTGGTCTCTCTTCTGTGCGTGTAGCTACTATAGTATACCTCGTCTAGTGGGCCGTTCCCTGTCTTTTGCTTTCCTTACCAGCTGACCTTCACATCAGCAGCAATTCTGCTCTGATGTGCCTCCGGCTTCTGATTTTTCTCAACTTTCTATGCAGGCTGCATAAGGCAGCCCTAATCAGGTCTTGTGAACAGTGTAGGGGGCTTTTTGCTTAGGTGAGACACTGCTGAGAAGAAAAAAAGGCAGAAGGGACACTTAGCTGGGAACCAAGCCTGTTGCTACAGCTCTGATCTTGGTAATAATCCACAGCTTGATCCAGATAGTATTAGCAGTATTCTCTTTAGCCTTTCCTAGTTGAGAAAGTCTGTTGAATTTAGATTTTGATATATTCAGCCAATGAATGATTGCACTCACTGGTTCCTGACCTTTTCACCACCAAGGTCCACGTTTATTTTCCCTCATGAGTCCCATGTAATGAAGGTCTTTGACTATCAAATGAAGCTGCATTTTGTCATTTGTAATTGATTCAAATTTATGTTTAATTGGTGGTCTGAGTTTCAGATTAGCATGACCTTACCAGTATTAAAGTACTGAAATGGTGCTATAAGGCAAAGGTTCTTATTATTTTGTTGAGCTTCTTCAACAATATTTCAAGTAGATATAAAACTTCCAACAGGCTTTAAAAACAAATATGTAAAATAACAGAACCTCCAGGCTGGAAGAGGCAGGCCTTGCCCTCAGCTGGATTGGGTGCTGCTGCTAATTATGGCTGAATTTGGCTGCTAAGCACAAACAGCATGTATCTGGGTAACAAAGCAAACAGAATGGGTTGCCCTTTATTCCTTATAAACCCTTAACTTAGGAGTAATCAACAATGCCTGACCTTCTGAAAGCTCTTTACTTGCTTGGGTTATTTCTTTTTTTTTTTTCAAACTGTATCCAGCTTTATTAAAGATACTTTTCATAAACAATCATGGTATTTCAGGCAGGACATGGGCAGACAATCAGTAACAATATACAACAGCTTTCAAACTCCTTTCTTCAATGGACTACCGAAATCAGAAATCCACTATAAAACCCAATGAAGTCTTCATTTGATGCTCTGAACAGGGAAAGTTTAGAGTGAGGGTTGACATTACACATTTAGCTTGTTGTTTGACAACTTTTCATGAGCCAGTCCTGACTTTCAGGAAATGAGATGAAAATGGCAGAATTATCAGTTTGAAGATCCATGACCTAAACAAGGACTCACTGCTCTTTTGCAAGATGCCGTCTCAGGGGCGTAACTGGAAGGTCCAAATTGCCTGACATTCTGGTAACCAATTCTTTTGGGTCAGGCCCCAGCAGGTTTAAGGGAGTCAAGTCTATGCTGAAGGCTGAGAGGGAGAAGAGAACATGAGGACATAAAAACGAATTTTAGTTTTTCCATATCACAAGGCATTTGTGCCAAGGTGGCTAATGTGTGTCAACATTAGGGAATCCCATCTCCTGAAAATAAAGAGGAAGTCTCAAAATTAGAGGAGTAAGGTGTTTTCCCCCATATCAATCCAGCTTCAGAGACATTCTATTAGTGACATTTGCCCCTTCACCAAACAACAACAATGAAGTGTTCTGTGTGCTAACAACACAGCTTAAAAAAAAAAAGTAAAACAAAATTCTGCATTTTTATAAAACTTGATAAAAAATAGTAGTTCAAACTGTACAGTCACCATAAGTACACAGTTATCAAAAATGCACACACTTCATTTGGCATCTCCAGCACCTTCAGCATTCTGTGCCTGGTCTGTTTTAGCATCTCCATTTTCTGCAGGATTATTCCCATCCTTGTCAGTATCAGTTTTACCATTTTTCCCTTTGGATACCTTCTCTCCCTTTGCAGGGGCCTTTTTAGGCTTGGGTTCTGGCTTTGGAGGAGCAAGTTTAGCAGATAACCTTGCAGATCTTCTCTGTGATTCATATTTTACCTTGGCTTTATCTCCTTTAGCATCTCCTTCAGCCTTTCCCTTGGGCATGGTGGCAACAGTGGTGGGATGTAGGCACTGGGCCTGGGGATGCAGCGATGCAGGGGCTGTGCTCAGTCTGGGGGTCTTTCTTGCCTCTTCACACTGCTCTGCTTAGATTCTAAAAGTCAAATGTCCTCTTCTTGGAAACACTAAAAGTGTGACTGGAGTAGTGAGGATGTTTCTTGCTGGCAACCAGATCTACAGGCAGTTCTCAGACTGACGATGCCCCAGGTTTCCAGCGGGGAAGGAAGTAGTATCACCACCAGCCTCTGGTGTGGCTGCCTAGGAGGCAGGTCTCTGCACTGGATGCAGAGTTCTTGGGACCCAAGTTTGACTTCTGTCACAACTACCTTCATGCCTTGCCCAGGATCAAGGGACTTGAATAGACCAAGGAACCCCAGAAGGGGTCACCATTAAAGGAAGTGGTTCTACTTTGGGATGTTGCTTCAGGAATAAAAATCCTAGAGAAATCCCAGAGGGTAATGTGTGAGTTACAGAGAATCAGACTATGGGGGAAGCTGGAGGTTGTTTGTCCGGCCCTCTTGATGGGTCATTCATTCAGCAGATACTGAGTGCCGTATTTATCATAACTATAGGTCTAGGTCCAATATCTAACTCTAAGCAGATGGAAATGATCATGTGTTATATTAGAAGTTTAAATCATAGTTATTGTTATTCTAGTAATTAAAGGGCTTACTATGTACAAGGCATTGTTCTAAAATCCTTGCCTAAATTAACTTGTTTAATTCTTACAGTAATCCAATGAAGTAGGTACCATTGTCACCATTTGAAAGATAAGAGAACTAAGGCACAGAGAGGTGAAATGACTTGCTCAGGATCACAAATGATCAATGGTGGGGCTAGGATTCAAACTCTGGCAGTCTAGTTTCAGAATCCCTGCTTTATATCTTTATGCTGTACTGCTTCGTAAAGAACATGTATGTCTGGAGAGGACCTCTCATCATCAGTCTGTACTTTTCACAACGTGTCCTGCACAGCCCTAGGATTCTTCACAGAGGTCTCAGGAACTACAGGAAAGGAGGGGGGTGGGGGAAGGGGGTAGGGCATGCAAGTGGAATGTGCTTTGACTCCTCTCTTGCAGCCACTACAACCTTTTCTTTTATGACCTTATATAATAGTGTATGAAGAGGAGAGGGGGCCCACTACTTTAAAACAATTGAAAATGGCTGATATAGCCCAACCCCTTTGATCTACAGCCAAGTAGCTTGAGCACCAGAGAAGGACAGTGACTCTCCAAAGCCACCCTGCTGGTTAGTTGCAGATTCAGGACGAAACTGCACATCTTATGACTTCCAATCTGGTTTCTTTCTTCTGGCCAGACCAATGAAGTATGTCTGTAATCTGATATTCCAATAAATTTACCATAGGCTATTTTGAAAGCCCTAGGTTTTTGACTATCAATGATTTGTTTGTGAATAATAGTTATTTGGGGCTGAGGTTAACCTAATCACTCTGTGCATTGACCTCAGTGAATTCTAAAGAGCTGCTGATGGGGGCTATTTCTTTTGCCATCAAAGAAGGTCAGACTTGAGTAGTGAGGAAAGGTGGGGTCATACAGGGAACCTGTCACAGGCATTAATGTCTCTGGTACAGAGATATTAATGGGAAGATGTTAGAACGCCTTCTTTGGGCATTAATGGGGGGGTACATGTGAGCTCTGAGCAGCAGGGAGCTTCTGTGAGATATATAAGACACACTGTTTGTAGTCTAATCTTTTGTTCCTGGCAGTTCATCTAGAAGCCTGGCTTTCCATTTGGATGCGGCCATAGGGTCTGAGAAGATTTAGATATTTCCCAGCTTTGTGGTCACCTTTCTCGGTTTGTCATGGATGCCACTATATTGGTCCATTGGGTTGGACTTTGGGAAGCAATAAAAGAAACTAGTTCTGATAAAGTAAGAACAGTTCATTCTTCATTAGAATGCCCAAGTACTGGTAGTGCCTTGTGGCAAGGATTTTCTGAGCTACTAGGAAGTGCCAGTCTGATCCAGGTTGGCTCCTTATCTACTCTGCATATGGCCCAGTAGGGATAGGGGGACAGGGGGGATGTGAGATAGAGGAATGCTGCTGCTTGCTTTCTCTACTGCTCAGGCCTTAGTAGAACTCCTGTTGGCAGGGGCAGGGCATGTTGAAAGCATTCACTGTCCTTAGAATGTAGCTTTGATGATCTGTCTCTCTAGACAGAGAAGGGGATAAAAATGCTGGGAAGAACCAAGCTGAAGCGTCTTTATGCCTGTGCTTCCCACCCTCCTTCCAGGACCCATCATCATCCACACTGATGAAGCAAGCTCTGAAGTCTTGTACCCCAACTACCAAAACTGCTGGAACCTGAGGCAAAGAATCAGGTGATCGCCTCTGGGTTCTCGCTCACGAGTGGGGGGCCAGCCTTTTACTACATTTGCTGGGAAGACTCTGCCTGTACCAAGGACCTATCCACTGTTAGATGAGGGATGGGAGGGATTGAATTACCCCCAGAGTCTGTCATCCACTGTCTAGAAAGTGAAGAAGCTCTTGCACATAGTGGCAGGCTCATAGTGAAGGTACAGAACACCTGGGAAAACCCACATGCTGACTTAAACAGCTGTGAGTGAGGCTTTGCCATTTGCAGAGCATTAACCTTCCAACAACCCTGGGTTGTCAGGTGGGGCAGATGAGGAAGCTGACAGGTTATATGAAAGATGGCTGAGCCAGTCATCAGACTGCAAATCCAGATGTGCAAGCACAAGTCACCAATTTCCCTTCTCTTACCACAGCAGTGCCTTGTAGGATAAATTGGTTTGGGCTGATGGCACTTTTAGTTTTCAGGTATTTCTGGGCTGCACTAACACTGTATAATATATGTTCCACAGAAGAAAGGGAATGTGGTTTTCAGACAAACATGAGCCATTTTTGCATCATTTTCGTATAATAGAAAAAATGCTAGCATGGGATTTGAAAAACCCAGGCTTTGATTCTAGCCCTGGCACTTGCTAACTTACTTTTTTTTTTTTTTTCTTTTTTTAATCTTCATTTTATTGAGATATATTCACATACCACGCAGTCATACAAAACAAATCGTACTTTCGATTGTTTACAGTACCATTACATAGTGGTACATTCATCACCCAAATCAATCCCTGACACCTTCATTAGCACACACACACAAATAACAAGAATAATAATTAGAGTGAAAAAGAGCAATTGAAGTAAAAAAGAACACTGGGTACCTTTGTCTGTTTGTTTCCTTCCCCTATTTTTCTACTCATCCATCCATAAACTAGACAAAGTGGAGTGTGGTCCTTATGGCTTTCCCAATCCCATTGTCACCCCTCATAAGCTACATTTTTATACAACTGTCTTTGAGATTCATGGGTTCTGGGTTGTAGTTTGATAGTTTCAGGTATCCACCACCAGCTACCCCAATTCTTTAGAACCTAAAAAGGGTTGTCTAAAGTGTGCATACGAGTGCCCACCAGAGTGACCTCTCGGCTCCTTTTGGAATCTCTCTGCCACTGAAGCTTATTTCATTTCCTTTCACATCCCCCTTTTGGTCAAGAACATGTTCTCCGTCCCGCGATGCTGGGTCTACATTCCTCCCCGGGAGTCATATTCCACGTTGCCAGGGAGATTCACTCCCCTGGGTGTCTGATCCCACGTAGTGGGGAGGGCAGTGATTTCACCTTTCAAGTTGGCTTAGGTAGAGAGAGAGGGCCACATCTGAGCAACAAAGAGGCATTCGGGAGGAGGCTCTTAGGCACAACCATAGGGAGGCCTAGCCTCTCCTTTGCAGCAACCATCTTCCCAAGGGTAAAACCTGTGGTAGAGGGCTCAACCCATCAAACCACCAGTCCCCTATGTCTGTGGTCATGTTAGCAACCATGGAGGTGGGGTGGGCGAATACCCCTGCATTCTCCACAGGCTCCTCAAGGGGGCACTACATCTTTTTTTTTTTTTCCCTTGTTTTTCTTTCTTTTTTTTTTTTTTAACTTTCCCTTCTTTTTTAAATCAACTGTATGAAAAAAAAGTTAAAAAGAAAACAAACATACAATAAAAGAACATTTCAAAGAGACCATAACAAGGGAGTAAGAAAAAGACAACTAACCTAAGATAACTGCTTAACTTCCAACATGTTCCTACTTTACCCCAAGAAAGTTACATAATATAGCAACATTTCTGTGAACTTGTTCCTACTATATCCATCAGAAATTAACAGACCATAGTCATTCCTGGGCATCCCCAGAACGTTAAATAGCTTATCTGTTCTTCTTGGATTATTGTTCCCCCTTCCTTAATTGCTCTCTATTGCTAGTTCCCCTACATTCTACATTATAAACCATTTGTTTTACATTTTTCAAAGTTCACATTAGTGGTAGCATATAATATTTCTCTTTTTGTGCCTGACTTATTTCGCTCAGCATTATGTCTTCAAGGTTCATCCATGTTGTCATATGTTTCACGAGATCGTTCCTTCTTACTGCCGTGTAGTATTCCATCGTGTGTATATACCACATTTTATTTATCCACTAATCTGTTGAAGGACATTTGGGTTGTTTCCATCTCTTGGCAATTGTGAATAATGCTGCTATGAACATTGGCGTGCAGATATCTGTTCGTGTCACTGCTTTCTGATCTTCCGGGTATATACCGAGAAGTGCAATCGCTGGATCGAATGGTAACTCTATATCTAGTTTTCTAAGGAACTGCCAGACTGACTTCCAGAGTGGCTGAACCATTATACAGTCCCACCAACAATGAATAAGAGTTCCAATTTCTCCACATCCCCTCCAGCATTTGTAGTTTCCTGTTTGTTTAATGGCAGCCATTCTAATCGGTGTTAGATGGTATCTCATTGTGGTCTTAATTTGCATCTCTCTAATAGCTAGTGAAGCTGAACATTTTTTCATGTGTTTCTTGGCCATTTGTATTTCCTCTTCAGAGAACTGTCTTTTCATATCTTTTGCCCATTTTATAATTGGGCCGACTGTACTATTGTCATTGAGTTGTAGGATTTCTTTATATATGCAAGATATCAGTCTTTTGTCAGATACATGGTTTCCAAAAATTTTTTCCCATTGAGTTGGCTGCCTCTACCTTTTTGAGAAATTCCTTTGAGGTGCAGAAACTTCTAAGCTTGAGGAGTTCCCATTTATCTATTTTCTCTTTTGTTGCTTGTGCTTTGGGTGTAAAGTCTAGGAAGTGGCCGCCTAATACAAGGTCTTGAAGATGTTTTCCTACATTATCTTCTAGGAGTTTTATGGTACTTTCTTTTATATTGAGATCTTTGGTCCATTTTGAGTTAATTTTTGTGTAGGGGGTGAGGTAGGGGTCCTCTTTCATTCTTTTGGATATGGATATCCAACTCTCCCAGCCCCATTTGTTGAAAAGACCATTATGACTCAGTTCAGTGACTTTGGGGGCCTTATCAAAGATCAGTCGGCCATAGATCTGAGGGTCTATCTCTGAATTCTCAATTCAATTCCATTGATCTATATGTCTATCTTTGTGCCAGTACCATGCTGTTTTGGCAACTGTGGCTTTATAATAAGCTTCAAAGTCAGGGAGTGTAAGTCCTCCCACTTGGTTTTTCTTTTTTAGAGTGTCTTTAGCAATTCGAGGCATCTTCCCTTTCCAAATAAATTTGATAACTAGCTTTTCCAAGTCTGCAAAGTAGGTTGTTGGAATTTTGATTGGGATTGCATTGAATCTGTAGATGAGTTTGGGTAGAATTGACATCTTAATGACATTTAGTCTTCCTATCCATGAACATGGAATATTTTTCCATCTTTTAAGGTCCCCTTCTATTTCTTTTAGTAGAGTTATGTAGTTTTCTTTGTATAGGTCTTTTACATCTTTGGTTAAGTTTATTCCTAGGTACTTGATTTTTTTAGTTGCTATTGAAACTGGTATCTTTTTCCTGAGTGTCTCTTCAGTTTGTTCATTTCTAGCATATAGAAACATTAATGACTTATGTGCATTAATCTTGTATCCCGCTACTTTGCTAAATTTGTTTATTAGCTCTAGTAGCTGTATCGTTGATTTCTCAGGGTTTTCTAGATATAAGATCATATCATCTGCAAACAATGACAGTTTTACTTCTTCTTTTCCAATTTGGATGCCTTTTATTTCTTTGTCTTGCCGGATTGCCCTGGCTAGCACTTCCAGCACAATGTTGAATAACAGTGGTGACAGCAGGCATCCTTGTCTTGTTCCTGATCTTAGGGGGAAGGCTTTCAGTCTCTCACCATTGAGTACTATGCTGGCTGTGGGTTTTTCATATTTGCTCTTTATCATGTTGAGGAAGTTTCCTTCAATTCCTACCTTTTGAAGTGTTTTTATCAAAAACGGATGTTGGATTTTGTCAAATGCTTTTTCAGCATCTATTGAGATGATCAATTGATTTTTCCCTTTTGACTTGTTAATGTGTTGTAATACATTGATTGATTTTCTTATTTTGAACCATCCTTGCATGCCTGGAATAAACCCCACTTGGTCATGGTATATGATTTTTTTAATGTGTCTTTGGATTCGATTTGCAAGTATTTTGTTGAGGATTTTTGCATCTATATTCATTAGGGAGATTGGCCGGTAGTTTTCCTTTTTTGTAGCATCTTTGCCTGGTTTTGGTATTAGATTGATGTTAGCTTCATAAAATGAGTTAGGTAGTGTTCCATTTTCTTCAATGTTTTGAAAGAGTTTGAGTAAGATTGGTGTCAGTTCTTTCTGGAAAGTTTGGTAGAATTCCCCTGTGAAGCCATCTGGCCCTGGGCATTTATTTGTGGGAAGATTTTTGATGACTGATTGGATCTCTTTGCTTGTGATGGGTTGGGTGAGGTCTTCTATTACTTCTCTGGTCAGTCTAGGTTGTTCATATGCTTCCAGGAAATTGTCCATTTCCTCTACATTATCCAGTTTGTTGCCATACAGTTGTTCATAGTATCCTCTTATAATTTTTTTAATTTCTTCAGGATCTGCAGTTATGTCACCTTTTTCATTCATTATTTTCTTTATATGGGTCTTCTCTCTTTTTGATTTTGTCAGTCTAGCTAGGGGCTTGTCAATCTTGTTGATCTTCTCAAAGAACCAACTTTTGGTGATATTTATCCTCTCTATTGTTTTTTTGTTCTCTATGTCATTTATTTCTGCTTTAATCCTTGTTATTTCTTTTCTTCTACTTGGTTTAGGATTGGTTTGCTGTTCATTTTCTAGCTTCTTCAGTTGATCCATTAGTTCTTTGATTTTGTCTCTTTCTTCCTTTTTAATATATGCGTTTAGTGCTATAAATTTCCCCCTTAGCACTGCTTTTGCTGCATCCCATAGGTTTTGGTATGTTGTGTTCTCATTTTCATTCGTCTCTATATATTTAGCAATTTCTCTTGCTATTTCTTCCTTAACCCACTGATTGTTTAGGAGTGTGTTGTTTAACCTCCAGGTATTTGTGAATTTTCTAAGTCTCTGATGGTTATTGACTTCTAATTGTATTCCACTGTGGTCAGAGAATGTGCTTTGAATAATTTCAATCTTTTTAAATTTATTGAGGCTTGTTTTATGTCCCAGCATATGATCTATTCTGGAGAAAGTTCCGTGAGCACTAGAAAAGTATGTGTATCCTGGTGATTTGGGATGTAATGTCCTGTATATGTCTGTTAAATCTAATTCATTTATCAGATTGTTTAGGTTTTCAATTTCCTTATTGGTCTTCTGTCTGGTTGATCTATCTATAGGAGAGAGTGATGTGTTGAAGTCTCCCACAATTATTGTGGAAACATCAATTGCTTCCTTTAGTTTTGCCAGTGTTTCTCTCATGTATTTTGTGGCACCTTGATTGGGTGCATAGACATTTACGATTGTTATTTCTTCTTGCTGAATTGCCCCTTTTATTAGTATGTAGTGGCCTTCTTTGTCTCTCAAAACATCCCTGCATTTGAAGTCTATTTTATCTGAGATTAATATTGCTACACCTGCTTTCTTTTGGCTGTAGCTTGCATGAAATATTTTTTTCCATCCTTTCACTTTCAGTTTCTTTGTGTCCCTGTGTCTAAGATGAGTCTCTTGTATGCAACATATTGATGGTTCATTTTTCTTGATCCATTCTGCTTATCTATATCTTTTAATTGGGGAGTTTAATCCATTTACATTCAACGTTATAACCGTGAAGGCATTTCTTGAATCAGCCATCTTATCCTTTGGTTTATGTTTGTCATATTTTTCCCCTCTGTCTATTAATATCCTTTATTGTACCCATACCGAATCTCTTTAGTACTGAACCTTTCTCCAAGTCTCTCTGTCCTGTCTTTGTTTCTCTGTCTGTAGGGCTCCCTTTAGTATCTCCAGTAGGGCAGGTCTCTTGTTAGCAAATTCTCTCAGCATTTCTTTGTCTGTGAAAAATTTAAGCTCTCCCTCAAATTTGAAGGGGAGCTTTGCTGGATAAAGTATTCTTGGCTGGAAATTTTTCTCACTCAGAATTTTAAATATATCGTGCCACTGCCTTCTTGCCTCCATGGTGGCTGCTGAGTAGTCACTACTTAGTCTTATGCTGTTTCCTTTGTATGTGGTGAATTGCTTTTCTCTTGCTGCTTTCAGAACTTGCTCCTTTTCTTCTGTGTTTGATAGTGTGATCAGTATATGTCTCAGAGTGGGTTTATTTGGATTTATTCTATTTGGGGTTCGCTGAGCATTTATGATTTGTGTATTTATGTTGTTTAGAAGATTTGGGAAGTTTTCCCCAACCATTTCTTTCAATACTCTTCCTAGACCTTTACCCTTTTCTTCCCCTTCTGGGACACCAATGAGTCTTATATTTGGACGTTTCATATTATCTATCATATCCCTGAGGTCCATTTCGATTTTTTCAATTTTTTTCCCCATTCTTTCTTTTATGCTTTCATTTTCCATTCTGTCATCTTCCAGGTCACTGATTCGTTGTTCAACTTCCTCTAGTCTTGTACTATGAGTGTCCAGAATCTTTTTAATTTGGTCAACAGTTTCTTTAATTTCCCTAAGATCATCCATTTTTTTATTTAGTCTTGCAATGTCTTCTTTATGCTCTTCTAGGGTCTTCTTGATCTCCTTTGTATCCCGTACTATGGTCTCATTGTTCATCTTTAGTTCTTTGAGTAGCTGCTCTAGGTGCTGTGTCTCTTCTGATCTTTTGATTTGGGTGCTTGGGCTTGGGTTATCCATATCGTCTGGTTTTTTCATATGCTTTATGATTTTCTGTTGTTTTTGGCCTCGTGGCATTTGCTGAACTTGATAGGGTTCTTTTAGGATTTGTAGACCAATTGAAGTCCTTATCTCCAATTTATCAGATCTACAGCTTCGTGGAGTACACTTTCTCCAACTAACCAGCAGGTGGCGTCCACGAGCCACCTATTCTCCACAAGCCAGTTCTCCCCTGCTTAGCCTTTTTGGTGAGTGGGGGAGTGAGTCTTGTGGGGTCCAATTGGTGTACCAAGCTTGCGTGTGTAGTTGGTGTTGCCTGCCCTGTATATGGGGCGTGTTTCTGTGCAGTCGGGGGGGGGGGGTGGCTCTAACAATCAAATCTCCCCGGTGATCCTAGAGTTTTAAAGCTGCTGCAATAGTCTAATCCTTCAGTTCAGTCCTGCCACAGTTTGTCTCTGCCACTGACCCACAAGTCCTTGGTATTGGCGTATGGCTCCTGAGACTTCCAAGTGGGCCCCTCTTCCAGGCCGTGCACCCTGGGTCCTCTGTTGAGGGATGACTGTGCTATGTCAGAGGTGAGTGCCATCCCCCCAGGGCAGTTCTGTGCTGCTGGGCTGTGTAGGGAGGCTCCCAGTCTGCTGAAATGATGGCTGAATGGGGCTTTGTTAATTCACACTGCTCTGCCTTCCCAACTCTGGGACAATCAGCTGAGGTTGCAGGGAAGGCTGATGTCCACGCCCAGTTTTGTGGTGTGTGCCTGTTATTTGAAGCACTTCCGTCACACTGGGTTGTCTGGGGCAGTTCTGGGCTATGGGGCTGGTGATGGGCAGGAGCGTTTCCTGTCCACCAGGATGATGGCTGTGAGTGGACGCCCCCCTTTTCTTGGGAAGTTGTGTTTAGTGAATTTTCTCAGCCACTGGATTATTGCGTTTTGTCTCAGAGCTCTCCTAGTTTTGCTCTTGACTTGACCTGCCCAAATTGCAAGTCTTTGAATCTTTTTGTATTGGGCTTCTTAGAGTAATTGTTTTAGAAAAAGAAAAAAGGATTAAAGAAAAAAAAAAAAAAAAAAAAAGGGCCCTCCTCAGAGATCTAATGGGTTATTGAAATGCTAAGAGACAAAGCAACCAGGGCCATTAAGGAAAGGTCCACAGGGCAGAGAGATCAGCTTTTCTTCGGGATTTGCATATGCGCCTCAGGGCCTGAGCTGGGGCCTGGGCTCTGCCCTTCCCCTTTCTATGTTCACCAGAACTCCAAAAATCCTCCGCTTTTATTTTGGAGTTTTTCGTGTTGTTTTTTTTCTATGCCTGTCTCCTCTCTGCTGGGCTGGCTGCTCTCAGATTCTCTGGTGTCTGGTCTCAGTCTATCTATGGTTGGAGTTTGGATCAGTAGAATGAGTTTCCGATAAGGGCTGCCACTGCAGTTCTCCCTTCTCCTTCCCGGAGCTGACAGCCCCTCCTCCCACGGGACTGAGCCTGGCAGGGAGGGGCGCGGGTCCCCTGGCCGCAAAAACTTACAGATTTCGCTGATCTCAGCAGTTCCACGTTTTCATGAGTGTTGTATGAAGTATGCCCAAAGTCAGATTGCTCTGTGGTGTCCAGTCCACGCAGTTCCTGGCTTTCTACCTACTTTCCTGGAGGAGTAACTAAAACATACAGCTCACCAGTCTGCCATCTTGCCCCGCCTCCCGCTGACTTACTTTTACAAGTAGTTTTAACTTTGTGTAGTTGCTGTTTATCCATCTGTAAAATGGAAATAATACTAGCTAACACCATTGGGTTGTGAGGATTAATTGAGATCCCAGATGTTGAATGAAGCACACTTTTAGAAACTGTTAAGCACCACACAATGCAAGGGGTTCTTATTCTTTGGCAGAGGCCGGAGGGAGGCTGCCTCTTTGCAGCCAGGAATCTCAGAGGATTTGAAAAAGGTGAAGGAAGGGATGGACATTGACAGCAGTGACGGGGTGGACTTCCTCATCCTCCACGACAATGTGGCTGCTGAACAGGTGGGATGATTGTCCTCTCCGAGCCAGGGCTGGGAGGAGCCTGGGGCAGGCCCCTAGATGGGCTGGCCCCAGCATTAGAACTGTGGTCGGGAAAGTGGGTGGAGGCCTGTTTTGGAGGTAGCTGTGACAGGACTCACAGATGGAATGGGTCTGGGGACTAAGGGCTAAAGAACAATTAAGGAGGGATAGGGAATAATCAAGGAAGATTCCTCACTTGGTTAGGAGCATAGGCATTTAACTCTAGACCAGTGTTTTTTGAAGCATGTTCTCTGGAATACCTGTTCCTTTGATGTGAGTGTGTGTGTTGTAGGCATGCGGATTTGGAATAGGCACCTGGCAGGGAGGGATTGTCATCTTTTAAAAATGTTGAAATCCCTTTTTGTATCACTTTTTGCAGAGTCTGTATGCACATCAGCTATTTAAAAAAAATGAGAAGCCTGTAGTAAAGAAAGCTGGGTAATCCTATTTTTAAGTCTGTTTTCCTCAAACTTATTCAGCCATAGAATATTTTTCTTATGTAATATATACCTAAGAATGCACAATGGCAAATGCTTCCCTAGATTTAAAAGTCAGACACCAAGAGGCAGTATAAACTGCATCTTCCTTCCTTCTCATGTGAAAAATGACATTCTCCCTGAAGGCAGAAATGTACCTTGTGCTTATGTGTAAATGATGAACCTCTTGTTGCAGATTTAAGATGATAAGACAAGTGTTTATCTAAAGTATTTGTATGATGTACTTTTTAGAAATCATTTTAGGGAAAACGAAGGCCAAGTAGAATTTTTTTTTTCCAAGCAGAAATTTTTTAATACCTTGCCTTACATTTTATTTGTCTCTCTCTCTTTTTTTTAAAGGTTAACAAAACTTAAAAACTGTTTTTCATTTTGTAGTGGATGGGGAGCCAACAGAAAGAGGGAGGAAACATCTTTTTTCTGGCCTTGCCAGTCTCTAGGAATAGCTTTAGAAGGGCCTTGGGGACATAGCTTTTTGAGTGTTAAGGCCCTCCCCAGCAGAAGACAGACCCCTATAGGCTCCTTGGAAGCTGACGAGCTGCCAGACTCACTAGGTGAGATGCTTTTCTTTTTCCAACTGTACCATGCCCTTTCAGGTGCATAGCCTTCCGAGCTGCCCCACACTGAAGAGATTTGAACAGACGATTGAACAGAGAGCTGTGGACACCATCTTGTACATCATGCAAAATGAAGACAGGTGAGGGGCCTCATTAGCTGTTGGCATAAATTCACACTTAGTCAGGTCTCCAAGGGTGTGGGGAAGAGGGGTTCCTCAAGCCTGCCCACACCTGCCAGCTGGTATCTCTGTATGTGAAGAGACTAAAATGACTCCATTCCACTGACCTGCTGAATGGGCTCGGCCCTGTGTCCTTACATTTCTGCAGCTGGGGTTTCCATTCACTGTTACACAGAACAGGGCGCCACTGCCCTCCTGAGTTTCTCTTAATCACCGACTTTTTCCTTCTGCTTTAAAGAATTTGGGTGGGGGGAGCTGAAGGAAGAATGATTATTGCTGACTTTATCACGTTACAATTTACAAATCACATTCACATTCTAACTGTGAGGTAGGTGTCATTATCCCTGGCTTGAAAGACAAAGAAACTGGGGCTGAGAGATTTGGTTACCTTGCCTAGGCTCAGCTAACAAGTGGCAGAGGCAGGACTTGCACCCAGATTCTCTGACCACAAATCCTATGTTTTCTCTGTATTACTGCTACTTAGGGCTCTGTTTTAAGAAGGCCTGTTTTCTGACCACCAGAAGAAAGAGTTTATTTCTTACCTAATTTTAAACAACACCTTTTTCTGAGATCAGTTGAGAGCATTCAGCTTGTACTCAGAATTGCACTCTGAGTAGGAGGTAAAAGATCTATTTCAGGAATTTGCATGGTCTGTTGCATAAGGATAAGAGTCTCTGACTGCTTTCCTCCCTTTCAGAGTCTGTGT
Organism: Choloepus didactylus; assembly: GCF_015220235.1. Classification (NCBI taxonomy): domain Eukaryota; kingdom Metazoa; phylum Chordata; class Mammalia; order Pilosa; family Megalonychidae; genus Choloepus; species Choloepus didactylus. The sequence goes on from NC_051308.1 coordinate 118,193,638, forward strand.
GTCCCCTTGTGCACACCAGCTTCAGATGTCCAAGAAGCTCCCGCCAAACCACTCGGCTTGTGCCTGTGACTTGCCAGCATTCCTCCTCTGTTCACTAAGTGGCCCCTCTAATCTTAAATTGTCACCTACTGCCCTCCACTCCCCCCACAACACACACACACACACACATACACTTAGTAAATATTTTAGGCTCTGCAGGCCATGCAGTCTCTGTTGCAGCTACTCATCTCTGCCCTTGTAGCATGAAAGCAGCCATAGACAATAAGCAAACAAATGGGCAAGCCTGTGTGCCAATAAAACTTTATAAAAACAGGCAGGCAGGCTGGATTTGACCCATAGCCTAGTTTGCTTTCCTCTGGTGAAAAACATTTAAAACAGGACTGGATCCACTCCCCTGTGTGTTCCACTTAGTCTTGGTTTCACAAAACTGTTGTTTCTTCAAAGACAAACAGTTACAGCCTCACAATGCAGTCCAACTCAGCTTGGCCCACACACATTCTTCTGGAAAGAATGTGTCCATAGGATGATGGTCACATACCTCTCATCCATTGCTCCCACATTCCTTGATTTATAAAGGTGGCAGTTCAGTTTATCACCATGAATAGTGGTTGGTCTGAGCCAATCACGGCGGCCCCAATCCCTTTTGTCAGTGATTGGGTTAGGGACAGTGCTGAGGATTCTAGGGGAGGTTTTGTCTCTTTGATAAAAAGGACATCTTCCTGCTTTGTTTACACTGTGAGAGCAGCATGTGCTTTTTTGGTTTTTTAAATTTATTTACTATTTTTAATTGTGGTAAAATAAACATAATATAACAATCATTTTAACCATTTTGACAATTCTTTGACATTAAATACATTGACATTACTGCGTAACTTTCACCATTATCTATTTCCATGCTATTTTCATCATCCCAAACCAAAACTCATACTCATTTAATAATAGCTCCCCTTTCCCCTGTCCTCCTATCCTCAACATCTACTATTTTGCTTTCTGTCTCTATTAATTTGAATTATATGGTTATTCTACGTATTTCATAAAAGAGAAACTATACAATATTGGTGCTTTTGTGTTTGGCTTATTTCACTCAACATGGTATCTTCAGGGTTCATCCATGTTGTAGCATGTGCCAGCACTTCATTTCTTTGTATAGCTGAGTAATATTCCATTGTATGGATATGCTGCATTTTGTTTCTCCATTCATCTGTTGATGGACACTTGGGTTGCTTCCACCATTTGGCTGTGTGAATAATGCTGCGATGAACATTGGTGTACAAATATCTGTCTGAGTCCTGCTTTCAGTTCTTTTGGGTATATACCTAGAAGTGGAATTGCCAGGTGCTATGGTAATTCTGTGTTTAACTGTCTGTGGAATCCCCAAACTGTTTTTCACAGCAGCTGTACCATTTTACATTCCCAATAACAATGTCCAAGGGTTCCTATTTCTCCATATCCTCACCAACACTTGTTATTTTCAGATTTTTTAATAATTACCATCCTAGTGGGTATGAAGTATCTCATTATAGTTTTAATTTGCATTTCTTTAACAGCTAATGATGTTGAGCATCTTTTCATATACTTATTATTGGCCGTTTGAATATCTTCTTTGGAGAAATGTCTATTCAAATCCTTGGCCCATTTTTCAATTGGGTTGTTTGTCTTTTCATTGTTAAGTTGGAGGACTATATCTATATATTAATCATATGGATTCTGGATATTAAACTCTTATCAGATATATGGTGTTCCAGTTTGCTAGTGCTGCTGTTATGCAAGATGCCAGAAATGGATTGGCTTTTATAAAGGGGGTTTATTTGATTACAAATTTACAGTCCTAAGGCCATAAAAGTGTCCAAACTAAGGCATCAACAAGAGGGTATCTTCATTGAAGAATGGCTGATGGCATCTGGAACACCTCTTGTTAGCTTGGGTGGTATGCGGCTGGCGGCTGCTGGTCCTTTGCTCCTGGGTTGTGTTTCAAAATGACTTTCTCCAAAATGTCTCTTGGCTTCTGTCTTCATCTCCAAGCATCAGTGTCAGCAAATGTCTTGGCTTGGAGCTCTTTTTAAAGGACTCCAGTAAACTAATCAAGACCCACCCTGAATGGGCAGGGCCAGATCTCCAGGAAACATTCAGTCAAGAGTATCACCCACATTTGGATGAATCATATCTCCATGGAAACAACCTAATCTATATATTGCACAAGATTGGATTAAAACATGGCTTTGTGGGGAACATAATATATCCAAACTGGCACATATGATTTCTAAATATTTTCTCCCATTCTGTGGATTGTCTTTTCACTATCTAGATAATGTCCTTTGATGCAAAAAAAAGTTTCTAATTTTGATGAAGTCTATTTTGTCTGTTTTTTCTTTTGTTGCTTGTGCTTTTGGTATAAAATCTAAAAATCCATTGCCTGCTCCAAGGTCCTGAAGATATTTCCCTATGTTTTCTTGTGAGAGTTTTATAATATTAGCTCTTATATTTAGGTGGTTTATCCATTTAAAATTAATTTTAGTATATGGTGAGAGGTAGGAGTCCACATTCATTCTTTCGCATGTAGATTTCCAGTTTTCCCAGTTCCATTTGTTGAAGACACTATTATTTCCTCATTGAATGGACTTGGCACCCTTGTTGAAAATCCACTGGCCATACATATGCGGATTTCACTGGACTCTCACTTTTATTTCAGTGGTCTATATGCCTATCTTTAAGCCATTTTTAATTACTCTCACTTTGTAGTAAGTTTTGAAGTCAGGAAGTATGAGTCCTCCAACTTTGTTTTTCTGCTTCAAGATTTTTTGACTATCTGGGGCCCCTTTCAATTCCATATAAATTTGAGGGTCAGCTTTTCCATTTCTGCAAAAAAGGCTGTTGGAATTTTTATAGAGGCTGCATGAATTTGTAGATCACTTTAGGCCGTGTTGGCATCTTAACAATATTAAGTCTTCCAATCCATGAATGTCTTTCCATTTATTTAGGTTTTCTTTAATTTTCTTTCAGCAATGTTTTATAGTTTTCAGTGTACAAGTCTTTCACTTCCTTTGTTAGATTTATTCCTAGTATTTTATTTCTTTAGATGCTTTGTAAATGAATTGTTTTCTGATTTCCTTTTCAGATAGTTTATTACTGGTGTATAAAAACCCAGTTGACTTGTGCATATTTACCTTGTATCCTGCAACTTTTCTGAATTTATTTACTCTAGTAGCTTTCTTGTGGACTCTTTGGGATTTTCTATATATGGGATCATGGCATCTGTGAATAGGAATAATTTCACTTCTTCCTTTCCAATCTGGATGCCTTTTATTTCTTTCTCTTGCATGATTGTTCTATTAATGTGGAGTATTATAGTGATTGATTTTCTTATTTTGAATGATCCCTGCATTCATGGAATAAATCACACTTGGTCATGGTATATAACCCTTTTAATATTCTGTTGAATTCAGTTTGCTGGTATTTCATTGAGGATTTTTGCATCTATATTCATAAGAGGAATTGATCTGTAATTTTCTCGTACTGTCTTTATCTGGCTTTGGTATCAGGGTAATGCTGGCCTCAGAGAGTGAGTTAGGAAGTAATCCTTACTCTTCTGGTCTTTGGAAGAGTTTGAGCAGGATTTTTGTTAAATTTTCTTTAAATGTTTCAGCTTTTGTTTGTTGGGAGGTTTTCGATCACTGATTCAATCTCTACTTGTTATAGCTCTGTTGAGATTTTCTACTTCTTTTTGTGTCAGAGTAGATAATTTGTGTTCAGGATTTGTCCATTTCATCTTGGTTTTCTAATTTGTTAGCATATGATTGTTCATAGTACCCTTTCATAATCCTTTTTATTTCTGTAAGGTCAGTAGTAATGTCCCCATTTTCATTCCTGATTTTAGTTATTTGTATCCTCTCTCTCTCTTTCTCTGTCATTCTGGCTCAAGATGTGTTGATTTTATCGATTTTTTCAAGAAACCAACCTTTGGTTTCCTTGAGCCTCTCTACTGTTTTTCTATTCTCTAGTTCACTGCTGTCTGCTCTAATCTTTACAATTTCCTTCCTTCTTCAAACTTTAGGTATAGTTTGCTCTTCTTCTAATTTCTTTCAGTGTGAAGTTAGGTTATCAATTTGTGATCTTTCTTCTTTTTTAATGTAGGCATCTAGAGCCATAAATTTTCCCCTGAGCACTGCCTTCACTGCATCCCATAAGTCCCATGAGTTTTGGTATGTGAGCAGCACTGGCTTTGAGTTGCAGTAGCCATCTTGTGATCATGAGTGACAAGCCTGAGAACACAAATTGTGGAGCCACAGAGCCAACCATGGGGGGCACTACCTTTGTACTTCTTTCTAAATCAAATAATAAATAAATAAGAGATGTCCTTGTGGTCTCAACTCCATAAAAAGGAGGACTGGTATATAAGAAGCAGAGTTTGAGATGTTGTCATGTTTCCTTCTGATCACTTTTCTGAGGGCCTTCTGGAAATCCTGCCCTTCCCAGCATTGTTCTTTTACTCCTAAAGTCCTAGTTCTTCATAACTTATCCTGGTTACTACTCTCCCGCTCCCCGCCCCTCCCCCCATCTTGATTGCATTCATACCAGGTCTGTGTCTATGTTATGGTGCTTTTGTTACTGGATATCTTTGTTCTCAGAGAACCCTAAAACCTGAAGCAGCACCATTTCTTTCCTTTCTGCCTATCACCTTCCCTCATGCATTACTTGTCTTTTTCTCAGCTTTGTCTTAGGGGCAGAACCAGCCTATATCCATCCCCTGTGTGCTGGGTGCCTGCCAGGTGCTTACATGTTGTTCACTTGCCACAGGGAAAGTCTTCAGATGGCGATAGGCCCTTTCCTCCACATGCTGGAGAGCAACCTGCTGAAGGCCGTGGACCCTGCCACTCCACCTGGCAAGATCAGGTATGTGGCACAGCTCCTCTGCCCTGTGCAGCTGAGAGCCAGGGTGGGGAAGGCTCTGGCTGTAGAGAGAGAATCCAAGAGTTAGGGGGACAAGAATGAGGCTGTCAGTGACTAAAGGTCCTTGTCTAAGAGGCCGTGGATTCTTCAGAGGTTCACAAATTTTTATCTTTCTTCCTGCTGTGCCCCTCCTATCATGTTTTGAAATTTTTATTTTAGCAAAAAATACTGAATTTATTAAATTCTTCCCATAAGTTACTAATTGAATGTGTATCAGAGTAGCTAATTATAACATCACCCTGATTTGATTTCATGACAGCCCCAAAGATAATTGTTCAGTAGATTATTTAGTTTGAAAGGCTTCATTGAGCGTGTAGATATCCATTAGGTGTTTCAAAATGTTGAAAGTGGCTCATAAACCTCAGTTGCCACTTTCATAGGACCTGGAACCCCAGATTGGGGACCACGGATTTGGAATGTAATGTGTACTAGACACTTGCTACTCAAAAGTGTCAACTACAGACAAACAGCTTTTACATCACTGGGACCTTGTTTGAATCTCAGGCCCCAGCCTGACCTACTGAATCAGAATCTGCACCTTAACAAGATCCCCAGGTAATGTGTATGCACCTTAGTGTTGGAGAAGCTAAGTAGTAGGCTACTTCCTGGGTGAGAGAGATTGTACCTAGCTAGAAACTCACGATGAATGTGAGTAGTGTAGGCGACAGTAATTTGAAACAGGAACATTCAGAGACTTTGGGCCAAGATTTTTAATAGGAAATCATGTGAATGTCTTTCCCAGGACTTGTGATGACAGTACATTTCTTGCAGGCTTTTGTCACCTTGCCACTCTTGACCTTCTTTATCTGTGGAATACTACGTAGTCCAATGCCGGTCTTCTAGGGAGTAAATAAATAAAATCTTTGGTCCTCCCCAAGAGACAGATACAGGGGTCAGGCAGATATAGATTAAAGTGGCATCTCTATTACTAACAAAAGCCATTGGAGAATGTGTTGATGGTCAAATAGGCTTATTAATACTCTTGAAATAGACTTAATCCTCCAAATTGCAAGCTTCCCCAACAAAGGGGAAGATTGCCCTATTAGGCTCATCACATGTCTAGAATAGAAGAATGTTTGCCATAGGCAGGTAGGTCCCAAAGAGAGAAGAGAGGTGGGGCCTAAGCCATGCTGAATTCCTTCTGCTAAACTCATAGGCGAGGAGAAAAGGAGGGAGAGAGCGAGCGAGCATGCGAGCGAATGGGCAGGAAGAGGCCAGGAGACTTAGGTCAGTTGGGATCCCTCCCCATGAAAACATGACGAGTAGGGAATAAGGATTCTTCCTACCATCCATTTTAAAGGTGTTTTATAGCAGGTTCAACTGATTCTAGTTGTCACCAGGTTTCTGAGGCAAATGTTATACCTCACCCAAAGGAGGCCGGTCGGCAAGGCTCTGGCCTCGAGTTCTGAGATAAAGAAGTGTGGAAACTGTTTCCTTTCTACAGAAAGCTGTACCTCTATGCTGCTCATGATGTAACCCTCTTGCCTCTCTTACTGGCCCTGGGGATTTTTGACCACAAATGGCCCCAGTTTTCTGTCGACCTGACCGTGGAACTCTACCAGCACCAGGAATCCAAGGAGTGGTTTGTGCGGCTCTGTTACCACGGGGAGGTAAGGCCTCTAGGCAGATTGGGGGGTGGCTCGGCATCCTCCCCCTAACCTCACCCACCTGGGTTTAGCACCAAGGCTCCCTCCTCAGGCCAATTGGAGTCTCAGTTGGTACAATGAGCTCCCTGAATCCCGCTCCCCCGTGACCCAAAGATAGGGCAGGGCTTGGCATATCCCAGTTCTGTTACAGACTCCTGGGTACAGTACCCCTTCCTTCTCTTCTCCTGAGTGTCTCTTCTAGAATGACAGTGTCTTGAGGAGGTGATGTGGACTGTCAGTACAGTTGGTATCTTGGTGGCTTCATCAAGGTTCATGTCCAGGGCTGGGTGCAGAGCCCTCTACCTGAGATGAGGCCTTTAGCTCTCAGGGACATGACTAGACTGTGTCATCCCAGTCAATTCAACATGCATTTCTTGAGTACCTTTTTACAAGCAGGGCATGGTGCTTTGAAGTCTGAAAGCTGACGGGGTAGTGGGGCCTTCCTGCACACACATACCACTTGGGATAAAGCCTCTTGGACCTCTAGGCTCAGCTGGAAGCAGCAGAAGGGAGAGGTCTGTGGTGAACCTGCTGAGTTTTGTCTCTTCCACAGGAACAAGTGCCAAGAGGTTGCTCTGAAGGAATCTGTCCACTGGACAAGTTCTTGAATGCCATGTCAGTTTATACTTTAAGCCCAGAAAAATACCACAAACTCTGCTTCCAGACACAGATGATGGAACATGGGAATGGACTGTGACTGATTTATTTAAGTAGGAAGTGTTGATTTTTAAATAAAATTCATTTATACAATGCCTTGGACTGTGTTGTGTTTGATGGGGGAGGCAAGGGTTGATGTACTTAAGGTATAAGGTAAGGGTATTTCCTTCTATAGGTATATGGAGGTCACTTCCTGAAAGGAAAAAAAGAGACCAAAGGGTATTTCTCTATTTTGTGGCTCTATTTCCATCATTAGAAGTATCTGCATATGACAGGGCTGGGGACATCATGGCCCTATATAATTGTGTTTTTTTGTGTGTGTCTTCAGTTCTTTTCTCTTATTTTCATTGCACAAACATTTACTGAGTACCTACTAAGTAATTGTCATTATAAAGGTGAAAAATTCTGCCCTCAAGTTGTTTCAGTCCAGCGGGAAAGCCAGATAAGTAAGTCAATGATTAAAATGCAGTGTGTTTCATACTGTGATAACAGTATGTGAGGGACTATTTGATTGCAGAGAAGAGACTCCTAACCCTTTCTGGTGGGGTTTAGGGAGACAGTTGAGGAAGGCTTCCGGGGAGGTTCTGGCCTGAGCTAAATAGAGAAAGGTAAGAGTTAGCTGGGTAGGCAAGGAAAGAAGGGTGTTGAGTGCAGGTTTGAAGGGTAGGAGACATTGCTGAGTGGTAAGATGGGGCCCTGCTCTGGAGGCCCATCAGGGGGAAGCAAGAAGGACAGTTGCCTCAGGGAGAATGCAGCTCCAGGATCAAGTGATAAGGGCTCTGCCGTGGGGGGTTGGATCCACTTTGGACATAAGGACTCCATCTTTAACTGGGCCCCCAAAGCTACCTGATATTTCTTCTGTTTCCTTGTCAACATTCCCATTTTTCCCAGAATCTATTTCAAATCTCCAATCTCAAGTCACCAATCCCTTCACCTCTGAGAAAATAACAATTGCAAAATCTCCTCTTCCTGTTGCCCCAAGCTTACCCACATCAGAGGAAAAGGGGCACCTCCTCTTGTCTGAATCTAGATCCTAGCCCCATTGGTCACCACCCCTTTGCTCACCTTTGCTTCTTATTCCTCTACTGGCTTTTTCTATCAGCATTTAAACCTATTCAGGATACATCTCTCCCTCAAAAACATAAAACAAACATGCAGAAAACCTTAACTCTCATGTTTCCTTCCAGCTACTACCTTCTCTCCAGCCAAGCTTCTTCAGTGTGGTCTACGTTCCCTCACCTCCCACTCACTTCAGTGCTGAGTTCTCCCCCTCCCCCACACCCCACACTGAACCGAGTTATCACCAGCCATCCCGTTGCTAATTGCCTTTCAGTCCTTATCTCACTTGACTTTTTGCCACATTTGACACTCTTGACCACTCTCTCTTCCTTGACATGTTCTTCTTTAGCTTTTATAACCTCATGTTCTATTTTCCTCTTACATCTCTGATCACTCACATTTGATCCTCTTTTCCCTGGGCATTCTCCTCCACTCTCAAGGCTTCAATTACCACCTTTATACTGACAACTCCCCAATCTAGTTCTTTAGCTGAGGTTTCTCTTCTGAGCTTCAAACACTTATGTCCACTTGGGTGCCTCATAAACACAAAATTCATCTTGTCAAAATGAAACCCCTCTCCCATCCCAAACCTGCTCTTTCTCCAGGCTTCCCTGAGGGAAAGACATCACCCATTCACACAGTTGCCAAATCAGAAATTTATCCTTGTCTCCTCTCATTTATCCTTATATCTAATCAGTTAAGTTCTATCAATACCACCTGTTTATTTCTTCCATCTTTTCATATTTCTCCATCCTCAAATCTCCAACATCCATTCTCCTCCTCACTCTGCTGATTACCATATTTCTAGTTTTACTAAGAAAGTAAAAAGCAATCCCCCTGCTCCCACAAATCTGCTAACCCAGTTGTGTTGGTACTCATGTGGCCTGTTTTCCTTCCTGTTACTAAGAATGAACTATCCTTACTCCTACCCGAGGCCAGTTCTCCAGCTTTGCATTGATTCCTACCATTATTTTTATTCTATGTTGTCAATTGTCTGTTCCTCCTTATTCCCATTGGCATACAAATATCTATAAAATCTCCCATCTTAAAAATATTTTCCCTACACCTTTGAGCTACTATGCTATTTTCTTCTCCACTTTACAACAAAACTCCTTAAAAGAGTTGTTTATACTTGCCATTTCTGACTCCTCCCTTTCCATTCTCTTTTGAACTGACTGTAATTAGGTATTCACCTCCAGGACTCCTGGAAACAGCTCCTGTCAAACTCATCAGTGACCTTTGTGTGCTAAATCAAATAGCCAATTTTCAATCTCCTTAGCTTCTCATCAGCATTCTTGGAATATTTTCTTCATTTGGCTTCCCTTGGTTTTCTTCCAGCTTTTCAACTTCTCAGTTTTTGCTGAATCTACCTTTTCCTAACCTCTAAATGTTGGACCTCTTCCCTGTCTACACTCACTCCCTAGATGTAGAAAGAACTAAGCAGTTCTGTAGTTTTAAATATTATTTTTACAGTGTCTCCTAAATTTATATCTTCAACCTGGACCACTCTCCTGAATTCCAATCCATTTCCAACTGTCTACTCAACTTCTCTATATGGATATTTAGGGTATTAGATATGTATCTCAACCTCTCATTGTCCACAATAAACTCTCAATTTAGCGCTTCAAACTACTCCTCCCACAAGCCTCTCCATTTAGGTAAATGGTACCACTCTTCACCCAGTTGCCTGGGTCAAGAACTTTGGAATCACCCTTAACTCCTCCTCTCTTTCTCTCATGTTCTACTTCTAATCCATCAGTAGATCCTGTTTTATCTTGCTTCAAACTGTATCCAAAATTGGCCATTTCTCAAAATTTCCATTGCTAGTATCTTGGTCCCAGCATCTTCTTTCACCTGGATTATTGCAAAGGCTTCCTAACTAGACTCCCTGTTTCTGCCCTTTCCCCCCAAGTCTATTCTTAACACAGGTGTTGCTTTGAAAACATAAATCAGATCATGTCATTCTTCTGCTCAAAATTATCCATTAGTTTCCCATCTTGAAGGAAGAGCCAGTCATCATAATGGCCCTCAAGACCCCAGGACATCATCCAGCTCTTCTCACAGCATTCTAGCCACACCTGCCTTCTTACTGTTCTTGAAGGTGTAGTATGCCTAGTAGCCCTGAACCATATTCTCACCTCAGGGTCTTTGCACAAGCTGTTCCTCTCCCTGGAATGCTCCCCAAGATATGTACATGGTTAGTTCCCTCTCTTCAGTCACATCTCAACTCAACTGGCATCTCAAGGAGTGCCTGCTGTAATATCCTATGGTAAAATATTTTAGACCCTTCTCATCCCTCCACCTCTAGCCTTGTCCTGCTTTTTCCCCACATGACATTTATTAGTGCTTGATATTATATAACTTGTGTATTTATTCATTTTTCTCCGACTAGAGTGTAAGCTCCACAAAGGCAGAAACTTTGCCTTGTTTTCTCATGTGTTCCCAGCTCCTAGAACAGTGCCAAACACACCCTAGTGCTGGAACACTGTTGAATGAATGAACACATCCCTTCTACCACTATTCTCCTAGGTCCATGGCCATCCTCCTAGTTACTGTGGTGGCTTCCTAATGGCTTAAAACCATCCTGGTTCCTGTTCACCCTTTGAATCCCTATGAGACTTAGCCCCTGCCTAACTCTCCAGCCTTATCCCTCATCCACCTTCCCCTGACCAGACTGAATGGTTTTCAGAAAAAGCAATCCTGGAGCACTCACCCCAGCATTTGGAGAGAAAAGGGCTACTATGAATGCCCTTGGAAAGGGTTAGACTCCTGCTCTCTCAAGCCCCAAGTATAAAATGTCATTCTATAAATGATTCTCAGACTTTGAAATCTAATGGTGTTTGCCCTGCGGGTTTTAGGAACTGTTTTGGTCCTGTTAACCCTGTTTTCCTTTCAGTTTCTTCTTATGGCAATGTTTATCCTATGACTGTCCCTCCTTTGTATATTGGCAGCAGATAACTTATTCTAAGTGTCACAGGTCCACAGCTAGAGGGGAAGTTTGCCCTAGGACAGACCACACCTGTAAATGATTTTGATGAGATCTTATATTTACTTATTGTTACTGAAATAATTAAACTTTCTGTGATATTGTGAAAGGATAAATGTATTTTGTATATGGAAAGATCATGTCATTTTGGGGTCCAGGGGGTGGAATGTGCTGGTTTGGATATATTAATGTCCCCCTAAATGCCATGTTCTTTAAAGCCATCTTGTGGGGGCAGATGTATTAGTGTTGATAAGGTTGGAATCTTTGGATTAGGTTGTTTCCATGAAGATGTGACCCACCCAACTGTGGGTGATAACTCTGATTACATTATTTCTATGGAGGTGTGGCCCTGCCCATTCAGTGTGGGTCTTGATTAGTTTACCTGAGCCCTATAGGAGATCAAACAGAAGGAACTCAGTGCTGCTGCAGCTTAGAGAGACATTTTGAAGACAGCCGTTGAAAGCTGACGCTGACATTTTGGAGAACCCCATTTGGAAACACAACCTGGGAGCAAGCAGACCCCAGCCACGTGCCTTCCCAACTAAGGGAGGTTTTCCACATGCCAATGGCCTTTCTGCAATGAAGGTGCCCTATTGTTGGTGCCACAACATGCAAGAGTCTTCAAATGTTATATGTTTCCCCTTCCCCTATTGCTTCCTACTTCTCACTGTAGATTCTTAATTGTGACAGTTTTCCCTAACCCTGCAGGGAGCCTTTGGGAGTGTTCTTTCCAGCTGCCCTCTGCAGGCAGAGCCTCCTCTCTAGGGGAGTGCCTGTGTGAACAGAGGATTTGGTGTCAGAGCCCTGACTCCATCACTGATCAGTTGTGTGACTGTGGGCAAGTTACTTAAGTTCTCTGAGTTTGTTTTCCCCACTATAAAACAGGGATAATGCCTGCCTGCCTGACAGTTTGTCCTGAGGTTGTAAGGGAAATAGATGGATGCGAAAAGCACGTCACAAACTCCTGAACTGTCTCTGGCCTTTGACCTTTCTCTTAATGCCTTTTTTTTTTTGATGTGCAAAATATTTTATTTCAACATTAAAAAATAGAAATAGTAAATGTTAATGGCAGTATAGATTATAGCTATAAATTATACCATCTATACCATGGTATATTCACAGTATAATGTTAAAAAGTGGGAATTCAAACAAGTCATATGATTTGAATGCACAAAAATTCAAGGGCTGCCTGTAGAACATATTTTATTACATTATGAATGTTATATATACACATATTTTAATAACATTTTTATAAAGAGAAAAAGTTCCCAAAGTTTTCAAACCAACAGATTAATTAAATTGAGATCTCCATACACTAAAAATTTGAATACACCTTTGTTTTTTTCTATTTTTTGTTGAGATATATTCACATACCATATAGTCATCCAAAGTGTACAATAAATCATTCACCATACCATCATATAATTGTGCATTCATCACCACAATCAAGTTTGAACATTTTCATCACTGCCTCCAAAATAAAAATAAGAATAAAAATTAAAGTAGAAAAGAACCCAAAACATCCCATCCCTCCATCCCTCCCTAATATTCATTTAGCTTTTTTATCCCAATTTTTCTACTCATCTGTCCTTACACTGGGTAAAGGAGTGTGTCTCTCAGTGCTTTTAAAATGAATGCAGCTAAAGTTAAAATAATTTCTAGAGGAAGTTCTCACCCTTGGATAGCAAAATAGATGCCTCTCAGCCGAGAGAAGCAGTCATTCCTCTCCCACGCAGCTGGGCTTACTTGGGTAGGTCAACTTCTTCAGAAGTTCACCTGACAGACCCTCCCCAGGGCCCCATGGCTTACCTTACTCCCAGAGCTCTTGGCTTTGGCAGGCACTGGGATGAAATAACTCTCATTAGTTGAGGCCAGTTACTACTGTGCACTGATTCCCCTTTAACAGTTTCATGTGGATGGTTAAAAAGGACATCAAGGGGAGAGACGCCCTGACAGGCCCAGCTGGGGGGGGAGGGAGGAGAAAGCTGCCACCCCATTCCCCCTCAGTCCTCAAAGCACCTGGATCTGGCATGCTGACCTGTTTGTATTCATTGTAAGAAACTCAGGTCTTTGCAAGTGGCACCTGACACCCGTTCTCCTCAGCTGGAATCCTCTAGGGCACTGCCCATCCACTTACAAATGAGGATAGGAGGGGTTAAGGGCAACTGCTCTGTTTACGATATGCCAGGAAAGTATTGTTCTTCGGCTTTGGGGCTAGAGCTGTGTACCCCGAGGGCTGCTAGAGAAGGCGTGAGTCCCTTGGGCTGGCTGGAGAATCCTCCTGGGAGGCAGCTGTGTGCTCTGTTCAGACCCTGCCCTCTAGTGGCCAAGGGGACCTTGCAGGTCCGACCCTCCCAGTCCACCCTGCCAGCCTCTAGGAACCCAGTCCCTGTCTTAGTCTGGCTGCTGGAGAGAGCACTGAAACACACATTCCCCAGTAAAAAGCTGGTCATCCCAGGGCTCCTTTCTCTCTACCTGGCTTTTGAAGTATACCTTCCCTGAAAGGAAAAGAGAGGGGGACCCACAGTCACTGTTTCTGAAGCAAGCATCCAAACTAATGTCTGAGAATCTGAGACAGCACTTGTCTTGGAGTTACAAGCTCTGAGTTCATGTGTGTGACTTTGGACAAGTCTGTCAACTTCTCTGAGCTTGTATACCTTCATTTGCAAAATGGGAATTTAATAGAGTGCCTCCCTCCCAGAATTATCCTAGAGATCATATAGATGAGGTATGTAATGTGCTTCATAGTCTGAAAAGGTTTTTTGTTGTTTTTTTTTTTTTAACAAATGTAAAGTATTATTCATGTTATGCCTGAGAAGCCTCTTCATGGCCCCTCCTGAGTGTTCCTCAGGTAGTCGTAGGTGCCCTGTTCTCGATAGCTTACCAGCTGGGTGGTAAGACATTGGTGGCTGAAGGTTGAGCTCTTTTAGGAATGCTTATGTTGCTTGTGGTATGTAAAATAAGTACCTACCTTGGAATTAAGAGCCAGGGATTTGAATTCCAGCATTACCACTTTTCTGGGCCCTATGACCTTGGGCAATTCACTTAACATTTCAGAGTCTCTATCTATATATTGAGGAGGATGATAGTATCTACCTGGAAGGGGTGGAGGAATGTTAAGCAGAAAATTACATGAAAGGGTCTGGAACATGGTAACTGCTAAAATGCACATTTTAAATCTGTATCTTCATTTACTTGGGGCATAAAGCTAGAATTGTGTTTCACTGTATGCTCAGGTGTTTGAGTCACTCCTTGTGGTGCAGGGGTTTTTAGAGAAGGCAAGCGTGTGTTTTGAAATCAAAGGTACAGCACTAGGTAAACCAGTAAAGGAAGTATAGAAGGAGGTTGGGGCCAGTGTTGGTCAAGCTGTTTATACTGGTGGGAAAGCAGGACATTCTTCTCTGAGGCAAAGCTTTCCATAGAGGAAAAGCTGGATTGGAGGGAGGCTAAAAGTCTCAAAGGTAAGAAAGATGTAAGGAAATGGCCTGCACTGGATCATTGCAAAGGACAGCGTTCATCAGAGAATTAATTTGGAAGGAAATAGAGTGTGAAATAGAAGCGAGGCTTTCAACTCTGGGCCCTGTGGCCTTAGAAACCTAGTTCAGTGCTTCAGAGGCTTACCAAGGCCCAGCCTGGGAGCTACCTCAGGAAAAGCAGCTGGGGATGCCCAGAGACCACAAATTGCTGAACTTGGGAGGAACTTACTGGGTGTGTAATTAATGGGAGGATTGTATAACACTTGAGTAAGTATAACTTGCTAGGGGATAAACCAGCTAGGCTTCTGGGAGATGAGAGAGCAGTCCCCGGAGCTGTTGGCAACTGAAGCCAGATGCATAAAGGTAGACACAGCTTACCTGGGCCTTCTGGCGATAAAGATGAAAGAGATCAGGAAGGAGAAAGGTTGAAAGACTGATTGCTCCCCTGGTCAAAGTGTCCCCAAATGCCTAATATATTAGTGGTTCAGTTCTAGGAGTGAGGTAACATTATACAGCAAGGGGAAAAAAATCCCTGAAAACTGAAGATCAAAGAGGCTGTGACTTGGCCAAGGTCACATAACATGATGGAGCGTTAGTGGATTCTGAATCCTGATTCACACTGTCTTTGTGGACCATTGGGTGTGTGTAGGCTGCATACTGAAGCAGTTGGACATATTCATAACAGGTTCCATCACTAGAGCCCAGATCTCCAGTATACAAGGCCCCACGTCATAGGTCCCTTCCCCATCTCTCCAGCCTCATATGCTTCCACACTTCTCACTACCCCTCCAGATCTTGAGGCTCCTTCTTGCCATTCAGATCTCAGCTTAAATATCACTCTCTCACATGACAAGATTTTCTTGTGTGTGTTTAATTTAGAGTTTATTCTCACAGAGACTCAGTAGAAGCCCAAACACAACGGGCTCTAGGGTCCAACAGTCTAGGTTAATGCTCTATCCTTTAGGATCCATATGACCTTGGGCAGGTCACTTAACTTCTCTGTGCCTCAGTATAGTTAATCTATAAAGTGGGAATAATTATAGTATTTACCTCATAAGGTTTTGTGAAGAATAAACATGTAACATGTTTAAGGTAATGCCTGGCATGTAGGAGGTACTCAATAAATGTTAACTATTGTTTATTAATTTTTATTATCCTTTGTACTCCCTCTATAAATAGCAGGAAACTTGTCTCATTTGTTCACTGCTGTTTTTCTAGCACTTAGTCCACTACCTGGAATACATAGTAGGGGCTCATAAATATTTACTAAATTAATTTGCTGAATTAATAAAGTAACTAATTCAGTAGACAGTTGTTCTGCAGGGAGGTGTTTAGTGCTAGATGGTAGGCCTCTGCCCTTTCGGACATGTTTTCAATAATTTGCATAAACATACAACAAATAAAGATAGAGTGGAGACTGGTCACATTTGCTGAAGCCATAAAACTGAGAATAGCTTATTGAATGATTGAGTAAGTGAATAAAAGATAGATGTGTTAGATATGTTCTTGCTGATATCTTTTATGGATCCTAGGCCAAATATTACAAGATGAAACTTAACCAGGATAAATGCAGATCTTGGGTTAATGCAGATCTTAAAAGCTCTGATCTGCGGTCCCCAAAACTGATTGCCCATAACAGGTTAGGGGTTTCAATGAGCAGTTGGTTCAGTGTGAATCAATAGTAGGATGTGTTCCCCAGAATCCTACACATGACATGGCTGCACTGGTACCCAGAATGAAGGACACGAGGGCCCTGTCCCACCCTGCACAGCTCCGAGTGCACCCAGAGAATTGTGCTCAGATGTGAGAGCCTGACTTGATAACGGAGTTAGACAAACATGTCAGTTAGAGACAAAGAGGAGCAATTGAAAGGGCTGAAGACATGTCAAGCTATTTATGGGCCCTGAGAACAACACTCAGACCAGTACATATAATACAAACTATGGGGATATATAGATTTCAGATTCATATAAATAAAATCTCTGAAATTATTAGAGCTGACTGTGGGTGAATCGGGCTACCTTGGAGGATTCCTGTCACTGGAGGATTTTCCGATTACACAGTACTTAGCCAGAGTATTGTGGAGAGGGTCACACACTTGACAAGTGGCTGGAATAAATGGTCTTTCAAGTCTCTACTTACCTTGAGAGTCTGTGATTCTATGATTCCATGGCATCTTTCATTCCCTGTGAATAGTATGAGGCTAAGGCAAGCCTCATTTTGCTTTTCATGTGGTCAGGGAGGAGGTTTGGACCTTTAATTTGATGACTCTGAACTTTGAAGAAGGAGAAGGGATGTGCTTAAGAATCTGATGACCCCAGTGTAACCCTGTAAAAAGCGTAGCTACCACCACCTTGGGTTGGTTGGGACTCCAGGGAATAGTAGCTCTTGAAAACGCCTTCCTGTTGCTGCCACCACCCTCCTATATGGGAATTTCCACTTTGGTGCATCTTTCTGTAAGGCTTTCCTGTGCTACCTCTCAGTGCCCAAGAGAGCAGCAAGAGGTCTCCTCGTGTCTCCCTTCTGAAAGAAACACGATTTCCAGCTCCAGCTGGAACTTTGTTATGGCCCAGCCAACATGTCTCATGAGCAAGCAGCCTTTCCATCTTCTTGCATTGCAAGCCCTGAGGTAAATCTCAAAAATGCTCTGATAAGTCGAAGTTAAATGGAAGGCTCCCTACTAGACATATGCACGTATATTATCTGATTTAAGCCTCACTGTGACATAAGTGCAGAGACATCCAATGTAAAACAGCCACAGTCAAAGAGATCAAAGTCAAAGACCCAGGGAGAGACAGAAGCAGGACTCAGACTCACACCTTTGACCTTGGGATCAGCTTGGTTTTCTCTCCATATCCCTACCTCTGTCCTCTGGGACGTGGCTTCCCCTTCACTTTTCCTCCTTCCCAAAGTAGTACCTTCTGCCTTTACTCTCCCTTCCCCTTCCCCAAAGCTTACCTCTACCTTTGCCCTCATTCCTTTCCTGCTTCTTGTGGACCTTCCTGCCATCCGACAGGAAGTATCCTCCTGTATCCTCAATCCCTCCCTCTCAATTGGTTCCTTTCTTTGTCTTAAAAATACTTATATTTCATTCTCTTAAACTTCTCTTATGTCTGCTTTCCTTGTAGCTACCATATTATTTCTCTTGCTTGGCACTGCCAAACCTATGTAACTCAGAATCTCCTTGCCTTTTTCATACCCAAATCTTCCCCCATACTTGCTTTTGCAGTCAGGCCTCTGTGTTCTTCTACTTTACCAAATCTAAAGTCTAGGAGACCAACGCATCAATCAGTTTCATGACCCTTTCTTAGTACCCTAACCTACCTTGATTCCTCAGTAGCATTTGGCCTGGTGGACCACCTTCTATTTCTTCAATGTCAGTCTCCCCCACTCAGGATTTATGCAACTCTATACAGTTTTATAGTTGTCCACCCTCCTCAGTGATTAATTATTTTTTATCTAGACAACACTTTCCTCATCAGTTACATGGAAGAGAAGGGCTAGATCATTTCTAAGGTTTTTTCCTAGTCAATGACTTTCTGTTTCTTTCGCTGGCTCTTCTTCCCTCTTCCTTTTGACTCTGCCAGTCACTCATGACTTAGTTCTTGGCCCTATCCTTGCCTCTCTCTTCTCTCCCTCCCGTGGAGAGATAATGCATAGTCATTTCCATGTGGAGGAATTAACATTTCCGTAACTAGCACAATCCTCCCACTCAACCCCTGGCCCCTAATTTCCAACTATCCACATGTAGATGCCACATCATCACTTCATACTCACTACTCCCTCAACCCCTAACGAGCACTTCTTCCCAGCTTTCCCAGTTTTTACCATGATACCAACCAGATGCTGGGGTGAGGTGGAATGGGGGTGGGAAAGGTAAGGACTTTTAAACTATATTCAGAGAGAAAAAAAAATAACAAAAGTAAAAAATAGACCCAGTATCTGAGGAAAAGCCTTAATAGAGGAGAGAGACAAAATGAAACCAGTTAACTCCAAATTCTTTCTCTTTCCTAATAAGTCTTTCCTTACAAGGAGAACAATCTTCAAACTAAAAGGGCAGAACAAACATTTTTGGGGGGGATTGAGAGGAGAGGAAATAGCACCTGGTTGTTTTTAATAGGTTCAGCCCTTTACATCCAGATGCATAATACCCTAGGGTAGATGTCACAATATATGAGAAATTATGATATTCTCAGATTCCTAGTTTATGAGAGCAAAACTGCAGAGGAAAACGTGGCTTTAGTTTCTAAACCCATGAAATGATAGACTCCAGACTCTGAAGACAGGTGAGCTCCTTGATCCCCAGTGAAAGTCTGGATCACAAAAAAAAACCAAACAAAAAAACAGATAAAAGAAAGCAGTAATCATCATTAGGAATCATTAGTTAGCTAAACTATTTCCTTTCTTGTTTGAATTAATAGACCAATAGATTGAAGCTTCCCAGGAAATTTGATAAAATCTTTCAGATGAGGTTGTGTTTCCATCTTACATGTCAGCAGCTCCCTTTTCTTTCATGTCATGCCTGCATTTGTAATCACTTTTTCAGTGTCTGACTTCTCTTGGTGAGGACAGGGTGGCACCACCCATGACCAGTTCCCTAATGTACCCACAGTTTCTAGTCTTGTAGGCACTGATTCAAAGAATAAATAAAATAATTAATACCTCCTGAGTAGATGGAACATGTGAGCTGGATGATAATAGGTGGATTTATAAGTAATTGCAAAATCTATTGAAAAATTAATAACGTACTGAACTGGTTTCAACCTAAAGAGTAGTTCTAACTGTGGGCCTCAAAACTTGATTCTGGGTCCTGGCCAATATATTTATCAATATTTAGATAAATATCTCAACAGCTTTTCTTTTGGTACAAAAATTAGAGCAAGCTAATACAAAGGATGTTAGAATAAGTTTGAATTAACTGACTTTAAGATTCTGGAACAATAGATCAAAATGAGTATCAAAATTAAATAGAAATAAATGTAAAATTCTGAATTCAGGGTAAAAATAAGCTAAAAAATTACTGGGACGAAATGGCTTATTTTATATGTAAAAGATTGTGGGATTTTCACTTCCTGAAATTTCCATGTGAGCCCATGTCAGGAAAAAAATTAAAAAGGTAAACTCTTGCTTTTTAATAGTACTGTGTTCAGATAAAAGGAGCCTCACTGTGCTCTGTACTGATCTGAAAATACTGGGGCACAAAACACTCTTTAGTTCTGAGTATTGCACTTTCAAGTTTTGTGTAAACTGTGATAAAACAGGATGAAATTACGAGGTCAGTTAGGAAACTCAAAACCAGATTTCGTGGGTCTTGATTGAAAGACCAAGGAATTTAGCCTGAGAAAGAAAAAATGAAGGAGGAACCTTATTAATAATTGTTTCCACTCTCTGAAGGTCTGGCATGTGGAACAAGGACTGGACTTATTCTGTATTTACTCCCAATAGACAAAAGCTAAAAGACTCTTAATTCCATATATTACAGTTTTCTAAATATTTGAAATGTCGACATTCAATAGAATAGCCTCCCATTTCTGGATGGCTCAAGTACAGGCGCTGACCACTTATCAGGGATGCTACAGAGCAGTAGGTTGGACCCTTCCAACACTGTGATTCTCTGAGTTACTGTCTCGGAATCTTGGCATCATGTTTGACTAGTCCCTCCTCTTTCCCCCTATTTCTAATGAAGTCTTGGGGATTCTTCTTTCACAGCTGTCATGCCTTCACTTTACTCTCCATTTGCACTGCAGCAGTCTCACCTCCTCAACTCCGGATGACTGTGTGCCACCCAGGAGCTCTTCCAGCCTTTGAGTTTTCCCTTGCTTCAATCCATCGGCACGCACCTGTTAGACTCATTTTATAAAATACTTATTTTATCACAACAAAGTTCCTTTGATCAGAAGCAAAGAGTAGTTTCCAATTGCTTGCCATATTGAGATGAAATTACTTCTCTTGGCTTTTGGTGCCTTTCTTCTTTTGCTTCCTTTTCAATTTCTCATTCTATTGCTCACATGCTATATTATAGTTAAGCCCTTCCCCTTGATGTCAGCTGGCTTGATTGTCTTTCCCTGTTCATTGCCATTTCCATTCCCTCATTTGGGTTGTCCTCCTGTCTGTCCTCTTCTCTCATTTTTTACTGCAGGAACCAACTCATGTTTCACAACCAACATGAAATCTTTCCTGGCCACTACAGTTCACACTGACAGGCTGATCCTTCCTTGTTCACTCATTTAATAAATATTTCTTGATCCCTTTTACAGCCCCAATATTGTGCTAGATGCTGGTGTACAAGTGATGAGCAAGAAAAATTTGACTTCATGGAGTATGATAATTACTATGAAGGAAACAAATAGGATGTTATGATACAGAATGATGGTTGTGTGTGTGTGTGTGTGTGTGTGTGTGTGTGTGTGTTGGGTGTCAGTGGGTATTTTCATAGGGTAATCAGAGAAGGTTTCTCTGAGGAGGTGACAAATATGTTGAGACTTGAAGGATAAGAAGGAGCCAGACATTGTTGAAGGTTGAGGAACCAATTTATGTGAGGGTTTTAAGCCAAGAAGAGCTTGGCACATTGGAGATACTGAAATTAGTGAGTGAGGGGAGAAGGCATGGGATTAAACTGGAGAGGTGCCTGGAACCTGGTAGGCCATGTTAAAGAGTGCGGATTTCATATGATTGCGATGGGAAACCATTAAACAGTTCTAGGGAAGGAAGCGATGTGTATGATTTAAGATCACTCTGGCTATTAAAAGGAAAACAGACTAAAGGGGAGCATGAGTGGAAGTAAAGGGAACAGTCAAGAAATAAATGTAATAGACCAGGCAAAAGATGGTACCTTGAACTAGAGTGATGGGGAAAAGTGGATATAAAGATATATATAAAGATATATTTTGGAAATAGACATGAAAGGACTTGCTGATGGTTTTACGTAAGGAGTACACAATTAAGAAGGACTCGGAGGTGTCAGATACGAGAACTAAGTGGACAGGCACTTATCATTTACTGTGATGAGGAAGTCGGGCAGGGGATTAGGACATATTTGTATGCTGATGGGAATGATCTAAGGAATTAATAATGCAGGAAGGGGGTGGGAGGTAGGATCACAAGAATAATAACTTCATTATGAATGGCCCTAGCCTTTTTCTCCAATTTAGTAATTATTTCAATGTGAAATATGAACACAAAAATGGTAATGCTAAGAATGGAAAGTAGTCTTGTTCTGCAGTCATTGCTAGTACATCTCTCTTTAATTAGATGCAGGTTCCCTGAAGGCAGCTATTATGCCTTGCGTATACTCCATTGTGCCCAGCAGGATGTAAGGAAGATGCTCAACGCTTATTGAGTAAGTGGTGGTAATACCTTCTGATAAAGGTCCTTGCTAAAACCATGGTTCTGTTACATAGGGCTAAGCGTCAGATAATTTCTCTCCTGGGCGAGTGCCACCTTGGTCATCCTCTATGTGGATCCTTGATTTCCTCACTGATATTAGTACACTTTCAAGTAATGACAGTAATATTTTTCAAGACCTTACAGGTACCAAGTACAACAGGAATAATGAGTATTCTACAGATTCTTCAGCTTTATTGACAACAACAAAAAAATGAAATAATCTTCATTGCAGTATGCAGACATTTCAAAATTGGCATTTAATTATTCACATACTTTTGTTTATTAAAGGTACATACACATTTCTATAAATAAATATGTATGTGTGTGTATAAAACTTTTTAATAGCTCAACTACTGACAGCTGTACTAGAGAACTTCATCAAAGCTTAGAACTTTGGCAGTTTGGAGAGCAAAGTCAATCACAGTAATCCATGATCCCCTGTAACCAAATACACTTGGAACACAATGGTGATGACTCGGTCTCTAGCAAGATGCTGGAACCAGACCCTGACTGCATTTGATTCTGAGAACCAAGCAGCTAGAGGCCAGCACCCCAGAGCTCTTAGAGCACAGCTGAAGAAAGGAGGTGTGTAGATCACAGACTGATTCATGGAGATGGACAGGAGTTTCCAGGGAAAGAAGCTCAGGGAGTAGCCATGAGGTTTTTGTGTGGAAAACAGGGGAAAATGAAAGCTCTTGGAAACTTAAGACGAAAAATACACACAGGCTCCCAGGAGTGTTTAACAGAAAGAACTTTGGGTATGGCAAAAACAAAAACAAAAACAAAAACAAAAAACCAACTTCTGAACTTTAAATTCACACCAACGATAATTGCAGGCATACCTTGTTTTATTGCGCTTTGCTTTATTGTGATTTGCAGATATTGCATTTTTTACAGATTGAAGGTTTGTGGCAACTCTGCATGGAGCAAATCGATTGGCACCATATTTCCAACAGCATGTGCTCACTTAGAGTCTCTGCGTCACATTTTAATTATGTACATTGTTTCTTTAGACATACTGTATTGCATACTTAACAGACTACAGTATAGTGTAACTATAATTTCTATATGCTGGGGTTCCACAGAACAGGTTCAAGAAATCCAGCACTACGAAACCAAAAAATTCATGTGACTCACTAATATTTGCTTTATTGCAGTGGTCTGGAACCCAACCCACAATATCTCCAAGATATGCCTGTAATTGGACATGGAATACCATGAGCAAAGGGCTGCTTCCTAAATGCTTTCTTTGAGAAGACAGGGAAGGGCTGTTTTGCCTGTGACCCTCATGAGAAGGGGTTTGCCACCCTAGGTGCAGGATGCAAGGTATGAGGAACCAGACCTCCCAGAGTCACACATCAACCTGGTCCCCAGCCACAGTGAAGACCCACACTTTCGTAGGGCTGGATTTCTTTAACCTGTTCTGTGGAACCCCGCATCCCTCATAATTGCTTGGGGCTCTGAGGGTATATTTTGCAAGGAAAGCCAGGTTGTGGGTGGGTATGTTTGGTGAAGCAATTGAATTTTTCTATGCTTTAAATACGTGGTAAGGAAATTTCTGAATCTTCTCTTCTCTTTCTCTTTCTCTGATTATATGCTCACCTTTTTCCTCTAGCCATACCTGTTGCCAAGCACAATTAAGCACTGATCCAGAGAGTTAACAGTTGAAGTATGGTCACCTCTAGGCAGAAAACAGATCTTGCCTGTTTAATAGTAACCCAGATAAGGAGCCATGTTAAAAAGAGAGAGATTTTTATACCAATCCTCACTGCATACCTTCCTTTTAAACTATTTTATTAATTACCCCATCCAATATGAAATGTTTGGCCACAGACTGATTTTTGTGCTTTATAAACTATATGCTTTAAATGTGCCATTAAAATTTTACCAGCAAATTATGATGCCATGACTTTTCTTAAATATAAGGGTTTGTGAATTTTTTTTTTTTAATTACTGGTCTGGGTTAGAGAAAATGTGATGGTAAGGATCAAGTTGTTTAAACAGCATGAGAAATGTGATACAATTTGATGTTTTTCTAAAGCAAAAGAGATGGTTCTGCAAGGTTAAGGATTTAGTAGAATAAGCAGGTTTTTTGCAAGTGAACTTCCTGTGGTTGTCCCACCTCACCCCAAGCTTATCTCCCATATCCCAGGGTAGTAATCTTTCTGAAGAACAAACCTGATCACCTGATTCCCTTGCTTAAAATTTTGACGTTCAAACTCCTTAGTCTGGCTCACCAAGTCCTCTTTCTCTAGGCTCAGGTCTTACTGGAGCCTTATGCTCCAGTACATCCAGCTATTAACTGTTCCGCAAAGAGGCCATGGCGTTCCCACCAGCAGGCCCTTTAAAAATTGATCCAAAATTTCTCCCAGCCTCCCTACTCTCCTGTACAGCTTGATACTGTAATTACCATGCAACTTAAGCACTTCCTCTGTTTACATGCTGTTCTAGTTTGCTAATGCTGCCATTAAGCAAAACACCAGAAATGGATTGGCTTTTATAAAAGGGGTTTATTTGGTTACAAAGTTACAGTCTTAAGGCCATAAAGTGTCCAAGTCATCAACAGTTGGGTACCTTCACTGGAGGATGGCCAATGGTGACCAGAAAACCTGTTAGCTGGGAAGGCATGTGGCTGGCATCTGCTCCGCAGTTCTGGTTTCAGAATGGCTTTCTCTCAGTTCCTCTCTAGGCTGCAGGTCCTCAAAAATGTCACTCTTAGTTGCTCTTAGGGAGTTCTTCTTCTCTTAGCTTCTCCGGAGCAAAAGTCTGCTTTCAACAGCCGTCTTCAAACTATCTCTCATCTGCAGCTCCTCTTCTCAGTTCCCGTGCGTTCTTCGAAGTGTCCCTCTTGGCTGTAGCAAGCTCACTCCTTCTGTCTGAGCTTTTATAGGCTCCAATAGACCAGTCAAGGCCACACCTCCATGGAAATCATCCAACCAGAGTTATCACCTACTGTTGGGTGGGTCACATCTCCATGGAAACACTCAATCAAAGAATTACAATCTAATCAACACTACTAGGTCTGCCCACACAAGATTGCATCAAAGATAATGGCATTTAGGGGAACATAATATATTCAAACAGGCACACATGTCTACCACCACCCTCCACCCAGGAAAGTCACCGTCCTTCAAGAGTCAGTTCAAAATCACCTTCCCTTTGAGGTTTCATTGAACCCTCCTCTCTGGCCTGTTGCTCTTGTCCTCACCTTCATGTAATTATCATATCATATTGTAATAATCCACTTACACATACATTTCCTCATACCAGCCTTAGCACAGTTCTTGGCACTCAGTTGGTGCTATATATTGTCTGTGAAATAAATAAGTCATTTGGTTGCATACAACCTTCCTCTCCTCTCAGCACTTTAAAAGTACACAGAAAAGGAAATGTCTAAAGCGTAGACAGTTCAAACAGAATACGGTGGCTATTCTCCCTGGGGTACCCCTGGCTGCTGGTAAGATGAGCAACAATAGAGACCAGGATCCCAGAACCACTGAGAAACTGCTGTGGTCTTGATTGTTCATGGCAGCCAGGATTGGCTATGTAATTTGTGGGGTCTAGTGCAAAATGGAACTGCAGGGCTCCCTCTTCAAAAATGAAGAATTTCAAATGGCTACAGCCTGGGACCCTGTGCAACTGCACAAGTCACACACCCATGAAGCTGGCCCCGATGACGACAGTGGCTTTGTGATTACTATGTCCAAATGTATGGGTGAGTGGGGAGGCTGTGAGAAATTTTGAATCAATTTTTTGAAGAGTAGCTTTAAAATATATAAAATTAGTGCTTTAAAAATTCAGTTATTCTTACTGAATCTATATATATTTTCTTCTTCTTAGTTGCTAGGGTATTAGAACAGCTAGAAGGAAAGAACTGAAATGGTAGAACTGTAACTATAGCATTCTTTGAACTTTTCTCTATGGCTACTTGTTAAATTGTAATTTGAAAGTTATTACATTTTGTATATATGTCATATTTCACAATAAGGAAATAACTGAAACTATAGTGCTGTTACTCATAACATTTTTGGAAATTTCTTATATAACTACTTTTAAATAGTACTTTGAAAGTTATTACCTTTTTGCATAAATTTCACAATAAGGAAATAATTGAAACTGTGGAAATGTAACCCATAACATTCTTTGAAAGTGGCTCTCTACTTGTTAAATTGCACTTGGAAAGTTATCACTTGTAGGCATATGTTATATTCCACAATAAAAAAATATGATTAAAAAAATTGTTATTCTCATGTCCCACCCTTCCTTCATAAAACTCCTACAATTATATATTTGCTTTCGTTTATAAGCACAGATTCTTTTAAAAAGTAAATCACTTTATTTCACATTGTTTTAGGGAAGCATAGCATTAAGGAATAATGCTATGACCCACACCCCACCACTTACCCTTGAAGTGAAGTAACTAGTCATTATTGCATTTCCTCCCTTAAAAACCAAAATTTGTGGAGGGGCAGGACATAAGACTGGTTGGGCTTTCAAGGATTGTGTTAACATGAAACATCTTTATTACCCTTTTACTGATTCTTTTTTTAAAGATCTTGCATCATCAGTTTTCCAGGCAATAGCATCCGGCCTCTCAAAATGTGATTTTATTTCAGAATAACCTTAGTAAATTAGAAATCATTATATATAAATCCCCAATAAACTTAGTTTATCAGAGAGAATCATGATGAAGTGTTGTTGGCATATGCTGATAAGGTAGATGAATGAAGATTTATGAAGGGGTTCAAAGTTCAAAGTTCAACTAGTTTGAGAGAAATGGGAAAATTGACTTGCACTGCTGCAAGTTCTCCAGCAGGGGGCCGCATCCCCAGCTTGTCCCAGCAGGCTGTGTCTAGCTCCTTGCAGGTCCACCCGTCTCTGGCCAGCCCTCTAATGGGTGCCTGCTCTGCATTCCTTTCTTTGCCTTGGCTCTCTGCCTGGGACAGTAGCAGCAGGGACCACACGCACCAGCAGTGATCACAATACTATTTGGTGGGACTGCCCAAGAAGTCAGACCAATGGATAAACGCCAGGGCCCAACCTCTCTTAGTACTTTCATCTCATGCTCCCCATACCTGGCCATTTCCCTGTTCTCTTCTATATACTTCCAAGACACAAAACCTGGGCATATGACTATATTTGTGAAACAGTACACCCCTTGTACTATTCTTATTTTGCCACAACATAAAATTTCCACCATCCGGGAACATCTGATTAGATCTGATTGTGTCAGAATTCTTAGACTACTAAGCTCAGTTTTCTCGTCAGAACACTGGCTTACATCATTCTTAGTAATAATTCATATAATTTTGTAACATTTAATATTTTGTATATATCTTTCTAATATTTCTTATATTTTGATAAAGTAAAAACCTCTTTGTACTACATTTTAAAATCAGGTGAGCTGAGTTTTTTAGCAATCTACTTTTCTATTCATTGACATTTATCTCGTTTGTAAATGAAATGATTACCACCTACTTTGTAGAACCATTCACAAATTAGCAGCAACACAGGGAGGTGAGTGGCAGAGTTGGTATGCAAATGCTCATCTCCACATTTTTGTTGTCCACGGCTCTTGTGTTACTGAGAAGACAGGACTGTTGAAGGTGGAAGAGAAAACCAAATGGTTCTTAAAACCATTAAAACTCTCAGAGAGCAAAACGTTCACAGGTAAAACCCAGACTGTAAAACAGCAGCAGAGCCCAATTTGTACGAATCTGTGTGCAGATGCCTTTGCACCTGCTGTTCCTCACATAGATTCTCTCACCTAAGAACAAACACACAGACACCCACTCACTCTGCTAAAGACTCCTACAACTAAAGAAACACACATCAGAGCAAATTTAACTGCACAGAAACACAAAACAGCTGGGGCCCTAGACACAGACATTGCAGGAGACACTTTGATGTGCCAAAGGCAGCGGGGAGGGAAGTGAGCTGTGCACAAAGACGGAGCACACTGCCAAGCAGGCAGTGAGGAGGGAGGCAGAATGGACCACAGAAACCCACATTTGCAGGTATGGTAGTAATATTTTACCTTAAAAACAAAAAAAACAAACTACATCATAGCTCATTCAAATGACTAAAAATATGTATCGGCCTTCTTAATTACTTCATACCATTAAATTGGCCCTTACAAAAATTCCCAATAAAGGGCTGCTCTTCTGCCTACAATTAGGACTTTGTGACTGAGATCAGAAAAATACCTACCTGAGTAGTTATTTCTCAATAGCAAAGACTGTGCTTCACTTGAGAAGGCACTTGTGTATACTGCCCCTGATCTTCACCCTATCAACTCCAATGCTTGGGAGTCACATGGCAGCCAAGAGGCCCAATACTAAACAAACAGGAATCCAAATGAACAAAAAAGGCAGTTCAATTTTGTAAGAAACAATATATTTTATTTTTCTGACACCACAGCTCTGGCGAGTGGTTTTGTACCAAATTTAATGGAGGTTACACAGAACGTTTTACGCATGGGAGGGGGAGGAAAAGGGAAGGAACCACAAAAAAAAAAAAAAAAAAAAAAAAAAATCCTGGATAGCTTTTAGCATCTGTTCCACTCCCACATTAATAAAATTCACTTGGGAATTCCTAATAAAAGGAGAACAGAAAACAAAGGTGGGCAGGGAAGGGTATGTTGGGGAAGAAAAAGACTAAGAGGAAAAAAAGACCGCAGAGCATCCCAAGGACAGACCTTTCCCCTCCTGAAACCAGGAGGACGCTCGGCATAGAAGGTGAGGCTTCACTAGATTTATTTCCCAAAACAACACCATGTATTGCAGCTGCCAAAGGGAAAAAAAGAGAGGAAGGCGGCAGGGGAATCAGCAGTGGGGGACACGGAAGGAAACACTTAACCAAGATGGAGAAGGATGGGAGAGGAAAAACGAGAGAAATGTGGAGGTGGGTTTTTATATTGGGAGAGACAGACAGTGCTGAAGAGCACTTGAACTGAAAAACAAATGTCCTAAGCTTAATTATTTTTAAAAACAAAGTCCCCCCCTCCCCCCACCCCTCGCTGAACTTAGTTCCTTTTTTTGTGCTTTTCATTAATACTCTGCTCTGAGGTCGTAGTTTGGTTTTTCTATACACTGGAGTCGAAAGAAAAGAGTCCGAAGGTCTGAAGATGGATTCTCCACCTAAAATAAACAGCCCAGCATTCCTGTTCTTCTCTTGCCCCAAAGACTAAAGTCTCTGCTAAAATCCCTTTTACAATATAGTACAGTACACACACAAAAAAATAAAGCCCAAATCAAAAAACAAAAACAGAAAAGAGTCCTGGGAGAAGCCAGTCCAAAGGACGTAAACATACAGAGAACGGTGCAACACATGACCGATGGCAATTCTCAAAGCACGGCTACAGATTCCCAAAAGTAGGCGCCATCACGGGATACCCAAGTCCACAAAAATAATTTTTAAAAAATAAAATCTTAAAAAAAACACACCTGTTGATTAAATGAATTTGTTTTCAGGTAAATCCATACATTCTCGAGATCCCCCCTCCCCCACAGCAGCCCTCGGGTCTCTGTTCTCCTATTGCATGACCAATAGCTTTCCTGGAACTCCCTCAAAGCAGCTCTCAGGACCTGGAATCTCATCTTGACAAGGATCCGCACATCCAATCTTAGCAGCTTAAAACATCATGTTTCCTGGGTTACCAGGTCCTTGGCTGAATCCGCCCATGCCCACGTCGGCAGCCATGCCCCGAGGCCTCATCTGTGGGGGGATCATAATGTTCTGTTGGGGTCCCATCATGCCCTGCATGGACATCATCATGCCCGGCGAGCCCACGGGCCCGGGGTGGGTGTAGAGCCCGGCAGCGCCCCGGTCCTTGCCAGGCATCATGCCCACAGCAGCAGCGGGACTGCTCATCAGGGCGGGCCGGCCGGGCATCGCAGACGGCGCTGGTGACATCATCCGATGGTGAGGTCCCATAATGCCTTGCTGGAGAAACGCCGGCGGTCTCATTGGGTTGTGGCCCGGCAAGGATGGCGCCGTACCAAGGGGAATGTCTGGCGTTCCCACCGGCCCTGGACCTCCCATGCCGGGTAATGTTAGTCCCATTCTGGGGGCTTGGTCACCCATCATCCCCTGCATGTGCGAAAACCCAGGTCCAGGACCCTGGGGCTGTTTACGGCCTGGGACTTCCCCTCGAGGGAAATATTGCAGTGTCTGGCTGGGCTTCTCAGACGGAATAATGCGGGAC
Organism: Choloepus didactylus; assembly: GCF_015220235.1. NCBI lineage: Eukaryota > Metazoa > Chordata > Mammalia > Pilosa > Megalonychidae > Choloepus > Choloepus didactylus. Next base: position 118,224,001 of record NC_051308.1, read on the forward strand.
AGATCAAACTCAGGTATTCCGGTGGCTCCCGGTCGGATGACCTCCTGCAAATCTGGGTCTGTAAACACTGAAGGCATGCTGTTCCCCAGGACAGTGAAGGAGTCGGGACCCCCTGGGCCTCCAGGCTTGCAAAGTGCTGCATCTGCTGAACTTTGGGGCAGGTTGCTGGGACAGCCAAGGGGGCCTTCTCCTGGAAAACCCATGCCTCCTGGGAAGTTTCCCTGCCCCCCACTGGGGCCATTGTGAGGAAATGGAACCTGCTGTGGAGGAGACTGTACTGGAGGGAAGCCCTGGGGGAAACCCATCCGTCCTTGAGGTACCATCGGAGGATCCTGGGACCCATGACCAATCATAGGATTGTGTGACATTAAACCAGGCCCCATTGGAACCCCGTGAGGAGGTATGTTAGGTCCCATGGCATTCGGAGAGGGCATCTGATTGGAGTGAGAAAGTGGCTGGGTCATTCCCATTGGGCTGAGGGTTGGCATTGGAACCACGGGGTTCGGACCTGAAATTCGAGGATTCTGTGTATTAATGCCCATTCCTAGAAAGTAAAGATATCAAAGGAATCAACTTAACCAAAAGCAACTTGGAAAAGTTAAATCAAATTAACAAAAAATTACTGTGCATCTAATATGTATGCTACTATGCTGGGAAAACACAACACACAGTCCCTGCCCTCAATAAGAGTAGATTACAATACATTTGGGGACACACAAACCAACAACTCTATAAGACAATATATTATGGAGTTTTAAAATGCATGATATAGGACTGTGTAGAAGAAAGCTAGGGAGAAACTCTCCTTTGTGAAAATTTACAAGGTAATATGCAAATGAGGGTAGTCCTCTTCTCTGAAGACAGTTAAATAGAGAAGAAAACAATATGCTCGAATGACTTAAGTATGGTCTTTTGGAGAAAGAGGATTAATCAGTCCTACAATTCCAAGATTCAGAAATAATAACAAGGAAACCAAAGAGGCCTTTTTTTTTACAGTTTACATTTGGCATTATCATTTTACATTGCCCTGTAAAGAAAGCATTTACAACTCTGGGTTGTATGAAAATGTTAAAGAAATTATAACTTTCAATGGAAAATGAAAGCACATAAGTTCTATTAGTCTCTGGGACATTTAAATATTCAGTCTTTCCATGGAATTACCACTGAATATAGTCAAGATGGAGCTTTGTTGTCTACAGAGCATGTCCTAACCTGATTAATTAGAGTAACTGACAGATAAAACAGCATTCCTAACAATCAGAATAGAATTGGAGCCAGAAACCCATGACTGAAAAGCCACGGTCTCTTTGCTGATAACTTTCACCAGCCCAGATCATTTATTTCCTCTTAGTAAGGTTTTGGGGAAGTTAAGGGTGAAGGAGTACTGAATGAGTAGGGGAGGGAGGAATTTTATTATCCCCCTAGTCCTAAAGAAAGTGCCTCTCAAGGAAATAGGGGGCTTTCTACCCTCTGAAATCCTATGGATGCTTAGGGTTTGAGCCTGCACTTCCAAGAACTCAAGACATTCCAATCAGCATGTTAAAAAGAACTGCTTCCAGTTCAGGTGGACCAAAATAATAATAATAATAATAATAATAATAATAATAATAACCCACCCAGGTACTGTAAGGGACCCTGCTTTCTTATGAACAAATACTTAATCAAGCTATTTAAAAAAATTATCTTCTTCTAGCCAAGACACTTTAATTCCACTGAAACTAACTTAGATGGGACATTCAGATGATTTTTTCAACTTGTTGAAGATCCCTGGCTGGAGATGAATCAGATCTATTAAGGTCTGCAGCTATCAAGAAAATACTTGAAGAAATCTCTCTTTTGTCTAGCACTTAACTCCACAGCCTATCTTCCTGATGTCTTACCTGGCATATTATTCATTGATGGCAAGTTAGGAGAACGAGCTGGAGGGGAGTCGTCATCTGAGCTGGCCACAGTCTTGATGGCATCATGGTATAATGGGGTAGAACTGGGCATTGCAAACTTGGACATTCGAGACATCATAATAGAGAGTGGGTTCTGGGAAAGGGTAGGCTCTGGAGGCATGGTGTAAGGTGTACTAGAGGGAAGACTTCCGGGGATATTCACAGAGGCAGACTGGCTGGCTGTAGGAGGTGGGGGACCACCTAGAGAAGAAAGCAAAATAAAACAAAAATGGGCAGGAAATTAGATTCCACTTGAAGGCTATTGGGCCCTATGATTATGAAAGAGCAAAGCCAGGAATGAGACATGAATAGGATGGTGTTATTAGACCCAAGACATGAGTTGTCTATCTCCCAGTCAGGCTCTGTGTGTGTGCAGAGGCAGATAGTGATGTGATATAGAGGTGAAGAGTCAGCAGGTGTGAAGACAAACACATAAAGAATGCATTAGAAATATGAGTCCAAACTTGGGAAAAACCTGGTTTACAGATGACCATTACATGGAAAAGAATGTGAAATAAATGGTTCTCTTTCCCTTTTCAATCACAATTTGGAATTTGACTCGAATATTAGTGTGCCGTACAGACAGGCTAGTGATCCAACCTCAGGTACTAACCACATCACCCTACATGTCCTCTTGATCAATTTCCACAACCAAAAGGTCAGAGGGGGTTATTCCACTATACTGCTTTAGTGGACTGCTACTCAACAGTGAAAGACACTTTAGCTTGGTGGGATAAATATAACTTATTTTGATTCTAGTCTTTCTCAAGGGGAGATGGTATGGACCTAGTATTTACCCCTCAGTGCTCATCTTCCACTGACCACCTCTGGCTCCATCCACAAAACCATCATTATCAGTGAAAGCCTCTCTCAGAAGAAAATACTAAAAATTGTTGTTTATTTGTAAGAACGGTAGTCTACCAAGAAGAAGGTTTTGGTAACTGTTTCTATGATCAACACTTATTTATGAGAGCCATCCAGTTTCTCAGCAGCTTCCTCTCTTTTCTTTGCTTAGGATTAGACTCAGAATCTTTGGACATTAAGGGTAGTGCACTCAAGTGAATGTATTTAAAGAAGCCTCATTTCTCCAACTACTACAACATTCTACTTCATCAAAGTGTGTTCACCCTGCAAATGCAAATTATTCTGTGAACTAACACATATTTCCCATTTTCCCTCCTCCTTTCAATGGTCCCCTCCGACATCGAGTCTGCACTAAGGGCCCAGGTATCTTTGTCTTTATTGGACTTTTGTGTGTAACCCAACAGAAGTATTCATTGTGCACCTCGCCACAAATATGTCCATCTTGGCAAAGGCCGCCTCCTCTGGTTGCATAATTAAGTTAGGACACTGGTTTTCTTAAGTAAGTAAATTAGGCTAACACAATCATCAGCTTACAAGATGCAACTGTGAGGATGGAAGAGCATACTGACCTGACTCTACACTTCCCAGCATAGCTGGGGAGGCCATGGTGAGGGGTGCTTTGTGGTTTGGAGGGATGCCGGGACTCTGAAGGGGAGGTTTTGGAGAGGAAGTCCATCCAGGTGACGGGGCAGGAAGTGATGGAGACTTGAGGTGAACAGGCGAAGCAGCAGCAGACCCCAAGACAGGGGGGGACTTAATGGAAGCAGCAGCAGCTGGGCCCGCCAGCATGCCTGCCAGCTGCGATGGAGTCTGGGGGGACTTGAGGTTCCCAGATGGTGAGCCCAGCATGGGTGACTGGACTTGGCGCATTGTGGGAGATTTCAGAGGGTTAATGCCTGGGGAGTGCACCTGGCTGCCTGCCACAGATATATCCAAGGGCTTCCGCCCCAGGCCGCGCTGAACTGCAGGAGCTGTGTTGAGACTAGTGGGGTTACTGGAAGGGTTGAGAGGTAGTGGTGGCATATGACTGAGCCGGCTGTTAGTCCTTTGGTCGGGCCCAATTGGTTCTCTGAGATTCCGCAAGCCACTGTTGCTGCCTGGACCCTGAGACATGGGAAGGAATGGCCTGGGGCCCACGGCGTACTCTTGCTGAGGATGCTCACCAAATGGCAGGGGCACCATCTTCTGCTGAGCAGGCAGCATCTCTGAGCCACCTGGCCGTAATTTCATCATTTCCTCGGGACCGGCCCCAGCCTCTCTCATCTTCTGAGGTATCATCTGAGAGTTGGATCCCATGTTGACGTTTAGATTGACATCTCCTTTCACGCCGCTAGGAACCATCCCAAACTCAAGTTCCCGACCTGGGCCCATCTGTGGGGGCATTCCTTTTGGAAAATCACCCCTGGAAGGACTCAGAGGGCCCTCAACTGGAATTCGAGGGAAAATAGGATTATTTCCCGGCTCCATGTGTCGCTGAGAAGCTGGGAGCATCCTGTTCATCTCCAGGCTGGGCCTGATGCTTTCCATGCTCATCCCAGGTGGGAGACCCAGCTGTTTTTCTGCCAGCTGCTGTTGAAACATCTCTTCGGACAACCCTTGGGGGTTTGGAAAGCGTTCCCCTCGGCCAGGACCACTGAAGACGCCCTGGACAGGAGGGAAATTTCGACCATCTGGGATTTTTGGCACATCATCTGGCCAACTGACTCCAGAGAGACCTGGTCTAGATGCCGGGTTGGGGACATTTGGCCCCTCCATTTCAGAGTTTATCATTCCTGCAAATCCAGGGAGGCGCATCTGGCTCCCTGGCATGTTGGGGTGGGGAGCCATGCCCCTCGGGGGCAGAGAATGTGGCATGTTGATACCATCAGAAAATGGCTCTGCACCCCCAGACCCCCAGCCTTCACTAGGGGTCATCTGGTAAGGAGGGGGAGGCCCTCGGACCACTCCCCGAGGCCCATGCTGATGGACCATCATATCTTGGAGAGAGCACTGCTGCACAACCACTTGTTCCTGCTTCCTCCTCTTCTCCTCATAAAACTCCTGCTGCAGTTTCAGCCAAGCTATCTGCTCAGGAGTCATATGGTCCAGGTGGTCGGGTCCTATGGGCCCAGGCTGAGAGTTCATGGAAGGTGGAACCATTTCATCTGGAGAAAAGGGCACATCTCTATGTCCTTGATGGCCAAATGGAGCTCCCACATCTGTCCGGGGCACAGTTCCCTTACCTAGGCTTTGGGACTGAGCCATCATGGCCTGTATTGGCCCTTCTGGTTTCTTCTGAGGTCCATCTAATACCCCAGTGTTCTGGTGGGGTCCCCCACTTTGTCCTCCTGTGAATTCTTTCTCATCAGGGAAAAGCATACGCTGGATATCTCTGAGCGTTTGTAAAGAGCGCTCCCGGTGCTCCAGCTGCTCCTGAGATAGTCCATCGGGGTTCTCTCCCAGTGTGGGGGGCTCTCCACTGGACACCGGTGGAGGCGGGGGGGCTTTGGGATCTGCTGAAGAGCTATTGCTCCCCTGGGAGACAGGGGTTACTGCTCGGTTGTTGGGCGTTGAGTTTGGCCCAGGACCGTCAGGGGGCAGTGGGGTGGAGCTGGCAGGGCTGCCTACAGAAGGAATCAGTTTGTTTTCTACTCCAGGACTCTCCCGGTCCAGGGGACGCGGGGGTGCAGCAGGCTTGGTTGCTGGTGCCGGAGTGGGTGGAGTCGGCTGCAGTCTGGTGTTCTGGGAAGAATTCTGGTCCTGGTTGGCTGGAGCTGGGGGCTGCTGTGGGAGAGGTTTTGGATCATTCCGAAGGGCAGATAACTGTGTGCTCTAAAGAGAGATGAGATTTTTAAAAATCATTGGTAAATTGAACAGAAGGGCAATGAAAAGAGCAAGATATGCTGATACTTGCTATGGAAACTGCTCATGTACAATTCCATTTTGGACATGGAGACATTTTGGTTTTTTTTTAAACTTTACTGTCAAACAGCATTGTCTTTCTCTTGCCAATGATTATGTTTCAATAACTTTTTAAGCACACCAGGGAGACCTGCTCTGCCAACGTGAATACATCTGAGTATCTATTTCAAGGAACAGGTTTGATATCACATGTCTACTATGTGTTTCTGATTCAGAGAGAGATTAGTTTCTTGGTATGTGGGAGGCTGTACCTAACACCTTTTTCTCTTCCCTGAAAGTACAACTGGGTATACAGACTTCTCATTGTCAATCAAAAGGTCTGATGTTTCCAACTGAAAGAAAAAGTACATGTCACTTACAGTTCTATGCTTTATAAGCCAGAGGCAGCAGGCAGCAAGGCTGCTCTATTTCAATATCTCCTCTGGCATGGTGACTACTGAATACTCTCCTTGAGTTTCCAGGGGGCCTGACATCTCCGGTTTCTGTTTTCAGTTTGTGATCACTGATTCCATATTTGATAAGAATTTGTACATTAACTGTAGTAAGATAATCTGTAGTCAGGAAGCATCTGTGGAGAAATCTGAGGCTATCTAGCTCATGGTGTCTCTTGATCTGTTCTTTCCAATAGACAGAAGACTGCCCTTTTTACAGGCTGGATGACTGCCTTATTATTATTTATTAAATACCACTGCTATACTAAGTCCTAGATTTTTAAAAGAAAACTCACCTACAATAGGGGACATGGACACTGTCAGTGTTTGGAAGAGTGATGTGTCTGCTCTGGGTCTAAACCTTAATACTGCTAAGACTTGGGTGAGTTCTGAAGAAGAAAATAAGAGCCAGATCTACAAACTCTGTTTCAGAGATCTTCCACTAGCCTCTAATGGCCCTCATGGTCTCTTTTTGATGTTCATCTGCTCCTACTTGCTCACTTAATGTAGTCTGTATTGCCAAACCCCTAAGGCTCTTACCTCCTTACCTACTCTCTGAAATGTTTACCTGTGAACAAAGCTGTGCATAAATCATTATGTGTATCTCTGCATATGAACAGTTTGTCGTATATACACAAAGTCGCATCTTTGAGTGTTTACTCTCTGTGAATGTTTATGTAAATATTTCACGTAAAAGTATCCATGCACTTGTATCTGTAGATACAGATTTGTGTGGGAAAACATTGGCTGAATCCATATGACACTGTCTGGTGAAAAGTGTATTCCATGTCAATGGCACCTTAACTGGAGCGTGGAAGTCACCTTAATTTTCCTTCCAGTGATATTTTAAGTTTGACTCTTCCTGACCAGGTTTTGTTTGTTTGTTGGAGGTGGACACTAATTTCATATAAGGTAACCATGACAGAAAAAACAGTTTAGCACAACACTTTTTATTTTAGACTTGGCACAGGTTATTTTATTATTCCCAATTCTCTCCCTACCTCCTTATCTGATTTCATTTTAGTACCAGAGAAGGTAGAGGTGATAACTGTATTCAGAACTGTCATTAAGTCAACAAAATGTTGGAGTTGCATGCATCTTGTACATTCCAGGAAAATAAGCATTTAAGTATTGTACATATATAAATATACATATACATACAAATAAATGCACACACACACATATCTATCCTCTATCCTTGAGTGGATAAGGAATGTGAAATCTAACCTCTGCGATACCAACACGGATGGAGACTTTGATACAAAAAAGAGACAAAATGCCATCCCTTTTATCTTGAATTGTTACTTAGATCATTTATTGTCATTTAACTTTTTCTGAGTTTAAAGCTCATCTTCACTATTAAATTTTAAGCTCCTTGAAGTAGGACTGTGTGTCTTGAACCTCTTAGTATCCTCTAAGCATTCAGGGCAATGCCTTAACAATGCTAGAAACTCAAGAAATAGCTTTCAGTTCAATTTGGTAAAAACTATATGTATTGAAACAATCATCATAGGCTTTTTCTAATTTAATTTATAGTTGGTGCTTACATTCCAGATAGTAAACAGACAAATGTTTTTAATAGCTTTGGAAATATCAAGCGATTTAAAAGCATTCATTGGTTCTCTCACTTTGAAAGTTACCAAGTGTCTATTTTGGTATTATCATCATGTACTCTAGTACTGTAGTTTTATTTGTTGCTTTTTTCTTTGTTTCTTCAAATACCTCAAGGGTATTTGTTATTTTTTTTAAAACCTGTTCTGCACACAACATCTGAATTCACATTTTCCTAAAGTTGTTTGCCTGAAAGAAACCCTAAGATATCTGTATAACTCCTTTTATGTTTGGCACTTTCTTTCTCCTAGTAACTCATCAACCTACCAGCATTCTGGTAGAATAGATTAGTACAGTGTGATACGCCTAACACCACACATGGCCAGCATTAGGTTAAATGCTCAGAATGCAGCTCATACCATCAAGACTATCTCCTAGCCATGAAATTCACAACTTCCCACCTTTAAAGTCACTGTAAAACCACTAATCCATTATTCCATTTATAAACAGACATACCAGAGGGGCTGTGCTTCTCTCTGTCTTGTTAGATATGTTCTGGATATGAAAAGAGACGATAGTTTCAACCTGGCCCTTCAATACAGCTTCTGCAGCTCTGCAAAGACAGAATAGACAGCAGACACTAGCACTTGTTTTTGTATCACTAACTGTAATTCCAAAGCAATTTAATCCCAGATTGAACATGTATGGGAAAGGAAGGAGAATAATAAAGAACCACCAGAAACACTGAATAAGAAGAAATCAAGAGAAGCAAGTTTTCATTATTAATGTATGAACTTATTATCACTTATCATCAAAATTCTGAAATTAAAAGATAACCATTCACTAATCCCAAACAGGCAGAAACACACACACACACACACACACACAAACCCAAGATTTTCTCCTTCAAATCAATCCACTGTGGTATAGAACCCTAATTCAAAATCCAACCTGAGAAGGGTGAATGGGAAATCTCACAACACCTAGTGTGTTCTGAGTAAAAAAACTTAAGTGAAAAAATGTCAGAAAACAGTATATAAAGTACATTTTTGACTAAAAATTATATATATATGTATATATACACAGACATATAAATATACAAACACATATACATTTTTACATATATATCTAAAAATACATTGATCTACTCACCTACTAGAAACATATAGCAAAATGTTCACAGTAGTTATCTCTGCTAACAAAATTCCATGGATTATTTTTTTTCTTTTTAGTTATTTATATTTTCTAATTGTTCTATAAATGGATATGTGTTAAACTTGAGTCATTCAAAAAGAGAATAATAAGTAGGCTGCAGAAAGTGTGTATTGTATAATCAATCCCTTTTGTGTTTAAAAGAGAGATATATGTATATTTATATAAGCACAAAAAATTTCTGGAAGGAAAGCTAAGGGAGTCTTATCAGTGGTTGCCACCAAGGAGTGGGGCTGGCGAGGTTTTTATGTTTTATTTTCTCTTTTTCTGTACTGTTAACTTTAAATGATCATAATACAAGCAGGTAAAAAAGGGATCCATCTGCAATGGGAATAAGTTCTTGGATCTCCAAACACCCAAGCCATGCCCAACAGGAAGGCAGAGCCATCAACTTACTTATTGGCCATCTCAGTAGAAAACACGTACACCACTTTGGCGGCAGTCTTCTGCACAGGGGTGGGCTCTGGGGCAGTAGTCTGACCATGGGAAGGAGTGGAAGACCTGGGAGCTGTCGCATTTGATGGGGTCATCGAGTGTGGTGTGTGCTGGGAATCCTGGGGCTTTATGTGATCAGCAGAATTACATTCTAAAAGAATGAAAAGACTTAAGTCACAGATGAAATAGTAAAATGCCCTTTCTTCTGCCAGCATTTACGGCATCACAACACAAACCCACCCTGAGAATTTCAAGGAGGAAGTGCCTTGCTGAGAGGAAACCCTCTCTTCTTATCATAAAAGTTCAAATACTCTTCTCCCTAAATGGCTAACTACAAAGCACTCTTCCTCCACCTCCTTATTTCTCTAAACCTATTATGCATCCTTCAGATATTAGTGTAGACAACCCTCCCTCCTAGAAACCAGTTTGGAATCCACTGGCCTTGATTGGATGCACCTGTTGACTGAAGCCAAAGCCGCCTAATTTCTCTTATTTCAGCATTTATCAGATTTAATGTAATTGTTTGTGTTCAAGGTGCACGCAAATCCTTGAGGACAGTGACTGTACCTGTTTTACAGACCGCTACATTCCCAGCACCTACTACAGTATTGGCACTCATAACCAGCCTCCCACAAACAATTGAGGAAGGTTTCATTTCTCATTTGAGTTGTGGTGTGACACTTCCATTCTGTAAATACCAACTTCACGTTCTAGCCTCAATTAAGATATTTGATCTTATACTAGGAGGAGAAATGCCTAGACCCACAACCATGGATCCTATAATCTTCCTGGCTTACTCCAGCCGGTGCCTGACAGATCTCCACCATATGCAGCCACTCATTCCTGCCACTTTGAAACTGGCTGTGATAAACCTGGACTAGCACCAGGGCCATTAAGACTTCTCTTGTGTCTACAGGACTGGTAAAATGGCAACCAGAGAGCTCAAAACCCAAGCCTAGGAGGAGTAATCTGATGGAGAGGATGCCAGAAAAACCACTCCGAAGTGTGCCATTCAGCTACACAAACTGGAGCTACTGGCTTGATACTGAAGTACAAACAGGCTGGAGGTCAGAAACATCCATGAGAACTGGGTTAGGCCTGTGGATCATCCTACCATAAACCCCACACCACCTCCATCCTCAAGAGCGAGAACTGCTCAATGAAGAGGTTCCAAACTATTCTTCAGTTGGCAGAAAAATGAGAAGAAATAGTTCCATTATAAATTAAGAACTCCTGAATCCGATACCTCCTCTCCCCACTTGGCTGATATTAGGCTCTCTGGCATGCAGCAATGTCAGAGGCCTTCCCTTGGGAATACCTACTTCCCTCTGAGTCTCAAAGATCTTATAGACATACCTTTCATGTCAGAGTCATCGTTTGGAGTCCCAGGATCTCTCTGATCAAAGGAGTCGGTGGAAATACTTCGCTCCCTTTTCCCCTTGCCCTTGGCACCATTTCCAGCCCCATTCTTCAGCCCCATGCTCCCACCTGGGCCAGGGAGTGCTTTAGGGGTATGGCCCCCACTCTTGGAGTCACAGGGGGATGGCTGGGATTGGCTGGCTGAGCCCCCCTGTTTACCCTGATTGGAGAATTTGGAATCCAGCTGGGGGTTTCCAGATGGGGACATCACTGTAGGGGGACGGACCATCACCTCCTGCTTTGACTTAGGGCTACTAAAAGAAACAAATAAACAAAGGGAGATCAGATGCCAGATGCAGCTGGTCAGCACAAATTGTGGAAAAGCAGTCTCTGTTGTGGGTCGAGAAGACCCTGAGGAATAAGTAACAGCCTCCCACCCCCACCCCATGTTTCACCTCAGTCACTTGCTTGTTCCCTCCCTGCTCCTCCCATCTCAGTGCTATCAACAGAAAGGAAGATCAAGCAGAGTGGCCTGCCAAGTCTTGGGAACCCTGGAGTCACATGGGGACCCATCTCTAGGGCTTCAGTCAATAAAGGACAACGGTTTCTATGTACATAGAGAAGTGACTCTCACACTAAGACTAGCTCAGAGTAAACAAACAGGCATCGTTAAGATCAAAATGCTACCCACCCCCAGGCTGATGACAAGAAACAGCTGTAAAGAGAGCCTAGCTTCCCTGCTGGAAAACACAAGCAGATCCAGGAGAGCAAGAGGAAGCAGCCCCCTCCACTCCTGACCCTTGACTGATGGGTTAGGGAGATCTCCAGGATACTGATCCCTCATCTAACAAGTGGTATCACACCGCAGAAGATAAACCAACCACTGCCCCCAAGGGATGAGGAAAAAATTCTTTTCAAATAACAACTTAAGTACTGTGGAACAGAGGAAAGGCCTCACAGTGAGAGTCCAAGGGCTGATATTCTAGGACCTCAGGCCTCCTCACCATTCTAGGCCTCAGTTTCCTTGTTTGTCAAGTTTAGCAAATTGTACTGATTGGCCTTTAAGGTCCTTTCTAGCTATAAAATTCCTTTTTGCTGTGCTTTGGTGAGGAGGAGAGTGGTACAGAGTCAAGGTCAGGGAATTATGGAAAAAAAAACATTAAAGGAAAACTCTAACATAAGCTTTGACTACAGTACAGCATGTTTATCATTCCATTACTATTTACCAGTCTATTTTCTCTTCCTTTCCTCATTTGGGTTTCACTTGCTTCTAATTCAACATTTTTTTCCATCAATGAGTGCTCACCATCTGCCTATGACACCCCCAAGGGCAGCTGGTGGAGGCCCGAGGCCTTACCTCTGTGTGTTTCCTGACGGAGAGTTCCTCACTTTAGGGGTGCTGGAATGCATTGATTGAAATCCTGAGCTTGCAGTCACAAACAGGGACAGGCTTGCCGAGTTCCTCTCGGGCTGCAGCAGAAACAGCTGCTGAGAGCAGTGGCTGTGGCCCCCTGCCTGCTGGGTGCGTCCCTCAGTGCTGGCCTCCTGTATGCCTTTTTCCTCTTTGTTTTTCTCTGCTGTGGAAGTGGGTCCTTTCCCCTTGCAGCTCCAGCATTCTCTGGGTGTGTGCCTCCTGCTGCCAAAGGAAAATCTCGCATCTCCAGGGCACACTATAGGAAAAGGCCACCCAAGAAAGTTGGGAGTCAAAATGGAGACATAAAACACTCTTAAAACAGGATCAAGGTTTAAAGCACTAACAAACTCAAGGAGGCAGCAGCTAGATCATTTCTCGGCTTCCATCAGGGTTAAAGGAAAGGGCAATATTCACACCCTGGCCAACAGGCTCTGGTGCTGAAGCAGCTGAAGAGTGACTAAGACTTTCTGTCAATCATATTCTCTCTTACATTTCTCTACTTCTGCATATAAAACCTTCACAAACTTGGGTTTTTCTTCTTTCAAAACAGTGCTTTGAAACCACTCAGCACTGTTATTTTACCTCTGATGGGCAAACAATGGCACTGAACTGTAACAAACCCACACCAATGTCTAACCACGAAACAAATTAAGCTATGTTTATATTCTCAGGGCCTCTGGGTAGGGGTGGAAATAAAAAGAGATACTTCTGAAATCAAATTTTGAGCTAATACAAAATACAATCAGTTCTACCCCGATTTTCATGATCTTTCTATTAAATTATGCTGAGTATATATATCTTGTGTTCTCATTGCTTAATGACAGGGACTGTCATTTGAAGGTAAAGAACATCTTTGAAGGCTAAGATACTTTTTGAGTCAATTTGCAAGGCTAATAGGAAGGATAAAGGTCAAGCAAAAACTCCCAAACCTAGGTAGAGAAAAAACAAGAAAGTTCTTTATTTAAGGCAGCCCAAACTAGTTCAGGGAAGGGCACGATGCACTTTAAGTCACTGCCCCTCCCAGGATGGGTCCAAGATGATCTTCTTGTAATGACCTCACCCCCACTCCCTCATTCTGAAATCTTACTAATGAAGTAAAGGACTAAAGAAAGAAGTTATTAGTTGCAGGATTAGTGTCTAAATAATCAAAGGGAGTTAGAAGTAACTCAGTTGTTATAGCTTACAAGTACTTTGAGATTCCAGAACTGGACTAAAATTGGGAAGATCAGTTATATTCTATGTTTTGACACTGAGTATTATCATTGTCAAGTGTTAAATGTCTATTTTTTCATTTAGAAAACTGCAATAGTCTCAGCTAGTTGACTTTGGACCTTGAAAGGAATTTATGAAAGTTCTGAGTGCACACAATTATGGTTTTTTTGTTTTTTGTTTTTTTTTTTAAATTTGGTTTTAAATAAAGAAACGAGGAAAAAGAACTAGAATAAAATGTTATGGAATGTTTCTATGCTGACCTCAGGAGAAAGCATCCTTAAAAACATTTTGGACTTGATTATATTTAAGGTCATATTCTTATCCCCACCACCTTCAGCTTTTTTTTGTTGCTGATGTTCAGTTCAGACCATAAAATTGATTGTAGTTCTCAAGTTCAACATATTTGATCATAAACCATTTTATAACCTCTTGCTAAACATCAGGATTCACTGGTAAAACAGAAGTAGCAAATGAATCTTGTATGGACAAAGCCATCAGAAAACATTTACCTCAGGAAAAGGAAAACAGTTACCATCTATATAGTCCCCTTCTGTAACTTCTTCTGTACTTTCTGTCCACATCACATATTTTAACACTCAATCACTTGTTATACTGAACAGTCCTATGTGTATATTTTTACATCCCTATGAAGACTAAGTTCTGTGAAGGCAAGAATCTTGTTTCAAAGTTCTTTAGTTTTTCTCAAATACTCAGCATGAGATATAAGAATGTGGCTGGATCATTTGTGACTTATTCAACTTCTAACAGGACAGAAACACATGGCATTTGTGTTGCACTCTTCTTCCAAAGAAATTCAAAACATATTACAAATATCAAATCACCTCATTGATCTGTCAGGCATTTCTGATTAGATGGTAGCAGAGTTTATTTTGGGCAATAAAGCTGTGAACATTAAATATTTATTTTCAAAGTACTTCTACATAGTTTCTTATTCTTGCAGTTCATCTGACCTTGACCTATAGGAATTTTACAGATGGATGAATTGAGCACACTGGGCATGAATGACTTCTTCCAGGTTTCCAATCAGTGCTCTAAGACCCCAGCTCTTTCCTCTAAGCCATCTCCCTTCCATTACTTTATGGATGGAAAGTCAGCACAGAAAACTGAAACAAGCAAGTGGGCTCATGTGGTGCCTTGGTATAAAATCCTGGTGATTCCATCCCTAATTCAAAGTAGTTGTTGAAATAAGTCATCCTATCTTTAGCCTTTCTGACAATGAAATCAAATGCTCAAAAACCTGCCAAGTGCCTTTTCATATAATTCCAAATAATAAAATCATTAGGCTCTTAAGTTCTTTCATGTACAGGTTAGTGCTCAACTATTTACCACTGAGGATAAGAAAAGATCTTCCACAAAATGGTTAATTATAGCCAGATAGAGATTACCCCTCCCAATACGATAACTAAATTTCCTAATTCCTCTAATCTACTTATACAATGTTTTTCTTTTTCTCTTCTTAAATAATAAATATTTTTATGACCTATATGCCAGGCACAGTTCTAAGCACTGTACATACATAAGAAGTCATTAACAACAATCCCGCAAGGCAGATACTATTATTATCTCTATTTTAGGCATGAGGAAAGCAGGGCTCAGAAACGTTAAGTAACTTGCCCAAGGTCATACCCTAGTAAGTGGTAGAGCTGGTGTTCAACCAGGCACTCTGGCTCCAGAGCCCGGGCTCATCATCACTGAAGTGCCTGTCAAAGCAGGGCCTTGGTGGACAAGGTGAACTAGCTCATATTAAGTGCTTAGCTGCACAACCCAAGCACTCCAGTGTTAACTATTACTATAATTATTCCCATTCTCTAGCAAGCTCATTTACCACTCTGCCTAATGCCTATTCCATATTGTCTACATCTCCTACCTACCCTTTCCCTCTCTCCCCACTGCCTCTCCATGCTTAATAGGGAGAACAGAAGCCACCAGGCAGGAAGTCCCCACCACCAAATCTGCTAACCCATTTTCATCATTAAATATCCTTCTATTACTGAAGCAGAGAAAACAGCCCGCTTTTTTCCCTGAAGGTCAGTCCCATCACAGGTGGTCTAGGTCCCTTCCCTTCACAGCCTTCTGAGAGCCCTCACTCTCCCCTTTGACCATCCCCTTGATCTCCTGCATTTACCAGATCTTTTTAATCAGCTTTCAAACATGTTTCAGATTAAAAATAACCAACCAAACAAAAAAACTAAAGTAAAACAAATCAAAACCCTACTCTAGAACTCGACTCCACTTCAGAACCAAGTTTCTCCATCGAGTTGACAAGACACACAGTCTTTACTTCTTCACTTCCCATTCACCCTTTGACCATTTTAAACCAACTTCCAACTCCAGATCACAGAAAACACTGTTCTTGTTAAGGTCACCACTGGCCAGTTTTCTAACCTCATCTTAGTCCCTTAGATTTTGCCAGTTGATCACTTTCTCTTTGAAACTCTCCTGTCTTGGTTTCCGTAACAGCACACATTCCTGGTTTTCTTCCTACCTCTCCAGTTACTCTATCTGTACCTCCTTTGTGAGCCCCTCTATTACCTGATCTCTAAAATTTAGGGCTCCTCAGGACTGAGGCCTGCGTCCTCTTCTCCTTCTATGCCAACATCTGCCAAATTTACATCTCCAGCTCAGATATCACTTCTGCTCTCCAGACCTGTATAAAAACCACCTATATGTGATCATGTGTGCAATGTTCATCTCTCCCACAAGGTGATAAGCTCCAAGAAGGCAGGGGACAAGGCTGTCTTGTTCATTCCTATATTCCTAGCACTTATTATAGTGGCTGGCACATGGTATTTGCTCAATAAATATCTGTTGAATAAAAGTTGACGCTTTCCCCAAGTTCATCTTTCTAAGATGGGCATGCTCTCTAGGGCTGTCATCCATCAGGTTACTCACCAAAAACCCCAAGGGTCACGACACTGCAGTGCTCATCCTGGAGGTGAGGAGCCCGAACCCCTTTTTCAAAGGCAACCCTCACCTGGGTGAGGACAAAGTAAAGAAAGAAAAAAAAATCCTAAATGAACTAAAAAAAATCAATAATATCATTTTGTTAATGAATATCTTGAGACAAACACGTTTCCTATTTATTCTAGAATATCAGTTTAAGAGGAAGTTGTCATCTATATAAACAGAATCAACTCCCAATTATTAAAGTGTATATTATCCAATCTGTAGATATTTCAAGGCCCTTGTGGCATTCCCTCCTTCCCAACTGCACATTTTGTTTTCAAAGGCTAGAGAAATACTAAGTACAAATAAGATCGATTTTTCTAATTTTTAAATTTCTGGTCATTTAGCAGGGAGAAGACCTCACATTTTTGCTTCTGCCATACCTTATTAGTATAGAGAATTGAGAGCTGACTGTATAGGCAAAAAAGAGACAAAATTCCAGATATGCTTTTGAATCCAGAAAGTGAATACCATCCATAGTTCCTCTTTACCCCCAACTATAACTCTACAGTAGATGGGAAGCATTCCACAAGAAAATTTATTTTCATATACTCTTGGGGGAACTTAGGGATGAACAAATGTGGCCAGATGATTTCCCTTTATTGAGTGCCTACTGTGTGCAAAATGCTGTGTTGGACTGAGCCAGATAAATTAATAAAACACTCAGTTACTGGTCAAGCAGAATAATTTCCAACAATAATCCTTGTAAGCTAGAATTAAGACACCAAACCTCCCCCTTTGCAGTTTTAATTTACAGGTTTAAAAATGCAAGGGAGAATTAAGTTCTGGCTTGTCTTAGGGCCAAATTATTTAGGAACCTTTAAAAGAAGATTTTATAGGATTGCCAAAAAATTGTAACAAAATTCACAAATTCAATCTGACTAAGCTGAGAATTACCTGTACAATTCCAGTTTTAACTCTTCCAATGTTCCTTCCCCAAGTTACTGCTCTAAGAGGTCAAGTTTATTACAACTATGTCATGTTTAACAAATTTCATTTCTATGCTTTGACCACTACTCCATAAAAGGCACAGTATCAGACTTAGAATGTGGCACTAAAAGGCCTAAGGATTCCATTCCTAGTTCATTCTTAACTTCTGGCATGCCAAATACTAAAAGGCTTTCTCTCAGAAAAAGTACAGGATAGGAAGAACCAATCTTTCCTCAACATGGGGGAGAAAAGAAAACTATATAATAGGCCTGTATAAAAAACCTTGGTCTAGCTGAAATATTAATGTTTTCATATTGATGGGGTAAAAGTCCATCCAACATCCTTCAAGAGCTAACATACTCTAAATAAGCAAACAAAAACTTCTATCAAACTGATGAATTTTGACAAAATTTAAGCATTCAAAAATGAATTTTGACTATCATCATTTGGAAGATGGCTAGCTACCCAAAGTAAAATTTTGCATAAATGTCCCTTCTCTATGAAACTCTCCTTGATTCCCACTCTCCCCAAGAATGCCCTCTGTGGTCCCACAGCATTATATTCACAACACTATCATAACTTATAAAACTGTATCCTGGTTATGTATAGATAGGGAACTTCCTGAACGCAGGGCTTGTGTCATTCATCATTGTGGCACCCGACACCCAGAAGAAACTCAATAAATGCTGGCTGATCCACATATTATAATAAGCTTGGGGCTTGTGTATTGGTACACTTACCTCACATTCACAAAACCCAACAATGACATGATAAATACCTGTTTAACTTCTCACCACCTGCCTCTCTCATTAGCCCTATGAGGAGAGTTATTGCAGAAGCCCCTGCTCACATAAAAGTATAAGGGCAAGTACACAGAGTTTCACACTTAACTTGATGATCCTGGCTTCAGGAATTGATAGAGTAACGAAGAAATGTATTTTTAACTTGCAAGAGAACTTATACAATGTCTGGATTAAAAAAGAAAAATCCAATATACTCAGATTGAATCACAGAAGTTGTGTGCTTATAATTAATTCTTTACCTTTCAAGATGTCCAATTTGTTCTCTCTTCTACATCAGGACAGAGAAGAACTTTCAAGGACAATGCCTGCCTCCCAAACAGAAGCAAATTTTTAGGTCAAGGTGGGATAACACCAACTAGTCCACATTCAGTCCTACAGGGATGAAATGAAAGGAAAATGTCATACCCTAAATCACAATGATTCCAAAGAAAACCACCCATTCCCCAATGCTCTCTGGCCAAAATACTATTTGGATAGAGGAACAGTAAGAAAATAATTAGGACAAAAATGAGGAAGGCAAAACCACTGAAACTCAAAATATAAGAAGTAGAGGAGGTAAGAACAGTGCAACCCAAGTCCATTCCACTGAGAACTAGTCATGCTAAAGGGTGACTGGGGAGTTTAGAAAAGCAAAATCCACCAGACACAAAAGCCTCATTTTAATCATTGTTTTTAACTTTCTCCACAAGCAAGACACAGTCACCATTGGCTACAAAATGAACTTTTGTTTCAAATCTTCTCTATTCCCATGTTCTTAGCATGGTGGAGATGCTAGGGAAAAAACTGCAAAGCCTAAAATGCAAGTGGCTATAAAATCATTCAACTTTTAAAAATCAGTTGGTCTAAAGCAGCAGTTCTTAACTGAGGTCCACCTACTCCACCAAGGAGTCTGCAGAAAAAATCAGGCAGGGGTGGGGGTGGGTATAGAAGGCATCCTATGAAATTGCCGGAAAAAATTAGATTTTTATTTTCCCTAACCTATAAACTAAAAGTTAGCATTGCCTTCAGTTGTGAATGTAGGTAACAGACCAAGGTAGTAAGAGTAGTCCTGTGACTGTCACCAGCAGAAATCACAAGATATTTTCATGTCACATTAGAGCTGCTGCAGATATCTTGAAATAATGTTTACTCGCATCACTATTTCAAAATGACTGTTATTAGACCTGCAGCTACATGTTGCTATTAATGTGTTACAAAGAAACACATATATTACTATATCACAATTTGTTTAACATTTTGATAACTGTTTCAATTTCACTTGTAATTCTATGTATTTTATTTTATGTACTTAAAAAACATTATTGTCAGAAGAGGTGTTATGCATCACTAGATTGTGAAAGGGGCACACAGTACATAAAAGGTTAAGAACCTCTGATCTAGAGCAAGTCAAGTTTCCAGAGACCCTATCATTATAGTTCACTAAGGCAGACTGACAAGTAAGTCTTTCCACCAACATTATTGTATAGTTGAAGCAAATTAAGCTGCCAGGAAGCCAAGTAACATGTCCAAGGTCACACAAATTTGGGGCTGGCATCAGCCTGGGTTAGTGCTCACAGCATCTATATTCCCACTCTCCCACAGGGACCTTTGCTTACATTTCTGCAATTGTCATCACTCCCACTGTCCTGCCACTGTGTGTGTGTGTGTGTGTGTGTGTGTGTTGGGGGTAGGGTGGGGATGGTATCACCTTTCAGAACTAATAGAAAACCTAAGCCTAGACAATAGAACAAGACAGATACACAAGGTACTCCTTTTTGTTCTTGATCAAACATGTTGCTACACTTGCTACAAAAGCTGAATTTAAAAGCAAAAAAAAAAAAAGGTTAGGCTAAACAATTTCTCATTCTCAGAGTTGTTCAGAGTACTTCATAGATGGGCATTAACTTGTTAAATGTCGCAACATATTGCACGTGGACAGGGAAGGTGGTATCACCACTTCACAAATGGGAAAACTAGAGAATACAAGAGATTTATTCAAAGTCACAAATAAGTCAACACGGAAAGCCAACTTCTTAATTCTGAGTTCAAGGCCCTAACCACTGTGATATGTCACGATTATCAAATATTTAGCTGATTATAATGTTTAAACCACCTCTGTTTCTTTTTCTTTTTTTTCCTACAAGCCAGACAGCATTTTCCTTTGATTCACAGAAGTGGACACTTGTGAAGGCTGTAGGAAAAACATTCTTTAGAATAAATTCCGGTGTACACAGGTACTTTTTCGGTTGTGCTAGTCAGCTAAGGATCCAGATCAGGAATCATTAGCTCAAGCACCAATATGTAACCACTTTCCTTATATAAAGAGAACAGTATAGAAACTGTTCTTTCACCTTTCAGCTAATGACCTCCCTATCTTATCTACCATAAAACTTTTGGCTCTATTATTATCTCATATTCAACACTATTATAAATATTCTAATAGTTCAATAGCATATGCCCAGGTTCTAAAACTACCAAATGTCACCCTGCCTAGTCTCTACTGTAAATTTTCTCTTCTTACCCAAAGCATCAAACAATTAATGGAACCCTCACTCCTCAAAGCATCCCAATCCTACCTAACTAATGACTCTTTTATTAACCCATCTGTCTTTAACAGCTTGTGTCTTTTTCAAATGTTTGAGTAGGAGCCTTTTCATAAACTTTTACTTAGGATCGTAACTTTATTCATATGTTTCTTCTTGCTAAAACTTCCCAAATCACTAGCATTCATTCACAAAACAAAACCAACAGATGATGTTGCACACTCCATGAGAAGTCAAAGGTTCTTAACTTATGCCTGAATCTTACCCACCAACATCCTCTGCCCCACCCCCCTCTTCCCCACCCCACCCCCCATCTCGCAACTGTGTTATTACTTATTCTTTCTACTGGCTACATTTACAAGAGCCCTAACCTCTGACACAAAAAATGAACAATTAATTCTTAAATGTATCAAATGCTTACACATGCCCCATCACACACCACTGACCAAAATGCAACTCGTTGCATAGCCACTCAATCATTTTCCCACCTGAAGCCAATGGCAGGGATCTAACTATGTTTACCTTACCCAAAGTTTAACTGCACTAACTCTGTCTCACCCTGTCCACCAAGAAACAGTTATGTCCACTTCTTTCCTTTGTCTAATAACTTTACTGGGCTCCAATTTAAGCTCTAGATCACTTTTCTCTATCAGTTAAACCCAGTTCTCCCTTACCTTCCTGCAAACCATGCTCTTGGAGGACAGATTTCAGGCCTCCTCCTTCCATGCTTGGTAGACTTCACATAAGGCCCCCAGTTACTTTTACATGCCCCTGGCCCCTTCCTCTTCTTCCCTCTGAATAAGCAACCCTGCAGTCGTTTTCCTTAGTTTAGCTCCTTTTCACAAGACTCACCCAACACTAACCAATGACATCTTAATAGTCTTTGTAACTTTCAAAGACCAATGACTAGAGGCTTCACTTGGGAAATCGCTGAAGTGTCCCGCGACCCCCACAATGACTCAGTGACCGAAACATCGCCAACTCACCTGCTGGAGCTCTTTACTAATCATACATTCTTTTTAGCTTTCACCTCCCCCCACCCTTCAACAAGTCCTTGCCTGCAAACTCCCCTTTACCTTTATCCACCTCCGGGGTCTTACAGACCCCATGAACTCAACCCAAATTCCCTTGTTTAACTCTCCATTTTGTCTCTCCTACACCACTTCATCACAGGACCCTGAGACCGTTCTATCTCCTCATTCAGCCTCTCCAAGCACTGCTTGGGACACAGCCTCCAGAAAATCGGGAGAAGCCCCCATCTCCCCACTGCCTTCTGTACGATGGGCAGAGGACGCCCCGCGCCTCCCCCCACATACTCCTCGGGACTCAACTCACTACTCACTAAATCCGCAACCGCGACCCCCGCCCCTTTTCTCCCCTCCCCCCAAAGGCTCTCCCCGGCTGTGGCTGCCCCTGCCCCCAAACCGGCTTAAAACACGCGGACGCGGACCCGATCCCCCCCTTCCCGGGCTCCGGTCCTTCCCCTCCCCCTACCCCCGAGGTGCCACTTACCCCGAAGGCAGGACTGGGGAGGGGGAGGAGGAGCGGAGTGGGGGAAGGGGCTTCGGTCCGGGGCGGCTCTCAGCCCCGGGGGGCCGGGGCCGGGGCCAGCGGCGGCGGCGGCGCAGCGTCTCCCCCCGGCGGCGGCAGCGGCGGCGGCGGCGCCGTCCCACTCCCACAGGCACACATAGGCTCCATTGTCCGCCGGCGCCTCCCCCTTTCCGGCTCCCCGCTCCGGGTACCGCCCCTTCCCCTCCCCTCGGCCGTCCCCCAGCCGCACCGCGCCACGAAAGGTACAGCGAGCCCCGCCTCGGACGCGAGCTGAGAGGCGCCCCCTCCCCCGGCCCCGACATCCCGCCCGGCGGGGGAATGGTGGCCGCCCCTCCCCGCCTCAGCGCCCAGCCCCGCCGCCGGGAAGGACCCGCCCCCTCCAGGGGAATGTCACTTTTCCCCCTCCCGGAACGCGCGCAATGGTACCAACCCGGCCGCTTCCTCCTCCCCGTCCCCCGCCTTCCTAGAGGCCCCGCCCCCTACCGCGCCCCGCCCACCAAGTAGCCTCGCCTCCTCGACCCCCGCCCCTCCCTCGGATATTTTACTATGGGACCGCCCACCGCCGGCACCAGTTCTGTTTTGCATGACCACGCCCACCAAGTCCCCTCCTCAGTTTGTCACCCGGCCAGAGGTGACACCCACTCCCCATCTTAAAGAGGCAGAGCCCTCCCTCTTTCTCAACTAAAAGGACCTCCCCAAGGGCCTGCCTGTTGGGAGGTGCATCCAGGGTGGGTGTCTTCTTTCCCGCACCCTCCTCCTCACGCCCACACTCACCCCAACCTCCCCATCGCCTCACGCAGCACTGGGGAGCAATCGAAGGGGACTAGAAAAGGCGCGGAGGCGGGGGGGGGGAGGGGCAGAGTGCGATTTGGCCATCTTTGACAGAAACGAATTGGGAGATTCTGAGGAAACGGGTCTTTCCCTCACACTTCCCTGCTGACCTGGTCATACGTAGTCCTCAGTCTTCAAGGCCACCCCTCCCACGTCCAAGATGCAATTCCACCCTGTCCCCATACCTTTCTGTCCCTTTTCTTCACCACTCGGTCTCTGCACTGTCTTTGCCATTTCCGACTTTCTCCCATCCTAAGGGAGCAGGCCTCTCTCGGGGTTACACCGTCCAAAGCAGATTCTCTCCAGGGTCCTGCAGACATGACTGGCACAGGATTTCTCTGTCCCCATCGGGCCCAGCCCAGCTTGGCTCATTCATCGCTTCCTCGTACCGGGAGAGGACCTTCTGCCCAAATCACGGATTCGCTTCACAACCACTTTTTAATCGCAGTATCGCCCCCCCCCCCCGATTTTTCAGAAGTCCTCTGCTCTGGAGAGCTCATGGCTGTCCATCCCAGCACTATCCCTTGTGAAGTGAAGTGAGAGGGTGGCCCATTAGATCGCACTTTTTTTCAGAAGGAAAAATGACGGCATCATGTTGAGCGCAAGCTGCTTGAACTAAGCTTAGATCCCGGCTACTTGGGTTTTATCGTGCTGTCCTTGTTGATGCTGTGACCATCCGTTATTACAGTCCTGGCTGCTCCAGGTCCCTCCCCCAAATACACTGTTGTTACATCTCTGGCATGTTTGTGCTTTGTAAAGTCTTGATCTAAGATGCTTCTGTGCATGTGCGCTGGCCCCACAGTTTTTCTAAATCATTAGTTAAGTGAAGACTCATGCTACAATGTACTGCTTATTCTCCCTAAAGATAGATGCAGGCAGCATGACCAAGACAACCAGATAAATTTTCTTCTGCTTTTGCATCTGTCTTCATGATTTTGATCAGGTTACTTATTTCTATGTGTGTTTCCCTTCGATAAAATAGAAAATCTTCCTTGTGGCAAACTTTTAACCAAATGGTGCTGGTTGTAAAGGATCGTACAAGAGCACTAAATGATAAAACGCGTATACTTCTTTCGAAACTATTTACAACTCTTAGCTATAAGTTTCAATACCATGTCTCCCCCCACTTAGATTCTATGTAAAACTGTAGCAAGATGTTTTTTTCTTTGTCTTCAGTTATGACAGAATATAAATTAAATAAAGAAAAAAAGGCAGTAGTAAGCATACACAATATAAATCTTAAATCGTTTGAAGCATTCCAAATAGGAAACAATTAAAATAAAATGTTTTTTGTCAAGTTTCAACCACAGAATATTTGGTCTAACATAGCTAAGAACCTCTGCAAAAGAAGGCAAGAATCAAGTATCGACATAAGACAATCAAACCCAGGAACATGCAAGAAACATTTGGGATTGCTAATGCAGGTGGAAGGAAGGGAATACAGATTATATCTGTAAGAGGAAACCAGTGCCAAAATAGGCTCTGTGCTGGGATGTTCCAGACCCCATCACCTCTGCTCAGCAAGCTCATAAACAAAGTCATTATTAACAATACCACACATGAAAAAATGTCTTAACAGTTTTGTTAGGTGTTAAAACCTCACTCAACCATATGTGTCATCGTTCAAAATTATTTACTGAACCAGAAGAAAAATGCAACTGAATATTAAATGTGTGACACTATGGTAAAAGAGCAATAATATTGAGAATTTAAGCATGCTAAAATGTCATGAAATCTAAAGGTTAGAGTTTCCATAGTAATGTTAACTTGGCTGTATTGCACATGGGATAGAAATGCTTTTTCAAATATTATTTACTCTATTAAATAGTTTACTAGAATTTTTGCTCTCTGAATCTTCCAATTTCCATGCGTTTCCATCTCACTTCAGAAAGAATTCTATTTTGCTGTATGGGGATCTAGCACACTGTATTTACATAAACATTAATGGATAATAACGGAATCATTCTTTAAAGCATCCTATTAATAAAAGCTTCAAACTCTCTCTGCTACTCTGGAAATTCTAAGATAAGAAAGCAATTTTTTTAGCCAAATGGTAAAATTGTTTGAATAATAATAATAATGGCTTTTGACACTAAAGAGACCTGGGTTCGATTTTTTACATTCTGAAATTTGTATCTCATTGATAATGACAGGTACTCGCTGTGATGCAAGCATGGATAATGTAAGTTTGGCTTCTTAGTTCTTCAACTAAACATACACAGCATCTCTACTATTTAAGTTTGCCTCCAGTCTTTTCTACCTGTAAGCTCCACTTCCAAGATGCTTTTGTTTCCTCAGCTCTTAATAAACTGAAACCTAAATTTTTGTGTTGGAAGGAATGCCCCTTCCCTTTTTAGAGATGAGAATTCTAAGGATAAAAGTTTAATGACTTGCCAAGGTTATGCTGATATGTAGGGACTAGAATTTAAGTCTAACACTCCTCAGCACTGCTCTAACATGCAAGAATTGTTCATTCTTAACAGTATTTATTATTGTAGGAGAGAACATGAAGTTCTACCTTAAGAATGATGAAATTAAGACTCAGAAAGGTTGAGCCCACTCAGCCAGCTGGTGCTAGGGTTGTAATAGACCCTAACAAATTCTTGCCTGGTCAAAACCCTCAGTTTGTCCATGAGTTCCTCCTGCTTGTACTGTTTCTTACCAATTCATCTACCTTATTGTCCAAACCAAAACTGACAGAATTTCAACCCCAAAGGAATACTACCAAGAAAGTCATTAATGACTGAAAATGAATCCTAGAATGGAATGGCATCTCTTGACTTTTATAGTGCTGCTGTCTCAATGCTATAACAGAATATTTACGAAATGATTTCTTCTTTAGGTTGCCCTGGAGCAGAAACAACTCTCCCGATCCTGTCATCAGTCCATTAAAGTCAATGGGGTATGACCCAAAGCTTCATCCATGATGGGAAAATTTAAGGGCCAATTGTCTCTTTTGTAAGGTAGAAGTCAATATTCCCACCTCCTTCCCTCCTGCAGCTTCACCTGGGGTCACTGGCATTCTGATGAGAGCCTTGGGTTTTACTCAATTTCATCACCACATTACTGCATTCCACACCTGGGAATCAGAGGTACTTCAACTGCCAAGTTCTTACCATCTGTGATATGACATTCAGATCCCTTAAGTAGGCATGACCAGTGTTTCCCCCTTCTTTTCACCCTCAAATCTATATGGTTGTGCCTTGTACGTAACCCCTCTGCCTTCTAAAGTTCAAATTTTGTGGCCTTCAGTCTGCCATTTCCTGAGCCCTAAATGGCTGACATATCAATGTTGATCCCCTTCTCCACTTTTCCACTTTAACCATAGTCCCTCATGGCTTAACAAGAAACAACCCAAGTGTGCCATGTGCTATAACCATTTCTCATCAAATCTCTTGATCTTCAAACTAGTTCTTCACATCTGTCCTTATAGTTCCACTTCCCTTTTCCTCTTCAATTTCCACTAATTTGCTATTTCATTTCTCATTAATAACTTTTTTCCTAACAATAATTCTAAGCAAGTATCTCTACTATTTCACTTCCTTTTCCTAGACATTTCCCTAGGAACTTTGACCTTCAGATACACCTATTTTATTTTTCCAGGGTTCTGCCTTTACTGCTGGACTCTTCCTGCTTCATTCAATTAACCTCCTTCAACTTCTCTGTAATTGCTACCCACCCATTTCAGCTTTGACTGCATCTCCATGTTTTTCATCTGGATTGCTCTGACTAGCCACATTGCCTTCTTGGAACCCTTAACCATCCACCATTCCAGCAATGGAAATCCCTCACACTGGGATAACCCCACAGTGTTTTGTTTCCATTCCTGAGCTGCCAGGCATTGCTAGAAAAAAAACATAAAGTGAAGAAAATGAATTCTAACCAAAATGTAGGCAATGAAACCTCAGCTGATATTCATTACTTATTAGTTGGCGATCCTTTCATGTATCTTCATTGCCTCCTAGATCACTTCCCATAGCAATTATTCCAAATTTTATCCACACTTTTCCTATGTTGCAAAACCCATCCTGTTATCTCCTCCCACCACCTAAGGGCCTTGCTCAGTTAGTGTCCTTCCATTGACTTCTTACCCTTTGCTTGAATAGCTTCAGTAACATCTTTCATATACCAATAATCCTTTTTCCAATTTTTTTCCGCAGTTTATGCAAAGAGTAACCTACATTCCCTGCTACCACAATTCCCTCTCTCTTCCTCTGTAATTGACCTAACCATTCTACCAAATGTTCTTTGTAATATCACCAAACTTCATCACCAAATACATCTAACGAATATCCTTTCATCTCTGAGTCTCTTTTTTGGTTTTGAATTCCAAGATATGACAATATTCTGGTATTGCCTTCTTTATTGATTTAATTTTTCCTTTTGCCTCCTGAATGCTGACGTTCCTTAAAGTTCTTGGTTCTTTGATCTTTTCCTTCTCCAATCCTCCCCAGGAGATCTCTCACACTCTTCTCACTTCAGCTATCCTCTTTGCAGATGACCAGCACATCTACTGGTCTAGCTCAGACCTCTCTCTTGAACTGAAACCCTGCATTTCTATCCATTTGTCTTGCCCCTCTAGAGATTCATTAACATGCACCCCTACCATACACACACACACAAACTTGCCGTCTTTCAAAATTGTCTTACATCTAAATTCCCTCTTTAACTTAGTTTCAAAACTTTGAAGTCATCCTGAATTAAAACACCTCTCTGCTTATGGTATCTTCTCAGTCACCTATGTCCTTAAGTTCTTCCTTAAATCAATTTGTTGTTTTCTGTTCTCATGTTGGGACTATTGCAATATCCTCCAAATAGACAATACTGCCTCCAGCCTCTCCCCCATCAGTCAATTCTATACTCTTTCCATATAGATCTTCCTAAAAAAAATTTACATACATTATAGTTAATTCAGTACCTATTCTTCTCTCATTATTTAAGCCCTAACTGTTTCTTCTGGACACAACCAGGGCCTCCCCATACCCTAAAATCACAACAATATGGTATAACAGAAACCATATTGGCTTTAGAGTAATGTGGACCTGGGTTTGAATATTGGATTACATTTTATTAGCCAAATAATTTTGGGCAAAAAAAAAGTTATTTTCTTTCTCTTCATTTTAGTGGTAGATTTTTGTATTACTCATTTATAACATAGCCTAGATATGCAAACATTTAATACCACCTCCCTCTTATTGTACTTCCTAGTGTTCCCCCATTTCCTGAGAGCAGAGTCTTACACGTCTTTGTGTTTTTTCAGTCATTTATTCATTGTTATATTTATTAAGCATCAACTGAGTGCAGGGCATCATGGGGGATACCAAAGTGAAACAAACACCCAATTCCTCCCTTAAGGTATAATCAGATTTGTATGGAGGATTCTTTCACTTAGAAAAAAAAAAGTTAGTAGGTTCCTACTATGTGCCAAGTATAGTGCAAAGTACTGAAAATTCAAATAAGTGTAAGACATGTTCCCTGTTATTGGGATCTGGAATCTATCTAGCTGGTAATACTGACAAGTAAACATGTATAATCAATTATAATAAGTGCTATGATATGGATAAGTACCAGGTGTTTGGGGCACACAGGAGAGGTATCTAATCCAGACAGGAAAGTCAGAGAGAGTCAGTAAGACTTGAGTTTAGGATTCCTAAAGAATGCATAGGAATCAGCAAGGGCAAAGGCTCAGCTGTGTGATGATACATATAACCAACCAAAATACAAGATAGAAAGTAACAGATAAATAGCAGAACAGAGGCAAAAAGTACAATGGCAATCCGAGAATATGTTATTATTTCCATCATCCAGGGCAGGGGAAGGAATATGCATAAACTGCTTCCTGGAAGTGTAGGCATTTGAGCTAGCCTTGAAGGCCGGGCTGATTCAGACATGCAGTGGGGTAGATGCCTCTTTGCATAGCACAACACGCAGTGCACTGCATACAACAGGCACAACGCTTTGTCTGCTGTGGTGGTAATGATGATGATGTTGATATTTAGGATTTTCTCATGAAATTGGTTCCTCTGTCTTCCCAGACTGCTTACAAAGGGAGACTCATGACTCAGCAGAGCCATTTCTAGGTGGAGGGGCTCTCGCTCAGACTACCTGGCTTCGAATCCCAGCTCTGCCACTAACTGGCATGTGATCTTAGGAAGATTACTTAACCTCTCTAGGCTTCAATTTTCTCTTCCATAAAGTGGAATGATGACAATATTTTCCTCACAGAGTAATGAGAGCAATCAATGAGTTACTGCATGTAGATACTTAGAAATAGTGCCTCATACTTAGTAAGTGTCCAATGAATGTTAGTTATTATTATGTGAAGTCATCTCTGGATTGTTCACAATGGAAATGGCCTTGGAAGAGATCCAGGGGCACTGAAAGGCTCATACCTTCAATACTTCATTCATTCTCTCACCCAATCTTACTAATTGGTATCTCCTCAATTCTTCTGACACACTCCTTTGAATTCTGCCATTAGAAGTTCATACCTTTGGATTTAAGATGATACTTCCTTAAGCCCTTGGGAAAGGTAATACTATAAAGGGTTAGCACCCGATTTATTTTAATGACTTACCTGGTCAAATCTTTATTCTCCTTTACTGCTAACTGCACTGAGGGAATAGCAATATTGTGAGGAAGAAAGACAGAGCTAATTCTGAAACATGGAGAATTTTCCCAGAAATTCAAGCTAGAAGGAGATACTCAGAGGGATTACTGAGGGCTGTCAGTCCTCTGATATTAGGGGAAGGTAGTGAGTTTGGGGAGAGAAGCCAAGAAGTAATGAAGAAAACAAAAACAAGCAGTGCTAACTTTGATTTTGGGACTCTTCGGCAAGGCCCCTTTCTCTACTCTGAAGAATAAATAAAATTCCACAGAGTTTTGGAATAAGTAATTTTGCTTATGATTAGTCTTGAATCTATATAAGTGATCAAGAAACCCCCAATTTTAAAATCTCATAATGATTTTTATATGTTTGCTTTCTTAATTACTGCTTATCAATTCAGAATTAATAAGCACCTACTATGTGTCTAGTGTCAAATTAAGTCGAGTGAGAGTCTCATTACAAGCTGAAATCCCCATCAGGAACCTTACAGGCCAGCTGAGAAAGCAAGAAACAAAACAAAACAAAAACCACCACCATCACCAACAATTCCTAAATTGAATTTTGGGCACAAAACAAACTATAGACTTCCAGGGAAAGAAAAGAAATGAGTAGAGTTGGAGTAATAAGTGATAATCTCATGAAGGATTAGAAGTTGAACTGGTCCTTGAAGAATAAGATTTGGGCAGTTTCAGGAGGGGAGGATAATCCAGGAAGGAGAGACCAGGGACAAGGCCAGAGACTGAAAAGAGCACAGCATGTGTGTGGACAGGGAGCCACAGAATGATTCTAGTAAAGGTAATTATAAACAATCACAGGAGCTAATGTTTACTGTGTTTAGTTTATGTGTGCAGCAAGCACTAGTCTAAGTACTTTATATCATCTCATTTAATACACACAACAATCCTCCGAAGTATGATCTGTGTTTCCCATTTTACAGATGAGGGGCTGGATACTTGGAGAGGTGAGTAAAGTCGTGCAGCTAGAGAACGGTGAAGCTGAAACTAAAACCCACACCTGTCTGACGTGAAAGTTCTTAACCACTGCTCTCTCTGGCCTCCCTCCAGTGGGGATGTTGTGATGTACGGGAGAATATGATTGGATAAGTAAAGTGGGAATACATTACAAAGAATGTAATTTAGAGAACATGTATAAGAAGGCTATGTTGTGAGTTCTTATTAATAAAGCTATGGTTTACCAAACAATAACAATAAAGCTACAGTTTACCAGACACCACCTATGGAACAGAACCATCCCTCATAGTATCACGTGATTTTGATTTATCACATATGATTTATGCTTATACCCTTTTTACAGATGAGAAAATCAAAATGGAAACATTAAATGATTTGCCCAAACTTCACAAACATTAAATGGCTTGGTCAAGTTTTGAATGCTAGGAGGCTGCAAAGTCTGTGGTTTTGCTGCTATCCTGCATAGCCTCTATCCTTGGGCAATGGAAAAACCACACAAAAATAACCACTGCAATTTGCATGGTATCATCAAAGCATTTTCATATCCATAGCCACATCTGATACATATGATAGCCATGGCTTAGCAGGTAGTCACACAGTCATGAACAATTATAATAGTAATAATAATCATTAAAATAATAACATTCACCAGCACTGTGAGTGCTTACCATATACCTGGCACTGTGCTCAGGGTTTTTCATGGATTGTGTAGTTGGCTTATAGCAACTCCTTACCTAGGAGAGGAGGAAACAGGGTCAGAGAGGTTAAGTAACATGATGAAGGTGTTGGGCTCAGATAAGTCACAGAACTAGTTCAAAATCATGTGACAATGAGTGATGATTTGTGGGCTAGAACACAGACTCCCTGATTCTACATCTGTGTCCTTTTTACATCATTATTCTAGCAATTGATCTGTAGGATTTGAAGAAAAAGTTACGACAGGCAACAAGAGCTGCTAGAAGATTGTTCATAGAAATTTAAGAGTGAAATGATGCAGACCTAGGCAGGGTGGTGCAAGGGAGAATGCAGAGGGGCAAATCCAGGCACTATATGAGGAAGGCCATAGCAGCTCACTTCCACAGCACTTAAACAGAAGAGAAAGGCAGAGTAGCTTATGTTAGGTTTCAAGCCATAAATTTGGTGGAAAGGGGGCACTGTGGTCAGAAATGCAAGTGGTTCAAATATGCCACTGGTGCACAATGAGATACCACTACACACCAACTAGGACGGTTATAATAAAAAGCCAGACAATACTATGTGTTGGTGAGGATGGGGAGAAACGATAACTCTTATACATTGCTGGTGGGAAATAAACTGTTACAACCACTTTAGAAAATACTTTTAGCAGTTTCTTAAGAAGTTAAACATAAATTTACCATGTGACCCAGCAATTCCACTCCTAGGTCTCTACCAAAGAGAAATAAAAACATATGACCATACAAAGACTTGCATCTGAATATTCATAGCAGCATTATTTGTAATAGCCAAAAAGTGGAAACAATCTAAATATCCATCAACTGATCAATGGATAAATAAAATGTGATATATCTATACAAATGCTATATCATTCAGCAAAAAAAGGAACAAAGTACTGATACATGCTACAACATGTAACATTATGTTAACTGAAGGAGGCCAAATGCAAAAGACTACATATTGTATAATTCATTACATGAAATATCCAGAACAGGCAAATCCATAGAGACAGAAAGCAAATTAGTGGTTGTCTGGCGTTAGGGTCAGGAATGGGGATTGACTGCAAATGAATCTTTTTTGGGTGAAGCAAATGCTCTAAACCTGGATTTTGGTGATGGTTGCATTAACACTGTAAATTTACAAAAAACCCGTTGACTCATGCACTTAAAACAGGTGAATTTTATGGTATATAAATTATACCTCAGGAAAGCTGGTTTTTTTTGTTTGTTTGTTTGTTTTTTAAATGAAACTGGTTTGTGAAAGAAGTAGAATAAAATTCAGCCTCCACTGGACATTGAAATGCAGATATCCTGTCAGGTGAGGGGGCAGGCTGGAGATAGAGAGGTAAGAGCTGAAGCAATAAAAATGAATGAGCTTACCAAAGGAAAAGGTACACAAGAGGAAAGGAAGTTGTCAAGGGCAAAACCTTGGATGCCACTCATAAGGAAGCAGGGATGGTGGTTTGCCTAGACTAATATGGTGCTCATCCTGGTCGCAGTCTCACCTGCTAATATGAAAATTTTCTTGTGATTTCTAAGCAAGTACCCATGGAGAGCAGAAGTAAGTGCTCCATGGCATGGCAAACAGTAGGGTAAATCTGTCTGGGGAAAAATTGCCTCTAAGTGACTAAAATATATGAGGATAACTGGGAATGGACTAAATATGTTCCCTGTGTTTTTATGCTAAGAAGACAACTGCACAAACACTTTTGCCCAAATTACAAGTAATATCAGCATTAGGGAGTTCGGTGCTTCAAGAGCAATGGTATTTCATTTAGTCTCTAACTACCGAGAAGGATGGAGATTATACTGGACCACCCCTGGAACTGGGCTCTTTGAGTTTAGAAAGAGCTAGCAGAGACCCTCAGGCAAACTTGGCACTGCTTTCCCGCCTCTGAAGACACAGACCCCCTCCACCTAGTCTGCCACCCCCTCACTTAGAGCTTTTGGGAGGGGATGCTACCCGGCTAGGGAACTAGGGATTTCCCCTCCCCCAAGGCACGACATCTTAGTGCCCTGGATGATGGAGACAGAACACAATCCTCTTTGTTTCTTCTTTCATATTTCTGGGGTAAATGAACCCCATTTGGACTATGTCTTTGTGAAATAAAGGGTAAAAAATTAGAATCTGGCAGCTCAAGAGAGAGGCATCCACATGTAGAAAAAGGTCAGGGGGACAGGACCACCCACATCATATCAGGGGGTTCAGCTGAACAGGACATCTTAACCTCACATCCACGGTAGAGGCCATGGATAGACTTTGGATGGAGGAAAAAATTATATCTTTACTTTCACTGACTTCTAACTGAAATTTATCATTTCTTTCAGTTATGAATGTAGGCAACAGATTAAGGTGGTAGTAGTCCATGACTTCTTACCTATAGATTCACAGATATTTTCATATCTCCTTTTCATTATAACTCATTTAGTAATCCTGTGTATTTTATTTAATGTGTTTAAAAATCATCATTCTGAAAAGGGGTCCACAGGCTGTGTCCCCTGGGCAGGAACTTTTCCCAGTTCCCATCTAGCACCACCAAAAAAAGAGCCTCCCTAAAATGCCTGAAATCCCACCATTAGAGAACATTTCCTTTGGGTTTTTAAGATTCCCATTAAAATGCAAATGCCCCCAAAGGAGAAGAACTGCTCAGAGTGTTATTAGTTAACCCCTTAAATGGGATTGTTTAGCAGCTAGCTGAGCACAACACCCTACAGTTCAATTAAACAAACATTTATTGACCTCCTGTCGTGGGTAAGAGGCAATGTTTGGGGTTAGAGAGTGAAATCCTCCAAGGTTTTTCCCATGAGGGTGTTTGCAATGCAGTAGGGGGAAAAAACCAGTTCAGTAGGAAGATAAATGCTATGGGAGAAGACAAAGATTGTACGGGGGGAGGCATGGCTCAGGGAAAAAAGATTCATTCATGCATGCGTTCCAGAAGCATTGACTGAGCGTCTGCTCTGTGCCGGGGAAGGTGCTAGGTCCTCACAGAGCAACCTTAGCCAAGTTCATTCACTGTCTAGTGTTGAAACTAACAGATAAACCACAAAGTAAGAAGCTGATGTTGGGTTCTAAATTAAGTGTATAAAGGACAGGGTAAGCACAGAGGAGGCAATGACTTAGTATGGGGGTTGGAGAGAAGGGAGGGTGGAGGTGGGTAGGAAGTCAGGGGATGGAAGGTGGGGGGGTGGGGAGCCCAGAAAGACTGTCGGTTGTGATGAATGTGGCACGGAGGAAGTGACATTTGAGCTGGGCCTAGCAGGATAAGTTAAAAAAAAAAAAAAAAAAAAAAAAAAAAAAGGAGGAAGGGAGGAGAGGGGGGGGAGGGGCACCGCATTCCTGGCAGAGGTCTGTGTAAAGGGCCTGTTCTGAGAATACATACCAGCATCAGCGTAGTAGGAGTTTAGGGATGTTGGAAACACGCAAGGGATGAGATTGAAATTGTAAAACAGGAATGTTTTATGAAAGGACCTTAAATATCATGCTAAGGAGTTTGCATCCTTTCCCTTTGGAACCATCAGAAAAGGCTACAGGAAGAAAGAGCTATCTGAGCTGGGCCTTAAAGCATGAGAAAAGTTTCAACAGGTGGAGATGGGGCGGGGAAAGGAGTGTTTCAGGCTAAAGGAACAGCACACCAACGCATAGGGGCTGAAAACATCGGGATCGTAGGAACCACATTAGAGCAGTGTGCGGTCCAGAGGGCGATGGGCAGGGAATCACCCGGGGGCTTGTTAACCGTGCAGGGTTCCGGGCCCCATAACCGACCTACCAAATCAGAGTTTGGGGGCGGGGCGGTTCGCGGAGGGGGCAAGGCCTTTTTGCCAATTTCCCCAGGTGGTTTTTGGTACGAAATAAAGTTATTTGGTGGAATAGTAGGTGGTTGCAAGACTAAAAAGGAAGGTGGGCTTTGAGGGCAAGAGAAGAATCTGCACTTAAATCGGAAAAGCAATAAGGAGCTCCCATTGGTTGGATCCAGCGGGAGAGTGGTATTTATTACAACCGTGCCTAAGGAAGACTAAAGGAGAGAAGAGTTTAGGACGGGTGGAAGAGAGAGGAGTTTAGTTGGATTGGGGAGACGCAGTAATAGGCTATTACGTTGGTTATGGTTTGTTAATTTTCTTGGGTTAGGGTAGGAACATGTTGGAAGCAATGTAGTTATTTTAGGTTAATTGTTTTTCTTATTTGTTTTGGTTTTCTTTGAAATGTAGTTTTTTAAATTGTTTTTATTTTTTGATAAATAAAGTTAAAAAAAAAACTAAGTGGAGGTTGGGGGTGGGAGTGGTGGTGAGAGAGGAAAGCAAAAAAGCAAAAAAAAAAAAAAAAGGCTATTACAGTAGTCCAGGTAGGGAGTAATGGGGTCTGAATTATGGTAGTGACAGTGGAAAGAGGAGGGACAGTTGGGAAAACATTCTGGTAACAGTCTACATGGATGACTGGGCAACTGAAGTAGGTAGAAAGGTTGTTACAGATGACTCAGGGGATTTGAGCTGGGCAATGGGGAAAATATCAGGGCCTTTAAA
Source organism: Choloepus didactylus (assembly GCF_015220235.1). Classification (NCBI taxonomy): domain Eukaryota; kingdom Metazoa; phylum Chordata; class Mammalia; order Pilosa; family Megalonychidae; genus Choloepus; species Choloepus didactylus. The sequence goes on from NC_051308.1 coordinate 118,259,715, forward strand.
AGAAAAGCAGGGTAATATGTGCAGAATGTGTAAACAGGTTGAACTTAAACGTTTGGAAATGGATAAAGGTGAGGTAGCACATTATTGTGAATATAATCAACAGTGCTGAATTGTGGGTAAATGTGGTGGAAAGGGCAAGTTTAGCATCATGTATGTCACCAGAAGGAAAGCTGGAGGTTAAGACATGGAAATGTGTAACACAGTGAATGTTACGGTGGATGATGACTGTGAATAACTGTATAGATATGAAAAAGTTCTTTCACAAAGTAGAATAAATGTATGACACTATAATAAGGAGTTAATAATAGAGTGGTGTATGGAAAAAAAAGTACCTGTTGCAAACTATGGACTATAGTTTACAGCAATATCCTAATAGTCTTTCATTAACAGTAACAAATACTAGGGATCAGTAATGGGGGGTATAAGGGTTATGGTATGCATTGGGTTTTCTTTTTCTTTTTCTTTTTTTGGAGTAATGAAAATGTTCTAAAATTGGGGATGAATGCACAACTATGTGATGATACTGTACACTTTGGATGGATTATGGGGTGTGTGAACATATCTCAATAAAATTGCAAAAGAAAAAGAAAAAAGAGGGGACTAAGGCAGCCTTGTGAGGAGGTTGATGCTAGATGTAAAGTGCCCCACACAGAGTCAGAGGCCAGTAACAGTGAAGATTATTATTCTGAGTGTGCATCCCACTGTGGTTAGTGGGATACAGATTGGGACTGCAGTGGTACACCAGGGTGGGATGTGGCAGAGGAAAGCTGCAGGGTTGCATTTATCACCATTTTGTTGAGGGTCCCCAACAAGGTGGTGAGAGCTCTGAGCTGTAAACCCAAGCATGTCCCTTCTTTTCTCAGGAGCTCCTGTTACCTCATTGGAAAAGCAAGTGATAAAACTTATCACCATTCATCCCATGGGAGTGCCGCAAAGAGCAACCAATATACACACATAAATAAGTTTGAAGCATTTAGCAAGAACAAAGTGTGCTGGAAATGCTAAACATATAATTAATTAATTAAATAAATAAATAAATAAATTCAGCCACCCCCTTCACCATGATAGTAAACAAGTTATCTTTTTTTTAAGAATTGATGTAGTTAATCAGGTATTAACTTTGAGGCTGTCTACATAGCCTCTACCATCAGGTAATTAATCTAATTTCTTGATTTTCAAGTGTTCCCTCATTAGAGGGTTTCAGAGTAACCTTAATACCGCTATCAAACCAAGATCCAGACTATAGAGCAATTAATTAATGTGAAAATTATTTTATCATCCACCCTTCTGTTCATAGTGTCAAATACGGTGACTAACATCAGCATCCAAACTCTTGTCACACCCCTGAGGTCCGTCTCTTGGCAGAATGGTGTCTTATAAAATATTCAGACCTTCAGTAGGATGTGTGCAACCTACACGGGAAAGAAGGCTGTCAGACAGAGAAACTGAAGGAAAAAACAGCCCTCCTAAAAATGACAAAGGTTGGAAGTCCAGTTTTAAAGGAACATATCTCTAATTATATGTTCCATGCATAGCAAATCTCTTTTAATAAATCCAACCACAATCTCTGCTCCTCTAAAGAAAAGGCCTGATAGGTAATAACTCCCCTCCTCTGTGGTGAAATCCAATTTTCACACCTGTAAATGAAATAACTCTACTGTGAACCAAGGTCCGGGTGGGGTGAGCCGTTAACAGAAGGTTAGGGGCCGTGCATCATGTAACAGCTCTTCTGGGAACCCTTTCCAGAGATTTGCTCTCTTTATGCCAGTTGATGCTACTTGGCCAGAAAACCTTCAACCTCCCAGGTTACAAATGCTAAAGCCTTTGTCACCTGGAGAAGTTATATGAATGAGCACCATAGCACCCTGTTCACTTATGTGTGAGGCCTGGCCCGACCTTCATCACTTGTTTGGCAGGAAGGTTCCTTACCATCTGAATACTTTTAGGAGATAAGCTTATACCACATTCCCGATAAACTGACCAAACGAAGGAGCGATGTTACTGAAATTTACAGTTGCAAAGGAGTAATACATGGGAGGGACAGAAAAAACAGAAATCCAAATTTCAACCAGCATCTATATCCTATGTAGGCCTAATCTAGAACAAAAAGACAAGTAGACAGAGTGGACATCCATGAAGAATCAACAATGGAAAAGTAAAAACACACCATTAAAGGTACTGGAATGTGGGCTGGGAACAGATCCCAGGATATATAAGAACTTAGTAAAGGTGACATCACAGACAAATCAGGAAAGGAAAGATTATTCAATGAATAATATCGGAACAATTGATCTAATGTTTGGGGAAAAAAATTAATATCCTCATCCCATACCATACAATAAATAACTCTAGAGGGATTAAAGAGATAAATATAAAAATGAGCCAGTTTAAAAAATTGGAAGAAAACATAGGTGAATATTTACCTGATCTTGGGGATAGGAAAAGGTATTGTCAAGAATAAAATAAAAGGAAAAAGTAAATTAAAAAAATCCAATAGATTTGAGTAGAAAAAAATTTAAAATTATATATATGTGTGTGTATATATATATACGCAAACTATGAAATTAAAAGGCAACCAACCTAATGGAAACAAAATATCTCCAACAAATAGGACTGGAGAGAAATTAATATTAGTTTACAAAGAGCTCATACAAAGCAATACGAAAAATGTAAATGTCTTAATAGAAAATTAACATGCACAGAGATTTAATAGGAAAAAAAATGCACTTGAACTTGTGAAAAAAATCAGCCTTACCAGTAATCAAAGAAATACTAAATAAATTGTATTTTCCATAAGGCCTAGCACATGGTAAGTACTCAATAAATATTTGCTGACTTGCTGAAATTAACAAAGAAAAAGCAAACGTGCAAATGTGTGTGTGGTCAAAAGAACACTCACAAGCACCCTGCAGGATTATATATTAGAGCAGGGGTCTGCAAACTTTTTCTGTAAAGGGCCAGATAGCAAATACTTTAGGGTTTGTGGGCCATACAGTCTCTGTTGCAACTATTCAGCTCTAGTTTGTAGGGCAAAAGCAGCCATAGATATTATGTAAATGAATATGACCATGTTCCAAAAAACCCTTAATTTTATATACATATATGAATTTCATATAATTTTCACATATGCTGAAATATTAATCTTCTTTTATCTTTTTCCAACTATTTAAACATGTAAAACATTTTTAGCTCACAGGCTGTTCAAAAATAGGCTGCAGGACATATTTGGTCAGAGGCTGTAATTTGTTGACATCTGTACTAGAGTAACACTTCTGGAAATCAGTTTGGTCAGTATATATCAAGAGGCTTTAATAGGCCATATGCAGTCTTGGCAGTATTAAAATAATCAGGTATAAATATTTTTTAAAATAAAAAATCAAAGGCTTATATTCTGCCCCAATAATTCCCTTTCTAGGAATTTATTATAAGGAAAAAGGAAGTGAGGAATCTCTGACAGATTTATACAAAAAGCACCTAAACATTCAGCAGAATGGGAACAGTTAAATAAACCTTACTGCATTCATACAATGAAATACTATGCAGCCATATATCTTTCTCAGAATATATTTTATGATATGAGAAAAATACTCATGATATGTTGTGCAAAAAAATCAGGGTATAAATTGTGTATACTGTCCTATCCCAGTTTTGCAATAACCAAAAACAAATATGTACATACAATTTATATACATAGAAATTATATAGAGAAATTATATATATATACATACACATACATACAGAGAAAAGACAGAAAAGGAAGTCTAACAAAATGTGAATAGGGCCTTGGATGCCAGGTTTATGGGTGACAAAATTTTTTCTTTCTTTTATTCTAATTCTCTGCAATAAGCAGTTATTACTTTTGTAATCAGGAAAAAAAACTAAACTGAAAAAAAAATCCAGATATTTTTTAAAATATTCACTCAGAATAGTCAGAGAAGAAAAAAGAAAAGCCATTCAAATGCAACTTAGATGTAAAATCCTGACAAAATCTGCAATGAAAAACAGACCCATGCAACTGAAAGTCACTAGGGTCTAAAATTCATGCACAAGCACCACAGGAGGAAAAAACAGAGTTCTGATCAAAAGCAGCTGAGACCTGGAATCTATACTGACCCTACGCTGAACATATCCACAAAAAAGAAGCATGAACTTAGAGAGCCGCCTTAGGTCTTTGCGAACAGTGTATCTGGGGGGACTCCAGAGGCTCCTTTTTCCTACCTTTCCCCAACCCCACTCCCCCAAACAATAAACCAAAAGACAACTCCTGTCTCAAGTTTTACAAGGATGGACTTCTACAACTAACACTTGCTTCTTTGGTTTTATGGTTGAAGTGTTGCTTCTCTCTTCCAAAAGAAACACCCTCCAAGTGCTAACTAGCCCTTTATTAGCCATTTACACCTTGATGTGACTTTTGTAGAGTGAGAGTTAGAGAAGTTAGGAGGGCAAGTTAAGGAAGGGCAAGGCTCCCTCAAACTTTCACCTCTGTTCAGTTTTGTCTAGAACTTGACCTATGCTCAATTAGCGAATGGCTATCCTTTGGAGAGGTTATTGTATGCCAGGCGCTGTGCGTTATATCTTATCTTTATATCTGTTGCTCCGTTTCATTTTTATAAGAAGTCAAGAATGTTAGCATTTTTTCTAACATTAACTAAGCAGCTGCCATATCGGATAAGACACACCAGATAAGGCTTAGAAAGTCGAATATTTTGCTCAGGGTCATCCAGGTAATTAAGGGCAGAGCCAGGTTTCAAACCCAAACCTGATCCCCAAGTTTGTGTAGTCAAAGGTATATAGGCCCCAATACTTCTAAAATCAGATTTTAAGGAGAGGCAGGGTAGAACACAAATGTTACCATCAAACCGTCTGAGTACAAGGTTCAAAGTCGTATTATGACTTTGGGCAATTAACTTGATTTTTCTTACTCTCAGTTTTCTTACCTATAACAATGGAAATAATAAAGCCTATCTTTCAGAATTGTTGGAAGTTCAGAGATAATACCTAGTAAGCCCTCAATAAATGGTAGCTATCAGGAAAACATAACTCATAATTTCCTTTGCTAAGTCGTCAGTTAGTCAAAAGGTATCTACCAGGAAAACAAAGAAGTTTGGTAAAAATAGGGCAATTGCTTAGGTAACTTGGGAAAAAAGCTTTTCTTTCCCTTCATTTCCCAAAGGACTTTAATTCTTTCCTTTTGTATTTAAGACAAGGGAAGCTTGTTTGGGATTCAGGCTTGGAAATGGGGGTGCTTAATATTTATGCTTTAAAAATTAAATCTAAACTCTTTAAGAACACAAACCGCTGTGCATGGTGCTTTTCTGAGAGGATAGAGCTATAAACATATTCCTATAGGAAGACTCATCTCACAGAGCCCATGAGATGAACCAAAGGAGAATCTTCTACCCACAAAGAGGAAAGTGGTAACGTCCTTCACTTCCTTTGTGGCTTTAACCTAAACCACAACTCCTCCCTTCAGTTATAAGTCTTTCCTTTACACACGTTCAGATGTAGGTTAGCTTTCTTCCTTCTAATATGTCACTTCCCTGACATATGGACAAACATCATATGCTTTTCTTCCTTCTTCACTGTAGCCCTTGAAGAAAGCTTCTCCACCATACATACAGGAACGTTTTGAGCTGCTCTCACAACCCGCTCTTGCAACCCATCTATTCTATTCATAACTGCCTGCAAGCAAATCTGTTCTCAGAGATCTCCTGAGTTCTTCCAATGCCCAGGCCTGTGGCTAGGATACAGGGAGGATGAATAAATGTACTGTATGTATATCATCTAGGCAAAAGAGGAAAATCCTTCTGCTCTGAAATGAATGAGAACATCAGGGTTTCCAACTGGAGATGAATGGAGGAAATACAATGCCTTGTTTTGTGTTTGCTTTTCAGGAGGGGAAAGAAGAATGAATGAAAGAAGAAATAAATGCAAAGTTCAAGCCAAGGAAAGGAAAATCAGAAACTACCCCAAAAGTGGTAGATTCAGGAATGTGGGCAGATTGCTGTCTTCTAACTGCTGCTGTGGCTCCTGAGTTAATATTTGCCAGACTTAGCATTCCTGCGAGTGCTGTTGGGATAATGGGCCCCACTCAGCATCACGTGAGTTCTCCATCTCAGCCGAGGGACGGGATTTCAACCATATCACACACAGCTCTCATTACTTGCAAGGAAATGATCTTACTGAGGAAAGCAGCACAAACCATAAACACATTTACTTAAAAAGGCAAAGCTGTTAGGTGTGCCCCTAACTTCATGACTAATACAGTGTGCTGGTCTCAGCTGCTGCTGTCTAAGTCCAGAGCAGCGTTTTCCCAGAGTGGATCCAAGAGCTCCTTCATTCAGGTCATTGGCGATGTGAGGTGCACTCTCAGGTTTAATTTTCTTGCCATAAAGGGTACAGAAGCAGACAGTTTCTAAGGAAGAATTTATCAAGCACTATCGATGTCAAGTAGTGTGCCTGTTTTTAAGTAGTAGAGAAAAGACATTCTCTACCTTTGAGAAGTTTATAATCTTGTTAGGGAATAAATATGCCCCAAATAAGAATTGCAAGGCAAGAAGGAAGAACTCCAGGAATCATCTGATCCACTCTATCCCCTCTCCTCCTTCCATGTTTTATATTAAAAAAAGGAAAATGAAACCGAGGGAGGCTGAATGACTCTCCTTAATCTAGTAAACTAGTAGAGCTAGAACTTAAATTTCTTAACCTTAAGTCCAGGGCCTTCCCCTTATACTTCATTTATTTTATACATCAAAAAGAATAACTAGAACAAATAACTATACAAGTTAATACAATACAAACCATGTGTACAGAGGTATTATGAATTCAAAGTAAGGGAATGCAAGGTCTGAGTTGAGCTAGTCCAGGAAGTTTTCTTTGGAAGAGGGTCTGAAGGATGTGATGGGTAGGAATTGTCAGAAATTCTCTACAATTCAATAACCATTTTCTGAATGCCTGATAGGTCCCAATCCTTGGTATGGAGGGGAGAAATCTCAATAAGATGAATAAAGCATGGTCCAAGCCCTAAAAGACATTAGTACTAACTAAATTTATTAATGATGAAAGGAGAAAAACTAAAGTAAGTCATGCAGACAGTTAGAAGCTAGCCGGGGGAGAAAGGGACCCCCCTGGAGATATTGTGATGGAAAAAGAAAACTTGGCGAGGAAACATGAAGGAATAAACTTTGCGAGGGGGAGCTCAAATTGTATTAAGGTTTCACAGCGGGGGTAGTCCTTCTAAACACAAGCTGAATCAAAGAGAGGAAAATCAATGAACTTATATTTCTAAACTATTTGGAGTTTGTTCTTCCAGACATAATGTCTTGATTCATCACACTGTACTTAGCCATATTCATTCAGAGATTAGTATCATGAAGGCAACCAAAAAGTAATAATAGTAAAAAGCATTGATAGAAAAACTCTGTAAGTACTTCTGCCTAGCTCAGCCTGGTAGACTCATAGAAGGCCAAAGATGAAAGGGATCATAGAGATTAATTGGTTCAACATCTCATTACATATGGGAAAACCAAAGGTCAGAGAAACAGAGTGAACATTTACTTTCCACCAAAGAAAACAAAAAGGGTTGGGCCCCAACTTGAGCCACTTTGCTCTAGCTCTACTGGTTATATTTTCTAAGCCAAAAATTGGTACACATGGGGGTAAGAATAGTATCTTCAACAAATGGTCCTGGGAAAACTGGATATCCACATACAGAAGAATGAAAATGGACCCCTACCTTGTAACACATACAAAAAGTAACTCAGAATGGATCAATGACCTAAATATAAGAGCTAAAACTGTAAAACTCTTAGAAGAAAGCAGGGAAATATCTTCAGGATATTAGGCCATGGATTCTCAGATTTCACACCAAAAGCACAAGCAACAAAAGAAAAAGTAGATTGGACTTGGTCAAAAATTGAAAAATTTTGTGCAGCAAAGAACATATACAAAAAGTGAAATGACAACATACAGAATGGGAGAAAATAGCTGCAAATGATATATCTGATTGAGTTTAATATCCAGAATATTTAAAGAATTCCTACAACTCTAAAACAAAAAGACAAAGAATCCAGTTAAAAATGGCAAAGGACTTAAATAAACATTTCTCCAAAGAAGATATAAAAATGACCAATAATCACATGAAACAATGCCTGACATCATTAGCCAATAGAGAAATGCAAATCAAAAGTATAATGAGATACCACTTCACACTCACGAGATTGGCTATTAAAAAAAAAAAAAACAGAAAATAAAAAGTGTTGTTGAGGATGCAGAGAAATAAGAACCTTTGTACACTGTTGGTGGGAATGTAAAAATGGTGCAGCTTCTGTGGAAAATAGTTTGTGTGTTCCTCAAAAAGTTAAATATAGAATTACCATATGACCCAATGATTCAACTTCTACGTATATAACCAACAGAATTGAAAACAGATATTTCATACCAATGTTCATAGCAACATTATTCACAATAGTGAATAAGCCAGACACAAAAGGTCAGATATTAGATGATCTCACTTGATAGCAACCCAAGCATCTATCAACAGTTAAATGGATAAAATACTTAAATTAAGATGTGGCCCAACTGGGAGCTAATGATGTATCTCACAAAAGTTTAATTTTTATGCTACTGCAAGCAAGGGAAAAAACTCTCCTTTAGAATGAACAAAGAAGTCGTCCAAGATTATTGACAAAAAAATGTGAACTTTTTACATTCAATGAAATGTAAATCTGTTTGTTTTAAAATAAAATTGTCAGCAAAACTTTCCATGAAGAGTATATTTCTTGGATAGCACAATGCTAACTGATGGTAGCACAAAAGTGTAAGTGTAATTAACAAAGGTGAGTGTGAGTATGGTTGAAAGAGGAAGGTTAGGGTCATGCATGTCAACAGAAGGAAAGCTTGAGGAGAAAACCTGGAATTGTATAACTTAGTGAAAACTAGAGTGGATGATGACAGTGGTTAATTATACAAATATAAGAAAGTCCTTACATGAACAAGAACAAATATATGTCACTATTACAAGGTGTTAATAATAGGGTGATATATGGGAAAAAAATACAAATAATGCAAACCAAGTTTCTCTAGTTGACAGTAACATTGTAATATTCTTTCATCGGTTGTAACAAAGGCACTATACTAAAGCTAAGCATCAATAATTGAGGTATTTAAGGGGTACAGGATTATTTTTTCAGAAGAAATGAGAATGTTATAATACTGATTGTGGTGGTGAATGCATAACTATGTGATTATACCAAGAGCCACTGATTATATATTTAAGATGGACTGTATGGTATATGAATAAAACTGGTTTTTTTGTTTGTTTTTTGTTTTTTAAGGAAAAAAAAAGATGTGGCCCAACTGAATCAGGTTGGGCTTTAATCTAGATTCCTGGAGTCCTGTATAAGTAGAGCGAAAGTCAGACAGAAAGAAACCGTGGGGAGCTGCAAGAAGCTGAAGTCGAGGGAACCCAGAAGAGAAAGGGGAAGACATCACCATGTGTATTGCCATGTGGCAGAAAAGCCAAGGAACCTCAAAGATTGTTGGGTAGCCAGAAGATACCGACCCCAACCTGGGGAGGAAGTCAGCCTTCTATCCTCTGAAACTGTGGGCCAATAAATTCCTGTTGTTAAGACAACCTATTGTATTGAATTTGTTGTAGCAGCCAATACACTAAAACAACATACAAAGGAATATTATTTAGCCATTAAAAAGGAATGAAGTTCTGATCCATGCTACAACTTGGATGAATCCTGAAGACATCATGTTGTGTGAAATAAGCCAGACACAAAAGGTCAGATATTAGATGATCTCACTTACATGCAATAACCAAAATATGCAAACTCATAGATACATAAAGCAGAATAGATTGGGAAACAATTCTTAATGGGTGCAGCATTTCTGTTTGAGGTAATGGCAAAGTTTGGTAATAGATGGTGGTGATGGTAACACAACATTGTCAATACAATTAATACCACAGAATTACATGTTTGGAAGTGGTTGAAATGAGAAACTTTATGTTGTTAATCTGTTACCACAATTTTAAAAATTGGAACACATGGTCAGACAAATCCAAGCACGTATATGGACACAATGGAACAGAACATTTAAAATAAAGACAAAGGATACTGTGGTCCTAGTGATGCTTCAAGAACCTTCCACTGCATTGGTCCTTTCATTTGCCAAAGGCAAGTTTCAGAAGAGAATCACACCTGACACAGAACCATGAGAGCCTTCCACAGTCATGAAAGAAGCATCAGGGTCTATCACCATCCAAGGTGAGCCCTTGGTGGAAGGAAAAGCCACAGCGACTCTAGGGAAGTCTTTGATAAGCAAAATGAAATAAATAACTTAAGACCATCAGTTCACAGGTCCCCTGGTTTTCTACAGAGCCTAACATGTACAGGGCTGATGAATGCTAAATGTAAAAAATACCAAGCTGATGATGACCTTGGCTACTTTGTTCCCTGTATATCATAAGATAGTCAAACTGTATCAACAATTTTAACTTAATTTATTTGTTATTAATCCACATACAAATCCAATTATTTTAAAATCATGGTTAGATTATTTCTGGTTATTCAAAAGTCAAAAATATCCCACATTTTAGTGTAATAACTGCAGGAAATTTTTGTGGATTATTCTTGCACCATAATAGTCCCTGAAGAGACGAATCAGGCCCGGTCCACACAAAATAATGTAATGATGATGTCCTTTATACAAATCAACATTTCTCTTGTTTGATGGTGATAGATTTGCATTAATACATCCTCACTTTCTCACCTAACTCTTCTAGTGACAGGAGACCAGTACTAAGTTAAGTGGCTGCCAGCGACTAGAACCCATCACCTTGGCCTCATTATGCTGGTACTGAGATAAATGGCTGCATACAAATTCACCCTAAGAGTCAGTCAGAATAGAAAACCCAGGAAGATTCAGGATCTGCACTAGGTGATGTCATTATTGTCGTAAGTCAAGCAGTATTTTTCATTCGCTTGTACTACGTTTCAAATGTCTGTATATTACCATGCTGTTTCCTAACAGTTTTGTAGTGAAACAGACTTACAGAGGTTTGTGTTTTTGGTTTCTGTGTAGTGAATTTCTCATTCTCACTTCCTGTTTTTGCCTAGACTAGGAAGTGAACTAATTGACCTTTATGATTCAGTGTGTACTGTGGTGTTTTATCAAGAAGTAATACCTTTAAAAATGTACATATTTGCTTTGCATATGCATAGAATGTCTCCAGGGAGATACACACAAAACTGGTTATCTCTGAGGTACAAGGTTTCTCTTACACTTTTTTTGTGAATTTCATACTTTGTATAAGTATCACCAACTCAATTATTTTAATACTATGTTATGAAAATTTTTATATGAATAAAAAATATTCTTGTTGAGTTTCTTAATCCCTGAATAGGTTTCAGCAGTGACCAAGTTTAAATATCAGTGATTTCCAAAATTTTAAAGGCCCTGGCTTCATTCTAATTTAGCCTGTCTCTTATTCCTCCACAAAGCATTACGTGGCCCATTTTCTTTTAAATATCCAGAAAAGAAATTGGAAAAAAAATTCCTGAGAATTTTGTGTCATCCTTCAGAATAACTAGACATTCTTGGGGTTTGGCAAAACCATACCTGTGAATCACTGAAACAGAAACTTAGAGTGTTAGTTAATTTTTTAAAATTTGCAAAGCCCAATGATGTATAAATGCACATAAATTCTATCTGTTTTACTCCAATTCTCTTGGGCTTGTTAGATTCAGTTACCAATTATTTGAGTATGGATAAAATCTCTACATTGTAACATAAGGTTGAAGCATTAAGTAGATAAATAGTGAACTGCAAAATTGTTAAGACGGCATTTTAAAATGAGAGGAAAGAAAACCCTATCCCATCTCTTCCCAAACCTGTATTTAACTTTGGGTTTTTAACACTAAAAAGGAAAGCATGATGCAATGGGAGACACACAGACTGCAAAACTGCACAGGGCTGGGTTTGCATCACCCATCTTACTATTGGGTGACTGCAGACAACTCATTCAGCTCTTACTCACTGAGCACCTGCTGCACTGTGGGCACTGCGCTAAGTGCTGGGCACTGAGCAAAGAGTGGTGAATAAAGCAGAAATGAAATTATTGTTTGGTGGGAAAAATGGACAATTAAACAAGTAATTATAATAAAAGAGTGTGAGGGAAAACTACAAGGAACTTTGCCGGGGATGCAGTGGTGGGAATGCAGAGGGGAGCTAGCCTGGTCTGAGGAGCAGAGGTGACCTCCTGGAGGAGCCGCGTTCAAGATGAGACCTGAAGGATGACCTGAGTTAGCCTGGTGAAGCATCGCCCTCATCTTCAGGTCCTTGTCTGTAAAATGGGAATTATAGCAAACACAGAGGGTTTTTCTGAATATTTAACAAGTTTCCATATTAAAGCATTTACAACAGCCTCTGGCACATAATAATAGCTCAATAAACGATAGCTATTATTGTTCTTTTGCACAGTCGCCTCTGGGATCTATATAAAGCAGCCCTCAAAAGTATAAAATTTACAAAGAGACCCTTCAGCCAAATACTTATCATCTCCTCCAGATACGCTTCAGGAAAGGAAGAGGTGGAAGGGTCGAGTAGACACAGTGCACATACTTGCGACAAGAATGTTCTCAGCACAAGGCTATGTGCTCACCATGCCCACAGAGGCAGGCCCCCAGATCCATTTCATCACAGGGCTAGCATGTTATGTGAGTCAGATCTAAAGTCTTGGCCCCCTCAAAGGCTGCTGGGCTCCCTGTTTAATCAGACATGAAACAAATCGCGTGCGGCGGCAGAGGCGTACAAACACGCTTTAATTACAATATTGTAACACCAATTAGAGATCTATCTAATCGAGGACTCGGCACTTCCTGCTCGGATATTACTCCCATGTTGGGATAATTACTGCTAATTAAGCTTGGAACTAATTAGGCTAAATGTTCTCATTTATACCAACAAAGATGACTTCTAAGAGTTCATAAGAATAACTAGAGTGATTTTTGACATTCCTGGTCTATTTGGCATTTCACACTGGAAATAAAACACCTTCCCCTGCCATCAAGGTGCACAGATAGTTTGTGCCTCTGGAATTCTGGTCCCAGATGGCAGAAGGTTTATCATTTGTCTACACAGATTCTCCCATACGGTGAAACAGAAACTGTGAAAACATGGTCTATTCTAACCATATTACATTCTTCCACAAATGACAATCACAGTCTCATGAAGGGGCAGCCATGGAGAGCAGTGGCAGCAGCAATGGATGGCTCCACCCACAGCCTTGCTCAGAGTCCCTTTTGCCTTGCAGTTACAGTGAACACATCTCAATTTTCTTACCGTAGTCCTTACGCTGTGGAGTAAGGCATGGGTTTGGGGGTCAATCAAACAGAACTCGGTTTAGTTAAGTAACTTGATCTACTTAAGCCTCAGCTTTTCATCTGTACCCTAGGGATAATAATAATATCATGCAGCGTTTCTGTGAGGATGAGTGAGATAACATGTATGGAACGCAGGATAGTACTTGGCACTTAGTAGCACTCAATAAGCAATAGGAATGATTTTCTCTCCTCAGGGTGCCATAATACCCACCACATCTTACCTGACCAGTTACTCTTTTCTGGCTTAGAGTAGCGATGGTGGGAAAAACACATGACAGGGAATTAGTTATTTTCCCTGAAACCTAGTTATTTTCATGTTTGTCTCTAACTGGCTGTGTGACTTGAGCAAGTCACTTCTTCCTGGAAAATAATGGCATTCATTGCATATATTGAGCCAGGCACTGTGCCAAATGTTTTACATGGATTTTCTGATTTAATCTTTACAGTAATACTCCCCATTTTAGAGGCAAGGGAACTGAGACCTAGACAAATAAGTAATTTGCCAAAAAGCTCATCACTATTAAATGGAAGGTTTTGATAAATAGAGTTAAAAAATAGAAAAACTAAAAAAAAAAAATAAATGGCAGGGTCACAAATTGAACCCAGATCTCATGCCAGAGCCTAACCTCTTAATCACTGTTGCACTGAATCAACCTTTCCCCATGCTTCCCAACCTTATAAATGAAGAAACTGGAGAAGACATCGCCAAGGCCCTTCTGACTCCTAGAATCGGTGGTTCTGTCCTATGTACAGCAAGGGTGAGCCTTTGAACCTTATTCTTGGTCAGCAATACTCATCAATTATGAAGTCTTTATTGGGTGTCCAATACAAGCTCCATTCTGTGGTAAATAAGATGTCTCAATAACCCCCTCACACACACACCCTGACAAAACTTACATTCATCAGACTTCCTGCCTTAGAATCCCTACATTTCAACAAAGATTTGTCTCACAGAATTATATATTCTAACTCTTTTCAAAACAAACACCTTAATTAGAACCAACTTCCATCTTTGTGGAAACCCCTCACACAGTGTCTTCACTAGACTCCACCACTTGGATTTTATTATTTTTTTCCTGTTAGAAAAAAGCTCTAGAGATTGTCTGGTTCTCTCTTATCCATTGGGAGGAAAACAAAAACAAATAAACAAAGCCCTAACTTCTGTTCTTATATATTACAGAATATTGAAACCTTCAACCTGCAGACGTCTCCTAGAGAGGTGCTCAGGGGATTGGAATGCACTGCTGGCTGTCATTTATGGTCAGCTCAGGTCATGCATTTCCTTAGCTGTCCGAGCTGCAGTCTATCCTGGAAGTGATTTCTCTTGATGTTGGAAGAGGCTAGAATGGAAGCATACTGGCTCTTAGGGGCTGTTGCAGAGAAAGTCTGCTCGAAGTCTGGCCTCTAGGCTATATCCTGCTAGAATGTAAACTCCAGGAAGACAGAATTTTTTGCATGTTGTTTTATTCCCAGTACCTAGAACAAGGACTAGTATAGAGTCAATGCTCAACCAATGCATGTGGAGCAAATGAATAGAGAGTACAGGGTTCCGATACAGGAGTCTGGGTAAAACCAAAGAAACTTCAGGCATGAAGAGGTCTGGGAAGGGGCATCTTTCCTCCTCTTCCTCAAGAGATGACTCTCAGCCATTTGGGCGATGGCTATTCCTCAATTCTTCTGCCTGGTTGGACTTGCCCACAGCCACACACTGTGGGGAAGCCAGACCTTGTCCCTGATCCCCATAACTCTGAGGTCTCTCTGTGGAGAGATGTGGGAGTGGGATGTAGAGAAGAGGGTGCTTTTTCACCTCTTGAGGAAGAACACAGGGACCTCAACTTCACCCTGGGAAGGGGCTGGTGATAAACCTGCCCAGATGCCCACATCACCAAGTTCCTCCCCACCCAGGGGCTTTGTTTTGATGAAAAGGAGGGTCTCTGTCTCCAGCCAACTGAATCACCCTTGCCTCTGCCCAGGTTGGTCCTTTATCGGTTTGGGTGGGGGTGAGGAGGCATCCATGATTGGCCACAAAGCACAAGAAAGAAGGAACAATGGATTTAGAGTCAGAAGAACAGGTCTCAGAGCATGCAGCCTGCTTTCTTCTTAGGTAAAATAGGGATAATAAGAGCAATCCTATCCACCTCAGAGTTGTCAGAACCTAAAGAGAATGAATGCACAATCAACGGTATACAGCATGTTTTATAATAGCAAATTTCCACCTCTTGACCACTAGCTATCTCGAATTGTGATGGGATATAGGAATGTTTGTGACCCACTGTGCCCTCTGAGATGCAAAGGCAGGAACCCTGAGACCATGCACGATTCTGTCTTTGCCAAAGATTGGTTCTGGGTGCTCATCTGGCTTTGGACTTAAGCAGCAGATAACATTTTTGTGGTGTTCCTGGCCTTTCTCTCTTACTTTGTAGAGGATGGATTTATATGGTGGAGACCCATGGGAGCTAAGGATTCTTTCCTCATTTCCCCCTGGTCACAAGGACTGTCCCTTACCATTCCTAAGATCATGGGCAGCTCCAACAGGTGCAGGCCTCAGGAACAGGCCCTCAGTCATGGGGAACCACCGTTTAATACATTAAAAGAGCACAGTTTAAGCAATCCTGAAAGAAGGCAGGAACCTGCCTCTTAGCATAGGCCTTAAAACATCACAAGTGGTTAATTTAAGAGGTTGAAAAATGAATAAATATATTAACGAATAAATCATACCCTGGCAAAATGAAGAAACTTTCATTTTGAAGAATTATCCTGCCATTCTTCTGATTCTCATTTTGTCTTTTATGTGAATGCAGAGTTTTAATATATCATTTTTTTTCCTTAATACAGCTGAGATCCTCAGCTTCCTGTACTGCTAGGATATGCCAGACAGAGAGATAGGGGCCTCTGTGGCTAGGATGGTGAGGAAAATATTCAGAACCCCCAAATCTAAGGGAGAATTTGGTTATGCCAACCAACACCTTCATCTGACAGATGACAAAATCGTGGCCCAGGAAATTTTCATGGCATAGCCAAATTCACACAGCTGTGCCCTTCTGAGGACAGGGTGTTGAGAGGCTTGCTTGAGAAAAAATACCAGCTTTCCTCATCTGAGGCAAAAGGAAAAACAAAACTATCTTATATTTGTTGCTTTAGGGAAAAAAAAAAGTCAATAAATTGCCAAAAAACAAGGCCTCCCATTTTAAAGGCATCAGAAATCCCCTGGTGAATGTGCTAATCTAAGGAATCCAAGACTGCCTCCTACAAACTACAGAGGTCCTCGGAAGTCACCTGAGCAGAGGTGTCAGGCTGTGCATGCACCTTCCGTTCTTTTTCCCCACATGGCCAGGATAAGCCCCAAATGAGGCTGATTTCTTCAGGACTGTGTATATCTCTCTAGGCCTTTTTGAAGAATATATCTCTCCCTGAAAATGCCATCCATTGTCATTTCAAGTATCTGTTAAAAAGAATATGATGATATATTTTGGGGGGTGAAACACTGGAATCTCCCTAGTAAAAACCTCACCTAATGGCCCAACTTTAAAATGGGAATTCCTAAAAAGTCTTTAAAGCTAGTCTTCCCTGCTGGTATGAAAGTAGTTCTTCTTTGAAGTTGGGGATCTGATGCACATTTCTGGTCTGCATTCAAGCTTTTGCTCTTTCATTTATTTAGTTTTTCAACTGGCATTTACTGGGATCCTACTTCGAGCCATACATTAGGGAAGACGTTGGGAAGACAACATCCCTGCAATGAATGACTAATTCCCCCCCAGTAATTACCCTCTATTTCCAACCCTTGAAGACCAGAATATCTATCACTGTTCTTATCTGAGAAATGATTTCCTCTGTTGGAAGGATGAGGGGCAACTTCATAACCAGTTGGTTTGGTGTATCCCGTTCTTCAGACAAAGGTCACATGTCACCCAACTGAAGCTAAGGTGAAGGAGTTAGGTTGGCAGGCAGATCAGAGGGTAGAGGGGACAGAACTGCAGGCAGAGAAAAGATTCAAAAAGCTTTTGCATAGTAAAGAAAATGCCAAATGTGAAAAGGTGTCATTTATTCGTTAATTCAACAAATATGTGCTGAGCATCTGTACTAGGCTCAGGGTTAAATACTAAATAAGGGAAAAACCTTATTCTCAATGACCTCAGGATTTATAGGAGGAGACGTGCATATACAAAATTAACATGAAATGAAAAAAGTATGTGCACAATGCTATATGAAGAAATAAAGTGTTGAATTTGGAGACATTTTAAAGGTGAAATCAATAGGTCATAACTATTTAAATCTATGAATTAAGAAAGAGAAAGAATTCAATGAGTCCAAGGTTTCTAACTTAGGAGACTGGTGAAAAGTGTCAGTATTTAACTAAGGAAGAAAATACAGGAGGATATTCAGAAACTTTTTGGGTGAAAAAGAATGCAATCTGTTTTGCTCTAGGTGCCCATGGAAGGTCAAGGTTGAGGTATTTATGGGTGACTGAAAATGTACTGGAACCCCAGAGAAAAGGTAAAAGCATTAGGGAAATCACATAGACAGATGGTTGTTTAAGTCATGACAACCCCAGGGAAAATAAAGGAAACATTCATTAGATCAGTCAACGTGTTTGTGCTAGGGAAAGTACAGTGTCAGATAAAGGGATAGGTTGGAGAACAGGAATAAGAGGTGGAGTGAATAAGGACTTGAACACATGATCCCTGCCCTTAAGAAGATGATAATGCAAACCTTACCCCCACTGCACTTCATAGAAGTTGCTTTCACTAAGTCTTGAATGACTTCACATTGTCAAATCCAGAAGGTGCTTTCTGGAGTATATGTCTTGCCTGATCTCTTTAAAGGATATGCACTATGGACTCCTAAATCCCTCTTGAAGTTTTCTCCCTCACATGACTTCCATGACACCCACCACCTTTCTACTTCTCCTCTTGCTTCTCATGTTTTCTCAGCTGTTTTATCTACCATTCCAGTAAATATTGGGGAACCTCAGGGTTCCAAATCATCTTCTCTTTTCATGCAACATGCTCTTCTGGGTGATTTTCCATAGTGTCAACTGCCATTTACAAACAGATGTCTCTCAAGCCAGTATCTCTAGCCCAGACCTCCTCTTGAACACAATCTCTGGTATACCGAAAGTAAACAATAAATGTTTATTGAAACAAACATCTCTAGCCAGACTTCTCCAACCACAAGCTCCATGAGGCATCTCTACCAGGATGCTCCATGGAGTCTTCAGATTCAACAATATACCAAAACACCTCAGCTTTAAACACAAACAGAACTAATCTCCTATGAACCTAATCCTCCCTTTCTAATCCCATTTTTTTTTCCTTCAGAAAATGGCACCTTTTTAATACCCAGGTGCCTAAGCCAGAAACATGCCATCGTTGACTCTTTCCTTTCCCTCACTCCCACATTGTCTGGTACATTCTATCTCTGGTATATTCTATTTTCCTTTTCAGGAAAATAACTCTTTCCTGAACAGGCTTGGTTTTCTAATGACTCCATGACCTTGCACATTCTGTTCTCTCTTACTGGGTGCCCTTCCTTCACATGTCTCCCTCCCCATTTGTTCATCTGGAAGATTCCTCTGCTTATAAAGTGCAGTCTAAGAGTTTTTCCTTCCCCTGCTTCTCCCAGCTGCGTAGTGGTTAGACCCTCTACCCTACACACTATGCTCCCTAAAGGCAAGGAATTTATCTTATGAATGCTAGGGATTCCTAGCACCAGGCACAGAGGTTGGTATTCGGGGAATGGCTGGATAAGTAAATGAATGCTTGAGAATGGTGGGAGAAACAGGACAGACATGTTTAAAAGTCTTAGGAACAATGTAAGCACTTATACAATGATACACATAAAGAAATGCATCCTCTTTTGGAATGCCCTCTGCTCTAGGCCCAGACAGAAGCTGGCCTTTCTTCAAAGATGTTCTCAAGTCTAATCATTTAACTCATTATTTCTTTTAGGAAGATCCACAGGGACAGAGGGAAGTGGGCAAGATTTGGAGATTGATAATAATCCTCTTGGATCAGTCCTCCTATTTCATCTGATCCCTTTCTGTATTTTAAAAAAGCAAGTTTCCCCCTCGTGTAATATTTCTGGTTCAACATTGCCCAGGTATAAAATTTAATGATACAAGGGATTTTAAACATTCAGTTAGAAGTTGGACCAAACGGTATTCTGTAATTCCTTACAACTCTGAAACTTTGTGATTCTGTGAAGTGGAGAATTCTAGGTTGTTTCAGTCAATAGGGTATTTGATAGGAAGAATAAGCTCTGCTCAGTTTTAAAGCCTTGCAATGCCATGGAACCACAACTCTGAGGAGATGGTTTGACCACAGTTTTGCCCTAGAGCCCTACAGTCCTATGACAGAGCCCAATTAGGAGAAGGAACAAGAGTAAAACTTTCTTGGGGATGAGGGGTAGCTTCCACATTTCTAAAAGTTGAGGCACTGGCTACAGAGTTAGGTGGTATCATTAACATACCTAAAGCTTGATATGCAAGGGCTTCCATAAGAAAGGAGACATCATGCTTGTTAAGGGGAGAACACACTTATGTGGGGTTTGCTAGTGTTGGTTTGTGTATGTGAGTTGTAGACAAGTATGCCTGCATTTTGAAAGTGTGATTATTCCAGTGGAAATGAGACATAAAATTTTAAATAGATAGCCAGTAGCAGAGCAGAAAGGCAGTCAGACCTGCTGGGTCACTAGCAATGCTAACCTGGAAATTGATAAGGATCTCAGCATTAGGAGAAGGGAGAGACTGGTTCCTGAGCATGAGCAGGGCCCTAGGAGAACAGATTTAAGCTTCCTTGTGCATGAACACTACTTGCTTTTACTTCTCATGGTCTCATTATTTTGCCATGTATTTTCTCCCAATAGAGTTAGGCATTATTCCCCTTTGAGGGTGAGCCACATGTCAAGTTTGATGCTTTAAAAAAAACAGTATATGTACCATTAATTGTTGAGCATATCTGATATTTTTTTTTGCATTTTCTTTATTGTGATGGTTCACATACCATACAATTATCCATAGACGCAAAGTGTACAATCAGTTGCCACTGGTACGGTCATACAGCTGTGCTTCCATCACCACAAGTACTTTTTTTTCAATTTTTAGAACATTTTCATCACTCCAGAATAGAAATGAAGACAAAAAAAAGGAA
Organism: Choloepus didactylus; assembly: GCF_015220235.1. Classification (NCBI taxonomy): domain Eukaryota; kingdom Metazoa; phylum Chordata; class Mammalia; order Pilosa; family Megalonychidae; genus Choloepus; species Choloepus didactylus. The sequence continues at coordinate 118,280,254 of NC_051308.1, forward strand.
ACTCAAATCCTTCCATATCCCTAGCCAACCCCCCCTCCATTGTTGACTCACAGTGTTGGTGTAGTCCATTTGTTACTGTTGATGAAAGAACGTTAAAATACTACTAACTGTAGTATATAGTTTGCAATAGGCATATTTGTTCCTGTAAGCCCCTCTATTATTAACTTCTAGTTATAGTGTCATACATTTGTTCTGGTTCATGGAAGAGATTTCTAATATTTGTGCAGTTAATCAAGGACACTGCCCACCACATGTGTGGACTGCTCACTATGAATCCTCAACAAGCAGGCAGAGGCTTTGGGTGAAGACTGACCTTGGAGAGCCGGAGGGTGGCCGTGAACTGGCCCTGAAGGAGTTTTTCCGTCCCTGTTTTGGCTCAGTGGAGAAAGCCTCAGCCATTTTCAGTTCCCAGTGCTCTGACCCAGACAAGGATGGAGATAGCACAGACAGAGAGAGACCATTGAAATGCTAATGACCTCTCCTTGGGGGGTCTATCTTCCCTAAGAGGAAAGGGGTGGGGGCCAGCTCTACTACCCTCCTTCCATTCAGAACCAGACCCCAGAGCCTGGGGAAAAACAGCCATGGGCCACAGCTCCTTACACCAGTCTGGAGTTACAGGCTGACAGACACCACCTGCTGGGCAGAAAAGCACAGTGACCAGAGGCCTCACAGGGTGTACCAATTTTCTAAGACACACCCTCAGGGAAACTGGATACTGAATAGTTCTTCCTTCTGGGACCAGAGCCCATTTTGGTCTGGGAAAACCTGACTGAGGTAACCAAGGAAACCATGCCTAGACAACAGAAAACTACAACCTACACTAAGAAAAACAAAGTTATGGACCAGTCAAAGGAATAAATTTACACTTAAAGTGAGATACAGGAATTTAAACAACTAATACTAAATCATTTCAAAAAGTTTAGGGAAGATATGGCAAAAGAGGAACCGTATAACGAAAACACGGTGTACATAAGGTAGAAATTGAAAGTTCGAAAAACCAACTGGCAGAAACTATGGAAATGATAGGCACAACACAAGAGATGAAAGATACAAGGGAGACATACAACGGCAGAGGTCAAGAGGCAGAGAAAAACACTCAGGAACTGGAAAACGAGGTACCTGAAAGCCTACATGCAAAAGAACATATGGAGAAAAGAATGGAAAAATACTAGCAATGTCTCCGGGAGCTTAAGGACAAAATGAAAATCGGGAATGGACATGTCATTGGTGTCCCAGAAGGAGTAGAGAAGGGAAAAGGGACAAAAGCAATAATAGAGGAAATAATCAATGAAAATTTTCCATCTCTTATGAAAGACATAAAATTACGGATCCAAGAAGTGCAGTGTACCCCAAACAGAATAAATCTGAATAGGCCTATGCCAAGACACTTGATAATCAGATTATCAAATGTCAAAGACAAAGAGAGAATCCTGAAAGCAGCAAGAGAAAAGCAATCCATCACATACAAAGGAAGCTGGATAAGACTATGTGTGGATTTCTCAATAGAAACCATGGAGGCAAGAAGGAAGTGGGGTGATATATTTAAGATACTGAAAGAGAAAAACCACCAACCAAGAATCCTATATCTGGCAAAACTGTCCTTCAAATATGAGGGAGAGCTTAAAATATTCTCAGACAAACAGACAATGAGAGAGTTTGTGAACAAGAAACCTGCTCTACAGGAAACACTAAAGGAAGCAGCGCAGACAGATAGGAAAAGACAGAAGTGAGAGGTTTGGAAAACAATTTTGGGAGATAATAGCACAGCAATGTGAGTACACTGAACAAAGATGACTGTGTGAGTATGGTTGAAAGAGGAAGGTTGGGACCATGAGGGACACCAGAACAAAAGATGAAGGAAAAAGACAGTCGTGTAACTCAGGGAAACCTAGGGTGCTCAATGATTGTAATGAAAGGTACAAATATGTTTTTACATGGGGTAGAACAAATGAATGTCAACATTGCAAGGTGTTAAAAATAGGGTGGGATTGGGGGGAAATATAATCAATGCAAACTAGAAACTATAATTAACAGAAACATTGTATTGTGCTTCCTTTAATATAACTAAAGCAATATACCAAACCTAAATGCATATGGGGGGGTGGGGTAGGGGAAAGATATGGGACTCCCAGCATTGGTGATGTTGCCTGACTCTTTATTCTACTTTAGGTTAATGCTATCTTTCCTTTTGTTGCTTTCTAGATGTCATGTTTGTTTTTGTTATTCTTGTTTTTCTCTCTCTCTCTTTTTTTGTCTCTCTGCCTTATTTGACTCTTCCTCCTTCTTTGTGGGAGAAATGGAGATGTCCTTATATAGATAGTGGCAATGGTGCTGAATACATAAATACATGACTATACAGGGAACCAATGATTGTTTACTTGGGCGGAATGTATAGTGTGTGAAAAAAACCATCTTAAAAGTAAGGGGTTGATGAAGAAAACTTGAGGTCACTATACTGAGTGAAATAAGACAGACACATAAAGGTAAATATTACAGGGTCTCACTGATATGAACTAATTATAATATGTAAAGTCATAGACATGAAATATAAGTTACTAGGATATAGAATGAGGCTAAAGAGTGGGGAATGGTTGCTTATTATGAATAGAATGCTCAGCTAGGGTGAACTTCAATGTTTGGAAATGGACAGGGGTGATGGTAGCATGTTGTGAGAATAACTAACAGTGCTGAATGGTGTATGAAGGTGGTGGAAAGGGTAAGCTTAGAGTCACATATGTCACCAGAAGGAAAGTTGGAGGTTAAAAGATGGGAATGTATAAAACAGTGAATCTTTTGGTGGACAATGTCCATGATTAACTATACAAATGTTAGAAATCTCTCTCACAAACTAGAACAAATGCATGACACTATAACTAGAAGTTAATAATAGGTATACAGGAAAAAAATATACACCTATTGCAAACTATATACTACAGTTAGTAGTATTTTAACATTCTTTCATCAACAGTAACAAATGTACTATACCAAAACTATGAATCAATAATGGAGGGGGGTGGTTAGAGGTATGGGAGGATTTGAGTTTCCTTTTTTTGTCTTCATTTCTTTTTGGAGTAATGAAAATGTTCTAAAACTTGAAAAAAAATTAATTGTGGTGATGGATACACAGCTGTATGATGGTATCATGGGCAACTGACTGTACACTTTGGATCTTTGGATAGTTGTATGGTATGTGAACAATCTCAATTTTAAATATATATATATATATATATATATATATATAAATGAATGGATTCCATTTTGTGTTTTCCTCCTAAATTTTCCTTAGGCATAGGCCAAGCATGTGTGAAATGTCAACTTAATTAGAATTATTTTAGAAACAAGTTATGTGTGATTATGAAAAGCAGGCCAGAGTAAAATTTTCATCCTAAACCTGCTGATCATATTACTATTGCAAGAGTTCCATGTTATGAAGATTTAAAAAAAAAAAAAAAAAAAAAAACTTCTGAAAAACTTAACTTCATTTCTTAGTTCAATCCTGTTCAGTGCATGAATTCACCTTTATAAAAAATATTAGCAGAGCCATCAGGTTTATGAAATCTACCTGCTAGAGTTGTGTGAGGGTTTATATGTTAGGAGGATGACTGGGAAAGGGATTGCTCTTTTCAGAAAAGAAGAAAGGAAAAAAAGAAATTCCAGACTTCCAGTCTACCAAAATGGCAGTGTAACATGCTCCAGGCTGCCATTCCCCCACAGAATCTTTGAACAACTACTAAAAACTGACAGAGCTATCTTCCTCAACACTTCAAAAACAGTCAAAGGGTTGCAGTAACTTGGCAAGTGCCAAACCAAGAAAATGCAGCTTTAGAAATGATATAATAAGCTTGTGGAATGCTTGCTGGTCCTTCTGCCACCCCCTCCCCAGCACGGTGTAGAGCCAGTTTGTGCTCTCATTGTGGGTCCCTGGCCCTGTTCTGGATGGAGCACAATAACTCCTATGCACACACTGGGGTGCCTGTATGTCAGTCTCAGTCTGTCAGTGGCTGCCTGAAAGACTGAACCAGGAAATTCATCTCTGGTCCACCTTCCCAAAACTTGGTCTGCAGGCAGACTGCAAAAACAGTGTAAGAAACAATTAAGTCAAAGAAGTCTGGACCAAAGGACTACCTGTTTAAGATATACAATAGAGCTCAGAGTGGGGTTGGGGAGAGAGGGGGGTAGTATTTCATAGGAGTAGAGGGGGACTTTGAATTCCTGTAAACAGGGGAATTCCTAAGGTCAGGAGCAAGCACAAGCCCAGGAAAAGACTCAGGTGCAGAAAAGACAGTGAGGACCCTTGCCTCAGGTTGATATTCTTGACAGGAGGCTTAAATAAAGAAGATGAGCATCAGCCAAGCAGAGCCAATATGCAAAGACTATGAAAGGTGTTTTTGCATTTGTTTGTTTTTGTTAGCTCCTAATACTCAAGGAAATCTCTGTCATACCACTAACTGGAAAAAATTTAAGGAACAATCAGCTGGGAGTGAAATACTGGAGTTAACAGTTTAAAATATTAAAATGTCCAGTGTGCACCCAAAGAGATTACAAGACAAAGAAACAGGAAGTGATGGCCCATCCAAAGACTTTAAAAATGATCTTCAATATGCTCAAAGAAATAAAGAAAAACACAGAGAGAATCTATGGGTTATCAGAAAAATGAGGAATGAACAATATGAGACTCTCGATAAAAACACAGAAATTTTAAAGAGAAAAAAAACAGAAGTACTGGAGTTGAGGACCACAGAACTAAATTTAAAACTCCCTAGAGGGTTTCAACAGCAGATTGGACAACTGAAATGAGACAGGTGAGAAGCACAAAGAAAAAGAATGAAAAAAATGAACAGCCTAAGAGAACTGTGAGACACCATGAAGCATATCAACAATATATGGGAGTCCCAGAAGGAGAAGAAAGACAGAAAGGGGCAGAAAGAATATTCAAAGAAATAATGGCAAAAAACTTCCCAATTTTAATGAAAGATATGACTATACACATTCAGGAACACAATAAACCCCAAACAGGATAAACTCAAAGAGAACCTTACCCAGACACATAGTAGTCAAACTGTCAAATGCCAAGGACAAAGAGAGAATTCTGAAAACTGCTAGAGAAATGTTATGTATAAGGGAGTCCCAATAAGATTAAGTGCTTATTTCTTATCAGAAACCATGGAGACAAGAAGGCAGTGGGCAAAATTTTAAAGTGCTAAAAGAGAACAATTGCCAACTAAGACTTTTATATCTGGTGAGACTTTGTTTCAAAAAGGAGGGAGAAATTACAACATTCCTACATAAACAAAAGCTAGACCTGTCTATAAGCAATGTCAAAGGGAGTTCTTCAGACTGGAAAGAAAGTACACTAAGTCAGTGGATCAAACTGCCATAAAGAAATAAAGACTTCCAGTAAAGGTAACCATATGGATAAATATAAAGGCCAGTACTATTGTATTGTATTTTTTGGCATGTAACTTCATTTTTTACTTGTTACAGTAATGCAAATGCATAAAAATTAATGATAAATTTATGGTTTTGGACATACAATACATAAAGATATCATTTGTAACAAGTACAGCAGAAAGGTAGGGAGATGGAAGATTATAGGTTTATGCTATTGAAATTAAGTTGGTATCAAATTAAACATGTTAGTCTTAGATGTAGGATAGTAAATTTAAGCCCTATGGTAACTACAAATAATACATATGGAAAAAATATACAGAAGGAAAAGAGAAGGGACTCAAAACGGTACACTCAAAAAGCCAAATAAATATGAGAGTAGTCATTAATGGAAGAATTGAGGTACAAAAAAAGGTATAAAACTCACAAAGACAAAATAGCAAATGACAGAAGAAAGTCCTGCATTATCAGTGATTACTATAAATGTAAAGGGGTTAAAATCTCTATTCAAAGAGGTTGGAAGAATGGATAAAAAAGTATGACCCAACTATATGCTGTTTATAAGAGACTTGCCTTAAATTCAAAGATACAAGCAGGCTGAAAGTGAAAGGTTGGAAAAATACATACCATGCAAATAGTAACCAAAAGAGAGCTCGTGTTTTTAAACCAATATAAGATAACACAAGACTTTAAGTCAAAAACTGTTATGAGAGACAAAGAAGGTTACTGTATATTGATAAATGGGTCAATTCAACAAGAAGACATAACAATTATGATTATTCATGCTCCTAATGGCAGAGCTTCAAAATATATGAAGGAAATATTGACAGGTTTCAAGGAAGAAATAGACAACTCTACATTAACAGTAGGACACTTCAATATACCAATCTCAATAATGGATAGAACATCTAGACAGAAGCTCAACAAATAAATAGAAGAACTGAATAATATTATGAGCCAACTAGATCTAATACACACACACACACACACACACACACACACACACACATATAGAACACTTCATCCAACAACAGCAGAATACACTTTCTTCTCTAGTGCACATGGGTCATTCTGCAGGATAGACCATATGCTACGTCACAAAACACATCTTAATCAATTTAAAAATGTTGAAATCATACAATGTATTTCCTCTGACCACAATGAAATGAAACTAGAAATCCACAACAAAGGGAGAAATGGAAAATTCACAAATATGTGGAAATTAAAAATATAATCTTAAATAACAAGGAAATTTGGAGATATCTTGAAGCAAATGAAAGCGAAAACACAACATATCAAAACTTATAAGATGCATCAAAGATAGTAATGACAGGGAAATTTATAGCTCTAAATGATTACACTTAAAAAGAAGAAACATCTCAAATCAGAGATGTAACCTCACAACTGGTTGAACTACAAAAACAACAGGAAACTAAACCCAAAATGAGCAGAAGGAAGGAAATAACAAAGATTAGAGTAGAGACAAAGGAAATAGAGAATTAAAAAAAATACAGAAAATCAATGAAACCAAAAGTTGGTTCTTTGAAAAGATCAATAAAATTGACAAACCTTTAGTTAGACTGACAAAGAAAAAAAAAGAGAGACGATACAAATAACTGAAATCAGAAGTGAAAGGAGGGACATTACTGTGGACCCCACAGAAATAAAAAGGATTATAAGAGGATACTATTAACAAATGTATAACATCAAATTACACAACTCAGGTGAAATTGAAGAATTCCTAGAAATATACAAACAACCTACACTGCCTCAAGGAGAAACAGATGATCTCAACATGTCAATAACAAGTAAAAGCACTGAATCAGTCATCAAAAACCTCCTAACAAAGAAAACCGCAAGGTCAGATGTCTTCGCTGGTGAATTTTACCAAACATTCCAAGAATTAACACCAATCCTGCTCAAACTCCTCCAAAAATTTGAAGAGGAAAAAACACTTCCTAACTTATTCTATGAGGCCAGCATCACCCTAACGCTAAAGCCAGATAAAGATACCATATACCACAAGAAAAGAAAATTACATACCAATATCCCTTAGGAATATAGATGCAAAAATCCTTAACAAATTACTAAGAAACATAATCTAACAACACATTAACAGAATTATACACCGTTATCAGTGGTTATTTGTCCCAGGTATTCAACGGTGGTTCAACATAGGAAAATCAGCTAACGTAATAAAGCACATTAATAGAACAAAGGAAAAAAAAAAAAAAAAAAAACACATGACCATCTCAATCGACACAGAAGAGGTATCTGACAAAATCCAGCATCCCTTCATAATAAAAACACATAGAAAACCAGGAATAGAAGGAAACTTTCTCACCATGATAAAGGGCATGCTAACATACTCAATGGTCAAAGACTGAAAGCTTTCCCTCTAAGATCAGGAAGAAGACAAGGATGCCCACTGTCACCACTGTTATTCAACATTGCACTGTAAGTTCTATCCAGAGCATAAAAAGAAATAAAAGTTATCCAAATTGGAAAGGAAGAAGTAAAACTTTCCCTATTCACATAGGACATGATCCTATACATAGAAAATCTGGGAAAAAATCCACAACAAAGCTACTAGACAAAAAAAAAAAAAAAAAAAAGAAAGAAAGTGAAGTGGCGGGGTACAAGAACAACAAGCAAAAATCAGTACTGTTACTATACACTTGTAATGAAGAGGAAATCAAGAAAAAAATTCCATTTACAATGGCAATTGAAAGAATCAAATATCTAGAAATAAATATAACCAAGAATGTAAAGGACTTGTACATGGAAAACTACAAAACATAAAGGAAATCAAAGAAGATCTAAATAAATGGAAGGAGTTCCATTTCATGGATTGGAAGACCAAATATCATTAGGATGTCAATTCTACCCAAAGTGATTTACAGATTCACCACAATCCCAATCAAAACCCCAACAGCCTTCTTTGCAGAAATGAAAAAGCCAATCATCAAATTTACATAGAAGGGTAAGGGGCTCTTGAATAACCATGAAGTTGGAGGAATCACACTTCCAGATTTTGAAACTGATTACCAAGATATAGTATTGAAAATAGCATGGTACTGGCACTAGGACATTCATATAGAACAATTGAATAGAATTGAAAGTGCAGAAATAAGCCCTCATCTCTGGTCAACTAATTTTTGACAAGGGTGCCAAGTCCACTCAATGGGGAAAGAATAGTCTTTTCAATAAATGGTGCAGGGAAAACTGGATATCCATATGCAAAAGAATGAAGGTGCACCCTTACCTCACACCATATACAAAAATTAACTCAAAGTGGATCAATGACCTAAATGTAAGAACCAGAACTATAAAACTCCCAGAAGAAAATATAGGGAAGCATCTTCAGGACCTGTGTTAGGCAATGGTTTCTTAGACTTTACATAAAAAGCAAGAGCAACAAAACAAAAATAGATAAGTGGGACTTCATCAAAATTAAAAACTTTTGTGCATCAAATATTTCATAATGAAAATAAAATACAGCCTACTGAATGGGAGAACATATTTGGGAACCACATATCCAATAAGGGTTTAATATCCGGTATATGTAAGTAAATACCCTACAATTCAATAGCAAAAACATAAACGACCCAATTTAAAGAGTAGGCAAAAGACTTTAATAGATACTTCTCCAAAGAAGATACACACAAATAGTCAAAAAGCACAAGAAAAGACCCTCACATTTTAGCCATTAGAGAAATGCAAATAAAACCACAGTGAGATACCATTTCATGCCCATTCTAATGGCTACTATTAAAATAAGGGAAAATAACAAGTGTTGGAAAAGATATAGAGATAGGAACACTCGTTCATCGTTGGTAGTATTGTAAAATGGTGCAGCCACTGTGGAAAAGTTTGGTGGTTCCTTAGAAAACTAAGTATAGAATTACTATATGACCTGGCAATCCCATTTCTAGGTATATACCCAGAAGAATTGAAATCAGGGACTTAAACAGTTATCTGTGTTGTTATTCACAATTGACAAAAGACGAAAGTAACCCAAGTGTCCATGAACAAATGAATGGATAAACAAAATGTGGCATATACATACAATAGAATATTATTCATCCTGAAAGAGGAATGGCGTTCTGATACATGTGACAACATGGATGAACCTTGAAAACATCATGCTGAGTGAGATAAGCCAGACACAAACGGACAAATATTGTATGGTTTCACTGATATGAAATAATTATAGTAAGCAAATTCATAGAGTCAGAATCTAGAATATGGGTCACTAGTGGCCAGGGTAGGGGTAGGGAATGGGAAATTAATGCTTAATTGATACAGAGTTTCTGTTTGAAATGATGGAAGAGTTTGGATGACAATGATGGTGCATAACACAACAAATGTCATCAACACCACTGAATTGGAATGTGGTTAAAAGGAGAAATTTTAGGTTGTATATGTATTACTAGAATAAAAATTTTTGAGAAACCATAGGATGGTAGAACACAAACAGTGAACCCTAATGTAAGCTATATTTAATAATATACTTAAAATAGTATTGTTTCCTCAATTATAGCAAATGCCAAGTGTTAATAATAGGGAAAACTGTGTGTATGAGGGGATCTATATGTATAGGAACTTTGTATTTTCTGCAAACCTACAACTTCTCTAATAAAAATACATAAATAAATAAAAATCTAAGAAAAGGTAAGAAATATGATATCCTTTCATTAAGTAAAATAAAACTGCCAACAGATAATTATTACTATTGTAGTGGTACTCCCTCCCAACACTGGAGAAAGTTCTTGTTCTCCTGTTAGGCTACCAATCTCTACTACACCTGCAGAAAACCATACAGACTATTTCCCACAGGGCCCAATTTAATCTTTTCTTTAGCTTCCATACATGATTAGTTAAGAAAAGATGCCTGATGCAATGACCTCACATATCCAGAATCCTTCTATGATTAGCTGTGATTAGCAGTACTCCCCTCCCCATACATCGCTTGTGGAATACCTTAAAAATAAAGAAATATACAACTAGTTCTGAACCTACACACAAAAGATGAAAGCCAATGAAGCTTTAGCTTCAGGGCCCATCACTTTCACAGGCCCTTTTAAGCCCTGCACCTAATTTTGGATATGTAATTTAGAATATTTATTTCTTCATGAGGACCTCCCAAATTGTATAAGTTTCAGGCTCCAAAAAATCTGGAACTGCCCCTGCCTCTGCATATATTTTGTTCCCAGGTATTCAATGAACCTCTTTCCCATTATGGCCCCAACATCCATTTCACCTGAAGAATGGACCATCACAGTTGTTAGATCCACTGATACTTATGGAGGGTCACATATTGCAGATTTTCTGTCATGATTCCTATTTCAAAAGTTGTACCCTGTTTCTCCAGCAATGTTTTCAAACTGCGCTAATTTGGATATATCATGTCCCCCAAGAAAAAGCCATGATCTTTCAATCCAATCCTGTGGGATATTTGGATTAGGTTGTTTCCATGGAGATGTGACCCACCCAACTGTAGGTGATAATTCTGCATTATTTCCATGGAGGTGTGGCCCAACCCTTCATTATGGGTCTTAATTAAATCACTGGAGCCTTATACCAGCTCAGACAGAAGGAGCTCAGTGCTGTAGCTGAGAGATACTTCTGGAAAGACACTTGCTGACACTTTGAGATGCTAACCCAGAATTTGGTCTAGAGAAGCTAAGAGAGGTCAGAATGCCCCAAGAGCAACTGAGAGAGACATTTTGAAGACAGCTGTTGAAAGCAGATTTTTGCTAGCTGTGCCGGTTTGAATGTATTATGTCCTCCAAAACGCCATTATATTTGATGCAGTCTTGTGTGGGCAGGAAACGTATTGGTGTTGACTGGGTTGGAGACTTTTGATTGGATGTTTCCATGGAGATGTGATCACTGGACTAAGGGTGAGATCTTTCATTGGATAATTGCTATGGATGTGTGACCCCGCCCATTCAGCATGGGCCTTGAGTAGTTTACTAGAGCACTGTATAAGCTCAGACAGAAGGAGTGAGCTTGCTACAGCCAAGAGGGACACTTTGAAGAATGCACAGAAAGCTGAGAGAGTAGCTGCAGATGAGAAACAGTTTGAAGATGGCTGTTGAAAGCAGACTCTTGCTCCAGAGAAGCTAAGAGAGGACAAACACCCCAAGAGCAACTGAGAGTGACATTTTGAAGAGGAGTTGTGGCCTAGAGAGGAACATCCTGGGAGAAAGCCATTTTGAAACCAGAACTTGGAGCAGATGCTAGCCACGTGCCTTCCCAGCTAACAGGTTTTCTGGGTGCCACTGGCCATCCTCCAGTGAAGGTACCTGATTGCTGATGTGTTACCTTGGATGCCTTATGGCCTTAAGACTGTAACTGTGTAACCAAATAAACCCCCTTTATAAACGCCAATCCATTTCTGGTGTTTTTGCATTCCGGAAGCATTAGCAAACTAGAACACTAGTCCAGAGTTTGTCTGGGAGAAACTAAGAGAATACCCCCAGACATCTAAAGAGAAACGTCCTGGGAGAAAGCCATTTTGAAACCAGAACCCCAGAGCAGACATCAGCCATGTGCCTGTGCCTTTCCAGCTGACAGAGGTTTACCGGACGCCATCGGTGTTCTTCAATGAAGTTACCCTACTGTTGATGACTTTGGTCACTTTTAGGGCCTTAGGACTGTAACTTTGTAACCAAATAACCCCCCTTTATAAAAGCCAGTCCATTTCTGGTATTTTACATAATGGAAGCATTAGCAAATCAGAAAAGATCCTTTGTCTTGATGATAGATTATAAAATATGCTCCCCATGCCTTCTCAAATGTTAGTACACTGGGCCCTTGGTTGTGGGCTCTCAATGAAGATTAATCAAAGGGATGACAATGTTAAGAAACAGTAATTTGTGGTTCTAGCACCTATAAGATGGAAATTGCAAGTGTTGTATTAGTTACCCAGGAAAGGGCTGGCAGCTAGTAAAGTGAGTGGAAGTGAGCAGATCTGGAGGGATAGGAATTAAACATCTAATTGGCACCTACTATGTACCAAGAACTATGTTTAGCATTGTACATCCATGTTGCACATAATCCTAGGGAACAACAATCTCCACTTCAAATTCCCTAGCAGTTTGTTTAAAGAGCCCATATTTCATGATTTAAATAAATGTGTAAAGAAGAAGTGAGGCCAAACCCAGGGGAGTTGAGCTGATCTAGGGAAATTATTTAAATTCTGAATCACACAGTGCTCTGCTTGCCAAGGCATCAGCCTTCTAGGGTGCCTATAACTTAAAAGAGGCAGCACTGGAAGGGTATGCTGTCCAGCTTTCAGCATCTTCACTGAAGACTTCACTGTGACACGGCGAAGTCTCACCAACAGCATTTGGCCAGGCAGGAGAAAGAATGCCTAATGACAATAGCGAGCAATTTGTAAGTTGTGTTTCAGGCATATTTTCTTCTGAGATGGATGGTATCAGTTAGAAATTGTCATCAGTAGCCCTGCAAGAGGAATATAAACCTACTGTATTACTCCTACGTTCATAGTTACATTGGGAAAAAGAACAGTGGAGATCCACTGAAGATCTGTATGGGTTTAAGCAAGTGATTTTACCTCTTTGGGCTTAAATTTTTTTCATGTATAAAAAGCATGTTGGTACTAATGCAAGGTAGGGTGGTGTTCTGGTTTGCTAATGCTGCCATTATGCAAAATACCAGAAATGGACTGGTTTTTATAAAGGGGGTTTATTTGGTTACAGATTTACAGTCTGAAGGCCATGAAAGTGTCCAAATTAAGGCATCAACATGAGTACACCTTCACCGAACGAAGGCCAATTGTGTCTGGAAAACCCGTTAGCTGGGAGGGCTGATCCAGGATTGTGTTCCAGCTCCTCTCTCAGCTCTTGTGCATTCTTCAAAATGTTGCTCTTGGGGCGTTTTGTCCTCTCTTAGCTTCTCTGGAGCAAACACTGGGCTAGCATCTCCAAAATGTCAGCAAAGGTCTGCATTCAGCTGCCATCTCCAAAATGTCTCTCGGAGCTGCTCTCCAAAATGTCACTCCCAGCTGCTCTGAGCTCCTTCTGTCTGTGAACTCTTTTATAAGACTCCAGTGATAATCAAGACCCACCCTGAATGGACAGAGTAACACCTCCATGGAAATTATCCAATCAAAGATCTTGCCCACAGTTAATTGAATCACATTTCCAGGGAAATGCTCAATCAAAGGATTCCAAGGTTGGAATCAACACTAATACCTCTGCCCCTGCAAGCTTGCACTAAAGAACATGGCATTTTGGGGGACATAATACATCCAATCTGGCACAGGTGGTCTATGGGAATCCTGTATTTTATGCATGATTGTTCTGTAAACCCATAACTTCTCTAATAAATTTTTTTTAAAAACTAGGGGGTTGGAATAGATAATGGCTAACACCCTTTTGACCCTTGATATCCTATGATTTAATAATTGGATTATTAACTGAAGAACAGCTAGCTTGGACTTATCATGGATATAGAGTTGTGAGAAAGCATGGAAAAATGGAATTCAAGAAAATCAACAAAGCACTGTTCAACAGAACTTCTTGCAATGATGGAAATGGTCTCTATTTGCGCCATCCAAAATGATAGCCACTAGCTACAGGTGGCTATTGAGCACTTGAAATAAGGCTAGTGTGACTGAAGAGCTGAATTTTAAATTTTATGTAATTTCAATTAATTTCCCCTTAGCCACATAGGTTTAGTGGCTACCATATGGGACAGAGCAGATATCAACTTCACTTAAAGATAAAAGATAAAAGGGAGTGCTGTGTGAACAGTTTCAATTGAAGAATAAAGAAAGGCACAGGTTTAATTTAGGCAATTTACAAATAGAGTACCATATTGTTTTAGACTCTCTAAAAAAGGAGGATATACTCTCATTTTGTAGTAATAGCAAAGATAATAGCACCCTACAATTATATAGATATTTATGCTCTCCAAGGTTCTCTCATGACTATAATTTGGTCCTCACAACAACCCTGTGAGGTAGAAGGCAAATATTATTATCTCATTTCACAGATGAGGAAATTGGGACTCAGATACTTGCCCCAGGTCAGACATTTCCAACAATAATGTAGCAGTAATTTGAACCAATCATTTCAGACTTCCTTTTCCATTCCTTTATGGACAGTACAATCTCCAATCCCAACCCTTGTATAACTTCATCATGCAAGAGCTAACAAATTATAGAATACTCCTAAATATGATAATATAGGAAAGCAAGGGACTTAATAATCTACCAACAAGACAATCAAGCCCTGAAAGAGTTAGCTGTGTCTCTTACGAGAAAAGAAAAGGAGTGAAAAATTAAGTCCCCAGCACGTACCAGGTATTTTACAGCTTCTACTTGACAGAATCATACGAGACAGCATTATCAGCATCCTTTTGTTGTTGAGGAAGTTACTAGTCTGAGATCACATACCTATTGAGTGGCACAACCAGGAATTGGTTCTACAGCTTCTGGCTGTTTCCAAAAGTCACATTAAAGAAAGAGGAAGCTCTCTCCCTCCTCCGCCACAGGATGCTGCAAAGTGGTTAAGCATGCAGGCTTCAGAGTCATACAGACTGAGTGTGAACCTCAGATTTGACGCTGTTCAAGGAATTAATGTTTCTGAGCCTCAGTTTCCTCAACTATAAAATATGGGATGCATTTTACCTACCTTCCAGGATTATGGTGGATTAAATGAGATAAATTGTGAAAACAGCCCCATGTCCTGCACAGGTGCTTGGTGGATGGTAGTTATTAATATTTTATCATTATTATTAAGGTGCTGCAGATACTATAGGCAATTCTGCAATAGGAATTCAAAAAACTATTTCAGACAAGGTAGCATTGGTGCTCAAGTCTACCAAGTAGACAGTTCCGGAGGAGAAAGGACACTCACATGGACAACGCATGTGAAGTGGGGATACTGCATGTTTTAAAAGTCATTGTTAGGATGGGTGACAGAAGCAGAAGCAGTGAAGTGACGAATTTGCTCAAAAATGCCTAGGAATGCTGATGCTTTGTCCCAACTTTCCATCTCTTATAAGCCAGATGTTAAAACTGGTCTTCTCTTAAGCTCTAACCCTATATATCCAAGTTCTTGTTGTCCATTTCTGTCTGAAAGTTACACCTACACAAAAAGCCAACAGTTCCCCAAAGAGAACACATTCATTCATTTATTCATTCATTCAACAAGTATTTAAGAAGCACTTTGTATATGCTAGGCTTGGTTCTAATCATCGATGTACAGTGATGAACAAGACACACTCTTAGAGCTTACTTTTGATGGAGGGAAACAGACAAACAAAATAAATAAGATCATTTCAGATTATGGTAAATGTTGCAAAGGGGAAAAAAATGCAGGTTGATGTGACAAAGAGTGGCTGGTAATTGATTGTTAAGGAAGACCTCTCTGAGGACATGACATTTAAGCTGAGTCCTGACTGACAAGGAAACGCCAGCCACATGAAGATCTGAGGGCAGAGTGTTCTGGACAGAAGGTATAGCAAATGCAAAGCCCCTAAGGCAGAAATGATCTTGGTGCCTTTGAGGGACTGAAATAAGGCCAGTGTGGCTACAGCTAGAGCAGAGGAGAGTGTTAAGAGATGACGTTAGAGAAAAGCAGGGGCCAGATCACAAGGGCTTATACTAGGCCATGGGAAGGAGTTTGAATTTTATTCTAAATGCAGTGGAAAGCCATTTGGAGGCTGTTAAGCAGGGGAGCAATGAGATCTGATTTGCCTTTTAAAATGATCACTTTGAAAAAGATTATTCCTAATCCGGCTATCTCCTAGCCCAAAAACATAGTGCAGGTGTGGAAGTGCATACACCAGGTTTCCTCTTACAAGTATTGTCATTCTGCCAGTTATCTAGTCATGTGTGAGGCTCTCTACTGCTCCCATTCAATCTGTTGCCAAATCTTATCAAGTCTCTCTCCACAGTGCTTCACAAGCTCAACCCTTCCTTTGCCTTTCCACTGTCATCACCCTAATTCAAGTCCTCACCGCTTCTCACCTGAATTACTTCAGTAACTATCTTCCGGACTCTGGCCTGACCCTTCTGCAATCCACCCCACACACTATTGCCGGATAAATCTTCCAAAAGTAAAGAGCTGTTTATGTCACTCTCCTGATCAGAACTTTCAATGGCTCCCCACTGCCTAAGAAACTAAAACATAATTTTCTAACCCCATGTGTAAGACCCTCCACTTTGCATCCTGAACTGCTCTCTCTTCTCTCCATACCTGCCTACACTCACCCTATGCTCTGGAAAAACTGGTCTACTTGCTCCTCTAGGAACATGACTTGCTCTTATTTAAGCCATCCTGGGTCTGAATTGATGCAATTCTATGTTGTTCAAGTCCTGGAGTCTAATGATACAATGTCCATGAAGCTTTCTCTGCTCTTCCTGGCTAGATCCAAACCTCCCACAGGACTCTGTCTGAACCTTAAAGCATTCATTATATTCTTCTTTGTATTACAGTTATCTGTGTACATGTCTTACTCCCCTACAAATTATTAGTTCCTTGAAAATGGGAACAGAATCTTATCCTATTTTTTGTGCCTGTTAGCACCTAGCACAGAACACGGCATGCAGAAGATACTTGAAAAATAGTTGTTGAATGAATGAATGAACAAATGAATGAATAGACTCAGAAATTCATCTTTGGGCTGTGTTGCTCAATAAGATGATTTTAGAAAATTATGAATAATCACAAGAGGGAATAAGAAGGGTCTAGCCCTTTAATCTTTACAACAGCATTTAAGGACTCCCAGGAAACACAAATAAGCATGGAAATAGGTTTCCATTGTTTTACATGGAATGGCTGTCAGAAAAAGTCACTTGAGAGTTGCTGAAAATTATGCACTGTGTTAACAGCGCCCTAGGACATAGATTCTATGTCTGTGGCTCCCCACTACCCACAGTCCTTCAATCCCCAAGGTAGGTTTATGGGAAATAATGTAAAACCATTTCCCTTAGCAATTAATTTTGAGTTCAGCGGTTCCTTTTCAGAAAAAAAGATAAAAGTTTCAGCTAATTCCCTAATTTTTCACTGTACTATATTAGCATTCCAGAATGATTGAATTAGCGTGTTGGGGTTTACCTCAATCAATTGTGTTGGCGAGTTCATTTATTTTAAGTGACTTTGCTTTGGAAAAAGGTGCTGAATGAACTTCCTCACTGAGTGAAGGCTTCATTTCGGTAGCAAATAGGTACAACATGGCAAAGTTTCCTCATTTGCTCCCTTTTGTTTCATGCACTGACCTTGACTCTCTTTATGAAAAAGAGGGTAACTCAATGTCCCTGTTGTTATTTAAATTACACAAACTTTTAGTACATTATTTCATTGCAAACCATCTGTTATTAATTATGGCTGAGAATCTTGAAGCGCCCATGAAACAAGGGTGCTTTGTTTTTATTCCTTTTTAATAAAGAGTCTGGTCCTGGAAGATTAAGGGATATGCCAAAGATTAATCCCTGTGCAAGAGAGAAACCCATCCAGATGGTACCTCCTCAGAGCTCAACTTACCTCACTGTGGGCTGCCACCCCTCATGAATCCCGTTCATGCCATCCACCTACTTGCCTACCAACAAATGAGATAGCAGCTATTCTTTGAGTAGCTGGGATGGTTCTCTACAACACTTAGTTCTTTTTTTTTTTAATTGACTTTAAGACAGTTATTTATTCTGAAATATGAAGTCCTATTAGCACATCCTTGGGGAAGGGAGTAAAAGTAAGTCTTTCTAACTCTGTTTGTTACAATATGTGCATGAGTATGAGACTTTATTACCAAGAGTCTAAGGAACATGACCCTCTTTTTATCAGCTTCTTAAAATTCTGTTTCTCTAGGTCCTAGTTCTTGGCATTAAAGACCCGGAGAGGTCCATTGTCCAGAGAGTCCAGGAAAGGATCTTCTTTTTCAACCGCTGCTTTTGTATTTACTTTTAAGAGAGGTCAGTGGGAAGATAAGGGTATGAGTTCTATCCTTAGAGAGGGGAGAGCTATCCATTCTCTTGCTTGTAGTTTCTTTAAGGGAGGGTGTAAGATAGTGCATTTCTATTAGACATTTGGCTCCTTGAAGTCAGAAGTGCTCTTGTGTAGTTCAGGAAACTGAGGTAAAAATACCATCTCTGGATCTCGGCACGGTAATTTACAATGGGTACAGGAATGGTAGACTGGAAAGGATGTGAAAATTTGGGTGCAAATCCTGGGTCTGGTTCTAACAAAAAGGGTAATCCTGGGCAAGCTACTTAAGCCTTCTGAGGCTAGGTTTGCTTAACTGTAAAACAGGAACCTCGTAGGTGGAGGTTTTGCATAGGTTAAATGGGATGGTATATGTAAAGCACCTGATATTCTTATAGATAAAACACAGAAATACAGGAGGTTGGTAACTGTTCTAGTTTCAAAATGGCTTTCTCCCAGGACGTTCCTCTCTAGGCTGCAGTTCCTCAAAAATGTCACTCTTAGTCACTTGGGGTATTTGTCCTCTCTTAGCTTCTCCAGAGCAAGAGTCTGCTTTCAATGGTTGTCTTCAAACTGTCTCTTATCTGCAGCTCCTGTGCTTTCTTCAAAGTGTCCCTCTTGGCTGTAGCTCCTCTTCAAAATGTCACTCACAGCTGCACTGAGTTCCCTCTGCCCATCAGCTCATTTATATGGCTCCACTGATCAAGGCCCACCCTGAATGGGTGGGGCCACACCTCCATGGAAATATCACCTACAGTTGGGTGGGGCGCATTTCCATGCAAATCTAATCAGCACCAAAACGTCTGCCCCACAAGACTGCATCAAAGAATATGGCTTTTTCTGGGGGACATAATACATTCAAACTGGCACAGTAACTGATCAACTAAGAGATTTCTTATATTTCTTCTGACCACCCAAAGGGCTCTGCCTGTGTCCCTATCCTGTTCAATTGTTATAGCAAAGACATACTTAAAGCTACAGAAAACAATTTTAAAAAATCTCATTTGTAGATGTCACAAAATTAGGAGAGATAACAATCAAATGCAAAAAAAAAAATTCTCAAAATGCCAATTGTGACAAAATGAATTTTGAAATAGAAGCAGAAAGATTCAAACACCAGAAGGGAGAATGGACCAGAGAAATTCAAATTTTCCTTCCACCCTTAAAAATCCATGACTGTCATTGACTCTCAGTGTCAGTCACAGTTTTCCCCTGAGGAAGAGTCTTTGGGAGATAGGTCCAAATGTAAAAGCTTTCAATGGGAATACAATATTTTTATTGTTTATTTTTAAAAATCTCTTAGTCCTGAGTAAGAACTGGTTTTAATCAGCAGCATGGTGCTATAGAAAGGGCCCTGGATTTGGAGATGGAGCAATTTGGGATAACCCTAGCTGTGACACTTATCTTCTCTTTGACTTCAAGCAAATTACTTCATTTCTCTGAGCCTTCCTTTCTTCACCTGTCAATAATAATACTTAAAGGTTGTTGGGAGGATTAAATGAGATACCATATCGCTGTTTCTAAGATGCGTATTTTTTTCACATTTCAATAGTTATAAAATTGAGAGGCATCTTAACATTGATGATGTGTTATAGTTTAATTGGCATTGTTTCTTCTTTCATAGTGGCAGGTCTTCCAAGCAATGGCAACTTATATTCAAAGGAATATGCTAACATATTTTAAACACTTAGCATAATGTCTGGCACACAAGTTCTCCATACAATGTTAAATTCCATTCTTCCTTTCTTAGACAACTGCTTCACAAGCTCATGAGGACACGAATTAATAATTGGGGCTGGCCTACAGATTCCCAATATGGAAAATTAATGAGAAAGTTCAGACCAGATCCTATGGAGGATTACTTCCATTCTATGGGATCTGATTTTCAACTCATTTCCTCTTGATGTGTAAACTTGAGGGTTTCTGTAACTTTCTAACTCTGCTTGCTCAGTATATTTTCATTCAAATTGAAATCCATATATTGAGAGCAGGGTTAAATGGTTTTGCCAGCTTTATCTTAGGAAAGAGAATATCCCTGTCATCACCAACACTCTACCCCCGTCTTCCAAACAATCGCTTACCACAATGTCTTTGTCAAGTTTAATATCCTTCAGCTCTGACTTCTTTCCTCCTCCAGTGCTCAATTCAAGGTGCTTTACTTTGTTACAAGAAGCATTTAATATCCTCAACGTTGCAAGGATATATCAGGAAGGGAAATTTTTTCTTGATCTGGCTGGCCCTGAACATAATCACCAGATATTTATTATAGTCAGATACTGTGGTTATGAGCGTAGATTTTTTCTCATGTAAGAATATAACTAATCTTTTATAAAGTGTTACCAAGCATGTTGCGTCACTGTTATTTTGTGCCAGTGAGGTGCCCAGGTTAATTATATATAACACAAAATGCACTTTTCACAGCTACTTTATATTTTTTAATGATTTAATTGCATGTATCATCTTATCTTATTACAATAGTAGAAATTCATTTGCTAGCTTTTTCTCTTTCTCTTTAATCCAACTTATGGACAGTGGATTGCTACTTAATACTCCCACCAGAGGAGGTACAGTGGCAAAGCTGAGTTTTGTTTCTGTAGGTATGGTCAGTTAGCTAGTTGGTCAATATCTATTTACAGCCTACTATAAACCCATCATCGTATTAGGTTCGGGACTAACTACAAAATAAAGCTAGACTCTCAAGTCATTCATTTTCTAGGGAAGAGACATGTAACAGAAGTCATACTGAAGAGGGACTCTCTTAAGTGACCTACACCTAACTGATTAATCTATGGTTCCCACAATATTCTGATTAGTAGTAGGATGTTTGCACTCTGCTGCTCCCACTAGTAGGGTTGTATGCTTACCAAGAGTCAGTGTGTTTGTTCTCAAACTTACCTGTGCTAC
The DNA here is from genome assembly GCF_015220235.1 of Choloepus didactylus. Classification (NCBI taxonomy): domain Eukaryota; kingdom Metazoa; phylum Chordata; class Mammalia; order Pilosa; family Megalonychidae; genus Choloepus; species Choloepus didactylus. The sequence goes on from NC_051308.1 coordinate 118,301,505, forward strand.
TTATTATTATTATTGTAGTTACATTCTTTAATTAAATTTACTTAAACTAATGAAATATGAGTTCAAAAGAGATAAGTAGTTCCTACGAGATCTAAGTTTAAGGTTTGGGAAAGGCACTTGAAAGGTGAGTAGTTAAAAAAGATTTACTGTCCACAGGCATGGGAGAGCCAACTGTAAAACATCATTAAATCTGGAAAAATCTGATTGCTTCACAAATGTCTTTAAGATCTTGCTTCACTTTAAAGAAAACAAGACACAAAACGTCTAAGAAAAGAGGTGTGGTTTATAAAAGAAACAGGACACAGAGCTCTGATGGGAAGCCCTAAACTCAAAGATGAGTTCTTAGCCCTACATCAAAAGTCTGAGGGATGTTTTAAGTCAAAATAAAGACTTAAGGAATGATTTTTTCATTTCGTTTGATTCCTGCTTTAACTTTGTTCAACTAAGAGACCAACTATTAGTGGAGTAAGATATAAGGGTTTCTACTGTTATAATAATGTGTTGGGAGATACAATACAGGAAATATAGAGTGCCAAGGTAGATAAGGTGACCTCTTCCAGGGGAAGAAAGGACTCAGCAACAAGCTCCACAGAGGGGGGAGCCCTGAATTACGTGCCGAAGGATAGAGTAGGAGTTCCTAGGGAAATAAGGAAAGGCAGTCACTTTCAGCAGAGAGGTCAGTATGAGTACATAGCTCAATTTTCTAGACTTTGTAGGTCAACTCAGAGACGAGACAGTATCAGTTTGACTCTATCCTGCCATTACTATATGTCCTTAAGGATGTGGTCTACACTTTGCTGTTTTCATTTGTAAGATGAGGAAAAAAGCAGTACCCACCTCCAAGGAATATTGTAAAGATTAAAAGAGATAACTTTTCAATAACCTTGTCTTAATGAAAACTTAAGCAAAATTATTTTAAGGATTTCAGAAAGCAAGGAAGTAGGCATGCTGTGGCTGATTCTGGAAATGAAGGAAATGTTTCACACCTCTTCTACAATCTTCTATGAACTCAAGAAGTAGGAGATTCAAGAGAAGGGAAGGTGTGGCTGGAGGCCACATGGTCCCGAGGTCAGCATGTTGGACAGGAAAGCAGGCAAGTCTCAACAACCAGCACTCGAATCACACAACACAGCTCACCAGCCACTTTCAATTAACTCATTTAGTTTTCACAGCAAACCATAAAATAAGTATTGCTATTATCTCCATTTTACACATGAATGAACTGGGCCTCAGAGAAGTTAAGCACATTGCTCAAGGTCATATAGACAATAGACAGGAAGCAGGACTAGAACCCACATCACCTTATTCTAAGTTGTGTGTGCTTCCAATACCCCAGGATGCCTTTCTCATGTTCTGTTTAGTTCAAAAACCTTGGTATGCTGTGTCTTGTATTTGTATATCTGTTAAAACTTTTGGTAGGACAGGATGCTGCGACTAATAGCTAAAATGAGGTTGGAGATTATCAGGGATTTCAATTATCCTGCCTATCTCTGACCTCCATTACCAAGGATAATCAGAAGCTAGCTCTAGCCATTTTCTGAAACTTTCATTAATTTTAAATAAATTTATACCCTGTAATTTTTTTTCCCTTTGCCCAAATTAAAACGTCCTTGTCTTTTCAGTTTCTCATTACAGGCAAATCCCTTGCATGTCTTAGAGACTGTCTGTTGTTTTTCTCTGCATCCTTTGTATTTCTGCTTTGTTTTCTTAGAAATGAAAGGACCCAGTGCCAAATTCTGATTTTAAGGTGAAGTCATAACATCAATGTATATCATTAAAATGTTTTATTGTAATTATAGAAATAGTCAATGCCAAATTATGTGCACTATATTATTTTCTGCATTATTCTTTATCCCATTCTCAAAGTTAATACAGCCTATTATATCTCATTCATTCTTCTGACTGTCACTGCACAGTGAGCAGATGTCTCCATTGAGCAATCCACAATGAATCCAAGATCTTTTTCCTGAGCACTTGCAAGTGGAGTAATTCAGAGCCCATCAGTGAGTACGAGCTGTTTCAATTGTTCCTTCCAGTATACATTAGCTTGCACTTGTCTACATAAAATTTAAAAAAATCATGGAATTAGAGATGGAAAAGACCAGTTAGATTATCGAGCCTGCCCACTCTACTAGCAAAAGCAAGCAAAGGAAGCAGTTCTATTAGCTTACACTACTTTAATGATGTTTATTAATAATAGCTACAATTATTGCTTATATTAAATGGTATTTTTCATGCTAAAATCAGTTAAGAAACTTTTTTTTTTAAGCAAAGTTTCTTTTCCAAAAGGGATTTGGGGCTCAGACAATAAGGTTACCATACTCAAAGCCAATCCAACAAAGCTAATTCAATTCAGTTCAGTAAGTAAACATCTCTGAGGACCAACCACTGGTAGACAGGGACCCTGTTGAGTGCTCTGAGGGATGCACTGGTGACTAGAACTTGGATCTCTCCTTTCTTGTTCATCACCTTTTAAGGGATTTGTGATAGTGAACACCTATAACTATTATGATCATTCTAAGAAAAGCGCAAGGTAATATGGAAACAGTGGGGCTGGAACCAGGAAAGTTTGTGAAGAAAGTACATTTGATCTAGGCCTTGAAGGATGGATGAACATAATGCCAATCCACAGAACTTGGGAAAAGAGGAATTGAACAAAGAACGAAGTCAAACCAAAACAAGAGGTCTTAGCCGGGCTTCTCTCTTACAGGGTAAAGACCAGTGTGATGAGATGACTACACATCCTCACTGCAAGTGGATGAAGTTCATGTGCAGCAGATGTCTACCTGGCCTCTTTAAACAGATTAGGACATGGAAACTTTATTTGATATATACCCAGCAGGGAAAAATAACCTGAACCAACAATCCGAACACAAAGACAACCTATCATAAACATACATACAGGGACAAGACAGAATGTTTTAAGTAAGGACTGTCTCAAATAACAGAAAAAACAAAATCCAGAAAATCTGGTATGGACTGTAAGGAAAATTAGTAATTCCCCAACTACAGATCAAAACTTCTAATCAAGGAATAGACAGTTAAATGACCCATATGCCAGGACCTTAGTACTTACTCAGTAGCAACTAATACAGCAAAGTATTAATACTAGAGTACCATCTGGCCACTCTGGAAATTTGCAGACCCTTACTGAATTGCTAGATCCCTAACTTAAAAAAGAACAGAGCACTCCATTTTCTGATTCCTTCAATAGAAATCTGTTTAGCGCAGACCAGGAAAATGCCAAAATATTGTTATAATTAGTAAGAGTAGACATTTTCTCCATTTTCACTCAAAGAACCTAATCTTTGCAAACACTATTATTTGTCAATGTCTTACCTCAGGAGTTAGCTACTTTAAATCACCTTTTAGAAAAGCATTCCAAATGTCATCTCCTGCATGAAGCCTTTCCCAGTTCCTTCCGTCACCATTTCCTTCAACACCAAATTAATTGTTCTCTCCCTGAACTACCAAAGGTCTTTGATCCACTGCTGTATGATTTATAATTAGTTGTCTGTCTCTTTATACCAGAATGAAAGCATCTTCAAGGCAGGGGTTCAGCATTACTCATTTTGTATTCCCCACAATGCCAAGCTCACTTTTCATTGCCTGATAGGCAGTAGATAGTCAACGCATGTTTATTAAATGACTTCATCAGGTCTCAGGCATCTTATTTTGACATATTTTAATCATTAATTTTTTTTTCCTCTTTCCCTTTCCAAAACCTGCCCTTATCTGTTTAATCATGGCACTGAGATTCAGATGCAGCATCCGTATAAGTGTGTGCCTACCACTGCCCTTCATTCGATCAACATGTATTTCTGTAAGTGAATTGAGGAAGTACTACTCTTAAAAAGACCTGAATCTTGACTCTGTCACTTAGCAAACCTTTGGAGCCAGACTAACCTAGGTTCAGTCAGACTGTCACTCAAACCCTGATTGTGACTTACCAGTTGTGTAAGTGAAACCCACTAGACCTCAGTTTCCTGAGCTGTGAGATTAAGATATTAATAACATCATGCATGAAGGGGTTTACCTCAGTGCTTGGCACATAGCAAACAAATACTCAGTTAAGTATTGTTATTGTATCCTCATTCATAAAGTAGAAAACAATAAGTCTCTCAAAATTGTTATAAGGAATAAATAATATAACAAGTGAAATTTTACCCAGCACATTTTCTGTCAATGTTTCCTCACTTTCCATGTCTAGAATAATTGCTACAATCGACTGAGCACCTATTGTGAACCAGGCAATATGTATCAGTCACTTTAAATATTGTTTCCCATCCAATTCTTATTAACAAGCTGTTGGAATAATAATCATTATCCTTGTTTTTCAGATGAGTAAATTGAGTTCCAGAGAGAAAAAATAACCAACCCAAGGTCACATAACTAGTTAGTGACAGTTTGTTCCAGAAGCTACAGATAAGAGGGTCCAAGTATAGTACAGGAAAGTAATATAGGAAGAAAGTACAAGCAGAAGCTCCCGCAGGAGCTTTGTGTTCCTGTTTATTCTCTCCCTGGTCTCCAATTCTAGGATTATGTTTGCCTTTTAAACTAGCCTCTGGGATGCGTATCAACACATTCCCACTCTCACTATTCACCTACTCTTGCCTTTTAATAAATGCATGGGATGATGTCACTCATCGAAGAACTAACTCTAATCACTTCCCTCTCCCAATTTCTTTCCTGGTTATAAATTTACTAATTGTTCCCAGGGTCTCCTTACCTCAGTTATTCTAATTGTCATCCATAAAAGATTTTAATTTTTAGTCATTTGGTTATATTTAATTTCATAGACGTCTGTAATGGACTTATATTAGAAATGTCAAATATATTCATTGCCAGCTACATGGAATGGCAGATGGAACTTCCATAGCCCTACAAAAAGGCAACCCTGTTTCACATCAAGACAAACCCCACCCCCTGCCCACCTCCCTCTGCCACAATCTCCTGGACTACCGGAAGTGAGCTTCTGACCCTCAGGCAACCCAACCATAGGCCAGCTAGGGATCTATAAGACACGGCAATGAAAAGATGAGCTGGAGTAATTGGATTCTTTCTTGGGAATCTGAGTTAGGGAATTCTGAGAGAGTGAAGCAATTATCAGAGGAAACCACAGCTGAAAGAATATAAGGAGGAGGCAGAGCCTGAAGGGGATAGGGTGGAGAAGTAGAGTTCTGGGCCTGGGCATCTTGACAAGTCAGAGTTATAAAGAAGCAATAGCTATGTGTAAAAAAAAAGCTATGAGGTTGAAAGTGTTTATCCAGAATAAAACTAGAAGGCTAGACTAGTGGGTAGCAAACGGAGCCTGAGTAAAGGGAAGGCACAGTGAGAGAAAGAGAGTGACACAAGAGAGGAGGTTGTCCCTAAAGTTGCCTCAGTACCTGAAGGGTTTCCGATCCTGGTTCCAGGTTCCATCTGTGAGCATCCTCACAGTGAATGCCCTTTTCTTGAGAAAACTTGAGTGAGTCAGTTCTTTGCAATCAGAAGGCCTTTTTCTAGAGGGCTCAGCACCTAAAATCATTTTTAGAAGATGAATGTTAAATTGCATTGTCCTCTTCTCTGTCTCAAATGGGTCACAATTGTAGATTCCTGGAAGACAAGAATCCACCTTACTGCCCTCTGATTGTGCAGACTTTCTCAAAGACCTCCTTATTTTCCCTGTTTCTGAAATAAGAAATAACTCCTCTTTAACTACTACTTAAATATCACTAAATAGTTCTGCTAGCCAGTAAGACAGGCAACCTCTGCCAATTTATTTATAATCTGTGCATCTTTGACGAAAAATAAAAAGCAAACTCTTAGTAAGAAACCACAAAGCCTAAGAATGGGAAACATGACACACAGGAGCTTTAGAGGAAAAAAGCTGGGCACAAAAGAAAAGTGGGGTTCATAGATACATAAAATACTTTTCTATGAATATATAATTTATTTTTGCAATGGGGGAGAAGAGTGAATACCCTAATATAAGAAATTTTCATTTTTTAATGTGGGACATAAGGTTGTGTAATTTAAGATTGTTACCTGTCATTCTTTTTGAATTTAGCTAATTTTATTAATAAGTTGTATGTCAATGTCAACTGTTTGTTCATTCAACAGCATTTATTGACCACCTTCTCCATTCTACCCTGTGCTAGGCACTTTAGGGGTACAACAACTAAAGACAGTCCCACTCCTTGAGAGGGTCAGAGCAGGAGGCTGACAATCCCAGTGCACTGTGATAACGGCCACACAAGTGCACACCCAACCCAGGAGGTGGTGGAGCAGGGATGGGGAGGTTTGGATCCAGAAAGCTTCCCAGAGGAAATGCCCAGGATGAGTTTTGAAGGAGCAGTGGGAGTTGGCTTGGCAGAGATGAGGCAGGAGAAAGTTCCAGGAAGAGGCAGCAGCCTGGTTGCTGCATGTCTTAGACTATGGTTGCCTTAAAACCCCAGTGTGTCGTAGGCTTCAATGCAGTTAACTACCAACCCAGGTATCCTTAGAGGAAGTACACTCTTGGCCCTCATTCAAAATGTCTCATGTCCACAAAATTTTTCTCCTTAAACATAAACCAACTACACAAGCCCAAAGGATAATAGAAAGCCCAATATATCCAGTATGAGACAAGACAAAGCTACCTCAAAGTTTCTCTTCTGAGCAAATGATAGCTCAGCTCCTTTCAACTGCCATTAATGGTAATTTCAAGTCTGTGTATTTATAGATTATGGCTTTTATGGAAATTACTAAAGCTCTCCAAAGCTTTAGACCAGAGCCATTCTGAAACTTTAAGTGAATAAAATACTTTTGACAATTATTTAGGTGATCAAAAATTAGATTGGCAACAATAATACATAGAGTATGCTTTTCTTTTCCTTTACAGTGTTTTGCATTCAATGATAAACATTTTGCAAATTTCTATAGAGTTTGCTATAGTATGTCCATTTAACCTATCCCTGTTTTTCTATCTTTGAAGTTAATAAGTTTCTCTTATTATCTACTTTTCTGGATTGTTACAAAGTTATGCAAGACAGCAAATGTTAGGAATTTTAAGCAACCCAGAATAAAGGAACAGTGTAGGTCAAAGAATGGGTTTCAAAAAACCTTTCCCAGTTTTAAAGAAATTATATCTCACATACTATTTTTTTTTTTCAGATGGTAAAACTTAAGACCAATCCAAAGAGAGTCAGTTGTTTACTAACAGTCAAAGTAGCCTCCAATTGGTCTTCTTTACTACAAGCAGAAGATAATTCCTTTAACATGGTAGAAGAACTTACACTGGAGTCCTGAAAATTGCAGTAAGAGATACCAAGTAAAATTTAAAAATTATATGTTTTCAAACATTGAACCAATTTCTAATGAATAGCGCTTGGAATTACTCATAGAAAACATGAATAATGAAAACATCATTCACTCTCTACCCTCTCTGCTCTAGCCTTAGCCACATTTTAGAGAAAATTTATTGCTCAAGAGGCTCAAGGTATAATTTTCACACATGCATATGTATATGTGTGTGTGTGTGTGTGTGTGTGTGTGTGTGTATAACATACCAGCATATCTTCAACAATATCCTCCAGGAGTTGCATATCATAAAGACAGTCAATATCCTGTGATCTCCAAAAGCACAGTGTTAAACACATAGCCTGTATTATCAGCACTACAGTTGCTTAAACTGGCCCTTTGCATCCTCGAAACAACATGTGAGCATAATACAAAAAGGAATAGCACGATTTCTATGAAAAAGCATATGAGAATGGCAAAGCTAAGAGAGGTATCCAGTGCCTGTCCATTTTAAATTCATACTTATTATACAGAAAGACATGCATTCAGAACAGCCCGTTCTTTTGAAAAATGGTTCTTTAGTCTCCTTGCACATGTGCCTTGTATGCTGACTGGCAAATTCTCTTACAATTTACAGATTAAAAATCTCACTTTTTCCTATTGTACCTGTCACTTCAAAATATCAACACAGTTCATATGGTGGATGCTTAGGAATGAATCCTATATATTCACAAAACCCATGACATTTCCCCTTTGGTAACTTAGTTCTTGAACTGAGCCTCATCTAAGGTGACCAAAAAACCAGATTCGCAGAAGTGCCTATTCATGAAATTGAAGAAATACTGAATAACAGAATTGGAAGGAAGCTTCAAAATGAATTAGTCCAAGTCTCTCATTCTAAATGAGGTTCAGAGAAGTAGAGTGGGAAGTCTTAGGCTGTGAACTGGCAAAACCAAAACCAAAACTGGAAACTGGTCCAATGTACTTTGTAAAAACAAACAAACAAAAAAACACATGTAATTATTAAGTTAGAACTGGGGATCTCTTTTTAGACTGGCACTATATATTTTAGCCGTTTTTTAAAAAGGGCCAAAACTAAGGCAATAATTTTAATGCCATATGAACACAGTATCTTTGACCTGAATAACACAGTGATTGCCTCAGTTCTCAGCTTTATGTCTCTTGCAGGGATTTGGCAGAGCAAGATTTAATCAGCTAGCCACCTTGCCTCTTATTTTCTTGTGAGTCCTTGGGCAAGTCACATAACCTTACTCAAACGTAACAGAAGGATAACAAAGTTACTTAATTCGCAGGGCTGTTTTAAGAGAGGACTAAACAGATATTATATTAGAGTGCATTAAAATGTCAAGGCTTAAAAGCAGTGAAGAAAATTTTCATTTTCCATCTTCTATGTCTCTCGGTAGTGGGGTATGGGTGGTGTTACACATAACCCCCTTCAATAAAACTACATGCAAAAGCAGTATTTTTAGCTAATGAGTTTGGGGGGTGTCCTGCATGTCATGTTGATTTTCCTCTTCAGTAATAGAGGCTCTAGCATTTTCGTTTATCATGGTACTCACATACCGCACCTTTAAATGTCATCCCAGTCTTCCATTTTATCCCTCCAGTATTAAGGTTGACCTGGATCATTGCTGTCTAGCTCCCCAGTCCTGTTAAATCTGCTTCCCACCCCCAGATCGTTGTTTTATTCACTTCCTCAAACCCCCACTCAGATTACATCTCTCGTCTCCCTGGATGGCTTTCCTAATGCCAATTCGGATTGCCTCCCCCAGAGGCAGCTCCCCAGGGAGTAAAACAGTTGGGGGGAGAAACTGTGGCAGATGTGATCAAAGACTTGCAAATGCAGGCCATGGTGCCCATAGATGGTACAGGCTGCATGTGCCAAATTCAGACCACAGGCCACAGCTCACATTTGGTCTACAAACATACATTGCTACAACGTGGGCAAGCTGCGTACCTGCGTAACAACGTTTGGGTGCATAGAGACGACTCTTATTTTGCTCATCACGTGACTTAACCACACGTGTGGGTTCCTAAAGTATAGGCACCAAACCTATGATTAATGTGTGGGTGGGCATGTCTGTCTTCTTTTAAACTACTAAATGAATCTAAAAAAGAAAGAAAGAAAGAACGATGGATTGACAACACTGAAGACAAAACTCCTTTGAGTAATAGAGAAAGACACAATGTGGAAAACGGTGATACAGTCATTAAAACAAATCTGCCTCCATGGAAATGACTGGCATTTCAGCCATAAATTCTCTCTGAGGAAGACCACAAATAGGAGAGAAGAAAAGAAGATGAGTTTACCTTTGATATCATCAAACCTGAAGGATTTTAATAATCTAACCAAAATGGGAGCAGCTGAATAGGTTTTTTTTTGGATTATCACCCCTTTATAAAGAGATATGTGTCCTTGTTGGGAGGGGTGGGAAATGTCATTTCACCATCCTTATTGTCTTTGGAATCCCAAGATGACAGTGATAATGGTGGAGTTTCCTGCAGCTAAGTATTTAGTATCAACTGGACTAGCTATGGAGTAAATAGAGTGAGGGAAGAACCTCACAGAGCACAGGTGTCCTCCAACACCCATTAGGGTTTAACACAACGCAGAGGCTACAGCTAATGTGAATTAACTAGATATATGACAGTTATATAGGCCGACTCACAAGTGTGAAGTTATTTAGTAGTACAAGTGTAAAAGGCTAGCAGATATTATTGGTGTGTCTACTGGACTGTGTGCCAAGAAAGAGAAAGAATTTTCTACAGTCTGGAAACTCTGGGCTCTTGGGTAAGTAGGAATGCCACTGGTGGAATGGCGGCGGGCTGGGGCAAGGGAATTCAGCCACAAAGAGAAACAGGACAGTTAGTTCATGTCTTGTTATGGACTTTTGTTCAATAACTTATGCAAGTTTATGCACTGCCTTATAGGATCTGCATGTTGTTCAATACAAATTATCAATATTATGATGACTGATTTATGTAACTATGAGATTAACATCAGTCAAACCACTGAGATGGGAAACTCTTTGAGGGCAGGGGTCACATCTGCCTTGTTCTTTCCTACATCCTCAATGCCCAGCAAATGCCTAAAAAAAGATTACATGACTGTACAAATGGATGCACGAATAGATGCATGCAAATTCATATTGTGACACGTGTGATGTTCGTGCCTTCTCATGCATGAGCAGGGCAGAACGAATGTACTATAATCCCATTAGGTGCGTTTCTTTGGCTGTCTCAAGGGCTGGAGTATGTAAATTCAAGTGCGGAGGTGAGGTAGGGTGGGACCCTCGGACACTCTGAATCCCAGGGTGTAATCTTATACTACCACACTTCATTGACCCCCTCTCAGAGCACTGCTTATCTTAGCGTCCTCATCTGAAACACGATGAATAACCTTTCGTTTCACTTCCAGTTCTGAAATTCTAACATTTTAGGAAGGCATCAACCCTGAAATCTTGCCAGAGACAAACCATGGCAAGGCTCTTCTGCCTACAAAGTAGAAAACAATTAAGTTACCAGATATGAAGTACAGCTCTATTTCAATAAAACATTAAATGTGGAGTTGCAAGGCCCTTCTTGCCAGACCCAGGCCAGTTAATATCTTTCCTTCATGCTTTCCCACACCCAGAAGTCAGATTCACCAAGCCTCTGATGGAAAAATATAAATACTCTCAACCAGGGCTGGCCCTTTGCTTCCATCTCCAGCTTTCACACAGGGTCCGTCTGGTAAACATTTGCAATTAGAATGGAAGGCAGCACAGCCTCCCAGATTTTCACAGATTTTGGGGGGCAAGTAGTAGAGTCACAGAAAACCTAGAATTAGGTAAGAAAGAGAAATTCTCCCCAGAGAATTAAGAAAGCTACAACGGAGAGCCTTGAAAACAATTACTGTGTAAGAACAGGAGAAAGGAAATACACAAATTCAAGAAAATAAGCAGACATCATTTCTTTAAAAAATTTTAAAGATGAATATCAGGAACTGATTTTAGCCTTCTACCTCTACCTCTTAGATGTCACTTTAAAAAGCAAAAGGCTTTTTCTTTTTTATCCACAAAACCACCAGTGAGTCAACAGCCTTCACACTGTTACTCTCAAATACAGTTTAGATATTTACTCTCTGATAAATAGCAACTGTAAATAAATCTCATTTAATCTCTAAAAGCCACAATAAAAATCTTTAACCTCGAAGGTAGAGTTTGCAGATGAGTCTACATGCCCCGCCAGCACCAGAAAACACAAGGTCTTGTATAAACTACTATAGCAGGAGGCACATTTTCTCTCTCAAGCATCTTACATTGACCTTCTTTTTAAAAAATATATGTACAAGGGAGGAGGAAAGGGGAAAACCCAACCCCTCCCACCCTATTCTCTTTACAAATCAGCCAATAAATCTAAGGAAAAGACACAAGAGAAAAGGACAGAAGCCAACAGGTGGAAAAAGGCTTTTTGTTTCCTGAGAAAAGCTCAGACACTTGATCTGTGCTCCCGGGTCTATTTGTCTCGGGGTGTCTTTAATGATGGTTTTATTATCATGATGATGATGATCAAGAATAATGATAACACTCCTACTTTGTGATTGCACAGCATTTCTAGCTTGACGATTTCTCCAAGCGTTTAGACACAGTAATCTGTTCTGTTTGGCTAAATCTCTGGGAGGCATGCAGCATCCCCAATTAGCCATCTGGATCTTACGGGTGGGGAAACTGAGGCACCGGACACCCCACAACTCCTTTACGTTATCTACCACCGGAGAAATCCCTGAGACTGGAAAAGTTTCTGAATTGTCTGGTGACAGAGTTCTCTCGCACTCCCTTCTTGCCTGCCATGCCGCTCTTCCTTGGAGAGTCTAGGTTCGGGTGAAAAGGTTTGGGGGACCTCCCTTCACAGCAAGGCACGCCAGGGCGGTGTGTGGGAAGTCCACAAGCACACAGAGACCCACAGGCGCACACGCATACACAAAGCTCGGTGCAGTCTCCGCAGTAACTCGGCAGAGCCCCAGCTAGCTCTTGCTCAGCCTGGGAACGCACAGATCCGAGCTCGCAAGGCCTCCTTGGGCTCCGGGCTGGGGCTTCTCTGAACGAGGGCTCTTCCCTTCTCTCTTTTTTTTCCTCCCTCACACCCTCTACCCTCACACCCTCCTCCCACCCCTCGCCATCCACCCCTTCTCCCCCACCAACCCAGATGCACAGATCGTGTTACTGGGGTTCCCTCCAAAGAGAGGCCATCCCCAGCCCCGGGCGCCTTTAAAGACTTCCAGGGGCAACGCAGGAGAGCTCCAATCGCAGGACCCCAGCGCTCCTCCTGAGCAGCGCAGGAATGAGACTCCCACTTCCAGCACAGTCGAACAAGCCTGCCACAGAAGAAGGAATTGTTAGGGCTCTTACCTTTTTTATGAGGAGAAATTCTGGAGAATCATTTCAGAAACTGAGGGGGGAAAGTGAATGAGGACAAAAAAGACCCTTTTCCTGCAATCCCTGGCCTCCTGGTATCAAGACACTAGGACAACATCAAAGCAACTTAGGGGGAACACTTTAGGGGCCTATTGTCTGCTCTGGTCTGATCTGTTTTTCTTCTGACTCCCCCTCTTGCTGCGGTGACACTTGGTACGGCCCAGGCATTCATGCCAAGTAGCTTTCACACATGGAAGCTTGTCTCAAGCAATTGCTGACAAGCCACAAACAAGACATTCTCCCTCCCTTCTCTGCGCCCCCCCTCCTCCCTCCCCCCTTTCCTCCTCCCCCCTTATCTCCCCTCCTCCTTTCTTCTGAATGCAAACTAAAACTCTCCAGTGACAGGCAAGCTTGCAGGCTTGGCCTAGCTGGGCACGCAGACACACACGCGCGCGCGCTTACACACACACACACACACACACACACACACACACACTCGCTCTCGCACGCAAGCAGCTCAGCTAGTTGCTGCTGCACTGGTGGAGTTAAGAGACAGGAAAAAGCCCAGGCTGAGTTGGGGGCAGGGACAGAAAGGGAGAGAGCGGGAGAGCCGCCTCCCATGTCCTGGTAAAATGGCAGAAGAGAGGTGAGCCCTTTGGAAAAACAGCAGTGGCCACACACGTGTGCACACATATATACAGACACGGAGACAGGCCGAGCTCCAGGAAGACTGAAATAAATGAGCCGACAAAGCGAAAAGCCAAGTCCCGTCAGCTTCAGATTGGAGGAGTGGGGGGATAAGAGGGTGGGTGGACCCAGTGCCGGGGTTTCTGTTGAATGTTGAGGTGGTTTTTCTTCTTTTTAGTGGGAAAAAAAAATGTTCCCTAGGATCTAGCTTTTCTTCACTGCATAATTGAGCAAAGACTTGACCTACTAGTTAAAATAAAACCACGAAATGTGTAAATTTGCGAGTAAACTTAACTGTGGGTTCAACTTGTACCCAGGATATTTTTTAAGTGGAGCAGTTTTTAAAGCAGAAACCCTAGAGAGCAGTAGCAAGGAGAGTAGTAAGAAGTAGTGTAAACTATTAGAGCTGTGAAGTGTGATGCTAAAGTTACTGATTGCCAGGCTGCTGGAATTTATGGGGGGTGGGCAATGAGAGTTGGAGGGGGGAAGGGTGAGTCTCTGCTAGCTGTTTTCTAGGAATGAGGGGAGAATGAGGTAAGATAATGAATATGGCGAGAAGCAAGCAGGAATTTGATTGGTGTGGAGGGAGGAGGAAGGTGGGGGTGTAAAGGAGGGAAGAGAGAGAGAGAGAGAAACACTGCATTAAAAAGAAGAAAAATGGAAGCCCAGAGATTGAAACATGCAGAGTAAATGAGATGGCAAAGGAAGGCATAAAATGGGAGAGAAAAGGAACACAAAGGATGTGCAAATTTGCAGATGGCATGAAATCAGGAGGGCCAGTCAAGATCAGGAAGAAGGACGACGGAATGATTCTATGACGTTCATATTTTTGTGCACAGTGTGGAGTCACAGAGCTCACGAGGTCCCCTCTGTCCAGACCAGGATAGTTAAGCCCATACAACCAGGGTCTGAATGAAAGCTCAGGTCCTAACTGGAGCTAGCCTGGATTTGTATTTTTACATGAAAGCTGCTTATAATCTATTCCTCAGAATCTTCCTCTACAAAATGGATATGATGTGAATACACATCACCCACTCCTTCATAGGACTGCAGGAAAGAATAAATTATGACTTTTTACACTTAGTACTAGCTAAACGGCATGTCACTACCTGAAACTCACCAATCAAGGACACATCCTTGTTTCTGCTACATTTTTCCCTTAATTCATTTCTCCATTATCACTGATCCCTAGAACTGTCTGTCCCAACTCTCATTAATAATGATGATGATGGTGATAATGATAATAATAAATTACTTTTTATTGAGTATTTACTCGATTCTAGGCATTTTTCCAATCATGTATCCCTGAACTAATTTCTATTAATACCATCTCCACTCACAGATAATAAAAATGAGGCACAGAGAGGTTAAGTAACTCGTTCAAGATAACGCAGCAAGGTAGAGGTAGAGCTGAAATCACATTCAGGTCTGTGTGATTCCAAAGCCCCAGCATTTAACTACCACATTGTGTCCTCACATTCAAGTAGCTAAGATTCTCCATGGCACTGCAACTCCAGTCAGCCAAACAAGAGCACAGTTTCTTTCTGCACCCCAGGGCTGGGTTTGGATCTTCTCATTTTGAGCCAAGGGACCTTCTGACCTCCCTTTAACAGGCTACTGACTCACCATCCACTTTGTAATGGTGCTGACTCACAATACACAATCAGGCTTCCCAAGCAAGAATTGCACAGAGGGTCAACTTACCCCTTAAAACTATACAGTATTTTTCAGATTGCCAGGCAGGAGAAGGCCAGCTAAGACCAGGAAAGTTTCCCTTCCTTAGAAAACTTTTTGTTTTAAAAGCAAATAAAAGCACCTACAAGACATTGATGATGATGATGACGATGACAACTAATATTTATATTGATCACTTACAAGTAAGAAATACCCCCTAAGATATAAGCTACTATTTCTTCCATTTTCTAGATGAAGAAGCTGAGGCACAGAGGTTAAGTAATGTGCTAAGGTCACTCAACCACAGCCTCAGGCAGTCTGCCTCTCTGGAAACCATGCTCTCCACCACTATGCTAGACTGCTAAGAGGACAAAAAGAGTGGTTGCCATGATTAGAGTGAAAATCTAAATGCTCAATAAAAGAGGGGAAAAGCAATAATAATCCTAATATTTTCACATGAATTGTTTTAATCTCTTGGCATCTTCCATGAGTAGCTAATGAAGAGGGAAGCATGTGCCAGGGCCTCGGGACAGCCCTGATTTTCCAGTTCCTCCACGGTCCTACTTGGCAGAGGACAGAAGAATCCAAGCCCCTGGGTCAGAACACATTGGTAGGAATACTAGGTCAGACTATCTTGCTTTCAGCACTGATGGCTTCCACCTGCCAACTCCAAAAAGTAAAAAGAAAATCCAAGTGACTAAGTAAGCGAGGTCAATGCCTGAGTGTTTCTAAGTTTACTTTACAAGACTTCTGAATGATAAGCGTGGAGTGTAGAGAAAATGCTGTAGATGCTAAGGCAGGAGAACTGGATTGTAGTGCCAGTTCCACCACTCACCAGGCATGTGAACCTGGGCCTTGCTGTCTGAGCCTTGTTTCTTCAATTACAAAATGAGCTAATGACATTAGCTCTAAAACCTTTTCCCAGCTCTGAAATGCTATCATTCTAATAATTGTCCAGTTCATGAGGAAAAAATTGGAATCCAAGGTAGTTGACAAGATGTGTGTTTGGTGCCTGGGTGTGTGTGCATGTTTGAGAAGCATGGTAGCATGAAGGAACAGAGCAAGATAGACCTTAGTTGGGCTGTCAGCCCATATTATGGCACAATTGCTCCAAATTCCTTCTACTTAATAGCTGTTTTTTCACTTTATTTTGTTTCTCTCCTAGAGTTCCCCACTGATTACAAATGCACATAATATTATTCATTTAATGATCTTTCTTAAAGGAGAACACCTGTCGCAGCCCAAGAAAGCCAGGCCAGTCCAAAGGCCAAAGAAGACCACAAGCATTCTCTGATACATGAACTTTTATCCAGGGCTTACTTAGAGGGTGAGAAGTTGTGGAGAGATCATGACAGCTCTCTCAGGCCGGGCAGGCATCGCATTCACAAGGAAGACAACCAAGCAATGCAAAAAGGACAGAAAGCCTTTTATAGGCATTTAAGACAAACATCTTCCTAAGGGTGGGGAGAGCATAGATGCAGGAATTGGTCATTCTGACCTGGGGGGTGGTGCAGGAAGGACTAGAATAACACTTGAACAATTACATTTTGCTCTTTTTGTGAGACTAAGAGTCTCTCACTTCCTGCCTGCTTGCATAAAGTTACATTTTAAGGTCAGTTTATTTTTTTTCTCTTTACTGGTTTAGAAAGACAATAGGTTAAACATTTAGCTGCCTAGGTTATGCAGACTGCTGTGCACCAAAGATCTGCAGGCCTGTTTTGTTCAGGCCACGGGTTGCCACAATCCACCCCTGCACAACAGTTTGCATTGACCATAGGATAGACTTTACATCTATAGTTTACAACAACAATACAATAAACAGCATAGTAATAATACACTGGTACAGAGAGATAATAAACCTATTAGCAAGTGGTGCTATGGCCAGTTTAATGAGTTTTACCATTTAGCACAAGTACTGCCTGGGCTAAAATAGCTAAAGGATAAAACTACCAGGCATTCTGCTTTATTTTATATCTAGTTTTTACCATTTTTTTCAACCTTGATTACAGAAACGAATTTCTTTTTCCACCAACTTTCTGCAACTTTTTATATTCATTCAGGTTTTGTTCCATATCCACTATTTTTATTTTGATACAACCAGTCATTTAGGAAAAAGCAACTTTCCTTTCCTTCAATAAAAAAAAAAGACATCCCTCATTCCCTCTACATTCAAGTCATCATAATAATTCTGGAAATTGTTCTTAAGCATTTCACAACATATTATTACCAACAACATTCCACTTGTTAGAAGGCTAAATACTGAAAACATTTTAGTCATTACATTATTGAAATAGTAACACTTTTTTTAAACAAGAATTAACAACACATGTAAGCATTAAATTGGACAGCTTAGTGGTTTAACAATATATATAAACTGAGTCTTCATAGTAGATAAAAGGGTTCCAGGTGAGGGGGGTTTAAATACTATGTTTCCTCCCCCTGCAGGGAGCCCTTCAGTGTCAGAACTACTGTTAGTTTTCTATGTAATTCTGCTATTCATGGGCTTAGGATTCTCAATCAGCATGGCTGCATGGGCTAGAACCAGAGCCAACTGACCTTATTTTCCCCAATTTCTAGTGTTTGTGGCACAGGGAAGAAAGAGCTGTTATCACAGCCCCATTGTGGCTTGAAAGCAGTCAGCCACTTTATCTGGAGTTAATGCTGATACAGTCCTTGAGTCTATTGTTTTTATAATCCTTTAAGTGTTTAGCCATATCCACAGTGGTGGAGGCATATTTTGTCCCTTTGGACAGAGGAAAGGGGCCAATATAGTTTACTTGCCACCAGGTGATAGGAATCTGGTGTCCTCGGTGCCCAGTCTTCCGACACAGCCATTCAGCCACCGCACGCGTCGCTGGTGTTAGGCTGTGGAATTTTGCTAGGGCATCCGCTTCTATGTTACCTGGTAATGAATTGGTGTTGTGGGCAGAGACATGAAAAACGGTTACCCTACATTTGTGGCAGGCAGTCCAGATGTCTTCCCACCAGATGGTGTCAGTACTGGGCTGGACAGTCACGGCTGCCCAGGTAGCAGGTTGCCCATGTACCAATCCATGCAGAGTCAGGTGTATTTCTTTGTCTGTCAATGGTGGGCATGGGAGGAGCTGCCTCAGGAGATAATAAGGAAACAGGGCATGCTGCTCTTTCACATAGGAGGCTGGTCCTAAAATTGCATGCATCTCTGTACTTAAAGAGCCGTTGTTAAAAATGCCACATCATAGGAGGTAGACTTTCCATTTTGTCAGTGTGCTCACCTGAGCACTCCCCAAGTGGGGCTTATTTATAGGGTCTTGTATCTGCATACCTGTATGGATATGGTCTTCTGTAAGGTTACCAGGCATCTGAGATAGACCTTCCACACTCGCAACACAGGATTACAGACTGTGCACAATTGCTCTTTTAAAGGGGTATATCTGAGTTCTGTGCCCTTCCATAGTTGGGACCAGAATCTAATAGGTACACATTTAGCTTGTTGCCTTTGCCGCAAACTCCACCCAAACCCAATATTGGCACTGGCCACATCCAATTCACAGGGTGTATCAGGGTCCACCCCCCTTAAATTCTATGCTTGCATAATAGTTTGCTTAGTCTTTTTAAACACAGCCTGCTGTGGAAAATCCCATTCCTACACTTTTCATTTTCTAATTAGGGTATACAAAGGTTTTAAAATTCGTACTACATAGAGTATAAACCCTTTCCAATAACTTAACAACCCAAGAAAAGCCATCAACTGTTCAGAAGTAAGCAATGTGGGATAACTTTGCATTTTAACAACAGCTGAAGGAATAGCCTTAGTTTTACCTAACTAGACAATACCCAAAAACTTGATAGAGTAGTCGGCTTTTCTGGAGGTTTCCACATTTGAAGGTATCCTTGTGGAAGCACAGCAAATGTCCATTGTTGTTTTCCCCACATGATGCCTAACACAGGTTGACTGGAGAAAATCTAAAAATATTCTAAATAACATATTAGCAAGGTTTAACACAAAATGAAACAGGAGCAACCAGTTTGCTAATGGCTCCCTAGGCCTTTGTCCATATTGGTTACTAATATCTCTTAATTTGGCCAGGGGAAAAAGCTCCCAGGATGAAATGAGCACCTTCTGATTAGAAGCTGCTGCCACTGCCCCACCTTCCTCCCTCCATGGAGGATCAGGGCGCTGAACTTCCTCTGCTTTAACCCTTTGTTGGATCAGAGTTTGAGTACATCTACTTCCCTTAGTATCAATTTCCCAGTCAGATAGGGACTCATCATCTTTTGAAGAGGAATCAACAGTCTCCCACACTTTATGGTTCCAGTCAGGGGAAGCCAGGATACACCTAACTTGCCCTTTGGGCAGCTTATGCCCTCTTACTCTAGTGTGCTGGGATGCCAATATCTCTAAACTTTTACCCAGAGCATCTTTCATTCCTGAGTGTGCTAGCCTCATATCTTTTTCTAGTTTAATTTACCTCCTAGATGGCTTACAGCCACCTTAGCTGCTAAAGCTTCCTCAGTAGCAGCGCATACAGCCTCTAACAATGGCCAGCCCACCACAGCCACAATCTGGTGGCCCTTTTTCTCTTTCTGCATCCCCAGGTCATGTGGCCTGATACAGAATGGCTATTTGTCCAGCCAGAGAGTTATAAACATTTCCATACTCCCTCAGTAGATTCCACTCATCTAGGAGGGTAGCCACCCCTCCCCACATAGACATCCATTTCTCTGGGAGGGTGGGCAGCCCTTCCCACACAGACGTCACAGGCTTCCCCAGTATCCTGCCCGGGGCCTTTCCCTTTCCCCTTCCCAAGTTCATGTCATCAGTGCCTGGGATTTTTTTAGACTTCGGCTGGCGGCTATTTAATTCTCCTGGCTGGCTTGCCAATTGTCACAGCCCAAGAAGGCCATGCCAGTCCAAAGGCCAAAGAAGACCACAAGCATTCTCTGATACATGAACTTTTATTCAGGGCTTACTTACAAGGTGAGAAGTTGTGGAGAGATCATGACAGCTCTCTCAGGCCGGGCAGGCATCGCATTCACAAGGAAGACTACCGAGCAATGCAAAAAGGACAGAAAGCCTTTGTTCCAGTTTGAATGTATTGTGTCCCCCAAACGCCATTATCTTTGATGTAGTCTTGTGGGGCAGACATTTTGGTGCTGATTAGATTTGCTTGGAATGTGCCCTACCCAGCTGTGGTTGATGACTCTGATGAGATATTCCCATGGAGGCATGGCCCCACCCATTCAGGGTGGGCCTTGATCAGTGGAGCCATATAAATGAGCTGACTCAAAGAGAAGGAACTCAGTGCAGCTGTGAGTGATGTTTCGAAGAGGAGCAAGCTTGCTAGAGAGGAACGTCCTGGGAGAAAGCCATTTTGAAACCACAACTTTGGAGCAGACGCCAGTCACGTGCCTTCCCGGCTAACAGAGGTTTTCTGGACACCATTGGCCATCCTCCAGTGGAGGTACCTGATTACTAATGTGTTACCTTGGACACTTTATGGACTTAAGACTGTAACTGTGTAGCCTGGTGTTTTGCATTCTGCAGCATTAGCAAACTAGAACAGCCTTTTATAAGGGTTTAAAACAAAGGCCTTCCTAAGGGTAGGGGGAGCATAAATGCAGGAATAGGTCATTTGACCTGGGGGGTGGTGCAGGAAGGACTAGAATAACACTTGAACAATTACATTTTGCTCTTTTTGTGAGATTAAGAGCCTCTCACTTCCTTCCTGCTTGCATAAAGTTACATTTTAAGGTCAATTTACTTTTTTTCTCTTTACTGGTATAGAAAGACAATAGGTTAAACATTTAGCTGCCTAGGTCATGCAGACTGGTGTGCACCAAAGATCTGCAGGCCTATTTTGTTCAGGCCACCGGCTGCCACAACCCCTATAGCAGAGATAAGGGAAATCAGCCATTCATACTTTAGTGTGAATTATTTCATTAGACTACTTTCCTCCCAACACCTAGTTCATATCAAATGGCCATTTAGATCAGAGAGTAAAGTGGAAAGAATAGGAGAAGCAGGTAAATAGTTTTGGAGCTTAGAAGTAATGTAAAGCAGAATCAGAGCAGCAGAAAGATAAAGGGACAGAAGATGAGACAAATTATGGGAAAGAGAGGAGATACCAAAGGGTTATAGTCTGTTTTGGAATTTTATCCTGGCCAAGCCTGGAGTGAAAGGAAGGAGAAGGATCCTTGCTTCATCTTCTTCCACACTCCTTTTCCTCCTTTCCCTCCTTTCCCTGCGTCTGGCACATGCTCATGAAAGAATCCTGTGGGTTCATTATGGGACTTAAGTTCCATTTAAAACATGGTTTTCATGAGGGAAAAATACTCTTATTTCCAAACATCCAGCTTACAAATTAACCTTTAAAAACAGAACCCATTCATACTTTGCTATCTATCTGACTGTATACATTCAATTGTGGAAAAGAATGTGGGAGTTGGACAAATGAAGCTTCTCTCTCCTCCATACTTCTGGAAGATGAATTGTCTGGCATAAAGTACAGAATAAAGCAGAAAATCAAGAAACAGATTTCAAGATTTACCGAGTTAAAGCAGCAACTAAGAGGCAGGCAAGATTAGAACCCACCAAATATGAAAGTAGCCAGCTCTTCTCATAACAAATGAAATAAATGAAAACAAATGAAATAAAAAACAATGTAGCACACCCTTCAATGATTAAAAGGCTGGATGAAGTTGCTGGGTTCTGAAATTAAAAGATCTGAGTTTCAGTATCAGATAATTGACCTTGGCTAAGTCTTTGAACCTTTCTGAGCCACAAGTTTATGATACTTACTTAACACGATATCTTGAAGATCCAGAGTTAACTATGTAAATAAAAGCTTTATAAACAGTAAAGTGCTATACAAATTTTAGCTGGTAATAGATAACAAGAATGGTATATAATCAGAATAACGGCACTAACTGGGTTCCAAGGATGCTGTTTACAGGCATTATCTCATTTTATCTTCATATAAAGAGAGTATTAGTAAAGGGACACAATATAATGCAGTGTTTATGTACTTGGTCTCTAGAGCCAGCCAGACATGGCATTGATTTTGGACAAGTTGCTTATCCTCTCTGAGCCTCAATTTCCTTATTTGTAAAATGAGGCTATTAATAGTACCTTCCTCATGGGATTATTTTGAGGATGAAATGAGATAATGAATACATGTGACATAATTAGCTCAGTTCCCAGCACATGCAAAGTAATCAACAAATGTTAGATGTTATATTTGTTCACATTTTACAAATGTGGTCAGATTAAATGATTTGCCCAAGGTCACATAGTTCATAAATATAAGGGGTTCAAACCTGGTTCTTTTTGACCCAATGTTCCTGGTCTTTACTGCTGTTTTATATTGTCTACCTTGCCATTGATTTTTCTAATCCCAGAAAATAGAGGGGACATACTATTTGCATCATCTCATTTGTTTTACCTCTTTACTAGGTTCCCACTTGGACTGTTAGTCTGTAAACATAAATGTTCAAGGAAAATATTTCCTGTACAGGGCATCTTAGAGAAATAATATTATTTTTAAAATACTATTTGAAAAGATTCCTCAAAGTAATCCAGAATCCAGAAAAGCATTCTCACAAACTAGTGTTTCCGGACTTAAAAATTATCAGTTTAAATTTAATCTTGTCCTCAGCTAAACTCCAGGTCAATAAAGAGTATTAAGAGGCCAAAAGCTACAGTATGGAAGAAAGAACAAGACCTCTGGGTAATCCACCAACTGTAATAGGCTTCCTCCAAAACTTTAAGAGATGGGTAGAAGATTTAGAACTATAATTTTTAAAGGCAAAAAAAAAAAATTTAAGGTAACACAACTAACTTTAAAAATATGTATTAACAAGAGGTTCACATTACTGAGCTCTAGTGAGAGGCAGTAGTAAAAATGGACTGTTGAAGTGAGGTATAGAAATTCCCGTCTCCTTCAGAATAAATAGACACAGCTTTTTCATTATTTTTTAAACTACAGTAAATCAGGAGAATGGACTCCCATGTAGGTAGGCTGAGGGAATAACCATTCTAGAACTGATCAACAGACTAAATGCCCCAAAGCATTTTTTAAAGCACTGTTTTGATTTTTTTTTTTTTCCTTTTCTGGACAACTTTTTGAAAAAATTCTAATTGTTTCTAACAACCTATAAAATGCTTTTTTAAAAAACAATTTTAATATGTTTAGCTTTACGTTTT
This sequence comes from Choloepus didactylus, assembly GCF_015220235.1. Classification (NCBI taxonomy): domain Eukaryota; kingdom Metazoa; phylum Chordata; class Mammalia; order Pilosa; family Megalonychidae; genus Choloepus; species Choloepus didactylus. The sequence goes on from NC_051308.1 coordinate 118,324,728, forward strand.
AAAATAATTTTCTATTTACAAAAAAATGCAAATATAACACAAATAATTCCCATATGCCCTTATGATTTGCTTTTAATGGATCCTGATTAAATGATAAAGAGATTTTCTTGAGTTCATGTGTACTTGATTTATATTTATAATTGTTATTTAAATAGGTTAACTAATGATAAGTTGGAGTTCTATACATTTCATTTAAAGATGTGGCACACATTTATGTGCACACTCGCACAGTCCTCTTGGGAGGAAAATCAGCCTTGATAGTACATTAATAAGTACCCCAAATACGAAAGCCTTAGAATGCTTATTATGAAGAAGATACATGTGTCATAATACAACTGACATTTTAGTGGGACAGCAAATTCTCCTTGTCCTGTCCCCTCTCCTTTCTCAGGATGTGGAAGAGAGCCTAGAAGACCCCGAGAAGGGCCTTAAGGGGCAAGGCCAAGAAGTCACACACTGGAGCTCGGTGTATTTGTTGCAGGCTATATTTATAATGCCCCTTCCTTGAGATCTGCTTCTGTGTGAAGCTTGCAGCTCATCAGAGCGGAAAGAGCCAGCAGAGCTACCGGTGGGAGCAACTAGTTTTGGTAAACAATGAGCCAATTTCTCCCCCAAGGGAGAAGATCAGAGGAGAGGTAATAAACTATGGGGAAAAACTTTCCAGCAGTTCACAAGGCAGCCAGGATGGAAACTGCCTCTCCTGATTGACCTTGGTTGCTGCAGTGGGGTTGAGCATGAGCTTACACCTGCCTTTGTTGTGATCTGGGGACACTCAGTTGCTTTCAGGCCTGCTTAGAAACCAGCATATGCAGCAGCTACACAGGACACCAGCCACAGCAAAGTAATTCTCTGTTCAAACTGGTCTCGAATTCAGTTTTGACTGATTCTTGAGACAGGCGTGTGAAAATGGGTTTCTTTTCAACCTGGCCCCACAGTTCGAGTGGTACTACCCTGCAGAGCTGGAAGGAGATAATTGCTCTGAAACTATTATAGTTGCATTCATAGTACATCTGGACCTGAGGTTGTCTGACCTCTGAAAACCTGAAATGGAAATAATGCAATTATCAGAGCTAAAGACAATTTAATAAAAAAAAAATACTGAAACCAGGAAAAGAAAATTTATGTTATGCCACATGTCTTTTACCTAACAGTGTAATGTGCACCTTTCATAAAGATGAAAGATGCATTAAAGGCTGAATAAAAGGTGTTGCTTTCAATTCAATTCAATAAGTGTTTGCCATTACCTGTTGTGTGCAAGACAGTGCTAGGTAGAACTGGGGACACCAAAGTGAGTATCCCCTCTTCTAAACGAGCATGCAACTTAGATAGTAGAAAAGGAATGTATATAAGTAACCGCGACAGGAGCCACGATGAGATAAACAAAGCCAGCAAGTATTACAGGCACTGCTCAACACATTCCCTCCCTTTTTGTAGAATAATCCCTGGACACTCACTCAGATAAACTTGTGCACGTGTGTTTATACTATGCAACCCATTTCCCTGGCTGATCAGATTCTCTCTCTCAGAAATTTAAAATTGAGACTCACAGAAACTAGCTGATCTCTACTAACTCTTGAACTGGGAAGACTGCTGAGAAAAAAAAGCAATGAAATAGATCTACTCAGAGATGTAGAGGAGAGAGAGAGAGAGAGAGGGACTCAGTTGCCAGCTTTCCAAACCATGGTTCTAGCCTCCAGCAGAGGCTTCCTAAATATAGTTTCCTTAAGAGGTTCTTGACTCTAAATGCTAACCCCCCACTCCTATACTGTAGTAGTTCTAGATGCACATTGAATAAATTGAACTCTCAAGGAGTTTGAGGGCGGGTAGGGATTCTGGTAGGGGGAAAGTACAGTACGTAGTACTATAAAAGAAGTGCCAACAGAGAACATTGACGAGGGAAAAACATTTATTTCTTCAAGGGAAAATTTTGGAATGGATTCACAGAGAATGTAGCATTTGATCTAAACCTGAAAGATGAGTTGGATTTTAACAGGTTTGGTAGGACAATGACATCTCAAGCAGAGGGAAAATACTTCCTACTGAGAAGGTATGAAGGTTATATTAAGATGTTAGTTCTACACTTCATTGCCCCTCTAATCTTCTACCAGGCTCCAGAATGGAAAGCTAGTTTGCACCCTATGACCTGTGGGCCAAATCTGGTCTGCTGCTTGTCTTTGTACAGCCTGCAAGCTAAGAATGGTTTTTATGTTTTAAAATAATGGTTGAAAAAAATTAAAAGAAGAATATTTTGTGACATCTGAAAATTATATCAAATTCAAATTTCAGGGTCTGTAAATAAAGTTTTATTGGAACACAGCTACTCTCATTCATTTATGTATTGTCTATGACTGCTTTCACACAATAACAGTGGAATTGAGTAGCTGCAAAACCTGAATTATTTACTATTTGGTCCTTTGCAGAAAAAGGTTGCTGACCCATGCCCTATAATGTCAGCCGGTAAAAGTTTCCTTTGAGCATTTGTGTTATGAAGATGCAGTCTACAAAGAAAGTATAAGAGACAAAATGTTGTTTTGGTATGTACTTTATAGGGTTGTTTTGAGGAGGATTCATAATATAATATTTTCCAAGTAAAGGAAAAGATAAAAAATAGCATATATTTTTGAACCCATTTTTGTTAAAATTATGTATCTATACACATAAATATATGTTATTATTTGCACAGAAAAAATATGGAAAAATGTAATGAACTATCAATATCAGTTACCTCTGAGTGTGGATTATGGGGAACTTTATTTGTAAAACAACAAAAACAATAATATCCAATAATAACAACCTTTTATTGAGTGCTCACTGTGTGCCAAACACTGTAGTAAGTGCTTTACGTATATATCATCTTATTTAAAGTTCCCAAAACCTTATAAGAACTATTATTACCCTTATTTAGCACATGAGGAAACTGAGGTACAGAGGAGTTAAATGACATGCCCAAGATCACAGTTAATATCAGGAGAGCCAGAATGTAAACCCAGATGGTTGGAATCCAGTGCTTGCTTTCTTTTCAGCACACCATGCTTGTGCCTATCTTATGCATCACCTTTTAGAATTTTTAAATACTGACCATCTACTACTTTTGTAATCAGGAAAAAACATAGGCTTTTAAAAAATTATGCACACATACATACACATACATAAAATGCCTAGTGTGGTGCTTGGCACGTAGTACGATGAGGATGAGGAAGAGAAGGAAGATGATGATGACAACTTGCATGTATTGATCTCTTCCTATGATACAGGTTTTGTAGAGGACTGTGCATCTTACAGTGTACCAGGCACTTTGCAGGCTAATCCAATTGAGGAGGCACTTGAAAAATTGCTGTTATTATTTCTATCACCATTGGGGGTTTCTCAGAGCCTCAGAGATGGTCCGGGGCTTTGTGGGTCTGAGATGGGACATGGCACCCTAAGTCTGCATTCCAAGAGTTAGAAAGAAACTGTTCTTAATATATCCCCCTCCCTTGGGATTTCAGGTGGTCTGAGAATGAGTGTGGATGAAAGAGATGGGAGGTGGGGTCTGGCAGAGCAGGGTTCCAAGTCTGACTCCAGCAGTTGTTAGCTCTGTGACTGCTCTAGACCTTACATTACTACAATTGGACATATTTGTACCGTTTTCCCAATCCCACCTTGTGTAGGAGGGCAGTAGAGTAGTACTCGAACCCACTGGGAAGGCCCTGCTGCCCCACCGGCAGGTCTCCCATTGCCTGAGAGTCTCACATGAAAGATTCATTTCTTTGGGCTAAAGCTTTGCCAAGGAGAGGTGACACATTAAGCCACTGACACCGTGGAGATCTAATTTCATGGAATCACAAGATATTAGAGCTAGGAGTCACCTCGACTCTAAAGCCTCATTGTTCCTGCATCTAAAGCGATCCTTTCCTTTTTCCATCCACAATGGGAGAGATGTCCCTCCTGCTCCTGAGTTAATCCTTCTCCCTGTGCTCTGGATCCCACCCACCCTCCTCAGAGACCTCCCTCTATCCACTATTCTCTCTCTTTCTTATATCATTATCCCTCTCCCTCCACTGACTTCCCTCCATCAGCATTTAAACACTCTGAAGTCTCTCTCACTTAAACAACAGCAAAATAAAAAGCCTCCTGGGTCTCACACCCCTCTCCAGCTACTGCCGCCACCTCACTTCTCTTCTTGGCCAACATCTTGTAAGAATTGTCTATTAATTTTAAGGATCAGCAGGGAGGTCCCTGGGTATTTAGGAAAGGTATATGTTTATTGGGTGACTGGGTCAGCCTGGACAAGGCAGAAAAAGGTTGCTGTCCTATGCCCTGTACTTCAGCCTGCAAAGGTTTCCTTTGAACATTTGGGATATGAAGACGCAGCCTTCAGAGAGGGAGAGTATAATTGGGACAAAATGGTGTCTCAGTACATACTTCATAGGGTTGTTTTGAGGAAGCCAGTAAGTGGCATAGAAATTGGTTGAGGAATGGAGGAGAAGAAAGTGGGAGGTTCTTGTAGGAAAACTGCCTAATTCATAATTTTACCAAAAATCAGTACTAACCCTCCACACTAATTAATAAGTTATATTGAATTTGGGGACCTGCTCTGACTATGCCAGGAAGATAATATGGGGGATATAGTCAAGTATCTACCACATCACTGCCTTTGAGTTGTTCACAGCTTCATCTGGGAGTCAAGACATGCACACTCAATAGAGACATCAGTAAGGATAAATGAATTGCATAGGCCAGTGGTCCCAGGACCGTAAGTATTGGCCACACATTACTTGCTAGAAATGTAAATTCTCAAGCCCCACTCCAGACCTATTAAATTAGAAACTCAGGAGGGCCCAGTGTTTTAAAAAGTCCTCCAGGTGATCCTGGGTTCAGGACATTGGCATTAAATTTTTTTCCTTTAAACTTTTTATTTTGTAATAATTTCCAACTTACAGGAAAGTTGCAAATAATACGAAACCCATACAGAGAACTCCAACATACACCCTCTCTAGGTACCCAGATCCATCAATTTTCACATTTTGCCAAGTTTGCCATATTATTCTGTCTATCTATCTATCTATCTATCTATCTATCCATCTATCTATCTACCTACCTACCTACCTACAAACCTATCTACCTAATCTATTTATTTTCTGGACATTTGAAAGTAGGTTCTTGCTTCATGTTCCTTGAACCCATAATATTGCCACATACGTTTCCTAAGAACAAAGGATATTCACTTATGTATCCACCTTTAAAGTGCTGTTATCAAGTTAAAGAAATTTAACATTGACAGTTTACAGTCTATATTCTAATTTTTTCACATGTCCCAATAATGTCTCTTTGAGCTTTTTCTCCTCCATGATTAGATACCATCCGGGATCACATGTTGCATATAATTGTCATCGTCTCTTTAGTTGTTTGCTCTTTCATTCTTTCTCTTTTAATTGTGGAAACATATGCAACATAAACTTTCCCATCTCTTGGCATTCAAATTTGATTCTGATCAATGAGGTAGGGCAAAGGGTGGAGGGTAATCCAGAAAGAGTGAATGGAATGAAGGAATGTCTAGACTTTAGAATGCATACACTATAGAAGGGGTGGAGGTCGAGGGTCATGGGTGGGGGTGGGGGCAGAAGGAGGGGAAGGATGGAGAACCAGGAGCAGTAGCCTGGCTGAGGTGGAGGGTCACTGAAGAGGATGATGGTGGGGGCCAGGAAGCTTTGAATACTAGGTATCATCTAGGGAAAAAGAAACCTCTTCTGGTTCTCTATAGAGAGAGGGCTCCACCTCCCAAATCTAATTCCTTTCCCTATTTTATCTTTCCAGGCGTTCTCTCCCAGCCAACTACTTCCAGCCTCTTGTCACCAGAGATGTACCTCACCCCTCTCCTTTGATCTTCGCTACTCTGAATCCAGGAGGGTGTCTCTTTCCCTGCCTTTTCCATCAGTGCTTCCTCCTTTCTCCTCCCAAATCCAACCCCTCACTACTGCTGGAGATGAGAAATTATAAACCACTCCTTTGAAAAACTGTTCCTAGAGAGGCTACATGACTTGAACAAGTTCCCATTCAAAACATCAGGGGAGCTACACCTGCCTCCTGAATTCTGACAGGGTATACCAGGATTTCATTCAGCATGAATCAGAGGATGGTTTCCGCAGCCGGCTTTATACTGTTTCTCCACAGATCAGTCACACAAGGATTCAACATGGTGTGATTGGAAGCAGCTCTGTGGGAAGTCCCTCCAAAGCCCAGAGGAATCCTTTAAGGCGGTGCAGGCTTGTTTCCCAGTGGGATCTCTGAAGACAGAGCCTTCGAACACACCTTTAGACTCAAGTTTAGAGCGCCTGGTTCCTGGAGAGACAACTTGGTACTGTGGGACGGGCAGTGGGTAATAAATGCACAAGAAAAAGGAATTCTTTTTATCCTTAAATGTTTTCATCAGAAGAACAAGTTTCTGAGCCTGAGCTCTTCTGTTTTCTAGCTGTGTGATTTTTATCTAATTGACTTCTCTCGTTGCTTTATCTGTAAAGTGGGGATAATAATAAGAGGATGAAGTGAGAGGTAAAAGCACAATATAAATCATGTAGTCCTATGCCTTGCTGCCGTTACTGCTGTGGCCTCTCTGTTCCTCTGTCCGCTTCTAGCTCCATTAGACCCTGTTCAATGCTGTGGGCTCATTTTCCCAAAACATGATTTTCATTATATGATGATATAATGTTTCAAGAGCTCCACTTCGTATCCCAACATTTTTTTTTTCTCCTTCATCGAGTCACCAGTTGGTACGAGGGACAAGACAAATAAATGTGCTTTGTAAACACTGGGGCTTTAGCCTTTTACCACCTCCTGAGGAAGCCAGACCTTGCTGTCCTGACAAAGAGCATGCACAGCTGGGAACCGCCTGGACCAAGACTGCAGACTCACAGGAATGAAGATGTCTCGGGCATGCCAGCATGGACAGTCGATGAAGGCCGAGGATCAGTTCCCCTGCCCAATGCCTGCTAAACCCCAGAGTGCTTGGTCTCCACCCTAGGGATAGGGGTGCTGGCTGATTCTTCACTGAGATGTTATTTCCACCACGGAGTGGAACAGGGGCTCACAAAAGAGTTCAGATTTAGTACTTGGATATTTCAGTTCGAGGCTTGACATTTAAAGAGCCATTATTGACCAGGACACTTCCCTAATCAAAGGGCCTAGTGACTCTCTATTGTCTTCAAATCCAAGTTCATATGTTATCCTATCATCTAAGCTCTCTACAATCTGGTCAGCCCTAACTATCATTGCCAATCTTATACCTTTGGTAGAAACTCTGCATTTTGGTCAGATTTCCCAGGGTCTCCCTCCAGCCCAGACTTGGCTCCTGAGCTCCAGCTGTGTCTATCTGTCCCACAGCCCACCAGGCGCTCCACCTGGTGTCCTGCAGCTGTCTCAACTCATTGTCTCCATACTCACGTCCTTTATCTTCCACAGTCTCTCTCACAAGTGAATGGGCCCATAAGAAACTCAGGTATACAAGCAGAAACCTGGGAGTCATTCTAGCCCCCTTTTTTTCTCCCCACATCTAATTAATCACAAAGTCCAGGAGAGCCTACTTCCTAAACTTCCTAAATATTTCTGAATTCTGTCTCTTTCTCTCCATTCCCTCTGCCATTGCTTTTGTTCTGGCCTCATTTGTCTCTTATCCTGACTACAGCTTCTGTCTCTTGCCCCACCTGCCCATCCCCATCCCCAGTGGACACACAGGATTCAGAAAGGTAGCAGAGTGTAGGAGTTAAGGGTGTAGCCCTGGAGACAGAAATCCTATACCTTGGGCAGATTTTTCACCTCCGTGGGGATAATAAAGGTTGTTGTGAGGATTCAATGTTTATAAGCCACAGGTGGTCCTAAATAATGTAAACAACGTAAGACCCTGTTATCATTATCTTCCCAAAATGCAAATATGGAGAGTCACTTCCTGTGAAACCCCTCACTCAATACCCAATCCTCTGAAAAAACAAATTTTATAGAATGTCAACTATGACCTGGTTGAACCATCTACCGCCTTATTTCCATCACTCTTCGTCTGCCCTTATACACTGTGCTCCAATGTGCTTCTAAAAAGCCTTTGCAAATGCTGTCCCCTATATCTGCAGTGCCCTTTACTCTTTTGTCACCCACTGACCCCTCACCTCTGTATCCAAGGTCATGACACTTTTCTCCATGCTACTTTTTGATGAAATATATATTTATTAGCTTTCCAGTGCTCTTGGGATAAAGTCCAAATTCCTTAGCATAAAGAGTTTGTCTTAATATGATGTCAGTCTATGCTGCTAATCTCATCTCCTACGCTCTCCCATACTTACCCTGCACTCTCGTCATCCTGAATTCACATACTGAATTCCTCAAAGGCGCCATGTTTGTGGTTTGTTTGGTTTTTGGTGTTATGGTTGTATTTCTTTTTTAAATTTTTATTTTGGTAACATAGACAACATAAAATTTCCCATTTTAACCACTTTGCGTGCTACTTTATACATATCTCTATGGTTATACTTATCACACTGTAATATCAATTTTTCTTTATATGTCTGCCTCTCCCATTAGAATACAACTCTTTGAGGGAAGGAATGATGTCTTTTTCATCTTTTAGGCACATAGAATATACTTCCACAAAAAGTCTGTTCAAGGCATTGATGAATCAATAAACTTCACATGGACAAGCCGCATTTATCCCTACTTCTATTCCCTCCTCTCTGTTTAGATTACACCAATACTTCATGGTCCAAATCAAGTCCACCATCCTCATAAAGCCTCACCAGACTAGTCAGCTAGGCAACTCTGAGGATGCTAACACCAAACGATTTCTCTGACCTCTTAAAGCATGATCATGTTCTGCCTTGCATTAGGGCTAGTCTCATACAGCTTATCACCTGTTCCTTATTAAATACAGGCTCCTTGAGGGCAGGGACACAGCTTCCTGAGCTCCCTATCCTTCATGACCCCCAGCACAGTGGGTGCTCGGTGTCTATTAAGTAATGAGTCAGTATATGAATGTATACAAGTGAAAACCAGTGGTCTGAGGCCTCCCTTGTATTAACTTAGTCACCTGTTTTATCCACTTTGGGTTATAGTCATATAAGCCGTGGCTTATTATCTAATGTATTATCTCCGCAAAATATCGTAAGTCCAGGAGGAAGGGTTGCCTCATACCTCTTTTCCTTTTCTCACAAGCCTGATCACAGTGCTGAAAAGGGTAGAAGTTTCATAACTACTTCTTGATGAATTGAACTAGCTCCTCTGACTAGGAATGGGAGTAACAAACTGCACAGAAGAAGAAATTGGTCTGATGTATTACAACCAGTTCCACCCAGTGTTATGTGCTTCTTCACGTTGCTGTTTTTCTCCTGTTCTGCTCTTGTTCAACTCTGTTTCTCCAGCCTGCGGCTAAACGTTACAGCCAGCTCAGCTCCCACTACTCATCCTATTCAGTGCCAATAGTGGTTTTACTGGGGATTCTTTCTCAGTTAACCCCTGCCATTGCCTGCTCCTATTCTAAGGCCAAGCCTTTTGCCTCACCGTCTGCAGAGCTGGTGAGAGAGAATGGCTTTCTTATAACCACAGCGATAGCAGCCATAATGGATAACATTTAGTGGGGATTTGCAATGTGGCAGGTAATGAGTTAACTGCTCAAAATATTTTTTTGTATTTAAAAGGTATTGAATAACACACCTGACTACAGTTCATCATAAGAGAGTTGAATAATTTAGAAGCATATAGAGTAAAACAAGAACTGCTGACCATTTTTCTGGCTTTAGTCAATTAATCCTCACAACAATCACAATAGCTAATAAAGTAGCCAGACACTGCTTAATACGTATTATTTCACATATGTTACATTGTTTTAAACCTCACTACAACCTTTAGAGGCAGGTGTACTACTACTATCTCAATTTTACAGATGAGGACAGTGAGATACAGAGAAGCATAGAGAGATTCAGTAATCTGCCAAGTTTACAGTAGGGGAAGTGGTAGAAGTGACTGAGTCCGGATTCAAATCCTGGGACTCTGGCTCTGCGAGTCTGGCTCTGCATCCATGTTCTTTATCTCTGTTTTGTTACCTCTGCCATAGTACTAATGCTATATTCATTATATAGATTCATTTATTCATTCAGCAAATATGTATTCCCATGTGCCCTATGAGGCTCTAGGGATATGGAAGTGAATAAGGCAGACAATGTCTCTGTCCTCATGGAGCTAATATTCTAGATGAGGAAACTGAGGTTGGAGAAGATAAGTACTTGTCAGTGAGGGTCGTGCAGCCTGTAAGACCCTTTGGTCTTACTCCAAGTCTAATATTCTTAACCCTATGCCCTACTGTTTTCCTGAACAGATTCCCTTGAAAAGCCAGGAAAACCTTTTAAGTGTTGCTGGAGGTAACAATGAAGTGTACCCACAGCAAACACTGGTGTCATTCTTTCACCCTCCTTTCCCACTGTTCTCTCTCCTTTCCCCTTCGTTTTTCCTGTCACCTCCCCACACTTTCAAGTGCTCAAGGGTAGAATTTAGCTCTGTTGGGGATACTCAGGGCCCGAGAGATGGCTGAGGAGAACAAGTCCACTGCCACCACTGAATCGGGCATCCCTTTATAGATCCTTAAATTACTTTAACTCTTTCTAATATCACCAGAGAAATCTATTTAGTAGTGTGCCCCCCGCCACTCTTCCCGACAATCTTCCTACCCCCATCTTCCCACCAAAATCAAGGCCTCCACAGCCTTTACTAGGAGAAAGTTTGGTCTAATCTAATCTCACATGATTTAGCACTCCTCTGATTTGACTGCCTGCCCCAGTCAAAGGGGCGATTGGCATTCCTGCACATCTTTCCCTTTCACTAAGTTCAATCTCCCCGCTCCTCTCAGTATTCAGCCTAAATCTGCTTCTCAAACTCATATCTCTTTTGTTGCTTTAGATCCTGTCCAAGTTCTTCTTACCACACCTCACTTGTAAGGCACAAAACTCAACATGGTCTCCATTCAGAAAGAGCCAGGCCTATCTCCTCCTGGCAGATACCTATCAGGAGGGCCTGATAGCCCTTCTGAGTACCATACCTTCGAGGACATATTGGGGATGAGGGACCCAGGGGCCTGGCTGTCTGCAGCCTGAGCAAGCGCCAACCTGGGATGGGCTAGCAGTCCTGAGAAGATGCAAACCTTTCCTCCTGGGGACTTAACCAGGAAGGTATGACTGGGAGTCCCAGAAAGAATGTTCCAGGCAGACGGAGGCTTGGCTTTCCCCCTCCCCACCATCCCACCCCTTTCAGCTTTGACAGATGTCTGAGAGTAGGAAAGGCAGGGCTTGCCTGCTATGCCCTCAGTAAAGTGCTCTGTACCACACAGGTGTGGGGCTCTCCCTCACTCAAGCCTCAAAATGTACTCTGAAGACCCTGTAGCTCCAAGTGAAGTCCCCACAGGGCTGATCAAAAAGAGGAAGCCAACCAGAGCTTTGGGAGGTGTGGTGGAATCCATACCCCTTCTAATGCCAAATGGGTTTACTTTCTCCCAGGGATATAGGGAAAAGCAACAAGTTCAGTTCTTAACTTCAGTCCAGTTTCCTTCCCAAACAAGGGCTTGTATGCAGGTGGTTGGTTCTGGGGAATGATGCTAAGAGATAGGATTGGGATACTTTGAGATGTGTGAAGAATGAAACAGGGAAGGAGAAGCCAATCCGTATTACTCTATCTGATCACCACCTTGTGCAACTGGAGCTCAATCCCTTTCAAGAGCCATGTAGAATGCATTTTTAGACTTCTCAGCCCAAAGGGTGGAAAAGGGGAATATTAATCCATGAGCTTTCATGCCCTGTTAATCAAGTGTTGCCCTTTGGGTGTTCACTTCCACACTCTTCCAGGCTTTCATGTTTAGGTTCCTGCAGACAGGGATGGCAGAGGAATATACAACAGAAAGCAAGTGGTGTTTGTGCAGCCGAGCTACAGTGCTGTCAGGTTTTGCTTGCTCACAGCTGGATGCTGCTGCAATGGCTAAAATAATAGGGTGGGATGTGAGGTGGGGCACTAGATTCAGAAGATAAATATTCTTTCCATGCTCCTCTGCCTTCAGATTCAGATCCCACCAATCCTTCAAAACCCAGTTCAATACTTTCCTATGAGGTTTTAGCAAAGGAATATGGCCATAGCCAACTTTTTATCTTGTTATGTTTAGTAAGCAGCCCTTTATTGTCATTTGATTTGTATTATATACTACAATTGTTTCACTTCTCAGATGACACACTTCTTAAGGGCAGAGACCTCATATACTCTACCCCTAGGGCCTAGTAGAGTGATGGCCACAAAAACAGGCCTGCCGATCAGTATTTCTTGAAGTAAACAGTATAAAAATTTTAGCAATAAGAGCTCTGCAGTTTTCAAGTGTTTGCTTCTTTGTTGGCACCATAGGCTAAGTGGAGGGGATAGAAGAGGGGGAACTTGGGTGAAAAGTTTTGATTGGGTTTGCAGATTTTAAATATAGCCACTGGAACTATGAAACTTTCCTACTCCTCAAAGTCTTTGTACCAGTTTGGATGTATTATGTCCCCTAGAAAAAGCCATGATCTTTTAATCCAATCCTGTGGGGGCACACATATTAGTGTTGATTAGGTTGGAAACTTTGGATTAGGTTGTTTCTGTAGAGATGTGCCCCACCCAACTATAGGTGATAACTCTGATTAGATAATTTCCATGGAAGTGTGGCCCTGCTCATTCAGTGTGGGCCTTGATTAGTTTACTAGAGCACTATATAAGAGCTCAGACAGAAGGAGCTTGCTGCTGCAGCCACGAGGGGCACTTCGAAGAACGCAGAGGAGCTGAGAGAGGAGCTGAAACACAACCTAGGAGAAGCAGATGTCAGCCACGTGCCTTCCCAGCTAACAGAGGTTTTCCGGATGCCAATGGCCTTTCTCCAGTGAAGGTACCCAATTGTTGATGCCTTTACCTTGGACACTTTATGGCCTTAAGACTATAACTGTATAATCTAATAAACTCCCTTTATAAAAGCCAATCCATTTCTGGTGTTTTGCAAAATGGCAGCATTAGCAAACCATAACAGTCTTTAAGTTATGTCTAGCAGAATATGTACTCTCTGACCTTCTGTTTGAAGGCCTGACATGTGCTGGACTGGACTTCCCAGATGGTTTCTTCCTGTGCCTTTGCTCTCACTTCTACCTGGCACACTCCTTCTTCCATGAAGCCTTTCTAGACTAGATCCACTCCAGTCACTATATTCAGTTCAACAAATACTGACCCAGAGCCTTCTGTGGGCAAATCTAGTGATTTTCTTTCTCTCCTTTTAGGCAAAAACAAAGTAATAAGATTTTCTTCCTCATTCCTCCTAGAATTAGAGATGGATTTTCTCTGTTCTATCCTAACTCTTTTGCTCATTCCCTTTGTTGACCATGGCACTCATATGCAAAAATGCCTGATTAGGGGAGTGGTCTGTATCACTGGAACTAAGAAGGCTGCTCTCTTTGCTATTTTGAGACAGAAGTAACTAGTCTTTCAGGAATTGAACCAGTGACCTTCACCTCATTGGCCCAGTGCTTTAGCTGACACAGACCAGCCCATCATCCACTCCTTGTTATCTATATTAAAGAAAGGAAGCACCGGACATGAATAATAGAAGCCATAGGTAATTCAACTCAACAAACAGCTAATGAAGGCATATGGCATGCCAGGCCTTGTGTTGCACAGCAGGGTGCTCTGAAAAGACCATCATATTTGACGTCAGAAGTCCTGGGTTTGAATGGTGGCTCTGTCATTTATTAGTGATGTGACCTCAGATGAGGTGAGCCACTTGACCTCCACATATCTCAGTTTCCTTATGGGTAAAAGGGGAATAACAGCTATTTTCTCCCAGAATTTCTATGAGGATCAAATGAGATACTATATATGAAAGCACATTTAAGCAGTTACATGTGAAGAATTATTAGCTTTTAAGTAAAGATGACTAGGACCCAGTCTCTACCGTTAAGGCTCCCACTCTTGGCTAAGTCCTGTTGGGCTGAATTTCTCCCAGAGGGAAAATTTCCTTTCGGAATAAAGTTAGGACCCCAACCCACTGAGTTCTCTCTAGCTTTCCAGCAAGGGAGGAAAGTGCTGATATTAGAACACCTGAATGCCCATTCACGTGGCTCAGTGCTAGGCAAGGGCTCCTAAGCCCGGATAACTCATTTACAGATCTGAACTTGGCAGACCCCCAAATACAATATATGTAGATAAGCTAGAGCAAATTGTTCTGAACCATTTAAAAATCAAATTTGCCTGTAATTGTTGGTATGAAAGAAACCTATTCATAAATCCCACTTGATTTGAAAAGATGTCTACATTCTGACTGGGACCCAGTTAGTCCTTTAACAACTAATCATCATTAGTTAGGAGAAATATTAAGAGTCATGCGGAGGTTTGTTTAGGACTTAACAAAATACATGAGCTGAGAAACTCAAGCTACCCAAGTTTGGTGACACTGTAAAGTGATTAGCGTTCAGGGAAGGATGGAAAAAAAATTTGTTTTTTAAATCAAGATTGGGGAGATTAGGGGATTTAATCCACTAGAAAAATCATTAAGCCAGGAATAAATGAGAAATGGAAAGATGAATGAAAAAGCTATGCTATTTATTCCTTCCATATTTATTGAGTGTGAGTGGCAGGATATGTTCTAGCTGCTGAGGTGTGCAGTAGAGTTTGCTGGAGTCAGACACAGATTTCTGTTACCTGGTGGTGCACCTATCTCCCAGCTAAGGACTCAGAACTGCACCCTTCTCTAGAGACCTGCAGGTAGGAGGCACTACACCGAGTGATGCCTGGGCGGTCACCACCCTCCCCCTCCTACACACACATACACACTTTGGGGACAGCCTGCAGCTAATGGCAGATTTTTGGCTAGGAGGGTAAAAGCTCAACCCTCTTGCCTCAAGGTGGGACAGCTCTCTGAGGTCATTCAAGCTCCAGAGCGCCCCCTGGGATTCAGGTAAAGGCTGGACATCAGCTAAGTCCACAGCTTTGCATTCTCCCCTGCCCTATTCTGCTTCCCTCACTCCTGTACTTTTCACTTGAGAGTATATTCTCAATAAAATGCTTGCATAAATCCTCGTCTCAGACTCTGCTTCTAGGAAACCCAGCAATACAAAGTGCAGCACTGAATGAAACAGAAGCAGTCTTCACTCTCTGGGAGATTGTTCTAGTGGAGGATAGAGAGTACACACAATGTAGAGTAACAGTGATATCTTCAGAAAGCACATGTACTGGGAGCAGGGGTGGTCACATAGAGCTTCTTAAAGTTGGAAATTTTGGAGCTGAGAACTGGTGTGACAAGCTGCTGGCAGACAGAGAAGTAGAGGAAAGAATTTGCCAGGCAGAGGTAAAAGGAGGTGTAGACATCCCAAAGTAATTTGGGCAGAGAATGAAAATATATTTGCAGGGCCCCCCTGAGGAACTGGGGGAAAATGTGGAAGTGTTGGACTTCCTCACCTGGACTGATGCTGATGTTGTCACAAACATTGAAGACTGGCAGTTTGATGTGCTGAGCCCTCTATCATGGGACTTGCCCTTATGAAGCTCATTACTGCAAAGGAGAGGCTAAACTTGCATATAATTGTGCCTAAGAGTCTCCCCCTGAGTACCCCTTTGTTGCTTAGGTGTGGCCCTCTCTCTCTCTCTCTTTAAGCCACCTCATCAGGTGAACTCACCGCCTTCCCCCCTTTGTGGGACCTGATTTCCAGGCGTGTAAATCTCCCTGGCAATGCTGGATATGACTCCCGGGGATGAATCTGGACCCGGCATCATGGGATTGAGAATATCTTCTTGACCAAAAGGGGGATGCAAAATGAAATGAAATAAAGTTTCAGTGGCTGAGAGATTTCAAATGGAGTCAAGAGGTCACTCTGGTGGACATTCTTATGCACTTATATAGATAACACCTCTTAGGTTTTAATGTATTGGAATAGCTAGAAGCAAATACCTGAAATTATCAAACCCCAATGCAGTAGTCTGGACTCCTGAAGATGATTGTGTAACAATGTTGATTACAAGGGGTGACAGTGTGATTGTGAAAATCTTGTGGCTCACACTCCCTTTATCTAGTGTATGGATGGATGAATAGAAAAATGGGGACAAAAACTAAATGAAAAATAAGGTGGGATGGGGGGATGATAAGGGTGTTCTTTTTTACTTTTATTTTTTATTCTGATTTTGATTCTTTCTGGTGTAAGGAAAATGTTCAAAAATGGATTGGGGTGATGAATGCACAACTATGTGATGGCACTGTGAGCAGTTGATTGTACACAATGGATGATGTATGGTATGTGAATATATTTCAATAAAACTGAATTTAATTTAAAAAAAAAGTGAAAAAAAAGAGGTGTAGAGATATGAATGGGAGATATAGTAAGGTAGGTACCCCAAATTGCAAATGACTGAAGTTAAGGGTGAGAGTGGCAAGAAAAGAGAGCAGACTATGAAGAGCATTGTGAGCTACTAACAAGTTTGTACTGTATCTTAGGGTAAGGGGAAAACAATGAAGGGTTTTAAGTAGTAGGTACATGATAAGAAATCAGTTGAAGCTCTACCAAAAGGGACAGAATCTGCATATCTATAGACAAGAATTATTTTGCAACACTATCAGTTATAAAATAACTCCCTTAGAATCAAAAGCAGATAATGCAGAGGTTGTACTATGAACAACATATAGTTTTCCAATGATTTTTTCCAACAAAATTTTCCCTACATCTGCCAGAAAAGTAGAGGCACCTTTCACAAACATAACATGGGGATCCCGGATTCCTTTCTCTGTTGTGTATACATACAAAAATATAATACATACATATGTAATATACATGCATATGCATATATTTTAATAAACATTTCACAAACAGCACTTATCCTTACTACATGTAATGCATCCTGTTTCTTTCCTACTCTTTTTTTTAATTGTGTCCAACTTTAAATTAATTTTATCACTCATTGAAGGGTCACCACTGCTAATGGATCAAGGATTCACAGTTTGAAAAGAGTGAACTAGATCAGTTCTTCATAAACTGTTTGAAGAAACAATTTTAAAATTTCTTACAATTTCACCTATCTATTGCATACCTATACTTTCATAAAACACAATAAAAATAAATTATTAGACAAATGGATGGTAACACACATACACACACACACAAGTACTTACAAAATGCAACCCAAATTTTTATGGTTAGATTCAGTAGACATAACATGGGAAATTGGGGCAAGGTCAAGTTCTTATTAAAAAGCTTCCAAATGCTTATTTTCAGCTTCTGTACTCGTTCCTGCAGACTAGAACCAGTGACAGAGTCTACTGGTCTTTGGACCACAGTTTGAGTAGCACTGTACTAGATGATCTCTGCGATCCCCACCGGCTCTGACAGTATGAGGTTTTGCTTTGTTCTTCCCAGGAATCAACAGTCCTCTAGACCACCTCAGTCAGTGGGGACTTGCTGAGGCAATAGGAGAGAAAGGAGTCCTGGAAGCATCTGGCAACAGTGGTCTCACAGTGAGTGAAATACCGCATGGGGCCTGGAAGACCTTCCTAGGAAGCGGTGCTTCATCTGTCTACTGTTCACAAGCGTGACTGGGCTATTCTCTCAAGTGGCTTTTCCATGTTCATCTTCTTGATACTCCTAATGATACCGATTGATTCTTTTTTGGTTTTCCCCATCCAAATTCCTAAGAATATTGTTCTATTTAATCATCCCTTCTGTTGCTGCAGAGCTTTCTGACTACTGGGGTTACTCACCAAGATTCAGATTGGCTGCCTTTATGGTGTTGATTGTACATACCATCAGACGGCAGAGAACAGAGCTCTTGTGGTAGAGAATATGGCCATCCTCATCCAAGGAAGAGACTAAGGTCTCTTCCCTCAGCACAGGAGGAAATGGGGAGGGGAGGCCAGTTTTCCTCTGAAGAGGACTTGGAGAAAAGATTGGCCCATCCAAAATACATTTTACAATTCTCCATTCCAAAACTCTAATTAATACCTATTTATTACTCCCCAGGAAAGTTAAGAAGGGTAACACTGTCACAGCAGCTGCTCTAATATAACTGCCACAGACTCTTGTGACTCCACTACTATCCTAAACCTAGAACTAGAATGAAGAGAGACACTGGGGAATTTACCCACACCCAGTGGGGTACTCTGATGTCTTTCTAAAATCAGGACACCCTTTGTCTATGCGAAGTATACTTCTTTAGACCTTTGCAAGTCTTGAAACTCCAGTTAAAACAACAGTTTTTACTCTCCCCTATAAAAGGCAGTAAAGCAAAATTTCAAAAGAATAAGGACAAACTCAATGATGAAGTTGTAACGAAATGTAGACAGTGGACAGAGAACAATTTTCTCCCAAAAGCTAAGAGAGAGTCATTGCCCACTAGGAATCAATCTCAGATCTGAAAAAATTACAAATTAATCCACATCCTATACTTTAAGGGTTGCTCACGAATAGTCACAACTAGGTATATAAAATCCTAAAATGCTAGACTCTGTTCTTATACCTCTTCCCCATATCCTTTCATTTATTTCATTCCACACCAGAATGAACAGGCATATGACTTAATGTAGGCTTAATGTAGGCTTGCCCACATCTCCCATATATAAGACATAACGTGTGTGCTTAATACAATGTCTGCTGCATAGTAAGCACTCCATAATGTTAACTCTGACATGCATATATATTAAAACTATACTGTCTATATTGCTTGAGTTATTTTTGTGCATGTTGTTGTATTGCTGTCTGCTTAGGTTATACCTGTCTTCATTACTCAGATATGATTCTGTTTTCTCTTAAGTTCACAGAGGTATTGCTTTTCTGTGGTGGTTTCCTCCACTAGTTTTGAAGCTCATCTTGGAAGCTCTTTTACAGCTTCACTAACACCTCACAGTTATTAGAACCAAGGATGCTCTGTGCACACTGGGCACCCAGCAAACACTGCCAGCTGGGTGACTGATTGATTTACTGCTGCCTCCCCTCCATTCCATTATAAGCTTTCATCACTGCAAATATAAGAACCTTCTTATCTACAACTCCTGCCATCCAGAACAGTCTTCCTAGATCTCCCTGCCTCATTGACTCAGTATCTCATTTCACTGTTTCTTCCTTTTCCTGGATCTTCTAACTTTTTTCCCTTCCCAGACTATCATTTTAACTCAGCTCACATATTATTTAGTTTTGGAGAATATTTCCTGTTTACTCCTATATCTTAATTTGGCTGTACCCATTTCTTTGGGGCCCACCAGTATAAATGAGACAATAGCTCAAAGGGCAACTTGTAAAAAATGAAATGCTCTGTGCAGACTGTCAGGAAAATGAAGCATATACTTTAGACCAGAAGCTGAATCTTTGGGAAAGAAAGCTTCCTTAGCTCATCTTCTCTATGGAGCTGTGTTTTGGTGAATATTTGCAATGGAAGTCTCTGGATATCAATGAGGTTGGGGTGGGATGAAGCCTTGGCCATCTGGATGAGAAATATTCAGATGCTGGAACAGATCTCTGTAGAGTTAATGAATTTCACAGTCCTTTGCCCTTACTTTGCTTCAGTCTCAGTTTGGGAACAGACACCTGGCTTGAACTCATTAACCGTCAGTCACAAGTAAGGAAGTGAAGAAGAACTGAAGAACAGTTCTCCGCAAACCACTGTACCTATAAGACCAAACAGGTAGCCTATGAGCAAGGGGGTAGCTCACACGGCTTCTTGGCTCTGTGCCGAGGGAAGCACCAAAGTTCATGCCCATTTACACACCTGCAGCTCTTCTTTTTAAATCAAGTCTGGGCTAATTACAGGATTTCATTGTATTTTCATACATATAATAATCTAGTTTACCCTGTAAATGATTCATTTACAATTCAAAGAAACAGCCAAGGAGAACAAAGTCTTAAAATAAACATGTGTTTCAATAAGATACAATGTGTATAATTAGGCATAACACATACCCGTATCTTAGTGTTTGATTTGCATGATAATACAAAACAGGTCATTTGAGGATATGCCAAATATCAGGGATTCGATGACCTTTAAATTCCTGCCAAGCTGGAGAGTCTATGATTTTGTGATCTGAATGAAAAATTCAGCACGTCATGCAAATGTTTACAAGAATCCAGCTGTTTGACGTCAGGTAGACAAAACACCCAGACAACTGACAGAGGTGCTTCATTTTCATCCAGATGTTTTTTCATTGTGTTGATTTAGCTTGACACATAGCAAAGTTAAGCTACTCACTCAAGATCTGTGACAAAATCTTCTGAATCTACTAGTAATAAAACTGTTTAGAAGTCTGCCATTTTAGTATCAGTAGAACAAATATTTAGCGATTGCCTCACTGATAGCTTCTGAATCCATGAGATGAAAACAGATAATTCCTCTCTCTCCATTCTCCAGCTCTTTGCTCTCCTCACTGCTCCCCCACCCCGCTGCCCCAGAAAGGCAAATAATCTTGGGGAGTTTTCATTCTGAAGGTCTGTGTTAACCTGGGCTCTGACCCATGACAAACTGGGCTCCTTGATCACAGGGCTGTGCACCGTGGCCTTTTGTCTTTGAAGCTGCTGCTGTTCAGTGGTCAGTGTGTCTCTTGGACATTGCTATCTAGGCCAAGGGCTGGCAAGATCAAAATTTCTAGCCATTCTAAAGGTTGACTGCAGTACAGGCAATCACAGCCACCACTCATCCTCCCATTATCACGGTTGATAATACGACTCATCCAGATTTGGCTTTGATTTTTAGGCCTGGCTGAGGTGACTGATGCTGACCAAAAGTCCTATCCACACTCCATAAATCTAAACACTGTCCTTGAATCTGCAGCTGTAACTACTATGTGGAGAGCCCTTGACTGTTTGCAAATCAGCCTCTTTGACTCAGCTTCTTCTTGTTGCCTTGACTCCTAATAAATACCCCAGTGCTTGACTGCCACCCATCCCAGGTCCATCTGGTGCCTCTCATACCCCGGATGTCTCAAGCTTGACCACTTTGAAATTGTGCTTCCAAAGCATCTTCCTCTGCAACCCCTCCCTGGCTGCTTTTCCTCCAGCAATCTGTATCCTTCTTTTACCATTGCTTCCCTCCATCTCTCTGCACAGACTGTTTTGTTGCTACTTAAGCCCTATGCATGAATCTGGAGACTGGCCTAGGGGACCCAGAGGGCTGGTTCTAGACTGAACTCCCTATGTGACCTTGAGCAAGTCAAGACACCTCTCTGGGCCTCACTGCCCTTATCTTTACACGAGAGCACTGGCCTAAATCAGGTCTGAGGTCCCTTCCAGTTCTAAAATTATATTATCTCTCTAATACTGTTAGACTGGCTGCCTTCCAACGTGTCACTGCTCATCATTCTATCTAGTTGTTATGCAGGAATTTTTCAGGGGGATATATATATATATATATATATATATATATATATATATAAAATAAGGCTCTAGGACTACTATCTTGAAAAATTATAAAGTATATCTACCACCCTTCTCATCTTCATGAGCCCCCTCCTTTTCTTCTCTGTTGAATTTAAAACTCAGAGACTTAAACATACACATCATGACAGTTCTGTCACTTCCCCAAACTGCACAGTAAAATCAGAGGAAGGTGCAGGTAAGCTTAGCACATTGAACATTTCATAAGCGATGCTGCCTCTGATGGGAGGTGTGTGGATGGAAAGAAGCTCTGCACATCGGAGCTGGAGAGGAGTGAGAGCAGAGTGGAGGAAGAGAGACACAAAGGGAGCTGAGGGAGGGTGCCCGTGTCCAGGTGAATACAAGGGAGGAGTGTTCACAGGAGCATCCAAACAGCACTTGCTCTGGAGTTCAGATATGTTAATTTCAAATGAACGTATCCCTTAGGAAAAAAAAAGGAATTTTCACGTGAGCAATGTCTGGATGCTTCCAGTGTTTAGACTTTCAGGTAAACCATCTTTTGTGGTATCAAGAACATATCCTTTCCTAGCAAAGATGGTCCAGGGCAGATCACATTTAGTGCTTTCCCCTAATATGTTTATACAGGTAACATCAGGTTAATAAACATCCAGGGAAGTTTTCATGTCATAAAGGTGTTAGTCTAAGGAGTTGACATTGAAATGGAGAGGAGGACATTTCTATACCCTCTCCTATATGAATAATCCAGTAGGATTTTTGCTATTGTTGTTTTTATAACTTGAGCCCATTAACTGATACATATCCCATTTCCACAACATATCCCTGGTGATAGTAAAAAAAAAAAAATCTGTTGAGATTATCACTGAATTTGGCTTCTAAGTTCAGTGATGGTTCTGAATAAAGCAACCCTATTTCCAAGTTAAATCATAAGAGATGAAAAGTGTGTCCTGTGTTGGGTTACACTGGATAAGAATGGGACACCCCACTTCTGCTTGGAGCTGGCCAGGGATGTTACCCTGACCCAAGCTTTGAAGAGATGGGCCACTGAGGGAAGAGAGGAAGACTCCTTGTTTCTTTCTCCCTGTGTGGTTTGAAGCTGTTATGTATCCCAGAAATGACCATGTTCTTTTGATCCATTCCTGTGGGTGCAGACCTATTGTGGGTAGAATCTTTTGATTAAGGTTGTTTCACTTGAGATGTGACTCACCCAATCCAAGGTGGGTCTTAATCCTTACTGGAGTCCTTTATGAGGATAAAAGACAGAAAAAGCTCAGAGAGTTTAGAGAGAAACACCCAGAGAGAGCTGAGAGGAAAAAGCCCAGGAGGGGCTGAGAGAGCCATTGAAACCAGAACCCAAGAAAGAAGGACCAGCAGAGATCACCACGTACCTTCCCATGTGACAGAAGCACCCCAGATGCCAGTGGCCTTTCTTTAGAGTCCATGTATCATCCTGTTGATGCCTTAATTGGGATATTTTCATGGCCTTAGAATTGTAAATTTGTAAACTAATAAATCCCCATTGTAAAAGTCAACCCATTTCTGGTATACTGCATTGTGGAAGCTTTAGCAAACCCAAACACTCCTTTTACTCATATCCGTTTCAATTTCTAGCACCTTCTCCACCTACCCAACCCCTACTTTCACCCAGTAATTCATTGATTGAGGGTTTGCTTTAAAAATCTACCAACATTCTCTTCTTTGCTAGCCTATTCTACCTTCAAATCTACTTCTCTTTGACCAGGAGGATGATAGGTCAGGATATCCCTGTCCCAAAGTTTCTGAATTCAATGAAATCAAGAACTGTCAGCATAGTTGGGAACAGAGATGCAGATCCTTAGAGCAAAGGCAGTCACTGGGAGTTTGATGGTAGAGTGGGAAGGGAGAATCAGCCTAAAGAACTGAACTGAACTGGAGCAGAGCTAAGGTGTAGGTATGGAGGGAAGGTATGGAGGGGTGAGTATAAGGTTTTGTCAGTGGCTACTGATTGATTGAGCCAAGTTGGGGATGGAACTGACAGATGATACAGAAGGCAGGCTGAGCAGTTCCTGGATCAGAAAGGAATCTCAAAGTGAGAAAGCATGGGACAAGTATCAGCTGGAGTCACCTGATAGACTTTGGTACATCACGATCTCTAGGCTCTTGAGGAGATGTTGTGTTCAAAAAAAGGAAGAGGAATCTGGAAAAGTAGAGGAGGTCAGCCATGTGTAATCATTTATTGTGAAAGTAATTCTATAATGTCATAGCTTACAAAGTAGAATCATATATTATCTCAAGCAGCTTCTACAATTACCCAATATAACAGAGCAGTGGTTATAATAAAGTCTATTTTGCAATTCATTCAATTATTCAACATATTTGGAGAGGCTTTTATGCAGAAGGCACTGCGCTGGATGTTTGGAATACCACAACAAACAAGAACTACATCAACAGTTGAAAAATAATTAAAATGAAGTATGATAAATCATGCTTTGGGGGAGTAAGGATGCCTGGGCACGGCCAGCAGAAGAACCTAAGCTTGTCCAGAAAAGCATCTTCCAAAGAAGTAATGTTTAAAATAAGACCTGAAAAATAAGTAAGGTTGAGCTAGGTGAGGGGCAAGGGATGGAGGAATGTTACAGTCAGAGGTACAATTTATAGAAGACCAGAGATACAAGAAAGACAGAGAAAGAAAGTGAGTTTGGTTCATTCTAGGAATTGAAATGTAGTGATCACAGCTAGATGAATAATGTCAGGGGATGAATCAGAAGAAATGAGACTGGAAAGAGAAGCAGGAGCCAAGTCTTGAAGGGCCTTGGATGTGGGTTAAGGAGGATGAATTACAGGTGAAAGAGGTGATCCAGATTTTTCTGACTTGGGCAATTGGTGGACGGACATGTGATTGTACTGGTTATTAAAGACAAAGAAACAGTGAGATTACCCACGGAGAGTAGACAAAGAGAAGAGAAACAGGCTGAGGGTAGAACCCCAAGAACTCCAAAAGTAAAGGGAACAGTAGAAGAAGAGGATCTGACAAGGAGATTGAGAAGTATACCCTTTTTGTTGAGAGAAGTGCTTTGGAATCAGACAACTCAGACCATATGTGTTGAGGCAAATGTTGGTCTCCTCATCTCTAAAATAGGAGCAATAATAGTACCTACATTATAGAAAAGTATCTAGAAAGTTTAACACAAACCCTGGCATACAGAAAGCATCAATTAATGTCATTTTTAAAAACTATTTTAGTAAGAAGAATAGGAGTGATAACAAAAAGAAGAACATTTCAGATGAAGATGATGTCATGAAAGCTGAGGGAAGAGCTAAGCCAAGGAAAGACTAGTCAACAAGGACAAATGTGCTGAGGGGTCAGAATTAAAAGACCGGAAAGGGTCTATTGGATTTAGCTTCAGGTAGGACACTGATGACCTTTGCAAGATATATTTCAGTAGTATAGTCTGAAAGGGGAAAGACCTGGAAACAATAATTGTGGGAGAAACAGATGCTTAGAAGTGTCTGGTGTCTTAGTCAAAGTCATAAAGCCAGAGAACTCTGTCATTATATAGTGATCCACACTCAGATTGTCAGGCTTTAAATTTGCTTTGCTTTCCATCTGTAGGAAGTGACGAAGGCAATTTAGCAAGTAAGCATAACTCCATGACTTCTGCTAAGTTAACTGAGGAGGGAAAGGAATGAAAAAATAAGAAAGGATGGGGGAGAGGAAAGGGAAGGGTATCCAGCAAGGGACAGAATATATCAAGAGTGGTAATTAGGCAGACCCATTCCCAGGAAGGAGAGGAAATTAGATATAAATCCAACAAATATTTATTAAATGCCTAGCATGTGTCAAGCATGTGGGGACTGTAGATCAAACAAGATGCAAGACATGATTCCTGCTTCCAGGCACACGACACAAACGTGTGAAAGATTTAAGTACTAAACAGTTGTTACAGACAATAGGAGAGCTATCACAGAGCAATATGTGATTTACTGTCAAATAAACTGTAGTATACAATGAATGCACAAACTTCTTCAGACCTTGCCAAGGAAGGCCCACCCAGTGGAGGTAGGTCCCTTCCCAAACGGCCAGTTTCATATAGATGAACTAGTGTCCTTAGCTATGGCAGGTACCGAGGTCCCCAGGAATCGTGTGATGAGAAGCAGGGATGGGAAGAGGAGTGGAGGGAAACAAGCTCTTGTGGAACAGGGCCCAGAACTGGCTGCCCCATAATGGGCTGAAGGGTGACCATGCTGTTCTCCCTCTGACTCAGGAAGAGTGTTTGTGGGTATGAGAGTGTATGAGCGTGTGTTTGTGTGTGTATATATCAGATGGAGGCAAAGAGACAAAAGACAGAGAAACAGACACACAGAGACAGAGATACAGAGAGGGGTAAACACACACACACACACACACACACACACACACACACACAAGAATGAAGAAAGGATACCTGATACATAGATGGTACTCACTGGATAAATGAATGGAAACCCCAAGGAGATCCCAATCCAAAGTGCATGAGAAAGCCTGAGCTTCACAGTAGAAACACTTTGGAAGGAGATTCTGGTTCATCTACAGACCCTTTTCACCAGTGTAAATTTATACAAGGTTACTCATCTTTTCTGGATTTTCTTTTCTTCACCAGAAAGGTGGGGATCGCAACACTGATTTTACCAGGCTCTTGTAAGGTCTGATCGAGATCGCATACACAAGATATTGTACATCATTTGTCCACAGTCGATATTCAATAAACATCAATTGCCAATAACAGTTCGTGGTGCTTCTAGATGTCATTTTTTGCTGAAGAAGTTCAAGATGCTTTATAAATAGAAGAATATCAAGCTTCACTAGAGGCTGGAAAAGTGGATAGCAAATGTTATCATCCCTATTTTATGCATGGAGAACCTTGGCACTGAGAATCAGAGTTCTGCCAGAGAAAAAAAGCAATTCTGTGGGAGAATGGGGAAGGGAGGGGGAGGAAGCAAAGCCTCCACCAGATGCCTGAACACCGCCCCCTTCCCTACCGCCAGCCCTCGCGTCAGCCAGCAGGTGGCAGCGTCAGGTTACACTTGCTCTCCCCGCCCAACCTCCAGCCCTGACTGGGACTGTCTGGTTCAGGAGTTTACACAGAGGTGGTGTAATCCTGGGCATTTCTTTTTCAAAAAATCAAGCAGCAGTAAGAGGATGAGCCCTGATCAGACCCAGCATTGGCTCCTTCTGCGATCAGTTTACGAATCAGACTGTCTGTGGCAGCCTTTTCCCACCTCCTCCATGACAGCTTGATAATAGTCAGTCCTGGGAGAATTTTCTCCCCCAGGACATTCCTGCAACTGAGTCGCTTCGCCCTTTCAAAACAAAACTGAGCGGAGCCCAGAACTAAAACAGCTTTCCGGTCTCATTAGCGCGCCACGTTTCCCTGTTCCGATTTGGTATTGTGGTTCCTACGTGTGAATATGATCACTTGTTAAAGTGGTCTATTTATACGATTCCTCTCTTTAATGTACCCCCCATTACTCAGTACCGAGAATGGAGAGGAATCAAGGCATGGCGCTAATGATTTCTGGGACCCGCGTTGCTAGGTGCGAGTGTGGAGACCCAGACCCCGCGGAGGCTCCCACCGCCTCCACCAGCCAGCCCATCCTTAGACTCACGCGCAGGGGAAGCTCATCATGGTTATGGCTGACTTGAATATGTGTTCCTGTGTTGGAAATAAGCCCCGAGGGAACACACATGAATCCAGGTTGAAAGGGAACTGCAGGCACAATATTCTGCATTTATATGCAGGAAGTCTTGGCATGGAGAAGAGGCTTAGAATATGGACAAAGTGTGGGGACTTGTGGGGTTCTTGGAACACAGTAGATGCTCAGCAAGCGGTAGCTGAACCTGAAAAAAACAAAACCAAAGCAACCACAAGAATGTTTAAAATGCTAAGCCTGAGACTTGGAATGAATCATCTTCCAGTCACCCATCAGCCTTTGGGCAAGTCCATTCAGCGCTGGAAGAAAGATAATAATTTATCTTATTTACGTTATAAAGCCCTCAAAAGTAGAAAACAGGCACCCCTACTCCCCCTTTAGAACTAGTCCCTTATCAGAAAATTCATCCTCCCATATCTAAGCAAGCTGGTTTCCTCTGGATCTGACCTCAGTAGAGATGGAGAATAACAGTTCGTTGGCGTTTTTTAAGGAGCCCCCACCATGCACGTAATCATATATATATGAATCATTTGTAATGATTCATTCCTCGACCTTCTCTTCTCCATAACATCTAGTTTCAGTTCTTTTAGTGTTTGTCAGGGATCTTACCATCCAACTGTTTATATCATCCTTGGGCCTCTGCTACAACTTCTGTCAAGGAAAAATCAGACTGGATAAGATGACAAGATTGAGTACTACTAATGTTTTCTACCTGTCTGTTTCATTCACATTAATTTTAGGATTAATCACAATAGCTCAATTTTTGGACTACTTGCTATATACAAGGGCTTCTCATGTATTCTCTCACTTTTCTTTCACCAAACCCATGAGGAAAGTTCTTATGTTATCCCCAAACTACAGACACAAGACTCAGAGAGGTTGAGTGACTTGCCCAAGTGGCAGAGCCTGGATTTGAACTTGAAGCAGTCCGATACTAGAGCCATCTGTGAGTGAGGATTTCATTTTTCCTCTAGTGCTTATTTCTTCACACATTCGTTTTGTTCAATAAATATTCCACAGTCCCCTCTGGGATGCTGGTTCTGTCATACTAATACTGTTGGAGTTCTTGTGGCATCTTCCAGGGCACTGGTGGTTTTTTGTCTGCTTTCCACCTTTTCTCAACTCTCCCCCTTCCTTATGTTATTCCCATGGAAGAAAAAGTTAAGAAGGATTTTCAGAATTTGAACTGGAAAGTTTCTCAGAAATCATCTACCAACTTACTCATTTTACCAGTGAAGAGACTAAGGATCACAGAGGCTGAACCAACCCAAGTTTATAGAACTAATACATAACAGAGTCTTGTCTGTATAATTAAAACTTATTCTCTTCCGACCATTCCTTGTATCAGATACATTCCTTAGTATCAGAATCACAATAGATTTATTATGTACTATTTGGCCATTTGTATCTCTCTGAGACTCAATTTATTAGTCTGTATATGGGAATAGTATTAATATTTACCTCTCAGGGTTCTAGTGAGGACTAAGTGAATTAATACATGTAAAAAGTTTAGATTCATACCTGAATTAATAAATGTCAGTTGATTATTATTTTTAAATTCCCCAGCAGCATGTCATTATTTGTTCATAAGCCAGTATTTCTAAATACTTGTCATATTATTAAGAATTCTTTTGTCCTAACATGAACTTAGCAAATAAACCTTGTTCAATTGATCTTATGTTGCTGTTAATGAGCTAATGGAAGATATGATGTATACCAAAAAAAACATGGTGACGCTTTCCCAGTCCCCCTTTCTACCTGGGAACTTTGGCCAGGTTGAGTATGCTTTTTGTTGTTGTTGTTTGGTTTCCTAAACACCCTGAACATTGGATTCTGTTTCCCATTCCTGCCCCTATTAATTTGTGGGACACTTACCTGGATGGCCTAGTCCTATTCATCTTTTTATTTTCAGCTTTAAGCACTTAATAGCTGCCACACAGTGGGTGTTCAAAACTTATTTGTTCTTGAATGAACAAAGAATGTAGCATTTGTACATTCCTGTTCTTCCCTCCCCTTCCCCTCTTTCTCCCATTACCTCCAATTTTTTCCTACTGTAATTTTTATACATCTTTTTTTTTTCCTGGCCTGACCATCTTAATTCTTATCTCTAATTGACCATAGAGTTTAAAACAAAAATATAAAATGTCAAATGCAGCCAGACTTGTGGCTTACATAGAGACCATAAAAAGGAACATGTGAGCAAAAATGAGCAAAGTCTCTAGTATTGTAGAGGAGAGAAGGTGGTCTGAGTTTGAACAAATAATACCAGCTCCTTGCAGTAGCCCTAAACCTAGAGAGACAGGAAAAAGGGGGTGGTTGGAGCTTGTGCTTTGTGGTTAGATATACCTGGGTTTGAATGAGTGAGCTGACGTCTTTAAACTGCTTTACCACCAGGAAAATGGGGATAATAACTGGTATCATCTTTATAAGGCTTTTGCAAGAGCTAAGGAAGGTGATTCCTGTTCTGTGCCTGGCACACTGAGAAGCCTTAATTCGTATTATCTATGGAGGGGAGGCTGGCCCTCTGCACTGCCCCAGTTGGGTGGAATGGTTCTTTGAGAACATCCTATGCCCTTTATTCCAAATCTGAGATCACCAAGCATTTGGTTTCCTGAGGGGATCTGACAACTGGGAGGAAGTGCCCCATTCCTCAACACCAGTTCTGGGGAACTGGAGAGGGTTCTCTCCTTCTCTGCTTGGATGTGTTTGCATTTGGCTTTATCAATCACTTCTAAAAAGTATTTCTCACTTGAGGCTTGAACCTGAACTGACAGAGTTCAGGAGCAGACCCTCAACCTCTGGTGACCTTCCCTCTCCCTCCCCCTAAACATACACACAAGATGCAGCCACCTGGAGAGGATCTGTCAGAAGCAGCCAGGCATCTCTCATCACATAAACAGCAACAGCAGTCATTTTCATCATGATCACCATCATCAAAATAGGTTAATAGGGCACATGTGCATTAAGGACAAAATGTGAGCCATAAATACAAGAAACGTAATTTAAAGGAAATAAGATCATTCGTTTTTAACTCCACCCTCCACTCTCCTGAGCTCTGCTGAAATTATACAACCAACCAAGCAGCAGACACCCAGTTGAATACGGTATCCAGAAAAACTCCCTGCTTTGCCTTGTGATTGGCTGATCATCTCCTGAGAGCTGAGAGCTCTTTTAAGCAGCTGGTGCAAATGGATGCCTTTCTGAAATTAACCAGTTGATGAATGTCACTAGCATCAGGCTCCATTCCAGGGTTGGGCCAGGTGCTGCTCAAACTGTATGCTTCCTTCATGGCCTCCAGGGTCTATGACTAGAAAGAGATAAATGGCCTAGCAGATAGAGCAGGATGGTGGAGGGGCAGGAGGGCATGTCCAGTTGGGTGGGACAGCAGGATGCTCAGTACTTCAGGCCAGGTACTTCTTTGCCTTCTGCATCTTTGGACCTGTGTGGAGTGTCTGCCATGTCCACAATTTCTGGATGTTTGTTTAGATGAGGCCCTCAGTCCAGGAGCAGGAGTAAGTGGTGGTGTATGTAAGGGTACAAGCACCTAATCTTTTGAGCAGACAGGCCAAACCCTGGCTCAGGTATTTGCAAATGGTGTGAACTTGGGCAAGTTGTTACCCACACTGAGTTCCAGTGTCTTCATCTTGTTATGGAGAAAATAAGACCTAATTTACATGGAGCATAAAATTATATAGAAAAGTATGTTACACACTACCTGGAACATACTGGGTGCCTCAGTCAATGGTAGGTGGATTATTGTTATTATTACCACTGTTATCGAAGGACCCAAGAAGGCCAAATGAATCCAGAAATCACAGACTTATTTCTTTCAATTGTTTTCCTCTTGGGTCTTCTTTTAAAAAATGAAAGAGGTTTTGCCTATATTGAGATGTTAATACTGTATGTTACTAATATATTCTAATATATCTAAGTTCTTTCTTCTTCACCTGAAGGGGGAAGTGGTTATAGACTAGCTTTGTTTATGTCATGATTTTGCTCAAGGTTGTACCTATACCCAGCGGCCACTAAAATCAGTCTGGAAACTGTGCATTGCTGTGGTTGGCATTTGGAATGGGGTCCATGCTTACAAATGCTTTACAGCCCTGGTTGCTTCTGTCATGATGGAGCACTGGGGTGGGGTCAGGAGGCTGGGCTGATCTCAGCTCTGCTACTTTCTATGTAGCTTTGGCCAGGTCCCTTTTCCTTCGAACCTTATTCTCTATATCTACAAAATGGGAAGGCTGGACTATGTGGGTGTTTCTAAAGTGGTGAATGGTCAAACAGACACCAGGAGTGAGGAAGTAGAATGAATGGAAGAGGAGAGAGGGGCCCAGGTCAAAGTTCCTGAGGAGAGATGCATAGGGGTAGTGAACCTAGTTATGAAGAGTAATTCCTGCTTCTCGAAGGGCCAGCATGTGGGAAACTAGACTAAATATCCCTGAGGCCACGTTGGGAAAGTGACAGCCCACTGTGGAGTAGGCAAAACTGTATGTGTAACCTAAAGAGTTCTGGTTTATGTCACTCAACATACTGTCCTCAATGTCCATTCACCTCACAACTTCATTCCTTCTTATAGCAGCTCAGTATTCCATTGTATGTATACACCACAGTTCACCATTCCATTCATCAGTTGATGTACCCTTAGGCCACTTCCATCCACTGCAAATCATGAATACTGCCACCATAAACCCAACCATGCACATGTCGTTTATATCCCTCTTTTCAGTTCTTCCGAGTATATATCCAATAACCAAGTTGTAGGACCATATGATAACCCCATGCTTAGCTTCCTGTGGACCACCACATTGCCCTCCAGATGGGCTGCATCATTCTACTTCCCCACCAACAGTGATTAGGTACATCACTTTCTCCACATTTTCTCCAGCATTGTATCCCTCTGTTTTTTTCTTAGATGGTTTTATTCACACACCATACATTCCATCCTAAGTAAACAATCACTGGTTCCTGTATAATCACATAGTTATGCATTCACTACCACTATATATATAAGGACATTTCCATTTCTTACACAAAGAATGAGGAGAAAAAGAAAGAAAAAAATGACAACTAAAAAGCAACAACAAAAAAATAAAATTAAAATAAAATACAATAAAAAGTCAGACAACACCACCTTCACTTATATCCCTCTCTTACAGACATTTAGCTTTGGTATATTGCCTTTTTTACAGTTAATGGAAGCATATTACAATGCTACTGTTAACTACAGACTCTAGTTTGCATTGATTGTATTTTTTCCCCAATACCACCCCATTTTTAACACCTTGAAAAGCTGACATTCATTTGTTCTCCCTCATGTAAAAACATTCTTACATGTATACCTTTAATCACAATCATTAACCACTCTAGGTTTTACTAAGTTATACAGTCCCAGTCTTTATCTTCTATCTTTCCTTCTGGTGTCCTACATGTCCCTAACCTTCCTCTTTCAACTGTACTCACAGTCATCTTTGTTCAGTGTACTTAAAATATTGTGCTACCATCACCCAATATTGTGCTCCAAACCTCTCTCTCCTGTCTTTTCTTATCTGCCTATAGTGCTCCCTTTGGTTATTTCCTGTAGAGCAGGTATCTTGTTCACAAACTCTCTCAGTGTCTGTTTGTCTGAGAATATTTTAAACTCTTCTCATTTTTGAAGGACAGTTTTGACAGATATAGAATCCTTGGTTGGCAGTTTTTCTCTTTCAGTGTCTTAAATATATCATACCACTGCTTTCTTGCCTCCATTGTTTCTACTGAGAAATCCGCACATAGTCTTACTGAGCTTCCCTTGTATCTGATGGATCACTTTTGTCTTGCTGCTTTCAGAATTCTCTTTGTCTTTGACATTTGATGATCTGATTATTAAGTGTCTTGGCATAGGTCTATTTGGATCTATTTTCTTTGGGGTACGCTGCACTTCTTGGATCTGTAGTTCTATGTCTTTCATAAATGATAGGAAATTTTCAGTGATTATTTCCTCCACTATTGTTTCTGCCTCTTTTCCCTTCTCTTCCCCTTCTGGGATGCGTATATTCATGCACTTCATGTTGTCATTCAGTTCCCTGAGATTCTGCTCTTATTTTTCCATTCTGTTTTTTTGTGTGTAGGACTTCAGATGTCCTGTCCCCCAGTTCATAAAACTTTTCTTCTGCCTCTTCAGTTCTGCTGTTGTATGTCTCCATTGTGTTTTTTATCTCTTGTATTGTAACTTTCATTCCATAAGTTCTGCCAATTGCTTTTTTCCAAACTTTCAAATTCTTCTTTATGTTCACCCAATGTCTTCTTTACATACTTCAACTCTTTTGCCATATCTTCCCTCAACTCGGTGATTGGATTTTTGAAATGATTTAGCATATTTGTTTGAAGATCTTTAATTAGTTGTTTCAACTCCTGTATCTTATTTGAAGTGTAAGTTTGTTCCTTTGACTGGGCCATATCTTCATTTTTCCTAATGTGACTCATAATTATTTGTTGTCTAGGCATCTGGTTTCCTTGATTACCCCAATCAGATTTTCCCAGACCAGATGGGTCCAGGCCTCAGGAGGAAGGTGTAATCTGTATCACATTTTCCTGAGGGTGAGACCCAGAAGGTTGTCAGACTTTCCTTTGAGGCCTCTAGACTCTGTGATTTTCCTGTCCTGTCCAGCAGGTGGTGCTTGTCAGCCCTCAGTTCCCCACTGGTGTAAAGAGGTGCAGTCCCTTTAATTCTCAGCAGACCCTGTTCTGACCAGGGGCCAAGGGTGTCAGAAACCGAACTTAAGTTGTTTCTGGTTTTTTTTTTTCACCCCCAGGCCCTGGGGTCTGCATTCTTTGGGGGAGGGCAGCCCCTTGAGCTGCCCCCTCCCTTTTCTTGGGGAAGATACACCCTTTAGGGAGTTATCTTCTACACTTGAATTCCTCCTTTGTCTCTCTGACTCTGTTAACTCCACCCTTGCTTGGGTCAGTGCTGACAATTGAAAATGCCTGAGGCTTTCTCTATTGAGCTACTTGCAATGGGAGAAAAAAAAGAAAAAAGAGAAAAAGTCCCTTTTCAGAGCCAGTCCCCAGCCCCTCAGTTTTGTTGGTCAGCTGGTGATGGTACCCAGTTTTCTGTGCTCCTTTTCTTGGGACACAGCCCTTTTCCAGTATTCTGAGCTCAGCTCTCTCCAAAAGCCTCTGTTTTTATTTATTTATTTATTTTTTCTGTCAGCCCCACCTCCTCTCTGCTGGGAGCAGCCTCAGGTTTCCTTTCCTGCTTGCTCTGGGTTTATGTGTGCTTGTAGCTTGTATTCAGTAGTCCAAATTTGTTAATTAAAACCATAATTGGAGCTTGGTTGAGTTACTTTCCCTCACTCCAAGTAGCCTGCTTCTTTCTTCCACAGGGAAGTGTGACAACTCAGCTTGCCATGCTGGTGGGGGAGGAGTGCCAGCTCCACACTTTGGGGACTTTACTTACAGTTCTGTGTTTTGATCTCAGCTGTTCCACCCATTCCAGGCTGGTGTACAATGTGTGTCCCATCACAGATGTCCCCCAACAGTTGTTCCAGACTATTTACTAGTTGTTTCTGGCTATTTACTAGTTGTTCTAGAGGACTAACTAAATTTCACATTCCTCTATGCTGCCATCTTGCCCACAAGATGATCGTTTTAAGTATCCACTTACTATTCTGGCCAAAAGGCTCTGTTACCTAGAAAATCCTCAGTGAGAACAATTAAATAAAAAAGCAATTGGTCAGCATAGGCATGGTGCTAGGAAAATGGATTGGCATCAGCTGGTTGGTGGACATTGGTGATGACAAGTAGTTCCACACAGGATTCTCCCCACTTTACTCCTTTGGCTCTCGATCCTTGGTCTGGTACAGTTACAATGTACTGAGAGCCTCTTCTTAAGTCTGAATTCTCAACTTGTTGCTCAGTGAGGTGAGAACAGGAGTCAGGGAATCAGAAAACCCAGTTTCTGTGCCTGCTGTGCTGCTTACCTGCTGTGTAATGTTGGGCAGCACTCTTTGAACCTCAGTTGTCTCATCTGCAAAATGGAACAATACCAATGTCCTCCTGGGCTGGTTGTGAAGATCAGTGGAGCTCACTTGCAGAAAAGAAACTCATTTGCAAACTGTAGGGTTCTGTGGAACTATGAGCTCCTTGAGCCATGGTTGACAATTCCGGGTTTTGTTGCATATAATATCTAATGCAGTGGTTCTCAACCACATAAGAATCACCCAGAGAGCTTTTAAAAAATACCGGGGCCAAGCTCCACTCCCAGATATTCTTATTTAATTGGTTTTGGGTGGAGCACTGATGTTGGTATTTTAAAAAAAATTCCCACGTGATTCTAACATGCTGCCAGGGCTGAGAATCACATTTGGCTCATGGCTGGAGGCTCAGTGCTGTTGGAAGAATGAATGACTCTAATTATGACTTCCTCTCTCCTGCCCCTTGGAAGAGTGTGCCTTGTACCGGATGGAAGGATATTTCCTGTGTCAGGTTACACTCAGGTGCCTGGCTATTTCTAGAACTGCTTTGGAAGAGCATCTGAACACTCATGTTCAGAAGATGCTTGTGATGTTTATAGGCTGGAGTGTTGGCAACCTTGCAGCTGCTGCAGGAGACCACTGGCCTAGTATCTTTAAGTGACAGTTTGCCAGATTGGGGATGAGGGGCAGCCAAAGGGAGCTGGGAATCCCTGGCCTCCCTCCCACCCCACCTCAATTAGATTAGGTCAGCCTTTGGCTATGCTAAATGCTTTAGGAAGTTCCTGGAGCCTTTCCCATTGTTTACCTTGTGAAGACACTTCAGTCAGGGGTTTTTAATAGAAAAACTCAACAAGAAATTAATTTCCTGGGTGAGCTGGCACTGAGGCATACTGGTGTTACAACTCCAACTTCAGATTTTCACTTCAGCTTCTGACCTTGCTTCCTTCCATGAAGAATTCTTCTATGGAATTCAGCCAGAGAGAAGTGTGTTTCTTTCCCCCCTCCCTTTCCCTCTCTTTCTCTCGCTGTGTTTTGATACTTCAGATTTACCACAGATAGATGTCTTGAGAATTCCTTTCTTCTTCCCACCTCCCCAGCCACGCCAGTTTGAGCTTCCTCTGGACCTTTTCTCAGGAGCAGCCATTCCATCCAGAGCTCCCAGAAGCCTTCCTTTTATGGCACTTATTGCTTTCTCATTTTCTTATATTCCAAACTCCTCAGGGAAAAGGGAAGGCAGTCGACACAGTGAAAGCACAAGACAGAGCTGGGCTTATATTCCAGCGCTGCCACATTTTTTCTGGGTGACCTGACACAGGTTATTTAACTTCTCCAAGCCTCAGTTTCCTCATCTCTAGAATGGGGCTAACCATGCCTGACTAGTGGGACTATTGTGTAAGCGAGGTAAGATAAAGTGACAAGGACAATGTCTGGCACAGAATGGTGGTTGTTTGTGCAGGCAGGATTCATGTTTGTGTCCTCACGTAATGCCCCTCATGCTCCTTTGCCCATTAAAGGCACTCAACAAACCTCCACTAAACAGGGGTGTTGGAAAAGAGATCCTGGGGATCTGAAAGTTAGGATAGTAGCAGGAAATAATTTCTCAGCCTTTTACTTTCCTCTGCCTCTTTGTTGAATTAAAAATATATACACCTCTGGGGTTGGTTTGCTTGTTCTGCTTTTTTAAAAGTGATATAAATGTCCTTTTTGTGTACCTATACATGCAGTGAAGTGTCACAATCAGACCAGATCATTTGGGGCTCATTTCATCATGAGAGGAAACCAGGATTTCATTTGAAATAGGTGAAAGCGTGCACATTTGGTGAGCATTTACTAAGTGCCAAACACCTCAGCTCTGCCAACCAACATAACACAATACATTGCAGAAACAGTTATCACCCAATCAACAGATGAGGACACGGAGGTTCTGAGAGGTTAGGAAATGTGAAGGAATACACAAAGTGAGACAGCAAAATGGAATTCTTGCCTCTAAATCTCATACACTTTCCATTATCTCACATTGAATTTCGAGTCAGAGGACCTGTCTTGGAATTGTGACTTGGCCAGTAACCAGGGGGTGAGCTTGGGAGCAACGCTTAACCTTTCTGAGGTTCCAATTTCCTCAGCCTAAAGGGAGGGTTGGACCACTAGGTGATTGCCTGGTTCTCCCGTTTGGGGTTTCGCCAGCCATCTGTACCAGTCATTGCTAGTCTCTGCAGCCCCCTAGTGGTGTTTTGCAGGACATGGCGCCATTATTCACAAAGAGCTGATGCAGGCTTGCAGAGCACAAGGGAGCTCGGTGCCTGGTGCCCATTTGGCCTTCCCTGACTGAGAATTAAAATTAAGTGGAGCTCAGAGGACCCTTGGAGACAGAAATGAAAAGACAGGTTCCTAGAAGGCATTATTATTTTTAAAACTTTTGGTTCTCTTTGTTCTATTACAGCTCTCACTCACACTTGAAAATTTCAACTATAGATAATTTTGTTTTTAATTCATTTATGAAATGTTCACAGACCCTATCTTGTTCATCTCACCAACTTTAATATCGTCAGGCCATCTTGGCAGCAATGGGGAGTGCTAATAGGACACTCTTCTAGGGGCTAATAAACTTAGCTTCAAGATTTGGCTCTGTTGTTTATGTACCAGCCATGTGGTGCCACTGTCATTTCACCTCTCTGAGCACCAAACTCTTCAACAATAAAATGAGGGATTTAGTGGTAGAGTCCTTGAAAATCTGACATTTTATACATATGCCTGGAGTTGCTTCTCCTTTGGAATGGCAGATTTGTACCATTCCATCCAATCTTTTACTTTGCTATTCTTGCCAATGGAAACATGCGTTTCTGAGATCTGGCATAGTGGGTGCTAAGTAAAGATGTTTTCTGGAACCATGAAGCAGAATAAAGTGAACGAATATGGCCTTATGTGTCATCGACATGCTGATGACTCTCACATCTCCACCTCTTCCCTAGGATTAGACTTAGCATCTAACTACTACTCCATTTGAGCATCCAATAGATATCTCAGACCTAACATGGCCAAATAGAGCTACCAATTCACACTCCTTCCAAATATCTCCTGACCTAACCGTCCCCATCTCAGAATGCGGTACCACCATCTACCTACTTACTCAGACTTAAAACTCGGGAGCCCTTTTTGATTCCTTTCTTTTATTCATATCCCCATATTTGGTTCTTCAGTTAACCCCTTGGCTCTACTTACAAAATATATCTCAATTCTGACAACTTTTTACCATCTCCACTGCCTGCTACAATCCATCACCCTCTCTTCAACTAGATTACAGTCATAGCTTCTTAACTGGTCCTTGAGTTCCACTCTTCCCCCTCTAATCCTTTCTCCACCCAGCCAAACTGACCATTCGGTAGAATAGTGCAGATTGTGTCACCCTCTTGCTTACGTCCCTCTAGTGGTTTTGCCTTTGCACATAGAATCAAATCCTTACACCTTATCATGACCTACCAGTCACTGCCCGGTCCGTCCTGCCATCCTTGCCAGCCTCTTCTTCCTCCACTTGCCCCTCACTTCACTCACATTGCTCTGCCTACCCTGGCTTTCTCTCTGTCCCTGAAAATGCCAAAGTCATCCTTGCAGGGCCTTTCTGCCTGAAATGCTCTTCTCCCATATCTTGGCATGGTTGCCTCTTTCTCCTTATCAATATCACTTCCTCATCTCAAATGTTACCTCCTCTGAGGGGTCATCCCTGGGCACCCTAACAGAAGCAGCGCCCTAGTCACATTCCCACTTTTTTTTTGTACTTGATAGTCCTTCCTCATGCCTGATATTTTATTTGCTTATGAGTTTATCAAGTCTTCCCACACTAGAATATACAAAGAATGTATTTCTCTTGTTCACCAGTGATTCCCCAGAGCCTTGAATTGTGACTATCACATAGCAGGTGTACAAAAATAATTGTTGACGATTGATGATTTTGGTCTGTTTTATTAGCTCTTAACTCTACACAGTTGGGTTAATCATTGTATCACATATTTTTGGCATTCAGGAGTTTTTCCTATAATGGCACCTTTCCCCTATTGTTTAGTTTTATTTGAACAGAGTTTTTAAGGGAATCACCAGTAGATATAGCTTATTTTGGTTATCATGGTGGCATTGGGTAAGATATAAAGAAACAGAATAAATAAATGTCTGCTCTGAGCTAACGGAGATGGAGATAATGAGGAAGGGTGTATTTGTGTGTGCCTGCATATGTGTTGGGGGTGGCTGGGATTTCATTTTATAGATGAGCATGGTAAATGATTTTTGGTTGCATTATCTACTTTTCTTAACTTAGTGTAAATAAAGCACCAGGTGGCAGCAGGGGAGTATTACTACTGCTTCATAGCGTTCAGGCACTTTCCCAGTGGATTAGCTGCTCCACAGAATGAACAATTAGACACAGCCCCTGTCAGAGGGCTTTCAGTCTATAGATCAATTGTCATTATATAAAAGTCTATATTTTATTATTAAAAACACATACATTGAATGCCCATCTCTGAAAACTTTTAGGCAAGCACTGCAGAATCTTAGTAGGTCAGGGTAAGCCTTGTTCTCTGGGAAATTACAATAGAAAATAACAAATCAAGGAGATATAGATGGTTAGAAAACCATGGACAAGTTAGGGAAAAATTGTATTTTGCAATTATTTGTTTACTTGCTATTTACAGTTTATTGTTTGACTTCTCCTTGAGACTGAAAGTCCCTTGAGGGCCAGAACAATCTTTTTCATCTTTGAATCCTCAAATACTTCGTAGAGAAAAAGCTTATCACATAAAAGGTACTTACATGTTTGTTGAATGTTTGAATGAGAAAAAAGCGGAAAAATAAAAATGAGAAGGAAAAACAATGAATATTACCATACAGAAAGAGATGAAAAACATGCCTTTTACGAAATATTTAACTTGCATATTTTTATGCCATGTTCATCTTTCCTCTTTTTCTTCTCTTCAAGACAAGGCAAGAACTCCCATGCCTGACTTCAGTGGAATACTGGTGACTTAGAACTTTTCAGATCAGGAAATCCAGTTGAAGGAAGGAAATTATTATCCAGAGAGATCCTTTAAGACATATTCCCTTTTAGCTTAATCAGTTGCCCACCATTTAAAGAATGTCAGTGTGGATGTGGAGATCATTTTCTGAGTTTTATAATCGTCAGCATCTTAGCATCTTTACTGTCATCCAAGTATTGAAAGACAAAGGCCACACATCTGACTTCTTAGTAGTTGAGCTTCTTTGAGATGAGTTTTCCTTCATTTCTTTTCCATGCCAGCCACTACCTCCCAGCCCCACTGCAAAGGAAACCTAGAGCAATTCCTCCCCCCTTGAGAGGAGAGGTGGTGAGATGGAAAGAAAGGGGAGGACTGAGAGCTTCCTAGCAGAAAGGGGAAAGGAAAGAGGAAAGGGGAAAGGAAAGCCCCAGATCACAGCCAGCACAGTAAAAGGAATGGGACAGAAGAGGGCACAGGGAAGAAGGGGAATAGGGACATCTTTTTTTTTTTAATGAATTTTATTGAGAAATATTCAAACACTATATAATTCATCCAAAGTATACAGTCAGCTGCTCACAGTATCATCATATAGCTGTGCATTCATCACCACAATCAATTTTTGAATGTTTTCATTACTCCAAAATGAAGAAAAAAATTTAAAAATAAAAAAGAACACCCAAAGCATCCCATAACCCTTATCCCCCTATTATTTATGTATATTAATTGTCTTAATTTTATTACTCATCTGCCTATACACTGAATAAAGAGGATGTCAGTCACAAGATTTTCACAATCACATGGTCACACAATAAAAGCTATATAGATATACAATCATCATCAAGAATCAAGGCTACTGGATTACAGTTCAACAGATTCAGGTATTTCCTTCTAGCTATTCTAATACACTAGAAACTAAAAAGGAATATCTATATAATGCTGTGAGAATAACCTCTAAAATGACCTTTTGGCTCTATTTGAAATCTCTCAGCCACTGAAATTTTGTTTTGTTTCATTTTATTTCCCCCTTTTGGTCAAGAAGATTTTCTCAATCCCACGATGCCGGGTCCAGGGAGTTGTGTCCCACATTGCCAGGGAGATTTACACCTCTGGGAGTCACGTCCCATGTAGGGGGGAGAGCAGTGAGTTTACCTGCAGAGTTGGCTGAGAGAGAGAGGGCACATCTGAGCAACAGAAGAGGTTCTCCGGGGGTGACTCTCAAGCATAATTATAACTAGGCTCAGCTCTCCTTTGCAGGAATAGTTTACATAAGGGCAAGCCTCAAGATCAAGGGCTTGACTTTTTAAATTGGGAGTCCCCAATGCTTGTGAGACTATCAGGAATTCCCCAGGTGGGGAAGTTTAATATTCCACATTTTCCCCAGTCCCTCAAGGGAACTTTGCAAATACTTTTTTATTTTCTGCCCAAAATATTCTGGGATTCATTAGGATATTACATTAACCTGTACAGAATAACAAGATCTCATTCCCTATTCTAGATTCCATGTAATTATATTATTTAAATAAACTGATAATACAGGTTAAATTAGATAGAGAATATAAATTTTGTATCAAATATTTCTTAAACAATAGTTAAAACGTAGGAATAGGTTTGACTGCTGTAAGAGCTTACAGTATAGGAACCTTTACAATAAACCTTATTGAACATTCTGTACCCCTGCATCATCGATTGCTCAACGTCTGCTCACGTTCTATCCCCTGATAACCCATGCTCTCGAATTTGATCCTCAGCATTTGCCAATTATAGTTAGTTTATATTAGTGAAACCTTACAGTATTTATCCTTTTGTTTCTGGCTTATCTCACTCAACATAATGTCCTCAAGTTTCATTCACCTAGTTGCATGCCTCACAACTTCTTTCTTTCTTGCAGCCACTCAATATTCCATTGTATGTATACACCACACTTGTCCTTCCATTCACCCCATCGATATACCCTTAGACCACCACCATCCATTGCAAATCATGAACACTCCCTCCATAAACACCAGTGTGCAAATGCCTATTCATGTCCCTGCTTTCGGTTCTTCAAAGTATATATGAAATAACAGGGTTGCAGGATCATACCACAACCTTACCACCACACTGCCCTCCAGAGGGGTTGCACCAGTCTACTTCACTATTAACAGTGAGTAGGTAAATCTCTCTCTCTCCACATCTTCTCCAGCACTTGTATCTTTGTGTTTATTTTTTTAAACAGTTATATTCACACACCATACAATCCATCCAAAGTGAATAATCATTAGTTCCTGGTATAATCATATAGTCATACATTCACTACTGCAATCTATATGAGAATATTTCCATTTCTTCTGCAAAGAAAGAAGAAAAAAATTAAAGAATAAAGAATAAAAAATAAATAAAAAAGGAGAAACAACAACGACAAGAATCCCATACCCCTTCCTTACATCCCCCTCTGTTGACATTTAGCTTTGGTATATTGCCTTTGTTACAATTAATGCAAGAATGTTACACTGTTACTTTTAACTATAGACCTAGTTTGCATTGATTGTATTTTTTCTCATATACCATCCCATTTTCAACATCTTGCAATGTTGACGTCCACTTGTTCTTCCTCATGTAAAAACTTTCTTGTATTTCTACATTTAATCACCATAATTGTCCACTCTAAGTTTTGCTAAGTTACACAGTCCCAGTTTTTATCCTCTATCTTTTAGGGCCATTCTGAGACAGATAACATAGGGACCAGATTTCTCCAGGTCACACTTCTTAAAACTGCCCATGCAGGTTAGATTTCAGGACCATCCCTAAACATAGTCAGCTTAAATTCTCAGGAAAAATCACTTTCATATATTTTCTCCAGTCCAAAATCCAGTGTCCTCTACTGGTCTAGAGAGTCTGAATTTGAATTTCCTTTAGTGAGAGACAGTCTTTCTTTCCTTAATAAGAGAGACAAAGGCATAAATATGCAAATGGGGTAGCACATTGGTATGAATAAGTGTCAGCATATACCTGACAACTAGCTCTTTTCCTGTTTTGTTTGGGGGTGGGGGTGGGAAGAGAGAAACACAGGGGAGAAAAGGGGTGTGAGCAGGAGGCTGGAGACTTACAGCAGGCTGTTTCTCTCCCTCCCAACGAGAAGGGAAGCTGCCAGTCAACTATCTCTGCAAAGATCATTTACTGCAGCTTCTGGTTTCCTTTTCCCCATTAACTGTTCCACTTCTATAATAATCTCCAAAAAAAAATAGAGATGATTATTTTGAAACAGAATATGGCTACCTAGTTTTGGTTTATGATCATGTTCCTGTCATATGAAATCCAATTAATGTTCCAGAGCCATCGATAGATGAATGTTTTACACTAGTTCAAGAAAGTTAAAGTGTTGGGAGAATTATCACCAACATGACAGAGAATAGAAATGTCAAACTCAAAAGTCTTTGCTTATCAGTGGGTACAATATTCATATGGTATTAATATTTTAAGTGTTTTCCTTATATTCTCTCTATGTTCATACAATTTGCTATAGTTCAATAGCAGAAAATAAACCCATATGCAATAAGCAATTATATATTTGAATGCGGTTAAAAAGGGAACTTTTAGGTTGCATATACATTACAAGAATCAAAATGTAAAACAAACATAGGACTGTACAATTCGAACAGTGAACCCTATTGTAAATGATGGACTATAGTTAATAGTACAATTACAAAAATGTTCTTTCATGCATTGTAACAAATGTGCTACACTAATGCAAGGTGTAAACAATAAGGTGGTATTTGGGAAGCTCTGTATTTTACGCATGATTTTTCTGTAAACCTACAACTTCTCTAATTAAAAAAAAAATACATGTTTAGGAGAAACCCCACTTCCCCAGTTATAGTATTTTATTTGAGACATGCACCCTTAAATTGATTTACCCATCCAAAAATTAAATCTTTGGTTAAGTGAGTTTCTTTATTAAAAAAAAAATTACAGACAATGATATTATAATGATTCAAATGCAAATCCATCATATACAACAAAACGAAAGACCCAGGTTAATAAAAAGATGTTATGTTTTTACCAATAAACCCTACATTGGTGATTTTGCTTAAACAAAACGTTATCACTTGTCACATTAACTTAATGTGGTCAGTTTGAATTTTATTGGTTTTGCTTATGTTTAATTTGTAAATTGATTTTGGTTTCATAGTTATGAGCTATAAGCTTAAAGAGTGAAGTTTATACCTAATTTATGATTGTGCATAGTTATGTAACATTATATAACATTATAATAAAAGTAATCTAAGTCAATAAAATGGTTCACATGTTAGGGATGTTTGAGAATCACTCTTCCTGACTAGCATTTCCCAAAGACTGTTCTGCAGAACATGTCTCAGGAATTGAGCAACAGTAACAAAATGCATTTTTAGCCAGTAAGTTTAGGAAACGCACTGCAGTTCACGCTTGTGAATTTGCATTACGTATTAACATCTTTGTACATAATAAAATGGCTTAATTTTAGCCCAGGGTTTCCCAAAATTATTTGGCCACATAAACCCATTTTTCATGGAACAATCTCTAAGATCTTACAAAGTTCTACAGAACACAGTAAAGAAATATTCTAAACCAGAGAAAGGTAAATTACACAATTTTCAATGTAGAGACAAGATAATGAAGTCAGAGACTTTACTAAGAATTTGGTTCCAGGGGTGTGGGAGGTTCTTTTAAAACCTTCTAATTATTCTTTTTGTTCACACATTGTCTTCTTAGTATCCTTTAGCTCTATATCCATTTTTAGTTTGTTTCTATCTGTATTTTCCTTCAAATTTTGAATTGAT
The DNA here is from genome assembly GCF_015220235.1 of Choloepus didactylus. NCBI lineage: Eukaryota > Metazoa > Chordata > Mammalia > Pilosa > Megalonychidae > Choloepus > Choloepus didactylus. The sequence goes on from NC_051308.1 coordinate 118,369,508, forward strand.
TTAGGAGATTTTTGAAATTCTTTTATTAGTAGTTCGCAGGTCTGTGTTTTCTCTGAAGTTTAGTTTGTTCCCTTGCATAACCCATATCTTCCTCTTTCTTAGTGTGGCTCATAATATTTTGCTGATGTCTCAGTATTTGTGTATTTTGATGTGCTAACTCTGAAAGTCAGTTTCTCCCTCTTGCCCAGGATTTTGTTGTTGACTGGCTATGTGTTAAAGCTCTTCTTCAATGCTCGGTCCAGCTTATACTGAACCTTTAGAGCAGCCCATGTTTAACTGCTCAGATTTTCTCAGGTCTTCTGTACCTGTCCCTTGCCCTGGGCATGTGGTACAACTTTTAAGATTGCCCTCTTAGGTGCAACTGTTTCACCTCCTGGAGAAGATTTCCTTTCTTCTTTTCCTTCTCTGGGAGACTTGGACTATTCTGCTTATTTTTGTGCAAATTTTCCTCCTAGGGAAATTTTCCTCCTTGCTCAACTGCTCTCCCATGCTCAGTGCCTCTTTTTCCCTACTGCTTTCAGTCCTGGGGTGCTCCCTTCCTTACAGCAGTCCAGTTTCCCTCTTTTTCCACATGACTTTTTTGCCTCCAATAACTTCCACATTTGGGTATTCCACTGGAGAGAGCCAGAAGGGTTGTCTTCAAAAATACCTGTTTTTCACTAGGGTGCACCATTGATTAGAGACCAGGTTGCATGTGTGCACCCCATCTCAATGGTTCTGCTCTTTTGTTTCCTGGGGTTCATTTTGTATGTACATGTTCTCTGGACCTCTAGAGCCCTTCCCTGGGTCTATGTGAACTTGGGGCCCTGTGCCTGAATGTGCCTGGGCTCTAAGTTGGTGCTATGAGTGGCTCTGTGATCTGTGACCATGGCAGGAGGTGCCTGGGCTCAGAGTGCTGCCACTGTGTGACTCTTCAGCTGCATAGAACCAAGTGTTGGGGAGGGGTCCAGATTGTTATGTCTGAATTGCAGATCTCCTACCTTCTTTTCTGGTGGGTTTTTTTTTTTTTTTTTTTTAGTTCTGATTAAGCATTTGTGGCATCTTTCTCCAATCTCTGTAGTCCTCCAGAGTTTCAAGCAAGTGGGACTTGTCCTTTTATTTAGTTGTCTCTAATGGAAAATCTTCCCAGGGACATCATATGTTGCCTTCTTGATGAAGTCACCTTACACAAATTTTTATAGCAGCTGTATCCATAATAGTCCTACAATAATTTCTGACACTAATTTCAATAACTTCTGCTACTAATTACAATACAATTCTGACTCTCATTACCTGGAGTTAGGTCAGACTCCACAAGTTAAGGGGATGATTGTCTATAAGACAACCCTTCAGATATCAGCCACCAGTTTGGGGGTTCCCAGGCCATCCACACTTCTGGCCAACTTACTACGAATTTGAGGGTTCCCACGACCTCCTTAGGTTTGGTAATGCACTAGAATGTCTCACAGAACTCAGCAAAACACTATACTTAGGATTATAGTTCTATTACAGCAAAAGGATATGAATAAGAAGCCAAAAGAAGAGATGCATAGGGTGAGGTCTGGGAGGGTCCCATGTGAAGCTTCCATGTCTTTTCCCCATGTGTTTCCTGGCACATTGAAGTATATTACTAATCAAGAAAGTAATTTGAACTTTGGTGTCCAGAAATTTTACTGGGGTCTCATTACATAAGCGTGATTGATTGAATCAATGCCTGTATGGTTGAACTCAGTATTCGGGGATTGGACAGATATCATGTGGCTCAGAGCACCCCCTCCCCATCACATGGTTGGTCTTTCTGGTGTGGCCAGCCCCATCCTAAGAATATAGGCTGGCCCTACCTGAGTCATCTCCTTAGCATAATCTATCAGACGTAGTCTGGGGCCCAGCAGAATAACAAATGACACTCTGATTATGGGAAATTCCAAAGATTTAGAGGTTACCCCCTTGGAGATGGGACAAAAGGATCTCTTTTAGGAGGCCAAGTTCCTTACTATACAAATTCCAAAGTGGAAATGATCAAAATTTCTATTAAGTGAATGCATAAACATATTGTGGTATATTTATACAAGGGGATATTCCAGCACTAAAAATTAGCAATTAATGCACAGTACAACATGGATGAATCTCAAAAACATTTGGTCATTTTTGGAAGATCCGTGTTTCCATGTTCATCTTCAGGTTGTGAAGGCCAAGCAAGTCATAAAGGGGAGTAAGGCAAGGGAGGGGGTGGCTATACTGGAATTGTAAGGATGGCTTCTTGGAGGAAGGAACAATTTGAGATGAAACTTTAAGAATGAGAATGAATCAGCCATGAGAAGAATCAATGAAAGTACTCCTGAGGCAGGAAAAGTCTTGCCTTGTTGAAGAAGAGAGACCTACTGTGGCTGAAACAGAAGAATAGAAAGAAGACTGATTATGAGCCAGGTAGAGAGTAGCATGAGATAAGGTTGAATACAGAGGTAGGAGCCAAATTATGTACAGCCCTACAGCCCATGGCAAGGAGCATAACTTATTTTTTTTTTTGTCATTCATATACTACTTTTAATGCAATTTTATTGAGATATATTCATGTACCAGATAATTATCCAAAGTGTACAGTGGTTCATGTTATCATATAGCTGTGCATTCATCACCACCATCAATTTTCAAACATTTTCATTACTCCAAAAAAAAAAAAAAAAAAGAAAAGAAGTAAAAATAAAAAAGAACACCCGGAACATCCATAACCTTTATCCCTCCTATTATTTATTTATTTTTTTGTCTTGGTTTTCTTACTCATCCATCCCATCCATACACTGTTTGAAGGGAATGTCAACCACAAGGTTTTCACAATCACACAGTCACACCATAAAAGCTATATAGTATCACAATCATCTTCAAGTATCAAGGCTACTGGATTACAGTTCAGCAGTTTCAGGTATTTCCTTCTAGCTATTCCAATACACTAAAAACTAAAAAGGGATATCTATATAATGCATAAGAAAAACCTCCAGAGTGACCTCTCCACTCTATTTGAAATCCCTCAGCCACTAAAACTCTGTTTTGTTTCATTCCTCTTCCCCCTTTTGGTCCAAGAAGTCTTTCTCAATCCCACTACGCCAGGGCCAGAATCATCCCCGGGAGTCATGTCTCACATTGCCAGGAAGATTTACAGGAGCATAAATTTTTTTAATCATTTTTTTTTGTTCTGGAATATAACATATATACGTAGAAGTGACATAACTTTTTAATCAACTTAATTGGTATATAATTTATATAATAAAATACACCTTTTTTTAGTATACAGTTCAGTACACCAGAGTTTTAACATTGTCAAATATAGTTACCCGAACAACCACAATCAAGATCAAGATATGGAACTTTTCTATTACCTCCAAAAGGTCTTTCTTACCCCTCTAGTCACTCTCCCATACCCTCAATCCCAGTCAAACACTTTCTTATTTCTACCACCATATGTTGATTGGTCCTGCTCTAGAATTCCATTTATATGGAATCATATATCATGTACTCTTCTGTTTCTGGTCTTGTTTTAGTTCAGTATAGCCAATACAATCCAATGGAGGAAAGAGTAGTCTTTTCAACAAATAGTGTTGGAAGAATTGTATATCCATGTGGAAAAAAATTGATCCTTCTTATATATAGTAATTTTTAATTAGATGCTAGAAATTATAAATTTTATATTCTTGAGTTCTGTATTTTGTTGTATTTCTTGGATTTTTTTCCTTGGTTTAGTTTCTTGCAGATCTCTATGATCTTTCCGAGGCCTATTGTTAATTTCTTTTAAGAAATACACAAGAATTGGCTCAAAATGAATCACAGACTTAAACATAGTAAAGCTATTAAAGTTCTAAAGGAAAACATAGATAATCTTTGCAATTCAGAGATAGGCCAATATTTCTGAGTTAGAATACAAAAAGAACAATTCATAAAATTAATAATGATAAAACTGGACTTCATCAAAATTCAAAACTTCTAAAACTTCTGCTCTTCAAAAGACACTATTGAAAATGAAAATGCAAGCCACAGACTGGGAGAAAATATTCACAATGCATAAATCTGCAAAGATTTGTGTACAGGATATATAAAGAATTCTTAAAACTCAATAAAAGACCAAAAAGAAAAAAAAAATAAAAACGGACTGAAGATTTTAACAGACCTTCACTAAGAAGGATATGTGAATGGCACATAGTAAGCACATGAAAAGATGGTCTATATCATTAGTCACTAGAAAACTGATAATTAAAGCCACAATGTAATAGTGGTCTGTACCAATCAGAATGGCTAAAATTAAAAAGATTGACAATACCACTTATTAGTGATATGACATCTTAACACTTCATCTTAACAATTCAATTTTTAGTAAGTGAAACCTCCCAATCCTATAAAATATGAGAAATCCTTCAACACATATATTTATACATTTACTTCCTATTCTTGTGGCTAGATCCTAAAGATATCCAAACTAGTATTATATCTAGTTCTCTATAGTCACAGATATCTTTTATGTTGTCCAGAGCAGCCAAGATAATCTGGTCTGTTATTGAGTTTATGAAACTTCTGATTACACTTAAAACATACAACCCCCAACCCCCAATGTAGTCAGTGAAAAGCAGGATAAAATTAGATACACAGCTCTCAAGAAAATTCTGCAAGGAATGATGTAATGCAGACTCAGCCCAGATTGCGATTTGATTATATACCCATTTTTACCCATATTTTCACACATCTCAGCCTGTCCATTCATGAAGTAATTTGGGAATAAATCCATGGTCTGTGGTGTGCTAAAATACTTAACAGTTTTAAGTATTTTAAATTATATTACACTATGACTTTCCCCAGCCCTTCCCAAGGTGGCCTCCAAATCACTGGCAGAATTTTGCTGGAATTCGATCTGAGGCTGCAGGGATTCTTCTCCACTGTTCTGGAACTGACCTTTCCAGGCCTGGTTGTTCCAGGTTTGGGTGCACCAGGTCTGGCTTGTTCCAGGAATGGTTGCTCCAAGTCGGATTGTTCAGGTATGGTTGCTCCACATTGGAAGGTTACTAGAAATGTTCACCAAGCACCCCTGGGGATGGGAAGAGTAGAATCCCGGGTATTCTGTAGGTGCTGAGACTTTCTGGGTCACACTTTTGTCATTCTTTGATGAGTTGGCATTTTTCTGCCACCTCGTACATTCCATTCTCTGGTTCTGGAACCAGGTTTCAACCTGTTTGTAGCTGAGGTTCAGCACGTTGGAAAGTTCTTGCATCTGCTGCTGGAGGCTGAGGTATTTCTGTCTTTGAAATCTATCATTGAGCATACACAGCTCAGTCTGAGAGAACACAATTATGATCTGTTTCTTGACCTGACCCTCATCTTCCTTCCTCACAGCACTCTTCTCTACAGCAGCAGGTAGTTTAATTTTGGGACTGGTGGAAGAATTCAGGGCTGTCCTGAGTAAGGAGGTCCATGGAGGAAGGAGGAGAGGCTCTCTCTGACTGGTGCACTTCAACAGATGACATTCTCAAGGATGCATAATTTTCTCTGGCCTCATAAATCTCAGGCATTGGTAAAGACTCCCTGGAATCAAATGCTTCAGGGCAAGGTAAGCTTTGTGAAGAAACTGGATCCACACTCATGTTGAGTAGGAGGAAGGGAAAAAAAAAATCAAAGACCTAGACTGTAAGAATGGAAGGCAGGCTTAATGACTATTTGGGTGGAAGATGTTAGAGAAATATGAAGATCCAATAGATATCAAAGTTATAAAAGGCCAGAATGAATGGAGTCCCCTCCACAGTAACAATAGTCAACTGGCCCAATGCAGCAAGAAATGTGTGTTAATATCATTGTTTGCTAAATATTTCATCTTGGGATCTATTTCTACTGACATTTTTTGGTTATGAAATCACATTTTCCTCCTTCTTATATATAGTAATGTTTAATTAGATGCTAGAAATTATGAATTTTATATTCTTGAGTTCTGTATTTTGTTGTATTTTTTCAAAGACTGTTGGATTTTTTCCTTGGTTTAGTTTTTTGCAGATCTCTATGATCCTTTCAAGGCCTATTGTTAATTTCTTTTAAGAGAGCTCTAGTGTAGCCTTTACCATAGGGGTAATTCAGCTGTACTTACAAGGTGTGGCTATTCTGGTATCTCTACTGACTGCCCTATGTATTCAATCATGTCTCTAAACTTTGGGTGATGGACATTTGAATGGTTCCTGGCCCTACATGAGACCTGGGAATTATTCTGTTTACAGTTTCTTACAGCTCCTGGTAATTGTTCTTCCCCAGAAATTATTCTTGCCTAGCTTTATGGGGTTTTGCTCTACACATGCACAGATTGGTATTCAGCCAAAGACTCAAAGGACTCTTATGCAAATTTCTGGAACTCTTTCTCTCCATAACTTCCTCCTCTTAGATTTCTTGCCCCCTAAATTATAGCTGTCTTGACCTTCACATGCTGCTCTGACTTCTGAAATGAGTGAGTGGCCTGGGCTTTGTTTGGAATCCCCTTTGTGTACTGCAGTTCAGAAATTACCTCCTTACAGAAGGCCTTGGAATAGTAGAGTCTGTTTTGTTTGTTTTTTCTTAGGGATCACAATCCTGTACTGCCTCTTATCCAATGTCTGAAAATGGTTGTTTTCTATATTTTTACAATTTTTGAGGCATTTGTGATTAGCAGTGTATTACAGACCTGCTTACTCAAGATGTCTGGAAGTGGAATTCCAGGAGTCTGGATTTTATTTTACTCTAAGAGAAATGGGATGTTATAGAAGACATTTGTTTGTTTGTTTTTGTTCGTTTATTTTAGCAAAGAAGTCTTGTGATTTTCAAAATATCTTTTTGGCTGCCTTGTAGAAAATAAGTTGGAGTGATATAAGATTGGAAGCAGAAAAACCAGTGGGAGAATACTGTAGGAATCTGATTAAGAGGTGTTAGTGGCTGGGCCAAGGTGTGCAGTAGTATAGGGGAAATAGTCTTCAGAATTAATAGTCTATGACCTACAGGACTTGGTCATAGATTGAATATAGGAATATGGTTTAGAAATTGAGTGACTGGTGGAAGTCAAGTAAGTGATAGGATGATGGAGAGGGGGAATCAAGAATTTCATTTTGAACATAGCAAATCTTTGATGCCTGTTAGACAAGAGGAGATCTCAGGAGAGATGTATAAGCTGAAGATATAAATTTGAGTGTTGTAGACTAATGTGTTTTAAAGTTAAAAGAATAGATGAAGCAAACCTAAGGGAATGGGTAGGTGAGGGGTTAAAACTTGGCATCTCTTCTGGAAAGATATGTGGTAGATTTTTAGTTTTATGTGTAAATATCTAACATTGGAAGATAAGAGAAGGTCGAGCAGATATTTTTATGTATGTAGTATGTTCAGTGCCAACCAGAATGGTGGTGGGTGTGTAGCAGATGTCCAAGAAGCTAAGGTTGCTGAGGAATAATTCATTATAGTGTGGAGAGCAGGACTAACTCTGGTGGATGCTATCATGGGTGTGTTTTCCACGAGAGTTATTGTGGGTAAGTTAACAACCAGAAGAACAGGAAGAATAACTCCTATAGATTGGGGTGGCTGGAATATCCCAAGAACATGAATTCAGAGACATCTCTTTGCTCATTTCAAATGAAGTCAGAGCTACAGAACAATGAGAAAACAGAAACCACAATGTACAAACACCCCCAAATGGGTTTTTAAATTTGCAGGTGTGTCAAATTCTTCTAGTTCCAAAGCAGCCTGGGCTGTGTGGACTGCCTCGGCGGAGACCACCACTTCTCCTCTCCGGACAAACCTAACCAGATCTCACCCAGGTGCCTCTTGCCTGTGCTTTCATGGGCTGCCAGAGGGTAAGAAAGAATACAGACTTGGTGCAAACCTGCATAAGCCTCTGTGTTAGCGTGAGCTCATTTCCCACTTGCTATGCATAAATCTCCCTCCTAGCATTGCTCTCGCTCTATTATTTAAATTCACTTATATAAATATATTTTTTATTATGAATATAATAGATGCTTATGGAGAAAAATGTTACAAAAAGATGCTTTATACCCACAGAATCAATGTTTCATTTCAATATATTTCTTTCTACTCATTCTTTTGTCTTATCCCCCATCTTTCTCTCTGCCTTGTCTTTTCGGTTTATATCTGTACATGTATCTGTATCTTTCCCAGAGATCTTAGCTTATGTTTTCATATCTTTTTTTATTAATGTCATAGCACAAATAGTTTTCCATAGCCTTCAATGTCTTTAAATATACAATTTTCAATGGCTGCATAGCATTCCATTATGCAGAAGTACTTATCAAAATGTATTTGATTAATCTCGTATCATTGAACATTTAGGTTGCTTTCATGATTTTACCATTATAGAAGTACTATGATGACTATCTTTTATATAATTACATATAATCCTTTGCTAATTTCCTCAAGATAAATGTTTGGGTTCTGTTTTTTTTTTTTTTTTAAACAGTTTTCTTAAGAATGCTTTTGTGATGGGAGCTTTTCTTCTTTTGTATGGATTTTATTTTTCTTAACGAGATTATTTTTCTTTTCAGAGTTTATAAGCTTTTAGAAATTTTAGTCAACCCATTAGTTTTAGGCCCAATTTCTTTGCTATATTTCCTCATTGATTTGGCCTGTTATAAAACCAAGACTTTCCCCTATCAAATATTTTATAACTCCTAAAGGAGTAATTGAAGTGATCACCAATTTTCTATTAGTTTATTCATTTAAACTTTGAACTGACACTGGGTTCTTTTCCAGTGTATGTCTTCAATATTTGGAGTCAGTGAAGCCTAGTGGAAAGAGTGGGATTTGGCACTGGATGGATTCAAAGCCTGGCTTTGCCATTGTGTTATCGCCAATAAGTAACCTGTCCTCTCTGAGTCACAGATAATTCATTTGAATGGTAAAGATCATAATATCTACTTGACAGATTTGTCAGAAGGGTTAAATTTGATTATATTAGTCCATGTGAAAGTCTCTTAAGATACAACATTCTCACTGGATTTATCTCCAAATATAACTCATAAGTGTTCTCAGCAGCTCTACTACTAATTCTCCAGTTGTAGCTGCCATCATCTCTCACATGAACTATGCAACAGCCTCCTCACTCATCTCCCAGCTTCCTCTCTTGCCATTATTAGACCATTCTCTGTACAGTAAACCAGAGTGACTTTTCATAACTATGAATCACATCATCTCACTCCTGCGCTCAGTCCTCTGATGCTTTCTCATCACACATAGAGAAAAAACCCAAAGTCCTTGGCCCTGGAGCCTGCACGGCCTGGTCCCTGAATACACTGAGACTATTTCCTACCTCTCTGCCCTTCTCACCCGGCTTCACCCACACTGGACTTCTTGCTGTTTTCAACTACACCAAATGCATTCCCAATTGCTGTTCCCTCTGCCTGGAACTTTTTTTCCTGGCTATATGCACAATATTGCCTCATTTCATTCAGATCTCTCCTCACAGGTCACCTCCTTGGGGAGAGTTTCCCTGATATGTCCCCATCTAAAATGGCACTCCTTGCTGTCCTCTTATTCCTATCATAGTGCTCTTACCACTTACCATAGCCTGACATTTAATAAGATTATTATGTATATATGTGTGTATACATATATACATATATCTTTAATTTCTATCTCCCCACCTCAAATTAAGCTCTGTGAGGTCCAGGGACTTCTTCAATTTTGTCCACCCCTCTAGCCTCAGAGCCTAGTATAATATCTGGCATACTGTGAGGTGCTCGACAAATTTTTCTTGAATAAATGAGTGAGTGAATAAATCAAGAAACATTTAAAAATAATTCTAGGATCCAGTACCTCTTCCTAGGCAAAGTCTAGCTTGATTCCTTTCCATTTTGCCTGATTCTGTCTTCCTTGTATGTCCCTCCTTTATCTTAGGAGCATGTTCATATGTTTTATGATTTTCAGTCTTAACCTTCCATTTCAGTTTTCTCATCATAACCACTCTCATTGATTTTCTTTGAACTGAATCTTGTTTTTTCTTTCTCTAACAAGCTGACCAGCACAATTTAGTCTGTTCAGTTTTGACTTCACATGAACATTATCTATATCCATGTTAAAATGCCCTAAACTCATGTCTTTCAACAACAGAAGAAAGAGGGACTATATTAAATCTCTTAATACAACCTTGCTTGGAAAGTTAATGGGAGCACCTATAAACTGTCTGATTAACATAAAAACAGAAGCAATTTCCTATGATACCAATACCCTGTTACAAGGGATCTTTATTACAACTTAAAATGTTGTAATAAACATTAGCTGGAAATACTTCAGGGGGGGTGCCTCATCCTCTGCAGTGGTTCTCAAACTTCAGTGCACACCAGAATCACCTGGGGGGCTTGTTAAAACACAGATCGCTGGGCCTATCCCCAGAGTTTCTGATCCAGTAGATCTGGGTTGGGTCCAAGATCGTGCATTACTAACAAGTTCTCAGGTGAGGCTGAGGCTGCTGGTCTGGGGCTCAAGCCTTGAGAACCACTGCACTATAGTACAGAGTTCAAACACCTTCACACAGTCTGCAAGACAGGACTTCAAAGTGATTAACAGTGTAAGAGACTCTGGGGCCAGTCCAGCGCTGTCATTCTTTAGCTATGCGAAAGTTATTTTACCTCTTTGTGTCTTAATTTCTTCATCTATAAGACAAAGATGATGATAATAATAGTGCCTTCCTCATAGATTTTTTTAAGGCTGAGTGAGATAACATCTATAAAGCACTTAGCACAGGGCCAGGCACAGGCACAAAGCAGTCACTCCTTAAGTGTTAACAGTTCTGCAAAGCACTCCAGGAACGAACCTGTTGCTACTTCTTCAATCTCAAAGTACTACGTGGGGCTCTCTCAAGCACACCAGGTCCTTCACCCTTCTGTGGTTTGGCTCATGGCTCTCCCATGGCCTGGGATGCCTTTGCTTTTGTTTCATTTTGCTTGGCAAACTATTACTCTCCCTTTAATACTGAATTCTGACATTGCACTCCCTTGAAAGTCCTTCTGAACTCCTCAGGTGGGGCTAGGTGTTTCTCCATGTGGACACTCTGATCACTGCCTTGTGGGAGTAAATTTGTAATGACAGTCTTATGGGAATGAAAGTGAACTTTCAGCTTTGCTCAGCTGAATTTATCTCTCTGGCAGACACATTAACAGTTAAAGATTGTAAGATATAGTGAGTAAATATTAGAGAAATTCCCAAGGCATCATGGGGAAGGACATGAGGAAAGAAACCGTCTTTCTGATTCCATGTCCAACAAAAATCCTCAAGAGTGATATACACTCATGGCTTCCACATCATCTCCATTAATTCTCTTTCAAACCAATGCCCATTAGGCTTTTAAAAAATTTCTGTCACTTCATTACAGTGCATCTTTTACAAGTCACCAATGACCTCCCTATAAATAAATCCAGTTGTCATTTCCTAGTGCTTATCTTGCTTGATTTAATTGACATAAATAATTACTTTTCTCATTAGTCTCTGGGAAAATATTCTGCCTTAGTTCTCTTACCATATTTGCCAATCCTTCTCTGTCTTTTTGTTAAATCCTCCCCATCTTTTTTTTAAATTAAATTCAGTTTTAAATTAAATTCAGTTTAAATTGAAATATATTCACATGCCATGCAGTCATCTATGGTGTACAATCAACTGTTCACAGTACCATCATATAGTTGTGCATTCATCACCCCAATCTTTTTTTGAACATTTTCCTTACATCAGAAAGAATCAGAATAAGGATAAAAAATAAAAGTAAAAAAGAACACCCAAATCATCCCCCTCATCCCACATTATTTTTCATTTAGTTTTTGTCCCTGTTTTTCTACTCATCCATTCATACACTAGATAATGGGAGTGTGATTCACAAGGTTTTCACAAACACACTGTCACCCCTTGTAAGCTACATTGTTACACAATCATCTTTAGGAGTCCGGGCTACTGGGTTGGAGTTTGATAGTTTCAGGTATTTACTTGTCCACCAGAGTGACCTCTTGACTCCATTTGAAATCTCTCAGCCACTGAAACTTTATTTCATTTCATTTTGCATCCCCCTTTTGATCAAGAAGATGTTCTCAATCCCACGATGCTGAGTCCAGATTCATCCCTGCCTCCCCATCTTTTTAACCTCTAAATGTTGGACTTCCTAGAGCTCTTTTTTTTCTTTTATCAACACTCACATTCAATGTATTCTCATCCATTCCCATGCCTTTATATTTATATGCTGATGACTTCCAAATTTATATTTCCAGCCCTTTCCTCCCTCCCTGAATCACAGACTTGTATATCCAAATGATTTGAACTAAGGTGTTATCAGTGAAGGTGGTGAGATATAGTCTGATTCCAAAAATATTTTTACATTAGAGAAGGCAGGATTTGCTGATCAATAGCATATGGAGTGTAATAGAGAGAGCAGAGTCAAGGGCGGCTCTAATATTTTTGGCCTGATAACTGTTTAAATGGAGACTCCAACATATTTGTACCTAACAGAAGAGTCCCAAAATAACTGAAATAAAACTGGCAGAATTGAGGTGAGAAATGGACAATTCAACAATAACTGGAGACTTTGATACTCCACTTTCAAAATGGGTAGAACAATTAGGCAAAAGATCAGTAAGGAAATAGGATACTTGAACAACGCTATAAACTAACTAGACCTAATAGACATCTATAGAAAACTCCTCCCAACAATAGCAGAATACACATTCTTCTCAAGTGCCCAAGGAACATTCTCCAGGATAGACCATTTCTAGACCATAAAACAAGACTTGATAAATTTCAAGAATTGAGATCATACAAAGTATGCTCTCCAACCACAACATAATTAATTCAGAAATCAATAACAGAAATTTTGGAAATTCGTAAATTAAACAGCACATTCCTAAGTAACAGATGAGTCAAAGAAGAAATCACAAGAGTGATCAGAAAATACTTTCTGATAAATGAAAATGAAGACACAATGTAGCAAAATATATGAGATGAAGGAAAACAGTACTTAAAGGGAAATTTGTATGTGTAAATGCCTTTATTAAAAAAGAACATCTCAAATCAATAACCTAACCTGCTATCTAAAGACACTGTATAAAGAAGAACAAACTAAACCTAAAGAAAGCAGAAGGAAAGAAATAATGAAGATTAGGGTGGAAGTTAATTAAATAGGAATAGAAAAATAAAAGTTAACCAAACCAAAAGTTGGTTCTGTGAAAAAAATCAACAAAATTGATAACTGTTTGACTAAACTGACCAAAGGAAAAAAAAATAAAAAAAGAGAAGACTGAAAATACTAAAATCCGGAAGGAAAGATGGGACATCACTACTGATCTTAAAGAAATAAATAGAATTTATAAAGGAATAATGTGAACAAGTGTATTTGATAACAGATGAAATAGACCATTACAGAAAGATGAAAACACCAAAACTGACTCAAGAAGAAATAGAAAATCTGTATTTATTTATAATAAGTAAGGAGATTAAATTAGTGTTTTAAAAATTCCCACAAAGATGAGACCAGGCCCAGCTGACTTCACTGGTGAATTCTATCATACTTATAAAGAAGAATTAAAATGAATTCTTCACACACTCTTCCAAAAAATAGAAGACGGAACACTTCCTAACTCATTCTATGAAGCCTGTTATCCCTAATACACCAAAACCAGACAGACATCACAAAAAAGAAAACAAAAGCTTAATATATTTTATGAATATAGATGAAAAAATTCTTCACAAAATATTAGCAAACTTAATCCAGCAGCATACAAAAAGGATTATATGCCATGACCAAGTGGGATTTATCCCACGAAGTCAAGGTTTGTTTAACATCCAAAAATTAACTAATGTAATATACCATATCAAGAGAATAAGGGACAGAAAATATATGATCATCTCAATAGACATAGGAAAACCATGTGAGAAAATCCAAAAAGCCCTTCATCATGAAAACACTCAACAAACCAGGAATAGAAAGCAACTTCTCAATCTGACAAAGGCCATCTAGGAAAAAACCACAACTACCATCTAAAAATAGTTCTGAATATTTTCCTCACCTAAGATTAGGAATAAGACAAAGAAGTCTGCTCTCATCATTTCTATTCAATATTATACTCAAGGGTCTAGCCAGAGCAATTAGAGAAGGAAATGAAATAAGTGGCATCCATATTGGAAAGTAAGAAATAAAACCATCTCTATTTCCAGATGATATTATCTTGCATATAGGAAATCCTAAGGAATCCCCTAAAAATTATTAGGACTAATAAGCATGTTCAGCAAGGTTTCAGGGTACAAGATCAATATACAAAAGTCAATTGTATTTTTGTACACTTGCAATACTTATTCTAAAAATGAAAGGAAAACAATTCCAGTTACAATAGAATCAGAAGGAAAAGATATTTGGAATAAATTTTACAAAGAAGTGCAAAATGGATACTTGGAAAACTAAAAAACACTGTTGAAAGAAATTAAAGATCTAAATAAATAGAAAGAAATTCCATGTTCATGAATTGGAAGACTTAATATTGTTAAGCCAGCAGTAATCCCAAAGTTGATTTACAGGTTCAGTGCCATACATACAAAAATTCCAATAGCCTTTATGTGCAATGTAAAAGTGGATCCTAAAACTAATATGGGAAAGAAAATTATCCAGAATCTTGAGAAAAGAACAAAGTTGGAGGACCCACACTTCCTGATTTCAAAACTTTCAAAAAAACTACAGTAAACAAGACAGTGTGGTACTTGCATAAGGATATATGTATAAATCAATAGAATAGAATCGGAAATGCAGAAATAAATCCTTTAATTTACAGTTAATTCATTTTTGACAAGGCTGCCAGACAATTCAATAGGGAGAGAATAATCTTTTCAACAGAGGCTTCTGGGACAACTGAATATTCACATGCAAAAGAATGAAGATGGCTCCCTACCTCACACCATATGCAAAAATTAACTCAAAATGGATTATAGACCTAAATTTAAGAACAAGAACTATAAATTTCTTAGAAGAAAACACAGAAGTAAGTCTTTGTGATCTTGTGCTAGCCAAAGCCTTTTTTTTTTTTAATTTTGAAATAAGTTAAACTTACAGGAACAGTTGCAAAAATAATACAAACCCCATACACAGAACTCCAGCACACCCCAACCCCCCTCCACTGATACCCTGATCTACCAACTTTAATATTTTGTCACTTTACCATTTCTTTCTTTCCCTCCCTCCCTCGCTATCTATCATCCATCATCTATTGCTCTGTCTTCTGAACCTATGAGAACAAGTTGCACACATCCTTGAACAAATAATATAATTCACATATACATTTCCTATGAACAAGAATATTAATTTATGTCATCACATTAAGTGTAGTTAAGAAGTTCAAGAAATTTAACATTGATATAAAGCTTACATTCTATATTTCACTTTTTTCTTATGTCCCAATTGTGTCCTTTTGAGCCTTTTCTCCTCTAAGATCTCATCCAGGATCACCTATGGCATTTAATCGTCATTATCTATTTAGACTGTCTTTTTTTTTCAACTGTGGAAACATATCTACAGCATAAATCTTCCCATTCCAACCCCTCCCAAGCATTCCATTTAGTGGGATTAATCACATTCACAATGTTGCAATGCCATCACCTTCCCACCATCCATTACTAGAAATTTCCCTTCATCCCAAACAGAAACCCTACACTCATTTCTTATTAACTCCCCATTGCCCCTTCCCCCACTTCCTGTAACCATACTCTACTTTTCATCTCTGTGATCATATTCTCTGATACATTCTTTGTGTTTACTGTGGGGCTTAAATTTAACATCTTAAGTCTATAAAATCTTGTTTTCTTTGATACCAACTTAACTTCAATAGGACACATCAACTGTGTCCCTATACTCCTCCATTTCCCCACCTTTATGTAGTTCTTGTCAAAAATTATATATTTTACATTGAGTCCGAAACCATTGATTCATCATTACACTTTATGTATTTTAGATCCTGAAGGAAGTAAATAGTGGAGTTAGAAATCAAAAATACAGTAGTATTGGTGTTTATATTTACCATGTGATCTTCACTGGAAGTCTTTACTTCTTCATGTGGTTTCAGTCAATTGTTTAGTGTCCCTTCCCTTCAGCCTGCTCAACTCCCTTTAGCATTTCTTATAGGACTGATCTACTGGTGATGAAGTCCCTCAGCTTTTGATTACCTGGGAATGTTTTCATCTCTCCCTCATTTTTAACCTCCAGGTATTTGTGAATTTTCTAAGTCTCTGATGGTTATTAACTTCTATTTGTATTCCATTGTGGTCAGAGAATGTGGTTTGAATAAATTCAAAATTTTTAAATTTATTGAGGCTTGTTTTATTTCCCAGCCTATGGTCTATTCTGGAGAAAGTTCTGTGATCACTAGAGAAGAATGTGTATCCTGGTGATTTGGGATTTAATGTTCTATATACGTCTGTTAAATTTCTCTATATCTCTCTCTCCTTTCTTTGTTTCTCTGTCAGTAGGGCTCCCTTTAGTGTCTGAAGTAGGGCAGGTCTTTTATTAGCAAAATCTCTCAGCATTTGTTTGTCTGTGAAAAATTTAAGCTCTCCCTCAAATTTGAAGGAGAGTTTTGCTGGATAAAGTATTCTTGGTTGGAAATTTTTCTCTCTCAGAATTTTAAATATGTCATGCCACTGCCTTCTCGCCTCCATGGTGGCCGCTGAGTAGTCACTACTTAGTCTTAGGTTGTTTCCTTTGTAAGTGGTGAATTGCTTTTCTCTTGCTGCTTTCAGAACTTACTCCTTCTCTTCAGTATTTGATAGTCTGATCAGAATATGTCTTGGAATGGGTTTACTTGGATTTATTCAATTTGGAGTTCGCTGGGCATTTATGCTTTGTCTATTTATATTGTGTAGAAGGTTTGGGAAGTTTTCCCCAACAATTTCTTTGAATACTCTTTCTAGACCTTTACCCTTCTCTTCCCCTTCTGGGACACCAATGAGTCTTACATTTGGATGCTTTATTTTATCTATCATATCCCTGAGATCCTTTTCAACTTTTTCAATTTTTTCCCCATTCTTTCTTTTGTTCTTTCATTTTCCATTCTGTGGTTCTCGAGGTCACTGAGTCATTGTTAAGCTTCCTCTAATCTTGCACTATGAGTATTCAGAATCTTTTAAATTTGGCCAATAGTTTCTTTTATTTCCATAAGATCATCTATTTTTAAATTTACTCTTGCAATTTCTTCTTTTCGCTTGTTCTAGTTTGCTAATGCTGCAGAATGCAAAACACCAGAGATGGATAGGTTTTTATAAAACAGGGGTTTATTTCACTACACAGTTACAGTCTTAAGGCCAGAAAGCGTCCAAGGTAACACCCCAGCAATCGGGTACCTTCACCAGAGGATGGCCAATGGTGTCCGGAAAACCTCTGTTAGCTAGGAAGGCAGCTGGCATCTGCTCCAAAGCTCCGGCCTCTAAACGGCTTTCTCCCAGGATGTTCCTCTCTAGCAAGCTTGCTCCTCTTCAAAACATCACTCCCAGCTGCACTCCGTTCCCTCTCTTTGAGTCAGCTCATTTATATAGCTCCACCGATCAAGGCCCATCCTGAATGGGCGGGGCCATGCCTCCATGGGAACATCTCATCAGAATCATCTCCCACAGCTGAGAGGGGCACATTCCAAGCAAATCCAACCATCACCAAAAAGTCTGTCCCACAAGACCACAGAGATAATGGCATTTGGGGGACACAATACATTCAAACCGGCACAATGCTTTTTTTTTTTTTTTTTTTTTTAATCATCATTTTATTGAGATATATTCACATACCACGCAGTCATACAAAACAAATTGTACTTTCGATTGTTTACAGTACCATTACATAGTTGTACATTCATCACCTAAATCAATCCCTGACACCTTCATTAGCACACACACAAAAATAACAAGAATAATAATTAGAGTGAAAAAGAGCAATTGAAGTAAAAAAGAACACTAGGTACCTTTGTCTGTTTGTTTGCATCCCCTACTTTTCTACACATCCATCCATAAACTAGACAAAGTGGAGTTTGGTCCTTATGGCATTCCCAATCCCACTGTCACCCCTCATAAGCTACATTTTTATACAACTGTCTTCGAGATTCATGGGTTCTGGGTTGTAGTTTAATAGTTTCAGGTATCCACCACCAGCTACCCCAATTCTTTAGAACCTAAAAAAGGTTGTCTAAAGTGTGCGTAAGAGTGCCCACCAGAGTGATCTCTCGGCTCGTTTTGGAATCTCTCTGCCACTGAAGCTTATCTCATTTCCTTTCACATCCCCCTTTTGGTCAAGAAGATGTTCTCCATCCCACGATGCCGGGTCTACATTCCTCCCCGGGAGTCATATTCCACGTTGCCAGGGAGATTCACTTCCCTGGGTGTCTGATCCCACGTAGGGGGGAGGGCAGTGATTTCACCTTTCAAGTTGGCTTAGCCAGAGAGAGAGGGCCACATCTGAGCAACAAAGAGGCATTCAGGAGGAGACTCTTAGGCACAAATACAGGGAGGCCTAGCCTCTCCTTTGCAGCAACCGTCTTCCCAAGGGTAAAACTTATGGTAGAGGGCTCAACCCATCAAACCACCAGTCCCCTATGTCTGTGGTCATGTTAGCCACCATGGAGGTGGGGTAGGCGAATACCCCTGCATTCTCCACAGGCTCCTCAAGGGGGCACTACATCTTTTTTTTTTTTTTCCTTGTTTGTCTTTTTTCTTTCTTTTTTTTTTTTTTTAACTTTCCCTTCTTTTTTCAAATCAACTGTATGAAAAAAAAAGTTAAAAAGAAAACAAACATACAATAAAAGAACATTTCAAAGAGACCATAGCAAGGGAGTAAGAAAAAGACAACTAACCTAAGATAACTGCTTAACTTCCAACATGTTCCTACTTTACCCCAAGAAAGTTACATAATATAGCAACATTTCAGTGAACTTGTTCCTACTACATCCATCAGAAATTAACAGACCATAGTCATTTCTGGGCATCCCCAGAACGTTAAATAGCTTATCTGTTCTTCTTGGATTATTGTTCCCCCTTCCTTAATTGCTCTCTACTGCTAGTTCCCCTACATTCTACATTATAAACAATTTGTTTTACATTTTTCAAAGTTCACATTAGTGGTAGCATATAATATTTCTCTTTTTGTGCCTGGCTTATTTCGCTCAGCATTATGTCTTCAAGGTTCATCCATGTTGTCATATGTTTCACCAGATCGTTCCTTCTTACTGCCGCGTAGTATTCCATCGTGTGTATATACCACATTTTATTTATCCACTCATCTGTTGAAGGACATTTGGGTTGTTTCCATCTCTTGGCAATTGTGAATAATGCTGCTATGAACATTGGCGTGCAGATATCTGTTCGTGTCACTGCTTTCCGATCTTCCGGGTATATACCGAGAAGTGCAATCGCTGGATCGAATGGTAGCTCTATATCTAGTTTTCTAAGGAACTGCCAGACTGACTTCCAGAGTGGCTGAACCATTATACAGTCCCACCAACAATGAATAAGAGTTCCAATTTCTCCACATCCCCTCCAGCATTTGTAGTTTCCTGTTTGTTTAATGGCAGCCATTCTAACCGGTGTTAGATGGTATCTCATTGTGGTCTTAATTTGCATCTCTCTAATAGCTAGTGAAGCTGAACATTTTTTCATGTGTTTCTTGGCCATTTGTATTTCCTCTTCAGAGAACTGTCTTTTCATATCTTTTGCCCATTTTATAATTGGGCTGTCTGTACTATTGTCATTGAGTTGTAGGATTTCTTTGTATATGCAAGATATCAGTCTTTTGTCAGATACATGGTTTCCAAAAATTTTTTCCCATTGAGTTGGCTGCCTCTTTACCTTTTTGAGAAATTCCTTTGAGGTGCAGAAACTTCTAAGCTTGAGGAGTTCCGATTTATCTATTTTCTCTTTTGTTGCTTGTGCTTTGGGTGTAAAGTCTAGGAAGTGGCCTCCTAATACAAGGTCTTGAAGATGTTTTCCTACATTATCTTCTAGGAGTTTTATGGTACTTTCTTTTATATTGAGATCTTTGGTCCATTTTGAGTTAATTTTTGTGTAGGGGGTGAGGTAGGGGTCCTCTTTCATTCTTTTGGATATGGATATCCAACTCTCCCAGCCCCATTTGTTGAAAAGACCATTATGGCTCAGTTCGGTGGCTTTGGGGGCCTTATCAAAGATCAGTCGGCCATAGATCTGAGGGTCTATCTCTGAATTCTCAATTCGATTCCATTGATCTATATGTCTATCTTTGTGCCAGTACCATGCTGTTTTGGCAACTGTGGCTTTATAATAAGCTTCAAAGTCAGGGTGTGTAAGTCCTCCCACTTCGTTTTTCTTTTTTAGAGTGTCTTTAGCAATTCGAGGCATCTTCCCTTTCCAAATAAATTTGATAACTAGCTTTTCCAAGTCTGCAAAGTAGGTTGTTGGAATTTTGATTGGGATTGCATTGAATCTGTAGATGAGTTTGGGTAGAATTGACATCTTAATGACATTTAGCCTTCCTATCCATGAACATGGAATATTTTTCCATCTTTTAAGGTCCCCTTCTATTTCTTTTAGTAGAGTTATGTAGTTTTCTTTGTATAGGTCTTTTACATCTTTGGTTAAGTTGATTCCTAGGTACTTGATTTTTTTAGTTGCTATTGAAAATGGTATCTTTTTCTTGAGTGTCTCTTCAGTTTGTTCATTTCTAGCATATAGAAACATTACTGACTTATGTGCATTAATCTTGTATCCCGCTACTTTGCTAAATTTGTTTATTAGCTCTAGTAGGTGTATCGTTGATTTCTCAGGGTTTTCTAGATATAAGATCATATCATCTGCAAACAATGACAGTTTTACTTCTTCTTTTCCAATTTGGATGCCTTTTATTTCTTTGTCTTGCCGGATTGCCCTGGCTAGCACTTCCAGCACAATGTTGAATAACAGTGGTGACAGCGGGCATCCTTGTCTTGTTCCTGATCTTAGAGGGAAGGCTTTCAGTCTCTCACCATTGAGTACTATGCTGGCTGTGGGTTTTTCATATATGCTCTTTATCATGTTGAGGAAGTTTCCTTCAATTCCTACCTTTTGAAGTGTTTTTATCAAAAAGGGATGTTGGATTTTGTCAAATGCTTTTTCAGCATCTATTGAGATGATCAATTGATTTTTCCCTTTCGAGTTTTTAATGTGTTGTAATACATTGATTGTTTTTCTGATGTTGAACCATCCTTGCATGCCTGGAATGAACCCCACTTGGTCATGGTGTATGATTTTTTTAATGTGTCTTTGGATTCGATTTGCAAGTATTTTGTTGAGGATTTTTGCATCTATATTCATTAGGGAGATTGGCCGGTAGTTTTCCTTTTTTGTAGCATCTTTGCCTGGTTTTGGTATTAGATTGATGTTAGCTTCATAAAATGAGTTAGGTAGTGTTCCATTTTTTTCAATGTTTTGAAAGAGTTTGAGTAAGATTGGTGTCAGTTCTTTCTGGAAAGTTTGGTAGAATTCCCCTGTGAAGCCATCTGGCCCTGGGCATTTATTTGTGGGAAGATTTTTGATGACTGATTGGATCTCTTTGCTTGTGATGGGTTGGTTGAGGTCTTCTATTTCTTCTCTGGTCAGTCTAGGTTGTTCATATGTTTCCAGGAAATTGTCCATTTCTTCTACATTATCCAGTTTGTTGCCATACAGTTGTTCATAATATCCTCTTATAATTTTTTTAATTTCTTCAGGATCTGCAGTTATGTCACCTTTTTCATTCATTATTTTGTTTATATGGGTCTTCTCTCTTTTTGATTTTGTCAGTCTAGCTAGGGGCTTGTCAATCTTGTTGATCTTCTCAAAGAACCAACTTTTGGTGATATTTATCCTCTCTATTGTTTTTTTGTTCTCTATGTCATTTATTTCTGCTTTAATCCTTGTTATTTCTTTTCTTCTACTTGGTTTAGGATTGGTTTGCTGTTCATTTTCTAGCTTCTTCAGTTGATCCATTAGTTCTTTGATTTTGGCTCTTTCTTCCTTTTTAATATATGCGTTTAGTGCTATAAATTTCCCCCTTAGCACTGCTTTTGCTGCATCCCATAGGTTTTGGTATGTTGTGTTCTCATTTTCATTCGTCTCTATATATTTAGCAATTTCTCTTGCTATTTCTTCTTTAACCCACTGATTGTTTAGGAGTGTGTTGTTTAACCTCCAGGTATTTGTGAATTTTCTAAGTCTCTGATGGTTATTGACTTCTAATTGTATTCCATTGTGGTCAGAGAATGTGCTTTGAATAATTTCAATCTTTTTAAATTTATTGAGGCTTGTTTTATGTCCCAGCATATGATCTATTCTGGAGAAAGTTCCGTGAGCACTAGAAAAGTATGTGTATCCTGGTGATTTGGGATGTAATGTCCTGTAGATGTCTGTTAAATCTAATTCATTTATCAGATTGTTTAGGTTTTCAATTTCCTTATTGGTCTTCTGTCTGGTTGATCTATCTATAGGAGAGAGTGATGTGTTGAAGTCTCCCACAATTATTGTGGAAACATCAATTGCTTCCTTTAGTTTTGCCAATGTTTCTCTCATGTATTTTGTGGCACCTTGATTGGGTGCATAGACATTTACGATTGTTATTTCTTCTTGCTGAATTGCCCCTTTTATTAGTATGTAGTGGCCTTCTTTGTCTCTCAAAACATCCCTGCATTTGAAGTCTATTTTATCTGAGATTAATATTGCTACACCTGCTTTCTTTTGGCTGTAGCTTGCATGAAATATTTTTTTCCATCCTTTCACTTTCAGTTTCTTTGTGTCCCTGTGTCTAAGATGAGTCTCTTGTATGCAACATATTGATGGTTCATTTTTTTTGATCCATTCTGCGAATCTATATCTTTTAATTGGGGAGTTTAATCCATTTACATTCAACGTTAAAACCGTGAAGGCATTTCTTGAATCGGCCATCTTATCCTTTGGATTATGTTTGCCATATTTTTCCCTCTCTCTATTAATATCCTTTATTGTACCCATACCGAATCTCTTTAGTACTGAACCTTTCTCCAAGTCTCTCTGTCCTGTCTTTGTTTCTCTGTCTGTAGGGCTCCCTTTAGTATCTCCAGTAGGGCAGGTCTCTTGTTAGCAAATTCTCTCAGCATTTCTTTGTCTGTGAAAAATTTAAGCTCTCCCTCAAATTTGAAGGAGAGCTTTGCTGGATAAAGTATTCTTGGCTGGAAATTTTTCTCACTCAGAATTTTAAATATATCGTGCCACTGCCTTCTCGCCTCCATGGTGGCTGCTGAGTAGTCACTACTTAGTCTTATGCTGTTTCCTTTGTATGTGGTGAATTGCTTTTCTCTTGCTGCTTTCAGAACTTGCTCCTTCTCTTCTATGTTTGACAGTGTGATCAGTATATGTCTTGGAGTGGGTTTTTTTGGATTTATTCTATTTGGAGTTCGCTGAGCATTTATGATTTGTGTATTTATGTTGTTTAGAAGATTTGGGAAGTTTTCCCCAACAATTTCTTTGAATACTCTTCCTAGACCTTTACCCTTTTCTTCCCCTTCTGGGACACCAATGAGTCTTATATTCGGACGTTTCATATTATCTATCATATCCCTGAGGTCCATTTCGAGTTTTTCAATTTTTTTCCCCATTCTTTCTTTTATGCTTTCATTTTCCATTCTGTCATCTTCCAGGTCACTGATTCGTTGTTCAACTTCCTCTAGTCTTGTACTATGAGTGTCCAGAATCTTTTTAATTTGGTCAACAGTTTCTTTAATTTCCATAAGATCATCCATTTTTTTATTTAGTCTTGCAATGTCTTCTTTATGCTCTTCTAGGGTCTTCTTGATTTCCTTCATATCCCGTACTATGGTCTCATTGTTCATCTTTAGTTCTTTGAGTAGCTGCTCTAGGTGTGTCTCTTCTGGTCTTTTGATTTGGGTGCTTGGGCTTGGGTTATCCATATCGTTTGGTTTTTTCATATGCTTTATAATTTTCTGTTGTTTTTGGCCTCGTGGCATTTGCTGAACTTGATAGGGTTCTTTTAGGGTTTGTAGACCAGTTGAAGTCCTTATCTCTAATTTATCAGATCTACAGCTTCGTGGAGTACACTTTCTCTAACTAACCAGCAGGTGGCGTCCACGAGCCACCTGTTCTCCACAAGCCAGATCTCCCCTGCTTAGCCTTTTTGGTGAGTGGGGGAGTGAGTCTTGTGGGGCCCAATTGGTGTACCAAGCTTGCGTGTGTAGTTGGTGTTGCCTGCCCTGTATGTGGGGCGTGTTTCTGGGCAGTCGGGGAGGGGGGGGGCCCTAACAATCAAATCTCCCTGATGATCCTAGAGTTTTAAAGCTACTTCAATAGTCTAATCCTTCAGTTCAGTCCTGCCACAGTTTGTCTCTGCCACTGACCCACAAGTCTTTGGTATTGGCGTATGGCTCCTGAGACTTGCAAGTGGACCCCTCTTCCAGGCTGTGCACCCCGGGTCCTCTGTTGAGGGATGACTGTGCTATGTCACAGGTGAGTGCCGTCCCCCCAGGGCAGTTCTGGGCTGCTGGGCTGTGTTGGGAGGCTCCCAGTCTGCTCAAATGATGGCTGAATGGGGCTCTGTTAATTCACACTGCTCCCCCTTCCCAGCTCTGGGACATTCAGCTGAGGTTGCAGGGAAGGGTAATGTCCATGCCCTGTTTTGTGGTGTGTGCCTGTTATTTGAAGCACTTCCGTCACACTGGGTTGTCTGGGGCAGCTCTGGGCTATGGGGCTGGCGATGGGCAGGAGTGTTTCCTGTCCACCAGGATGGTGGCTGTGAGCGGACACCCCCCTTTTCTTGGGAAGTTGTGTTGTTTAGTGAATTTTCTCAGCCACTGGATTATTGCCTTTTGTCTCAGAGCTCTCTTAGTTCTGCTCTTGACTTGACGTGCCCAAATTGCAATTCTTTGAAGCTTTCTGTATTGAGCTTCTTAGAGTAATTGTTTTAGAAAAAGCAAAAAGGATTTAAAAAAAAAAAAAAAAACAAAAAAAAAACGGCCCTCCTCAGAGATCTAATGGGTTATTGAAATGCTAATAGACAAAGCAACCAGGGCCATTAAGGAAAGGTGCACAGGGCAGAGAGATCAGCCTTGCTTCGGGATTTGCATATGCGCCTCAAGGCCTGATCTCCGCCCTTCCCCTTTCTGTGTTCACCAGAACTCCAAAAATCCTCTGCTTTTATTTTGGAGTTTTTCGTGTTGTTTTTTTTCTATGCCTGTCTCCTCTCTGCTGGGCTGGCTGCTCTCAGAGTCTCTGGTGTCTGGTCTCAGTCTATCTATGGTTGGAGTTTGAATCAGTAGAATGAGTTTCCGATAAGAGCAGCCACTGCAATTCTCCCTTCTCCTTCCTGGAGCTGACAGCCCCTCCTCCCCCGGGACTGAGCCTGGCAGGGAGGGGCGCGGGTCCCCTGGCCGCAAAAACTTACAGATTTCGCTGATCTCAGCAGTTCCACGTTTTCATGAGTGTTGTATGAAGTATGCCCAAAGACAGATTGCTCTGTGGTGTCCAGTCCACGCAGTTCCTGGCTTTTTACCTACTTTCCTGGAGGAGTAACTAAAACATACAGCTCACCAGTCTGCCATCTTTCCCCGCCTCCAACCCACAACGCTCTTTTAAGGTCTTCTTCATGTCCTTTATATCCTGTGCCATGCTCTCGTTTGGCTTTAGTTCTTTGATTAATTCCTCTAAGTACTGTGTCTCCTCTGATCTTTTGATTTGGGTGTTTGGGTTTGGGTTATCCATATCTTTTGGTTTTATCATATGCTTTAAATTTTCTGTTCTTTTTGGCCTCTTGGCATTTGCTTTACTTGATAGTGTTCTTTTAGGATATGATGGATTATTCAAACCCCAATCTCTAATTTGTCAGATCTATAGCTTGGTAGCGCACACTTTCTCTAACTAACCAGCAGATGGCATCCGTGAGTCACCTTTTCCCCTCAAGTCAGTTCTCCCCAACTTTGTCTTTGTGGTGTGTGGGGGTCTGGTTCTTGTGGGGTCCAATTGGTGCCCCAAGTTTTGGTGTGTTGTTGGTGCTGTCCGCCCTGAAAGTGGGGCATGTGTCTGAGCAGTTAGGGAGGCAGGGCAGCTTTAATAATCAAACCTCCCAGGTGTTCCTGGAGATTTAAGGCTGTTGCAAGTCTAAACCTTTATTTTAGTCTCGTTACAGATAGTCTCTGCTGCTGACCCACAAGTCCTTGGTATTGGCATATGGTCCCTGGGATTTCCAAGTGGGTCCCTCTTCCCAGCCATGCCCTTCCAGGGCCTCTGCTGAGGGAAGGCTGTGCTACATCACAAGTGTGCGCTGTCCCTCAAGGGAAGCCCTGGGCTGCCAGGCCATGCAGAGGCATTCCCAGTCTGCTGTAAAGGTGGCTGAATGGGGCATGTTAACTCCCCCTTTTTGCACAGCTCCACCTTCCCAGTTCCAGGACAACCAGCTGTGGGCATGCAAAAGGCCACTGTCCACGCCCGATATTGTGGCATTTGTACAGTGTTGCGGGAAACACTTCCCATCACACTGGGTCCCCTGATGTGGCTCTTGTCCGTGGCTCTGGCATTGAGCAAGAGCGTTCCCAGCCTGCCAGGAAGATGGCTGCAAGGAGCATGGTTTTTTCTTTCTTTTGGCTCCCTCCTGCCCTCCTCGCTCAGAGACAATTAGCAGTGGGTCCATGAAAGGCTATCTTCCACGCCAGATAATGAGGTGTTCGCACAGCCCATTCCCATCACGCTTCACTGTGTGGTTCTCGCTGCCATGTCTGCAGCTGCTTTTGTTTTTTTTTTTTTAAAGAACTAGTCTGTCTCCAAACACCAGCCCATGGTTTCCCCACACTGCAGCATGGCTGCCAGACATTCAGCAGGTTCACTCACTCATTTCAGAATGCAGACTCCTGGTTTCACCAAGTGCATGGTCCCTGTGGATTTAGCAGATCTTGTCCAGCTGATGCATCACTGGAACTGGTGTTCTGGGTTGCTCTCTGGCTGTATCTAGTAGGAGAGAGACAATTAGCCTTCATAAAATGTAAAACTTTCCATTTCAGAGGACACCATCAAGAAAGTGAAATGACAACCTAGAGAATGGGAGAAAATATTTGTAAATTACATATCTGATAAAGGACTTGTATTTAGGATATATAAAGAATGCCTACAATTTAACAATAAAAAGACAACCCTATTTTAAAAATGGGCAAAGGGTCTGAGTAGACATTTCTCAAAAAAAGATATACAAATGACCAATAAGCACATGAAAAACTGTTCAACATCCTTCATCATCAGAGAAATGCAAAACAAAACCAGGAGATACCACTTTATACCAAACAGGATGGCTATATAAAAAGACAGATATTAACAAGTGATTTCAAGCATGTACATTGCTGGTGGGAAAGTAAAGTGGTACAGCAGTTTTGGAAAGCAATCTGGTAGTTCTTCAAAGAGTTAAACATGGAGTTATCACATGACTCATCAATTCTACTCCTAGATATATACCCTAGAGAAATGAAAACATATGTCCACACAGAAATATGTGCAGGAATATTCATGGCAGCATTATTGTTAATAGCCAAAAAGTAGAAAAAAATTTAAATGTCCTCCAGCTGATCAGTGGATATATAAAATGTGATATATCCATACAGTGGAATATTATTTGATAATAAAATGGAACGAAGTAACCTATACCTGCTACAACATCGATAAACCTCAAAAACATGCTAAGTGAAAGAAGCCAGATACAAAAGGCCGTGTGTTATATAATTCCATTTATATGAAATATACAGAATTGGCAAATCTATAGAGACATAAAGTAGATTAGTAGTTGCTTAGTCCTGGGGCAGTAGGAGTTTGGCAGAAAAGGGAAGTGACTACAATGGGTACAGAGTTTCTCTTGGGGAGGATGGAAATGTTGCAAAATTTATTGTGGTGATGGTTTCACAACTCTGTGACTATACTAAAGCTTATTTAATTGCAATCTTTAAATGGATGAATTTATGGTATATTAATTATATCTCAATAAAGCTGTTTTTGAGACCTGGAGGTTCCATTTACTGATATTTGGAAGACTGTTGAAGTAGTAAGTCTGGGGAGGTAATCAAGAGTTAGACTTTGAACCTATTCAGTTTGAGATGCCTACCAGATAGCCAAGTGGATCATGTCCAGTTGGCATTTGAAAATATTATCATAAGCTATGATAATACAATTTCTCACCTACTGGCAATAGCCTCCTCCCTGGTTTCAATTATTTTGCCCTTTCTCCATTCCCATGCTTCACCACAGCGAGTGTTGCCCAAGAGCCTGTAGGGTATCAGCATAGGGGATTATATTAACATGTTTTACAAGTAGATCTGACTCTGAGGTCACTCAAAATGCTGTTCATCATGTAAGGAAGTCGGTTGGGATATTATAGAGTCCAGAGGACGTAGTGGTGAACTCACACAGATCAAGGCATATCTGGAAGTTTGTCTTCCACTCCCTGGAAGAAGGTGAGGTTAAAGCTATCCCAGACATCTAATTTTATGAAGAGTGATACCACAAAGAAGGCTCTAGAGGCTGGAGCTCAGGGTAGCTGGTAATGGTCCCACTTGATTACTTCGTTGTGGTCAAGAATTCCTGGAAGAATTTTGCTCTTCATTATTTTTCTTTGTGAACATCAGTTGGCTCTCCATTTGTGGGTATGTGTAAAGGCATAAATCTCCTTCAAAAGCAGGAGTCAATGATTTTTTTTTGGAGCAGTGCACCTGTTTGATGGGTCACTGGTTCATGAACCATAGATGGATTTCAAATAATACTTCTTTCACTTAGCATGTTTTTGAGGTTTATCGATGTTGTAGCAGGTATAGGAAATACTCCCAGTATTTTATATGAGCATGTGTATGTATATATGAGTGTGTGTTTGTGCTTGTGGTGGTGATATGTTTATGTGGGGGTATTCTTCAGCCTCCATGTCTGAGAACACTTCTCCATAGGCAAGGGGATGAGACCAAAGGTTATATGAATGCCATATATCCTTTAGGTTATGGTCAGGTCTTGAATGATAGATACCAGAAGTCAAAGACAACCAGACTCAGTGGGATTCACTGCATGCGGGACTGTAGGATAAAGGTCCTAAAGGTCTCTGGAGACTGTTGAACAGCTTCAAAGGCTGCATTACTGCTGAAGGAAGGAGGGTACTTGGGTTCTTATTATTTCTGAGGACAACTCACCAGCAGCTGCATCTTTATCCCTGGAGATTCCTGCCAGGTTGCAGAGACTGGTGGGACAATGCCAGTTGGCTGCTGTCAGGCTTTGTTGGTTTGTTTCTGGGACACCAGGTGAGGTGGCAGAGTATCAACTGCCTTTGGAGTGCAAGGCTTGGCTATGAAAACTGTGTTGGGCTTACCTTTCTGGACAAGGTCTTTGGGGCCACAGCAACCAAGCTCTCCTACAACAAGAGTCTTAGAGAATGTCTTTTTATTCTTTCTGGACCAGCAGGGATCCAAGGTGTTTTCACAGAAACCAGGCTTGGTTGTGGGAGTGGGTAGGGGCTAGCTGTGGAACATCTGCAAGGGGACCAATGGCCATGTCCTGGGTGAGCAGAGACTGGGAAGCTGATAACATCTGGAGGGAAATTTCCTGTGATTGTCGACCTTTATTGGGTTGTGAACTGCTCTGATGGCCTGATGAAATCTAATGACTAAAAAAAGTGAACTCAACTATATGGATGGCATTTCACACATAATTTTAAGAGGAAATTTCAGAATCATGAAACCCATTGAGTGTTCATAGTGACCTGTGGACCCTGAGGTTCAAAATCTCTCATTTAGACCTAGAGAGTGGGTAAGCATTGAACCAGATTTGAAGGGAATGGTCTGTAACACGAAGATAGAGGCTTTAGAGCTCAGAGAGTGTCCCTGAAGCAATAGCTCACAGATTGACAGCCCTTTTTAGGGCACCTGGAGGGTGGGTGGATTGGTTGAGGCAATTTGGACATGGAGTAAGGGGATGTTATTAACTGACGCAGGGAATTATTGAAAGAGAATAGAGTTTGCAATGAAAAAAATGAATTTATTTTGGAAATTTGGGATGCTGTGGGACATTCATGAGGAAGTGAACAGTCCGAAACTGAAAATAGTGAACTGCTCTGGTGGCCTGATGAAATCTAATGACTAAAAAAAGAGTGAACTTAACTATATGGATGGCATTTCACACATAATTTTAAGAGGAAATTTCAGAATCATGAAATTTCTAGCTTAAATTTCTCTTAAGCTAGTGCTTAAGAGAAACACTGAGGGTAATGGTTTAGGAGTCATTGGCATGAAGGTGGAAGTTGAAGCCATGGCTGTGCATGAAATGCATAAGGGAGAGTAAGGCAGAATAAGAAGAGAGATAGGCTGAGGATAGGGTCCTCACATATTTGAGAGGGAAATGGAGGAGTATTTGTGTATGAAGGACCTGAGACGGGCTCCAAGATGCTCACTTTAATATCTAGAGTGGCTGCAGGACTAAAATCCTCAAGTCTTATTGGCATTGATTTTTCAATAAATCTACATCTGAAATGGATTAGAAATCTGTGTGTGCTCATTACAAGTTTGAAGTCTGTATCATCTCTGTAGATGAACCTCAGTTTCCTCTAACCTTAGTAAGAGGTATATTACTTTATTTCATGATATAGAAAACAAAATATCCCAACTTGATCTGTCTTTCTAGAGAGAAAAGAAGTCCCTTATGGAAAGACACTATTTACAGAAATTACTTTGAGAGATACTTGTTTAGTTCTTGAATAACCAAACTGACAAAAAGGACTTAAATTTTCAGAGGCCATAGTAGATTGTTATTTTGGAATTGGTCACACTGCTTATTTTAAAAGCCTTGAAAGATGACTTTTACTTACTTGAAGTTAGACCTGAAAAATGAGTCAACATAGCAATACTTGTAATAACCTCTTATATAGAGCTTACTGCTGCAAATGTTTTACATATATTAATTCATTTAATCTTCACAATAACATTAGGAGATAGATGCTATGACCTTTATTTTAAGGATGAGAAAACTGACACGTAAAGGTTAAATAAAGAGCCCAAGTTCACTTAGCTAATAAGTGTCAGAGTTGGGACACAAACCTAGCTCTTCAGACTGCGGGGTTCATGGTGTCAATACTATGTTAAGTGTTCTCCACCATGACTTGCCATGACTGTGTTATAATAGGCTGAGTTCATTATAAATCAACAAACCTACAAACAAGTAAAACTCAGGCTATTAATTTGAAAATACACATTTTCACATAGTTGAGGTCAAAGGAAATTCCAAATTGAGTTAAGTATGCACATATTAGATAGTATTAATGATAGTTTAACACTTATTGAGCACTTCCAGGTGACAGGATTTGTTCTAATTGTTTTACACATATTAGCTCTTTAATCCTTACAAGGGACACTACCTTATGAGGTAGCACATAAAATATCCACATATTATAGAAGAGTATATTTATAAATAGATGAGTAAATTATCCTCATTTTATAGGTGAGGAATTTGATGCATAGAGGCATTGAGTAGTTATAACAACTATTGATAACAATGCTTTATATTATCTAATTATAAAATGATATGTTTTAAAAGTACTTTGAAATATTCAAAGCACATATTCTTTAATAGGGAGACACAGCTTTCATTTAAAATTCCAAACCTCAGAGCCTCAAGGATCTTAAAGTATTTATGATTCAGTAGAAACCTGATATTGAAGTTTAAAATAAACAATCATTAAGACTAAATGTAAATGGTGGAAATCCAGCAAGCCCAGTGGCTAAGAGTGAGAAATAAATAATTCTCTTTGCTCAAATATGAAATATTTGTTGACTAACCTTAGTGGGTTAAACTTCTTCCCATATTAATGTATGTTCCGGTGCCTGTTGACAGCTTCTTTTGTTTATTTGTAAATCCAGAAGTGTTCCCAGTGAATCCATTGTGTGCTTAGTCTAACCGCAGAGGTCATTAAATTCTTACTGAATTGTAATAATCTCCTCATCCTCATGTAATTGAAGCAAGTACATATTGGTATAGATATTTGGCTTTTAAATTTGTTTTTTGTTTTTTTTTGCCTTTCAATTTTTCTTTTCACTAATTTAATCTGAGCAAGCATTTTACGGCTTTTAGAGAGTAATGAGCTTCCCATCACTGGAAATACTCAAGCAGAGACTGTCTGCCTCATCTGTTGAGATGGCTCTTATGTTCCCTTGAGTTTTAATTGTCATACTTAGGTGTTTATACAGGATAAATAAGTTATTATGAAGAGTTTGAAATTTTCATGTTTCTTCAGAGTGATTCAAATCTATCACTCTGGAGGAGCCATAGACAGCCTGTGGGGCCAGAGTGTTTCTGACACTGGTTTCAAATCATCCTCTGATATGTTATTTCTAAAATCAGGAATACTCTGAGAAAGCCTTGCATTTGCAAGTAACATAGGAATTTTTCTTGAGTTTTTGTCCTACTAACAACCAATGCGATCCAGCTTTCCATCTCAGCATCTCTGGAGTTCTCTTTTGTACTCTAAGAAAGCAGAGGGTGAATATAGACCACTCTCCTTAAATTTCAAAGCAGAAGCTCTTTGAACAGTTGCTTGTTAAAGCACACTACTATAGCTTTAGTCTGGCCACCTGACTTGTCACCATTTCTTGACTCTTCCTAATTTATGCAAACTTGCTTCTTTATTGCACTTTTCTTAACAACTACATGGCTGGACATTGGTTAGAACATGGTTAGAACAATGAGGACTCTTCACTGGCCAAAGTCAGTCCACTCCCTGGGCTATGGTCTCCATTCTTAGTTATCTGCAGGGCCCTGCCTCTCTCTGGAGAAGTGTCCACCTAACAGCTCTTACCCATTCAATGAGGCCTGGGGACAAAAAACCTCTATCCTATTAGGAACATTCATTTATTCATTCATTCCACAGCATGCACTGAGCACCTGCTTTAGGTCAGTCCCATTTTAGGTACTGGAGTAATAAAGATGGGAAGACACAATTCCAAGTCTCAAGAAGCTCACAGACATAATGTTGATTATACTGCTGTGTGGTTCTAAATCTCAAGTTGCTATATCCTGCTTTTCTGGATTCTGCTCCTTATCTGTCTCTAATAACCAATCTGAGTGCCCTCCATGCTCTCCCAATGGCCATACACACAAACAGCCCTCTCTCTTGCATTTGTTGAACTGACAGTGTGTTTTTCTGCTCTAAGTTTCTGGACATTAACCATAGCACATCTCCTTAGACTCCACACATGGACTTTTTCCTCCATTAGTGCTGGAGTCTCTGGATATAGAATTTGGTCTTGTACCACATATCATGCCTTATCTTTTCCTTTTGACTCACCAACATAGATGGACATGTGCTTTAGCATTTAGAACTAAGATTGCAACAATACACTCTCTTTCTCAGTACCAACCCATGCCCTGGTTGAAATTTCCCAAATTCTGGGTCTTCTGTCTTTCCCAGAACTTCCTGTCATTTATGGTTCCTGTGATATTCTGCCCCCTATTGCCCATGACCCAGCACTAACATCAATTGTCTCTGGAATATGAGAAAAGAAAAAGAGAGAATGAGCTGTTCTTCAGGGCAAAGTTATGCCTCCAGGACAGAGACAAGGCAGTTAGACTTGAACTTGGATAATTTTGCAATCTTGAATTATTTCACTACACTAAAACTAGACTAAAACATCTGACAATGTCAGATTTAGATGTCAAACACAAAGACACCATTAATAATTTATTTCTGATTACTGAGGAGCACTTATTGGGAGATCTAATGGTACTTATTAGAAGACCTTAGAGATGTCATAATGGAGACATGTACATTGTATGAAATTTGGGCAAAGGCGACAGGCATAAAAAAATAGAAGTATTGTAGTGAGATTCAACTTTTGTAGCCCAGCTAGCTTTTTGTTTTAAAATGTGTGGACATGAAAAAAGTCTCCTTTATTAAATCATATAATTATCAGTACATTTTGTGAAGAACCATCCCTTTTACCTATCTGGCCAAATAAAAGTGCCAAGGCAGTTATTTGACATATTCCCATGCATCGTAATAAATGTCAAATTGAATCATGAGTTGTTCAAAAAATCATGTGTTATAGGCAGTTCCAAGCTCAAATGTGGCTTTATTGACAAAACAGCATTTATAAGATACTTGTATAATTTTTGGAATACATTTTGCAATAGAAATAATACAATTATGTTCTCAGGTCACTCCACAAAAGCTTCTTAATTCATAAAACAGCCGATCCTAACCCAAAATTTGATTACTGGCTGCAGAATCCAAGTGCCCATGCATTACATGCATTATATAGAACCCCTCATTTCTTCTCATCTTTCTTAAGTCCCACTTGGATGCCAGGAGCCCATTTCCCTCCTCTGTAGCCCTTTTAGTGGCAGTGGGAACATCCTCTCAGGCATTACCATATTGAGACTTGGCAGGCAGAAGGCCTCCCTGGCAGACTGGTGAAAATGTCCAGTGGAAGGAGAAGAGGTAAAGACTTGGAATTACCTGTAAATGCATAAAGACAGGCAAGGATTCCAGCAGGAGAATGAGGAGACAGGAATTCTAAGCATCTCTATCAATGATGGAGAGAGAAGAGGAACTCCAGAAATTATTTCTGTGATGACTATTCCAACTGCTAATACCCTTGCTAGACTTAAAAATAAATAGATGTTTAATCCTTTTGGGTGGTGGATTGGAGAATTTGTTTTGGGTAACAATGAAAGTGAAATTTCACATTTCAATATAATAGCAATTCATTAATTTATTTCACAGACATTTATTGAGCAACTGATATGTGCTTAGGCCCTATGGTTGAAAACTAGAATAACAGTGATAGCTTGGCAAGATTCATATCCTCAAGGGTCTTAAACACTAATGAGGAGAGAGGCACATAAATAAATTATTATGCAAAAGTGTGATAGTATTAAGATACATAGCAGAATAGGAGAGGTAAAAAACAAAACAAAACAAACCAGGCATGTAACTGATATTTACATGATGGGAAGCAGGTAAAAAAAAAAAGAGTGGAAATTTATAAAAATGATACCTCTATGTAAATTCCACATTATTTTAGAAATAGGAATTAGTCAACAGAATAAGGAGCACACATCTAAACCTGTAAATTTCAAAGTTCACTGTTCACCCCACCCAAAAAAATAGTTTGGAAAAAACCCCACATATTTACCTACATACACATTTTTAAGTTGATGTCTAAAAATTTTCATCATAAGTGTCAGTCATTGCAAAGTACAAAATTTCTCATGTATTTTAAATATTTGACTTTTAAATAGAAATATTATTTTAAACATTCTTTTAAAATATACTCAATGGATTCTAAATATGATAATAGTGATACACTCCATCATTGACCTAAAACTACATGGAGCCAACATTATGCTAGAGGGTCTGATGAGGGCAATTAAACAAGAAAAAAAAAGGCATCCAAATTGGAAAGGAAAAAGTAAAACCATCTCTAGTTGCTGATGCCATAATCTTGTATAAAGAAAAACCTAAGAAATTCACTAAAAAAACTATTAAAACTTATAAACATATCCTGAATGATCCCGAGGTACAAAATCAAATTACAAAAATAAGTTGAACTTCTATACCCTAGCAATAAATAATTCAAAATGAAATTAAGTAAACAATTCTATTCATGATAGCATTAAAAAGAAAAAAACTCTTAGGAATACATTTAACAAAAGTACAAGACTTGTACTCTGAAAACTACAAAACATTGCTGAAAGAAATTAAAGATGTAAATAAACAGAAAGGTATTCCAGGCTCATGGATTAGAAAACTTAATATTTCTAAGATGGTAATAATCCCCCCAAATACTCTGGAGAGTCAATGCAAGCCCTACTAAAATCGTAGGTAACTGTTTCCCCCCAGAAATTGACAGGCTGATACTAAATTTCATATGGAAAGACAAAGGAAACAAAATAGCCAAGACAATCTTGACAAAGAACAAAGTTGAAAGACTCACACTTTCTGATTTCCAAACTTACAAAAAAGTTACCATAAAGAAGAGTGTGGTACTTGCATAAGGACAGACATATAGATAATGAAATGGAATAGAATTAAGATTTCAGAAATAAACCCATACATTTTTTGGTCAATTGACTTTTGATATTCAATGGATAAAGAATAGTCTTTTCTACAAATGTTGTTGAGACAACAGAATATTCACATACAAAAGAATGAAGTTGGACCCCTTCCTCACCCCAAACACAAAAAGTAACTCCAAATGGACCATAGACCTAGCTATAAGAGTTAAAACTACAAGAATCTTAGAAAAAACACAGGAGTCAATTTTCATATCCTTGAGTTAGGCAATGGTTTCTTAATGTGGCACCAATAGCGCACATGACAAAAGAAAAAATAAATGGGACTTTATAAAATTTAAAAATTTTTGTGCTTCAAAGGATCCCATCAAGAAAGTGAAAAGACAATACACAGAATGGAAGAAAATATTTGCAAATTACACTTCTGATAAGGGACTTATATTTAGACCAGATACAGAACTCATACAACTCAAAAATGAGAAGATGAATAATCATATTTTCAAAGTGGGCAAAGAATCTGAGCAGACATTTCTGCAAAAAAGATATACAAATGATAGTAAGCACATGAAAAAATGCTCAATATCTGTTGAGGATTGAATCATGTTCCCCACAGAAGCCTTGTTCAGGTCCCAACCCCTGGTTCTGTGAGTGTGAACCCATTTATAAATAAGACTTTTGAATATGCTATTATTCAAGGTGTGCCCAAACTGAATGAGGGTGGGCCTTATGACGTCTTATAAGCAAAAGATATTGGACACAGAAGTAGAAGCCATGGTGAGCAGCCAGAAGCTATAGGTCAATGAAACTTGGAAGAGAAAGAAGAAACTGCCATGAGCATTGCCATGTGATAGAAAAACCAGGGAACCCCAAAGTTTGCTGACCAGCATGAAGATAATGCCCCTGGGAGAAAGCAAGCCTTCTAGCCCCTGACACCATGAACCAATAAATTCCTATTGTTAAGCCAACCCATTTTATGGTATTTGTTTTAGCAGGTGGGAGATTAAGACAACATCCTTAGCCATCTCAGAAAAGCAGAACAAAACCACAATGTGGTACCACTTCACACCCACTAGGGTAGCTATAATAAAAAGACAGATAATAGCAAATGTTGGAAAAGATGTGGAGAAACTGGAACCTTCATGCACGGTTGGTGGGAATGTAAAGTGGTACAGCTTCTTTGGAAAACAGCCCGGCAAATCTTCAAAAGAATGTGACCCAGAATTTCCACTCCTAGGCATATTCCCCAAAGAAATGAAAACGTGTCCATGTGAAAACTTGTTTATGAATGTTCATAGAAGCACTATCCATACTAGCTTCAAAGTGGAAACAACCCAAATGTCCACTAACTAATGAATGGATAAGTAAAATATGGTATATTCATGTAATGGAACAATTAATGAAGTAATGACATATGCTATAACTTGGATGAACCTTGAAAATATTATGCTATGTGAAAGAAGCCAGACACAAAAAGCTACATATTGTATGGTTCTATTTATATGAACTATCCAAAATAGGCAAATCCATAGACACAGACAGTGCATTAATGATTGCCTGGCTGGCAGTGGGAATGAGAATTGAGTACAATTGGGAATAAGGAATTTTGGGGAGCAATGGAAATATTGATAAAATTGAATTGTTGTGATGATTGCACAGCTCTGTAAATTTACTAAAAATCATTGAATTGTGCTCTTTAAATGTTGTTCCGGTTTGCTAATGCTGCCATTATGCAAAATACCAGAAATGGATTGGCTTTTATAAAGGTGTTTTATTTTGTTACAAATTTACAGTTCTGCAGTCATAGAAGTGTCCAAACCAAGGCAAAAGCATGAGTATATGTTCACTGAAGAAAGGCCATTGGTGTACGGAAAACCTCTGTTAGCTCATTAGGCATGTGGCTGGCATTTGCTTGCTCCCAGGTTGCAGTTTCAAAATGGCATTCTCCAAACTGTCTCTGGGCTTAGCTTCTTGGGCAAACTCTGGGCTAGTATCTCCAAAGCATAAGCAAAACTCTGCTTTCAATGGCTGTCTCCAAAATGTCTGTCTCAGCTCCTTTTGTCTGAGCTCTTATGGGGCTCCAGTAAACTAATCAATACTCATGCTGAATGGGTGGGGCCACACCTCTATGGAAATAGTCTACTCAAAGTTATCATGCACAGTTGGGTGTGTCACATCTCCATGGAAACAACCTAATCCCAATATCCCACAAGACTGGATCAAAGATCATGGCTTTTTCTTGGGGGACATAATCTATCCAAACTGGCACAAATGTACTATATTAATTTTATGGTATGTGAGTAATATCTCAATAGAGCTTTAAAAATTCACTTCAAATAATATAGGTTCTACTAAAAATGATGGTGGCACAACATTGAGAATGTAAATAACAGCACTGAATTATATATTTGAATGTGGTTAAAAGGGGAAACTTTAAGTTGTATATTTGTTACTAGAATAAAAGTTTAAAAAAACAATTAAAAAACTTTATATTAATTAACAAGTCCTCTAAAAATTTAACTCTTTTAAAATAAATTTGGCACTATCTCTAAAAATATATTTATACACCTAATAACATAGTTTCTAACTACAAGAAGCAAAAATCAGATCTGAAAGGAGAAATAGAGAAATCCACAATTTTAGAGATTTGAACAATGCAATTAACTAAACTCATCTAGTTGATATATAAGACTATACTCAACAATTACAGAATAAACACTCATTTTGAGTGCACATAGAACTCTTCAAACTTTCCATTGGATCCAAGAAGTTCAACAAACCCCAAGAAGAATGAGTGCAAAAATATTTTCAACGGTGCTTGCTTCGGTGGCACATATACTAAAATTGGAACAATACAGAAAAGTTTAGCATGGCCCCTGTGCAAGGATGGTATGCAAATTCGTGAAGTGTTCCATATTTTTGCCAAGCCCTCTATCTTGGGGCTAGCACTTATGGAGCTCATTACGGCAAAGGAGAGGCTAAACCTGCTTGCAATTGTGCCTAAGAGTCTCCCTGAGTACCTCTTTGTTGCTCAGATGTGGCCTTCTCTCTCTAGCTAGTCCAGCTCGGAGGATGAGCTCACTGCCCTTCCCACTATGTGGGTCCTGACTCCCAGGGGTGTAAACCCCCCTGGCAATGCAGGATATGACTCCAGAGGATGAATCTGGACCCAGCATTGTGGGAATGAAAACATCGTCTTGACCAAGAGGAGGATGCAAAATGAAGCAAGATAAGGTTTCAGTGGCTGAGAGATTTTAAACGGAGTCAAGGTCACTTGGGTGGGCATTCGTACACACTATACAGATAACCCTTCTTAGGTTTTAATGTATTGGAATAGCTAGAAGTAAATACCTGAAACTATCAAACTGCAACCCAGTAGCCTTGACTCTTGAAGACGATTGTGTAACTATGTAGCTTACAAGCGGTGACAGTGTGATTGTGAAAACCTTGTGGAGCACACTCCCTTTATCCAGTGTATGGATGGATGAGTAGAAAAATGGGGACAAAAACTAAATGAAAAATAGTGTGGGATGGGGGGGATGATTTGGGTGTTTTTTTTTACTTTTATTTTTTATTTTTATTTTTATACTTTCTGGTACAAGGAAAATGTTCAAAAATAGATTGGTGTGGTGAATGCACAACTATATGATGGTACCATGAACAGTTGATTGTACACCATGGATGATTGTATGGTATGTGAACATATTTCAATAAAACTGAATTTAAAAATATTTCAAAGGCAAAACTTCAGGTACCATTCATTTTCTTTGTTGTGCATGTTTTCTATTTCATTGATTTCTGCTGAAATAGACCACATACTGGGCCCTAAAATAAGTCTTGGCAAATTTAAAATGATTGAAATAATACAAAGTATGTCTCTGACCACAGTGGAGTTAAACTAGAAATGAAAATTAAAAAGATAAACAGAAAATCACGAAACAAAATATGAGGAAACTAAACAGCATACTTCAAAAAACCTCATGGATCAAATAAGACATCACAATAGATAATTAAAATATTTTGGGCAGAATGATACACAAATGTTAATGAAAACACAACATATCAAAATTGCAGGAGTAAGGCATTGTAGTTAAAACATTTTTAGAAGGAAATTTATAGTTTCAAATATCTATTTTAGAAAAGGAATTTTAAAAGCAAAGAACTAAACTTCCATTTGCAGAAGATGGTAAAAGAAGATCACATTAAACCAAAGAAAGAAGTAGAAAAGTAACATTTAAAGTCAAAAGCAGAATCAATGAAGTCAAAAGCTTGTTATTTGAAAATATTTCTGGATTGATTCTTCTTGAGATTTGCTGAGCTTCTTGAATCCAGTGGAGAGTTGCTAGAAAAACTAAGACAATCTTGGAAAAAAATAGTATGGTTGGAGATCTTACAATAAGGCTATAGTTATTAAATTAAGTAGTAGTGCCACAACCCGAGGCCAAATAGATTAATGGGACAGAATAGAGTCCCAAAATAGACCTGCAGACATATGGTAAATTAATTTTTTTTACAATGGCACTGATGTTATCAATGGGAAAAGAAATGTCATTTCAGAAAATAGTTCTGGCAAATTGGATATCTGTGTGAGAAAATATTGACTTTGCCCTCTACATTACAACATACACAAAATCTAATTTGTAATGGGGTCACAAATATAATTATGAATAGTAAAACTATAAAGCTTCCATAAAAAAAATTAGAAGAATATTTTCACAATCTTGCTTTATGCAAAGATTTCTTAGAAAGAAATGATAAATTGGATTTCATAAATAATCATATAAAACATCTGCTCATCATTTGCAATCTATATATGTGACAATCTGAACTCAATTAGAATATATAAAGAATTCCTATTAACCAATCATAAAAGACAATTAACACACTTAAAAAGGGGCAAAAGACTTGAATAGGAATTTCATAAAAGAAGACATCTGAATGCCCTACAAGCACAGGAAATGGTGATCAAAAGTATTAGTAATCAGAAAAATCCAAATTAAAACTGCAAGGAATTACCACAAAAGTAGCTAAAATTAAAAAGATAAGTGAGTGTTTGAGGGATATTGGACAACTGGTAATTCGCTTATATTGCTGGTGGGAGTGTAGCATTTAACAACACGTAACCATTTTAGAAAACTCTTGGACAGTTTCTAAGAAAGTTAACATTTACTTTACTTATGATCTAGCAGTTTAACTTGGATATAGGAATATATCCAAGTCTTATGAATGCATATGTTTGCAGAAGATTTGTGTAAGAATGGTTATGTCTGCTTTATTCATAATAGCCCTAATATAGAAAAAACACAAATATTCATCAATTCAAGAATGAATAAACAGCCAGAATATATTCATTGAATAAAAAAGGATGAACTACTGGTACACAAAACTACATGGATAAATCTTTCAAACATAATTTTAAGTGAAAGATGCCAGACACAAAAGGGTGTGAATTTTATGATTCCTTATGTATAAAATTCAGGAACAGGCAAAATCAACCTGTGGTGATGAAATAAGAATAGTGGTTGCCTTGACGGGGAGGAGTGGTGAAGTTAGTGGGAGTGTTCTCTCGATTGCACGATAGTTACCCTGTTAAACAATTTGTCAAAATGTATTGAGTTGTATACTTAATATACATGTATTTACTATA
Source organism: Choloepus didactylus (assembly GCF_015220235.1). Classification (NCBI taxonomy): domain Eukaryota; kingdom Metazoa; phylum Chordata; class Mammalia; order Pilosa; family Megalonychidae; genus Choloepus; species Choloepus didactylus. Next base: position 118,411,167 of record NC_051308.1, read on the forward strand.
TATAAATTGTGCCTCAATAAAAGTGCTCTTAGAATTTAGATCAGAGACTAGAATCATGTAAAAAAAAAAATTACATGAGCAGGTTGTCTTTGACAGTCAGAATTTTACATTGTTCTTATTTCTCCTTGGAATTATAATTCCATTCCAGCTGCTTCTCAGAATTGTATCCTGTGTGATATAATTTTATGCTTTGAAAGTCTTTTATGATCACCCTATAATATGTCTCTGAAACAAAAAATTCATATAAATTGAAAGTTTAGTTTTCCATGTCTCTTAAGTTTTAAAAATTTTCTTCTGTATTGAGTAATTTTTATAATTATTATTAGTGAACAATTGAAAAAAGATAAATCTATAAATTATTCAGATAGATACCTAAAAAACATAAAAGTAAAATGTCACTGAAGTTGTATCTCTTAGATAGTTGTCTTTGTGGATGACTAAGTGTTACAATGAAATAGGATTCAGCATCAGTTCTGTTCCTATTTTAATGTTATAATTTTTGAGAATTATAAAACCACAGCCACTGGAAAGTGATGGAGGAATCCTGGAAAGAAAAGAACCTGAAAGGGTGATCTTTAAATTCTGTGTGTAAACTCTGTTCCATGTGGGCCAGACTCCATGCAGTTTGGCTAAGGACAAAATAATTTAACTGAGATTGAGGCTACTGACAAGGGATAGAGTTTTCAGTTTAAGCCCAATCAAGTTAATTTTCTGCTAAAACAAAAACAGCAAAAAATCGACATTCCTCAGAGGTCTATAACAAAACCTACAGTCTCTACAACATAATATTCACAGTGTCCAAGATATAATCCCAAGTTATGCAATATATGAAGAAACAGGAAAATGTTCCAGAAAAACTAACTACAAGATGACCAGATGTTGTTCTTAGCAGACAAGTGTTTTAGCAAATCTTAATAATTATGCTCGGTGGTAAAGGAAACTATGCTCATCATGAATGAAAAGAGAAAAAAATTTCACAGAAAAATAGAAAGTATATTAAAAAGAAGCAAATAGAAATCCAAGAATTAAAAAATACAACATTTTTGAAGAAATGACTGGAAGGGCTTAAAAGAAGAGAAATGACAGAGTAGAGTTGGTGAACTTGAAATGATCTGAAGAATGTATAGGAAAAATAATGGAAAAAACAAAACAAAACAAAAACCCAGAGCCCCAGGGATTTACGGGACAATATCAAAAGGTCTAAGATATGTGTAAGCAGAGTTTTTAGAAGATGAGGAAAGAGAGAATATGAGGCATTTTTTTTTAAAAATAATGACCCTAAATTTCCCCAATTAGGTGAAAAACATATATATATATATATTTTCAAGAATTTAATATATATATTCCAGAATTTCAGGGAATCTCAAGCAAGATAAATAAAATTAAAGCCATTCTAGGCTTTAATCATCAAGCTGCTGAAAACCAAAGATAAAGAGAAAATCTTGAAAGCATCTGGGAAATAATGACACATTATAGTTAGGGGAATAACAATTGAATTTACACTGAGTTCTTGTCATAAACAATGGAGGCCAGAAGAGAGTAGAACAATATTTTTACTTTCTTTCTGTCATTTATGTCTCCTACTTGGTGAAAGTAACCCAGATAGCACCCAGATAGCATTACAGTATTGGAAAATGCAGTTTTCAAATTTCTAGCCCCTGTGATTTAGAGACGGCATAGAATGGCGAGAATGATGCTGACTACCAACACAAAGTATCTGGCATAGTTTACCCCTTTGGTTAATCAGCAGCCACATACATCCTTAAAACCCAGTTTAAACTTCTAAACAACAACAATAATACAATGCCTCTGCCTACAATGAAGCAACTGTTCTTTACACAAAGACACCCTCACTCTCCTTCCAAAGTGCAGACTCCCAAAGACTCACCAGTCCTTATATACTTCTCAGGGTGATATTTTTTTTTCTAGTTTAGTCACAATTTCATTTACATAGCCTGCAACTGATGGCTAAATCAATAAATTAACCATCCACCAGTACTCTTTATAAAGAATTAGAAAAAAAAGAATGGGGGGAGGGGAGCCTAGTTAGAATATGCACATGCAGAAGGAAAAAGGAAGTAAGTATGGATGGCTGCTGTTGTCCTCATATTGGTCGTAGTTGCTATTCACAGCTTCCTTCTTTTGCTACCCATTCTGCATTCTCTTTGCTTTCTGTTATTGCCTCAGCAACAGAAGTAACACAAACCTTCAATCCTAAGGAGTCTGAGTATTAGGGTCCTTCCTTTATGTGGTCCTTTACCGGGTTACTGCAATAACTTATACTGTTGGTCATGGGAATCCTAAGTGGCACTGAAGAGGACCCTCTGGATTCCATACTTAGTTCTTCCTTCCCCCATTATTGGTGTACTGCTCAACAACATTGGCTTCCCTTCATCAAGCTTTATCTAACACCATTATTGAGTGCCTAACTTGGCAACAGTAGAAACCAACTCAGAGTTCCTGATATACTATTTCCACCAGTGGCAGATTGATTATATTAGAGCACTTCCATCATAGAGAGGGCAAAGATTTTCTTACTTTCAGCACCTTAATTCATAGGTTTATGGGAATCAAATGTTGTTGATTCCATGCCTTGTATCTATCCTTGTCATTATGACTACTTCATACAGGAGTCTACTGAGCAAGCACTTGGGTGGGTTGGGAAAGAGGATGAATGACATCTATTGAGCATATCATCTTTTCCATATGATTATTGAGATCCTTCTGTATAATTGCTCTTTTATGGGCATTCCCATAGCATATAAATGTCTTCAGGATCTGTCCCAATTCTGATAGATTTAGTTACCCATCTCTTACCCAGACATTATTAGCAATATTCAAATCTCATTCTTTCCAAATCTCTCACATCAAGCTAAATCATTATCTACTCCCCATGAACTGGTGTCAATGCATATTTCTGCCCATCTGTCCTTCCAGGCAGGAGAGACAACCAGATATACTAATCAAAGTTCTGCCCACTGGGTAGACTGCCTTTCCCCATTGTCCTTCATGGCTACTCCTGAGTGAGGCTCTAATGCTGCATCAGTCCACACTGGTGGGTGCCAGAGTGCCCTGTGGAACTATTTGTAAACGAGGTTCGAAATTTTTCTTCTTTGGTTAAATTGGTCATGCAAAACTTCCCATGACGCCATTGATTTGGGTGGAGGAAGGTGCCAGTGCCATAGAGTAAGGAGAGTAGAAGCCTAAGGCACTTGCTCATGCGAGTGTTTTGTGCTTTCAGGACTATTTTGAGCCTGGATCTCTTGGTTCCAAAGGTCTGAGAATTGAGTGAGAGTGACTCTCCATTGTAAGGATTCAAATCAGGCCCCTAGTCACCAGACTTAGAGTTTTTCATATTATATAGAACAGACAATATTTTAGTTATTTCAGATGTAGAGACACTGGTCATTTAGCCACTGTCAAAGATCTCTGCAGATTAAAATATTCTGATCACTGGTTAACAACATGACAACTACCACTGCAGACTTCTACCATGCAGCATCCTAATTGGAATCAGGGAGTCCATTTCGATGATTTCCTCTCCTAGGGTTATTCCCAGGCTGCAGAGGAAGCCATGGCAAGCTTTACAAGGTTGCTGGTGTTCCCTTTATCAATTCTTTTTGCAAGAGGTTTTGGTGAAGGAAATGTGCCCTGGTTCCTCCTGGAGTACTTTGTGGGAGTAGGGTAAGAGGTGATATGCGATCAACCCATTCCAAAATTCTTATTTCTCCAAAGTTTTGGATCCCACCCTCTACAGTATATCAGGGATATTCATCATCTGTTCTTTATTGGATGTAGGCCACTATTGAATCTAGGTTTCAGTTATCCAACCAAATAAACATTTAGGGCCATTCCCAGCTGCTTAACGTAACAGATTGAACCCAAAATTTCTGCTAAGTGTTCCCATATGAATACATTCAAAATTATCCACCAATATGCTCTGTCCTCTCTTGTCTAACACCCTAAGAATCTGTTCCAATATATATTCTCAAGGCTTTTGCTGTCATTAAAAACAGAGTAAAATCTTGACAAAAAATTTGATATGAATATAATAACCTTCTGAGTTACACTTTGTGCTGTTCCCCTGGAACATTCTGGAATTGGACTACAGTTGAGACCCTCGAGTCAATGAGGGATGGTGGGTGAGAATCTTAAGGAGAATTAGCATTGCATGTAAGACAGTTGCCACAGGTGGGGTCATTTCAGGGTCTTCAATGAAGGGAGGGGAATGGAGGCTGCTTCTGTTGGCAAAGGAGGTTACGGGGGGTTTAAGAGATTGAGGTTCTCATCATTGTCTGAATTCACCAACATTTCCCCATTCTAATTATCAGGGACCCCCTCATTCTCCAATCAGTGCCCTAACTGGCATATAAGAGATCTGGAGAAATGGTTTATCCACAAGTTATAATTCCACAATCCAGAGAACCAAATACTTGTTCTGATATTCAGTTTTATTGGTTTCAAGATAAAAAAGATTTTTCTTGTTGTCTGACCTTGCCTTGAGTGAGGAATTTTTCTTCCTATAAGCTTTTCCAGTACAGTCAGTGAGAATAGTCAGTAAAAGAATTTGTAGTCTTTGTTCCCACCATAAAGGTTTATTGCAGCAGTAACTTTTTATTCCAAAGTTTGGCTTTCAATAGACATTTTATTCCAGACAATGACTGCTGATAATTTTAAGCATCCGTTTTGTTATTACATGCCATAAGCTATCGATTCCCATTCTCTGTTGGCTATGATTTCACCACCACATTCAAACTCCATCAGGTCAGATATCCAACACCAGATTTCCATTTTTGAGATTCTGTGTCCCAAAACCACTCCTGATATAAAATACTGTATTAGTTAGTGCACACAGAGGATATCAGAAACTACTGCAGATATTTAAACCTAGAGGAATTTAACACAGATAGTTATAAAATGGTTGGAGGGGTTGGAAGAAGGAGAAAAAAGAGCACATATTACCCTCTATAGGGAAGCCTCTACTCTCCCTATGGAGCCACACTCATCGTGTTTCTACAACCCTACTTTGCAGGCCCTACTTTGCAGGCCCAACCGCTACAGGAGATAGAAAATATCAGCTGCTGCCTCCAATGGAGTGTGAGTGCAGAGCTAGTCTGCTACTGCTGCCACCATTACCATATCTAAAAGAAAACAATACTTCTGTATTCATTTTTTTTCCTAATCTCTGTTATATGATTCTTACTGCCAAAACCTAAAATGGACCCCTGCTTGCCAGGGAGTCTGGGAAATAAGGTTTCCAGGCTTTTGGCCCCTGTGATGCAGGAAGACTTTAGAAGGATAGAGATGATGCTGAGAACTAACAAAAAATACCAAGTACTCCTTTATTTTGCAAAGTGGGAAAAGGACATTTGAGAAAGGGAAGAGGAGAAAGGAATTTGGGGGAACATCAGTATTAGTAACTGCTATATAAGAATTGATGATTTGGAAATAGAGTCCCTAAAATGATCTGTTATATGTAACTTGGAAATTTGGAAGACCATGGATTTAGGCTTTAAAATTGCCAGTGAACATATACCCTTCAACTAACTTCCTCAGGGCTCCCTTGACCTCCTTGTTTCTCAGACTGTAGATGATGGGGTTCAACATGGGGGTCATAACACAGAAGAGCACAGAGACCAGGATGTCCATGTCCAGTGAGTAACCTTCACTGGGCCGGTCATAGTTGAAGTTGGCCATTCCATAGAAGACGACCACCACAGTGAGGTGGGAGGCACAGGTAGAGAAGGCTTTGCTCCTGCCCTGAGCAGAGGAAATCCTAAGGATGGTGGAGATGATGAGTATGTAGGACACTGCGGTAAACAGGCAGGGACTCAGGCCAATGGTGGCACTGGCCGCGTGGAGCACAGACTCATTGACAGAGGTGTCTGAGCAGGAGAGCTTCAGGAGCAGTGGGATGTCACAGAGAAAGTGGCTGATCTGGTTGGGCCCACACAGGGTGAGGGTGACTGTCAGCACTGTGTGTGTCATGGAATTGACCAGCCCACACAGCCAGGACCCAGTCACCAAACACACACAGACCTTCACACTCATGAGGACTGGATATTGAAGAGGGTGGCAAATGGCTACATAGCGGTCATAAGCCATAGCAGCCAATAATAGACATTCAGTGCTAGCACAGGTAACAAGGAAGAAGATCTGGGAGAGGCAGCCCTCGTATGAGATGGTCTTCCTCTCTCGGAAGAAGTTTACCAGCATGACTGGGACGGTGGTGGATGTGTAGCAGATGTCCAGGAAGCTCAGGTTGCTGAGGAAATAATACATTGGAGTGTGAAGGGCAAGGCTGACCCTGGCGGCCATTATTATGAGGATGTTCCCCAGGAGGGTTGTCAGGTAAATGACCAGGAAGATCAGGAAAAACAGCCCCTGTAGTTTGGGGTGGTTGGAAAATCCCAAGAAGATGAATTCAGTGACATCTGTTTGATTGTTCATTTCAAAGACTGTCACAGCTACAAAACAAAGCGAAAAAAGCAACCACAATGAGATTGTATGGAGGATACCTCAAATGGGTTTGTGAACTTGCGGGGCCATGTCAAATTACATTGGACATAGAGCAGCCTGGGCAGTGGAGGGGAGGTGTGCAGGGGTGCCTTCAGGGAGACCTCGAATTCTCACTCAGCAGACCTAGAGAGCTCAGGCTCAGGAGCTCCTGCATGGATTTGCATGGCCAGTTGTGGGTGGGAATAAATGGAGACTTGGATAAAACTTGCTAAAACCTGCTAACCCCTGTGTTAGAGTGAGCTCATTTTTAACTGGCTTTTCAACATCTGCCTACTAATATATTATATCACTGCATCAAATTCTTTTAAAAACCTTATTTTTTCTGGGTAATTAATTTTCATTGCAAAAAGTTAAGAAAATTCAGAAAGGAAAATAAAAGAATTAAACCACCCACAGAATCAATGCTACCTTTTAGTGTATTCCATTCTAGTCTTTTTAAAATACACGTTAATTTTAATCTTTACTTTTACCTTTAAAATATTGAGAATGCAATTTCCGAAGGATGCATTTTATTCCATCATACAAAATGAATTTAAGCTCTCCCCTTCCTTTGACTGAAATTTAGATTGTTTCCATTCCTTTTACTGTTATGAATACTTCCATGCATATATATATGTGACCATGCTGATTATTTCTTCAGATAAAGTTTGAAATATATTAATTTTACTTTTCTCAGAGGAACATTTTTCTTTTCAGGGTTTATAAGGTAGGAGAAAATTTTACCAATCACACGTACCTAAGCATGTTTTCTCATCAAGGTAAATTTTATTAAACCATGATTTTTTTCTCAAACATTACATGTTCCTGAAAAAAATAACTGGTACATCCACCTACTTTTGATTAAGCTATACTATCTAATAATGAACCATTTTTGAAAAATGCAATTTCTGTTTTTCTTTCAATCTTGACAGTGAGATGATATCATAGAAAGAGTGGATCACTGAGCCAGGTAGATGTGGATTCAAATTCTATTCTAACATTTACTAGACTAGGGGTAAGCAAGCTGATCTCTCTGCCTCTCAATTTGCTCATTATATTCTGATATTAGTAGTGCCTATTTTACAGTAGCTGGAAAAAGTAACATAAGATAATATAAGTAATATGCATGGTATATTATAGGTGCTCAATGCACCTTATTTTGGTATGAAAATCCCCTTCTACCCCTACTGTACTTTTATCATGAATGGATATTGAATTTTGTTGAATGTTTTTTCTGCATCAAGATAATATATGTATTCTCTTATTAATTTGTCAATACAGTAAATTATATTGATTGATTTTTTTAAACAAAGCAAACACCATTTCCCTTAATGAAGGACTTTTCAAGTCCTTTAATATGCCAGAATGCATTGTCAATCTTTACAAGAGGGCTATAATTGACATTATCTCCCAAAGAAGCATTTCCCAAGGAACCCTTTTTATGGAGCAACTCTTGTGACTGGGGTTCCAAAGAACAAACTTTTGGTAATACTGATCCTGAATAAAACAGGCTCTTAAAACCTCATGATGGGAGAGAAACTTACTAGGGCGGGGGTTTTAAAGTTAGACTTTTACTTCAAAACATGTACAAGATGCCTACAGTCTCCATAGTTAAAGTGAATTAAGAAATGCTAAACTAGAAAGACTACTCCTTCTTGGCATATTTGTTATCCTTTGGAAGATATTACAGGGGGAAACTGACAGAGTGGGAGAAGTTGGTGTGGATGGAAATGGAGAATCAAAACTGAGAAAGCCTTGGATCAGGTGTTCAATGATTATAATGACTCATTTCTTTTCATCCCAGGGTAAAATCACAAACCACTATGATTATTTTACACTATGGCAAAAGAAAAAAAAAATCTGTGTGCAGGAAATGGCCCCATGATTAATAAAATTTCACAAGCCAGTCACACATACTGTACAATCATCCAAAATGCACTATCAATTGCCTACAGTACCATCATACAGCTGTGCATCCATTATTACAGAAAAGAAATAAAAACAAAAAAGAAAACTCAAATCCTTCCATACCCCTAACCACAGCCCCTTCATTATTGACTCATAGTATTAGTATAGTACATTTGTTACTGTTGATGAAAGAATGTTAAAATACTACTAACTGTAGTACATAGTTTGCAATAGGTTTGTATTTCCCTATACCCCTCTATTATTAGTTATAGTGTCATACATTTGTTCTAGTTCATGAAAGAGATTTCTAACATTTGTATAGTTAATCATGGACATTGTCCACCACAAGATTCACTGTTTTATACATTCCCATCTTTTAACCATCAACTTTCCTTCTGGTGACATATGTGACTCTAATCTTCCCCTTTCCAGCACATTCACACACCATTCAGCACCATTAGTTATTCTCACAATAACCTGCTGTCGTCACGTTTGTCCATTTCCAAACACTTAAGTTCAACCTAGTTAAATATTCTGTTCATAATAAGCAACCGCTCCCCATTCTTTAGCCTCGTTCTATAACCTGGTAACTTATATTTCATGTCTATGAGTTTGCATATTATAACTAGTTCCTATCAGTGAGACCCTGCAATATTTGTCCTTATATGTCTGTCTTATTTCATTCAATATAGTGCCCTCAAGGTTTCTTCCTCAACCCATTTTTTAAAGACGGTTTTGTTCACTGACTATACATTCTGTCCCAAGTAAACAATCAATGGTTCCATGTATAATCATGTATTTATGCATTTACCACCACCATCTTCTTCAAAGAAGGAGGAAGAGTCATAGAAAGTAGAGAGACAAAATAAAAATAAAAAGAATGAAAAAAACTGACAGCTAAAAATCAACAAAATGAAAAATGGAATTAAACTAAAGTACAATAAGAGAGTCAGACAACATCACATGCCAGGAGTCCCATACCCCTCCCTTATATCCCCCTCTTATAGGCATTTAGCTTTGGTATATTGCCTGTGTTACATTAAAGGAAGCATAATAAAATGTTTCTGTTAACCATAGTCTCTAGTTTGCATTCATTGTATTTTTCCCCAATACCACCCCGTTTTTAATACCTTGCAAGGTTTACATAAATTTGTTCTTCCTCATGTAAAAACATATTTGTACATTTTATCACAATTGTTGAACACTCTAGGTTTCACTGAGTTATACAGTCCCAGTCTTTATCTTTTGTCTTTCCTTCTGATGTCCCACATGCTCCTAAACTTCCTCTTTCAACCATATTCACAGTCATCTTTGTTCAATGTACTAACCTTGTTGTGCTACCATCATCCAAAATTGTGTTCCATACCTTTCACTCCTGTCTTTTCCTATCTGTCTGTAGCACTCCCTTTAGTATTTCCTGTAGAGCAGGTATCTTGTTCACAAACACTCTCATTGTCTGTTTGTCAGAGAATATTTTAAACTTTCCCTCAAAATTGAAGGACAGTTTTGCTGGATATAGGATTCTTGGTTGGTGGTTTTTCTCTTTCAGTATCTTAAATGTATCACACCACTTCCTTCTTGTCTCCATTGTTCCTACTGAGAAATCCACACATAGGCTTATCAAGCTTCCTTTGTATGTGATGGATCACTTTTCTCTTGCTACTTTCAGGATACTCTCTTTGTCTTTGAAGTTTGATAATCTGATTATTAAGTGTCTTGGCATAGGTCTATTCAAATCTATTCTGTTTGGGGTACGCTAAACTTCTTGGATCTCTAATTTTATGTTTTTCATAAGAGATGGGAAATTTTCATTGATTATTTCCTTTACTATTGCTTCTGCCCCTTTTCCCTTCTTTCTCCTTCTGGGATACAAATGACATGTACATTCATGAGTTTCATGTTGTCTGTAATTCCCTGAGACGTTGCTCATATTTTTCCATTCTTTTTCCTATCTATTCTTCTGTATGTAGGATTTCAAGTGTTTTGTTCTTCAGTGCCTGAGTGTTTTCTTCTGCCCCTTGAACTCTGCTGTTGTATGTCTCCATTGTGTTTTTCATCTCTTGTGTTGTGTCTTTCATTTCCATAGATTCTGCCAGTAGTTTTTTCAAACTTTTGATTTCTACCTTATGTTCACCCAGTGTTTTCTTTATATCCTTCATCTCTTTTTACATATATTTCCTGAATTCATTGATTTTGTTTTTTATTTAATTTAGCATATTTCTTTGAAAATCTTTAATTGATTGTTTCATTAATGTGAAACAATATCTCAATTGTATCTTAATTGAGGTGTAAGTTTGTTCCTTTGACTGGGCTGTATCTTCATTTTCCCTAATGTAATTAGTAGTTTTCTGTTGTCTAGACATCTGGTTTCCTTAATTACCCAATCGAATTTTCCCTGATCAGACTGGGTTCAGGTCTCAGAGTACAGATATATTTAGAATCAAGTTTCCCTAAGGGTGTGTCTTAGGAGATTATTGGACTTTCCTGTGAGGTCTCTAGCCACTGTGCCTTCCCTAACCTGCCCAGCAGGTGACACTTGTCAGCCTGTCACTCCCAACTGGTATAAACAGCTGTGGCTCCTTTAATTCTTAGTTTAGGTTGTTTTAGGTTTTGGGGTCTGAATTCTGAGTGGAGGGAGGGCCTTGAGCTGGACCCCACCTCCCTCTTCTCAGAGAAGAAACACCCCCTAGGGAGTTCTCTTCTGCATTTGAATAGCTCCTTTGTCTCTCTCTGACTCTGTCAACTCCACCCCTATGTGGTTCAGAGTGTTGTGAACTGAAAATGGCTGTGGCTCTCTCCACTTAGCCACTCAGGTTGAGAGAAAGAAAAAGGGAAAGAAAGCCCCTTTTCAGAGCCAGTCCATGGCTCCCCAGTTTTACCTGTCAGTCAGATACTGCACTCAGTCTTTTGGGCTCCCTTTCCCAGGGCACAGGTGTTTTCTGGCTCTCTAAGGTCAGTCTCTAAAAGTGTCTGTATTTTTCCTTCTTTTATTTTTAATTAATTTTTTTTCCATCAGCCCCACTTCCTCTACACTGGGAGTGACCTCAGGGTCTTTTCTGCTTGTTAGGGGTTTGTCTATGTTTGTAGCTTGTATTCAGTAGTCCACATATGTTAATTAAAACCCCAGTTTGAGCTGGGCTGAGCTATTGCTGGCTCTGAGAATGCTGCTTTCTCCTACAGTGAGGTTTTGCAGCTCAGCCTGCCGTAGGGGAAGAGGGCTCCCATTGCGGTTCTGCAGTTTTTACATAAAGATTTTATGCTGCGACCTCAACATTCCACCCAATCCAGGCTGGTGTATGATGTGTGGACAGTCATGGTTGTCCCGGAGTAGTTATTCCAGATTATTTACTAGTTGTTCTTGATTGTCCATTAGCTGCTCCAGGGGACTAACTAAATTCCACATCTCTCTATGCTGCCACCTTAACTTCTACTCTTTTCATCTTTTTTACTGTGTTTTCTATTTCCAGCATTTCCATTTGATCCTTCCTTAAGGTTTCCATCTCTCCTGAAATTACCTGTTTGATCTTGCATGTTGTCTACTTTTCTTTTAAAGCCTGTAACTTATTAATCATAGTTATTTTAAATTCCCTTTAAATTCCCACATAAATTCACTATATGTAAAGTGGTATAATATTATATAAAAGCAGTCTCATTAAGCAAAATTTATTTTGTTATCCCTATGGTGGCAACAACAAAATTTACAGGAAGATACAAATAATAAGTCTATAAAGGAGATAAGATGGAAGCAAAAAATACTCAGTTAACCACACAGAAGACAATTCCCTGTATGATAGTTTTAACATCCCTGTCATCTCTGACTCTCATTCTGATGTTTGTTTTGTCTCTTCAGACTTTTCCTTTTCATTTCTTGTGCTAATATATACATAGCACAAAATTCCCCACTTTAGTCATTTTTAAGTGTATACTTCAGAAGGATTACTTACATTCACAATGGTGTGTTACCCCAACCATCATCCATCACCTCGACTTTTTCTTGACCCCAAACAGAAACTCTGTACCTATTAAGCAATATCTCCCCATCATCTCCTTCCATAGGCCCCTGGTAACCTCTAGTTTACTTTCTAACTCTATAAATTTGCTTATTCTAGATATTTCATATTAGTGGGATCATTTAATATTTGTCCTTTTGAGTCTGTCTTATTTCATTCAACATAATGCTTTCAAGTTTCATCTAGGTTGTAGCATATATCAGAACTTCATTCCTTTTTTTATGTTGACAGACTGTATTTTCCTTACTATTTTGCATGCTTTATAACTTTTGTTGAAAATTGGTCATATTCTATAGAACAATAGATACTGAGGTATAATTACTTTTGGCTTGGGGATAAACATGCCTTTCCTTTTGCTAGACTTATAGTGTTGCTGTTTGTGTTAATCTAATCAGGAGTTGGGCTGAGTTGGACATTTTTTGTTGGTGTGGTCACCCCAATGTACCATAGGCTTCAACTTTCTCTGGTAATACCTTGTCTTTAGGGTATGGGCTAGTACCCACATTTCTGTTCCCTGCTTGACTTTGAGTCTTCCCTTTGCACTGTTCTCCAGAGATAATGTGTTTGTTGAAGATATCCCAGCTGTCTGCCACAGTTACTTTTACTCAATGATTATTAGTGGGCTAGTGGGGTACTGGGGAAGGGAGTTCTCTGATATTCTAGTTAAACCTCAGCCTTAGATATTGTGAACCTGGGACTTCGGCGAGTGGCTTTCACAAATGATCCTGTCCCCTCCTGCAACTGTAGTGTTGGGACTGGCTTGTATTTGTTCCTCTTCCTGATGGGAAGAACATATTTTTGCCCATTCTCTTGCCCAGCTGCAGTGGGTTTCCACAGTTCCCTAACATGACAGGTTTTCTGTCCTTTTTTTTTTGCTCTTACCCCTGCAGATCACAGCATTTATTCTGTAGGATAATTACAGAAAATGGGTCTGGGAGGAGTTTTAGCAGTGGCCGTTGTCCTCTTTCCTTCAGGCAGCACCATTAGAGAAGCTTTCTCATAATGTGTCCTGGTCTTCCCTGTAACCGTCTGATGGGGTTCACAGAGGAAAATCAAGACAGTGCAATCCCTGTCATGTCTATGTCCCCTGAGGCTTCAACTCTCACGGTAGCCCACGAGTAGGCTTTAGCCATTCATTTGAAAGTTTTAGCTGAGTCTTCTTATCACCATAGGTTGGCATCTGCTGGGTTTTGCCCCAAGTGAAAAATGTGTGGGTCCTCTTGTGTGCTGTCTCCCCAGGTTTATGTTTACATGTTTGTGTTAAGACTTCAATTCTCTGATGGGTTAATAAAAAGTCATTAACTTGCATTATGTCCAACTTTTTTGTTGTAATGATGAGAGAAACACACTTTCCAGCTCTTTAAATCTCTAAGCTGAAACTCAAAGTCTACACAATCACTTTTGAAATGATAGGGCTGTTTCTAGTAAAGTTAAACATATTTATTATATGACCCAGCAATTCCACTCCTAGGCATATACTTAAGAAAAATAAATGCACATGTTCACGAAAGACTTGCATGAAAATGTTCAAAACAGATTTATTCATAATAGCTCAAATAATGTGCCCAGCAACAGGGAATGGATAAAAATTGTGATACATTCATACAGTGGATAACTACACAGTTATTAAAAATGGAAATTACTGATACATATAACCACATTAATGAATCTAAAAGCATTTTGTTAAATGAAAGAATTCAAACATTAAAGAATATATTATACTGCATGTTTCCACTTAAATTAATTTCAAAAACAGGCAAAAGGAATCTATGGTAATCAAGTGAAAATAGTGGTTACTTCTAAGGGAGTGAGATTGACCTGAAAGGATCATGAAGTAATTTTTTGGGATGATGAAAATATTCTATATCTTGATTTTGATAGTTAATATATGTATGTAAACATTCATTGACATTTACACTCAAAATTTGTTCATCTTACTGAACACGAATCATAAATTTTCATCACAGGAATGGTCAGAGAGAGACTTAAATATTTTTTAGGGTAGTAAGACTAAGTATTTCTTGTTCCATTTTTGTGTCTATTTCTTTTCTACAGCACTTACAGCTCAGTACCTTATTACCTTTTACAAATCATATCTACTCACTCTCCTTAAATGCTTTATTTGTAGGAGTAAAACTAATTGGTGGGCACATGTGTACTGGGTCACAGGGGAAAAGCCAAGCTTACAATAAATTCATGTGTGTGTATGTGTGTGTGTGTGTGTGTGTGTGTGTTATTGTGGGTAGGGGAACTATGTGTGAAAGCACTGTCCCATAGGCAGAGGGATGGCAAGTTGGCCTCCAAGGCATTGGTTGCACATATCCCAAGTAAAAGGGAACGTTTCGCTCTATACAGGGATGAGCAAGCAAGCTCATGGGGACTGGGTTTGCCCTAATGGCTGCAGGAGAAAAGACCCTGAGGTCTCTGGAACACTAGTGAACTTCTCTTCCAGAAGCTGATTTGCTGCTCTGCTCTCGATGCTGCTGGCAGCCCCCTCACTTGCAGCAGCATCTCCTATCCCTGGAGCTTCCTGCTAGTTTGCAAGAATCTGGTGGAGCAAATCTGTCTGGTTGCTGCCAAGCTCTAGAAGATTAATTTGAGGAGCCAGGTTCAAGCAGGACCTCATTACTACTCCAGGAGATGCAGCAGGGAATCATTTACCCTTGGGGCACGGGAGTGGGATGTGGGAGAAAGTGTCAAGCGTGCCGGCTGAACAAAGTGATTGGGGATAAAAATAACTGAGTAGTCATGCAACAGGAATCTCAGTCAATATCCTCTCACCCCCTCCACCCCCTCCTTGGACAAGCAGGGAGCCATACGTCTGCCTTGAAGCCAGGCTTTGTGTGCGAATGGGCAGGACTGGCTGCAAAGTATCAACCACAGACTTTATTCTAGGTGAAGGCAGACTGGAAGCAGAAAACATCGGGAGGGACATAGCCTGGGTTTGAGACAACTGGAGACTTTAAGAAACTGATAAAAAATCTATACATACAGAGAAGGTTCATACACCTATGCAGGAGTAAAGTACACCTATTTTGTACATGTATTTTCAAAGGGGTCATGTAAGTGTGAAACCCAGCCCCAGAGGCCCTTATAGTCCATATGCTTTAGGTCAAACACCTATGATTTGTCCAAGAGAATAGTGTGAGAGCCAGAAAAAGATCACAATGAGATGGTCTATAACTGAAGATGTAGGGTTTTGGGAGCTTGGAGAAAATCGCTGAAGCAATAGTTCTCCGAGGAGAGGCATATTTGGGCACTCTGAAGTCCGTGGGAGATGAGGACATGGTGAAGGAATTGAATCTGTCTAGTCAGGGTGGATGGATGATGTGGTCACTAGTTAAAACAGGAAATAAATGAGATGTAGCAGGTTTGAGTAGAGGAAATAGTGGATTAGATTAATGTTGAATTTTATGTGCCTGCGGGACATCCGCATGGAAATGCTCCATATGCAGTTAAAAATATAGGATTTGTCTTCAGGAGACAGGCTAGTACTGCACATAAGGTTTTGGGATTCATTGTTGTGAAGGTCATTTTGAAGCCATGGGTGTACATGACATCAACAAAGGAGATAGATAAAATGAGAAGAGAAGTAGCTTAAGATGGGACCTTTGCCATCCCCCAAATTTACAGGGAGTGTGGTGGAAGATGTAAATAGCAAGGATTCCAAGATACTTACCACCCTTTCTAAATTAACTGCAGACATTGCTACATCTAAGTCTTATCTACATTGATTTACAGTAAGTTAACATTGGAATTCAGCTGGAAATCTGCATGTCATCTTGGCAAGTCCCTATGTAATGTGTGTGTTTTAGTGTTTGTTTTCTCTCTTGATTGCATGGATGAACTTCAATTTATTAAAAATCAGTGACACATATTTTCTCTTATGATATCAAAAAGGTATACCTTTTTTATTATGATATCAAAAAGGTATACCTCTTTTAGAGGTAGATACGTAGGTGTATTCATAGAAAGAAGTGACATCCACTGAGGAAGGTGATTCCGTGAAGAGTTTACTCTAGTAACTGATTTACATTCTGTGGATAATCAAATTGTAAAATGAATTTTAAATGTTCAGGGACTGAAAAAATATGACTTTTGAAGTCCCATACACTGCTTATTTAAGGATCTTGAAATATGTCTTCTAATGACTTGACTAACATATTGAGGGCACATAATATGCATATGCAGTGGAATCAGAAATGTAATAAAAATGTATTCCTTGGTTGGACTGGCCAGTCTAAGTTCTTGTGGGCCAGGGGCATGGGAGGTATGATGAAGAGTGATGTCCAATCCATATTACTTAACCTTCATCCTCATGCTGTCAGCATAGGGCAACTATTTTTAATTATCTTCATTATTTTTATCATCATCATCAAAATCCATTTTTAATAAGCACACTTATGCATTACAGTTTCTGTAACACAATGGACACTTGCCCCCTTGGAATTTACATGATATTGCATATGAATAGGGAACCTCAGTTTTAAACCCTCCATCATATAATAATAATAATAATTTTTCTCTACAATTAGGTGGGAATAGATTTCATAGGAAAAAGAGTTCAAGAGTGAGTTTTCTTGGGCTGTTTCTATACATGAGAATGTCTAGCTTGAAAAAAACTTGTTGAATTTAGTTTAAAAGTGCTTATGTTTTAGTTTAGATATTAAATTGAGTTCAGTATAAACCACACAGTGAAAACTCAAAACAAAACCCACAGAGTTACTTTGAAAAGATGCTACATTTTTACATACCTGAATTCAAGCTGGATTTTCCTAATTCAGTAATGAGTAGATAATAATGGCTAACACTTATCAAATGCCTATTATGTGCTAAGCACTACCTGTATTAGGTTAATATCTCATACAGGTATTAACTCATTTACTGCATACAACAACCTATTAGAAAAACTATTACCCCCATTTGCAGATGAAAAAAGTGAGGTACAGAGATTAAAAAATACAATCGTCATTAATGATGGTAATTTGCTGCCAGATAATGATATATTTGTAAAGTGCTTTATGCATTCAAAGCCCACACATTCTTATCTATCATTCTAATTATTCAAAGCATATGATAATAGGCAAGCACAGCTTTCATTAAAATTCCCAATCTCAGGGCCTTGAGGACCTCAAAGTGTTTAAATTTCAATAGAAAGTTTGTACCGAAGTTAAACATATACACTTTTAAAAATTTCTACATTAACTGTGGAAAATAGGCCTAGAGGACTTAAAAGAGAAAGAAATTACTTGCTTTGGTGACAAATGAAATGTTTTGTTGACTAACCTTAAGCGGTTTGTTTCCTCAAAAGAAACAAAATGAGGATAAGCTAAACCAGGGTAAGTGGTATCACTGTGAAACCCCTTACAGCTCATAAGGGAAACATCTATTCACATGTGATTTCAATAACATAAAGCAATGATTACAATTTTGAAATTTAATTTTCATGTTGCCCAGTAAATTGCTGATCTGCTTAAAACACACACACACAGACATTCACATACTAACCAGTACATAGAAGAATCTATCTCAAAGAAAGTTTAAATGATTTGAGGTGTCGGTGACAAAGTTAATTTATGGCTATGGAATATATGAACTATTTCCAGCTCACCCTACATTTCTATTTGTAAACTTCCCTATAATATGGCCACCTAGGTCCAGATGGAATATTCAGTCATCCTATAGGCCAGTGCTTCCCAAACTTTAACTTACATGTGATTCACATGGATTTCCAACAAGCTCTCAGGTGATGCCAATTCTGCAGATCTAGAGACTGTCCTTTAGTGGTGAGAATCTAGGCCATTTCCACCTAACAGCAAAGTTGCACTTATCCCTAGAGAGTTGGGTGTAAGTCCTTTCTTAACAAATTTACCAAGAAAAATTTTACATCCCACCTCAGATTCTTTCAACCTTTTATATCTCATTTGTGCTTCTCCTTTTATAAAGAGGAAAGGGAAGACAATTTACCACCTCTTCTACCATGTAAGAGCTTTCTGACTATAAATTTCTTCAAGCTATGAAATTCTCTTTTACTTTTTAGCATCTTCTAACAATCTTTTTTTCGTAGTGGCCGGTTTTCAATTCACACCAGTTTAGTTCCTCCGTAGGATCTAATAAGACTGTAAATTTGGCATTATGAAAAAATTGAAGGGGAGTAAGACCTGTGACTTCAAAGAGCTTACAGTCAAGTAGGGAAGATAAACTACAGCATGAGGTAGAAAGTTTTGTAACCATTTGTTTACTTTTTAAATTATTATTATTTCCTTTCAACTTATCTTTGGTTGCATAAGCTCTGCTTCAACACCTGTAGGAAGAGGACACTCATTACTTCTTCAGAACCTCCTCATTCCATCTTGAACATGAGCTCCTTGAGTTCAGGGTCTGGGACTTTCACTTCTACGTCTTGAAACTAGCCCAGGGCCTAGCATACTGGGCATTCAATAACTATTTGATGAATAAAGAAGTGCCATCATTTTGATAAGGTTCCATTTACATCTCTCCAAAGAGTACACAAATGGCCAGAAAGGGCATGAAACAATGGTCAACATTATTAGCCATCAAGAAAATGCAAATCGAAAGCTCAATGAGATACTATTTCAGGTCTATTAGAATGGCTGCTATTAATAAAAGGAAAATAACAAATGTTGGAGAGGATGAAGAGACATATGGACACTCATTCATTGCTGGTGGGAATGTAAAATGTTGCAGCCACAGTAGAAGACAGTTTGGTGGTCCACAGAAAACTAAGTATAGAACTACTATATGACCTGGAAATCCCACAACTCAGTATATACCCAAAATACTTGAAATCAGGGATTTGAACAGATTATTTGCACACTGATGTTCACAGGAGCATTATTCACAATTGCCAAAAGGTGGAAGCAACCCAAATATCCATCAAGTGATGGGTGGATAAAGAAAATGTGATGTACACATACAATGGAATATTATTCAGCCATAAAAAGGAATGAAGTCCTGATACATGCAACAACATGGATGAAACTTGAAGACATCAAGTTGAGTGAATTAAGCCAGACACAAAAGGACAAATACGGTATGATCTCAATTATTTCAAACAATTAGAATAAGCAACTCATAGAGTCAGAATATAGAATATAGTTTACCAGGGAACAGGGTACAGAAAGGGAATGGAAATTTAATGGTTAAAATGTACAGCATTCTTATTTGGAATGATGGAAATGTGATGTACACATACAATGGAATATTATTCAGCCATAAAAAGGAATGAAGTACTGATACATGCAACAGGGTGGTGGTTATGGTAACATATCACTGTGAACATAACAGCACTGAAATACATATCTGAATGTGATTAAAAGGGGAAATGTTAGAGTGTATATATGGTAAAAAATAAAAAATTAAAAAATAAAGTCCATGGAGTTGCTCTACATAATGAACCCTAAGTTAATTCATGGACCATAGTTAATAGTACAATTATAAAAGCATTCTATCAATTGTAACAAATGTTCCACACCAATGCAAGGTGTTAATGATAGGATGGTATATGGGAATCCTGTATTTTAAGCATGATTGTTCCAGAGGAAAAAAATATATGCCACAAAGAATATCTATGACAGTAGTAGCATCAAAAGGTTTCTTTCAAGACTTGACATTAGGGTGGACACACAAGGATTTAAACAGAGATTGTGGAAATGGGCATTTGAGATCCAGAAAACAGGGGAGAAAGATCTGGCAGTTGGTGCCCTGCTCTTTTCTTCTCGATCAGATCCAGTTTTATCCTTCTCACATTTGTCCCAATTCACACATTCCTTTAAAAGATGAAGAGGGTAGACACAGAGATTTGCTTCTGTTTGAGAATAATTTAGGCTTCTGTTTCATTATCTCCAAATCAAAGGCTCAGACTGGTTGACTTCTGAGGTCTCTTCCATCTCAAACAGTCTATGGCGGTGATGATAATATGACCTTGCTGTTCTGACCTGCTGGGCTTTGGAAACATTTCTACCAAACTCTGTTCAGCCAGTCAAGGCCTCCTCAAAGTGGACACTGTGTTTTCCAATCCTCTTGTACATATTGCTAATACCAGCGTTATGCCTCCAACGTGATACTTGTTGAACTCATCCTACGTGCCAGGTATTCTTCATGGACTACTTCATTAATTCCCAGAATAACTTGAGAGCATAAGTACAGATATTTACTCTGTTTTGTAGATGAGAAAACTGAAACTTCATGAGATTATTCAGGTGGTCTGAATTCAGAGCCTCAGTCTTGATCACTGAGCAATTCTCCCTCCCCTACTAATGAATGAATGGTCATACCTTCTCACAAGTGTGCTTGCCTGCTTCATTCCAAGTACTTCTTGGTAATTCCATTAGGCAGTGTGTCAAATTCATGTTGAATTGAAATCCCCTCACCCTTGAGCTTAATTGGACTGCTATCTACTTTCCTTTATTGTTTTTTGTTTGTTTTGTTTTGTTTTGTCTTACAACTTCTTGTTTTACTAACTGATTTGAGACTACAGAAGCCTACATTTTATATTACAGAAAGAATAATGATTTCCCTTCACTGGATATGCATAGGCGAAGGGGAGCTTGCTACATCTCCAAAAAGAAATGATTCACGTCCCAAGTATAGATCAATTGTGTTGATTGTTACAATTCCTTTCAATCCTGATATTCCATTGTTCTACTGAAATTGTTACACACATGAAAGCATGGTATTATTAAGACCAGAAGAACACCATGCTTCAAATGACTAGATCAGAAACAATAGTTCAATGTCTGCTTAGTGTCTATCTACCCGAAGGAAACCCTCTTCTAGCAGTTATGAATATCCTCTGGGATGGTGAACATTCCACATGAGTGAAAGCCTCCTTGGCTCCAATATTACATCATATGCATATCTACATATATTTGTATATATATATATTATTTGTTATTCATCTTATTTCCAGATTTTCAATTTTTATTTTGATATGCAGAGTCACCAGGAAATTGCAAGAATTGTACAGGGAGCTCAGTTATTAGATTTTTTAAAATGAAAAGCTTATGGAGTTTTTAATTTCAAAAATAACACCTGCTCACTGAAAAAATTTACACAAATATATCAAATGAAAATGGAATAACTTCACCTGCCTACCACATTCTGCCCCTCACCGCTGTTGACAGTTTGATGTGTGTCCCTCAGGTCCTTTGTTTACATGCATATGGGATTGACCAAATAAAATAAGCCAGCTTAACAAAGGATCCCAGCTTCCTTTCCATCTGTGCATAGTCTTATCCAACTAAGAATTTCATTAAAAACAATATCAAATAGAGTAATTGCTACTGTTTATATAGTACTTATGATGTATGAGGTCCTGTACTCTGTCCTGTACACCCACAAACTAATCTCATATATTTATAAGAAACTAACATAGAAGGCATTTTATTCAGGTTGTAAGTGAGGAAACTGATGCTTAAACTTTTAATATACTAACACCAGAGCTTGAAATTTAATGCAGATCCATCTGACTTTGAAGCTATGATCTTTCTACTTCAATGTCTTGCAAACAATTTTTCATGAAATAAGATATGAACAAAAAAAGAGGACCAAATAGAGAAAATATCTACATATTTTGAATTTCCTAAAATTTCAGGCAAATCAGCACCAAAAGGAAAAGTTAATGGTAACTTCAGTCAAACCTATTTCTTAGAATTGTGCTTGTAAGCATAATCAAATGATAGCCTTATTTTATTTTATTTTATTTTTTTCACTTTTCCACCAATTATACCTCCCCTTTTTCAGCCCCAGGGTGAGATCATGCGGTCTTTATCCCTGCCTCTGTCCACTCCTAGAGATACACTCAAGAGAACTGAAAATATATCTCTGCCAGACACGTGTACATGAGTATTCATAGCAGCATTACATAGATCAACATTTCGTTCAGCAGTTATTTTAATCAGAGGTTTGAGAAGAGGGTGACTCTGTAGGGGTCTCAGAGGAAAGTGCACCCCCTCTCCAGACTACGCCATGTCCAGCATGGAGACACAGACAAAATCTGAGTCCCCTCTTGTGAATGTGCACGTCATGTGGGGAAGAGCTACCTCTGATGACCTCTCCTTGAGAGAGAGGGTCCCTCAGTTCTATGGCTGTGCCATCATGGAGCCTGAAACTCCCGATGGAATCTGATGTCTCTGTCTACTGAAGCTGAATGGATAGCCAAAGCCAGGGCACAAAATATGTTCACTGGTAATCTGGATTGAAGACAGTGGAACAGGGAAAACTAAAAATCCAACATCATCGTCAGGCCCACAGATGAAGAGATTGAGAAGGGGCATCTCTGAACTTGAGAGAACATTTCTTGTCAGCAGTTCCCATACAAACATCTCCCCAACCTGAGGAAAATAACAACCCCTGGGGACAAAAATGTGCTGCCATGCCCCCTTGGTCTTCAGTAGTCTTCGTGTTCTCCTGTCTGCTAGAGCAGCATATATTCAATTGCTAACCAGAGAGCAGAACTCTGTCTTTTTTCTTTCCCAATCAACAAATCATCTCCCTAGGCAAATGAGCAAGAATTATGACATTTAGAAAAACCTAAATCTAGAAAATTTCTTTAAAAGAGGTTGTGGGGGAAGTAATCCTTCAGGAAGCTTCATGAACTTATTACCGATACAAAATTGCTTGCGTATATCAATGCAATGCACCCACAGATGACAGCCCCTAGCTAAGTGAATAAGAGTTCCCAAATATATGTTATTCAAATTTAATTGCATTTATTTTAACTAATATTTTCGGTGCCCCCACTGTCATACTATAATGACATACACTGTCATACATATAATCCCATATGTGATCATATAGGATATGTGAGCTTGTTCTTTCTCACCCAATATTATTGGTTTCGGTCTTGCATGTCAGAAATTGAGAGCTAATCCTTTGCACCATATATTATTTACCATGAACAAATTTTCCACTCTTTATTTCATTTAAGGAATTCAGGTCGCTTTTGGATTTGGCATAGATAATCCCTAAAATTCATTCTACTCTGGTTCCATGAGTACTATTATAAAACTTAATACATACACAAAAATGTATTAAATCTATGACCATAAATGAATTTCATGAAAAGGTAATGAAAATATGTACAATAGATTATAATATTCCCCTTATGAGCTAGGCATATTGTCTTGCTAGGCAGAGTTTTTCTTCGTTATGATGGTAAATAAACAAACTACTTACCACTGACTGTTGCTGAAAGCCTTGGATACCTGGCTTTGGTGGTGGGGCTTACTTCTGCTTCCCACACTGGAATGTATACTCTTTGGTATTATAGGCTGTTGTCTGCCATGGATCATGAGGGGCACCTGTCATTCCAGGAGATGCTTAGAGCTTAATCATTGCCTAATGCAAGAGTCAAAAATCCTTCTTCAGTCTCTCCAGGAATTCATTTTTCTAGTCTGACTATTTATACATTACTCTGGACTGACCTTTTGGGAGTATTCATATGATCTCTCTCTAAGTAGGTGTTCTGGGACTCCTCAGCGTGCAAACACAACTCACAGAGAACAGTTTCAATGGGTACTCTAGGAATTAAGAGCAATTAACTTTCTCTTGTATTCATTAAAGTTGCAGCAAATACGTGCTCCCAGCATACAAGGAGGAGATCAGTGTCCTATCTCTGTTGGGACATTTCTGGGTGACTTTCAGGACAGGATTTCTATTAGGATTTGTGGTTGGCTGAAGCCTGTGAGACTGGCTTCACCCCCTTCCCCTTAGGACCTTGTTTGGTTGGATTCCATTCATCATGGGAGTTTGCTGCATTTGGTGTGGGGCTCACGGATGCAGACCTATGATCTGGACCCCTCACGCTGCAGGCTGTTTCTGGAGCCACACAACTGATGGCACACGTGCTCTCTTAGCACTAAGCCAGTTCTAGTTAGGGCTGCTCATCTGGACCTGGTGTTTCCTTTCTTTCCCCCAGCCTCTCTTGGGTCTTGACACCCACTGGTTCCTAGTTCTGCTGTTGTTTGTAACCTGATGATCACAGTGTAGGCTGTGGACCTCTAAAGGGGAAAACAGCAGAGCAAGCAACTTTGTAGGACACTGTGGTGCCTTCAGTGTGGGGAGAAGGCTGTCACTTTGAATAACTTGCAGTATTTTAGTGTACTGAAACTTAGGACAGAGAGTGTGAAGCGTTACATCTGAAAATCTCAAAAATCCCATTAGCCCTTGGGTATTTGTGAAGAAGCACAAGAATGGTGCTTATTTAAATACTTTAGAGAGAGAGAGAAAAAAGAAAACACAAACAAACAAACAAAAAAGACTTAAGAATCATTATCCATCAGGAAAATGCAAAGAGAAAATTACATTGAGTTATTACTTCTCACCTTGTAGGATGGTCATAATAAAAAAGACAGATAAAAAAAATGTCAGTGAGGATTTAGAGCAATTGGAACCCTTATATGGTGCTGGTGAGAATACAAAATGAGGGAGCTTCTTTGGAAAATGTGTCAGTTCTTCAAAAGCGTAAATTTAGAGTTACCATGTAATCCCACCATTCTTCCCCTGGAGATATATCCAAGAGAAATGAAAACGTATGTCCACCAAAAACTTGTATGTGAATATTCATAGCAGCATTGTTCATGTAGCCAAAAAATGAAAAATCCCAAATATCTATTGAGTGATGAAAGGTAAATAAAATATGGTATAGCCATACAATAGGCAATTATTAAGGCTTACAAATAATGAAGTACTGATACATGCTATGACATGGATAAACCTTGAAAGCCTATGCTAAGTGAAAGAAGCCAGAAACAAAAGGTCACATATTGTATATTTCCATTTACATGCAACTTCCTGATAAGGAAATTCATGGATACAGAAAGTAGGTTAGTGATAGTCTATGACTATTGGTTTTGGAGGAATGAGGAATTACTGCTAATGGGTTCAGTGTTTCTTTTGGGGGTGATAAAGTTGTTCTACGATGTCAGTGGATTGGAGAGAACACAAAAGATGCGATGCTTAGTACAGGTGTAGCTGTTTGTCCTGGTGGAAAGACTGTCTTGGGAAGCCATACTGTGAGAGCACTATGACAATTATAGTCTGAATAATCCTATTTTTGTCTGAGTAAGAATAATACCCCAGAATGAAAAACACTGAGCTAATCACCGATTTCACTCTAGAACCTCTGGTCAGCAACCAACTTGCTCAGGGCTCCCTTGACCTCCTTGTTTCTCAGACTGTAGATGATGGGGTTCAACATGGGGGTCATAACACAGAAGAGCACAGAGACCAGAATGTCCATGTCCAGTGAGTAACCTTCACTGGGCCGGTCATAGTTGAAGTTGGCCATTCCATAGAAGACGACCACCACAGTGAGGTGGGAGGCACAGGTAGAGAAGGCTTTGCTCCTGCCTTGAGCAGAGGAAATCCTAAGGATGGTGGAGATGATGAGTATGTAGGACATTGCAGTAAACAGGCAGGGACTCAGGCCAATGGTGGCACTGGCCACATGGAGCACAGACTCATTGACAGAGGTGTCTGAGCAGGAGAGCTTCAGGAGCAGTGGGATGTCACAGAGGAAGTGGCTGATCTGGTTGGGCCCACACAGGGTGAGGGTGACTGTCAGCACTGTGTGTGTTGTGGAATTGACCAGCCCACACAGCCAGGACCCAGTCACCAAACACACACAGACCTTCACACTCATGAGGACTGGATATTGAAGAGGGTGGCAAATGGCTACATAGCGGTCATAAGCCATAGCAGCCAATAATAGACATTCAGTGCCAGCACAGGTCACAAGGAAGAAGATCTGGGAGAGGCAGCCCTCGTATGAGATGGTCTTCCTCTCTCGGAAGAAGTTTACCAGCACGACTGGGACGGTGGTGGATGTGTAGCAGATGTCCAGGAAGCTCAGGTTGCTGAGGAAATAATACATTGGAGTGTGAAGGGCAGGGCTGACCCTGGTGGCCGTTATTATGAGGATGTTCCCCAGGAGGGTTGTCAGGTAAATGACCAGGAAGATCAGGAAAAACAGCCCCTGTAGTTTGGGGTGGTTGGAAAATCCCAAGAAGATGAATTCAGTGACATCTGTTTGATTGTCCATTTCAAAGGCCGTCACAGCTACAAAACAATAAGAAAAAGGTAACCATAATGAGATTGTATGGAGGATACCTCAAATGGGTTTGTGAACTTGCGGGGCCATGTCAAATTACATTGGACATAGAGCATCCTGGGCAGTGGAGGGGAGGTGTGCAGGGCTGCCTTCAGGGAGACCACGAATTCTCCCACAGTAGACCTAGAGAGATCAGGCTCAGGAGCCCCTGCGTGGATCTGCATGGCCAGTGGTGGGTGGGAATAAATGGAGACTTGGATAAAACTTGCTAAAAACTGCTAACCCCTGTGTTAGAGTGCTCTAATTTCTAACTTCTGGCTTTGCAACATCTCCCTCCTAATATTGTATATCACTGCATCAAATTCTTTTAAAAACCATCCTATTTTCTCTGAGTAATAAATTTTCATTGCAAAAATTAAGAAAATTCAGAAAGAAAAAAAATTAAACAACACACAGAATCAATGCTAGCTTTTAGCGTATTCCATTCTAGTCTTTTTAAAACACATTAATTTTAATCTTTATTTTTACCTTTAAAATATTGAGAACACAATTTCCCAAGGATGCATTGCATTCCATCATACAAAATGAATTTAATCTCTCACCTTCCTTGGACTGAAATTTTGATTGTTTCCAGGCCTTTTACTATTATATACACTAGAAGGAACACTTCCATACACAAATATATGTGACCATTTCTGATTATTTCTTAGAGAAAGTTTTAAGTATATTAATTTCATTTTTCTCAGAGGAACATTTTTCTTCGCAGGGTTTATAAGATAGGGGAAAGTTTTACCAATCAAATATACCTAGGCATGTTTCCTCAACAAGGTAAATTTTATTAAACCATGATTTTTTCTCAGTCGAACATTACATGCTCCTGAAAAAAGAATTGGTACATTCATCTACTTTTTATTAAGCTATCCTTTCTAGTAATGAGCCATTTTTGAAAAATGCAATTTCTGTCTTTCTTTCAATCTTGGCAATGAGATGATATACTAGAGAGAATTGATCATTGAGCCAGGCAGATGTGGATCAAATTCTATTCCAGTACTTAACAAGACCCAGGATAAGCAATCGAATGTCTCTCCTTCTCAGTTTGCTCATTATATTCTGGTATTAGTAGTGCCTATTTTACAGCAGCTGGACGAAGTAACATGAGATAATATCAGTAGTATGCATGGTACATTATAAGTTCTCAATGCACCTTATTATGGTAAGAAAATCCCCTTCTATTCCTACTGTACTTTTTATCATGAATGGGGTGAATTTTGTTGAATGGTTTTTTCTGCATCTCTCAGGATAACATATATATTTTTTATTTAATCTGTCAATACAGTAAATTATATTGGCTGACTTTTTTTAAACAAAGCAACACCATTACCTTTAATGAAGGACTTTTCAAGTCCTTTAATTTGCCAGAATGCATTGTCAATCTTTACAAGAGGGCCGTAACTGACATCGTTTTCCAAAGAAACATTTCTCAAGGAATCCTTTTTTATGGAGCAACTCTTGTGACTGGGACAAACTTGGAGTAATACTGATCTTGAATAAAATAGGCTCTTAAAACCTCATGTTGGAAGAGAAATTTTTAGTGTGGGAGTTTTAAAGGTGTACTTTTACTTGAAAACATGTACAAGATGCCTACAGTCTCCATAGTTAAAGTGAATTAAGGAATGCTAAACTAGAAAGACCCTCACTCCTTCTTGGCATATTTGTTATCCTTTGGAAGATATTACAGGGGAAACTGGCAGAGTGAGAGAAGAACAAACACAGGTGTACATGGAAATGGAGAATTGAAACTGAGAAAGCCTTGGATCAGGTGTTGGATGATTATAATAACTCATTTCTTTTCTTCCCAGGGTAAAATCACAAACCACTATTATATTTTACACTATGGAAAAAAAAAAAAACTTGTGCAGGAAATGGCCCCATGATGAATAAAAACTCGCAAACTCTATTTTTTTACATGATTTAAAAGCCAAAATCACTAGTTGCTTCTTATTTGACAATTTTGTAACACTTGGTGATTTAAAAGATAATGCATGCTTTAAAGAAAAATGATTATTTATAATAACTTATTCTGAATGTAAGTTTTTCCTCAGTGTACAGGATCATATATTTAAAAAAAAAAACGTATTGGTTGATTTTTGAATGTAGAATCAGACTTGCATTCCTGGGATCATTCTCAATTGGTTACGATATGTTATCATCTTTATATATTGCTGGATACAATTTGCTAGTAGTTTGTTGAGAATTTTTGCATATATGTTCATGAAGGATGATATTGGTCTATAGTTTTATTTTCTTGTAATGTCTTTGTCTAATTAGGCATCAGGATAATTCTGGTTTTATAAAATGAGTTGGCAAGTTTCTCTCCTTTTCTATTTCCTGGAAGAGACTATATAGAACTGGAATATTTCTTCCTTACATGTCTTGTTGAATTCAACTATGAAACCATATGGGCTAGGACTTTTCTTTTCTGGAAGGTTTTAAACTGAAAATTCAATTTCTCTAATATTCACAGAATTTTTCAGGCTATCTATTTCTTCTTGAGTGAGTTTTGGTACCCTGCTTCTTTCAAGAAAGTGTATATTTCATCTGTGGTGTCAAATTTTTGAGTATAGAATTGTTTATAGGATTCCCTATTTATCTTTTTTTTTTTTTTTTTTTTGACATTTTTTTTTTAATCATCATTTTATTGAGATATATTCACATACCACGCAGTCATACAAAACAAATTGTACTTTCGATTGTTTACAGTACCATTACATAGTTGTACATTCATCACCTAAATCAATCCCTGACACCTTCATTAGCACACACACAAAAATAACAAGAATAATAATTAGAGTGAAAAAGAGCAATTGAAGTAAAAAAGAACACTAGGTACCTTTGTATGTTTGTTTGCTTCCCCTACTTTTCTACACATCGATCCATAAACTAGACAAAGTGGAGTTTGGTCCTTATGGCATTCCCAATCCCACTGTCACCCCTCATAAGCTACATTTTTATACAACTGTCTTCGAGATTCATGGGTTCTGGGTTGTAGTTTAATAGTTTCAGGTATCCACCACCAGCTACCCCAATTCTTTAGAACCTAAAAAAGGTTGTCTAAAGTGTGCGTAAGAGTGCCCACCAGAGTGATCTCTCGGCTCGTTTTGGAATCTCTCTGCCACTGAAGCTTATTTCATTTCCTTTCACATCCCCCTTTTGGTCAAGAAGATGTTCTCCATCCCACGATGCCGGGTCTACATTCCTCCCCGGGAGTCATATTCCACGTTGCCAGGGAGATTCACTTCCCTGGGTGTCTGATCCCACGTAGGGGGGAGGGCAGTGATTTCACCTTTCAAGTTGGCTTAGCCAGAGAGAGAGGGCCACATCTGAGCAACAAAGAGGCATTCAGGAGGAGACTCTTAGGCACAAATACAGGGAGGCCTAGCCTCTCCTTTGCAGCAACCGTCTTCCCAAGGGTAAAACTTATGGTAGAGGGCTCAACCCATCAAACCACCAGTCCCCTATGTCTGTGGTCATGTTAGCAACCATGGAGGTGGGGTAGGCGAATACCCCTGCATTCTCCACAGGCTCCTCAAGGGGGCACTACATCGTTTTTTTTTTTTTTTTTTTTTTACTTTTTTGTGTTTTTTATTTTTTTTTTTTTTTTTAACTTTCCCTTCTTTTTTCAAATCAACTGTATGAAAAAAAAAGTTAAAAAGAAAACAAACATACAATAAAAGAACATTTCAAAGAGACCATAGCAAGGGAGTAAGAAAAAGACAACTAACCTAAGATAACTGCTTAACTTCCAACATGTTCTTACTTTACCCCAAGAAAGTTACATACTATAGCAACATTTCAGTGAACTTGTTCCTACTACATCCATCAGAAATTAACAGACCATAGTCATTTCTGGGCATCCCCAGAACGTTAAATAGCTTATCTGTTCTTCTTGGATTATTGTTCCCCCTTCCTTAATTGCTCTCTACTGCTAGTTCCCCTACATTCTACATTATAAACCATTTGTTTTACATTTTTCAAAGTTCACATTAGTGGTAGCATATAATATTTCTCTTTTTGTGCCTGGCTTATTTCGCTCAGCATTCTGTCTTCAAGGTTCATCCATGTTGTCATATGTTTCACCAGATCGTTCCTTCTTACTGCCGCGTAGTATTCCATCGTGTGTATATACCACATTTTATTTATCCACTCATCTCTTGATGGACATTTGGGTTGTTTCCATCTCTTGGCAATTGTGAATAATGCTGCTATGAACATTGGCGTGCAGATATCTGTTCGTGTCACTGCTTTCCGATCTTCCGGGTATATCCCGAGAAGTGCAATCGCTGGATCGAATGGTAGCTCTATCTCTAGTTTTCTAAGGAACTGCCAGACTGACTTCCAGAGTGGCTGAACCATTATACAGTCCCACCAACAATGAATAAGAGTTCCAATTTCTCCACATCCCCTCCAGCATTTGTAGTTTCCTGTTTGTTTAATGGCAGCCATTCTAACCGGTGTTAGATGGTATCTCATTGTGGTCTTAATTTGCATCTCTCTAATAGCTAGTGAAGCTGAACATTTTTTCATGTGTTTCTTGGCCATTTGTATTTCCTCTTCAGAGAACTGTCTTTCATATCTTTTGCCCATTTTATAATTGGGCTGTCTGTACTATTGTCATTGAGTTGTAGGATTTCTTTGTATATGCAAGATATCAGTCTTTTGTCAGATACATGGTTTCCAAAAATTTTTTCCCATTGAGTTGGCTGCCTCTTTACCTTTTTGAGAAATTCCTTTGAGGTGCAGAAACTTCTAAGCTTGAGGAGTTCCCATTTATCTATTTTCTCTTTTGTTGCTTGTGCTTTGGGTGTAAAGTCTAGGAAGTGGCCTCCTAATACAAGGTCTTGAAGATGTTTTCCTACATTATCTTCTAGGAGTTTAATGGTACTTTCTTTTATATTGAGATCTTTGGTCCATTTTGAGTTAATTTTTGTGTAGGGGGTGAGGTAGGGGTCCTCTTTCATTCTTTTGGATATGGATATCCAACTCTCCCAGCCCCATTTGTTGAAAAGACCATTATGGCTCAGTTCGGTGACTTTGGGGGCCTTATCAAAGATCAGTCGGCCATAGATCTGAGGGTCTATCTCTGAATTCTCAATTCGATTCCATTGATCTATATGTCTATCTTTGTGCCAGTACCATGCTGTTTTGGCAACTGTGGCTTTATAATAAGCTTCAAAGTCAGGGAGTGTAAGTCCTCCCACTTCGTTTTTCTTTTTTAAAGTGTCTTTAGCAATTCGAGGCATCTTCCCTTTCCAAATAAATTTGATAACTAGCTTTTCCAAGTCTGCAAAGTAGGTTGTTGGAATTTTGATTGGGATTGCATTGAATCTGTAGATGAGTTTGGGTAGAATTGACATCTTAATGACATTTAGCCTTCCTATCCATGAACATGGAATATTTTTCCATCTTTTAAGGTCCCCTTCTATTTCTTTTAGTAGAGTTATGTAGTTTTCTTTGTATAGGTCTTTTACATCTTTGGTTAAGTTTATTCCTAGGTACTTGATTTTTTTAGTTGCTATTGAAAATGGTATCTTTTTCTTGAGTGTCTCTTCAGTTTGTTCATTTCTAGCATATAGAAACATTACTGACTTATGTGCATTAATCTTGTATCCCGCTACTTTGCTAAATTTGTTTATTAGCTCTAGTAGGTGTATCGTTGATTTCTCAGGGTTTTCTAGATATAAGATCATATCATCTGCAAACAATGACAGTTTTACTTCTTCTTTTCCAATTTGGATGCCTTTTATTTCTTTGTCTTGCCGGATTGCCCTGGCTAGCACTTCCAGCACAATGTTGAATAACAGTGGTGACAGCGGGCATCCTTGTCTTGTTCCTGATCTTAGAGGGAAGGCTTTCAGTCTCTCACCATTGAGTACTATGCTGGCTGTGGGTTTTTCATATATGCTCTTTATCATGTTGAGGAAGTTTCCTTCAATTCCTACCTTTTGAAGTGTTTTTATCAAAAACGGATGTTGGATTTTGTCAAATGCTTTTTCAGCATCTATTGAGATGATCAATTGATTTTTCCCTTTCGAGTTTTTAATGTGTTGTAATACATTGATTGTTTTTCTTATGTTGAACCATCCTTGCATGCCTGGAATGAACCCCACTTGGTCATGGTGTATGATTTTTTAATGTGTCTTTGGATTCGATTTGCAAGTATTTTGTTGAGGATTTTTGCATCTATATTCATTAGGGAGATTGGCCGGTAGTTTTCCTTTTTTGTAGCATCTTTGCCTGGTTTTGGTATTAGATTGATGTTAGCTTCATAAAATGAGTTAGGTAGTGTTCCATTTTTTTCAATGTTTTGAAAGAGTTTGAGTAAGATTGGTGTCAGTTCTTTCTGGAAAGTTTGGTAGAATTCCCCTGTGAAGCCATCTGGCCCTGGGCATTTATTTGTGGGAAGATTTTTGATGACTGATTGGATCTCTTTGCTTGTGATGGGTTGGTTGAGGTCTTCTATTTCTTCTCTGGTCAGTCTAGGTTGTTCATATGTTTCCAGGAAATTGTCCATTTCTTCTACATTATCCAGTTTGTTGCCATACAGTTGTTCATAATATCCTCTTATAATTTTTTTAATTTCTTCAGGATCTGCAGTTATGTCACCTTTTTCATTCATTATTTTGTTTATATGGGTCTTCTCTCTTTTTGATTTTGTCAGTCTAGCTAGGGGCTTGTCAATCTTGTTGATCTTCTCAAAGAACCAACTTTTGGTGATATTTATCCTTTCTATTGTTTTTTTGTTCTCTATGTCATTTATTTCTGCTTTAATCCTTGTTATTTCTTTTCTTGTACTTGGTTTAGGATTGGTTTGCTGTTCATTTTCTAGCTTCTTCAGTTGATCCATTAGTTCTTTGATTTTGGCTCTTTCTTCCTTTTTAATATATGCGTTTAGTGCTATAAATTTCCCCCTTAGCACTGCTTTTGCTGCATCCCATAGGTTTTGGTATGTTGTGTTCTCATTTTCATTCGTCTCTATATATTTAGCAATTTCTCTTGCTATTTCTTCTTTAACCCACTGATTGTTTAGGAGTGTGTTGTTTAACCTCCAGGTATTTGTGAATTTTCTAAGTCTCTGATGGTTATTGACTTCTAATTGTATTCCATTGTGGTCAGAGAATGTGCTTTGAATAATTTCAATCTTTTTAAATTTATTGAGGCTTGTTTTATGTCCCAGCATATGATCTATTCTGGAGAAAGTTCCGTGAGCACTAGAAAAGTATGTGTATCCTGTTGATTTGGGATGTAATGTCCTGTAGATGTCTGTTAAATCTAATTCATTTATCAGATTGTTTAGGTTTTCAATTTCCTTATTGGTCTTCTGTCTGGTTGATCTATCTATAGGAGAGAGTGATGTGTTGAAGTCTCCCACAATTATTGTGGAAACATCAATTGCTTCCTTTAGTTTTGCCAAAGTTTCTCTCATGTATTTTGTGGCACCTTGATTGGGTGCATAGACATTTACGATTGTTATTTCTTCTTGCTGAATTGCCCCTTTTATTAGTATGTAGTGGCCTTCTTTGTCTCTCAAAACATCCCTGCATTTGAAGTCTATTTTATCTGAGATTAATATTGCTACACCTGCTTTCTTTTGGCTGTAGCTTGCATGAAATATTTTTTTCCATCCTTTCACTTTCAGTTTCTTTGTGTCCCTGTGTCTAAGATGAGTCTCTTGTATGCAACATATTGATGGTTCATTTTTTTTGATCCATTCTGCGAATCTATATCTTTTAATTGGGGAGTTTAATCCATTTACATTCAACGTTAAAACCGTGAAGGCATTTCTTGAATCGGCCATCTTATCCTTTGGATTATGTTTGCCATATTTTTCCCTCTCTCTATTAATATCCTTTATTGTACCCATACCGAATCTCTTTAGTACTGAACCTTTCTCCAAGTCTCTCTGTCCTGTCTTTGTTTCTCTGTCTGTAGGGCTCCCTTTAGTATCTCCAGTAGGGCAGGTCTCTTGTTAGCAAATTCTCTCAGCATTTCTTTGTCTGTGAAAAATTTAAGCTCTCCCTCAAATTTGAAGGAGAGCTTTGCTGGATAAAGTATTCTTGGCTGGAAATTCCTCTCACTCAGAATTTTAAATATATCGTGCCACTGCCTTCTCGCCTCCATGGTGGCTGCTGAGTAGTCACTACTTAGTCTTATGCTGTTTCCTTTGTATGTGGTGAATTGCTTTTCTCTTGCTGCTTTCAGAACTTGCTCCTTCTCTTCTATGTTTGACAGTGTGATCAGTATATGTCTCGGAGTGGGTTTTTTTTGGATTTATTCTATTTGGAGTTCGCTGAGCATTTATGATTTGTGTATTTATGTTGTTTAGAAGATTTGGGAAGTTTTCCCCAACAATTTCTTTGAATACTCTTCCTAGACCTTTACCCTTTTCTTCCCCTTCTGGGACACCAATGAGTCTTATATTCGGACGTTTCATATTATCTATCATATCCCTGAGGTCCATTTCGAGTTTTTCAATTTTTTTCCCCATTCTTTCTTTTATGTTTTCATTTTCCATTCTGTCATCTTCCAGGTCACTGATTCGTTGTTCAACTTCCTCTAGTCTTGTACTATGAGTGTCCAGAATCTTTTTAATTTGGTCAACAGTTTCTTTAATTTCCATAAGATCATCCATTTTTTTATTTAGTCTTGCAATGTCTTCTTTATGCTCTTCTAGGGTCTTCTTGATTTCCTTCATATCCCGTACTAGGGTCTCATTGTTCATCTTTAGTTCTTTGAGTAGCTGCTCTAGGTGTGTCTCTTCTGGTCTTTTGATTTGGGTGCTTGGGCTTGGGTTATCCATATCGTCTGGTTTTTTCATATGCTTTATAATTTTCTGTTGTTTTTGGCCTCGTGGCATTTGCTGACCTTGATAGGGTTCTTTTAGGGTTTGTAGACCAGTTGAAGTCCTTATCTCTAATTTATCAGATCTACAGCTTCGTGGAGTACACTTTCTCTAACTAACCAGCAGGTGGCGTCCACGAGCCACCTGTTCTCCACAAGCCAGATCTCCCCTGCTTAGCCTTTTTGGTGAGTGGGGGAGTGAGTCTTGTGGGGCCCAATTGGTGTCCCAAGCTTGCGTGTGTAGTTGGTGTTGCCTGCCCTGTATGTGGGGCGTGTTTCTGGGCAGTCGGGGAGGGGGGGTGGCCCTAACAATCAAATCTCCCTGATGATCCTAGAGTTTTAAAGCTACTGCAATAGTCTAATCCTTCAGTTCAGTCCTGCCACAGTTTGTCTCTGCCACTGACCCACAAGTCTTTGGTATTGGCGTATGGCTCCTGAGACTTGCAAGTGGGCCCCTCTTCCAGGCTGTGCACCCCGGGTCCTCTGTTGAGGGATGACTGTGCTATGTCGCAGGTGAGTGCCGTCCCCCCAGGGCAGTTCTGGGCTGCTGGGCTGTGTTGGGAGGCTCCCAGTCTGCTCAAATGATGGCTGAATGGGGCTCTGTTAATTCACACTGCTCCCCCTTCCCAGCTCTGGGACATTCAGCTGAGGTTGCAGGGAAGGCTAATGTCCACGCCCAGTTTTGTGGTGTGTGCCTGTTATTTGAAGCACTTCCGTCACACTGGGTTGTCTGGGGCAGCTCTGGGCTATGGGGCTGGCGATGGGCAGGAGTGTTTCCTGTCCACCAGGATGGTGGCTGTGAGCGGACACCACCCTTTTCTTGGGAAGTTGTGTTGTTTAGTGAATTTTCTCAGCCACTGGATTATTGCCTTTTGTCTCAGAGCTCTCTTAGTTCTGCTCTTGACTTGACGTGCCCAAATTTCAATTCTTTGAAGCTTTCTGTATTGAGCTTCTTAGAGTAATTGTTTTAGAAAAAGCAAAAAGGATTTAAAAAAAAAAAAAAAAAAAAAAAACGGCCCTCCTCAGAGATCTAATGGGTTATTGAAATGCTAATAGACAAAGCAACCAGGGCCATTAAGGAAAAGTGCCCAGGGCAGAGAGATCAGCTTTTCTTCGGGATTTGCATATGCGCCTCAAGGCCTGATCTCCGCCCTTCCCCTTTCTGTGTTCACCAGAACTCCAAAAATCCTCTGCTTTTATTTTGGAGTTTTTCGTGTTGTTTTTTTTCTATGCCTGTCTCCTCTCTGCTGGGCTGGCTGCTCTCAGAGTCTCTGGTGTCTGGCCTCAGTCTATCTATGGTTGGAGTTTGAATCAGTAGAATGAGTTTCCGGTAAGAGCAGCCACTGCAATTCTCCCTTCTCCTTCCTGGAGCTGACAGCCCCTCCTCCCCCGGGACTGAGCCTGGCAGGGAGGGGCGCGGGTCCCCTGGCCGCAAAAACTTACAGATTTCGCTGATCTCAGCAGTTCCACGTTTTCATGAGTGTTGTATGAAGTATGCCCAAAGACAGATTGCTCTGTGGTGTCCAGTCCACGCAGTTCCTGGCTTTTTACCTACTTTCCTGGAGGAGTAACTAAAACATACAGCTCACCAGTCTGCCATCTTGCCCCGCCTCCCCTATTTATCTTTTTACAATCTGTGTCTTCGGTACTGATGTCCCTATTTTATTCCTGATACCTTCTTTCCTTTTATTTTGGTCTGTCTGTTAAGAAGTTTATCAATTTTATTTATTTTTTCAAAGAACCAGCTTTTACTTTCATTTTTTTCTCTATTGTTTTCTTGTTTTGAATTTCATCGATTTTTGTTCTAGTCCATTACAGTCAAAGAATACTCTTTGTATGTTATTTATCATTTTAAATTGTTAATGTTTGTTTTATAGTTCAGAGTGTGGTCTGTCTTAGTGAAGGTTCTATGTGCACTTGAGTAGAGTGTGTGTGTTGGTCTTGTTGGGTGGTGCGGTCTATAAATGTTAATTAAATTAAGTTAGTTGATTGTTGTTAAGTTCATCCATATCCTTACTGATTTTCTGACTACTTGTTCTCACAGTTACAGTGATAGTGTATGATAGTGTATGACAGTTCTAACATCCCTGTCATCTCTGACTCTCATTCTGATGTTTGTTTTGCCTCTTCAGATTTTTCCTTTTTATTTCTTGTGCTAATACATACATAGCACAAAATTCCCCACTTTAGTCATTTTTAAGTGTACACTTCAGAAGTATTACTTACATTCACAATGTTGTGTTACCCTAACCATCATATATCACCTACACTTTTTCTTGACCCCAAACAGAAACTACGTACTTATTAAGCAATACCTCCCCGTTATCTCCTTCCATAGGCCCCTGGTAAACTCTACATTACTTTCTAACTCTATAAATTTGCTTATTCTAGATATTTCATATTAGTGGAATCATACAATATTTGTCCTTTTGAGTCTGTCTTATTTCATTCAACATAATGCTTTCAAGTTTCATCTAGGTTGTAGCATGTATCAGAACTTCATTCCTTTTTTATGTTGACAGACTGTATTTTCCTTACCATTTAGTATGCTACATAACTTTTTGTTGAAAGCTGGACATATTCTATAGAACAATAGATACTGAGGTATAATTACTTTTGGCTTGGGGATAAACATGCCTTTCCTTTTGTTAGACTTATAGTGTCAGTGTTTGTGTTAATCTAATCAGGAGTTGGGCTGAGTTGGACATTTTTTTGTTGGTGTGGTCACCCCAGTGTACCCAGAGACTTCAGCTTTCTCTGGTAATACTTTGCGTTTAGGGTATGGGATAGTTTACCCAATTTCTGTTCCCTGCTTGACCCTGGGTTTTCCCTTTGCACTGTTGTCCAGAGATAATGTGTCTGTTGAAGATATCCCAGCTGTCTTACACTGTTACTTTTACTCAATGATTGT
This sequence comes from Choloepus didactylus, assembly GCF_015220235.1. Classification (NCBI taxonomy): domain Eukaryota; kingdom Metazoa; phylum Chordata; class Mammalia; order Pilosa; family Megalonychidae; genus Choloepus; species Choloepus didactylus. Next base: position 118,449,466 of record NC_051308.1, read on the forward strand.
TAGTGGGCTAGTGGAGTACTGGGGAAGGGAGTTCTCTGATATTCTGGTTAAACCTCACCCTTAGATATTGTGAACCTGGGACTTGGGCAAGTGGCTTTCACAAATGATCCTGTCCCCTCCTGCAACTGTAGTGTTGGGACTGGCTTGTATTTGTGCCTCTCCCTGAGGGGAAGAACAAATTTTTTGCCCATTCTCTTGCCCAGCTGCAGTGCGTTTCCACAGTTCCCCAACAAGACAGTTTTTTTTTCTTTTGTTCTTACCCTTGCAGATCACAGCATTTAATATTTAGGATAATTACAGAAAATGGGTCTGGGAGGAGTTTTAGCAGTGGCCGTTGTCCTCTTTCCTTCAGGCAGCACCATTAGAGAAGCTTTCTCATAATGTTTCCTGGTCTTCCCTGTAACCATCTGATGGGGCTCATGGAGGAAAATCAAGACGGTGCAAACCCTGTTATGTCTATGTCCCCTGAGGCTTCAACTCTCACGGTAGCCCACAAGTAGGCTTTAGCCATTCATCTGAAAATCTTAGCTGAGTCTTCTTATCACCATATGTTGGCATCTGCTGGGTTTTGCCCCAAGTAAAAAATGTGTGGGTCCTCTTGTGTGCTGTCTCCCTAGGTTTATGTTTACATGTTTGTGTTAAGACTTCAATTCTCTGAAGGGTTAATAAAAAGTCATTAACTTGCATTATGTCCAACTTTTTTTGTTGTAATGATGAGAGAAACACACTTTCTAGCTCTTTAAATCTCTAAGCTTAAACTCAAAGTCTACACAATCACTTTTGAAATGATAGGGCTGTTTCTAGTAAAGTTACACATATTTATTTTATGACCCAGCAATTCCACTCCTAGGCATATACTTAAGAAAAATAAATGCACATGTTCACAAAAGACTTGCATGAAAATGTTCAAAACAGATTTATTCATAATAGCTCAAATAATGTGCTTATCAACAGAAAATGGATTAAAAATTGTGGGGAGCTACACAGTTATTAAAAATGGAAAGTACTGATACATATAACCACATTAATGAATCTAAAAACATTTTGTTAAATGAAAGAATTCAAACATTAAAGAATATATTATACTGCATGTTTCCACTGAAATTAATTTCAAAAATATGCAAAATAAATCTATGGTAATCAAGTGAAAATAATGGTTACTTCTGAGTGAGTGACATTGACCTGAATGGATTATGAAGGAATTTTCTGAGATGATGCAAATATTCTATATCTTGATTTTGATAGTTAATATATGTATTGAAATATCCATTGACCTTTACTCTTAAAATCTGTGCATCTTACTGAATATGAATCATAAATTTTCATCACAGGAATGGTCAGATACAGACTTAAATATTTTTTAGGGTATTAGGACTAAGTATTTCTTGTTCCATTTTTCTATTCCCTTTCTACAGCACTTATAGCTCAGCACCTTATTACCTTTTACAAATCGTATCTACTTACTCCCCTTAAATGCTTTATTTGTAGAAGGAAAACTAATTGGTGGGCACGTGTGTTCTGGATCACAAGGGAAAAGCCAAGCTTTCAATGGATGCGTGTGTGTGTGTGTGTGTGTGTGTTATTGTTGGAAGGGGAACCACATATGATAACACTGTCCCATAGTGGATGGCAACTTGGCCTCCAAGGAAGCATTGGTTGCAGATACCCAAAGTAAAATGGAATTTTGGCTCTGTACACTCAAGAGCAAGCAAGCTTATGGGGACGTGGGTTGCCCTGATGGCTGAAGGAAAAAGGACCCTGAGGTCTCTGGGACACTAGTGAACTTCTCTTCTAGGAGCTGATTTGCTGCTCTGTTCTGAGTGCTGCTGGCAGCCCCCTCACCTGCAGCAGCATCTCCTGTCCCTGGAGGTTCCTGCTAGTTTGCAGGGAGCTGGTGGAGCAAATCTGTCCGGTTGCTACCAAGCTGTAGAAGATGAGCCAGGTGATTTTCAGTTCAAGCAGGACCTCATTACTACTCCAGGAGATGCAGCAGGGAAGCAGTTACCTCTGGGGCACAGGAGTGGGATGTGGGAGAAAGTGTCAAACATGCCCTCTAAACAAGGTGCTTGGGGATAAAAGTAACTGAGTAGTCATGCAACAGGAATCTCAGTCAATATCCTTTCACCCCCTTCTTAGGCAAGCAGGGTGCCAGATGTCTGCCTTGAAGCCTGGCTTTTGTGTGAGAATGGGCAGGACTGACTACAAAGTATCAACCATGGCTTTATTCTAGGTGAAGGCAGGCTGGAAGCAGGGAACATTAGGAAGGAAATAGCCTGTGTTTGAGACAACTGGAGACTTTAAGAAACTAATAAAAAATCTATACATACAGAGAATGCTCATATATACATACCGACATTCTTACATGTAATTTCAAAGGGGTCATATAAGTGTGAAACCCAACCCCAGAGGTCCTTATAGTCTACATGCTACACCTATGATTTGTCCAAGAGAATAGTGTGAGAGCCAGAACGAGATCACAATGAGATGGTCTATAACTGAAGATGTAGGGTTTTGGGGGCTTGGAGGAAATCACTGTAGCAATAGTTCTCCGAGAAGGGTCATATGTGGAGCACTTTGAAGTCCATGGGAGGTGAGAGCATGGTGAAGGCATTGAATCTGTCTAGTCAGGGTGGATGGATGATGTGGTCACTAATTAAAATGGGAAATAAATGAGATGTAGCAGGTTTAAGTAGAGGAGATAGTGGATTAATGTTGAATTTTATGTGCTTGCGGGACATCCTCGTGGAAATGCCCAATAGGCAGTTAAAAATACAGGATTTGTCTTCAGGAGACAGGGTAGTACTGCAGATAAGGGTTTGGGATTCATTGTTGTGAAGGTCATTTTGAAGCCATGGGTGTACATGAAATCAACCAAGGGAGCTAGATAAAGTGAGAAGAGAAGTAGCCTAAGATGGGACTTTTGCCATCCCCCAAATTTACAGGGAGTGTTGTGGAAGATGTAAATAGGAAGGATTCCAAGATACTTACCACCCTCTCTAAATTAACTGTAGACATTGCTACACCTAAGTCTTATCTGCATCATTTACAGTAAGTTAACATTGGAATTGGGCTGGGAATCTGCATGTCATCTTAGCAAGTCCTTATGTAATGTGTATGTTTTAGTGTTTGTTTTCTCTCTTGATTGCATAGGTGAACTTCAATTTATTAAAAAATTAGTGACATGTATTTTCTCTTATAATATCGAAAAGGTAGATACAACAACCTCTTTTAGTGGTAGATATATAGGTGTCTTCAAAGAAAGAAGTGACATCCCCTGAGGAAGGTGATTCCATGAAGAGTTTACTCTGGTAACTAAATTACATTCTCTGGACAACCAAATTGTAAAAGTGAATTTTAAATGCTCAGGGACTGAAAAACTATGGCTTTTGAAGTCCCATTCACTTTTTGTAGGCCAGGGGTGATGGTAAAGTGTGATGTCCAATCCATATTAAGTAATCCTCATGCTCATGCTTTCAGCATAGGGCAAATATTTTTAATTATCTTCATTATTTTCATCATCATCATCATCATCATCAAAATCCATTTTTAACAAGCACCATGTGTGCACTACAGTTTCTGTGTCATAATGGACACTTGCCCCCCTGCAATTTACATGATATTGCATATGAATAGGAAACCTCAATTTTACACCCTCCATCATGTAATAATAATCTCTTTTCTCTACAATTAGGTGAGAATGGATTTCACAAGAAAATAGTTGGAGAGTGAGTTTTCTTGGGCTGGTTCTATACTTTAGAATGCCTAGCTTGAAAAATATCTTATTGAATTTAGTTTAAAAGTGCTGTGTTTTACGTCAGAGATTAAATCGAGTTCAGTATAACACACACAGTGAAAACTCAAAACAAAACACACCGAGTTACTTTGAAAAGATGCTGCATTTTTACATAACTGAATTCAAGTTGGATTTTCCAAACCGAGTAATGAGTAGAGACACACGTTAGACAATAATGGCTAACACTTATCAAATGCCTATTATGTGCTAAGCACTACTTGTACTAGGTTAATATCTAATACAGGTATTAACTCATTCACTGCACACAACAACCTATTACACAGCATATTATCCCTATTTGCAGATGAAAAAACTGAGGTATAGAGTTTAAATTATATAATAATTATTATTAATGACAGTAATTTGTTACTGGCTAATGATATATTTCTAAAGTGCTTTACAGCATTCAAAGCCCACACATTCTTATCATTCTAATTATTCAAAGCACATGATAATAGGCAAGCACAGCTTTCATTAAAAATTCCAAATTTCTGGGCTTTGAGGACATTAAAGAGCTTAAATTTCAATAGAAAGTTGCTACTGAAGTTAAACATATACACTCTTAAAAATTTCAATATTAACTGTGGAAAATAGGCCTAGAGGTCTTAAAAGAGAAAGAAATTACTTGCTTTGGTGATAAATAAAATGTTTTGTTGACTAACCTTAAGGGGGTTATTTCCTCAAAGGAAACAAAATGAGCATAAGCTAAACCAGGGTAACTGGTATCATCGTGAAACCCCTTACAGCTCATAAGGGAAACATCTATTCATATTTGATTTCAATAACATAAAGCAATGATTACAATTTTAAAATCTAATTTTCATGTTGCCCAGTAAATTACAGATCTGCTTAAAATACACACACACAGACATTCACATATTAACCAGTACATAGAAGAATTTATCTCAAAGAAAGTTTAAATGATTTGAGGTGTCGGTGGCAAAGTCAGTTATTGCTATGGAATATATGAGCTATTTTCAGCTTACCCTACATTTCTATCTGTAAACGTCCCTATAATATGAGCACCTAGGTCCAGATGGAATATTCAGAGTCATCCTACAGGCCAGTGCTTCTCAAACTTTAACTTACGTGTGATTCACCTATAGTTCTCAGGCGATGCCAATTGTGCAGATCTAGGGACCATCCCTTAGTGGTGAGAATCTAGGCCATTTCCACCTTACAGCAGAGCTGTGCTGACCTCCATAAAGTGGGTTAAAAGTCCTTTCTTAACACATTTACCAAGAAAAATTCTACATCCTATCTCAGAAATTCACCCCTGCATTTAACAGTTCTTTCAACCTTGTATATCTCACTTGTGCTTCTCCTTTTATAAAGATGTTATAAAGATGCTTCTCCCTTTATAAAGATGTTAATGATAGGATGGTAAGACAAATTACCACCTCTTCTAGCATATAAGAACTTTCTGACTGTAAATTTCTTCAAGCTATGAAATTCTCTTTTACTTTTCAGCACCTTCCAACAATCTTTTTTGGTAGTGGCCTGGTTTTCAACTCACACCAATTTAGTTCCTCCATATGGTCTAATAAGACTCTAAACTCAGTATTATGAAAAAAATCGAAGTGGAATGAGACCTGATCCCTGACATCAATGAGCTTACAGTCTAATGGGGAAGATAGACTACAGCATGGTGTAAAACTTTTGGAACAGTTTGTTTACTTTTGAAATTATTATTATTTCCTTTCAACTTATCTTTGGTTGTATAGGTTCTGCTTCAACACCTCTAGGAAGAGGACACTCATTACTTCTTCAAAGCCCCCTCATTCCATCTTGAATATGAGCTCCTTGAGGTCATGGTCTGGGCCTTTCACTTCTGCATGTTAAAAGTAGCCCAGGGCCTAGCATAGAGGGCATTCAAAAAATGTTTGATGAATAAAGAAGTGCCATGATATTGATGAGGTTCCATTTGCATCTCTCCAAAGAAGACATACAAATGGACAGAAAGGACATGAAAAGATGGTCAACATTGCTAGTCATCAGGGAAATGCAAATCAAAAGCACAAATGAGATTCTATTTTACATCTGTTACAATGGCTGTTATTAAAAAAATGGAAAATAGCAACAGTTGGAGAGGATGCAGAGAAATATGAACACTCATTCATTGCTGAATGTATGTAAAATGGTGCAGCCGCTGTGGAAGACAGTTTGGTGGTCCACAGAAAACTAAGTAGAGAACTACTATATGAGCTGGAAATCCCACAACTTGGTATATACCCAAAAGAATTGAAAGCAGGGACTCGAACAGATATTTGCACACTGATGTTCATAGGACCGTTATTCACAATTGCCAAAAGGTGGAAGCAAGCCAAATATCCATCAAGTGATGGGTAGATAAAGAAAATGTGGTCTACACATACAATGGAATATTATTCAGCTATTAAAAGGAATGAAGTCCTGATACATGCAACATCATAGATGAATCTTGAAGACATCATGTTGAGTGAAATAAGCCAGACACAAAAAGACAAATATTGTATGATCTCAATTATTTGAAACAATTAGAATAAGCAAACTCATAGAATCAGAATATAGAATATAGTTTACCAGGGAATGGGGTGCAGAAAAGGAATGGAAATTTAATGCTTAAAATGTACAGAGCTCTTATTTGGAATGATGGAAATATTTTAGTAATGGGTGGTGGTTATGGTAACATATCACTGTAAACATAATTAATAGCACTCAAATACATATCTGAAAGTGATTAAAAGGGGAAATATTAGATTGTATATATGGTAACAGAATAAAAATTTAAAAAATAAAGTCAATGGAGGTGCACTACACAAACAGTGAACCCTAAGTTAATTCTTGGACCATAGTTAATAGTACAATTAGAAAAACATTCTTTCATCAATTGTAACAAATATTCCACACCAATACAAGGTGTTAATGATAGGATGGTAAATGGGAATCCTGTATTTTAAGCATGGTTGTTCTGTAAACCCATAACTTCTCTAATAAAGAAAAAAATATATATGCCATAAAGAATGTCTATGAGACTAGAAGTATCAAAAGTTTCTTTCAAGACATGACATTTGGGTGGACCATAAAGGATTTAAACAGAGATTGTGGAGATGGGCATTTGAGGTTAAGAAAACAGGCGAGAAAGATCTGGAGGTTTTATCCTTCTCACATTTGTCCCAAACACACATTCTTTTAAAAGATGAAAAGAGTAGATGCAAAGATTTGCTTCTGTTTAAGAATAATTTAGGCTTCTGTTTCATTATCTCCAAATCAAAGGCTCAGACTGGTTGACTTCCAAGGTCTCTTCCATCTCAAACAGTCTATGGCGGTGATGATAATATGACCTTGCTGTTCTGACCTGCTGGGCTTTGGAAACATTTCTACCAAACTCTGTTCAGCCGGTCAAGGCCTCCTCAAAGTGGGCACTGTGTTTTCCAATCCTCTTGTACATATTGCTAATACCAAGTGAAATAAGCCAGACACAAAAAGACAAGTATTGTATTTGCCTCCAATGTGATACCTGTTGAGCTCATCCTATGTGCCAGGTATTCCTCATGGACTACTTCATTAATTCCCAGAGCAACTTGAGAACATAAGTACAGATATTTACTCTGTTTTGTAGATGAGAAAACTGATGCTTCAAGAGGTTGTTCCAGTGGTCTGAATTCAGAGCCTCAGTCTTGATCGCTGAGCAATTCTCCCTCCCCTACTAATGAATGAATGGCCAATACCTTCCCACAACTGTACTTGCCTGCTTCATTCCAAGTGTTTCTTGGTAACTCCATTAGGCAATGTGTCAAATTCATGTTGAATTGAAATCCCCTCACCTTTGAGCTTAATTGGCCTGCTATCTACTTCCCATTTTTTTCTTTTTTTGTTTTGTTTTTTAGTCTTGCAACTTGTTTCACTAGCTGATCTGCGACTACAGAAGACTACATTTATATTGTAGAAAGAATAATGAGTTCCCATCACTGGAGATGCTTAGGCAAAGGCGAGATTGCTACATCTCCAAAAAGAAATGATTCACGTCCCAAGTATAAATCAATTGTGTTGATTCTTACAATTCCTTTCAATCCTGATATTCCATTGTTCCACTGATGTTGTTACACACATGAAAACATGGTATTATTGAGAACAAAAAATTTCAAGTTTCAAATGAGTGGATCAGAAACAATAGTTCAATGCACTGCTTAGTGTTTATCTACCTTAGGAAATCCCCTTCTAGCATTTATGAATATCTTCTGGGATATTAAACATTCCACATTAGTGAAAGCCTCCTTGGCTCCAATATTACATTATATTCATATCTACATATATGTGTATATTTATTATTTGTTATTTGTTTCCAGATTTGCAATTTTTATTTTGATGTACAGAATCACAGGAAATTGCAAGACATGTACAGGAAAGTCTGTTATTATATTTTTTAAATGAAAAGCTCATGAAACTTTTAATTTCAAAAGTAACACCTGCTTACTGACAAAATTTATGCAACTATATCAAATGAAAATGGAATATTTTCACCCACCTACCACACTCTGCCCAGCACTGCTGTTGACAGTCCTTTGTTTACATGCATATACGATTGACCAAACAAAATGTCAACTTAAAAGATCCAAGCTTCCTTTCCATCTGTGCATAGTCCTATCCAAGGCACTAAGAATTTCATTAACAACAACCTCAAATAGAATAATAGCTACTCTTTGTTTAGTACTTATGATGTTCCAGGCCCTGTACTCTGTCCTTTGCATCCACAATCTCATCTCATATATTTATAAGAAGAAACCAACTTAGAAGGTATTTTATTAAGGTTTGCAAGTGAGGAAACTGGTGCTTAAAGTTACACATCTACTAACACAAGAGCTTGAAATTTAATGCAGAGCCATATGACTTTGAAGATAATCTTTCTACTTCAATGTCTTGCAAACAATATTCCATGAAATAAGATACGAACAAAAAAAGAGGACCAAATACAGAAAATATGTACAGGTTTTGAATTTCCTAAAATTTCAGTCAAATCAGCACCAAAAGGAAAAATTAATGGTAACTTCAGTCAAATCTATTTCTTAGAATTTTACTTGTAACTATAATCAAATGATTGCCTTTTTTAAAACTTTTCCTCCAATTATACCTGCCCTTGTTCAGCCCCAGGGTGAGATCAGGTGGTATTTATCAGGCAAGGATTTCTCAGCATCTGTCCCTGCCTCTGTCCACTCCTAGAGTTATACTCAAGAGAGCTGAAAATATATCTCTGCCAGACACATGTACATGAGTATTCATAGCAGTATGACATAGATGAACATCTCTTTAAGCAGTGCTTTAATCACAAGTTTGAGAAGAGGGTGACTCTATAGGGGTCTCAGAGGAAAGTGCACCCCTTCTCCAGATCTAGCCAGTCCAGCATGGAGACACAGACAAAATCCGAGTCCCCTCTTGTGAATGTGCATGTCATGTGGGGAAGAGCTACCTCTGATGACCTCTCCTTGAGAGAGAGGGTCCCTCATTCCTATGGCCGTGCCATCATGGAGCCTGAAATTCACAATGGAATCTGATGTCTCTTCTACTGAAGCTGAATGGATAGCCAAAGCCAGGGCACAAAATCTGCTCACTGGCAGCCTGATTTGAAGACAGTGAAACAAGAAAAACTAAAAACCTTTGGTCAGCCCCACAGAGAAAGAAGAGACTGAGAAGGGGCATCTCAGCTGAACTTGAGAGAACATTTCTTATCAACAGTTCCAGTGCAAACATCTCCCCAACCTGAGAAAAAAAAAAGGGGACAAAAATATGCTAGCATGGCCCCTTGGTCTTCAGTGGTCTTAGTGTTCCCCTCTCTGCTGGAGCAGCATATATTCAATTGCTAACCAGAGAGCAGAACTCTTTTTCTTTCCCAATCAACAAATCATCTCCCAAGGCAAATGAGCAAGAATGACAACATTTCAGAAAACCTAAATCTAGGAGATTTCTTTAAAAGGGAGTTATGGGGGAAGTAAATCATTTAGGAAGCTTCATGAACTTATTACCATTAAAAAATTGCTTGCGAATATCAGTGCAATGCACCCACAGATGACGGCCCCTAGCTAAGTGAATAAAAGTTCCCAAATATGTGTTGTTCAAATTTAATTGAATTCATTTCAACTAATATTTTCAGTGCCCCCACTGTCATACTATAATGAATCATATAGAATATGTGAGCTTGCTCTGTCTCTCCCCAAATTATTGCTTTTTCCACTCTTTCTTTCATTTAAGGAATTCAGGTGCCTTTTGGATTTGGAGTAGATAATCCCTAAAATCCATGCTACTCTGGTTGCATGAGTAATATTATAAAACTTAATACATACACAAAAATATATTAAATCTATGACCATATATGAATGTCATGAAAAGGTAATGAAAATATGTACAATGCATTATAATATTCCCCTTATGAGCTAGGCATATTCTCTTGCTAGGCAGAGTTTTCCTCAGTTATGATGGTAAATAAACAAACTACTTACCAGCGACTGTTGCTGAAAGCCTTGGATACCTGGCTTTGGTGGTGGGGCTTACTTCTACTTCCCGCACTGGAATGTAGACTCTTTGGTAATACAGGCTGTTGTCTGCCATGGATCATGAGGGGCACCTGTCATTCCAGGAGCTGCTTAGAGCTTGATCATTGCTTAATGCAAAAGTGAAAAATCCTTCTTTGATCTGTTCATGAATTCATTTTTCTAGTCTGGCCATTTATACATGACTCTGGACCGACCTTTTGGGAGTATCCATGTAATCTCTCTCTAAGTAGGTGTTCTGGGACTCCTCAGAGTGCAAACACAACTCAACAGCAACAACCTGAATGACTACTGTAGAAATTAAGAGCAATTAATTTTCTCTTGGATTCATTAAGGTCAAGGCAAATATCTGTTCCCAGCATACAAGGAGGAGATCAGTGTCCTATCTCTGTTGGGACATTTCTGGGTGACTTTCAGGACAGGATTTCTATTAGGATTTGTGGTTGGCTGAAGCCTGTGAGACTGGCTTCACCCCCTTCCCCTTAGGACCTTGTTTGGTTGGATTCCATTCATCATGGGAGTTTGCTGCATTTGGTGTGGGGCTCACGGATGCAGACCTATGATCTGGACCCCTCACGCTGCAGGCTGTTTCTGGAGCCACACTATTCATGGCACACGTGCTCTCTTAGCACTAAGCCAGTTCTAGTTAGGGCTGCTCATCTGGACCTGGTGTTTCCTTTCTTTCCCCCCAACCTCTCTTGGGTCTTCTTTTATTTTTTTTTTTTTAATTGCGATTGTTCATATACCATACAATTATCCAAAGATCCAAAGAGTACGTACAATCAATTGTCCCCGGTACCGTCATACAGCTGTGCACTCATCACCACAAGTAATTTTTGTTCAATTTTTAGAACATTTTCATTACTCCAGAAAAGAAATAAAGACAAAAAAAAAAAAAAAAAGGAAACTCAAATCCTCTCATACTCTTAACCACCCCCACTCCATTATTGTCTTGAGGTACTGGTATAGTAAATTTGTTATTGTTTATGAAAGAATGTTGAAATACTACTAACTGTATTATATAGTTTGCAATAGGCATATATTTTTCCCTATATGCCCCTCTATTATTAACTTCTAGTTGTAGTGTCATACATTTGTTCTGGTTCATGGAAGAGATTTTTAATATTTGTAGTTAGTCTTGGACCTTGCCCAACACAAGGTTCACTGTTTTATACATTCCCTTCTTTTAACCTCAAACTTTCCTTCTGGTGACATACATGGGTCTGAGCTTCCCCTTTTCACCACATTCATGCACCATTCAGCACTGTTAGTTATTCTCACAACGTGCTACCACCACCTCTGTTCATTTCCAAACATTTAAGTTTAACCTACTTGAACATTCTGCTCATACTAAGCAACCGCTCCCCATTCTTTAGCCTTGTTCTATTTCCTGGTAACTTATATTTCATGTCTATGAGTTTACATATTATAATTAGTTCCTATCAGTGAGACCCTGTGATATTTGTCCTTATGTGTCTGGCTTATTTCACTCAGTATATTGCCCTAAAGGTTTCATTATCAACCCATTTTTTTTAAAGATGGTTTTGTTCACATTCCATACATTCCATCCTAAGTAAACAATCAATGGTTCCCTGTATAGTCACATATTTATGTGTTCACCACCCTCACCACTATCTATATAAGACATCTACATTTCTTCCACAAAGCAGGAGGAAGAGTCAAAGAAGGTAGAGAGGCAAAAGAAAGAGAAAAAAAAAATGATGGCTAGGAAGCAGCAAAAGGAAAAACAACCTTAGATCAAAGTAGAATAAAGAGTAAGACAACACCACCAATGCCAAGAGTCCACACCCCCCCCATCTCCCCCTCTTATCTGCATTTACCTTGGTATGTTGCCTTTGTTACATTAAAGGAAGCATAATACAATGATTCTGTTAATTATAGTCTCTAGTTTACGTTGATTGTGTTTTTCCCCCAATACCTCCGTATTTTTAACACCTTGCAAGGTTGACATTTGTTTGTTCTCCCTTGTGAAAAAACATATTTGTACATTTTATCACAATTGTTGAACACTCTAGGTTTCACTGAGTTATACAGTCCCAGTCTTTATCTTTCCTCTTTTCTTCTGGTGCCCCACATGCTCCTAACCTTCCTCTTTCAACCATATTCATAGTTATCATTGTTCAGTGTACTTACACTGTTGTGCTACCATCACCCAAAATTGTGGTCCAAACCTCTCACTCCTTCTCCTATCAGTCTGTAGTACTCCCTTTAGTATTTCCTGTAGGGCAGGTATTTTCCTCACAAACTCTCTCATTGTCTGTTTGTAGAGAATATTTTGAACTGTCCCTCTTATCTGAAGGACAGTTTTGCTGGATATAGGATTCTTGGTTGGTGGTTTTCTCTTTCAGTATCTTAAATATATACAAAACTTCCTTCTTGCCTCCACGGTTTCTGCTGAGAAATCTGCACATAGTCTTATTAAGCTTCCTTTATATGTGATGGAACACTTTTCTCTTGCTGCTTTCAGGATTCATTCTTTGCCTTTGGCGTTTGATAATCTGATTATTTAGTGTCTTGGCGTAGGTCCTATTTAGATCTATTCTGTTTGGAGTACGCTGTGCTTCTTGGATCTGTAATATTATGTCTTTCATAAGAGATGGGAAATTTTCATTGATTATTTCCTCTGTTATTGCTTCTGCACCTTTTCCCCTCTCTACTCCTTCTGAGACGTCAATGATACATACATTCTTGTATTCCCTTTTGTCCTTAAGTTCCCAGAGATATTGCTCATATTTTTCCATTCTTTTCTCTATCTGTTCTTTTGTGTGTAGGCTTTCAGTTGCCTTGTTCTCCAGTCCCTGAGTGTTTTCTTCTGCCTCTTGGGATATGCTGTTGTATGTTTCCATTGGTCTTTCATCTCTTCTGTTGTGCCTTTCATTCCCATAGATTCTGCCAGTTGTTTTCTCGAACTTTCAATTTCTGCCTTATGTATGTCCAGTGTTTTCTTTATAGCCTTTATCTCTTTTCCCATATCTTCTCTAAACTTTTTGAATTGATTTAGCATTAGTTGTTTAAATCCCTGTATCTCAGTTGAAGTGCAAGTTTGTTCCTTTGACTGGGCTATAACTTCATTTTTCTTAGTGTAGGTTGTAATTTTCTGTTGTCTAAACATCTGACCTCCTTGGCCACCCCAATCAGGTTTTCCCAGATGAGAACAAGTTCAGGTCCCAAAACGAGGAAATATTCAGTGTCCAGTTTCCCTGATGGTGTGTCTTAGAGGATTGACACACCCTGTGCTTTTCTGCCCAGCAGGTGGCACCTGTCAGCCTGTCTCTCCACACTAGTGTAAGGAGGTGTGGCCCATGGCTGTTTTCCCCAGGCTCTTGGGTCTGGTTCTGAATGGAAGGCAGGTAGTAGAGCTGGGCCCCACCTCTTTCCTCTAGGGAAGCTATGCCCCCTAGAGAGGGGTCATTTGCATATAAATAGATTCTTTATTTCTCTGACTCTGCTATCTCCATCCCTGTCTGGGTCAGAGTGCTGTGAGTTTAAAATGGCTGAGGCTTTCTCTACTGCAGAGCACTGCAAGCTAAAAATGGTTGAGGCTTTCTCCACTGAGCCACCCAGATTGAGAGAGAGAGAGAGAAAGGGACAGAAAGGCCCCAGATTCACCTGTTGGCCAGAGATAGCATCCGATCCTTTGGGCTCCTCATCCCGGGACAGATATATCCCCTAACTCTCCAAGATCAGTCGTCACCAAAAGCCTTTGTCTGCTTGTTGGGGATTCGCAGCCTGTATTGAGCGGTTAACATTAAAACCTCATTTGGAGCTGGGCTGAGGTATATTTGCTTGTTCAGAGAGTGCTGCTCTCTAGCACGTGAGGCTTCCATGAGGGAGGGGCTCTTGGCTTGGGTCCATAGTTTTTACTTACAGATTTTATGCTGCGATCTTGGGCATTCCTCCCAATTCAGATTGGTGTATGATGAATGGATAGTCATGTTTGTCCCCCTGCAGTTATTCCAGGTTATTTACTAGTTGTTCCTGTTGTTTTTTAGTTGTTCCAGGGGGACTAACTAGCTTTCACTCCTCTCTATGCCATCATCTTAGCTCCTCTCCTGGGTCTTGACACCCACTGGTTCCTAGTTTTGCTGTTGCTTGTAACCTGATGACCACAGTGAATGCTGTGGACCTCTAAAGGGGAAAACAGCAGAGCAAGCAGTGGTATTTTACTGTACTGAAACTTAGGACAAAAATAGACAGTGTCAAATGTTATGTCTGAAAATCTCAAAAATCCCATTAGCCACTTGGGTATTTGTGAAGAAGCACAGAAATGGTGCTTCTTAAAAGACTTTAGAGAAAAACAAAAAAACAAAAAACAAACAAACAATCAAAAAAAGCCTTTAGAATCATTAGCCATCAGGAAAATGCAAATCAAAAATTACACTGAGGTACTACCTCATACCTACTAGGATGATTATAATAAAAAAGACAGATAATAAGAAATATTAGTGAGAATTTGGAGCAATCAGAGTCTTTATATGCTGGGAATGCAAAATGATGGAGCTTTTTTGGAAAATGTGTCAGTTCTTCAAAAGGGTAAACACAGAGTTACCATGTGATCCAGCCATTATTCCCCTAGAGATATATCCAAGAGAAATGAAAACATATGTCCACCAAAAACTTGTATGTGAATATTCATGGCAGCATTGTTCATATATCCAAAAAATGAAAAAACACAAATATCTATTTACTGATGAAAGGTAAATAAAATATGGTACATATATACAATGGACAATTATTAAGGCTTACAAACAATGAAGTACTAACACATGGTACGACATGGATAAACCCTGAAAACCTATGCTAAGTGAAAGAAGCCAGAAACAAAAGATCACATATTATATATTTCCATTTATATGAAACTTCCATATAAGGAAATCCATGGACACAGAAAGTATATTAGTGACAGTCTATGACTGCTGGTTTTGGAGGAAATGGGGAATTACTACTAATGGGTTCAGTGTTTCTTTTTGGGGTGACAAAATTGTTCTACAATCTCAATGGATTGGAGAGAACACAAAAGTTGTGAGGCTCACTACAGGTGTAGCTATTTATCCTCATGGAATGGTTTAACACAGTTGTCAAGAGATGCTATACTATGAGAGCACTGTGATGATCATAGTCAGAATAATCATATTTTTCTCTGAATAAGAATTATACTCCAAAATGAAAAACACTGAGCTAATCATTGATTTCACTCTAGAACCTCTGGTCAGCAATCAACTTCCTCAGGGATCCCTTGACTTCCTTGTTTCTCAGGCTGTAGATAATGGGGTTCAACACAGGGGTCATAACACAAAAGAGTACAGAGACCAGGATGTCCATGTCCAGTGAGTAGCCTTCATGGGGCTGGTCATAGTTGAAGTTGGCCATTCCAAAGAAGACGATCACCACTGCGAGGTGGGAGGCACAGGTAGAGAAGGCTTTGCTCCTGCCTTGAGCAGAGGAAATCTTAAGGATGGTGGAGATGATGAGTATGTAGGACACTGCGGTAAACAGGCAGGGACTCAGGCCGATGGTGGCACTGGCCACGTGGAGCACAGACTCATTGACAGAGGTGTCTGAGCAGGAGAGCTTCAGGAGCAGTGGGATGTCACAGAGGAAGTGGCTAATCTGGTTGGGCCCACACAGGGTGAGGGTGGCTGTCAGCACTGTGTGTGTCATGGAATTTATCAGCCCGCACAGCCAGGACCCAGTCACCAAACACACACAGACCTTCACGCTCATGAGGACTGGATATTGAAGAGGGTGGCAAATGGCTACATAGCGGTCATAAGCCATAGCAGCCAACAAGACACCCTCAGTGCCAGCACAGGTCACAAGGAAGAAGATCTGGGAGAGGCAGCCCTCGTATGAGATGGTCTTCCTCTCTCGGAAGAAGTTTACCAGCATGACTGGGACGGTGGTGGATGTGTAGCAGATGTCCAGGAAGCTCAGGTTGCTGAGGAAATAATACATTGGAGTGTGAAGGGCAGGGCTGACCCTGGTGGCCGTTATTATGAGGATGTTCCCCAGGAAGGTTGTCAGGTAAATGACCAGGAAGATCAGGAAAAACAACCCCTGTAGCTTGGGGTGGTTGGAAAATCCCAAGAAGATGAATTCAGTGACATCTGTTTGATTGTTCATTTCAAAGGCCATCATCGCTAGAAAACAATGAGAAAAAAGTAACCATAATGAGATTGTACAGAGGATACTTCAAATGGGTTTGTAAACTTGCAAGGCCATGTCAAATTACAATGGACATGGAGCATCCTGGGCAGTGGAGGGGAGGTGTGCAGGGCTGTCTTCAGGGAGACCATGAATTCTCACTCAGCACACCTAGAGAGCTCAGGCTCAGGAGCTCCTGCGTGGATTTGCATGGCCTCTGGTGGGTAGGAATAAATGGAGACTTGGTTAAAACTTGCTAAAACCTGCTAACCCGTGTGTTAGAGTGAGCTCATTTTTTACTGGCTCGGTAATAGCCTTCTCCTATCATTGCATTTTTTATAAACAACTTATTTTTTCTGAGAAACATTTTTTCATTACAAAAAAATTAAGAAAATGCAGAAAGTTATAAAAAAAGAATTGAACCACTCAAAGAATCAATGCTACTTTACAGTGTATTCCATTTATATTTTTTTTATTTCTGCATATGAAACTTGATCTCTGTTTGTAGTTTTAAAATATTGAGAACACAATTTACCAAGGATGCATTGTGTTCCCTTATACAAGATAAATTTAATATCTCACCTCTGTTTAAACACTTAGATTGCACCCATTCCTTTTGCTATTATAAATACTGGAATGAACATTTTCATACATAAACATACATGAGCATCTCTGATTATTTCTTCAGAAGAATATTTTAAGTCTTTGCTTTTTAAAGTACATGATTTTATATTTATCAGTATGATTATTTATCTTTTCATGGCTTATAAGATTGGAAAAATTTTAACCAATCATATATACTTAGGTATGTTTCCTTATTAAGGTAAACTTTATTAAACCAAGGTTTATCCTCAGTAAAACCTTGCAGGTTTCCTGAAAAAAAGTTGATACAATTACTAACTTTCTATTAAGTTATCCATTCTAATCTGCGAACCATTTTGTGAACTATGTTTTCTGTATCATTTTTGACCTGGAAGCTAGGTGATATAGTGGAAAGCACATGTAGATTGAAATCCTACTTCTGCCACTTATTAGATGTAGACCATGGATAACTTAGCTGACTTCTCTGTTCCTCAGTTTGCTCTTTGAATTCTGATATTAATACTGTCTATATCACAGTTGTTGGCATAAGCAACATGGGATAATATAAACAGTGTGTTCATTACATAATAGGTGCTCAATCAACTACAGCTATCACTGCTATTATTTTCAATCCACACAAAAATATTTTCAAGACAAAATATTTTCTTTGACTATACCTTCCAAATATATACAAACATGACCACTTTCACCACTGATATCCCAGTCCAAGCCACCATTTTCTCTTGCCTAGACAACTGCAGCTCTCTCCCAGCTTCCTTCTACCCTGTCTCCATTTAGTCTGTTTCCACAGAGCAGCAGCCAGAGTTTTCATAATGAAGCTAAATCATGCCACACCCATGGTCAAAACCCTCCAGTTGTTTTCCATCTCATTTAGAGTAAAATCCAAAGATCTTACCTTGTCCTGGGATCTGACCTCTGACCTCTGACCAATGGGATCTGACGTTAGTTCCAATCATTACTCACCTTTGCCCATTAAGCTTGAGCTGCACCGGGCAATTCCTGCGTTTTTTTTTTTGTTTGTTTGTTTGTTTTGTTTTTGTATCTTTATATTTAAAAATAAGTATAAAATATCCACAGAAAAATGAGCTTTTTAATTATATATAAATGACCCATCAAAATTAATGGGCATCTATTATTTACACCCAAATAATTTTATATATTTTTTCTGTTTTACTTCAAGACCAATTATCCTCTCATTTCTCCCAGATCTGAAAGGGTAGCTTCCAGAAACATGATTCTTCATAGCCTTCTACTGAAGGTTTGATTTGCAGTGAAAACAAAAGTGAGCTGTCCACCAAGTTTGGGAATTGCTTGCTCTATTCTCTAGCTCCATTCCCTTCTCTATTCTCTCTTGAGGTACATCTGAGGCTCTGGAATCAGCAGTTATCTTCCAAATCTGAGATATCTAAATCTGTCTTGATTTTTCTTTTGCTGATTGCCAACAATCCCTTCTCAAATTCTTCTTCAGTAACTTTGCCTTTTTTTTTTTTTTTTTTAACTTTTCCAGAGTCTTGTATCATTAAGAAGTTCCTCCATGTCCTCATCTTCAATATCAGAACCCTCCTCCCTTTTCCTTTTCTCATTCATTTTTTTTTTCTTCTTTTCCTTTTTTGGCTTTCTGCTCTGACCAACCTTTGTTTTTGATGAATTTTCTTCTCCCTTCATTTTCTGTTTTCTCTTTTCTTTGTTGCTCCAGTTGTTTTTGTCTCTGCTTTTCTCCAATTTTATCTTTAAATGGAATACTATCCACAGGAACAAAATCTGGAAACTGCTTTCCTATCAGTTCTGGCATCTTGGGCATCCTTAGTAGGGCAAAACCTCGAGCAAGAGGAGCAAAATCAAGGTCCTTCAATCTGAAGATGAGGTTGCATCCGTGCTTTACGTAAGCTTGGACATATGACACAGAAGCTTTCCTTGCCTTTTCAAACATAGATGTGTCTGCCAGGGCTGAGGACCTCAGCTTTGGAAATAGGTCATCTGTGTTTCTCTGCAGTTTCATTTCCTGCAGGGGCCATTTCTGGTTAGTTGCAAGGAAACTGATGTATGACTCTTCCATGGGGAGGAGGAACCCCAGGGCACTGCCGCCATGGCCGATACCGGCTGTGCAGCCGCAGCGATGCCTGAAGGCATTTGCATTGCTGGGAGGTCGTACTGCAAAGCCCAGTTAACCTCAGGAATATCGGAATATCTACTCCCCGAACCATCACATCAATGTGCACTAAAATTCTGCTTTGCAACTTGCAGAACTCCATGAAGATCTTATTGCACTTATATTTCATTTTTCCATGGATGCACATTATCTTCACGTTCCTCATCAGGGCCTCCAGAGCCTTGCTGTAGTATTCCACACTGGTGCAGGTGCATGTAATAGTTCTCCAAGTGGGATGGGGTTTTCTGGGTGCTGGTTGCCATGCCCTTCTCCTTCACTGAGATCCAGACAGGATTCCGGAGGCCTGCTCTCACCTGCGCTTTCCACTTCCTGTGTCTGAGTGACAGAGAAAAGGCCTGTTCTCTGTTTTGGCAAAATCTCCAGAATGGTGTTTATACTCAAATCCCATGTCCTAGGGTCTGTCTGCTTCATACAACACGAGGACATCAAGGGATTTCGCACAGCTAGCCATATCCCGCCCCTCGGCCTTCCTTCTGAACGTGTCCTCGAAGTGACCTGGAGTCGCCACAACGAGATTTCCACCTTGTTCCTTAAGCCTCTCAACATCTTTTCCAGGGTTCCTGCCTCCGATCCAAAGAATCTGGCTAAACTGTGGGAAGTGCTTCGTGCAGTGCAACAGGACCTTGTTTATTTGAAGAGCCAGTTCTCCTGTGGATGTGATGATTATAGCACCGACCTGATTTTTCTTAACTTCTCTTCCCTTCTCAGGAGGATCTCCAGGATGGGGGTGACAAAAGCAAGGGTTTTGCCACTCCCTGTGACCGTTTCTGCGGCCACTCTGTTTTTCATGAATAGAGGGATGGTTGCTAATTGCACTGGCATCACGTACGAGAAACCCAGCTCCTGCAGCGCCCCCAGCACCTGCGGGTGCAAGGGCACCGGCCACGACTCCTGGGTACTCTCCACCCTCTTCCTGTTTTTAAACCTACACCAAGCATATGCCTGCTCTGGGGGTTGGTACTTGATGTTTCTTCTGCCAGGATCATGTTCCCCAGATATTTGCATGGTCCATTTCCTAATTTCATTGAGGTTTTTTTTTTCTTTCTGAACTGCTATCTCCTCAGGAATACTCTCCCTGACAGTCTATTAAAATAACAGTCCTATCACTTTATATCCCATAATCCTACTTTATTTTTATTTGTAGAAGTTATGCTCTACCTAGCATGAAATTATTTATTCTATTATTCTGTTTGATCCTGTTTGTAGAATAAGCTCTGTGAGGTCAGGGCTCAGTTTTGTTCACTCTCCATTACCAATATCTAAGATATTGCCTGGCATACAGTATGTGCTCAATAAATATTTGCTGAATGAGTGAATGAATCTATATTTTTAAAATATTCTTCCTGTGAGAAAATCTAGTCTAATTCTTTTCTATTTGGCCTAATTATTCTTCTTTGTCTCTCTCTCCTGACCTGTGGATATCAGTCCATCATGGTCTTTTAATATTTAGAATAGGAAACTTTATAAGGGAAATTTTAACATCTTACTTTCTGTATCAGCTTTTTATATAATAATTCTCATTAAAGACAAAATAAATATAAAATATAGCTTATTTTTATTTCTTTCATACAAAGTACCAGTTATAGTAAAAATTATCCTGGGAACACCAGCAGATATGTATTACTTAATTGTCTTTTAAATGTGCCCTCAAATTCATGTCCCTGAACTACCAAAGGAACAGAAGAATTTAATCAGCAACATTGCTCTGCAACCTGAAGAACAGTCACTATAAACTCTACGTAGTAAGTATTAAACTGGGAACCATACCCTAGTATATCACATTAGGCAGTGATTTTTGTAAACTCCAAAATGCATCTACCCTTTACTATCTTAAAGTCCTTCAGTTGCCTCCATTCTTTATCAAATTAAGTTCAAATTCTTTCACATAGCTTCAGGACAAAGATCCAAGTTTGTGAAGTCTCAAAACATATAGTTTTGGGGGTTTCTTTTTTAAAAATATGAAATTTTACTTCTGCAAAATTTTCAGTAGCATACTCATGTGAACATATTTCTAGGGAATGACCTAGGACCTTGTGCAGGACCTGTGCGAGCTAGGGCTCTAAGCTTAAGTTTAAAAGGTAAATCTCTCTTTGCATATTACACCACATTGGTTAAAGTTGTGAACTCTAGAGCCAGATTTTTTGGGATCAAAAGTCATCTCTGGGAGGAGGATCTAAGATGGCTGCATAGAGAGGAGTAGAAACTAAGTAGTCCCCCTGGAAGAACTTAAAAAAAAAAAAAAACAGAAACAACTAGTAAATAATCTGGAATAACTGGGGGGGGGACAAACATGACCGTCCACTCATCATACACAAATCCGAATTGTCAGGAATGCCCGAGATCACAGCATAAAATCTGCAAGTAAAAACTGCGGCTCCAAATCGGGAGACCCCTCTCCCCACAGCCTGAGCTGCAAAGCCTCATGGTGCCAGAGAGAAGCTTTCTCCCAGCAAGCGAATATAGCTCAGCTGAGCACCAACTGGGGTTTTAATTAGCAAGTGTGAACTGCTCACTACGAGGTATGGATCCCCAAGAAGCAGACAGAGGCTTTGGGTGATGACTGACCTTGGAGAGCTGGAGGGTCACCTCAGACTAGCTCTGAAGGGGACTCTCTGTTCCTTTTTCAGATCAGCCATTTTCAGTTCCCAGTGCTGTGACCCAGTCAAGGGTATAGCACAGGCAGAGAGAGACCATTGAAATGCTAATGACCTCCCCCTAGGGGGGTCTATCTTCTGTAAGAGAAAAGTGGTGGGGCCCAGCTCTACTACCTGCCTTTCATTCAGAACTTGGGGAAAAACAGCCACACCTCCTTACACCAATAAAGAATTACAGGCTAACAGGCACTACCTGCTGGGCAGAAAAGCACAGTGACCAGAGGCATCACAGGGTGTACCAATTTTCTAAGACATGCCGTCAGGGAAACTGGATACTGAATATTTCTTCCTTCTGGAACCTGAGCCCATTCTGGTCCGGGGAGGCCTGATTGGGGTAACCAAGGTAACCATGCCTAGACAACAGAAAATTACAACCTACATTAAGAAAAATGAGGTTATGGCTCAGTCAGGGGAACAAACTTGCACTTCAACTGTGATGCAGGAATTGAAACAACTAATAATAAGTCAATTCAAAAAGTTTAGGGAAGATTTGGTGAAAGAGCTGAACCGTATAATGAAAACACAGGACGTACATGAGGTAGAAACTGAAAGTTCAAAAAACCAACTGGCGGAATCTATGGAAATGAAAGGCGCAACACAGGAGATGAAAGACACACTGGAAACATACAACAGCAGATCTCAAGAGGCAGAAGAAAACACTTAGGAACTGGAGAACAAGGCACCTGAAAGCCTACACACAAAAGAACAGATAGAGAAAAGAATGGAAAAATATGAGCAAAGTCTCTGGGAAATTAAAGACAAAATGAAAAGCAAGAATTTACATTTCATTGGTGTCCCAGAAGGAGAAGAGAAGGGAAAAGGGGCAGAAGCAATAATAGAGGAAATACTCAATGAAAATATCCCATCTCTTATGAAAGACATAAAATTAAGGATCCAAGAAGCACAGCATACCCCAAACAGAATAGATCTGAATAGGCCTATGCCAAGACACTTAAGAATCAGATTATCACATGTCAAAGATAAAGAAAGAATCCTGAAAGCAGCAAGAGAAAAGCAATCCATCACATACAAAGGAAGCTTGATAAGACTATGTGCGGATTTCTCAACAGAAACCATGGAGGTGAGAAGGAAGTGGGGTGATACATTTAAGATACTAAAAGAGAAAAACCACCAACGAAGAATCCTATATCCAGCAAAACTATCCTTCAGATATGAGGGAAAGCTTAAAATATTCTCTGAAATATTCTCTGAAATATTCTCTGAAATATTGACAGTTTGTGAACAAGATACCTGCTCTACAGGAAACACTAAAGGAAGCACTGCAGACAGAAAGGAAAAGACAGGAGTGAGAGATTTGGAAAACAATGTTGGGAGATAGTAGCACAGCAATGTAAGTACACTGGACAAAGATGACTGTGAATATGATTGAAAGAGGAAGGCTGGGACCATGTGGGACACCAGAACAAAAGAAGAACAATAAACACTGGGACCGTGTAACTAAGGGAAACCTAGGGTGCTCAACAATTGTAATAAAAGGTACAAATATGCTTTTACATGAGGTAGAACAAATGAATGTCAACATTGCAAGGTGTGCTGGTTTGAATGTATTATGTCCCCCAGAAAAAGCCATATTCTTTGATGCAATCTTATGGGGCAGACATATTGGTGGGGATTGAGTTGGAATATTCGGATTAGGTTGTTTGCATGGAAATGCATCCCACCCAACTGTAGATGATAACTCTGATGAGATATTCCCATGGAGGCATGGCCCCACCCATTCAGGGTGGGCCTTGATCAATGGAGCCATATAAATGAGCTGACGGGCAGGGGGAACTCAGTGCAGCTGTGAGTGACATTTTGAAGAGGAGCTACAGCCAAGAGGGACACTTTGAAGAAAGCACAGGAGCTGCAGATGAGAGACATTTTGAAGACGGTTGTTGAAAGCAGACTCTTGCTCCAGAGAAGCTGAGAGAGGACAAATACCCCAAATGCAACTAAGACTGACATTTTTGAGGAACTGCAGCCCAGAGAGGAACATCCTGGGAGAAAGCCATTTGAAACCAGAACTTCGGAGCAGACGCCAGCCACGTACATGCCTTCCCAGCAAACAGAGGTTTTCTAGATGCCATTGGCCATCCTCCAGTGAAGGTACCCAATTGCTGATGTGTTACCTTGGACACTTTATGGCCTTAAGACTGTAACTGTGTAACCAAATAACCCCCTTTTATAAAAGCCAATCTATTTCTGGTGTTTTGCATCCCAGCAGCATTAGCAAACTAGAATACAACGTGTTAAAAATAGGGTGGGATTGGGAGGAAAATACAATCAATGCAAACTAGAGGCTAGAATTAACAGAAACATTGTATTATGCTTCCTTTAATGTAACAAAGGCAATACACCAAAGCTAAATGCATATGGGGGGTTGAGGAATAGGGGAAGGGTATGGGACTCCTGGCATTGGTGATGTTGTCTGAGTCTTTATTCTACTTTAGGTTAATGCTATCTTTCCTTTTGTCACCTTCTAGCTATGAAGTTTTTTTTTTTATTTGTTTGTTTGTTTTTGTTTTTCTCTTTCTCTTGCCTTTTTCTTTTGCCTGTTTGCCTTCTTTGACTCTTTCTCTGTCTTTGTGGAAGAAATGGAGACATTCTTATATAGAGAGTGGCAATGGTGCTCAATACATAAATATGTGACTATATGGTGAACCAACGATTGTTTACTTAGGATGGAATATATAGTGTGTTAACAAAACCATCTTAAAAGAGATGGGTTGGTGAAGAAACCTTGAGGGCAGTATATTGAGTGAAAAAGACAGACATATAAAGGCAAATATTGCAGGGTCTCACTGATGTGAACTAATTATAATATGTAAACTCATAGACATGAAATATGAGTTACCAGGACATAGAAATGAGGCTAAAGAATGGGGAGTGGTTGCTTATTATGAGCAGAATGTTCAACTAGGGTGAACTTAAATGTTTGGAAATGGACAGGGGTGAAGGTAGCATGTTGTGAGAATAACTAACGGTGCTGAATGGTGTGTGAAGGTGGTAAAAAGGGTAAGCTCAGAGTCATGCATGTCACCAGAAGGAAAGTTGGAGGTTAAAAGATGGGAATGTATAAAACAGTGAATCTTGTGGTGCACAATGTCCGTGATTAACTATACAAATATTAGAAATCTCTCTCACAAACTAGACCAAATGTATGTCACCATAACTAGATGTTAATAATAGGCATATAGGGAAAAAATATATACCTATTGCAAACTATATACTACAGTTAGTAGTATTTTAACATTCTTTCATTAACAGTAACAAATGTACTATACCAAAACTATGAATCAGTAATGGAGGGGGGCATGGTTAGGTGTATGGGAAGATCTGAGTTTCCTTTTTTTTTTTGTCTTTATTTCTTTTCTGGAGTAGTGAAAATTTTTAAAAATTGAAAAAAAATTAATTATGTTGATGGATGCACAGCTGTATGGTGGTGCTGTGGGCAACTGGTTGTACACTTTGGATCTTTGGGTAGTTGTATGGTATCTGAACAATGTCAATTAAAAAAAATTTTAAAAAGTCTTCTCTGCCATCCCTTAGTTATGTTACCTTAGGCTAATTACTTAATATCTCTTTGCTTAATATTTCCATGTCTAAAATGAGGATTAAAATAAAACCCATATCTGAAATGGAATAATAAAAAATTATTTAATCAAAAAGGATAAATATATGAGCAAATATAAAATAATCTATATGTAAACAATTTTAAAAATAATAAAATTCAAAACAAAAATAATATATTGGAGGACTTGTAACAGAAATGAAATATATAACAACAGCAACACAAAGGGTGGGAGGGAGACTAAATGGAAAAATATTTTGTAATGTTCTTGTATTGTTTACTAAACAGTAAAATATTAATTCAGGGTAGACCATATTAAGTAAATGGTGCGTAATGTAATACATAGAGTAATTACTAAAAAATAATTTAAAGGGCTATATGCAAAAATCAATAAAGAAGATGAAATCAAATTATGAAAAAGAAACAACCTAAAAGAAGACAAAGAAGGACAGAAGGGACAAATAAAAAATGAATAACATTATACTAGATCTAATTCAATCATACCAGTAATACCAGAAAATAAATATGTACTAAACACTCCGATAAAAAGACAAAGATTGTCAGATAGGATTTTAAAGTGAACCAACTATATCCTCTTTATGAGAAGCATATTTTACATATTATGATCTTGGATATGTTCAAATTAAAGGGTGGTTGCAAATATACCACGAATGCTAAGCATAAAAAAGTTGATGTGTAGCCTTTAAGATAGAAAGCATTGCCAAAGCTAAAGAGGGGCATTTCATAATAATAAAGGAATCAAATCATCAAGAAAATGTAATAATCTTAAATGTATAAAAGAATCTAATAACATAACTTCAAAATATGTAAAGCAAAATTGATGAAAGAATAAATAGGCAAGTTAACAATCATAGCAGGAGATTTTAATTCTCCTCATTAAGTGGTAGGAAAAGTAGACAAAAAATTCAATAAGTAATAGAATGTGAGAATAACACAATTAGTTCAACATGTTGACATTTATAGAACATTACAAACAACAATTGCCAAATAAACATCTAGATAAGTGCACATGAAGCATTTACTAAAATAGGCCATGTGCTGGGCTACAAAGCAAATCTCAGTAAATCTAAAAGGATTGAAATAATATATAGTCTGTTCTCCTACCACGATGTAATTGAATTAGAAATTAATAACAAGGGTTATATGAAAAGTCTCCAAATATTTTGAAATTTAGAAAACATTTCTATAAATCTATGGGCTGAAGAAATTATGAGAGAAATAGATAATATTTTTTATGTAATGATAGCGAAAACAGCAAATCAAAAATTTTGAGGTGCAACTAAACCAATGCTTAGAGGAAAATCTAAAACTTTTGATGTCTATATTAGAAAAGAAGAAATGTTCAGAATCAATTATCTACCTTATTGGGCAGAAATATTTCTAACTTATTGGTTAGAAATAGAAGATAAAGTTAATCCCAAACAAAATATAAGAAAAAATGATAAAGAGCTGAAATCAATAAAATAGAAAACAGATAATAGCAGGAAATGAATAATGTAAAAAAGCAGTTCTTTGAAAAGTTTAATAAAATTGATATATACCTAGCAAGACTGATCAAGAAAATAAAAAACACAAACTAGCAATAAAAAACATGACGTAATTATAGATCCATCAAATAGTAAACAGATAATTTAAAAATTAGGAAAATTTTATTCCAATAAACTTGATAACAGATAAAATGGACAAATTTATTGCAAAACGCAACTTCCAAAAAACATAAGAAGATATTAACATAAGAAACAGAAATTTTTAATAGTCCTATATCCATTATAAGAAATTTAGTCTGTAATTAAAAAATATTCCTCAAAGAAAATCCAAGCCCACATAGCTTCACTGTGAATTCCACAAAACATTTTAGGAAGAAACAATACAATATTACAAAAACCCTTTAGAGAAGAGGAAAAGAGGGATTATTTCTCAACTTTTTAATGATGCTAGCATAATCTTGATACTAAAATGTGATCAGGACATTTTAAGAAAAGAAAATTACAACTTAATATCCTTCAAGGATATAGGCACAAAAGTTCAAAACAAAATACTAGGAAAAAAAAAAAATCCAGTGATACTTAAAAAAGGATAATATGCTTTGAACATTTGTGGTTAATTCCAGGAATGCCATGGTGTTCTAACATTTAAAAATTAATCATTGTCATCCTCCCATTAATAGAATAAAGGAGAAAAAATACATGAAGATTTCAATAATGTTTTTTGGAAAAACATTTGCCAAAATTCAACACTCATTTACAAACATTCAACAAACTGGGAATAGATGTTAACTTCCTCAATCTGGTAAAGTGTTACCTATAAAAAACCTACAGCTATCTTCATATTTAGTAGTGATGCTTTCTGAGTAACAAAAGAACAAAAATCAGCATGTTTATTTTCACCATTTCTATATAAAATTGTACTAGAGTTCCTAATCAGTGCAATAAGGCAAGAAAAATAAATAAAAAGTATAAATAACTGAAAGAAAGATGTCAACCTGCCTTTATTGAAAGATTTCATGATTGTGCATGGAGAAAATTAAAAGTAATTAGCAAAGTAATCAACAAAATCTCAGGAAGCAGTGTCAATCTACAAGGACCAATTGTATTTATATAATAAACAATTGAAAAAATATAATTTTAAAACAATATCACTTGTAAAATCTTTACATATCAGCAGGAATGTAGAATTAATTTAACAAAAGAATTACAAGATGACTCCATTGTAAAGTACAAAATATTGCTGAGAGAACTTGAAGACCAAAGTTATCCTACAGATTCAATGCAATTCCAAAGTTCTGGCAGTCATTTTTGAGGAAATTACAAGCTGATTCCAAAGTTTATATGGAATTTCAAAGGACCTAGAATAATCAAGACAATCTTAAAGAAGAAAAATGAGTACCAACACTTCCAGATTTCAAGAATTAGTATAATATTAAATAATAAAGATAGACTGGCAGTATTGTGAAGAAAGACAGATGAGTACAATGGAACAGAGGATTCAGAAATAGACCTGTACACATGGTCAACCAATTGTCAACAAAGCCACAAAACCATTTAATAGAGTTAAGAACAATTTTAAATAA
The DNA here is from genome assembly GCF_015220235.1 of Choloepus didactylus. NCBI lineage: Eukaryota > Metazoa > Chordata > Mammalia > Pilosa > Megalonychidae > Choloepus > Choloepus didactylus. The sequence continues at coordinate 118,478,040 of NC_051308.1, forward strand.
ATGGAGCTGAAGCAACTGAATATCGGCATGAAAAAATCTTGACTCCCAACTTATTTAAATGACAACACTGATCCTTTACTTTATCAAAATTAAGAACTTTTGCTCCTCAGAAAACACCATTAAAGAAAAAAGAACAGCCTAGAGTTTGGGAAAATATTTATATTATATTGATTTCACAAAAGAATCATATCCAAAATATATAAAGAATCTATAAATCAGTAATAAAAACACAAAGAGACAAATAACCCATTTGAAAACTGAGCAAGAGACATGAACAGATGCTTCACAAAAGAATATATCTAAACGGCCAGTAGTTTAGGAAAAGGTGATCAACACCATGAAAGAGAACATCTTTGCCTCATTACTCACCTTAGGGGGAAAGCATTCAGTTCTTTACCATTAAACATGATGTTAGCTGTAGGTTGTTTCTTTTCTTTTTTTCTTTTTTTTTTTTAAGATATTGTTAATAAGGTTAGGGAAATTATCTTCTGTCCTTACTTTACTGAGAGTTTTTATTATGAAAGGATATTAACTTTGTTGAATGAGTTTTCTGTATTTGTTAAGATGTATTTTCTTATAATCCTACATTTGGGATTCCAATTAAATATATGTTTGATATTGCACAATAGCTCTTGGATCCTCTGGGGTTTTTGCTGTTGTTGCTTGTTTTTTACTCTTGTATCTCTTTGTATTTTGGTTTGGGTAATTTATATTGGTCTGTTTTCAAGTTTACCTATTGTTCCTTCATCTGATGAGCCCATAAAGGGCATTGTTAATCTCTGTTACTGTGTTTTTCATTCTAGCATTTCTATTTGATCCTTCTTTGCTTATTTCCATCTCTCTGCTGAAATTTTACCTGTCTGATCTTCCATTAAAGCTTCTAACCTATTAATCATAATCATAGTTATTTTAAATTTCCTGTCTGATAGTTTTAACATCTTTTTTCACACCTGACTCCAGTTTTAATGTCTGCTTTGTCTCTCCAGACTATGCTTTTTTCTTACCTTTTTATATGCTTCAAAATTTTTTGTTGAAACCTGGGCATATTTTATAGAACAGTTGATACTGTCTTTCTTTTTGCTGCACTTCCAGTGTTGGGGGTTGCGTTAATCTGGTCAGGAGTTGGGCTGAGTTGGAAGCTTGTTTCTGCTATAGTCACCCTAAGTGCACCACAGGCTTCAAATTCTGTTTAGAATGGGGGCTAGGTAACCCTGCTTTCTGCTCCCTGTTTGGCTTTGAGTCTTCATTTTGCATTGTTCTCTGGATGTAATGTATTTGTTGAAGATTCCAGCTATATTTCACTGTTAACTTTACTCAATGCGTGTTTGTTAGTGGGCTGGTGGGACACAGTGGAGGAGCATTCTCTGATATTCTGGTTAAACCTGTCTTGGATATTGTGAACCTGGGTCTTGGGGGTGTGGCCTTCACAACTGATGCTGCCCCTCCTGCAGCTACAGTGCTGGGCCTGGCAGGCATTCCAGCCCCTCCTGAAGGGTAAAACTTCTTTTGCTCCTATTCCTTTCCCCCAGCTGCAATGGGTTTCCACAGTGCCCTAATGTGACAGTTTTTGTTGCTCTTGCCCCTGCAGATTACAGATTTTGTTCTTAGGGGAAATAGGTCTGGGGGGAGTTTGGGCAGTGATTGCTGTTCCCACCTCCATCCCCCAGACAGTACCATTAGGAAAGCTTTCCCATGATTCTTCCCAATCTTCCCTGTGTGTATCTGACGGAGTTCATGCAGGAAAAACAAGAGGGTGCAAATCCTCTTATGTCTATGCCCCCAGAGACTTCATATTTGCACACTGGCCCACATTTAGAATTTAGCAATTCCTTAAAATGTTTTAACTGAATCTTCTTACCAACTTATGTGATATCTCATGTCTTCTCCTCCAGGTTACAAAATGCTTAGGACCTATTTCTCCTGGCAAGAGTCTATCTTTCCCCAGTTTTCTATTTAGTTATTTACCCTGCAAACTGTTCCCTGATGGGTTAAATGAAAGTCAGTAATTTGCACTTTGTCCAGCTTTGTTTTTGTTGTAATGCTGGGGGAAAAAAATGCTCTTTCTAGCTCTCTAAATCTCTGAGCTGAAACTAGAAGTATATAAAAACAATTTTGAAAACTTTTCAACACTTTCTAATAAAGTCAAGCATATAGTTAATCTATGATCCAGCAATTCCACTCCTAGGCATGTGCTTATGAAAAATGAGTGCATGTGCTCACAAAAGCACTTGTATGAGGATGTTCAAAACAAATATATTTATAATAGCTCAAACTAGAAATTAACAATATACCTATCAACAGGAGAATACATAACAATTACAGTGGAATGCTACACAATTATTTTTAAAAACATGAGTTTCTGATACATGTATAAACAATGATGAATCTAAAGAACATTTCCTGAATGAAGAATCCAGACATAGAAAGCATATATTAACTTGATGTTTCCAATTAAATTAAGTTCAAAAAGAGGCAAAACTAATCTATGGTGATTAAGTGAGAATAGTAGTTACATCTTAGGGTAATAAATTTTTTAAATGCAATTTTATTGAAATATATTCACATACCATACAATCAACCAAAGTGCATAAGAGTTGTTCACAGTATCATCATATAGTTGTGCATTCATCACCACAATCAGTTCTTGAACATTTTCATTACTCCAAAAAATAAAAATAAGAATAAAAATAAAAGTAAAAAACAACACCCAAACATCCCATATCCTTCCTTTCCCCCTATTGTTTGTTTACATTTTGTCCCCATTTTTCCACTTATTTCTCCATACACTGGGTAAAGGGAGTGTGAGCCATAAGGTTTTTTTTTCCCCTCATGGCATTTTTTAAAATTCAGTTTTATTGGGATATATTCACATACCATACAATCACATACCATACAATCATCCATGGTATACAATCAACTGTTCACAGTACCATCATATAGCTGTGCATTCATCAACCCAGTCTATTACTGAGCATTTTCCTTATACCGGAAAAAATAAAAAGAAGAAAAAAAAAGTAAAAAAGAACACCCAAATCATTCCCCCATCCCACCCTATTTTTCATTTAGTTTTTGTCCCCATTTTTCTACTCATCCATCCATACACTGAGAGTGCGATCCATAAGGTTTTCACAATCACACTGTCACCCCATGTAAGCTACATCGTTATACAATAATCTTCGAGTCAAGGCTACTGGGTTGCAGTTTGATAGTTTCAGGTATTTCCTTCTAGCTATTCCAATCCACTAAAACCTAAAAAGGGATATCTATATAATGCATAAGAGTGCCCACCAGAGTGAACTTTTGACTCCATTTGAAATTTCTCAGCCACTGAAACTTTATTTCATTTCATTTCGCATCCCCCTTTTGGTCAAGAAAATGTTCTCAATCCCATGATGCCAGGTCCAGGCTCATCCCAGGGTATCATATCCTGCATTGCCAGGGAGATTTTCACCTTTGGGAGTCATGTCCCCCATAGTGGGGAGGGCAGTGAGTTTACCTGCCAAGTTGGTTTAGAAAGAGAGGCCACATCGGAGCAACAAAAGAGCTTCTCTTGGGGTGACTCTCAGGCATAATTATAAGTAGGCTTAGCCTTTCTTTTGCGGTAACAAGCGTCGTAACGGCAAGCCCCAAGATCAAGGGCTCAGCCTACTAAACTGGTAGTCCCCAATACTGACAAGAATATTAGGAATTCCCCAGCTGGGGAAGTTTAATATTTCCACATTGTGCCCCAGTCCCTCAAGGGGGCTTTGCAAATACTTTTTACTCTGCCCAAATTACTCTGGGATGTATCAGGACTTCAAACTAACCTGCACAAAGCAACCAGATCTCACTACCTATTCAAGGTTCCATGTAATTATGTTGTTTGAGTAAACTGACCATACACGTTAAATTATATAGTGTGCTACAAAAATATAGATTTTGCACCAAATAAACATCTCTTCCTTTGGTCCCACACAGAAACCAAAGTTTTAAAACACAGTTAAGATCATCTTCTACCCTTTAGTCTGATCTAACCCAGTCTCAATCAAGTCCATTTCGTTCATATATCCAATTGAATTCTGATCTTCTTTTCAGCCTCTTTAAAATTTGCTGCATGGGGCAATGCTGACATTCACAGCTGCCGAATTCTGGCTCTGAGTCCCAGACACCACACAGACACTTAAAGCTCCAGGGACTGACCAGGTCACACACAAACAGCTCAGCATCTCAGAATTTATATCTAATAAATTAGGTCCTAATTTGCATCTCCCTAATAGCTAGTGAAGATGAACATTTTTTCATGTGTTTTTTAACTCATGAATAGATGTGATTGCTGTAAGAGTATACAGTCTAGGAGCTTTTACATAAGCCTTCTCCTGATAACCCCTGCTCCAAGATTCAATTCTCAGAGTTTCCACATTATTGTTAGTCCATATTTGTGAGGCATTATAATGTTTGTCTTTTCATTTGTGGCTTATTTCATTCAAGCTACTGTCCTCAAGGTCCATTCACCTGGTTGCATACCTCACAACTTCATTCCTTTTTGCCACTGCTCAATATTCCATTGTATGTATACACCACAGTTCACATTCGGTTTATCAGCCAATGTACCCTTAGGCCACCTCCACCCACTGAAAATCGTGAATACTGCTGTCACAAACAGCAGTGTGCAAATCTCCATTTTTTTAAAACTTTATTTATGGAAAAATTAAAACAAACAACAAAAAAACACATTTTAAACAAAACGAAGCGAAGGATTAAGAAAAACAAATAACCTAAAATAACTACTTTGCTTCCAAGATGTTCCTACCATACCCCAAGAAAATTAATTAACCATATCCAAAGGAATAAGAAAAACAAATAACCTAAAATAACTACATTGCTTCCAACATGTTCCTTACAATACCCCAAGAAAATTAATAAATCATAATCAAACAAAGGTATAAGAAAAACCAAATAACCTAAATAACTATATTCAAGCTAATTTTTTTAATGCAATGCGTTTTTTTACTTTATCAAAAAAAAATTAAAAAAAAACAGTTCAAACAAAACAAAACAAAGGATTAAGAAAAACAAATAACCTAAAATAACTGTATTGCTTCTAACATGTCCCTACCACACCCCAAGAAAATTAACAAACCCTAAAAAAACAAAGGAATAACAAAAACAAAAAAGCTAAAATAGCTATATTGCTTCCAACATGATCTTACCATACCCAAGCAAGTTTGTAAACTATAGTCATTCCTGGGCATTCCCATAACATTGAGATTACCCTCAATAGCTTATCTGTTTTTATTAGATTATCATTCCCCCTTCACTAGTTGCTATCTCTAGGTCCCCTACATTCTACAATATAAACTATTTATTTTACATTTTTCACAGAGTTCACATTAGTGGTAACATACAATATCTCTCTTTTTGTGTCCGGCTTATTTCACTCAGCATTCTGTCTTCAAGATTCATCCATGTTGTTTCACAAACTCGTTCCTTTTTATTGCCGCATAGTATTCCATCATGTGTATACACCACACTTTGTTTATCCACTCATCTGTTGAAGGACATTTGGGTTGTTTCCATTTCTTGGCAATTGTGAATAATGCTGCTATGAACATTGGTGTGCAAATATCTGTTCATGTCACTGCTTTCAGATCATCTGGATATACACCAAGAAGTGAAATTGCTGGATTGAAGGGTAACTCAATATCTAGTTTTCTAAGGAACCACCAGACTGTCTTCCAGAGTGGTTGTACCATTATACAGTCCCATCAACAATGAATAAGAGTTCCAATTTCTCCACATCCTCTCCCAGCATTTGTAGTTTCCTGTTTGTTTAATGGCCGCCATTCTAATTAGTGTGCAATGATAACTCATTGTGGTCCTAATTTGCATCTCCCTAATAGCTAGTGAAGATGAACATTTTTTCATGTTTTTTAGCCATTTGTATTTCCTCTTCAGAGTACTGTCTTTTCATAGCTTTTGCCCATTTTATAATTGGGCTGTCTGTACTATTGTCATTCAGTTGTAGGATTTCTTTATATATGCAAGATATCAGTCTTCTGACAGATATATGGTTTCCAAATTTTTTTCCCATTGAGTTGGATGCCTCTTCACTTTTTTGATGAATTCCTTTGAGGTACAGAAGCTTTTTATTTTGTGGAGTTCCCATTTATCTATTTTTTCTTTTGTTGCTTGTGCTTTGGGTATATGGTCTAAGAAGTGACCTCCTAATACAAGGTCTTGAAGATGATTCCCCACATTATCTTTTAGGAGTTTCATGGTGTTGTCTTTTATATTGAGGTCTTTAGTCCACTTTGAGTTAATTTTTGTGTAGGGTGTGAGGTAAGGATCCTCTTTCATTCATTTGGATGTGGATATCCAGTTCTCCCAGCCCCATTTGTTGAAGAGACAGTTATGTTTGTGTCCCAGATCAGTGGTTTGGGGGCTGCTCTGGTTTGCTAATGCTGCCAGAATGCAAAACACCAGAGATGGATTGGCTTTTATAAAGGGGGGTTTATTTGGTTACACAGTTACAGTCTTAAGGCCATAAAGTGTCCAAGGTAACACATCAGCAATCAGGTACCTTCACTGGAGGATGGCCACTGGTGTCTGGAAAACCTCTGTTAGCTAGGAAGGCACGTGGCTGGCGTCTGCTCCAAAGTTCTGGTTCAAAATGGCTTTCTCCCAGGATATTCCTCTCTAGGCTGCAGTTCCTCAAAAATGTCACTCTTAGTTGCACTTGGCATATTTGTCCTCTCTCAGCTTCTCCAGAGCAAGAGTCTGCTTTTAATGGCCGTCTTCAAACTGTCTCTCATCTGCAGCTCCTGTGCTTTCTTCCCAGTGTCCCTCTTGACTGTAGCAAGCTTGCTCCTTCTGTCTGAGCTTATATAGTACTCCAGTTATTTAATTCAGACCCACCTGGAATGGGTGGGGCAACACTTCCATGGAAATTATCCAATTAGAGTCATCACCCACAGTTGGGTGAGGCACATCTCCATGGAAACTCTCAAAGAATCACAATCTAATCAAAACTGGTAGGTCTGCCCACACAAGATTACATCAAAGATAATGGCATTTGGGGGACATAATACATTCAAACTGGCACAGGGGCCTTATAAAAAATCAGTTGACCATAGATCTGGGGGTCTTTCTCTGAATTCTCAATTCAATTACATTGATCAATATGTTTATCTTTGTGCCAGTACCATGCTGTTTTGACTACTGTGGCTTTATAGTAAGCTTCAAAGTCAGGAAGTGTAAGTCCTTCCACTTTGCTTTTCTTTTTTAGAATGTTTTTAGCTATTCATGGCATTTTCCCCTTCCAAATAAATTTTATAACTAGCTTTTCCAAGTCTGCAAAGTAGGTTGCTGGAATTTTGATTGGAATTGCATTGAATCTGTGGATGAGATTGGGTAGAATTGACATCTTAATGACATTTAGTCTTCCTATTCTTGAACACAGAATATTTTTCAATCTTTTTAGGTCCCCTTCTATTTCTTTTAGTAAAGTTATGTAATTTTCTCTATATAGGTCTTTTACATCTTTGGTTAAGTTTATTACTAGGTACTTGATTTTTTAGTTGCTATTGAAAATGTAATCTTTTTCTTGAGTGTCTCTTCAGTTAGAGAATTTCTAATATATAGGAGCATTATTGGCTATGTGCATTAATTTTGTATTCTGCTATTTGCTAAATTTGTTTATTAGCTAAAGTAGTGGTGGTGTTGATTTCTCAGGGTTTTCCAAACAAAAGATCATATCATCTGCAAATAATGACAGTTTTACTTCTTCCTTTCCAATTTGGATGCCTTTTGTTTCTTTGTTTTGGTGGATTGTTCTGGCTAGCACTTCTAGCACAATGTTGAACAACAGTGGTGACAGTGGCATGCTTACCTCATTCCTGATCTTAGAGGGAAGGCTTTCAGTCTCTCATCATTGAGTACTGTGCTGGCTGTGGGTTTTCCACATATTCCCATTATCACATCAAGGAAGTTTCCTGCAATTCCTACCTTTTGAAGTGTTTTTATGAAAAAAAAATGCTGGATTTTGTCAAATGCATTTTCAGCATCTATTCAGATGATCATTTGATTTTTCCCTTTTGATTTGTTAATGTGTTGTATTATGTTGATTGATTTTCTTATGTTGAACCATCCTTGCATGCCTGGAATGAAACCCACTTGGTCATGGTGTATGATTTTTTTAATGTGTCTTTGGATTCTATCTACAATTATTTCATTGAGAATTTTTGTGTTTATATTCATGAGGGAGATTGCCCTGTAGTCTTCCTTTCTTGCAGTATCTTTAACTGCTTTTGGTAGTAGAGTAATGTTAGCTTCATAAAATGAGTTAGGTAGTGTTCCATTTTCTTCAATGTTTTGAGTTTAAGTAAGATTGTTGTCAGTTCTTTTTGGAAAGTTTGGTAGAATTCCCCTGTGAAGCCAACTGGCCCTGGTCATTTATTTGTGAGATGCTTTTTAATGACTGACTGGATCTCTTTGCTTGTGATTGGTTTGTTGGGGTCTTCTATTTCTTCTTTGGACAGTCTAGATTGTTCATGTGTTTCCAGGAAATTGTCCATTTCTTCTACATTATCTAGTTTGTTTGCATACAGTTGCTTATAGTATCCTCTTATAATTTCTTAAATTTCTTTGGTATCTGCAGCAATGTCTCCTCTCTCATTTATTATTTTGTTTATTTGGGTCTTCTCTCTTTTTTATATTGTCAGTCTCACTAAGGGCTTGTCAATCTTGTTGATCTTCTCAAAGAACCAATTTTTGCTTTTATTTATTCTCTCTATTGTTTTTTTTTTTGTTCTCTATGTCAGTTATTTCCACTTTAATCCTTGTTATTTTTTTTCTTCTGCTTGGTTTAGGATTAGTTTGTTGTTCATTTTCTAGTTTTTTCAGTTGTTCTGTTAGTTCTTTGGTTTTAGCTCTTTCTTCCCTTTTAAGGTATGCATTTAGAGCTATAAATTTCCCCCTCAATACTGCCTTTGCTGCTTCCCGTAAGTTTTGATATGTTGTACTCTCATTTTCATTCATTTCTAGATATTTAGCTCTTTCTCTTGCTATTTCTTCTTTAACCCACTGATTGTTTAGGAATGTGTTGTTTAACCTCCAGATATTTGTGAATGCTCTAAATCTTTGATGGTTATTGACTTCTAGTTGTTTTCTATTGTGATCAGAGAATGTGCTTTGAATAATTTCAATCTTTTTAAATTTATTGAGGCTTGTTTTATGGCTCAGCATATGATTGATTCTGGAGAAACATTTATGGGCACTAGAAGAAACTGAATATCCTGGTGATTTGAGATTTAATGCTCTCTGTATATCTGTTAAGTCAAAATAATTTATCACATTGTTTAGTTTTTCAGTTTCCTTATTGTTCCACTGTCTGGTTGATCTATTTATAGGAAATAGTGATGTGTTGAAGTCTCCCACAATTATTGTGGAATTATCTATTGCTTCCTTCAGTTTTGCCAATGTTTGTCTCATGTACTTTGCAGCCCCATGATTGGATGCATAGACATTAATGATTGTTATTTCTTCTTGTTGAATTGTCCCTTTTGTTAGTATATAGTGTCTCTTTATCTCTTATGACATCCTTACATTTAAAGTCTATTTTATCTGAGATTAATATTGCTACTCCTGCTTTCTTTTGGCTGTAGCTTTCATGGATTTTTTTTTTCCATTCTTTCACTTTCAATTTCTTTGTGTCTCTGGGTCTAAGATGAGTCTCTTGTAGCAACATATTGATGATTCATATTTTTTAATTCATTCTGCCAGTCTATACCTTTTAATTGGGGAACTTAACCCACTCACATTCAATGTTATTACTGTGAAGGCAGTTCTTGAATCAGCCATTATATCCTTCAGTTTTATCTGACAGATACAAATATAAATCCCCCCTCTTTATTTCCTTTAATGTATCCTTACTAAAACTCTTTAGTTCTGTGCTCTTCTCCATATCTCTCTCTCCTTTATTTTTTTCTCAGCTGGTAGGGCTCCCTTCAGTATTTCTTGTAGGGCAGGTCTCTTGTTAGCAAATTCTCTCAGAATTTGTTTGTCTGTGAAGATTTTAAACTCTCCCTCAAATTTGAAGGAAAGCTTTGCTGGATAAAGAATTCTTGGTTGGCAATTTTTCTCTTCCAGAATTTTAAATATTTCATACCACTGCCTTCTTGCCTCCATGGTGGCTGCTGAGTAGTCACTAATTAGGCTTATGTTGTTTCCCTTGTATGTGGTGAATTGCTTCTCTCTTTCTGCTTTCAGAAATTTCTCCTTCTCTTCAGCATTTGACAATCTGATCAGAATATGTCTCAGAGTGGGGTTTTTTTTTGGATTTATTCTGTTTGGAGTTTGCTGGGCATCTATCATGTGCATATTTATGTCATTTAGAAGGGTTGGGAAGTTCTCTCCAACAATGTCTTTGAATATTCTTCCTATTCTTTTACCCTTCTCTTTCCTTTCTGGAACACCAATGATTCTTACATTTGTGTGATCCATGTTATCTGTCATATCTCTGAGATCCATTTTGAATTTTTTGATTTTTTTACTCCATTTTTCTTTTGTGCTTTCACTTTCCAGCCTGCACTCTTCCACTTTGCTTATTCTTTCCTCAGCTTCCTCTTAGCTAGTACTGTGTGTATCAAGAATCTTTTTAATTTGATCAACAGTTTCTTTTATTTCCATAAGGCCATCTATTATTTTATTTACTCTTGCAAATTCTTCTTTATGCTCTTCTAGGGTCTTCTTGATGTCCCTTATTTCTTGATCCATGGTATTGGTGTTTGTGATTGCTTCTTTGATTAATTTCTCCAAGTTCTGTATCTCCTCTGATTTTTTAATTTAGTCATTTGGGTTATCCATATCTTCTGGTTTCTTCATATGCTTCATAATTTTCTGTTGTTTTTGACCTCTTGGCATTTGTTTATCTTGATAGGGTTCTTTTAGGATATGGAAGGTTATTTAAGCAATTATCTATAATTTGACAGAGCTACAGCTTGATGCAGTGCACTTGCCCTGACCTACCAGCAGATGGCACTGCAGAGCCACCTCTTATCCTCAATCCAGATCTCCCCAACTTCAGTTATATAGCAAGTGGGGGTCCAAACTATGTGGCTGTCCAATCAGTGCCCCAATTTTCCATGTGCAATGGGAACCTCCAGCCCTGTGATTCGTTTTGTGCCCTGTGAATTTTGGCAGGGAATAGGATTTTCAGACCCAGTATGCTGAACCTTTCCTGGGGTTGCAGCTATGATACCCTGGGGCTGTAGCAGGTGTCCCCCTGCCTTCAGCTCAGACTACCCTCAGTCCCTCTCTGCTCTGGACCCACAAGTCCCTGGCTTGGTGCAGGGCTCCTGTCACTTCTGTGCAACTGTCCTGCCTCTCAACTGGGTACCCCACAGGTAGGGAGGAGTTGTGCTGTCACAAACTAGCTGAATCCCAAGTTCCCTTGAGAAGGCTCTCAGCCATAGCCCTGTGAAGGGATGGCTCCCAGCCCACTTCAAAGATGGTTGCACAGGGCGTGGAAAATAACCCACTTCCACAATCATCCACTTGCTGCTGTGGCTTGTCCCTGACTCAGGGGCTGTCAGCTGTGGGTATGCAAAGGGCTACCAGCCACACGAGTTACCTAGTCATGTGCTTAGGGCATGGAAGGCACTCCCCTCTGCTCTCAACTTCAGCTCCTGCTGCTGTCTCCCTGGCCACTCCCTGGGTCCCACTCTGACCCACCTCCAACTGCAATGCAATTCTGGCTGTCATTTTCCCAGCAGCTCTCCAGATCAAAGACTTACATGATTCCAAACACAGGTTCTTTGCTTCTCCAGTTGCTCAATCACCACAGAAATATAAGTCTTTGCCCAGCCAGTGGGACCCTGGAACCAGTATTCTGGAGCACTTTCTTTCTTTTATCTAGTGTTTTTCATGGAGGAGAATTTTCCTCTGTCTTTCCTAATCCACCATTTTGGATCTCTCCACAAATCTCCATTTGTGTCCCCACTCTCAGTTCCTCCAAGAATATAACCAATAACAGGATTGCAGGACCATATGGCAACCCCATACCTAGCTTCCTGAGGAAGCACCACACTGCCCACCACATGGGCTGCACTGTTCTGCTTCCCTACCAACAGTGAATAGGTACATCTCTCTTTCCACATTTTCTCCAGCACTTGTATCCCTCTGTTTGTTTTTTAAACAGTTTTATTCACACCCCATACAATCTATCCTAAGTAGAAAATCAATGATTCCTGGTGTAATCATATTGTTATGCATTTACCACCACAATCTATATGAGGATATTTCCATTTCTTCCACAATGAAAGAGGAAGAGGAGGAAAAAAATGAGGAAAAAATAGACAAAAAATAAAATAAAATACAATGAAAAGGTCACACAACAACAACAACAAGAATCCCATACTACTCCATTATATCCCCCTCTTATAGACATTTAGGTTTGGTATATTGCCTTTGTCCCAATTAATGGAAGCATATTACAATGCTACTGTTAACGATGGATTCTAGTTAGATTGATTGCAGTTTTTCCTGTATACCATCCAGTTTTCAACACCTTGCATTGTTGACATTCATTTGTTCCCTCATGTAGAAACATTCTCATATTAGTACATATAATCACAATCATTGGCCACTCTAGACTTCACTAAGTTAAACAGTCCCAGTCTTTATCCTCTATCTTTCTTTCTGGTATCATACATGCCTCTAGTATCCCTCTTTCACCCATACTCACACTCATCTTTGTTTATAGTACTTACAATATTGTGCTACTATCACACAGTATTGTGCTCTCTCTTTCTGGATCTATACAATCAATCCTGTTGAACATTTCTGTACTCCTTCAGTACCAGATGCCTGATCTCAACCCTCTTTCTATCTCCCAATAACCTGTGTTCTCAACTTAAACTTTCAGGGTTAGCTCATTAATGTCAATTCATATTAGTGAGACCATATAGTACTTGTCCTTTGTTCCTGGCTAATTTCACTCAATGTAATGTCTACTGTCTACCATTTTGTCTTTGGGATTTTATATGTCATACCTTATTTTTTCTCTCTCTCTGTCTTTTTATCCTTACTGATAGTCTTCATTTCTATACTCTTCTCTGAACCTCTCTCCCCTATCTTTTCCTATCTGCCTGTAGTACTCCCTTTAGTATTTCTTGTAGAACAGGTATCTTGTTCACAAATTCTCTCAGTGTCTGCTTGTCTGAAAATATTTTAAACTCTCCCTCATTTTTGAAGAACAGTTTTGCTGGATACGGAATTCTTGGCTGGCAGTCTTTCTCTTTCAGCATCTTGAATGCATCATATCATTGCCTTCTAACCTCCATGGCTTCTGCTGAGAGATCCACACTTAGTCTTATTGAGCTTCCCTTGTATGTGATGGATCACTTTTCTCTTGCTGCTTTCAGAATTCCATCTTTGTCTTTGACATCTGATAATCTGATTATTAAGTGTCTTGGCATGGGTCTGTTCAGATCTACTCTGTTTGGGGTACACTGTGCTTCTTGGATCTGAAACTTTTTGTCTTTCATAAGAGATGGGAAATTTTCAGTGATTATTTCCTCCAGTATTGTTTCTGCCCCCTTTCCCTTCTCTTCTCCTTCTGAGACACATATGACACATACATTCTTTCACTTCATGTTCTCATTCAATTCCCTAAGAATTGAATTCTCATTCAATTTCCATTCTTTTCCTCATCTGTTCTTTTGTGTGTAGGATTTCCAGCTCATGAATCCTTTCTTCTACCTCTTCAAATCTGTTGTTGTATGTCTCCATCGTGTTTTTATCTCTTCTATTGTAACTTTCATTCATATAAGTGCTGCCATTTTTTTTTTTAAAGCTTACAGATTCTTCTTTATGGTCACCCAGTGTCTTATTTGTATCCTTCATCTCTTTTGCCACATTTTCCTTCAGTTCATTGATTTGATTTAGAAGATTTGTTTGTACATCTTTAATTAGTTGTTTCAACTCCTGTATCTCATTTGAAGTGTAAGTTTGTTCCTTTGATTGGGCCATATCTTCGTTTCCCCTAATGTGACTCATAATTTTTATTGTCTAGGCATCTGGTTTCCTTGATTACTCCAATCAGATTTTCCCAGACCAGGTGGGCCCAGGTCTCAGGAGGGTGTAATCTGTATCAAGTTTCTTAGGGTAATATTGTTTGGAAAGGAGCATGAAGGAATTTTCTGAGGAGTCAGAAGTGTTCTATATCTTGATTTGGGTAATGATTAGATGGATGTATATATATATGTAAAAATACATCAACCCATACACTTAGGATAATACATTTTACTGTATTTCAATATTTCACTGTATATGAAATATACTTCAATTTTAAGATATTAATAATGAAAGAATTAAAAGCAGGAGGTATTTTTCAATGCAATTTTCATTGCAGGATTGGTCAGACCCAGTCTAACCAGCTACTAAGACCTCCTAAACATTTTTTTCCACTTTTGCATTTCTCTATTTCCTCCCTATTACAATTACAGTATGGTAACTTATCACTTTTTTGTGTGAGTTATTGAAACTTCCTTCAGTGGTTTCCCTGCTGACAGATTTACTCATTCAGGCTTTCTCACTCACAAGTCACTCCCTCACAATGATTTAATTGGAAGAGTGAAATTGGTTGGTGGTTCCATGGAATCCTGGACAAAAGATGAAAAGCCAGGCTCACAATGGATGCATATTTATGGGTGTGTGTTGATGTGTGTGTGTTATTGGGGGATGGGAACCATGTATATAAACACAGTCCTGTAGGTAAAGGGGTGGCAAGTTGGTATCCAAGCCAATATTGGTGGCAGATACTCGAGTAAAATGGAATGTTTGCCTCTGTCAAAAGCAAGCAAGTTCATGGGGATTTGTTTTGCTCTAATGGTTACAGGAGAAATATCCCCTGAGGTCTCTGGGATATTAGTGAACTTACCTGTTGACTAGTGATCTCTTCTAGGAGCTGAATTACCACTAGAGGAAGAAACACTGCTCTATTCTGGGTGCTGCTTGCAGCCCACTCACCTGCAGCTGCATCCCCTATCCCTGGAGATTCCTGCTAGTTTACAGGAAGCTAGTGGAACAACTCTGGCTTCTTGATTAATTCTAAGGATCCTAGAAATTTTCAGTTCAAGAAGGACCTCATTACCTACTCCAGGAGATGTAGCAGGGAATCAGTTGCCTCTGGGGCACAGGACTAGGATGTGGGAGGCAGTGTCAAGTCTGTCCTCTGAACAAGACCCTTGGGGATAAAAATAACTGATTAGTCCTGCCACAGGGGTCTTAGTCAATATTCTTTTATCACCTCATGGCCAACAGGGAGGTGGATGTCTGCCTAGAAGCCTGGCTTTGGTGTGAGAATGAGCAGGGCTGGCTCCAAAGTATCAACCATAGACTACATTTTAGGTGAAGGCATATTGGAAACAGGGAACATCAGGAGGGAAATAACCCAGGTTTGAGAAAACTGCCAGCTTTAAGAAACCGATTAAAACCTGTAGATCCTTCCCAAACTCTCTCCTTGTCCTTTGCATTTGATAGTGTGATCAATATATGATAGGATATATTTTTCTTCATGTTTATCCTGTTTGGTGTTCTCTCAGCCTCTTGGGTGTGCAGGTCTTTTGCTAAGCTTGAGAAGTTCTCTGTCATTATTTCTCTGAATATTCCTTCTGCCCCTTTCTCTCTTTCTTCTCCTTCTGGGACCCACATAATGTGTATATTGGTACACTTGATGGTGTCCCAGAGGTGTTTTAGCCTATTTTCACTTTTTAAAATTCTTTTTTCTTTCTGCTCTTCAGTCTGACTCATATCAAGTGTCTTGTCTTTGAGGTCACTGATTCTTTCTCCTGCAAGCTCCAATCTGCTCTTGAAACCATCCTGCATTTTTTCATTTCAGTTAGTGTGGTGTTCACCTCCAGTAGTTCTGTTTGGTTCCTTTAAAGTTTCTATTTCTTTACTAAAAATCTCACATTGCTCATTCATTGTTTTCCTATTATCCTTTCATTCTTTCTTTTCCTTCATCTCCTTGAACATTTTAAAGATCATTATTAAAAGATTTTACACACCAATGCAACATGTTAATAATAGGGTGGTATGTGGGAATCTTGTTCTGTAAACCCACAACTTCCCTAATAAAGAAAAAAAATGTGCCATAAAGAATGTCTATGAAGTAGTGGTATCAAAAGATTTCTTTCAAGACATGACGTTAGGATGCACCCTAAAAGATTTAACCAGAGAATGTGGGAATGGGCATTGAGATCAAGAAAACAGAGGAGCAAGGTTTGGGGATGGTGTCCTAGTCTTCTGAATTTGTTTCAGGTGTATCCTTCTCACATTTGTCCTAAATAAACATATTATTTTAAAAGCTGAAGAGTAAACTCACAGATTTGCTTCTGTTTCAGAATAATTTAGGCTTCTGTTTCTTTAGCTCCAAAACAAAGGCCCAGACTGGTTGACTTCTGAGGTCTCTTCCATCTCAGACAGCCCATGGTGATGATAATATGACCTTACTGTTCTGACCTATTTGGCTTTGGAAAACTTTCTACCAAACTGTGTTCAGCCAGTCAGGGCCTCCTCAAAGTGTGCTTTCCAATCCTCTTGTACATATTGCTAATACCAATTCTATGCCTCCAATGTGATACTTGTTGAGCTCATCTTATGTGCCAGGTATTCTTCATGGACTACTTCATTAATTCCCAGAACAACTTGAGAGCATAAGTGCAGATATTTACTCTGTTTTGTAGATGAGAAAACTGAAGCTTCAAGAGGTTATTCGGATGGTCTGAATTCAGAGCCTCAGTCTTGATCACTGAGCAATTCTCCCTCCCCTACTAATGAATGAATGGCCAATACCGTCTCACAAATATACTTGCCTGCATCATTCCAAGAATTTCTTACTAATTCCATTAGGCAATGTGTCAAATTCATGTTGAATTAAAATCCCTTCATGCTTGAGCTTAATAGGCCTGCTCTCTACTTTCCTTTTTTTTCTTTTTTCTTTTTTGTTTTGTTTTTCGTCATGCAACTTCTTGTTCTACTAACTGATTTGAGACTAAAGAAGACTACATTTTATATTATAGAAAGAGTAATGAGTTCCCATCACTGGAGGTGCTTAGGCAAAGGTGATATTGCTATAGCTCTCAAAAGAAATGTTTCATGTCCCAATTGCAGATCAATTGAGTTGATTCTTACATTTTCTTTCAGTCTTGATATTCCATTGTTCTACTGATGTTGTTATACACATGACGCCATGGTGTTACTGAGAACAAAAAATTTCAAGTTTCAAATGACTGGATCAGAAACAATAGTTCAATGCACTGCTTCATATTTACCCTAAGGAAATCCCCTTCTAGCATTTATGAACATCATATGGGATGGTAAACATCCCACATGACTAAAAGTCTCCGTGGCTCCAATATTATGTCATATACATATCTACTTATACATGTATGCATATTATTTGTTATTTATCTTATTTTCAGATTTTCAATTTTTATTCTGATATACAGATTCACAGGAAATTGCAAGAATTGTACAGGGAGGTCTGTTATATTTTTTAAATGAAAAGCTGATGAAATTTTTAATTTCAAAAGTAACATCTGCTTACTGACAAAATTGATGTGAGTATATCAAATAAAAATGTAATATCTTCACCTGCCTACCACACTCTGCCCCACCTTGCTATTGACAGTGATGTGTGTCCTTCCAGTCCTTTGTTTACATGCATATATGATTAACCAAATAAAATAAGCCAGCTTAACAATTTCAGTTTCCTTTCCATCTATGCATAGTCCCATGCCAAACTGCAGGAAATTTCACTAACTAGAACCTCAAATACAATAATAACTATTGTTTATTGAGTACTTATGATGTATGAGGCCCTGTACCCTGTCCTTTGCACCCACAATCTCATCTCTTTATTTTTAAGAAGAAACTAACATAGAAGGTATTTTATTAAGGTTTGCAAGTGAGGAAACTGAGGCTTAAAAGTCATACATCTACAAACACCAGAGCTTAAAATTTAAGGCAGATCCATCTGATTTTGAAGTTATAATCTTCCTACTTCACTGTCTTGCAAAACAGTATTCCATAAAATAAGACATAAACAAAAAAAAGAGGACAAAACAGAGAAAATATCTACATGTTTTGAATTTCCTAAAATTTCAGTCAAATCAGCACCAAAAGAAAAGTTAACGGCAACTTCAGTCAAACCTATTTCTTAGAATTTTGCTTGTAAAAATAATCAAATGATTGCCTTTTTAAAAACTTTCCCACCAATTATACCCATCCTTGTTCAGCCCCAGGGTGAGATCAGGTGGTATTTATCAGGCAAGGATTTCTCAGCATCTGTCTCTGCCTCTGTCCACTCCTAGAGATAGACTCAAGAGAATTGAAAATATATCTCTGCCAGACATGTACATGAGTATTCATAGCAGTATGACATAGATCAACACTTCATTAAGTAGTGTTTTAATCACAAGGTTGAGAAGAAGGTGACTCTATAGGAGTCTCACAGGAAAGTACAGCCCTTCTCCAGACTACGCCATGTCCAGCCTGAAGACACAGATATAATCTGAGTTCCCTCTTGTGAATGTGTATGTCACATGGAGAAGAGCTGCCTCTGATGACCTCTTCTGGCGTGAGAGGTACATCAGTTCTATGGCCGTGCCAATATGGAGCCTGAAACTCCCAGAGCATCTGATCTCTCTGTCTACTGAAGCTGAATGGATAGCCAATGCTCAGGGCACAAACTCTGCTCACTGGCAGACTGGCTTAAAGACAGTGGAGCAGGGAAAACTAAAAATCCAACACGTTGGTCAGTTCCACAGAGAAAGAAGAGATTGAGAAGGGGCATCTCAGCTGAACTTGAGAGAACATTTCTGATCAGCAGTTCCAGTGGAAACATCTCCCTGACCTGAGAAAAATAATAGCCCATAGGGATAAAAATGTGCTGCCATGGTCCCTCGGTCTTCAGTAGTCTTAGCATTCTCCTGTCTGCAAGAGCGGCATATATTCAACTGCTAACCAGAGAGCAGAACTCTGCTTTTTTCTTTCCCAGACAATAAATCATCTCTGAATGCAAATTAGCAAGAATAAAGATATTAGGAATACCTAAAATCTAGGAGATTTCTTTAAAAAGAGATTGTGGGAGAAGTAGAATATTCAGAAGCTTCATGACCTTATTACATTTACAAAACTGTTTGCAATATACCTGGCAAATATCAACTAATTACTTGAACATTTACTTCAACTAATCTTTTGTGTTCCCCTTTTGTTATACTATAATGTATCATAGGGGATATGTAACCCTCCTCTTTCTCCCTGAAAATTATTCCTTTTGTACTGCATGTCAGAAATTGAGAAGGACTAATAATTTGCACTATATATTATTCACCATGAACAAATTTTCCAATCTTATTATTTTATTTAAGGAATTCATGTTTCTTCAGGATTTGGAGTAGATAGCCCATAAAATCCATTCTACTCTGGTTCTATGGCCACTATTATAAAATTAATACACACACAAAAATATATTAACTCTATGACAATATATGAATGTCATGCAATGGTAATGAAAATATGTACAATATATTTTGATATTCCCCTTATGAGCTAGGCATATCCTCTTTCTGGGAAGAGTTTTTCTCAATTGTGATAGTAAATAAACAAACTACTTACCACTGACTCTTGTGGAAAGCCTTGGATTTCTGGGTTTGGTGATGGGGCTTACTTCTACTCCCCACACTAGTGCCCAGCCTGGAATGTAATACAAGCTGTTGTCTGCCATGGATCATGAGGGGCACCTGCCATTCCAGGAGCTGCTTTGCATTTAATCATTGACTTTAATGCAAGAGTCAAATCTTCCTTTGGTCTTTCCATGAAACCAGTTTTCTAGTCTGGCCATTTATACACAACTCTGGGCCAACCTTTTGGGAGTATCCATGTAATCTCTCTCTAAGTAGCTGTTCTGGGACTCCTCAGAGTGCAAACACAACTCAAGGGCAACAGCATGAATGGAAATTACAGAAATTTAGAGCAATTAATTTCTCTTGGATTCATTAAGGTTGAGGCAAATATCTGTTCCCAGCATAAAAGGAGGAGATCAGCTTCCTATCTCTGTTGGGACATTTCTGGGTGAATTTCAGGACAGGATTTCTATTAGGATTTGCGGTTGGCTGAAGCCTTGAGACTGGCTTCACCTCCTTCCCCTTAGGGAGGGTGGCCTTGTTTGGTTGGACTCCATCATCATGAGGAGTTTACTGCATTTAATCTGGAGCCCATGAATGCAGACAGATGACCTGGACTCATGCTGCAGGCTGTTTCTGGAGCCACACTAATAGCACACCTGCTTTCTCAGCTCTAAGTCAGTTCTAGTTAGGGCTGCTCACCTGTATGTGGTACTTCTTGGGTCTTTTTTTTTTTTTAAAAGGTTTTTAAAATAACATTTTTTTTCAAACTTTTAAGTTAATGGTGCAATATAGAAAACTCAAAAGTATAAGAATGAGGAACATAAAAGTCAAGCAGAATCACAAGCAGTTTACAGTTTGACATATCCTTCTAGGTCCTTTATGTGTATACACACAACTGAGGATACATTTTTATGTGGTTGAAATCACACAGAATGTGTCATGCTTTTTCATGAATATTTACTAATTCAAAGTCCCAAAGCCATGAAAGCCATGAACACTGGGATAACCAAGAATACATGACACCAACTCAATGAGGGGGGAAATATATTCCTGCTTTCTTGGGGACAAAAATTTCATAGAAGACAAAAATGCAATAGGCCTCTATCTCTTGGGTCTTAGCAGCAACTGGTTCCTAGTTCTGCTGTTGCTTGTAACCTGATGATCACTGTGAATGCTGTGGACCTCTGAAGGGGAAAACAGCAGGGTTAAGTAGCTCTGTAAGACACTGTGATGCCTTCAGGGTGGGGAGAAGGCTGACACTTCAAACAACTTGCAGTATTTTATTGCACTGAAACTTAGGACAAAAAACAGACAGTGTCAAGAATTAAGCCTGAAAATCTCAAAAATCCCATTAGCTACTGTTCCAGTTTGCTAATGCTGCCATTTTGCAAAACACCAGAAATGGATTGGCTTTTATAAAGGGGGTTTATTTGGTTACACAGTTACAGTCTTAAAGCTACAAAGTGTCTGAGGTAAGACATCAACAATTGGGTACCTTCACTGGAGAAAGGCCATTGGCATCCAGAAAACCTCTGTTGGCTCAGAAGGCATGTGGCTGGCTTCTAGTTGCTCCCAGGTTGTGTTTCAAAATGGCATTCTCCAAAATGTCAGGGTCAGCTTCCAATGGCCATCTTCATAATGTGTCTCTCAGTGGCAGCTAGCTCTGAACTCCTGTCTGAGCTTTTATAGGCCTCCAGTGAACTAATCAAGGCCCACGTTGAATGGGTAGGGCCACACTTCCATGGAAATTATCTAATCAGAGTCACCTACAGTTGGTTGGGTCACATCTCCTTGAAAACAACCTAATCCAAAGGTTCCAACTTAATCAACACTAATACATCTGCCCCTACAAGATTGCATTAAAGAATATGGCTTTTTCTGGGGGACATAATATATACAAACTGGAACAGCCACTTACATTTTTTCCATATGCAAAGGACAATTAGAAATTAGAATCATAAATGGAAAATTATATGTGTTGGTGATGATATGGAGAAACAAAAACTCTGTACATTGTTGGCTGCAATGTAAAATGGTGTAGCCACTGTGAAAAACAGTTTGGCAATCCCTCAGAAAGTTAAATACAGAATTACCATATGAGTCGGTAATTCTACTGCTAGGCAAATACCCAAAAGAATTGAAAACATGGACTGGAACATATATTTGATATCAATGCTCATTGCAGCATTAGTCACAATGGCCAAATGGTGGAAGGAATGCTAAGGTCCATCAACAATGACGGATGAAAAAATGTGATATATACATACAATTGAATATTATTCAGCCTTTAAAATTAATGAAGGAATGATCATGAGCAAGATGGCAGAATGAAAAACTCCAGGGTTCCATCCTGCCATAACAACATTGGAAAATCAGCAGAAAAACTGGCAGAACTGACCTTCTCAGTGCTCTGTAAAACAGTTAAAAGGTTCAGTAACTCTGAGCACTGAATCAAGAAAAAGGTAACTTAAAAATGTTAGGAAAACCTTGTGGTGCCTTCACTGGTCCTTTCCCCACCAATTCCCTGTATGGCACCAGCTTACAATCCTAGTATGGGTTCCTGGTCCTGGGTTCTGGAGGGAGCAGTGTTATCCATATGCATACACTGGGACACATATATTTCTGTACTAATTTATTAGGTGTCAACCTAAAAGATTGATCTAAGACATGCATCTCTGGATCACTTGTCCCAGAACTTGTTCTGGACATAGAAGCAGCCTGCAAGACCACTAAAACACTGTAGGAAAACATTCAAACCACATATCCCTGGAGCAAAGGATTATCTCATTTATTCAAGAGAACTGATAAGGCAATGCCCACATGCCCAGGACAAGATACATGCTCAGAAAAGATGCAAGAGTCCTCTATGCTTTCATGTCAAGCGGTTCTTTAGGCTCACTGCAAGGTCAGCTAAGTGCTAAAGGAGAACATCAGCACAGAGCCAATATGCAAAGACTGGGAAAGATGTTTAGCTTTTGTTTCTCTTTTTTTTTTTTATTTGTTCTGTTGTTGTTATCTCCTAGCATTCAAGGAAATCTCTGTCATAGTACTACTGGAAACAAGCTTAAGGAACAGAGACTTCAGTAACTACACACATCAAGGGATATAATCTTTGCATAAGAGTTTGGAAAAATCACTTAACAAGTAGACTACTATAGCCTTCAATAATAAGAAAGACAAAAAAAAAAAAAAAAACTAGCAAACACTGAAGAAGGGGAAGACTCTGATTTTCAGAGTTAACACACTAAAATATTCAAATTTTCAGATTTCAACAAAAAATCACAAGGATACAAATAAACAGGAAAAGATGGCCCATTCAGAAGAGCAAAATAAAGCAACAGAAGCCATCAGTGAGGAATACAAGACATTGAACACACCAGACAAAGACTTTGTAAAAACTTTCTTAAACATGCTCAAAAAGCTAAAGGAAAACATGAAGAAAGAACTAAAAGAAATTAGGAAAATTGTATGTGAATAAAATGTGAATTGCAATAAAGAGAAATTTTTAAAGGAACCACACAGAGATACCAGACCTGAAAAGTACAAACAACTGAAATAAAAATATAATACTCCCTGGAGAGTTTCAATAGGTGGCAAAAGGAAGAATCAGTGAACTTGAAGACAAGACAATTGAAATTATCCAGTCTGAGGAACAGAAAGAAAAAAGAATAAAGAAAAGTGAACAGAGCCTAAGTGACCTGTGCGACACCATCAAGCATTCATAAAATGAATAAAGTTCTGCAAATTCCCATAACCCTTGAAGGGTGTTTTCAAAGGTAAAAAAGAAAAAGACTGTAGAATCATTAGCCTCCAGGGAAATACAGAACAAAGTCACATTGAGACAGTATTGCATACCCAGTTGCTGGATTTCATCAGAACGACAGACCATAACAAGTGTTGGTGAGGATTTAGAGAAATTGGAACCCTCATATGCTGCTGCTAGGAATGTAAAATGGTGTATTCATTTTGTAAAACAGTAGCAATTTTTCAAAAGATTAAATATGGAGTTATATGATTCAGCAATTCCATTCCTAGGAATTTACCCAAGATAAATGAAAACATATGTCCACAATAAAAATTGTTCACTGATGTTCATAGTAGCATTAGTCATAGTAGGTAAAAAGTGGAAACAATCCAGATGTCCACCAAATGATGATTTAATAAATAAAATGTGGTATATCCATACAATGGAATATAATTTGGCATAAAAAGGAATGAAGTAGTGATATATGCTACAACACAGGTGAGCCTTGAAAACATTAGGCTAAGTGAAAGAATACTGCCACAAAGATCACATATTTGATGATTCCATTTATATGAAATATCTAGCATAGGAAAATCCATAGAGACAGAAAGCAGACTGATAGTTGCCTTGGGTTAGCGTATTTGGGGGGAAGTGGGCTTATGGGCATGAAACTTCTTTTGGGGGTGATGAAAATGTTCAAAAATATCAGTGAATTGGAGAGAACACAGTGTACCTAAGATGCACAATATGTGGGATGCAACTGTTTGCCCTTGATGGAATGGGTTAACACAGCTGTTAAGGATGCTATATACTGAGATCACTGTTACAATTACAGCCAGAAGGTTAATGTTTCTCTCCTAAAATGAAGCATTTTTCTGAATGAAAAATATTGATATAATCATGTGATCTCACTAGAGAACCGATAGTCTCCAACCAGCTTTCTCAGAGATCCTTTCATCTCCTTGTTTCTCAGGATGTAGATGATGGGATTCAACGTGGGGGACATAACACAGAAGAGCACAGAGACCAGGATGTCCATGTTCAGGGAGTATCCTATATTGGGTCTGTCATAGTTAAAATTGCCTGTTCTGTAGAAGACCACCACCACAATGGTGGTAGGAAGCACAGGTTGAGCAGGATGGCGGAGACGATGAGTATGTAGGACACTGCGGTAAACAGGCAGGGACTCAGGCCGATGGTGGCACTGGCCACGTGGAGCACAGACTCATTGACAGAGGTGTCTGAGCAGGAGAGCTTCAGGAGCAGTGGGATGTCACAGAGGAAGTGGCTGATCTGGTTGGGCCCACACAGGGTGAGGGTGGCTGTCAGCACTGTGTGTGTCGTGGAATTGACCAGCCCACACAGCCAGGACCCAGTCACCAAACACACACAGACCTTCACACTCATGAGGACTGGATATTGAAGAGGGTGGCAAATGGCTACATAGCGGTCATAAGCCATAGCGGCCAATAAGACACCCTCAGTGCCAGCACAGGTCACCAGGAAGAAGATCTGGGAGAGGCAGCCCTCGTATGAGATGGTCTTCCTCTCTCGGAAGAAGTTTACCAACATGACTGGGACGGTGGTGGATGTATAGCAGATGTCCAGGAAGCTCAGTTTGCTAAGGAAGTAATACATTGGAGTGTGGAGGGCAGGACTGACTCTGATGGCTGCTTATGTGAAAGTATGTCCTGGAAGAGTTATCACATAAATGAACGGGAAGAACAGCCCTTGCACTTGGGGATGCATGAAAAATCCAGGAAGATAAATTCAGTGACCACTGTTTGATTTTCATTTCCTTGAATTCTTTCTCATCTGAAATGAAAATTAAGAAATAAAATTAAAATGCAGTGAGGTGTGGGAGCAAACTTCAGGAGAGCTAGCTAACTCTGACACATCCTTTTCTTGGATTAGATTACATCTCTTCAAGGAAGTGTAGTTGACTCCTTGAGATCGGGGTATGTGTGCACCTTCACCCATGTCCAGTGCTCCTCTTCCCTGTGCTTACTTGTCACCCATTCCACTATTTCTTATTAGCATTTTTGGCTCCCCTACTAGACTATAAATTCTATTAGGCAAGGAACTGCTCTCTATCTCTCTCTCTTTAAACCACATGTACTCTATAAAAAGTTTGCTAGAAGACAGTGAACACCTCCACCTCCTCTTTTTCCTCTCATTTCTTTCATGGTGACTTTGGCCATTTCTATCCAGCTTTACATTTCTCCAAGAAAAGGTAAAAGAAATTAAAGAAGAAAAAGTCAAATTTATACTGTTCAGTTTCTTAGTAGCTCCTGTAAGATGTTGGCAGAAAGACAAATTTGGAACTGTTGAGTAAGATATTTCTGGATCTCTTTTTACATTCCTGTTTATTTTTTATTTTTCTTCTAGTAACAAATATATAACCTAAAACATCCCCCTTCCTCTAGTAACACATACATGACCTAAAGCATCCCTCTGTTAACCACATTCACATATATAATTCAGTGCTGTTATTTACACTCACAATATTGTGCTACCATCACCACTATCCATTTCCAAAACTTTACAATCAGCCTAAATAGAAATTCTGTACAAATTAAGCATTAACTCCCCATACCCTACCCACAACCCAGGCCCTGCTAACCTATATTCTATGTTCTGATTCTACGATTTGCTTATTCCTATATTCTGATTCTATGGTTTGCTTATTCTAATTATTTCATATCAGTGAGCTCATACAATATTTGTCCTTTTGTGCCTGGCTATTTCACTCAGCATAATGTCTTCAAGGTTCATGCATGTTGTCATATGTATCAGGATTTTATTCCTTTTTATGAGTGAATAATATTCCATTGCACGTATATACCACATTTTGTTTATCCATTTATCAGCTGAAGGACATTTGGGTTGCTTATGTCACTGGCGGTTGTGCTGCTATGAACATCAGTGTGCAAATACCTGTTTGAGTACCTCTTTTGATTCTTTGGGGTATATGCCTAACAGAGGGATTGCCAGGTCACATGGTAATTCTACATTTAGCTTTTTAAAGAATAGTCAAACTGTCTTCCACAGTGGCTGCACTGTTGCACATTGCCACCAGCACTGAATGAGTGTTCCTATTTCTCCACCTCTTCTCCAACACTTGTAGTTTTCTGTTTTCTTAATATTAGCCATTGTAGTGGGTGTCAAATGGTATCTCATTGTGGTTTTGATTTGCATTTCTCTAATAGCCAGTGAGGTTGAGCATCTTTTTCATGTGCTTTTTAGTCATTTGTATAGCCTCTTTGGAGAACGTCTGTTCAAGTCTTTCACCCATTTTTTAATTGGGTTGCTTGTCTTTTTATTGTTGAGTTGTAGGATTTCTTTTTTGGGAGGTTTTTGATGACTTATTCAGTCTTTTTACTTGTAATAGGGCTGTTGAGGTCTTCTAGTTCTTCTAGAGTTAGTGTAGGTTGATTGTGTGTTTCTAGGAAATTGTACATTTCATCTAAGTTGTCTAATTTATTGGCATACAGTTCTTCATAGTATCCGCTTATGATCTGCTCCAGTTTGCTAAAGCTGCTATTATGCAAGATACCAGAAATGGATTGGCTTTTATAAAGGGGGCTTATTAGGTTACAAATTTACAGTTCTAAGGCCATAAATGTGTCTGAACTAAGACATCAACAAGAGAATACATTCAGTGAAGAAAGGCCGATGGTGTCCGGAACACCTCCATCAGCTGGGAAGGCACATGGCTGGCATCTACTGGTCCTTTGCTCCTGGGTTGCATTTCAAAATGGCTTTCTCTAAAATGTCTCTGGGCTTCTGTCTCTCTTAGCTTCTCTCAGCTCGCTGCTTGGGTCTCCTCAAGCATTTCTCTCTAAGCATCTGGGAGTCCTCTCTTAGCTTCTCCAGGGCAAACTCTGGGCTAACATCTCCAAATGTCCTTCTGTCTGCATCTCCCATTGTCTCCAAGCATCTGGGTCTGCGCAATGTATAAAAGCCCTGAGGGGCATTGAGCCGCACACACTCAGGTGCCTGCCCTCTGCCTGCCTCCCTGCTCTCAGCTGTGGCCGCCCCCGCCAGCACCATGCTCAGGAAGGTGCTGCTTTTTCCTGCCCTGTTTGCCCTGGCTGTGGCTTTCCCCACCCAGCCCCAGATTCCTTCCCTAATATGATGGCAACCACCTCCAGCTTGAAGGACAAAGCCACTGAGGCCATAGATTTCTTTCTTGATGTGCAGTCAGCCACTTCCAGGTTTGAGGACAAAGTCACTGAGGCCACAGAGTCAGCCACTGGATATCCTCTGAAGAACACAAAAGATTTTAATTTGGCATGATCAATCACCTTAAGGCCCTGAGGTTAGAGAAAAGGAAGTAAATATTCCCTTAGCTGCAGGCATCATCCCTCTGCTACCTGCCACTCTTTAAGAAGATTCTAAGCTTCAAAAAAGCCTACCACTATAGTATAATGGATTGCATGGAATCAGTGAAACATAAGATGAGTTCCCAGCCTAACAGAAACACAGCATGGCATTAATTTGGGGGTGGGAGTAGGGAATTGAATACATAAAGGTAGGGAGGAACATTTCTTAAACATGTTGAATTTCATGTCAGCTCAATAAATCTTCCTTTCAATTGAAATAAAAACAATTTAGAGCAGTGCTAGGCTTACAGAAAAGTTATGCAGAAACTCTGTAGACAACTCTGTAGAGTTCTCATATGAGTACCCCTCGCCCCCAAAGTTTTCTCTTAGGGTGATGCATTTGTTAAAATTGATGAACCAATTCTATTATAATTATATCAGGGTTCACTCAGTTGTACAGTTCTGTGGGTTTTTTTTTTCTTTTATTGTAGCAACATACATGCACTGTAAAATTTCCCATTTTATCCACTTTCTCAAGTGTGTATCTCAGTGGTATTAATTACATTCATAATGTTATACTGCCATCACCGTATCCATTACCAAAATTTATCCACTGCTTCAAAAGAAACTATCCTTTAAGCATTGACTCACATTTCTTCTCCACCCACATCCCTGGTAACCTGCAATCTACCTTCTATCTATGATTTTTCATATTCTAGTTATTTCACATAAGTTAAGTCATACAAAATCTGTACTTTTGTGTCAGGCTTATTTCATTCACCACGATGGCTTCAAGGTTCATGGTGTAGCATGTGTAGGCACTTCATTCCTTTCATGCGTGAATAATACATTATATATACCACATTTTGCTTATCTATTCCTTTGTTGATGGACACTTGGATTGCTGCCATCTTTTGGCAATTATGAATAATTCTGTGAATATCAGTTTGTAAATCTGTTCAAATCCCTGTTTTCAATTCTTTTGGGTATACACCTAGAAGTAGGATAGCAAGTCATATGGTAGTTTTATATTTAACTCTTTGAGAACCCACCAAACTATTTTCCACTGTAGCTGTACCATCTTACATTCCCACTGACAATTTACAAGTGGGGTTCCTATTTCTCTGCATCCTTGTCAGCAGCTGTTATTTTCCATTCTTTAGAAGATAATAGCCATTCTGGTTGGTGTGAGGCTGTATCATTGTCTTGATTGGAATTCCCTAATGGCTAATGATGTAGAACATCTTTTCAGGTGTTCCTTATTCATTAGTTTTATCTTGGAGAAGTGTCTATAAATGAGCTTGTACCACTTTTTATTTTTGTCTTTTTGTTGCTGAGTTGTAGGAGCTCTTTATATATTCTGGATTTAAAAAACCCTTTTCAGACATATGGTTTCCAAATATTTTCTCCTATTCTGTAGGTTGTCTTTTCACTTTTTAATAATGTCCTTCGATGCACAAAAGTTTTTTAATTTTGAAGTTCAGAATATTTTTTCTTTTGTTTCCATGTCTTCTATATAAAGTCTAAGAATCCATTGCCTAATACAAGGTCCTGAAGCTACTGCCCTGTGTTTTCCATTAAGAATTTTATAGTTTTAGCACTTATATTTAGTTCATTGAGCCATTTTGAGTTAACGTATTTGTAAATGGTGTGAGGTAGGGATCCATTTTCATTCTTTTGCATTTGGATATCCAGTTTTCCCAGTATCTTTTGTTGAATAGACTGTTCTTTCCCTAAGTGGACTTAGCACTCTTGTCAACAATCAATTTGCCATATGGTCTCACTAATATGAGCTGATTATAATGAGAAAACTCTGGGAGTTAAATTTGAGAGCATAGGTTATCAGTAGATAGAAAGAGGGTAGAGATTGGGCAAATGATATTTAAAGAGTACAGAATGTTTAACAAGGTTGATTGTAAAAGTTTGGAAATAGCACAATACTATGTGATGTTAACACGATACTGTAAGTGTAATTAACAATGCTGAGTATGATTATGGTGAAAGGGGAAGGCTAAGGTTGAGTATGTCAAATAGAAGGAAAGCTAGAGGATAAAACCTGGGACCATACAACACAGCAAAACCTATAGTGGATGATGACTGTGGATAATTGTACAAATATAAGAAAGTTCTTACATGACTTAGAACAAACGTATGTCACCATTACAAAGTGTTAATAATAGGGTGGTATATGGGAAAAATACAATTAATGCAAACAAAGGTCTATAGTTAACAGTAACATTGTAATATCCTTCCATTAATTTAAGAAAGGCACTATACCAAAGCTAAATGTCAATAATAGAGGGATATGAGGGGCATGGGATTTTGGGAGGGGAAGAAATTAGAACGTTCTCATATTGATTGTGGTGGTGATTGCATTACTGTAAAGCCATTGATTGCACACTTAGGGTGGATTGTATGGTGTGTGAATAAAACTGTTAAAATTTTTTTTTAAAAAATGAAGATGAAGAGTAAAACCTCTGGAATGGCAGAATGAGGACCTCAGGGAATCTTCTCTCCATAAAAGCAACAATATCATTGCAAAATTATCAAAATCAACAATTGCAGAACTCAGAAAATTAACCAAAGGTACAGAACAAACTGGAAAGACTTTATTACAGAAAAACTACGGAACCTTGTAAGAACATTGAAGTCTATGGCATTTTTTACTTTGGGCTATGCACAACCATACACACCCTTCCCCAGCACCAGGGCAGTAGCTGTGAAAAGTCAGCAGCCAGGGAAGGGGGTGAACATGTTTGGAGCACCATGAAAATCCCTATACCCAGACCACTGTTATTATTTGGATAATATTCCCTGAAAATGCCCATTCCCAGGCCTCAAATGCCCAATACATTTGACAGGAAATAAGCCCTGTCTTCAGAGTGTTATCAAAAACAAGTTTTAGCATCACAATTACAGCTGTGAATTTAGTTGGTGCAAATGAGAACCTAGAAAAAATTTTAAAATGAAGACCTGGAAGTTGAAAAGCCTGATATCTAGAAGGCAGTGCATGCATGCACAGTCCTAAGTGAATGACTAGAGAAGAACAAAGGGACCCTGTAACTCACTTTGGCTGGCCACTATGACTGTACAACCAAGAATTGAAAGCGCAGGCTGATCTGTAACCTACCTGAGATGTTGAAGGTGGATCTTCACACAGAAACCCCTGGCAAAATGTGGAAGAATTATTAGATCAAAACATTCAAGGAAATCTGACCAATTACTGCTGACCACTAAGCTGTGCTGACTAAAGGGTGACCTCTAGGAAGCAAGACTTGAAAATAAAAACAATAAATTTTTAAAAGCAATCAGAGAACTCTGGCATTTGTGGATTGTAATAAAAGATCTAACATTCATGTCATTGGAGTCTCAGAGGGAAAGATGAAAAGGGTGGGATTGAGAACACATTCAAAGAAATTATGACTGAAAACTTCACAATTTTGGCAAAGAATATATACCTACAGATTAAAGAAGCTGATTAAACCTCAAACAGGATAAGCCCAAAGAAATCCATGCCAAGACATATCATAGAAAGATTTCTGGAAACTAAAGACTAAAGAGAAATCTTGAAAACAGTGAAAGAGAAATGACATCTTACCTATACAAGAAAAACCATTTATGACAACAGATTTTTTGACAGAAACCATGGAGTCCAGAGGGAAGTAGCATCACATTTTTCAAATGCTGAAATTAAAGAACCATAGACCCAGAACACTATATGCAGTAAAAATATCCTTGTGGAATGAAGGGGAATTCACGGCATTCTAAGACGAAGGAAAACTAAGAGAATTTGTTGCCAACATCTATTTTAAAGCAATGGCTAAAGAAATTTCTCTAAAGAGAAAGAAAATGATAAAAGAAGGAATCTTGGAACACTGAGAAGGAAGACCAGAAAAAGTAAAAAATATGGATATTCCTTCTCTCCTTGAATTTTTTAAATTGTGTTGATGACTGTGGCAAACATTATAACAATATCAATGTGACTTTTAATATGTGTAGAATAAATTTGTAAAACAATCATATAATAAATGGGAATTGGGTAAGGAGTGTGAAAGGAGGTAAGGTTTCTACGCTTCACTTGAATTGGTGAAAAGTCAACACAGATAGACTGTAATAAATTATTTATGTATAGTATTGTACCTAGAACAACCACTAAAAGTGTTATACTAAGAGAAACACTCAAAAATACTCTTGATAAATTGAATTGGAACTCTAAAAAATGTTCAAGTAACCCACAGAAAGGCAGACACAAGAAAACACCAAAACACAAAAACACACACCAAGAGAAAATATAAAACATAAAATGACAGCATTAAATCCTAACATATCAATAACTACATTAAATATAAATCATCTAAATACAACAATTAAAAGACAGTTTGGCAGAGTAGATTAAAAACAAAAACATGATCCAACTATATGCTGGCTACAAGAAACTCACTTTAAATATAAGAATATTTAACAACATGTAACACCATAGGTAGGTAAAAAAGGAAAACGTTGGGAAAAGATACACCATGAAAATGTTAACCAAAAGACAGAAGGAGTGGAAATATTGATATCAGACTTCAGAGCAAAGAAAATTACCAGGGACTGAGGGGGATATTGCATAATAAAAGGGTCAACCCACCAAGAAGACATAGCAATCCTGAATGTGAATGTACCAAAAAAAGAGACCTGTGATATACATGAAGCAAAACCTGATAGAACTAAAAGGAGAAATAAACAAATCCACAAATATAATAAAAAATATCAAAAATTCTCTCTCAACAATTGATAGAACAACTAGACATAAAATCAGCAAGTGTATAGAGAACTCAAAATACACCACCAACAAACAGGATTTTATTGACATTTATGGAACACTCCATCCAAGGACAGCAGAAAATATCTTTCCAACTGCCTTTTTGTCTAAGTGCTTGGGCCATAAAATAAACCCCAGCAAATTTGAAAGAATTCGAAAAGAGCATGGTCTCTGACGTCAATGGAATCAAACCAAAAATCAATGACATAAAGGTAACAGAACAGTTGCCAAGCACTTGGAAACTAAATAATCTATGAATAAAAGATGAAGTTGCAAGGAAAATCAGTATATACATTGAAGAGAAGGAAAAGGAAAAGATAACATATCAAGATTTGTGGGATGCAGCTAAAACAGTGTTGAGAGATAAATTTATGGCACTAAATGCTTACAATAGAATAGAGGAAAAGTTTCAAATTATTGACCTAATCATTCACCATAAGAACTAAAAAAAAGACAATCAAAATAAATCCAGAGGAAGCAGAAGGAAGGAGCTAATAAAGATAAGAGCAGAAAATCCTAAGGAATCTACAAAAAACTCCTAGAACTAATAAGCGAGTTCAGCAAGGTTGCAAGATACAAGATCAATGTACAAAATTAATTGTATACTTATATACTAGTGACGAGCATGTGAAAACTAAAATTAAAAGTACAATGCCATTTAAAATAGTTCAAAAAAATAGTTAACATAAGATGAACAGGACTTGTATGCTGAAAACTACAACTGTTCATTAAACATACATATGATGGAATACTACACAGCACTGAAAAGGAATGAGGCCATGAAGCCTATGACAGCATGGATGAATCTTGAGGACATAACGTTAAGTGAAATAAGTCAGATACAAAAGGAGAGACATTGTATGTTATCACTAATGTGAACTCTGTGAAAAATCTAAAACACGTGTCTTATATTGTAGAATACAGGGGGCCTAGAGAAAGACAGCAACTAGTGAAGGGGGAACAATTATCTACTAAGAACAGATAAGATATTGAGGGTGATCTTCATATGGGAATGCTCAGGAATAACTATGGCTTGTTAATTTTCTTGTAGTATGGTAGGAGCATATTGGAAGCAATGAAGTTATTTCAGGATATTTGTTTTTCTTATTCCTTTGCTTTGTTTTGTTTGGAAATGCTTTTTTTAAATTTTTTTTTGATAAAGTTAATTAAAAATGTTCATGTTAGAAATCGAAGAAGAACTAAGTAAATAGAGGAGCATACATGTTCATGTATCAGGAAACTCAACATAGTAAAGATGTTGATTTTAACACAATTTCTATCAAAATCCAACAGGATATTCTGGAGATATAAACAATATGTTCTAAAATTTATACAGAAAGTCAAAGGTACTAGACTAACTAAAACAATTTTGAAAAAGAAAAAATGATGAGAATCACTCTACCTGATATCAAGACTGTGTGGCAGTGGTGTAGCAGAGAAGGTATGGTACATAACAGAAAACCCAGAAATAGACTCACACAAATATGAGCAAATGATTTTTAATAAATGACTGTTTTATAAAAACAATTCAATGGAGGAAGGATAATCTTTTCAATAAATGGTTCTGGAGCAATTGAAATAGGCAATATATATATATATATATATATGAACTTCAACCCTAAACCTCACACCTTATACAAAATATAACTCAAAATGGATAATGTATTTAAATTAAAATCATAAAACTATGAAAATTTTAGGAAAAAACTGGAGAAAATCTTCATGACCTATGGGTTGGTGAAGTTGTTAGTCTTGATATCAAAAGTCTGGATGATTCAAACAAACTGTCAAGAGGATGAAAAGACAAGCTACAAATTGAAAGAAAATTTGCAAACCACATATCTGGCAAAGGACTTATCCAGAATATATAAATAACACTCAAAACTCAACAGAAAAATTACACAGTCCAATCTGAAAATGGGCAAAATACATACATTTCACTGATGAGATTATATAGATAGGAAATGGAAAGATGCTCAACATCACTAACTATTCGGGAAATGCAGATTAAGAACCGTGATGAGATATCACTGAATACCATTTTAAAACAGTTCAAATAAAAAAAAAAATAATGACAATACTAAATCCTGGGAAGGATTCAGAGAACTGGGTCTCTAATACATTGTTAGTGGGAATGTCAAATGGTACAGACCCTCTGGAAAACAGTTTGTCAGTTTATTACAAAATCAAACATATGTTTACCATAAAACCTAGCTATTCCACTCCTATTTATTTATCCCAGAAGAATGAGACTCATGCTTACTGAAAAAATCTATACATGATAATTCATAGCATCTATATTTGTAATAGCCCCATACTGGAAATAACCAAAATGTCTCACAATAGCTGAATGGTTAAACAGATTGTTGTGCTTCTATACAATGGAATATTACTCAGCAACAAAAATAATGAAGTATTGATACAAGCAGCAATTTAAGTGGATCTCAATGGCATTATGTTGAGTGAAAAAAGACCATCTAAAAAGCTTGCATATTCTATGATTCCATTTATATAACATTCTCAAAATGACAGAATTATGAAAATGGAGAAAAGATTAGCAGTTGCCAAGGGTTAGGATTAGTGGAGGGGGTAATGGTTGTGACTATTAAGGCATAGCAAGGAGGTATTAATGTTGATGGGACAGTCTGCATCTTTACTGCAGTGGTGGTTACATGAATGTACACATGTGATAACGTGACATAGAGCTCTACGCACAGTTTATATCAATGCCTCTTTACTGGTTTTGATTTTGCACTATAATAATATAATATATAACCAACAGGAAAAACTGGTGAAGGACCTGTCTATACTATTTTTGTAAACCACATGAATAATAAATATCACCAGTAAAGATAATGAAATAGGTAAAAATAAAAGACATTATAAACATACATATTATAATTATTTTCTTCTCCTGATTGAATTAAACAACAACCACACAAAATAATAATGAAAAATCTGTGTTGATGTGTTTATAGTGTATAAATATGCAACTTGTATGATAATAGCAGAAAGGATTGGGAGAAAAGGGAGCTATATTGGAGCAAACTTTTTGTATGTTATTGGAATTTAATTAGTGTTAATATAAACTAGATTGGTTTAAGTTAAGATGCATATTGTAATCCTCAGAGCAACCACTAAGACAATAACTAAAGAAAGTAAAATACTAATAAAGGAATTTAAATCATGCAGTAGAAAGTAACTAACCTAAAAGAAAGCAGTAATGGAAGAATAAAAATGCATTAGGAATATAGAAAGCAAATTGCAAAATGGAAGATGTAAATTCTACCATTAAATAATGACATTAAATATAAGTGGATTAAACATAGCAAATGAAAGGGAAAGATTGTCATATTGGATTAAAAATAATATTCAACTATTTGGTATACAACAGAACACTTCAGATTCAAAACAGAAGTATGCTGAAAGTAAAAGAATAGAAAAGGATACACCATGAAAACAGTAACCAAAGAGAGCTAGAGTGACCATATTAACATCAGAAAAAATAGACTTTGAGACCAAAACTTACAGAATTAAAGGGAGAAATAGACAGTATAGCAATCATAGTTGGAAACTTCAACTCCACTCTAAATAATTGATAGAACAACTAGACAGAAAACCAACAATGATAAAGAGGTCTTCAGTTACAGTTCTGGCTAACTTCACCTAACAGACATCTATAGAATGCTCCACTCAACAACAGCAGAATACATATTCTTTTCAAGTGCTCATAGAACATTATCCAGGATAGGCCATAAAATATGTTAATAAATGTAAAAGAATTGAAACACATAAAGTATGTTTTCCAACTACAGTGGATTTATGGAAATCAACAACAAAAGGAAGTTTGGGGACACTTCACAAATATTTGGAAATTAGGCAACACATTTCTAAGTAATCCATGGATTAAAAAAGACATTATAAGGGAAATTAGAGAATATTTTGAACTGAATAAAAATAAAGGCATAACATCAAAAATTTGAGGCTGCATCTACAGCAATGTTTAGAGGAAAGTTTGTAGGTTTCAATGCCTATTTTACAAAGAAGAAAGATTTTAAATCAAATTAAAATGATTTAAGGGAATACTATTAACAATTGTATCACAACAAACTCAACAACTTAGATGAAATTGTCGAATTCCTAAAAACATACAAATTACCAAAACTGACACAAGAAGAAATAGAAAATCTGAACAGACAAGTAAAGAAATTGAATTAGCAATTAAAATTCTGCCACAAAGAAAAGCTCAGGGCCAGAAGAATTCACTGGAGAATTCTATCAAATATTTAAGAAAAAATAATAACAATACTCTACAAACTCCTCCAGAAAATAGAAGAAGGACTACTTCCAACTTCTTCTATTAGGCCAGTATCACCCTGAAACCAAAGCCAGACAAAGACATCACAAGAAAAGAAAACTACAAATCAATATCCCTCGTGAATGTAGAGCAAAAATCCTCAATAAAATATCAGGAAACAAAATCCAACAAAATATGAAAAGGATTATACACTGTTGTTGATTGCATCATATTTCCTACAAAAGGCATGTGCAGATCCCAACCTCTCACCCAGGGGTGTGAACCAATTTTGTAAATAAGAACTTTGAAGATGTCATTAGATAACGTAAGCCCAAACTAAATAAGGGTGAGCCTTAATCCAAAATAGCTGAAGTCCTTATAAGCAAAGGAAATTGGACACAGAGAAAACACCATAGGAAGAAGCCAGAATTCAACAGTACCCCTAGGAGATAGGAGAGGAATAACCGTGTGTATAGCCATGTGACAGAAAAGCCAAGGACCAAGGACTATGGGTAGCCATCCCTAGAAATCCTTATCTGGGAAAAAGCGTTGCATTGCTGAGGCTTTGATTTTGAACTTCTTCTAGCTTCAAAACCAGGAGTCAATCAATTCCCATTGTTTAAACCAACCCATTGTATGGTATTTGTTCTAGTAACCAGGAAACTAAGACATACACCATGCCCAATTAGAATTTATTCCAAGAATGCTATATTGGTTTAACAGCCGAAAAGTCATTCATGTAATATATTATATTTAAACAATAAAGGAAAAAAACCACATGATCATCTCAATAGATACAGAAAAAAACATTTGACAAAATACACCACCAATTCATGATACAAATTCTCAACAAACTTGAAATATAAGGGAACTTCCTCAACCTGCTAAAGATCACTTACAAAAAACCTACAGCAAACATAAATCTTAATGGTGAAAGACTGAAGACTTTCCTTCAACTTTAAGAAAAAGGCAAGGATATCCTCTCTTACCATTTCTATTCATTTTTTTCCTACAGATTCTAGCCAGCACAATAAAAAAAAGTAAATGCATGCAGATCTAGAAGGAAGAAATAAATTGTACCTATTTGCAGGTTACATGATGATCCACGTGGAAAATCCCAGGGAATCTACAAAAATATTCCTAGAGCTTCTAAGTGGTTTTAGCAAGGTCACAGAATACAAGATCAACAGAGAAAAAAGAAAACAACTGTATTTCTATATGCCAACAATTAACAGTCTTAAATGACATTAACAATACAATTCCATTCATAATATCATCAAAAGGAATACCATACTTAAGGATAAACCCAACAAAAGAAGTACAAATACTGTATGCTGAAAATTACAAAATATTGCTGAGGGAAATTAAAGAAAATCTAAATAAATGGAGATATAGTCAATGTTCTTGTATTAGAAGACTCAATGTTGTTAAGATGGCAGTTCTCCCAAATTTGATCTACAGATTCAAGCAATCCCTATCCAAATTCCATCTGCCCTTTTTTATTTTTGCAGAAATTGAAAAACAGATCATAAAACTTATATGGAAATATAAAAGACCCAGAATAGCCAATATAATTTTGAAGAAAGAACAAAGTTCAAAGACTTGCTAGTGTAGAGAAAGTCTCAATATTATTAAAATGTCATTTATCTCCAAACTCATCTACAGATTCTACACAATCAAAAATAATTGCAGGCACTTTTTTATCTGTAGAAATAGACTATCTGAACTGAAATTTATATGGAAACTTAAAAGACCTAGGTTAACAAAAACAGTTTATTCCTACTAAATATAGCATTACCTTAAATGTAAGATCTAAAACTATAAAACTTCTAAAAGAAAACAGGAGAAACTTTTCATGACCTTGGCTAGGCAAAGAATTCATAGATACAACACAAAGCATATGAGATATAAAAGAAAATATTAATTAATTTGACTGTATCAGGCTTAAAAAACTTCTGCTCTTCAAAATATACTACAAGAAAGTGAAAAGCCAAGACACAGACTGGGAGAAAATATCTACAAAACATATATCAAACAAAATGTTTGTTATCTAGACTACATAAAAATCTTCTATAACTCAACAATAAGAAGATAAACAACTCAATTCAAAAATGAGCAATAGATTTTAATATTTCATCAAGGAAGATGTATAGATAGCCAATAAGTACATGAAATATGCTCAACACCATTAGCCATTAGGGAAATACAAACTTATACCAAAATAAGATACTTGTACATCTCTTCTAAAATGACTAAAATTAAAAAGTATGACCAAACCAAAAGTCTGCGAAGTGCTGTCAAGGATGTGGAGTACTTAATTACTTACTGGTTTTCTGAACTCAGGATGACATGAGGTGAATCTGATGAAATAAAGGTCATAGGAGAGGCTACAGAGATCTAAGTTCCCAGACAACACAAGCATATTTTAACAATGACTTTCATGAGAGGAACTTTAAACTTGGATTTCTGGCCCATTAGGAACATTCAGACCAAAATAGATGGAGATGCAATTCTAGCCCAGATGTTTTATAGAATGTAAAGAATGGAAATTGAGGAACCTCTAGTCCAGTTCTGTAACTTCTTGTCCTAAACAGTGTGTTAGGCATCTAAAGAATTGCACCTATAATTTTCATTTATCGGAAGAACTCCAGTGGGGAACTCAATGTATTGCTGATAGCTGTGTTCCCCTCCATTCTAAAACAAGATGGTTAGTGTATATCAATTGCTCAACACTTTAACAAAAATAGTCTGTTGGGGCAAGAGCAATGTGGTTTCTGCAAGAAAAACCATATCTAACTAATTTATTAACATCCTCTGAGCAAGGAATGAAGCATAGATGACAGTAACCCATGATTCAGTCAATAAAAATGCATTGGTCATCCAATATGTTATGGCAATTGGAACAATGGAAACTATAATTCTGGAAATGTCTTTGACAAGTCTTTATGTCAAAGATTACTAAGAATGGAATTACTTTTAAACTTTTGGTGCTTTGACTAATGCAACAAATATTGTTGAAGGATAGGTAAAGGAACATTTCTCGGGGTGAAGAAATTTAGATTGAGGATTTGTCAAGGACCTGTGTTAGGGATTACCTCATTTAACATCTTTGCATTTGATCTACAAGACAATGGCTGTTGCACAATTAAACCTTTAAGTCTGAGAATGGCATCAAGCTCTATCAGGAAGTGAAAAATCAGTAAAGGGATTGAGATGGAGGCCAAGAGTTCAAGTTCTCGCCAGTGAGTAAGAGAGTAACAGATTACTTTTTCTAAAATTTATTTTCTTAGTTATGATAACATATACATAACATAAAAGTTGTCATTTTAACCTTTCATGTATACAATTCAGGGCATTAATTACATTTACAATGTTGTACTACCATTACCACCATCCTTTACTGTGCTGGTTTGAATGTATTATGTCCCCCAGAAAAAGCCATATTCTTCAATGCAATCTTGTGGGGCAGATGTTTTAGTGCTGATTAGATTGGAATCCTTTAGGTTGTTTGCATGGAAATGCACCCCCACCCCCAACTGTAGGTGATGACGGTAATTGGATAATTTCCATGGAGGTTTTATCTCACCCATTCAGGGTGGGTCTAAATTAAATC
Source organism: Choloepus didactylus (assembly GCF_015220235.1). NCBI lineage: Eukaryota > Metazoa > Chordata > Mammalia > Pilosa > Megalonychidae > Choloepus > Choloepus didactylus. The sequence continues at coordinate 118,518,494 of NC_051308.1, forward strand.
ACTGGAGCCATATAAATGAGCTGACAAACAGAAGGAACTCATTGCAGCTGTGAGTGACATTTTGAAGAGGAGCTACAGTCAAGAGGATCACTTTGAAGAATGCACTGGAACTGAGAGAGGAACTGCAGTTTACAGAGACATTGCGGAGATGGCCTTTGAAAGCAGACTTTTGCTCCAGAGAAGCTAAGAGAGGACAAATGCCCCAAGAGCAACTGAGAGTGACATTTTGAAGAGGAGCTGCAGCCTAGGGAGGAACGTCCTGGGAGAAAGCCATTTTGAAACCAGAACTTGGAGCAGACACCAGCCACATACCTTCCCAGCTAACAGAGGTTTTCTGGATGCCATTAATCATCCTCCAGTGAAGGTACCCAATTGCTGATGCATTACCTTGGACATTTTATGGCCTTAAGACTGTAAGTGTGTAACCAAATAAATCCCCTTTTATAAAAGCCAATCCATTTCTGGTGTTTTGTATTCTGGCAGCATTAGCAAACTAGAACATTTACCGAGACATTTTCATCACCCAAAACAGAAACTCTGTACCTATTAATCCATAATTTCCCATTTCTCCTCCACCTTGTCTCCTGATAACCTCTAGTCTACTTTTGGTCTCTATGAATTGATAACAGATTAGTTTTTATGAAGTAGCTCCTAATATAAAGAAAAAGATACGGTCTAAGGAAAGGTTCCAGGAGAAATTGGGAATTATTCTTAAGACTCATTCCATGTACTACTTTGATTTTTTTTAAACAAATGAAAAAAGTGCTGGCTATCAACAAGAAGGGATCTAGAAATAGAACACAGTACTCTCAGAGATGCTGCAGCCCTGGGAATAGTGCATGAAGTTCTGATAGCTGACCTTCAATAATGAGATAATTGAATAAGTAAAGGCAAGAAAATTAAACAAGTGGATGAGTAAAAGAGCTGAAAAGATTGGCATTCAGGCCCAGACTGAGTTATGCAAAGCATGGGCTGGTACTGCTGTGAGACTGAAAAACACTCCAGGCACAGAAGTAGACATAGATTTATTGGGACTTATGAACAGGAGAGATTCTCCAGTGGTGGCTGGTCTGGAGGATTCAAGCTCCACAAGGGACAGGGTGGGGTGCAAGGAGTAATATATGATTTTAGAACAAAGACATTCCATATAGTGTGAGGACATCAGGCCTCTAGAATAATCAGTAAAAGGGCCTAAAACCTGACTTTTTACTAAGATTAGTGTTCAGGACTAAGATATGATCAATGCTGTTTTCACATCCATAGTTACATTCTTCTGGGTCTGGGGAGATTGTTTACTTTCCTGACCTTTGTCCTTGGCTAACGCAGGTTTGTTTTGGGCCATTTAAGAGGGGGCCCAAGTCCTGGGCTGCCACAATTGTAACGACTAAGGAAGAAAAGGTTCAGATTAGAAGCTGTGGAATCATAAGGTGTATGGATAAAGGGAACATAGACTAATTTAACATTCATGACTCACAACAATGCTGTAAAGAAGACAGGCTAAGTATTATTAAACACAATTTGAAAATAAGGAAATTAAGGAAGCCAGTTAAGTGAACAGGTCATAGAGTCATCATGAAACAAAGCCATATTGTCAGCTACAGTGTGTTTTTCTCTCTATTCCTCAATCTCTATGACTTATGCAGCAGATAATAAACTACGCCTAACGAACCAATACTGAAAGGAACAGTAGATAGACCAAATGAAAAAAAGTTAGACAAATTGATGAAAAATTGAACCACAAATGCATACTTGCAATAACTAGGATATGCTAACTAAGGTAGAAATAAAATAGACCTAAAAGGAAGTCTAGGATAATAAGACTCCTGTGTTGAGTATCAGGGAATAAAGAGACAGTGACATGAAAGTAGAGGAGTCAAAGAAGGCAAATAGGTCACCAAAGATAGGCCTTCTCCACAATTTACCTAGAACTGTTCATCTATACGTAAAAGGTACAGCAAAATCCTTGGGAAGCCACACATCTATTGCAACATTGCTCAAAATCAGTCTGGATTTTCTCTTTTCAAAGATTTTTAGAGCCTGCAAGCCTTTCTTTGAAATATTGGGAACATATGATTCTTTATAGATGAATGCATTTTTGGAAACATCCCAAAGTTATTTGAAACAAGTCATTTTTGGAACAAATCCACTGAATCACATAAGCAATAAAGTTGGGTAATAGCATTGAGCATATGTGGTTCTGAGATGTGTTCTGTGGTTAGAAAGTTGGTTTAAAGAGAAACGGAGTCAAAGCCTGGCTTTTCTTTAAGACCTCCTTATTGGACTTGTACTCTCATTCCTCCACACTATCTCTCTCCCACAGCTACCCAACAGCTAAGTGGATTTTCTGGCGATGGGGAAAGGGGAGGGTGTTTCATGATTCCCTTCGTTGGAGTGAATAATTGAAAGTGGAGAGAGATTTGTTAGTGATTCTTTGAAGGATGTAATTAGGTAATATCATGCAAGAAGGAAACTGTCATAAAGCTAATAAAATGCAAATGAGAAGGAACTGCATTACCGCTCATCTGCATCATCTCATCTGCAGAATTTAAGATGAAACAATAGAGATGAATGAAGAAGTTACGTACATTCATCAGAATTGCTGGAGAGACCTGACCTCTGGCCATCAATCAAAGGGAAGCATCCACTGCTGATAGCTTGTCTTCATTGTACTTGGATCTAAATAGAGTGAAAGAAGGATACAAAGTAGTATGCTGAATGGGTTAGAAGTGATGTTTTGATTACATCGATAGTTTTCAAGCTTTTCTAACTCAAGAGCTATTTGGGAACATTTGAGCATATGGTTCATTCACAGCTGAATTCTCTTGCCCACAAAGATGTCAAGAAAGTACCCCTATTGCTCCTTCTGAAGCCATGATAATCGGAGCGGAATATACCTCAAAGTCATTGATGATTGCATCTATCGATCTATCTATCTATCTATCTATATATATATATTTCCTGCCAGACTTACCACTTGGATTAGTGTATTTATTTTATGAGTTTCAAATTTTGCCACCCCCCCCCCCCCCAAGACTTTGATTTTGGGAATAAGCAAATCTCTGCTCAACTTATCCATACTACTTATGATTATGTAGACTTATTTACTTCCAATAAGATTTCCCATTTCCAGACTGAAAGTCCAAATCTTGACATCTAACCTCAAACAAAAGACCCTCTTCTTATTTCTAATACATCCAATTATTGGGGGCTCTTCTCTGGATCTTTTCAAGTAATGGCAAACTGGGTTTTGAGGCATAGCAGCAAGATATCTTTCAGGCAGAGATATACCAGAGTAGGATAAAGCTTTGTTTCTAGTATAGTTAATGGTTTTCTTCATTTCCTAGGCCTTTTTGGCTGATGCAGTCTATTGAGTCCATATTCGTTGGACAATCTAATGACCTTTGTGTCTTCTTGAGTAGAATCTGATAAAAGAAAGCCTTTCATTTTATAGGTGTGTTTTAGATTTACTCTTAAATTCAGTACTGTTTCCTCACTCATTGTGACCCCTCTTAAGGCTCTGCCCACTGACGCTGACTCGTGAGACTTTTCTTTAGTGTCTTTCTTCTCAGCGGGTCTCTTCACTCTCTGGAGAGATTTGTGTATCTGAAACTTCCCTATGTACTCTTTCCTTATCATCATTTATAAAGCTATTCAATGGACTCTTCCCTAGCATGGGTTCTTGAGCAATCCCTGCTCCTTACCTGTCTTCATCCAGAGATGTGGCTACCTTTATTCTTCATTTCCTGAAGAAATGAATGGGTTTGCTGATCAAAGACCTACAGTCATTCCACTTTTAATCATCTTTGGATACTCATTTAAGGCCATTTGAAAATCTGAGTAAGTTGCACTCATTGGATTTTATTTCCTTTATTTATCTATTTACTCCCCCAAAGCATTCAAGAATCATGTTGCCATTGTTGAAACAGGTTATTTTTGTTTTAGTCTTGAATCATCTAATTTTGCTCAACTTGCCCAGAATAAAGGGACGATTCACTAACTGATCCCCATTAGAGTCCTAATAAGTGGGGGTCACAGCTGGCATTCTATGACCTCATGGTCCAGGAGTAGGCCACCCATCTGCCATGGAACACCCATCACCCAAGTCCTATGGAACTTCTTTTTTTTTTTTTTTTTTTTTTTTTTGCTTTTCCATATTTTATTCACACCATCCTCTCCCTTAACAAAATGTGCTAATAATTATCCAGCCATTCCTCACCCCTCCCACCTTCTTAACATCGCTCTAATGCTCAATCTCTCAGCTGTAAAAATGGCTGGCTCGGATCTCCTCCAAATCACTGCTGCCTACTCTCCTTAATTGCTTTGATCCCCAGTTAAGATTTCTTAAGTCTTCTTTTCTTATCTGACTTTCATGGCCACTCAATGTTCTCCAAACCTAGTACTTTCCTATCTCATGCAGTCTCCCTAACATTTCTTTCACTTTCACACACTGCTCGTCCTTCAAAACTCAACTCAAATGCCAGATCCTCCACAAAGCCTTCCCTAATTAATGTCTCCAGGTAGACATGATTTCTCCTTCCTCTGAGCCAGCCCCACCCACCCACCCCCAACCCGACCCCCAACCCGACCCCCAACCCGACCCCCAACCCGCACTTTTCACTACCTCCTTGTGAGAGCTCCTGCTTCTCTCTCCTGGGTAGTATAGGGATGGATGACATAGACAGATGGGAAGGTTGGCAAGTTGCTGGGTAGATGGATTGATGGATGGATGGATGGATTGATGGATGGCCTATGGAACTTTTTACAGATGCACAGACAGATGTCATTCAGTCCTAGAGAACTATCTTCATCTGCTTTAATAATTTGAATACGGATGTGACTAAGCTTAATGTATGATCTTGGACATCATGTCCCTCCATGCAGCTTAGCCTGCTCTTTCCTGCACAACTCATTCCTTCATCCCCACCCCACCCATAAGAGAGACAGAAAGAGAAAGAAAAAGAGAGAAACAAATTTTTAAAAAACTTTTTAGATTTCTGTGGAGTTTAGAAAGTTAAAAGGAGTGTTTTTTTGTTTGTTTGTTTGCCCACTTCCACTGTTTATTAATAGAAATGGCACAGAAATAATCACATCCTCTTCTGAGTCCCATACTGAACACATGGAGCAAGAAGCCTGCAGAACTGATGTAAGAGGCCAGTGGAGGTAGCAGGGATGTGACCAGGGAGGGAGGGAAGCAACCTAAGGAAATAGTGTAGGCAATTATCCCAGCCCCTTGGAGCCCTTCTGTTACTCTCTTCGAGCCTCTCAAGCCACAGATTTTGGTCATATTTTTGGTCTCAGAGATTATCAATAACTGCCTATAGCCAACAAGCATGCTCTCTTGAAACCAGAGATATCCTGTTCCCCATTTTATCTTTTCATCAACTTCTTCCTTCTTCTGTGATATAGCAGAAACTAGTAAAGTCAGGGTGCTTTCTTGAACACCAGGCTTGTTCCAGCTCTTTAATGAGTGGGTTAGTCTCTGAGCCTGGTCCTCAAGTCTTACTCTGAAGTAGTCAACCAAGGTCAAGGCTTTGTCCACATACACATGGCAGGAGAACTCTTCCAAGAGTTGTCAAGGAGCTCTTGGTGCAAGGCCTGCTGGTCCTGGGCCTCAGGTGTAAACACAGTAATCAGCCTCCCAGCCAGACCTGAGCCCGGGGAGCATTGTGTCACAGCACTCATGTGATGTACACTAAAAATGAACACATTTTCAACTCTTTTTTTTGATAAAGCCATGGCATCTGGGGAGCAATTCATCTTCAGAAACAATTAACCTGGATATTGACTGATATTTACTCAGGACAAGGAAAACCATTACTGCCAAGTAAGATATACAAGAAACATTAATTCACAGAGAGTGTTACAGCTTTGTACTGCTATAAATTCATACTCCTGACTAGCTTTGGGAACAGCTACATGAAAATTTGACAGATCAGAACACTGCAGTGTCCTTTTCATTGCTCCTTACACTTTCCTCAGCTTCCAGAATTCAGTAATTAATCTTAGAAAGGAATTTACGTGACAGTTATAAGCACCATAGGTTAATTGGAAAAGTGAATTATTCATATATGTGAATAATGCAAATAATATTTACTGTTTCCCCACAATATACAAGGCTTTATGCTGAGCCCTTTATATGCACTATATCATTTAATACTAACAACACTATTATAATAAGGTAGTTAATACCATTATCCCCAATATACAGATGAGGAAACTGAGTTTGCAAGAGTTTAAAGAACTTCCTAAGAGTTTAAAGAACAACCGGTGGAGTCAACATTCAAACTTAGGTCTACCTGTCTTCAGAGCCCATGGTCTTGGTTTGGTCCAATTATGTTAGGAAGAAAGGAAGAAAGGAAGGAAGGAAGGAAGGAAGGAAGGGGGAGGGAGGGAGGAGGAAGGGAGAGAGGGAGGGGAGAGGGAGGGAGGGGAAAGAAAGAAAGAAAGAAAGAGAGAAAGAGAGAGAGGAAGGAAGGAAGGAAGGAAGGAAGGAAGGAAGGAAGGAAGGAAGGAAGGAAGAAAGGGAAAGAAAGAAAGGAGGGAGGGAGGGAGGGGAAAAAGATGTTACATGTATAAACTGATTAGGAGTATAAGAGTGTGATTGGATCAGGAAATTTGAATCAGGTTATGCAAAATGACAGAAGCTGATGACTATGGAAGAAAGCAACTGTCTGTTGTCTGGCTTTTCCCAGTACATCACCAAATCTAGAGCTATCCTGAACTGCCTCTTCTAAGAAACATTGTGTATTTAAGTCTCTAGTCAACATAGTATATTCACAAAGTTGCATAATCAGCAAAGGTCATGAAGCATGGGTTGTTCTAATCATAGTATCATGTAAACAAGCAGTGCTGGCTGTTTTGACCCAAAGTTATAGGAAAAAATATTTTTTAGAGTACTGATATCATGTATGCAAATTACCAGAATGATTTTCCAAAGTGAAATAAAGAATATTTCATTTACTTATATATTTTCCCTTTATTCCCCATGCTAATTTTAATGTGGGGCATTTTACCCCCATTATACACCTTTTGCTAGAGGGAATCTGTGATGGCAGCAATATTAATTCTGAATATTGGAGTCAGAGTAGTTAAACAGTATGGACCTGTTTGATGAAAACAGAAGGATGAAAAGAGATATTAAAATTGATTAACTGTTCTGTATTAATTTGGCAGTAAATTATCTGGAAGTAGATACCTCAAAATTCACTGGAACTGAGTTTGCCATGACTTTATCTCAACTTAACTTCTCGTGTAAACAACTGAATGAGGGAAAAAATAGCATATTATAGAACATATACAAAACAACAAATTGATGGAATTTTTGCTTCTCAGCTAATTGTTGGGTACCATAGAAATAGTTTGGGTTGTTTGTTTTTTTCATCCAAGTGGCAAGACAAGCTAAGTCATATCTGCCCCTGACTTTAGGTTATCCACACTGATGTTCCTCTGTATTGATCCTTAACCATAGAGTTACTGCAAAAGAGACTCGATCATATCTTTCAGACTCACGGAGAAGGAAAATGTACCCATCTTGGAGCTCAGCCCAGGACTGGACTCCCAGGAAGCTAGTCATGACTTGCAGAGGATGTGCCTGTGGTCTGTGGAAGTGATGTATTTCTGTAGAAAGCACTCATGTTTAGGAGTCAGACGGGACTGGGTTTGAATGCCAGCTCCTCTCCTTGTAACTGTATTATTCGTATGAAAATTAGACAGAATATTGTTCCTAATATCTCCCTGGCTGACACTTTGCCTGTCCTAGCACACGGTGTCTTCCCTGCAATCTTGTCCCACGTGGTCTGTATTAGAAAAGATAGCTTGTGATTTTTCCTGATGATTCAGTTTCCCTTAAAAAGACATCCAGAGGCTGCAGGGAATTGGAAATCAATGGAACAATCATTCCACTCTTGAAACATTGTTTTTCTTTAGTTTCTCTAAGAGACATCTCAAGTTGCTTATTTTCCCCCCTTTAAATCAAGACTCGGGATATATAATGTCATACATCCTATTGATCCCTTACTGACAGCCAGGTTACTTTCTTCATTTTTCTTGGGACAAAAGAGAAATGGAAATATCATGGAATCTTAGTCACATATTATTTCCCCGAAGATTAGCTTCCCAACAACTTCATCTATCCACAATTGGAAATCAGAAAGCAGTAAAAGAGAAGAGATCATGAAAACCTCCCCACCACAATGTTATGCCAAAGAAAGATGCTAAAAGCTGATAAGAAATGCAGCACTCTGCTGGCTGCAAGCACTGTGGCAGACACAAGTAACAGCTAACAGCTGACAACAAAGTACCAGCCAGAAATATTTTTTAAACAGAGGACAGGTATTTAAAGAACAGCACAAACTCGGCCCCTCAGCAAAGGGACAAACTTCCTTACACAACTCAGCAGTAGTTATGGACGTCACTGTGTTTTAATAGAGAACAAAATTTTTGTTCAAAAAGAAAATGCTCAGCCATCAATAAATTATTAAATTTTATTTAGCCTACTTTGCTTAAGAAGGCAGTTAAATGTCTAAAACGATTTTAGATCATCTTTGAAAAACAGTTAAAATTTTAAAACATGTTGGCACATGAAGGAGTAATCTCCCAATGTATGGAAAATTAATTTATGCTGACCACTTCTTCCTGGGGTATTAGTTAGATAAGCTCTACCAGTGAATCTCATGACATTTTTAATGTGAGCTTTTCTTCCTCCTATGAATATGAATGTGGCTTGCAATATTTAGGCAAGCAACTCTGAATACTATTCAGGTGAGAGCTATGAGTGTATCTCTGTATCATTTCCTGTTTCAACAACCTGAATAAATAGTTTACTTGGTCTTCCTGTGATGTTACCATATTTCATCATCATAGATTCATCTGTGGCACATAGAATGGTTGGGTTGTATTCATGGACAACCTTCTGGAAATATGGCCTATATGGGACTAGACAAAAGAGATATAACCACATAGTACCAGAGTTGGAAGGTGCCTAGAGATATCTAATCCAATACCTTTAATTAAAGCTGGAGAACTTGAGGTCTGGTGACATGCTCAATGTCACCTAACTGGTTAATCCACAGCCAGGACCAGAATCTGGGTCTCCTGATCCCCAGTCCAGTCCCACCCCCCCACCCCCGCATCATGCTTCCCAACAAATGTGAGATAATAATGAGGCATTGGTGGTAATTTTGAAATATCTCCCAAAGTGCCCTAAAACCCATGAGCCAATTGAAGATAGCTATATAGACTTTTTTTTTAATTTTTTTTTTTTATTTTTTTTTTTTACCATAGAAGAATATTTATTGACACGGGAAAAATGTTAATATAATTCTATATGAAATATGCACGTTATAAAATAGTATGTACAGTTTAATACCATTTTTGTGGAAAGAAAAATATCCATATTTATAAAGTCATGCACAGGAAAAAAATATAAGGAAGCACATATCAAATGTTAATTGCTATCTCTGGATAGTGGGATTGGTGGTGATTACATAATTTTTCCAATAAATTTCACTTCTTGTCTTAGTTTCCTAGGGCTGCTATAACAAAGTACTACAAACTGGGTGGCTTAAAACAACAGAAATTTATTGTCTCTAGTTGTGGAGGCTGGAAGTCTGAAATCAAGGTGTGAGCAGGACCACACTCCCTCTGAAACATGAAAGGGAGAATCCTCCCTTGCCCCTTCCTGGGTTCTAGTGGTTTTCTGGCAATCCTTGGTGTTCTTGGTTTGTAGCTGCAGCACTTTACTCTCTGCCTCCATCATCACATGGCCTCCTCCTTTATGTCTGAGTGCCTTCTCCCCTTCTTTTAAGGACACTGGTCATATTGGATTAGGAGCCTGCCCTACTCCAGTATGACCACATCTTAATTTAACAAATTTTATCTATAACAACCCTATTTCCCATTAAGGTCACATGCTGAGGTAATGGGAGTTAGAACTTCAAAATATCTTTTTGGAGGACACAGTTCAATCCTTAACACTTGCTCTTCAAATAGTACCTGCTTCATGCTACTCTTTCTTGGTTGTGGTTTGATGTAATTTCCTTCAAATAGGCTTTGTTTCATCACATACACCTCCAAAGCATATTTTTGATGCAGCTACTGCTACTCTCATTTTAAAAAGTAGATGCTACTTGCTCTTACACAGGCCTGTGGAGTATATTTTTAAGTAATAAATATATACTGTGAATATACTATAAAATACGCCATAGCATAAATTTGGCTATTAGAAAATTATTATTTAGAGAATTTGAAAATCCTCTCACCAAGAAAAGTTTTAAATAGAGAGAAACATACTATCATTAGTTAGAATCTCCATAATGGTAAAGTGTGAAATAACTCAGGATTCAGAATTAAAGAACTTCGGATCTCTCTGTATTACTAGCTCACTGACTTTGGACCAAGGAGATGAGGTTTTTTTAGTCAATAAAAAGTGGGTAATATTTTTTGTAGAAAGAAGCAAAAATAACGTTTCTTAAAAAGAAGGGAAAATGAGATCAAAGATGTGAAGGGCACTTTGTTTTCTGTAAAACCCTAAATAAATGTTAAAGCAGCGAGAAATAAATTTAAATTTGGTGCTGCAGAAAAATTAACTCATTTCTTTTTCTGTAGCGCCAAAGTCTTATTGTTTTATATCTCCGTCCACAGGTTTCACATGCCAAAATTGTGAAATTATGTTTTTGTTTAAAAATGGTCTCTCACCTCTTTAATTATCTTAACAGTTAATACATAGGACATACTTAACTTTTCACGGAACCTCAAGTGAGTGATCTCTCTATATATACAGGCCATCCTCTGATGGCTCTTGATAATGGACAACATTAAATACAGTCACAGGAAATATAATTTAGCTTTGTTTCTCAAAATCCACCCTAATATAAGACTATTCATTAAGTTCTTATTAAAAATATCAAGTTAAGGATATTGGGTTTCTCAAAGGTAAAATATCAGAGCACAGAGAAAATATCTGCCTCTCCATTTGTTCTGATGCTTTCTATGCTCTAGCACCACCCCATAGTTGACTCTTAATTTCTTTTCCTTCTATTGGGAAGGTAATCTCATGTAAATCTGTAATCAAGTTATAATATTTAATAGTTGTTTGTAATCATATCTCAAAGTGAACAGCTAATTACTTATTATTAAATCCAAAGATAAACTTATTGTCTAAATGCCTGTAAACATTTGTAAGTGAACAACTTACAAATGAAAGAACAAACATAAAACACTGATGAAAACATTGATAAGATCAGGAAAAAGAGGGGTTTTCTTTTGTTTCTCCAATCAAATGGTTTGTTCTTACCCTCCACAAAATCAAGGAATTGAGAAAGATGGCTGGAGTGCAGTGGGAAACGTGCATCAAATTCATATAACTGTGCAACATACTCCTACCCTATATCAGTGTCATTCTGCCATCCTCTATTCAAGCTATAAATGTTCTATTAACCAGCAGAGATTCTAGCAGAGTTTTAATTCCACAATGAAGATCACAAAAACAGTACCTCCTGGTTGTTGAAAGAAACCAGAATGTTAAACCAATATATTTCAGGGGTGGGAGGAGACTACCAATACCACATATTTATGGCTTTATGTTACAAGAATTAAATAAAAAAAGGCAGAGACAAGAAAATCACTTTTTTAAAATTTCACAATCACCAATTTGCTACAGAAAATGAGGCAAAACATTTATGCTAACAAATACATTAGGTGAATTACCACCTCAGCACATATCTGCTGATGGATATTCCTGGATTTTCACTCAATGAAGAGATTTATAACATACGTACGTATGAACTAAAATCACAAGAAGCAGCTCTCCAAGATCAATCTTCAATGTGCTCCTATTCCAATAAGCTATAAAGAGCAGTAAAAGGCAATATTCATTTAACACACCAAGAATCCAAATGACAAGATATCAGGTATTTATATTCCTCTAGAGATGCTCCTTCCCCGCCTAACAAAGGCACTTGACATGTAACTGAAATGGACAGTTAACTCAGGTACTGCCCTGGGCAACTGTTACCTTCTAAAATCAGATGAAGAGGTGATTAAGTCCAATTACTCCTTCTCAATAAGCCTGAAACACAATGAATATATCATTAAGTTCTCTACTTTTGGCAGATGATATAACCAAAGAAGAAAAGATAATGTTGGTGTCCACAATGAATTGGCAGACTTGAGCAGTCAAGCATCTTCTCTCTGCACAATATATTCCTTGATGACTGTGTAATTTGTATTTAATTATAGGCAAATTAACCTTTCATAGAGTTTCAGGCACTAAGGTTCACTCCTCTTCTTCTCTTTTCTTACTTTTTTGTTCTTTCCCAAAGCCTTAGATGATTTCTCCGGTGAATTTGTATAATTCTTCTCTACTAGTATGTTTCTGGCACAGTTGTTGATATGTTTAAAGCGATCTGGTCCTAGCAGAATACCTCCATACCGGCGTGATACTACCACCATGACATTCCTCACATTCAAAATCTCCATGAGATGGAGAAGACGCCCACCAGCTGCTGTTTCCCCATCATCTTCACAGTCCTGTAAGAAGGTCTGTTTATCCTCACAATATATTCTGTAGGCGTAGATGTTGTGGGTAGCACTAGCTACTTTCTTATTCTCATACAATTTGGCAAGAACCATTTTCACCTGTTTAGGACAAACTACAGGAGCTAAGTGTGCCTGAAAAGTACTTCTTCGGTCTGTAATAGGAATGCCATGATCAATTGGAGGTAATTCTTCTATTTCTGTTTCATTTTCACTGATCTCAAAATCCAGTGCTTTAACTGAATATTCTGGCTGGCAAGCTAAAATGAAATCATCTTCACACTCAACATCTTCCTCTTCAGTTTTCTTCTTTACCTCAGGGCCTGTTTCTGCCTTATGAGATTTTTGTATTAAAACATCTCTTATTTTCTCCACCCATAGGTAGAGAATACTTTCACCAATATTCTGTATATATATTTCCTCAAGGCTATTCGATAAATCCACATGTTCTTGCCCATTAAGCCAAGGAGCTTTCAGTTCATAAATAGGTGGGGCTGTCTCTGGATATTCATTAGGTAGCATCACCTGCAAGCCAAGTGTCCATTTGGGGTCATCTTTATTGTCATTAATTTTAATATAGAATATTTTGGCACAGTTATCCATGACACACCATTCCTCGCCATATATAGCTGCCATTGCTTCAATTTCCTCATTCTGCCTCTGGTTGCTGCCTGGGTCTCTCCCAGCCATGCGGCCCGGAAAGCGGCAGACCAACAGCCGCCGGCCCAAGTCCAGAGGACGAGGGTGGGCCGCCGAGGCGGCGAGTAGTCGCCGGCTGCAGCGTGACCCCGCTATATAGACTTTTAATGAAAGCTACTATTCAAATACCGTAGTAAGAATGTAAAATGATCTTCATTAATCAACTGCTTTACAAATGCTTAACTACGTACCTTGCACTGAGAAACCACATTTTTACTAAAGGGGAAGTTGCTAGGAGAAATAAAGAAGTCATTTAACTTAATGCTAATCATTAGTTTATAGATTGTTTCTCAAATCATGCTCCCAGGCCTAGGGTTCCAAGGTAGTGAGAAAAAGGGGTGTGTTGGGGGTGGAGTGGGGATAGAGGGACGGGCACAGGGACTCTTTAGTTATCTATTCTATATTTTAGAATTTTGCATGAGGTTGGCAAATATGTATCGGGCACACAGGCCTTGCTCACAGCCATGAGGGAGGCAGATCCACTGAGATCTCTACCCCCTGAGGACCCCCTAGTGGGGGGAGAGAGCAAACAAGGGTACCAATAAATAAAGTCATCTCAGACCCTGACAGTGTCATGAGTGCAGTGTGATAGAACATTTAGGGGAGCTGCTTTGGTTTTTAAAATTGTTATTCATCTATTTCTTCAATGGGTAATACATCCGCTTGGTTTGAAATTCAAAAGGTACAAAATGGCATAGAGTGAAAAGTCTTTTTCCATTCAGTGGCCTGATGGAGAACGAGCCAGCCATGCAAACGGCCCGGGAAAGTGTCTCAAGATGAGGCTTGAGATCTCTGTGACCACCAAGGACCCCACAATCCCACTCCCATTCCCAAGGGTAACCACGGCCATGAGTTGGGAGTGGATTTTTCCAGATTTTTCATTCTGCCTGTAAACATATGTATATGTACCTCTAGCAAATATATGGTACCTTTGGTGTTTCCTTGGGGAAAAAAAAGAATTTGTTGTTAGAAATAATCTCTGGAAACCATTTTGAATTTTTAAAGAAGCGCTATATGCAACACCTCAGCTGGAATTCTTTTCTCCTGCAGCCTGACCCATGCCTGCGTGGTCCCTGTGCTTTGCTTACAGCCTCTTGCATTTTGACTTTCCTCTTCCATACTCCTCCCCACCTAGGAGGCCTTTGAAAATCTTCCTACCTTACTGGAGCAGAGGGCTTTGTACAGTAGAGCTCTAGGTAGGGATTCCTTGCCCAGTAGTGTTCCCTTCATCTGGTTCCAGTATCCCAAGGAGCCCTCTAGGGGTCAGAAGTTTGTATCCATTTACGAATCTCAAGCTGGGAATAGCAAGTCCCCATCAACCTTCTCAGAAAGTTGCCCTTTTGCTATCAGCCTGGGACATTGCATTTAACATACAATATAATGTGAAGATTTATATAAAGACTATTTTAAAATGAGACAATGTGGTCTTATGAGAGACAATTTAAGGACTAAATATGCTAAGAAAGTAAACAAAACTGTGAGCAAGAACACACAGGAGAGGTTGGGATTCCTGAAATGTAAGAGGGAGTCTATTTCCTGACTGGGAGAACTTTAGAGAGATACAGAGCTGTGGATTGAACTGTGTTCCCAAAAAGATATGTCGAAGTCCTAGTCTCAATTGCCTCAGAATGTGACCTTAGTTGGAAATAGGGTCTTTGAAGGGTTACCAGTTAAGATGAGGCCAAACTGGATTAGGGTGGACCCTAATTCAATATGACTGACGTCCTGGTAAGAAGGGAATTATTGGACACAGACAGATGGGAGAATGCCATGTGACGACTGAGGCAGAGAACACCATGGATTGCCGGCAGGGCACCAGCAGAAGCCAGGAAGGAGGCATGGATCCGATTCTTTCCTACAGACCTCAGGGGAAGAGGGCATGACCCTCCAACACCTTCATTTTGGAGTTCTAGCCTGCGCAACTCAGAGACAGTAAGTTTCCATTTTTTTAGACACCCAGTTTGTGGTACTTTGTTACGGCAGCCCTAGCAAGGTAAGACACCCAAGAAATGGAGCCAGTGCCTGGAGGTTCCTGGTTGTATGTCTGGAATGAGGTGATGCGGCTCAGGAGTTGCTTCTGTGGCTCTCTTCAAGTTTTTGCCTCTGCTGAGGGACAACTCCTGTGTGAGACGAGGGACAGAAGCCAAGAGCCGTCTAAGATATAAATTGTATTATTCCCTTTTGACCCAGACTATACCCAAGAGGTCTGGATAGAGCTTGTTCTGAGAAGGGATTCTCAGGTGTCTGTTCTCCCTTATTCTGACTGTCTCAGGCAAGGCAGGTTAAACTACTAAACTCATCATTTCATGAATGACTACTGTGCATTTATCCTGGGATTTCTTAATATTATACCACTCCGGTATTCATCCTTCTATTTCTCATTATACCTCATCCTTCACTTTGCTTCACTAGACTGTCCAGGTGACACATGCTAGATGAGAGGCTGGAGGCAGGGACACGCTCAACTCATTTGATACACAGAATGGATCTTTAAACACCCATTCTCTAATGTGCGACAAAATGATTCCTAGTAGTAATCATGAAATAGAACAGATAATAATGGCCAGAAAAGAAATGAAACAGTGAAAAAAATTGTATTGAACTTTGTATATATAATCATGCCAGTAAAAAATCAAAACATATATAAATAAATATGATAGTATAACAAAAGAGCAAAGTAATGGAGTAATATTTTAAATTATATTATTGTTTTTTTTGAAAAAAGGAAAATTATGCATACCTCTTTGTTCTAGTAGCAGATAATAACACTACAATTTCTGTTTTTGAGCCTCAACTTCTGCAAATTTGTGAATGATTTTGGCAAAATTGAACTTCTTTGCATATTCGTGTTCAACATATGTAATAGCCAGGTTTGTCAGTCTATCTTTGCTCATAGTTGATCAAAGAATAACTCATTCATTTTAATGTTGAAAATATTTACTTTTACATGAAGCATGCATGTCCATGTAGTTAGGAAAAGTTTAAATACACAGATAAGTTTGTCAAGACTCATAAAAATTCACAAAATCACAGGAATTGCAGAAATTCCAATGCTGTCCATGTCATTGCTTTTTCAGAATTAATTGCAGTGGCTTTCAAATATATGTCATTAAAAAAATTCCACTAAAACTTCTCAGAAATTTTTTCATAAATTTTTATTGCATTTGGTGAAAACTTCTGAAATTTTTGGTGTTTTCGAGTTCCCTTTGAGTGCATTTTGTAGCTCTAACCCCTGTGGTATTGCAAGTAAAGACAAAAAAGAAAAAACAAAAAAGAACTTGAATTTTTCTCCAAAAGAACCTGCAGGTAAAACTGACAATTCTTCAAATTAACTGCATGAGAATAAAATGTTTACTAAAGAATAAGTAATAAAAATATACTAATTGAAGCTTAATGTATAAAATTAAAACCTAGGTCCACAAAGATTTTTTCCAGGAAGTATTTTTATCACTGACATTTTTTGGAATTGCTGGCACATGATGATAATGAAAGGCAGACAAGTTTCATTTTATTACTGTTTTAGAATTCTCTACAATCAATATATCCCCTTAATGCATATCCCTGAGGTGAACCACTCTTAATGTCACTGGTTAGAGTCATGAAAGTGAGTGTAAGGATATCAGGGAGGAAAAGGGGAGGCAAAGCAAGACATGCAAAGTCAGCCCTAGGAACATTTTGTCGCTTCCACTGTGCTAATATCCCAGGGTTCCCAAAATTTTAGTTATTGTGATGTTTAAGAACATAGGCTTCTGAGAGTCAAGGAAAACTCTTCTAGAATGATGGTAAGTGTGAGAAAGTGAAGATGTGCCCCATTTTAGAAAATAATTTGTTCTTTCATTTTCTTTCCACGTGTCTCTTTGTAAGCTATTGCACAATTTCAAATATTCAGTTTTTATATATAACAAATCACTTTCAAAACTATTGTGCCATTGGATCCTTACAAGATACACAGGGCAAATTTTGGCATTGCTGTTTATGTGGAAACAAACTGTTGTTTTTGTTGTACTTTGCATATTAGAGAAATTTTAGGTTTACAGAAAAATCAGGCAGAAAATAAAGTTCCCAAATTCCTCCTCCACCCTGTATTGTTAACAATTTGCATAAGTGTGGTATCTTTGTTACAATTGATGAAAGAATACTATTATAATTGTACTATTAACTATAACTATTAACTATAATCCATAGTTTATATTAGGGTTCACTGTGTTGTACAGTCCCATGGCTTTTCAAATTAAAAAAAAATTTTTATTATAGTAACATATTTATAACCTAAAATTTCCCCCATAACCACACTTAATATATAATTCAGTGTTGTTAAATACTTTCACAGTGTTGTACTACTGTCACCATCATCAGTTACCAAAACTTCCATCAACTCAAACAGATATTCTATGCCAATTGAGCACTAACTCCTCATGCCTGCTCCCCACCTTGACCCCTGGTAACCTGTATTCTAGTTTCTGACTCTATGAATTTGCTTATTCTAATTATTTCTTATCAGTGTGATCATACAATATTTGTCCATTTCTCTCTGGCTTATTTCCCTCACATGATGTCTTCAAGGTTCATCCATGTTGCCTCATGAATCAGAATTTCATTCCTTTTCACAGCTTACTAATATTCCATTGTGTGTGCATACCACAATTTGTTTATCCATTCATCCATTGATGGATACTTGATGTACAAAAGTATTTAATTTTGATGAAGTCCCATTTATCTATTTTTTCTTTTATTGCTCGTGCTTTTGGGGTAAAGTCTAAGAAACCAATGCCTAACACAAGGTATGAAGATGCTTCCCTATGTTTTCTTCTATGAGTTTTATAGATCTGATTCCTGTATTTAGGTGTTTACTCATTTAGAGTAAATTTTTGTATATGGTGTGAGGAAGGGGTCCACCTTCATTCTTTTGTATACAGATATCCAGTTTTTCCAACACCATTTGCTGAAGAGACTCTTGTTTCTCAATTGAGTGCTTGGCACCCTTGTCAAAAATCAATTGGCCATAGATGTGACAGTCTATTTCTTAACTCTCAATTTGATTCCCTTGGTGTATAAATCTGTCCTTGTCCAGTACTATGTTCTTTTTTTAATGGGATATTTTATGTACATTTAAGCATATATATTACATATTCACAATTGATATGCTAACATATGCAACTCCCAAATATGAACAAATAATTTTCATATCAAATGTAGGTACAAACCTCTCAGAAATTCTGAGATTGTTCTGGCATTTTTTTTGCTTTGTTTTCTGACAAATCTGTTTATTATAAAGTCCCTACTTTCTATAATTCAGTCTATTATATCAAAACAGCAAAAAAAAATTTCCTCATAAAATGAAACCCATGAAAGCATGAGTCCATGGATTCATTAAGCATGTAATTTTTCCCTCCGCATCAACTTTCTGATACCAATGTAGGTGAATTTCAAGTACCATGGTCTTTTTTTTTTAAATTCAGTTTTATTGAGATATATTCACGTTACCAGACAATCATCCATGGTGTACAATCAACTGTTCACAGTACCATCATACAGTTGTGCATTCATCACCCCAATCTATTTTTGAGCATTTTCCTTATGCCAGAAAGAATAAAAATAAGAATAAAAAATAAAAGTAAAAAAGAATACCCAAGTCATCCCCCCATCCCACCCTATTTTTCATTTAGTTTTTGTCACCATTTTTCTACTCATCTGTCCATACACTGGATAAAGGAGTGAAGTGCCATGCTCTTTTGATTATTGCAGCTTTATAATAGGTTTTAAAATTGGGATTTGTGAGTCCTCCAACTTCATTCTTCTTTTCCAAGAAAGTTTAGGCTATTCAGGGACACTTGCCCTTCCATACAAATTTGATGATTGGCTTTTCCATTTCTGCAATGAATGTTATTGTTATTTTGATTGGGATTTGAATCAATAAATAACTTTGTGTAGAATCGACATCTTAACAATGTTATGCTACAAATCCACGAATATGGAAGGTCCTTTCATTTATTTAGGTCTTATTTGAGTTCTTTTAGCAATGCTCTGTAGTTTTCCTGTACAATACCTTTACATTTGTTAAACTTAGTCCTAGATATTTGAGTATCTTGGTTGCTATTATAAATGGAATATTTTTCTTGATACCTTCTTCAGATTGTTCATTATTAGTGTATAGAAATACTATTGATTTTGTGTGTGTTGATCTTGTACCCTGCCACTTTACTGATTTTGTTTGTTGAATTACCTCTAGGAGTTTTGTTGTGGAGTTTTCAGGATGTTCTATGTATGTGTTCTTTTCATCTGCAAATATGGTATATTTTACTTCTTACCAATTTGGATGCCTATTTCTTTTTCTTGCCTAATTACTCTGGCTGGAGCTTCCAGTTCAATGGTGAATAACCACAGTGACAGTAAGCATCCTTGTCTTGTTCTTGATCTTAGAGGGAAAGCTCTTAGTCTTACCACTTTGAGTATAATGTTAGGTGTGGGTTTTTTCAGATATGCCCTTTACCATGTTGAGGAAGGTACATTCTATTCCTATTTTTCTAAGTGTTTTTAGCAAGAAGAATGCTGGATTTTGTCAAATGCCTTTTCTGAGTAAACTGAGGTGATCATGTGTTTTTCCTCCTTTATTCTGTTAATGTGGCAAATCACATTAATTTATTTTCTTATGTTGAATTGACCTTGCATCCCTGGGATATACCCCATTGATCATGGTGTATAATTTTTTTAACATGTTGCGGTATTTGGTTTGTATTTTGTTGAGGATTTTTGTATCTATAATAAAAAGGGATATTAGACTATAATTTTCTTTACTTGTGGTATCTTTATCTGGCTTTTGGTATTAGGGTGATGTTGGCCATAGAATGAATTAGGGAGTGTTCTCTCTTCTTCAATTGTTTGGAAGAATTTGAGAAGAATTTGAATTAAGTCTTCTTGGAATGTTTGGTAGAATTCCCCTGTGAAGCCATCTGGTCCTGGGCTTTTCTTTGTGAGGAGGTTTTCAATGACTATTCAATCACTTTACTTGTTATTGATCTCTTGAGATTTTCTATTTCTTCTTGAGTCAGTGTAGGCAGTTTCTGTGTTTTTTGGGAAGTTGCCCATGTCATCTATGTTATCTAACTTGTTGGTGCCCAGTTGTTTATATAATTCTTCTGTGTTTCAGAAGGGTCAGTAGTAATGTCCCCCTTTCATTTCTGATTTTGGTTGTTTGTACCCTTTCTCTTTTTTCATGTCAGTCTAGTTAAAGGTTTGTCAATTTTATTAATCTTTTCAAAGATCCAACTTTTGGTTTCATTGACTATCTGTATTGTTTAATTTTTTTAACTCTCTAATTCATTTATCTCTGCTCTAATGTTTGTTATTTCCTTCCTTCTACTTGCTTTGGGTTTACTTTGCTATTCTTTTTCTATATCCTCCAGTTGTAATGTTAGGTCTCATATTTGAGATGTTTCTTCTTATTAATGTAAGCATTTATAGCTATAAATTTCCCTCTCAGCACTGCCTTTGTTGCATCCTATAAGTTTTGATATGTTGTGTTTTTGTTTGCATTTACTTCAAGATATTTCCTAATTTCTCTTGAGATTTTTTTCTTTGACCTACTGTTTATTTAAGAATGTACTGTTCTGGACCCAGCATTGTGGGATTGAGAAAGCCTGCTTGATCAAAAGGGGGAAGATAAATGAAACAAAATAAAGTTTCAGTGGCTGGGAGATTTCAAATGGAGTTGAGAGCTCATTCTGGAAGTTATTCTTATGCATTATATAGCTATCCCTTTTTACTTTTTCACATATTAGAATAGCTAGAAGGAAATACCTGAAATGATTGAACTGCAATCCAGTAGCCTTGATTCTTGAAGATAATTGCATAACTATATAGCTTATACAGTGTGACCATGTGATTGTGAAAACCTTGTGGCTCACATTCCCTTTCTCCAGTATATGGACAGATGAATAGAGAACTGGGGACACAAATTAAATGAATAATAGGATGGGATGGGGGGGTATTGGATGTTTTCTGTGTTCAGTTTTACTTTTATTTTTATTTATTTATTTATTTTTTGGAGGAATGAATGTGTTCAAAGGCTGGTTGTGGTGATGAATGCACAACTATGTGATGACACTGTGAACAATTGATTGTACACTGTGGATGATTGTATTGTAAGTCTTTATTTTCCCTCTTTCCTTCTGGTGTCCCTCATGCCTCTAACCTTCCTCTTTCAACCATATTCACAGTTATCTTTGTTCAGTGTACTTACATTACTGTGCTACCGTCACCCAAAATTGTGTTCCAAACCACTCACTCCAGTCTTTTCCTGTCTATAGTGCTCCCTTTAGTATTTCCTGTAGAGCAGATATCTTGTTAACAAACTCTATCATTGTCTGTTTGTCAGAGAATATTTTAAACTCTCCCTAATATTTGAAGGACAGTTTTGCCAGATAGAGGGTTCTTGGTTGGCAGTTTTTCTCTTTCAATATCTTAAATATATCACCCCACTTCCTTCTTGCCTCCATGGTTTCTACTGAGAAATCTGCACATAGTCTTATCCAGCTTTCTTTGTATGTGATGGATCACTTTTCTCTTGCTGCTTTCAGGATTCTCTTTTTATCTTTGATGTTTGATAATCTGATTATTAAGTGTCTTGGCATAGGCCTATTCAGATCTATTCTGTTTGGGGTACACTGCACTTCTTGGATCTGTTCTTCTATGTTTTTCATAAGAGATGGGAAATTTTCATTGATTATTTCCTCCATTATTGCTTTTGCCCCATTTCTCTTCTATTCTTCTGGGATCCCCATGAGATGTACATTCCTGCATTCCGTGTTGTCATTCAATTCCTGGAGACATTGCTCATATTTTTCCATTCTTTCTATCTGTTCTTTTGTGTGTAGGATTTCAGGTGTCTTGTTCCCCAATTCTGAATGTTTTCTTCTGCCTCTTGAGATCTGCTGTTGTATGTCTCCATAGTGGTTCTCATCTCTTGTGTTGTGCCTTTCATTTCCACAGATTCTGCCAGTGGTTTTTTTAAACTTTCAATTTCTTCCTTATGTTTGCCCAGTGTTTTCTTTACACACTTCATCTCTTTTGCCATATCTTCCCTAAACTTGTTGAATTGATTTAGCATTAGCTGTTTCAATTCCTGTATCTCAGTTAAGTGTAAGTTTATTCCTTTGACTGGGCTATATCTTCATTTTTCCTAGTGTGATTTGTAGTTTTCTGTTGTCTAGGCATCTGGTTTCCTTGATTACCCAATCGGATTTTCACAGACCAGAATGGACTCAGTACTCAGAATGGGCCTATATTCAGTATCAGGCTTCCCTGAGGGTGTGTCTCAGAATATTGACAGACTTTCCTGTGAGGCCTTTAGCTACTGTGCTTTTCCTAACCTGCCCATCAGGTGGTGCCTGTCAACCTGTTGCTTCCCACTGCTATAAAAAGTTGTGGTTCTTTTCATTCTCAGCTTAAGTTGTTTCTGTTTTGACTGTTTTCCCCCAGGTCCTGGGGTCTGAGTTCTGAAGCACTAGAGCTGGGCCCCCCCTCCCTCCTCTTAGGGAAGATACACCTCCGAGGGAGTTATCTTCTGCACTTGAATTATTCCTTTGTCTCTCTAACTCTGTTAACTCCACCCCTGTCTGGGTCATAGCACTGCAAACTGAAAATGGCTGAGGCTTTCTCCACTGAGCCACTCAGGTTGAGAGAGAGAAAAAGAGAAAGAAAGACCCTTTTCAGAGCCAGTCCATGGCCCCCAGTTTCACCCAATGACCAGAGATAGCACCTGGTCTTCTGGGTTCCCTTTCCTGGGACACAGGAATTTTCTATACTCTAAGGTCAGACATCTCTAAAAGCCTCTGCATTTAAAAAAATTTTTTTTTCCTGTAAGCCCCACTTCCCCTCCACTGGGAGCAACCTCAGCGTACTTTACTGCTTGTTAGGGGTTTGTCTGTTTGTAGCTTGTGTTCAGCAGTCCACATTTGTTAATTAAAACCCCAGTTCAAGCTAGGTTGACCTATATTCACTTGCTCTGAGAATGCTGCTTTCACCCATAGCAAAGTTTTGCAGCTCAGCCTGCCATTGGGGAGGGGTTTCCTGGCACAGTTCCACAGTTTTTGCTTACAGATTTTTGCTGCAATCTCAGCCATTCCACCCATTCCAGGCTGGTGTACAATGTATGCACAGTAACTGTTGTCCCCCCAGCATTTGTTCCAGACCATTTACTATTTGTTCCTGGTTGTTTAATAGTTGCTCTAGAGGACTAACTAAATTCCACACTTCTCTGTGCCACCATCTTGCCCCTTCCTCTTTGTCCCTCATAACTTTTTGACTTAAAGACTATTTTATTTGATATTAGTATAGCTATCCTAGTTCTCTTTTGGTTAATATTTGCATGGTGTATTTTTCCCATCCTCTTACTTTCAACATACTTGTATTTTTGAATTTAAGGTAAGTCTCTTGTGAATATCATAGAGTTGGGTCATGGCTTTTTATCCATTCTGCCAGCATCTGAATGGAGAATTTAATCCATTTACATTTAAAGTAACTACTGGTAATGCAGGACTTTCTTCTGCCATTTTGCATTTGGTCTTCGTAAGTCTTATACCATTTTTGTCCCTCACTTCTTCCATTAATGCCTACATTCATATTTATTTGACATTTTTGTATTGTATGACTTTAAGTCCCTTCTCAGTTCATTCTGTATATATATTTCAAGTGTTTTCTTTGAGGTTTACCATGGGGCTTAAATTTAACATCCTAAATCTAAAACAATCAACTTAACTTCAGTACCCCTCTATCTTCCAAACTTTTGTTGTAGTTGTTACAAGTTATATCTTTATACATATGTGTTCTAATAATTATATCTTAAAGATATATATTCTAAACCTCTCTATCTTCCAAACTTTTGTTTTCTTTTTACAAATTTTACCTTTATACATTGTTCAAAACCATAGGTTTTTAATTACTTATTATGCATTTTCATTTTAGAACCTGTAAGAAGTAAAAGTACAATTATATACCAAAACTATAGTGCAATAGTACTGGCATTTATAATTACCCATATGATTTCCTTTACAAATGTCTTTATCTCTTTATGCTGCTTTGAGCCACTGTCTAGTTTCTTTTCCTTTCAGTATGAGGAGTTCTCTTTTGACTTGCTTGAAGGCAGGTGTAGTGGTGATAAACTCCTTCAGCTTTTGTTTATCTGGGAATGTCTTAATCTCTCCCTCATTTTTGAAAGACAGTCTTGGAAGATATGGCATTCTTGGTTGGTAATTGTTTTCTTTCAGCACTTTAAATATTTAATCCCACTGCCTTCTTGCTTCCACAGTTTCCAATGAGAATCAGCACTTAATCTTACTGGGGTTCCTTTGTATGTAATGTGTTGCTTTTCTCTTGTGCCTTTCAGAACTCTGTCCTTGGTCCTTGGCATTTAACAGTTTGATTACTTTGTGCCTGGGTGTTCCAGTTTGCTAATGTTGCCATCATGCAAAATACCAGAAATGGATTCTTTTATAAAGGGGATTTTATTAGGTTACAAATTTACAGTTCTAAGGCAATAAAATCTGTTCTAGTTTGCTAATGCTGCCAGAATGCAAAACACCACAGACAGATTGGCTTTTATAAAAGGGGGTTTATTTGGTTACACAGTTACAGTCTTAAGGCCAAAAAATGTCCAAGGTAACACATCAGCAAATCAGCATCCTTCACTGGAGGATAGCCAATGGTGTCCGGAAAACCTCTGTTAGCTGGGAAGACACATGGCTGGCGTCTGCTCCAAAGTTCTGGTTTCAAAATAGCTTTCTCCCAGGATGTTCCTCTCTAGGTTGCAGTTAATAAAAAATGTCACTCTTTGTTGCACTTGGGATACTTGTCCTCTCTCAGCTTCTCCAGAGCAAGAGTCTGCTTTCAACAGCTATCTCCAAACTGTCTCTCATCTGCAACTCATGTGATTTCTTCAAAGTGTCCCTCTTGGCTGTAGCCCCTCTTCAAAACATCACTCACAGCTGCACTGAGTTCCCTCTGCCCATCAGCTCATTTATATGGCTCCACTGATCAAGGCCCACCCTGAATGGGTGGGGCCACACCTCCATGGAAATATCTCATCAGAATTATCACCTACAGTTGGGTGGGGTGCATTTCCGTGCAAATCTAATCAGCACTAAAACGTCTGCCCCACAAGACTGCATCAAAGAATATGGCTTTTTCTGGGGGACATAATACATTCAAACCAGCACAAGAAGTGTCAAAACTAAGACATCAAAAAGAGGATACCTTCACCGAGGGAGAAGACCAATGGCATTCGGAACACCTCTGTCAGCTTGTAAGTCATGTGGCTAGTGTCTGCTTGTCCTTTACTCCCAGGATGCATTTCAAAATGGCTTTCTACAAAATGTCTCTGGAATTCTGTTTCTCTTAGCTTCTCTCAGCTCTCTGCTTCATTCTCCTGGGGCACTTCTCTACAAGCATCTGGAAGTCCTTTCTTAGCTTCTCTTGGGCAAACTCTGGGCTTTACTTCTTAGCTTAGCATCTACAAACATCCTTCTGTGTGTGTCTCCAAGTGTCTCCAAGCTCTTTTAAGTACTCCAGTGAACTAATCAAGACCCACCCTAAATGGGTGGTGTCCACACCTCAGTGAAAATAATTCAAAGGTCTCACCCAAAGTTTGGTGAGTCACATCTCCATGGAAACACTCATTCAAAAGGTTCCACTCAACAAGATTGGATCAAAAGATCATGGCTTTTCTGGAGTCCATAACAGTTTCAAACTGGCACACTGGGCATGGGATTTGGTAAGTCTATTGGGTTCATTGGGATTCTCAAATGTACATATTCTTGTCTTTCATTAGATTTGGGAAATTTTTTTGCCATTATTTCTTTGAACATTCCTTCTGTCCCTTTCCTTCTTTCTTTTCCTTCTGGGACACCCATAATGTGTAAAGGTATACACTTGATGGTGTCTCACAGATCTATTAGTCTCTGTTCACTTTCTTTCATTCTTTTCTTCTTTTTGCTACTCAGCCTGAATCATTTCATTGTGTTGTCTTTGAGTTCACTGATTCTTTCTTCTGCCAGCTCCAATCTGATGTTGAATCCCTCTAGGGAATTTTTCATTAGTCGTTTTTATTAGTTACTGTGCCTTCAACTCCACTATTTCTGTTTGGCTCCTTTCTAAATTTCTTTCTCTTTATTGAGATTCTCTTATTGTTCTTTCTCTGTGTTTTCATTTCCTTGAGCATATTGAGGATAAG
The DNA here is from genome assembly GCF_015220235.1 of Choloepus didactylus. Lineage (NCBI taxonomy): Eukaryota > Metazoa > Chordata > Mammalia > Pilosa > Megalonychidae > Choloepus > Choloepus didactylus. Next base: position 118,544,952 of record NC_051308.1, read on the forward strand.
TTTTTTAAAGTCTTCATCCAATATGTCCCAAGTCTTGTCTTCCTCATTGACAGTTTTCTGAATTTTTATCTTATTCTTTTGGATGGCCATCATTTCTGGTTCCTTTGACTGATAATCTTTTGTTGTGCAGTGTACATTTTAATATTTTAAAGTGTTAATTCTGAGATTTAGTCTCTGAGAATTCTCTTCCTAACATATATATATATAGCTAGTGATGTGAGTGTGAGGAGCCAGCAAAAACAAACAAATCAATGCAGAAAAAACCTTTCACATTCTTTGCAAATTTGTTCTGCATTGGTTGTTTCTCTCATTTAGACTTTTTCCCTCCTGTCAAGAAGATTAGCCTAAGATGAATGGAAAGTGCAGTGTCTTCTCTGTCTTTTCTCAGCCTGTGTTTTGTACTAGGCTTGTGCTTGCTCTTGGCCTTAGGAATTCTCCCACTTACAGGAATTTTGAATGTCCCTCTACTCCCTATGAAATAGACTTTCTCCTTCTCCCAGGTCCTCTATTGTTTGACTCAAAGCAGTAATTCTTTGCCTCACGCTGTTTGACTTAATTGCTTCTTATACTGCTTTAGCTGTCCACAAGCTGCTTCTACTTGCAGGGCAACTTCTGGCAGGCAAGCCAGAGAAGAGTTTCTTGGTTCTGTCTTTCAGGCTACCATCTGATAGATTGGCACCAACATAGAGGCTTCACAGTATATACATACAGATTATTCTGCTCCTTCCAGAATAGGGCAAGGGGCCCACAATGGAAGCACAGACTGGCTGCACATCATGTCAGGAGGGGGTGGGGGAAAGATCAGAAATGGTACTGAGCTTCTCCTACCATTTTTTTTTTCAATCAACCGTTCACAGTACCATCTTACAGTTGTACATTCATCACCCCAATCTATTTTTTTTTAATCTTCATTTTATTGAGATATATTCACATACCACACAGTCATGCAAAACAAATCGTACTTTCGATTGTTTACAGTACCATTACATAGTGGTACATTCATCACCCAAATCAATCCCTGACACCTTCATTAGCACACACACAAAAATAACAAGAATAATAATTAGAGTGAAAAAGAGCAATTGAAGTAAAAAAGAACACTGGGTACCTTTGTCTGTTTCCTTCCCCTATTTTTCTACTCATCCATCCATAAACTAGACAAAGTGGAGTGTGGTCCTTATGGCTTTCCCAATCCCATTGTCACCCCTCATAATCTACATTTTTATACAACTGTCTTCGAGATTCATGGGTTCTGGGTTGTAGTTTGATAGTTTCAGGTATCCACCACCAGCTACCCCAATTCTTTAGAACCTAAAAAGGGTTGTCTAAAGTGTGCATAAGAGTGCCCACCAGAGTGACCTCTCGGCTCCTTTTGGAATCTCTCTGCCACTGAAGCTTATTTCATTTCCTTTCACATCCCCCTTTTGGTCAAGAAGATGTTCTCCATCCCACGATGCCAGGTCTACATTCCTCCCTGGGAGTCATATTCCACGTTGCCAGGGAGATTCACTCCCCTGGGTGTCTGATCCCATGTAGGGGGGAGGGCAGTGATTTCACCTTTCAAGTTGGCTTAGCTAGAGAGACAGGGCCACATCTGAGCAACAAAGAGGCATTCGGGAGGAGGCTCTTAGGCACAACCATGGGGAGGCCTAGCCTCTCCTTTGCAGCAACCGTCTTCCCAAGGGTAAAACCTGTGGTAGAGGGCTCAACCCATCAAACCAGCAGTCCCCTATGTCTGTGGTCATGTTAGCAACCATGGAGGTGGGGTAGGCGAATACCCCTGCATTCTCCACAGGCTCCTCAAGGGGGCACTGCATCTTTTTTTTTTTACTTGTTTTTTTTTTTTTTAACTTTCCCTTCTTTTTTTAATCAACTGTATGAAAAAAAAGTTAAAAAGAAAACAAACATACAATAAAAGAACATTTCAAAGAGACCATAACAAGGGAGTAAGAAAAAGACAACTAACCTAAGATAACTGCTTAACTTCCAACATGTTCCTACTTTACCCCAAGAAAGTTACATAATATAGCAACCTTTCTGTGAACTTGTTCCTACTATATCCATCAGAAATTAACAGACCATAGTCATTTCTGGGCATCCCTAGAACGTTAAAAAGCTTATCTGTTCTTCTTGGATTATTGTTCCCCCTTCCTTAATTACTCTCTACTGCTAGTTCCCCTACATTCTACATTATAAACCATTTGTTTTACATTTTTGAAAGTTCACATTAGTGGTAGCATATAATATTTCTCTTTTTGTGCCTGGCTTATTTCGCTCAGCATTATGTCTTCAAGGTTCATCCATGTTGTCATATGTTTCACGAGATCGTTCCTTCTTACTGCCGTGTAGTATTCCATCGTGTGTATGTACCACATTTTATTTATCCACTCATCTGCTGAAGGACATTTGGGTTGTTTCCATCTCTTGGCAATTGTGAATAATGTTGCTATGAACATTGGCGTGCAGATATCTGTTCGTGTCACTGCTTTCCGATCTTCTGGGTATATACCGAGAAGTGCAATCGCTGGATCGAATGGTAACTCTATATCTAGTTTTCTAAGGAACTGCCAGACTGACTTCCAGAGTAGCTGTCCTACCATTTTTAAAACTGTTTTCTTGATTTGGCACTTGCCTAGTTACAGAAACCCTTTAACTATTCTAGAGTTTTGAGGAAGATGGTTCTGCCATGTTTTGCTAATTCTTCAAAAGTTCTGTGAGAGATGGCCCCCTGGAGTATTTTATGCCTCTATCTTGGCAATCAAAAGCCCCAAACTCAGTTTTTATAAACAGCTTCATTGAAGTGTATTTGGCACATAATAAACTGTACTCATTTGAAATGTACAATTTGATTGGTTTTGGCATATGCATACACCTGTGAAATCATCACCACAAATGTGTTAGTGAACATATCCACCACTCCAGAATTTCATCACCTTTACAATTTCTTCTGCCTGGTCCTCTCCTACCTCCCATTTTCAAGCAACCATTTTTCTTCTTTCTGTCACTACAGAATAGTTTGCATTTACTTGAGTTGTATATTAATGAGATCATATGATATTTACTCCTTTTTCTGTTTTCCTTCACTCAACATAATAATTTTCAGGTTTACCTATGTTGTTGAGTCTATCAATAATTCATTCCTTTTTAATACTGAATAGTATTACATTGTATGTATATATCACAATTTGTTTACTCATGCAGTTGGTGGTCATGTGGGTTATTTTCAGTTTGATACTATTACAAATAAAGCTGCTAAGACCAATTGTGTACAAGTTTTTGAAGTGGATGTATGCCTTCATTTCTCTTTGGTAAATAAGTAGGCATGGAATGGTAGGATCATATGTTATGTGTATATATTTAACTTTTAAATAAATTGACAAATAATTTTCCAAAATGATTTTAACATTTTACCTTCCCGCCAGCAGAGTTGAGAGTTCCAGTTCCTCTACAGCCTCTCCAACATTTGGTATGGTCAGTATTTTATTTTTCTAAACAGTTTTATTGAAACATAATTCACCTACCATAAAATTAACCATTTGTAAAGTGTGCAATTCAATAGTTTTTAGTATTTTCACAGAGTAATGCAAACATTACCACTACTTAATTTTAAAACATTTCCATCACCCCCAAAGGACACCCATGCTCATTAGCAGCATTCTTTTAATCTCCTCAGTCCTAGAAACCACTAATCTAATTTCTGTCTCTGTAGATTTGCTTATTTTAGACATTTCATGTAAATATAATTGTACAATATGTGTTTTAACTTACCATAATGTTCTCAAGGGTCGTCTATGTTGTACCATGTATCAATACTTCACTCCTTTTTATTGATGAATAAACTTCTATGCATGGCTACACCATAAGGTATTTACCCATTCATCAGTTGATGGACCTTTAGTTTGTTTCCACTTTTTGGCTATTATGAATAATGCTACTATGAACATTCATGTACAAGATTTTGTGGGCATATGTTTTCATTTCTTGTGGGTATATACCCAGAAGTAAAAATGTGGGCCATATAGTAACTGTGCTGGTTTGAATGTATTATGTCCCCCAGAAAAAGCCATATTCTTTGATGCAATCTTGTGGGGCAGACATATTAGTGGGGATTAAGTTGGAACGTTTGGATTAGTTGTTTGCATGGAAATGTGCCCCACCCAACTGTGGGTGATAACTCTGATTAGATAATTTCCATGGAGGCATGGCCCCACCCATTCAGGGTGGGCCTTGATCAGTGGAGCCATATAAATGAGCTGGCAAGCAGAAGGAACTCAGTGCAGCTGTGAGTGAACTTTTGAAGTGCAGCTGTGAGTGACATTTTGAAGAGGAGCTACAGCCAAGAGGGACACTTTGAAGAAAGCACAGGAGCTGCAGATGAGAGACAGTTTGAAGACAACTGTTGAAAGCAGACTCTTGCTCCAGAGAAGCTGAGAGAGAACAAATACCCCAAGTGCAACTAAGAGTGACATTTTTGAGGAACTGCACCCTAGAGAGGAATGTCCTGGGAGAAACCAGAACTTTGGAGCAGATACCAGCCACGTGCCTTCCCAGCTAACAGAGGTTTTCCGGACACCATTGGCCATCCTCCAGTGAAGGTACCCGATTGCTGATGTGTTACCTTGGACACTTTATGGCCTTAAGACTGTAACTGTAACCAAATAACCCCACTTTTATAAAAGCCAATCCATCCCTGGTGTTTTGCATTCTGCCAGCATTAGCAAACTAGAACAGTAACTCTGTTTATGTTTTTGAGAAACCATCAAGCTGTTTTCCACAGTGGATGAGCCATTTTACATTCCCACAAGCAATGTATGAGGATTCCAATTTCCCAACATTCTCATCAATACTTAGTGTCACTCCTTTGTATTATCACCATCCTAGTGGGTGTGAAGTGGCGTCTCTTTCTGGTTTTGGTTTGCAGTTATCTGATGGCTAAAGTTGTTGTACATCTTTTCATGTGCTTATTGGCCATTTGTTTATCTTTGAAAGTATGTCTATTTAGATGTTTTGCCCATTTAAAAAAATTGGATTATTTGTCTCTTTATTGTTGAGTTGCAAGAGTTCTTTATGTATTTTAAATAAAAGTTTCATCAGATATATGATTTCCAAATATTTTCTCCCATTTTGTGGGCTGTGCTTTTACTTTCTTGGGAGTATCATTGAAGCACAAGACTTTTTTATTTTGATGAAGTCCACTCTATCTATTTTTTCTTTTGTTGCATGTGCTTTTGGTATCATAATGAAGAATGCTTTGCCTAACCCAGGTCATGAATGTTTACTTCTATGCTTTTTTCCTAAAAGTTTTATAGTTTTAGCCCTTTCATTTAAGTCTATGAGAAATTTTGAGTTAATGTTTGTATATGGTGTAGAAGTCCTACTTCATTCTTTTGTATATGGATATCCAGTAGTTCTGGTAACGTTTATTGAAAAGACTATTCTTTCCCCATTGAATTATCTTGGCACCCTTGTTGAAAATCAATTAACCATAAATGTAAAGTTTTATTGCTGGAGTCTCAATTCTGTTCCATTGTTAAATATACGTCTATCTTTATGCCAGTATCACACTGTCTTGGATGTTTTAGCTTGGTAGTAGGTTATGAATATGAAAGTGAAAGAACCCCAACTTTGTTCTTTTTCAATATTGTTTTAGCTATTCTGGGTCCCTTGAATTTCAAAATGAATTTTAGGATGAGCTTGACAATTTATGCAAGAAAAAAAAAAGCTAGTGGGATTTTTGAAAGGAAGTGTGTTGAATCCATAGATAATATATGGAGTATTATCATCATAATGATATTGTCTTCTGATTAATGAACATGGGATAGCTTTCAATTTATTTAGATCTTTTATTTCTTTCAGTTTACTATGTAGCTTTCAAAGTATGTCTTGCACTTCATTTGTTAAATTTATTCCTAAGTATTTTATTCTTTTTATGCTATTGTAAACAGAATTGCTTTATTAAGTTCATTTCCAAATTGTTAATTACAAGTGTTTAGAAATACAATTGATTTTTGTATATTCATCTTGCATTCTGAAACCTTGCTGAACTTTTATTGGTTCTAATAGTTTTTTATGGATTCCTTATAATTTTCTATATACATGATCATGTCATCCACAAATAGAGATAGTTTTACTGTTTCCTCTCCATTGTGGGAAAGGAAATTTATTTCTTTTCTTGCTTAATTGCCCTGGCTAGAACTTTCAGTATGATATTGAATGGAAATGGTGAGAGCAGATACACTTGTTGATCCTGATCTTAGGGATAAAACATAATCTTTCAGTATTAGCTATGATGTTTGCTGTGGGTTTCCTGAAGATGCTCTTATGAGGTTGAGGAAGTGCTCTTTGATTCCTAGTTGGTAATTTTTTTAATCATGAAAGGGTGTTGATTTTGTCAAATGCTTTTGCTACATCTGTTGAGAGGATTATTTGGATTTTTTGTCCTTTACTTAATTGATATGATGTATTACATCAATTGATTTTTGAATGGATGTTCAACCAAACTCATATTTCTGGGATCTCACTAGTTATGCTGTATAATTCTTTTTTTTTTTTTTATTGCTGGATTCAATTTTCCATTATTTAATTGAGAAATTCTTCATCTATATTCATGAAATATAATTTTGTAGCTGTCTTTTCTTGAAATGTTTCTGTCAAGTTTTGGTATTAGGGTGATACTAGTTTCATAAAATGAGCTGGAAAATGTTCCCCTTATGTTTTTTGGAAGATTTGTGAATAATTGGTATTAATTATTGTTTAAATTTTGGGTAGAATTCATCAGTAAAACAGCCTGGGCCTGGGCTTTTATTTTGATTTTTGGCTTCATCTAGTTTCTCTATTTTTTAATTCTTTATTTCATTTATTTCCACTTTAATCTCTATTATTTCCTTTCCTTTGTTTGCTTTAGGCTTAGTTTGTTCTTCTTCCAAAGACTTAAGATAAAGGAGGTTAGATTATTGATTTGAAAATTTTCTTCTTTTTTAATAAAGGAATTTATAGCTATACATTTCCCCAGAGCACTGTTTTAAGTCATCCCATAAATTTTGGTGTATTGTATTTTTGTTTTCATTCACTTTAAAATATTTTTCAATTTTCCTTGTAATTTCTTCTTTGATCCATTGGTTATTTCAGAGTGTATTGATTTCCACATCTTTGTGGGTTCCTCAAATTTTCTCTTTTTATTGATTTCTAATTTCATTCCATTGTGATTACATATTTTGTATGATTTCAATCCTTTCAAAAGTATTGAGGCTTGTTGTATGGGCTAATATGTGGTCCATCCTAGAGAATGTCCTATGTGTACCTGAAAAAATGTGTATTGTGCTATTGCTCAATGGAGTGTGCCACAGGTATCTGTTAGGTCTAGGGTTACTGCATTGTTCAAATCTACTATTACCTTGTTGACCTTCAGACCAATTCTATCCATTATTGAAATGAGTTGTTGAAATCTCAAACAGTTTTTTGGAATTGTCTATTTCTTCCTTCAATTCTGTCATTTTTTGCTTCATGAATTTTGAAGCTCTGTTTTTAGATGTGATGTGTTTGTAATTGTTACGTCTTCTGGTGGATTCATCCTTTTATAATTATGAAATGGCCCTCTTTATCTCTAATAACATTTGTTTAAATTCTGTTTTGTCTGAGAATAATATAGTCCCTTAAGCTTTCTTGTGGTTGCCATTTGCATGGTTTACCTTTTTCCATCCTTTTACTTTCTGCATATTTGTATCTTTGAATCTAAAATATGTCTCCTGCAGATAGCATAGCACTGTTTATTTTTATCCAGGCTGACAATTTCTGCCTTTTAATTGGATTGTTTAATCCATCATATTTAATACGATTATTGATATGGTTGGCTATGCAGCTGTCATTTTGCTTTTGTTATTCTTTATAACTCATGGCCTTTTTGTTCCTCCATTGCTTTGTATTGCCTTCTTTTGTATTAGGTTGATCTTTTCTAGTGTATCATTTTAATTCCTGTAATATTTCTAAATTATATTTTGAATTATTTGCATAGACATTGCACTAAGGTTTACAAAAGACACCTTAATTTATGCAAATATACTTAAATTTATACTAACAATTCAAACGACATAAAGAAATCTTTTTCCTATATAGCTCCAATTTGCCCCCTTTTTGTACTATTATTGTTGTATGTATTATGTTTATATATGTTAAAAAACCTAATAATATTTCCCCACACATCTTTGTGCTGTTATTGTCAAATATATTTCTATATGTCATACATTCAATAATAATAAATTTTTATGCAGTTGGTTTTTAAATCATTTAAGGGGAAGAAAGGACAATAAAATACAATTATACTGTCTTTTGAAATTATCTACAAAGTTACCTTTACTGGGATTCTTGTGTGCGTGTGTGTGTGTGTGTGTGTGTGTGTGTGTGTGTGTGTGGATTTGAATTACTCTCTACTGTCATTTGCTTTCAGTCTGAAGAACTTTCTTTAATATTTCTTGTAAGACATATCTGCTAGCAAAACTTCTCTTAGCTTTTGTTTATCTGGTAAAGTCTTTATTTCACTTTCATTTCTGAAAAATATTTTTGTTGAAAATAAGATTTTTGGTTGACAGTTTTTTTTCTTTCAGAACTTTGAATTTGTCATCTCACTGCCTTATGGTCTCCATTGATTCTGGTGAGAAGTAAACTGTTAATCTTATCTAAGTTCCTTTTATATGGTGAATCATTTTTCTGTTATTGCTTTCAAGATTTTTTCTTTATCTTTGACTTTGAATATTTTGACTATGATATGTCTGGGTGTATATCTCTTTGCATTTATCTAACTTAAAGTTCATTGTGCTTCTTGAATGTGTATGTTTCCCAAATCAGATTTGGGAAGTTTTCAGCCTAAATCTGTATTATTCTGGGTTCTCTAGAGAAACAAAATCAACAGTATGTATGTATGTATGTATGTATGTATGTATCTATCTATCTATCTATCTATCTATCTATCTATCTATCTACATCTTATTTATTAAAAGGGTCATGCAACTGAAGCCTGGAAAGTCTGAATTCTAGGACAGGATATAAGCTGATTAAAGTGTAACCAAAGCTCTTAGTCTGAATTCTCAGGGGAAGCTGACAGGCTGGAAATTCTGGCAAAAAAACAATGCTGAAGTTGGGTCTGAATTCCTTTTCTGTGAAATCCTTAGATCTGGCTTTTAAGACCTCCAATTTATTGGAAAAAGAGACTCCCCCCACCCATTTCTGGGGGAATTCTCCTTTATCAACCACAGACGCAGTCAATTAATTATAGATGCAAATCCCATCTTGAAATATTCTTACATTAACAGGCAGACCAGTTATTGATTGCCCAAACAACTGGACATCATAATGTAGCTACACTGACATGAAATTTACCATTACAGTATCTTAAGAATATTTTTCTCTGCCCCGTTCTCAATTTTCTTCTTCTGGCACTTATATTATGCGTATGTTGGAGTGCTTAATGGTGTCCCACATTTCCTGAATCTCTGTTTATATTTCTTCAATCTTTTTTTCTCTGTGTTATTTTAATTACACAATTTCTATTTTTTCCTCTATTAGTAGTGGGATTACAGAGCAATCATACATAAAATACAGTATTCCCATATACCACTCCACCACAAACACCTTGCATTGGTGTGGGACATTTGTTACAATTCATAATAGCACATTTTAATAATTTTACTATTAATTAAAGTCAATGGTTTTACTTAGAGTTCATCATGTAGTATAATTCCATGGATTTTAAAAAAATTTTTATTGTTACCATATATACAATTTAACACTTCCCTTTTTAATCATATTCAGATATATATTTTCAGTGCTGTTAATTGCATTGACACTGTTTTGCTATCAACACAACCATCCATTACCAATGTATTTCCATCATTCTAAATAGGAACCCTGTACATTTTAAGCCTTAAATTGCTATTCCCTATTTTCTCCAAACCCTGATCCCCTCTTAACTTATATTCTAGATTCTGACTCTATGAGTTTGCTTACTCTAATTGTTTCAAATCAGTAAGAACATACAATATTTTTCTTTTTCTGACTAGCTTATTTCACTCAATATTTCTTCAAGGTTCATTTATGTTGTTGCATGTATCAGGACTTCATTCCTTTTTTATGGCTGAATATTATTCCATTGTATATATACACCACATTTTATTTATCTATTCATTGGTTGATGGACACTTGGGTAGCTTCCATCTTTTGGAAATTGTGAATAATACCACTATGAACAACAGTATCCAAATATTTGTTCAAGTAATTGTTTTCAAGTAATTGTTTTGGGTATATACCTAGCAGTGGTATTTGCTGGACCATAATGGTAGTTCTATATTTAGTTTCCCGAGGAACTTCCAAACTCTCTTCCACAATGGATGCACCATTTTACATTGCCACCAGCAATGAATGAGTGTTCTTATTTCTCCACATCTTCTCCAATACTTATTTTCCATGTTTTAAATAACAACCATTCTAATGGGTATGAAATGGCATCTCACTGTGGTTTTGATTTGTATTTCCCTGATGGTTAATTATGTTGAGCATCTTTTCATGTGCTTTCTGGCCATTTATTTATCATCTTTGGGGAGATGTCTCCTCAAGTCTTTTGCCCATTTCTAAATTGGCTTTTCTTTTTGTTGTTAAGTCAATGGATTTCTTTATATATACTGGATATTAATCCTTTATCAGATATGTGGTTTCCAAATATTTTCTCCCATTGTGTAGGTTGTCTTTTTACATTCATGATAAAATCCTTTGAGGAATAAAAGTTTTTTTATTTTATCTGTTTTTGTTTTGTTGCTGTGCTTTGGGTGTAAAGTCTAAGAAACCACTGCCTAACACAATATCCTGAAGATGCTTCCTTATGTTTTCTTCTAGGAGTTTGATAGTTTATTTCTTATATTTAGGTCTTTGATCCATTTTTAGTTGATTTTTGTGTATGGTGTGAGGTAGTGGTCCTCTTTCTTTTTGTTGCAAATGGAGATCCAGTTTTCCCAGCACCATTGTTGAAGAGACATTTCCAATTGAATAGTTCTTGCCACCTTGTCAAAAAACAGTCGGACATAAATGTGAGGATTGATTTCTGAGCTCTCGATTCTATTCCATTGGTCTATATGTCTGTTCTTGTGCCAGAGTTGCGCTTTTTTGATTACTGTAGCTTTGTAATAACTTTGATCAGGAAGGCTGAGTACTCCTATTTCATTCTTCTTTTTCAAGATGGCTTTATCTGTTTGGGTCCTCTTACCCTTCCATGTAAATTTATTAATTGGCTATTTCCAATACTGCAGGGATATATCCTAGATATTTGATTCTTTTTGTTGCTACTGTGAATCCATTTTTTCCCTTGATTTCTTCTTCTGATTGTTCATTGCTTGTGTATAGAAACACTACTGATTTTTGGGTGTTGATCTTAGTACCCTGCCACTTTGCTGAATTCATTCATTAGCTCTAGGAACTTTTTTTGTGGATTTTTCAGGATTTTCTGTATGAAAAAATCTGTAGGATCATATCATCTGCAAATAGGGAAAATTTTATTTTTTCCTTTCCAAAATGAATACCTTTTATTTCTGTTTCTTACCTAATTGCTCTGGTAAGAATGTCCAGTACAATGTTGAGAAACAACTGTGATAGGGAGCATACTTGTCTTGCTCCTGATCTTAAAAGGGAAGTTTTCAGTCTTTCACCATTAAGTAGGATGTTATATATGGGCTTTCCATATATGCCCTTAATCGTGTTGAGAAAGTTTCCTTCTATTCCTGTGTTCTAAGTATTTTTGGCAAGAAAGGGTGATGTATTTTGTCAAATGCATTTTCTGCATAAATTGATAGTCATATGGTCTATCCCCCTTCATTCTGTTAATTTGTATATTACATTAATTGATTTTCTTGTGTTGAACCAACCTTACATACCTGGGATAAAAACCTCTTGATCGTGGTGTATAATTCTTCTAATATGCTGCTGGATTTGGTTTGCTAGTACTTTGTTGAGGATATTTGCATCTATATTCATTAGAGAAATTGGTCTGTAGTTTTCTTTTCTTGTGGTATCTTTATCAAGCTTTGGTATAAGGGTGATGTTGGTCTCTTAGAATGAGTTAGGGAATGTTCCCTACTCTCAATTTTTTTGGAAGAATTTGAGCAGAATTGGAGTTAGGTCTCTTTAGAATGTTTGGTAGAATTCATCCATGAAACCAACTGGTCCTAGGTTTTTCTTTGATAGGAGGTTTTGGATGACTAATTCAATCTCTTTCCTTGTAAGTGGTCTGTGAGATCATCTATTTCTTCTTGAGTCAATGTAGATAGTTTGTGTGTTTCTAAGATTTGTCTATTTCATCTAGATTTTGTGATTTGTTGGCATACAGTTGTTCTTAGTATCCTCTTATAGTCTTTTTTATTTCAGCAGGGTCAATAGTAATGTTTCCCTTTTCATTTCTGATTTTCATTATATGTATCCTTTTTGTCAGTCTAACTAAAAGTTTGTTAATGTTATTAATCCTTTCAAAGAACCAACTTTTGGTTTTGTTTCTCTCTCTCTCTCTTTCATTTATCTCCACTCTAAACTTTGTTATTTCCTTCCTTCTGGTCTCTTTTATATAATTTGCTCCTCCTTTTCTAGTTCTTCAAGTTTTGAGGTTAGGGCTCTAATTTGAAGTCTTTCTTCCTCTTTAATGTAAGCATTTAGGACTATAAATTTCCCTCTCAACACTGCCTTCACTGCAACCCATAAGTTTTGGTATATTGTATTTTCATTTTCGTTTGCCTAAAGATACTTCCTAATTTCAATTTTGATTTCCTCTGTAATCTATTGGTTGTTTAAGAGAATGTTATTTAACTTCCACATATTTGTGAATTTTCCATTTATCCCTCTGTTACTGATTTGTAGATTGATTCCTTTGTATGGTTTCAATATTTTTGAATTTATTGAGACTTTGTTTTATGACCCAACATATGGTCTGTCCTGGAAAATGATCCATGTACATTCATGGCAATGTAGCCAGGCCACGAAGAAGAAGAAGAAGGAGGAGGAGGAGGAGGAGGGGGAAGGAGGGGAGGAGGAGGGGGAGGAGGAGGAGGAATTATTATTCTGCCTTCATTGGGTGCATGGTTCTAAATATGTCTTTTATATCTAGTTGGTTTAGAGTACGCTTCAAGTCCTGTACTTCCTTATTGATCTTCTGACTAGGTGTTCTATTCATTATTGAGAGTTGTATGCTAAATTCTCCTACTATTAATGTAGAATTGTCAATTTCTCCTTTCAAATCTGTCAGTATTTGCTTCATATATTTTGGGGCTCTGTTTTTAGGTGTATATATATTTATAATTGTTATGTCTTCCTGTTTAATTGTTCCCTTTATCAGTATATAATGATTGTCCTTTTCCCTTGTAACCATTTTTTACTTCAAGTCTATTTTATTGGATGTTAGTATAGTTGCACCAGCTCTCTTTGGTTGCTATTTTCATGGTATAATTTCTTCCATCCTTTCACCCTCAAACTATTTGTATCTCTGTTTTTATTGTGAGTTTCTTGAAGATAGCACAAAATAGGTTATGCTTTTTAATTCATTCTGCCAATCTCTGCCTTTTGACTTGAGAGTTTAATCCATTTATGTTTAAAGTCACTACTGATACTACAGGACTTTCATTTGCGACTTGGTTATTTAACCTTTTTAAGTCCTATACATCTTTTGCCCCTCACTCCCATTAAACCTACTTATATATTTATTTGATTTTGGGTGTCGTACCATATTGAGTGCCCTCTCATTTTTATCTGGATACATTTTTCATCTATGTTCCTTGTGTTACTATGGAGTTAAAGTTTAACATCCTCAATATATAGCAATCATACTTGGTTTGATAGCAACTTAACTTCAATAGCATGCACACAGACTTTTCCTATACCCTTCTGCCTCCCACCATTTTTTTTTACCTGTTACCACTTATATCGTTGTATATTGTATGTCCAAGAGCCTAGTTTTATCATTACTTTTCATGCATTTGCATTTTAGTTCCTGTAGGAAGAAGTGGAGTTACATACCAAACAATACTTTACAGTAATACTGGAATTTTATAATTACCTGAATGATTACCTTTACCACAGGTCTTTATTTCTTTATGCTGCTTTGAACCACTGTCCAGTGTCTTTTCCTTTCAGTCTGAAGAACTCCTTTTAGCATTGCTTGTAGGGCAAGTATAGTGGTGAGGCACTGCCTCAGCTTTTGTTTATCTTGGAATGTCTTACTGTCTCCAGTTTTGAAAGTCTTGCAAGATATGAATTTCTTTGTTGGTGTTTCAGTTTGTTAAAGATGACAGAATGCAACATACCAGAAATGAGTTGGGTTTTTCAAAGGGGATTTATTAAGCTGCAAATTTGCAGTACTAAAGCCACAAAACTGTCCAAATTAAGGCATCAAGACATAGACACCTTCTGTGAGGAAAGGTCAATGGCATCTGGGATTCCTCTGTCACATGAGAAGGCACATGGCGACATCTGCTGGTCCTTTTTCTACTGGGTTATGGTTTCAAAATGGCTTTCTCCAAAATGTCTCTCTCTTAGCTTCTCTGTCTCCATGAGCTCTCTTAAAGGACTCCACTAAAGGATGAGGACCCACCTTGAATTGGGTGGGTCACATCTCCATGGAAATAAGCTAATAAAATGTCCCACCCACAATAGCTCTGAACCTACAAGAATAGATTAAAAGAACATGGTGTACTCAGAACTAGAGCTCAGCAGATATGAATGTCAGTGTTAGTGCATACAGCAACTGTTTAAAAAGCTGAAAAAGAGTCCAGACATTAATTACAGATGTGAATGAAGCAGATCTAGTTAGGACTGGGGCAAATAGGGCCAAAGGGTAAAGGACAATACTATGTTTTAAAACTTCAACTTCCATGTGAGACCAAGGGAAGACATGTTTATTTGGTGCAGGATCTGTATTTCCTAAACAATTTAACTCATACGGTTTGTTCAATACCATAATTACATGGAACTTTTAACAGGAAGTGAAACCTGGTAGGTTTGACATTTTAGTGTGAAATAGCAGTGCATCCCAAAGTAATTTGGGCAGGCAATAAAAATATATATGCAGAGCCCACCCCACCCCCCCGAGGAGCTGGGGGGAAATGCAGAAGTGTTGGACTTCCTCACCTGAATTGTTGCTGTTCTCACAAACATTGAGGACTGGTGGTTTGGTATACCAAGCCCTCTATCTTGGGGCTTGCCCTTATGGACCTTGTCACTGCAAAAAATTATAAATAGGTTTAGCCAACTTATAATTTAGTAGGCTGAACCTACTTATTAGGCTAAACCTACTTATAATTGTGCCTAAGCATCTCCTCCTGAGTACCTCTGTTGCTCAGATGTGGACCTCTCTCTCCAGCTAACCCAACTTGTCAGATGAACTCACTGCCCTCCCCCTTACGTGGGACCTGACTCCCAGGGATGTAAATCTCCCTGGCAATGCAGAATATGAC
Organism: Choloepus didactylus; assembly: GCF_015220235.1. Lineage (NCBI taxonomy): Eukaryota > Metazoa > Chordata > Mammalia > Pilosa > Megalonychidae > Choloepus > Choloepus didactylus. Next base: position 118,560,425 of record NC_051308.1, read on the forward strand.
TCCTGAGGATGAATCTGGACCCAGCATGGTGGGATTGAGAACATCTTCTTGACCAAAAGGGGGATGCAAAATTAAACAAAATACAGTTTCAGTGACTGAGAGGTTCCAAATGGAGTAGATAGGTCACATGCGTGGGCACTCTTATGTACTATATAGATAACCCTTTTTAGGTTTTAATGTACTGGAATAGCTAGAAGTAAATACCTCAAAATATCAAACTGCAACCCAGTTGCCTTGACTCTTGAAGATGATTGTATAACAATGTAGCTTACAAGGGATGACAGTGTGATTGTGAAAACCTTGTGGAACACACTCCCTTTATCCAGTGTATGGATGGATGAGTAGAAAAATGGGGACAAAAACTAAATGAAAAATAGGGTGGGGGGATGGTTTCAGTGTTCTTTTTTACTTCTTTTTTAATTCTTATTTTTACTTTTTCTGGTATAAGGAAAATGTTCAAAACATAGATTGGGGTGATGAATGCACAACTATATGATGGTACTATGAACAGTTGATTGTACACCATGGATGATTGTATGGTATGTGAATATATCTCATTAAAACTTAATTAAAAAAAAAAAGATGGTATTTTCTGGGGGTACAAAACAGTTCCAAACCAGCACACTTTACTCTCTGGACCCCAAAAAGACATGTTTTTTCCATATGCAAAATACATTCATTCCATCACAACATCACAAAAGCTTAAATCATTTCAGTAACAATAAGTACTAAGTCTTATCAAAATCAGTTATAGGCATGGTCTATCCTAAGGCAAAATTATCCTCTAGCTGTGGACTTGTGAACCTTAGAACAGATTATCTGCTTCCAATATACAAAAGAGGGACAGTCATAGGATAAACATTCTGATTGCCATAGGGAGAAAATTGGAAGGAAAAGAGGGGTCACTGAACCCAAAAGTTCCAAAAACCTGCAGGGCATACTTCATTAGATTTCAAAGTCTGAGAGTCATCTACAGAAAGATGTTTTATCCTCGGGGCTTGAGAGAGCAGCAGCCTCACCCTCTCCAAATGCTTATGCAGCAATTCTGGTCTCTTCAAATTTGGGGGAGACCACCATGTTCTCAGCTCCACCCTTTTCAAGCATTGGAGTGGCACTCAGACTCTGCCATCTCCTAGGCACAATTTCAACTCCCTTAGAACAGTGGGGGTGGTGGCCAGGATCTCCCCAACCCCCAAGGAATGTGCTCCACCTTTTCTGAGGCCTGAGACAGCAACACTCTTCCTGAACAATGGGGCAAAAGGCCCACCCTCTTCAAATTCCAGGGCAAACTCACCCTTTCCAGGTGAATGAATGGATCCACACTCCTGGCTCCATCCATTAGCTTAGCTCCAGATCTTAGCTTCTTTGGTTCTGCCTTTGAAGTCATTTTTCCTTCAATCTGTCCCTTTTGTTGTTGTTTTATCCTTTTAGTCCAGGCTGGTAGTTGTTCCATTTATACAGATCTTTCAAAAAAGCTTATTGGTTTGACATGCAGATATAGGGATCCCAACCATCAGACAATAGGACTTTACATGAATCCTTTCTGGATAACTCCATCTCCAAGCCTGGCTCATCCTGAAATGGCTGACTGGTTCCAGGTATGGTTAAATCCTCACATGGGCCACTATCCTATGGAGCCCCACTTTCCAGAAATTCAGAATTTTCCAAACCATCAATTTCTGGTTTCTTAGTACCTAAGAGTTCAGTTCTCAGCTTATCCCTATCCTTTTGGATTTTACTATAAGCTGCAAGAAGAAACCAGCCTGCACTTTCCACATTTAATTTTGAGATCTCTTCAGCTAAATATCACAGCTCATTGCTTTCAAGTTCTTCCTTCCATCCAACACCAGTACTCATTATTGGCAAATTCTCTGCCCCTTTAAAACAAGGATTGCCTTTCTTCCTATGACACAATCATCATTTCTGTCTAAGGCTCATCCAAAGTACCTTTAGCATCCATATTTCTTCCAAAAGCAATGTAGGCCTTTCCTATCAAGCTCCTCACAGTTCTTCCAGAATATTTCCCTTATCCATTTATAAAACTGTTTCCGCATTTTTGGTATTTGCAAATCACAGCACCCCACTTCTCAGTACTAAAATATATTTTTGGTTTGCTAAATCAGCCCGAATGCAATATATCAAAAATGGGTTGTTCTGGAGGACAGTGGTGTACTTTCACATGAAGATAAGTATGTGGGTGCCATAAGGCCCTGCAACCTCATTAGGGGGCATATACTTGGAGGACAGGGACATGAATGGACATTTTCGCACTGGTGTTTATGAAGACAGTATGCATGATTTGCAATGGATGGAGGTGGCCTAAGGGTACATCAACTGAGGAACAGAATGATGAATTGTTGTGTGTGCATACAATGGAATATTGAGCAACTGCAAAAAGGACTGAAGCTGTGAGATATGCAGTGAGGTGAATGGATACTGTAGACAACATTTTAAAACAATTTTTATTGAGATTGTTCACATACCATACAACTATCCAAAGATCTGAAGTGTACAATCAATTGACCATGGTACCATCATACAGCTGTGCCTCCATTACCACAATTAATTTTTTAAATTTTTAGAAAATTTTCATCACTCCAGAAAAGAAATAAAGACAAAACAGGAAACTCCAATCCTCCCATACCCCTAACTACTCCCACTCCAGTATTGATTCATAGTTTTGGTATAGTACATTTGTTAGTGTTGATAAAATAATGTTAAAAATAATGCTAACTGTAGTATACAGCTTGCAAGAGGTATATTTTTTTCCTTTATTCCACTCTCTGATTATTTGCTGGTTATAGTGTCATAAATTTGTTCTAGTTCAAGAGAGGGATTTCTAACATTTGTACAGTTAATCACAGACATTGTTAACCACAAGATTCACTGTTTTATACACTCCCATATTTTGACCTCCAACTTTCCTTCTGGTGACATACATGACTCTGAGCTTACCTTTTTCACCACCTTCACACACTATTCAGCACTGTTATTCTCACAACATGCTACCATCACCTCTGTCCATTTCCAAACATTTAAGTTCACCACAGTTGAACATTCTGCACATAATAAGCAACTGCTCCCCAATCTTTAGCTTCATTCTGTATCCTGTTAACTTATATTTTATCTCTATGAGTTTACATACAATAATTAGTTCATATCAGTGAGACCCTGAAATATTTGTCCTTATATACCTGTCTTATTTCATCCAATATAGTGCCCCCAAGGTTTCTTCATCGACCCATTTTTTTCTATCATGGTTTTGTTCACACACCATACATTACATCCTAAGTAAACAAGTGTTGGTTCCCTGTATAGTCATGTATTTATGTATTCAGCACCATCACCACCGTCTATATACGGACATCTCCATTTCTTCCACAAAGAAGGAGGAAGAGTCAAAGAAGGTAGAGAGATGAAAAAGAAAAAAGAAAGAAAAAAACATGACAGAAAGCAACAAAAGGAAAGATAACATTAAACTAAAGTAGAATAAAGAGTCAGACAACATCACCAATGCCAGGAGTCCCATACCGTTCCCCTATGTCCTCCCACACCATATACATTTACCTTTAGTATATTACCTTTGTTATATTAAAGGAAGCATAATACAATGTTTCTGTTAATTATAGTCTTTCGTTTGATTGATTGTATTTCCCCCCTTTCCACCCTATTTTTAATACCTTACAATGTTGACATTCATTTGTTCTACCTAATATAAAAACAAATTTGTACCTTTTATTACCAACTTTGAGCACCCTAGGTTTTACCAAGTTATACAGCCCCAGTCTTTATCTTTTGTCTTTCATTCTGGTGTCCCATATGGTCCTAACCTTCTTCCTTCAACCATATTCACAGTCATCTTTGTTCAGTGTACTTACATTGCTGTGCTACTATCTCCCAAAATTGTTTTCCAAACATCTCACTCCTGTCTTTTCCTTTCTGTCTGCAGTGCTTCCTTTAGTGTTTCCTGTAGAGCAGGTATCTTGTTCACAAACTCTGTCACTGTCTGTTTGTCAGAGAATATTTTAAGCTCCCCCTCGTATTTGAAGGACAGTTTTGCCAGATATAGGATTCTTTGTCAGTGGTTTTTCTCTTTCCGTATCTTAAATATATCACCCCACTTTCTTCTTGCCTCCATGGTTTCTATTAAGAAATCTGCACATAGTCTTATCAAGCTTCCTTTGTATGTGATGGATCAGTTTTCTCTTGCTGCTTTCAGGATTCTCTCTTTATCTTTGATGTTCGATAATCTGATTATTAAGTATCTTGACATAAGCCTATTCAGATATGTTCTGTTTGGGGTATGCTGCACTTCTTGGATCCACAATTTTATGTCTTTCATAAGAGATGGGAAATTTTTGTTCCTTATTTCCTCTATTATTGCTTCTGCCCATTTTCTCTTCTCTTCTCCTTCTGGGAAACCCATGACATATACATTCCTGCATTTCATTTTGTCCTTAAGTTCCCAGAGACAATGCTCATATTTTTTCACTCTTTTCTCTATCCGTTCTTTTGTGCGTAGGCTTTCAGTTGCCTTGATCTCAAGTCCCTGACTGTTTTCTTCTGCCTCTTGAGATCTGCTGTTGTATGTTTCCATTGTGTCTTTCATCTCTTGTGTTGTGTCTTTCATTTCTATAGATTCTGCCAGTTGTTTTTATGAACTTTCAATTTCTAACTTTTGTTTGCCCAGTGTTTTCACTATATGCTTCATCTCTTTTGCCATATCTTCCCTAAACTTTTTGAATTGATTTAGTATTAGTTGTTTAAATTCCTGTATCTCAGTTGAAGGGTAAGTGTGTCCCTTTGACTGGGCCATAACTTAGTTTTTCTTAGTGTAGGTTGTAGTTTTCTGTTGTATAGGCATCTGATTTCCTTTGTTACCCCAATCAGGTTTTCCCAGAATGGGCTCAGGTCTTGGAAGGAGGCAATAGTATCACATCTTCCTGAGGGTGTGTCTTAGAAGACTGGTACACCCTGTGAGGCCTCGAGTCACTGTGCTTTTCCACCCAGAAGGTGGTTCCTGTCAGCCTGTAGCTCCAGACTGGTATAAGGAGGTGTGGCCCATGACTGTTTTCCCCCAGGCTCTGGGATCTGGTTCTGAATGGGAGGCAGGTAATAGAGCTTGGCACCACCTAATTCCTCTTAGGGAAGATATACCCCTTAGCAAGAGGTCATTTATATTTGAATAGTTTCTCCACCTGTGCTATCTCCATCCTTGTCTGCGTCAGAGCACTGGGAACTGAAAATGGCTGAGGCTGTCTCCACTGAGCCAAAAAAGGGACAGTCCGTGGCCCCCTCCAGCTCTCCAAGGTCAGTTGTCAAAAAAATCCTGTCTGCTTGTTGAGGATTCATGTCTTGTATTCAGCAGCAGTCCATGTTTGTTAATTAAAACCCCCACTGGAGCTCAGCTGAGCTATATTTGCTTGCTTGGAGAGTGCTGCTCTCTAGCACCATGAGGCTTTGCAGTTCAGGCCATGGGGGGAGGAGGGGGAGGGAGGGGGCTCCTGGCTGAGAGCCACAGTTTTTACTTACAGATTTTATTTTGTGATCTTGGACATTCCTCCCAATTCAGGTTGGTGTATGATGAATGGACAGTCACATTTGTCCCCCCACAGATATTCCAGATTATTTACTAGTTGTTCCTGGTTGTTTATTAGTTGTTCCAAGGGACAAACTAGCTTCCACACCTCTCTATGCTGCCATCTTCTCCTGTCTCTCCTCTAGTCTTTTGTAGACAGCATTTTGAGTCAATTAGAGCACAGCTTATCAGGGGAACACTTGTTGTAACAGTCCCTAGATTGTAAACTCTTACAGCAGTCACATATATTCCTGAATTATAATGGCTATCTCCAGATTCTGAGATGCTACTCCCTTTGTGTATAACCTGATCACTCCCTGGTACTTTGAGTATCTGACACCTGAAACTCAGAGCTAGAACTTGGCAGATATGAATGTCAGTATTAGCACATATAGCAAATGTTTAAAAAAAAGCTGAAAAAGAGTCCAGACTTCAACTAGAGATATCAGTGAAGCAGATGTGGTTAGGACTAAGGCAAATCAGGCCAAAGGGTACAGGACAATACTGACTGCATTTTAAAACTTCAAATTCCATGTGAGACCAAGGGAAGTGATGTTTAGTTGGTGCAAGATTCATATTTTCTAAATGACTTAACTCCTACAGTTTGTTCAAATACCATAATTACATGGAACTTTTAACAAGAAGTGACAGCTAGTAGGTTTGCATAGGTTAGTGTGAAATAGTAACACATCCCAAAGTAATTTGGACAGAAAATAAAAATATATATGCAGGGTGCCCCTGAGGAGCTGGGGGGAAATGCAGAGGTGTTGGGCTTCCTCACCTGGATTGTTGCTGATGTTCTCACAAACATTGAGGACTGGTGGTTTGATATGCCAAGCCTTCTATCACAGGACATGCCCTTATGAAGCTCGTTACTGCAACAGAGAGACTAAACCTGCTTATAATTGTGCCTAAGAGTCTCCCCCTTAGTACCTCTTTGTTACTCAGATGTGGACCTCTCTCTCTAGCTAAGCCAACTTGCCAGGTGAACTCACTGCCCTCCCCCCTACATGGGATATCTGACCCCTAGGAGTGTAAATCTCCCTGGAAATGTGAAAATTCATCCTGGGGATGAATCTGGACACAGCATCATGGGATTGAGAACATTTTCTTGACCTAAAGGGGAATGCAAAATGAAATGAAATAAATTTTCAGCTGCTGAGTGTTCTAGTTTGCTAATGCTGCTGGAATGCAAAACACCAGAGATGGACTGGCTTTTATAAAAGGGGTTTATTTGGTTACAGTTACAGTCTTAAGGCCATAAAGTGTCCAAAGTAACACATCAGCAATTGGGTACCTTCACTGGAGGATGGCCAATGGTGTCCGGAAAACCTCTGTTAGCTGGGAAGGCACATGGCTGACATCTGCTCCAAAGGTCTGGTTTCAAAATGGCTTTCTCCCATGACATTCCTCTCTAGGCTGCAGTTCCTCAAAAATGTCACTCTTAGTTGCATTTGGGGTACTTGTCCTCTCTCAGCTTCTCCAGAGCAAGAGTCTGCTTTCAACGGCCATCTTCAAACTCTCTCTCATCTGCAGCTCCTGTGCTTTCTTCAAAGTGTCCCTCTTGACTGTAGCGCCTCTTCAAAATGTCACTCTCAGCTGCACTGAGTTCCTTCTGTTTGTCAGCTCATTTATATGGCTCCACTGATCAAGGCCCACCCCAAATGGGTGGGGCCATGCCTCCCTGGGAATATCTCATCAGAGTTATCACCTACAGTTGGATGGGGTCCATTTCCATGCAAAGAACCTAATCCAAACGTTCCAACTTAATCCCCACTAATATGTCTGCCCCACAAGATTGCATCAAAGAATATGGCTTTTTCTGGGGGACATAATACATTCAAACCAGCACAGTGAGAGATTTCAAATGGAATCAGGAGGTCACTCTTGAGGGCATTTTTATGCACTATATAGATAACCCTTTTCAGGTTTTAATGCATTGGAATAGCTAGAAGTAAATACTTGAAATGATCAAACTGCAAGCCAGTAGCCTTGACTCTTGAAGACAATTGTATAACAATGTAGATTACAAGGGATGACAGTGTGATCATGAAAGCCTTGTGGATCACCCTCCCTTTATCCAGCCTATGGATGAATGGGTAGAAAACTGGGGCCAAAAAACTAAATGAAATATAGGGTGGGGGGGGTGATTTGGGTGGTCTTTTTAGTTTTATTTTTTATTCTTATTTGTACTTTTTCTGGTACAAGGAAAATGTTCAACAAATAGATTGGGGGGATGAATGCACAACTATATTATGGTACTGTGAACAATTGGTTTTACACTTTGGATGATTGTATGATATGTGAATATATCTCAAGAAAATTGAATTTAAAAAAAAAACAAAATGGGTTGGCTTTTTCAATGGAGATTTATTAGGTTACAAGTTACAATTCTAAGGCCACGAAAAATTTCCCAATTAAGGCATCAACAGGATGATACCTTCTCTGAAGAAAAGCTGATGTCATCTGGGGTTCCTATGTTACGTGGAAAGGCACATGGTGATGTTTGCTGGTCCTTCTACTCCTGGGTTCTGGTTTCAAAATAACTTTCTCCAAAGTGTCTCTCTCTTAACCTCTCTCTCTGTGAGCTCTCTTAAAGGACTCCAGTAAAGGATTAAGACCCAACCTGAATTGGGTGGATCACATCTCCATGGAAACTACCTAATAGAATGTCCCACCCACAATAGGTCTGAACCCACAAGAATGGATTAAAAGAACATGGTATTTTCTGGAGTACAAAACAGTTCCAAACCAGCACAGTTGGTAATTGTTTTCTTTTATCATTTTAAATATTTAATCCCACTTCCTTCTTGCTTCCATAGTTTCTGATGAGAATCAGCATTTAATCTTATTGGGGCTCCTTTGTATGTAACACATTTCTTTTCTCTTATGACTTTGAAAACTCTCTCCTTGTCCATGGCATTTTACAGTTTGATTAGTTTGTGCCTGGGCATGGTTCTCTTTGAGTCTTTCCTGTTTGGGTTTCATTGAGATTCTTGAATGTACATATTCATGTCTTTCATTAAATCTGGGAAGCTTTTGCCATTATTTCTTTGACTATTACTTCTGCCCTTTTCTCTCTTTCTTCTCCTTCTGGGACTCCCATGATATGTACATGGGTACCCTTAATGGTGTCCCACAGATCTCTTAGGCTATGTTCACTTTTTCATTCTTTTCTTCTTTTTATTACTCAGCCTGAATCATTTCAATTGTGTTGTCTTTGAATTCATGGATTCTTTATTCTGCGAGCTACAATCTGCTATAGATCAAAAGAGGTGAGATGGTATTGAGCAAAACATGTTGCCACTCTCCTTTAGAGTGTAATGTATCTGGATTTATAATACCTTAACATCAGCCAAAATGATGTCATTTCTGATGTGAGTTTCCTCCCTTAAGAGAAATATGTGAAAGACAAGTAGCCAAACTGAAATGCCTTGAAAAAGAGGCTTTGCTTAAATCAATATTGCAAATTGTCTCTTTGGCACCATGAGCCATTGACCTCATTAAGATTGGGGGTGAGTGAGAGACATGCCTCTCCTTGTAATGTAGAAGAAAAGCATGTAAAAGTGGATGTGAAAAAGGAGAAAGGAGAATCAGTGGGGGACCTGCAGCATTGACAAAGACACCTAGCACAGTGAAAGTCATTACATGAACTAGGTGGATTTTTGACTTTAGAAAAAGTGCATTTTGATTGGCTAGATACAAAGTGATTTGTAAAGTTCACTAATATTAATTACAACAAATTGATAGGCCAAGCACTGAAAAACTGTATAATTTCTGCTCCAAATAGTAGGATGAAAGTTCTACCATTAACCAGACTGCTTCCATGCTCAGAAAATACTTAACTCCCTAAACATTTATTGAAATTAACTAATGAATGCAAGTAAAAAACAAATGAAAAACATGGTGGATGAACTTTCGAGTTTTAATAATTTCAGAATAGTGTTGCCCAATCAACCGAAATACTGAAAGTTTTGTATTTAATATAAATTAATTTAAAAAGTTTTAAATTAATGATTTCCAGCTTTCTTAAAAGACAAATGAGAAAGAATGAGGAGGAAACTAATTATTCAGGAGAACATGATAGAAACTACAAAAGTATAAAAGTTATAATGGCCCTGAAAATGATTGTATATGATATCTATATCCAGTCAGGCTCTCTATAAACCAGCAAGAACCTCACTCTTTTTCTCTACTTCCTTGTATTCAGAGGACCTGCCTAAATTTAATCTTGGTATGCTCATCTTTCTGACTTCAGTCGTCTTTCCTTAATGCTAAGAAATCTACTGAAATTGGAGCATTGCCAGTGGGCTATTGAGGAAAACACAGTTCCTCCCCCTTTTTTCTTCTATTTCCTGCTCTGTTAACATTAATGACTATTTTCCTAAAATCAATTCTGATTATTAGTCTAATTACCGACAGTTATTCCAAATTGACTATAGATTACGTCAACAATATTTTGATATGCGGAGGTGCCATGACTTTTTATGTTCTGATATTAGTTGCTGAACCCACTGGAATTTCAAGATTAGCTATGGCTCTGAAATGGATGAGGTAAATCAGGGCTGATGAAACTTGAGCAAGAAGAACAGTTAAATTTTTTTAACCATAGCCATAGAGTCAGAATTTAGGCAGAAATGGCAATGTTCTTTGCTTTCCTGTTCTAGCTTATGGATTTCTAACAAGCACCTGAGATGACATCAAGACCAAAAATAAGTTGGGCAGATCTTCAGAAACAGATATGGACCTTTTCATGCAAAAAGGGGGCAAAGGGAAGACCTAGATGAGGGAACTCTTAATTCTTCATACAATCTTCGTCTGAGACTTCTGCAGTCAGTTCTTTGCAAAGCCAAGCTGTATCCATTAACAGCCTGTCTCTAGGAGCCTAAACACTAATCAGTGGCAATTAAAAGTTTCATCAGGCACTATTAAAACTTTCAAAGTCAATGAGTTGGAGTAGCAGTGGCAAATGAGTGGCAATGGGGATTGTTAAATAGTTGCTGTTTGCAAGATACATCAGCAGTAGGAGTTTGCAAATTAAGATTTCTCCTGCGACACCAAGTCACTGGGAAACTCATTTAATCACATCCCTAAATAATTAGAAGCCCTGTGACTTCATTAAGAACCAAAAATAAGTGCTTGCACCATGTGCAGGTATATGACAGCAGGGACATGCAAAGTTGTTTTCTAGTTCAGACTCAGAAAAATGTGCCATTTTTATTGAGCTAAGAAAAAAAAAATCCCTATAATAATTTTGTGACTGTGCTCTCATTAGGAGCCACCTGAGAGCTCAGGAAGCACAGAGCTCTCATAAAGTATCCTGTTATTTCCATCTCCTCTTCAATAAAAGCTTTATAATAAAACTAACATAATGAAACTTAGTACTCTTTAGCCCTTTAACCTGGAACTTCTCAGTAACATTATACACATTAAGGCTAAGATGAACCTTTAACCAAAAATATCAGGATGGCAGAGATCTGTATAACTTAAACTGGATAGATTTTCCAAAGGAAATCATGTCCAAGTTTCTTTGGAGGTAGGCTTGGAAAGGAGGCATGTAGAAGGAATAGGGGAATAGGTCACCTTTTAGGCATTCTTCGATGGGAAGTAATATGCCCATTCAGCCTCTGGTGATACTCTCTTGCACCAGATGTCATAACTGCTGGGTTTAGCCTCTGATACAGATGCTGAGCTCTAAACTGCCTTAACAGGAACTTGAGTTTTTATTGAAGCAGGAAGATGTCACTCATTTCATTTACAAATGGGTACTGAGTTCCTACAAAGTACAAAGCCCTGAGAAAAGTACTGAGAGGGATACAATGTTAAATCACTTGAAACCCTAACTTCAAGAACTTCTGCTTCAGTAGAAAAGATAATGCAAGTTCTTCAGCATTGATAATGCAAGGTGTAGAGAGGAAGGTTGTTCTGGTTTGCTTAAGCTGCCATTATGCAAAATACCAGAAATGGACTGACTTTTATAAAGGGGATTTACTAGGTTACAAATTTACAGTTCTAAGGTCATAAAAGTTCCAAACTAAGGCATCAACAAGAGGTTACCTTAACTGAAGAAAGGTTGATGGCATCCAGAACACCTCTGTCAGCTGGGAAGGCATATGGCTGGTGTCTGCTAGTCCTTTGCAACTGGTTTCTGGCTTCCAAATGGCTTTCTCCAAAATGTTTCTAGGCTTCTGTCTCTCTTAGCTCCTCTCTCACAGCTTCTGTGCATCCTTGCTTGTTCTCCAAGGGTGTTTCTCTCTAAGCATCTGGGGATCCTCTCTTAGCTTCTTTGGGGCAAACTCTGGGCTTCGTCTCTTAGCTTAGCATCTCCAAACATCTTTCTGTCTGCATCTCCAAGCATCTCCAATCATCTATGTCAGCTCTTAGCTTCTCTGGGGGGCAAACGGTGGATTACATATCTTAGCTTCTCTCCAAAATGTCTCTCTCAGCTTCTCTGAGCTCCTTCTTTTCTTGAACTCTCAGCTCTCTTAAGGAATCCAGTGATCTAATTAAGACCCACCCTGAATGGGTGGGGTCTCACCTCCATGGAAATAATCTAATCAAAAGGTCTCACCCAAAATGATTGGACTAAAAGAGCATGGCTCTTCTGGGATCCATAACAATTTCAAACCAGCACAAGGGTGCTTGTAAAATATGTAATAGATACCTGGAAGATTATAGAAAACACTGTTAAAGTTGTCTGGAAAAGGTAGCTGAGGGCTAGACAAAAGAAGGAGTTTGTCTTTAAAAAAATAATCATGACTTCCATAGCTTTTACTATGTGCCAAGAACCATTCCAGGGGCTTTATTTCAAGGTGTGTTGAGCTATCATGTGCTACAAAATTGAAGCTTCCTACCTTTGCCTCTTAAAAATGTTTTATCTATAGTATAACACATGTACACTCAAGTATATAATATACAGCATGATAATCTACCACAAAGGAAACACTTATGTAACCACAACCCAGGTTAAAAAAATTAGAACATTGTTAACACCTCCACTAGTTCTTCTTGGGCCGTCTTGCAATCACTACTCTTTCTGTACACTTTAAAAGTAACCATTATCCTATCTAATGCTTGTTTTTGAACTATGGATAAACAGAATGTTACAGTATTTATCCTTTTGCAGCTAACATTTTCCCCTCAGCATTATGTGAGATTCTTTCATGTTGCTATGTACAGCTGTAGTGCCATTAATTTCATTACCAAAATGTATTTAATTGTATAAATATTCTACAACTTATTTATCCATTCTTTTGTTGAACATTCATGTTGTTTTCCATTTGGGGGCATTGTTACAAATAATGCAGCTATGAACATTCTTGTAGTCCCTCTGTTGGGTATCTACCTAAGAGAAGAAATACATGGTAATAAAGTATGCATGACTTCAGCTGCTAAATGGTTTTACACTTTACATTCACACCAGCAATGTGTGAGAAGTCCCATTGTTTCACATCCTCACTAGCTTTTGGTATTGTCCCACCTTTTTTCACTTTATCCATTCCGGTGCATGTATAGTAGTGTTTTATTGTGGTTCTTAATTTGCAAGCCCCTGACCCTAAAGATACTAAATAACTTTCCAAATGGCCATTCAGAGACCCTCTCTTGTCTATTCAAGACTTTGACTTATTTTTAAAAGTTATATTGCCTATCTCTTCTTTAGTGTGCATTTTCTATAAATGAAGACATTCTCCTACATAATTACAATATAAGCATCACAATCAGGAAATTAACACTGATAAATTATTATCATCAGATCCTTGGGTCCCATTCAAGATTTGCCTCTTGCCCAATAATGTCTTCTCTAGAAAAAGGATCCACTTCATAATTATGTGCAGAATTTAGTTTCCAGTCTATTTAGTCTGCTTCAATCTGGAATGGCTCCTCAGCATTTCTTTGGTTTCTATGACCTTACTCATATGAAGATTGCAGGCCAGTTACTGTATAAAATATTCTGTTTGTAATATTTTTCCTCATAATTAGATTCAGGTTATCCATTTTTGATAGGAATAACACAGAAGTAGTGCAATGTCCTTCTTATTGCACCCAATAAGGTAGCACATAATTTTTATTTGTCCCATTCTGGATAATGTTCATTTAAAACACTTGATTAAGGGGTGACAGTGTGATTGTGAAGACCTTGTGGATCACACCCCCTTTATCTAGTGTATGGATGAGTGGAGGAATGGGGATAAAAACTAAAGGACAAAGGGGGTGCAATGGGGGGATGATTTGGGTGTTCTTTTTTCACTTTTATTTTTTATTCTTGTTCTGGTTCTTTCTGATGTAAGGAAAATGTTCAGAGATAGATTGTGGTGATGAACACATAACTATGTTATCATACTGTGGACAGTGGATTGTATACCATGGATGATTGTATGGTGTGTGAATGTATTTCAATAAAACTGAATTTAACAACAACAAAAAAAAAACACTTGATTAAGGTGGAGTTTGCCAGTCTTCTCCACTCAAAAGCTACTTTTTGCCCAAGTAATTAATAAATATTTCTGGGAAAGAACTTGGAAACTATGAAAATATCTCATTCCTCATCAAATTTTCAATTTAGTCAACTTATCACTATGGACTCATAATTTCCTATTTTATCAATGGATTATAATTTGTTGTTACTGTTTTTATTTTGATTCTCAAATTTTATGAGATGTGGACAGTGGGAGTCCCTTCAAGCTGGTTTCTGTATCTCCAGTATTTTTATAGCACCTCCTTCCCTTCTGACATAAAAAGATGTTCCAGGCTAATCATTTATTTTATCTACCTCAGTCTTGGAATAAGTTATTCCTCCAGGGAACTCTGATTCTTTTTAGTGGATAATGGTATTTAGAAGCCAGGATCTGGACAACAGGTGTGCTCATTGCTATTGGGATGTTTTTGCTCCCAAGTCTTCTCAGTGGATAGAGCTAGGGAAATTTGGAAGCCATCATCTTCTCCCTCACTCCTCCCCAAACAGTCACCAAATATTTTTAATTCTCCCACAGAAATATCTCCTAAAACCAATCACTCATTTTCATCCATTCTTCCATGAAGTAACTCCAGTAATATACCTCTAGAAATAGGTGTAGTTCTAGGACACTTCTAGCATGTTTTTACCTAACCTCTCTGCCATCAGTTTCTTCTCACTTAAATTTATTCACCACATGACCACAACAAGTTATTTACTTCAAAAGCAAATCTAGGGCCTCTACTTCCATGATTAATACCACGTTTGGTCCCCTGTTTGTTTCACAAAACACTTTCCAGACTAACTGTAACCTATGCCACCAGCCTAATCTCCTTCTGGTCTACTCTGCATTCCAACCACACTGAACTCTTTGCAGTCTTTCAAACACAATATCCTTTCATGATTCTTTCCCATTGTATATGTGCTTTCCTTCTTTCTGGAATGTAATCCCATCTCCTCTTCTACTTCCTAGACCTTCTTCACCTAGGAAACATTTCCAAAGATCAAGTTAAAAAATAATTTCCTATTTGAAGTCATTCCCAGTGTGCTCAATTAATATTTGCTAAATGAACAGAAGTTTCCAAATGAGAAATGTGGATAGGACCCCTTGTTCAGCAATAACATTATTCAGAACAGTTGAAGAAACATCTCCTGAGGTAACTGATAAAAATTTTTACTAAGGAAGACTAGAGAGTAAATGTGAAAAAAACTGTTAAAATTCCTTTCTTAAAATGTATTTTTTAACTGATATGGATGTAAAATATGGCAACCCATAACACTCAAGAATCTATAGTAGCACTTCAGTTTCAAAAAAAATGGCAAAAGACTTCTCTCTTTGCAACTCAATTTGGTCTCTATTGGAGCCTCATAAGTTAGAATAAGTAAAATTTAAATAAATATGGCAATAAATCTCTTTAAATGCTGGTAGCCCAAACAAGATGGATATAATCTTCCAACTCTGCTATGTTTTAGATGTACTTCTATTCAACTGTCACAGTGGTAGTAGTGATTGACAGAAACACACCATCAGACAAGACTCAAGAATGCAAGTCCTTTCAGTGAAGGCAAAGTTTACAACTTATCTGCCCACAAGCAGCTACTCAGAACAGGAGACATAGTCCCATGCCTGAGCAGAGGGTGAAGTTTCTCATGCCATCAAGTACAAAAGAGGGAGTCCAGCTGCTAACAACCCTTCTGGTTAATATGAAGATCCCATTAGGTTATTCTAGAAACCTCCACCCTCCCATTCTTAGAAGGTTCTCAGATTGTCCTGGCTTTCCCAGCTTTTCTTGAGACCTTGGATACTATGCTTACTATGCAATATGTGCAAGTAAGTAGTACAAAACAGTCCCTGCCCAAACCTGAATGTTCACCGTGAGAATGAGTAAAACAAGGGTCATTTTTCTAGATGCATGGCAGGGCCTGGATTCATTTCTTGCAACCTTTTAGCACTATCTCAATTAGAGGCCTGGGAAAAACAGTGCATTACACCCATCCTTAGTGGTATAGCCATCTTGAGTTTTGGAAAGGCTGTTTTTGCTGCATTTAATAGTTCTGGACACATCTGGGGTAGCTATGTGTCAGAGCTAGTATACTGTATTGAGAATCATTTTGAAGAAGAATTTGTGCAATAGTATGTTTCACAGGAGGTGCCCACCAGATTGGTAGATGTGCCTGTTGTTTTTTTCACTTATCCTCAAAGTTGATACCTTTTTTGAAAGATTATTTGGGGCATTCACATTTAAGGGGCATAACCCTTTCAGTTATATATGATAGAAACCCAACACACACTGGCTTAATAAAATTGGAGGCTTTTACTTTTAGCTAAAATTATAGCAAAATTTATGAGAAGTTGAGTCCAAGGCTTAAATGTCATCAAATCTCTATATGGCTTACAGTTCTTTCCTCTGTGTCAGCTTTGTTCTAAGACAGACCTTCCCCTGCCCCAACTGATAACCCTTCAGAGCTCCAGGATTATATCTTACCAGATAAGAGAAAAGACTCTCTCTTCCATACCTCCAACAAAAGTCTTGGGTAGGGTTCTTACTGGTATGAAATTGGGGGACTCACACTTCCTGATCTTAAAACTTATTACAAAGCCACAATAATCAAAACAGCATGGTACTGGCACAAAGACAGAGATATAGACCAATGGAATCAAATTTAGAACTCATAAATCAACTCTTACATTATGGTCAACTAATTTTTGAAAATGCAGCAAAAACAACTAGATTAGGGAAGAACAGTCTCCTCAACAAATGGTGCTGGGAACACTGGATCTCCTCAAACCTTATACAAAAATCAACTGAAAATGGATCAAAGACCTAGAACAACTGGACTCCCAGGACGGAATGTATGGAAGCATTATTAGAAACTTGTGTTAGGCAATGATTTCTTAGACTTTACACCCAAAAGGACTTTATCATGAAAATAAAACAACAACCTAAACAATGGGAGAAAATATTTGGAAACCACATATCCAATAAAGCATTAATATCCAGAATACATAAAGAAATCCTTCAACTTAAAACAAAAAGACAAATGACCCAATTAAATATTGGGCAAAAGACTTGAAGAGGTCTCTCCAAAGAAGATATACAAATGCCCAGAAAGCACATGAAAAGTTGCTCAATGTCATTAGCCATCAGGGAAATACAAATCCAAACCACAATGGGATACCATTTCACACCCATTAGAAGGGCTGCTATTAAAAAGACAAACAAACAAACAGAAAATAGCAAGTGTTGGAGAGGATGTGGAGAAATAGGAACACTCATTCATTGCTAGTGGCAATGTAAAATTGTGCAGCCACTGTGGAAGACACTTTGGTGATTCCTCAGAAATCTAAGTATAGAACTACCATGTGACCCAGCAATCCCACTACTAGATATATACCCAAAAGAATTGAAAGCAAGGACTCAAACAGATATTTGAACACTGAGGCTCATAGCAGCATTATTCACAATTGCCAAAAGATGAAAGCAACCCAATTGTTCATCAACTGATGAATGGACAAATAAAATGTGGTAAATGCATACAATGGAATATTATTTAGCCATAAAAAGGAATGAAGTCCTGATACATGCAATAACATGGATGAATCTTAAAGACATCATATTGAGTGAAATAAGCCAGAAAAGGGGACAAATATTGTATGATATCACTGATTTTAAACAATTAGCATAAGCAAACTCATAGAGTCAGAATCTAGATTATAAGTTACCAGGGGACAGGGTGGGGACAGGGAACAGGAAGTTAAGGCTTAAAATGTACAGGGTTCCTATTAAGAATTATGAAAATATTTTCATAATGGATGGTGGTTATAGTTACACAACATTGTGAACATAATTAACAGCACTGAAATATATATATCTGAATTTGATTAAAAGGGGAAAGGTTAGATTGTATATATGGTAACCAATTTTAAAAATCCATGGGACTACAGTATGCAAACAGTGAACCCTAAGTTAAACCATGGACTTTTGTTAATAGTAAAATTATTAAAATGTGGTATCATGAATTGTAACAAGTATTCCGCACCAATGCAAGATGTCTGTGATGGGTTGGTACATGGGGGTCCTTTATTTTATGCCTGATTGTACTATAGACACACAACTTCTCTAGTGAATAAAAAAGAGAGAGAAGCCAGGAGTGACTGCCGTGTGCATTGCCATATGACAGAAAAGCCAAGGACTAAGGTTCACTGGTAGCCAGCCCCAGAACACTATAAGTCTTCTGGGAAAAATCATAATTTGATGACACCTTGATTTTGGCTTTCTCTTATCCTCAAAACTGTTAGCCAATAAATTCCCCTTTTTAAACCAACCCATTGTATGGTATTTGCTTTAGCAATGAGAAAACTGAAACAACAGGGTTGGTGTTCCTATTGAGAAGGCAAAACTGAACCACAAGAAAAAGAAAGCATACTGCCTCATGTCTCTGGTGGTAATATCCATTACAGGGTCTGCTACTAGGACTGTGCTTGTTTTTAAAAATGTGTTGTTAACAATGTTAAGAAACAAATGTGCTTTTCTGGCAGTTTACAATAAGATTGGAAAGAAGTGAGAGCATGAGAACCAGAGAAACAAGGAGAGATGGTGGAAAATGAGAAAGAAATTCATTCTCTTTCTCTACCCCACCAAATCCACCACACTGTTTGTTTCAATAAAGAACAATTAACAAATTAACAGAAATAAAACTATGTAATCATGATTATTGAAAATCCTGAGGAATCCACAAAGATTTAGAGCTTATGAGTTCAGCAAGATTGTAGAGGTCAATCAATTATATTTCTATACACTAGCATTGAACAATCCAAAAATGAACTTAAGAAAATACCATTTACAATAGCATCAAAAAGAATAACATATTTAAGAAAAAATTTAATAAAAGAAGTGCAAGACTTGCACATTGAGAACTACAAAACATCTTTGAAAGAAATTAAGGAAGACCTAAATAAATGGAAGACATCTTCTATTTGTGGATCAAAAGAATTAATATTGTTAAATGGTTAAGACTCCCCAAATTGATCTAGAGATTCAACTCAATCCCTATCAAAATCCCACCTATTTTTTATTTTCAAAAACTGTCAAACTGATCTAAAAATTCATGTGTAATCGCAAGGGACACAGAATAGCCAAAACAATCTTGAAAAAGAAGAACAAAGTTAGAGGACTTAACACTTCTTGATTTCTGAACTTGAAATACAGGTACAGTAATCAAGGCATATAGATCAATGACTAGAATTGAGAGTTCAGAAATAAACCCCAAGGTGCCAAGACAATTCAATGGCAAAAGAAGTCTTTTCAACAAAGGGTGCTGGGATAATTGGTTAGCCACATGCAAATGAATGAATCTGGACACATACGTTATACCATATTCAAAAATTAACTTAAATTGAATTGATGACTTAAGTGTCAGAGCTAAAACCATGAGACTTTTAGAAGAAAATGCAGATGTAAATATTTGGGGCCTTGAATTATGTGGTAGATTCTTTAATAAGACAGCCACACAAAGAATCTGAATAGACATGTCTCCAAGGAAGATACACAAATGACCAATATGCACATGAAAAGATGCTCAACATCATTAGCCATCAGGGAAAAGTAAATCATAACCACAATAGTGAAATGCCACTTTACACTCACAAGGATGGCTATAATAAAAAAGACAATAACAAATATTGGCAAAGATGTGGAGAAATTGGAAAACTGATACAGTGCTGGTGGGAGTATAAAATGTTGCAGCTGATTTGGAAAATAATCTGGAAGCTTCTTAAAAGATTAAACATACAGTTACCCTATGACTCAGAAATTCCACTCCTAGATATATGTATATCCAAGAGAAACAAAAACATATGTCCACACAAAAACTCATACATTAATGTTGATAGCAGCATTATTCATAATAGCCAAAAAGTGAAAACAACCTAAATGTTCATTAACTGATGAACTGATAAACAAAATGTGATATATTCATACCATAGAATATTGATATATTATGGATAAATCATAAAAGCATCATGCTAAGCAAAAGAAGTCAGACATGAAAGACCACATAGTATAGGATTCAACTAATATGAAATGCCAGAATAAGCAAATCCATAGAGATAGAAAGTAAAGTAGTGGTTGCCAGTGACTGGGGAAATGGAAATTGATTGCCAATAGGTATGGGTTTCTTTTTAGGTGGATGAAAAGTTCTGGAATTAGACAGTGATGATGGCAACACAACCTGGTGAATGTACTAAAAACCAGTGAATTGTACACTTTAAAAGGTGAATTTTATGATATGTGAATTATATCCTAATAATTTATAAAAAGAACAATTAACAGCCCTTGAATTAGGTGAGGAGGGGTTAAGCAAACCAATTGTTTGGTTACATTGTCTGGTTATTTGACTGGATCATACTGGATTGGTTGGTCAGTTTTGTCAAAACAGTCAGTTCAACAGCCCCACATAGCTTCAGTCAGAGGTAGAAGAGAGAAGGATCATCTTCTGTCTTGGCTGCCTATTTGACTGTAAGCAATAATGGCCAAGGCTGTCTCTTTTTATTGCACTTGTAAATATGCACCAAGGCTCTCAAATAATGGACAGAGCCAATAAACATAATGAATAGATTAATAATAAAACCAAATCATGAAAGGAAAAGAGCAAATGACTGGTGTGCACTGTTGTCAGAACAAATTCATTGAAATGAGAAAAACAGCCTGTTGGATTCAGCTGCTAAGGAACAGCAATTTATTTAGAAAGCATCTGCCTTTCCAGAATGGATTATCTTATGATAAATGATGAATATGGATGCATGAAAAGGGAGGGGGGCTGGTTAAACACTGCACCCAGGATATCTCAATTGATTCCTTTCAGAATTTTACAACCTGGCAGTGAATCAGCATCACTGTCAGGGTATTTTGCTTTTTCCATAGCAGTATGTAGCTGAAACACACTTTTATACCTTGGCTTCCATATTATACTAGCTAATCCCAACCTACAAAGTGAAAGGAAAGACTATTCCTATTAGGATTTACTATTGAGTAGTTTTCACGTGGTTTCTGTCACTGATATATTTTATGGACCCAAAGCAATCATTATTCACCTTTCAACTCCAATATCCTCAATTGAAAAGGGGGATTCAAGAGCACACTCTTGGGTGATGAACATAGTGCCAGGCATGAGGTCTTTGCAAAACACAAAAGAAAAATGCAGCATAACATAAAATTAACAATAACCTTTTACTCACACACTCACCCTCAAGAAATGAGTGAAGTGGGGAGGCATGTCTGAGCCTACTGGCCCTGCGTGGATAGAGAAGATGCCTCTCCTACCCTCCTGAGTTCTTTCATTTGTCTTTCTGCCCCTTAGAAAAGAGGGCAGAACGCTCAGCCTTGCCCAGTGGCCAGCCAAAGAAGCCTCTTCCCCATTCAGAGGAGACAGAATCATGAGGCAGACTTCTATTGGGTAGATTATTATCAAATCTCAATGTCTTCATCTGTACAACAGAGATAATAGTATCTAACCTACAGGAATATCTAAGCATTAAATGAGATAATATGTGGAGTGCTGAACATATACCACTCAGTAAACCTTAGTAATTGCTATTGACATTATTATCTTTTCTTATTGAAGTATTCTCCCTACATAAATGGACAAGGAGAGAGATTGAATTACTAGTTTACAATATTAAGAGAGAGTCTAAACAAGGAGTGATTCTCTACTGGTAACTTTTAACTGTAATCTGAAAATATGGAATTCTATTGAATTAATGAGGGAAAAGGGTTTTCTTTCTGGAATTCATTCCTCTGAATTCTTTTGGCTCAGTTTAACAACCCTAAAGGCAGGTTGAGGTGGCTGTGAAAATCCTGTGGTTGGGTCCTCCAGTGGCTGCTCCAAGAGCAGAACGTTGAATGTAGAAGAGTTGGTAGGAGGGAGCTTTCCATATGGCCACTCCGTGTAGGAAGGTAGCTGAACAATCCTGGCTGCAGAGGAGGCTGATCCCAAGGGTGGTTCCAGGATTCATTGATTTAATGGCTCAACTGAACATTTTGCTGGTAGCCTTTGTGCTTTTGTGCTTTTGGAGTTGGGGAGAAAAATGACATAAGCACCAGAAGAAAAGCTGCAATGTGACTGTGTCACATGGGTGTTCATTTTGCTTTTTTTCATGGAGAACTGTGGTGAGATGGAATGACTGATTTTACGTGTTGTTGTTTTTGTAAAGCATTGTTAAAATTTCAATTTACAAGGCTTGTTTTTTTAAAAGCTTGTCCTCTGTGAGAAGGAACTGGTTCCTTTAACAAGAAATACTTTGTTTCTACAACTAATTCATGGAGTCACTGCTATTTTTATGCAAAAATTAAGGGCTTCCTAGTGAGAAAAAGCTGTTTCTAAAGAATAGCAGCTTTTCTTTTTTGAAGAAGGTAAAATATTACTCCGTTATTAAAAAGGGAGTCACAGAGACTCACGCTGCTGACACAGCCAACATAACTAATTGTTCTCTTTCCATGTATGCTGTTTATAAGAAGTAAAACAGTAGCAGATGGCCAGAGGACAAGTCCAGCCTGGCTTGTTACTTAGTATAATAGTCAAACACAGTAAATAAGTCACCTGTGGCTGTGACTGAAAAAAGTTGTGGTATGTAGGGAAACCTCTGATACCAAGATAGCTTAAAATCCATGATTTATCTCAATAAGATATTCCAGTAATTATAGCAATATGAGAAAGCTCTCCAAAGCCTGAGGACACAAATCAGGGTTAGATTGAGCTGTGATAGAAAACTATGTAAGAAAGATTCCTGATTTTACCTAAGCGCTTGACTTTGAATCTTTTCTTTTCATATGTTTACTTTATATCATTTTAAATGGTTGCTTTTTCATGTTAGAAATTTAAACAAGGAACTTTGTTTTTTATTTTTAAAATGAAGAATAGTGTAATAGAAATCATGCCAACCCCATATAGAGAATTCCAAATACCCTTACCTCCCCAGATAACCAGTGTGATGGTTAGGTTTATGTGTCAACTTGGCCAGGTAATGCTGTCCAATTGTCTGGTCAAGCAAGCACTGGCCTATCTGCTGCTTTAAGATATTTTGTGGACTTAAATAATCAGCAAATGGATTGTGTCTATGGCTGATTACATCTACAATCAACTAAAGGGAGTGTCTTCTGCAGTGACAGATTTTAAATCCAATCAGTTTGAAGGCTTTAAAAGGAAAAGTGATGACTTCAGCAGTCAGAAGAGAAAATTTTCATCTCTACTTCAGCTAGCCAGACTTTCCTGGGGAATTAATTGAAAACCTTCATCAGAGTTGCCAGCTTGCAGCCTACCCTATGGAATTTGGACTCAGGCATCCTCACGGTTGTATGAGACAGTTTTATAAAATCTCATATTTACAGATATCTCCTGTTGGTTCTGTTTCCCTAGAGAACCCTGACTAATACACCCAGGTACATCAATTTTAACATTTTGCCACATTTACTGTATCAGTCTATCATTCTATCTATCTATCTATCTACCTACCCACTTTCTGAGGACTTGAGTGTAGGTTGTGTATATCATGCTCCTTGAACACTTACTACAGCCATGTACATTTCCTAAGAAACAATGCTATTCGCTTATGTAGCCACCTTAATTGTAGTTATAAAAATCAAGAAATTTAACATTGATATAAAGCTTACAGTCTATGTTCCAATTTTTTCATATGGCCCTTTGAGCCTTTCTCCTTCATTGTTAGATCTCTTCCAAGATCACGTATTGCATTTAATTGTCATCATCTCTGTGGTTGTTCTCTATTTTATTTGTAAATTGTGGGAACATATATACAACATACAGCTTCCCATCTCAACCTCTCCCAAGCATACCATGCAATGGGATTAATCACATTTTCAAAATTGTGGTACTCTCACCACCTTCCTGTACTAAAACTTTCCTATCTCCCCGAACAGAAACCCTACATGCATTATGCATTCACTCCCCATTCCCCTGTCCTCCACTCCTGGCAACCTGTATTCCAATTTATGTCTCTATTAGCTTGCATATGTTCTGATAATTTCTTTGTAGTTACCATGGGGTTTAAATTTAGCATCCTAAATCTATAACAATTTCATTTGCTTTGATACCAACTCAACTTCAATAGTATACACAAATTATGTTATTATACACCTCCATCCCTCAATTTTTATGTAGTTCTTGTCACAAATTACGTGTTTATACATTATGAGTCTAAAGCCACTGATTTATCATTATCTTTCATACATTCACCTTTTAGATCCTGTAAGAAGTAAAAAGTGGAGTTACAACCCCAAAATACAATACTACTGACATTTATATTTATTCATGCCATTACCCTCACTGGAGATCTTTATTTCTTTATGTTGCTTTGATCTATTGTCTGTTTTCCTTTCTTTTCAACCTGCAAGCTCTCTTTAGCATCTCTTGTAGTATTGGATTAATGCAAATGAAGTCTGTCAGCTTTTGTTTATATGGGAATGTCTTAATCCTGTCCTCATTTTTGAAAGACAGTTTTGCTATATATAGAATTCTTGGTTGGCAATACATATTTGCTTTCAGCACTTTAAATGTGTCATCCCACTACCTTCCAGCCTCCATGGTTTCTGATGAGATCTCAGCACGTAATCTTATTGAGGGTGACACATTGCTTCCCTCTTGCAGTTTCAGAATTCCCTCTTTATTGTCAGCATTCAACAGTTTGATTATAATATTCTGTGGTGTGGTCTGTTTGGGTTTATCTGTTTGGAGTTCATTATGTGTCTTGGATGTAGGTATTCCTGTCTTTCATTAAATTTGGGAGTTTTGAGCCATTATTTCTTTGAATATTCTCTCTTTCTTCTCCTTCTGGGATTTCTACAACATGTATATTGGTATGCTTGATGGTGTCCCACAGTTTCCTCAGGCTCTGTTCACTTTTCTTCATTTTTGATTCTTTCTTCTTCTCAGACTGATTTCAGTGGTCTTATCTTCAAGTTTATTGATTCTTTCTTCTGCTAGCTCCAGTCTGCTGTTGAACAATTCTAGAGAATTTTTAAACTTCTGTTACTGTGGTGATTTAGTTCCCTAAGCTGTTAAAGCAAATACATTGAAATGCACTTGCCTAAACAATGGGGATTTATAAGCTTACAGTTTTCAGGCCAAGAAAAATATCCAAATCAAGTCATCATCACAGTGATGCTTTCTTCCTGAAGACCAGCTGCTGGCAATTCTCAGCTCCTCTGCCACATTGCAAGGTACATGGCAGCATCATTTGTCTCTCCCTTCTCTTCTGTGTTTCATTGCTTTCAGCTTCTTGCTTCTTTGGTGTCTCTCTCTCTCTCTCTCTCTCTCTCTCTCTCTCTCTCTCTCTCTCTCTCTCTCTCTCTCTCTCTCTCCTTGCGCTCTCTCTCTCTTTCTCTACCCCTCCTCTGTATTCATTCTATTTATAAAGGACTTCAAGTAATAGGATTAAGTGCCATCCTTAACTGAATTAGCCTGATCAAAAGCTCCTGCTTACAATGGGTTTACATCCACAGGAACAGATTTGAATTAAGAGCTTGTTTTTCTGGGGTACTTATAGCTTCAAACTACCTCATGTGGTCTTTACATCTGTTCTGGTTCCTTTTCATAATTTTTATCTCTCTATTAATATTCTCTTTGTGTTCATCTATCATTTTCCTGATTCCTTCAGTTCTTTTTCCATGTTTTCCTTTAGCTCTTTGAACATATTTAGGATCTTTTTTAAAAGACTTTTACTTATTTGTCCCAGGTCTGGTCTTTCTCATTGGTTTATAATGCTTTAATCTTGCCCTTTCCTGGGCTATCACTTCTTATTTCTTTGTATATTTTGTAACCTTTTGTTGCAACCTGGACATTTTGATATTTGAAAGTATTATTGTTTGTATTTAGACTCTGAGGCATCTTTTCCTTAAGATTGTATCCAGCTAGTGTTTTGGCAGTTTCCTTGAATGCCAGGTGCTATTAAAAAAAAGAAAAAGGAAAAAAAAGGAAATAAATTCCCCAGCCTTTGCAGAATGACTTGTGCAAGTGCTCTCCTTCAGGGCTTATCTTATAATGGATTTGGAGAATAGCTCCAGGCCAATGCATATTAGCCTCCCTGCATCTTGTCTTCGGCATGTGCTTGTGACCCTAGGAATTTCCCTGTTTACTGGATACAGATATCCCTCTACCCTAGGAAACAGTTTCCTCATGGTCCCAGGCACCTGTACTGTATGTCCTGCAGCCAGAAATCCCTTGCCCCAGGCAGCACGACTTGACTACTCTCCCTGTGTTCTGAGGAGAGCACTGTAAGCTGCTTTCAACACTGGGGCAAGTTCTGAAATGGCAAATCCCTCTGGCTACCACCAGACAGACTGGTCCAGACATACATCCTCCAAGTATGTGCCCAAGGATTACTCTTTTCTCTCTAGAGCCAAGACCAGGGATCCACATTGGAAGCCTAGGCTGGCTTTGCACCAAGTTGTTGAGAGATGGGGAAAGAGCCAGCCAGGTGCCAAGAGATCCTACTGCTTTTAAGCAGTCTTTTTCTTGATTAGGAATTTGCTCTGTGTTCTAGTTTGCTATTGCTGCCAGAATGCAAAACACCAGAAATGGTTTGGCTTTTATAAAAGGGGGTTTATTTGGTTACACAGTTACAGTCTTAAGGCCATAAAGTGTCCAAAGCAACACATCAGCAATTGGGTACTTTCACTGCAGGATGGCCAATGGTGTCCGGAAAACCTCTGCTAGCTGGGAAGGCACATGGCTGGTGTCTGCTCCAAAGTTCTGGTTTCAAAATGGCTTCCTCCCAGGATGTTCCCCTCTAGGCTGCAGTTCCTCAAAAATGTCACTCATAGTTGCATTTGTCCTCTCTCAGCTTCTCCGGAGCAAGAGTCTGCTTTCAACAGCCGTCTTCAAAATGTCTCTCATCTGCATCTCCTGTGCTTTCTTCAAAGTGTCCCTCTTGGCTGTGGCTCCTCTTCAAAATGTCACTCTCAGCAGCATTGAGTTCCCTCTGCCCGTCACCTCATTTATATGGCTCCACTGATCAAGGCCCACCCAATGGGCAGGCCAACACTCCATGGAAATTATCCAATTAGAGTCATCACCCACAGTTGGGTGGGGAGCATCTCCACAGAAACACTCAAAGAATTACAATCTAATAAACACTGACAATGTCTGCCCACAAAAGATTACATCAAAGATAATGGCATTTCGGGGACACAATATATTCAAACTGGCACATTCTGTTACTACATTATTTAAACCGTTTTCTAGAGTTTTGAGAAAGATGTTTCTGTCAGTTCTTGCTGGTTGTTCAAAGCTTCTGTAGGGGCACAGAGCCCTGAAACATCTCACTATGTCATCTTGATATGGCACAGCCACAATGTGCTTCAGCATTTCTTGAATTCATCTTGGACTGACTCTTTCAACTTGCCTCTGCCTCCTACCCCAACCTCCTATCCCCTACATTTCTTGCTGCTTTGGCCTCTCAGAGGAAGGCTTAGTGATATCACTCCTTCATACCTATCCTGGCATCTATTTGAGGCCTATTTATTTATCTCTTGGAATTTTAAATGTGTCCTTGAATTATGGAAAACTGGCAATCAGTATGTTCTAAGCTCTGTTTAGGGGAAGACTATTCACTTATTCAACAAATGTTTATAGAATTTCTGACATGACTGGATCTAATACTGTTCTAGCTGCTGGGAATGCATAGATAATTAAGGCCATAAGTAATGTCCTCTCTGTACCAGTGTACCTTGAATTAGATACTATATATAAAAACAGCCAGAAAGAACTACAAAGCCTTTAGTTTTGAGGGGTTTAAAGTCTATAGTTAAGACTGACAATTGAACCAAAATTATCATAAGGTGGATAAACTTGAAGATAGGGGAATCACACTGCAATGGAAGAACATAGCAAGGGAAACTGACCCAGGAGGAGAATTAGGGAAAACTTCCCAGGGTAAGAGACATTTTAGTAAGACCCAAAGGGTGATTAGAAGTTATGGTGAAGAAGAGAGTAAAGAGAATATCAGGCAAAGGAAACAGCATATGGAAAGTCCAAAGGTAAAAGAACTCCAGGGTTGGGAGAATGGGGCAGAGAAAGTTCCCTGAATAAGTATAATAATAAAAAGGGGTAAGGGGGATTTGGTAGAAGGATACAAGTGCTTCTCATTGAACCCAAGGATAAGAATGCATCTGGACCTTAGAAAGAAGCCAGAATCAAGAACTATTAGCAGGACTTTGCTTCTTTATACCCATTTTTTTCACACTTGTCTTCATATACAACTACTTTTCTCTGATTCTTTGTCCACAGGGTGGACATAGGTCCCAAGTTTATACTTTTATTTCTGACCAACTTGCTAATTCATACCCATTTCCAAAATCCCAAGAGGAAATCTGACAGTCATGCTTGAGTAGGTGTCCACCATTGCACCTTTTTTTGCTCTTAAAGCCACACACAGTTCTTTCTCAGTTCTATCTTACAGCTCTTCAAGCATTGAAAGCAACTTTCATGTTATATGGGTGTGACTATCCTCCATTCCTTTATAAGTTTTTCAGAGAAAATGTCTCCTGAGATCCTAGATCTCTCCTCTGGGGATCTGGTTGGTCAAAATTTCACATAAATAAGGCAGCTTAGAATGAACCCCACACAACAGTGAAGTAAAACCAGCCCAGAGTAGAGCTGGGCAAGGCTTCAGTTCATGTTCTTATGACCACTTAGCTTTTCTGATAATGGTTTCATTGATTCTGATTTAACGTATAGTCAACTGAAACACTTACATCTTCTTATATAAGTAGCAGTGGAGTCCAGTCTTACCCATCTAGAACTTGTACAGCTGGGTTTGGAGACCAAGTAAATGGCTTTACATTTATGCCTATTAATTACCTATCCCTGTTGATCAAGCCTATCGAGCCTATTGAGATGTTTTTTAAATCCTGGTTCCATTAGGAATAATGTTAGTGCTTCCCTCAGGCATTAATATGGGGATTATGTGAAATAAGGCATGCAAAGCATTTTAAATGACCTTCATGTAGTAGGGACTCAATAAATAGCAATCCATTTTATTATTACAGCCAACATGAAGATGAATTAAGTTAGGTGAACTCCAGGTTCTTTACAAGTTCTGGCATTCTGGGCTTGTATTAACTTTTAGGGTAAACAAATCATTGGAACTCCTGATTCTCAATTAAATATATATATTTTTTGTTGCGTTTAATATTTTTCTTTGTTGCAAATTTTTATACCATGGTTTAAACCATAAAAAAGGAGTAGAAGTAACTTAGGTCAAAAGGCAAAACATTCCTCATCCTTCTCAACTATGCTAGCCAAGTGATGTAACCACTAAGATTGTCAGACAAATAAGTGCCACCAGCAGTCAGTTCCTCAATAATGGAAAAGGGCATGCTGAGAAAATATAGGAAGAAGCATCCACTGAGAATGATTAAGAAGTGGCAATTTCAATGCCAGGGATGAGATTGGCAACTTTCAGAATTAATTATTCTGGTACTACAATGAGAGATTAAGAAGCTACTAAGCATGAGACACTATATTAGTGCTCTGAAGCACAAAAAAATAAGCAAGTCATGATTCTTGCCTTCAAATTATTTACCAATTAATAGATAAAAGACAGGTCAAAGATAAATATAATAACGAATAGTTCAAACACTCCTTTTTCAACTGAGATTAAAGTCAATTAGCATCTTTGTAGCTTCACTTATTCATGAAAGAATTGAGATTGAGGTGATATGATGAATATTGGACCAGATGTGGCACAAGCTTGAAAAGGGTTAACCTTGATATTGTGCTGTATGGTATGGTATTATTATATTTTATTCAGGAGATTCAGGGATGGCTAAACCTTGCCCCTGATCCATCACCTCTCCATTCACAACTCTGAGTTATAGACAGAGGAAAAAGTAAGTCAAAGTAAGGTAAAGTAACACTGTTCCATATTTATAAATTTGGCCCCAAATTCCCAATGCAAGTTTCCATTGGCCTATGCTGTACCCCCTAGAAAAGTTCTTTCTGTGGGTTAGGTTGGCTTGAATGGCCTGGAAACAAAGCAGCGTGTTAGGCCTGCTCTTTCTGCCTTCCAAAAATCCAAATTCTCATCCCATATCCTTCAATATGGTGGGCAAAAAGGAAAAGGCAAGTCTGTGCCCCAATTCCTCACAGGGACTTGGCCTTTGCTGCCTGCCTTGAGTCTTTTCAATCCTAAGTGCTCAATTCTGACATTTTGAGGGAGAAGAGAAGGAAAGATTACTAAGGCTGCCCCTGGAAGGAAGCTACAGGGGAAAAGAGGAAACACCACATTCGTGTGTGCTAGGCCATTCTCTATAAAATCTTCACATACTGGTAATTGATCAATCCAAATCTGGACTCCTCTTTAGGGAGAGGCTTCCTCTTGTCCTAAATCATCCTATGACAGTAGCAAGAGGAAGAAGGGCTGGATGAGAGAGCAGCCAAGAAGGGCTTTGACTTTCTTCTCATATTTCAAAATTGCTCTTTTATATCGTAGAATTAATGATGTCTGTTTCCAACCTACCTTAAATTAACATTGGTGTGTCCATAACATTAAAAAAAGAACTTAAAAAAAGACCTGTTGAGTTCTTTGAGGAAATACATAAGCTGTACTATGACTTAAGACTGAACATTACTTAGAATCTGAGAGATTAATTTTAAAGTTAGTAAGATAAGAAATGACTGAGCATAAACTCTGTGCCAGCCATGATATCAGCAATTACTAATAAATTATATAATTTATTCTCATAATAACCCTGTGATTTAGGGATTATTATTAGAAAAATAAAAGATTTCACTTTCCATCACACTTTAGTTTCACACAAACATAGTTCCATTCATTCTTGTGGAAAACTATTTAACCTAAAACTTCTATGAGTGTAATTCTTAGAAATGTGAGGTATGTTTATGTTTCACAGGTCTGTTTGGTTTTACATATGTTTTATGTAACTTCTTTGCCAATACCCAGCCCTGAATAATTCTTTCTGTCTGTTTCCTCTGCTGTCACTCCCAGGTTTCTGAGAATTTCTGTACGTGGCCACAAAACTATGCTCCCAGGGTCCACTCTGAATCTGAGCAGTCTCCCCTCAGCTGAACTCTTACCAGTGTTCAGGCAAGGACTTTATTCATCTCTCGTTGACTCTCAGAAGCATTCCACAGTATCTATTCTAAGTTTTTTCATCCTCTTAAGACACACCTCCAATCTGCTCCTTCTCCAGACCTGCTTCATTCTTAGCAGATGGTCATTCTACCAAAATATGGCTCCCCCATTCTTTCAAATGGATGTTCCCCTGACTTCACTCCACAGAGACTCAGTCACCATGGCTACCACTGCAGGCTTTGGTTCATTTCCTCAGAAATCTCAACTGGCAGTGATGGCTGAATCAGGGAACTTTTGCAAGGAAATGCTGGGAGCTCTTGGTACTAGGTGCTGAGTCTCAAAGATACCTCTAACTTTAAATACCCAGAAAAAAACACATACATAAGCACAAAAGAAAAGTGAAAAGGGGTCTAGAAACAGCAAACCTGTCCTGGTAGCTTCTTAAGGGAAGTGAATGAATCTGTGAATGAATAGAGGTAGAGGTCAGTTGTAATTTGAGAAACTGATCTCAAGAGACATTATATGCCTTTTTTCATTGCTTCAAATATACATTAGGGTTTTGAACTTCAAGGAAGAAAATGAATCTGACATTGTTTCTTTCTTAACTATAACTTCAATGCTGATTTATGTTCAGCAAACATTTGTTGCTGCCCTCTTTGTGCCAGACACTGTGCTCAGTGATGGAAAATATTGAATACAATATAGAATCCACCCTAATGGGAGATAAATACACACTAGGGGAAAATACGAGTTTAAAATTAGACTTAGTTCAGCTCTTCCAGACACTTCTGTCACAAAGCACAAGCATTTCCAAGTCTAGATGGGAACACTTGCCTTAGTTTGCCAGAGCTACTATGACAAATACCATGCTATGGGTTGGCTTAAAAAAGAAGCACTTACTGTCTCACCAATTTGAAGGCTAGAAGTCCAAAATCAAAGCATCAGCTAGACAATGATTTCTCTTGGAGTATGCACTATTCTGGTGCTGGCTTGCCACAATCCTTGAGTTTCCTTGGCTTTCATCTCTGTCACCCCTCACATGGTGATCTTTTCTCTCCTTGTCTCTGTTCTTCTGTTTACACTGACTTCCAGCTTCTTCTTTTGTGAACTTCTCTAACTATGATCAACTTTCTTCTATATATAAAGTACTCCAGTAATATGGATTAAGGACCATACTGATTCATTTGAGCCACAGCTTAACTAAAAACATTTCAAAAGATCCTATTTATAAATGGGTTCATATCCACACTCATTCAGAATAAGAATAAGAATATACCTTTTGAGGGGATACATAATTCGGTCTACCATACTCGTGAATTTGGAAAATGGTGTCCAACAAAAGTCCACTCAACCTTTACAGCACAAGTCAGTTCATTCTGTTTTGAATCCATTCACTGTGAGGCAGTGAACTCCCCTCTAAGGGATTCATCCTTCACAGTTCTTAGGAGTTTGAATTTTCTTCTTCCCTTGTCATCCTTATCCTTACTTACACAGTAGATGAAGAAAAGCTCTCTCTTGACCAAAATTTGAGGATGATAATTTTAGGCTACACAACAAATGAATGTAATAAAATATGGTTGTCCTGTAACCACATAAGAAGAAAATACACAGGGAACTAGGAAAGGGGACAATTTATTTTGCCCTGGGGAGCTGGGAGATAAAAGGTTGGCAAAAGCTTCATAGAAGAGAAAATATGACCTATAATGTGTCCTCCTTTCCTCCTAGATGATATTTTAAATTGTAATCTCTGTTTTTGGAAAATTAAAAATGAAATTTCATATTACAAGAGCAACATGTGTTCACAGAAATTAGAAAATCACCACTGGGTGAGGGTGGGTGAGCATGAAGCATGAGAGGACACTGGTAGTAATTTTGAGCACAGGGGTTTTAGAAGCCATGTGATTGAAGGTAAGTCTCTGTTAAAATCAGGACTTTTATTTTTTAAGTACTCTAAAAACAACATTAAATGCAAATAGGAAAGTGGGAAGAAAGGGAAACTATCCAGAAAGCTGATTCCTTTATCATTTCAGTCTAGACTTGCCAAAGGATCTTTGTTAGGTTAGGGATTTAGGTATTAGTACTAAGGACTGTTTGGGATCAGAGTCTTGTTCCTCCTATCCCTCAGAAGGCAGCAAACAGTTGTTGATTCACTCTCCTTATCCCTTAAGCTTGCATTACTTAATTTCTTTCTTCCCATTAAATTATAATAAAAAGTCTCTTATTAGTTTCCTTAAAGGGATTTGGAAAGATAAAGGAAGCTATCAAGTCCTAAGTGTGTCATAAACCTTGGGGACACACATAGCACTCAAATATTGGAGATGATGCCTAATGATATCATTGTTTAAAATGTCATACCCTGAAATCCCATAAAAGGTAACAGAAATTGGTTTGGGGATTTTACTACATTAAAACTTGTAAAGATGGCGTGAAAAGGGCTGCTGGTTTCTCTGATTTTCATAATTGGGCATTCCAATTATGAGGAAAAAAATAAAATAGTAGTCAAAACTCACAATTAGATGGCTCCATAAAGTGGAAGCCAAAACAAAGTTTTTAAAATTTAATAGGGCTGATGAAAGTTTCAAAATGGCGGCCTCCACTGACTGTCTTCTGCCGGACGATCCTCACCAGTGCTGCTGAGTGAACATCAGCTTTCCTCGCTTGTGAACCGGGACTAGATTAGGGTTTGGGAAGGGCAGTGGACTGCGATGGGGTAGGACTGATGAGATTTATGAAGAGTTTTCCCTCTCATGGTGTTTCATCATAAATACAACTGAGATATCAAGCCTTTTAGATTGTTGCTAGTGGACAAAAAAATGACATCTATTTCAAATTAACTACCTTCTCTGGGGTCCAAGAAGAATCTACTCTTTGCCATCTTCTCCAAGTTGATGAGTTTAGATTTTTTTACTGGACTGTGGTTGGGATGAGCACGTTTCTATGGATATTATAGATTCCCTGAGGAAGCATGTTCACCAGACTGATGCAGTGCAATCATCTCACCCTGATCCTCTCCATCTTGGTGTCCTACCATATGCTGTTAGAAAGTTGGGTCTGAACTGTGCTATCTATGCAACTGTTTATAAAATGGGACAGATGTTCATGTATGATCTTTATCAGTCTTGACAATACAGAAGATTTCATGCTCTTTACATTAGATGATGTGGATGCAGGCTTTGATAAAATACAGCAGCTAGAATTCTCTCAGATTGTGAATTTGAAAGGCAAAGGACATGGCTTGTCTATCACACCGCTGCCAGCCAGACATGTGATAGGTGGAACGATATGGAAAATAGTCAAAGATGGAAAAGAAGAAATTATCTATGCAGTTGAGTTCAACCACAAGAGGGAAATCCATTTAAATGGATATTCCCTGGAAATGCTAAGTAGACCTCTCTACTAATCACAGATTTGTTTAATGCTACTTGTGTGCAGCCTATACTAGATGAAAATAGAGGGATGAGGAACTTCTGACAAATGTTTTGGAAACACTTCAAGGTGATGGAAATGAATTAATAGCAGTGGACCCCTGCAGGCAGAGTTTTGGAACTTGCTAACTTCTTGATCAAATTTGAAGAACTAAAGATGCAAAATTGGGTGTTTACTCATTGGCATTCCTAAATAGTGTGAGTTATAATGTGGTGGAGTTTTCTAAGTCCCAGGTAGAGTGGATGAGTGATCAATTGTTGAGATGTTTTGAAGACGAAAGAAATAATCCATTTCAGTTTCATCATCTCTCTTTATGTCATGGTCTTTCTGATCTGGCTCAAGTACCTTGCCCCAAAGTTGTACTCGCCAGCCAACCTGATCTCAAAAGTGGATTTTCAAGGGATCTCTTTATTTAGTGGTGTCAGGGCCTTAAAAACTCAATCATCCTAAGCTACTCCTGGGACTTTAGCACACTTCCTAACTGATAACCCTTCTGAAAAAAAATCACAGAAATAGAGTTGTGGAAACATGTGAAGCTTGAAGGAAAGAACTTGAGGAATACTTGGAAAAAGAGAAGCTAAAGAAAGAAGCTGCTAAAAAACTTGAGGAATTAAAAGACCACAGGATTTCTTCGTGCCAGAGATTTAAGCTACTGAAGAAGAAAAAAGCAAATTCAAGTCAGGCTTGACAAAAGGAGATGAGCCCATGGAACAGGATCAAAAGATGCTGAATTAGCTTAGATAGATGGTGTCTTAGACATGAGAATTTCCAAATTGGACATGGGAGCTGTTTTATAAGAAGGAAGACTGAAGGATGATGGAGAAGACTCAGAAATGCAAGTGGACACTCCTTCATAGTCTAGCATTATAACACAACAAAAGGCCATGAAATGTCTTTTTGAAGATGATGAGAAAGAAACAGGTGAAGGAAGTTAGACCATTAATACTTTGGAAACTTTGCCACCTCATGAGGTTCCTGGACATCAGTCCGTTTTAATGAATAAACTAAGACTTTCAGACTTCAAACAAGGTCTTTTATGGGAGAAGATTTGAGCTGATTTTGAAGGAGGTGTGTTTCTTTGCAACAATCAAGTTGCAGTCTGTAGAACTGAAACTGGATGCATTGGGTTAGAAGGTTGCCTTTGTCAAGATTTTTATAGGATGAGACCTTTTATATGAACAGTATGCCATTGTGTAAAGGACATGATGTCAAGAAGTGTCTGTTTGACCCTTCCAAGAAAGAGAGGATTCTTATTTTATTCTAAGGTGTTTTTTGTTTTGTTTTGTAACTTACAAAAAGAATTGGCCAGAAATTTAGCATGCATTAGATTTTTAAAAATGTAAATAGATATTTTGCTAATGCTCAAATGAGCATACTACCTTTGGAGTTTCAGAGTAATAGAGGTCATTACAAGTGTAGAGGCCCAAAAGTTGGAGTGATTGGTTTTCCTTACAGTCCCCTTATTCTAAGAAGGGCTTTTTACTTGAATAAAACAGTGCAACTTAGGAAACCAGTTCATAATGTTTGCATGAGTTCTTGCAAACTATTCCTTATGTTTTCTGGAATGAAAAGTGAGAATTCTTTAGAAAAAATATGCTACTTTAAAAAAAACAAACTTATAAAACAGTTTTTTGAGGTTTGCCTGTTTTAAAAAAAACAAAAAACACACCAAAACTTTTACTGAGTGTGTGCCATAACTTCATTTTGAAGTCTAATATGCAATTGTTTTCACATGGAGCCTATCTGCTCCATGCCTATATTTCCCAGTGATTCACTCTAGTGTGAGGAAATACACATTTGGTTTAGAAATCAATTTTTATTTCTCTCATTTCTTGTTTTATCAAGATATTTTTGTTGTGGTTCAATTTGAATTATAACACTGTTGTGTGACTATACATAATTCAAAAGAATTCCTTGTGTTATAGTCTTAAGATTTCTGCATACATTTTAGAAACATCTGACTATAATATAAACTCTGCTTAGTGCTATGTTTTTAAGAAAACAAATGTTGAACCTCACACTTTTATAAGGCAACAGTATACTTTAAAAGATGTAAATGTTTTCATCTCTTAAACTTATTTCCCTAAGGTTACCCAAGCAGTGGTTAGATTTTATACATACAACTACAAAAATAAAACAGAGGTTGGATAAGGTCATTCTTTCTGTGTTGATGTCTTTTGTGGCTAGCAGCTCTGATACAGAGTGAAAACTGAATGTCTGTAATTTACATTGAATTTGAGAAATGAAAACCATGTTGCCTACTGTAATCTGTTCAAGCTTTTATAGAAAGTAGCTTAATCATGGTGAACCTTGATGTTTATTTCTATTTATATTTAGCATTTTTAGAAGGATCAGTCTTGTTACCATATATGGAACTATGTATAGTATAACTCAATGGTATCAGACTAGAATTCATATTTCATTCTTTTTCAAATGCTTACAGAACTTCTTTTTTGTAATACAAAGTTTACAGCCTTCTGATACTGAAAACCAGATATAAAACAATGTTACTTAAAAAAAATTTGATCGGGCTGATGAAAGCAGAAAAAAATCAGCAATCATAATCTCAAGTCTAATACTGTCAACATTCTGTGCTTCCCCAAAAAACATTTCTAGGACTGGACCTATTATACTTAGAATCATCAAAATTGTTGAAAGCACTTTAAAGGTATTAATTATCTGACTTGCTGTCTTAATTAACTAAGGGTACATCTTTGGGGAATTAGCAGGGGATGGTTATTAGGAACCCCTCTTTGATGACAGGAAACCAAGTGACAAAAGAGAGGTGACCTGTCCGAGACATGTAAAAGGCAGATTGCCAATGACAGCTAGACTCAAGTTTGGTTCAGCCCAAATAGAGGAAATGCCACTTCATTCATTAACACCAAAATAGCCACCTTCATCTACAAAATAATTTTTTCCTGGCATGGGTTTTTTTCCTTTGTTCAGCCTCAGAGATAATTCTAATGATTATCAGCAATGGTAGTGAAAGCCAAACTTAATCACCATAATTGACAATTAAGTTGGGTAACAACACAGAGACAGGTGATTTCACACAAAGCTAATGAAAATGGGCTATTAAAATCCACACACGTTTGGCAGCAATTATGAGCTCCTGGAGCCATTTGCTTTGAAATGTGCACATTTCACAGGCGGCTGCCTGCCAACAAGAACTCTGAGCAGGACCCAGAAAGAAGGAGGAAAAGACAGCATTACTGGAGATGTCTCTAGGTGCCATTTCCCTTCAGGAGCTTGCTGGATCTTTATCATTACATGCTTGATCTGTTAAAACCAAAGAGAGGTGTACATTTCACAGCTCTGGAGAATGATGCCTTATTTTCCACAGAACCAAGATGGAATCGTCAGAGGGCCAGGAAGTAGAAACCAGTGAAGAAAAGTGGGCAGAGTAGAGGGGAATTCATAGAGTAAGTGCTGGGACATGTGAGAGAGGACTGGATTTCCTGTCTAGAGTACTTCACTAAAGACTTGAACAGTTTTCATAAAATATGAAATATATGCTTTCATTGGATAACAGAACAGTAGATAAATGAGTTCAGTTCCCTAAGAGGCACCCAGAATGAGAAGGTGACGGTACCGTGCTGCAGTTGCATACATCTCCTGGTTCCTCACTATTCCTCCCTTACACTCAGTCGGCCATCATTCTACTAAAAGCCTCTCTCCTTTAAGCTCATACTACATGGAAATACCAGTTAGTAGAGAAGTTAGCTGGGGATTTCCATGACAGGAAGTCAAATGACAAAGAGAGGTGACTCATCTCAAGGAAGTTTTGGAATGGCATTCATTCACTTCCATGGTGGTGTGGGTAAAAGCCTCCTCCTCCCATTGCTGCCATCTTTGAAGACAGGTGACTCTACCACATTCACTGAGAGCTTTGGTAACTTCCTCTTCTCCCCAGTTACCACCTCAATACTGGGAGTCTTCAGTTTCCATAAGGATGACCTATACAAACTCCAGCCCCACAGTTTTTTGTTGTTGTTATGTTGGATTGTAATATTCTCCACTCTAACAACATAGTACTGATGCCACCCCTTGGTACCTTTTATCACCTTAAATGATGAAATTCCAGTATTCTCATTTCCTCTCCAATCAGCCCAGACATCAGGGTTTCTCTGTTGAAAGAGAATAATATTGTGGTTAAAAGCATGGCATTTAGAGGAGACTGCCTAGGTTTAAAATCTACTTGGATCACTTACTGGTAGCATATGCGTGAACAAGTTAGTTTCTCCAGCCTCAGTTTCCTCATCTATAAAATTAGCATGGAATAGAACCTTTTCCATGGGATTGTTATAAAGATTAAACAAGTTAGTACATATAAAGCACTTCAAATAGTACTTAACACCTGGTGATAGACCAATTAATATTAGCCATTATTATAATAAACCTTTTCTCCAAATACCTTCAACTCGTTTTAGGATTGTTTGTTGCTTTCTCTTTCATAGGTTCTGGATACTTGCTTTTCAAGGTCCAAGAGACACTGGGATTACATTGGATTTGATAGATTAGTTTGGGAAGAATTAATGTCTACCTTATTCGATATTCTTGACCAGGAACATAATATGTCTCTCCATTTACCTAAGTCATCATCTTGTACGTCCTTCAGTATAGTCTCGTAATTTTCTTCATATAGGTCCTGCACATTTATGGTGAGGTTTATTCTTAAGACATCTCATACTTTTTGATAAAAATGTGACTGTAATCTTTTCCCCATTGTATTTTCTAATTGGTTATTGTGGGTGTAAAAAAAAAAAAAAGATATAGCTTTACATGTCATTTATATATGGAAAAATTATTGAAATGTTTTAGTAGTTCTGATAGTTTCTAAGTTGATTTTTTTTACCCAAAAAACCTAAGATAGTCTTTGGCTATTAATATGTAAATTTTATCTCTTCTAATAGTTACACCTGTTCTTTTCAGTTGTCCTTTACTGTTTTGGTTTTTGCTTACCTCTTACTCCCCCTCTGCCACCTCCAGGTAACCAATATTAACAATCTGGTGTGTAATTTTTATACTTTTTACAGGCTCTTATAATTATGTGCAGATATATATTTACATATATATACATAAACATGCATTTATCTATACACAAAGGATTTTCAGTGTTTTAAATTTTAAGGTAAAAATTAAATTAAATATTAGGAATCTCATTTGGTTTCTACTAAAGAGATTAAAATAACAGTGACTTACCAAGTAAAATAAATCTAGGCAAAGACAATTAAGGGAATTTCAGTGTCACCAATGTCCCACACTCTTATCTTTGTGTTCCATCATCTTTATCATATGGTTTCCTTCCTTAAGGTTGCCTTATGATTTTCTGGTTGCTGATGAAGTTTTTATCAGTCACATCAAAGTCAGAGGAAGGAACAAGAAGGAAGAAAGACAAAAGATTCTGCCAGAAATGTCATACAATACATCAGACTCAAGTCCCATACTTTAAAATTCAAATTGTTTGAGATATAATTCAGTTACAATGAAATATACCCATTTTAAATATATATTTCATGTGTAAGCATGACAGGGTGAAGATACGGAGCATTTCCATCACTCCAAAACTTCTGAAGTGCTCCTATGCCAATCAATCTTCACCCAACTCCTGAGCCCAGGCAACCACTGATAAATTATAATCTGTCATTATACATTATATTTGTCTTTTTTAGAGTTTTATATAAATAGGATCAAGCAATATATACTCTTTCATGTCTACTTTCACTCAGCAAAATGTTTCTGAAATTTATGTATACACCACAGTTCACCGTTACATTCATCAGTTGATGTACGCTTAAACCACCTCCATCCACTGCAAACCATGAATACTGACACCATAAACCCCATTGTGCAAATGTCCATTCATACCCCTCTTTTCATTTCTTCCAACTATATACCCAATAACAGGGTTGCAGGACCTTATGGCAACCCCATGCTTAGCTTCCTGTGGAACCACCACATGGCTCTCCAGATAGGCTGCCCCATTCTACTTCCCCACCAATAGTAATTAGTTACATCCCTTTCTCCACATTTTCTCCAGCACTGGTATCCCTCTGTTTATTTTTTTAGATGGTTTTATTCACACACACACACATTCCATCCTAAGTAAACAATCAATAGTTCCCTGTATATGCATTCACCACCACTATCTATATAAAGATATTTGATTTCTTCCACAAAGAAAGAGGAAGAGGCAAAAAAAAAAAAAAAGAAAAGAGAAGAGAGAGAAAAAATGACAACTAAAAAATAAAAGAAAAAATAAAATTAAAATAAAATACAATAAAAAGTCAGACAACAACACCAATACCAAGAATCCCATACCTCTCCCTTATATCCCCCTCCTATAGAAATTTAGCATTGATATATTGCCTTTGTTACAGTTAATGGAAGCATGATACAATGTTACTGTTAACTATAGACTCTAGTTTGCATTGATTATATTTTTCCCCAACACCACCCCATTTTTAGCACCTTTCAAAGTTGATATTCATTTGTTCTCCCTCATGTCAAAATATGTTTGTACATTTCATCACAATCATTGACCACTCTAGGGTTCACTAAGTTATACAGTCCTATTCTTTACCTTCTATCTTTCCTTCTGATATCCTACACACCCCTAACCTTCCTCTTTTAACCATACTCACAGTCATCTTTGCTCAGTGTACTTACTTTATTGTGCTACCATCACCCAATATTGTGCTCAAAACCTCTCTCCAGCCTTTTCCTATCTGTCTTTAGTGCTCCATTTAGTATTGCCTGTAGAGCAGGTATCTAGTTCACAAACTCTGTCATTGTCTATTTGTCTGAGAATATTTTAAACTCTCCCTCATATTTGAAGGACAGTTTTGCCAGATATAGGATTCTTGGTTGGTAGTTTTTCTCTTAAATATATCACACCCCTCCCTTCCTGCCTCCATGGTTTCTACTGAGAAATCCACACATAGTCTTATCAAGTTTTCTTTGTATTTGATGGATCGCTATTCTCTTGCTGCTTTCAGGATTCTCTCTTTGTCTTTGACGTTTGATGATCTGATTATTGAGTGTCTTGGCATAGGCCTATTCAGATCTATTCTGTTTGGGGTATGCTGTGCTTCTCAGATCTGTAATTTTATGTCTTTCATAAGAGATGGGAAATTTTCTTTGATT
This sequence comes from Choloepus didactylus, assembly GCF_015220235.1. NCBI lineage: Eukaryota > Metazoa > Chordata > Mammalia > Pilosa > Megalonychidae > Choloepus > Choloepus didactylus. The sequence continues at coordinate 118,602,140 of NC_051308.1, forward strand.
ATTTCCTCTATTATTACTTCTGCCCCTTTTCCCTTCTCTTCTCCTTCTGGGACACCCATGACATGTACATTCTTGCTCTTCATGTTGTCATTCAATTCACTAAAATGCTGCTCATATTTTTCCATTCTTTTCTCTATCTGTTCTTTGGTGTGTAGGATTTCAGATGTCCTGTCCTCCAGTTCATGAATCTTTTCTTCTGCCTCTTCAAATCTGCTATTGTATGTCTCCATTGTGTTTTTCATCTCTTGTATTGTGCTTGTCATTCCCATAAGTTCTGCCAATTGTTTTTTCAAAGTTTTGAGTTCTTCTTTATGTTCACTGAATGTCTTCTCTATATCCTTCATCTCTTTTGCCATATCTTCCCTCAACTTGTTGATTTGATTTTTGGATTCATTTAGAAGATTTGTTTCATTAATAATTATTTTCAATTCCTGTATCTCAGTTGTAGTGTAGGTTTGTTCCTTTGATTGGGCCATATCTTCATTTTCCTTAATGTGACTCTTAATTTTTTGTTGTCTAGGCATCTGATTTCTTCGATTACCCCAATCAGATTTTCCCAGACCAGATGGATCCAGGTGTCAGGAGGAAGGTGTAATCAGTATCACATTTCCCTGAGGGTGGGACCCAGCAGGTTGCCAACTTTCCTGTGAGGCCTTTAGACTCTGTGCTTTTCCTATATGGCCCAGCAGGTGGTAATTGCCAGATGACATCTCTCCACTGGTGTAAAGAGGTGCGGTCCCTTTAATTCTCAGCAGACCCTGTCTTGGCCAGGGGCCAAGGGTGTCAGAAGCCAAGCTTAAGTTGTTTCTGTTCCCCCTCCTCCCCCAGGTCCTGGGATCTGAGTTCTCTGAGGGAGGACAGCCACTTGACCTGGGCCCTGCCTCCCTTTTCTTAGGGAATATACACCCTTTAGAGTGTTACCTTCTACACTTGAATCCCTCCTTTGTCTCTGCGACTCTGTTAACTCCACTCTTGCCTGGGTAAATGCTGACAATTGAAAATGCCAGAGGCTTTCTCTAATGAGCTTGTTAGAATGAGAGAAAAAAAGGAAAAAGAGAGAAAGCCCCTTTGTAGAGCCTATCCCCAGCCCCCCCCCCCCCAGTTTCACTGGTTGACCTGTGTTGGTACCCAGTTTTCTGTGCCCCTTTTCTTGGGACACAGCCACTTTCCAGTTTTCTGAGCTCAGCCATCTCCAAAACCCTCTGTTTTTATTTATTTGTGTATTTTTTTTTCCATCAGCCCCATCTCCTCTCTGCTGGGAGTGACCTCAGGGTACCTTCCTGCTTGCTCTGGGTTTATCTGTGCTTGTAGCTTGTAATCAGTAGTCCAAATTTGTTAATTAAAACCACAATTGGAGCTTGGTTGAGGTACATTCCCTTGCTCTGGCAAGGACTGCTTCTTTCTCCCACAGCAAAGTTTTGCAACTCAACCTGCTGTGCTGGTGGCAGAAAGGCACCAGCTCTGCAGTTTGGGGAGCTTTACTTACAGTTGGATTCTGCAATCTCTGCCATTCCACCCACTCAAGACTGGTGTACAATGTGTGTTCAGTCATGGATGTCCCCCAACAGTTGTTCTAGACTATTTACTAGTTGTTCCTGGCTGTTTATTAGTTGCTCTAGAGGACTAACTAAATTCCATACCTCTCTATGCCACCATCTTGTCCCACCCCCTTTCAAGCCATGATCTTATAATCTAATCTTTTTGGGTGGAACCTTTTGATTGCATGTTTCCATGGAAATGTGATTCACCCAACTATGGGTGAGACCTTTGATTAAATTACTTCCATGGAGGTATGACCCCGTCCATTCTGGGTGAGACTTAATTAGATCACTGGAGTCCTTTCAAAGAGCTCATGGAGAGAAGCTCAGAGAAGCTGAGCAAGACATTTTGGAGAGAAGCTAAGACTGACACAGACACTTGGAGATGATTGGAGATGCAGACAGAAAGACATTTGGAGATGCTAAGCTAAGAGACAAAGCCCAGAGTTTTCCCCAGAGAAGCTAAGAGAGGACCCTTGGACACTTAGAGAGAAATGCCCTGGGAGAACAAGCAAGAATGCACAGGACATGAGAGAAAGAAGCTAAGAGTGACAGAAGCCCAAAGACATTCTGGAGAAAGCCATTTTGAAACCAGAACCTGGGAGTAAAAGACTAGAAGATGCCAGCCACGTGCCTTCCCAGCTGATAGAGGTGTTCTGGATGCCATTGCCCTTTCTTCAGTGAAGGTATCCTCTCATTGATGCCTTAGTTTGGACATTTCCATGACCTCAGAACTGTAAACTTGTAACCTAATAAATCCCCTTTATAAAAGCCAATCCAGTTCTGGTATTTTTCATGATGGCAGCTATAGCAAACTGGAACAATAAACATGATCAAAATGTACTGTGCCAGCATTCAATCCACTTACACCCACTGAATCAATGACTCTGGGGGTGGTGCCCAGCATTATCTGTTTTAAGAAACCCTCCAATTTATTCCTGTGATTAATAAGCTTTGAGAACCATTAGCCTATAATTTTTTATGTCTTGTCTGGTTTTCATGTTGAAGCAATGCTGACTTCATTATTTATAAAATGAGTTCATAAGTGTTTTCTCCTTCTCTATTTTCTATAGGAGTTCATGTAAATGTTAGGTTAAATTCACCAACAAAATCTTCTGGGCCTAGAGTTTTCTTTGTGTGAAGGTTATTAAATATAAATTCAATTTTTAAAATAGACATGGGGCTATGTATATTTTCTTTCTTTTTGAAACAGTTTGGTAATTGGTGTCTTTCAAGAAATTTATCTATTTCATCTAAATTGATAATTTACTGGCATAAATTATCAATAATATTCCCTTATTATCCTTTTAATATATGTGAGTGTTCCAGTATGCTAATGCTGCTGTTATGCAAAATATGAGTAATAGATTGGATTTTATAAAGGGGGTTTATTTACTTACAAAGTTATGGTCCTAAGGCCATAAGAGTGTCCAAACAAAGATATCAACAGTAGGGTACCTTCACTGAAGAACCCAATGGTGCCCAGAAAACCTGTTAGCTCAGAAAGCAGGTGGCTGGTGTCTGCTTGCTCCCAGGTTGTATTTCAAATCGGCTTTTTCCCAGGATGTTTCTCTCTAGGTGTCTGTAGGTATTCTCTTAGTTTCTCTGGTCTAGCAAAAGTCTGCTTTCAATGGTCTTCTCCAAAATGTCTATCGTGTCTGCAGCTCTCTAAAATGTTACTCTCAGTTGCTCTCCAAAATGTCACTCTTAGCTGCTCTCCCTGTTCCTTCTGTTTGTCAGCTCTTTTATATGGCTCCAGTGATTTAATTAAGACCACCCAGAATGGGTGGGGTAACACCTCCATGGAAATTATCCAATCAAAGCTTTTGACCACAGTTGATTGAGTTACATCTCCATGGAAATAATCAAAGGATTCCAACCTAATCAACACTAATACATCTGCCCCCACAAGATTGCATTGAAGAACATGGCATTTTGGGGGACATAATACATCCAAATTGGCACAGTGAGTGTCTGGTGATGTCTCTTCTTCTATTCCTGGTAGTGGTCATTAGTGTCTTTTTGCTCTCTCCTTTTTCTTTTTAACTGATTCTTTCAAAGAACCAGCTCTACTTGTGTTTGTTTTCTATTTTATGAATTTCTGCTCCTATCTCTATTATTCCCTTGCCTCTTCTTAGATTGGATTTACTTTTCTTTTTTACCTAACATTTTTCTTTGTATGGTTTTCGTGTCAAGATAATGCTGGCTTCATAAAATGAGGTCAGAAGTATTCCCTTCTCCTCTATTTTATGAAAGAGTTTGTGTAGGATTGGTTATTTCTTCCTTAAGTATTGGGTAGAATTCACCAGTAAAGACTTACGGGTCTGCAGTTTTCTTATTTTCCTACATTTTAATGTTTTTTCTTCTAACTTTTTAAGATTAAAGCTTGGATCATCAATTTCAGAAATTCCCTGCTAATATGCACATTCAAAGCTATAAATTTCCCTCTGAACACTGCTTTTGCTACATCCCATAAATTCTGGTATTTTGTATTTTTATTTTCCATTATTCTCTAATTTCCCTCATAATTCCTTTTTTTTTGACCCGTGTTTTTTTTAAATTAATGTTTTGTTTAATTTCTAAAAATTTAGAGAATTTCCACTTGTTTTTCTGTTATTGATTTTTAAATTAATTCTTTTATGAACATAGAATATGTTCTGCATGATTTCAACCCTTTCAAATGTGCCAAGGTTTATTTTACAGTGTAGCATATGGTCTATCTTGGTGGTGGTTCCATGTTCACTTTCAAAGAATGTGTATTCTGTTGTTGGGTGGAGTCACGTCAAATTGGATAATAATATTGGATGATAGTGATGATATATTCATGTCTATTAATATTTTTCTACTTGGTCTACCAATTATTGAGAGAGGAGACTTGAAGTCCCCAACTATAATTATGGATTTGTCTATTTCTCATGTCAGGTATTAAGTGTTTGCTTCATGAACTTTTAAACTGTGTAATTGGGTGCATATACATCTTTTAATGGGAAAATTCAGTCCAATCTCTTTTCATCCCTATTTTTCATTTAGTTTTTGTCCCTATTTTTCTACTCATCCATCCATACACTAGATAAAGGGAGTGTGATCCACAAGGTTTTCACAATCACTCTGTCACCCCTTGTAAGCTACATTGTTATACAATCATCTTCAAGAGTCAAGGCTACTGGGTTGCAGTTTGATAGTTTCAGGTATTTACTTCTAGCTATTCCAATACTTTAAAACCTAAAAAGTGTTATCTATATGGTGCATAAGAATGTCAACAAGAGTGACCTCTTGACTCCATTTGAAATCTTTCAGTCATTGAAACCTTATTTTGTTTCATTTCGCATCCCCCTTTTGGTCAAGATGTTCTCAATTCCATGATGTCAGGTCCAGATTCATCCCTGGGAGTCATATCCTGCATTGCCACTGAGATTTACACCCCTGGGAGTCATGTCCCACATAGGGTGGAGGGCAGTGAGTTCAGCTGCCAAAGTGGCTTAGCTAGAGAGAGAGGGTCACATCTGAGCAACAGAGAGGCACTCAGGGGAAGACCCTTAGGCAGAATTATAAGCAGGTTTAGCATCTCCTTTGCAGTAACAAGCTTCATAAGGGGAAGCCCCAAGATAGAGGGCTCAACATACCAAGCTGTCAGTCCTCAATGTTTGTGAGAACATCAGCAACAATCCAGGTGAGGAAGTCCAACACTTCCACATTTCCACCAGCTCCTCAGGGAGGCTCTGCATATGCATTTTTATTCTCCACCCAAAGTACTCCGGGATGTGTCACTATTTCACTCTAACCTATACAAATGTACAATATCTCACTTCCTATTCAAAGTTCCATGTAATTGTGGTGTTTGAACAAACTGACTGTAGAAGTTGTATTGTTTAAAAATATAGATCCTGCACCAAATAAACATCTCTTCCCTTGGTCTCACAAGGAAGTTGAAGTTTTAACACACAGTCAGTTTCAACCTTTATCCTTTGGCCCAATTTGCCCTAGTCTTAACCAGATCTGCTTCATTCCTATCTCTAATTGAAGTCTGGGCTCTTTTTCAGCTTTTTTTTTTTTTTTTTTTTTTTTTTAACAGTTGCTGTATGCACTAATACTGACATTTGTATTTGCTGAGCTCTAGCTCTGAGTTTCAGGTGTCACAGATACCCAATGTTCCAGAGACCAATCAGGTTATACAGAAAGGGATCAGCATCTCAGAATTTGGAGATAGCCATTACAATTCAGGAATAGATTTGACTGCTGTAAGAGCTTACAATTTAGGGGGCATTACAATAATCATTCCTGTTAGGCTGTGCTCTAAGTTTCAATTCTGAGTTTACACATTGTAGTTAGTCCATATTAGTGAGGCATTATAGTGTTTGCTTTTGTTTCTGGCTTACTTAATTCAAAATGCTGTCTACAGGATCCATTCACTTCATTGCATGTCTCACAGCTTCACTCCTTCTCATAGTTGCTCAATATTCCATTGTATGCATACACCACAGTTCACCATTCTGTTACTCAGTCAATGTACCGTTAGGCCACCTCCACCCATTGCAAATAATGAATACTGCTTCCATGAACACCAATGTGAAAATGTCCATTCATGTCTCTGCTCTCAGATCTTCCAAATACATACCCCATAATGAGGTTGCAGGATCTTATGGCCCCCAAATACTTAGCTTCTTGTGGAACCACCACATTAACCTCCAGAAAGGCTATACCATTCTGCCTCCTCACCAACAGTAAATAGGTACATCCCTCTCTCCATGTTTTCTCCAGCACTCTTACCCCTATTTATATTTTATCCTACAATTTTATAGAGATATATTCACATTCCATATGTGCTGGTTTGGATGTATCATGTCCCCCAAAATGCCATTATCTTTGATGCAGTCTTGTGTGGGCAGGAAACATATTGGTGTTGATTGGGTTGGAGACTTTTGATTGGATGTTTCAGTGGAGATGTGACCACTCAACTGTGGGTGAGATCTTTCATTGGATAATTTCCATGGAATTGTGGCCCCACCCATTCAGCATGAGCCTTGATTAGTTTACTGGCACACTATAGAAGCTCAGACAGAAGGAGTGAACTTGCTACAGCCAAGAGGGACACTTTGAAGAACACACAGGAGCTGAGAGATTAGCTGCAGATGACAGTTTGAGGATGGCCGCTGAAAGCAGACTTTTGCTCTGGAAAAGCGCAGAGAAGAAAAATGCCCCAAGAGCAAATAAGAGTGACATTTTTGAAAAACTTCAGCCTAGAGAGGAACGTCCTGGGAGAAAGCCATTTTGAAACCAGAACTCTGGAGCAGATGCCAGCCACATGCCTTCCCAGCTAACAGAGGCTGTCTGGACACCATGGGCCATCCTCCAGTGAAGGTACCCAGTTGTTGATGGCTTACCTTGGACACCTTATGGCCTCAAGACTGTAACTTTGTAACCAAATAAACCCCCTTTATAAATGCCAATTCATTTCTGGTGTCTTGCAGAAAGGCAGCATTAGCAAACCAGAACACCATACAATTATCCACAGTGTACAGTTGTTCACCATATCATCATAATTGTACATTTATCACCACAGTCAGCACTTCAACATATTGATTACTATGGAAAAAAAGTTTTTTTTTTTTAATAATAAAAAAAGATAATAAAAAGAAAAATAAAATGTCATACAATACAATATAATATATGTGGAGACATGGAAGGTCCCCTGGCTCGATAGATTATACATAGGGCCCATTTCCCAAAGTCTGGAAGCCTGAAGGCGGGCTTCAGAATGGGAAAAGGCCAAAAGCCTTGCATGTCTGAAGGCAGACTGCAATTTAGATAAGGGAATAGTCTCTGAGCTCTTGCTGGGCTCCTTCCATGCTCCTGTCTCCTGCCTCCTGCCCCCTGCCCCTGCTGTTTCCTGTCTAGCTCCCAAAGAAATTGTCCCTTAAGACTAAAGATATGTAAATACACCTCATGGCTTTAGAAAAAATGTACCCCTCCCTGAGATGCCTGAGAACAGTCACGTAGGAAGCTACCTTGTATGCTATAAAGACCTGTAGAAATGAGTAGAATAAAACTTTCTCTTGCATGGACACTGAAGATGGAGTGTGCTCCCCTTCTTTCACAATAGTAAGGACAGAAAACACCACTACCAAGAATCCCATTTCCCTCCCTTATATCTCCTTCTCATACACATTTAGCTTTGGTATATTGCCTTTGTTACATTTAATGGAAGCATATTACAATGTTACTGTTGACTACAGACTCCAGTTTGCTTTGATTATGTTTTTTCCCAAATACCATCCCTTTTTCAACACTCTGCATGGCTGACACTCATTTGTTGTCCCACATGTAAAGTCTAACCTCTTTTAATGTATTAACTGATATAGTTGGTTATAGTCTCTCCTTTTCTTTTATACTTAATAGTCAATATACTATAGCTCTTCTCTTCTTCTTCTCCTTCTCCTTCTCCTTCTCCTTCTCCTTCTCCTTCTCCTTCTCCTTCTCCTTCTCCTTCTTCTTCTTCTTCTTCTTCTTCTTCTTCTTCTTCTTCTTCTTCCTCTTCCTCTTCCTCTTCCTCTTCCTCTTCCTTATTTGGCAGGCTTATCAAGTGTTTTTAATTACCTTTGGTTCTAGGTTAATTTGGGGTATTTGTTCTTTTTCAATTTAATAGTTACCCTTTGTTTCCCAGCACTAATAAGCAAAAACACATTGTTCTACTCTTAGACACAAAGAAGAAAACTGACTATTTTCCCTGCTAAGATGTTCCATTCCATTTGCCAGTGTTCTCCCTTCCATCTCCCAATAAGATGAGACAGAATACTTTTACTGATATCCTCTCCACCCACTCATCACACCAATACCCATGCCACCAACTGCTAGGATTTGCTGAGATTGTTTCAAACATCTTCATTTAGAATTTTTACTGTACCATTCACTGAGATTATCACAATCCAATTAGATTTACGCATACATGTTTTGACAGCTGAGAGGGAAAGAGATCAAAATTTGTTGCACATTCCTTTTTCTTCTTCTTTATCATATCCTAAGGTCTCTGATTCATTTGTCCTTTGGTGTAGAGCCCTCCCTTCAAGTATTTTCATTAAATTTGCTATGTGGGTAATGTGATCTTTGAATCATTGCATATGTGCAAATCTTTCTGCCACTCCAACAAATAAATGATATCTTGGCTGGATTTAAGATTCTTAGGTCACAACCATCTCCTGGCTGTCTTTCAATGCTATTATGCTGCCTTCTAGCTTCCAGTATTACAGATGAGAGGCTGATACAAGTCTCATTTTTTCCCCAGTAAGAATAACTTGATCTTTCTCTTGAAGAGTTTATAAGATTTATCTCTATCTCAGGTGTTCAAAAAAGTTTAGTAGAATGTGCCTAAATGGTATCTTTCTTAATCAATTTTGGCTATTACTCAGAGTGTAACCTAAATTCACAGACTCAATATTTTGTTCCATCTGAAAAATTTGTATTTATCATTAGTTAATGATGCACTGCCTCCATCCATTCCTATTTCTTTCTGTAATTCATAATATTTGCATATTGGATTTCCTGAAGTGATCCCCAATTCACTTAATTTTCCTCTCTCAAAACCAATTTTAAATATTTTTCCTCTGAGCTTTTTTTCCACTTGCTCTTCCATCTCACCCTATCCTGTAGTCTCATCCTATCCTAAAATTCATTTATGTGTTTTAATTTTTAAAATTTTGATATCAACATGGTGACATAATACATCCCCTGGAAAAGTCTCCCCTCATTAACAACTTTCTTTTGTATGGTAGGAATATACTGGAAGGAATGAAGTTATTTCAGGGTATTTGTTTTTCCCACTGCTTTGCTTGGGGAAAATGTTTGTTTGGAAATTTTTTTTTTAATTTGATAAAGTAATTTTAAAAATTTAAAAAAAAAAGAACTAATAAAAGGACAAATCCCCCTTGCTTGGAACTCTAGAAGATGATAGAGTCTGGAGAAGGAATCTACAAAAGCTGAATCAAGAAAAAGAAAAAAAAATACCAAAAAATGTAGAAAATATACAACCCAGACCCTCCAGTCTGGACCCCTCCCACTCACTTGGTCCCACACAGCTTGAGTCACACAGAGGCAGCATGACTCAGGGACCTCCTGCCACAGACGCAGACCACAGAGTCACTCACAGCAATGAGTTAGGAATGCATGCATAGCCAGGCACAGAGACCCAAGTCTGCAGATACCCAGGGTGGAGCACAAGTGTCTAGCTAGCATGTACATACAAAAAGCCCCTAGGAAATAGAAGAAACCACAGAAGAACTGTTGGCAAAAAGTCCAGATATTCAGCCCTGTTTCTGACTGCTGGATAAAATAACAAAAAAAAATGGACCTTTTTAAACATCAGTATACTCTAAAGGGTAAGTACTCAAAGGCAGAAGAGCCTCATGGAAAAAAATTGGGCAGGATTGAGCTTCTGTAAGTCAGGATGAGTCCCAGAACTGGAAAGTATAATTAAAATGAGGGACAGAATGAGGGAGAGAAGTTAAACAAATCAAAGGAAATGGGGAGAAAATTCTGCACAAATACAAACAGAACAGATCAAGATCCCCAGAGAATGAAAAAAGAAAAGGAAGCTTTCTCCTGGAGATGAAAAAAATTGCATGCAAAAAAGGGCAATCTTAAAGTTGTACTGAATGTCCAGGGCAAGAATCAGGTGCAGAATACCTGAGAAAATCTGAACAGTTAAACACAGGCTACTCTAAAGGTCCAGGATAAGTTGAACTGAGTGTCAAAGAGGAGCCTTAACACATAGCCAATCTAAAATAAAAGTCTAGGCAAGAGGGAGAAATTGACCTTCAGTTAGCAAATCAAAATGATCAGATGCCCATGTAATTGCACCTAAGAGTCCCCCCCACCAGAGCCTCTTTTGTTGCTCAGATGTGGTCTCTCTATTTAAGCTAACCCTGCAAATAAACTCACTACACTCTCCACTAGGTGGGACACGACTCCTTGGGGGTGTAAATCTCCCTGGCAACGTGGGACATGACTCCCAGAGTGAGCCTGGCCCTGGCATTGTGAGATTGAAATGTCTTCTGAGTCAAAAGGGGAAAAAGAAATGAAATAAAGTAAAATTTCAGTGGCTAATAGATTTCAGTCAAGAGTCATTCTGGAGGTTACTCTTATGCAACCTTTAGCCAGATATTGCAAACTACCACAGTATGCCAAGCCCCAACCAACAGTATTTCTGAAAACCCTAGGGAGAGCACTGGGCCCTATCTAAGTCTCTAAAAAGTTTTTCTTTGTAAATTAATTTTTTCAGAAACTTAAGGCCTCCAGATTGATCCTATGCCAGATAAGCCCTGAAACTCAGAGGTACCAGTCTACAAGAACATCAACCAGTTTCATGCCTCTACCCCATAAGGTCAACATCCCCTTTCCAGCACAAAGAAGTTAAAATGGTCATTGCCCAAATATCCCTAAAGATTGAAAGACCAAATGAGAGGGAGGAGGTATAACTGAGAAATTAGGATTTAACAAATGACTGCCAATACTGACACATTAGATAGATGTTTTAGTGTCTAGTGTTTTAGAATAGCCAGAAGGAAATAACTGAAGTTGTTGAACTGTAATCCAGTAGCCTTGATCTTTCAAAATGATTGTATAACTATCTAGCAAAAAAAAAAATGTCAATAGCCCATGTTTGTATGGATCTATGGATCTACTTTTGGATGTTCTGTTCTGTTACACTGATGTATATATTTATCTCTGACAATACTACATTGTCTTAGTTAACCTACCTCTTCTGTAAGTCTTAAAATTGGGTAGAGTGCAATACTAGTGTTCAACAAGAGGGAGGGGTAAAGAGCATGGGATGTTTGGGGTCTTCTTTTCTCTTTTTATTTATTTTTCTGGAGTAACGCAAATGTTCTATAAATGATCATGTGATGATACTGTCATCATGTGATGATACAGAGGAGACAAAGACTTTGGAACAACTAATCAAAAAAGTTCAAACACATCTCCTAAACCAATTCAAGGAGAAGAAGGAAAATATGGATAGAAATAAAGTAATGGGGGATATAGAGCTAAAAGATATTAAAAAGACAAGAACATACAAAGAAAAATTGGAAAGTTTAAAAAGAAGCATAACAGAAATTATGGGGATGAAATTCACAATAATGTAGATTAAAAGTACACTAGAGGAACTTACAGGGAAGTGGTGGAGTAGGGAACTACAGCACTCACTCCCCCTCAAAAATAGCTCATAGACAGGCAGAAATTGTCTGTAACAACTGTTCTGTGGCTGCAGAGGCCAGGGGAGCACTGAACAGAATCCAGAGAAGAGCAGAACAAAGAGTCTGAGAAACTGTGGTAAAGAGCTGTGAGTAATTTGTTATGTGGCGCCTGCTGGTGCCCATTCCGCACTCTCAAGTTGAGTCACCTTGGGTCTGGTCTATGGCTGGCTACTGTGGATGGAGAGGGATGTGGAAGCCCTCTTCCCCAAGAACAAAGTGTGTGTGTGATGGAGGGGGGGCACAGCTGAGTACTGATCATGGTTTTTATCTGCAAATTTACTTCACTGGGTGCTGGTTCTGAACTGCTGTTCGACTGCTCCAGACAGGGGCCCCTGCAGCCACTGTTTCAATCCTGCCCCCAACAGGGGTGAAGGCAGTGGAGGATCAAAGATGCACTGCCATCTTAGCACTGAGGGGAACAGTTTGCTGAAGAGAACTATCTGCTGGGCAGTCCAGGAAAGTGAAGCCCTGGGGAGAGGGTTAGGGAAGACACACAAAAAAAAGCATTTTAGAACTGGTCTGCATCCCATTCATGGGTCCCTGGCCCTGTTCTGGCTGAGAAATACTAATTTGAGAAGGTCCTCTCAGGGATGACAATCCTCCCAGAATTTTCTCTCCAGGCAAAAGTAGCTAGAGGGCAATGAAAGAGTAAAAATAAATAAATAAATAAAAAACTATAGAGGCCAAACAGAAACACACAGAACAGATCAAGATTCCTGGAGAAGAAATAGAGGAAAGGAAGCTCTCTCCTTGGGGTGAAGCAATTGCACAAATAGTGCAATCTTAAAATTGTACCACAAATCAGGGCAGGGAGCAGATGAAGAACTGAAAAAATCAGCATTTAAACATGGGCAATTCTAAAGCTACAGAGAAGTTGAACCAAGTGCCAAAGAAGAGCCTCAACACAAAGTCTATGAACAATAAAACCCTAGGTAAGATACTCTATCAGAGAAAATATTAGAAAACACATATTCAATAAGGGCTTAATATCTAGAATATATAAAGAAATGGTATAACTCAACAATAAAAAGACAACCAGCCCAATTAAAAAACTGGGTAAAAGACTTAAATAGACACTTTTCCAAAGAAGAAAAGCAAATGGCTAAAAAGCACATGAAAAGATGTTCAACATCACTAGCTGTTAAGGAAATGCAAATAAAAACCACAATGAGATATCATTTCACACCTATTAGAATGGCCACTATTAAAAGAACAGAAAATTACAAGTGTTGGAGAGGTTGTGGAGAAATAGAACACTCATTCACTGCTGGTGCAATTGTAAAATGGTGAGTCCACTGTGGAAGACAGTTTGGCAGCTCCTCAGAAAACCAAGTATAGAATTAATATATTACCTGACAATTCAAATACTCGATATATACCCAAAAGCAGGGACTCAAAAAGATATTTTCATACCTATGTTCATAGTGGCATTATTCACAATTGCCAAAAGATGGAAGCAACCCAAGCAAACATCAACTAATGAATGGATAAACAAAAGGTAGTGTATACATACAATGGAATATTCAGCATTAAAAAGGAATAAAGTTCTAGTTCATGCGATAACATGGATGAACCTTGAAAACATCATGTTGCATGAGGTAAGCCAGACACAGAAGGACAGATGTTGTATGGTCTCACTGATATGAAATAATTAGAATAGGCAAACTCATAATTCAGATTTTAGAATATAGGTTGCTAGGGCCTGAGTTGGGAGTGGGGAATGGAGAGTTGATGCTCACATTGTACAGAATTTCTGTTTGGGTTGCTTGTGAAGTTTTCGTGATGGATGGTGGTGTTGGTAGCAATGTGAATGTGACCAGCAGCACTGATTGTTTATGTTAGTGTGGTTGAAGGTGGAGTTTTGGGTCATGTGTGTGTTACTGGAATAAAAATTAAAAGAAGGAACATAGGATTGTACAACACAATGGAAAAAAAAATGAAGTTTTCTCATTGGAAAAAAAAAGTCCTACTGACAATGGTTTCACACCCACTAGAATGGACTGAGTTTAGGAACTGGTTTTTCTGGGGTACATTCAGCTCCAAACCACCACAGCCTCACTGGCATTTGATATTTTAGTCATTTTAATACATGTGGAGTGGTATCTCATATTGCTTTAATTTGAAAGTCCTTAATGACATTATGTGGAGCATCTTTTTATATGCTTATTTACCATCTGTATATCTTCTTTGGTGAGGTGTCTCTTCAAAATCTTTTGTCCATAATTTAATCACATTATTTGTTTTCTTATTGATGAGTTTTAAGTGTTCTTTGTATATTTTGGATAAAAGTCCTTTATCAGATGTGTTCTGCAAATATTTTCTCCCAGTCTGTGACTTGTCTTTTCATTCTCTTAACAGTATCTTTTGCAGAGCAAAAGTTTTAAATTTTAATGAAGTTAGACTTCATTTTTTCCTTTCATGGATCAGGCTTTCAATTTGTATCTAAAAAGTCACCACCAACACCCAATGTCACCTAGATTTTCTTCTGTTATATTCTAGAATTTTATAGTTCTCTGTTTTACAGTTAGGTCTAAGATCCATTTTGAATTAATTTTTGTGGGAGGTGTAAGGTCTGTGCCTTTCTCTCTTTTTTTTCATGGAGATAACCAGTCATTCCAACATCATTTGTTGGAAAGACTTTCATCAAAGATCTGTTGAAAATATTTTTGTGGGCCTATTTCTGAACAGGTTTTTTGTAGATGTTTTTTAAGTTAAGGAAGTCCCCTATATTTGTTTGCTGAGAGTTTTTATCATGCATGGGTGTTGAATTTTTTCAAATGCTTTTTCTGCACCTATTGATAGGATCATATGATTTTTCTTCAACCTGTTGATGTGATGGATTACATTGACAGATTTTTAAAGCTAAACCATCCTTTCATACCGGGAATAAGTCCCACATGGTCATGGTGTTTAATTCTTTTTATACATTGTCGGATTCAATTTTCTAATATTTTGTTGAGGATTTTTGCATCTATGTTTATGAGAGATATTGCTCTGTAATTTTCATTTCCTGTAATGTCTTTATCTGGCTTTAATATAGGGTGGAGGCGGGGCAAGATGGTGGAGTGGTGAGGTGTATGTTTTGGTTACTCCTCCGGAACAGTGGGTAGAAAGCCAGGAACTGCATGGACCAGACACCGCAGAGCGATTTGAATTGGGGCATACTTCCTACAACACTCATGAACACTTGGAGCAGCTGAGATCAGTGAAATCTGTAAGTTTTTGCAGTCAGGGGACCCGCGCCCCTCCCTGCCAGGCTCAGTCCCATGGGAGGAGGGGCCGTCAGTGCTGGGAATGAGGAGAGAGAACTGCAGTTGCTGCCCTTATCAGAAACTCATTCTACTGATCCAAACTCCAAGCATAGATAGACTGAGACCAGACACTGGAGAATCCGGGAGCAGCCAGCCCAGTGGAGAGGAGATAGGGATAGCAAAAACATCAAGAAAAACCCAAAAATAAAAGCAGAGGCTTTTTGGAGTTCTGGTGTACATAGAACAGGGAAGGGCAGAGCTCAGGCAGAGTCAGGCTCATATGCAAATCCAGAAGATGAGTTTCTTTGTCTGAAAAACCAGTTTCTCTGCTCCAAGGACCATTCCTTAATAGCTCTAATTGCCTTGTCTCTTAGCATTTCAATAACCAATTAGATCTGCAAGGAGGGCCTCTCCCCATTTTTTTTTTTTTTTACTCTTTTTCTCTTTTTCTAAAACAATTACTCTAAGCAGCCCAATACAGAAAGCCTCAAAGACTTACAATTTGGGCCAGTCAAGAGCAGAACTAAGAGAGCTTTGAGACACAAGGCAATAAGTCTAGAGGCTGAGAAAATTCACTAAACACCATAAATTCCCAAGGAAAGGGGGGCATCCCCTCACAGCCATCTTCCCAATGGGCAGGGAACACTCCTGCCAGTCACCAGCCCCATAGCCCAGAGCTGCCCCAGACAACCCAGTGTGATTGGGAAGTGTTTCCAACAACACACACACACACCAAAAAATCAGGCATGGACATTAGCCTTCCCTGCACCCTCAGCTGGTTGTCCCAGAGTCAGGAAGGTGGAGCAGTGTAAATTAACACGTCCCATTCAGCCATTCTTTAAGCAGATTGGGAGCATCCCTACATAGCTCTGCAGCCCAGAACCACAGTCATCCCTCAACAGAGAACCTGGGGGTGCAGGGCCTGGAAGAGGGACCCACTCACAAGTCTCAGGGGCCATACACCAATACCAAGGACTTGTGGGTCAGAAGCAGAGACAAACTGTGGCAGGACTGAACTGAATGATTAGACTATTGCAGCAGTTTTAAATCTCCAGGAACACAAGGGAGATTTGATTGTTAGAGCTGACCCCCCCTCCCTGACTCCCCAGAAACATGCCCCATATACAGGGCAGGCAACACCAACTACATACGCAAGCTTGGCACACCAATTCAACCCCACAAGACTCACACCACCACTCACCACAAAGACAGCAGGGGAGAACTGGCTTGATGGGAGGCAGATGCCACCTGCTGGTTAGTTAGAGAAAGTGTACTCCAGGAAGCTGTAGATTGACAAATTAGAGATAATGGTTTTAATCAGTCTACAAATCCTAAAAGAACCCTATCAATTTAAGCAAATGCCAAGAGGCCCAAAACAACAGAAAATTTTAAAGCATATGTAAAAACCAGACAATATGGATTACCTAAGCTCAGGCGCCCAAATCAAAAGATCAGAGGAAACACAGTACTTGGAGCAATTAAACAAAGAACTAAAGATGAACAATGAAACCATGGCACAGGATATAAAGGACATGAAGAAGACCCTGGAAGAGCATAAAGAAGAAATTGCAAGAGTAAATAAAAAAAAAAAATAGACGATCTTATGGAAATTAAAGAAACTGTTGACCAAATTAAAAGATTCTGGATACTCATAGAGCAAGACTAGAGGAAGTCGAACAATGAATCAGAGACCTGGAAGATGACAGGACAGAAAATGAAAGAACAAAAGAAAGAATGAGGAAAAACAATAAAAAAAATCAAAATGGACTTCAGGGATATGATAGATAATATAAAACATCCAAATATAAAACTCATTGGTGTTCCAGAAGGGGAAGAGAAGGGTAAAGTTCTAGAAAGAGTATTCAAAGAATTTGTTGGGGAAAACTTCCCAAATCTTCTAAACACCGTAAATACAGAAATCATAAATGCCCAGCAAACTCCAAATAGAATAAATCCAAATAAACCCACTCTGAGACATATTCTGACTACACTGTCAAATATGGAAGAGAAGGAGCAAGTTCTGAAAGCAGCAAGGGAAAAGCAATTCACCACATACACAGGAAACAGCATAAGACTAAGTAGTGATTACTCAGCAGCCACCATGGAGGCAAGAAGGCAGTGGCATAACATATTTAAAATTCTGAGTGACAGAAATTTCCAACCAGTAATACTTTATCCAGCAAAGCTCTCCTTCAAATTTGAGAGACAGCTTAAATTTTTCACAAACAAATGCTGAGAGAATCTGCTAACAAAAGACCTGCCCTACTTGAGATACTAAAGGGAGCCCTACCGACAGAAAAATAAAGGAGAGAGAGATGGAGAAAGGTTCAGTACTAAAGAGACTCAGTATGGGTACATTAAAGGACATTAATAGAGAGAGGTAAAAATATATCTGACAAACATAAACCAAAGGATAAGATGGCTGATTCAAGAAATGCCTTCACAGTAATAATGTTGAGTGTAAATGGATTAAATTCCCCAATTAAAAGATATAGATTCACAGAATGGATAAAAAAAAAAATGAACCATCAATATGTTGCATACAACAGACTCATCTTAGACATAGGGACACAAAGAAATTGAAAGTGAAAGGATGGAAAAAATATTTCATGCAAGCTACAGCCAAAAGAAATCAGGACTAACAATATTAATCTCAGATAAAATAGACTTTAAATGCAAGGATGTTATGAAAGACAAAGAAGGCCACAACATACTAATAAAAGGGGTAATTCAACAAGAAGAAATAACAATCATAAATGTTTATGCACTCAATCAAGGTGCCACAAAATACATGAGAAACACTGGCAAAACTAAAGGAAGCAATTGATGTTTCCACAATAATTGTGGGAGACTTCAACACATCACTCTCTCCTATAGATAGATCAACCAGACAGAAGACCAATAAGGAAATTGAAAACCTAAACAATTGGATAAATGAATTGGATTTAACAGACATGTATAGAACATTACATCCCAAATCACCAGGATACACATTCTTCTCTAGTGCTCATGGAACTTTCTCCAGAATAGATCATATGCTGGGACATAAAACAAGCCTCAATAAATTAAAAAAAAACTTGAAATTATTCAAAGCACATTCTCTGACCACAATGGAATACAATTAGAAGTCAATAACCATCAGAGACTTAGAAAATTCACAAATACCTGGAGGTTAAACAACACGCTCCTCAACAATCAGGGGGTTAAAGAAGAAATAGCAAGAGAAATTGCTAAATATAGAGAGATGAATGAAAATGAGAACACAACATACCAAAACCTATGGGATGCAGCAAAAGTGGTACTGAGGGGGAAATTTATAGCACTAAATGCATACATTAAAAAGGAAGAAAGAGCCCAAATCAAAGAACTAATGGATCAACTGAAGAAACTAGAAAATGAACAGCAAACCAATCCTAAACCAAGTAGAAGAAAAGGAATAACAAGGATTAAAGCAGAAATAAATGACATAGCTAACAAAAAAAAAAAAAAAACAAGAGAGGATAAATAACACCAAAAGTTGGTTCTTTAAGAAGATCAACAAGATTGACAAGCGCCTAGCTAGACTGACAAAATCAAAAAGAGAGAAAACCCATATAAACAAAATAATGAATGAGAAAGTTGACATTACTGCAGATCCTGAAGTAATTTAAAAAATTATAAGAGGATACTATGAACAACTGTACGCCAACAAACTGGAAAATGTAGAGGAAATGGACAATTTCCTGGAAACATATGAACAACCTAGACTGACCAGAGATGAAACTGAAGACCTCACCCAACCAATCACAAGCAAAGAGATCCAATCAGTCATCAAAAAGTTTCCCACAAATAAATGCCCAGGGCCAGATGGTTTCACAGGGGAATTCTACCAAACTTTCCAAAAAGAACTGATACCAATCTTCCTTAAAATCTTTCAAAACATTGAAGAAAATGGAACACTACCTAACTCATTTTATGAAGCTAACACCAATCTAATACCAAAACCAGGTAAAGATGCTACAAAAAAGGAAAACTACAGGCCAATCTCCCTAATGAATATAGATGCAAAATACTTGCAAATTGAATACTTCAACAAAATACTTGCAAATCAAATCCAAAGACACATTAAAAAAATCATATACCATGACCAAGTGGGGTTCATTCCAGGCATGAAAGGATAGTTCAACATAAGAAAATCAATCAGTGTATTACAACACATTAACAAATCAGAAGAGAAAAATCAAATGATCATCTCAGTAGATGCTGAAAAAGCATTCGACAAAATCAAGCATCCTTTTTGATAAAAGCACTTCAAAAGGTAGGAATTGAAGGAAACTTCCTCAATATGACAAAGAGCATATATGAAAAACCCACAGACAACATAGTACTCAATGGTGAGAGATGGAAAGCCTTCCCTCTAAGATCAGGAACAAGACAAGGATCCCCACTATCACCACTGTTATTCAACATTGTGCTAGAAGTGCTAGCCAGGGCAATCTGGCAAGACAAAGAAATAAAAGGCATCCAAATTAGAAAGGAGGAAGTAAAACTGTCATTGTTTGCAGATGATATGATCTTATATCTGGAAAACCCTGAGAAATCAATGATACAGCTACTAGAGCTAATAAACAAATTTAGCAAAGTAGTGGGATACAAGATTAATGCACATAAGTCAGTAATGTTTCTATATGCTAGAAATGAACAAACTGAAGAGACACCCAAGAAAAAGATACCATTTTCAATAGCAACTAAAAAAATCAAGTACCTAGGAATAAACTTAACCAAAGATGTAAAAGACCTATACAAAGAAAACTACATAACTCTACTAAAAGAAATAGAAGGGGATCTTAAAAGATGGTAAAATATTCCATGTTCATGGATAGGAAGGCTACATGTAATCAAGATGTCAATTCTTCCCAAGCTCATCTATAGATTCAATGCAATCCCAATCAAAATTCCAACAACCTACTTTGCAGACTTGGAAAAGCTAGTAATCAAATTTATTTGGAAAGGGAAGATGCCTTGAATTGCTAAAGACACTCTAAAAAAGAGAAATGAAGTGGGAGGACTTACACTTCCTGACTCTGAAGCTTATTGTAAAGCCACAGTTGTCAAAACAGCATGGTACTGGCACAAAGATAGACATATTTATCAATGGAATTGAATTGAGAATTCGGAGATACACCCCCAGCTCTGTGGCTGACTGATCTCTGATAAGGCCCCCAAAGTCACTGAACTGGGACATAACAGTCTTTTCAACAAATGGGGCTTGGAGATTTGGATATCCATATCCAAAAGAATGAAAGAGGACCGCTACCTCACACCCTGCACAAAAATAAATTCAAAGCGGATCAAAGATCTCAATATAAAAGACAATACCATAAAACTCCTAGACAATAATGTAGGGAAACATCTTAAAGACCTTGTATTAAGCGGCCACTTCCTAGTCTTTACACCCAAAGCACAAGAAACAAAAGAAAAAATAGATAAATGGGAACTCCTCAAGCTTAGAAGTTTCTGTACTTCAAAGAAATTTGTCAAAAAGATAAAGAGGCAGCCATCTCAATGGGAAAAAATTTTTGGAAACCATGTATCTGACAAAAGACTGATATCTTGCATATATAAAGAAATCTTATACCTCAATGACAATAGTACAGACAGCCCAATTATAAAATGGGCAAAAGATATGAAAAGACAGTTCTCTGAAGAGGAAATACAAATGGCCAAGAAACACATGAAAAAATGTTCAGCTTCACTAGCTATTAGAGAGATGCAAATTAAGACCACTATGAGATACCATCTCACAGCAATTAGAATGGCTGCCATTAAACAAACAGGAAACTGCAAATGCTAGAGAGGATGTGGAGAAATTGGAACTCTTATTCATTGTTGGTGGGACTGTATAATGGTTCAGCCACTCTGGAAGTCAGTCTGGCAGTTCCTTAGAAAACTAGATATAGAGTTACCCTTTGATCCAGCAATTGCACTTACCTGGAAGATCTGAAAACAGTGACACGAACAGATATCTGCACGCCAATGTTCATAGCAGCATTATTCACAATTGCCAAGAGACGGAAACAACCCAAATGTCCTTCAACAGATGAGTGGATAAATAAAATGTGGTATATACACACGATGAAATACTATGCAGCAGTAAGAAGGAATGACGTGAAACATATGACAACATGGATGAACCTTGAAGACATAATGCTGAGTGAAATAAGCCAAGCACAAAAAGAGAAAAATTATATGCTACCACTAATGTGAACATTGAAAAATGTAAAACAAATGGTTTATAATGTAGAGTGTAGGGGAACTAGTGATAGAGAGCAATTAAGGAAGGGGGAATGATAATCCAATAAGAACAGATAAGCTATCATGGGTAAATTTAATGTTCTGGGAATTCCCAGGAGTGACTACAGTCTGTTAATTTCTGATGAATATAGTAGGAACAAGTTCACAGAAATGTTGCTATATTAGGTTGCTTTCTTGGGGTAGAGTAGGAACATGTTGGAAGTAAAGTAGTTATCTTAGGTTAGTTGTCTTTTACTTACTCCCTTGTTATGGTCTGTTTGAAATGTTTTTTTACTGTATGTTTTTTTAAATTTTTTAAAAAAATTCTTTATGTAGTTGATTTAAAAAAAAGTTAATTAAAAAAATGAAAAAAATATGCAGAGCCCCCTTGAGGAGCTGGTGGAGAATGCAGCAGTATTGGGCTTCCCCACCTCGATGGTTGCTAATGTGCTCACAGACACAGGGGACTGGTGGTTTGATGGGCTGAGCCCTCTACCACAGGACTTGCCCTTGGGAAGACTGTTGCTGCAAAGGAGAGGCTAGGCCTCCCTATAATTGTGCCTAAGTGTCTCCTCCTGAATACCTCTTTGTTGCTCAGATGTGGCCCTCTCTCTCTAGCTAAGCCAACTTGAAAGGTGAAATCACTGCCCTCCCCACTACATGGGATCAGACACCCAGGGGAGTGAATATTCCTGGCAATGTGGAATATGACTCCTGGGGAGGAATGTAGACCCAGCATCATGGGATGGAGAACATCTTCTTGACCAAAAGGGGGATGTGAAAGGAAATGAAATAAGCTACAGTGGCAGAGAGATTCCAAAAGGAGCCGAGAGGTCACTCTGGTGGGCACTCTAACGCACAATATGGACAACGCTTTTAGGTTCTAGTGAATTGAAGTAGCTAGCAGTAAATACCTGAAAGTATTAAACTACAACCCAGAACCCATGAATCTTGAAGATGATTGCATAAAAATGTAGCTTATGAGGGGTGACAATGTGATTGGGAAAGCCATATGGACCACACTCCCCTTTGTCTAGTTTATGGATGGAAGAGTAGAAAAATGGGGGAAGGAAAACAAACAAACAAACAAACAAAGGCACCCAGTGTTCTTTTTTACTTTAATTGCTCTTTTTCACTTTAATTATTATTATTGTTATTTTTGTGTGTGTGGTAATGAAGGTGTCAGGGATTGATTTTGGTGATGAATGCACAACTATGTAATGGTACTGTGAACAATCAAATGTACGATTTGTTTCATATGACAGCATGTTATGTGAATATCTCTCAATAAAATGAAGTAAAAAAAATATTAGGGTAATACTGGCATCATAAAACAGGTTAGGAAATATTCCTTCCGCTTCTGTTTTTTGGAAGAAATTGTTGAAAACTGGTATTATACCTTTAAATATTTGGTAGACTTCACCAGGGAAACCATTTGAGTCTGGTGCTTTCTGTTTTGGAATATTATTAATTGTTGATTTAATTTTTTAATAAAGCTCTATCAAGATTATTTGTTTCTCCTGTGAGCTTTGATAGATTTTGTCTTTCAAGTAATTTGTCCATTTCAACTGAGTTATCAAATTATTGGCATAGAGTTGTTCATAATATATTCCTGTATCATCTTTTTAATGCCCATGAGATCTGTAGTGATGGTCCCTCTTTCATTTCTGATAATAATTTGTGTCTTCTCTCTTTCTCCATTAATCTGGCTAGAGTTTTATCAATTTTATTCATCTTTTATAGAACCAGTTTTTGGTCTTGTTGATTTTCTCCATTGTTTTCCTGTTTTCAATTTCATTGACTTCTGCTCTAATTTTTATTTCTTTTCTTCTGATTATCTTGGATTTAATTGGCTCTTATTTTTCTAGTTTCCTAAGGTGGAAGCTTAAGTTATTGATTTAGATCTTTCCTCTTTTCTAATGCATGCATTTCTCTCTAAGTACTGCTTTTGCTGCATTCCACCAATTTTAATTAGTTGTATTTTCATTTAGTTGAAAATATGTTTTAAATTTCTCTTGAGACTTCTTCTTTGACCCACATATTATTTGGAAGTGTGTAGTTTAATCTTCAAGTATTTTGGATTTTCCAACTGTCTTTTTGTTGTTGATTTCTAGTTTAATTTCACTGTGTTCTGAGAACATAGTTTGTGTGATTTATATTCTTTTAGTTTGTTAAGTTGTAATTGATGGCCCAGGATGTGATCTATCTTGAGAAAGTTCCATGTGAGCTTGAAAAAAATGTGTATTCTGTTGTTGGATGAAGTATTCTAACACTATCAATTAGATACAGTCGATTGGTGGTGCTATTCAGTCCAACTACATTCTTATTAATTTTGGTTTCCTGGATTTGTCATATTCTGACAGAGGAATGAAGAAGTCTCCAACTATAATAGATTTGTCTGTTTCTTCTTGCAATTCTATCTGTTTTTACCTCATTTTTTTTTAACTTTTTCTTGCAGTAATCTACATACAACTCAAAACTTCCCATTTTAACAATTTTCAGTTGTACAATTCATTGGTATTAATTCCAGTGCAATATTGTGTTACCAACACCAACATCCATTACCCAAATATCTTCTTCCCCTGAACCAGAAATTTGGTACCCATTAAGCAATAACTCCTTGTTCCAGTTTGCTAATGCTGCCATTACACAAAATATCATAAATGGATTGGCTTTTATAGAGGTTTATTTGATTAAATATTTACAGTCCGAAGGCCATGAAAATGTTCAAATTAAGGCATCAACACAAGTATACCTTCACCAAAGGAAGGCCAATGGCATCTGCAAAAACTCTGTTAGCTGGGAAGGCACATGGCTGGCATCTCCTGATCCCAGGTTGTGTTGCAGTTGCTCTCTCAGTTCCTGTGCATTCTTCAAAATGTTGCTCTTGGGGTATTTTGTCCTCTCTTAGCTTCTCCAGAGTAAAATGTCAGCAAAAGTCTGCTTTCAATGGCTGTTTCCAAAATGTCTCTCTTTGGCTATAGCAGTAAGCTCCTTCTGTCTGAGGTCTTATATAGGACTCAAATAATTAAATCAAGACCCATGCTGAATGGGTGGAGGCCACACCTCCATGGAAATAATCTAATCAGAATTATCACCTACAGGTGGGTGGGTCACATCTCCATGGAAACAACTTAATAAAAAGATTCCAACCTATTCAACAATAATATGTCTGCCTCCATAAGATAGCATCAAGGAACATGGCATTTGAGGGGATATCCAAACCGGCACAGTCCTCATTCCCCTCAACCCCTGGCTCCGAGTGATCTAGTACTTATCTTTATGAATTTTTTTCTAGGTATTTCATATAAGCAAAATCATACTATATTTGTCTTTCTGTGTCTGGTTTACTTCATTCAATATGATGTCTTCGAGGTCAATCCATGTTGTAGCTTGTATTAGAGCTTAATTACTTTTTACAGCTGAACAATGTTTCATTGTGTATACATACTACATTTTGTTTATCCATTCTTCTGTTGAAGGACATTTGGGTTGCTTCTACCTTTTGGCTATTATCAACTATGCTATTATGAAGATTGGTGTACAAATATGTTTGAGCCCTTGGTTTCAATTCTTTGGAGTGGGATTTCCAGATCACATGGTAATTGTATGTTGAACTTTCTGAGGAACTGCCAAACTGATTTCCACCATTTTACAATCCTACTAACAATGCATATGGGTTCCAATTTGTCCATATCCTCTCCAACACTTGTTCTTTTCTGTTTTCTTAATAATAGTGTGCCAGTTTGCATGTATTATGTCCCCCAGAAAAAGCCATATTCTTTGATGCAATCTTGTGGGGCAGACATATTAGTGGGGATTAAGTTGGAATGGTTGGATTAGGTTGTTTGCATGGAAATGCGCCCCACCCAACTGTAGGTGACAACTCTGATGAGATATTTCCATGGAGGCATGGCCCCACCCATTCAGGGTGGGCCTTGATCAGTGGAGCAATATACATGGGCTGACAAACAGAAGGAACTCAGTGCACCTGCAGCTGTGAGTGATGTTTTGAAGAGG
Organism: Choloepus didactylus; assembly: GCF_015220235.1. Taxonomy (NCBI): domain Eukaryota; kingdom Metazoa; phylum Chordata; class Mammalia; order Pilosa; family Megalonychidae; genus Choloepus; species Choloepus didactylus. The sequence goes on from NC_051308.1 coordinate 118,627,469, forward strand.
AGCTACAGCCAAGAGGGACACTTTACAGAAAGCACAGGATCTGTAGATGAGAGACATTTTGAAGATGGCCATTGAAAGCAGACTCTTGCTCCGGAAAAGCTAAGAGAGGACAAATACCCCAAGTGCAACTAAGAGTGACATTTTTGAGGAACTGCAGCCTAGAGATGAACATCTTGCAGAAAGCCATTTTGAAACCAGAACTTTGGAGCAGACACCAGCCACATGCCTTCCCAGCTAACACAGGTTTTCTGGACACCACTAGCCATCTTCCAGTGAAGGTATCTGATTGCTGATGTGTTACCTTGGACAGTTTATGGCCTTAAGACTGTAACTGTGTAAACAAATAAACTCCCTTTTTAAAAGCCAATCCATCTCTGGTGTTTTGCATTCTGGCAGCATTAGCAAACTAGAACAAATAGCCATTCCAGTGGGTATAAAGTGGTATCTCATTGTGGTTTTGATTTTCAATTTCTCTGATGACCAATGGTGTTGAGCATCTTTTCATGTGCTTACAGCCATTTGTATAGTTTCTTTGGAGAAGTGCAAGACCTTTGTCCATTTTTTAATTGGGTAACTTGTCTTTTATTTGTTGAGTTTGAGGTCTTTATATATTCTCTATATTAAACCCTTATCAGTTATATGTTTAGCAATTCTTTTCTCCCATTCTCTAGATTCTTTTTCACTTTCTTCATAATGTTCTTTGATGTGGAAGAGTTTTTAATTTTGATAGTCTATGTTGTCTATTTTTTCTTTTGTTGCTTATGCTTTTGGTGTCATATCTAAGAAATCATTGCCAAATCCAAGGTTATGAAGGTTTTCCCCTATGTTTCCTTCTAAAAGTTTTACAGGTTTAGCTCTTATGTTTAGGTCCTTGATCCATTTAGAGTTAGTTTTTGACTATGCTGTGAGGTAGGAGTCCAACTTCAATCTTTTTATGTGTATATCTGGTTTTCCCAACACTATTTGTTGAAGCCAATATTCTTTCGCAAATTAATGTACTTGGCTCCTTGTCAAAAATCCATTGGTAATAGATGTATGGGTTTATTTATGAAATCTCAAGCGTATTCTATTGGTCTATATGTCTATCTTTATAACACTACCACACTCTTTTGATTACTGTGGGTTTGTAGTAAGTTTCAAAATCAGGAAGTCTGAGACCTTCAATTTTGTTCTCTTTTCAATAATCAGTCAGCTATTCATGGCCCCTTGAAATGCCATATGAATTTCAGGATCAGCTTTTATGTTTCTGCAAACAAGACTGCTGAAATTTAAATAGGGATTGCTTTGAATCTGTAGATTGCTTTGGGTAGTAGTGACGTCTTAATATTAAGTCTCCCTATCCATGGACATGGGATGTCATGCCATTTATTTAGGTCTTTAATTTTTTTTAGTAGTGTTTTGTAGTTTTCAATATACAAGTCCTTCACCTCCTTGGTTAAATTTATTTCTAAATATTTTATTCTTTTTGATGCTATTGTGAACAGATTTTTTTTTTTTAATTCCATTTTGGATTGTTCTTTTCTGATGTATAGAAACACTACTGGGTTTTGCATGTTAATCTTGTAGCCTGCAACTTTGCTGAATTCATTTATTAGCCCTGATGGTTTTCTTGTGAATTCTCTGGGATTTTCTCTATAATCATATCATCTGCAAATAGAAATAATTTTACTTCTTCCTTTCCAATTTGGATGCCTTTCATTTCTTTTTCTTGCCTAACTGCTTTGGCTAGAAATTCAAGTATAATGTTGAATAGCAATGGTGATAGCGAGCATCCTTCTTTCCCTCAGGGGAAGTCTCTCAGTCTTTCACCACTGAGTGTAATGTTAGCAGTTTTTCAAATATGCCCTTTATCATGTTGAGGAAGTTGCCCTCTATTCCTATTTTTATACTTTTTTTTTTAATCAGGGAAGGGTTTCAGATTTTGTCACAAGCTTTTTCTGCATCAAGATAAACTGTTTAGTTTCCCCTTCATTCTGTTGATGTGATGTATTACATTGTTTGACTTTCTTATGTTGAACTACTCTTGCATTCCAGGAATAAATCGCACTTGCTCCTGGTGTATAATCCTTTTACTATGCTGTTAGATTTGGTTTTCTATTATTTTGTTGAGGATTTTTGCATCTATACTCATAAGAGAAATTGGCCTGTAATTTTCTTTTCTTATGATGTCTTTATATGGGTTTGGTATCAGAATGTTAGCCTCATAGAATAGTAAGAATTTCCTCCTCTTCAATTTTTTTGAAAAGTGTGAGAAAAATTGGTGTTAATTCTTCTTTGATCATTTGGTAGAACTCACCAGTGAAGCCATCTGGACCTGAGCTTTTCTTTGTTGGGAGGTTTTTGGGGTTTTTGTTTCTTTGTTTTTGTTTGTTTGTTTTTACTGATTCAATCTCTTTACGTCTTATAGGTCTGTTGAGATCTTCTGTTTCTTCTTGGGGTTAGGTAAGTTTCTAAGAATTTGTCCATTTCCTTTAGCTATCTAATTTTTGATTACAATTGTTCATAGTGTTCGTATAATTTTTAATTTCTGCAAGATCAGTAGTAATGTCCACTTTTATTTTGCATTTTCATTTTGTTCCAAATTCTCCTTTTTATTGTCAGTGTAGCTAAAAATTTGTCAATTTTTTCAATCTTTTCAATGAACCAACATTTGGCATTATTATTCTTTTTCTTTTTTTATTCTCTATTTCATTTATCTCTGCTCTAATCTTTATTATTTTCTTCTTTCTGCTCACTTTAGGTTGTTTTCTCTTCTTTTTCTCGTTCCTCAAGAGGTGAAGTTAGGTTATTAATTTGAGATCTTCTTTTTTAAAAGAAGACATTATAGTTTTAATGTTATTTATAGATTATATAATGACATTTAAATGTCTCTCTGAGCACTGCCTTTGATGTATCACATTGATTTTGGTATGTTGTATTTTCCTTTTCATCCATCTCTAAGAAATTTCTGATTTCCCTTGTGATTTCTTCTTTGACCCATTGTTTAGGAGTGTGTTGTTTACCATGTTTGTGACTCTTCCAGTCTTCCTCCTGTTATTGATTTACAGCTTCATTCCATTGAAGTCGAAGGTTATGTTCTGAATGATTTCAATCTTTTAAAATTGTTTAGACTTTTCTTGTGCCTTCAGCTCATTAAACTCCTTTAGGAGACTTCCCATAAGGTCATTGATTAGTTGCTCCAATTACTATGTTTCCCCTGTTGTTTTATTTTGTTCATTTGAATAGGCCATCTCCTCCCATTTCTTTGCATGTCTTACAATCTTTTGTTGAAGTTCAAGCATTTGAATATGTTGATGTGATAATTCTAGAAGACAGATTATCCTTCTCACCCAGGGTTTTGGTGTATATTAGCTCTGTGTTGTGGCTTTCAATACTTAGCCCCATTCATACTGAACCTATAAAACAGCCTGTGGTGAACAGTTAGGTCTTTCTTTTCAGGACCCTCTGAGCATATGTCTTGCCCTAAGCATGCACAGTAGCTTTCAAGAGCTCCCCAGTATGTGCTATTTCCCACCAAAAATGGAGTTTCTCTCCTAAGTTCTCTTCCCAGGGCCCTGGGCTGTGCCCTTTGTCTTAAAGTCTTTTGTTCCAGGCAGCTGTAGTCGCTCAGCTCCACTCCACTGCTCTGCCCTACTTTTCTGCTCCACCTTTCAGTACTGTCTCCACTCTAATGCTTTCCTCCACATTTCAACTCTGGCTCCCCCTCTCTGCACAGCTTTTACACCTCAGGCAAATTCCAGGGTAGGAGACCCCAATATGCACTGAGTCATTTTTCCACAAAGCCTGCTACAATTGATGTACGAAGACCCAATATTTTCCTTGAAATCTCAGGATAAGAGAGAATGGGGGGAAGAAATATTTGAAGAAATAAAGGTCACAAAATTTCCAAAACAAGTGACAGATCCACACACATGCAAGCATACACACATACACGTACACTTCTAGATCTACCATATTCAAACTTCTGAAAATGAAAAAGTAATTCTTGAAGGAAATCAGAGAAAAAAAGACACATTACATAGAGAGATCAAGGATAAGAACTATAGCCAGCTTCTCATCTGAAATTATGCAAACTGGAATGCAATGCATTGGTATCTATAAAGTGCTGAAAGAAAAAAAAATATGAACACAGAATTTTATGCAGCCAAAAAACTTTCCATAATGAAGAAGAAATAACTTTCTCAGGAGCACACATACACACAAAGATAATTTATTGCCAGTAGACCTGCACTAAAAGGGATATTAAGCGAAATTCTTCAGAAGGAAAGAATATAATACACTAATAATCAGGGTCCAGAAATCCACACTTGAATGTGTGAGCCATTATGGGCTGCACAAACAGACATGCAGAACTGAGGGAGGGGAGGAGCCAGACTTGCCCCATGGCTCTCCCACTACTTTTAGGTGTTTTTCCCCCATCCCTTTTCTTTAATTGCTTAGACTCAATCATCTTCCAGAGTTCTGGGAAAGTTGTCTGACGGATTTTGCCCATTTTCCACTGTTTCTAAGGGCAGGCCATTCACCAGGGGCATGTTACTCCACCATCCTGCTGACATTACCTTTTACCTCATGTATTTTGATGCTGTTTTTAGGTGCATACGTACTAAGGATTGTTATATCTTCCTGGAGAAATGGCCTCTTTATGTAATGCCCCTCTTTATAGCTGATTATTTTCCTTGTTCATAAATCTAATTTGTCTGAAATTAATATAGCTCTTCCACCTTTCTTTTGATTAGTGTTAGCATGGAATAATTTTCTCTATCCATTTACTTTTAATCTGTCTGTATCTTTAAAGTGGGTTTCTTGTATACAACACAGTTGAGTATTGTTTTTATATCCACTCTTATAGTACCTGCCTTTTAACTGGTATATTTAGACCAAATAAAGTGATCATTTTCATAGTTGAATTAGTATCTGCCATATTTATAACTGTTTTCTAGCTGTTGCCCTTTTTTTTTCCTGTCTCACATCTTTTTCTGCCTTCTTTAGTTTTAAATGAGCATTCCATATGATTCCATTTTCTCTCCTCTCTTGGCATATCAAATATACTCTTTGTTTTCCTTCTCTTAGGTTGCCCTAGAGTTTGTATTATACATTTATAACTAATCTAAGTTCTTTTTCAAATAACATCATACCACTTCATGAGTAGTGCAGGTATCTTGTAGACAGCATATAGATGGGTCCTGTTTTTTAATCCATTCTGCCAGTCTGTGTCTTTTTATTGGGGAGTTTAATCCATTTACATTTAGTGTTATTGCTGTAAGGGCAGTACTTTCTACTACCATTTTGTTTTTTGGAATTTATATGTCATATCTTATTTTTTCCTCTCCTTTTACCTTTCCTGACAATCTTCATTTCTGCACTCTTCTCCAACTCTCTCTCTCCTGTCTTTTCCTATCAGCCTGTAGCAATCCCTTTAGTATTTCTTGTAGTGCCGGTCTCTTATTCACAAACTCTCTGTGTCTGTTTGTCTGAAAATGTTTTAATTTCTCCCTCATTTTTGAAGGAAAGTTTTGCTGGATATAGAATTCTTGGTTGGCAGTTTTTCTCTTTCAGTATCTTAAATATATCATGCCACTGTCTTCTTGCCTCCATGGTTTCTGCAGAGAAATCTGTACATAGTCTTATTGACCTTCCCTTGTATGTGATGGATTGCTTTTCTCTTGCTGCTTTCAGAATCCTCTCTTTGTCTTTGACATTGGACAATCTGACCAGTAAGTGTCTTGGAGTAGGTCTATTGGGATCTATTCTATTTGGGGTATGTTGTACTTCTTGAATCTCTAATTTTCTGTCTTTTATAAGAGTTGGGAAATTTTCAGTGAATATGTCTTTTATTACTCTTTCTGCCCCCTTTCCCCTCTCTTCTCCTTCTGGGATACCCATAACACGTATATTTGTGCGTTTCATGTTGTCACTCAGCTCCCTAAGACCCTGCTCATATTTTTCCATTTTTTTCACCATCTGTTCTTTTGTGTGTATGAATTCAAATGACCTGTCTTCCAGTTCACTGATCCTTTCTTCTGCCTGTTCAAATCTACTGTTGTGTCCCTCCATTGTGTTTTTCATCTTCTCCATTGTGGCCTTCATTCTCATGAGTTCTGCCATTTGTTTTTTTAAGTTTATGAATTCTTCTTTATGGTCAGCCAGTGTCTTCTTTATATCCTTCAGCTCTTTTGCTATATCTTCCTTCATTTCATCAAATTTATTTAGCATTAGTTGCCTCCACTCCTGTGTCTCAGCTGAGCTATTAGTTTGTTCCTTTGGCTGGTCCATGTTTTCGTGTTTCCTGGTATGGCTTGTTATCTTAAGTTGTCTAGGCATCTGATTTTCTTGATTAGTTTATTTTGGAGCTTGTTTTCTGTCTTTTACCTAGTGGTTTTCTTGTTGGTTGGCTTAGTTCTCTGGCCTCTGTTATTCAGTTCAACTTATTCTAGACCTCTAACTTAGGTTCTACTTAGTTGATCAGAGTTTTTCCCCTCTTGTTTTTTCTGTTTCTTGCTCTGCCTCTATGTAACCTTTTTGTGTGGGTCTGCTCAGATATGGTCGACCCTAGTCAGATTTTCCCAGTCTAGTGAGGCCCAGGTCTCATTGGGAGGGTATGGAGTTTTCCTGAGAATGAGACCCTCCTTTGAGGCCTTTAGAATTGGTGCTTTTCCTCTCCTGTCCAGCAGGTGGCGCTTGCCAGCCTGCAGCTCCCCCACCAGTGTAAGGAGGTGTGGAGACTTTAGTTCTCCTGGTGACTCTGATCCTGTCAGGGGCGTGGCTGACTGAAGCCGGAATCTGAATTCCAGCCCCTGGGGTCTGAGTTCCCAGAAGGAAGACTGCCAGTTGAGATGGACCTCCCTCCACTCTCCCAATCCTTAGAACTCCAGTTGTCTCTCAGGGGCACTATTGCCTTCTCCTCTCTCCTCTTTGGGGCCTCTCCAGGTAGATTCCTTGGTCAGCCTGAGTTGCCAACTAAAGACGGGGGTGGAGGCCTTCAGTAGTGAATATGGAATTCAAAGACACTGTGGGTACTCTGTCTCCCCCAAGCCCAGCCTAGTCCCTCAACCTGGGCTTTCCGATAGAAAATAAACACATATATTACTTTTAGATTAAAAAAAAAAAAAAAGTAGAATATAAATCAAGAAAAAGAAAAAAGGAAAAAAAAAAAAGAGTCTCTTTTAAAAGTCTTTCCCCAGTCTGGAAGTTTTGTCAGTGTCAGAATAGAGAATTTAAAGATATGCTTTGGGCTATTGTCTGATAATTACTCTCCAACCCCTTCAGTTCCACCCCTGCCGGGGGCTATTGAAATGCAAAAAGATAAGGGATCAGTGAGAAGCCAGAAGGGACAAAATGTAGGGGGAAAAAATGGCTTTTTTGGAGTCTGGGAATGGGTGCCCGCTTTTACCTGCCCCCACTTCTTGGAGCCCAGCCCTTCTTTAGCACCCCAGCTCCCAAAGTTAGTTAATTAATTTGTTAATTAATTCTGCAGTTGAGGCTGGGTTGAGCCTCCCTTCTTGCCCTCAGCAGATTGCTGGTTTTTGTCCCCCCCCCCCCCACTTTCAGGGAGCCAGCAGCAAGACAGTCTGTGAGGTCTGGGTGGGGAGGGGCGCCAGACCCCTGGTCCAGGGAACTTACAATGTTTGCTGTGATCTCAGCTTTTCCTCCAGTTCCAAACTTGTGTCCCATGTGTGACTGGTTACTGGAGACCCCAAAAACACTGTTTCATATAGTTCTTGGGTAATTGCCAGCTGCTCTAGGGGAGAGACGAAATTCTGCTCCTCACCACTCCGCCATCTTGCCCCGTCTCTAGTGCAGGTATCTTATAACCTAGACTTCCCAGTTCCTTCCTCTTGTCCTTGTAACACTGCTGTCATTCATTTCACTTATCCCTAAGGTATAAATCATCCAATCTATTGTTGCTATTATTAATTTGAACAAACTTTTACCTTTTAAATCAGCTAAGGATGATAAAAGTAAAACTTCTTAATTTACCTTCATTTATTCCTTCTTGAACACCCTTCTTTTATGTAGCTCCAAGTTTCTGACCTGTATCATTTTCATTCTCTCTGGAACTTCCTGTAACATTTCTTACAAAGCAAGCCTATTTATGACAAAGTCCCTTAATTTTTGTTTTTCTAAAAGTCTTTATTATCTTGAAAGATAATTTCACTGGGTTCAGATTTCTAGGTTGGTGTGTTTCTTCTTTCAACATTTTAAATACTTCTCTCCACTCTTTTCTTGCATGGTTTCTAAAGAGAAGTCCAGTTTAATAGTTATCCTTGATTCTCCATAGTTAACATATTTTTCCCCTCCTCTGGCTTCTTTCAAGATTTTCTCTTCACCTGTGATTTTCTGCAGTTTGAATATGATATACATAAATGTATACTTTTTGGTATTTATCTTACTTGTTGTTTTGAGTTTCCTGGATCTGTGGTTTGGTGTCTGTCATTAATTTTGGAAAATTCTCTGCCATTATTCTTTCAAATGTTTCTTTTGTTCCTTTCTTTCTTCTCCTTCTCATATTTGCATTACACATATATTACACTTGAGGAGAGTTTTAATTTTCTCCTATCTTCATGGTGAAAACCAGCAGGGTTCCTGGAGGTAAAACTCACCAAAGCATGAGGGTCCCCTATGACTTGGTCCTGGAGTTTTAAGTCTCAAGCTAGTCCAAACTGAGCCTCCAGGAATTCAACTATAGTTTAAATATTCCTATCAGTAGTGACTCCAGCAGTAGGCTTCTGTTCTTGGGCTTCCCCTCCAGTTAAGGTGTGGTTCTTTGTATCTCCCTCTCTAGATTTCAGGTCAGCAGGTTGCCCTATTACTTCAATTTTCTGACGGAACTAATAAGAGTTGTTGTTTTCCAGCTTTTTTTTTTTGGTATAGAAGTTATGACTTCCAAGATTTTCCATGTCAGACTGGAAACCGGAAGTCTGTACTTGATTCTTTTCTTATAATTTTAGTTTCATATTGCTGATATCTTCTCTTAGCTCTAATGGTATATTTATTGTACTTATAAATTATTGACTTTTCTGTTTTAATATGCTTATTTTGTCAACTCTTTCTACTGAAGTAGTTGTAACCTTTGAGTGTCTTGTTATTTTAGCCTGTAAGCTATATTTCCTCGGGGGTGCTTGATTACTCTATTAACATGCATTGGAAGAGGGTAGATGTCCAGATCCTCAGTCCCAGTGAGCTTAAGAACAGAGGAAAGGGGTGAGCCATAGAGCAGGGAGGCTCAGATACCACAGATCAATAGTCACCAGGGGACACACACACACACCCTTTTTTAGCAACTCCTTAAATCTAGTTTTCAGCTTTGAACTCTTAAATGGAAAAGCAGTGCACTCCTTAGATTGTCATTTACAAGCACTGGGGATTTAAAAGAGAAGGTCAGAGGAGTAGATAACTGGGGCTTCTCATTTCCAGTATGTAGTTCCCAAGGGGTTTTGTGCTGCCCTGATTTCACCCCTATAGGCATCTAGGCTATTGCCTCCAATTTCTGCAGGGAGGTGGCAAGCAATAAGGGATCAGAGGCAAAGTAGGAGAGAATCACTATTAAAACAGCTCTCCTCTAACATCCTCCCACAGACACTCCAGCAACCAACTACTCCCATACATCGGTTCAAAACACTTTCCATTTTCCCAGGGACATATTTTTGTGTTATTTCCTGGATTCCATGCCTCCACTTTTCTCCAGGGTTGCTTTTAGAGAAAGGAACCCATGGTTAATTTGACATCTTGGCAAGAACTAGAACTCCCTTTCTATATTTCCTTCAAATTGTTTGGAACTTGTAGCCAATGTATACAGAAAATAAAAGTCATGTTAAAGATTTTGATCTTTATCCTAAGAGCAATGAGAAGTCACCAAAGGTCTCAAGATGGGTGGTGACATGATTAGATTTTTATTTTGAAAAGTCTACACTGTCTGCAATTTGCAGAACAGATAGGAGGGGAGCTAGAGTCAATACATGGAAAACAGGAGGCTCCAAGTGAACTATCATGGTGGTCTACACTAAGGTGATGGTGGAGATGGAGCAAAGTGAATGAATTCAAGAGATACACAGGAAGTAAAATTCCTGAAGCTTGATGATACAGAATTTATGGGAGATGAGAGAAACAGCAAAGCTAACTCCTAAATTATGAATAGATAATGTAATTTTGCTTGGGAGAATAGGAAGGAATTGATCATTAATTCAATTTTGGGAATATAAACGAGGTGATTTTGAAATATTCAGAAGAAATGTCAGGTAGACAACTGAATATACAGGCCTAGAGTTCAGAGGAGACAGCTGGGCTGGAAATAAGAGGTGATGTACATATTTATAAATGAATGAAGTAGTCTTGGGAGAGAGTTTAGTATATGTGGAGGAGAGTGTGGGCTAAAAAAGAGCCCTGAGGAACCCCTATATTTAACAGCTGGGTAAAAAGAAGACTGTGAAAAGATGACAGAAAATAAGCTCCTAGAGAATATTTTGTGATATAAGAATAATTGTCCCAGAAGACAAGGCAAGACTGCTCAAAGAAGTGGGAAGTGGCCAACAGTGTTTAATTCTGCTGAGGTCAAGATAAGCACTGAAAATTTCCTCTGGATTTCATAATTTGGAGGTCATTGGTATTCTTAACATGAACTGTCTCGGTGGAATGATAGCACCAAAAGTCAGAATGGTGTGGGTTGAGGAGTGAGTTGATGAAATGAAAAACAGTGGGTATGGACAAATCTTGTGAGGTTTGGTAGTGCGAGGGAAAGGGATGAGGAATTGAGGGAGTATTTTAAATGGGAGTGACTACATCTTGTTTATAAATCAATGAGAAGGTTCCAAATTAAAGGAAGAAGTTGAATATACAAGAGCAGTAATTGGTAGAATAACACTCCTGAGAAAACTGGAGGGGGCAGAATCCAATGCAAAGATGGGAGTACTGGACTTTTTATTAACAGAAGAGAGGGAAAAAATGGGTACAGAAGTGGGACAACCTCAGAGTAAAACTTCAGGTACACAGAGGAATGGCTGCTCATTTTCTGGCTGGTGAAGGTTCTGGGCTTTTAAGCAATCTTCGCTTCCTAAAATCACATCTCAGTTCAACTCTGCCTTTTAACTAGTGTCATGTCCTTTCAAATTCTGACATTTGGTTGGTTGGTTGTCTATTTTCAGTTTGGTTGTGAGTCTTTACCTTAATGCCACCAGTATTTTAGTGAGAAGTTGGAAGAAGCTTCAAAGGGCAGTTGGTAGTAAAACACCATAAAAATGACAAGTTTCTTTCCATATTCTCAAGTTTTGTATTTAAAAAACTACCTGGAGTTCATGAAATATGGTAAAAGTTTGATACTTTCTGTCAGTTGTCAACCAGTTGTTCCCATGTCATTTCAACTCAACAAATATTTGAGTGCCTACTACTTACTTTGTGTGAAATGAAAAGTAAATGAGCAATACATTCTTTCTCAAAGGTCTTAATATGTAGACAAGGGTTAAACACACCAATGAGTATAATATGAGATGCAACAAAGTAAGTGCCATAAATCCAATTATCACTGGTAGTTCAAGCACGGAGAGGTAACATTTTTGCAGTAATGTAGGAAATGCCTTCTTTGACTCTAGAAGAGGACCAGATTTGAAAGGGAACAACAGGGTATTGGAGGTGGAGGAGGAAGTTTAGAAGAGTAAGGCAGTCTAGGCATACATGGTGGAAGGTGAGTAATGTTAATGTGAGTTTATACTTGTTAGCAGACAGTAAAACATAGAAACTACAATTGATTTGGGGGCTTTTAAAATGGCTGACTTAAAGATGGTTAACGAACTTGATAGCATGTAGGTTACATTGATGGGGCAAAACATAAATAAAACAGACGTTGTAGGCTTGCTATAGGTTAAGGAAACTTTATTTAAAATCAAGAAAATACGAGGTTTTACATATAGAAAAATTTCAATAGACTTGAGTTCCTCCCTCTGTCAATAAGTAGGGCCCCTTTTATACTGATGTTTAGGGCACAAGCTATTCCACAAAAGCTCTTTCAGTGAATAAAATATTTTATTGTCCTCTTGATCCTGTCTTAGAATCCTCAGAATGGAGGGAGGGCTAGGTGACATCAAAGGCATGTTTTGGAAGAAACAGAATATAACCCTTAAGAAAAAGGGAGTAAGTAGGTTCTTTCATTCTTCCTTCCCAGAGAATGACAGTCCTTTGAAAGGAAGAGTGAAGGGATTATAAAAGTTAAGAAAGATTGATGGAGATGTAGTAAGGCAGTGTTCTTCACTATGAAGAGCTAAGAGAGGTGTACAAACAAAGCAGAGGGCTGCCACTGAGAGGTAATGCCAAGTTTAAGGGAGGATGTGCTACATGGGTGTTTTATAATTATGTGATATTCTGTATGATTATAGGTTCTCTGGATGATGGGACACAAGATAAAGTTACTCAAAGACAGGCAGAACTCTTTGTTACAGCTCTTAACAAAAGAAGGCTGTCACGCAGGGCCACATAGAGGGGTACACCCAGGGAAAGGGCGATAGCAAGCTGAAACTTATGTATGGCAAGCAGGATGGAGTTAGTCGGTTTATGGGTTTTTTTTGGATTGGACATTTTGAATAATTCCTCAGGCTCTAGAGAGAAGAGGTCATTCCTAGACGTTTGATATCTGGGGCTTCTGGGCAGTTAAGTGTATGCATTGCAACCCAGGAGTGTTGGAACCCAATAAGGAAAGTGGTTGGGTTGTGGACACTGAAAACTGCCTGCAAAGGAGAATTGAGAGTTTTTAGCCATGCCCTCAAAACTGTGCCAGGCACTTTTGAAATACTATAATTAGTTTTCTGATTTCCTTCTGTGTTGTTTTGCCCATCTTATTGAGACAAAGGTTCATGGGCCAGAGGCTCTAACCAGAGAGCAAAGCACACATGGCTGGAGCATGGTGTCAGAGTGTGGAATGAAAAAAGCTCTCTCTCCAAAAAACAACTGTGCCCCTGAAAAGACCACCTATGCTCCCTTAGGGAGTTAAGTCCCTGCACTGCTGCTTCTTTCAGATTTTCAGAAACATTCATAGCTAGCCCTATGCACTCTGCTATCAGAAGTGAGTACAGCTTTTAGAGAGGGTATACAGCTTTTGCACAGTGCACAATCAAGTTTTCACTGCAGTTTGCTAATACTCTGCCCATTTGTACTCCAGCTGCTTCTGAAGGCATGGCAACTTACCTGTGCATTATTAGGTCACTACATTCTTCCTTTTTTTTAGTTCCAATTCTGCCTCTATTATAGGAGAGACTTAAGACAAAGATGCCAGTCAGGAGGTTAAGGTTATTATAATAACCTAGGTGTGTGGTGTTAAGGCTGGTGGTAAGCGTAGTAGATAGGAGGCAATGAAAATGGATGCAAGTCTAAGGAGAGAAAATTACAGAACCACGAATGTAAGGTTTAATAGGTCTTCAGCACAGATGCTAAACTACTGAAGAGTGAAGGTGTGGGGGAAGGAGTCAAATAGAACAGTACAACCCTCGTGCTAAAAGTACCATTTTCCTTAGAAGGTTGTAGTGCTGGCTCTGAGTCCCCCAGTAGATGGTTCTCTGAATCAAGGGCCCAGGGCTGAGGCTTCTCTTTCCCTGTAGCACCCAGGGTGTGCAAAAATCAGGGCAGCAGAAATCAGGCTGGTTGAGGACAGTCAGCCAAGACTGAGACTTCATGTACAGAAGTGGGAAATGCTACAAGCTACCGTCTTCCCCCCATGACTCTGTAAGTGATTCGCAGTCCTGTGCCCTCACCAATACCACTAGTCATGATGGGTTGGCTTTGTGCCATTTTCACCATTCCCTTACTTTTTGTAGCTGAACTGGGCTTAGTGGGTACTAGAATGGTGATCCTCTGCTTTTTGAAGTCACATTTCACAGGCCTCTAGACCAATCGTGTTTTTTTTCCAGATCTTAAGGCTGAGCAGTAAGAAAAGAAGGGCCAGGGAGGGGCTCCACTAGTCTGGATCAGGAATCTCACTCCTCAGCCTCTGCCTCAGCATTCTCTTTTCCAAGGCATGGTGTAACTGAAGGTGCTTCTATCTCCCACAGCCACCTGTTCTCCTATTACGTTTCAATTTCTCCATGGTTCATATAGCCTTTCCTTGTGTAAAGAAATCAGTCTGGTGGATGGGCAGAAAACTAGATTGAGGGGGAAAAAAGCAATGAAAACATTAAGATAGAAAATTTATTATTATACAATTAACTAGGGATATTGGGGTCCTGGCAAGCTGCCAAAAAGGCTTCCTGAATAAACCATACATTCCTGTATTACAGGTACCAAATCAGAGTAATATATCCAGAACAAAATCAGAATAAAAAACAAACAAACAAACAAAAAACAATATCTCAGAGGCCCACCAGATCACAATTCCTTTTTGAAATACTCTATTACAATAGCTCTGGACAAGTCATATCTTATCAGTTGGTTGCTAAAGGGTGGATCTGATGCTGGGCCAATTATTAAGGCACCATCTTTCTTGAGGTAGTAGACGATGATTGTGAATGAAGGACAGCAGCCTTGCTTCTAGGGAAGTAATATCTGATAAGGATGTTGTCAAGGAAGACATATTTCATCATTTTAAAATCAACTTTATAAAAACAACTAGTTCTCAGTTCTCTAGTTTACTAATTATTGAAATAAGCACTCCTTAAGTAGTATGCCTTAATTCCCTTTCATCATATCATAAATGCTTTCCGTGTTGTCAGCACTTATTACTGCTGTCATTATGCTATACTAAAACTCTTGATACTGCTTGAGTTATGCAGTAACATATATAAAATATGACTGCTCTAAGTTTTTTATAGTGATTTAAATATCTTGAAAATACTGAGTAAAAATTTCAACAAGTATTTAAGTAAAAAAAATGGCACTTCTGTATGATTATAGTACTTGGGATCAATTCAGCTTCTTCTAGCGATTTGGACTCAAACCCTCTCCTCTTGTATCTCAAAATACTATATTTTCAAGGTTTTCTTATTTTTCTGACAATTCTCTCTCATATAGCACGGGAGTCATTAGTAGAAAATATTAGTCTAGCAAAACTAGGTATGACCTAATGATGAAAATGAATTTCACACTGTCCCTTAAAAATACATCTAATAAATTCAGAAATAAAGTAGTTCACTTCTGGTTTGTTTGCTTGTTTGTTAAAGTTAATTGTTTTTTTTTTTTTAGTGAACATATTAAACTTGGTCTTGCAGGCCTGACAAATCTCCAGAAAAGGACTCAATACATTATCAAATGGCAATAGTTCAATTAGTTCTTCCTTTCCTTTAACTTAATTTGGCTATTGGCATCCAGAAATGCTTGGATGCATTTATCTCCTTGAAGATAAAGAAGTTCGAGTTTCTTTGTTTTTGTCTCATTGAAGAGTGGCAGAGTGAAGAGAGGGGCAGGAGATGACTTGGCCTTGGATTAACCAGTGATACCATAAAATGCAACACATTTTCCCTTTTTAGCTGAGGACAGCACTAATAAAACCACAAAAGGATACATGTAAGTTGGAATGCCTCTTGTGGCTAAATATTTCCGAATAAGACGCTCAGTTCCATACCAGTTAAAACCCTTCGTGGCATGTCCGATGCGTGGAAGATGGACACTTGCTATTAGAAAAAATGAACAGATGATGATGTTCTTCACTCATCTGGAATTGATTGATGGGTATAAAATACAGACGGGAGGAAATAATCTATATTCAGAGTCACTTTGTGGTTTCCAATGGACAAAATGTCTATAATCATGGACTCTCTCACCCAAACATCCAATTATAATGCCAAAAAAAATTCTGGGAAAAGATTTTAATAGGGAAAATTAAAAAATTCTGTTGAACACAAGAACTCACAGTCTTTGGAATTAAGTAGGTATAATGGAAAGAAAATATGATCAATGTTGGAGACGTAATTAAAACGAGCAAAGATTCTTTAATAAGTGAATCATTCAACCAACTCTGAGATATACCGGGTTTTGGAAACAAAATTAAACTCCTTCTGTGTTCTGTCTGCTAATATGGACTATGACTCTCCAAGAGGGGATATTTATTATAAACAGCATTTCCCAACTGCATATAGCCAGGTTACTTCATCTCTATTTTTACTTCCTCATCTGTAATATCCTAATACAACAACCCAGTGGATGGAGATAGGCCACAGAGATAATGGACATGAAGGTGATTTGGAAAGGAAAAGGGCTACAGGAACACAAGATGATGTGGTCATTACTTCTGTGGTCTTTCACATTGGGATTTACATTTACCATGCCTACTGAATGGAGCCCTGACATTTTCATCTCCCTTCAAACAATCATCACATCACATCCCTGACATTTTCATCTCCCTTCAAACAATCATCACATCACATGCCTGGGACAGAAATACATCTACTTCTGAGCACAGATGGAAAAGCTTACCTTTCTTTTTCTTTGCTGCTAAAAATATCTTCTTCAGGCCTTCTTCTAGGGCTGCCATCTTAATGCCAGACAAGACATTGGAGCGATCACGGTGCTGAGCCACAATCAAGGCCAACTAGGAAGAACAATCGCTAAATAGCTGACATGACATTAAATGGCTACATTGTCCCTGTAGAAGGGGAGTGAGCAGTCTCCTACAGGTACAGCTCTTTACTGGTCACTCTGGGATTTGGCTCCATCTCTTTTGGATGTTCTGGCTGAAGAGCCATGTCCTACCAACATCATACCCCATCATAACTGTTTTATCTTATTCTGTGGTAACTTTAAATGGGCTTATCTTCCTCTTTTTAAGATATATTAAAACCAGAGTCCAACATAAACTGTGCTTTCTAAATGCTCTCAAAGGTAAGGAAGGAATTTTTCAGAATTTTAAGAGTAGAAAGGACTTTAAAGGTAATTGTACACCAGCCCTCTAGCTGATGTTTGAGTAAGCTCCACAACTCCTAAGACAAGCATTCCATCTCTATTCAAACAATTTCTGTGAGGACAAAATGCTAAACATCTCCCAGCTAAGTGAGGCACAGCCGGAGTGTTAAGGAACTACAGCTGCAGTGGGGTGTGAGACCCAACCTGCTGGAGTGGCAAGCAGGGGCAGGAGCCAGTGATGTCTCTTACATCAAGAGACAATGATGTAAGCCAAATTTTGGGAATCCAATCCTGTTTCTATGTTTTTTAAAAACAAGCTTTGAAAAGAGATGTTTATTACTTACCAAATCGTGTCCTTTGTTTCTTGACTCTTTATCATCAATAGGAAATAAAAGGACACCTCCCAGACTCAAGTCTGAGGTAAAATAAAAAGGATCAACAGAAAAAAGATTAAGGTCTCTAAAGGTTGAGACCACAGAAAAGGGACTATTCTGAATCCTTCTTATACCCTGCCTTTTCCAAATCAAATTAGCTTTCAAATCCTACCCTTTTTCTTCCTTCCAAATCATTCTCACTCTCCCTTTTCTCACTCTCATTACCACTTTAGCCTAGGTATTCATCGGCTTCAATCCCAAATTTTTAAATCTCCTAATTCAGTGATCCTTGGAGGCTGCCAACAAAATACCCCTGCAGGCATCAGAGAGTGAATCCAAAGCCCAGAGGATTCTGGGAGCAGGGGTGGAGGTAATGTGAGACTGCACTCTACCTCTGACCTCTCCTGGGTTCTCTGCTTTTCCCACTGCCCAATCAATATCAAAGTCTGTGCTGATTATTTCCAAATGTATTAAACCCTGCTTTCAGTAATTTGTTTAAAAAGAAAAAGTATCTATTCTAAGACCTTACATTATGTTCAACTCTAGAGAACTGGATTGAAGAATTAGGAAAAGCCAATCTCTAAGAAAAAGGAAGGGTCCTTCTCTATTGGACAAGGTCCTTAGTCTCTCAAGTCCCCCAGGAAAGAATCGCAGTAATAAGTTGACTCCTTTTGCTATTTTGATCCCTGCACTTAACAGGAGGTGCCCTTTTCCCTTCTCTATGCCAAGGGAGAATACCATTCCCGTGGTCCCCAACAGCTATACATACCTCTGTCTCTAGAGAGTGTAGTGCCCCAGAGTGTACTCAGTTCATAATGTAACTTTTTTCCACTCAGCACCAAAGCTAAGTTCTTATTAGCATTTTAAAGGTGTGTCTGACTTCTCTCCCACAGGTCTCTGACATTTTCATGAGATATTCCTTTACGAAGATAGGATTGAGTTTGGTAAACAGCAAAATGACTTTCTTGCCAATACTTTGACATGTATGCAGGGATTGACATTTTTCAAAATACTTGCACGTTCATTATCTCACTAGAATCCCATGAGATAGGTAGGACAAATATTACTCAAGAATTACAGATGAGAAAACAGGCACAGAGAGGATAAGGGACTGCTTCAGGGTCATGTAACAACTAGCTAATAATGACAGGATTCAGACCCTAACCAGTTCTTCTGATCCTTTATCTAGCACTGTCCTAAGTGTCTTCTCTTCTCTTATCCTATCCCTAACCATGCCCTCTGCTTCACTTCTTACCTTTCATTTTCCCAGCCAACTCATATATTTTTCTTGGCTCAGCTGACCGTGTTTCCAGAGCTGTGAATAAACCACCTCTGCCCCAGCGGCCCGAGTCATCTGAGAGAATAAAGAAAAACTTTTCATCTGCAGGAAGTCCAGTCCACAATTTAAAAAAAGCAAATAAAAAACAAAGACACACCAAATAGGCTTGTTATAAGACTGATTTTTCAAAGAGAATTAAAAATATCCTATCTAGGAATATCATGGACTGGACTTTCCAAAGATGTTTAGGTTTTCTGGAAGATACACTTGGTCATCATAAGAGGAAAACATCTCAAAAATTAGTATTCTGAGGGAGCAAAATCTGTGGTGCAACTGTAAATCCTGGGAGATAACTGACGAAGGAAGGACAGTAGATGTAACATAATAAAGAGAGTAAAGTGAAGAACTAGTAACACAACAGTACACAACTCATTTTACGGGTAAGCAAAAGGAAAGGTTAAGTGACTTATCAACAGATGCTTAGTACCTTGAATTTATAGTTTTTCATTCATTCAATCATTTTACAAATATTTGCTAGCAAGTACTGTGTGTTAGGCACTGTTCTATGCACCAGTGATACAGCAGTGGACAAAAAAAATCCCTGCTCCCATGAAGCTTATTTTCTAGTGCAATGAGAAAGTCAAATAAGCAAATAAATATTTAATAATGTCAGGTGGTGGTATGTGTAATAAAATAAAAGAAGGCAGGAAGAGAGTAATAGAGAGGTGGGGATAAGGTCTGTTTTGTATTTTGTATGAGGCAATCAGGAAAGACCTCTCTGAGAAACAGACATTTGAACATACTTGATATGGCTATTTAGGGAAAGAAGGGTCCAGGAAGAAGTAGTAAAAAGTGCAAAGGTTCTGGGTGGGAACATGTTTGGAGTTTTGTCTCTTTTCAAAGAGTCTCTAGTATTACAGATGTTACCTCATTTCACTATCCTAAAAACTCTGTGAAGAGGATAAGGCAGATATTATCCCATTATACAGATAAGAAAGTTGAGGCTCAGAAGGTTAGGTAACTCTATCAGTTAAATGAGAGAGTCAAGAGTCTAACCTAACTCACTTGATTTTAAACTCCATGCATTTTGATCAGACAATACTGTACTGGACCATCACCCCTAGGTCATGGTTCTGCCTCATCCTTAACAGTCCTTGGCACCATAAAGACTTGTAACCCACCTCCAGCCAGTACCACTTCTCGTACCTACACAGTGAACGATGAGAGCATCTTCTGCCCCAGCCTGAGGGTGGGTGACATCACCACTAACATACTTGATTGAGGTCAAGTCTGGGTCTTTGTAATCCAGTTCAGCAGAGCTCTCATCTTCCCCATCCTCGAGCTCCTCTGGTTCGCTCTCCTCAGAAGGCAGGCAGAATGACTGGTAATTGTTGGACTCCCACCAGGCCATCCTGTATCAGGCCAGAGAGAAAGAGAAATTAACCAGACCCATCACAATTTCTCTTGGAACACATTTTGTATTGCTAGTCAAAAACAAGAAATGCCAAGTGGAAATGAAATTAGAAACTTGCCCTGATTGAGATTTTCTGCTTACTTGTCTTAGTGATTAGCCTAACTGCTTCATGACTACACTTCAAAACTGCTGAGCATCCACTGAACACCTTGCTTTTAAGAATATGACTATAAGGGAATGCTCATGTAAACTACTTTTTTTTCTTTTATAATGGAGACTTATTAATTTACAATTTACAGTTGTTAGGCTGTGAAACTGTCCAATTCAAGGCACCAACAGGGTGATACCTGGACTCGGAATTCAGATAGGCTGTCAGCATCCAGGGTTCCTCTGTCACATGGCAAGGCACATGGCAATGTCTGCTGGTCCACCTCTCCAGGGTTTCATTGCTTTCAGTTTCTTGTTCCAGTGGCTTCTTTGGCTTCTGTGGGTCTTCTCCTACCTTATCCAGGTTTTTTTCCTATGAGCTTCTCTAAATTTCATCTCTCTTATAAAGGACTCCAGTGAAAGGATTAAGACGCACCCTGAATGAGGTGGGTCACATCTGAATTGAAATAACCTAATCAAAAGGTCCCACCTACAAAAGGTCTGCACCCATGGGAATGGATTAAAAGAACATGGCCCTTTCTGGGGTACATAACAACTTCAAACTACCACAGAGACTTAATCCTTAAATTATACCGAGTTTCTATTTGGGGTGATGGAAAAGTTTTGGATGGTGGTGATGGTAGTGCAACACTGTGAAGGTACTTAATAGTTCTGAATTATATATTTGAATATGTTAATAAGGGGAAATTTTAGGTTGAATATGTTACTAGAAAAAAAATCTTTAAAAAACATAGGACTGTACAAACACAAACAGTGAAACCTAATTGTAAACACAGGCTGATAGTTAATAGTACAATTAGAATAATATTCTTTCAGCAGTTGTAAACAAATGTACCACACTAATAGGAGAGATCTACGGAAACTCTGAATTTTCTGTGATTTTACTGTAAACCTACAACTTCTCTCATTAAAAAAAAATGAGCTAATGTTTTAGCCCATGTAGGAGTTATAGCTGGTCCCTAGACCAAGGTACTGGCTATGAGGATAGGAAGGAGAGGAGGTATAAGAGAGATGTTTTTTAAAAAGGAACTTACAGTACCTGATTACTGGTTATATACTGAGATTTGAGAATTATTCTCAGAGATTATCCATGGTGTCTCTATTATCATTGCTGTGCTACCATCACCCAAAGTTGTGTTCCAAGCCTCTTACTCCTATCTTTTCCTTTCTGTCTGTAGTGCTCCCTTTAGTATTTCCTGTAGAGCAGGTATCTTGTTCACTCACTATCTGTCAGAGAATATTTTAAACTCTCCCTCATATTTGAAGGACAGTTTTTCCGGACATAGGATTCTTGGATGGCAGTTTTTCTCTTTCAATATTTTAAATATATCACACCACTTCCTTCTTGCCTCTATGGTTTCTACTGAGAAATCCATACATAGTCTTATTAAGCTTCTTCTGTATATGATGGATCGCTTTTCTCTTGCTGCTTTCAGGATTCTGTCTGTCTTTGAGGTTTGATAATCTGATTAAGTGTCTTGGTGCAGGTCTATTCAGAGCTATTCTGTTTGCAGTACACTGCACTTCTTGGATCTGTAATTTTATTTCTTTCATAAGAGATGGGAAATTTTCATTGATTATTTCCCCTATTACTGCTTCTGCTCCTTTTCTCTTCTCTTCTCCTTCTGGGACACCCATGACACATACATTTATGCACTTCAATTTGTCATTCAATTCCCTGAGATGTTGCTCATATTTTTCCAATCTTTTCCCTATCTGTTCTTGAGTGTGTAGGATTTCAGATGTCCTGTCCTCCAATTCCTGAGTGTTTTCTTCTGCCTCTTGAGGTTTCTGTTGTATGTCTCCATTGTGTTTTTCATCTCTTGTGTTGTGCCTTTCATTTCCATAGATTCCGCCAGTTGTTTTTTCAAATTTTCGATTTCTATCCTATGATCACCCAGTGTTTTCTTTACATCCTTCATTTCTTTTGCCATATCTTCCCTGAACTGATTTTGTTTTTTATTTGATTTAGCATATTTTTTTGAAAATCTTTAACTGATTGTTGCATTAAAGTGAAACAATATCTCAACTGTATCTTAATTGAGGTGTAAGTTTGTTCCTTTGGGCCATATCTTTGTTTTTCCTATTGTAATTTGTAGTTTTCTGTTGTCTAGGCATCTGGTTTCCTTGGTTGCCCCAATCAGATTTTCCTGGACCAGAATGGGTTCAGGTCTCAGAGTGGGGTTATATTCAGGGCAAATCTTACAAGAAAAACAGGCTTTCATGGGAGGCCTCTAGTGACGTGCTTTTCCTAACCTGCCCAGCAGGTGGCGCCTGTCAGCCTGTTGCTCCTGACCAGTGCAAGGAGGTGTGGCCCCTTTAGTTTATGTCTTGGCTGTTTCCCCTGCCGGGGTCTGGGGTCTGAATTCTGAAGGGAAGGCTGGCCCTAGAGCTGAGCGCCACCTCCTTCCTCTTAGGGAAGATACACCCCCTAGGGAGTTATCTTCTGCATTTGAATTGGTGCTTCTGTTATCTCCACCCCTGTCTGGGTCAGAGCGCTGAGAACTGAAAATGGCTGAGGCTGTCTCCACTGAACCACTCAGGTTGAGAAAGAAAGGGAAAGAAAGCCAGTTCACGGCCCCCCAGTTTCGCCCATAGGTCAGAGAGAGCCCTGGTCTTTCTGACTCTTTAAGGTCAGTCATCTTTAAAGGCCTCTAACTGCTTATTAGGGGTTTTGTCTATGTTTGTAGCTTGTATTCAGCAGTCCACATTTATTAATTAAAATCCCAGTTGGCACTGAGCTAAGCTATATTCGCTGGCTCTGGGAATGCTGGTTTCTCCCACAGCGAGGGCTTGCAATTCAGCCTGCCGTGGGGGAGGGGACCCCCGGCACGGTTCCACAGTTTTTACTTACAGATTTTATGCTGCGATCTTAGCCAGTCCACCTAATCCAAGTTGGTGTACAATGTGTGGATAGTCATGGTCATCCCCCAGCAGTTGTTCCAGATTATTTACTAGTTGTTACTGATTGCTTATTAGTTGTTCCAGGGGACTAACTAAATTCCACTCCTCTCTATGCCATTATTTTGCCCCTCCCCTCATAAACTACTTTTTATCAGACAGCTTCAATAAAATCTTAAAATCTTCTTGTTTCAACAAAATGTATCTTCTCTCCCTTAAGCACTCAGGACTTTACACTTAATTAGGCTAAAATGGTACATTTAATTTAAAAAAGTATTTTAATACCAATACGTGCCCCTCAGCTTGATCAACGATACAGACATACTTTTTGTTATGCTCAGCCTCTTCCTTTTTCCTTTTCTTCTCTTCTATTAGTGTCTTTCTCTTGGCTGCTGCCTCTTCTCTTTTCTTCCTTCTGTTCTCTAATTCTTCTGGGCTCAAGATTCGCTTCCTTTTGTTAGACCCCTCCACAAGGCCTGGGATGAGAACCTGTAGAAAGAACAAGATCCATAACCAGGAAGGCCAGCCATGGCCTGTTCCTCCAGGAGTTTCATTCATCCATAAAACACTCTTTGTATGGAAGCAACACACTTGACATTTCACAAAACATCTCCATACCATGCTGTGTAGTACAATGTGGTGACAAAACACTGCTGTTTACTGTTTATATAATAGTCCTCATAGGTATCATGACCAGGATAAACTCAACCAAAGACCTGACAAAATGGGAGACCTCATTTTGATGTTTACATCATTTTAATTCATTGCATTAAAAATAAGGCACTTCAGAAAAGTAACTTTTTTTTTTAATTGAAAGCATACCTTGCAGGATGCCTTTTTAGGTCTAACCATTTTTAATGGAAACCTTCCTTCAGTGTATTCCTCTTCTTTCTTAAACACAATATTTCAACATCATAATTCTCTTAATGATAGCTAACATTTAATAAGCACATACTATATACCCAACACTGTACACATTACATATATTATTCATGACTAACATCCTCTCTTGGTGACATAGGGTCACAATTATCAGCAGCAGGGTATGGTACTCTTGTGTAATATAGTGATCTTGTCAGGGGTGGCTTAGGTGGACAGGCCTGCTTTCACCTGCATTAAACAGTACAATATAATCTCCTTGTTAATGTTTTTCAATGCTAAGTTTTTACATAGCTTTGTATTAGGGTACAGTTAATTAAATGTACATTTCAACAAACCACTTATATACTTATTTCTTAACAAATCACTCCCAGCATCAACTTTTGTTCTCTTTGGATGACAGTTTGAAAAAAATTATTCCTTTACATAAATTAATAGTTCTTACACTGCCTTTATTTCGGAGTGACCGGCCCTTATGACTAGTTTCCACCAAAAGTGTTTTCTGAAGATTCACCAGTTGCTCAAATGATTTTCTGTCTTCCTTACTGGGCTCTTTAGAATAATCTTTACCTTCAAATAAGTACATATGGTTTTCTAAGAAAATAAAACACAAGAGAAATGTTAGATATTAAAGAAAAATGAATCAATTCTATTCAAAGCAATAACTAGGGCGAACAAGAAAACTCAGCCTATATTCTATAAATAGGCTAAAACTAGCTTATGATAAGGGTGCTTCATTTCTGATCTCACTGATTTGGGTTCTATGTGGGGGTCTCAGACATTATTTATCAAAGAAGAGAACATGGCTAAAATCCTTTCAGTCCAGCCCAAGATGGGTCATTCATCACTCATTCATTCCAAACATTCTTCAACATACATCTCATTGACATTAAGATCACCTAATAAAAGATGAGAACATACTTTTCTATTCCTAACATACTTTTAATACGAACTCTTTTTTCTTAATTAGAGAAGTTGTAGGTCTAGAGAACAATCATGCATAAAATACAAGAATCCCATATACTACTCTATTATTAACACCTTGCACTGGTATGATACATTTGTTACAGTTGATGAAAGCATATTTCTACAATTGTACTATAAACTATAATCCATGGTTTAATTTATGGTTCATTGTGTTGTGCAGTTCCAGGAATTTTTAAAAAATTTTTATTCTAGTACCATATATCCAACCTAATAGTTCCCCTTTTAACCACATTCAAATATATAATTCAGTGCTTTATCCCCTTTTCTGTAATATTAGAAGGAAAAAGACGGAAAATCTAAAAGAAAATAAAGAATCATAAAAATAATCCCTTGGATTTGCAACATTATTTAGAACATTTGCATGATCCTCACCACAATTCTGGTATTATCAACCCATTTAAGAAAAGGGAAACTGAGGCTCTGACAGGGATTAAGGGAGTTCCCAATTCTCACTGCTAATAAAGGCAGGATTTTCTGACTCTAAAGGTCTGTGGTGCTTTTTTCAGTATATCACTGGGTCTATTAAAGGGTGGAGAGATAATAGGCCAACTAACAAAATAAGTATGGTAATAACAATAACGATAGTAGTATAATCATGAATAGCACTTTATG
This sequence comes from Choloepus didactylus, assembly GCF_015220235.1. Taxonomy (NCBI): domain Eukaryota; kingdom Metazoa; phylum Chordata; class Mammalia; order Pilosa; family Megalonychidae; genus Choloepus; species Choloepus didactylus. The sequence goes on from NC_051308.1 coordinate 118,652,892, forward strand.
CTATCAGAGCATTTTCACAGCTATTATCACACTTGATTTTTACATTAATATCACTATTTTACAGATGAGGAAACAAAGGTTCAAAGAGGTTGGGTGAGCTGCCAAGATCGGGACTCAAGTTATAAATAGAAGTAATGAAGAACCAAGACTAGCAGCCATAGATAGGTAAGATAATTATTCTAAAGTGAAGCATATTTAATAGCACATGTTACCATAAGAATGTATTTCATAACATTACTAAAATCAGCTATAAGTATGTTTTCCCTGGAGAGTATGAAAGCAAAATATTTTTGTTCTTAAGAGATCAATTGCTTCACACTTATACCCAAATCCAACCAGCTGTAACTCTAATTGGCATTTGCTAATTAAATCAGTAGGGGGCTTTCAATGAGATGCTCTATCAACAAGTGGGGGAAAAAAATAAAGAGCTGAGAAATGTTGAATATGATCAACATATGTAGCTTCGTAATGCATGCATGTCTCAATTTACAAACGTGCATTTTAAAAAACCCTGGCATTCAAGATAATGCCACTCTGTTTTCTATTTTGATTGGGGCTGCTTTAATTATTATTCTTTTATATTTATTTTTATTATTTTTAATTATGCTTCTTGTCTTCACTCTGCAGCCAAGAGGAAGTTGGATACCATAGGCCTAGTGGAATATATTCAAAGGGCCAAATAATTACAAAGAAAACTTGTATTTTACTTAATAAGTTTGTTGTTAATAAGTTTAATGTGGTGTGGATGTACTAATACTGAAACTATTTTTGTGTGTACTGTAAGACAGAGCAATTGAGTAAACATATTGATGTTATTGGTAGCTTTCATTTTGGGATAAGAAGGCTACAAATGTAGGATAGGGGTAAATAAGAAAAAACCCAGAGATATTAGATTTGGATTAAGGGCATCATGATTAGATTAAAACAAAATAAAACAAAACCTACCTACCCACCTACTTATCTATCTATCCATCCATCCATCCACATATTAAGTTACTTATTTCCTGGCTCTGTTCACTGAAAGGACCTAACATCAGTGTGATTCTAGTGACATATGATATGCCTAGTGCAAAGATCTTGGTTTCTAAATATTATTCCCCACTAAAAGCAAATAAGATCTTCAGGGACATGGCTGATTTCTAAAGCAGGGAATTGTACTAGAATATCTTATTTTGCCAGAAAGCATGGAAGCACTCAAGTTTAATGAGGACATGTCTAAAGAACATAAGAACTGACTTAAAGGGGCTCCCTCTAACCAAATTTATGATAATTTGAGCATCAAAATAAATAATAAAAGTAACAAGTTACAACATATTGGTTTAAAAAGAAACCACGATTCCAGTGATACTTAAAAAAAAAAAAAAAGTGAGAAGGTGGGAAATGGAAAGCTCTTCTGTGAAGAAAAACGCAAAATAATATATAAAGAAGGAATTACAGAATTAGAAAATCATCATTTTGTAACCAATAATGACTGATTCAGGTAAAGATCATCAATGGATGCTAAAAAGGCATTAGGTGAAAAGTTCTTGGGGAGCAAGATATTATTAAGGTCTAGAAGTACCAGCCAACAGAATGCTTGATAATTACAAACGTGAAGAAAAGTCACCTTTAAACTGGGGAAATCTGGTGGACACTGCTTTATCCAAGGGATCAAACTTTGCATCATCAAAATGAAGCAAACTCTGTATGATGAAACTGTGAACAATTATTGGACACTTTGGATGACAGTATAGTATATGAATATATTTGAATAAAATTACATTTAAAAAATGAAGGAAACTGACAATGTATGCCTCCTCAGTTATGCAACAGGAAGTATACTACATTATGTAGTATTATTACAAATATGTTTATCCCAAATCTACTCATGAGGAAACAATCAGACAAATCCAAATTGTGGGATGTTCAACAAAACAGCTGGCCTAAAGTCTTCAAAAATGTCAATGGCATGAAAGAAAAAAAAAAAGGCTAGGAGGTTGTTCTACTTTATTAATGAAGACTAAAGAGACCTGACAACTAAATGTAAACTGTGATCCTCAATTGGATTCTAGATAGAAAAAATAAAGACAGTTACAGAGGACGTTATTTTGGGACAACCGGGGAAATAAGAATATGGACTGCATATTAAATAATATTTTAAAATCAATACAATAATGGAGTTCTGGAGGAGAATAATCTTGTCCTTAGGAGATGCATGCTGAAGTATTTAGGAATGAGACATCATTTACTATACTTTAAAATGGGTCAGCAGAAGAAAGGTATACACTAAAACAGATAAAGCAAATGTTGCAAAATGTTGAAAACTAATGAATCCAGGGTATCTGAGTGTTTATTTCACTATTCTTTTAACTTTTCTGTGGGTTTAAAGTAAAAATTTTTATTAAAAGTCAAGAAATCTCCTAGGGGATAAAAAAAATTAGAAAGAAACAGAAATGCCCGACATTTGAGAAAATAGAGAAAATGAAGGGAAAAATCAAGGAAATAATACAGAAGCATTTCTAAGAATTAAAAGACTTGTGTTTTTTTATTAAAAAAGAATCCCTGAAAGGACAAGTGCAAAGACAGGTACAGGGGGAGCTCAATACCTGGAGCCTGGGCAGGTGCAGGGAAAGTTCAGGATCAATGATCCCAGGGGCAGGAATGGGGTAGGTGCAAGAGGAGGACAGGACCACCAAGCCCAGGGACTAGGACCAGGGGCAGGGGTAGCTCAGTACCACAAAGCCCAGGGGCCAGGTCCATAGGCATGTTCAGGAAGAGCTCTGGAACACCAAGGCCAGGGGCAGGTACAGGAAATCACTGAGCAACCTTCCCAGTGAATAAAACCCACACAAAGAGACTACATCATGAAATTTCAAAATACCAGGGAGGAACAGAGGATGCTAACAGTCTCAAAAAAAAAAAAAAAAAAAAACAGAAAGAAAGAGAGAGAGACTAGAGAAAGATCAGGAATCAGAATTGTACCAAATTTTGAACATCAGAATCTAAAACACAGTGGAACTGGGTCTTAAAAATTCTGAGGTGAAATTATTACAATCTAACCATAATTCTTTATCCAGGCAAGTTATCAATCAAGTTCAACAGTTTAGTAAGGGTATTTTCAGACAAGCAAAGAAACAAAAGTTCTCTCTCATGTACTCTTTCTTTCTTAGGAAGCTAATGAATGATGAGCACCAGAAAAATTAGAGTGGTAGATGGTAAGGGAAAACAAAAAAAAATCACAGGATCCTTGAAGGAAGATCCAATACAGGAGTACAGCAAAGACAAGTCCCGGAACAACACTATCTAAGCTATCTAGTGAGCAATCAGTCCAGAGAGAGAACCAAGGGTCTGAGAAGAAAATTTCCCAGGAAAAAAAAAATGAAGTTGATACATTGGATAGTACAGGAAATATGAATGATAGGAATGTGACAGAGGACAGAGCAACTAGCAACTATTAATTTCATGGCAAAAGTCAGTTCATCAATGAAGATGTGCACAGTCATAATAACGTAAATACTGATTACTGAGCTAACCAAATACTGTGATATAATTACCCTGGGGATTGTGTAGAGGATAGCATAGAAAAGCTAACTATTTACCATAGTTGGAAACTGATGGATAAATGGAAACTGATAAATAAAAAAAAAGGCAGCATAAATATATAATTTACATATATGAAGGCAAGAAATGGGAAACAGAAGAGTTGGAAGTATTTATCCTTGGAAGAAGGACTAGAGAGGGGAAGGGGGTAGGACAGAGGACTGCTATGTCTCACCATAAATATTTTATTATTTGGCATTTAAGAATATTTACATGTATTGCTTCACTAAAAGTTTAAAATTTTTAAATACCCCTACATCTCATGGGGTATTGTGAAGGTAAAATGATAACATAGATGTAAAGCACATGACAGTGCCTAGCACACAAGAAATGCTCAATCAGCATTAGCTGTTATTTAAAAAATCAAATCACTATTATTCAGAATCAGTATGTGCCAAGTACCATACTGAGGATGGCACTTACCAATAAACAAAAAAGAAGATGCTAGCAACTAAGGAGGAAAAGTACAAATTAAAATCCATGAGACTGCTACTACTATTAGCATTAATATTCATGGAATCAAAGTATAACTACAAGGGAACAGCCAGACTTATTTTCAGTCAGCCTAGAAAGAGGTCTTGAACTAGACAGGGCTTAAGCAGTGGGCCTAAAATGAGAATAGGACTGGATAGGAAAAAGATGTTCCAGGAAACAGAATCCAGGACTTTCTCTGGGGATTCATCCCAGTCATATTCTACCCTGAGGTGACTGTACCATTTGTTCTGCTCTCATCTCCAACTTACTTCCCTCTTCTGGCTCTCTGCTTCCTTCTTCTGCTGTAGGCATGGCATCAGAGATCCACTGGCCATCTTCTGTTTCTCCCAGTATAGACTCCAGGTCAATTTCATTCAAGGTGCTCCCCTCAGAGGATAGCAGTTTATCCAAACCAAATTTGAGTATCTCAGTCAACTTGAATGGAGAAAACAAAAAAGTCCAGTTAGCTCCATGAAGAAAAACATTGGGATATCAGTGATGTGCTAAGTGGCTCAGTGACACCAGGCACGCTTCTTCCCTTGACAGATGCGTTTTTTCTCTGCCCATCATAGATGATACCAAGCAGAGGTGTATAACAGTTGGATGGTTGTGTTAAGTAAAATAAAATGGCCACCTGCACTGGGTATTGCTGGGAGGGACCCCTTTCCATGAAAGATCAAAACAACTGACCTGCAGGGGCTTTCCAAGAAAATGGAACAATGAAATGCACCCTATGGAATTGCAGATAAGCAACATCTGGTTATAAATCAGTCCAGCAGATAGCTTATCAGGATGGACAAGCCTACCATACTAATCAATGTATGTCTGCTCCCTACTCTGTAAGACCCTCCCTATATAAAATGGAAACTTAATGTAAGCCAATCATAATATTTCCTCGCTTGCTTCTGCATTTGCCCTATAGAAGCTCCTCCTTCATACCTCCTCAGTAGAGCTCCTTTCCAAGTGTGGTTTGGATGCTGTCCAATTCATGAATTATAAACTGCTCAAATAAACTCCCATAAATAATATCTTGGCTAATATTTTATTTGAACAATGAGTAAGCAAAGAGGTGACAAATGATTAGAGTTGTTGACTTTGACAATTCTCCATGACAAAATTTATGAGATTCTTTTTTTTTTTAAGGGAAACAGCAATTTCCTACATTTCTCTAGCACCTTTCACTGACTCTTTTTCACAGCCATTCCTGGTAGAAGTCAGGAGTCCCCATTAGCCACTCTGTGACCTCCTTGTTTTGACTGTTAAAGTTCTTGAAAAGAGAAAGCTACACAGGATACTTCTCCTCTACTAACTTGCTTTCCTTTGGCAATTAGGATTCCTATCACAGTGTTCTATGGAAACCACCTTTATAAAGACCAGTATCAATTCCTGATCGTCAGACCCAAAGGCCTTTCCTCAATTGTCATCTTCCTGGATACCCCTCTAGCGACACACTATTCTGTTTCTCTTCCCTTATTTCTCTCTAACATACCCTTGGCCTATTCCCCAGGTTGTAGGAACCACCCAAAAAGCTCATATAGTTTTTCCTGGCTTTAGATTCCTACTTCCAATTTTGTACCTCCCTAAACACTATGAGATTTTGAAGCATGCTGGCTTCACATCTTGGCTCCTCATTTTCATCTTGTCCTTTTTAGACTGGATCAGTTTTCTCCAAGCCATTTATTTTGAGTGATTGGAAAGCTTATGGTATTCTGTAACAGCTTGAAACAAAAAACTCAGCTCACCTAAACAAAAACACTCTTGGATATATTTATATTTAACATTAGTATACATAACCAAAGAAACCAGCTTTGGCAGCTGTCACCAAAAATAGCAGAAAGCCAACTATTTATTATAAGGAATAGTCCTCCCTTCAGCCCACCTTGTATTTAAGCTTGCTTCCTGTTTTCCTTAATAATGCTCACTTGTGATGAGTTTTAGTTATTATGGGGCTACATGCAGTTATGAGATGCAATATATTAAAATAATTAAGGGCATGTGCTTGGAGGTTAGAGAATGCTTCAACTGGAGTCCCAACTCTGAATGACCTTCTGTAAATTACTTAAAACGGGGATAAAACTAGTACCTACTTCATTCTACTGTTATGCATTTTCATTGAAACAACTAAGAAAAAGCACCCCAGATGATGCTTAGCACACAGTAAGCATTCAATAAAGGGCTACTACATCTATATCTGCCTTTCTCTGCTGTTATTGTGTTCTCCCTACAGAATAATAAACTTGTTTCCCTCTTTTAGGGCTTCAGAATCCCACCCCTCTCAGATTTACCAAACCGGAACCACATCTTTAGCTATTACATTCTTTTTATTCAAAAACAAAACAAAACAAAAAAACAATCCCCTGCTTTCTTTTGAGACAAGGGTACTGGGTTATTACCTTTGTTTTTGCAACTGAAGGAGTAACTTGTATACCCGAGATGGAGAGTGTGTGGGGGGAGGGGCAGGGGGTGGCTATCAGACAACAGAGCCAGAACACACCTTCCCATAACTGTAAGCTAAACAGGAAGTCTGACAGAGCCCTTCTCAAAGAGCCACTGGTCTACGTTCCCACTAGTATTTGGCCCTATGCTTGGGAGCTATGTCTGTGTGATTCATACCCACGTGCCCAGCAACCTACTTTAGAGGGATGCCTCTGACTGAAACCAGGAGCTCCTCCTCACTGACATTTCTTCCCCAGCACCCAGAACGTGGGCATTCCAATGCTCTGTCATTCACCCTCTTTACCATATGCAGGGTTCAACAAGTCTCTATTAAGTTTCTACAAAAAGTATTGTTTAAGAGTCTCTATAGTCTGCAAAAGCTTTAATTTTACATTTATAACTGCCTCTTACGTAGTGTGAAAAGAAAATGTACAGCCTGCCTTGCCACTATTATAGACAAACAGGCATATGACATCCCAGAGTCAGGAACAAAAGGAAAAGCAGAAAAACAAAAACAAGAACAAAATACTTTGCACCCTGAGATAAACAAAAAGCAAGCAAGCAAGCAAACAAACAAACAAAAACACCGAGGATTATTGTTTCTCGTTCTAGATCCAAATAAATGAAACCTTGAGACTTCCCTGTAAATTACTGGCTCTAACAAAAACAACTCAATCCATGTCTTTTGTAATGCTGATGTCTAAAGATATGCATTGGCCTTGTGGAAATGATAAATATACAAGAAAAATTGCTGCTTTTTAATCCCATGATCACACTAATTGTAAACTGGTAATTCTTGCTTGTAATGTTGTGTGACTCCCCCCACTCCCCTCTGTATATACCTACTGTTGAACTAGTCCTTTTAAAGCCTGCTGTCCCTTGCAAACCTTTTGGCAAATAAAATTCTCTTTTTGTGTGTCTGAGCCTTCCTCTAACAACAGTTTTTTATTTTATTTATACTATAAACCTTGTTGACAAAAACCTAAATTATCATCATCTTCTTGAAACTCTGCCCTTCCTCCAGTCTTTCTAATTTCTTATCTCTTCATTTTATGGGTTTAAGTCATCTTTGAATTTTCCATTCTCCTAGCTACCCATCTCTCAACAGTAACAGACTCCTGTCATTTCTTCTTTTGCGTTACCTCTCACACCAGCCCCTCCCCCCCACCAGTGCCCCTATCACTTATTAGGCTTTCATGCCTGGATCTTTCCAGTTTCCTAGGAGTTGGTCTCTGCCTCCAGGCTCTCGTCCCTCCAATGTATCTGGCATTGCAGTGCCAAGTCAAGCTTCCTATAACACAACTTTATCACTCTCCTGTGCAAAAATTCATATGCCTTTGTAAAAACTTTAAACTCAAATTCTTTAGCAAGGCAATTAGGGTTTCCCCCAGAATCTATACTTACAGACGTATCTCTCACTACTTGCCCCAAAGGCATTTTCTTGATCCAAACAGACCACATATCATTTTCCTACATGCAAATAGCTCATGCTATTTTCTGTTTAAAGATCAGCTCAAGTGTCATTTTCTTCATCATGTAGAGGGGCTTAAGTGTGTTTGGGGAAGCTGGAGGGTATTCATGTGGAAGGTACACAGGGCAGACCTCCCCGGGTATAAAATAGTATGTTCAGATATGCTCTGTTAAGAGTTGAATATGTAGCTTGTTAAAGTTAAATCTCTGCAGATGTGCCCAATTATGTAGAGAAGGATTATCAGTGCCTTACACCTAGAAATATACTTTTGAGGGGTGTGAGGGAGGAGTTGCATTTCAGGCCTCTTGGGATTCTCAAACTAATCCAACTAAAAAGACTTAAAAAGAATTAACTGAATATCTCTTCCATGCGTCCTCACTGCCCCTCTGTGTCCACATGCTTAAAGCTAAGTAAGTGGCATATCTGCACACTTGATTGTGGTACACTACCTAAGAGCCAGACCTATACAAATCTGTTAAAGATCTCATTCTAGCTATAGAGGTCCCTTTCTGATCAGAACTTCTAAGGCTTGGTATTGTCAACTCTTCTAAAACTTGGCATACGCTGCCTTGTATTATAGTCATTTGTACATATTTATTTTTGTTTTCTGTTTTTCGTTTTTCTCTTAGAAGACCCTTAAAAGAAGGGAGTGCATCCTATTTTACTTCTGGGATTCCCAACAGCTCCTATAGGTATCCAATAAATATCCTGAATAAATACAGTTGAATGCATGAGTATATTTATTTTATATGAGAGAAAACTAGAGCTAGCCAAAGGATCACAAGTTAGTGGTTAGAAGTGAGTCCAAATTTATAGCATGCTATTTAAGCTAAGTAATAGCAACCTAAGGTTTGGAGCTGGAAGCCAACCAGTCATAACCATTCATGTGAGCAGGCTCCAATCATACTGGTTTTATCCGTGTTCTTCCATGGGGTTTCTCTTTTCTCTTTATAACCTAACACAATATACAATATCTATCTTATTAGGCCACCACACTGTCCTTGAATTTCTAGGTGATCTTATAGTTTTTTGTTCTATAAAAGAGGTGATGACATGAACACTAATTCATGCTTTGCATTAAAGAATTAAAAAAATTTAAAAGGGTGTAGTAGGCTGCTCCAACTAAGAAGGCCTAGATGAGCCTCCACTACCTCATCTAAACTAGCAGGTTAAACACCACTTAAGTGATAAATGATGATCTCTAGCTTCATCTTTGACTTTTTAGGGCAAACATCGTAACACTTCTCATTAGCTTTTCAGTCTTGAAAGCCTGGAATTTACTAAGGAAACTTTACTTTTGTATGGTATCTTTAGTATTTCTTACCTCCCTCCAGGACTCCTGGAAGATTCTAAGATCCCCTTGTTAAAAAGAACCTAATAGGCATTATAGACATTCTTGCAGCCTATGGCTCAACCCACTGCATAGCTAGCCTTCATTTGACCACCTCAAGAGACAGTGAACTACCTCATTATGAAGTCAGCTCACTCATATTCTGATAGTTCAATCTGTCTTTCCACAAGTATCAGGCACGTGAAATGCAGCATATGGCAAAAAATTATACAGTCCCTCATATCATTGTGATATGATGGTTAGAGGATAGAAGAAAAAAAGAAATTATACAAATAGTCCTGTAAATAAATCTATAGTTTATAAATTTTGGAAATATCACAAAGGAAAAGAATGGGGTGTATGACAGAGATAACACTCCTGGGACCCAGAAGGCATCTTTGAAGAAGTGACATTTAAGTTAAAACCAAAAGATACACAGAAGCTAGCCAAGTGAAAACTAGGAGAAAGAGCATTCCAGATTGGAAACAGCATTTGCAAAGGCTCGGCAGCAGGAAAAGAGCCTGGTCTGCTTAGAGGATACAAAAAACGACCCAAGGAAGAAGGTGAGATAAACTTGGAGATAGAGGCTGGGACCAGCCTACAGAGGTCTTATAGACCATTAAGGGATGGAAATTTTTTCTTAAGGGTAATGGGAAGCCACTGAGGAGTCCTGAAGATGGGCATAACTCAAGTTGATTTACCTTTTAAGATTATATGGTTACGATGAGGAAAGTGGACTGAAGGAGGTCAAGAGGGGAATTATGGAAAGACAAGAAAGGATGCTATTGTATATGATAATATTTGTTGAGCACTTACCAGGTACCAATACTGTCCTAGAGTTACACAGGTATAATATTAATTTAAATCTCAAAATAAGCCTATCAGATGCCATACAAATCAATGCAGTGATCCAGGTAAGACATCATGGTGATTTGATCTAGAGATGTGACAGTGGAGATTAGGCAAAATGGAAGAACCCGGAAATATTACAACATGGGTTCTAACTTTAACCCAACGGTTGCTAAATTGAACACTCTAAGCCCTCTATCACAAGAGCTATCTCCAAAATCTTCCATTCAGCTCGTCTCCCGCCCAATAAACCCTTCTTCAAGCAAATGAACTTTAGTTCCTTCAGCAAAACATATAGCATAATTTTGAATTTGTGTTATTCACTCTCCTCTTTGTATCAAATAAGTAATGTCTCCAGTGCTGGGGTTAAAAAGAGGGTATGGAAATTACTGTTATTGAATATACTGAGTTCTTTATCTTACTTTTCTTAATAGCCCTCTGATGTAGCTATTGGTATCCTCATTCTTACAATAGCAAACAGAGAGTAGATCCAAGAGGTTAAGATATTTGCGCAAAGCCACACAATCAATAAGTGATGAAGCTCAGACTGGAATACAAGTCAGATGTATCCAAAGCCCATGATATTTATTCTATATTCTGATGCCTTTATGTAGCCTATTTATCTTAAACTCCTACAGCATGCTGCATGTAGTAGGTACTATGACAGGTGTGAGTTTGGCCAGTTAACAAATGTGTGGTTGGGGAGAATGGGTGGTTAATGCTAGTCTTTTCATTTAGATTCTCATCCACAGAGTACTGACTATAAATCATGACATTCTAAACTAAGAACAACATGTTATACCTGGAGGTCAGCATCAGTCGAAGGTTTCTGGGCTTTCAGAGTAAAATGGCCTCCTTCTATGATCATGTTGGTGAGCTGCAGTTTAGAGGCTGCTTTCCTATAGACTATTTCTTCCACAGTGTCTCGGCCAATAAGTCGAACAACTTTAACAGACCTGTACATAAGTTAAATGAGAGTACTATAGTGTGAGAGCCTGAAAAAGTGGGCAAAGCATGCAAGGTAGATATTCCTAAAAGGAAACAAAACCAAAATGCCATATTCAGGGTACAATTAAATGGAGATTGTTTTACTTGGATTTGAACTTTTATGAGAGTGATCTGGCTTCAAATTCTCTCTGAACCATTCTAAAAGATCCAAAGGAGGGATGATGAGGTCACCATGATTGGGATTCCTTATCTGTGACTGAGGAAAACTTTTGGATAGATCTATATTATCCCCAGGTCAAAAGTAACACATATATTTTAGCTTAGCACCACTGGCCCATAAACTTATTTTTTCAATTGCATATTACCCTAACTCAGCAAGTAGGAGTTGAATAACTTCTACAGGCTCCTTATAATCCTTTCACAATTTGATTTTTGTTCTTTTTAACAAATAAGTCAAGACTGTAAAGTGACCCACCCATCACTACTCTAGGACTCAACAGCAAAGGTGAGATAAAACGTGGGGTTCTCTCAACTACCAATCTGGGACTGTCACCAGGGCTACATTCCTCTTTATTCTTCCCCAACCCAGAACCATGGATGAGCAAGTCAAGGAAGTAGAAAGCAATGATGCTTAAATCTCTCACTTGTTCTGGCCAATTCGGTGAGCCCTGGCAGCTGCTTGCAAGTCATTCTGCGGATTAAAATCACTGTCAACAAAAATAACAGTATCCGCTGCAGTTAAGTTCATGCCAACTCCACCTGAAAACAATGCAAGAAGGAATGTGATCAGTAGCACACAGACAAGGAACTAGAAAATAAATAGACAGGCTAGAGTGGGTCAGATTGATAATTTGGAACCAACTAAAACAATTGGCTTCATCCTTCAAAATGACACCCCATCTCCAACTCCAGGGCCTTGTAGTGCTTAAAATTGCTACCTGAGACTTCCAGGAAGATGGCAGAATAGGAAAGGCAGAGCAAACTTCTCCCCCATGGAATAAAGAAAAGGCAGAAAACAACCAGGACAGTGGTTCCAGGATGCAAGCAGCCAGAAAAGGACCTCTACAATATATAGTGGGGACCTGGATAAAAAAGCAAAGAAATTACGACGGAAAGGACAGAGTGAATTTACTCAATTGTGACCACCGCCAGAACTGGCAACCATGTGCAGGCTGCTGCAGGAGAGAAAGAAGATGTGCACTCCCACACTCCCATTTCAGCAACCAGCTGGGGAGATAACCCTTCTCAGTTCCGCAGCCGGGAGCTCCCGTGAGCAGACTCGGGAACCAGTGGACTAGTGTTGGCCATGCAGAGAAATCTTGGTGCAGCACACAGTGCCTGCCCCTCAGTTCTAAAGTGGAGCACTGTAGGGACCGGGCTCTAAGGAGAACCGGGGAGCCCTCTCCTCAGGAGAGGGGACGCAGAGCTGAGCAGAGCCAATCCAAACAATTAGCAGGCAGGAGTGACAGTCTGTGCCCTGTTGCCTTTATTCTTCCTCCAAAGAAGCCCGTAATGTGCACAGGCAGAGAGGCAGGGATAAGAAAGGGTGCCACACAGAAGCACCAGGAGCCTCACCCCTGCCCGAGGCCTGTGGAAGTATGGCCAGCAGGGATCCTGTGGACAGACTAAAGCACACCTCTGAGCTGGCAGAGGGCTGGGGAAGGTGAAACTCATAAACCTGCAGTCCAAGACTGATCCACCCAGGAGTCTGGGAATCACCAGACCCAATGTGCCCTTAAGCAGATTCTCCACTGAACTGCACAGGGCCTACCCCACACTCCCAGGGCTGGCAGTCTCTAGTATGCATGGAGGACTGCTGTGTTGATTGGATTTCCACCTGGTTTGGACCCAGTCCACCACACAGCTGTAATCAGGGAAAAGCAGGCTTGAGGGGAAGAAGTGACCAAAGAGTGCCATCTTCTGGGTAAACAGGGAAAGTACACCCTGGCAAATAGCGGTTCTGCCAAATTTTTATACTGATGTCTAAACAGACTTGCATCTTCCAAAATAACCTTATTAAGATAAGCAAATGCCATGAAATCAACAGAAAATCACAAAGCATATGAAGATCCAAGAAGATATAGCCAAGCCTACTGACCAAATTAAAAAAGCCTGAGGAGACACAGAACTTGGAACAAGTAATCAAAGAACTACATACAAATCTCCAGAACAACTTCTATGGGTTGGCTAAAGACAAAGGACACCAAGAAGACACTAGAAGAGCATAAAGAAGAATCTGAAAGAGTAAATAGAAAAATAGCAGATCTTATGGAAATGAAACTGAAGACCAAATTAAAAAATATTAGAGACACACAACAGCAGATATGAAAAGGGATGAAAGAATAAGTGAACTAGAGGACAAAACAATTGAATGCAAATGCATGAAAGAACAAATGGTGAAAAAGATCAAAAATCTGAAATGGATCTCAGGGAAATGATGGATAACATGAAGTGCACAAATATAAGAATCATTGGTGGCCGAGAAGGAGAAGAGAAGCATAAAGGGTTAGGAAGAGTGTTTGAGGAGATAGTTGGGGCAAAACTTCCCAACCTGTATAAATGACATAAATGTGCAAATCAAAGAAGCCCAATGAACTCCAAATAGAATAAATCCATATAGACCCACTCCGAGACACATTCTAATCAGATTGTCAAATGCTAAAGAGAAGGAGAAAGTCCTGAAAGCCACAAGAAAGAAGCAATTCACCACATACAAGGGAAACCAAAAAAGACTAAATACTGACTACTCAATGGGCACCATGGAGGTGAGAAGGCACTTTATGACATATTAAAGATTCTGAAAGCGAAAAATAGCCAGCCAAGTATTCTTTATCTGGCAAAACTGTCCTTCAAAACCAAGGGAGATCAGATGTGGCCTCTCTCTCTCTAAGCCCACTCGGCAGGTAAACTCACTGCCCTCCCCACTATGTGGGACATGACTCCCAAGAGTGTAAATCTCCCTGGCAATGCAGGACATGACTTTGGGGGATGAGGGTGGACCCAGTATTGTGGGACTGAGAAAGTCTTCTTGACCAAAAGGGGAAAGTGAAATGAAATAAAATAAAGTTTCAGTGGCTGAGAGATTTCAAATGGAGTCGAGAGGTCATTCTGGAGGGTATTTTTATACACTATATAGATATCCCTTTTAGTTTTTAGTATATTTGAATCCCTAGAAGGAAATAACTGAAACTGCAACCCATTGGCCTTGATTCTTGAAGACAATTGTGTAACTATGTAGCTTACACAGTGTGACTGTGTGATTGTGAAAACCCCATGGCTCACACAACCGTTATCCAGTGTGTGGACATATGAGTAGAAAACTGGGAACAAAAATTAAATGAAAAATAGAGGGGGGTGGGATGTTTTAGGTGTTCTTTCTTACTTTTATTTTTATTCTTATTTTTACTGTTTTTGGAGTAATGAAAAGGTTCAAAAATTGTGGTGACGAATGCACAACTATATGATGATAATGTGAACAACTGATTGTACACTGTGGATGATTTTATGGTATATGAATATATCTCAGTAAAACTGAATTTTAAAATGAGGGAGAGTTTAAAATTTTCACAGAAAAACAAATGCTGAGAGAATTTGTTAACAAGAGACTTGCCCTGCAAGAAATATACCAAAGGGAGTTCTGATGACTGAAAGAAAGACATGAGAGAGAGGTCTGGAGAAGGGTACAGATCTGAAAAGTGTTAATAAGAGTAACTTAAAGGATAAAAAGAGAGAGAAGGAAAAAAATACATTTGACAAATAAAAACCAAAGGATAAGATGTTTGGTTCAAGTACTGCCTTTACAGTAGTAACTTTGAATGTGAATGGATTAAAATCCCCAATTAAAAGACACAGACTGACAAAATGGATTAAAAAGAATGGTCCATCTAAATGTTGTTTACAAGAGACTCATCTTGTATAAGGATACAAATAGATTGAAAATGAACGGATGGAAAAAAATATACCATGCAAACTGTAACCAAAAGAAAGCAGGGGTAGCTATACTAGTATTAGACATAATAGACTTTAAATGCAAAGACACAAGAACAATGAAGGTCACTATATATTAACAAAAGGACAATTCACTGAGAAGAAATAAGAACCATAAATGTTTATGTACCCAACCAAGGAGCTCCAAAGTATATGAGGCAAACATTGACAAAACTGAAGGAAGCAATAGACATTTCTACAATAATAGTGGGAAACTTCAATACACCACTCTCTTCTACAGATAGAATAACCACAGAGGATAAATAAGGAAATAGACAACCTAAACAATGTGATAAATAAATTAGACCTAAAAGACATATAGATTCTTGCATCCCCAAACACAAGGATATACATTCTTCTCTGGTGCCCATGTAACATTCTCCAGGATATATTATATGATGGGGGCACTCAAAAAATTTAAAAAGACTGAAATTACCCAAAGCACTTTCTCTGACCATAATGCAATCAAGCTGGAAATCAATAACCACCAAAGAACCATATCTTTCACAAATATATGGATATTAAACAACACTCTTAAATAATCAGTGGGTCAATTGGAAGAGAAATTGGTAAATATCTGGGAATGAATGAAAATGAGAACGCTATGGGATGCAGCAAAGTTAGTGCTGAGAGGTAAATTTATAGCTCTAAACACATACATTAAAAAGGCAGAAAGAGCTAAAACCAAAGACCTAACTGAACAACTGAAAAAGCTACAAAATGAGCAGCAAACTAACCATAAAGCAAGTAGAAGAAAAGAAATAACAAAGATTAAAGCAGAAATAAGTGAACTGGAGAACAAAAAAACAACTGAGAGAATAAATAAAACCAAACGTTGGTTCTTTGAGAAAATCAACAAGACCAACAAACCCTTAGCTACACTAAGTCAAAAAGAGAGAAGGTCCAAATAAACAAGATCAGAAATGAGAGGGGCGTCATTCTATGGATCCCAAAGAAATTTTAAAAATCATAAGACGATACTATGAACAACTGTATGCCAACAAACTAGACAACCTAGTGGAAATGGACAATTTCATGGAAACACATAAACAACTTAGACTAACTAGAGAAGAAATAGAAGACCTTAACAAACCAATCACAAGTAAAGAGATCCAGTTATCAAAAATCTTCCTACAAAGAAAAGCCCATAAACAGATGGCTTCACAGGCGAATTTTACCAAACATTCCAAAAAGAACTAACACCATTCCTACTCAAACTCTTTAAAAAAAGCTGAAGTAAAAGGGACACTACCTAATTAATTTTATGAAGCTAACTTCACTCTAATACCAAAACCAGATAGATACTACAAGAAAGAAAAACTACAGGCCAATCTCACTAATGAATATAGATGTAAAAATTCTCAACAAAACACTTACAGATCAAATCCAAAGGCACATTAAAGCAATTATACAGGACAAAATGGGGTTCATTCCAGGCATGCAAGAGTAGTTCAACATAAGAAAACCAATCACTGTAGTACAATACTAACAAATCAAAAAGGAAAAATCAAATGTTCATCTTGATAGATACCGAAAAAGCATTCGACAAAATTCATTCTCCTTTTTTGATAAAAACACTTCAAAAGGTAGGAATCAAAGGAAACTTCCTCAATATGATAAAGGGCATATATGAAAAACCCATAGCCATTATAGTACTCAATGTTGAGAGACTGAAAGCCTTCCCCCTAAGATCAGGAATGAGACAAGGATGCCCACTGTCACCACTATTATTTAACATTGAGCTAGAACTTCTAGCCAGAGACATTAGGCAAGAAAAATAAATAAAGGCAACCAAATTGGAAAGGAAGAAGTAAAACTTTCATTATTTGAAGATGATATTATCCTATATTTGGAAAATCCTGAGAAATTGATGACAAAGCTACTTGAGCTAATAAATCCATCAAAGTGGTGGGATAAAAGATTAATGTGCAAAAATCAGTAATGTTTCTATACAATAGTAATGACCTAGCCAAACAGGCAATAAAAAAAAGATTCCATTCACAATAGCAACTAAAAGAATCAAGTATCTAGGAATAAACTTAATCAAGGATGTAAAAGACCTTGACACAGAAAATTAGAAAACTTGACTAAAAGAAATAAAAAAGGACCTAAGTAGGTGGAAAGATATTCCATGTACGTGAATAGGAAAGCTAAATGTCGTTAAGATGTCAATTCTACCCAGGTTGATCTATAGATTTAACGCAATTCCATCAAAATTCCAACAACCTACTTTGCAGACTTGGAAAAGCTAGTTACCAAATTTATTTGGAAGGGAAAGGGGCCTCAAATGCCAAAAACATCCTAAAAAAGAAGGAAGTGGGAGGACTTACACTTCCAGACTTTGAAGCCTACAATGAAGCCACAGTGGACAAAACAGCATGGTATTGGCACCAAGACAGACCTATCGATCAATGGAATTGAATTGAGAGTTCGCAAATAGACCCCCAGATCTATGGTCAACTGATTTTTGATAAGGCCCCCAAATCCACAGAACTGGGACAGAATAGTCTCTTCAACAAATGGAGAATTGGATATCCATAACCAAAAGAATGAAAAAGGACCCCTACACCACATCCTATACAAAAATTAACTCAAAGTGGATCAAAGACCTAAATATAAGAGCAAGTACCATAAAACTCCTAGAAGATAATGCAGGGAGACATATTCAGAACCTAGTAATAGGAGGTAGCTTTTATGATTTTATATCCAAAGCACAAGCAACAAAAGAAAAAATAGATAAATGGGAACTCCTCAAAATCAAATGCTTCAGTTCCTCAAAGGACTTTGTCAAAAAGGTGAAGAGGCAGCCAACTCAATGGGAGAAAATATTTGGAAACCATATATTTGATAAGAGACTGATATGCAGCATATAAAGAAATCCTACAACTCAACAACAAAAGTACAAACAGCGCAATTATAAAATGGGCAAAAGATATGAAAAGACATTTTTCCAAAGAAGAAATACAAATAGCTTAAAAGAACATGAAAAAATGTTCATTAGCTATCAGGGAAATGCACACTGAGATATCTCATATTTATAAGAATGGCTGCCATGAAACACAGGAAACTCCAAATGTTGGAGAGGATGTGGAGAAACTGGAACTCTAATCCACTGCTGGTGGGAATATATAATGGTACAGCCGCTGTGGAAGACAGTTAGGTGCTTCCTCAGAAAACTAAATATTGAGGTACCTTATGACCCAGCAATTCCACAACCTGGTATATACCTAGAAGATCTGAAAGCAGTGACACAAACAGGCATTTGTACACTGATGTTCCTAGCAGCATTATTCACAATTGCCAGAAGATGGAAACAATCCAAGTGTCCTTCAACAACCAAATGGATAAACAAAATGTGGTATATACATAATGATGGAATACTACGCAGCAATAAGAAGAATGAGGTCCTGAAACATATGACAACATGGATGAACCATGAGGACATAATGCTGAGTGAAATAAGCCAGACACAAAAGTAGAGTTATTGCATGACATCACTAATATGAACCCCCTGGATAATATAAAATTAGTACCTTAAAATGTAGAATATAGGGGACCTAGAGATAGAAGCTAGAGAAGGGAGAATGATTACCTAATATGTACACACTTATTAATGAGGCTGAACTTAAAGATATGGGAAAGGACCAGGGTGATGACAGTTCATTAATGGGATTATAAGTATCAGTGCTACACTGAAAGCAAACATGATTGAAAGGGGTTGTTTAAAGTCGTGTATCTCACAGATTAGCACTATAAATTTAAGGTCTTATGTGATCTACTTCTAAGGTGTGACATTTGTACAAAGAGTTAACCACAGAGTGTATATGAGAAAAACTACCTATTGTATACTATGGACTATATTTAACAGGAATACCTTACTAGTACCACAGCAATACTAGGGGTATATAATTGGGAAGGGGGGTGGTGGTAAGAGTTAAAGGGTATTCTGAGTTATGGTAATTTTTTAAAATTGAGAGTGATGATTGTACAACCAAGTGAGGATAATGTGAGACCTTGATTGTTTATTTTGGACAGAATATATGATATGTGAAATTAGAGACCCCCTACTTAATAAGTAAAGCCCTTGATATTGAGGCTTGCTCTTATGAAACTTACCGTTTCATATGTAAAGTGCCTAAAAGTCACTTTCAGAGAACCTCTTCTGTTGCTCAGATAATAGCCTTTCTCTCTCTAAGCCCAACTCTGCAAATAAATTCATTACCCTCTCCCCTACATGGGACATGACTCCCAGGGTTGTTAGTCTCCCTGGTGGCATGGGACATGAGTCCCAGGAACAAGCCTGGCCCTGGCATCACGGGATTGAGAATGCCTTCTTGACCTACAGCAGGGAAAGAAACCTAACAAAATAAGGTTTCAGGGGCTAAGAGATTTCAAATAGAGTTGAACGGTTTTCCTAGAGGTTATTATACAAGCTTCACCTAGATATTGCAAATGGCCGCAGTAAGCCAAGCCCAACAGAATTCCTGAAAATCCTAAAAAATACCCAGGTTCCTATCTGAGACTCTATAAAAGTTTCACTTATTATGTTTATTGTTTGGAAACTTAAAACTTCTAGATTGTTACTATGACAGATAATTCCCAAAACCCAGAGGCACCAGTCTCTTCAAGAACACCAACCAGCTGCATCCCCCTTCCACATAATGTCAACACCCCTTTTCAATGTGAACAAATTAGAATGGTCATTGCCTAGATATCCCTGAAGATTGAGACAGTGATCAAATGAGAGGGAGGAGTTGTAACAGAGAAGATAGGATTTAGCAAATGATTATGACTACTGAACATTATATAGGTGTTTCTTTTTAGTCTCTAATGTATTCGAACAGCTAGGAGGAAATACCTTAAATTGTGGAACCGTAACCCATACTATACTTTGAATATGCTCTATAACCGCTTGTTAAACCGTACTTTGAAAGTTATCACTTTCCTGTATATTTTATATTTCACAATAAAAAACTTTTTGTTTTAAAAGTGTTACCTGAGTTCACATTGTCTAATTTGGGAAAATGAACTACTGAATGCAACAGGATGAGGGTAACAGGGGCAAGAAGCCCAAGTGGATACTTAGGTCAGTACCAAGAAGCCATTTTAAATCTCTTCTGCTTAAAAATCTTGATTGGATTTTGTTTAGAGTAACGGGTAAAAAAAGACACTTGCTCTTTCAGAAAACAGTTCTAAATATGAGATGGGTCTGCTGTGGCACTGTTAAGAGAAAAGCTCATCAATTTCAAGTTACAATTAGGTAGCAGGATCCCTAATAAAAGCTAAGGAGAAGTGCAGATGATATTACACTCTTCAGCAGAATGAGAAATTACCTCCCTCTGATTGGAGAAAACTTGAGTGAATCTTTTGTGTACTTGTTTCCCCCTTAATCGAAGAGAATGTAACAAAACCATGGCAAGACAAGAAGACTCCATAGAACAATGCTCTGATCTTTCTTCATTGCAGTAACAAAAGGGCTAAGAAGGCTCCTTGGACTACAGGAGTTAATTAAAAGAACTATGAAGGCAATACACTCTTCTCTTTGATTAACGTGGAAACAAACACAGAACGAACTCCCTCTTGCCAGGGTCATTGGAGTTTGTTGCTGAAACATAAGCAAGCCTAAAAGGGTATTTTGCCAAGAGCTTGAATTAAGGACTAACTTTTGAGAAGCACCACTGACTCTAAGCTGGATCTCAAGTTAAGTCAGGCAGGAAGATTCTAATTAAAGCCTTCACATAAAATTGAAGTTGGAATAAGGAGACAGTAAAGACTGATTACTAAGAGAAGCTAAATTATACCTAATAATCATGACAGCTAGCACTTATGCTGTGCTTACTACATGCCAAGCACAGTTCTAAGCACTTAACATTTATTAATTCCTTTAATCCTCACAACAGCCCTATGAGTAGTTATTATTATTATATTATCCCCATTTTATAGATGTTAACCCAGAGAGGTTAAGAGACTTATCTGAAGTTACACAGCTAGAAGGTGAAAAACCCAGGATGACCTGGCTCCAGAACTTGTGCTTTTATCTACTATGCTATAACACCTTCCAGGCATTTATTTCATTACAAAATGTGCTCCATTAAAGTTATCCTCTTCTGGGGTTGATAGTGTACAAATTCAGCTCCTCTTAATTAAGGGGTGACAATTTTATAAATAAGCTATAACCTTATTTTGGGGGGCTGGGAGAAACATTCATGAGTTATCACTGCCATCTGGTGGCAATATGACTCATCACAGAAATATCTGAAAGGCAGAGAGAAGTCTTTTAAATACTGCTTCAGCTCCTAGAAGATATACTCTGTTTTGACTGATGATGACTAAGTACTCCAAGGAGATGAGCTGAAAAGCAAAGATCTCTTTTTTCCTAATTTTACACAGTTCAAATATAATACTGCCCTCATGAAGATGATAAAATAAAAAAAGTATAAATGGAACTGTTTTCCCAGCACTGATGATACATTGGCACTGATCCTTCCAATTTCTCATAAGACATCCCTGAGACAAGTGATCACATGAATAAATGGCTAAGATCTGGGGTGCAGTCTACTATGATCTTGGAAGAGACTGAGGACAAATGTATCTTATTATATTTTATATTATTAATTTTATTAGGGAGATAAGATATACACAGGTGAAACAATCTCCTTATGGTCAAGGATTATAACTAACACTTCTTTTATATACCCTTGAAATACTAGGCACTTAATAAATGCACTCTGCATAAGACTTAACTCTCTCTCTAAAAGATAATGATCTCTAATGGAGGATACACTTTTTTTTAGTGTTCCTACAAGTTCAAAACTAATTAAATGTCTGGTTGGTTGCTCATGACATGCACATGAAAGATAATTTCATCTCCAAAAACTAAGTTTATATTATTTACTAGTATATAAAAACATTCTAAACTGGTAAAGCACTACAAATGTCATATGTAATATTCATGATTTCAGTCATATATAAGCAATGTAATAAATAATCCAAAATTGCTGCAGTTTCATTACAATTACAGTTGGGTTTTTTTTTTTTTTTTAAACTAGATTTTTGTCAAGCTTTTATAGAGGCACAATTTAACAGCCAGGTTGTTACCTCATTTCTCAAATTCACAGTTGGAAAGGAGAGCTGCCGCCACTTAAAGTGAACAAACCATTCTACAAAATTGCATAAGTAATTCAGGACAATCCCAAGGTCAGAGGCCAAACAAACAAGAATTATTTTCCAAAAACCCCAGGTTTCAGCCTTCTTTTATAAAAGGATAGTTCAGGTTGCATAGAAAATAGCACCATGCCAGAAGTGCAATACCTTGGTAAACTTATGTCAACTACCTCAATTCACCTTTTTTACATTCATTAATGACCTCTCCTTTTGGAGAATTAAGGAAGTAGGTACTAATGGCTGAGATTTTAAAGTACTGTATCACCCCTTATTGGTCCACTCCAGTAAATGCCTATGTGGCCTACCTGCCCTGGTACTCAAGAGAAAAATAAAAATGGGCTGTTGTCCAAAGTTCTTAATGGCCAGGTGTCTCTCTTCTCCTCTCACAGAACCATCCACACGCTCATAGCTATAGCCTTTACACCAAGGGAAAAAAAAAACATAAACAGAAGCAGAGAGATATTAATCCTTTTCAAGTATTCTTTGGGGAATAAACAATTAAATGAGCCCCAAACCAAACAATCAATTTTGTCTCTTTCTATATATAGCCACATATGTTAAACCAATCCCATTGGGGAAAAAACCTAAATTCAAGGGACAATTCACTTTACAAAAGGACTCACCATAATACTCTCCTCTGGGTTTTTGCAATGTATGTAGTTAATGTATTTTGACATTCATGGACTTAATATTCATTTATAGCTTTTCCCAAACAACCCTGAACATCCACACCATGGTGCTAATTTCTAATTCTGCTGAGACAAAATTTTCAATTATGCAAGCAGTAAAACAATCACTTGGGAACAGGTGAGTGAGCCTACCTGATAGCTTAGCATCTGTCTTTCAGTGAAGCTTCAGGTTTCTCTGTCACCAAAGACCCATGATGGGAAGAGGAATTAAATGTTCAAGCTGTGTTTATGAATTTGGGGATTCCTTAAACCACCAGTGGGCATTCACTCCAAGTGTCCACTGGATCAGATATACTTCAGTACTTGGAGAGCATCAACTGGATCTGAGAAACTCATTCTGGACTCAGGTTTTAAACAGTTTTCAGGTAGTGAGGTCTGGCATTGGTATTTCTTCACCACTGGCCTCAAGATTAACCAATGTTATAGCCTTTTCCTATCATCCCACATAAATTTTATTATATATTAAGTGGTGTCCCCATAGGAACGTAATAACCTACATTCTCTACTGTGTTTGAAAAAAAATTGCCCTTACCTTTCCCCTGACTGATACATGGGATTTTCATAATTTCAATATTCCTCCTTTCTACTGATCCTG
Source organism: Choloepus didactylus (assembly GCF_015220235.1). NCBI lineage: Eukaryota > Metazoa > Chordata > Mammalia > Pilosa > Megalonychidae > Choloepus > Choloepus didactylus. The sequence goes on from NC_051308.1 coordinate 118,676,414, forward strand.
AATAAGTGCTCAAATGTTGAGTTGAATGTTGCAGTACACTGAAAGCTTTTGTCACTGAAACTTTTTATCATGCATTTTTCAAAAAAAAAAAAAAAAAAATTTCAAGAATCCTTAGTGCAACATTTGTGCCCATAATTTTAAATCACTTCAGTGATGGGAATCTGTGTGTTTATTTCTACCCATGTGTCTCTACCCTGCTGTCCTGTCAATCCTTGCCTTCTACACTTCTCTTTCTTACACTTTTAACCTTCTATTTGTTCTGAATAATGTTCTTACACTGTTTTCCTAACATTCCCACACCTCATGCATGACCCTCCAGATTACTCCTCATAGTCTTATTATGACTGTCAAGTCTTTAAAAAGTCTAACAATATGGTGGCTAAGGGGAGTCACCTCGGTAATCCATATAGTCTTGGAGAATATCCAACATTTGGGTCATTTGGGAGAAAAGTAAAACTCGATGACCCCTGGAAAGAAAGAGAAAAGGAAAAAGTATCAACTCCATTAGAATTTAAGGAGGGTTTCCCTCAGGAAAAATTTATCAAAGAATACAAGGTTACACATAAATGAAACACTAATACAAAAATATAAATGCCATCGTCATTTACAGAGATCTCCTCAGAAACTCTAAATACTGATATAAGATACATACCACATGTAACTATAATCTGCCCAAGCAGTAGTGCTCAAACTGGTATAGGGATATTCCCAGGGGCATGTGTCAATATACCAAGGTTTAAGAAGCCCTAGGATAATCAAGGAGACTCTTTCTGTAATGTCAATTTATTCAGCATAAAGAGATATAAACTTTTAATTTTAGTAATAAATAAATGTAGATATGTGAAGAGTACAATGAAAAATTCAAATGCATAAAAAACAAAACAAACACTGGAGGCCCTGAAGAGCCTGTGGTCAGTCACCAACAGTTATTCCTTACTTGAGGGTGCAAAATTACTATCCTGTCATCTAGAGGTATGTTGACTGAGTCTAAGAAGCAACATTTTAGAGAACTAAGCAGCAGGTAACATTTCATATCACATCTGACACATAAGAAAATTAATGTATTGGGAGAAGAAAGAGGGCAGGAGGAGGCAAAATGATGGATTAAATCAGGGACAAAGTTTAGCCCAGAGCTCCATACTATCAGCCATTATTTTAAGTTTGCGTAAACAAAGAAGCACGGGAGCAAACGAGCTTCCAAAGGGTATAAGAAGAACAACTATGGAGAACTCCTTCAGCCTCTAGTCCCAAGTGGGGTGGACAAAACACTGAGCTTGAAATTGAGGACCTCAATTCCAGACCAGCTCTGCCATTTGCTGGCAAAATGGCCTTGGACAAATCACATAAGCAATCTGGGCCTGTTTCATCACTTCTGAAATAAAAAGGTTGGACAGAAGATATTTATGGGTCCTTCTCCAACTCTTCCACACAGTAGATATATTAGAGCCAATACAATATAGTCACATATTTTATAAATATAATTATATATATATATAAATATAGTCATGAAATTATTTAACTTGCACATTCCTAAGGTTGGTAGGTTTTGCCAAATCTGAGGTTTTAGGTTGGTTCAGGCTGTACTAGGGGCAGTTGTTCCAAACGGACAATTTTGAAATCCTTGAAAAGATGGGCATTTCCTAGACTCCCCTAGGAGCATTAGGAACATTATGAACAGGCTGGGCACCAGGTCACTGGATACTAACTGAACCTTTAGAGGACTTCTGATACCCTACTTATGTCTCCAGGAAAGAATCTCCCAAGTATATCCTGAGTTCAAAATAAACCCCACTGGTTAGCAAAAATGAACATATACTGAGCCCTTATTATGTGCCTATTTTATGCAAAATATCAGCAGGAAATTATAAAAAGAAATGCTTGATGCTGTTCTTAAGGAGCGAAACAATATAGCTGGAGTGATAAATTTAACACATACCAATTAACCAGATAGTAGATCAAGGTACTGTACTGCCAAGTACTGGATTCAGACTATAAGTGCTAGGAGAGTTCAGGGAAGAAAAGGATGCTTGTGGAGGGACTGGGGTTGGATGGGAGGGGTATACAATTGAAAAAGAGATAGAACCTGAATCAGAGTCCTGAAAAGGAAAAATGAAATCAGTCTCAAGAAATCAGTGAGTTCCTCACTATTCTTAAGTCACCAGCTCAGAACAGAAAATATGAACCTATCACCTACCTGGAATACAGAAATGCCAACAGCTTATCCAACAGGTGAAGTTTACCACTAGCCTCAATCAAGTGGTCTCCAATTTCAAAAGGCTCTGGCTCTACACCTAGAGAAGAAAAAGGAAAACTTACTTCCAGTAATTTTCCCCCACTCAAGATAGAGTCCTGAATAGAGAAGTCAATGGCCAGGCTACAGGGAAAGGCCACATTTCTTCTAATTAATAATGGCCCCAAGTATCTTTTCTCTTTGAGGAATTTTATAATTATTTGTTTGCATGATGAAGTATAACATAATCCTAGAGCCTATCTCATACCCCAAATGCCTAATAAACATATATCCAAGGAACAAATCCATGCTTTAGGAAACTGAGGCACAGGGAGATGCTAAAGATCAAGGGGACCCAAGAGCAAAATCTTGAGGCTTTCACTCTAGAAAATGAATCAAGAAACAGACTTAGATTTATCAATCAGTGATCTCAACATGGGAGGTAACAGTCAGAATCCTGGAGGGCTTCTTACAAAATCTACATGTTTCAAACCCCTCCAGAAAAAGTTCTGTTATGAACCTAACTAAGATTCTGTGAAATGTTTAAACAGTTCATAGTGCTACTTGGCAACGACTCTCTTCAAATGACTCCTGCTCAATTAAATCATCCTCGAGATCTCTGATCCTATCCATACTACAGTTTCTGTGTCTACTGAAGTCCTGGAATTGCTCCCAGAGCTACCAATCAGAGTGAATTTTTTAAAAAGCCCCAGACTGAATGAAAATGAAAATACTACATATTAAAATTTGTAAGATGCAGCTACAGAAGTGCTTAAAGGGAAATTTACAGAAGTCCATAAAATGAACAGGAACAAGCAAAGGAAACTGAAAAGGAGCAGACAGTAAGGCAGATAGAGAACCAAGAGAAAGTGTTGTCTCAGAAATCAAGTGAAAAAAAGTGTTTCAAGAAAGGAATGACCAACTTCACCTTCAAAGAGATGAATTAAAATGTGAACTGAGAAATAACCATTGGCTGGGCAACATGGATCACTGGTGAACCTGGAATAGTGGTCATAAAAAGCTGACTGGCTAGAGTGAGCTCAAGACAATGGGAGAAATTATCACACAAACCCAGATCATGAGACATCCCCCAAAACAAATGGCCTTAACTCTTCAAATTTGTAAATGTCATGAAAGACAAAAAAAGAAAAGGCCAAAAAAAGCTGAGGAACTTTTCTAGATTACAGGAGACTAAAGAGGCATGACAAATGCAATGCAGGATCTATGACTGAAATCTTGGATTAAAACAAAAAAAAGAAAAACACAGCCATGGAGACATTAGAGGGACAAATGAAGGAATTTGAATATTATCAATTTATTAGATAATATCAATATAAAAAGTTAACAAGAGAAAAGGGGAAGAAATGACATAGACACAGTAAATACAGGCAACTTTTTTGAGAAATTCTGCTGTGATGTTGGCTACAGAAATATTAACAAAAGTAATGTGGGTGGAGGGATACTGCTGGAGACTCACAGCACACATGCTGACAACAACCCTCCATAAACTTCACCTATTGGAACAACCATGTGTATCTCCATCCATGCGGGCCAGGCTGAGGTGCAGATGGGCAATGCCTACTGGGAGCTCTACTGCTCTACTGGGAGCACAGCATACTGCCCAATGGTACCATACCCAGCAACAAGACCCTAGGGAGCTGTAATGATTCCTTCAACACTCTTCAGTGAGGTAGGGGCTGGCAAGCACAAACTCCAGGCTGTCTTTATGGACCTATATGTCTTTGTGGATGGGGAAAGAACTGGAATTTATGGGTGGCTCTTCCACCTTGAGCAGCTGATATCTATGCCCATCACCACTACACTGTGCAGACGGAGATCATCAATCTGGTGCTGGAGTGAATCAGAAAACTGACAGATCAGTGCACCAGGCCACAGGGCTTCCTGGTCTTCCACAGCTTTGGGGGTGGCACTGACTCAGGCTTCACCTCCCAGCTGATGGAGTAACTTTCTTTTGACTATGGCAAGAAGTTCAAGTTGGAGTGTAACATCTTCCCAACCCTCAAGTGTCCATGGCAGTGGTGGAACACTACAACTCAACAATGACTACCATAGCACCCTGGAGCACCCAAATTGTGCTTTCATGGTAGAAAACAAGACTATCTGTGATATCTGTTGCTATAACCTGGACAATGAACAGCCTCCTACACCAACCTCAACCAGCTCAACAGCCAAATCATGCCCTCCATCGCTGCCTCCCTGAGCTTTGACAGGGCTCTTAACAAGGAACTCATGGAGTTCCAGACCAACCCAGTGCCCTACCCCCACATCCACTTTCCTCTGGTTCACCATCCACCCACTGTCCCAGCCTAAAAGGCCTACCACGAGCAGCTCTCAGTGGCAGAGATCACCAATACCTGCTTTGAACCCTCCAATCAGATGGTCAAGTGTGAACCTTACCATGGCAAGTACATGGCCTGCTGTATACTCTATTTTGGAGAAGGGGTGCCCAAAGATGTGAATGCCACCATTGCCACAATCAAGACCAAGCATACCATTCAGTTGGTGGACTGGTGTCCCACAGGTTTCAAGGTGGCATTAACTACCAGCCCCAACACCACAACAATGGTATATGGGGAGACCTGGCCAAGGAGCAGAGGCAGTCTGCATGCTAAGCCTGCCTCAACCACAAGTTTGACCTCATGTATGCCAGACAGGCATTCATGCACTGGTATGAGGGTGAGGGCATAGAAAAAAGGGAGTTGCCTTAGGCCTGAGAGGACCTGGCTGCCTGGAGAAGGATTATGATGAAGTGGGCACAGAGTGAGAAGTTCTAGGGGGTCATGGTACCTGCAGCTTCTGGTCTGTCTCCCCAGTTTTGTATCTCTCATTCCACTGCTTCTCAAACAATTACAGTCAATGTCTCAAGTGAAAAATAAGTAATGTAGCACAAAAGAGAATTGCCTCACCATCAAATAAATATGGGTGATCCACACACTTCCAAAGCTGGGATAAGATATTCTGAAGCTTAACTTTCTTTGCCATTTCATTTTCAAATGCATCTAAATTTTAAAAAGAAAGAGATGGAAAACCAAACAAGAAAAATAGTAAGTTTCCATAAATAACCTTACTCACTCCAATAACATACCTTTCTAACTTATATCAACCTCCCAACTTCCATCAAATTGCATTGGGAAGTAACAGCATACCCATAAGAAATTTTCTTAACCACCATTTTGTTTTAAGATGGAAATTTAAACTATAAATTGAATGCAAGAATATTTTATTACTCCTTTGCAAAATTCTAAATTTCCTTCTTTAATAGTTGTGGAGCCACGTGACACAAAATGAAAACTGAAAATTGAGAGACTGTCCCACTCCCATTTCTCCCTTCCCACCCCCACTTCTTCCCAGTGAATGTGATTCAACAAAAAAGTTTACAGTCTGTCTAATATCTAACAAAATGAGAGGATGAAAGACATGACTGGGACACTTAGGAGTGCTTACTTGGCTACAGGCAATAAGGAAAACTGGGTGAGTGGAAAAAAAAAAAAGAAATTTCACAACTCCAACAACCAATAAACCTGAGTTACATTAAAGATAGTCTGCCACAACCTCACTGCAGTTGACTTGAATATTATTCAGAATAAAAAATTTCATTCCAAATACTTGCTATACAGAATGAGTGTGTTATAAACAGCATGAAAATCACATCCTTGTTTAAGTTTCTAAATGGCCAAGTGCCCTCTGATTACCTAGGTCTTTCATCAAAATGGCCTTGTAGTATTTCTTCTGCAATGCTGACATGCCATGATATATTACTACTTCTGTCTTCTTGGGAAGCTCTGTAGCTACTTCAGTTTTTACTCGCCTCAGCAGAAATGGCTGCAAGAGTTTGTGTAGTTCACTTGCTATGTGGGGAAAAACATACAGCATTTATTTTTGTTTCTCATTTTCATGCCACTTCTGAGTTCTAAGCCAGAATGATAATTTTGCATAGGATTTCTTCCTTGAATCCCTTTTCCCAACCCATGTTGAAATCATTACTGGTTCTTAACCCAAAAACTAGTAATACTCAAAGAAACTGATTCGTACTAACAATCACATTTACAGGAGTTCCTGTCTCCAGAGCACTTTTGCATACAATCTCACTCATCAGTATAACAGCATGGAAAGGTAAGGCAAGTAAACAATATTTTTCCCATTTTTATAGCCAAATTAAGTGAGGATTAGAGAAATTAAGTAATTTATCCATAGTCAATAGCTACACTAATGTTGCTAGCATTCAAACTTGGTTCTTTTGACTCTAAATCCCTTGTAACTTCTCTAGGTATCTTGAATTTCAAAGAGTAACCTAACTTGGAATTACACTACGTGTAGAGCTCCCAGATTTAGCAAATAAAAATAAAGGATGCCCAGTTAAATGTGAATTTCAGATAAACAACTAATAACTTTTGCGTATAAGTATGTCCCATACAGTATTTCGCTGGGCATCCTATATTTTATCTGGCAATCCTAACTACATGGCAGAAATTAGAGAGGGTTTCCTCAATTAATTTCAACCTCTGGTATGGGGATTTTTGCTAAGAGAAGCCTCTCCATCTCATATTTATCTAATATATTCCCCTAATTGGCACGCCTACAATTTGTTTTGAATAATCATCCTGGGAAAATATCACAGGAATAGACAAATAATTCCATGGGAAGAGGGGGACATGAGAAGGAGACTACTACTGCCAACTGTATGAATGAGGAAGGGTTCCCTCTTCACTTCCACTTTCCACCCATCCCAGACTTTTCTGGTGTGGGTGCAATATTACAACACTAGTTTTGCAGAATGTTGAACAGTAGTTTGGGGCGATAGCACCCACATACTTTCCTGCCTTGGGAAGTGGCACGGAAAGTTAAAACTCTTACAGAAATCACCAGTAGCGGAAAAAAAGTGTGTAAATCAGTAGGCACTTTGTATTTCTTTAAAAAATGACCAAATAAGGTCTATGGTAGAACTGTGTAACAAACAATAAGAAAGTAATAAATAGCACACAACTGGGAAGAACACAAGGCATCTAATATCACCTTATATTTGTGTTCCTCTTTATCTCTATGGTCATCGATTCTCTTACTCATCTATCTATAACCATTACATACTTTGACATTTTTGGGGCCCAGACTTTGATCGCATGTTTTGTAGGATGGGAACTTGCCTGACTCATACACCTTCTCAATATCCTGGTAACGTTTAACAAAATCTTCTGCCTGTTCCTTGGAAAAGACAGCAGGCTCCACAAAACTGAGGAGGGAGTAGAGCTCTTGAAGGCTGTTCTGGATGGGAGTTCCAGTCAACAGGAGACGGAAGACTACTGAAAACTAAAATACATAAATAAATTAAGTAAAAAACCCACAACATTGGAAAGCAAGAGCAGAATAGCCATCACAACCTTTAGCCATGCAAACAGAGGCATGATTTAATGGAATGGTCAAGGGAACATAAAATCATAAGACTCAAGTTCAAGTTGTGAACTAGCTGTTTCATATTCGAAATGGCACCTCTTCAGTTTCAACTATAAGAATATACCCAGTTTGGGAAACCCAAAACTACAGCATCAGATCCTACTATTATGATCAAGAAGATCTATATTAAAAGAATGCCCTTTTGTAAAACTTTACAGTGGATCAGATTCCAGACATTCTGGATGTGTCAGGAAACAGGATCATATACAGCCCAAAACAGAAAAGAATCCTTTAATTTTGAACAACAGATAAGAACACCAAGAATAAGAGATTAATGAAGTCAAAGGCCATTTAAAACAACAACAGAAATGATGTCAAAGGACAACTGATATTAAGAACTTACACGTAACTGATAAACTCTCAACTGATAATAACAAGAACTTACAACCCATATACTCCTTAGAGTTAAATAATACAGCAAAAAGGGAAAATCATATCCTATGAATGTACACTATTTTAAATATCAAAATAGAGTATGCATGTCTGTGAGTATATATATATAATATATACATAATGTATGTGTGTGTGTGTGTGTGTGTGTGTGTGTGTGTGTGTATTATAACATAGCTGAACTGCCTTCTTATCTGAGGGCTTACCACGTACATAAGACAATATCTAGATAAGAGAGTAAAATTTAGAGAATTATTTTCTAGTATGGGAAATACCCATACACACATACACACACACACACACACTGTATTTTTATATTTAAAATAATATACATTTTGATTTTTAAAATAGTATATATTCAAGTTTATATGTTTGGGTATGTATATTCACGGCAAAGTATATGGCAGAATGTATACAAAAGTGCTAATATATACAGGTAAGTAGGATTATTCATGTTTTTATTTTTCTTCCTGACTCCACATTTTGATTTGGGAGGTCATAAGCATATACTACTTTTAACTTACTGGAAAGATAGTGGAGTAGGGAGCTCCAGGACTCAGTTCTTCCACCAAAACAATGATAAAACAAGCAGGAACTGTTTGAAACAACTATTTTGAAACTCCAGAGGCCAGAAGAACACTGTACAGTGGGAGGAAGAGGCAGATAAATTACTGGATATTGCTCACTCTGTACAGTGGCTACCAGTGTCCATACTCCACTCTCATGGCAGGCCGCCAAGGGGTACAGTCCCTGGCTAGCTCACTGGTGACAGAAAAAGACATATAAAAATCCTCTTCCCCAAGAACAGGGGTAGGCACAGCTGATCACTGATCACAACTCTTGATTGGTGAATTTGGATCCCTGGATCACGGTTCTGAGGGCAGCTATTGTTTGTTTCAACCTGCCCCAGACAAAGGTGGTGACAGCCATTGTTTCAACCCCTTTCCGGACAGGGGCAGAGGTAGTAGGGCTTTAAAGACTGCCTCAGGACTGTGGATACAGTTAACTAAAGGGCTGTATTTGCTGGGCAGACCAGGAAAACTCAACTTGGGGGAGCCGTCAGAGATCTTCTTGATCTCCGCAGGGCAGTTTGGAGCTGGTCTGCCTCTCTTTTGTGGGTCCCTGGCCCTGTTTTGGCTGGGAAAGACTGACTCAGGAAAGTCCTCTTAGGGGTGAACTTCCTTCCAGAATTTGCCCTCCAGGCAAAAGCAGCTTGAACAATGAAAGGAGTGTAAAAAACTATAGAGCTGGACAGTATGGGACAAAGGCCTACTGGCTTCAAACATCCAGCAGAGGGAGGTCTGTCTCCTGGGAAACAGAGGGGACAACCAAACTCCTATACACAAGGGAACTCCAAAACAAATAACAAGCAAAAGCCCAGGACAAGACAGAGGTCCAAAAAGATAAGGAAAACCCTGCACACTGCATTTGCCTTGAGTAGACCTTTCTGATAGGAGGGCTGAAGCTCAAAAAAATCTCTGTATTATCACCAGCTGGTTACAAAACCAAGAAACAGACATCCCAGGGAATAAATCCCTGAATTAACATTATAAAATATTAAAATGTACCGTGTGCGAGATAAAAACCAGAAAGTGACCCAGAACACCACTCCCAGCATAGCACCAGCCAGATGAGGTCTGCTAAATCCACAGGGAACATGCATTTGGTGAAACCAGGAGCCTGCATTCTGAAACGAATAAGTAAGCTGGATGAAAGTCCCGCGGCCATGCTGCGCTGTGGGGAAAAGGTGGGCTGGCGTTTGGAGATGGACTAGTTCTTTGAAAAAAAAAAAAAAAAAGCCCGGGAGCGGCTGCAGATACAACAGGGAGAGCCGCACAGTGAAGCACGGCAGGAGTGGGCTGGGCTAACACCTCGGTGTCTGGCGTGGAGGATACCCCTTCCCACACCCACTGCTGACTGTCTTGAGACCAGAGGAGCAGAGGGGAGCCAAAAGGAGGAAAAAAAACTGCATTCCTTGCAGCCATCTCCCAAGCAGGCAGGGGACGCTCCTGCACGGGGCCAGACCCACAGCCCAGAGCCACACCAAGAAACCCAGTGTAACGGGGAATCTTTCCCGCAGCACTACACACATGCCACAATATTGGCCGTGGACAGTGGCCTTTAATGCACCCACAGCTGACTGTCCCAGAGCTGGGAGGGCAGAGCTGTGCGAAAAGGGGGAAGTTAACGTGTCCCATTCAACCATCTTTGAAGCAGGCTGGGAGCACCCCTGCACGGCCCAGCGACCCAGGGCTTCCCTGGCGGGCTGGCGCACACTAGTGACGTGGCACAGCCTTCCCTCAGCAGAGGTCCTGGAAGAGCACAGCTGGGAAGGGGGAACTGCTCGGAAATCCCAGGGACCCTACGCGAATACCAAGGACTTGTAGGTCAGCGGCAGTGACAATCGGTGGAAAAACTAAAATGAAGGCTTAGGCTCCTGCAACAGCCTTAAATCTCCAGGAACACCTGGGAGGTTTGATTATTGAAGCTGCCCTGCCTGCCTAACCACCCAGACACACGCCCCACATTCAGGGCGGACAGCACCAGCAACACACCCAAACTTGGTGCACCAATTGGACCCCACAAGAATCAGACCCACACACATCACAAAGACAAAGTTGGGGAGAACTGACTTGAAGGGAACAGGTGACTCACGGATGCCATCTGCTGGTTAGTTAGAGAAAGTGTACGCCACCAAGCTGCAGGTCTGTCAAATTAGGGATCAAGTAAAGCAAATGCCAAGAGGCCAAAAACAACAGAAAATCTTAAAACATATGATAAAACCAGACAATATGAAGAACCCAAACCAAACATCCAAATCAAAAGATCAGAAGACACACAGTACTTGGCACAATTAATCAAAGAATTACAGACAGGCAACAAGAGCATGGCTCAGGATATAAAGGACATGAAGAAGAGCATGACACAGGATGTAAAGGACATAAAGAAGACCCTAGAAGAGCATAAAGAAGAATTTGCAAGAGTAAATAAAAAAATAGAAGATCTTATGGAAATAAAAGAAACTGTTGGTCAAATTAAAAAGACTCTGGATACTCATAATACAAGATTAGAGGAAGTTGAACAATGACTCAGCCTCCTCGAGGACCACAGAACAGAAAAAGAAAGAACAAAAGAAAGAATGGGGAAAAAAATCAAAAAAATCGAAATGGATCTCAGGGATATGATAAATAAAATAAAACGTCCAAATTTAAGACTCATTGGTGTCCCAGAAGGGGAAGAGAAGGGTAAAGGTCTAGAAAGAGTATTCAAAGAAATTTTGGGGGAAAACTTCCCAAACCTTCTACACAATATAAATACACAAAGCATAAATGCCCAGTGAACTCCAAATAGAATAAATCCAAATAAACCCACTCCAAGACATATTCTGATCAGACTGTCAAATACTGAAGAAAAGGAGCAAGTTCTGAAAGCAGCAAGAGAAAAGCAATTCACCACATACAAAGGAAAAAACATAAGACTAAGTAGTGACTACTCAGCAGCCACCATGGAGGCAAGAAGGCAGTGGCATGACATATTTAAAACTCTGAGAGAGAAAAATTTCCAACCAAGAATACTTTATCCAGCAAAATTCTCCTTCAAATTTGAGGGAGACCTTAAATTTTTCACAGACAAGCAAATGCTGAGAGATTTTGCTAATAAAAAACCTGCCCTACTACAGATACTAAAGGGAGCCCTACCAACAGAGAAAAAGGCTGAGGGACTTCACCACCAGTAGATCAGTCCTATACGAAATGCTAAAGGGAGTTGACAGGATGAAAGGAAGGGACACTAAACAATTGGCTGAAACTATATGAAGAAATAACGGGTACCACTAAAGATCACATGGTAAATATAAATACCAATACTACTGTATTTTTGATTTGTAACTCCACTATTTACTTCCTACAGGATCTAAAATACATAAACTGTAATGATAAATCAGTGGTTTTGGACTCAATGTGAAATATGTAATTTTTGACAAGAACTACATAAAAGTGGGGGAATGAGGGAGTATAGGAACATAGTTTATGTGTCATATTGAAGTTAAGTTGGTATCAAAGAAAAACAATACTGTTATAGATTTAAGTTGTTAAATTTAAGCCCCATGGTAAACACAAAGAAATTATCAGAGAATATGACCACAGAGATGAAAAATAGAGTAGGGGTTCCAAGAAGTGGGGGAAGGGGGAAATGGGGAGTTAAAAAATGAGTGTAGGGTTTCTGTTTGGGGTGAAGGGAAATTTCCAGAAATGGATGGTGGGAAGGTGATAGCATTGCAACATTCTAAATGTGACTAATCCCACTAATGGAAGGCTAGGGAGGGGGTGGAATGGGAAGATTTAGGCTGTATATACGTTTCCACAGTTGAAAAAAAAAAAAAAAAAAAAAGTCTAAATAGATGACAATTAAATGCCAAGGATGATCCTGGATGGGATCTGAGGATGGAGGAGAAGAGGCTCAAAAGGAAGCAGATGAGACAAAAGGAAAAAAAAAAAAAGGAAATATAGAATGTAAGCTTTGTATCAAGTTTGAATTTCTTGAACTTCTTAGCTGCGTTTAATGGGATTGCATAAAAGAATGTTCTTGTTCATGGGAAATGTATATGTGAATTATATTGTTTTTTCAAGGATGTGTGCAGCTTGCTCTCATATGTTCAGAAGACAGAGCAATAGATGATGGATGATAGGGAGGGAGAGAGGGAGGAAGGGAGGGAGGGAGGGAAAGAAAGAAAGAAATGGTGGTGTGACAGGATGTTAAAGGTGGTGGATCGGGGTATCGGGAGAGGGGGGTCGGGGTATGCTGGAGTTCTGTGTATGGAGTTTGTACTGTTTTTGCAACTGTTCCTGTAAGTTTGCATTTATCTCAAAATAAAATTTCTTTAAAAAAATGTATAGGGTGCAACAAATGAGGACAAAACAAAGAAACAGGAAACAATGGCCCATTAGGAAAAGGATTAAAAATACAGCAAACACCAATAAAGAAGCCCAAAATGTGGACATACCAAACAAAGCATTTAAAAAAAATGATCTTAAAAATGCTCAATGAGATGAAGGAAAGTACAGAGAAAGAACTACAGAATATCACGAAAACAATGAATGAGCAACATAAGAGTCTAAGAAACAGAAATTTTAAAAAGCAATCAAACAGAACTCTGGGGTTGAAGACCACAATATTGGAAATTAAAAAATGCCCAGGAGGGTTTCAAGAGCAGATTGGAGCTGGCAGAAGAAAGAATAAGTGAACATGAAGACAAGACATGTGAAATGAATCAGGCTGATGAACAGAAAGAAAACAGAAATATTAAAAGCAAAAATAGCTGAAGACAGCTAAGGGACACCATCAAGTGCACCAATATATGCATTATGGGAGTCCCAGAAGAAGATAGAGAGAAAGGGGCAGAAGGAATATTCAAAGAAATAATGACAGAGAACTTCCCAAACTTAGCAGAAGATATGAATATGCACACCCAAGAAGCCCAGAGATAAATATGAAGTAAAATACACCCCGTGTGCCAGTTTGCATATATTATGTCCCCCAGAAAAAGCCATGTTCTTTGATGCAATCTTGTGGGAGCAGACACATTAGAGCTGATTAAGTTGGAATCACTGGATTAAGTCGTTTCCACGGAGATGTGACTCACCCAACTATAGGTGATAACTCTGAAATTTCCATGGAGGTGTGGTCCCACCCATTCAATGTGGGCTTTCATTAGTTTACTAGAGCCCTATAAAAACTCAGACAGAAGGAACTTGCTGCTGCAGCTGAGACAGACATTAGAAGATGGCTGTTGAAAGCTGATGTTTTAGAGAACGCCATTTTGAAACGCAACCTGGGAGCAAGCAGACACCAGCCATGTGCCTTCCCAGCTGACAGAGGTTTTCCGGATGCCAATGTTCTTTCTCCAGTGAAGGTACCTATCATTGATGCCTTACCTTGGACACTTAATGGCTGTGCCAGTTTGAATGTATTACGTCCCCCTAAATGCCATTATCCTTGAAGCGTGGGCAGATCTATTAGTGTTGATTAGATTGTAATTCTATTGATTGAGTCTTTCCACAGAGATATGACTCAATCAACTGTGGACAAGACCTTGATTGGATAATATCCATGGAGGTGTGACCCAACCCATTCAGGGTGGGTCTGAATTAGTTCACTGGAGCACTATATAAGCTCAGACAGAAGGAGCGAGCTTGCTACAGCCAAGAGGGACACTTTGAAGAATGCACAGGAGCCGAGAGAGGAGCTCAGCTGAGACAGACATTTTGAGGACAGCCGTTGGGGACTGATGCAGGCATTTCGGAGAATGCCATTTTGAGGCACAGTCTAGAAGCAAGCAGACAACAGCCATGTGCCTTTCCAGCTAACAGAGGTTTTCCAGACACCATTGGCCATCCTCCAGTGAAGGTACCCACCTGATTGTCGAGGCGTTACCTTGGACACTTTATGGCCTTAAGACTGTAACTGTGTAACCAAATAAACCCCCTTTATAAAAGCCAATCCATTTCTGGTGTTTTGCAAAATGGTAGCATTAGCAAACCAGAACACCTCGTCATATATTTATTACACATCAAATGCAGGAGACAAGGAGAGAGTTCTGAAAGCTGCAAGAGAAAAGCAACGTGTTACAAGGGAGTCCCAATTAGACTGAGTGCTAATTTATCATCAGAAACCATGGAGGCCAGAAGGCAGAGGGTTTAAATACTTAAAGTGCTGAAGGAAAACAACTGCCAGCCAAGAATTTTATATCCAGCAAGCATCTCTTTCAAAAATGTGGAGAGATTAAGACCTTCTCAGATAAACAAAAGCTAAGGGAGTTCATCACCCCTAGACCTGCCCTACAAGCAATGCTAAAGGGAACTCTTCAGACTTAAAGGAAAGAACACTCACTAGACAGTGGTTCAAAGAAGGATAAGACAATAAAGACCTGCAGTTAAGAAAACCATGTAGGTAATTATAAATGCCATTATTATTATATTGTATTGTTTGGTATGTGTTCCAGTTTGCTAATGCTGCCATTTTGCAAAACACCAGAAATGGATTGGCTTTTATAAAGGGGGCTTATTTGGTTACAGAGTTACAGTCTTAAGGCCATATAGTGTCCAAGGTAAGGCATCAATAATAGGGTGCCTTCACTGGAGAAAGACCATGGGCATCTGGAAAACCTCTGTCAGCTGGGAAGGCACGTGGCTGGCGTCTGCTTATTCCCAGGTTGCATTTCAAAATGGCATTCTCTAAAATGTTGCTCTTGGGGCATTCTGTCCTCTCTTACCTGCAGCTCCTCTTCAAAATGTCACTCAGTTGCTCTGAGGTCCTGTTTGTGAACTCCTTTATATGACTGAATGGGCAAGGTAACACCTCCATAGAAATGATCCAATCAAAGGTCTCTCCCACAGCTGACTGCGTCACATCTCCATGGAAACAATCAAAGAACGCCAATCTAATCAGTACTAATACATCTGCCCCTATAAGACTGCATCAAAGAACATGGCATTTTGGGGGACATAATACATCCAAACTGGCACAGTATTTAACTCTACTACTTACTTCCTAAAGGAGCTAAAATGCAAATGCATAAAAATAATGATAAACCTATGGTTTTCGGCATACAAAGTACAAAGATATAAATGGTAACAAATACAAATAAAAAACGGTGGGTGAGCAGAGGGGTATAGGAAAAGCATATGTGCATACTACTGAAGTTAAGTTGGTATAAAACCAAATATGATTGTTATATATTTAGGATGTTAAATTTTAACCCTGTGGTAACCACAACGAAAACAGATGAAAAGTATAACCAGATAGAAATGAGAAGGGACTCAAGATGGTACAACACAAAAAGGCAATAAATATAAAGACAGGCATTAACAGAAGTGAGGGACAAAGAAGGTATAAGATTTACAAAGACTAGTAAAATGGCAAATGAATGTCCTGTATTATCAGCTGTGACTTTAAATGTAAATGGATTAAACTCAGTCGAAATGCAGAGATTGGCAGAATGGATAAAAAAGCATAACCCAACTATATGCTGGCTCTAAGAGACTCACCTTAAAGTCAAAGATACAAGGAGATTGAGGGTGAAATGATGGAAAAAAAGTATATTTTGCAAGTAGTAACCAAAAAAGAGATGGGGTGGCTATATCAATTTCAGATAAGAGAGACTTGAAGTCAAAAAGAGTTAGGAGGGATGAAGATTGTCATTATATACTGAAAAGGGGACAACTCAATAGGAAGATGTAACATTTATAAATATATATGTACCTAAGAGCAGAGCCCCAAAATATATGAAGCAAATACTGACAGATCTGAAAGGAGAAATTGATGGTTCTACATTAATAGTAGGAGACTTTCTCATACACCCCTCTCAATAATGGATAGAACATCTAGTAAGAAGATCAATAAGGAAGTACAGGACCCGAATGATACACTAAACAAACTAGACCTAACAGACATATATAAAACACTACACCCAATGAAAACAGAATACACATTCTTCTCTAGTGCACATGGATCATTCTCTAGGATAGCTCATATGCTGACTCATGAAACAAGCCTCAATAAATTCAAAAATATTGAAATCATACAATGTGTATTCTCTGACCACAATGGGATAAAACTAGAAATCAATAACAGAGGGAAAAATGGAAAATTCATAAATATGTGGAAAGTAACAAATGTACTCTGAAAAAAACAATGGGTTAAAGAGGCAATCAAAAGCGAAATTAGGGAATATCTTAGAAGCAAATTAAAATGAAAATACAACATACCAGAACTTATGAGATGCAGCAAAGGCAGTGCTGTGATTGAAATTTATAGATCTAAATGCTTACATTTGAAAAGAAGAAAGACTTCAAATCAGAGACCTAACCTTGAAAATGTAAGAACTAGAAAAAGTTGAGCAAACTAAACCCAAATACAGCAGAAAGAAGTAAATAAATTAGAGCAGAGATAAATGAAATAGAAAACAAACAAACAAACAACAACAAAAAAAAAAACAATAAAGAGAACCAACAAAGCCAAAGATTGGTTCTTTGAAAAGATCAATAAAATTAACAAAACTTTACAAGTTTAACAAATTAAAAGAGAGGTCACAAATAACAAAAATCAGAAATGAAAAGGAGTACATTACTATCGACCCCGCTGAAATAAGGACTATAAGAGGATACCATGAACAACTATATGCCAATAAATTAGATAACCTAGGTGAAATTAACAAATTCTTAGAAACACACAAACTACCAACATTGACTCAAGAGGAAACAGAAGATCTCAACAAACCAATTGCTAGTAAAGAGATCAAATCAATCATCAAAAACCTCTCAACAAAGAAAAGTCCAGGACAAGATGGCTTCACAGGGGAATTTTACCAAACATTTTGTGATGGTTAGGTTCATATATCAACTTGGCCAGGTGATGGTGTCCAGGTGTCTGGTCAAGCAAGCACTGGCCTAACCATTACTGCAAGGACATTTGTGGCTAGTTAATAAACCAGAAGGCTGCTTTATTAAATCATCAATTGACTGCATCTGTGGCTGATTACATCAATGAAGGGTATGCCTTCTGCAATGAGAGAATCCAATCAGCTGGATTTAATCCAATCAGTTGAAGACTTTTAAGGGAGAAGAGAGAGAACTTTCACTTCTTCTTCAGCCAGCCAGCCTCTCCTGGGGAGTTCACTGAATACCTTCATTGGAGTAGTCAGTTTGCTGCCTGCCCTAAGGAATTTGGACTTGTGCATCCTGCCCTACGGAATTTGGACTCATGCATGCCCATAGCTGTGTGAAACACTTGTATAAAATCTCATATTTACAGTTATCTCCTGTTGGTTCTGTTTCCCTAGAGAACCGTAGCTAATACACATTCCAAGAAGACTTAACTCCAATTCTGCCAAACTCTTCCAAAAAACTGAAGAGAAGGGACTACTCCCTAACTCATTCTACAAAGTCAACATCACCCTCATACCAAAGCTGGATAAAAATACCACAAGAAAAGAAAACTACAAAGCAATATCTCTTATGAATATAAATGCAAAAATCCTCAACAAAATACTAGCAAATCAAATACAACAGCATATCAAAAGAATTATATGCGATGATCATGGTTTTTATCCCAGGTATGCAAGGTTGGTTTAACATAAGAAAATTGACTGATATAATGCACCACATGAATGAATGAAATGAATGAATGAAAAAACCACATGATCATCTCAATTGATGCAGAAAAGGTATCTGACAAAATACAGCACCCTTTTTGATAAAAACATTTAGAACACTAGGAATAGAAGGAAACTTCCTCAATATGATAAAGGGCATACATGAAAGGCCCCCAGCTAACATCCTACTTAATGGTGAAAAGACTGAAAGCTTCCCTCTGAAATCAGGAACAAGACAAGGATGCCCAATGTCAGCAGTCATTGAACATTGTACTGGAAGTTTTTACCAGAGCAACTAGGCAAGAAAAAGAAATAAAAGACATCCAAATTGGAAAGGAAGAAGTAAAACTTTCCCTATTTGCACAGGATATGATCCTATATATAGTACTCCTGTTTTCATTTTGTTACACTCTAGCTAGGATTGAAAATATTAGATGAAATGTGAAGATGTTCTTCAATCTGAAACCCTTGTTGACCCATCTCTCCCCTACCCCCCTTTTTTTTACTTAAACATTTTTATGATGATTTAGATGAAAATTGTTCTTTGTTAGTTAATGTTGGTTCCAATCCTGCAAGCTGTTTGTATCTGCTTTATAACATTCACTGTACTAATCTTTCTGCAATATTGGGCGGAGGGTGGTGATAAATTTAGTTATGTCCTCAAGACAAAGTCTCAGTAAGAAAAAAATAAATGCAATTTAGTATGCAAGTATTTTTTATGTTGTTGGTTTTTGTTAAATAGTGAGAGCAAAATAATTTGCTGGACTATAAACATAAGAGTTAAATGAGTACTCCATTAATGGAGAAAGGGGGTATTTTCACAGAACCAGTATTTCCCCCCATCCCTTCTCCATTTGACATCAGTCAAAACATACCATTGGCCATTTAGTAAAAAAAACAATATGCTTGTGAACATACAGCAGTTACTTTATGTACAATAAAGGAACAGGGAAGGGTAAAATGAAAGTACAGAGAAAACTATACTGTCATAGTAAGGATGCAGTGGAACTGAAGGGCAGTTTTTCTAATTTAGAATGTATTCTTGGTCTGTAGACCGGAAAAATCCACAACAAAGCTTCTAACACTAATAAATGAATTCGGCAAAGTGACGGAGTACAAGATCAACACCCCAAAATCAGTACTGTTTCTATGTCAAATGATGACCAATCAGAAGAAATCAAGAAAAAAATTCCATTCACAATAGCTATTAAAAGAATCAAATATCTAGGAATAAATCTAACCAAGGATATACAAGACTTGTACATGGAAAACTACAAAACACTGCTAAAAGAAATTAAAGAAGACCTAAATAAATGGAAGGATATTCCACATTTATGGATTCATTGAGATGTCAACACTACCCAAAGTAATTTATAAATACAATGCAATCCCAATCAAAATGCCAACAACCCTCTTTGCACAAATGGCAAAATGAATCACCACACTTCTATGGAAGGGTAAGAGGCCCTTGATAGCTAACCATCTTGAAAAGAATGAAGTTGTAGGTCTCACACTTCTTGATATTAAAACTTATTATAAAGCATGATACTTATAGCAGCATGATACTGACACAAGGACAGATATATAGACAAATGGAATAGAATTGAGAGCTCAATAATCAATCCTCACATTTATGGCCAACTGATTTTTGACAAGGTGACAAAGACTACTCAACTTAGAAAGAACAGTGTCTTCAACAAATGGTGCTGGGAACTGGACCTTCATAGGTAAAAAAAGAGGAGGACCCCTACCTCATACCATATACAAAAATCAATTCAAAATGGACCAAAGACCTAAATATAAGAGCTAGAACTATCAAACTCCTAGAAGAAACTATAGAGAAGCATCTTTAGGACCTTGTGTTAGGCAATGTTTTCTTAGATTTTACTTCCAAACCACAAGTAATAAAAGAAAAAAATAGATAAATGGGATCTCATCAAAATTAAAAACTTTTATGCATCAGAAAGACTTTACCATGAAAGTAAAATGATAACATACACAATGGGAGAAAATATTTGGAAACCACGAAGCCAATAAAGGATTAATATCCAGAATATGTAAAGAAATCCTTCAACTTAACAACAAAAAGACAAACAACCCAATTTTAAAATGGGCAAAAAACTTGAAGAGATAACTCTCCAAAGAAGATACAAATGCCCAGAAAGCACCTAGAAAGACGTTTAACATCATTACCCATTCAGGAAATGCAAATGAAATCCATAAGGAGATACCATTCCATACCCATTTGTGCTGGTTTGAATGTATTATGTCCCCCAGAAAAAGCCATATTCTTTGACGCAATCTTGTGGGGCAGACATATTAGTGGGGATTAAGTTGGAACCTTTGGATTAGGTTGTTTGCATGCAAATGCGCCCCACCCAACTGTAGGTGATAACTCTGATGAGATCATTTCCATGGAGGCGTGGCCCCACCCATTCAGGGTGGGCCTTGATCAGTGGAGCCATACAAATGAGCTGACAAACAGAAGGAACACAGTGCAGCTGAGAGTGACATTTTGAAGAGGAGCTACAGCCAAGAGGGACACTTTGAAGAAAGCACAGCTGAGAGTGACATTTTGAAGAGGAGCTACAGCCAAGAGGGACACTTTGAAGAAAGCACAGGAGCTACAGATGAGAGACAGTTTGAAGACGGCCTTTGAAAGCAGACTCTTGCTCCAGAGAAGCTGAGAGAGGATAAATATCTCAAGTGCAACTAAGAGTGACATTTTTGAGGAACTGCAGCCTAGAGAGGAACGTCCTGGGAAAAAGCCATTTTGAAACCAGAACTTGGAGCAAACGCCAGCCACGTGCCTTCCCAGCTAACAGAGATTTTCCGGACGTCTTTGGCCATCCTCCAGTGAAGGTACCCAATTGCTGATGTGTTACCCTGGACACTTTATGGCCTTAAGACTGTAACTGTGTAACCAAATAAATCCCTTTTATAAAAGCCAATCCATCTCTGGTGTTTTGCATTCCGGCAGCATTAGCAAACTAAAACAGATTTTGGTACCAGAGAAGTGGGGTGCTTTTGCTGCTGAGTTTGCAAATACCAAACATGTTGGAATGGCTTTTTAAATGGATACGGGGAAGATTCTGGAAGAACTGTGAGGCGCTTGATAGAAAAGGCCTAAACTGCTTTGAAGACTGTGGAAATATGGACTCTAAAGATACTTCTGATGAGGCCTTGAACAGAAATGATGAATGTGTTGTCGCCAACTGGAAGAAAGGGGATCCTTGTTCTAAAGTGGCAGAGAATTTGGCAAAATTGAGTCCTGGTGTCAGATGGAAGGAAGAATTTGAAAGCGACAACCTGGAATACTTAGCTGAGGAGATCTCCAGACTATGTGTGTGGAGGATGTGCCCTGGCTTCTCCTTGCAGCTTATAGTAAAATGCGAGTCGAGAGATACAAACTTAGAACTGAACTCTTGGGTTCAAAGAAACCAGAAACTGATGGTTTGGAAATTTCTGGGCTTCCAGGAAGTGGAACTCCAGAAGCTATAGCCCAACATGAAGCTTTAACCAAACTTGGAACCTGACCACTATTTCAATACAAGCCAAGACTGGAGACAGAGTTTTCCAGAAAGGATTTGTGGAAAGTCCTATTGTCTGATTGCTTTGACCCCTGTGTGCTTTATGCGAAGCCAACAGAATTTCTGTGAGACCTTTATAGACAGAGATGCTGCAACTCTGGACTGGAGGAGATAGACAAAGAACAAACTGAAGGAAAAATTTCTTCAAAGACAGCCACGGAGGTTGAGGTCTGGAGTCAAGAGGTCTCAGGCTGGGAGAGCAGAGCAGCCCACATGCATGGAAAGGGTGAGTTTGCCCTGGAGGTCGAGGGTGGGCCTTCCGCCTCAATGCTCAGGAAATGTTCTGCCACCCCAAGCCCCAAAGAGGGTGGAGCACATTCCCAGGGAATTGGGGAGAGCCTGGCTGCCATGCCACTGTTCTGAAGGGGTTGAGTGTGTGCCCCAGAGATCGAAGGGAATCCAGGTGCTGCCCCAATGTTTGAGGAGGGTGGGGCTGAGAAGGTGGTCTCCCCAGTGTGTGGATATGTTGAAGAACTCACCCCAGCATTTGGAGAGGAAAGGGCTGCCGAAAAGGCCCTTAGAAAGGATTAGACTCCCACTCTCTCAAGCCCCAAGATGCAACGTCGTTCTGTTAATGACTCTCAGACTTTGAAATCTAATGGAGTTTGTCCTGCAGGTTTTAGGAACTGTTTTGGTCCTGTTAACCCTGTTTTCTTTACTGTTTCTCCTTATGGCAATGGGAAGGTTTATCCTATGATGCCCCTCCACTGTATATTGGAAGCACATAACTTGTTCTAAGTTCACAGATCCACAGCTAAAGAAGAATTATGCCTTAGGACCTACCACACCTATAATTGATTTGGATGGAATCTTGTACTTAACTATTGTTACTGAAATGATTTAAGTTTTTGTGATATTGTGATGGGATGAATGTATTTTGTATTTGGAAAGAATATGCTTTTCTGGGGTCCAGGGGTGGAATGTGCTGATTTGAATGTATTATGCCCCCAGAAAAAAACCATATTCTTTGATGCAATCTTGTGGGGCAGACATATTAGTGGGGATTAAGTTGGAACCTTTGGATTAGGTTGTTTGCATGCAAATGCGCCCCACCCAACTGTAGGTGATAACTCTGATGAGATCATTTCCATGGAGGCGTGGCCCCACCCATTCAGGGTGGGCCTTGATCAGTGGAGCCATACAAATGAGCTGACAGAAGGAACACAGTGCAGCTGAGAGTGACATTTTGAAGAGGAGCTACAGCCAAGAGGGACACTTCGAAGAAAGCACAGGAGCTGCAGATGAGAGACAGTTTGAAGACAGCCATTGAAAGCAGACTCTTGCTCCAGAGAAGCTGAGAGAGGACAAATATCCCAAGTGCAACTAAGTGATGTTTTTGAGGAACTGCAGCCTAGAGAGGAACATCCTGGGAAAAAGCCATTTTGAAACCAGAACTTGGAGCAAACGCCAGCCACGTGCCTTCCCAGCTAACAGAGGTTTTCTGGACGCCTTTGGCCATGCTCCAGTGAAGGTACCCGATTGCTGATGTGTTACCTTGGACACTTTATGGCCTTAAGACTGCAAATGTGTAACCAAATAAATCCCTTTTATAAAAGCCAATCCATCTCTGGTGTTTTGCATTCTGTAGCATTAGCAAAGTAAAACACCATTAGAAAGGCTGCTATTAAAATAAAAGAAATAAGTGTTGGAGAGGATGCACAGAAATAGGAACACTCATCCATTGCTGGTGTCAATGTAAAATGGTGCAACTGCTAAAGAAGACAGTTTGATGGTTCCTCAGAAAGCCAAGTATGAAACCACCAGATGAACTGGCAATCTCACTACTAGGTATATACCCAAAAGAATTTAAAGCATGGACTCAGATATTTGCACACTGATGCTCAAAGCAACATTAGTCACAATTGCCAAAAGATGGAAGCAACCCAAGTATCCATGGACCCATGAATGGATAAATCAAACATGGTATATACATACAATGGAATATTATTCAGCCATAAAAAGGAATTAAGTCCTGATACATACAACAACATGGACGAACCTTAAAGACATCATGTTCAGTGAAACAAACCAGACACAAAAGGACAAATATTGTATGATCTCACTGATTTGAAACAGCAAACTCACAGAGTCAGAACTAGAAAATAAATTACCAGGGGATGGGGTGGGGATAGGAAATGGGAAATTAAGGCTTAAAATGTACAGAGTTCATATTTGGAATGATGGAAATGTTTTGGTAATAGATGGTGTGAGGATAACACAACATTGTGAATACATTTAACAGCAGTGAAATGTATGTCTGAATGTGATTAAAAAAGGAAATGTTAGATTGTATATATGGTAACAGAATACAAATTAAAAAAAAAAAAAAAAAAAAAAAAACCATGGAACTACACTACACAAACAGTGGATCCTAAGTTAAACTGTGGACTTTAGTTAATAGTGCAATGGGCTATCATCAATTATAGTTAATGTTCCACACCAATGCAAGATGTTGGTGGTGGGGTACTATATGGGAATCCTATATTTTATGCATGAATATTCTGTAAACCCACAACTTCTCTAAAATAGAAAAAAAAAAAAGACGAAAAAGAAGACACTGCCATTTTTTTTTTTACTGAATTATTTTTTCTTATTGTGTACTACAACATATATACATAACAGTGATAACTTTCAAAGCACAATACAAGAAGCAGAAAGCAAACCCCAAAGAACACCACGGGTCATCACTCCACAACCTCAGCCACCTCCATTACTGTAAAATACAACATACACACAGGAAGGTGCCAACCCCAATGCACAGCTCAACAAGCAGTTATATGGGTTATTTCAAAAATTGCCATAGGCTACAATTCCACAGCTTCAGTTCTCCTCCTGTTATGCAATACAGGGTATACACAGAAAGGTGAAGACTCTCAAAGCACAATTCAATGAGTAGCCACAGAGCAAACTTCAAAGGATGCCATATTGCTCCACATGTCATCTACCTCCCTCCAGCCACTCCAATACCCCAGCATCCAAAAAATATATGTATTTATATAAAGTTTTAGTACTCATTAAATCTTTTTTTTAATCATCATTTTATTGAGATATATTCACATACCACGCAGTCATACAAAACAAATTGTACTTTCGATTGTTTACAGTACCATTACATAGTTGTACATTCATCACCTAAATCAATCCCTGACACCTTCATTAGCACACACACAAAAATAACAAGAATAGTAATTAGAGTGAAAAAGAGCAATTGAAGTAAAAAAGAACACTGGGTACCTTTGTCTGTTTGTTTCCTTCCCCTACTTTTCTACACATCCATCCATAAACTAGACAAAGTGAAGTTTGGTCCTTATGGCTTTCCCAATCCCATTGTCACCCCTCATAAGCTACATTTTTATACAACTGTCTTCAAGATTCATGGGTTCTGGGTTGTAGTTTGATAGTTTCAGGTATCCACCACCAGCTACCCAAATTCTTTAGAACCTAAAAAGGGTTGTCTAAAGTGTGCGTAAGAGTGCCCACCACAGTGACCTCTCGGCTCGTTTTGGAATCTCTCTGCCACTGAAGCTTATTTCATTTCCTTTCACATCCCCCTTCTGGTCAAGAAGATGTTCTCCGTCCCACGATGCCGGGTCTACATTCCTCCCCGGGAGTCATATTCCACGTTGCCAGGGAGATTCACTCCCCTGGGTGTCTGATCCCACGTAGGGGGGAGGGCAGTGATTTCACCTTTCAAGTTGGCTTAGTCAGAGAGAGAGGGCCACATCTGAGCAACAAAGAGGCATTCAGGAGGAGACTCTTAGGCACAAATATAGGGAGGCCTAGCCTCTCCTTTGCAGCAACCATCTTCCCAAGGGTAAAACTTATGGTAGAGGGCTCAACCCATCAAACCACCAGTCCCCTATGTCTGTGGTCATGTTAGCAACCATGGAGGTGGGGTAGGTGAATACCCTGCATTCTCCACAGGCTCCTCAAGGGGGCACTACATCTTTTTTTTTTTTCCTTGTTTTTCATTTTCTTTTTTTTTTTTTTTAACTTTCCCTTCTTTTTTAAATCAACTGTATGAAAAAAAAGTTAAAAAGAAAACAAACATACAGTAAAAGAACATTTCAAAGAGACCATAACAAGGGAGTAAGAAAAAGACAACTAACCTAAGATAACTGCTTAACTTCCAACATGTTCCTACTTTACCCCAAGAAAGTTACATAATATAGCAACATTTCTGTGAACTTGTTCCTACTATATCCATCAGAAATTAACAGACCATAGTCATTTCTGGGCATCCCCAGAACGTTAAATAGCTTATCTGTTATTCTTGGATTATTGTTCCCCCTTCCTTAATTGCTCTCTACTGCTAGTTCCCCTACATTCTACATTATAAACCATTTGTTTTACATTTTTTAAAGTTCACATTAGTGGTAGCATATAATATTTCTCTTTTTGTGCCTGGCTTATTTCGCTCAGCATTATGTCTTCAAGGTTCATCCATGTTGTCATATGTTTCACCAGATCGTTCCTTCTTACTGCCGCATAGTATTCCATCGTGTGTATATACCACATTTTATTTATCCACTCATCTGTTGAAGGACATTTGGGTTGTTTCCATCTCTTGGCAATTATGAATAATGCTGCTATGAACATTGGCGTGCAGATATCTGTTCGTGTCACTGCTTTCCGATCTTCTGGGTATATACCGAGAAGTGCAATCGCTGGATCGAATGGTAACTCTATATCTAGTTTTCTAAGGAACTGCCAGACTGACTTCCAGAGTGGCTGAACCATTATACAGTCCCACCAACAATGAATAAGAGTTCCAATTTCTCCACATCCCCTCCAGCATTTGTAGTTTCCTGTTTGTTTAATGGCAGCCATTCTAACTGGTGTTAGATGGTATCTCATTGTGGTCTTCATTTGCATCTCTCTAATAGCTAGCGAAGCTGAACATTTTTTCATGTGTTTCTTGGCCATTTGTATTTCCTCTTCAGAGAACTGTCTTTTCATATCTTTTGCCCATTTTATAATTGGGCTGTCTGTACTATTGTCATTGAGTTGTAGGATTTCTTTGTATATGCAAGATATCAGTCTTCTGTCAGATACATGGTTACCAAAAATTTTTTCCCATTGAGTTGGCTGCCTCTTTACCTTTTTGAGAAATTCCTTTGAGGTGCAGAAACTCCTAACCTTGAGGAGTTCCCATTTATCTATTTTCTCTTTTGTTGCTTGTGCTTTGGGTGTAAAGTCTAGGAAGTGGCCGCCTAATACTAGGTCTTGAAGATGTTTTCCTACATTATCTTCTAGGAGTTTTATGGTACTTTCTTTTATATTGAGATCTTTGGTCCATTTTGAGTTAATTTTTGTGTAGGGGGTGAGATAGGGGTCCTCTTTCATTCTTTTGGATATGGATATCCAAC
The DNA here is from genome assembly GCF_015220235.1 of Choloepus didactylus. Lineage (NCBI taxonomy): Eukaryota > Metazoa > Chordata > Mammalia > Pilosa > Megalonychidae > Choloepus > Choloepus didactylus. The sequence continues at coordinate 118,703,612 of NC_051308.1, forward strand.
TCTCCCAGCCCCATTTGTTGAAAAGACCATTATGGCTCAGTTCAGTGACTTTAGGGGCCTTATCAAAGATCAGTCGGCCATAGATCTGAGGGTCTATCTCTGAATTCTCAATTCGATTCCATTGATCTATATGTCTATCTTTGTGCCAGTACCATGCTGTTTTGGCAACTGTGGCTTTATAATAAGCTTCAAAGTCAGGGAGTGTAAGTCCTCCCACTTTGTTTTTCTTTTATAGAGTGTCTTTGGCAATTCGAGGCATCTTCCCTTTCCAAATAAATTTGATAACTAGCTTTTCCAAGTCTGCAAAGTAGGTTGTTGGAATTTTGATTGGGATTGCATTGAATCTGTAGATGAGTTTGGGTAGAATTGACATCTTAATGACATTTAGCCTTCCTATCCATGAACATGGAATATTTTTCCATCTTTTAAGGTCCCCTTCTATTTCTTTTAGTAGAGTTATGTAGTTTTCTTTGTATAGGTCTTTTACATCTTTGGTTAAGTTTATTCCTAGGTACTTGATTTTTTTAGTTGCTATTGAAAATGGTATCTTTTTCTTGAGTGTCTCTTCAGTTTGTTCATTTCTAGCATATAGAAACATTACGGACTTATGTGCATTAATCTTGTATCCCACTACTTTGCTAAATTTGTTTATTAGCTCTAGTAGGTGTATCGTTGATTTCTCAGGGTTTTCTAGATATAAGATCATATCATCTGCAAACAATGACAGTTTTACTTCTTCTTTTCCAATTTGGATGCCTTTTATTTCTTTGTCTTGCCGGATTGCCCTGGCTAGCACTTCCAGCACAATGTTGAATAACAGTGGTGACAGCGGGCATCCTTGTCTTGTTCCTGAGCTTAGAGGGAAGGCTTTCAGTCTCTCACCACTGAGTACTATGCTGGCTGCGGGTTTTTCATATATGCTCTTTATCATGTTGAGGAAGTTTCCTTCAATTCCTACCTTTTGAAGTGTTTTTATCAAAAAGGGATGTTGGATTTTGTCAAATGCTTTTTCAGCATCTATTGAGATGATCAATTGATTTTTCCCTTTCGAGTTTTTAATGTGTTGTAATACATTGATTGTTTTTCTTATGTTGAACCATCCTTGCATGCCTGGAATGAACCCCACTTGGTCATGGTGTATGATTTTTTTAATGTGTCTTTGGATTCGATTTGCAAGTATTTTGTTGAGGATTTTTGCATCTATTTTCATTAGGGAGATTGGCCGGTAGTTTTCCTTTTTTGTAGCATCTTTGCCTGGTTTTGGTATTAGATTGATGTTAGCTTCATAAAATGAGTTAGGTAGTGTTCCATTTTTTTCAATGTTTTGAAAGAGTTTGAGTAAGATTGGTGTCAGTTCTTTCTGGAAAGTTTGGTAGAATTCCCCTGTGAAGCCATCTGGCCCTGGGCATTTATTTGTGGGAAGATTTTTGATGACTGATTGGATCTCTTTGCTTGTGATGGGTTGGTTGAGGTCTTCTATTTCTTCTCTGGTCAGTCTAGGTTGTTCATATGTTTCCAGGAAATTGTCCATTTCTTCTACATTATCCAGTTTGTTGCCATACAGTTGTTCATAATATCCTCTTATAATTTTTTTAATTTCTTCAGGATCTGCAGTTATGTCACCTTTTTCACTCATTATTTTGTTTATATGGGTCTTCTCTCTTTTTGATTTTGTCAGTCTAGCTAGGGGCTTGTCAATCTTGTTGATCTTCTCAAAGAACCAACTTTTGGTGATATTTATCCTCTCTATTGTTTTTTTTGTTCTCTATGTCATTTATTTCTGCTTTAATCCTTGTTATTTCTTTTCTTGTACTTGGTTTAGGATTGGTTTGCTGTTCATTTTCTAGCTTCTTCAGTTGATCCATTAGTTCTTTGATTTTGGCTCTTTCTTCCTTTTTAATATATGCGTTTAGTGCTATAAATTTCCCCCTTAGCACTGCTTTTGCTGCATCCCATAGGTTTTGGTATGTTGTGTTCTCATTTTCATTCATCTCTCTATATTTAGCAATTTCTCTTGCTATTTCTTCTTTAACCCACTGATTGTTTAGGATTGTGTTGTTTAACCTCCAGGTATTTGTGAATTTTCTAAGTCTCTGATGGTTATTGACTTCTAATTGTATTCCATTGTGGTCAGAGAATGTGCTTTGAATAATTTCAATCTTTTGAAATTTATTGAGGCTTGTTTTATGTCCCAGCATATGATCTATTCTGGAGAAAGTTCCATGAGCACTAGAAAAGTATGTGTATCCTGGTGATTTGGGATGTAATGTCCTGTATATGTCTGTTAAATCTAATTCATTTATCAGATTGTTTAGGTTTTCAATTTCCTTATTGGTCTTCTGTCTGGTTGATCTATCTATAGGAGAGAGTGATGTGTTGAAGTCTCCCACAATTATTGTGGAAACATCAATTGCTTCCTTTAGTTTTTCCAGTGTTTCTCTCATGTATTTTGTGGCACCTTGATTGGGTGCATAGACATTTATGATTGTTATTTCTTCTTGCTGAATTGCCCCTTTTATTAGTATGTAGTGGCCTTCTTTGTCACTCAAAACATCCCTGCATTTGAAGTCTATTTTATCTGAGATTAATATTGCTACACCTGCCTTCTTTTGGCTGTAGCTTGCATGAAATATTTTTTTCCATCCTTTCACTTTCAGTTTCTTTGTGTCCCTGTGTCTAAGATGAGTCTCTTGTATGCAACATATTGATGGTTCATTTTTTTTGATCCATTCTGCGAATCTATATCTTTTAATTGGGGAGTTTAATCCATTTACATTCAACGTTAAAACCGTGAAGGCATTTCTTGAATCGGCCATCTTATCCTTTGGTTTATGTTTGCCATATTTTTCACTCTCTCTATTAATATCCTTTATTGTACTCATACCAAATCTCTTTAGTACTGAACCTTTCTCCAAGTCTCTCTGTCCTGTCTTTGTTTCTCTGTCTGTAGGGCTCCCTTTAGTATCTCCAGTAGGGCAGGTCTCTTGTTAGCAAATTCTCTCAGCATTTGTTTGTCTGTGAAAAATTTAAGCTCTCCCTCAAATTTGAAGGAGAGCTTTGCTGGATAAAGTATTCTTGGCTGGAAATGTTTCTCACTCAGAATTTTAAATATATCGTGCCACTGCCTTCTCACCTCCATGGTGGCTGCTGAGTAGTCACTACTTAGTCTTATGCTGTTTCCTTTGTATGTGGTGAATTGCTTTTCTCTTGCTGCTTTCAGAACTTGCTCCTTCTCTTCTGTGTTTGACAGTGTGATCAGTATATGTCTCGGAGTGGGTTTATTTGGATTTATTCTATTTGGAGTTCGCTGAGCATTTATGATTTGTGTATTTATGTTGTTTTGAAGATTTGGGAAGTTTTCCCCAACAATTTCTTTGAATACTCTTCCTAGACCTTTACCCTTTTCTTCCCCTTCTGGGACACCAATGAGTCTTATATTTGGACGTTTCATATTATCTATCATATTCCTGAGGTCCATTTCGATTTTTTCAATTTTTTTCCCCATTCTTTCTTTCATGCTTTCATTTTCCATTCTGTCATCTTCCAGGTCACTGATTCGTTGTTCAACTTCCTCTAGTCTTGTACTATGAGTGTCCAGAATCTTTTTAATTTGGTCAAAAGTTTCTTTAATTTCCATAAGATCATCCATTTTTTTATTTAGTCTTGCAATGTCTTCTTTATGCTCTTCTAGAGTCTTCTTGATTTCCTTCATATCCCGTACTATGGTCTCATTGATCATCTTTAGTTCTTTGAGTAGCTGCTCTAGGTGCTGTCTCTCTTCTGGTCTTCTGATTTGGGTGCTTGGGCTTGGGTTATCCATATCGTCTGGTTTTTTCATATGCTTTATAATTTTCTGTTGTTTTTAGCCTCGTGGCATTTGCTGAACTTGATAGGGTTCTTTTAGGGTTTGTAGACCTATTGAAGTCCTTATCTCTAATTTATCAGATCTACAGCTTCGTGGAGTACACTTTCTCTAACTAACCAGCAGGTGGCGTCCACGAGCCACCTGTTCTCCACAAGCCAGTTCTCCCCTGCTTAGCCTTTTTGGTGAGTGGGGGAGTGAGTCTTGTGGGGTCCAATTGGTGTACCAAGCTTGCGTGTGTAGTTGGTGTTGCCTGCCCTGTATGTGGGGAGTGTTTCTGGGCAGTCGGGGAGGGGGGGGTGGCTCTAACAATCAAATCTCCCTAATGATCCTAGAGTTTTAAAGCTGCTGCAATAGTCTAATCCTTCAGTTCAGTCCTGCCACAGTTTGTCTCTGCCACTGACACACAAGTCTTTGGTATTGGCGTATGGCTCCTGAGACTTGCAAGTGGGCCCCTCTTCCAGGCTGTGCACCCCGGGTCCTCTGTTGAGGGATGACTGTGCTATGTCACAGGTGAGTGCCGTCCCCCCAGGGCAGTTCTGGGCTGCTGGGCTGTGTAGGGAGGCTCCCAGTCTGCTCAAATGATGGCTGAATGGGGCTTTGTTAATTCACACTGCTCCACCTTCCCAGCTCTGGGACAATCAGCTGAGGTTGCAGGGAAGGCTAATGTCCACGCCCAGTTTTGTGTTGTGTGCCTGTTATTTGAAGCACTTCCGTCACACTGGGTTGTCTGGGGCAGCTCTGGGCTATGGGGCTGGCGATGGGCAGGAGTGTTTCCTGTCCACCAGGATGGTGGCTGTGAGTGGACACCCCCCTTTTCTTGGGAAGTTGTGGTGTTTAGTGAATTTTCTCAGCCACTGGATTATTGCCTTTTGTCTCAGAGCTCTCTTAATTCTGCTCTTGACTTGACGTGCCCAAATTGCAATTCTTTGAAGCTTTCTGTATTGGGCTTCTTAGAGTAATTGTTTTAGAAAAAGAAAAAAGGATTAAAAAAAAAAAAAAAAAAAAAAGGCCCTCCTCAGAGATCTAATGGGTTATTGAAATGCTAATAGACAAAGCAACCAGGGCCATTAAGGAAAGGTCCACAGGGCAGAGAGATCAGCTTTTCTTCGGGATTTGCATATGTGCCTTAAGGCCTGAGCTCCGCCCTTCCCCTTTCTGTGTTCACCAGAACTCCAGAAATCCTCTGCTTTTATTTTGGAGTTTTTCGTGTTATTTTTTTTTTTCTATGCCTGTCTCCTCTCTGCTGGGCTGGCAGCTCTCAGATTCTCTGGTGTCTGGTCTCAGTCTATCTATGGTTGGAGTATGGATCAGTAGAATGAGTTTCCGAGAAGGGCTACCACTGCAGTTCTCCCTTCTCCTTCCCGGAGCTGGCAGCCCCTCCTCCCACGGGACTGAGCCTGGCAGGGAGGGGCGCAGGTCCCCTGGCCGCAAAAACTTACAGATTTCGCTGATCTCAGCAGTTCGACATTTTCATGAGTGTTGTATGAAGTATGCCCAAAGTCAGATTGCTCTGTGGTGTCCAGTCCACGCAGTTCCTGGCTTTTTACCTACTTTCCTGGAGGAGTAACTAAAACTTACAGCTCACCAGTCTGCCATCTTGCCCCGCCTCTCCAGTACTCATTAAATCTTATCTTGTTTGTTGCTACCCCTTCCTCTCACTTAATCTCTCTCCATCTTCAGGGCTGTCCAGGCAGTGAGCACCCTAACTTGTCCATATTCAAAACTGGTGTCGACAGTATTGGGATGGAGGCTGCATCTGATTCTTGTTCCTAAAGACACTGTTGCTTCTGGGTTTTAAGACTCTTCTGTCCTAGGAACACTCTGGTGGATTTAAGTTTCTGAGAGATAAAACTTAATGAGTGCATCTTTTATAGACTCTCAGGTAGGGACCTAGATATTTGGGGACACTACTTTTGGTAAGGGCATGTCATACCGTCGCCATCTGGGATGTCTAGCTGGAGCTTGCATAAGAAATATCTCTGGGATAGCTTCTCAACACTATTTGGGATCTTTCAGCGACTATGACTTGATCTTTGTCCCCCTTTTGATGAGACATTTTTAATCCCTTGCTGCCAAGGCCAGGCTCATTCCTGGGAGTCATGTCCCACATCACCAGGGAGATTCATTCCCCTGGGAGTCATGTCCCTCATGGGAGGGGCGGGGGGATAAATTTGCTGAGTTGGGCTTAAGAGAGAGAAAGTCCACATCTGAGAAACAAAAGAGGTTCCCTGGAGGTGTCTCTTAGGCATACTTATAGGAGGGCTCAGCCTCCCATTTACAACCCTAGGTTTCACAAGAGCAAGCCTCATGTCGAGGGCTTCATTTATTAAGCAGTGGTTTCCTAATTTCACTTAATATATATTCTATTCCAAGATAAACAGTTTCTTACATTATCTTCACTTAGTTGTACAATCATCACTCTCAACTTTACACTATTACCATAACATAATACATCCCAGAGCTCTTATCAGCTGCTAATTATTCATCCCTAGTATTAGTGTAGTTTTGGTAAGATATTCCTATTAAATATAGTCTTTTATGTAATGGGTAGTTTTTCTATATCACTCTGTTGTTAACCCTCTGCACCAGTGTCATACCTTATACGTATATCATGTTAATACTTATTTAGGTTTGTGGTACTACTCCGTGGGTAACATGCCTTTAAACAACCATTTACAAACATGTTCACCTTCAATGAGTCATTGATACTTATAATACCATAACAAACCACAGTCACCCCTGAAGTGTGAAGACACTGCTTTTGTAATGAGAAAAGGTAATAAATAACTTAATTCATTAAAATGGATTTGAAAATAATTCCTTTTTTTTTTTTTTAAATCCCCTTTTTTGGTTGCTTTTTGGGCAGTGTCTTCGTGATATTTTAAATATGGGAACTGGTTCAAAAATAAATGTTGCTAATATCCAAATCACATTTTTATAATATGCGTTCACTAAAGAGCTGATGAGACAAAATAGTCTGAGGTCACAAAGATAACTACAATCAACATGCTATCACAGGAATTAACACTTCTATTCAAAGTAATACATATTTTGTTATTAAACTTGTAACTGGGTGAAGAAGATCCAGAGACAATATCTGTCTATGTAGATGAATGTGTGTGTGTCTGTATGTATAAATATATATATGTATATATGTATTTTATTTATATGCTATTCTATAAGCTTTTTTCATAGAAAATATTTTGTAAACATCTTTCCAAGTTATTAAATATTCTTCCACGTAACTTTTCATGGTAGCCTTACTTTCTAAATGCATTGTATGGGTGTATCATAAGATGTATAATCATTTCCATATGTTTTACATTTTGGTTGCTTCCACCTTTTACAAACAAGTGCTGATCAAATATCTGAAAACAATATTAGGAAGGAAAAAAAGGAGTATTCCCTCCCCACCTCTCATCTCAATCAATAAATGAGTATTTTTTTTCCAACCAATTAGTTTTTTGTAATCCAAGCTTTCAATATAAAACCTCACCTATAAAAGAATTATTAGATGACTTAGAACAATTTCTTCACTTAAACACTCTACGTCTTTGTTCCCTTAATAAAAAGAAATGGCAATTAGGGCCAGCAATAGAAATTTTTCTTGCTCCAAATCCAGAGTTCCTTTCACTACACCTGCTATTTTTCCATTGTAAATTAGTAAACTGGCATAGAGTTTATGAAGCAGTCTCTTATAAGGTTTGACACCAGGATATGACAACCTCTTGGGAAAAAGATATTAAGAAAAAGAAGAACAAAGAAGAGAAATGACACCATCAAACAGAAAGGACCCCACAGGAGATAGCAATCTTTGAGATTGGACTAATAAGAGACAGTGACTATATCTGTATTAAAACTCTAAAAACTGCAATATTTAGGTCAGTAAATATAGAATTCAGATCTAAGACTTTCCTCAAAATGACCTCAAAATTTATTAATCACTTTATTACAGGACAGGAACTAAACTTCAGTGATCATTAAAGAAATCAGCACATATGATTTCATGAATGAACAAGGCTTTAACAGGTCAACAAGCAGAAGGACACTTTACATTCACAAGCTCTTCAAAAAAGAGGGCAAATTAAGGCTACAATGGTATTTCTCATCTACTTTCCCACAGGGATGCAAAAGATCAAAAAAAAAAAGGAAATAAGATCAAAGATAGAGACAAACGTATGACAAAGAGAAGAGAGATTGAAAGTAATAATCAATGGCATAAAACTGGTCTCTTCATGCCTTCAAAAATTTTATATGGGTAAATTGTGAGAGAGGGTACCATATGTCAAATATATCCATTATTTCAGACAGAATTATAAGATCATTTTTTTAAAGAAATTGTCCCTTGGAAGATCAAAAGAGTTAAAACATTTCCAAAATTACAATGTATTTTATTGGGTAGCATTTGATAACCAGATTTTAGTAAACATTATCTCCTGCATAAAAGACAAGAGGGGGAGAGGTTGGTCCATGTAAGTAATACTTCTATCACTCATGAAACATTAATTTAGTCCTGCAGAAATCTGACTGAAATAGTGTTTCAATCCATTTCATTGACCCTATATGGGCCTGAACTAATTTTGTTTTTAAAGGAGTTATATAAAAACTAAGACCATCCAGTGAGTTTACCTCTGAAAGTGTCTTATGCAGCAGGGAGCTTTGATTTTTCAACCTGTGAGCTTCATCCACAACGAGCACACTCCAAGGGAAGCTGTGAGAGAAAATTCAAACTTTCAGTTTTGTGTAACCCACACAGATATCTCACAACCTAAAGTCTTACCACAAAACAATGACTATTGTTGGAAAGACTAATTAAAGCCCATGCCATTACAAATGTTTCCAAATTACCTTCCTATCTGAGGGCCTATTGTATACAGAAGACAATAGGTGGATAAAGTAATAAAATTAAGGGAATATTTTTTCCAAGATGGGAAAGATATTTTCAATGAAGGCAGACAGGAAGGAGTAAAGAGGCAGAAAGGAAAAGAAAACATTTATGATTGCTTACTATGTTCCAGACAATATGTTTGGGGCATTATATATGCTATTTAATACCCCAAACAATTTGAGTATATTTTATTGTACTAATTTTATCAATGAGGAGAATAAAGCTCAAAAAAGTTAGGTGATTTGGTCAAAGTCATAAAGCTAGTATGAGACAGAGCTGACATTCAAATACAGAAGAAAAATCAAAATACAATGTTATCACAGGAGTTAAAGGAGCAGAATTTTAAACGAGGGGATGTGGTTGATAGGATCAAATGTTGCAGAGCCATCCAGGAAGACATAGCCATTGCATTTGTTAATATGGAGGTCACTGGTGGCTGTAGCCAGAGCACTTTTCATATAGTGGTAGGTTATAACAACAATTTCTCAAAAGGTTTCAGTCATAAAAGCATTACACCCTTTGATTAACAATACTGGGAAGCTGTTCCTAAGAAAAAATTCAAAATACAGAAAAAGAAGTATGCATGAATATGGTCTAAGTTGCATTATTAAAACAATAAAAAAATTAAAAATAACCTAAATGTCCAATAACAGGTGATGAAATATTATTTTAGCATTCTAAATGATAATATGATGATTGTGCTACAATGAAAATAGGCCTCTATAAAAAGATACAAAAATGGTATATCCTTATTTTTAGAAATGTGAAAAACATATAAAAGATAATAACATGAAAGTTATAAGATTTTTAACTTTTTAATCTACTTGTAAAACATTCTGAAATCCCATTACATTATTTTCATACTTAAAAAACTAAACATATATACAAGTGAAACAAACTGCTGGAAAGACAGTGGATATGGAAATAAAAATCCCTCAAAAATTAGAGAAAGATCTTGAGCAGAGATTAGCTTAATAAGGAGGAAGCCCTCTTCCTGTGAAGCTAAAGAGAAGATCCCAAAGTATGGGTACAGAAAAAGAGGTACCTACTGTTCACCTACTGATAGAAGTGCAGATGGAGGAAGAACTAGGGGTCCAAAGAGAGCGCAGGAGTTGGGATCATTCCTGCTGGGTAGAATGATCAGGGAATGCATTTAAGAATTAAAAGGGATTATGGTACAGCTGAAGCTGATTATAGTACAGTGATTATGAGATAAAGTGTGAAAGTGGCCATAGTACAGTGCCTGGCCCAGGATTAGCATTCAGAACAGATTAAGTCCTATTCTCCTGGGAAGGACTAGATATTTAGGTTTTTACACACAGCAAGCATTCCATAAATGTTTGTTTAATAAAACAGGCTACATAGGAAGGTGAATTTTGGCTCTGTGAAAGATAGTAGGTCTACCATTCATCAAAGGTTACATTAAAGGACACTCACTGGAGAGGATGAGATGGAGGGAATTCTACCACCGAATAGAGAGGATTAGGTAACTTCAAATTCTCTTGATTCAAAGATGTTACAAGTCTTTTTTTCATATTGTTAACATGCACAATCTTAACTCTCCATAATAAACCACTTAGGGCAGAGATTTAATTACACTTCCCTGCTGTTCTCAGAGTATTAAATACAGTAATACACAACATAACCCTGTCAAATACATTTAAAGAATACATCTATGTTCTTGGGATTCATACTATTAAGTTCACTTTATAAATGTCCTTTTGTGACTGCAGTTCTTAAATCCACCTAGAATGCATCCAAAACAGATTATCTGATATAAAAAAGATTATATTTGTGTTAAATAATGTGAAATTACAGTGCACCTAGATACTCACAGGAGCTCTCCTAAAAAGAGGCTCCATAGCATTCAGTGCTGGGTTTGAAAGCAAAGGCCTGCTTTGCTATCTCCTAGCACTATAATCTTATTCAGATTACCTAATCTTTTGATTTCCTCAACTGCAAAATCGATAATAAAACCTGCCTAATAGGGTATTCATGAAGATTTAAATATAATAATTCATGTAAAGTACCCAACATGTATGAGCAATTTTCTCATCTTTTGAGATTTCCCATATGTTGACTTGCATTGTACGTATCTGTATACTTCTTTTCCCTCTACTGGAGTTTCTGTCCTCTTAGGTTAATTCTATTATTTACTTTCCTGGCATTGCCAACAGCTCCCAGAGTAGTGCTTTTCCAGATGAGAGATCTTCAACAAATATTAAGTTGAATGCTAATAATAAAAGGAAAAGTGAGGAATAGCATATTCTCTTCTTAAGTAATGTAAGGTAATATGCTCACTTAAATGAAACAACATGCTGGATGGAAGTCATGAAATCTATGACTGAGTGTTTATTAATTCAAAATAAAGTGATAATAGAACACAAGAATCTGGATGAGAAAAAAACATTTTAAATACTGATAAAGCACTTTGAAAACAATTATGTCTGAATGTTAAGATGCAGAAGCCCTACCTAACCATGTACAACTACCCATGCTAGAGAATGAAACCCTGTCAACATATCTTCTTTTCTTACTTACCTAAACTATAGTTCCTGTTTAATTTACAACATAACTGTTATCCTGACATGACCATATAATGCAATATGTCATTCCTGTTATCAGGTGGTACCAAGAGCTAAATCAAAGTTTCCCACACTTCATAAGCTGACATGAAGCTTGGAAGCTAAATAATTAGAAGTATATGTAAAACTTCCTTTCTAAAAAGTTAATTCTATAGTATTGACTGCTACTTTATGCCTTATGCATTTCCAGAAGAGGCTGAAATGATTCACCTCCTATATCATAGTAAAATCTCTAAAGCAGTCCTGGAAAGTGTCTAGTGTAAGTTGAAAAGAATCTAATACCTATTAACCACTCACCACATATACATTAGCTCAGTTAATCCTCACAACAACTTTCCAATGCAAGAAATTTAATTTTCTCCATTTTACAGATGAAGAAATTAAGTTTATGGACTTTAAGTAACTAACCCAAGGAAAAACAGCTAAAGAGTAGGAAGCTAGAATACTGGACTCCCACCAAGCTGCCTATCCATGACTGAGGCAAAGTACTAAAATGTATAAGAAACACATGACTTTCATGAGGCATTCAAGACAGTTTCTCAAGTAGTGCGACCTACTCACGATTTTAGAAATGATGCATCTTTCAAGCAAATCTGAAAAATCAAGAAAGGCATATTATAAAGGCTGGTATTGATATAACTGTGATATTAATAAGCTGTATCAATATATTATTGTTTTTCATTAACTATCTTAAATTACAGGATTTATCTAAGTTTCATCCATTCACTAAGTTAAAAAGGTTCTGACCATAACTTCTAAGTAGTAGTATCTTACAAATGAACAGGGGGAAAACATGAATAAGTAGAAGGCCTTGCTTACAGTGACCCAGACACCCTTAGCTTGAAGAACAAGGACTTAATATGAGACTCGAACTAATTCATAGAGACAAAAAGTGGAGCAGAGGTTACCAGGGATGGGGCAAGGGCCAATGCGAAGTGACTGCATAAGAGGTACACAGTCTCTGTTTGGAGTGATGGGAAAGTTCTAATAATGAGTGATGCTGGTGGCTGCACAACATTATGAATGTGGTTAATCGTATGCTTGAGACTGACTGAGATGGAAAAGTTTATGTTGTATATATGCCTTCACAATTAAAAAAAGAGAACTAAAGAGACAATGACATTTAAATGTAATGTATGATCCCAGACTGGATCTCATAATGGAAGAAGAAAGGACATTACTGGGACATATGAAAAAACTGGAATATAGATCATAAGCTTTGTATCAATGTTAAATTTCTTTAACTTGATAACTGTCCTTAAGGTGGTTACATAAGTGAATATCCTTGTTTTTAGGAAATGTACATGAAGTATTAAGTATTCAAGAAGCATGGTATATACAACTTACTCTCAAATATTTAGAAAATGAAAGAAAGAAAGAAAGAAAGAAAGGGAAAGAAAAAAGAGAGAGGGAGGGAGGGAGAGAGAGAGGGAAAGATGGGAGGGAGGGAAGGAGGAGGGAGGGAAGAAGAAGTTAAGAAGTTAGGAAGGAAGGAAGGAGGGAAGGGCAGGCAAATGTGGCAAAATGTTAAAGTTGGTGGATCTGGGTGAGGGGTTACATTAGAGCTCTCACTATTTTGTATTATTTTTGCAACTGTCCTGTAAATTTGAAAGTATTTTAAAATTAAAAATTTAAAGAAAAAAAAAGACAGGAGCTAGGTGGTCTCCACTACCATACTCCAATAACAGGTATGATGCCTCAGCCTAGAAATCCCTTTCCCCTGCCTGCCTACCTGACTACTCATCAACTAAGATGCAGCTCAAGTGCCACCTCCTTAGGAAGCCTTCCCCCAATCAATCAGGAAAGAGAGGGACAGAGATCTAACTAATTTGGAGCACAATAGCCCTTAACTTCTTTTGGTCACAGCCCCTCTTTGAGAATCTAATGAAAGTATACTGTCATTTCAGAAAAATGTGTAGACTTTAAAAAATTAAATACAATTTCAGTGAGTTCTATAATTTCTAAAACTCCAGATTAGGAGTCTCTGTTGTAAAGAAACAAATGGGGTACCTCATAGGTAGTTAGCAGCACATGAAAACACGACTCCTGTGTTAGGTCTTGCTGTAGGTGAGCTCTCTCCTGCTTGTCACCTACATATGTTACACAGGAAAGACCTGGGGCGAACCTGAATCCAAGAAAATAGGTATATGAACACAAATGCTAGAGCCATGGAAAGAATGTGCATCTGGAAAATAAGATCTCATGGAACAACAGCAGATGTGAAGACCTCAAGATGCTCTGCAACCAGAAAGAGGCCTGGGAATCTGGTAACAAGAACTTCAGAACACTCTCCAGAAATCAACTACATCAAGCTCATAATATCTTCTAAATGATGGAACATGAATAACATGATTAATGTTATCTAGAATAACAGTTCAACCTCAGGGCAAGTCCCTGTAAGAACAGTTGGAAGAATCACATGAGCATCTAAAAGGGTACTGTGCTAATTGTAAAAAGAAAACTATTTTTTACATACGTTGATTACTTTCTGTGTCACTCTGAAAAAGATGGATTCTCCTTAAGTTCAGCAAAATTTACTAAAAATGAGTGCTGACCTTCAAATTGCCAAATGGTAACAATAATTTCATTGAACCCTCCTCCTATTCCTCAGTTTCAACTACATTGTATCAGTTCAGAATTTTGGGGAAGAAACAGACTCACTGCTTGCCACAATATAATGATTTTAACATGTTTTACATATCATCTAGAAAACAAAAATCAGAAAGTAACAAAACATCTTAAAATATCAAAACATTACTTTTTTTCTAAAATCGGGCATTATTCAATATAAAGATTAAAATTCCAGCTACATATAATCTGTACCTCTCAATCTCTTCTTTCCAGTTGTTCAAAACAGACAAGGGACAAAGTATCAGAAATGGTCCTTCATCATTTAGCCTTCCTGCCAAGTAAATGAAGAGAGCAATAGTCTGGAACACAGAAACAGAAGGCCGTTTTGATCACATTTCTGTATGAGAACCAACCACAAAGTTGCCACAACTGTGCATGGAACACAAACTCTTACATAAGAAATGGTTTATATGGAAATAATATATTCATCCACATAATATAAGAGTAACTCATTCCTAGAGTAAAATCATGTAAGTCTCAAAAATGTAACTGCCAAAGAAATTTACGGTATTCAATTATTTCAATAGTTAACAAGCAAGCTGCCCTAGGTCAAGCAAGATGCTGTGTGCAGTTCTCAAGACACTCGGGGGCCAGGAGCTCCCACAGTGACTTATCCTAATTTTATCACTAATTACAAACTACTTGATCTAACTGATATTAGCGTTTTGTAAAGTTCACAATTTCATTTATTTTGCATTGGATGGTGCCCCATCATTAACTTCCCTCTAGGAGTGAGCACCAGCTGATGAATAGATGTTTCATTCTTCCAGAAAATCCTCAGGCAGTTCACATTTGCACGGATGGTCACTCTTGTCCCATTTGAGTCTACAGATTTTAAAACTGAGCTCTTGGACATTGTCCACCCTTAACGTCCTTAGCAAATATTACAGATGAAACATGAAAAGAAAAAAGAAGGCGGCAATGATTCCACAGTGATGCAATTTGTACTCCTGGGATTCTCTGATCTTCCAAATCTCCAAGGGTTTCTCTTTGGTGTGTTCTCCACAGTTTAATACTTATTTTAGTTGGAAATAGCCTCACAGTCATAATAACTGAGGTTGACCCTACACTACAGAAACCCATGTATTTTTTCCTGGCAAATTTTTCTTCTTTGGAAATGTTATGTGTCCATCACTGTCCCCAGGATTGTGGTGAACCTTAGAAATGACTAAGGATAGTCATTTCTATGCTGAACTGTGTCACCCAAATGTGCTTCTTCCTTATGCTGGGAAACACTGAATGTTTACTCCTGGCTGTGATGGCCTATGACAACTACATAGCCATTTGTATCCCTCTGCACTATTCTCTAGTCATGAACCCAAGGACGTGTACCCAGCTGGCAACTGGTCCTTGGGTCAGCAGAATCCCTGTGCAGACAGGGCAAACATGTTAAATTTTCTCTCTGCATTTCTGTGATTCTAACCAAATTAACCACTTCTGTGACATCCCCCCCATTCTCAGGCTGACCTGTGGGGACACTTCTGTGCATGAGATATCTGTGTATTTAGTAGCTATGTTGTTTAGTTCAATCCCTTTTATGTTAATACTTGCCTCCTACAGCCAAATCACTTTCATCATTCTGAGACTGCCAACAGCTCAAGGGTGGGCCAAAGCCTTCTCTACATGTTCTTCCCACCTGCTGGTTGTTGTTTTATTCTTTCCATCAGCTATGATCACTTATTTAAGACCCAAATCCAATCATTCAGTAGGAACTGAACAAATTGCTCTCTCTTCTCTACACAGTCATGACCCCTCTGTTTAATCCCATGATATACACACTTAGGAACAAGGATGTTAGAGCAGCACTAAGAAAATTATCACTTAGAAAACAGCATTGATGAGCTTAATTGTTACTGCTTTAACTGACTGTAACAGTTAAAGAAACATTTAAACTTCTAGATTACCACTTTGACAAGATAATCACTTCTGCCTTCTGATGTACTTTAAGATATGTAGCCTGAAATGTACTGTTCATGAATATATACTAGGCAAATTAATTTATCTTCAATGCTATATGTCAAAAAATAATCTTATCACACATATAGAATATCAATTTGCATCACATTTTTTCCATTAAAATTTAATGAAAGATATTCGGCTTAACTATATTGGGAAGTATATAAAATTAGCTGTCCAAATAGCTGCTTAAATCTTCACACTTGAGTTTGCCAGCACTCTTCTCTGATTACATTGCAAAGAATGGCCAGTAAGTGAATAATGAATGTTTGTTGAGTGATTAATCAAATGACTGAATGGATAAATAAATATTACCCATTTAAATGAATATTACAATGGCCTACCTTCTAACTCTTGCCAAAATCCAGAGATTTTAAAGCATTGGGAAATATGGGAAGCATATATATGTAACCTACTTTGCCCCTGCATAGAATTACTCAAGCCATATTACTTAAAGAAACTTACATGGATTTAGCTCTCTCACTTTTAAGTTCATGGCAGAGCACAGCATATAATAGAAAATGCCCATCTCTCTCAACCATTTTATTTTATATGTATTTCTACGTTACTCTGAGCAACTATTGTCTTAAAGTAATATGTTTAGGATTATTTTGTCTTGTTCCTTACTTCACTGCCAATAGTTATATCCTCAGTTCATTTTAGATGACTGATGTTGTGCATAAAAAAAGTGCTGTTGTGTGTATGTGGTCTCCTTAATAATAGTGACATCTTTGACATAAAGTCCCTCTAAAGAAAATACCTTTGAAAACTCAGAATAATTATCCATGAGATAGTAGAACTAATTAGATATTGCAAGAATTCATTACACCAGGGAATTGTATGGCAAAAGAAACATGATGAATCTTGAGATGGAGAGATTATCCTGATTATCTGTGTGGACCTAATCTAATCACATGTACCCTTAAAAGAGAAAAAGGAAGAAGAAAAAAGAAATATATGTCAGAAAGGTGAAACAACAGAAGAAAAAACAAAAGAGAAGAGGCATTTGTTTCCCCATATATGTTTCATTTTCAATAATGTTGATTCCTGCTTTTATCTTAATTATTTCCTTTCAACTGCTTGTTTCAGATTTATATTGCTATTATTTATCTAATTTCTCAAGTTGGAAACCTAGATTATTGACTTGAGAAATTATTTATATATATATATATGGCATTAATAAGATAGATTTTGATTTCTCTCACTTCTTTAAAAGAACTGCAAGGATAAGATTTAAAGGATGACTTCATCGTATCATCAGGGAGGCATGCTCCAAACTTTCTGTTCTGCTGCCTCTGAGTTGGTGCTCCATGATTAAGTCACTTTATTGTTCAAGCTGGTTGCTGGCACCTCCACACAGCAAGAACGAAAGTGCCCATCTTTTCTCGATTTTTTTAACTGAGATAATTTTAGATTCAGCTATATTTGTAAGAGTATCTTCATGTATTTTCCTGTTTTCTAATAGATTTCTTTATTTACTGTTAAGTTTTTATAGTTCTTTGTATAGTCTAGATACTACTCTTTCAATGTATATGTGATTTGCAAATATATTCTCCCAGTTGGTAGCTTGTTTTCCATCCTCTCTCAGAAAACAACATATTTAATTTTTATGAGGTCCAATATCTGAAATTTTCCTTTTAAGAACTGGGTTTTTGGTGTCAAATTTCAGTATTGTTTCCCTAAAACTAAATTCTGTAATCTTTTTTTTCCTATTCTTTTCTATAAGTGTATACATTTAGATTTTCCACTTAAGACTACGGTGCATTTTGAATAAATTTTTGTAAAAGGCCCCCCAAAAAAAATGGTTAACAAGCAATGATGCACAATATTTATGTAAACTGGACTTTTAAAGCAAAGAAAAAATCAGGGAAGACAGTAGAAATCAATGACAACAATACAAACAATATACAAGATAAGGAATACTCTGAAAACATAAAGCAAGAAGTGCCAAGATACAGTTCTAAAGGCAACCAACCACATGGTGGTACTCAGCTGCTTGCATGGTTCTCCTGAGGATATCTGCCTTCCTTCCCCTGCTGTTTTCCTTTCTTCCACATGTACTTATAGAGAGCCTTCCTTTAACTAGGCACTGTTCTAAGCTCCAGTAATAAAACAGTGAACAAAACAGACAAAACTTCTAGCATTCCTGGAGCACACATTCTAGTAAGGGAAACATAAATAATGCCTCATAAGCTTTAGTAGGGGAATTAAATGAAAATCTTTGTAAAGATGAACAGCATACTTTAGGATTTGCCTATACACACTTTTGACTAAAAAAGTTGCTTTTAAAGGATGCTATGATATACAGAGAAAACAAAAAAGTATGAGGTACATTCCCCACCCCCACCCCACAACATAATACTGAGCCATTTCTGCAAAAATCTTTCCTAAAGATATCATCCAAAATTCTGAGAAAGCTATATGCCAAAGATACTCATTTCAAGGTTACACAGCATCAAAGCAGGGGTGGGGTTTACCATTCCCCAACTGTAGAACATTTAAGAAATTTAAATTCTGAAAGAATATTATGCAGCCAGTAGAAAATTATGATTGTGAGAAATATAATAAAATGGAAAATTATAATAATATTAAATTAATAACATACAAACTATATGTGCACTTTAATTTCAGCTATGTAAAACATGCACTGCTACTAGTGGTTGTAGTTAGAATGCTGTGATTATGGGGTAGTCATTTATTTTTTTTTACGTGATTAACATATCTTTTATTATAGAAATAATGTTTTAAACTACCCATGGCTTCCCAGTCCAGACTGGGAATAAGTACTTAATGGATTAAAGCCATTCTGTTTAGCTTTTGCTGAGGATGCTATTTACAGAAAATTTATCTGTTATTGCCACAAACAAGGTATGTCTACAAAACAATTTTGGATTCACTGGTGAATTTTACCAAACATTTAAAGAAGAAATAATACTGTTTCTACATAAACTCTTCCAGAAAATTGAAAATGAAGGAATACTCCTCAATTCATTCTATGAGGCCAGTTTGGCTCCAATACTAAAACAAGACCAAAATATTTCTAGAAAAGAAAACTACAGAACAATATCCTTAATGAACACAGATGCAAAAATTCTAAATCAAATTTTAGCAAAATAAATTTGGAGGTGGTATATTTTTAGGAGGCTAAAAGTTAGAGCTATATGAACAACCTGGGGAAAGGCAAAGGTCAAGCAGAATTTGTAGGTTCTGAATGACACCAGTAGGACAATTCCAATAAACAAGGCAAAGGAGATTGCATTGCAAGGAGAGCCTTTAACTTGGTCTGGGAGGTTGTTAGCCTGGCAACCAGAGGCATCTGGGAAACCAACTTTTGTTCTAGCTCCACAGCTCTCAGTGAAGGAAAGTATTAAGATTAGGTTGGTTTGCTTGAGAAGGCTAAGGACAATAAATGAGGGTTGTGTTTATATCTCAGGGTACCATATTCAAGAGGTTATTTTATATACTGAATATTGCCAAGCTTGATGAGGTATACCTGGCTTAAATAAAGTGGTTTCCAACACAAATCCAGACTACCCTACATGCAGAACTGCTCCAGCTTGTAGTCTATGTATACAAAGTTAGACATGAAGAACTCAGTTGAGCTTCTAAAGGGATTGATGAGACCCTCGCTCATTCTGTGAGTTAACTGGCGAAATCTTTTTGAGATCAGGAAACTTATACCTCCATGTTTTCTGATCAATTTACCTCTCTGCCACATATCCTGA
Organism: Choloepus didactylus; assembly: GCF_015220235.1. Classification (NCBI taxonomy): domain Eukaryota; kingdom Metazoa; phylum Chordata; class Mammalia; order Pilosa; family Megalonychidae; genus Choloepus; species Choloepus didactylus. The sequence continues at coordinate 118,723,262 of NC_051308.1, forward strand.
CTGCCCTGATTTTCTTTGATATCTTATAGAGAAGAAGATCTTGTATGATTAACCCAAGGGGTGTCTGTGTCTGGGCTTTCCATCAATCCAAGCCTACCACTGACATCTGTCAACAAGGGGCTATATTAGTGTTCATCCTGCCAGAGACACCCATCAATGTCAAGACAGATACCACCTGCTTATCAATGCACAAACAGGCCACCTCTGATTCTCCAAACCTCTGGACTCTACCCTAACTCCCATTAAGGACATTAGATAGCAAAGGCATTTTGGAAAGGATAGGGTATTGTTATATAAGTGAGCCAAAGATGGCCTCTGTGTATTGGCCCTGTGTTTTGTTTACTTCATAGTAGCTTGGGTCTATTAGTTGGCCCAAAAGCCTGCCAGCTGAAAACTCAAATTCTTATACATCCAACTGCTTTAAAAATACTCCAAAAAAGCAACTTTTAGCATGTGAAGATAACCTATTTGCATATCCCACAAAACTGTGCCCAACAACTGCTAGTCAGAGATAAGATAAAATCTTGGAGTTTTAACACCCCAAGCCTCTTCTGCACCTTGAAGTTCTGTGCCCAGAGGCTCCTTGTCATGCTGACTTTGTGGCATAAGCCTGACACTTAAGGGACCTCCTCCTCCTTTCCTTTCACCCATGAGAGTTTTCCCTTGTCCTGCAGCCTCTGAAAGGTCTCCTGCTGAGAGAAATTTCCCCTCTCACTGCAATCTGTCAAAGTCATTAAATAGCTTGTGTGTTACTGCCATCCTTTACTCAAATCTTTTTCTTGATCAGCTCCGAAATCTTCAAGTTCAAATTCACTACTGATATGTCCTCTGCACTTCTCTAGCATGACAGAAATGGAAAGTAGCCAACACCCACTAAGGAAGGGAGATAAACATTAAAATTACACAATTAACTAGATAAAGTATTGCTAAAGAGGTGAGAGTGAACTTGATCCCTGGACAGGTATATTTGCTTTACAAAATTACACAATTAACTAAAGTATTGCTAAAGAGGTGAGAGTGAACTTGATCCTTTGACAAGCATATTTTCTTTACAAACTCAGGCTTATCAATTACAATTGTATCTCAGGATATGTCAAAGACCAGGTACAATAAGGGTAGTGACTCAGTTTAAAACCATATCCATGCCCAGAAAATCAACTCCAAGGACATGAACTCTTAACAAAGGTTCAACCACTTCAAGCTATAAAAATACATACCAGGAGCAAACAACTAAAGATGGTAGTGATTTGTAACACACTATTTCAGTGGAAGTGAACAGTAACATACCTGGCAGGTTTTACCCAGACCCATCTCATCTCCCAGGATACAGCCATTCTGACAAAGGAAGCACTGTGCCAGCCAGGTGACTCCCTCCAGTTGATAAGAGCGTAGATGAATCCCTAGAAATAAAAAACATAGCAAATCCAAAGAGCAGACATTTCAGCACACACACAAGTTTTATTCTAAGACAACAAATGAAGACCCTGGCCTAAATTCCCAGACCTTCAATCCATGGAACAACTGGCCATATCCTTTGCTGGGAAATTACAGAATTTAAACATTTGCTTACTTTCAAGCTACTTTTTGAGCAGGCTTAGGTACCATTTTGTGCTGGTTTGAATCTGTTAGGTACCCCATAAAAGGCCATGTTCTCTTACACCATCCCTGTGGGGGCAGACCTATTGTTGGGAGGGACCTTTTGATTAGGTTGTTTCCGTGGAGATGTGACTCATTCAATTCAAATTAGGTCTTAATCCTTTACTGGAGTCCTTTAAGAGAGCTCATGAAGAGAGAAAGAGCTTAGAAAGAAAACACCCCAGGAGAAGCAAGAAGGACCCAGAGGGGAAGCTGAGAGAGAGCTCATGAAGAGAGAAAGAGCTTAGAAAGAAAATGCCCCAGGAGAAGCAAGAAGGACCCAGAGGGGAAGCTGAGAGAGAAACACCCAGAGACATCTGGAGACAGCCATTAAAACCAGAAGTTGGGAGAGAAGTATCAGCATACGTCACCATGCATGTTCCCATGTGACAGAGGAACCCCAGATGCCATCAGCCTTTCTTCAAAGAAGGTATGGTCCTGTTGATGCCTCAGTTGGAGTATTTTCATGGCCTTAGAACCATAAATTTGTAACCTAATAAAATCCCATTGAGGATTGGGAAAGCCATAAGGACCACACTCCACTTTGTCTAGTTTATGGATGGATGAGTAGAAAAATAGGGGAAGGAAACAAACAGACAAAGGTACCCAGTGTTCTTTTTTACTTCAATTGCTCTTTTTCACTCTAATTATTATTCTTGTTATTTTTGTGTGTGTGCTAATGAAGGTGTCAGGGATTGATTTAGGTGATGAATGTACAACTATGTAATGGTACTGTAAACAATCGAAAGTACGATTTGTTTTGTATGACTGCATGGTATGTGAATATATCTCAATAAAATGATGATTAAAAAAAAAAAAAAATCCCATTGAAAAAGCCAACCCATTTCGGATATATTGAATTCCGGCAGCCTTAGCAAACCAAAACACATTTGTTGAAAGTAAACTACTCTACTTTCAAGAAAGAGCTTTTGGCATGCTACTGAGTCTTAGTAGAGACCAAAGGCTTAGAGACCAAAGTTACTATGAGACGAGAGTCACCTATCATGAGCTGAGTGTTGTCTGACCCACCAAGCCATAAAGGTGTCAAGAGTCCAAGAGGGGAGCCTGGACTTCTACCTCAACCTGGCAGTAACAAGGTGACAAGCCCCCTTCCACTGCCAGAGCAGTGTCAGACAAAGACAGTTAAAACAGAAGAGTCTCATACTACGATACAAAAATGTCCAGGCTTCAATTAAAAAAAAAAAAAAAATGCTCACTATACCAAGAACCAGGAAGATTTCAAGCTAATGGAAAAGAAAAAAAAAAAAAATAGATGTCAACACCAAGTTAACACAGATTTTAGCATTACCTGACAAAAATTTTAAAGCAGCAATGATAAAAACCATTTCAACAAGCAATTATGAACACCCTTGAAACAAGAAGGAAAACAGAAAGCCACAACAAAGAAACAGAAGATAAAAGAACACAATGGAAACTTTAAAACTGAAAGATAAAGTAACCATAATAAAAAGCTCAGCAGATACACTCAACAGCAGAATGAAGAGCAGAGAAAGGAAAGAGCAAACTAGAAGATAGAACAATAGAAATTTCCCTGTCTGAAGAACAGAAAGAAAACAGACCGAAATAAAATGACCAGAACCTTAGGAACTGTGGTACTATAATGACAGATCTAACATTTGTGCCACTGGAGTCCAGAAAAGAGAGGATTAAGAGATGGGAGAGCTTAAAAAGTACTTGAAGAAATAATGGCTGAAAACTCCCCAAATTTGGCAAAACACATAACCCTACAGATTCAAGAAGTTGGGTGACTACAGTACAAAAAGGATAAATCCAAAGAAATCCATGCCAAGATGCATCATAATTAAACGGCTAAACACTAAAGACAAAGAAAACATCTTGAAAGCAGCCAGAGAAAAACAACATCTTACCTACAGAGGAAAAACAATCCCAAACAACTGGGGAATTCTCATCAGAAATCTTGGAGGCCAGAAGAAAGTAGCACAATATTTTTCAAGTATTAAAAGAAAATAACTGTCAACCCAGAGCCCTAGCGCCAACAAAAATATCCTTCAGGAATGAAGAGGAAATCATTCTCAGACAAAGGAAAACTAAGAGGATTTCTCACGAGCAAACCTACCCTATAATTATGGCTAAAGGAAGTTCTTGAGAGCAAATAGACATATGAAAAGATATTCAAAATCATTAACCATTAGGGAAATTAAAATAAAACCACAATAAGATATCACTGCACACATTAGAGTGGCTAAATAAAAAAATAGTGACAAATGCTGGCAAAGATGTGGTGAAACCAAACATTGCTGGTGAGAGTATAAAATAGTATAGTCACTCTAAAAAGAGTCTGCAGTTTCTTAAAAAACTAAACATGCAACACCATATGACCTAACAACGGGACTCCTGAAAAGAAATGAAGACTTATGTTCACACAAAACCTGTACATGGATGTTTACAACATCTTTATTTGTAATTGCTCAAAACTGAAAACAACCAGTAAATCCTTCAATGGGTGAATGGTTTAACAAACTGCAGTTCATCCATATCACAGACATTACTCAGCAATAAAAAGGAACAAACCATTGACACACCCAACAACCTGGATGACTCTCCATAGAATTATGCTGAGTGAAAAAAAGCCAACCCCAAAAGTTACATATTAAATGATTCTATTTATATAACATTTTTGAAATGATAAAATTGGAGACAGATTAGGGATTGCCAGGGTAGTTTAAGGAAGGAGTTAGATGGGAGGAAAGTAGATATGGCTATATAAGGACAACATGGGGGATCTTTGTGGTAATGTAAAATGTTCTGTATCTTGACTCTGTCAATGTCAATATCCTAGATGTGATATTGTACTATAGTTTTGCAAGATGTTCCCAATTGGGGGAAACTGGGAAAAGGATACATGGGATCTCTGTGTATTATTTCTTAAAACTGCATGTGCATCTACAATCATCTCTAAATAAAAAGCTTAATTTTAAAAATGATATGAAATTCTATCCCCTAAAGGCAACAACACAACAGTCAAGAGTCAACTGCAGAAAATAGAAATTATCTTAGGTAGTTAAGGCAAAAGTGGATTTAATACAGGGGAAATAGATGACCATAAAATTGATGAAACGGCTGGAGGAACAGGCTCCACACTGAGCTTCCAGGTACAACTGCCTGCCAAATCAGCAGCACAGAACTGTACTGTCAAAAAAGCATCCACTTCTGCCAACACAAGGCTCAACTGTCAGCTCCAGGACCCTACCACTCCAGCAGCCAATCATGTCAGCAAAATGGATGCTCTGAGTTCTACCCAACACCCACGAAGTTTGGACTAGTCAGCAAGAGAGATGCTGTAGAAAACCCAAATCCCTACCAGACTGTCTGTGGTCTCTTCCCACTTTCCTCTTCCAAATCTCCTATTGTTATCTGCTTGGTTGAAGCAAAGTCACATGCACATCAGAACTTCAGAGCAGACTGGGAAATGTAGTTTTTTGCTCTCTAGCCTCTGGGATGTAGTCAGGCAGGCTTGGAATAAAGTTGAGGATACTAATCTGCAATATTCATCAAAATGTTGTTTGAATTCTCATGCTCATCTCTCAAGTGGATGACCAGTAATGAAAAAGCAAGCAAAAACAGCCAAGTAATGAAGAGTAGTGAAAGAGCAAACAAAAACAGCAAGAAGTAATAGGTTTGCATATTCCAAAAACAAAGCAGTTCTCAGATACCTTTACGATCCATTGTATTTTTAGTTTCTGAAGTTCACTGGAACGTATAGGACACAACTCTGACACTATTAAGAGTAGGAAGACTTACCAGAAAGCTTTTGAATCACTGGGAAAAATACCGCAGAACAAAATACTTAAATTAAGTCATGAGTTTCGAAAAAATAAATAATTTGCTCCATATTTTGGAAGAAAAATAAAATTCCTTCCTCAAAAATTCCGGGGGAAATAAATACTTAAGTATAAAATAAGGAAATTATAATTGCCCTAGAAGAAAATAATAGGGCAATTATAAGATCAGAGAAGTAAAGTCCCTTCTAAGCAGGATATCAAAGGTATAGAAAAAAGAAAAGAAAAGAAAAAAAAAACACATAGGAAAAAGCTGAATGATTTCACTACACAGAATCCTTAAACTTCAGCACTGAAATACACACACACACACACACACACACACACACCAAAATCATAAAGGAAATAACAAACTAGAAAACATATTTCCAATAAATGTAATAAAGTTAATACCTTCAGTACAAGGAAGATCCTACAAAGCAAAGACAAACACCACAATTTAGAAATGGTCAGGGAGCACAAATAGGCAAGGAATAAAAGGAAGGTGAATATCTAACTGTCCATCAACACTGGTAACCAAATAAACAGTAAATAAAAACAATAAAGAAGCATTTTTTTTAACTTTTCAAATTAGTAAATACCAGTGTTAGAACTTTTCAAATTAGAAAATACCAGTATGGTGAAATAAGCAAAAACTTTTGTATAATCTTTATTCAAGAAATGCTACCTTTGAGAAATTAAAAATTCATAGCAATAAGTATTTGATCATGAGGATATTTATTAGTATTATTTATAACAGCAAAAAAGTAAGAATATAAGTACCTAAGAAGAGGGGCTGGGTAAATTATGGCACAGCCATACATTGAAATACTACATAATCGTTAAAACTGAAGACTAAATGATAGTAAAGAAAAAATTTATTATTTCCCAAAGGTATGTACATGAAACCCTATTTTTGTCCCCACCCCTAACCCCCCAGAAAAAAAAAGAATAAAAAGACATTACATACATGCATGCATGCATTGACCAAAGACTGGCTGGATAGATAACAACACATTAATAGGATTACGGAGATTAAAAAATATTTTTCTCTATGTATATGATATTCCCCTAAATGTTCTACAGAGAACATGTACTGTTTCTGTAATCCGAAAGAAAAAAAAAAGGTCAGTAAGTGATTTTTTTAACCAACTCACAAAGAATCATTTCTTGGAATATTAATTTATTCTCGAAAACAGCAAAAGGAATTTCAAGATACAATATTCAATTGTTATTCCTTAACTACACATTTTTTTTTCTTTTTCCCTCCACTACCAATTTATCCATTCCCACCACCAAGTTACTACAACTGCCTATTTACTTCTTCTTTCACCTACTCTATCCCACCCACTCTAACCTGCAACCTCTCTTCTATCATCTCATCTTCACCAAAAACAGCACATGTTCATGTGGACATTTCTCCCAGTATATCATCTACGTTTGATATCAACGTGCACACATTACCTAGCCCTTCCTCTCACACATTCTTAAAGAATCATATCCGAAAACACGTGCAAGGATACAAACACACAAACATATAAACACCAGTCCATAAATTTATACCCACAGATGGATACACATTCCCTACAGAACACACAGATACACATTCTTGTAGACTTTCCCTCTTCTAAGCTAGACATAGAAATGCAGCTTTTGTTTCATTCCGAGAATAACAAAACCTCACATTTTCGTGGTATTTGCTACATAATATGAGTACAATAAATACTTGTTTATGCTTTTGAAAGCACTTAGTCACTAGCCTAAAAACACTGAACAACAAGGCCCATATTTGCTTACCTCTGTATCCAGTAAAGCTCTCAGTAGCACTCAAAAAATACTGAATAAACGACAACATTATTATTATTGACCCACGATTCTGTCATACAGAAAGGGCACGCTTTGCGTCCCCCATTTTATAAATAAAGAAAATGAGGTTCAGAAAGGTTAAGTGGTGAGTCAAGCGCAACGCGGAAATAGTCTGGGTCTCTAAGTAAGAGTAGAAGAAAAGGTCAGACTCAGTTTAAAACTAGTATAAATAAAATAGTTACATGCGGTAACGAGCAAATATTTATTTGACGTGTAATTTTAAATAGAGCATTTGTGAAGAATTCATCAGTGTGGAATTACCAAAGAACTGCGCGAGCACGGTAAACCATGAACGCAAACTAAAGCCAGGAGAGAAGTGCTGATCGTTGCATAGGAACAACCAACGAGAAACCCCGAAGCAGGCCACCAAATCGACTAGAACAGAGACTTTAAACCCACACCTTGGGACGCCAGAACGTCAACTTCTTAAGAGGCCTGTACTTTGTGCAGGTTTGAAGAAGTTGCCCGCCCACAGGCCTGTATACCCGGCGCCGGGAGATAGGGGCCAGGCCTCGCTCCCACGCGCTGAATCATTCATTGCCAGGCCTTGGGCCTCGCACGCAGCTACCCACCCCCATCAGAGGGGGTGGAAAAGCTCCAGCAGGTAAAGTATGTCCACGGGACAACCTGAGGCGCCATAGGACCGTTCCTGGAGCGGCGTTTCCGGACCCGGGAGAAGTGAGTCCTAACGAGTTTGCCCGCCCGGGCGTAAGTACGCCCAAGCCCACTGACCTGTCAGGCCCCACTGCCTTAAGTCCTGCTCCTCCACCCGCGCCCGAGTCGCCTCAGTTCTGCACTTGGTTTGAAGAGCCACTAAGAAGCCCGGCTTCTCGCCCTCACGGGCCGCGGCCTCCGCGCGCTCCATCAGCAGGGAGAGGCTCCGCCCCGTCGGCCCTGCCGGCTTTCTTCCTAACGCACTCGCGCGCAAAACGTAAGGGGCGATCCCGGCCCGCGCAGCCGCCGCCAGAGGGCGCGATCTGTGCTGGTTTGTGGACTATAGCTATATGCCGGCGGGTTCTCGGAGCTAAACTGCTGGTTCATGAGGAAATTCTTGCAGTGCCGGGTGCACGGAGAACCTCTCGGTTCTCAGTCGTTTTGTACTTCTGGTTGTGCTTATGCACGCTCAAAACGTGGAATTACCTGAAATGCTAGTCGTTCACTTATTATTTAGCCAACCTGGATTGTCGTGGGCCGAGTACTCTGCTGTGTTCGGGGCGGGGGGTGGGGTATAGAACTCAACAAGACATCGTCCCTGCACTCCAGCGATTCACCATAGCAAGATTGTAAAGAATATCATGGCAGTTCCGTTTACTCTGGAAATAATTTGGATTATGCCCTCAGATCTCCTTACTTACTCTCTGTGCTGTAAGGCTAAAGTTAGGAACACCTGAATAGCAAGTAATAAATTACAATCGCTTTGTGGAGGTGTTGGCAAATGCCATCGTTTGCCACTGCAGATTTCTCAAGTAAATTATGAGGAGCAGATTGAAGCAATGTGTTACTATGACTAGACATCAGCTTTGGGTAAATTTATCATGTAGTAGTGTACCACTAAAGTGACATAAAAAAAGCTTCATTTATTAATTACAGTATATGTGCTTCCCTAAGGACTTTGCGTATATTTTTTTCATTTAATACAACACTTTAAATAGGTACTGTAATTGTCCCATATTACAGATAAGGATACTGCAACTTTAATCTTGGTACTTCCCTCAGATTAAAATTGCACTTTGTCCCCAATCTCACCTCTCCCTAAAGTAAAAAAAGAGAAATTATTTTTGAGCTATAACATTTATTCATAAAAACCTAACAAAACACTTTTATGAAGCTAAATTTGTGTTTTGAGTCATCCAGTAAATATTGATTGAGCACTCACTATGTGCCAAGCATTCTTTATGGTACTGAGATCGCTTATCAGGGAGTTCATATTTTAAAGGGAGGAGAGAGACAACAAACAAAAATCAGGTAGTGATCAGAGTTAAGATGAAAGTAAAACATTCATTCATTGACTTTGTATAGCAACTTTCCTACTTAGGTGTTTTCTCAAAACCTTAAGATAGACTTGTATCCTTTGCAGGCTTCTCTAGAGGAGCCTCTGTCCTATGTGACTGCTCATGGTTTGCATCTGGGTCTTCATATTCAACCTGTTTCCACCCATCCAAGCTTTGTGGGTGGACTTACCCTCTAAAGTAACATTATCCATCACCAGTCACTTAAAATATGTTTTCATTATTTTTAACTTGAAGTACATTTGTTTTAACATAATAGCAGAGACAGGGACCTAGCTGTAAACTAAGTAAACTGTTGGTATTTTGAATCTGGCGTCTAAAATACCACTAAGAAAGGTAGCCGAGAGACACCAAGTCTGCTGGTGAAGTGACACATCTAAAAGTTTTATGCTAAATGCTATATGAAAAGATCCTGTAAAGGAGGACAGGGTGGAAGCTGGGAGACCAATTAGGAGGCTGTTGCAATAGTCTGGGCAAGAGGTAATAGTTGTTGAACTCACATAGTGGCAGTGTCATGGTGAGTAGTGTTTAGATACTAGATATACTGGGAAAGTAGAACCTAGAGAATTCGCTGAGTAATCATGTGATAGAAAGGAAGTAAAGGATGGTTTCACAGATACTCCCTGTGCAATTGGTAGAATGGAGTTGCCATTTATGGGGAGAGGAAGACCTGTGTTCTGGTTTGCTAATGCTGCCATTATGCAAAATACCAGAAATGGATTGGCTTTTATAAGGGGGTTTATTTGGTTACAACTTTAGAGTCTGAAGGCCATGAAAATGTCCAAATTAAGGTATCAACACAAGTATACCTTCACCAAAGGAAGGCCAATGGCATCTGGAAAACCTCTGTTAGCTGGGAAGGCATGTGGCTGCTGATCCTGGGTTGTGTTCCAGCTCCTCTCTCAGCTCCTGTGTGTTCTTCAAAATGTTGCTCTTGGGCATTTTGTCCTCTCTTAGCTTCTCCGGAGCAAAGTGTCAGCAAAAGTCTGCTTTCAATGGCCGTCTCCAAAATGTCTCTGTTGGCTGCAGCACCAAGCTCCTTCTGTCTGTGTGCTCTTATAGGACTCTAGTGATTAAATCAGCACCTACCCTGAATGGGCAGGGTCCGTATCTCCATGGAAATTATCCAATCAAATGTTTCACTCACAGTTGATTGAGTCATATCTCCATGGAAACAATCAAAGGATTCCAACCTAATCAACACTAATACATCTGCCCCCACAAGATTTCATTAAAGAACATGGCATTTTGGAGGACATAATACATCCAAACTGGGACATTCCAACTTCTGTACCCCAAAATGACATGATCTTTGCATATAAAAAATACATTCATTCCATCACAATAACACAAAAACTTTAATCATTTCAGAAACAATAGGTAAGTACAAGATCCTATCATAATCAGACACAGGTGTGGTCTTGTCCTAATACAAAATTCCCCTCTGGAGGGCAGGGCAAGATGGTGGATTGGTGAGGTGTATGTTTTAGTTACTCCTCCAGGGAAGTAGGTAGAAAGCCAGGAACTGCGTGGACTGGACACCGCAGAGCAATTTGACTTTGGGCATGCTTCATACAACACTCATGAAAACGTGGAACTGCTGACATCAGCGAAATCTGTAAGTTTTTGTGGCCAGGGGACCCGGGCCCCTCCCTGCCAGGCTCAGTCCCATGGGAGAGGGGCTGTCAGCACCAGGAAGGAGAAGGCAGAACTGCAGTGGCAGCTCTTATCGGAAACTCATTCTACTGATCCAAACTCGAACCATAGATACACTGAGACCAGACACCAGAGAATCTGAGAGTAGCCAGCCCAGCAGAGAGGAGACAGGCATAGCAAAAAAACAGCAAGACAAACTCACAAATAAAAGCAGATGCTTTTTGGAGTTCTGGTGAACATAGAAAGGGGAAGAGCAGAGCTCAGGCCCCGCAGGCTCATTTGCAAAACCCAAAGAAAAACTGTTCTCTCTGCCCCCTGGATCTTTCCTTAATACTCCAATTGCTTTGTCTCTTAGCATTTCAATAACACATTAGATCTGCCCGGAGGGCCCTTTTTTTTTTCCTTCTTTTTTCTTAATCTTTTTTTCATTTTCTAAAACAATTACTCTAAGAAGCCCAATACAGAAAGCCTCAAAGACTTGCAATTTGGGCAGGTCAAGACAAGAGCAGAACTGAGAGCTCTGAGACAAAAGGCAATAATCCAGTGGCTGAGAAAATTCACTAAACACCACAACTTCCCAAGAAAAGGGGGGTGTCCTCTCACAGCCATCATCTTGGTGGACAGGAAACACTCCTGCCCGTTGCCAGCCCCATAGCCCAGAGCTGCCCCAGACAACCCAGTGTGATGGAAGTGCTTCAAATAACACGCATACACCACAAAATTGGGTGTGGACATTAGCCTTCCCTGCACCCTCAGCTGGTTGTCCCAGACTTGGGAAGACGGAGCAGGGGGAATTAACAAGCCCCATTCAGACAATATTTCAGCAGACTGGGAACCTCCCTACACAGACCAGCAGCCCAGAACCACCCTGAGGGGATGGCACTCACCTGTGACATAGCACAGTCACCCCTCAACAGAGGACCAGGGGGTGCAAGGCCTGGAAGAGGGACCCATTCACAAGTCTCAGGGGTCACACACCAATACCAAGGACTTGTGGGTCAGTGGCAGAGACAAACTGTGGCAGGACTGAACTGAAGGATTAGACTATTGCAGCAGCTTTAAAACTCCAGGAACACCAGGGAGATTTGGTTGTTAGAGCTGCCCCCCTCCCTGACCACCCAGACACACGCCCCTTATACAGGGCGGGCAACACCAACTACACACGCATGCTTGGTACACCAACCGGACCCCACAACACTTACTCCCCCACTCACCACAGAGGCAAAGCGGGGGAGAACTGCCTTGAGGGGAACAGGTGGCTCACGGACGCCACCTGCTGGTTAGTCACAGAAAGTATACTCCACGAAGCTGTAGACCTGACAAATTAGAGATAAGGATTTCAATTGGTCTACAAATCCTAAAAGAACCCTACCAAGTTAAGCAAATGCCAAAAGGCCAAAAACAACAGAAAATTTTAAAGCATATGAAAAAAACAGAAGATATGGATAACCCAAGCCCAAGCACCCAAATCAAAAGATCAGAAGAAATACAGTACTTAAAGCAACTAATTAAAGAACTAATGATGAACAATGAGACCATGGCACGGGATATAAAGGACATCAAGAAGAGAATGGAACTGGATATAAAGGACATCAAGAAGACCCTAGAAGAGCATAAAGAAGACATTGCAAGACTAAATAAAAAAATAGATGATCATATGGAAATTAAAGAAACTGTTGACCAGATTAAAAAGATTCTGGATACTCATAGTACAAGACTAGAGGAAGTTGAACAACAAATCAGTGACCTCGAAGATGACAGAACGGAAAATGAAAGCACAAAAGAAAGAATGGGGAAAAAAATCGAAAAAATCAAAATGGATCTCAGGGATTTGATAGATAATATAAGACATCAAAATATAAGACTCACTGGTGTTGCAGAAGGAGAAGAAAAGGGTAAAGGTCTAGGAAGAGTATTCAAAGAAATTGTTGGGGAGAACTTCCCAAATCTTCTAAACAACATAAATACACAAATCATAAATGCCCAGTGAACTCCAAATAGAATAAATACAAATAAACCCACTCCAAGACATATTCTGATCAGACTGTCAAATACTGAAGAAAAGGAGCAAGTTCTGAAAGCAGCAAGAGAAAAGTAATTCACCACAATCAAGGGAAAAAACATAAGGCAAAGTAGTGACTACTCAGCGGCCACCATGGAGGCAAGAAGGCAGTGGCATCACATATTTAAAATTCTGAGTGAGAAAAATTTCCAACTAAGAATACTTTATCCAGCAAACCTCTCCTTCAAATTTGAGGGAGAGCTTAAATTTTTCAAAGACAAACAAATGCTGAGAGAGTTTGCTAACAAGAGGCCTGCCCTACTGGAGATACTAAAGGGAGCCCTACAGACAGAGAAACAAAGAAAGGAGAGAGAGACATGGAGAAAGGTTCAGTACTAAAGAGATTCGGTATGGATACATAAAAGGATATTAATAGAGAGACGGAAAAATATATATGACAAGCATAAACCAAAGGATAAGATGGCTGATTCAAGAAATACCTTCACAGTTATAACATTGAATGTAAATGGATTAAACTCACCAATTAAAAGGTATAGATTTGCAAAATGGATCAAAAAAAATGAACCATCAATATGCTGCATACAAGAGACTCATCTTAGACACAGGGACACAAAGAAATTGAAAGTGAAAGGGTGGAAAAAAATATTTCATGCCAGCTACAGCCAAAAGAAAGCAGGTGTAGCAATATTAATCTCAGATAAAATAGACTTTAAATGTAGGGATGTTTTGAGAGACAAAGAAGGTCACTACATACTAATAAAAGGGGCAATTCAACAAGAAGAAATAACAATCATAAATGTCTATGCACTCAATCAAGGTGCCACAAAATACATGAGAGAAACACTGGCAAAACTAAAGGAAGCAATTGATGTTTCCACAATAATTGTGGGAGACTTCAACACATCACTCTCTCCTATAGACAGATCAACCAGACAGAAGACCAATAAGGAAATTGAAAACCTAAACAATCTGATAAATGAATTGGATTTGACAGACATATATAGAACATTACATCCCAAATCACCAGGATACACATACTTCTCTAGTGCTCACGGAACTTTCTCCAGAATAGATCATATGCTGGGACATAAAACAAGCCTCAATAAATTTAAAAAGATTGAAATTATTCAAAGCACATACTCTGACCACAATGGAATACAATTAAAAGTCAATAACCCTAAGAGACTTAGAAAATTCACAAATACCTGGAGGTTAAACAACACACTCCTAAACAATCAGTGGGTTAAAGAAGAAACAGCAAGAGAAATTGCTAAATATATGGAGACAAATGAAAATGAGAACACAACATACCAAAACCTATGGGATGCAGCAAAAGTGGTACTGAGGGGGAAATTTATAGCACTAAACGCATATATTAAAAAGGAAGAAAGAGCCAAAATCAAAGAACTAATGGATCAACTGAAAAAGCTAGAAAATGAACAGCAAACCAATCCTAAACCAAGTAGAAGAAAAGGAATAACAAGGATTAAAGCCTAAATAAATGACATAGAGAACAAAAAAACAATAGAGAGGATAAATAACACCAAAAGTTGGTTCTTTGAGAAGATCAACAAGATTGAAAAGCCCCTAGCTAGACTGACAAAATCAAAAAGAGAGAAGACCCATATAAACAAAATAATGAATGAGAAAGGTGACATTACTGCAGATCCCGAGGAAATTAAAAAAATTATAAGAGGGTACTATGAACAACTGTATGGCAAAAAACTGGATAATGTAGAGGAAATGGACAATTTCCTGGAAACATATGAACAACCTAGACTGAACAGAGAAGAAACAGAAGACCTCAACCAACCAATCACAATCAAAGAGATCTAATCAGTCACCAAAAAGCTTCCCACAAATAAATGCCCAGGGCCAGATGGCTTCACAGGAGAATTCTACCAAACTTTCCAGAAAGAACTGACAACAATCTTACTTAAACTCTTTCAAAACATTGAAGAAAATGGAACACTACCTAACTCATTTTATGAAGCTAACATCAATCTAATACCAAAACCAGGCAAAGATGCTACAAAAAAGGAAAACTACCGGCCAATCTCCCTAATGAATATAGATGCAAAAATCCTCAACAAAATACTTGCAAATCGAATCCAAAGACACATTAAAAAAATCATACACCATGACCAAGTGGGGTTCATTCCAGGCATGCAAGGATGGTTCAACATAAGAAAATCAATCAATGTATTACAACACATTAACAAATCAAAAGGGAAAAATCAACTGACCATCTCAATAGATGCTGAAAAAGCATACGACAAAATCCAACATCCGTTTTTGATAAAAACACTTCAAAAGGTAGGAATTTAAGGAAACTTCCCCAATGTGATAAAGAGCATATATAAAAAACCCACAACCAGCATAGTACTCAATGGTGAGAGACTGAAAGCCTTCCCCCTAAGATCAGGAACAAGACAAGGATGCCCGCTATCACCACTGTTATTCAACATTGTGCTAGAAGTGCAGCCAGGGCAATCTGGCAAGACAAAGAAATAAAAGGCATCCAATTGGAAAGGAAGAAGTAAAACTGTCATTGTTTGCAGATGATATGATCTTATATCTGGAAAACCCCGAGAAATCGACAATACAGCTACTAGAGCTAATAAACAAATTTAGCAAAGTAGCAGGATACAAGATTAATGCACACAAGTCAGTAATGTTTCTATATGCTAGAAATGAACAAACTGAAGAGACACTCAAGAAAAAGATACCATTTTCAATAGCAACTAAAAAAATCAAGTACCTAGGAATAAACTTAACCAAAGATGTAAAAGACCTATACAAAGAAAACTACATAACTCTATTAAAAAAAAATAGAAGGGGACCTTAAAAGATGGAAAAATATTCCATGTTCATGGATAGGAAGACTAAATGTCATTAAGATGTCAATTCTACCCAAACTCATCTACAGATTCAATGCAATCCCAATCAAAATTCCAACAACCTACTTTGCAGACTTGGAAAAGCTAGTTATCAAATTTATTTGGAAAAGGAAGATGCCTCAAATTGCTAAAGACACTCTAAAAAAAAAAAAAATGAAGTGGGAGGACTTACACTCCCTGACTTTGAAGCTTATTATAAAGCCACAGTTGTCAAAACAGCATGGTACTGGCACAAAGATAGACATATAGATCAATGGAATCGAATTGAGAATTTGGAGATAGACCCCCAGATCTATGGCCAACAGATCTTTGATAAGGCCCCCAAAGTCACTGAACTGGGTCATAAAGATCTTTTCAACAAATGGGGCTGGGAGAGTTGGATATCCATATCCAAAAGAATGAAAGAGGACCCCTACCTCACCCCCTACACAAAAATTAACTCAAAATGGACCAAAGATCTCAATATAAAAGAAAGCACCATAAAACTCCTAGAAGATAATGTAGGAAAACATCTTCAAGACCTTGTATTAGGTGGCCACTTCCTAGACTTTACACCCAAAGCACAAGCAACAAAAGAAAAAATAGATAAATGGGAATTCCTCAAGCTTAGAAGTTTCTGTACCTCAAAGGAATTTCTCAAAAAGGTAAAGAGACAGCCAACTAAATAGGAAAAAATTTTTGGAAACTATGTATCTGACAAAAGACTGATATCTTGCATATATAAAGAAATCCTACAACTCAATGACGATAGTACAGACAGGCCAATTATAAAATGGGCAAAAGATATGAAAAGACAGTTCTCTGAAGAGGAAATACAAATGGCCAAGAAACACATGAAAAAATGTTCAGCTTCACTAGCTGTTAGAGAGATGCAAATTGAGACCACAATGAGATACCATCTCACACCAATTAGAATGGCTGCCATTAAACAAATAGGAAACTACAAATGCTGGAGGGGATGTGGAGAAATTGGAACTCCTATTCATTGTTGGTGGGACTGTATAATGGTTCAGCCACTCTGGAAGTCAGTCTGGCAGTTCCTTAGAAAACTAGATATAGAGATACCCTTCGATCCAGCGATTGCACTTCTCGGTATATACCCGGAAGATCGGAGAGTAGTGACACAAACAGATATCTGCACGCCAATGTTCATAGCAGCATTATTCACAATTGCCAAGAGATGGAAACAACCCAAATGTCCTTCAACAGATGAGTAGATAAATAAAATGTGGTATATACACACAATGGAATACTACACGGCAGTAAGAAGGAACGATGTTGTGAAACATATGACAACATGGATGAACCTTGAAGACATAATGCTGAGCGAAATAAGCCAGGCACAAAAGGAGAAATATTATATGCTACCACTAATGTGAACTTTGAAAAATGTAAAACGAATGGTTTATATTGTAGAATGTAGGGGAACTAGCGATAGAGAGCAATTAAGGAAGGGGGAACAATAATCCAAGAAGAACAGATAAGCTATCATGGGTAATTAAATGTTCTGGGAATGCCCAGGAATGACTATGGTCTGTTAATTTCTGATGGGTATAGTAGGACCAAGTTCACAGAAATGTTGCTATATTAGGTTACTTTCTTGGGGTAGAGTAAGAAAACGTTGGAAGTAAAGTAGTTACCTTAGGTTAGTTGTCTTTTTCTTACTCCCTTGTTATGGTCTCTTTGATATGTTCTTTTATTGTATTTTTTTTTAATTTTTTTATTTTTATTATTTTTATTTTTCATACAGTTGATTTAGAAAAAAAAAGTTAAAAAAAAAACAAAGCAAGGAAAAAAATATGCAGAGCCCCCTTGAGGAGCTGGTGGAGAATGCAGGGGTATTGGCCTGCCCTACCTCAATGGTTGCTAACATGCCCACAGACATAGGGGACTGGTGGCTTGATGGATTGAGCCCTCTACCACAGAATTTGCCCTTGGGAAGACTGCTGCTGCAAAGGAGAGGCTAGGCCTCCCTATAATTGTGCCTAAGAGCCTCCTCCCAAATGCCTCTTTGTTGCTCAGATGTGGCCCTCTCTGTCTACCTAAGCCAACTTGAAAGGTGAAATCACTGCCCTCCCCCCTACGTGGGATCAGACACCCAGGGGAGTGAATCTCCCTGGCAACGTCGAATATGACTCCCAGGGAGGAAAGTAGACCCGGCATCGTGGGATGGAGAACATCTTCTTGACCAAAAGGGGGATGTGAAAGGAAATGAAATAAGCTTCAGTGGCAGAGAGATTCCAAAAGGAGCCGAGAGGTCACTCTGGTGGGCACTCTTACGCACAATATAGACAGCCCTTTTTGGGTTCTAATGAATTGGGGCAGCTGGTTGTGGATGCCTGAAACTATCAAACTGCAACCCAGAACCCATGAATCTTGAAGACAATTGTATAAAAATGTGGCTTATGAGGGGGGACAGTGGGATTGGGGGGGGGCCATAGGGATCACACTCCCGTTTGTCTAGTTTGTGGATGGATGAGTGGAAAGGTGGGGGAAGGAAACAAACAGACAGACAAGGGCGCCCAGTGTTCTTTTTTACTTTAGTTGCTCCTTTTCACTTTAATTATTATTCTGGTTATTTTTGTGTGTGTGGTAATGAGAGTGTCAGGGATTGATTTTGGTAATGAATATACAACTATGTAATGGTACAGTGAACAATCAAATGTAAGATTTTTTTTGTATCACTGTGTGGTATGTGAATATATCTCAATAAAATGAATAATTAAAAAAAAAATTCCCCTCTGGCTGTGGACCTGTGAAACTTAGAACAAGTGATCTGTTTCCAATATAAAAAGGAGGGACAGTCATAGGATAAACATTCCCATTGCCATAAGGAGAAACTGAAAGGAAAACAGGGTTCACAGGACCAAGACAATTCCTAAAACCTGCAGGGCAAACTCCATTAGATTTCAAAGTCTGAAAGTCATTTATCGAATGACATTTTATCCTTGGGGCTTGAGAGGGCAGGAGTCCAACCCTTTCCAAAGGTTTATGTGGCGGCTCTTTTCTTTCCAAATGCTGGGATGAGTGCTCCAACATATCCACCTATTGGGGAGACTACCTTCTTTTCGTCCCCACCCTCCTCAAGCATTGGGGTGCCACCCGGACTCTGCCTCTCTGGGGCAAAGGTTCTCCCCACTCCCCAGAGAATGTGCTCCACCCTCTCTGAGGCCTGGGGTGGCAGCGTTCTTCCTGAGCATCTACGTGGAACCCCTGCCCTCTGCCTCCAGGACAAATTCACCCTTTCCTCACGTGTGGGCAGCTCTGCTCTCCCTGCCTGAGACCTCTTGACTCCAGATCTCAATCTCCGTGGTTATGTCCTTGAAGAACTTCTTCCTACAATTTGTTCCTCCTCCGTAACCTTGAGTCCAGACCAGCAGTGGTTCTGTGTATACAGATCTCACAAAAATTCTGTAGGCTTGGTGTGCCAGTTTGTATACTTATATCCCCCAGAAAAAGCCATGTTCTTTAATGCATTCTTGTGGGGGCAGATGTATTGGTGTGGCTTGGGTTGGATTCAGTGTCCATGGATATGTGACCCACCCAACTGTAGGTTATAACTCTGATTGAATAATTTCCATGGAGGTGTGGCCCCACCCATTCAGCATGGGCCTTGTTTTGTTTACTGGAGCACTGTAGAAGCTCAGAGGGTAGGAGCTCATGGTGAGCTGGAGCTGAGACAGACATTTTGAAGATGGCCGTCAGAAGCTGATGCAGACATTTTGGAGAACGCCATTTTGAAACACAATCCGGGAGCGAGCAGACGCCAGTCATGTGCCTTCCCAGCTAACAGAGGTTTTGTGGATGCCTATAGGCTTTCTCCAGTGAAGGTACCCTTTGTTGATGGACACTTTGTAACCAAATAAACCCCCTTTTATAAAAGCCAATCCGTTTCTGGTGTTTTGCATCCCAGCAGCATTAGCAAACTAGAACACTTGGCATGCAGTTTACAGGGTTCAAAACCATCAGACAATAGGATTTTCTGCAAATCCTTTCTGAATAACTCCTTCTCCAGTCTTGGCTTGTACTGAAATGGTGGTCGGGTTCTGTTTGGTTAAATCCTCAGGTGAGGCTGTAGCCTCTGGGTCTCACTTTCTGGAAGCCTGGAATTTTCCAAACTATCAGTTTCTGGTTTCTTTGTACCCAAGAGTTCATTTCTAAGCTTATCTCTGTCCTGTTGCATTTTACTATAAGCTGCAAGGAGAAGCCAGGCTACATCCTCCACACATAGTCTAGAGATCTCCTCAGCTAAGTATCCCAGCTCATCGCTTTCAAATTCTGCCTTCCATCCAACACTAGGACATAAGTTTGCCAAATTCTCTGCCGCTTTAAAACACAGATCATCTCCCTTCCAGTTTTCAACAACACTTTAGCCATTTCTGCTCAAGGCTTCATCAGAAGTTTCTTTAGAGTCCATATTTCTGCCAACAGTCTCTTAAAAGCTGTCTAGGCCTTTTCTATCAAGTTTCTCACAATTCTTCCAGAATCTTCTGCTTATCCATTTAAAAAGCCATTCCAACATGTTTGGTATTTGCAAACTCAGCAGCACCCCACCCCAGGAACCAAAATCTGACCCAGTTTCCTAATGCTGCCATTTTATGCAAAATACCAGAAATGGATTGACTTTTATAAAGGGGGTTTATTTGGTTACAAAGTTAAAGCCCTAAGGCCATAAAAGTGTCCAAACAAAGGCATCAACAATAGGCTACCTTCACTGAAGAACCTGATGGCATCCCGAAAACCTCTGTTAAGTGGGAAGGCATAGGCACATGGCTGGTGTCTGCTCCAGGGTTCTGGTTTCAAAATGGCTTTCTCCCAGGATGGTCCTCTCTGGGGGTCTGGGGATGTTCTCTCAGTTTCTCCCAGGCAAACTCTGGGCTAGCAAAGATCTGCTTTCAATGGCCATCTCCAAAATGTCTCTCTTGGCTACAGCAGGGAGTTTCTTCTGTCTGAGCTTTTATAGGCCTCCAGTGATTTAATTGAGACCCATGCTGAATGAGCAGGGCTGCACCTCCATGGAAATAATCTATTCAAAGGTATTACCCACAGTTGAGTGAGTCACATCTCTATGGAAACAACCTAATCCAAAGATTCCAATCTAACCAAAACTAATACATCTGCCCCCACAAGACTGCATTAAAGAGCGTGGCATTTTGGATGACATGATACATCCAAACCAGCATAAGTATTTTCTAAATGAGACCATACAGTATCTGTCCTTTTGTTTATGGGTTATTTTGCTGAACATTATTATATTCTCAAGGTTCATTCACCTCATTGCATACATCACAACTTCATTCCTTTCTGTAGCCACACAATATTCCATCGTATGTGTACATCACAGCGTGCCCTTCCACTCATCAGTCAATGGACCCTTCAGCCACCTCCATCCATTGGTTATAGTGAATAATGCCACCTTAAACATCAGTGTGCAAATGTCTATTCGAATTCCTGCTTTCAGTTCTTTTGAGGGTATTCCTAGAAATGGGTTGCCTAATCATATGGCAACCCTAAATTTAGCCTCCTGTGGATCCAGTACATTACCCTCTGGAAGGGCTGCACCATTCTGCTACCCTACCAACATTGAATAGGTATACCTCTCTCTCCACCTTTTCTCTAGCATATGAATCTGTTTATTTATGTATTTATTTATTTATTTAGACTCTGCCAATTTTGTTGAGCTGTATTCATATAGCATATATTCTGTCCAAAATAAACAGTGTCTCTCAGTATACTCATTTAGTGTGCAATCATCATCACTCTCAATTTTAGACAATTTTCATTGCTCCAAAGAGAAAAATAAGAGATAAACACACCCACACCAAAGAGAAAACCCAAAATACCCTGTAACTCTCATCCACCATCCCTCCAATTATTTACCCCTAGTATTGGTAAGGTACTGGTGAGATATCCCTGTTAAATATAGTCCATAGCATGCAGTAGGTAGTTTTTCCTATATGCCACTCTATTATTAATTCTTTGTACAAGTGTCATACCTTTGAAGTAGTTCGTTCAAGAACTTATTTATATTTGTAGTGCTTATTGGTGATACATGACTTTAAGCAACCCCTTTCAATCATATTCACTTTCAATACTGCACTATTACGTATAATACCACTAACAAACTACCATCAACTCTATTTATTCCCATATATTTAAGTTCAGCTTGTTAACAAGTCTGTACACATCACGTAATCATTCCCCCTTCTCCAGCTTCTATCTTTAGGTCCCCTATATTCTACATTTTAATACTCTGTGTTTACATTTTTTACTGGGTTCATATTAGTGAAATTATACAATATCTATGCTCTTTTTGGCTTATTTCACTCTGCATTATGTCTGCAAAGCTCATCCATGTTTTCACATGCTTCAAGACTTCATTCCTTATTACTGCTGCATAATCCATCATATGTATATGCCACATCTTGTTTATCCACTCATCTGTTGAAACACTTGGATTGTTTCCATCTTTTGGCAATTGTGAATAATGCCACTATGAACATCAGTGTGAAAATATCTGTTTGTGTCACTTCTTTCAGATCTTCTGTGTATACACCAAGTGGAATTGCTGGGTCATAGGGCAGTTAAGTATTTCGTTTCCTGAGGAACCACCAAACTGTCCTCCATATAGGCTGTACCATTATACATTTCCAACAGCAGGGATTTAGTGTTCCAATTTCTCCACATCCCCTCCAACATTTGTAGTTTCCTGTTTGTTTAATAGCAGCCATTCTTACAGGTGTGAGATGATATCTCATTGTGATTTTGATTTGCATTTCCCTAATAGCTAATGAAGATGAACATCTTTTCATGTGCTTTTTAGCCATTTGTATTTCTTCTTCACAAAAATATCTTTTTAGATCTTTTGCCTATTTTATAATTTGTTAAGTTTTAGAATTTCTTTATATATGCTGGATATCACACCATTATCAGATATATGGTTTCCGAATATTTTCTCTCATTGAGTTGGCTGCCTCTTCACCCTTTTGACAAAGTCCTTTGAGGCACAGAAGCATTTGATTTTGAGGAGTTCCCATTTATCTATTTTTTCTTTCGTTGCTTGTGCTTTTGGTGTAAGATCTAAGAAGCTACCCCCTATTACTAGGTCTTGAAGATGTTTCCCTGTTTTCTTCTATGAGTTATGTGGTACTGGCTCTTATATTTAGGTCTTTGATTAAAACTTTGAGTTAATTTTTGTATAGGGTATGAGGTAGTGGTTCTCTTTCATTCTTTTGCATATCAATATCCAATTCTCTCAGCCCTATTTGTTGAAGAGACTATTCTGTTCCCGTTCAGTGGATATGGAGGCTTTGTCAAAAATCAGTTGACCAATGATCTGAGGGTCTGTTTCCAAACTCTCAATTTGATTCCATTCATATGGAATCAATATGTCTGTCCTTGTGCCAATAACATCTTGTTTTGACCACTCTACCTTTATAATAAACTTTAAAATCAGTCTCTTCTATAGAGGAGAATATTATTGTAGAAACATCTATTGCTCCTTCAGTTTTGCCAATGTTTGCCTCATGATGTTTGGAGCTCCCTGATTGGGTGCATAAACATTTATGATTCTTATTTCTTCTTGTGAATTGTAACTTTTGTTAATATATAGTGTCCTTCCTTGTCTCTTATGATGTCTTTGCATATAAAGCCTTTTTTGTCTGATATTAGTATAACTACCCCTGCTTTGTTTTGGTTACTGTTTGTGTGCAATTTTTTCCACCCTTTTACTTTCAATCTATTTGTTTCCTTGGGTCTAAGGTGACTCTTTTGTAAACAGCATAGAGATAGATCATACCTTTTAATCCATTCTGCCAATCTGTATGTTTTAATTGGGGAGTTTAGCCCATTCATATTCAAAGTTATTACTGTAAATGCAATACTTGAACCAACCATCTTATCCTTTGGTTTTTATTTGTCAAATCTATTTTTTCCCCTCTCTTTTTATCCTTTAAGTTACTCTTCAAATCTGTGCCCTTCTCCAGACCTTTCTCTTCTGTCTTTTTTTTTTTTTTTCAGTTGTCAGAACTCCCTTTAGTATTTCTTCTAGGGCAGGTCTCTTGTTAATAAATTCTCTCAGCATTTGTTTGTCTGTGAAATTTTTTAGTTCCCCCTCATTTTTAAAGGACAGCTTTGCTGGATAAAGAATTCTTGGCTGGCAATTTTTATTTTCCAAAATCTTAAATATGTTATACCACTGTCTTCTCGCCTCCATGTTGCCCATTGACTGGTAGGTATTTAGTCTTATGTGGCTTTTCTTATATGTAGTGAATAACTTTTCTCTTGCTGCTTTCAGGACTTTCTCTTTCTCTTCAGCATTTGACAATCCAATTAGTATGTGTGCCGGTTTGTATATTTATGTCCCCCAGAAAAAACCATATTCTTTAATGCATTCTTGTGGGGGCAGACATATTCATATGGATTGGGTTGGAACCTATTGGTTCAGTGTCCATGGAGATGTGACCCACCCAATTGTAGGTGATAACTCTGGATAATTTCCATGGAGGCGTGGCCCTGACCATTCAGCATGGGCCTTGTTTAGTTTACTGGAGCACTATATAAGCTCAGACAGAAGGAGCTCATAGTGAGCTGGAGCTGAGAGATTTTTTGAAGATGGCCGTTGGAAGCTGATGCAGACATTTTGGAGAACGCCATTTTGAAACAGAACCTGGAAGCAAGCAGACACCAGCCACGTGCCTTCCCAGCTAACAGAGGTTTTGGGGATGCCAATGGCCTTTCTCCAGTGAAGGTACCCTTTGTTGATGGACACTTTGTGGCCTTAAGACTGTAACTGTGTAACCAAATAAACCCCCTTTATAAAAGCCAGTCCATTTCTGGTGTTTTGCATTCCAGCAGCATTAGCAAACCACAACAGTATGTATCTTGGACTATGTCTATATGGATTTATTGTATTTGGAGTTCATTGGGCTTCTTTAATTTGCATATTTATGTCTTTTATAAGGATTGGGGTGTTTTCCCCTATTTTCTCCTCAAATACTCTTCCCAGCCCTTTACTCTTCTCCTTCTGGAACACTAGCCATTCTTATATTTGTGTGCTTCATGTTGCCATCATTTCCCTGAGATCAAATACAAAGTTTTGCCACCTTTTTCGCCATTTGTTCTTTTGTGAATTTGCATTCAATTTTCCTGTCTCTAGTTCACATATTCTTTCTTCAGCCTCTTGAAATCTGCTGTTGTGTATCTGTAGTTTATTTTTAAGTTGATCTACAGTATCTTTCATTTCCATAAGATCTGCTATTTTTCTATTTACTCTTTCAAATTCTTCTTTATGCTCTTCTAGTATCTTGATGTCCTTTGTCTTTAGCCAGCCCATTGAAGTTTATTTTGGAGATTTATATGTACTTCTTTGATTAGTTGTTCCAAATTCTGTGTCTCCTTTGGCTTTTTTTTTTTTTTATCATCATTTTATTGAGATATATTCACATACCACGCAGTCATACAAAACAAATTGTACTTTCGATTGTTTACAGTACCATTACATAGTTGTACATTCATCACCTAAATCAATCCCTGACACCTTCATTAGCACACACACAAAAATAACAAGAATAATAATTAGAGTGAAAAAGAGCAATTGAAGTAAAAAAGAACACTGGGTACCTTTGTCTGTTTGTTTCCTTCCCCTACTTTTCTACACATCCATCCATAAACTAGACAAAGTGGAGTTTGGTCCTTATGGCTTTCCCAATCCCATTGTCACCCCTCATAAGCTACATTTTTATACAACTGTCTTTGAGATTCATGGGTTCTGTGTTGTAGTTTGATAGTTTCAGGTATCCACCACCAGCTACCCCAATTCGTTAGAACCTAAAAAGGGTTGTCTAAAGTGTGCGTAAGAGTGCCCACCAGAGTGATCTCTCAGCTCGTTTTGGAATCTCTCTGCCACTGAAGCTTATTTCATTTCCTTTCACATCCCCCTTTTGGTCAAGAAGATGTTCTCCGTCCCACGATGCCGGGTCTACATTCCTCCCCGGGAGTCATATTCCACGTTGCCAGGGAGATTCACTCCCCTGGGTGTCTGATCCCACGTAGGGGGGAGGGCAGTGATTTCACCTTTCAAGTTGGCTTAGCCAGAGAGAGAGGGCCACATCTGAGCAACAAAGAGGCATTCAGGAGGAGACTCTTAGGCACAAATATAGGGAGGCCTAGCCTCTCCTTTGCAGCAACCGTCTTCCCAAGGGTAAAACTTATGGTAGAGGGCTCAACCCATCCAACCACCAGTCCCCTATGTCTGTGGTCATGTTAGCAACCATCGAGGTGGGGTAGGCGAATACCCCTGCATTCTCCACAGGCTCCTCAAGGGGGCACTACATCTTTTTCTTTTTTCCTTGTTTTTCTTTTCTTTTTTTTTTTTTTAACTTTCCCTTCTTTTTTAAATCAACTGTATGAAAAAAAAAGTTAAAAAGAAAACAAACATACAATAAAAGAACATTTCAAAGAGACCATAACAAGGGAGTAAGAAAAAGGCAACTAACCTAAGATAACTGCTTAACTTCCAACATGTTCCTACTTTACCCCAAGAAAGTTACATAATATAGCAACATTTCTGTGAACTTGTTCCTACTATATCCATCAGAAATTAACAGACCATAGTCATTTCTGGGCATCCCCAGAACGTTAAATAGCTTATCTGTTCTTCTTGGATTATTGTTCCCCCTTCCTTAATTGCTCTCTACTGCTAGTTCCCCTACATTCTACATTATAAACCATTTGTTTTACATTTTTCAAAGTTCACATTAGTGGTAGCATATAATATTTCTCTTTTTGTGCCTGGCTTATTTCGCTCAGCATTATGTCTTCAAGGTTCATCCATGTTGTCATATGTTTCACGGGATCGTTCCTTCTTACTGCCGCGTAATATTCCATCGTGTGTATATACAACATTTTATTTATCCACTCATCTGTTGAAGGACATTTGGGTTGTTTCCATCTCTTGGCAATTGTGAATCATGCTGCTATGAACATTGGCGTGCAGATATCTGTTCGTGTCACTGCTTTCCGATCTTCCGGGTATATACCGAGAAGTGCAATCGCTGGATCGAATGGTAGCTCTATATCTAGTTTTCTAAGGAACTGCCAGACTGACTTCCAGAGTGGCTGAACCATTATACAGTCCCACCAACAATGAATAAGAGTTCCAATTTCTCCACATCCCCTCCAGCATTTGTAGTTTCCTGTTTGTTTAATGGCAGCCATTCTAACCGGTGTTAGATGGTATCTCATTGTGGTCTTAATTTGCATCTCTCTAATAGCTAGTGAAGCTGAACATTTTTTCATGTGTTTCTTGGCCATTTGTATTTCTTCTTCAGAGAACTGTCTTTTCATATCTTTTGCCCATTTTATAATTGGGCTGTCTGTACTATTGTCATTGAGTTGTAGGATTTCTTTGTATATGCAAGATATCAGTCTTTTGTCAGATACATGGTTTCCAAAAATTTTTTCCCATTGAGTTGGCTGCCTCTTTACCTTTTTGAGAAATTCCTTTGAGGTGCAGAAACTTCTAAGCTTGAGGAGTTCCCATTTATCTATTTTCTCTTTTGTTGCTTGTGCTTTGGGTGTAAAGTCTAGGAAGTGGCTGCCTAATACAAGGTCTTGAAGATGTTTTCCTACATTATCTTCTAGGAGTTTTATGGTACTTTCTTTTATATTGAGATCTTTGGTCCATTTTGAGTTAATTTTTGTGTAGGGGGTGAGGTAGGGGTCCTCTTTCATTCTTTTGGATATGGATATCCAACTCTCCCAGCCCCATTTGTTGAAAAGACCATTATGGCTCAGTTCAGTGACTTTGGGGGCCTTATCAAAGATCAGTCAGCCATAGATCTGAGGGTCTATCTCTGAATTCTCAATTCGATTCCATTGATCTATATGTCTATCTTTGTGCCAGTACCATGCTGTTTTGGCAACTGTGGCTTTATAATAAGCTTCAAAGTCAGGGAGTGTAAGTCCTCCCACTTCGTTTTTCTTTTTTAGAGTGTCTTTAGCAATTCGAGGCATCTTCCCTTTCCAAATAAATTTGATAACTAGCTTTTCCAAGTCTGCAAAGTAGGTTGTTGGAATTTTGATTGGGATTGCATTGAATCTGTAGATGAGTTTGGGTAGAATTGACATCTTAATGACATTTAGCCTTCCTATCCATGAACATGGAATATTTTTCCATCTTTTAAGGTCCCCTTCTATTTCTTTTAGTAGAGTTATGTAGTTTTCTTTGTATAGGTCTTTTACATCTTTGGTTAAGTTTATTCCTAGGTACTTGATTTTTTTAGTTGCTATTGAAAATGGTATCTTTTTCTTGAGTGTCTCTTCAGTTTGTTCATTTCTAGCATATAGAAACATTACTGACTTATGTGCATTAACCTTGTATCCCGCTACTTTGCTAAATTTGTTTATTAGCTCTAGTAGCTGTATCGTCGATTTCTCAGGGTTTTCTAGATACAAGATCATATCATCTGCAAACAATGACAGTTTTACTTCTTCTTTTCCAATTTGGATGCCTTTTATTTCTTTGTCTTGCCGGATTGCCCTGGCTAGCACTTCCAGCACAATGTTGAATAACAGTGGTGACAGCGGGCATCCTTGTCTTGTTCCTGAGCTTAGAGGGAAGGCTTTCAGTCTCTCACCATTGAGTACTATGCTGGCTGTGGGTTTTTCATATATGCTCTTTATCATGTTGAGGAAGTTTCCTTCAATTCCTACCTTTTGAAGTGTTTTTATCAAAAAGGGATGTTGGATTTTGTCAAATGCTTTTTCAGCATCTATTGAGATGATCAATTGATTTTTCCCTTTCGAGTTTTTAATGTGTTGTAATACATTGATTGTTTTTCTTATGTTGAACCATCCTTGCATGCCTGGAATGAACCCCACTTGGTCATGGTGTATGTTTTTTTTATGTGTCTTTGGATTCGATTTGCAAGTATTTTGTTGAGGATTTTTGCATCTATATTCATTAGGGAGATTGGCCGGTAGTTTTCCTTTTTTGTAGCATCTTTGCCTGGTTTTGGTATTAGATTGATGTTAGCTTCATAAAATGAGTTAGGTAGTGTTCCATTTTTTTCAATGTTTTGAAAGAGTTTGAGTAAGATTGGTGTCAGTTCTTTCTGGAAAGTTTGGTAGAATTCCCCTGTGAAGCCATCTGGCCCTGGGCATTTATTTGTGGGAAGATTTTTGATGACTGATTGGATCTCTTTGCTTGTGATGGGTTGGTTGAGGTCTTCTATTTCTTCTCTGGTCAGTCTAGGTTGTTCAAATGTTTCCAGGAAATTGTCCATTTCTTCTACATTATCCAGTTTGTTGCCATACAGTTGTTCATAATATCCTCTTATAATTTTTTTAATTTCTTCAGGATCTGCAGTTATGTCACCTTTTTCATTCATTATTTTGTTTATATGGGTCTTCTCTCTTTTTGATTTTGTCAGTCTAGCTAGGGGCTTGTCAATCTTGTTGATCTTCTCAAAGAACCAACTTTTGGTGATATTTATCCTCTCTATTGTTTTTTTGTTCTCTATGTCATTTATTTCTGCTTTAATCCTTGTTATTTCTTTTCTTGTACTTGGTTTAGGATTGGTTTGCTGTTCATTTTCTAGCTTCTTCAGTTGATCCATTAGTTCTTTGATTTTGGCTCTTTCTTCCTTTTTAATATATGCGTTTAGTGCTATAAATTTCCCCCTTAGCACTGCTTTTGCTGCATCCCATAGGTTTTGGTATGTTGTGTTCTCATTTTCATTCGTCTCTATATATTTAGCAATTTCTCTTGCTATTTCTTCTTTAACCCACTGATTGTTTAGGAGTGTGTTGTTTAACCTCCAGGTATTTGTGAATTTTCTAAGTCTCTGATGGTTATTGACTTCTAATTGTATTCCATTGTGGTCAGAGAATGTGCTTTGAATAATTTCAATCTTTTGAAATTTATTGAGGCTTGTTTTATGTCCCAGCATATGATCTATTCTGGAGAAAGTTCCGTGAGCACTAGAAAAGTATGTGTATCCTTGTGATTTGGGATGTAATGTCCTGTATATGTCTGTTAAATC
Source organism: Choloepus didactylus (assembly GCF_015220235.1). Taxonomy (NCBI): domain Eukaryota; kingdom Metazoa; phylum Chordata; class Mammalia; order Pilosa; family Megalonychidae; genus Choloepus; species Choloepus didactylus. Next base: position 118,753,196 of record NC_051308.1, read on the forward strand.
TAATTCATTTATCAGATTGTTTAGGTTTTCAATTTCCTTATTGGTCTTCTGTCTGTTTGATCTATCTATAGGAGAGAGTGATGTGTTGAAGTCTCCCACAATTATTGTGGAAACATCAATTGCCTCCTTTAGTTTTGCCAGTGTTTCTCTCATGTATTTTGTGCCACCTTGATTGGGTGCATAGACATTTACGATTGTTATTTCTTCTTGCTGAATTGCCCCTTTTATTAGTATGTAGTGGCCTTCTTTGTCTCTCAAAACATCCCTGCATTTGAAGTCTATTTTATCTGAGATTAATATTGCTATACCTGCTTCCTTTTGGCTGTAGCTTGCATGAAATATTTTTTTCCATCCTTTCACTTTCAGTTTCTTTGTGTCCCTGTGTCTAAGATGAGTCTCTTGTATGCAACATATTGATGGTTCATTTTTTTTGATCCATTCTGCGAATCTATATCTTTTAATTGGGGAGTTTAATCCTTTTACATTCAACGTTAAAACCGTGAAGGCATTTCTTGAATCGGCCATCTTATTCTTTGGTTTATGTTTGCCATATTTTTCCCTCTCTCTATTAATATCCTTTATTGTACCCATACCGAATCTCTTTAGTACTGAACCTTTCTCCAAGTCTCTCTGTCCTTTCTTTGTTTCTCTGTCTGTAGGGCTCCCTTTAGTATCTCCAGTAGGGCAGGTCTCTTGTTAGCAAATTCTCTCAGCATTTCTTTGTCTGTGAAAAATTTAAGCTCTCCCTCAAATTTGAAGGAGAGCTTTGCTGGATAAAGTATTCTTGGCTGGAAATGTTTCTCACTCAGAATTTTAAATATATCGTGCCACTGCCTTCTCGCCTCCATGGTGGCTGCTGAGTAGTCACTACTTAGTCTTATGCTGTTTCCTTTGTATATGGTGAATTGCTTTTCTCTTGCTGCTTTCAGAACTTGCTCCTTCTCTTCTGTGTTTGACAGTGTGATCAGTATATGTCTCGGAGTGGGTTTATTTGGATTTATTCTATTTGGAGTTCGCTGAGCATTTATGATTTGTGTATTTATGTTGTTTAGAAGATTTGGGAAGTTTTCCCCAACAATTTCTTTGAATACTCTTCCTAGACCTTTACCCTTTTCTTCCCCTTCTGGGACACCAATGAGTCTTATATTTGGACGTTTCATGTTATCTATCATATCCCTGAGGTCCGTTTCAATTTTTTCAATTTTTTTCCCCATTCTTTCTTTTATGCTTTCATTTTCCATTCTGTCATCTTCCAGGTCACTGATTCGTTGTTCAACTTCCTCTAGTCTTGTACTATGAGTGTCCAGAATCTTTTTAATTTGGTCAACAGTTTCTTTAATTTCCATAAGATCATCCATTTTTTTATTTAGTCTTGCAATGTCTTCTTTATGCTCTTCTAGTGTCTTCTTGATTTCCTTCATATCCCGTACTATGGTCTCATTGTTCATCTTTAGTTCTTTGAGTAGCTGCTCTAGGTGCTGTGTCTCTTCTGGTCTTTTAATTTGGGTGCTTGGGCATGGGTTATCCATATCGTCTGGTTTTTTCATATGCTTTATAATTTTCTGTTGTTTTTGGCCTCGTGGCATTTGCTGAACTTGATAGGGTTCTTTTAGGGTTTGTAGACCTATTGAAGTCCTTATCTCTAATTTATCAGATCTACAGCTTCGTGGAGTACACTTTCTCTAACTAACCAGCAGGTGGCGTCCACGAGCCACCTGTTCTCCACGAGCCAGTTCTCCCCTGCTTAGCCTTTTTGGTGAGTGGGGGAGTGAGTCTTGTGGGGTCCAATTGGTGTACCAAGCTTGCGTGTGTAGTTGGTATTGCCTGCCCTGTATGTGGGGCGTGTTTCTGGGCAGTCGGGAAGGGGGGGTGGCCCTAACAATCAAATCTCCCTGATGATCCTAGAGTTTCAAAGCTGCTGTAATAGTCTAATCCTTCAGTTCAGTCCTGCCACAGTTTGTCTCTGCCACTGACCCACAAGTCCTTGGTATTGGCGTATGGCTCCTGAGACTTTCAAGTGGGCCCCTCTTCCAGGCCGTGCAACCCGGGTCCTCTGTTGAGGGATGACTGTACTATGTCACAGGTGAGTGCCGTCCCCCCAGGGCAGTTCTGGGCTGCTGGGCTGTGTAGGGAGGCTCCCAGTCTGCTCAAATGATGGCTGAATGGGGCTTTGTTAATTCACACTGCTCCACCTTCCCAGCTCTGGGACAATCAGCTGAGGTTGCAGGGAAGGCTAATGTCCACACCCAGTTTTGTGGTGTGTGCCTGTTATTTGAAGCACTTCCGTCACACTGGGTTGTCTGGGGCAGCTCTGGGCTATGGGGCTGGCAATGGGCAGGAGTGTTTCCTGTCCACCAGGATGGTGGCTGTGAGCGGACACCCCCCTTTTCTTGGGAAGTTGTGGTGTTTAGTGAATTTTCTCAGCCACTGGATTATTGCCTTTTGTCTCAGAGCTCTCTTAGTTCTGCTCTTGACTTGACGTGCCCAAATTGCAATTCTTTGAAGCTTTCTGTATTGGGCTTCTTAGAGTAATTGTTTTAGAAAAAGAAAAAAGGATTAAAAAAAAAAAAAAAAAAAAAAAAAAAGAAGGGCCCTCCTCAGAGATCTAATGGGTTATTGAAATGCTAATAGACAAAGCAACCAGGGCCATTAAGGAAAGGTCCACAGGGCAGAGAGATCAGCTTTTCTTCGGGATTTGCATATGCGCCTCAAGGCCTGAGCTCCGCCCTTCCCCTTTCTGTGTTCACCAGAACTCCAAAAATCCTCTGCTTTTATTTTGGAGTTTTTCGTGTTATTTTTTTTTTTTTTCTATGCCTGTCTCCTCTCTGCTGGGCTGGCAGCTCTCAGATTCTCTGGTGTCTGGTCTCAGTCTATCTATGGTTGGAGTATGGATCAGTAGAATGAGTTTCCGAGAAGGGCTACCACTGCAGTTCTCCTTTCTCCTTCCCGGAGCTGGCAGCCCCTCCTCCCACGGGACTGAGCCTGGCAGGGAGGGGCGCGGGTCCCCTGGCCGCAAAAACTTACAGATTTCGCTGATCTCAGCAGTTCGACATTTTCATGAGTGTTGTATGAAGTATGCCCAAAGACAGATTGCTCTGTGGTGTCCAGTCCACGCAGTTCCTGGCTTTCTACCTACTTTCCTGGAGGAGTAACTAAAACTTACAGCTCACCAGTCCTCCATCTTGCCCTGCCTCCTCTTTTGGCTTTTTAATTGGTCATTTGTCTTGGCCATATCTTCTTGCATCTTTATGTGTTTGTGATTTTCTGCTGCTTTCTTGGCATTTGAATATCTTGATAAGGTTATTTTGAAAGTTGATTTTCCTTCCTCACCTCACATTTTATAGTTGCTTGGGTTAGCATTGAAGGTCTCCTTTGGCACTTGGTTTATCAGTAATTCCCCATCATACTAAGGCAAAGAGCTCCCATGGGAGATGCAAGTCTATTTGCTATCTACAGAAGATTTGGCAGAAGAAGAGTTTGCCAGAGTGCACTTTCCCTGTCTTCCCAGTAGATGGAGCTCTTGGGCCACCTATTCCCCCCTCAAGTCTACTTTTCCCTGACTGCACAGCCCACTGGACAGGGCCCAAACCAGTTGAAAATCCAGTCAATGCAGCAGGTCTCCATGCATGCTATAGATCACAAGCCCCTGGGGTGGGAGGTGGGCACTGTGAACCTCAGTGAGGAGTCTGCTTGATGGCATGATGGATCTGGTGATTTTCAGGCTTGCAAGTGGAATAACCTCATGCTGTGGGACTGAGAGTTTCACCTTTCCCAGCCCTCACCCAGCTCAGAAGTGCCCTGCTATTGTTGGCCTGCAAGATCCCTGTACCCTGGAGCCTCTGCGGTGAGGAGTTCTTGTTACTTCCCTATGGCTCTCTCCCTTGTCCCTGCCTCTCCACCTGTGCATTCTGTAAGCACTGCAGACATCCATGGAGAAGGGATATAGGTAGTGGAACACAAATTGTCTCTCTTGCCTGCTAATTGTCAGAATGGCTCTGCTCTGCTCTGTGACCCATCTCCTCCTGAGGGGGGCTGCCCAGTCTTCCCTAAAACCAGATACCTGCAGCAGCCTGCCTCAAGGTTGGGAGAGTAGGCACTGTGTACCACAGCAAGGTCTCTATGTGTGGCCAAACAAGTCTGTTGGTTCCCAAGTTGCCTCATGGGAGCTCCTGCTAATGGGACTGAAAAGGGTGATCTTCTGAGCTGGTTGTGGAGATGGGAGTGCAGAAGCATGCAGTTCTTCCCTTACCCACTCTGGCTGTCATGTAGCAGCCAGCCCCAGAGGCGGTCATGATTAAACAAACTCACCCCATCCTTTTAGTCATAATTTCTCTGCCTTTTCATCCAGGCACTCCCTATATAATGTAGAAGTCTCTCTCTGACTGCTCATGCCCTGGATTTGCTGTCCTCATTGTTTTCTGCCTTTTCTCTAGTTATTCCATGGTGAAGAAGTTAGCTCTGCCTCTCCTATTCCACCGTCTTCCTCATTATCCCAATTGATTTTTGACAAGGTAGCCAAGTCCATTTAGTGGGGAAAGAACAGTCTCTTCTACAAATGATGTGGCAAAACTGGATATCCATATGTAAAAGAATTAAAATGGATCCCTACTGCACAACATATACAAAAATTAACTCAAAACTCTTAGAGTTTACACCAAAGCACAAGCAACAAAGGAAAAGTAGATAAATTAGACTTAATCAAAATTTTAAACTTTTGTGCATCCAAAGACATTATTAAGAAAGTAGAAGGACAACCAAAAAATAGGAGAAAATATTTGGAAATCCAGAATATGTAAGGAGCTCATATGACCAAACAACAAAAAGATAAACAACCCAATTTTTAAAATGGGCAAGGGACTTGAAAATAACAAGTGATGATGAGGATGTAGAAAAATAGGGACCTTAGTGTTAGTTGGTGGGAATGTAAAATTGTGCAGTCACTGTAGAAAACAGTTTGGTGATGCCTCCAAAAGTTAAAAAGAACTACCATATGACCAACAGCCCACTTCCAGGTATATATCCAAAAGAATTGAAACCAGGGACTCAGACAGATATTTATACACCAATGTTTATTGTAGCATTATTCACAATAGCCAAAAGGTGGAAGCAACCCAAATGTCCCTCAACAGATGAATCGATAAACAAAATTTGCAATATACATACACTGGAATATTAGTCTTAAAAATGAATGAAGGTTCCGAAAGATGGTGGCATAGAGAGGAGTGGAAGCTAGTTAGTCCCCCTTGAACAACTAATAAATGACCAGGAACAACTAGTAAATAATCTTGAATAACTGTGGGGGGACAAACATGACTGCCCACTTATCATATACCAACCTGAATTGGGAGGAGTGCCTGTGATTGCAGCATAAAATCTGAGGTGTATCTTCCCTAGGAGGAAGGAATTGTTGCCAAGCTCTACTACCCGCCTTTCATTCAGAACAGACCCCAGAGCCTGGGGGAAAACAGCCACAGACCACACTTCCTTACACCAGTTGGGAGTTACAGGCTGACAGGCGCCACCTGCTGGGCAGAAAAACACATTGACTTGAGGCCTCACAGTGTGTATCAACCTAAGACACCCTCAGGGAAACTGGATTGCCTCCTTCTGGACCTGAGCCCATTCTGGTCTGGGAAAAGCTGATTGGGGTAAACAAGGAAACCAGATGCCGAGACAACAGAAAACTACAACCTACACTAAGAAAAACTAAGTTATGGCCCAGTCAAAGGAATAAACTTACACTTCAACTGAGATACAGGAATTTAAACAACTAATGCTAAATAAATTCAAAACGTTTAGGGAAAATATGGCAAAAGAGATGATGCATATAATGCAAACACTGGGCGTACATAAGGTAGAAATTGAAAGTTTGAGAAAACAACTGGCAGAATCTATGGAAATGAAATGCACAACACAAGAGATGAAAGACACAATAGAGATATACAACAGCAGATCTCACGAGGCAGAAGAAAACACTCAGGAACTGGAGAACAAGATACCTGAATGCCTACACACAAAAGAACAGATAGAGAAAAGAATGGAAAAATATGAGCAACATCTCTGGGAACTGAATGACTACATGAAATGCAGGAATGTACGTGTCATGGGTGTCCCAGAAGAAGAGAAGGGAAAAGGGGCAGAAGCAATAATATAGGATATAATCAATGAAAATTTCCCATCTCTTATGAAAGACATAAAATTTCAGATCCAAGAAGCTCAGCATACCCCAAACAGAACAGATCTGAATAAGCCTATGCCAAGACACTTAATAATCAGATTATCAAACATCAAAGATAAAGAGAGAATCCTTAAAGCAGCAAGAGAAAAGCGATCCATCACATACAAAGGAACATTGATAAGACTATGTGCAGATTTCTCAATAGAAACCATGGAGGCAAGAAGGAAGTGGGGTGATATATTTAAGATACTGAGAGAGAAAAACCACCAACCAAGAAGCCTATATCCAGCAAAACTGTCCTTCAAATATGAGAGAGAGCTTAAAATATTCTCTGACAAACAGACAATGACAAAGTTTGTGAAAAAGATGCTGCTCTACAGGAAACACTAAAGGGAGCACTACAGACCGAAAGGAAAAGACAGGAGTGAGGTTTGGAACACAATTTTGGGAGAGAGTATCACAGCAATGTGGGTACACCAAACAAAGATGACTGTGGGTATGGTTGAAAGAGGAAGGTGAGGACCATGTGGGACACCAGAAGGAAAGAGGAAAGATAAAGACTGGAACTGTATAACTCAGTGAAACCTAGGGTGCTCAACAATTGTGATAAAAGGTACAAATATGTTTTTACATGAGGTAGAACAAATGAATGTCAACATTACAAGGTGTTAAAAATAGGGTGGGATGCGGGGAATACAATCAATGCAAAGTAGAGACTATAATTAACAGAAACATTTTATTATGCTTCCTTTAATATAACAAAGACAATATACCAAAGCTAAATGCATATGCAGGGCGTGGGGGACACAGGAAAAGGGTATGGGACTCTTGGCATTGTTGATGTTGTCTGACTCTTTATTCCACTTTAGTTTAATGCCATCTTTCCTTTTGGTGACTTCTAGCTGTTATTTTGTTGTTGTTGTTTTTTGTTTTTTGTTTTCTCTCTCTTTCCTTCTTCTTTCTCTTTGTATCTCTATCTTCTTTGACTCTTTCTCCTTCTTTGTGGAAGAAATGGAGATGTCCTTATATAGGTAGTGGCAATGGCAGTGAATACATAAAATGTGACTATACAGGGAGCCATCGATTGTTTAGTTAGGATGGAATGTATGGTGTGTGAACAAAACCATCTTAAAAAAAATAGGTTGATGTGTCTGTCTTATTTCACTCACTATATTGAGTGAAATAAGACAGACACATAAGGACAGATACTGACATGAACTAATTATAATATGTAAACACATAGACATGAAATATGAGTTACCATATGGGGAGCTGTTGCTTATTCTGAGCAGAATGTTCAACTAGGGTGAACTTAAACGTTTGGAAACAGACAGAGGTGATGGTAGCACATTGTGAGAATAACTAACAGCGCTGAATGGTGTATGAAAGTGGTGGAAAGGGTAAGTTCAGAGTCACATATGTCACCAAAAGGAATATTGGAGGTTGAAAGATGGGAATGTATAAAACAGTGAATCTTGTGGTGGACAATTAACCGTACAAATATTAGAAATCTCTCTCATGAACTAGAACAAATTTATGATACTATAACTAGAAGTTAATAATAGAGGGGCATATAGGAAAAAATATATACCTATTGCAAACTATACACTACAGTTAGTAGTATTTTAACGTTCTTTCATCAGCAGTAATAAATGTACTATACCAATACTATGAATCAATAATGGAGGAGGAGTCGTTAGGGGTATGGGAGGATTTGAATTTCCTTTTTTTGTCTTTATTTCTTTTCTGGAGTAATGAAAATGTTCTAAAATTTGAAAAAAATTAATTGTGGTGATGGATGCACAACTATATGATCGTACCATGGGCAATTGATTGTACACTTTGGATCTTTGGATAATTGTATGGTATGTGAACAATCTCAATTAAAAAAAAAAGAATGAAGTTCTAATAAATACCACTACATGGATGAAGACATCATGTTGAGTGAAATGTCAGACATAAAGGGCCAGATATTGTATGATTCCACTTAGATGAAATAGCTAGAAAATACAAATTCATAGAGACAGAAATAGAATACAGGTTATCAGCAATGGGGGCAGCAGGATGGGGGGAAGGAGGAATGGGGTGTTAATGCATAATGGTGTACGGTTTCTTTTTGTGGTGATGGAAAAGTTCTGATAATGGATGGTAGTGATGTTAGCACAACATTGTGAAGTGACGAATTCCACTGAATGGTGTGCTTTGTAGTGATCAAGATGGGAAAGTTTATGTTGTATATATGTATACACAATTGACCAAAAAAAGATTGACTAAAGAGACAATGACAATTAAATGCAAAATGTAATCCTGGACAAGATATAATAATGGAGGAGAAGATAAATAATATTATTTGGACATATGAAAAGATTGGAGTATAGACTACTATTATAAGCTTTATATCCATTTAAATTTCTCAAACTTGATAACTATACTTAGGGTGGTTACATAAGTGAATGTCCTTGTTCTTAGAAAATGTACATGGAAGTAGTAAGTGTTCAAGAAACATGATGTATACAACTTAATCTCAAATGTTTAGAAAAAGATAGGTGATAGATGGATAGACAGATGATAGATATAGATATAGATAGATAGATAGATAGGAAGATAGGAAGATAGATAGATAATAAAATGCAATGGCAAATGTGGAAAAATGTCTAAAGTTGGTAGAAAGTTGGTGGATCGGGGTATCTGAGGTATGGGTGTATGTTGGAGTTCTCTGTATGGATTTTATATTATTTTTGCAACTATACTGTAACTGTGAAATTATTTCAAAATGAAAAATTATGAATGAAAAAGAATTCATAATTCAGTGTTTTGGGACAGGGTGATATGAGATGGTTATTAGATATCCAAGTAGAGATTTTGAGTAGGTAATTGGATAAAATAGTCTGGAGTTCAGGGGAGGTTAGAACTTGCTATATAAGCTTGGAAATCATCATTTTAGGATAGCATGTTGAGTCGGGATAAGACTCTCCAGAGAAAGACAAGAGCTGTGAAAAACTCAATTTGGGGTAAATTCAATATTTAGAGTTGAGAAGATGAGGAGGAAGCAACAGAAGGGACTGAGAATGGGAGCCAGTGAAGTAGGATCAGAACTAAGAGTGTGGCATATCTGAAGCCAAATGAAGGAGCATCTAGGAAATAAGAGTGATTGTCTGAGAGGTGGAGTAAAGATAGGGCAGAGAAAAAACTGCTGGATTAGGCAATATAGCGGTCATTTATGACCTTGATAAGAGCAATTTCTGTGGAGGCGGGAAGTAGGCAGAGAATTGGGTTTTGTCAGGGTTTTGTTTTTGTCAGGTGAGTTCAACAGAAAGTGAGTATACTGGTCACATCTCTGGTGTCTGGAATAGAGGCAAACAAGGCAGATACGTTCACTGCATGTCTTAGGGTGTATTGGGGGAGACAGCAAAAAAATAAAAGGAAACAAGTTATTAGGAAATGTAAATGTCAAAAAGATAGCAACACGGGGTGCTAACATTGAGAGTGGGGCTAGAAAGCAACTCTGAATAAAATAGGCTAAAGAGGGTGACAAGAAGGTGACATGAGCTGATATTTGAGTGTTAGCTTCAGTTGTGGGAAATCAGAAAGAATAGTGCTCAAGTCAGAGAGATCCACAAGTGCAAAGACGAAGAGAAAAGATTGTCAAGGGAGTAATAGGTTCTAAAAATTGATGGAAGGGGTACATTTGAGGGGATTTGGCCATAGATTGGATATGGGGCTATGTGAGGCAAAAATCAGGGGTAACTCCCAGTTACCTTGGACAACTGTGTGGATATTGATGCCACCACTGCGATAAAGAATGTGGTAAATAAAAGCTGGTTTGAGGAAGGGAAGATACTGAATTCACTTTTAGGACATGTTGGATTTGCACCTAGAACAGTGCCTGGCACATAGTATGCACTCAGTAAGTATTGAATGTTTGGATGAAGTGCCTGTGGGGCAGTTGTAAAATTCTAGGACCTATGATTTTCATAACCTTGAGGTACAGAGAGGGCAAACTGAGGCACAGAAAGTTTAGGCAATTTGTGCAGTATTTTCTAGTGAGTCGATGTTAATTGCCAGAATAAAGTCTAGCCCCAACTTCTTTTTTTAAATGAAATTTTATTGAGATATATTCACACACCATATAATCCATCCAAAGCATATAATCAGTGGCTCTCAGTATCGTCATATAGTTGTGCATTCATCACCACAATCAATTTTAAAACATTTTCATTACTCCAAAATAAAGAAAAGAAAAAAATTAAAAAGAACACCCAAACCATCCCATACCCCTTATACCCCCTATTATTTATGTATTTTTGGCATTATTTTTTACTCATTTGCCCATACACTGGGTTATGGGAGTGTCAGTCACAAGGTTTTCACAACCACATGGTCACACAATAAAAGCTATGCAGTTATAAAATTATCATCAAGAATCAAGTCTACTGGGTTACAGTTCAACAGATACAGGTATTTCCTTCTAGCTATTCTAATACACCAGTAACTAAAAAGGAATATCTATATAATGCATAAGAATAACTCCAGAATGACCTCTTAACTCTGTTTGAAATCTTTCAGCCACTGAAACTTTATTTTGTTCCATTTCTTTTCCCCCTTTTGGTCAAGAAGGCTTTCTGAATCCCACGATGCCAGGGCCAGGCTTATCCCTGGGAGTCATGTCTCACATTACCAGGGAGATTTACAACCCTGGGAGTCATCCCAAGTAAGGGAGAGGGCAGTGAATTTATTTGCAGATAGCCCCAACTCCTTTTTCATTCATTGCTCAGGCTATACAATCATGGAATTCATATTAATTCTAATTTTATTCACCATAGAGAAGAACAGCACTCCAACAAGTTTGAAGGTAATCAAATCACACCAGTGTTGGACCTTAGCATATGCCAACCCTGCCGAAACAAGCATAATCATGATGCACGGGTTAGTAATAAGTTGTGGTTGCTGTTCATCATGTCCTTATTCTGTTGGGTAGCAGCAGCTGTCAGCTGGCTAATGAGTGAGATGTGGAGCTTGGGTGAAATCTGTGACCATGCATGATCACAGACCTCTTTCCTGAATACATGGAATTAGACCTTGCAGATCAAGTTAGGATTATATCAGTGGATTATGTTATTAGAGTAGAATACACACTTGACTGGGATGAAGGAGACTTGGATTTCCTTTTTTCCAAGAAAGGAAAAACTATATTTTGACTTCTGATATAATTATACATCCTTGGCATCAAATAACACATAAGAACTTTAGAACTCAGAAAGCCAGAAGAAACACACTAAAAGAGTGTGCATGTTTGAATTTAGCAACAAAGTAAGTCTGCTTTATAGTACTCTTGCTCAGACATTTTAGAGTATTGGCACTCCCCTTTAACAGCAAAGGTATGGTCATAACACTGGAAAATTTCCAAGGAAGTCTTTGATGACATAGTCCAGATGGTAAACTGGCAGCTGTGGAACAAAATTGGCCCACAAGTCTTTTGTTTGGCAGGACAGTATTTGTTTTCTTTTCTAGCTGAAAACCATTGATTGTCACACATGGCCATCAAATTAGTCACAAGCAATTACAATTCTTTTTGTTCTTCACCTTCCAGGATATCATTTGTGCAGTCCACCTAGTTGTGTAACATTTGTACAATCCATCTAGCTGGCCCCTGAAACCTTTTGAGTTTGCCAACTACAGAGTTTAACTTTGACTATTTTCATTTAAGGTACAAGATGTTTCAATAAAAAACAGTATGAAGCCAAAATGTTTCTTAAAGCTCAACCTGCACTGAAATGTCTTCAGACAATGTGATCTCACCACCAAAGGGATGCAATCCTAAGAACTTCTTGTAACCTTCCTCCTGTTCTGGTTTACAAGAACCTAAAGTCCATCTTGTACCCTAGCCCCACAAACCCTGGGCTTAGGTTTGAATAATGGTACCTGTTACACAAGTATCTGCATTCTCCAGGGGCATGTTTGCAACTTTGATGCAAGGCAGTTCCCTCACTTCCCACCCCCAAAACTGCTCAAAATTGACATGTGCAATTAGTCATCACAATTAGTGTTTTACAGAGTGTTTCTAGGAGACCCATGATATGTATTAATTTATAATAAGGAAAGTAATAGCTACCCTATAGTGCAGTTGTGAGGATTAAGTGAAATATTATTTAAAATAAAGATCTAAATACGAAATTGAATGTCCAGGGTATTGTGAAGGATCAAAACACTTTAGTCAAGAATGAGTCTAGTCGGAATAAAGTCATCATGCATGCAACAACGTGGATGAACCTTGAACCTTGAGTGAAATAAGCCAGAAACAAAAGGACATCTACTGTACAGTCTCACTAATAAGAACTAACTGTAATAAGCTAACACTGTGAGTTAAATTTGAGAACACAGGTTATCAGGAGATAGAAAGAGGGTAGAGACTAGGCAATTTATGCCTAAGGAGTACAGAATGTTTAACAAGATAGATTGTAAAGGTTCAGAAATGGATAGCACAGTACTGTGTGATGGGGGCACACTATTGTAAATATAATGAACAAAGCTGAGTGTGAATATGGTCGAAAGAGGAAGGGTAGGGGCATGTATGGCACCAGAAGGAAAGATAGCGGATTAAAACCAGGACTGTATAACTTAGCGAAACCTAGAGTGGACAATGAGGTTGTTTAATTGTACAAATATAAGAAAGTTTTCATATGAACAAGAACAAATGTATGCCACTATTACAAGGTGTTAAAAATGGGATGGTATACGGACAAAATACAACTAATGCAAACTAGGGTCTATAGCTAACAGTAACATTATAATATCTTTCATTAATTGTAACAAAGGTAATTACACCAAAGTTAAATGTCAATAATAGGGAGAATCTAAGGAGTATGGGATTTTTTTTCTTTGCAAGGAATGAGAGTATTCTCATATCAACTGTAGTGATGAATGCACTCCTATGTGATTATACCAAGAGCCATTGATTGTACACTTAGGATGGCTTGTATGGTGTGACTAAAACTTAAAAAAAAAAAAAAAAAAAAGAATGAGTGTAGTATCTGCACCTCACTGGGAGACCCAAACATTGGGAGTTACCTTTCACTGTTGAATTTCCATGGTAACCTCATTTGGTTGGGAATTCACAGGCAAATGTTCCCTAGTGTTTTCCCCATATGAGGGGGTCATGGATATAGGTTCTGAAAGTAAATATGGAAAACCTCCCCCATCCCACACACAATGTGGGATATCTACTCAATGGTTGGATCATGGATAGCTAGCTTTGGTAGGTAGTATTACTGTTCCCAACTATCTGCTTTCTCCCCTATAAGATGATTATACATTCAAACCCTTAGCCATGTGACTTTCAGTGCCTCCCAATAGGCAGAATACACTTTTCTACATGATTTGCTTTGGTCAATGTAATATGAGCAGATGTAATATACTCAAATTATATGCTGAAGCTTTAAATGTGCTTGTTTAAATTGTTTCTACTCTCTGCCATGAGAACTGTCCAAACTGAACATGGGCCGTGCTGGTTAATATCTTCCCTAATGTTTCTCTTTCCATATCAGTATAAATTTATTTCATTAAATATATATACACATATACACATACACATGTATGTGTGTATATACATATGTATGTAATATATATATATTTATAGAGCCTACATCTATGTAATACATGTACTATATAAATATATTTATAGAGTTTTTCCCTATTTTGATGAACTTTATGAAGTTATTAAAATTTTTTTACTATTAATGTCAGCTAATACTTGTTGGGCTCTAACAATGTGTTAGAGCATGTGTCGAACACTTTACATGTATTATCTTCTTTGTTTCTCACAAAAACCTTTCAAGGTAGATAATATTCTATTCTTCATTTTAGAGATGAGGGAAATGAGACACAAAAATGTTAACTTGCCTAAGGTCACAAAACTAGATAGGTGGTGAGTCTGACTCAAGCACCTAAGCTATACTCCAACAATGTTACAATAAACGCTTTGTTTATATATATGTGCAACTATTTCTATAGGATTTCCTGCAAGGGAATTGGTAAGCCAAATAAATAAATTCACAATATTGATAATTCCTGATAAGTTTTTCCAGAGGAAGTCTTAATCAATTTATCTTCCACCAATAGTAACAGAGAAACCTATTTCCATCACTTCTCCAGGTTTATCAATCTCCAGTATTATCATTTTTTTCAATCTGATAAGGAAAACAGATATTCATTACCTAAATTTCTTTGATTAAATGTCTGATTGAAGATCTTTTCATAACCTTTTAGGCCATTAGTACTTTCTCCTTTTTGAATGGCCTTTTTATTTCTTTTGCTTATTTTTCTATTGTATTGTCTTTTTTCTCATGGCTGTGTGGAAGCTCTTCACACATTTTAAATTTTAATCCTGTTGCATATGTTGCAAATATGTTTTCCTGCCTATAGCTTTTCTTTATTCCCTGTTTAGTATTACATATACAGAAGTTCTGAATTTCCATGTACCAAACTTTCCCTTAATAGCTGTTGGATTTTGTCTCTTAATTAGAAAGGCCTTTTCATCTCCAAGATTCAACAAATACTTTCCTATATTTACTTCTAATATCTTTCCAGTTTTATTATTTTACAATTGTGTCTGGAATTTTTTTTTCTATACAGTGTGAAGTCAGGATCTAACTTAAATTTTTCCCCAACTAGATAACAAACATCATTTACTGATAATTAATCTTTCCCCAACGATTTTAAATGGTACTTTTATTGCAAACTAAATTCCTCTATATACATTGGTCTGTTGTTGATTGTTATGTTGATACATGTGTCTTTTTTTCACACCATACCAATGGTTTCAAACATTATAAACCTTTGGTTTGTTTTGAGATCTTTCTTTTTAATTTTTGACTTTCTTTTAAGTTTTATCAATACATTTTCTTTTCCAGTTTTCAAGATCAATTTGAGAATCAACTTGTCAAGTTCCATAAAAAAAAATAACTGGAATTTTGATTGGGATTGCCTTGACATTAGTAATTAATGTTGGAAGACTTGATAGTCTTTACAATAGTAGGATTCCCCATCTAGGGCATGATATTAATTCAAATAATCATTTATATCTTTTAGTCAGCTTTCATTGTTTTCTTCATTTTTTTTTTTTTTTTTTTATTCTTAGGGAATTTGTGATTTTTGTTGCTATTTTTAATGGGCTCCTTTATTCTATTACTTTTTTCTGATTGGTATACAGGTGTGCTGGTTTGGATATATTATTTCCCAGAAAAGCCATGTTCTTTAATGCAGTCTTGTGGGGGCAGACTTATTAGTCTTGATTAGGATGGAAACTTTTGACTGAAGTTTCCCATGGAGATGCACCCCACTCAACTGTGGGTGAGAACTCTGAATTATTTCCATGGAGGTGTGGACCCCACCACTCAGGGTAGATCTTAATTAGATCACTGGAGTGCTTTAAAGAGAGCTCACATAGAGAGCAGAGAGGACAAAATGCTCCAAGAGAAGCTGAGAGAGACATTTTGGAGAGGAGCTAAGAGCTGGCACAGATGCTGATGCTTGGAGAGGCTTGGAGATGCAGACAAAAGGATGCTTGGAGGGGCTAAGCTAAGAGATGAAACCCAGAGTTTGCCCTGGAGAAGCTAAGAGAGGACCCTCAAATACTTAGAGAGAAATGCCCTGGGAGAAAGATGCAAGGACACACAGGAGCTGAGCAAGAGGAGTGAAGATAGAAGCCCAGAGATATTTTGAAGAAAGCCATTTTGAAACACTACACAGGAGTGAAGGACCAGTAGACAACAGCCACATGCGTTCCCAGCTGACGGTGTTCCAGATGCCATTGGCCGTTCTTGAGTGAAGGTTTCATCTTGATGCCTTAATCTGGACACATCTATGGCCTTAGAACTGTAACTTTGTAACCTAATAAATCCCTTTATAAAAACCAATCCATTTCTGGTATTTTGCGTAACAGCAGCTCTAGCAAACTGGAACAATAGGAAAACCATTGATTTATGTATGTTGATCTTATATTCTTCCTCTTTACTGAACTCTCTTTTTATGTACTAACAGTATGGTGGCTTGGAGCTATGTACCCCCAAAAAACATGTTCTTAAACTTAATCCATTCCTATGGGTGTGAACCCCTTCTAAATAGGACCTTTTGATGAGGTTAATTCGGTTGGGGTGTGGCCCAACTGACTCAGATGTGTCTTAATTCTCTTACTGAAGGCCTTATAGGGAAGGCCACAGAGAAAGAGAAAGACAGAGAACAGAACCCAGAAGAGAAGAGAGAAGCCAGGAGAGGCTGCCATGTGCATTGCCATGTAACAGAAAAGCCAAGGATCAAGGATCACCAGCAGCTAGCCCCAGAATGCCACAGTCTTCTGGAAGAAAGCATTGCCTTGATGACACCTTGATTTTGGACCTTGCCTAGCTCGAAACTGTGAGCCAATAAATTCCCATTGTTTAAGCCAAACCATTGCTTGGTATTTGCTTTGGCAGCCAGGAGAACTAAAACAAATAGTATTCAGTGGATTACTATTTGGGATTTTTAAATTTTATTAATATCTGCAAATTATGATGATTTTTATTGTTCTTTTCCACTTTAAAAAATGTTACTGCATGGGATAGCTTCTTTAATAGCTCTATGTAGTTAGTTATATACATTGCAAATCACTTTCATATTCTAAAAGATATATATTATTTTCAAAGTGAGGATGAGACAGTTATGACTAACAGAACCATAGATAACCATTCAAAGATGCTGGTATATATGGGACCAGAGAAGATACCAACAATCTTATTTTATGGCACTACTAGTCACAGAATTCTGGGCTGTATGGACCTTCAGTTTGACCCAAGATGAGAGTCCAACTAGTTATATATCTCAACTTATTTATTATTTTTTTTAAAAAAATATACAGCAAGATTCATTTTTTGTTTGTTTACAGTTCTATGAGTTTTAACAATGCACAGATTCTTATAAGCAATACCACAGGATACAGAAAAATTCTAATGCCCTTTAGACAGTCTTAAACCTCAACTGGGCTCCACTAGGATGCTCCTTGACACCTTACTCTGTGACACTTCACATCCACCATTATTATCATTTTATCTCCAAAATATACCAGAACCACTAACTTTTCATAATCTCCGCTGTTCCCACCCTAACCCACATCTCTACTCCTTTCACTTTGACAACTGCCATTAAACATTAATTGGATCATATCACTTCTATGGTGTCCCATTATACTTAGGGTAAAATTTAGACTCCTTTAGATAGCCTTCAAGGCCCTGTGTGAGCAATCCTCTACTCTATGCATCCTCTTTAAAAAAACAAAAATGCATTTCAATATTTATTTAGATGTTAAACTCTCACACTAGGTTTTTACAAGCTGGTTAACACTGACATATTATTTCTCCCACAGAACTATAACCACACATTCTCAGACAGTATAAATATATGACTGAACTAACATTAATACACATCACCATTTTATCAACTACATAATAAAACATTATCAACATCCAAATATTAAACAACACAGCTCAAAAGGCATATAAAATATTAGATGTCTGCTGAATCATTAGCAGAAACTTCTCTTTTTGCAAGAAAGTTTGGGAAGAGAAGGAAAAAAAAATCACACTTCAAACAAAAATAAAAGTTGCTAAACAACTTCCAATATATACAGAAAAATATTACAAGGATTTCAGAAATTTTATGATTAAGAATTATTACAGCTACCCTAACAAAGCATTTTTACCTTTTAAAAATATTCACTAAAGAGCATATTCTACATGTTCTGCACAAGACAAAAGCAATATTTTACTAAAAATATTTAATAGCCCCTCCCATTCATTTGTCAGACCCTCCCAGTTAAGTTGTATCCCAAAGTACAAACATTAACTGTAAGGCTTTTTTGTCTGGAGACATTAAAGACATATTCTGTACAATGTAGATTTTCAAAATGGAGGTTTTCTCTAACATCACAAAGTGAGATTTATAGATAGACATTAAGTAGTCACCGTTAAGACTCAGTAAAAATCCAACAAAATTCAATGGCTGTGCAAACCTGTTGCGTACTAGTACGAATGTGGGAGATGTAAACAAAAAGTGAACAGGCAAATAACCGTAGAGGCCCTATTTGCAATGTTTGCAATGACTGAAGGGATAAATCACAAAAGGTTTAGAGTGTTCATAGTTCCTGGGATTTTAAGTTCTGTATGTTACTAAAATATACAAGTATTGTGCTGGGTATTTTGGCACCTAATCTCTCTAAACTTCTTATATATTGGCAAGGGAATAGATTTAAAGAAGACTTATAACTCAATACTGCATGATTTCGGGAAAGGTCAGTTGTTACAAAAGATAAGACCATTTTAAGTGCTGACCAGCAAAATTGTTTTGCTAAGTGTCCAAATAGGATGATTGTAACCCAAACATAGAGGTTGCAATTCTGTCAAACTTGTAACATAGTGTATTAGGATTGTCTAGGGAAACAGAATCAACAAGAGATATATGTAAACATAAGATTTTACAAAAGTGTCTCACACAACTGTGGGGATGCATGAGTCCAAATTCTGTAGGGCAGGCAGTGAACTGGCAACTCTGATGAAGGTGTTTGGTGAACTCCTCAGGAGATATTGGCTAGTTGAAGACGTGAAGGTTCTCTCTCTTTATTCCTTAAAAGTCTTCAACTGATTGGATTAAATCCCACTGATTGAATTCTCTCATTGTGGAAGACACACCCTTCATTGATGTAATCAGTCACAGGTGCAGTCAATTGATGAAATAATAAACCAGCCTTCTGGTTTATTAACCAGCCACAAATGCCTTGCAGTACAGTTAGGCAAGTGCTTGCTTGACGAGACACCTGGACACCATCACCTGGCCGAGTTGACACATGAAACTAATCATCACACATAGTAAATCTGCTTTTCAATATTCCCATGGAAGCTTCTTTAGATGTATTCACCAACATGTTGGCTAATATGTACAACAAATTAGGTCCTTCTTCTCTCAAGTTCTACTTCCAAGGCAATTACATCAGGTACCCCAGTTTTATTGACTGTAATAGTTGTTTGTTTGACCATTGGAGTCTTTGAAGCACTGTCACAGTTTTGGATGCTATGCACCAAATACAGAAGTTGCTTGCTGTTAAAAGCTCCATGCCACTTTTGTCCTATGAACTGTGCTCCATCTTCATATTTCATTCCACCTTCAATCAATGCTAGGGCAATACATTCTGGAGCCCTCTCGAGACCTGCAACACATAGACAGCAATACAGCAACCAGGTTCTTCACAAAACTTAATTTTTACAAGACTTAACCAATCATCAACAATCTGTTTGGATGGTGGTATGCCATCATCAAAAGGCCAATCAAGAACATGGATGCCTTCTTTCTCCACAAGAGCAGTCTCATAAGTTGCTTCATAAACTCTTACTATTGTGGTAACTTCATACTTCTTAGGTTCCTCTATAAATTTGCTAAAGGTTGTAGTGGTTGGATTGTGTGTAGTCATGTTCTTACATATGACTACCACAAGAGCTGGGCATTTCATTCAAGCCATGTTAGTTTAGTGAAAAAAACACTCAATAGGGTTATAAAAGAATTTTAAAAATTGAGGACAGAAGTGCTGTAAAGAAACTGGTCTACTTCAGTATACTCCACTTGAAATTCTCAATGCTTTGAGTATGAAGCTGGGAGTAACGGGAAATGAAATGAACCCCTAACAAGAAGCAGCGATTCTTCAATCCAGTAATGCTGAGGTAATATCAAGAAGTGCTGTGAGGTTTACCCCATCCAGGTCAGAACTGTTGTAAATTCTCTGTGGTTTTCAGTTCAACACTTCTGTGTCCAGGTTAACCACACTTATGGGGGTTTCTTGGTGGAGTAATAATGAGTTTATAAGGTTCACTTGTCTGCATAGAGGTTGTGCTGTGTCTGGCAGTAAACTCCTCTGTCCTTCAGAAACTCCAAAAATGTGTGACCAAGAGCGCCACAGAAAGGAATATATTTACTTACTGAAGATTGTGGCTTACTGGTACAGCAGATCCCAAGGTGGTGGCTGCAGGGCAGAGGTTGCGGTAGCATCAGGCTCTACCATGCAGTGAGCGGCTCCCTCCATGCATCCTCCTGCTATCACTCTTCAGCACTGTGCCCAGCACGTAGGCTTTGTTTAAGGAGATGAGATTCATCAAACTCTTTAGTGCACTGCAGCTTTGGCACATGTTCTTCCTCTGCCTGGAATCCCCTCACTCTTTCTGAATTCTGACAGGAATCTAAATTATATTATTCTCTCATAGCAACCAGTCCTTTTACTTTGTAGTATTTATCACTGTATATAATTATATATGTGTTCATTGGTCTCTTTCCTTTCCTAGTATTTTCCATAAACAATCCATGAGAGTTTTGTGCCACACTATATATCAGCTTCTTCCTCCCCCTTTTCCTCTCTCATTTCCTTTGCCGGAGTTGTTCCTCCAACCATAGTTACTTGCATATGACCCTTCATTCTAACTGCAGTGAACTTTTGGAATATCATGAGAGGACTAGTCCCACTGTCCTGTATTCCTAATAGCCCTCACTGGGTTATCTCCATCAGACATAGGCTGATACACAAACTACTTTTTTGTGTATGCTTGTTATTTTTTCTGCATACCCAACATTGCTTGATTCAACTTTGTGACCACCATTTTCTTTTAGAAACTTTCATTCCATTTTCTTTTCAAATATTATATATGTATACAGTGATAACTCTCTGTTCCCCCTTACCTTTTATAGATAACCATTAGTATTGGTTTCTTACTTATCTATTCCATGTTTCTTTATTCATATACAAGCAAATGCAAACATATATTCTTAATGTCCTTCCTTTCTTACACAAAGATAGCATATTGTATATATTGTTCAGTATATTGTTTTATTTTAAAAAAGACATCAATATATCCTGGAGATTTCTTATTTTGGAATTTTTTTAAAAAGCTGCATGGTATTCCATTGTGTGGATGTACTGTGGTTTATTCAAAGAATCCTCTACTGTTAAATACATATTTCCAATCATTTGCGATTACCAAAAAAAATTATCAATGCTATTTTCCTTTTCCCTATTTCCAGGATTAGGTCTGAGAAAAAAGAAATGCAGTCATAGCCAAGCACTCCATTGCATTGGAACAGGCAGAGATTCTTTTATATTACAGCTACCTGGTATTCAAGGAATAAAATCAGGGTTGTGAGATTCTCTGAGTACTAACTAGTGTGACCAACCAGGTCCAGTTTTAGCACTGAAAGTCCCATGGCCCAGGACCCTCAGTCCTGGCCAAATTGTTTGGTCACCTTACAAGTATTATTCAGTGGTAGCTGAAATATGAAATCAGTATGAGATCTTTTGAGAAATGAACTATGGAATAAAGAATAATGACAGCATTGAACTCCACTTCCTGAGAAGTGCCATGGTAATCCTAGAAGCAAAAACATCTTCCATATCTTTCACCTCCCATCTCTCTCATCAACCTCCAGTTCCACCTCCTTTAATTGTTCCTGCCAGATTTCACTGAAAATGGTGGACCTTGATTTTGTTCCCTTGTGCAAATTAATTCTTTGCACAAAATCAATGAACTGACTAAATGTCACTTCACCTAGTGTTGACCTAAGTGTAACTGCAGAGAGGGCCAAAAGGGGAAAGAGGCCTATGACATAACAGAAAGAACTTAGAATCAAGGTCAAATTTCAGCCAGATGCTAATTAAATGAACACTTTCACCTCTCTTAATCTATTCTTGCCTATGAGATAAGGGATTGAGATTGAATAATCTCTGAGACCCCTTCTAGATCTAATATCTTGTTAATTATTGGCTTTAGTGTACCTCTAACAATCTCCCTTAAATGTTTTCTCCACACTTCCTCTCTATCATTTGGGAGTTTAACAATGTCATGTGGATGCCCAAGGCTCTCTACTGAGATGACTTAGACAGTGCTTAGATGACCATACTTAGATAGCCCCCTTAGATGACCTACTTAGATGGCCAGACTGTGTTTTGTGCTCCTAATTTGCTTGAAAAGTCACCTTATCTGTGTCTTCATATCTACTAGGTGTCATTGGATGATTATGTAGCAATCAGAGAGCTCAAGGTTCAGACCAGGGTTCAGAGAGATCAGGGGATAAGACAAATGCTGTGTGGAATAAAGGCATCAAGAGTAAATGGTCAGGGGTAAAGTATCACTGAGTCAGCATGCGGGTCCAAAGGAAAATATCAAACCTGGTATCAGCCCACAAGAGGAAGAATAGTGCTCTCTAAATACCAACATCAGAATTCACAAGGAATCTAAGATCCAGAATATATTTCTAAGTGGGAGCAGGGAAAACAATCATCTGAGATAGAGGCTGGCAGTTTAGGAGAGATTGGAGTCCAGCCACAGCCAGCAAGCAGGATCCAGCCCTATATATCTTGGGGCTTAGATGTAGCAAATTCCACACTTTGAGAAACCAAAGTGCAGACAAGAAATCTAGCTTTTAGTGCCTGTGACAAAGGGTTTATCAAGGTCAGAAAGGGACCAGTGACAATTGTCGCCTTATAACTTTTCTTCCTTAATTTTGATGATGCCATCTCTTCCTTCCACTTCTCTAATTATTCCTACTCAGTATCCTTCCTGTTCATCTCTTCCTCTCTCCTTCACAAAAGCTGATCTTCTCCTGGATTCGGTTTTTTCCCCACTTCTCTTCTCTCTTTCTGCACACACTCTTCCTTGGTAATTAGATCCAAACCCATGGCTTTAACTGCTATCTGTTTGCTGGTAATAATAAAATCTGTTTTTAGCTCAGATCTTTCACCTGAACATTTGACTTAAGAGCCACTCATAAACTCAAGAGACAAAGATGCATTTCATGTCCTTTGAATCACTTTCCCAGAGCAGCAAATGAATATCAAGGCTCCTGTCCATTAATTCTCCTCTATGCCCTTCTTTCCTCTTGTTTTGCTGCTCGGATTGGCTTGGAAGAATTGGGGCTCATGGCATTGCTTGTTGCAGGTTGTGTTAAAATATGAATGTGAGAGAAAGAATGTGCACATGCAGGAAAAGGCAGGTGAAGAGTTAGAAAACTACTAAAATGGGCCAAAAAAAGTCACAGAACAAATTGTAACCATCTCTCTCAAAAAAAAACTGAGTCAAGGAAGTCCCAAGACTAGCTGCAAAGGCTTAGGTGCACATTTCCAAGATAAGCCAAGGCAGTTCAAGAATCAAGACCAAGGGGCAGATCAAGAATCAGTTTCTTTGTCCCAGAAGACAAAGGTGCTAAGAATAAATAGGCAGAATGAATTGAAAGACAGATCTACAGAACTCAGTTTGTTGCAGTAAACATCCATGGAGATAAATTGTCTACATAGGCATGTCTTTATAGGGTGACTCTAAAATACAGCTATTTATAAAAAAAAGATCCTAGTAACCTTGACTTTTGAGGGACTTTAACTCATTGTCAGAGCTCTCATGTGTATGCCAGAAGAGGGGCTCTTTGCCTGAGGAGGGAATAAGGGAACAAGTGCCCCAGAGACTCACTGGATATGTTTCATCTCTATGTTAATAAGTATGCACGTATACACACTTCTTCAAAAGCCTGATATATAATATCTTGGATTAGATATTATCATTTGCATTACCTCTCTTTCCTAATACATGAAAAACTGAATCGAGCTTATAAATTGTTTGCATATATAGTTACAGCTTAATGAAGAAATTGACTTGCTTGCAAATTGGCAGGTAACCCAAACATAAAATTAATCGATTTAAAACATTTTTAAAGCAATTTTAAAACAAAGCAAATAATATTTGCCAAACTCAAAAGTAATTAATTACAAAATACAATTGAAGTGGCAGGACATTAAAATAAAATTACATTTTAAAATATTAATTGACTTTTAAAAGTAATTCTTGTATTGTTCTGAATTTGTAAAACTAATTCGGTAACGAGAGTTTAATAGTTTCTAAAAGTGTTTGCCAGTTTTCCTTTAATTAGGCATCTCCATTAGTGCTTTCAAAAGTATCCAATGTAGCCGGGTCGCAGCGCGCGGAGCCAAGGCTCGCCCGCGCAGAGAAGGGGCGCGCGACGTGGGGCGGCGGGAGGATGGCCCTGGGCCCGGCCGCCCCTTTCCGCTGACCCGCCGATCTCCTGCCTCGCCCCACCACGGCTGAAGACCAGGCAGAGGCGGCTAAGCACTGTCAAGAAGGAGTGACACCTCTTCAGTTAAACTCCCCTGTTAACTGATGGCCACGGGACTGGAGTCTAACCTTAGATGCCCAGGCAGCGATGACTGCCGCACAGACTCCATGAAAAGCCTCACCAGCTGGATGTTAAAAGCAGTCAGTGTATCTGGGCAAATGCTGTGAGGCACTCCCATTCATGAACTGCTGAAAGAAGTAAAAGACACTGAATGGAAGGATCTTGGCCTCTTTCCCAACACTTGCTGGTTCAGTCATGGAAGATTTTTACAAACTTTACTGCACTGTGAACTGCAATTCAAGATGTTCTTTAAACTCAAGGAATGCATTCCAAATAGTCAATAATCAAGTAAAAAATCCAGTGACACCTCGATTCATAGTTTCCCATCAATACCTCACTTCGTGTGAATGAACATCATTTAAACATCCAAGTATTGGAGACAAGTGTGCAAGATTTTGTAAATTGGTGCAAAAAATTTTTTTTAAGTTGAAGAACTTTTGAAAGTTAGTTTATGTGGACAAATTTAGAGCTGCCTTTCAATTTATGCAGTAACTTTAGAACGGAGAGTTAATAATAATGAGACAATGCAAGAGTTAGTGAGTTTCCTTAATTTGGGGCAGACATAATCATACCAAGACTGGTAAGCTTTTGTTTCAAAGTCAAATCAATTCTCCTAGAAAAGTGAACCAGTTTTGTCAATGTGAATTTGAATATTAAAGGAAATGATACATTGGTACTCTACCCAGTTATTGGTTGGATATGTACAACTGTTTAAACAGCAGAAAATTTTCTGAAACCTTAATACACATCAAGTATTTCTGATTAAAATTTAGAATCCAAATTGAAAGGTGAGACAAATATACAATACACATCAGATTTCAGACAGTGTGAATAAAGGTGGTAAAATATCTCATAAATACCTTTGTATTATTACATGGGGAAATCACTTTTTTTTAATATATTAGCTTAAATAAAATGTGTTCTTTAAATGCAAAAAAGTATCCAATGTACATATACTTCATTTATCCATAACCTATAAGTTAAACTTCCAATATATAAAATGATTGTATTAAAACACACTAATAAGAATTTTATTTTTAAAACACACTGTTCTAGTATAAGTTTACATTTATAACTGAAAGTTCTGTGTAAGGTAGCAGTCTCTGAAAAGTTACAGGTCCCAAAGAATATTAATATTAGAGTTGGCTAAAGTGTTATAAATAACGAAAACAAAAGAGTCAATGGCACAAAGTAGGTGGTTTACTTGTCTCTCATGTAATAGTCCATGGTTGGTTAGAAGAACATTTAGGGATCCAACCATCTTCAATATAAGGCTTCCAAAGTTCTCCCTGGTCGTCAGCATTCCAGGCTACAAGATGGGAGAAAGAGTGGAAGTTCAATTCAAGCCATTTCTTTTTAAACAAATTAAGTAGAAATGCTCTTATCACCAGCTTTTACATTCCATTAGTGGAAGCTTCGTCATATAGGCACATATAGATGCAAGGGGGCTAGGAAATACAGTTCCTTTTTGAGCAGCTTCATCTGAGCTACCATCCTATAATGCCATAAGAAGGGGAGAGCAGATTTTGATGGACAGCTAGGAGTGTCTGCCACCCCACTAGCCACCAAAAATCTGTGTTTATCCTTCTTCTGATGTGGTCATCTTTCCCCAAGGGAGCCAACCCAAAATCTCATCCAGTTACTACATCCAGCTCAAGTTCTGGGGTCTCTGGGTGCAACCACCCCCTTCAGATTCAGATGTGGCTCATTGTGTTCTAGCAACTCAACTGAAAAATGTTTTAGTTTCCTAGCTGCTAAAACAAATACCATACAGTGTACTGGCTTAATAAAGGAATTCATTGGCTCACAGTTTCAGAGGCTAGAAGTCTTGCTTCCTCCTGCAGTTGGTATCTTCCGGATGGCTGGCAATCTTTGGGGTTCCTTGACTTTTCTGAAGTCACATGGCAATGCACATGGCAGTGACTTCTTCTTTCTCTTCCAGTTCTGTTGACTTCCAGCTTCTGGAAGCTTCTGTCTCTATGGCTTCTATGAGGCCTCCAATAGTAGGATTAAGACCCATCCTGGTGCTATTGGGACACACCTTAATAGAAGTAACCTCATCAGAAGGTTCTATTTACAACGGGTTCACACCCACAGGAATGGATTAAGAGTAAGAACACGTTTTTTGGGGGTACACAACCACAAGTCACCACATCTGCCTTCTCCAACACCCAAAAAGCAATAGTGTAATAGAAACAGGATGATTGTATATGAGACATTCTGTTCTTAAATGCCCCTTGGTCCTTCCACTAACATAAACCTTGGGGAGTATGCCAGTTTGAATGTATTATGTCCACCCAAATGCCATTATCTTTGATGTAATCTTGTGGGGCAGACATATTAGTGGGGATTAAGTTGGAAATGCGCCCCACCCAACTGTAGGTGATAACTCTGATGAGATAATTTCCATGGAGGCATGGCCCCACCCATTCAGGGTGGGCCTTGATCAGTGGAGCCATACAAATGAGCTGACAAACAGAAGGAAATCAGTGCAGCTGAGAGTGACATTTTGAAGAGGAGCTACAGCCAAGAGGGACACTTTGAAGAATGCCCAGGAGCTGAAAGAGGAGCTGCAGATGAGAATCAGTTTGAAGGTGGCTGTTGAAAGCAGACTCTTGCACCAGAGAAGCTAAGAGAAGACAAATGCCCCAAGGGCAACAGAAAGTGACACTTTTGAGGAACTGCAGCCTAGAGAGGAACGTCCTGGGAGAAAGCCATTTTGAAACCAGAACACTGGAGCAGACGCCAGCCATGTGCCTTCCCAGCTAACAGAGGTTTTCTGGACACCATTGGCCATCCTCCAGTGAAGGTACCCGATTGCCGATGTGTTACCTTGGATACTTTATGGCCTTAAGACTGTAACTGTGTAACCAAATAAACCCCCTTTTATAAAAGCCAATCCATCTATGGTGTTTGCATTCTGGCAGCATTAGCAAACTAGAACAGGGAGGGATAAGATGGGAAGCTAATTTTACTGAAATTTCAAAAGATATACACTCAGGTGACTGAAAAAAACTTGCTGAAGTAGCCATTTTTTCTTTCAAGGAGAAAGCAGCATTAGACAGAAGGAAAGATATTTGGTGTCAAAAGGCATTCTATTTTGGTGGTAATCTGTGAGAATACTAGATAGATAAGGAATTTCTGGAGAAACATGAGGAGAGAACTCAGTGCAAAATTAAATGGAAGTCTTTATTTTTTAGCAAAGCAGAACTATTTGATTAGGTCATCTTGATGTGGCTATTAAGAGATTAGTGACATTCTGAAAAACAACCGTTTTGACAGAACCCCATAAAAAAGTAAAAATGCTTATTACTGACATATATAAAACACTATCTTCAAGCCTCTTCCCCTTCATTCTCCCATTCTGCGATGTTGATGCTGATGTTCTCCACTGTGTGTGTGTGTGTGTGTGTGTGTGTGTGTGTGTGTGTGTGTAATGTTTTCATAAAATTCAGGTCATATATTGAGCTGAAATCTTCCCGAATGGAGCCAAATGATTCTCCAAACTGACTGCATATTTTTAAACATTTTTATGTAGTTGAAATTAAGCAAGATATAAGTCATCCGAATGCAGTTTGATTAAGATGTAGAAATGTAAAGGTGGGAGCTAGGCAAGAAAAGTGGTTCAAATAGAGAGATGAGAAAGAGAAGAAGAACTTGTGGTTAAATAAGAAGTAAAAATGTGCCATGAAGGAGAAATACGTGTAGTGATTAGGAGATGATTACTTCAGTTCTCTCTACCTCTATTTCCCAACTGCAAAATGAGAGTGATGAGAGCGATTTCCTCATGAGGATGTGTTCATTATGGGATCTGTTCATTCCCATTAAGCCTTGAATCATAGCCCCAGATAAGTGATACTTTTGGGTTAGGTGAAAAATACTTTTGTGAAGGATACTTTTGGAGTGAGACCAGTAAGTTAAAACGCGGGCTTGGACTTAGTAATAGTCATGGCATCAGCCTGACACAAGCAATGCATCCTATAACTTGGCAAAATAGAAACGGGCTGGATGAGCCCTGATTCTGAATCAGTGTGTGAAATCCTATATCCATTACTTTTGTTCTTTTCTGAATGATAGGGACTTATGATTTTAATCTTGAAAATTTAAACTACGTTTAAAAAAAAACTACCTTTTTAAAATGGATATTTTTGTGCCTTTAATTTGAAGATAGGACTTTTTTAAAGTATTTTTATTTCATTGAAATTATCTGTTTATATTTTGGTGTCTTCCACTAGAATGTAAGCTCCTCTAAGTAGGAAACATAATCCATTTCTCACTGTATCCCGGCACTCAGCTCAGTGCGTGGAGATGTTACTCTGGTGTTTCCTTTCACCAGTAGGACTCTGTCACTTTAAGGCAGAAACCGGAAGTTAAAAGTGGAATCAGAGGGGCGGGAGGGATGAAGAAAGGGGCGTCTTCGGTAGAAAGAGTAGTTGAGAGTGCTGGCAACAGCAGCTGAAAAGTAGAGAAGTCGTAGAATTAATTTTTTTTTTTTTTTGCCCAAAGCTGGTTCAGCCCACGTTTTATTCCCAGTTGGTAGAAAGAGTGATGTGGCTCAGTGGGAAGGGCTGTTGGCTGAAAAGAGGTGGAGCGCAACACTTTCTCCCCATTGGCAGCTGCAGTTGTTTGCTTTTTGTTGTCTTATTCTTCCAGAGTAGACTCCAAACGGGAGGATCTGCCAGGTGGTGTTGGAAAGGCAGTGATCTTGGGTACACAGCAGAGCGTTCCCAGTTCTGGGTCGTACAGGCTCAGGGCTCCCCTGTCCCACCCTTAGCAATTCCCTAGCTCTAAGAGGACAGCAAAATCTAGCTTTCCCAAAGCATCTCTTGTGGCAGCATTTATTTGGATATCATAGCCAAGGTCTTCCTTGAGAGCTGGTAAAAATGTGCCATGAAGACGAAATACATGTATTTCGGTGTGGTTTCTTTTCTTTTCTTTTTAATTTATTTTTATTCTATCTTTAGGACAAAGGACATTGACCCAGCCCGGTGAAAATTTCTGGAGACCATGGCCAAGAAAAGAATTGCTGTGATTGGGGCAGGTGTTAGTGGGCTCACGTGTATCAAGTGCTGCGTGGAAGAAGGTTTGGAGCCTGTCTGCTTCGAAAGGACTCACGACATTGGAGGGCTTTGGAGGTTCGAGGTAAATTTCCTCTTCCCTGAATACTTGGAACTCTCACAGCAAGTAGAGGCATGAGATATGTTTATCTAGTGTCACAAAATGTGACAGGCTTGATAGTGATGAAAACTGCTAGAATCCCCTGGTAGTCTGGCTCCCTGTTCTTTTCTTGCCATAGATACAGGGATTCAGCCTGCTATCAACTCAAGTTCTTTGCGGGTTCTTCTTTCCCTAGGCTGGCCAACACACACATGTCGTTTGTTTTTCCTTTTCTGTTGATTATGAAAATGACACAGAGACCATTTTCATTTAATGAGTTTTGTTATGATCCAAAAAGGGGAAACAATCTGGGGGGAACAAAATAACAAGTATTAGGAAACATACAGGCATTAGACAATAGAGAGTGCTTGCTACACTTCTGAGGTAATAGATTAGAATGACCTGCTTACAATCCCTTCGAGGATTCCCTCTTTTCAATCTTCTCTAACCTTTTTATTTTTTCACCTTGTTTTTTTTTGAATTCTGCTTCACTTTAGGCCGCTCTTTCACAATCCAACATCCTTAAATGGAATATAAAATCTTCTCTACCTCGTTTGCTTTCAATATTTTCTTTCCTTGAGAAATCAATAAAGTCCTGTCAGAGGGCAGAGGTCACCAATAACTGGATTTTCTCGTCTTTGAGAATAGTCAGTTTTAAAGTTCAATTCTTTTGATATGTATATCTAGGCCTGCAACTTGTTACTAGCAGTATTAAGATGTCATCTACTTAAATGATGGAAAAGTTTATTAAATACCAAAGAATATCAACCTTAAATCCTCTGAAATTCATAAGGGAGTTTTCATTTTTCAAGCTACTGAATTTATAAAGTGATACTGGAATACAAAAATAAAAATGATTAGTACCTACTTTTCCACCATCAGTCTGATCTAATGCTAGTGAGGAGATAAAAACCAACGATTGAGTGAAATTAATATCTTGAGAACTCATATACAATTATTACAGGAAACTATTGAGCAATAACAATAAAGAGGCAAGAAGTGAGAGTCCAAATACTGTTTGGCAAATACATGATAAACAAAAATCTGTTGGGTATCTATGCTTGACATGCACTGGGTTTCACTTTTAGCCTAGTTTTCTAAACCAGTGAATGGTGTTGTGATGTCCCAAATGTGTTTCATAATTCATAAAAACTAGTATTAATCAGCTGCTTAAAATTGCCTTTATAGTTTCCTTAGTTGAACAGGAATACACTCCTTTTGTAAAGACAGATACCACCTTGGCTCTGTCTTTGGGGACTTACCATATTTGGCAGTAGTACTTACTCAGATCTAGAGTGGATCTCCCTCTGCCTCAGTAGCAGACTCCTATGCCTCTGTCATAATCAGTTCTGGACATGGGCTGAAAACCTTGTTAATTAATTTTTGTACTAATCAACAGAAAATTCTGTTGAAATCCAGACATAGCATTATGAGAAGTTAAAAACACACTCTGGGTTCAAATCCTATTCCTGTCACCCACTAGCAGTGTAATATTGGGCAAATCACCAAGCCTCTCTTTACATCTGTTTCTTCTTCTTTAGAAAGGGCATAGTAAAAGTGACCAGGTCATAGAGTTATTGGGGGAGTTATGTGAATGAATAAACATTTCAATCACTTGTAACTCTGCCACTTAAAACAGTGCCAGGTACACAGTGAATGCTACAGGTAAGTTATTCAGTACACCTGGAGTGGGACCCAAACATCTGGTATTTCTGGTAAGCATCCCAACCAGGTTTGGTAACCATTGAACAGGCGTGAAATCAATTGTGGATTATCCGTTCTCTAGTTTTTATCTCCAAAGTGGTTTAAACTTATTCCCTGCTAAAGAATTAACCTGGAGAATTTTCTTGTTATCTTGGCAAAATTTCAACACCTTATAAACTTCTTCCTTGAAAATGAATAAGCTATATTTCATCACAACTTTCTGAATTCTTTTAAGACAGACCATGATGGTGTAGTTCACCATTATATTTCTATAGCCAAGCATAGATAACCAACAGATTTTTGTTTAATAAATGAATCCCTGAGAAGCAGTGTTGCAAGTGGCTGCTTGGAATGTTTGTGGTGCTAGAGACCTTCGTTCTTACATTTTCCACACTTCCAGGGTTGCGGAACCTGAGGTATTATGAAAGACTATTAATTGCAGGGTAAACATTTTGATGCTGGTATTCTATCTTTTTTTTCCCCCCCATCTGGGATCTGCTTCTCTACCACACTCTTGCTTGGTGTTTGGAGTCCTGCTCTCCCCTTGATGAACTTTTCTGTAATTCATTGTGGATTTCATACATAGGATGGACCTGAGCACTCTTGAATTCCGTTGTTGCCACCAGGTGTCTAGGAAGACCCTGGGGCTCTGGGGCTTCCATTTTCTTTTTCCTATGACAGGTCCCAGAGATTCAGTATGTTTCCTTTTCTTCTCAGCCATGACTTGCACTTTCCTATCTCTATTCCTCTTTCTCTGCCATTCTCATTATATCATGTATTTGCCAAACAGTATTTTGGACTCTCACTTCTTGCCTCTTTATTGTTATTGCTCAATAGTTTCCTGTAATAATTGTATATGAGTTCTCAAGATATTAATTTCACTCAATCGTTGGTTTTTATCTCCTCACTAGCATTAGATCAGACTGATGGTGGAAAAGAAGGTACTAATCATTTTTATTTTTGTATTCCAGTATCACTTTATAAATTCAATAGCTTGAAAAATGAAAACTCCCTTATGAATTTCAGAGGATTTAATTAGTACTTAATGCCTGAAAATCATTTTTAATATTCTTTAGTCAGAATGGATTTTACAAATCCTTAAAGCATACCATAGCAGTGCTTCTTAAACTTCAATGTGCATATGAAGCACCTGGAGATTTTGCTAAAATACACATTCTGAACCATTAATCTAGGCTGGGGCTGAGATTCTGCATTGCTAGGAAGCCCCAGATGATGTTGATGCTGCTAGTTGGCTAGTACAGACTTGCTGTGAAATGTGTGATTATACTCCCTTCACTAAAATTTGAACCTTTGGAAGACAGAGACAGACCTGTATTTTTCAGCACCTAATATCTGTTGAATGAATGATTGCAGTCAAATTCAGAAGTTAGGACTATGCCACACTGAACATCTTAGTACCAAAGTGACCCTGCCATTCATTAATTTTATTTTAATTTAAAAAAACTATTTACGTAGAAATGGCTTTTATTTTAGAATAACTGATAAACTTTTTTATTTTAGAATAGTTTTAGATTTACAGAATTATTAGGAAAGTACTACAGAGAGTTCCTGCGTGCGCCACACCTAGTTTCCCCTATTTTTAACATCTTATATTAGTATGGTACATTTATCCCAATTAATGAACCAATATTTATACATTGTAATTAATGAAGTCAATACTTTATGTAGATTTCCTCAGTTTTTTCCTAATGTCATTTTTCTGTTCCAGGATCCAATCCATAATACCACAGTGCATTTAGTAGTCATGTCTCCTTAGGCTCCTTTTGGTTGTGACAGTTTCTCAGACTTTTCTTGTTTTTAATGACTTTGACAGTTTTGAGGAGCACTGATCAGGTATTTTGTATAATGTCCTTCAATTGGGATTTGTCTGATGATTTTGTCTTGGTTAGACTGGGGTAATATGCTTTCTGGAGGAAGACCACAGAGGCAGAGTGCCATTCTCATTATATCATGTCAAGGGTACAAACAATCAACATGACTGATCACTGTTGAGTTAACCTTGATCATCTGGCTTGAGGTTGTATTTATCAGGTTTTGCCACTGTAAAGTTTTGCTTTTTTTTCCTCCCTAGCCATTCTGTACTCTTCAGGAGAAAATCACTATGTACAGTCCACACTTAAGATAGAATTGACTCTTCTAGGCCCTTGCCTTTCCATATACGCTTTAGCGTCAGTTTGGATATCTACAAAATGGTTTGCTGAAATTTTGATTGGGATTGCATTAAATCTGTAGATTGAGTTGGGAAGAACTGACATCTTAATATTGCGTCTTCCAATCTAAGAACATGGAATATTTCCATTCACTTATATCTTCTCTGCTTTTTCTATCTATGTTTCATAGTTTTCCACACATATGTCCTTTGCATAATTTTGCTATATTTATACCTAAGTATTTCATTTTTGGGGGTGTTACTATAAATAATATTGTTTTTTAATTTTAAATTCTAATTGTTCATTGCTGGATATAGGAAAGTAATTAACTTTTGTATGTTAACATTGTATCTTGTAACCCAACTATACTAACATTTTAGTTCTGGGAGTTTTTTGGTCTTTTTTCCTGATTCTTCGGTTCTACATAGATAGTCATGCCATTCTCTCTCACAGTTCTCTGGGTTGACTGGACTCAGCTGGGCAGTTCCCACTTGGTGTTTCATGTGGTTGCAATTATGTAATATCTGGGGGCTGAACATCTGCTGGCCTCTTTGCTCATGTCTGAAACTTCAGCTGGGGTAGCCAGAATTTCTAGGGGCTGTCCACGTATGTCTCTATCCCATACATTCTTTCCATGTGGCTAACTTGGGCTTCCTCTTGAGGAAGTGGTCTCAAGGTAGTTGGACTTTTTCCATGGCTGTTGGCTTCCACCTCAGTGAGCTTTCTGAGAGACCCAAGCAGAAGCTGCAAGGCTATTTATGACTTTAGTCTTGGGAGTCATTCAGTGCCACTTCGACTGCATGTTATTGGTCAAAAGCAAGTCATAACTAATGCAAAGTGTTACTAATAGGGAAAACTGTGTGTGAGGGCAGTATATGGGAACTCTGTCTTTTCTGCACGATTTTCTGTAAGCCTGAAACTTTGCTAATTGAAAAAAGATGCCATGGGGGCGGGGAGGGAGCAATTCATAAAGCCAGCTCAGATTCAAGGGGAAGGAACTACATAACGGTATAAATACTGAGAGGTATAGCTTATACCTACTATCCTGTGTATGTATATGTAATTTGTTTTAATTGGCATTTCTTTCAGAATACTTTTCAAATATTTATTGACTATTTATAAACCATGAAGTTAATTCTTAAGTTGCTATGAATGCTTCTTCTTTACTGCAGGAGAGTCTGGAAGAAGGAAGGGCCAGTATTTACAAATCAGTGATCATCAATACTTCTAAGGAGATGATGTGTTTCAGTGACTATCCCATCCCAGATGATTATCCTAACTTCATGCACAACTCCCATGTCCTAGAGTACTTCAGGATGTATGCCAGAGACTTTGGCCTTCTAAAGTATATTCAATTCAAGGTAGGGAGTTTTTTGGGTATCTTTGAGTTTGAAGGTATTTGTCAAGTAAATGAATAATATGACTTCATTTGCCAGGGCCTGCATTTAAATATTGACTTAGTATGCACATGTATCTATCCAATCTGGCAAAGACTCGACTCTTTTTCTTCTGTGTGCCTGAAAAAGTATTCATGGAAAGGTCCTTCTTTTTTGTATTTTGACTGCACATCCAGGAAGCTACCTGCCAGAGTGCTTTCACTGTCTTCATTTTACATGATTTAATTGCAATAAAACGTAAGATAAGGGGTAGTGTTTTAGCTGGTATAGAGGAGAAATAAGAGATAATAGGAATTCTAAAACCTGGATATTACTCGACTGTTGCTGCTTAACCCTTTTACACTTTCCAAAGTAATTCCAATGCATTATTTTTTGTGATCACCACCACAACCCAGTGATGTAGTTATTGAGAAGTTATTGAGAAAGCAAAGAAGTTTACTCCAGTATAGAGAGAAGAGCATTGAATTGGGGAGCAGAACTCTGAGTTCTGGTCCTTGTCCTACCGTTAATTAACTTGTGACCTGGGACAAGTAGTAACTCAACTTTGATTAATTTCCTTGTTTGTCAAATAAGTTGATTGTACTAATAAATACTGTCTTCCTTCAGTGGAAGGAATGGTTCCTTCCTGATCTAAAATCTTTCATGGTTTTTCTATAATTCTTAATCATGGCTTTGAAGGGCAATATTTCTGACAACTGGCAAAAAATCCCAATCTCCTGTTTTCTGATCATTTTGCTAAATCATGTCTTCTGTTGTTTAGCAACAGTAATGAAGTAATAATTTTACTACTGTCAGTACTTCCAAAGCACAACTGAGTGGTGTTTTTCTTCACTTGTTTAAGCAACACTCACCGAGCAAGTATGTTACTGTACTAAGCATTGAAGGTGCAAAGACCAAAATATAATAATCAGTAAATACATAGTCTAATTGGGAAGACAAAAAAACAAAGAGAATTTTTATAACAAATATAATAAAAATAAAGAGTTGCAGGGTGATAAGCACCATAGAGATCTATTCATTGCATCTCAGAGAAGGGGTGCTTAACCCATCAGGACATGAGGGACCAGGCACAGAGAAGCCTTCTGAGAGGAGGTGATGTCTGAGCTGAAGGGTGACTAGGAGCCTGCCAAAAGAATAAGTGATCCAGGCAGAGGCACCAGCCCATATAAAAGCAAGCACATTATAGAAAGGAACTATAAGTAATACATGGTGGCTAGTGCATACAGGGGTGGGTGTCTCTATTAGTCCACCAAGATATTATGGTCAAAGGGGCCTATAAGTACATAGGAACACATACTTGATGGGTTGATTACACTATATTTATTATTTATTTTTTAAAAAGAGGCTAAAGATTGTACCACAGACTTTACCATCTCACAGCCATTTTTAGAGTTTGTTGTAAAATGGGCATTTATGACTGCAAACAGTGTTTCATTTACATAAAATACTAGGCACCAAAATGTTTTTTCCACTGTAACAGGGAAGGGAGCCCTATAGCTCAGTCACATGTTCAAGGCTAGCCCATGAGAACAGGGCTTGGGGTAAGAAGGCAGCAGAGGGTCTTAGGATGCTAGGAGGGAGGGGGGCATTTAGTGCCTGGAGCATCATAAAAGCACAGGAGGAACCCAGCTTTATTCAGGTGTTACAGCACCATATACATGTATGCTCTTGAAGCAGAGGAGACGGCAGCCTTAGCCTGCCAACTCTAGTTTATTTAGACTTCCTGGTGAAGTTTTCTCACTCTGACCACAGCTAAGAAAAAAAAAAATTCTTATTTGTGGAGTATGGAATTGAAATATCCCTGCGTGACCCCTAGTACATGACAGTGCCTGTGGACTCAGCCCTTTGTGTAACACTCTGTAAGGAGAGTCATGGCAGGGAAGGTGTCCACTGTAGTCTATGATTACAGTCCCCTGTGGCTATCACTTTTCCTTTCAGACCACTGTGTGCAGCGTGAGGAAGCGACCTGATTTCTCTACTTCAGGCCAGTGGGATGTGGTCACTGAGTGTGAAGGGAAAAAAGAGGAGAATGTCTTCGATGGGGTTATGGTTTGCACTGGCCATCATACCAATGCTCACCTACCCCTGGAAAGCTTCCCTGGTGAGTAGCAAGGAAAAAGACCCATGATCCACGCCTGTGACTGACCCCTGATGAATGGGGAGATTGCAGTTTGAGTGCTTCCTACCTCAGGATGAAATGAGGCTTATACCCATTTTGCATGTGCCCCTGAGTGATGTTGAGATAACTTATATTACTGCTGTTTGGGGGGTAGAGATAATGATAATTTTGGAGATTAAATAGAGGTCTATCTATTTAGCTTCAGTCTGACTTTATTTTTTAGGGATCAAAAGAAAGAACATGGAGTTGTTGATTACCATTAGGTTGAATGAGGAATTTTTTAGCAATTAAGGAAACAAATAGAAATGTTGGGCTTCTAAGGGATAAATGAAAGCTTGAAGAAAGAATTTAATTACAGCCTTTGGCCTGGTTTATCATTTTGCGAAAAATAACATACACACATAAATAGATGCTCTAACTGAAATGATAGAAGATTTTTAAGGGGATGAAATAGAAAAGAGGTTTTCTGAGGCAGTTTGGTTTTGTGAGTCTACAAGTATAAGAAATGAACAGAAAAGCAGGGTTTTTTTTTTTCTGATAAGGAAATCATAAGTTTCTTCTCTGAGACTATGGAAAAAGAAAATAGGCAGAAACAGTCTGAAAGACAAGAGAGTAGCTGAGTGAAGGGAAAACATAATGTATAATAAATGCTTAAACTTTACATAAACACTGCCCAGAATGAGTGATTTGACAAATATCTGCCAGATAAACCATTACCCAACAATTATTTTTCCTTCCCTTGCAGGAATTGAGAAGTTCAAAGGACAATACTTCCATAGTCGAGACTATAAGAACCCAGTGGAATTCACTGGAAAGAGAGTCATTATAATTGGTATTGGGAACTCTGGAGGGGATCTGGCAGTGGAGATCAGCCACACAGCCAAGCAGGTTTGAGTCAGTGAATTATTTCTGCGCTTCACCCTAGCCAGGCATCATCCAGGAAGCTGAAGTTGGGACTAAAAGAGAATATGGATGGCTACACATAATTCATCAGTGTAAATGGCAAATGTAGGGCTTGGTTTCATACTTCAGTTGGCAATATTATGATTAATGCTAATGGAGCCAAGGTTACCAGTTAGATTCCAGTCATTCTGTTGGCCTCACACTAAAGAATTAGTTCATGGATCATAGACTGTGCTCATAATCCCAACTAGTCATTTTCTCAAAGTGTGCCTCTGGCTTTGAAGAAAACCAAGTAATCACTGGAAGAACGTGTTAGAATACAGCACTCACAGGGTAGATGGCCAGCATAAATGCCATGTTCTTATATGAAGGAAAACACACCATTGTCGTGAAAGCTTTTTCACTCATAGGGTGTTACCTGTATTTTACTCTTCACTTCCCAAATGGAAAACAGAAGCAATCTAACCTTTCCAAAGAAATATATCCACACACAAGCAGCAATTTCTATGTCCTTGTTTTTTTGTTTTGTTTGTTTTGTTTTGTATCACAAATTTTAAACTAGGAAGAAAGTGTCTTTATACCTCCTATCAGTTCTGTTTTCTTAAAGAACCCTAACTAATACACTGTATATTACATATAATTTACATAATATATATTTTTATTATTCCTGACTATTGAATCATAACTTTACTGGCAATAAATATATATCTGGTTGTTCTTCAGTGACTCTAATTAAGCGATGCTTCTCCATAAACTTGCTTTAAATCCTTTTTTTGAAAAAGAAGCTTAGTGCCAATATTTACTGACTGACCCTCACCCAATAATTTTATTCTAACAATGCTTCTTCTCAGTAGTATCCTCATCTATCAACACAAAAGTGATTTTGTATATTATTCCATGAATTAATTTGGCAAGCATTTATCAAGCAATAGGTCAAAAAAAAAAAACAACAACAACAAGAAAGAGCAAAAAGCATGTTGTAGGTATGATGAGAGAAGTATGTGCAAGGTATGCAGTGAGGACCATGGCATGACCCCCTTTAACACCATTGGCTTTTCAAATGGTCCATTATAAGGAAGCTGGGTGTTACTCTCACTGAGAAACGACAGACTGCCCAAGAGCAAAGCATCCAGAGTGGGTAGAGAAAAGGTAGCTGTGTCTGTAAGAATGCCTGGGAAAATACATAGCACAACTGTCCTCAAGGACCACAGCATTATAGCACAACACTAATGCAAGCTGAAGAAACTCAATACTAACATTTTGGATTCTAACAGTTTACTTTGCATATTAAATATATTTCTGTTTAGCTGTTTGTTAATAAAATTTGTATATGGACTTACAATTTTAGCATACCAAGGAAGCTTGCTCTATTAATGCTTTTGTGGAAACATCTTTTTTATCAAATAATTTTCCTTACATTTTTATTTTATATATCCAGATTTTAAGTATTCTGTTTGGTTAAAACAAGGTAGATTAGAAAAATGAAATGAGGTATTATAGTCAAGAACCATTTTTCGAATGCCATACCCTCTACAAACATATTATTTAATTCTCACAACTTCCCAGTGATGTATGTATTATTGCTACTATTTTATAAATCAGGAAATTAGGCTCTGAGCATTTACATTTCTTGTCAAAGATTATATAGCCAGCACATAAAACTGTCCAATTCCTAAGACCATGCATGCTCTTTGAACTATGACAGGTAAAAGTGCTTAATTATGATTGCACTTAAGGTCACTTTGGTGAGAGTATATATTCCTAATTACAGAAATGTGAAATAAGGATGTATACCCCTGTACATAGATCACCTTTCTATATCAGAGCATAGACAAAAGACTATGAAGCAATCTCATAGTGGCATTACACAGAAATGCAGTGGTAGATCAGAGCAAGACGTATTCTAGGAAGACATGGTTAGGAAAGAATACAGCAAGAAATAAAAAATGATTGTGCAAAGGCTAAAAACCAGACTAATGAGTTTGAACTTAATCTTGAAAAAGGTGGGGTGCTTTTTAAGGTTTATGACCAGAGAGTGGTAAAAGCAAAGTTTTTTCCCCACACCCTAGGTTTTCCTCAGCACTAGGAGAGGAGCTTGGATCATGAATCGTGTAGGCGACTATGGATATCCTTTTGATGTGTTGTTTTCTTCTCGACTTAACTATTTTTTTTCAAAAATGTTGGGTCCGTTACTATCAAACATGTATCTAGAAAAAAAGTTGAACCAAAGATTTGACCATGAAATGTTTGGCCTGAAGCCTAAACACAGGTACGTTCTCAGGTTGGGAATGGGGAGGTAATGGGCAAGGGGGAAGGATAAGGGCTGTTCATACTGGCTAATTGCAGAGCTGCCTCTACCCATACATTAAGGAAATCCACAGAATTTGAAATCAGGTTCCTCCCTTATTCCCCCAGGAATCTATTGGTTTATAGGTTTCTGGTCTGTGATTCTCCTTGGTATTTACCATTTTCTCATGATTCATAGAAACAACAACAAAATGGTAGTAGAAAGCAGTGCATCATTCATTCATTCATCCAACAAACATTGTGTGCCTATTATGAACCAGGCATTATTCTGGGCATGATAATACAGAGATAAAAGGTACAATAGTCATGCTAATACCAGTAATAATACCTTACCTTTAGAGAAGTTACTATATGACAAGCTCAGTGCTAAGTGAATGACATGCATTATCTCATTTAATCCTCAAAACAGCCCTGTAGGTTGGTACTATTTTTGCTTCCATTTGCAGATATAGAAACTAAGACTTAGAGAAACTAAGTAATTTGCCCTAGATGATAAAACTAATAAAGGGTGGTCTCTAGAAAGGGATTTTTCCATAAATAACCTCGTGAGAAGAAAGACAACACAGTATGATGATGAAATGCATAAAGTGCTATGAGAATAAAAAAGGAGGGAGCCCTCACAAAACATTTCCAGAGGACTGGTTTTAAATGCTTTTTTTCTCCCAACTTTTAATTTTTGAAAATGTTCAGATCTACAAAGAAGTTTCAAGAACAGTAAATACTATGATCTCCCATTTATCTTTTACCTAGGTTTACCTATTATTAACATTTTG
Organism: Choloepus didactylus; assembly: GCF_015220235.1. Classification (NCBI taxonomy): domain Eukaryota; kingdom Metazoa; phylum Chordata; class Mammalia; order Pilosa; family Megalonychidae; genus Choloepus; species Choloepus didactylus. The sequence goes on from NC_051308.1 coordinate 118,794,148, forward strand.
CTATATTTGCTTTCTCTTTCTCTCTCTCTGGAGAGAGATCCATCAATATATATCATATATGCATACACATACATACATACATATATATTTTTTTCTGTACCATTTGAGAGTAAGTTGCAGTTGTTAAGATACTTTACCTAAGTAGTTCGGTATATATCATCTAGGAAAAAGAGCATTCTCCTAACAGCCATAATACAATTATCACACTTGGAAAATTTAACATAATACAATACCACCATATAGTATATTGGCATATTCACGTTTCTCCAGTTGTCCCAATAACATTCTTTATAGCTTTTTTTTTTCAATCTAGGATCCTGTCAGATAATATACCTTTGCATTTAGTTCTTTCATCGCTTTAATCTTTCTTAGTCCAGAATAATTCCTCAACCTTTTTTTTTGACATGGACATATTTTGAAGATGCCAAGCCACTTGCTTTGCAAAAAGGTTCTCAATTTGGTCTTGCACACTTGTTTCTCCACGGTTATATTCAGGTTAAATATTTCAGGCACAAATACTACATAGGTAATGTTATGTCCTTCTTGGTAGATCATATCAGGAGGCACATGGTGATCAATTTATCCCATATTAATGACATTAAATTTGATCACTTGGATAAGGTGGTATCCTCCAGCTTTCTCCATTGTAAAGGTATTTATTTCCCTTTGAAATTACTCAGTGGGGTGATACTTTGAGACTGTGTTCCCCAGCAACCTTTTACACAATTATTTTAACATCCATTTCTTTGGTAGTTGTAAAATAAATTGAGGTTTTATGGAATAATAGGAGATAGCCAAACAAACAAAGTAGGGGAATAGCACTCTAATTGTAAGTGCAAAGTCTTGAAGTAGCAAAAAGACATAATGCTCTGGAACCTGCACATAGTCTTGTATGGCTGGACTACATGACACGGGTGGAAGAGTGACTGAAGAATACATGTCCAGGCTCATTGGGCAGGTATATGGAAACCTTTGTATGCTACGCTAAATACAGAATTTGGAACTAAGGTAGTATAAAGTCATTGAAATACTTTAGGCAGGGGAGTGACGTAATAGTAAATACGTTTTAAGAAGGACCACTCCAAAAATGGTATGGAAGATAGATTGGAGTGGGGACTGGAATAGGAAGCACTAAAGACATTTTTAGGAGTCCTGGTGACAAATGTTGAGGGACTAAGCCAGGGTAATATTGGTGTGGTGTACATAAAACAACCCAGGGCATGTTAAAGGGAAAAGTCTTGGTGACCACATGTAATATGCAACAGTTTTGTAGCCTGGGGAACCAGGTGGATTGTGGTGCTGTTAGTGAAAAGAAGTAGACTTGGAGAGAAAGATGATATCATGAGGTCTGGGTGCAGAACTGAATCTAAACCTAAAGATAAGTTCAAAGCATAACTGAATGCAACAAACTGGTAATTGTTGTTTAAACATAACATGCTCCTGCAGCTAGGTCAGCTGTATCTGAACAGGATGAGCTAAAGATTCTGAGAGCCTAGGAACTTAGTATCCAAGGATTCAAACTGCTTTTTGGAAACATCCAAGACACTGGAAACCCTGCCTTCTCTTTTGGCACACCTTTCCTATGCTGTCCCTAGGAAACACTACTTAACAGGTCCAGAGTATCCCAAAGGAGTTCATAGAAAACTATTTTGATATAAATTCGAAAATCTTAGCCTTTGTAACCTTGGGCAAATTATTTAATTTCTCTAGGCCTCAGTTTCTTCATCCATAAAACCTAGATAATGATACCTGTCATGCCTCCTTCATAGGATTTGTATGAGTCAAGTAAGTTAATACATACAGAAGCAATTTATAAACTATAAATTGCTATACGAATGTAATTTATTATACAGTTTGGAAAATCATGGTCTAGGTTTAGCTCTCGGGCCTTTGCAACTGGAAATGAGAATCAACAGAATGCTGATAGTCCAGTTCTGCCAAACTTCTTGATATTGGGCAGGAACCATTGGCCTTATCATATTACTGAGAACATTACTGCTCCATGGAAAACAATACATGCATTCATCAAATAAGACTTTTCTTCCTTCACCTCTGATCTGAGAACCTGATCAGTGCCAAGCTGGTATAAACTAGACCTTTCTCAAATCTCATGGATGAACTGAGGGAGAGACCATTGGAATATAGTTTAACCACCTCCATCAAGGTAGAATTTGCTTACATAGTGCTGGCTTCTTTCTCTCTCTTATGATCTCTCTCATTTCTCCTTTTCTTGTTCCTTATCGCCTTTCACAGAGCTCTAAGTCAACATCCAACGGTAAATGATAGTCTGCCAAATTGCATAATTTCTGGCTTGGTGAAGGTGAAAAGAAATGTGAAGGAATTCACAGAAACAGCTGCCATATTTGAAGATGGCTCCAGGGAGAATAACATTGATGCTGTTGTCTTTGCCACAGGCTATAGCTTTGCCTTTCCTTTTCTTGATGACTCTATCAAAGTGGTCAAAAACAAGATATCTCTATATAAAAATATCTTCCCTCCTAACTTGGAAAAGCCAACTCTTGCAATCATAGGCTTAGTCCAGCCCTTGGGAGCCATTATGCCCATTTCGGAGCTCCAGGGACGCTGGGCCACTCAAGTATTTAAAGGTAAGTGACCATGCAAGTTGATTACTTAATTGCTTGGTGGTGTGTTTAATTCTATTTATGTGCTTGCTTTTAAATAGATAAAGACCCTGTGTATAATCACAGCAGGGCGTGACACAAAGCTAGTGCTTGAAAATTAATTTTTGAGTGAATCTAAAGCAGTAATTTATAACCATGGAGATATATCAGAATCCTCTGGGAGTTTTTTTCAAAGTATGCATGCCCTGACCCCATCCCTGGTGATGCTCATTTAGTAAGTTTGGGGAAGGGTGAGTCATAAGGTCTTTGAGACAAAATGTTCCCAAATATTCTGACGTGCACTTCAAATTAGAATCCACTGATCTAGATTTTAGACAACTGGTATATATTTGTGGAACAAAAGAATTGTATCTTATTTCATTACAGATAAAGAAATTCAAATATAGAAATGATATGATTTAATATCAGCCAAAAATTAAGACTTGGAGACTAAACCAGTAGGTAGAAGATACAGCCTCTCAAATCCTCATTTCTCACCTATCTCCTTCCGCCCACCACCCCCACTTCCACATTGCTTTTATCAGTTTTGGCTAGGGGTACATGAGAAAAGGATTTTGGGGGTTGGAATAATAGGTTTGATATGAGTCAGCATTTTGGCTTCCAAAATGCTTGATTATGTCTAGCATCATTAAAGATATATAATATTGTAGAACAATTGTGTCTTATCTAAGCTGGTCAGATCACACCTGAAGACATATTTTAAAAGTGAAACCGGAGTGCTTTAAAAGGAAAGAGACCAGAATGGTTAAAAGATTTAAAAGTGTGTCATTTGAAATACAGCTTAGACTGGATAAGATTCAGACATATATGAGCTTTCTCTTCAAATATTTGAAGGGATGGTCCGTGGATGAAGGATTAGATTTGCTCAGTATAACTTCAAAAGAATGAACAAGAAGCAAGGAGTAAAACCTTGAGCAACGCACACCATTACTCAAAGTAACAACAAACAAGCAAACAAAAACACCTTTTTTTTTTTCTATCAGCCAGTGCCATTCAAGATGGAATTTCCTCTGAATTTGTGAGAGGATAGGAAAAGGATGCCACATAGCCAGAGGGTATATAGAAGTAGATTCAAGCCTCAGAATACAGAGAAACTAGATGAGCTTTCAAGTCTGTCTCTTCTAAAGAAGAAATTCTTTGATTCTGTGGTTGTTATAATAAAAGTTGCTATTATTATTAATGTTTCATTAAAACTATTCAGAGTTCTTGATGGAGTTAGAGCTTCCTCTTCCCTGGAGAAGATCTTCAGGGGTAGATCATTTTTCATATTAAATGGATTTTTTTAATTGAGTCGATTGAGGAAAAGGAAATAGACCACAGTATTTTAGCATACTGTAAACAACTGGGACTCTTTTCAGGACCAAGCGAATTGTTGAGAGGAAGAGAGAAAAGGAGCACTTAAAAGAGTCTGCATTACTGCTGTGGGATTAGAGAGGAACATAGGGAAAATGTACTGAACAAATGGCAAAGAGCCCAGCCTCCTATGCTAGTAGAAGCGTAGTGCTGATTCCTCCAGATTTCTTCTAATACCTGGAGGAAGGAATCTTCATTTAAAAAATCCTATAACTCTACCAAAATTCCAACGGCAACCTAGAGCTTATCATTCTATCCATGGCATCCCCTATCTACCCACCAAATTCTTGCATTTCTCTTCCCTGAAATCTACCTCCACTGTGCCAAGTGTTAAACCCTTACAATTAGTTTCTTCCATTCTTTCATACCTGCCCCATTTAGCCTGTCCCCTTCCCTGGTCTGTCCTTCCCCTTACCAAATTGTATTTTGCCTTCCTCCACTATTCTCTGGAACCATTATTCTCTTGTCAAGAAAATATTTCACCATTTTCTACAACACTGAACGTACTTCCTTGCCTTAATGGAAACCTAGTTTTATTTTTTCTTTGCCTCTCTTACAGACCCCTCAAGAACACTTGCAAGTGTTCTACTTTCATTCAACAACTTCCTTTCTTTGAAAACCACATCACGTTATGCTAATTCTTTGGATCGCAAGAAGGTATTATGTCATAGTTCAATCATAAAAATTACTTCTGTTAACTATAAACACTGTGGAGGAGGAGATCTATTTCTAATGTGTTAGAGACAGCCAATTCACCAGAAAGAATTTTTTTAAATCTATAGATATGAATAGATATATAGAGATGGTGAGAGAGAGAGAGAGAGAGAGAGAGAAATAGTACACTTCAGTGCAGTTCTCAATTCATTAGCACTGTTCTTGCAGTGTTTCCTTGTTTAGGCACATATTTTTACCATATTTTTTTTTATCTCCCTTCTTCCTGTCTTTCTCCCCTCTTATATTCCCAACTTAAATTAATGGCAGCAGCACCTGAGCAGATTGTTTTTCTCTCTTGTCCACAACATACATTCTGTCACCTGATCCTTTCAAATCTACCTGCTAAATTTCATTCAAGTTTGTCTCCTCCTATTCATGTGCAGTGTCACTACCTTAGTTTAAAGCCCTCATCTTGTTTTACTTGAATTTTTTTACAGTCTCTGAACTGACCTCCTTCTCATTTCATTCACTTCTGACAAGTCTGAATTTCAACTCCTCCTTTTTGCAGTTCAAATCCTTCAGTAGTTCTCTGTCACTTGTATTGAATGCAAACTTCTTGCCTTATCCCCACGGATTTTCTTGAATTTGCCTCATTTTCCTTAATTGCTACAGCACATTACCTTCTAGCATTTTAAACTACTTGCAGTTCCCAGAATTTTACTTGTTCTGTTTTTATTCTCTGAATTTGCACAAATATTACTTATTGCTCTTTTTCCTTGTTATGGTCAACATTTTCTTGTCCTTTTATAACTCTTTCTCATCCTTTAAGATGTAGTTGAAGTTTAACCATTGAACCTTTTCCAGGTCCTTTAGGAAGAACAAGGTACATATTCCTCACTGTTCCATAGCAGCTCCTCTGCATCACTATTGGAGCACTTGTCTAGGATATAGTAAATACTTGTTGAATAAATGAACACACTGAATATCTGTTTACTTGTCAGTCTTCTTTGCTTGACTCTAAGTTCCATAAAGATAGGAATTTTCTTTTTGGTTATATTTGTATCTCTAACACCTGGCATATACTAAGAGGTCAATAAATGTTAGCTGAAGAATGTTGTTGAAGAACAGTGAAGAGCTGAGATTCAGGGATTTTTTTCATGGGTCCCAAGTCAAGAAGAGAGCCTGAATTATAGCTATATGATAGTAGGCCTTTCAGTTAACTCTCAGGTCTAAAAAGGTTGGATTTGTATAATTCTGATTTTCTACAATCTTGGCTTGCCTATGCATGTTTTAGTGTAAAGATCTTATTAAAAGAGCAATAATTTGGATGTCACCTCTCAAAATGTATTTCTTGAGCATCTCAAGAGGCCTGTAATTAATCTCAAATGAAGCATCTCTGTATTTGCTCATTGATTTATGGATGTAAGAAATAATTTTCATGACTAAAATGAGAAAGCACAAGGCAAAACACAGAAGGCAATTTCTTGAATGTTAAATTTTTGAGTCTCCTATGTTATTTACCAAAGTGTGCCCAGAGAAAGGCAGCCAAGATGGCAGAGAATGCAAAACCTGTCATGTGTAGAACTAGTGCTGTTTAGTCTAACAGTGGGAAGACTAAAGAAGTTAAGGCAGTTGTTAATTGTTTCAAGGGCTACCATATGTTAAGATTATTCTCTGTGGCTCCAAAAGGCAGAGTTAGGTCCAATGGTGCAATCATGAAGTCCATAAAAAGAGTAATAATCCACCAACTAGAGCAATCAATTAAGTAATCTCAGAGGCTAATGAGATTCCCATCTCTAGAGACATTAAACAGTAATGAGATAACCACTTAACTAGAGTATTTGTAGAGAGAAAACTTCTATTTGAAATATTCCTATTCTGAAATTCTATGATCCAGAATTTTATAGAGTAACACCTTAGGAAGGAGGTCTAGCTAAAAGTCTCTACATGGCATAGCACCTGGAAATCTGGGCATAAAGCTAATTGTTTAAGCTTAAAATTGTTTATATTGTTTAAATACTACTTTGCCTTTATCTGACCATGTCCTCGGTATTAAATTCTACTACTGGAACTGTTTGTACATCAGTGATTAAATTTCTCTCTCAAGGTTGGGTATTATGAGTTATCCTTGGCTTCAACCCCAGCCCTCACCAAATAAAAAAGCATAGAAGGTAAGCTGTATTTTCAATAGGACTTTAGGCATAAAATGTGATTAGGAATTTATTTTTACTTTCTTCTCTCTATGGTAGAGAGCCTCTTGTCATTAAGAACACAAGTGTGGATGTGTTTCCCCATACCTCTGCCCTTTACTTTGTACCTCATTTTCCATATAATTTTAAGGCCATTTATCATTTCCTCATGTCCGTATTTCATTTCCCAATTGAAATGCTATATTAGGGAGGAGGTAAGTATTGGTTGGAAGGCAGGGTAGGAGAAATATTTTCCAAGGACAAAATAAGATAAACTACAGATGTTAATATCAATATATTGATGGTGGTGGGAGTGAGGGGAGAAGGGATTAAAATGCTGAAGTGAATTCTAAGTTCCTTGAGTACAGAAAACTCCTGTATTTCTCTGAATTCAATATACTGTAGTAATTGTTAATAGAATTATTGTTCCCAATGAGGTAATTTTACACTTAAAATTTTAACTTTTCTCTTTAGGGCTAAAGACATTACCCTCACAAAGTGAAATGATGGCAGATATATATAAGGCTAAAGACAAAATGGCAAAAAGGTAAGAAATTTTCCCAAGAAAATACATAGTCAATTTTTCTACTCACTATGACTTACTACTTTTCTACTTCCTATTGCTCTCTTAATAAGAGCAATACTATACTACACTAAGCTTCTGCATGTTAGTTTAAGGATTTTGTTTAAGGATTTACGTTTTGAAGGAAAAGGAAATAATAGTTTGTGACAATAGCATGGAGAAATAGCAGCAGTACCAATGTTTTGAGTGTGGACAGAAAAAGAAAGAGAAGCTTAAGAAAAGTGTTTATAATGCTATGTTTAGTGCCTAAAGGAAAAGTTTCGTAGGATAAAGCACTTAGAGAGAAAATAAGATATGCTTTTTTCCTAGGATTACTTGACATGCTAGTAGAACTGCTAGAGAAAAAGAAGAGCAGTATGGAATTAATGGGAGGTAGATATAATTGAATTACAAGTCTGTAGGTAGATTTACAAATCTCTTCTACAGTGGCCGCTTTGTTGCCTGTCATCACGTGGCATCACAGCAGCACATGGAATGAAGAGAGCATGTAATTTGGGAAGGTGGTGACATCAGCCAGCTAGCTACTTAGGGCTTAGGTGAATGCAGTAGTCCAAGAACCTGAATTTCAGAACTTGAGCTGAATCATTGGGTGATTTTTATTTGGACAAAGTGGAAATTGATGATGGGTTCCTGTTTTTGTGGAAAAGTCAGAGACAAAAATTATTCCATGCAAAATCATTCTAGGCCGTGGATTTCTTCAACTGATTGTTAGCATAGCTCTCCCCTTTGTGGGAGGAGGAGATTTTATGTAACCCTGCTACCCTTTCCAGGTCCTCTCCTTTTTTTCTCCCTCCTTTCACTGCCATACTTCTGCAATAAATATTTTACTTCATATGCTAAATTCTTACCCTTTCCCTTCTTCTTAACCCCCTACCATGTAACTTCCATCCTTACTCCTGAAACTGTTCTCTTCAATGTCATACATGACCAATTTCATTTTCCTCCCTCTTACTACTAAATTTGATGCTCTAAACATCTCTTCCTTCTTAGAGTACTATCTTTCCTATCTTCTCTTGGAATAAACTCTCCTATTTCAACCTTTGTTCTCTCTTTCCTTTTATTTATTTTTGTCTAACCACTTCTGACTGTGAGCAGTCCCCAAGGATATAATTGAACCTTTATTGAAGGTCCACTATGTACATACACTGAGATAAGTGTGATATATGCATTAACTTATTTAATCCTCTTAACAACCCTTTAAGGCAGGTTCTAATGAACCTCTTTTATGAAACTTTCATGAATACTACAGGTCTTGACCCTCTATTATATGATAAATGAGTACAAGCCCACAAACCCTTGAACAAATATAATGTCCATAAAGGAAAGCTCTCGGATTCTTTCCATCTTACCTTCTTTTCTTTTAAACTTTAGTCCCAATTCAATAAATTCTTATTTGACAATCTAACAGCCCCTTCTGCATTCTATCCACCAGTTCTACCCTCAAACTTACTTTCTGTCATCTTTTTCTTGTCCTGTTTTTGGATTCCTCTTCTAAGCCCATCCGATCTCAATTAGCTAGACTTGGTTTTTCTTTTGTTGTCCAGTGTCCCACTGTTCTTTCTTTTATTTTCATTATAGAAAGTAAAAAGTGAAGTCCCCGCCCCCACTCCCACTCCCCAAATTCTACCCTCTCCACACAGGTAATCATACTAATCACTGTTATCATGTTTCCTCCCCTAAAATGTCCTTTTGGCGCTTCACATCTGCACTTGGTATAATCATTTGAAGGGCCATTCCGTCTTGTAGGATAAGTCATCCCCATCTACTCCATTCAGAAGTCTAAATTAATAGTGGCCCTGGGAAGTCCTGCTTTATGGACGCTACCACCACCACTCTCATAAAATAATTGAGGATCCCGCACTTACAGTGACTGACTTGGAGGAGGAATATTTTTGTAATGAGTTCTTGCTTTCTGATAATTAAGAATGTTCAGAATCTGGATCTGCTATATCTGTCTCTCCATCTCTATCCTTGTTTCCTACAACATGTCTCCTCTGCTGTAGGTAGTGCCCACACATATTCTACACTCATTTCATCTTTACTCCTTCATTCTGCTGTTAAACTGACTTGTAATACTGTCCTCTTTGCTCTCAGCCTATCTATATCACCTACTTCCTTCAAAGCCCCAACTATTATTGTTCTCTTTTAACTACTCCCTCTTTACATTTCTATTTAGTAATCTAAAACCACATGAATTGCCCAAAGTTTCATATTTCTCTATGCTTCTTATGTGTCAGTCTTATCTCCTCTACTAGAATATGAGCTCCTTGAGGACAGAGACAGTGTCTTATATTTCTTCCCTATTTTCCACAGCTCCTACCCCAGTATTAAGCCAATAACAGGCACTCACCAAGCACTGACAGACTGAGGAAATGATTCATTAACTGAACTGTTGATAAATCATTGCTTCTGTTCTGTCTGTTCCAGGTATGTGGAGAGCCAACGCCATACCATTCAGGTAGACTACATAGAAGTAATGGATGAGCTTGCTAATCTTTTGGGGGTCAAGCCCAACGTGCTGTCCCTGGCCTTCACTGACCCCAAGTTGGCATTACAGTTATTCTGGGGACCTTGTACTCCAATCCAATATCGTCTACAGGGTCCTGGAAAGTGGGCTGGAGCTCGAAAAGCTCTCCTCACCACAGACCACCGTATCAAGAAGCCTATGATGACAAGAGTAGTTGAAAAGAGTGACTCCATGATCTCAACAATGACAATAGTCAGGGTTATGCTTGTTGTTGCTTTCTTTGCTATAATTGTGGCCTATTTCTAGCTACTCCATTGTCATTGCCCCAGCTTTCATTGGGAAGCTGGATCTAGAGATGCCTTAAGAAATTGAAGAGATTGAAAAACTCGCAGCTTCACATTGCCCAGAAATCTACTTAAATTTCTTTCCATAGCATTAATTCTCTTTCCTCTTTTCTCCACAGTGAAATTCCAGTTTTTCATTCATATTGATTCTCATTCCTTCCTCTCATGACCCATCACTTTTCCTTCCAATAATCTCTAGACTGTGAACTCAGTCATCCTTGAATGTCCTTAGCAAAATTCTTGACATGTTGTAGGTGCTTAATAAATACTTGTTGTTAACCAACAACAATTACTATGATGGGAGCATAAGTCAGCCTCTATAAGAAATGACTGACTCGGTAACTTTGCTTCTGATGGGATTTGGTTTTTTGTTAGACACTCAATTTTTTATTGTTTTTAAAATTTTAACTAAATGTATGTTTATTGAGAGATAAGAGAAATAACAGTCATATAACAGTTTTAAAAATCTGAGATGAGACATAAATACTTCAGTTATTTTGTTTTACTCACCATCACCCAGTATCCCTGATAGGCGGTCATTTTTACTCCTTTTCTCTAAGCAACATGCCTTTTTTTTGTCATTGAAGAAACTAATTTCAACTTTCTAGACTCATAGGTCATTCTAATAATCTGGTAATAGATTCAACTTGGTTGAGTAACTTGGGATTTTACATTAGCTGACCTGTCTGTTTTGAACTCAGTTCCCGTATTCAGGAGCCATCAAAACTTTATCTTAGAAAGTATACTAAGTATCTGCAACTGTTGAAAGGTAGACTACTAATGGGATTTGATTTGCCTCTCACCACCTCTAATTTTTCTTCTCACCCTCTTCACCTCATGGAGTAGAATTAATAAGTATCCAAAGGGGTCATTTATGTATTAAAATAGAATTTATATTAAGACCAAATGTGGGGACATTCTGCTTATACCAGTTTTTCTTTTGTCATACAGTGTAGTTCTAAAAACAGAGCAGTTCTGAATCAGAGTAGTGTGGTTCTGAAAATGGAAAGCAGGGAGTTCAGTTTGCATCCCAGTGCTGCTGCTGATTCTGTTTTCTCATCTGTAGAAGTTTTGCTCTATTTATAGAAGTTTTGCTCTGCTGTTTGCTTTGCACGAAGAAGTTAACTAAGGCTCAGCTGTCAGGCACACTGAATTCCACGAAGGAAGGTCTGGTACTGGTAGCAGCAGATCAGCTGTTGTGCAATATGGTCATAAATTTTGTGATTGCTCCCTATTACTCAACAGCAGGATAAATTTTAACAAAGGAAAGATCAACATTAGAAATTATTATGTTTTCTAATATAAATACATGTAAGAGAACCACAAATGGGGGGATTATAACTTCCTCCTACCTATATAACCATTTGAACAACTGCCTGCCCTTGGGCCAGTATCTCTGTGGAAATGCCTTTTGAGAATTAGAGAACAGAGTATTTTTATTACTTCTTACATCCTCTTTGTTCTCTAATCCTTGTACAATGCTGGTGACTTATTATCTACTAAAATATATCTAGTATCTATTATCAGCAGATCACTCTAGTTCAGAAGTTACCTGGAGGTTGCTTCCTTTTAATTTCCTTCTTTTAGCATGCAAATTTTTCAAACTAACAGTCCTTTTGCAATATAATTCCTAGCTGATCAGAAATAAGTACACTAGTTTCTTCTTTAAATAAAAAGTATGAGATTATTTAACAAACTGTCAAGTTCATTGACTCTCACATTCTACTTAAAATATGCAAGGTTACAAAAAAATCTTTGATCAACTTCTAATTCAAGCTAAAATTGCTCAAGATACAAAGTCCTATTTACTAACTGATACTCAGTTTATCTTATCTTGCTTTTGTAATTATATTAAAAGGTTATATAATTTTCCCAATTATAAAATCCAATTACCTAAAAAGTAAAGTAAGGAAATGCTCACATTTCCAGGAGTCCATACTGATATGAATAAATGATGGAATAAATGGGAGAGAATAGACAAATCTTGATTGAATAAATGGGAGAGAATAGACAAGTCTTCCATAGAAAAGAATTACAAATAATTTTTGTAGATACTCTACCCTCATGGAGGTGGAACATAAATCTCCTTATGTGTGGGCTGCCCATAGTGACTTCCTTCCAAAGAGTACAATATGGAAAAGGGGGAAAAAGTAACTTAAGACTCAAAAAACCTGACAAATACTACCTTAGCTGGGTGATCAGGGTTAACATCAACAGTGATAAATCATGTTGCTGGTATGTTCCCTTGATATCATGTGATGAGACTATCACTTTACCACTATTGTCCCAAAACCCATAACCCCTGTCTAATCGTAGAAAAAAATCAGACAAACCTAAATTGAGGAATATTTTGCAAAATGCTTGACCATCTCAAAACTCTTAAGGTCATCAAAAATAAGGAAAGCCTGTACAGTCTAGGTGAGCCTAAGGGGACAAGATATCTAAATACAATGTGATATCCTGCATGGGTTTCTGAAACATAAAAAAGGACTTTAGGTAAAAGTTAAGGAAATCTGAATGAAAGATGAACTCTGGTTAATGTATAGTAATTATAATATTATAATATGATAATTTATCAATATTGGTTCATTAGTTGTGATAAATGTGCTATACATAGCATGTTAATATAATAAGGGAAATTGGGTGTGGGGTATATGGGAACTCTCTGTACTATCTTTGCAACTTTTCTGTAAATCTAAAACTATTCTCAAGATTTTAAAAATTTATTTAAAAAAACGTATTCCTTTGATTCAAGATTTGACAGAGCCACAGTATAGGGGAATTTTTATAGAGGAGGAGGAATTTTGAATAGTAGCATTCATTTAAATTACTAAGCTTTTCCTTGATCACTCTACAAGTTAAATTGTTCTAATAAAGCACAACTTAACTGTAGTTTTGTTTCTTTTGCTCAGTAAGTATAGACTAAACATGTAGACAGGGGGAAAAGTAGGATAGAACCTCAAAAGACACATCTTCCTTCTAGCTCAGCACATTAAGCCAGTAGTCTCCACTAGTAAAATTATGATCTTTTCAATAACAATGGTAAGCACATTCATAAATAAGGTAATTTTACTTAATACTGGGTCTTTCCCCTGTTACTTTTGTCAGTAGTAATATACATCCTCCATCCACCCTCTCATGCCCACCACAATCCAGCCGTAACAACTACTTGATTCCCTGCAGTGCTGTGCTTTTCCATGCTTTTACACATTCTTGTGCTAGATCATCCTCTCAGTACATTCTCCACTTGCCCAGCTGGCTAACAACTATTTCACCCTCAAGAATCATTTCATCTGTTACCTCTTCCAAGAATGTCTTCCTGATCTCCAAAATGAAATAAGTGACCTTCCTCTGTGCTCCCTGTCTATTCCTCAGTTTGGTGAATATCTTTATCACACTATATAATAACAAATGGTTTTCTCACCTGTCACCACCTTGAACCAGTAAACTCTTTGGAGGCAGATACTTTGTAATTAATCTATGTATTCCTAGTGGATAATTTAGTGCCTAGAACATAGTAAGACCTCAGTAAATTAATGATATATGAATTGAATGAATCAGTACAACATGGGAGATGAAACTGTGAGTAACTTTTAAAAGATTAAATCAAATAGTGAATAATATTTTTATAAAAAGTGATTAAAGAGTGTAAGAGGTGCTTAACATTTTGAAATACCTGTGGAGCAATTACATTCTTTCAGAGAGTATTCCTGAATAGATAATGATTTGAGCCAGTATATCATAGATAATGTTCTGTTGTGGTTAGAAATACAAGTGATATATCCTATCTACAACTTATTTCCTCGAGCAAACACAAAAAGTAAGATCTGAAAAAGTCAGAATCATACTTAACACAAGAAAGAAAGTGGGGTATGTATCTTCCTTGATTTTTGCCTCAGGACCATTGTTTCAACCCCTTTTCTCAAATTCCCACTCCCTTTCCTGGTTGCAGTTATGTACAGACCTCCTGTTTACTCCCTTCATTCAGTGAAGACTTTAGAACCAAGCTCTCTGACTCTTTCTATATAACTACTCCTGTAGTTGATTTTTTTTTTCTTTCAAAAATTTTTTTATTGTAGTAACATATATACAACTCACAATTTCCTGTTTTAACCACTTTCAAATGTACAATTCAGTGATATTAATTACATTCAAAATTTTGTGCTACCATCACCAACATCCATTACCCCAACTTTTATGGTAGTTAATTAATACATTCAGTAATCCAATGTATTAGCTAGGATTAGCTTCAGCTGCATGTAACAATGGCTTAAACAAGATTGAAGTTTTTTTCTCTCTCATAGAAAATTGTCTGGAGATAGATAGTCCTGAGATAGTGTGACAGCTCTATAGCTCCTAGCTTTCTGCTGCACCATCAGGATGCGGCTTCTACTTCATGCTAAGGAGAATGCTGGAGCTTTGGTCATGACATGCACATTCTACGCAGCAAAAAGGAGAGCTGTAAGGAGAACAACATGCCCCTGCCCCTTCTCTATTATTTATGTGTTTAGGATAAATCCCTAAACCTGAGATCACTGGGTCCGAAGTTAAAATCTGGTCAATATTTTTATTTATTTATTTTTTTTTACCATTTTTGCCATTTTTTATTAGAGAAGTTGTAGGTTTACAGAAAAATCATGCATAAAATACAGAGCTCCCATATCTACCCTATTATTAACACCTTGCATTAGTGTGGTATACTTGCTGCAGATGATGAAAGAACAGTTTATTATATATATTCCTTCCATGGTTTACATTAGGATTCACTGTGTTGTACAGTCGTATAGATTTTTTTTTTATTTTTATCCTAGCAAGATATATACAACACAAAATCTCCCTCTTTTAATCTCAAGCATATATACATTTCAATCTTGTTAATGATGTTCACAGTGCCATGCCACCACCTCCACCACCTGTCACCAAAAGCCCTCCATCATCCCAAACAGAAACTGTTCAATTCAAGCATTAACTCCCCTTTCTCTACCCTCACAATGGCCCCCTGGTAACATATATTCTAATATCTGACTGTATGGATTTGTTTATTCTAATTATTTCATATCAGTGAGATCATATAATATTTGTACTTTTGTGCCTGGCTTATTTCACTCAACATAATGTCTTCAAGAGTCATCCATGTTGTTGCATATATCAGAACTTTGTTCCTTTTTAGGGCTGAATATTATTCCATTGTGTGAATATACCATATTTTGTTTATCCATTCATTGGTTGATGGACACTTTGGCTACTTCCGTCTTTTGGCAATTGTGAATAATGCTGCTATGAACACTGGTGTACAAATACCTGTTCAGCATATATACCCAGTAGTGGGATTGCCAGATCATATAGTAAGTCTAACTTAAATTCATGGTAAATCTGTCTTCCACAGAGGCTGCACCATTTAACTTCCCACCAATAATGAATAACTGTTCCTATTTCTCTACATCTTTCCCAACATTTGTAATCATCCACTTTTTTAATAGTAGCCAATCTAGTGGATGTGAAATGGCATCCCATGGGTTTTATTTGCATTTCCCTAATAGCTAATGATGTTGAGCATCTTTTCATGTGATTTTGGGGAGTTTATTAACACTATACCTGCCCTATAAGAAATGCCAAAGGGGTTCTTCAGACTGGAAGGAAAGGACCCTAGACAGTGGATCAAAGCAGCATGAAGAAATAAAGACTTCTGGTAGGGGTAATAGTACAATGCCAATACAATTGTATTATATTTTTTTGGTATATAACTCCACTTCTTATTTCTTACAGGTGCTAAAATGCAAATGCATAAAAAAGAATGATAAATCAATGGTTCTGGATATGCAAAGAACAAAGATATAATCTGTAACAAGTAAAAAATGGGGAGATGGAGGAATATAAGAACAGTGTACATGTATGCTATTGAAGTTAAGTTAGTATCAAATCAAACATGATTGTTATAGATTTAGGATGCTAATTTAAGCCCCATGGTAATCTCAGAACACACACACACACACACACACACACACACAAAGAAATATGGAAATAGGCATTAAAGGAATAATTGAGAGTTTAAAAAGTATAAGACCTGCAAAGACTAAATACCTAAATGGCAGAAGAAAGTCCCGCATTATTGGTAGTTACATTAAATGTAAATGAATTAAACTCTCCAGTCAAAAGGTGGAGATTGGCAGAATGGGTTAAAAAAAAAAAAAAAGCACAATTCAAATATATGTTGTTTATAATAGACTCAATTTAAATTCAGACATAGGAAGGTTGAAAGTGAAAGGATGGAAAAAATAATATACCATGCAAGTAGTAATGACAGCTAGGAAAGATGTAGTAATACCAGATAATACAGACTTTAAATAAAACACTGTTACAAGGAAAAAACAGGGTCATTATATACCAAATAAAGTGGTCAATTCAATAAGAAAGCATAAAAATTATAAATACATATGCACCTAACAGCAGAGTCCTAAAATACATGAAGCAATTATTGACAGATTTGTAGGGAGAAAATGGGAAGCTCTACATTAATAGTAGGAGACTTTAAAACCTCACTTTCAGTTATGGGTAGAACATCTAGACAGAGGATCAATAAGGAAATAGAAGACTTATATGATACTCTAAATCAAGTAGACCTGAAAGACATATATAGAACATGTCACCTAACTGCAGCAAAATGCACATTCTTCTCTAGTGCACATTGATCATTCTCTGGAATAAACTATATGTTAGGTCACAAAACAAGTCTCAGTATATTCAAAAATACTGAAATCATGCAATATATCTTTTCTGACTAGAATGGAATGAAGCTAGAAATAAATAACAGAGGGATAACTAGAAAATATAAGAACAAGAACTATAAAACTTTAAAGGAAAACATAGGGAAATATCATTAGGTCCTTGTGTTAGGCAATGGTTTCTTCAAAGCACAGCAACAAAAGGAAAAATAGATAATGGGACTTCATCAAAATTTAAAACTTCTGAGCATGGAAGAACTTTATCATAATAGTAAAAAGGCAATCTACATAATGGGAGAAAATATTTGGAAACATAGCTGATAAGTGTTCAATATCTAGAATATATAAGAAATTCTACAACTCAACAACAAAAGACAAACAACCCAATTTAAAAATGGGCAAATTGCTTGAATATACATTTTTCCAAAGAAGATGTACAAGTGACCAAAAAGAACATGAAAATATGTTCAGCATCATAGCTATTAGGGAAATGCAAATCAAAACCACAATGAGATACCACTTCACACTCACTAGAATGGCTACCGCTTAAAAAAGAAAAAAGGAAAATTTGAAATGTTGGAGAGGATGTGGAGAAATAGGAACTCATTTATTGTTGATGGGAATATAAAATGGTGCAGGCACTGTGGAAGACAGTTTGGTGGTTCCTCGGAAAATTGTTAGAATTACCATATGACCCAGTAATCCCATTTCTATGTATGCACCCAAAAGAATTGACAGTAGGAACTCAAACAGATATTGTACACCAATGTTCGTATCAGCGTATTCACAATTGCCAAAAGATGAAAGCAACCCAAGTGTCTATCAACCAATGAATGGATAAATAAATGTGGTACCTATGTACGATGGAATATTATTCAGCTGTGAAAAAGGAATGAAGTTTCAATTCATATGACAACATGGGTGAACCTTGAAGACATCATGTCAAGTGAAGTAAGCCAGAAATGGACAAATATTGTATGATTTCACTGACATTAAATAATTAGAATAAGCAAATTCATAGAGTCAAAAACTAGAATATAGGTTATCAGGGTTGTCTGAAGGTATGTAATGGGCAGTTAATACTTAAAGTGTACAGAGTTTCTATTGTGTTGATGGTAAAATTTGAGTAATGGATGGTGGTGAGGGTAGCCCAATATTCTGAACATAATTAACAGCACTGAATTAAATATGTGAATGTAGTTAAAGGGGGAAATTTTAGGTTGTGTATATGTTCCTAGAATAAAAATTTTTTAAAGCAAAAAAGAATAAGACTGTTCAATACAAACAGTGAATCCTAATGTAAACCAGGGACAGTAATTAATAATACAATAATAAAGACATTCTTTTATGAATAAAAATTTTAAAAAGCAAAAAAACATAAGACTGTTCAACACAAACAGTGAACCCTAATGTAAACCATGGACTATAATTAATAATACAATAATAAAGATGTTCTTTTATGAATTGTAACAAATGTACCACACTAATGCAAAGTGTTAATAATAGGATGCTATATAAGAACTCTGTATTTTATGCATAATTTTTCTGTAAACCTATAACTTCTCTAATCAAAAAGACATGAGACATATAGAAAACAAAATGTAATAAGACAAATGTAAATCCAACTATAATATGATATTAATTGCCTGTGGATTAAACAATCCAATTAAGAGGCAGAGATCATCAGACTGGATAAAAAAACATCATGTCACCATATGTTGTCTCAAGGAAATGCACTTTAGATTCAAAGACACAAATAGATTGAAAGTAAAAGGGTGGAAAAAGACATCTCATGCAAACAGTAACCACCATAAATCTGGAGTAAGAAAAAATAGATTTTTAAACAAAATACTGTTACTAGAAATAAAGAAGAACATTTTATGAGTGTAAAAAGTTCAATCCATCAGGAAGATATAACAATTATAAACATGCATGAACCTAATCACAGAGCACCAAATTATATGAAGTAAAAACTGTCAGAAATAGAGAAATAGACAGTCACAATCATCTTTAGAAGAAAGCATTAGTAGGGTAAAAGACACAGTAGTAGGTGGAGATGGAAATAACAGGTTAGAGTGATTCAAGAAAGAGGCCATGAGA
Organism: Choloepus didactylus; assembly: GCF_015220235.1. Classification (NCBI taxonomy): domain Eukaryota; kingdom Metazoa; phylum Chordata; class Mammalia; order Pilosa; family Megalonychidae; genus Choloepus; species Choloepus didactylus. The sequence goes on from NC_051308.1 coordinate 118,813,202, forward strand.
CATGGAATGTACGCAGTCTGTAAAAACTGAAAAGGGCAAGGAAACAGATTCTCTCCTGAAGCCTCCAGAAGGAAAGACCAACTGATCCCTTGGTTTTAGACCTACAGAACTGTAAGAGGATAAGTATTGTTTTAAGCCATTAAGTTTGTGGTAATTTTGCTATTATGGTAAAGCAGCAATAGGAAATGAATACACCTGGTCTACAATGGCCTACATGAACCAGCCTTCCATACCTTTCTAATCTCCTCTCCTCCCTCCAGATTCATTCAGATCAGAGAATCCTTCCATGATCATTTATCTTAAGAGCACATACACACTTTGTCCTTCTCTCTCCCTTTTATCTGGTTTTATTTTAGTATAGTACTTACCACCACCTCAGATATAAAGTATTTCTGTTTTTGTTGATCGTCTGCCCTCCCATCACACTCCCCACAATGACAGTAGGGACTTTCTCTAGTCTGTTCATTGCTGTTTCTTTAACATCTACAACTCACCTCATATCGTAGGTACACACAAATATTTGTTAAATGAAAAATAATGAACTTAGAATAACTTTTGTGTCTTTGGGAACTCACCTCAGAGTTTTTTACTCCTCTTTGTGATTTTTTTTTTGGCCATTCCTCAGATCTGCTTGGTAATATGATACAATCACTTGAAACTGAGAAAAGTCTTTAGTGAAGTTTCCAGTGCAGATTAACATATCAATAACTCTTTCTGGGATCACTGTTCACATGATCCAAGACAGACCTCTTTCTGAGGGTGAGAAGAAAGAAAACAAAACAAAATTCAGCATTCAGTTATTCACTTATTCATACAACCAACATTTATTGAGTACCTACTGTGTTCAACAACCTTAAGACCTATGGGGAGAATATCAATATGAGATATCTATTCTAATCCTGATCAAAAGAAAAATAAGACTAAACAGAAAAAAAAACTCAATCTGGTTTATGTCACTTTATCAGACATCCTTGAAATTTGGATAAAGAGTAACATATCTGTGACAAACATGACAATCCCCAAACAAAATATTCCTCAACATTACTTGGTGCACATCTTTTGGCATTACCTCCAAAGACCTTGACTTTGGGACTTTTTCCCTTTGCATGTTTTCAATAATCCTCCTCTCCCTTGAGCCTTCAGCACAATCATGCCTAGTGCAAATTTGTTACCATGTAATGAAATAACATACTACAAGATAACCACAAACATGAATGACATAAATTTTTGAGTTAACAGTATTTTTCTTTCAGTACTTTAAAGATGTCTTTTCACTGTCTTCTTGCCTTCTTTGTTTCTGATGAGAATTCAGCAATAATTTGCATCATTGTTCCTTTGTTTTTCTCTGACATTTCAAGATTTTTGCTTTATCTTTGATTTTCTAGCCTAGAAATCATGAAGATCACATATGATTTGGTGGAACCACAGGAAAAAGCAGTGTGGGTCAGAAGACAGCTGCATGTAGTGAAAACGAAACCTGTATATTAAACCACTGAGATTTAGGTTAATTTTTTATCACAGCATAACCTTTCCTATTCTAATATGGTATATTTATTATATTTTTTTCAAGTTTTTGTCTGCCTCATCTAGCAGTTCTATTTCATTAGGCACTTTTTCTTAAGTGTTCTGCTTGATTTTCCTTTATCTGAATGCTGTGTCCTTTAGATGTACTATAATGTTTTTTTGTATATTTTGGGGGCTCTGATCAAGGAGCAGCCCCAAGAATGATGGAAGGCCCAGTGGTCTCTCTGTGGGCAAGTGAGCTAGCAGTATGCAAGTCCCTAGCCCCATTAAGGCATCAGGAGGAAGTCTTCATTCTATTCTCTGGTCCTCTTTTATTTTCCCAACCTTGTATTTGTAAAAATCACCCTTCTTACCAGTTCTTCTATAGCTCTTTGGTGGGCACAAGGAGCTGCTGTTAAATTTTTTCCCCAGCTCCATTGTTTTTGCAATGTGATTCTTCCCAGAATCTGCCTGTGTTGGAGTTCCCCAAGACCACATCCAGGTTTAATGATTCACTAGGAAGACTCATGGGACTCAGTATATAATCATCTCAAAGCTACGATTTATTACTGTGAAAGGATACAAAGCAAAATCAGCAAAGGGAAAAGGTACATCGTACAAAGTTCAGAGGAAACCAGACGCAAGTTTCCAAGAGTCTTCTCCCAGTGGAGTCATACAGGACCTGCTTAATTTCAGCAAGGAGTTGTGACAACATGTGTGAAATACTGTCTGTCAGGGAAGCTCATTAGAGACTCAGTGTTCAAGGTTTTTATAGGTGACTAATCACATGGGCACCCTTTGTCTAGCATGTATCAAAATTCCAAACTCCCAGAAGGAAAGCAGTTGTTCAGCATATACCACATTGTACAAACAGTTTAAGCGGAGTGAACCACTCTTGTCAGTTGGGGGTGGGGTGGAAGGTGGGGACACTTACAAAATCCAAATTTCCAGATGCCAGCCACAGACCAAACTTCCAAGCAGAGCTTTCTAAAGATAAGCAGTCTAAGGCCTAGAATTATGCTCCACCTCCTTGAGAGGGCAGTGTTTACATATATCATTTGAAATTCTTTTGTATGGGTGATTTGTGTATTTTGTTTTTTGGAAATGAGGGAAATTATTATGGCTCTAAGAGTCAGTTAACTCTTTTCTGCACACTGTCTTTTACAAGGGATCTCTACCACTGGTCTCTATAATCTCCACTCATTTCCAAAGTTAATTTAGGTCAACACTTTTCTTTCCCCACTACCGTCAGTGGGGTTGTTTCATGCAGTGTAATACAGTTGTATCATTTTATCAAAGTCTGCATTCCATCCTGGGATTTCCTGATCTCCTAATTTATTTTTAAAATTTGCATATTTCAAGTTTCACTCCTTATGCTGTAAAGCCTTGAATGTTCCAAGTTCATTTTGTATTTTTCCTTCCCCAGCTATGGAATTAGCCACCAAAGAGGCCTGGTTTCTTTAATTCTAGAATGGTATTTAGAAACTAAGATCTGGATGCTAAGTGTGCTCATTGCTAAAGGGCTGTCATTGCTTCCAGGCCTTATCAGTAGGCAAGACTAGGAAATGTGCTTTTATATACCACATGTACATTGACATCTATATTTATTTCTGCATTTACCTATCTGTATACAAATTAAATACCATGAGTTCATACTAATACCTCTGATTCCAGTCCAACACCACAGGATTCACTTTAAGCTTTCCCCCTTTACTTATTTGTAATTTCTTTCTCCAACAGTGAGAAACCTGACTTTCATTATCTTCAATATATTTATTTATTTGTTGGATCATATTATATACATAAAAAGTTTCAGAATTGCTAACCCACAGTCTTGGAAGAACCAAATTTATTAGCTAAATTACAGCATTTGTGTACAGTTTTTTGTCTATAGCCTTATATATTTACTCAAAATACTATTTTCCAAGTTATTTAAACTATTTCTTTTATTTCCCATCTCCTTAGTGTAGTTATGTTATTCATTTTAATAGTTAGGTTCATTTGTTATTGTTTATATTCCATTCTGGTTTCCTCCACATCCTGGATGGTTTAATTGTTTTTGTCATTTGGGGATATGGGAAACATTAATATGTTCCTAAAAGTCAGACCTATACAAAAGGTAATCCTCAAAGAAGTCTCACTCTGCGTGATATGCTATCCCAATCCCTTATTTCCATTCTTTCCATCCCTTCCCCACATATCTCTTTTTATCACTCAATTTTTCCTTTTAAATCCATCCCAACTTCCCTAAATTGCTTTTATTTGATAATTACAAGAAAACCTTAATATCTGTCAATAGTTCAGTAACTGGATTGAATACAGGAGATTGGTTTATGTAAAGTCACATCATACCCGTTATGTTATCCAGAGAACAAACTGGTAAGATATATATGTAAATATTAAAAGATATATTATAGATATATTGTATATGTAAATATTAAAAGATATATTATAGTCAAGTCCAAATTCCATAGGGCAGGCTGCAAGTTGGAAACTCCAATGAAGGTGACATTGAATTCCCTAGGAGATGTGGGCTGGCTGAAGTAGAGAGAGAAATTCTCTCTGACTGCTGACATCCTCAGTTCTCACTTTAAGGCCTCCAACAGATTGGGTGAGGAGACTCCTTTCATTGTTGAAGGCAATCTCCTTTGTTGATTGTGGATGTAATCAGCTGTAGATGCAGTCAACTGACTAATGACTTAAACTCATCTATGAAATACCTCGCAGTAACAAGTAGGCCAGTGCTTGCTTGACCAAACAACTGTACACCAAACCTAACCAATTTGACACATGAAATTAACCATCAAAGTCCACCCCTCATCAACCTGGCACCAATACACCACTCCTTAAATCATACTTAATCTCTAAGTAAAGGCAATAATATAGTCATACTTTTGTCTAACATAATTCAACTGTCCTGAATATAAAAAGAAATACACTAACCAGTTCTCCAGAAGAGGATGCAAGTCCTTGGTTGATATTCTCTCTTATCCTTGATATCCTGTGACTTAAACACTATGACATAAAGTTAATACAACTTAGAAATAATAAGAGGATAAGAGATGGAAGAAAAAGATATTTGCTTTATGTATATATAAAAAACATATTCACAATAAGACAAGGAATAAATACTCAAAACCATTACAGTCCTTGTTTCTGAAACTGTTCGTGTGGTCATAGCTCATATTTATAACTACCTTCTTCCACTACCTAGTCCATAGTCCTTTTACCCAAAGCAAGCAACTCATCTGACCATGGTTCTTTGCTTAATTGGGTGACCCAGACATTCAGTCATGAAGGGTCTGGGCCATTTTTTAGTATCCTGCCTAGATTGAGTTGTTACAGTTATCCATGGACTTTAATCAAAGGGCATGGGAATATTAAGAGATGCCTTAAGGGATCTCCTGTATTCCAGACATACTCTTCTTTACCTCCATTGTGTAGTAGCTTTCCTTTTCCCCTTGGTAATCAGGATCAGTCTCCCTACCAGTATAGTAACTCCATTCTTTGCCTATTGATTCAAAGGCATTAAAGCCATAAGTGGTGAGGTGGCAGTCTTAAAGTTCAGTGGAATCATTGTTATGTCTCCTGGTGGAAGCACTCCTACTTCTAGAACTAAGACCTCTAGACTAATAGAGCAAAAAGTCCAGGGACAGGAAAGAAAATTTTTCTAATGAAGCACTAGGGCCAATAGGTGCCATTTCCATTTCCACCCCTTGACTCCCAGACCCATGAATCCTTGCTATGGGAGAAACATCATCATAGATTGGATGCTGATTTAGAGCATATATAGCCCTACAAGGTATTGTCACCAAGCTCAATGAATGAGTGTTTCTATTTCTCCACATCCTCTCCAACACTTGTACTTTTCTATTGCTTTAATGGTAGCCATTCTAGTGGGCATGAAATGATATCTCATTGTAGTTTTGATTTTCATTTCCCTAATTGCTAGTGATGTTGGGCATCTTTTCATATGCCTTTTATCCACTTGTAATTGCTCTTTGGAGAAATGTCTATTCAAGTCTTTTGACCATTTTTAAATTGGGTGTTTGTCTTTTTACTGTTGAGTTGTAAGATTTCTTTTTATATTCTGGATATTAAACCCTTATTGGCTATGCAGTTTCCAAATTTCTTCTCACATTGAATAAGTAGTCTTTTCACTTTCATGCCAAAGTCTTTGATGCATAAAAGTTTTTAATTTTGTGAGGTCCCATTTATCTATTTTTTCTTTTATTTGCTTGTGCTTTGGGTGTAAATTCTAAGAAACCATTGTATAACACAAGGTCCTGAAGATGCTTCCCTACATTTTCTTCTAGGAGTTTTTTAGTCCTGGTTCCTATATTTATGTCCTTGATCCCTGTTGAGTTGATTTTTGTATATGGTGTGAGATAGCAGTCCTCTTTCATTCTTTTGCCTATTGATAGCCAGTTCTCCTGGCACTATTTGTTGAAGAGACTGTTCTTTCCCAGTTGAGTGGACTTGGCAGCCTTGTCAAAAATCGAGTGGCCATAAGTGTGAGGGTCTATTTCTGAGCTCTTAATTTAATTCCATTGGTTGATATTTCTATCCTTGTGCCAGCACCATGCTGTTTTGACCACTGTAGTTTTGTAATGTGCTTTAAAGTCAGGAAGTGTGAGTCCTCCAACTTCACTCTTCTTTTTCAAAATGTTTTTGGCTATTTGAGGCCCCTTACCCTTCCAGATAAATTTGATAATCGGCTTTTCCATTTCTGCAAAGTAGGCAGTTGGAAGTTTCATTGTTATTGCATTGAATCTGTAAATCAATTTGGGTAGAATTGATGTAATAATGATATTTAGCCTTACAATCCATGAAGGACATGGACTGTCCTTCCATTTATTTAGGTCTTCTTTGATTTCAATTAGTGATGTTTTGTAGTTTTCTGAATATAGGTCCTCTACCTCCCTGGTTAAGTTTATTCCTAGGTATTTGATTATTTTAGTTGCTACTGTAAAGGATTTTTTTCCATGATTCCCTCCTTGGATTGCTCATTAATATATGGAAACACTACTGATTTTTGCGTCTTGATGTACCCTGCCACTTTGTTGAATTCATTTATTAGCTCCAGTAGCTTTGCTGTAGATTTCTCAGGGCTTTCTAAATATAGGATCATGTCATCTGCAAATAGTGAAGGTTTTACTTCTTCCTTTCCAGTGTGGATGTCTTTTATTTCTTTTTCTTTCCTAACTGCTCTGGTTAGAGCTTCCAGTACAATGTGGAATGACAGTGGTGACAGTGGGCATCCTTGTCTTATTCCAGATCTTAGAGAGAAAGCTTTCAGTCTTTCACCAATGAGAATAATGTTCACTGTGAGTTTTTCGTATATGCCCTTTATCACATTGAGGAAGTTTCCTTCTACTCCTATTTTTCTAAGTGGTTTTATCAAGAAAGGATGTTGAATTTTGTCAAATGCCTTTTCTTAAATCCATTGAGATGATCATGTGTTTTTTTCCTTCATTTTGTTGATGTGGTTTATTATATTAATTGATTTTCTTATGTTAAACCACCCTTGCATACCTGGAATAAAACCCACTTGATCATGGTGCATAATTCTTTTGATGTGCTGTTGGATTCAATTTGCAAGTATCTTCTTGAGGATTTTTGCATCTGTATTCATGAGAGAAATTGCTGTGTAATATTCTTTTCTTGTAGCATTTTTACTGGTTTTGGTATCAAGGTAATGTTGTCCTCATAGAAGGAGCTACATAGTTTCCCTTCCTCTTCAATTTTTTTGAAGCATTTGAGCAGGTCCAAATGAGGAGGAGGGGAATCAGAATGGACTGGTGGTCTGGGACAGAATTTTCCTACTTTTTTCTTTGACTCAGCATTTGTAGAGTCCTTCTAGAGTCCTCAGAGTTCTAAGCAAGAAGAATTTGCCCTTTTATTTGCTAAATCTCTGGGAAGGCTTTTTCAAAGGATGTCTTACATTGCCATGTTGATGATGTCACCAGAATTATTCTTTCTATTGCTGACATCCTCCATTCTCGCTTTAAAGACTCCAGCAGATAGAGTGAGGAGACTCTGCTCATTGTTGAAGGCAATTTCCATTGTTGATTGTAGATGTAATCAGCTGTAGTTGCAATCAACTGACTAATGATTTAAATCAATTTATGAAATACCCTCTCTGTAATAATCAGGCCATTGCTTGCTTGACCAAAGAACAGGACACCATATCCTAGCCAATTTGACACATGAAATTTACCATCACACCCACATTTTAAGTTACTATATTTCTGTTGCAACTACTCAGAAAAAAAAAAAGACATAAGATAATAATTTAAATTATGCAGATAATTTTGCCTGCCTTCCACTCAATAAGCAAAAGTCTTGAAATGAGAGTTGTTAATTATCTGTTCCCTTGATTGGTCTCATTTCCTGTACAGCTATCCTAGATTAAGTGCTTTTACTTATTTGAATGTTGTTCCAGGGTTCACTGATATGGATTTTTCACATACCAAGAACCTAAAAACCAACTTGTAATGCTAGAGAAAAACTTGGTTGTTTTAAATTATTGAGAGATGATATGTCAGTCTCTAATGTGGTACTTTTCTAAGATATTTTTCAAGACTAATTTTGAGTTGCAAAAAATTTCACGTATGTGAATCCAACCCCAACTATAGTTAAATATCTTTTCTCAGTTGTGCTGATTTTTATATAACTATTTCCTCAAAATGGTCTTTCTGATTTCATTGTATTAAATTTGCTGCACTCTAGAAGAATCTTATAATTCTGATTGTTGAGAAAAAGAGGGTTGTTTTAAAATTTTCTGGGAAAGCTTGCTTTTTCTTTTGAATTTTTTCCCATTTAGAACTATTATAATTATATTACTACTGTCTTTTACAGTTTTGACTCCCTTCCCTTTCATTCCTACACTGTCTGATAATTTTAATATTGTCTTTTCCATGGTTTTAAACACTGACAAATAGATTATTTTGTCTTCAAAGGGCCAGGGAAATGTATGTTTCCTGTTGCTGCATAACAAATTACTACAAATACACATTTATTATCTCATGGTTTCCAAGTAAGGAGTCTGGAGTACAGCTTAGCTGTGTCCTCTACTCAGGGTGCCACAAAGTTCTCCTCTGGAGGCTTACCTGGGGAAGAATCTACTTTCAAGCATATGCAGGTCATTGGTAGAATTCATTTCCATGTCACTTTATGACTGAAGACCCAAACTTTTGCTCACTATCAGCTGGAGGCCACCCTCAGTTCCTAGAGATTATCCATGGTTATTAGAGGCCTCCTGCAGTTCCTTCCCATGTGGGCTTCTCCAACATGGATGCTTACTTCATCCAAACCAGCAAGGGCGTCTATCTCTAGTCTGCTAAGATGGAGTCTTAGGTAATGTAACACAAGCACGGGAGTGATATTCCATCACCTTTGCTACATTCTTTTAGTTAGAAGTAGGTCACAGTTCCAGCCTGTACAAAAACAGAGGGGATTACACAAAGGTCTAAAAGCCAGGAAGCTGAGATCATTGGCGGTCACCTTAGGGTCTGTTCACCACAAGAATCATCAAAAATATCATGTGGTCAAAGCTTGAGTTTTGTTTGCAGGATCTCAAGTAGTCAGAAAGGCTGTTTTGTGCCTATGCGATACTGACAAGCTCCACACACATTAGTAAATCTTTTCTCTAACTTTCCTCAACACCTCTGGAATGATAGCAGTTATAAAGTAGGTAAAAGTCACTTGAATTCTTTGTGCCATTTTCTCACACCAGAATCACCTGGAGTACTTGTGAAATAAGAAAAAAGGCCAGTGATTGGCAGCCACACCCAAAAAGTGTGTTGAATTTGGCTACATCAGTACATACCAAGTTACTGTCATTGTGATCCCATTCTAAACCTTGGACAGGTGTGCCCCGGGGAAACATGATTTTATTCAGGATGATGTCCTTGAGTGATTAAGAAAAGATACAATTATGCTCACTGTACTGTGTTAAAGAAGACAGAAAGGTAAATTGTATGTTAATTATTTCAATATTTTTAAAAGTTGAAATTTAAAAGTTCCAGATCAGAAACTTAACCCTATGTGTGGTATATCATGTAGATGGCTGCAATAATATCTTCCATCCCATGTGCTCTTTTGCAAAGTAATCTTGCCACTTTCCAATAAAGAGGTGAAGTCTATTTCCCCTCCCTTTGAATTTGTCCTGGCCCTGTTAGTACTTTGACCAATAGAATGTGGTGGAAGTAATGTTCTGGGTCTTCTAAGATTTTGGACACTGAGGTAAGCCAGCCACCGTGTAAGAAGTTAGACTACCCTGAGACCGCCATACTGTGAGAAAAAGCAAGCTAGACATATGGAGAAACCATAAAGAGAAAGAGATGCCCAGTCAGCCCCTAACCTCTGAGGCACCTGACATGTGAGCGAAGAAATCATCTAGGGCAATCGGGCCTCAACAGATACCACATGAAGCAGAGATAAACCATCCCCACTGAGCCCTGCACAAATTGCATAAGGGTAAACAAATAAATGATTATTGCTATTCTTTTTTTTTTTTTTTTTAATGCAATAGCTTTTTTTACTTTATAAAAAATTTAAAAAAAGAACAATTCAAACAAAACAAAGGATTAAGAAAAACAAATAACCTAAAATAACTGTATTGCTTCCAACATGTCTCTACCAGACCCCAAGAAAATTAACAAACCCTAACAAAACAGGAATAAGAAAAACAAATAACCTAAAATAACTACATTGCTTCCAACATGATCCTACTATACCCAAGAAAGTTTGCAAACCCTAATCATTGCTGAGCATTCCCATAACATTGAGATTACCCTCAATGGTTTACCTGTTCTTATTAGATCATCATTCCCCCTTCACTAGTTGCTGTCTATCTCTATATCCCCTATATTCTACAATATCACGTATTTATTTTACATTTTTCACAGAGTTCAAGTTAGTGGTAACATACAATACCTCTTTTTGTGTCTGGCTTATTTCACTCAGCCTTATGTCTTCAAGGTTCATCCATGTTGTCATATATTTCATGACCTCGTTCCTTCTTACTGCCACATAGTATTCCATCGTGTGTATATACCACATTTTATTTATCCACTCATCTGTTGAAGGACATTTGGGTTGTTTCCATCTCTTGGCAATTGTGAATAATGCTGCTATGAACATTGGCGTGCAGATATCTGTTCGTGTCACTGCTTTCCGATCTTCCGGGTATATACCGAGAAGCGCAATCGCTGGATCGAATGGTAACTCTATATCTAGTTTTCTAAGGAACTGCCAGACTGACTTCCAGAGTGGCTGAACCATTATACAGGCCCACCAACAATGAATAAGAGTTCCAATTTCTCCACATCCCCTCCAGCATTTGTAGTTTCCTGTTTGTTTAACAGCAGCTCTTCTAATTGGTGTGAGATGACATCTCATTGTGGTCTCAATTTGCATCCCCCTAATAGCTAGTGAAGATGAACATTTTTGCATATGTTTTTCAGCCGTTTGTATTTCCTCTTCAGTGAAGTGTCTTTTCATATCTTTTGCCCATTTTATAATTGGGCTGTCTGTACTATTGTCATTGAGTTGTAGGATTTCTTTATATTTGCAAGATATCAGTCTTTTCTCAGATACATGGTTTCCAAATATTTTTCCCCATTGAGTTGGCTGCCCCCAGAGGCTTTTTTTTTTTTTTTTTAATCATTTTATTGAGATATATTCACATACCACGCAGTCATACAAAACAAATTGTACTTTCGATTGTTTACAGTACCATTACATAGTTGTACATTCATCACCTAAATCAATCCCTGACACCTTCATTAGCACACACACAAAAATAACAAGAATAATAATTAGAGTGAAAAAGAGCAATTGAAGTAAAAAAGAACACTGGGTACCTTTATCTGTTTGTTTGCTTCCCCTACTTTTCTACACATCCATCCATAAACTAGACAAAGTGGAGTTTGGTCCTTATGGCATTCCCAATCCCACTGTCACCCCTCATAAGCTACATTTTTATACAACTGTCTTCGAGATTCATGGGTTCTGGGTTGTAGTTTAAAAGTTTCAGGTATCCACCACCAGCTACCCCAATTCTTTAGAACCTAAAAAAGGTTGTCTAAAGTGTGCGTAAGAGTGCCCACCAGAGTGATCTCTCGGCTCGTTTTGGAATCTCTCTGCCACTGAAGCTTATTTCATTTCCTTTCACATCCCCCTTTTGGTCAAGAAGATGTTCTCCATCCCACGAGATTATTGCTATTCTAAGCCAGATTTGGGGAGCTATGGAAGAGATAACTGAAATACTCTGCTACATGGACAATTAATTATCCATATGTCCAAGAATTCATTCATATAATAAGCATGTATTGATTTGTTAAATATTTACCAAGTATATGCTATATGCACAGGATACAAAGATGAATAAGACCTAGTCTGTACCTTCAAGGGCCCTCACAAATTAGGGGGGAGGGGCTGGGGAAAGAGATATGTGAACAAATGATTTCAATAAAATGTGACAAGAAACAAAATAAAAATATATAGAAATATACTTCAGATGGATGGTATGATGTGCAAATATATCTCAATAAAATTGCATTCAAAAAAAAGGTAAAATATATATTCTGTTCTGCCTACCTTCAGACGGGGTCTTAAGGATAACATGATATAATTTATATACAAGTCCTTCGGAATCTGAAAGGCAGAATTATGAGAGTATGTGGGAAAAATTCTGAACCTGTGAATTGGGCCCCTTTTCCTTTGGTTGGGCGCTGTGTGTGTGTGTGTGTGTGTGTGTGTGTGTGTGTATGTGTATATTGAGAGAGAGAGAGAGTGGGTGTGTGTGTGTGTCATGAAAACACAAGAGGAGAAAGTGCCAATGTTTCTAAGCTAGAATGGAGGTGAAAGGAAAGGATCATAGTGGTGATATTTTGAGCTTAATCTTAAAATAGTAATAGTGTTTGACTATCATCTTTTGGGATTCTTTTGTTAATTCAAGTAAGACTTATGTTTAATATTTATATGTTAGCTAGGGTAATATATAAGTAGGGATACAAAGATAGCTGCAAATGAGTTTAAACTTTGGTGGTACAGAAGCACACAAACATACAAATTTAATCAAAGGACATGAAGAAAGAATGGAGATAGAATGGAGATAAGGAGATACTGAAATGGATCAATAAAATATAAAATGCTTGAGCCAGGACTTAGTGATTACAGATATAATCCTCTTCTTTTACAGCTGAGAAAATTTAAAACTTGAAAGATACAGATAATTGCCCTAAGTCAAACAATTTACAGTTGGCAGTTTATTTACTTCAAATCAATACTCATGTGGTAACGCTATATATATACTAGGTATCCATCACTGCATTTTTAATTAAGATACTAACCAAGATCCAAGTTTTTCAATAATATGCTTCTATTTTGGAGAAGGATATACTCTGTGAATGTTAGTCATAAATATCATCAGAGATCATAAGTATTGGGGTTTTAGAGGTTTCCTTGGATATTTCCAGATTGTGAGTTCCTCCAGAGTAGGGGCTGTTTAGCATAGTCCCAACAAGTACTAGGCCCTCAAATGAGGCTTATTGAGATAAATGGATGAAATATTTAACCTGAGCCTCATTTTTAAAATGGGGACATTATAATCTGTTCTGCCTACTTTCAAACGGGGTCTTAAGGATAACATGATACAATTTATATACAAGTCCTTTGGAATCTGAAAGGCAGAATTAGGAGAGTATGTGTGTGCCAGTTTGAATGTATTATGCACCCCAAAATGCCATTATCTTTGATGTAATCTTGTGTGGGCAGACATATTAGATTGTAATTCTTTGAGTGTTTCCATGGAAATGTGACCCACCCAACAGTGGGTGATAACTCTGAGTGGATAGTTTCCATGGAGGTGTAGCCCCGCCCATTCAGCATGGGCCTTGATTAGTTCACTGGAGCACTATGTAAGCTCAGGCAGAAGGAGCAAGCTTGCTCCAGCCAAGAGGGACACTCTGAAGAACACGCAGGAGCTGAGAGAGGAGCTGCAGATGAGAGACAGTTTGAAGACGGCCATTGAAAGCAGACTCTTGCTCCAGAGAAGCTAAGAGAGGACAAATGCCCCAAGAGCAACTGAAAGTGACATTTTGAAGAGGAGCTGCAGCCTAGAGAGGAACGTCCTGGGAGAAAGCCATTTTGAAACCAGACCTTGGAGCATATGCCAGCCGCGTGCCTTCCCAGCTAACAGAGGTGTGCCGGTTTGAATGTATTGTGTCCCCCAAACGCCATTATCTTTGATGTAGTCTTGCGGGGCAGATGTTTTGGTGCTGATTAGATTTGCTTGGATGTGCCCCACCCAGCTGTGGGTGATGACTCTGATGAGATACTCCCATGGAGGCATGGCCCCACCCATTCATGGTGGGCTTTGATCAGTGGAGCCATATAAATGAGCTGACTCAAAGAGAAGGAACTCAGTGCAGCTGTGAGTGATGTTTTGAAGAGGAGCAAGCTTGCTAGAGAGGAATGTCCTGGGAGAAAGCCATTTTGAAACCAGAACTTTGGAGCAGACGCCAGCCACGTGCCTTCCCAGCTAACAGAGGTTTTCCGGATGCCATTGGCCATCCTTCAGTGAAGGTATATCCTTACCTTGGAAGCTTTATGGACTTAAGACTGTAACTTTGTAACCAAATAAACCACGTTTATAAAAGCCAATCCGTCTCTGGTATTTTGCATTCCAGCAGCATTAGCAAACTAGAACAATGTGGGAAAAATTCTGAACCTGTGATTTGGACCTCTCTTCCTTTGGTTGTGCAGTATGTATGAATTTCACCACCACTTCTTAGCTTGTATAAAAATTATTAAAAAATAAAACCAATGGTATGTTTTTTAAAATAATCAATTTATGCAATGGTTAAGCAGTCTCTTTTGTGTATAAAACTTGTATCTTTCCTCTTGCTAGGGCTAATTTTGATACTAATATTAAGTTGGGCAGACTTTTCATTATTTTACTGAGGTATAATTTTCAAACAGTACAGTTCTGTAAGTTTTGACAAATACATATACCACTGCAATCAAGATAATGGAACTGTTCCTTAACATCCCCCACCCCCACCCCAAACACACAAAATTCCCTCATCTTGCTTTGTAGTCAACCGCTCCCCGCTCCCACAACTTCTGGCCACCACTGATCTGTTTTATGACCTATAGTTTTGCCTTTTTCAGAATGTTATTATAAATGGAGTCTTGCTTCTTTTGTTAGCCAAGTGCATTTGAGATTCATCCATGTTGTTATGTGTATCCATTTGTTTCTTTTTATTGTGGAGTATTACCCCATTGTATGGCTAGATCACATTTTATTTATCAGTTCACCAGGGGAATGATGTTTGTGTTGTTTCCAGTTTTGGGTAATTATGAATAAAAACACATATGTCATGTATAAATAAACATTTGTGTACAGGTTTTTGTGTGAGCCTGCTTTTATTTCACATGGGTAAATACCTAGGAGTGGAATTACTAGACTGTATAGTAAGTATATGTTTAACTTTTAACCTTTATACAAAAGAGTAGATTGCTCTATGAAATGAGAACCACCAAGATCAGATGCCATACCCATTTTGATCACAAAATGGGGGATGGAGCCTGGTGACTGGAGATGAGATATACAAGTCAAGCCTCAGTCTAACTTGTCATCTAGTTCTATAAAATCAATACACTCTTCCTCCAGCCCCACATCCTCACCTCTCAGAGTTAGTGGCACACCTTTACACTGCTGTGAGGCCCTCCTGTGCTTTCTATTATTTTTCTTTATCAGGCAGAATGGCTGATCTGAGGAGATCAGTGGTAATGCTATTCTAGATATACAGTAACAGGAAGACCCACAACATTTCCATCAGAAAATAGGCCCACCTGATCCCACATCAATCAGAGAAACTAGTCTCTTTGTCTTGGTGAAAAGGTGAGTTTTATTACAGATGCACATGTACAGAACTGGTGGAAAAATGTTCCAAGACAAGTTTGGAGTGAGAAGGTAGATTTGGGCTTTTACAGTCTGAACAGACAAATAAATGTCCAGGATCCAGAAGAAAGCAGAAGAAAAAAAATGGAAAAATAGACAAAAAGAAAAAAAAAAAAGAGAGAGAGGAAAAGCTGTTCGGTCAGTATATTCTGTTATCGTAGATGTCCTCCCCTCATTCAGGCTTTGATCTTTTATCTTGTTTTTCAAGGACAGGAAGCTGCTGATTATCAGACTATATGGTATTTACTTGAAGGTCTCCAGGAACAGAGAGTAAAACTTTTGAGATTGAGCTATTTCAACAGGGGCTTTTAGGCTTAAAAATAACTCAAGACTGCTTGAGTGTAGTGATCATAATAAACATTTTTTTAGCTACTAAAAACTATATTATGCTCTGCTCATAAGGGCTACTTTCCATTTCATAGGTAAATTCATTAACCACTTAGAAAATGAGCCTAGTTTGCTATAATTTTTTAACATGATTTAATATTGAATCATCTTAATATTGAATCATCTTGCATATGATTTAATATTGAAGAGATATTTTCATATTCATCTGGTATATGTGTGCAGGACTTAGTGCTAATTAATGCGCAAGTTGTTTTTCTGAGCTGCAGTGGGTGCTAAGCTTACAATACTGTACATGCTGTCTCTTCATAGGAGTAGGCCTTAACACTAATTGTGTGGGATGTTTTGTTTTGTTTTTTATAGCTCCGGGAGGTATGTTCTTTGTACAGTCGTATCATAGTATCATTGGTCCTCTGGAAAACAGGATGGTGGGTTCTAGGGTTCTATCAGACTGTCTCACAGCACCTTCCAGCACTATGCAACAGAGCCTTTCTGGAAGCAGTGTTCACTGAAGAGCTAAAGTGACTGAGGCAGAGCTAAAAGTGTCTGTAGAAAGAAGGTGTTTTCATAACAGCATATCCCCATCTACTTCTGGAGCATGTTTATGTGATGTGGCTGATACCTTTATAGTTCTAGGGACCACAGAAATGGCTCTCACCAATAACTCAGATGGGGAGACACCATGCACAGTGCTAGGAGCTTGGTTTAAACATGTAAGCACTTCAGTTAAAACAGATGTCCAATTTTTTCTTTACATTTTTCTATAGTTATGTTAGTTAATGGATAGAACATAATTTATATACTTGCCTTGCTCCCTTTTAAAAGTCTCTTTTGTTGAAGATGAAGGCCTGTAGCTGACTGCAAGCACTTTCAGAGACGCATCAGAGTAAAACAATATAACTGACAAGGAAATTTGGGCTTCTGTGATGTATGACTTTTTTTTCCTTAAACTAATTAGAACCAGGACTAGCTACCTTATATTTTTGTTTAATATTTTGCAGATCAGTAGCCAACAGTTGGTTAGAAAATTTTTTCTAATTTGTATAGCACTGTCTAAATATTTCTTTTAACATCTTAAACTTAACTATTTTTAGCACTTCGTTTTTTACAAGGTGAAAGAACAAATTCTTTGCAACTGTTTGAAATAAAAAGATATCCTTTAGGATTTGACCTCGAGAAAGCAAACTGTTAAAAGTTGAGTCTCGGCTCTTTTAAAAGTGAGAAGACTTGATATTCTTAAACAACCAGGGACATGATAAAGTCACATAAAGTACCAGAAGTTATTCTGATAAAACACAGACTTTTTGCCTTTTACACTGATTATTCAGAAAAAAACTTATAAAAATATTAATTAAAACAGACCAATAATTTAAGAAAACTTTGTCACTTTAACAAAATCAACTTTTAGTTTTGTATCAGTATATTATTTTATACTAAGGCTATTTAAAAACATTGATAGACCAATCAAATCTTTCCTAACTTTGACTATAATTTCCTTGTCTATGAACATCCTGTTACCTACTGTATTTATTCACATTTTGTTTTACATTTTCTTTTTTTAATTCTGTAACAACCAGTCATTTAGGACAAAATTACTTTCTTTTTTCTTTTAATAAAAACACATCCTTCATACTTTTTATACTAAAGTTACTAAAATAATTTTGAAACTTTTCAAGCAAACATCTTGCAACATATAATTACTATTAAAATTAAACTTATCAGAATAATGCTAAATACTTAAAATACTTCAGTCAATACATTTTTTTCCTTTTCTTCTTTTTTTTTAAATTCAGTTTTATTGAGAAATATTCACATACCATACAATCATCCATGGTGTACAATCAGCTGTTCACAGTACCATCATGTAGTTGTGCATTCATCACCCCAATCTATTTTTGAACATTTTCCTTACACCAGAAAGAACAGAAATAAGAATAAAAAATAAAAGTAAAAAAGAACACTCAAATAATCCCCCCCATCTCATCCTGTTTTTCATTTAGTTTTTGTCCCCATTTTTCTACTCATCCATCCATACACTGGATAAAGGGAGTGTGATCCATAGGGTTTTCACAATCACACTGTCACCCCTTGTAAGCTACATAGTTATACAATTGTCTTCAAGAGTCAAGGCTACTGGGTTGGAGTTAGATAGTTTCAGGTATTTACTTCTATCTATTCCAATACACTAAAACCTAAAAAGGGATATCTATATAGTGCACAAGAATGCCCACCAGAGTTACCTCTTGACTCCATTTGAAATCTCTCAGTCACTGAAACTATTTCATTTCATTTTGCATCCCCCTTTTGGTCAAGATGTTCTCAGTCCCATGATGCTGGGTCCAGATTCATCCCCAGGAGTCATATTCTGCGTTGCTGGGGAGATTTACACCCCTGGGAGTCAGTT
The DNA here is from genome assembly GCF_015220235.1 of Choloepus didactylus. NCBI lineage: Eukaryota > Metazoa > Chordata > Mammalia > Pilosa > Megalonychidae > Choloepus > Choloepus didactylus. The sequence continues at coordinate 118,831,429 of NC_051308.1, forward strand.
CCCACGTAGTAGGGAGGGCAGCGAGTTCACCTGCTGAGTTGGCTTAGCTAGAGAGAGGGAGGGCAACATCTGAGCAACAAAGAGGCACTCAGGGGGAGATTCTTAGGCACAATGATAAGCAGGTTTAGCCTCTACTTTGCAGTAACAAGCTTCATAAGGGCAAGCCCCAAAATAGAGGGCTTGGTATATCAAACCACCAGTCCTCAAAGTTTGTGAGAACATCAGCAACAATCCAGGTGAGGAAGCCCAACACCTCTGCATATTCCCCCAGCTCCTCAGGGAGACCCTGCGTATATATTTTTATTCTCTGTCTAAATTGCTTTGGGATGTGTCACTATTTCACACTAACCTATGCAAACCTACCAAGTCTTACTTCCTATTAAAAGTTTTATGTAATTATGGTATTCAAATGAACTGTGCAAGTTAAACTGTTTAGAAAATATAGATCTGGCACCAATTAAACATCTCTTCCCTTGGTCTCACATGGAATTTGAAGTTTTAAAATGCAGTCAGTATTGTCCTTTACCCTTTGGCCTGATTTGCCCTAGTCCTAACCACATCTGCTTAATTCATATCTCTAGTTGAAGTCTGGATTCTTTTTCCATTAATACTGACATTCATATCTCCCAAGTTCTAGCTCTGAGTTTCAGGTGTCACACAGATACCCAAAGTTCCAGGGACTGATCAAGTTATACACAAAGGGAGCAGCATCTCAGAATCTGGAGATAGCCATTACAATTCAGGAATAGATGTGATTGCTCTAAGAACATACAATCTAGGGACCATTACAATAAGCATTCCCCTGATAATCTGTGCTCTAAGATTCAATTCTGAGTTTACACATTGTAGTTAGTCCATATTGTGAGGCATTATAGTGTTTGCCTTTGTTTCCAGCATAGTTCACTCAAAATGCTGTCTGCAGGATCCATTCACCTCATTGTTGCATGTCTCACAGCTTCACTCCTCCTTGCAGTTGCTCAATATTCCATTGTATGCACACACCACAGTTCACCATACTGTTCCTCAGTCAATGTACCCTTAGGCCATCTCCACCCACTGCAAATCATGAATACTGCTCCATAAACATCAGTGTTCAAATGTCCATACATGTCCCTGTTTTCAGATCTTCCAAGTATATACCTAATAATGAGGTTGCAGGACTTATGGAACCTCCACTCTGTCCTCCAGGAAGGCTACATCATTCTGCCTCCTCACCCACAGTAAATAGGTATATTCCTCTCTCCATGTTTTCTCTAGCACTTTATCCCTATTCAAAATTTTCCTACAATTTTATAGAGATATATTCACATACCATACAATTATCCACAGTATACAATCAGTTGTTCATGATATCATCATATAGTTGTGCATTTGTCACCATAGTCAGCACTTTAACATATTGATTGCTATGAAAAAAAAAAGTTATTTTTTAAGAATAATAAAAAATAATAAAAAGAAAAATAAAATATCATACAATACAATATGATAGTAAGGTCAGACACCACCACCACTACCAAGAATCCCATATCCCTCCCTTATATCCCCCTCTCATACACATTAAGCTTTGGTATATTGCCTTTGTTGCACTTAATGGAAGCATATTATAATGTTACTGTTGACCATAGACTCCAGTTTGCTTTGATTATTTTTTTTCCCCAATACCATCCCTTTTCAATATTTTGCATGGTTGACATTCATTTGTTCTCCCACATGTAAAAATATTTTTATATTTGTGCATTTAGTCACAATCATTGACCACTCCAGTTTTTGCTAAGTTATACTCTCCCAGTCTTTATTGTCTATCTTTACCTCTGGTGTCATACATGCCCTTAGCCCTCCTCTTTCAGCTTTACTCATGGACATCTTTGTTCAGTTATTGGTTTTTCTATTTCTGCAAAGTAAGTTGTTGGGATTTTTAATTGGTATTGCATTGAATCTATAAATCACTTTAGGTAGAATTGACAACTATATTTAGTCTTCCAATCCATGAACATGGTATGTTCTTCCATTTTTTAGGTCCTGTTCAATTTCTTTTGGCAGTCTCTTGTAGTTTTCTCTTTATAGGTCTTTTGTGGCCTTGGTTAAGTTTATTCCTAAATACTTGATTCTTTTAATTGCTATGTAAATGGAATTTTTTCTTGATATCCCCGTCTTGTTGCACATTACTTGTATATAGGAACACTACAGATTTTTACATGTTGATCTTGTAGCCTGCCACTTTGGTGTATTCATTGATTAGTTCTAGTAGCTTTGCTAGTAGATTTTTCTGGATTTTCTATGTATAGAATCATGTCTTCTGCAAACAGTGAAAGTTTTACTTCATCTCCAATTTGGATGCATTTTATTTCTTTTTCTTCCCTAATTTCTCTAGCTAGAACTTCCAGCACAATGTTGAATAACAATAGTGACAGTGGGCATTCCTGTCTTGTTCCTGATCTTAGAGGGAAGGCTTTCAGTCTTTCCCCATTGAATGTGGTGTTAGCTGTGGGTTTTTCATATACTGCCTTTATCGTATTGAGAAAGTTTACTTCTATTCCTATCAAGTGTTTCCATCAAGAAAGGATGTAGAATTTTGTCAAATGTCTTTTCTGCATCAATCAAGATGATCATGTGGTTCTTCTACTTTGATTTATTGATGTGGTGTATTACATTAATTGATTTGCTTGTGTTGAACCAGCCTTGCATACCTGGAATAAATCCTACCTGTTCGTGGTGTATAATTCTTTTACTGTGCTGCTGGATTCAATTTGTGAGTATTCTGTTGAGATTTTTTGCATCTATATTCATTAAAGAGATTGGCCTATAATTTTCTTTTTTTTTTGTAGTATCTTTGTCTGATTTTGGTATTAGGGTGATATTGGCTTCACTGAATGAGTTAGGTAGCTTTCCCTCCTCTTCAATTATTTTTGAAGATTTGAGCAGTATAGGCACTAATTATTTCTTGAATGCTTGGTAGAATTCATGTGAAGGCATCTGGTCCTGGGTTTTCTTTTTTGGGAGCTTTTCAATGACTAACTGAATCTCTTTATTTGTGATTGGTTTGTTGAGGTCGTCTGTTTCTTCACTGAGTCAATGTTGGTTGTTTATGCTTTTCTAGGAAGTTGTCCATTTCATCTAAGTTGTCTAGTTTATTAGCATATAGTTGCTCATGGTATCTTCTCATTGTTTCCTTTATTTCTGCAGGGTCAGTAATGATGTCTCCTTTCCCATTTCTGATAGTATTTATTTGCATTCACTCTCTTTTGTTGCTGTTGTTAAGTTAATGCATTTTTGAAACAGTAATATACAATATTTTAACAAGAATTAATGATATTTTTTAAAAACTAGAATATAAAGCACCTCGTCTCATTTGTGATGTCTTTTATAAAGCATATCTTATTGCAAGATGGTGTCAAATTTTAAAGTCCCATTTTTAAGTTACTTTTTACCATTTTCCTAGTTATACCATGGACAGGCAGCTTTACAACAGAAAATTAATTTCTTTTTAATTTGATGAAAGGCCTGATTACATTATAAAGTTCATTTTAGATTTTCTCAATCTGAACCCTGCACAGCAGCATACAAAGATTTGGCAATGAGCCAAAAACTGGGATTCCGAAGTGGTAGAAACTAGCCATTTCTAGAAATCCCCATAGTTGCCTCTTTGTCTTAGGGACTGAAATATTCATCAGGGCTTGGCACCTATCTGGCAGGGTTCTTGGACCTTGGGAGAGCAAATAACTTAAATACTTTACATAGGGCTTTGTAATTTGAGCCTTTCTCTGAGACACTTTATATCCCCTGTGTTAGGAAAGTTTAGAGTTTTAATAGCATTTGCATCTGAGTCTTCTGCAGTTTTGCTAGTTATCAAAATATCATCTACATATTGCAAAAGGACACTTCGATTTAGTTGCAAATTATGCAACTCTTTTGCTAAGAATTTTCCAAAGATTGTGGGAGAACTCTTAAATCCTTCTGGTAACACAGTCCACATAAATTGCTCTTTAAGTTTAGTGTCTGGGTTCTCCCATTCAAAGGCAAATATTTCTTGGAATTCAAAAGCCACAGGTATGCAAAAGGAAGCATTTTCTTAAGTTTAATACAGAGAATTACTTGAAGTCCCTAGTTAGAGTTGTTAATTATTCTAGTGTTTTCTGGGCTTTCCAGATCTAGATCTTTTCATTTGGTCTGGATCAGCCCTGTAACTGGCTGTGCTATTTCTCCAGTTTAAGAAGTCAAATGTTGAAAATGGTGTATGGACCAACATAGTTCCTTGAGAGTGTACTTCCTCACCAACTCCTAAAGGGACCTGACATTTGAAATTGCCATGCCCCAGAAGCAGTCACACCCTGTCCAAATTGCACACCACTACAGGTATGAGGTGGGGGTGCCATTCCTTTAACAGGATTATATGGGGGTGCTGGAGAAGTGCTAGGGGCCTTGGCCAGGCTCACAGGTGGTAAAGGAGGTGGGAATGCATTGGTACCAGACCTGCTTCAGGGGTGTCACCACACACACACACACACACACACACCCAGATGACAGAGACTGTGCATAAGATACTGTCTCTACACTAACAGGTGGAGGAGGGGAAAGGAATGGGGAGGAAAGAAGGTTATCCAATGGATCCTTCTCACAAGTGACGATTTCACGTAAGGCTTTTAATATCCATCTCTTTTCCTCTTGAACCTTGTCTAGGGGCTTCCTTTTAAATGCCTCACAATGTTTTAAGGGCTCCTCTATAGATTCCTTCTCTGTTGCAACAGGCTTCTCCCATATAGCTTCCTCTGAATCTTCAAGGTACAGTAAATTCAATCTTTTCACAGTGTCTTTATTTTACACAATCCTGCAAGCATTTCAGAATTTAGAGATAACTGTTTACAACTCATGAATAGATGTGACTGCTATAAGAGCTTACAATCTAGGAATCTTTACCATAAGCCTTCCCCTGATAACCTATGCTCTCAGATTCAGTTCTCAGAGTTTGCACATTATAGTTAGTCCATATTAGTGAGGCGTTGTTTGTCTCTTCAATTCTAGCTTATTTCATTCAACCTACTGTCACCTAGATGCATACCTCATGACTTCATTTCTTCTTGCCGCTGCTTAGTATTCCATTGTATGTATACACCACAGTACATCATTCCATTTATCAGCTGATGTACTCTTAGGCCACCACCATCCATTGAGAATCATGAATGATGGTTTGGGTACAGATGACAGTATATGTTCAAGGATTGTGCAAGAACAAACCTTTCCAGGAGCTTTTCTTCTTAATCATGACTCACATGGATCAGGTGAGAATCCCTATGAGTGCTTCAAGTGTGGGAAGACCTTCACGCACAGGTCATACATCATGTGGCACCAGCAGACTCACACTGGGAAGAAGCCCTTTGAGTGCAGTGAATGTGGGAAAGCCTTTCGTGAGAGTGCAGCCCTCATACACCACATCATCCACACTGGGGAGAAGCCCTTTGAGTGCATGGAGTGTGGAAAGGCCTTCAACCGCAGGTCATATCTCAAAAGGCACCAGTGGATTCACATTGGGGAGAAGCCCTATGTGTGCAGTGAATGTGGAAAGGCCTTCACCCACTATTCCACTTTTGTCTTGCATAAAAGTTCCCATACTGGAGAAAAACCATTCGAGTGCAAGGAATGTGGGAAAGCCTTTGGCAACAGGCCGAACTCATTCAACACTACAACATCCACACTGGAGAGAAGCCCTATGAATGCACTGAGTGTGGGAAAACCTTTTGCTCAAGTACAAACCTCATTTGACACTCTGTCAACCATACTGGAGAGAACCCCTATAAGTGTAGTGAATGTGGAAAGGCCTTTAGTTGCAGCTCATCCCTCACTCAGCACCAAAAGATTCATATTGGGCAAAATCCTATCAGTGTAACAAATGTGGGAAGACCTTTCCCAAGTGGGCAGACTTCAGTCAACATCCAAAAACTTCTACTGAGGAAAGACTTTTTAAATGTAACTACTGAGGAAAATCTTTGGCCATAGGAAACATCTTACAAAGCATCTGATCATTCATACCCAAGAGGAACACAGCGTCACTGACATGAGAAAAACCTGTCGCAGATCATCACTTATTATGTAGAGTCATATTAGAAATTGACCCTGCCTAGAGCCTTATTGTACATGTGAAAATTCACTCAAGAGAAAGACCCAATGGTTTTTAAGCACTTAGGAAAACCTTCAGCCTTATCTTCCTCCTTAATTTATACGTAAAGTTATCACAAGAATATGTAAACAAAGAAAGTGAGGTTGGGGAGACATAGAGGAGAAAAGAAAAGAAAATGCTAACACAGCATTTTTCAGACTTCCATGCCAAGCTTATGACATATGTCATTGATTCCTTATTTAAAGGGAGAAGAGTGTTGTTTCAGAGATAAAAGGGCCATTACTCTTTATTTATCTGGTATATATATTCACTGCTGTCCAGTATCAGGATTGTTTAATTGAAGACAGGTTGAAAATATTTATAGAAAGCCTTCTTTGTTCTATAGTATTGTCTCTACCCTTGAGATGCATACATCTTTATGAGAAATATGAAGGCTTGTATCATAAAATATTTTATATTTAGGAGACAAATATACATATACAAATGGCAATATTTTACTCTACTAAAGTCCTGGTTCTCTGTGCCCCTTTTCTTGGGACACAGCCATTTTTCAGTATTCTGAGGTCAGCCATCTCCAAAAGCCTCTGTTTTTATTTATTTATTTGTTTGTTTTTCCATCAGCTCCACCTCCTTTCTGCCAGGAGCAACCTCAGGGTATTTTCCTGCTTGCTCTGGGTATTTCTGTGCTTGTAGCTTGAATTTAGTATTCCAAATTTGTTAATTAAAACCACAATTCAACCTTGGTTGAGTTACTGTCCCTTGCTCCAGGTAACCTGCTTCTTTTTCCCACAGTGAAGTTTTTCAACGCAGCCTGCTGTGCTGGTGGGAGAGGGGCACCAGCTCCGCATTTTGGGGAGCTTTACTTACAGTTATATGCTGTGATTTCAGCCATTCCACCCATTCTAGGCTGGTTTACGATGTGTGTCCAGTCACGGATGTCCAGTACACTTCATTCTGTAAATCTTTATTAAAAGCTTACTCTGTACAAGATACCATACAGACTATGAAAAGGAATCAGAACTGAATCCTGTGGTTTATACATACAATGGAATTTTGAGTGGCTGCAAGAAGAATGAAGTTGTGAAGCATGCAACAAGTGAATGAACCTTGAGGACATTATGTTATGTGAAATAAGCCAGAAAGGAAAGGACAAATATTGTAAGGCCTCACTACTATGAACTCACTATAAATGCGCAAATGCTGAGAATTGAATTTCAGAGCATAAGGGATAGAATGTGGGCAGAGATTGGGTAATCAATGACGTAGGAGTAAAGAATGTTCAGTAAGGCTTATTGTAACATTTCCTAGATTATAAGCTCTTACAGCAGTTACATCTATTCCTGAGTTTTATCTAAGAGATGTTTATTTGGTACAAAATTTATATTCTCTGTAACAGCACACTATCTAATTTAACCTGTATGGTCAGTTTATTTGAAGAACATAATTTCATGGAACCTAGAATAGGGAATGAGATCTTGTTATTCCATACAGGTTAATGTAATACCCCACTACATCCCCGAGTATTTGGGGCAGGAAAAAAAAAAAGGATTTGCAAAGTCCTCCTTGAGGAACTGGGGAAAAATGTGGAAATATTAAATTTCCCCACTTGGGAATTCCTGATATTCTCACAAGCATTAGGGACTCCCAATTTAATAAGTCAAGCCCTCCATCTTGGGGTTTGTCCTTATGAAACTTACTCCTGCAAAGGAGAAGCTAATCCTACTTACAACTATTCCTCAGAGTCACCGCCAGAGAACCTTTTGTTGCTCAGATGTGGCCTCTCTCTCTCAGCCAACTCTGCAAATAAATTCACTATATCCTCCCCCACTATGTGCTACACGACTCCCAGGGCTGAGCTTGGCCCTGGCATTGTGGGATTGGCAATGCCTTCTTGACTAAAACGGGGAAAAGAAATGAAACAAAATAAAGTTTCAGTGGCTAAGAGATTTCAAATACAGTTGTGAGGTCATTCTGGAGGTTATTCTTATGTATTATATAGATATTCTTTGTTAGTTTCCAGTGTATTAGAATAGTTAGAAGGAAATACCCAAATCTGTTGAACTGTAATCCAGCAGACTTGATTCTTGGTGATGACTATATTAACTATATAGCTTTTTCTTGTGACTGTGTGGTTGTGAAAATCTTGGGACTGACACTCCCTTTATCCAGTGAATGGGCAGATGAGTAACAAAATGAAGACAAAAACAATTATATATATGGGAGGATACGGGGTATGGGCTGTTCTGAATGTCCTTTTTTATTCTTATTTTTTCTTTATTTTGGAGTAATGAAAATGTTCTAAAGTTGATTGTGGCAACGAATGTACAACTCTATAACGATACTGTGAGCCATGGATTGTATAATTTGAATGGAATATATGGTGTGTGAATATATCTCAATAAAATTACATTAAAAAAAATTAGAACTGAATCTCTCCTACAAGTTGTTAAAACTTTAATGTGCACACACATACCCTGGAGATCTTGTTAGAATGCAGATTCTGATTCTTAGGTCTCAGACAGGGCCTCAGATTTTGCATTTCTAACCAGATCCCAGGTGATGCCAATGTTGATCTGTGGAACACATGTGAGTGGCAAGGGTTTCAAGTAGGAATTTAGACATATATATAATTATAATATGACGTAGTAATTATTAAATGACATAGAAGTCCCATTCATTATTAGCAAAAAGCTAGGACGGTCTTTGCCCTTTTATGCAGCTAGTGTTTCTTCTAAAGTTTTTGTTGTTGCTGTTTCTTTAATTTTATTTCTTCTGGGGTTGCTGTTGCACGTGCTGTTTCTTAGCCTAGAATAGCCTTCCCTTTTCTCTCCTCAGATTAACAGTTTACTTATTTTTCAAGGTCTATTCCCTAAACCCTCCTTTAAGTTTCGCCGGGGCCTCAGTCCGTTTAACTGCTCTTTCCTTTTCTCTCCCTACAGCACACAGCTTATACCTCGAGCAATAACCAATCCTTCCTTCTCCCTAGAATTTTAAGTTCGTTTTCTTATTCCCTAAAGGATTTGACCTCCCAGCGAACCTGAGGACAGACGGGTAACGGGGGACAGGAAAAAGGTAACCCCGCTCTTTCCGGTATCGAGGACAGAGGGGCGACCGCCCAGTGTCATTCCGGAACCATTCCCCCCGCAGGAGAAGCCCAGAGGCCCAACCCAGATGGGGAGGTCCTGCCCCGCGTTCCGCGAATCGCGGCTTTGGTGGCTGTGAAGACCCAGCCTAGCGCCAGAGGCTGCGCGCAGTTGCCCACCATCGAGGCGAAGGCGGCGGCTAGAGAGGCAGGTTGGGTCCCGGGCGCCGCCGCGAGGCGGCCGCAGGGAACGCGCGTGGGGCGGGTTCCGCACAGCCGGGCCTTATAGCCATTTTAGGAGGAAACCGGGTTCGCTAGCCCCGGGTGTGGCTTCAATTTCAATAACTTTATTGGTGGCCTCATCTGCAGAACGGCTAGCGCATCAGTCGCCGGGGAGGAGGGAGCGCATCTCGCAAGGTGATTGGGGGTGGGAACGCCCGTGGGCAGTGAGCTGGAGGTTGCGGGGGCGTTCGCGAAAACGGGTTTCCCGAGGAGGAAACAGTGAGGGAACCTGGGGATTTCTGAGCGCTTTTGGACGCCGGGAAGGGAGGGGGTTCCGCTCGGCTTCCCTTGGGTGGGGATTCTACTGCTCGGGTCTCGGGTGCAGGGGCAGGACCAAGGGGCGCCCCTGACGCGGCCGGTGGGTGTCTTCCGCCCTAAGTCGCGCCCTGCGGCAGGTGGACACCGAGTCGAGCTGCAGACATGGGAAACACCACCAGCGACCGGTTGTCCGGGGAGCGCCACGGCACCAAGGCTGCGCGCGGAGAGGGTGCCGGCGGCCAAGCCCCGGGCAAAGAGCACAAGATCTTGGTGGGGAGCACTGACGACCCCAATGTCTTCAGCCTGCCGGACTCCAAGGTAAGCGCTCCTTGTTGGAGGCGACGCTACAGTGGGCTTGCTTTCCGGGCTCCTCCTCCCTTTCGTGGCTCTTTTTCATCACACTGACCTAGGTTACGGGTTTGTTTGTTTGTTTGTTTGTTTTTAATGAATTTCGTAGCGACTCTTGCGGTGCTGCCTCAAAAATTGCATGAAGAGGCGGAGTTCCAATTTTCCTGGCTTTCTGACTAATCTGCTGGCCACGTTTTTAGGATGGGGGATAATAGACCCCCACAGAATCCTTGGTTCTTCTAACAGGCATGGGTGCCCTCTTGTAGAGTATTGCTGAATTATATAGGTCGTAAGTCCTGGTGGAAAACTTTAGAGGGTAGGTTGCCAGAGATGCTGACCATAAGTGGCAGTTTCTCATATTTGCCCCCAGGTGGGCAAATGAATTTCTCTTTCCTGAAAATTTCTATGTATTAGTATCATTTTTGTCCTTCGAGGAGCTCAGCACTTCTCTTCTTCCCCTTTGGCATGGCTCTGAGCCGCAACTACTTAACTTTTTCGAATACTTTATCCTTTTAGAGACCAATAAAGGACATCCCTTGGTGACTGTCCACTTTTCATCCTGTGCTTATAGTGTGGTGGTTGAGGCTGTGCTTCTTCCACATCCAATCCAGAATATTAGGATTTCTCAACTTCACTGTAGTAGCTCAAAATGTTGCCATGGCTGAAAAAGACAACCCACAGCTTCCCGGAAGACATTGCTGTCAATTCCAAGGAAGGTGCAGACAACCCACAGAAAAGATAAATAGCTGACAGCACTATGCTTACCACCCTAAAGTTTCTATTCATTTTAGAATTTGTAGCATTAAATATATTTAATTCATCCAGAGAGGCCAACTGGGGTGAAATAGGAAAATAGAAGGATTGAGGAGATTGCAGTGTGTTTGATGATTCTTACCACCTCATCACTTCCCACCAAAGTGGTTTCAGAGAATAAATAGAAGATTACTGGCCACATTGGTAGCATCTGAAATTTGGAGTCTGTGGTTTGTATATTTTCTTGGATCCCCATTGAGAAAATAATTACAGAGAGAGAAAGAAGCATTTCTTGGGGTTTCTTATCTATTCATTTCTTCTCCTATCCCACCTCAGGACATCATCATTTAGGCTGTCTTTGCAGCCAGCCATTTGATTATACTTCTTCAAAGCTTTCTCAAGGTGACCTGCCTCCTTGTATTTTAACCTTTCCCTACATTGATGACTCAACATTTAAGTATTTGTTACACTGTGGCCTTAATAAAAGTGTTTGCTCTATTTGAATTAGGGTCAGTTTGGTATCTTTCTTTCACCGCAATCTTGCCACTTGTGAAATAACAGAATTGTTTTAAGTGATTCCTAAAGTCTTTTCCAAATCTAAAATTTTATAGTTCTAAATTGATATTCTTCACTTCTTCCCTCAACGTTTTGCTTAAACTCTTTCAACTCTAGTTCTGATTGCTTTGCTTCTTTTCCTGGTGGTTTTGGTGACTATTTAACTTAGAGTAAACAGTCTTTCTGCTAGTCAGTTGTCCTTGTGCCTACCACAGAAATGTCATAACATGCATGAAAGGACTTTACTCTAATGCCAGGCATAGAAATAGTTTATACTTTCAAATTTTAAATGCAAAGTTCCAAATCATAAAAGTAACTGATAAGAAAGGGTGGCTGTAGGATTTACATTGCTTTAAATGTCAGCCTTCCTTAGTGAACTAGTTCAATGGTTCTTAATCCTGTTTGCACCTTTAAATTTTAAAGCATTTAATGGAAAATTTCAGACATTTTCAAAGTGGGGAGAACACTATAATGAACCCCTATAAACCTGTCACCCAATTTAAACAATTATCAAATATATCATCTATACCCTAGTCTGCTCTGCCTCCACCAGTTATTTTAAAGCAAATTTGAGATGCCATTTCAAATATTATATGTAATATTTGGGGATGTATCTTTAAAGATGAGGGTTTTTTTCCTTTGTTTGTTTTAAGATAATCACAGTATTATTTTCTGGGAAGCTTTTTAAAAATAGATTCCCAGATCCCATATCTGAATCAGAATCTGAGGGTTATTCTTAGGTATATGTAAATATTCCCATAATTATGATGCTGCTAGTCAGGTAAGAGTGCATTGCTTTGAGAATATGTAGACCAAGGTTTCTCTTAAGCCAGTTCTTTATATAATTGGAAGGTCTCTTCAATTCCTTCTCCATTTACTTTGGATTATGTTGCTATTGGTGTCTCATAGTGTAATTTTAAAGAATATTAAGAAACAGTATGGAAGGTCAACTACTACAACCATTTTGAAAAGTAAACCCAAATGAATAAGCAATCCTTTATTTTTAACTCACATTATTTTATTTGGTAATCTTTTAACTTAAAATTGTACAGTCTTGTTTACCTCTTTACCAAAGCCATTTAACCCATTCTAAAGAGTGGATTAGCCAGCTTTTTTTGTGAAGGTGCAGATAGTAAATATTTTAGACTTAGCAGACCATACAGTCTCTGTCACAACTACTCATTTCTGTCATTGTAAGGCAAAAGCAACTGTAAAAAAATATGTAAATAAAGGAGTATGACTCTGCCCCAATAAAACTTTTTTTACAAAACATCAGGTGCATTAGCTGTCGTTTGCCAATTCCTGACCTAAAGGATGGTAGTGAAAAGAAACTAAGTAAGGAATTAATTTTTTTAAAATCCTACAAGCCTCATTTGATAGTGGAACTGCTTTTGTTGAAGGAAGCTATATTTTTAATATGTTGCTCCTTGAAGCTACAGATATTTCATCCCTACTTCTGAAATAATTAGAATAATACTGGCATAGGTGAGCAAATAAAATTTCATAACCACTTCTCAAATTTTAAGAAATCAGTCGTTTGGTTTTTGAACTTTTAATGTCTTTTCTTCTTGTAACTTATTAGCTAAAGTGGAATTTATAAATTATGAATTTTGGTGTCTCCAATTTCTACTACAACTGAGAATTGAGAGCTGTTTATGTCTGTGAAAATACATGGCTGATTTAATTATTTTTTATAAACCTATATTTAATTTTCATATTCCTTCTTCTAAGAGGCGTTCAGAAGCACATCAGAATTATCTTCCTATGAGTTAAATTGGCAACAAATTTATATTTATATATATGTTTATATATATACTTATATGTTTATATCTATTTATATATGTTTTTATATATTTATATGTGATCCTAAGGCTCTGAAAGGGTGAGTGATGGATGCAGACTCAGAAATTAGATTATGATTTGGGCAGTGCTTGAGCATAAGCCATTTGACCATTTTTGGTCCTAGATGAGTTCTTTTTCTGTTTAAAACCTAATTTAGTTGCTAATTTCAGGGTTTACTAATCCTTAGCCAAAGCCTGGCACCCATCTCTGCTCTAGAGAGGAGAGTGATCTTTTAAGAATCCTTGGGTCACAATTTATTCTAGGAATGACTAATTCTTCTTACAGCTACCTGGGGACAAAGAGTTTGTATCATGGCAGCAGGATTTGGAGGACTCGGTAAAGTCCTCACAGCAGGCCCGGCCCACTGTTATCCGCTGGTCTGAAGGAGGAAAGGAGGTCTTCATCTCTGGGTCCTTCAACAATTGGAGCACCAAGATTCCACTGATTAAGAGGTAAAGACAAGCATCTTGGTAGAGTCTACAGGACCTGGGGTTAGAGACATGATTTCCTTTCTCATAAGAGAGTTCTAAGTGCATTCTCTTCTCCAATTTCTGGGGACTCTCTGGAACATGCCCTTTTCAGTGACTACTTACTGTATTTGTAGCAGTTTGTTTTTAACCCCATGGTGAGTCAGAAATGTTTTACCACTTAGAATATCATTACCTCAGAGGTACTTACGATTTTTGTGGGTACATTCTTTGGAACTGTATTTCTGTGCTTTGTGGAAAGTCCTTTCTGTGCTTGCAAATGTTTTCTATAACCAGCTGGGTGCGGTTGCTCTGACTTCTGCTCTAAAGCAAAACATGTTGAGAAGTTTTAGGTAGTAATGTGATTGTCACTTGTGGAGCAATAATGAATTACTTAATTGGTTATCCAAATGGCCCTTTGTATGTAGGTGATATTCCAGAAAAGGCTCACCAAAATATGGAAAGGCACTTCTATATCCTGGTTCTACCTTTTATCTTGTTTGCACATATGAGGAATCTACTTTACTGAAGCAAAATAGTTGTACTAAGGTAAACCATTTTGGGATATCAATGTCTTTACGATTTTTTTCTCAGATATTAGTTAAGAACTGTAGTTATTCGGAGGTGCTGGCAAATACATGTTCAAGGTGATAGAGAAAAGGAGAAAAGTTTTATAAACTATCTTTTACTCCGGGGCGGGTACAAAGGCTTAGGAATGTGGGAAATCAGTGGTATATCGCAATTGCCACATAGCTTTTGAATTGTTTTCTAATAGGACCTTGCCTGTTTGACTCTGTTTTCTTCTGTAGCCATAACGATTTTGTTGCCATCCTGGACCTCCCTGAGGGAGAGCACCAGTATAAGTTCTTTGTGGATGGACAGTGGGTTCATGATCCATCAGAGGTAAGGCCTAGCCCTCCAAGGGTAACTATTGAATTAATAGTCTTGTTTTAGCTATTATTCCCTTTGAGGTCAAATGCCTTTGCTGTCAGGATTGATGGACGGCAGCTCCCGTGTACTGGAGGATTTCTCTCTTGATAAAAGATGGAGGTGCCGAGTATGATCATTTTTAATTTTTAGCAAAAGGAGAGGTGAATGGAAAAGACAGATTTGCAAAGGAGATTCCTTAATTTTTTCCATTTTTTTGTTTCAGCCTGTGGTTACCAGTCAGCTTGGCACAATTAACAATTTGATCCATGTCAAGAAATCTGATTTTGAGGTGTTTGATGCTTTAAAACTAGATTCTATGGAAAGCTCAGAGACATCTTGTCGAGGTAATTTTGTGGTATTTGTTCTTTCTATGTCTATTGTAATGTATATTCCTTCCCAAAAGTGTTTTTCTCCCCTATTTTCTCCTTAAAGTTTCTGAATCCTATATTTATATTTCTCCTGTAAACATTTATGTCCCCTTTTCTGAGACAAAAAATTTCTCAGCCTAATGTATTTTATTTCAAATTTTTTAGCCAGGACCTACGAGATGTTTATTTTGCATTGCCAGCCGGTAACACACAAAACACATACACACAAACACAACTGTAATACAAGTCTCACTTTATAATGGTTGCTATTATTACTTATGATATGCACTCCATTTTCTGTTTTATCTTGTCTTTTACAACCCCACTGATAGGCCATGGCCTATAGTTTGAAAAGCTATTTCTAGTAATATTTCAAGTTTTCCATTGTTCTGGCAGAGGACACATGTCTAGTTTGCCTTATTTAGTTACCTCAGCTTAGTTCTGCCAGTGTGAGAACTCAGCTGGCAGTTCTACAATTTAATAAGGCCCTAAGTGCTATGCACTTACCGTTATGGCCATCTTTGGAGAGAAAAGGTTAAAAAAAAACAAAAACAAAAACAAACCAAAAAAAACCCAAACACAACAATTCTTACGCATGTATATTAACTGAAATTTTGTAACTTTTTCTCTCAGAGGAGTGATTTACTAACCACACTCAGTTACCATATTGTTGCTTTACACTGAAAACTATGACTGTCTAAAGGACTGCTTTGAATTCCCAGTAGGTACACTTCTCCCTTGTGGGTTCAAAGCCTGTCTCTGCTACTCACTAGCTCTGCCATCACTGACAAGTCACTCAACCTTTTGGTTCTCGGTTCCTTATCTGTAAAATTAGGGATTTATACGCTCAGTGATTCTCAGTTGAGGAGACACAATACCCGAAGTGGAACATACAGAATCTCAGGGTAGGAGGATAGCTTATGCAGCTCCAAAAAGAAAAGCAAAAGATCATAATTTTCTGTTTAGGAAAATTTTTAAAATATCATTTTCATTATATAAACTAAAAGTAATTCTGGGCAGTCTTCTTGATTGGTGGGACAGTGATGAAACAGGGTTGAAAAATACTGAATTAAGTGATGAGGTTACTTCTGACTAAATTTTTGCGTTATATGATTCTTGCAGAGTAGCCAGTGAATAATAGACATATACTCATTATATATAGAGAAAATTAGCATACTTCTTTTGATATTTATCTCTTTCCTTTTTCACCCAATTTCCTGATCCATTGGGCTAAGGCTTAGAATAAATTCTATTAGGAAACTGCAGATAATGGGTGCTAAACTGCTCAGTTACCATCTAGCCATTTATTTGACTATGGGCAAATCACTTAGCCAACTTGTATTTATTTATTTTTTCTGTGAAAAGGAAATAGAAACTGTCCTGTGTACTTCCTGTAATGGTTAAATTCATGTGTCAACTTGACTAGGTTCTGGTGTCCATTTGTTTGTTTAAGCAAGCACTGGCCTGATTGTTACTGTAAGGACATTTTGTGGCTATAAATCATCAGAAAGTTGATTGCATCTATGGCTGATTACATTGAACCACTTCCATCATGGAAGAGGCAGGGTTTTGTTCTAACTGGAATAGACTCATACTCAGGATATGGGTTTGCCTTCCCTGCAAGCAGTGCTTCTGCCGAAACTACCATCCATGGTCTTATGGAATGTCTTACTCACCATCATAGTATTTCACACAGCATTACATCTGATCAAGGAACCCACTTCACAGCAAATGAAATGTGGGAATAAGCACATGCTCATGGAATTCACTGATCTTAACCATGTTCCCCATCATCCTGAAGCACCTGGATTGATAGAACAGTGGAACGGCCTTTTTAGACTCAATTATGGTGCCAACTGGTTGGCAGTACCTTGTAGGGCTGGAGCATTGTTCTCCAGGAGGCTGTATATGCTATAAATCAGCATCTACTCTATGCTGCTATTTTTCCCATAGCCAGGATTCATGGGACCAGGAATCAAGGGGTAGAAATGGGAATGGCACCTCTCACTATTAACCTTAGTGATCTGCTAGACAAATTTTTGTTTTCTGTCCCTGCAATCTTAAGCTCAGGTGATCTTACAGGTCTTAGTTCCTTGATTCCATTGAACTGGAAGTTAAGACTGCTACCTGGCCAATTTGGGTTCTGCATGCCTCTGAATTAATAGGTAAAAAAGAGAATTACTGTACTGGCTGGGGTGATTGATCCTGATTTTCAAGAAGAAATAGGACTGCTACTATTCCAAAGAATTTGCTTGGAATACAGGAAATCTCCTAGGGTGTCTCTTAGTACTACCATGCCCTGTGATTCAAGTCCATGGAAAACTGCAGCAACCCAATCCAAGCAGGATTACCAATAGCCCAGAAACATTAGTAATGAAGGTTTAGCTCACCCAACCAGACAGAGAACCATGGACAGCCGAGGTGCTTGCTGAAGGCAAAGGATATATGGAATGGGTATTGGAAGAAGGTAGTGATAAATACGAACTATGACCATGTGACCAGTTACAGAAATGAAGGCTTTGTGAATATTTTTCCTTGTTTTTTTATGAATATGTTTGTATGTATTCATAAAGCAAATATCTTTGTTTTCTTCCCTGTCCTATCCCCTTATCATATGCCAAAAGTTGTAGTAATTTTATATCTTAGTATTTAATTTATAGGATATAAAGTTTAAGAGTGAATGTTACCTAAAGACTTATACCTTCTGGGAAAATTAGTGTTTCCTGTTGTATGCAGTTTAGTTGAGAGTTGTTAGGCAAAAGTATGACTGTTACTGTTTTTATTTAGAGATTAAGTATGGTTTAAGGAGATGTGTATGGGTGTCAAGTTGAGAAGGGGTGGACTGTGATGGTCAAGTTCTTGTGTCAGTTTGGCCAGATTTTAGTGTTGTTATTTGGTCAAGCAAGCACTGGCCTGATTATTGCTGTGAGACTATTTCATGGTTTTAAATTCATCAGTAAATTGATTGCATCTATGACTGATTACATCTATGATCAACAGAGGAGATGGCCTTCAACAATGAGAAAAATCTCATCCAATCAGTTGAAGGTCTTAAAAGGAGAAGTGATGATTTCAGCAGTCAGAATGGAGAATTTCCATCTCTACTTCAGTCAGCCAGTTTCTTGGAGGGAATTCATTGAAAACCTTCATTGAAGATCCTAGCTTGCAGCCTGCCCTATAGAATTTGGATTTGCCCATCCCAACAGTCGCATGAGCTAATTCCTAGGATAAATCTCATAATATTTACATTATATATATATACACACACACATATATGTGTGTGTGTGTGTGTGTGTATAAAATTTCCTATTGGTTCTGTTTCCCTAGAGGATCCTGGTTAATACACTTCCCAAGGATGTTTTGTGGATCTTGTGACAAAGTATCTGAAAGTATTTTGAAAAGTTTCAGGAGATATATATATATACATATATACACACATACATTTTTTTTTCTATTTTTAAAAATTAATTTACTTTTTTTGAAGTTCAACATCAGTGAGCTGAAATCAAGGTGCTGGTCGGGCCATACTCCCTCCAGGGTCTCTGGAGGGCGGAATTCGTTCCTTGCCTCTTACAGTTTTTGGTGACTGCCAGAATTCCTTGGCTGGTGGTTTCATCCCTCTAATCTCTGCCCCTGTAATCATACTGCCTTCTTCTCTTCTCTATGTGTCTGTCTAATCTCCCTCTCCCTCTCTTTTTTTTTTCCTAATTTTTATTGTGGTAACATAAACAGTACAAAATTAATTAGTTTAACTACTTACATGTACACAATTCAGTGGTATTAATTATATTCGCAATTTTATGCTACCATCACCACAAACCATTACCAAACTTTTTCATCACTCCAGACAGAAACACTGTGCCCATTAAGCAAAAACTCCCCATTTCCCCCACCCCATCCAGCCCCTGGTCACCTATAATCTACTTTCTGACTTTATGAATTTGCTTATTATATGTATTTTAGATAAATGAAATCATACATTTGTCCTTTTCTGTCTTGTTTCACACAATGTGATGTCTTCAGGGTTCATCTGTGTTGTAGCATGTTTCAGAGCTTAATTCCTTTTTACAGATGAATAATATTCCATTGTAGGGCTATACCACATTTTGTTTATCTAGGCATCTGTTGATGGACACTTGGGTTATTTTCTCATTTTAAGTATTGTGAATAATACTGCTGTGAACATTGGTGTACAAATATCTTTTTGAATCACCCTATTTTCAGTTACCTTAGGTATATACCTAGGAATTACTGAGTCATATGGCACTTCCGAGTTATTTCCCATAGAGGCACCATTTTTTACATTCCCACCAGGAATGAAAGAGGGTTCCTATTTCTCTACATTCTTACCAACACTTGTTATTTTCTGTTGTTTTTAGTAATAGACATCCTAGTGGGTATGAAATGATATCTCATTGTGGTTTTGATTTGCAATTCCCTAATGGCTAATGATATTGAGCATGTTTTCTTGTGCTTATTGACCATTTGTATATATGCTTTGGGGAAATGTCTGTTTAAGTCTTTTTGCTCATTTTTAAATTGGGCTGTTTGTCTTTTTGTTGTTGAGTTAATTTCCTTATATTTTTAAAATATTGTTTAATATCACAGTATTGTTACTACTTTTCTCTTTTGCTTCATATGTATTTAACTGAAATCTGGGTTCTTATACTGCATTGGTTATTAAAATCTATTTAATTGGAGACTATAAAAACATAAAATTTTTTAAACAAAAATAAAGTATGCCAATATAATACAGTTCTCTTCATTTTTGTGTAGTTCCTTCTCATCCTGTCTGAATATATTTTTCTAATTTTTTGAATTGAGATATGTCACATACCCTAACATGCACCCTTTTAAAGTTTACAGTTTAGTGGTTTGTAGTATATTCCCAAGATTTTGCAACCATCACTGCTATTTAACTCCAGAACATTTTCATCACCCTAAGAAGAAACCTTGTACCTATATTCAATCACTCCCCATATCCTGCCCTTCCCTGCCTCTGTCAACTACTAATCTACTTTCTGGCTCTTTAAACTTGCCTTTTCTGGACATTTCGTATAAATTACATCATACAATAAGTGGTCTTTCATGTCTTGTTTCTTTCACTCAGCTTAATGTTTTCATGGTTTGTGTTGTAGCATGTATCAGTACTCCATTGCTTTTTTTTTCTTTAAATTTTTTAACTTTATAGAAAAATTTAAAAAAAACAAACAACAAAAAACACATTTCAAACAAAACAAAGCAAAGGATTAAGAAAAACAAATAACTGAAAATAACTACTTTGCTTCCAACATGTTCTTACCATACCTCCATTGCTTTTTATGGCTGAATAATATTTCATTGTATAGATAAAGTAATTTTTTTCATCCTCTCATTAGTTGATGAACATTTGGCCCTTATGAATAATGCTTCTCGGAACATTTGTGTACAAATTTTTGCATGAACATGTGTTTTCAGTTCTTTTAGGTATATACCTAGGAGTGGAATCGCTAGGTTTAACTCTATCTTTTTGATGAACTGCTGAACTGTTTTACAAAGCAGCTGCGTTATTTTATATTCCTACCAGCAATGTATGATAATTGCAATTTCTTCACAACCTTGTCAATACTTGCCATTGTCTATCTTTCTGATTATAGCCATCCTAGTGAGCAAGGAGTGGTAACTTGTGGTTTTATTTGCATTTGCCTAGTGACCCTACATACATTTTGTCTTCATTGTCACAGTCCATCATAGTCATTGAATTCTGAACTTGCCTGTTGCTTGGGTGGGGAAAAAAAAAAGAAATTTAACCTTTTCATATTTTCTGACAGTTTACATCTGTCTTCATATATAAAATAAAGCAGAGATTATTTTCATTTTATGGCTTCTGAAGCTGCCCATAACAAAGGGATTTGTACAAGGTCGTACAACTGACAAATGGAAAGAGTACTTCATTCCTGAGTCTTTTAATCCTCATCTTTTTCTCTATCCTCTGAGTCATGCTGCCATGTTTAGGAACCTTTTGGTTTATGTCCAGGATGACTCACTTCTCCTTTGGTTGCCTTGTAGTTATAGACCCAACAGGTCACAAATTTATGATCCATGACTTCCACTCATAATTTAATCCTAGCTGCCATATATTGAGAGCTTTTCTATGCATTTTTACCAATTTTCCAACTTTTCCTCATATTTGGATAAATATCTTGCAGACCTTTCCAGCTCGCCTCCAGGGCCTTATGGTCAAGAAATGTATGTATTTCGATCAGAGGAGCGATTCAAGTCCCCACCCATCCTTCCTCCTCACCTTCTCCAAGTTATTCTTAACAAGGACACTAATATTTCTGTGAGTATCCTGATAGTTTTGCTGGGGCGTCTGGGGATCACTAGGACCAATTGAGGAATCCTAGAGGTTGTGAGCAAATGTGTGATCAGAATATGTCATATACACATAAATACCATTACAGGTTCCTTTTCCTGGGGATGTGATGTGCTTCTCCAGATATCAAAATCCAGAGTTCTTCCCTGGTCCTATTAAAATCAGGGTCATAGCTATGGATTATTAGAACCCATTTCTGGGGCTTCTGTTTCAACACAGTATAAGGTGTACTTATCATTTGGGAATACACAAAAGAAGTATTAATTATTTTTCCTTAATTGCATAAAATTTACATTTCTATTCAATCTGGTTGATTCCCACTAATATTTTTTGCCTCTTAACAAAAGTCTTCTGTTTGTGTTTTGAGCAAGATTTTTTCCAAGCCCTTTGAATGAACATTAATGCTGTGGCTTAGGGTTTTTGCCATGGACTCAGAATTTTTCTAATTTTCTGTAATGAGAAGGTAATATTGATATAAATTGGGGTAGGTGGGGATATATTATTTAAAAGGAAATTCAGAGTTTCTGAGCTCTGAAGAAGACTAAGTTGTTTGATTTGATTCTTTAATTTAACCCCATTACGATTTTTCTCTCTTAGTGTGACCCAGCCTTGCTCCCTGAGCCCAACCATGTTATGCTGAACCATCTCTATGCATTGTCCATTAAGGTACATGCTGGGCCTGGCTCTGCACAGAGCTTTGTGAAATGGGAGGGTGAGGGTAACATGTTCTCCAGTGGTTCCTGCTGTCTTGCTTTGCTAGATGGCAGTAATGGTGAAGTGACAGAAGAAATACCTTTCTTTTTTTAACTAGTGAGTATATCTACATATCACTGCAGTCTCTGTGTATGTGTTCTGGCTAGCTAAGTTGCCCTGATTAAATGGACTACTGATGGCACTAGGATTTCATTCTTGAGGGTGAGAAGTTGAGCAGGCTGATCACATCATATCTATACAAAGAGCTAGTTTAGCTTCCAGTTCCAGACATGCTTGTATGTGATATTAATTAAGGCTTCCACTTTTAAAAGGTGATATTAATTAAGCCTTCTGCTTTTAAAAGGTGGACATGAGCTACTTTCAGGTGCCTCAGACATATTTACCTAAGTGTTTGCATCTTTCCTATACACTAGGTAAAAGTGAAATGTGACCAGATTTGCCCTGTCCCCTCTAACTGTGGAGTCCGCCACTGATTTCTTTGCTGCTTTAGAGTCTGGGTTGAAAATACCTGTGCCATTCTGTCTTGTCATGTCTTTGTGGTTTGGCTATTGGAATAAAGTTATATATAGTTCTGTGGTTAGCAGACCCAGCTGATCATCATCAAAATCATCTGGGGAATTTTGTAAAAGTGTGCATTCAGAGGCTCTTCCACCTCCAAAGATTCTGAATAAGTGTCTTGGATGGGCCCGGTAATCTATTTTTTTTTTAACTGCTTATATTTCTGTGCAGTAAGATTACAGAAATCACTGATACAGCTGACTTTACAGATTATATAGTACTTGAAAAAAATTATTGAATTTAGTTTTTATAATAATCTTGGGAGGTAGATATTTTACCTGCTGTTTTATAGACGAAGAAACTAAGGCTCAGAGAAGGTTAAATTGCCAATAAATACTAGAGACAGGACCTTCTATCTAATCCCATGTTCTTTCCTATGTATTATTGTGCCAGATCTTTCCAAGTAGGTCTTTCTTTCAGCTTCTCCTCATTTTTATCAAAGCCTTTCAGGATTTGAATTTTTCACCTGCCTTGCTTCTGTCATATTTAGGCTGTGATCAGCATACTTTGGTCACAACATGTTAACCTGAGAATCATTCATTGTAGATAATATAATATGGGGGTAAATAGGAGACTGTATTGGTTTCTAAATGGGATTTGCTTGGTTCTTTGGGATCGGTGGGATTTTTCCTTCCTATAACTGCTCTTTAGTTGTTGACTGATGTCTACAGGCCTGTTATATCCTCTTATGGTCCACTAGTGGCCTGTCACGGTAGCCTGGGAAATGGTACCTCTTACTCTTTTCATACTGGTTCTGACCAAGGCATGGTTCTTGATCATTGTGGTTCAGCTTGTCCTTGACCCATTCTCAGTCTCTCAGATTGTTTAGTTTCTTTGGATTTGAACCATTGGATTGAGTGTCTTCCTAGGGAAGAATTTAGAGTCCATTTTTTTTTCCTCAGGGATATAGTGGGCTTCCCGAGTCCTCTTGAGATTAGAAAGCATTTTTTGAGATCATCCCTGGTATTAAATGAAATTAAACCTGCTTTGGTGCTTGGAAATTGTTTTTCAAAAGGCTAACTTCCCTGTGCTATTCTTCTCATTGCATTTAAGACTTCCTTCTAGAAATGGATGCCAGGATATTTATTTATTTCTTTGCTAATTTTGTAACCAATATTAGAGTTTGAAGTGGGGAAGAAAATAAGGTAAGAGACTAAGATATTCTCAGCATTTATTAGGTGCCAGGTAATGTGCCAGATATTCTTTTGTAATCATCAGAGCTACCTCAGTGGTGATGTTATCCTTTGTACTGACGGGAAAAAAAGACTTAAATTACTTAAGGCCACAAATAGAGTAATGATAGGAGTCAGGATTGGAATTCAGGCCGATTCAACTCCCAAACTAACCTCTGTTATATCAAACTTTCTCTGCTAAAAGTGAGCAGCTGTGAAGAAATGAAGTATGAGAAGAGGTGGCTAATGCTTGAACTAATGAATTAGCTGCATATGTTTTTTTCCCTTGCAGGACAGTGTGATGGTCCTTAGTGCAACTCATCGCTACAAAAAGAAGTATGTCACTACTCTGCTGTACAAGCCCATCTGATGGAATCCCTTCCTGCTTCCTAGGATTCAGGAGAAGCATCTCCTTTGCCTTTCTGGACTGAATCAGTGTTATCTGAGACTGGAAGGCTGATTTGCTTTGAGGCTAATAAGAGTGTCTCAGAGCCTCTGAGTAGGATGTTCTGCTTTTGCACTTGATTGCAGATGAGAGCTTTATGAGTTCATGGAATTTATTTTAAGAAATACATACATATATGAGGGTAAGGTTATTGGAAGCCTCCTGGCTCCAGCTACATTGTATTCTGTCTGCCTATCGGTATACTCACCAAGACCTGTTCAAACAGGGAGCTGCAGGAAAAACCATACAGTTTGGAAGCTGTTTTGATAGAAATGAATGAATAGCAAACTCTCAGGATCCTTGTTGGGTGGAGAGTCTATCCTTCCTACCTTGGGTCTTCAAGGAATGGACTAGTGCCAGACTGCTGCCCTACTCACAGCTGCCTCGTTGCAGGGGCAGCTTTCCTTGCTTGTGTTCTCTTGCAGAGCATGTGGCACAATCTGTGTTTTTATATACATCAGATGCCCCACAAAGAACCCTTTTTCCTCTCATTTTGCATTGTTGCTTTGATAGCCTCCTTCACCCCATACCTGATCCTTTCTAACACAAAAGTCACTGGATAAGTGACCCCTTTGAAAGCTCCTCAGAGGCTAGGGTTGCCAAAAGGTCTACTTTTTAACCCAGGATGTGTCCAGTCCAATTTATTAATGCTTATTTTAACTTCTAAGGAAACTATATCTCTGTATTTCGGGAAAGACAGAATGCAAAAGATTGACTTTCCTGCTTTACTCTGGTGCCACAGCTTACTGTGTTGACACCTTCCTGTTGGTTTTCTCGCCTGGCCTGGCCCTGCTTCCACCTTTTCTTTCTCAGAGCAGACAGCTCTCAAGTAAAGTGGGAGTGGAACCAGGGGAAACTTTCATGTCTTTCATCCTTGGAAGATTGTTATGTGCCTACATTTTCTTTAATTAAAAAAAAAATGCCTTTTCATTGGTCTTAAGAGACTATATAGGAAATTTAAGCTCTTGATAAATGGTTTCTAAGACTTTCTTCTCTAGTCTAGCCTTCTGCAATGTTACATGAGTTTGGCAGACCCCATACACATCAGTATACTAAGTGCTGCTCTAGGTACAAGTTCATTCCGTTCATTTGATGCACCCAAAGGGTTCCCACAGCTTAAAGATTCACTAGGCCAAAAAGCAAGAAAGTAACCCTGGTGTTCACAGCCATGAAAAGTATGGCTCTTTGCACTGATGTCTAACAGTATCATTTTGTTTTTCTGCCTCCTCCTTTCAAAAGTGTTTGATGAAGTGGGTCACTGATTTCCTTTTGTGGACTGAAAAAAGGTTCACATATAAAACATTTTTTCCAAGTATGTGTGACTCTTCCATTTTACAGATAAATACATGTTAAAAACATTCAGCACTGAAGGAGACCATGCTGACTGAGAGGCTCCCTGACTCCTAAAATGAGCCCAGCCACAGGGCAAGGGCAGCTGCAGGTCAGTTTAGCTACCTCCTGTTGTTCCCATGCAAAGGTGGCAGCACAGTTTCCCTTAGGGATAGGTAGACTTCTTGTACTCCAGGTGTGAGGCAGTAAGGTGTGGAGTTGTTTTCCTGGGAATGCATTGTTAAGTGCTTTGGTTGTTAATTGCTGAGACTAAAGACTGCTTTAGCCATCCTAGGCTTTCTTCTGCAGTAAAAGGCTTTTTGAATGGTGTGCCATTTTAAAAATCCAGATCAAATACCATTATAACTGATTCTCAGGATCTACAGTCTTCAGTTGTACTAGAATTTTGTTTTTATCTAATATCCATTAAATAAGTGGGCAGTTCATGAAGACTCAAATCTTTGTTGTTCTATGGAGGATTTTGTTGAAGTCATTTCTTTGCACCTGGATTCAAATGTAATTGTCGATGTGTTCATGTATTAAAATTTTTACTCCATACAGGTATATCAGTAAAGTGAGGCAGGAAAGAGATCCCTTCAGTTTCTCTCACGCCAGAGGCTTCTGCGATGTGGCTCTGGCTCCACTGACAGTAGGTTTTGGTGCTGGTGACCTTCAGATCCTTCTAATCAGGAAATGTGCCGAGTGTAAATTTATGAGGTAGTCTTTCAGCCACTTGTGAAATGAGAGCTCACCAGCTGGGATGGAAGTGGATGGGTAAGAGGAATGGGTGATAATTCATTCAGTTCTGTCCCTTGTCTATGTGGTTACTATATCCTGTCGTCCTGAGAAGCTCTGAGACACTCCTGGTCTGTCCCCTCAGAGACTTTTTACTCATTCTTTAATATGGGTTTATTAAAGGGATAGTTTGGGTAGTTTGGGTTGGTTTGTTTGTTTTTTCCTACAGAAGAGAATGTGGTAGATTTTTTTTTTTTTTTTTAATTCAGTTTTATTGAAATACATTCACACACCATACAATCGTCCATGATATACAATCCACTGTCCACAGTATGATAACATAGTTATGCGTTCATCATGTGGTAGATTTTTAAAATGAGGAAAGGCAACAAAATTATTTTTTCAGTTTTAGCACCTTTTTTTTTTTTTTTTTTTTTTTGCCTATAGGAGTTTCAAAGAGCCAGAGGTAGCAGAATAAGAAAATAGTCCTTCAGGAGGGCTGACTCTGAAAGAACTGCAACTTGGTTTTGGGTTTGTGGGAAAAACAAAGAAGAGTGACTGAGCTGGGGAGTGATATTTGGAAAATAAAGGCTTATGTAAATCAGAACTGAAAATATCCTTTTCTTAAAAAATTAAATCTGACGTAACATGGTAGTATTTCCAGATATTGTACAAAATTTAGCACTACTAAAACATCTTCCCTTTCCTTCTTGTTCCTGTTCTCTATCCTTTCCCCTGTATTCTGCTTTAACTTTATTTATCAGGAGGTTTTACCAGGGTCTCAAGTAAAACATGATCTAGAACAAAAGGCTCATCATCTTGCTGGTGCAAAGAACTTCCAGATCTTGCTTGGTTATTAATTAGCTTTAAGTTTAGAGTTAAATGGAATTTAACTTTTGTAGGCAAAACCCCTCAAAGGCACATCTGTAGTCTCAGTAGTGTTGTCTTTTATACACACACACACACTTTTGTGGAAGAGAAACCCTGTAAAAGATGAGTCCAAGAGAAGTTTCTGGGTCTGGGAGGATCTTACAAACCCTGGCCCACTTACTTCCCTCTAAATATTTCTAATCTCTTCTAGCTCTAATAGATTTGAGATAAAACGATAGAAAAAAACTGCATGTAAGATGAAGTTAAGTTTATAGAGAAGTGATACCTCCAGACTGGGTTTATATTAATCCTGTGTATAAATGCAGGGCATGTACTTAAGATAGGATTCCTTACTTTTATTTGGGGAAATGGGGCTTTTAAGATTTTGACCTCAACTAAAATGATATGCAATAGTCTGTTTTTGTGTATATTTGAAATATGTTCTATTCTCAGAGATTTCTCAGTCCCGCACGTTCCAGTGATTTGGGGGCATGGGCTTAAAAACTAATATGCAATTTCTTCCTTTATTATTCTGATTTATCCTTAAAGCCAAAGACTTGCTGTCTTCTTCCAGCTACTGCTGACTCTAATTACCACAGGATACAGGACATGGGAGGGCAAAGGGTTAAGGTCTTTGAAAACTCTGTAGATCTAGGTATCTGTCTCTATTTAGGCACCTATCACAATTGGAGATTGAAGGGCTGTGGTCTCTGCAATGAGCCCAAACTTTGGGAATAAAAAGAACATCTATTTTTAAAGTATAAGAAAAAAGGACAGAGAAAGAAAGGCAGAAAAAAAAGGAAAGAAGGAAGAAAGGAAAGAAGGAAGGAAGGAAGGAAAACTCAAGGCAGGAAAGAGGGAAGGAAGGAAAACTCAACTCAAGAAAAACTTATGCAACCCAAGTTACAGCAGTGGATTGATTCCCTTTCGGGTTGTAATTTGGGCTTTGTCTTGATTTGGTTTTCTCAATTGTGTTTTGAAGTAAGCAAGCTTTGGTAAAAAATAATATTTTATTAGCTCTAGCATTAGTTGATACTTTAGTTAACTGTGTTTAGCACAGTGCTTTACACTAAGATTGCTGTGAAGTACTAAACCCTCTGGGTTCTGTAGTGTCAGAAAGGTTAAATGGTCGATACCTACTTTAAGTATTATATTAGGTATTGATCATCTTCCTTCTTTTCTGTTCCCATCTACAAGACACCTAATACTACCCAGCTTGTGGTTTTAGCACAGCCAAAGGTCACTGACGTTGATTAGTTCTAATCTCTGCTGGGCCACATGTGTGACACTTGCTTGAAGTTTGGTAAATTGAAGGATGGTGGTGGTGGTTAATCTGAAATATTTTGAATGAGTACAGCTCTATGCCTATCATAAAGAGAGTATAAGACTATAATTTCAAGGGGAGTAAGTGAAAGTCCTTTTAATGGTGCTTTTTGTAAACTTTATTGCTGAGGTACAGAGCTGCTTTTCAGTATTTCACAAGGGGGTGGCTTATAAGTATGGATTTTAAAGCCTTTCTCCAAATGAATTTGTCACTGGACTCTGATACATCTGAAAACTGTATGATGTGATGACACATTGAGAAATGTTTTTTTCCATAAAATTATTTAATAAAGGTATTATAAATCAGCAATAATAGTTGAGGTTTTCATTCATTACTGATTATATTATCAAGATCTATCTGTCCTGGCGCTCTCAGGACCTAAAGAATGTAGTTTCCCAGAGAGACACATTTGAATAAAGGGTGAAGTTACAGATGTATGGGACACAAGTGAAGTTATCCCCACATCTGCCACTTTTCCTCTTTTTTTCTCTTTTTCTTTTTTCCAGGTTATGCCAGTGTTAGCTTTGTCTGTGAACTGCTTGCACACTTAGCTATCATTCTATGCAGGATTAGCAGAGATCCTAGACCAGTGGTTCTCTTCCCTGGCTGTACATTAATATCACTCACAGAGATTCTTTAAAAATATTGATGCTCACTCTACTACCTTCACCCCAATTAAATAAAAATCTCTGGTATAGTTTCCAAGCATCTGTACTTTTTTTTACCTTTCCCACATGATTCTAATAGACATCCAGGGTTGAGTGAGGACCGCTATCCTAGACCCTCCCTACTTCTCATAATTTTCTTTCTTTCTCGGATTCTTTCACCATTGTCCAGAGATTATATATTTCATTCTAACAGCAAATAACTCTCTTCAGTTGGCCTTGTTCAAGCCCATAATTAGAATATAACTTTCCATCACTTTATTTCACATGTTTTTATATAGCTGGCCTTCCTTTTTCTAAAACTTCCTTTTCTTAAAACAAATATATGGGAACCAAGTTCCCTTATATTTACTGCTCTAAAGAATCAATGAAGTTGAACTTCCGTAAGGGAGACAACAGAATGACAATATGGGAGCAACCAGAGTATAGGGGGAGCTGATGAGGAGAGGGGTTGAGATGTAAAGTGGAAGAATGGGTAATGAAAACCTGTGATAATAGAAATGGATCAAAATAGTTACCTTAAAACCTCATTAGCAGGTTCAGACTACCTGCAGACTAGAGGTAGAGGGTGGTAGATGTGAAATGGGCTCAGGCTCTGGCAGAGTAGTCTAGTAGACATCATGTACCTTGAAAACAAAATGTCATTGAAACAAAATGGTATCAGAATTCCATCAAGGCCGAAACTTGCATTGGCACATGTTTTCTAAAGCATATTCCCCTGACCCACTTGGGGTTTTTCGTTGATTCCCTTCCAACCCCATCCCCGTCTCCCTGCATCCCCAATTACCCATGATGCCAGAGGTTCAGGGACATCATACAAGCCTCCCTTCCTGCCCTTATGACCTCTGTGGTCACTGTTCATCTAGCAGTAGACATGCAGATCTGGAATATCACCTCCCTTTCTGACCCATTAATTGAAGATGAAATGCTTCATGATCTCCCACTGTTCTGAAGGAGACTTGTACCTGAGTGTTTTCCGTTTTCATCAACTTAGTGTTAGGGGAAGGTTGTCTTGTCAAGAGGTCAGAAGGCCCAAGTTCCATACGCTATATGATGCTTCAAAACCCCAAGTAGATTTTATTTGTTTTTCTGGAGGAATGCAAGTGTGCTGGAAATGATCATGGTGATGAATGCACAACTTTGTGATGATACTGTGAACCCATGATTGGATACTTTGGATAGATTGTATGGTGTCTGAATATACCTCAATAAAATTACATTTAAAAAAATCAAGTAGGTTCTCACAGACTTCTCATCTACTCCTGAACTAATTTCCCCTCACTACAGCTTTCAAAGCCCTCCAGCTAATGACAGCTTATGATGGGAACATCAGGTAAGGATATTGAGCACCTAAAAGAGCCATGAAGATGAGTGCAGACCTGATACCTGGATTTGGGGGTGGGGGTGGAAATCTGACTCCAGGCCAGACTGATACAGTCAAAACTGTGACCTACAACTCTTTAATTTAGTTCTTGTTTCCCAGGGTATTTGTCATTGGTTACAATATGTCTGAATTACAATTACAAGTTAGGGGTTGGGATTAAGGGGTGGGAAGGGCTTTGGACACAACAGTAACTCAGAAAATATTTCTAGGGGGCAGGGCAGGTTGAAGATGTTTTGGAAACATGTTAACCTGAAGACAGTGTTTCCTTTTCT
Source organism: Choloepus didactylus (assembly GCF_015220235.1). Classification (NCBI taxonomy): domain Eukaryota; kingdom Metazoa; phylum Chordata; class Mammalia; order Pilosa; family Megalonychidae; genus Choloepus; species Choloepus didactylus. Next base: position 118,862,249 of record NC_051308.1, read on the forward strand.
CCCCCAGTAAGCATAGCTGAGTCCTGTAAATTGAAAGAGTAATCTAGAGTTATAGTATCTGGGGAAGGAACAAAGGATTTTACAACCTAGGGATCTATCAGATCAAGAGTCAGTATGACCTCAGGATTCTGAGGGTGACATCTTAGTTTTAGATGCCACACAGAACTGTGGGAGCACAAGGACTAGAGGAAGGAAAGTTCAGGAGAGAAGGTAGAATTGTCCAAGGTCGGTTAACTCACTAGCCATTTCATCCCCTGGGGCCATTTGCTTTATCTGGGCATGAGCTAAGGATTGAGTTTTGCTCAGAAAGAGCATATCCTGTGGAATAAACTGAAAACAACAAAGCTCTGGTTGGTTGCATGGGGATGGCAGAATGAATTGTAAACTTGTGGGGCTTTAAATGCATAGCTGGTTTTCGCCGAAGGACATTTAGTTGAGTTCTAGACTACATGAGAAGCTCAAGAGTTAGCACAAAATCTTCCAAAGTCTCATAATGTTGAGGTGATAAAGGCCAACTAGAGAAGGGGCCTGACTTGAGCATATGGCCCCAAGATATTTGCCAGTTATTGAAGTGTCGTGGGATGGGATGCTGAAGAGATATACTAAAACTTTATGAAGGCTCAAATGGTTTCCAAATAATTGCATCCCAGAAGAAAACTCAAGCAAACCTATAAGAATATCAAAATATCCAGCACTCAACAAGGTAAACAGTCACTATGTTTGACATCCAGTAAAAAGTACCAGGAGGCATCCACTTCTGACCAACATGGAGTAACAGATTGGATTTACCCTTTCACCAAAAGTAGCTAAAAATCTAACAAAATATATGAAACAATGTTTTTCAGGCATTAGCTATCAGCAATGAAGGAAAATGATCCGTGAAATACTGAAAACAAACAAAGCGAGCCCTGAAATTACACCAGCTTACTACCTTGAAAGAATTTCCAGGTCATAACTAGAAAATGTAGTTTTCTGCCTGATAAACCGCCTGAGTGAGGACATGGAGTTAAGAGTTTGTGGAGACCCAAGCTTGTAGAATGCACAGAGCAGAGTACCAGAGAGGAGAGAGCTGCCCAGAGAAAGGCTGAAGAAATCTGCAAAGGGTCCCTCTTGAGTATGCCACAGGGTATTGAGCAAGTATGTGAAAAAGGAAACTTGCTGAGGGTGATGAAAGAACCACCAGAAAGGATTTGAAGGTACAGTACCCAGAGCTCTCCCAGAGTCAGGAATATTGGCTGCTCACATCAACTTTGTAACCCTCATAATTCACAAGGCATTGGGTAGAGTACTCAGAAGGACTTTGCATCAGTAACAGGGAGTAATTAGCCCAAGAACACTTGTGGTAGGCAGAATAACTCCCTCAAAGACGTCTGCATTTTAATTCCCAGAACCTATGAAAGTGCTTCCATGTGCATCACATATCTAAATGAACTTTCTTTCATTTTATCCTTATTTTCTTCATTTCTTTTTTTAAGCACAGGGAACACACGGATATATTCTCTTTTAAAATTACTTGTATGATAAAACGAGAGAGAGAGAGAGAGAGAGAGAGAGAGAGAGAGAGAGAGAGAGGGAGGGAGAGAGAGAGAGAAACTTACACTTTTTGCCCATAATTCACAGTATGTAAACCACAGCTGTGGCTCATTTGTAACTCTCCACTGAATCTGACTAGACTACCTCAGGTGAGGGGGGCAAAACCTTTACTCCACTTTCCACTCCTACACAAGGAGTCTAAGACCCACCCTCTATTCAAGAGTTATGAAGGTCAGGTCACTTAGATGCTGGGATGTGCACAGGTAGGGGTGGGAGAACTTGGGTCGAGTCTCTGGGACACTGGAAATTTAAAGGCCAAAGGTCTGGCTGCGATATGTTTGGGGTTCTTTGACCCCTCAGCCTTTTTTCTGCCTAGCAATGATCCCTAGACCCACATTTGGGGCACTCTCGACATTTTGCATACTTAAAATACCAAATAGTTGCTTTCACAGCCCCCGTTCGTAGCTAGGAGAAACGAGCACGCCCTTTTCCTTCACGTGTCTATCTCAGCCGGTGATTGGTGGGACTTTTTATTTCAAGGTCCTGAGAACCGCTCAGAGTTCTTTGGCTCTTCGCTCTACCTGGCATCCCGCGCACCAGCAGCTCCGGAGACTGTACGGGTCACTGTGCGGGGTACCGCGTGGCCATCAGAGGGCGACAGGAGAGGAGAGCCGGCAGAGCAGAACTGCGCTGGGTGGTTTTATTTTGCAGGATTTAGCGCGACAAGAGTGAGCCGTGTCCCACCGGTGTTTTAGAAACTTGTGCTGTGTGTTGAGGAAGAAGGAGCAGAGAGAAGGGAGGAGGAGTGGTAGCGAAGGAGATGGGGGAAGCGGGAGGGATGAGGAGGAAGAGAGTGCCGAAGACCAGGAGAAAGGAGGGGATCTGAAACAGAATGAGAGGAAGAGGAGGAAATCCCAGTATCAAGTCCTGTTCTGACGCGTCAATGCTTTTGGGGCAATGGGAAAAGGACAATTACAAAGAAAAGAAAAGCAACACATTTTTGTTTGGGGGGCGGGAAATTTACCCCAGAGCAGGGAACTTTGTAAACAGAGGCAGGGCAGGTGGCTGGGTGGAAGGCTGAAAACTTCTCCCCTGTCCCTAAGTCCCAAGTGGATTCTCTCTTTCCCTTAGATACAAACCTGAAGAGATCGGAGGAGACGAAGGCAGTCAGGGGCGACTCCTCCCGTTGCAGATGAGCCACACTCGGGTCCTGTCTGACCAGGAAAGGAAATGTCATGAGAAGGAAGTCCTTGGGAATGAGAAGTTGCGAAAAAACACACACACCTGGAAATAGTCAGAGAAGGCGCTTGCACGAGAGGTTCCATGGTGTAATGGTGAGCACTCTGGACTCTGAATCCAGCGATCCGAGTTCAAATCTCGGTGGGACCTTAGTATTTAATGCAAAGCCACCGCGACTTTTACTCTGGCCGCCCTGAGGACTCCTTCCAACCCCAACGGGTCCTGGCTCCCAGTTTCCGCTTCGCACTGTTCCACCTGGAATTAAGCGTCCGGGTCCGGGGACTGACGCGAGCCCGAGTTATTCCAGGTCTCTGGGCGTTCTTTTGCGCCTTTCACCTTTGTTAACCAGTCGTTTCCATGGCCCAGAAACCAGGATTCCAGAGCGGCCCAGTCCGCACAGAAACGGCAGACCCATAAGTATAACCGAGGTCGAGGTGTCCCCGTCCTCGGCGAGCCCTCCTGGTTGCAGCTCTCTCTGCCCGTAGCTGGGCATCCGAGGCCCGCGCCTCGCTGCCGAGGGGTCCGGCAACCCGGCAAGTCCCTCGCCTCCTCCGATCTCGGGACTCGGGGGTAAAAAGGCAGAGGTTGCCTCCACTAAATCTTAGAGCCCGAGATTTCTTTCACCAGAGAAATGTTATAATTGCACCATTGCCCTGTGTCTTTTTTTGAAAAAAAGTGATAAAAATGAGAAACTATACTTCTCGGCTTCCTTAATTTCTTTTGTATGGGGTGCGGCTTTTAATGTCCTGGTCGTGGGTTCCAGTACCATTTCGGTGTATTTCATCTTATTTGCATGGGATGTATTCTCTCCAACCAGAGGATTCCTGAGCTTCTGAGTCTCTGTTGATGACTAGAGGCTGTTGTCCCAAATTCTGAAACGAAGGAATCGTCTCGGTTCGCCCCAAATTCAGCCAAAAGGAAGGATCTGGGCCGGGGAATTCCAGCGTCTCTTCTCCGTGAGAACAGAGATTCTGAACCTACAGCCGCCTTGGTCGAGGGGGTCCCTCTTAGTCCTCATCGCCTCTGCTCCAAGGAGACGATGCTGTGACCTATGGAATCGTTCTCTTCTGCTTGGTAGAAAAATTTAGCGATGCGTTTGGCAGGACCTTCACAGCTAGGTAAAATATTCACCAAATCTCTCTTAGATTTTTAGGTTTCAAAACTTTCAGCGGTTACTAAGGATTGCAAAATACCATTGTTTTTCAGGGATCACTTTGGAAAGGTCCTGGAAAAGGTAGCTGAGGAAGGAAGGGAAGAAACAGGAAATAGCGAAGAGGAGAGAGGGAGAGAATGGAGGTAGCAAAGAGAAAGAGGGCGATGGGAGGGACCGAGTTATCAAAGGGGCATTTTCAATTGTGGTTTGGTGATCTCTGCTCCTCACTCTGGAGGGTTCACCCCTCCCTCCCCCCATGTTTTGAATCCCTTATTGATCCCTTGAGAACTTGACTCTACTGGGAAGGCCTAAACCTGCTTATCTACTATTGGTTTTGAAAAGTTTCCTCTTCTTGTTGTGAGGGTCCAGGATGTCTGGGGTGGGGTGGGGGTGGGAGTAGGGGTTGTAAATAGGTTTGTAAGTGAATAGGAGCCACATAGGAGCCACTTCAGGATCTTGTATTCCTTGGAGTTAACTGGCAGTTATTTCCCCACCCCTGCCCCAAACATGCAGTCACCATCTCTGCACTTGCAGAGGGACTGGCTGCAAGGCCTGGAGAGGTCCAAGGCATCCAAGGCCATGAAGTTCCCCCAGGGACTTGTTCTGGCTGAAGATGTTGTTGCTGAGCAGACTGTGAATTTCCATGGCATAGAACCTGGTAGTCTGGCCAGAATACTAAGCAAGGGGACCAGTCAGGGGTGACCAGCAGGCTTCTGCACAGCATCACATACACTACTTTTTCACACTTCATCAGGTCATCTACCTTCTCTCCTTAAAGGCCCTTTTAATGGAACTGCAAGTTTGTAAATGGGCTTCAGTTCCCTTATATGCCAGCCACCTCTAGCTGCCAATCCCCAGGGCAGCCTCACTCCCTGTCAAGGCATGTGTTTGAAACTTTACTCTTCTTCATGGAGAAGATGCCCCTTTCTTTCGTCTCCCACCAGAACTGCCTTAGGTCAAGCCCAGGCACTGCCTGATGACCGGGACAGTCTCTCAACCATCCCTGTGGCTTGGCAGTCCCCAACAGGTATGAGTGGCCCCAACTCATGACCCCAAGTGCACGCATGGCCCACATCTCTCAAAACCCCTTTCCTCTTACCCTGAATCCAACCTCTACTGCATATAATAGTCCCCTTTTAAATCCACAGAATTGAGCTGGTTTTCTTCCTATCATCCTTGTTGGATAGGCACCCAACATTTTTCTTTTTTCTCCTCCTCCTCCTTTTTTTTTTCTTTTCTTTTTTTTTTTTAAATCTCTCACTCTTCAGAGAAGGTCTTGGTGGTACAGTTCATGGAGGTGCCACACTCTCACTTTATCAAGGAGAGAGCACCTGACCCAAGCTGGGCTAAGTCAAGTCCAGTACTTCCCTAGAACAGGAATATAGATGAGGAGGGGTGGCCAATGATTTAAAAATCACAAATTTATTCACTTGGCAGAAAGTCCCTGAAAACACAGGTCTTTTACTCCTGCTATTTGTATCCTATGTGGCTGAAGTGTGAATGGGATCTAGTTATAATAATAGAATAATTGAATCTATCAAACATATTGGAGGATAAGGGAATGGGAAGTACATTTGGATTTTGTGATGATGATGAAGCAAGTATGTGAAAGACAGACAATGCCTTAAACTGGAAAATCAAGGAGTAATAATGTTTATATAAAGGTAAGGAGATAAATAAACACTTGATTATATATGATGGAAAGTAGTGGGAGGCTTTTCTCTATAGGACATTGGGAAAATCAAAGATAAGAAAAGACCCAGGAAATGGGAAGCACAGGCCAGGCCATAAAGTTCTTGAGAACAATGGATCACACTATAAACTCTAGATTCAGCAATATGGAATTGAAGCTAGAAAATCTCATCCAGAGATATTGTCAAAAAGGAAAAAGTCTTTTTTCCCTTTCAACCTAGAATCTGATAAACAGAGTACAATTTTTAATTATCAAATCAGTAATATTTAAGACCAAACCAAGGAACAATTTGCTTAAAAATCACACTTCACAAACCACGGCAGGTGTGGAGGTGGTTTAGGTGAGGCCCAGACATGAGTCACATCAGGGAGGACACCAGGCGTAAAGAATTGGGTATTACGACATTATCTCAGATCTCAGATAAAAATTCAACAAAGGGAAGTGAGAAGGTGAAAGTGAGATGAGAGCAGGGGTGGGGTGGATTACTCCCAGGTAGGGGTGGGTCTTAGCCTACTCATTATTCCTGCATCTTAGATAGAATAGCGACTACAGAGAGTCTCACTCGGCTGCTTTTTTTCTATCCTCCCTCCTGAACACTTGGTGATGTCAGTGCATATTCTGGATTTGGAAAAATCAGTTAGTATTTGTTTGGCCTATGGGAACTGTGAGCTTGGGCAGAGGAGCAGAGTATTTCCTTTCTGCACGTGCCCATCTCTATTCCCCTGATATTCTCTTGTTAGACCCACATATGCCAATCCCTCTAGGAGGTAAAGATCACTGAACTACAGTAAAATCTTTTTGTAGTTTTAGAGCCATTGTAAGCTGGTCACTATGAAGACATTTAAGACATTCAAGGATGGTCACTTTAATTTTACCACCTAAACCTCTGAACAGATCAAACCAGGACTTTACTTAACCTAGGTAAGATTGTCTGAAAATTCATCCTGTATTTCTAGTTCCTATCTCAAATTTCGCTTGTTCCTTGTCCACCCCAGTTCAGCAAACAAGCACCACATACCAGCATAGACCAAACAGTTCCAAAAAAAGTAATAGAAACCTCCAATTTTAAGTTCTCCCAAATAAATTAAAATCCTAACATTGCAATCTCTCCCCTTGACACCACAAGAAAATAAGAAAATGACTTGGTAAATCTCCCACCCTTTCCCGTTTTTTATTCTGCTCAGGCCTAATATCTGTGGCCCCACTGTGCAGCTGGATAAATTCCTAGTTAGCTGCAACTTGAGCTTTCTGTTGTGGGAACAGGTTTACCTCTGCAGGCCTCTGCATTGAGGCTTAACCAACCTCAGGTCTCTCCTGTGAAACAGACCCACAGCCACAAAATGCAGAACCCTGAGACAGATTAACAAGCAGTAGCATCTGCCAACCTAGAGTAATAAGTTTGAGCTGCTCCTGGCTGCTAGATTATCTGAGAGAGCAGAGCAGACAGAAAATAGGAGAGAACAAAGAAAAATGGTCTCAGTTTAGCTTTTCCAGCATGGTGGTGAAGTTGGTTCGTTTGTCCAGAGCTCAAGTGAGTGTACACTCATTTGGAAACTCTTCCAACAAGAAGTTAAAGGACGGCAAAACTAAGCTCAAGGATGGCAAAACTAAGTTCAAAGGAAAAGGTAAGTTCTCTCCAGTTTTGGCAAGAGAGTGGAGAAAAAAATTATCTCACAAGATGTTGAGACTGTAACTTGTTATGTCTTCTTTTCAGAACAACTAGACAGGAATTAGTGAAATCTGAAATGCGCAAATACTTTATCAGACAATTGCATTTCCAGGAATCTATCCTAGAGAAACAGAGAAATGATGACTCATGTATGTACCTATAAGGATGTTCCCAGCAGCAGTATTTGTAAAAATAAACATTGGAGCTGATTTCATGACCATCAATTAGAGGATGTTTGAATCCATCTAGATCAAGAAAGGATATGCAGTTATTTAAACACACACACACACACACACACACACACACACACACACACACACACACGGCAGATAATGAAAACACTGATGGTGATGGACTGATAGCTAATGTGTACTGAGGATTTACCATATGCCCAACACTGGCCTCAACGCTTTTACTGCACATTTATTATTTAAGGTTTGGAAAACCCATGAGGGAAGTGCCCCATTTTACCATATAGAAATAAAGGAACAGAAAATTCAAGTAACTTTTTCTAAGTGCCAACGTGTCAGATTAGGTTTCACATCCATAACTAATGGCTTCACCACAGATGTGATCAGGTTTGCTAGTTCTCCATTTTGGAGATTTCCAATGCTCCAGGAAACCGTAGCTGTTAAAACGTCACTCCCACTGGAAGACTACGTTGGTAACCCAGAAGGAATAAATTTCAATGTAGCAACGTCCCTGGGTGGGCTTGAACCACCGACCTTTCGGTTAACAGCCGAACGCGCTAACCGATTGCGCCACAGAGACGCTGTGCGCGGGTTTGGGTGGTAACTATTTGTGTCATATAGAATTATCTATTGTTAGGCTGTGTTCAACCTCCCTCTTACCCCACCCCCGACCCCAAAGCTCCAGGAACTTAGGGATGCCGGAAACATCCAAGCCAAGAGTCGCGTAGTTGGTCATGTTTGGGCATTGACACCGATCCTCATGAGTGAGGGACTCCGACGCCTGAACGCCAGGCCCCAGGTGAGGACCGCAGCCTCTGGGGACTAAAGCCGTCATCCACTTTTCCCTTCTTCGCTCTGTTCACCTGTCGAGCTCACCGAGATTACCCTCATATCCCAGCGGGTGGGAGAGGGCGCGAACGACCAGAACCTCCAGGTCCCACCACGCCTCCCCCTCGATGCCTCTAGATGCCGGCTCCACGTGGCAGAGACCTTGAGTTTGCGGACTGTGCAGTCTCTCGCCCAGAACATTTGTCTGGCCCCTGCTAGGCGCCCAATAAAAGCTCAGTGAATGAATGCATTCCGCCGCATGGTCCTCGATGGGGACAAAGGATTCCACTGTGGACTGCTGGTTGTTAGTCCTAGAGGATCTCTGAATGAAAAGACCTGTTTTTCAGAGGCAGGCCTTTATGCTGGCAACCACATGAAAACCAAGCATAGGCCGCCGATCGTGGAAAACTCTAGAAGGCACCATCTGGAATGGCTCTTAGCTCCCCACCCGAGATAGTGCCGCGGCCTCAGCTATGGGGGACGCTCGTGGCGGGGAGGGGAGTGAACCCGGGAAGCTGAAGAGGAGACCATAGGGGTGGGAGTGGGGACAGCCTCAAGTACAAGGAAAAGGGGGACTCAAGAGACAGAGGTGCAATTCTAGCTCCTGAAGAAGGAGGAAGAGAAGCAGGAGGCTGAGGAGAAGGAGAAAAAAACTGTGAGAACACGTCAAATGATAGCTCTGACCTAATGGTACAACAAACTGAGTAAGGCACACGCAATGACTGGTTCTCCACATTGTGGCCACAGCAACCTTGGCTAGAATCTGAGTTATGGCTTTACCTACCTCGCAGCTTTCTTCTCTTCTCTACTCTACTCTACTCTTCTCTTCTCTTCTCTTCTCTTCTCTTCTCTTCTCTTCTCTTCTCTTCTCTTCTCTTTTCCTTCTTTTCTTTTCTTTTCCTTCATTTTACCGCCGATTAACATGTGATTTCCCCCTTTGGACTTAGAGACTACAGTCGGATGAGGCCCTTGAGGACCTGCGTGATGGGAAAAGCCTAGCCCCTACTCACAGCACGGCAAGAATATCAGCCTTACCTGGGGAACCTGGGAGGGAGACATGCAGTCCGCACTGGTTCCTCCCACACCAGAGCAAAGAGCTGTATAGAGTGTGAGGTAGGAAAAGCGACCAAGGGACCGTGCACCTGAGACCCCTGCATTCCCTTAAAACGCGTAAAACTCTGAAGAGAAGCATTCAGTATTGATGTAGAAAGCAGATTCTTCTTTTGAGCAACTGATCTCCAGCTGCTAGAGAAAAGACAGTCACTGATTTTCACCATCCACCTTGCTCAATCCGTAGCCTACGACTTTTGTTATTTTAATTATGGTTGTGCCGGTTTGAAACTGTTATGGACCCCAGAAGAGCCATGATCTTTTTTTTTTTTTTAATTGAGATTCTTCACATACCATACAATTATCCAAAGATCCAAAGTGTACAATCAATTGCCCACTGTACCATCATACAGCTGTGCATCCATCACCACAATTAATTTTTTTCAACCTTTAGAACATTTTCATTACTCCAGAAAAGAAATAAAGACAAAAAAAAGGAAACTCAAATCCTCCCATACCCCTAACCACCCCCCCCCTCCATTATTGATTCATAGTATTGGTATAGCACATTTGTTACTCTTGATGAAAGAATGTTAAAATACAACTAACTGTAGTATATAGTATGCAATAGGTATATGTTTTTCCTATATGTCTCTCTATTAACTTCTAGTTATAGAGTCATACATTTGTTCTAGTTCATGAGAGAGATTTCTAATATTTGTACAGTTAATCACAGACATTGTCCTCCACAAGAGTCACTGTTTTATACATTCCCATATTTTAACCTCCAGCTCTCCTTCTGGTGACATATGTGACTCTGAGCTAACCCTTTCCACCACATACACACACCATTCAGCACTGTCAGTTATTCTCACAACATGCTACCATCACCTCTGTCCATTTCCAAATGTTTAAGTTCACCCTAGTTGAACATTCTGCTCATACTAAGCAACTGCTCCCCATTCTTTAGCCTCATTTTATATCCTGATAACTTATATTTCATGGTTATGAGTTCACACATTATAATTAATTCATACTAGTGAGACCCTGCAATATTTGTCTTTATGTGTCTGTCTTATTTCCCTCTACATAGTGCCCTCAAGTTTTCTTCATCAACCTAGTTTTTTTTAAGATGGTTTTGTTCACACATCATACATTCCATCCTAAGTAAACAATCGATGGTTCCCTGTATAGTCACATATTTATGTATTCACCACCATCACCTCTATCTATATAAGGACATCTCCATTTCTTCCACAGAGAAGGAGGAAGAGTCAAAGAAGATAGAGAGACAAAAGAAAAAAGAAAGTGAGAAAAAAAACAAAACAAAACGTGACAGCTAGGAAACAACAAAAGGAAAGATAGCATTAAACTAAAGTAGAATAAAGAGTCAGACAACATCACCAATGTCAAGAGTCCCATAGCCTTCCCCTATGTCCCCCTCCCCCATATGCATTTAGCTTTGGTATATTGCCTTTGTTATATTAAAGGAAGCATAAAACAATGTTTCTGTTAATTATAGTCTCTACTTTGCATTGATTGTTCCTCCCCATCCCCCCCCCATTTTTAACACCTTGTAATGTTGACATTCATTTGTTTTACTTCATGTAAAAACCTATTTGTACCTTTTATCACAATCGTTGAGCACCGTAGGTTTCACTGAGTTATACAGTCCCAGTCTTTATCTTTCCTCTTTCCTTCTGGTGTCCCACATGGTCCTCACCTTCCTCTTTCAACCATACCCACAGTCATCTTTGTTCAGTATACTTACATTGCTGTGCTACTTTCTCCCAAAATTGTGTTCCAAACCTCTCACTCCTTTCTTTTCCTTTCTGTCTGCAGTGCTTCCTCCAGTGTTTCCTATAGGGCAGGTATCTTGTTCACAAACTCTCTCATTGTCTGTTTGTCAGAGAATATTTTAAACTCTCCCTCATATTTGAAGGACAGTTTTGCCAGATATAGGATTCTTCATTGGCAGTTTTTCTCTTTCAGTATCTTAAATATATCACCCCACTTCCTTCTTGCCTCCATGGTTTCAATTGAGAAAACTGCACATAGTCTTATCAAGCTTCTTTTGTATGTGATGGATCACTTTTCACTTGCTGCTTTCAGGATTCTCTCTTTATCTTTGATGTTTGATAATCTGATTATTAAGTGTCTTGGCATAGGCTATTCAGCTCTATTTTTTTTTGTGGTACACGGCACTTCTTGGATCTGTAATTTTATGTCTTTCATAAGAGATGGGAAATTTTCATTGATTATTTCCTCTATTATTGCTTGTGCCCCTTTTCCCTTCTCTTCTCCTTCTGGGACACCCATGACATGTACATTCCTGTATTTTGTGTTGTGATTCAATTCCCAGAGACATTGCTCATATTTTTCCATTCTGTTCTCTGTCTGTTCTTTTGTGTGTAGGCTTTCAGGAGCGTTGCTCTCCAGTTCCTGGATGTTTTCTTCTGCTTTTTGAGATCTTCTGTTGTATGTCTCCATTGTGTCTTTCATCTCTTGTGTTGTGCCTTTCATTTCCATAGATTCTGCCAGTTGTTTTTTTGAAGTTTTGATTTCTACCTTATGTACACCCACTGTTTTCATTATATGTTTCATCTCTTTTGCCTTTTCTTCCCTAAGCTTTTTGAACTGATTTAGCATTAGTTGTTTAAATTCTGTATCTCAGTTGAAGTGTAAGTTTGTTCCTTTGCTTCGGACTTAACTTCATTTTTCTTAGTGTAGGTTGTAGTTTTCTGTTGTCTAGGCATCTGGTTTCCTTGGTTACCCCAAACAGGTTTTCCCAGACCAGAACGGGCAATCATACCCAATTTCTCTGAGGGTGTCTTGGAAGATTGACACACCCTGTGAGGCTTCAAGTCACTGTGCTTTTCTACCCAGCAGGTGGCGCCTCTCAGCTTGTAGCTCCAGACTGGTGTAAGGAGATGTGGCCCATGGCTGTTTTCTCCCAGGCTCTGGGGTCTGATTCTGAATGGAAGGCAGGTAGTAGAACTGCTCCCCACCTCTTTCCTCTTAGGGAAGATATACCCCCTAGGGAGATATCATTTGTACTTGAATAGTCCCTCTGACTCTGCTATCTCCACCCTTGTCTGGATCAGAGCTCTGGGAACTGAAAATGGCTGAAGCTTTCTCCACTGAGCCAAAAAAGGGACATAAAGTCCCCCCTTCAGGGCCAGAACACTCAGTTTCACCCATCGGCCAGAGATAGCACCTAGTCCTCTGATCTCCCCTTCCCTCCCAAAGAGGTCCTCTGGCTCTCCAAGGTCAGTCATCACCAAAAGCCTCTGTCTGCTTGTTGGGGATTCATAGCTTGTATTGAGCAGTCCACGTTTGTTAATTAAAACCTCAGTTGGAGCTGGGCTGAGCTATAGTCGCTTGTTCAGAGAGTGCTGCTTTCTATCACAGCAAGGGTTTGCAGTTTGTACTGCCAGTGGGGGGAGGGGGCTCTTGGCTTGGATCTGCAATTTTTACTTACAGATTTTATTCTGCGATCTCAGGCATTCCTCCCAATTCAGGTTGGTGTATGATGAGTGGACAGTCATGTTTGTCCCCCCCCAGTTATTCCAGATTATTTACTAGTTGCTCCTGGTTGCTTATTAGTAGTTCCAGGGGGACTAACTAGCTTCCATTCCTCTCTATGCTGCCATCTTCTTCCGGGTCCCAGCCATGATCTTTTAACCAATCTTGTTGGGTGGAACTTTTTGACTGAGTGTTCCATGGAGATGTGATTCACCCAACTGTGGGTGAGATCTTTGATTAAATTATTTCCAGGGAGGTGTGGACCCCACACATTCAGGGTGGGTCTCAATTATTTCACTGGAGTACTCAAAAGAGCTCAAGAGCCAACACAGACACAGACACTTTGAGATGCTTGGAGATGTGGACAGGAGGACATTTGGAGATGCCAAGCTAAGAAATGAAGCCCAGAGTTTGCCCCAGAGAATCTGAAGAGAGGACCTCCAGATGCTTAGAGAGAAATGCCCTGGGAGAAAGTAGCAAGACTGCACAGGAGCTGAGAGAGAGGAGCTAAGGCAGAAGCCCAGAGACATTTTAGAGGAAGCCACTGGAAGCAGAAGCGGAAAGCAATGCAACGTGGGACCAACGTGGGAGCAAAGGGCCAGCAGATGCCAGCCATGTGCCTTCTCACCTAACAGAGGTATTCTGGATGCTATTGGCCTTTCCGCAGTGAAAGTATCCTTTTGTTGATGCCTTAGTTTGGACACTTTTATGTGTTCATACTAAGGCATTTGGACTGTAAATTTGTAACCGAATAAATCTCCTTGTGAAAACCAATCCTTTTCTGGTATTTTGCATTCTGGCAGTGTTAGCAAACTGGAACAATGGTACAGTGAAATTGACTTTTTCTTTTCTTATGTGTACAGTTCTATGAATTTTAACTTATGTTTAGATTCAGGTACTCACCACCATAATCAGAATACAGAACAGTTTCATCTCCCCAAAAAACTTCTCCATGCTTTTCTGATGTAGTCACATCCCCTCCTCAAACATAATCCCTTGCAATCACTGATCTGGTCTTCATCACTATAGTTGTTTTTTTTTTTTTAATTTTTTATTACAGAAGTTGTAGATTTTCAGAAAAATCATGCATAAAATATAGAGTTCCATATACCCCCTCACACTCACATACTTTTCCCTATTATTAACACTTTACATTAGTGTGGTACCTTTTACAATTTATGCAACAATGTTATTATAATTGTACTATTAACTATAGTCCATAGTTTACATTAGGGTTCACTGTGGTTTTGTCTTTTCCAGAATGTCATGTAAGTGGAACCATATAGCATGTAACCTTTTGAGGATGGCTTCTTTCACTCAGAACAACTTTGGGATTCATCAAAGTTGTTATGCATATCAACAATTCATCCTTTTTTATTGCTGAGCAAATTCCATCCAGTGGCTATACCAGAGTTTGTCTATCTGTTCTACCCATTGAAGGATTTTTGTGCAGATTCCAGTTTTTGGCTATTACAAATAAAGCTATAACATACATCTGTGTAAAGGTTTCTGTGAGAACATAAAATTTCATCTCTCTAGGTAGATACCCAGGAGTGGACTTGCTGGGTCATATGGTAAGTGTATATTTAACTTTACAAGAAGCTGCCAAATCTTTTCCAGAGTGGTTGTACCATTTTGCACTCTCACCAGCAAATATATGAACATATAGCATATATGTGAGCATTCCAGTTGTGTTGCATCCTGGCCTCTTGGCATGGTCAGTATAAATATGTCTTAATTTTGGACATTCCCACAGGTGTATAGTAATGTCTGTTCATGTATTTTGCTTACTTTTTTGTTACTGATTGTTTAGTGTTAATTTTGAGAGTTCTTTATATATTCTGGACTCAAGTCCTTTGTTTTACATATGACTTGCAATTTTTTTCTCTGTCTGTAGCTTATCATTGTCTCAACACTGTTTTTCACAAAGCAAACAATTTTTATTTTGAAGAAGTCCAATCTATCAATTTTTTTTCGTTAATGGGTCATGTGTTTGATGTCACACCTAAAAACTCTTTGTCTAACCCCAGGTCATAAATTGTGAGGTTTAGGTGGACACTTGTTCACATGGATGGTCAATTGTTCCAACACCATTTACTCAAAAGACAAGCCTTTCTCCACTAAATTGCCTTTGCAGCTTGGTCAAAAATCAGTTGGCCATATTTACATGGGAATTTTCAGGGACTTTCTAATCTGTTCAGTTTATTTGTGTGTCTGTACCTCTGCCAATACCACATTATCTTGCTAAATATTGCCATATAGTACAGCTCAAAATCAGGTAGTGTGATTCATCTAACTTTATTTCTTCTTTTGCAAAAATGCTTAGCTCTTCTAGGTTTTTGTTTTGTTTTATTTTTGCCTTTCTTGAAAAAAATTTAAAATTTGTTTAAATCTACAAAAACTTGTGCTACTGTTTTAATTGTTATTGTGTTAAATCTGTAGATCAATTTGGGAGGATATTTTCTCTTTACTGAGACTTCCAATCCATGAACACAGTACATCTCCCCATATATTTAGGTATTCTTTCATCAAATTTTTGTTGTTCACTTACAGATCCTGTGCATGTTTGCTTTGATTTATATTTAAGTTTTTCCTTTGGGGAATAGTAAATAGCATGGCTTTCAAAATTTTCGTTTCCAGTTGTATATTGCTAGTTTATAAAAATATGTTTGCTTTTTGTGTGTTCACCTTGTATCTTGCAACATTGCTAAATTCATTTATTAGTTCTAGTCGTTTGTTTTTGTCTTTTTTTTGCAGATTCCTTGGGATTTTCTACATGGCCAAACATATTGTCTATGATTGGGAGAGTTTTATTTCTTCCTTTCAAAAACATTGCCTTTTATTTCCTTTTCTTGCCTTATTGCACTGGATAAGATTTCCAGTATGATGTTGAATAGGAGTGGTGAGAGTGGACATCTTTGCCTTGTTCCCAACCATAGGAGAAAGTATTCAGTCTTTCACCATTAAGCTGTAGGTTTTTTGTAGATGTCCCTCATCAATTGAGGATGTTCACTTCTATTTCTACTTTGCTGAGAATTTTTATTATTTTATGTATATATATTGTAGATTGTCAAGTACTTTTTCTGTACCAATTGATATGATTATATGGTTTGAGTTCTTTAGACTATTAATATGGTGGATCACAATAATCAATTTGCAAATGTTGAACCAGTTTGGCATTTCTGGGATAAATCTCACTTTGTTGTAGTGTATTCTTCATTTTATGTATTGCTAGGTTTAATTTGCTAATAATTGATTCAAGTTTTTGCATTTATGTTCATGATGGGTTTTGATGTGGAGTATTCTTTTTTTATTTTTGCCCTGTCTTTATCTGGTTTTGGTATCAGGGTAATGCTTGCTTCACAAAGTGAGTTTGGAAGTGTTTCCTCCTTTTCTGTCTTCTGAAAGAGATTGAGTAGAATTGGTGTATTTCCTTTGTACACATTTGGTAGAATAAACCACTAATCCATCTGGGTCTGGAGATTTCTTTGTAACTGTGAGTACAAATTATGGAATAGTTCTAGTACTAGTCAAATTATCTATTTCATCTTGCTTGAGTTTTGAAAGTTTTGTGTTTTTGAGAAGTTGGACCACTTCATCAAATTAGCTGAAATTATGTATGTAAGGTAGTTCATAATATTCCCTTATAATCATTTTGATGTCTTCACGGTCTGTAGTGGTATCCTATGCCATTCCTCATATTGGTAATTTGTGTCTTCTTTTTCTTTTTCACAACCAGCTTGACTAGAGGTTTGTAAGTTGTATCAACCTTCTCAGAGAATCAGCTTTTTAATTTATTAGAGAAATTAGAAGAAGAGTTTGGGCAGTGAAGATCTGAAAGAGGGAGTTGGAGGTTCAGAAGTGTCACCAAGAAGTTAAACTTTGAGAACAGCCAAGTTTAGTTGAAAAAGTGGGACAGCAAAGGGGGAGCGGACATAGTAGTATATGGAAAGTTGTTGCTTTCATAGGTCTGAAGCCAAACATCTGGTAAGCAGTCCCCACCATCAGGAAGAAGAGCTAGATGCAGAATGGAGGAGAGCAAGGAAAAGTTGGAATTCTCCAAATCTCTTCATCATTAACAACAACATTCAGACAGTAATTGATTCCAAATCTCACGCAAACTCCTCTTTTGACTAATTTCTATTTTGGTCAACTCTAACTCAAAACTGTACAGGAAAGGAAATTCTGGGGGAATATAGTTCCAGTTTACCCAAGTCAACACAGTAAAAAACACGATATAAGAAAAATAGAGCTTAAGGCAAGGAGTATTAGCAGAAATAAAGGGGGACATTTCATAATGATAAAGAGGTCATCAATGTTTCAAAAAAACACAAAAATTCCTAAATGTGTATGCACCTAATAACAGAGTTTCAAAACATACAAAGCAAAAATTGACAGACTTAAAGGAAGAAATAGACAAATCCACAATCACAAAGTCTTTAACTTTCATCCCTTAGTAGTTCATAGAACAAGTAAAGAAACAAACAAAAATCTGTAAGGTTGTAGAAGATTTGAGAAACAGATTTGTAGAATGCTACACACAACAACTGTAGAATATTATTCAAGTTTACATGGAACTAAGGCCATAAAAGGAATCTCAAAAATATCTAAGAATTGTATTCAGAGTATGTTCTCTGACTACAACAGAATTGAATTCAAAATCAACAATAAAATCTCCAAATATTTTGAAGTTAAGCCGTATATTTCTTAAAGAAACAAAACAAAACAAAAAACAAAACACCCTGTGGGTCAACGAGTTGAAAGGAACTACAGAAAACATTTTGAATTGAGGAATAATTGAAAAGCAACATCTCAAAATATATACAACACATCTGATGAAGTTCTTAGAGGAAGGTTTCTAAGTACTTATATTCAATTTGATATGCCCTTAGCAAGGCTAACAGAGAGAAAGGGAAGGAGAGAGGGAGTGAGAGAGAAATTAGTAAGATCAGGATATTGAGTGTAGTGTCCAAAACCTAACAATAGAAAATGCCAGGCCTTCCTTGCCTCCATCCTCTCTTTTTCCTTCCTACCTTCACTTTCTTCCCTTCCTTTCTCGGTTCTTTCATATCTCTTCTCTTTCCTCCTTCAGCTGCTTTTCTGGGCCCTCAATTCCCTTTCTTTTCAGGTGCTCCAAAATAAGCCCTGGAAAACAGTTGCATTTGACAAATCTTTTGTAACCACTGAAAGTTCCAAAACCTAAAAATCATAGAGAAATATGCTGTCTAGTACCTGGCGGAGAACATTTTAAATAGGTAAGAATGTCCTTCAAAATCCTCTTCTATATTGTTCTATGAGAAGAAGGGAAACCTTCTAATCTAGCCGTGGCATTCTCTCCTAAACATGTTTTCTTCTGGGAGCAGAGTCCCGGGAGGACTGAAAGGGATCCCCGCGGTTCCGGGACTCGCCTCTCGGAGCTGCTCAGGCTCGTCACCTGCGCCCCTGGAGGAACCTGCGGGTCGCGGGCGGCTCTAGGTCCGCACCTCCGGTCTCCGCAGACGCTGAACCCCTCCGGGATTCCTCTTTTTGGCTGAGTTTAGGGTGTAAAGAGGTCATTCCCCCAGACTCCCGCCTAAAGTTTAGGGAACTGCGGCCCCTAGTGGCTTCAACAGAGACTTGAAAACTTGAGATTCTTCTGGCAGAGGCTGAAAAGGATCCGATGAAAACGAAATAAAATACACCCAACCTAGTGGTTGAACGCACGACCCAAAAATCAAATCTTACGACCCCACAACTGAGCCAAGAAACGCTATTTCACATTTAAATTATTTTCTACTTGTGCCAAAACAGGACAGTGGGTGCAATTATAAGATGTCTCTGGTGAAAGAAATCTCGGGCTCTAAGATTTGGAGGACACAGCCTCTGCCTGTTACCGTCGCGTCCCGAGATCAGAGGAGAGGAACTGGCCGGATCGCCGGACCCCTCCGCAGCAAGGCCCGGGCCTCGGAGCCCAGCTATGGGTAGAGCTGCAACCAGGAGGGCTCGCCGAGGACGGGGGCACATCGGGCTGGGTCACAGAAATGGTCCTGCCGTTTCTGTGCGGACTGGGCCGCTCTGGAATCTGGAGTAGGAGGACCGAAACGACTGACGAACAAAGGTTTGAGGCGCGTAAGAACGCCCTGAGTAGGACCGGCGGGCACGAGCTTCCCGGAGCTTGGGGATACACTCCCGTTGGTTTCCCTTCCCCTAAAGCAGGTCGAACAGCGCAAAGCAGAAATTGGGAACCACGAACCGTTCCAGTTGGAAGAAGTCCTCGGGGAGACCGGAGTAAAAGTCACTGTAACTTTGTAAATGTTAAGGTCCCACCGAGATTTGAACTCGGATCGCTGGATTCAGAGTCCAGAGTGCTTACCATTACACCATGGAACCACGCATACCCTCCTATTTGCTGACTCCTTGTGGGGTATGTGAGTTTTTTTGCAGCCTTTCATTCCCAAGGACTTCTCACATTTCCCTTCCTGGTCAGAGAGGACCTGAGAGTGGCTCATCAGCAACGGGAAGAATCACCCCTGACTGCCTTCGTCTCTGCCGGTCTCTTCAGGTTTGTATCTAAGGGAAAGAGATAAAATCCAATTGGGACTTAGGGACAGGGGAGAAGATTTCAGCCCTCCACCCAAGCCACCTGCTCTGCCTCAGTTTACAAATTTCCCTGCCCTGGGGTAAAATTCCTGCCCCCCAAACAAAAATGTGTTGTTTTTCTTTTCTTTGTAATTGTCCTCTTTGCATTGCCCCAAAAGTGCTGATGATCGTGGGAACATGACTTGGAACTTCTGGGATTTCTCCTCCCTCGTCCTTCCATTCTATTCCCTGTTCTCTCCCTCTCCTTCACATCTTTCCTGTCCTCCAACACCCCCCCCCCCCCGTCTCTTCTTCCCCCTTGGCTACCCCTCCTCCTCCTCCTTGTTCCTCCTTCCCCAGCACACAGTGCAGACCAACCTAGGAATGGACTGCCACACTATGAGAGGAAGATGAGGAATGCGTTTCTCCCTGTTCTAGACTCTTTGGAGGTCTTCGCTGGGGAGGCAGAATGAAGTGGCTTTGGCCAGTCCTCGAGGCCTGGGCAGCGTGGGCCGATCCAAGACGACTCCATGGCAGGGGTGACACAAAAAAGGGAACTGCCGGTCCCAAATGGCTAATTTCTGACTCGTGAAGTCCAAGAAAATTGAGACCAGAGAAAGCCCTTGTTCTTTGCAAGCATGGGTGGGCCTTGATCAGTGGAGCCATATAAACGAGCTGACAGGCAGAGGGAACTTAGTGCATCTGTGAGTGACATTTTGAAGAGGAGCTACAGCCAAGAGGGACACTTTAAAGAATGCACAGGAACTGAGAGAGGAGCTGCAGACAATGGGACAGTTTGAAGACAGCCATTGAAAGCAGACTTTTGTTCTGGAGAAGCTGTGAGAGGAAAAAATGCCCCAAGAGCAACTAAAGAGTGACATTTTTGAGGAACTGCAGCCTAGAGAGGAACATCCTGGGAGAAAACCATTTTGAAACCAGAACTTTGGAGCAGACGCCAGCCACGTGCCTTTCCAGCTAACAGAGGTTTTCCAGATGCCATTGGCCATCCTCCAGTGAAAGTACCCAATTGCTGATATGTTACCTTGGACACTTTATGGCCTTAAGACTGTAACTTTATAACCAAATAAACCCCCGTTTTTAAAAGCCAATCCATCTCTGGTGTTTTGCATTCCGGCAGCATTAGCAAACTAGAACACCTTGGTTACCCCAATCAGATATTCCCAAACCAGAACAGGTTCAGGTCTCAGAACTGGTTTATATTCAGTTTCAAGTCTCCCTGAGGGTGTGTCTTAGAAATTGACAGATTTTCCTGTGAGGTCTCTAGGCACTGTGCTTTTCCTAACCTGCCCAGCAGGTGATGCCTGTCAGCCTGTCACTCCCGACTGGTGTAAAGAGGTGTGGCCCCTTTAATTCTTAACTTAGGTTGTTTCTGTTTTGACTGGTTTCCCCCAGGCTATGGGGTCTGAGTTCTGAAGGGAGGGCAGGCCCTTGAGCTAGGCCCCACCTCCTTCCTCTTAGGGAAGATGCACCCCCCTAGGCAGCTACCTTCTGCATTTCAGTAGTTTCTTTGTCACTCTGACTCTCTCAACTCTACCCCTGTCTGGGTCAGAGCACTGTGAACTGAAAATGGCTGAGGCTCCACTGAGCCATTCAGGTTGAGAGAGGAAAAAGGGAAAGAAAGCCCCCTTTCAGAGTCAGTCCATAGCCCACCAATTTCACCTGTCAGTGAGATAGAGCACTGGTCTTCTGGGATCCCCCTCCTGGGAGTGTTTTCCTGCTCTATAAAGTCAGTCTCTAAAATTTTCTGTGTTTTTTTTTCTCTTTTCTTAATTAATTTCTTTCCTCTCCATCAGCCCCACCTCCTCTCCACTGTGAGTGACCTCAGGGTACTTTGCTGCTTGTCTGTTTGTAGCTTGTATTCAGCAGTCCACATTTGTTAATTAAAACCCCAATTGGAGCTAGGTTGTGCTATATTCACTCACTCCGAGAATGCTGCTTTCTCCCACAGTGAGGTCCTGCAGCTCAGCCTGCTCTGGGGGGAGAGGGCTCCTGGCATGGTTCTGCAGGTTTTACTTACAGATTTTATGTTGTGATCTCAGCCTTTCCACCCAATCCAGGTTTGTGTATGATGTGTGGACAGTCATGGTTGCTCCTCAGCAATTGTTCCAGATTATTTACTAGGTGTTCCTGGTTGTTTATTAGTTGTTCCAGGGGACTGACTAAATTCCACATCTCTCTATTCTGCCATCTTAGCTCCTCCCTCCAGACAGTGTCTTAAATCCACTTCCAAGAAGGGAGAAAAGTCTTCTCTGAGTAAGACAAACTTGGATTGAATTGGAAAATATCAAAGCCCTTTGGAAATTCTATTGTTCACAAAACCTTATAAATAAAAGTTTTATAAGAACTGACCAGAAATATCATCTGCAATGCCAAAGATTTTAGATGTCAAATATTTCAGTACAACAGTTCCAAATAACCAAAACATCCCTGGATAACCTTGATAGTTTAAGGAGATGAGTTTCTGTAGCTGAATAGGCTCCTTCAGCCCCAGAATAGGTCGGCTGTTTTCTCTGGTTCTTCTCTATGGTCAGGGTGAGTGGAGGGCACCAGAAGCAGTTTCCTTCCTCCTTTCATGTCACCAGAAAAAAGTCTTTGTTTGTAAAGGAGCATTTTTTCCCTACTATCATGTTGACCAAGGGGGTTCTCAGAAAAGGAGCTGAAATTGTAGTTGAGTCCTCAGTCTCCCTGCATCCTTCCCTGCCATCCTTCCAACCCAGTACAAATGCTCAGTGGTGAGAAGCTTGGCAGGTTGAGAAAAACACCCAGTGCAGGGTCAGTGCAGCTGCGTGGTGCAGCTGGAGGCTGGCGAGGTCTGTAGGGGCAGACTGTGAAAGGACTCGTTAGGGGTGAGGAGGGTTTGGGTCTCTTATCATGAGACTCCTGGGGAGCCATTGAAAGATTGCAGGGTGTACGCATGAGTGCAGGATGCGTGCATGTGTTTTGTGGGGTGGGGGGTAGGGAGAGAGAAAAATGATGATCACATTTGTGTGTTTTTGTCTGTTGGGAAAGAACCTCCCCAGGAGAGAGTGTGAGGGCAGCATGATGCCCTTCTCCCAGCGGACTAGGGAGGTCTCCTCCCTCCTGCACAGAAGTTGTTTGTCAGGCAGGAGCTGACCATCCAACTTTAAAAGCAGGCAGTATATTGGGGGTAAATATTGATGAAATGTGAATCTTCATGATCAAGTTGTATTTTGTTTTTAATGAACAAATGACTCAGGATTGTTTTACATTATTAAAAGACAAATTATTCCCATCATGGAAAAAGGAAAGAGGAAAAAGTATAATTTTGCATCAAGCAGTTTATTTACAGTTGTAATCCACAAGCAATAGACCTCTTTACACAAAATTATTTAAGTTCCTTTAGAGGATTGAAGTATAAACATTTAATTGATTTGTGGAATCTCAATCAGAGGACTTTTAAAAAGTAAGGTGGGAAGAACTTAAGACGGCAGCTAGGTGAGACAGGGCAAAAAAAAAACCTCCGTGAAAAATACTAGATAAAAGCCAGAAAGTGACTCAGAACACCAGTTTCAGTGATGCACCAGCTGGACAAGTTCTGCTAAATCCACAGGGACTGTGCACTTGGTGAAAACAGGAGTGTGCATTTGGAAACGAGTGAGTGAGCTGGCTGAATGTCCGGCAGCCACGCTGCAGTGTGGGGAAACTGTGGGTTGGCGTTTAGAGGCGGACTAGTTCTTTTTTTAAAAAAAAAAACAAAAGCAGCTGCAGATACGGCAGCGAGAACCACACAGTGAAGCGTGGCAGGAACAGGCTGTGCAAACACCTCAATATCTGGCATGGAAGACAGCCTTCTGTACACCTGCTGCTAAGTGTCTCAGAGCGAGGAAGATAGAGGTTAGCCAAAAGGGGAAAAAACCAAGCCCCTTGCAGCCATCTTCACAGCAGACTGGGAATGCTCCTGCCCGGTGCAGGCACCACAGCCCAGAGCCGCACCAAGGGACACAGTGTGACAGGAAGTGTTTCTGGCAATTCCGTGCACATGCCACAATATCGGGTGTGGACAATAGCCTTTAGTGCACCCGCAGCTAATTGTCCTAGAGCTGGGAAGGTGGAGCTGTGCAAAAAGGGGGAAATTAACATGCCCCATTCAGCCATCTTCACAGCAGGCTGGGAACGCCCCTGCACGGCCTGGCAGCTCAGAACTTCTCTTTAGGGACAGCGCACACTTGTGACGTATAGTACAGCCATCCCTCAGCAAAGGCCCTAAGAAGGGCATGACTGGGAAGAGGGACCCACTTGGAAATCCCAGGGACCATACGGCAATACCAAGGACTTGTGGGTCAGCAGCAGAGACAAATCTGTGGTGAGACTGAACTGAAGGTTTAGACTCTTGGAACAGCCTTAAGGTTCGATTATTAAAGCTGCTCTGCATCCCTAACCGCTCAGACACACACCCCATATTCAGGGCAGACAACACCAACAACACACCCAAACTTGGTGCACCTATTGAACCCCACAAGAATCAGACTCCCACACACCACAAAGACAAAGTTGGGGAGAATGGACTTGAGGGTAATAGGTGACTCGTGGACGCCATCTTCTGATTAGTTAGAGAAAGTGTACGCCACCAAGCTGTAGATCTGACAAACTAGAGACTGGTATTTCAATAATCCTTCATATCCTAAAAGAACCCTATCAAGTAAAGCAAATGCCAAGAGGCCAAAAACAACAGAAAATTTTAAAGTATATGATAAAACCAGACGATATGGATAACCCAAACCCAAACATCCAAATCAAAAGATCAGAGGGGACACAGTACTTGGAGCAATTAATCAAAGAACTTAAGACAAACAATGAGAGCATGGCACAGAATATAAAGGACATGAAGAAGACCCAGAAGAGCATAAAGAAGAAATTACAAGAGTAAATAAAAAAATAGATGATCTTATGGGAATAAAAGAAACTGTTGACCAAATTAAAAAGTGTCTGGATGCTCATAGTACAAGACTAGAGGAAGCTGAACAACGATTCAGCAACCTCGAGAAACACAGAATGGAAAATGAAAGAACAAAAGAAAGAATGGAGAAAAAAATCGAAAAAATTGAAATGGACCTCAGGGATATGATAGATAAAATAAAACATCCTAATATAAGACTCATTGGTGTCCCAGAAGGGGAAGAGAAGGGTAAAGGTCTAGAAAGAGTATTCAAAGAAATTGTTGGGGAAAACTTCCCAAACCTTCTACACAATATAAATACACAAAGCATAAATGCCCAGTGAACTCCAAGTATAATAAATCCAAATAAACACACTCCAACACATATTCTGATCAGAGTGCCAAATACTGAAAAGAAGGACCAAGTTCTGAAAGCAGCAAGAGAAAAGTAATTCACCACATACAAAGAAAACAACATAAGACTAAGTAGTGACTACTCAGTGGCCACCATGGAGGCAAGAAGGTAGTGGCATGACATATTTAAAATTCTGGGAGAGAAAAATTTCCAACCAAGAATATTTTATCCAGCAAAACTCTTCTTCAAATTTGAGGGAGAGCTTAAATTTTTCACAGACAAACAAATGCTGAGAGATTTTGCTAATAAAAGACCTGCCCTACTTCAGATACTACAGGGAGCCCTACAATGGAGAAACAAAGAAAAGAGAAAAAGATATAGAGAAATTTAACAGACATATATAGAACATTACATCCCAAATCACCAGGATACACATTTTTCTCTAGTGATCATGGAACTTTCTCCAGAATAGACCATATGCTGGGACATAAAACAAGCCTCAATAAATTTAACAAAAATTGAATTTATTCAAAGCACATTCTCTGACCACAATGGAATACAACAAGAAGTCAATAACCATCAGAGATTTAGAAAATTCACAAACACCTGGAGGGTAAAAATGAGGGGGAGATGGAAACATTCCTGTATAATCAAAAGCTGAGGGACTTCATCACCAGTAGATCAGTCCTATAAGAAATGCTAAAGGGAATTGTGTAGGCTGAAAGGAAGGGAAACTAAACAATTGACTGAAACCACATGAAGAAATAAGGATTTCCAGTAAAGATCACATGGTAAATATGAATACCAATACTACTATAT
This sequence comes from Choloepus didactylus, assembly GCF_015220235.1. NCBI lineage: Eukaryota > Metazoa > Chordata > Mammalia > Pilosa > Megalonychidae > Choloepus > Choloepus didactylus. The sequence goes on from NC_051308.1 coordinate 118,887,780, forward strand.
TTTTGATTTGTAACTCCACTATTTACTTCCTACAGGATCTAAAAGACATAATGTGTAATGATAAATCAGTGGTTTTGGACTTAACATAAAATACGCAATTTTTGACAAGAACTACATAAAGGTAGGGGAATGGAGGAGTATAGGAATATAGTTTATGTGTCCTATTGAAGTTAAGTTGGTATCAAAGAAAACAAGATTGTTGTAGATTTAAGATGTTAAATTTAAGCCCCACAGTAAACACAAAGAAAGTATCAGAGACTATGATCACAGAGATGAAAATTAGAGTATGGGTTACGAGAAGTGGGGGAAGGGACATTGGGGAGTTAATAAGAAATGAGTGTAGGGTTTCTGTTTGGGGCGAGGGGAAATTTCTAGTAATGGATGGTGGGAAGGTGATGGCATTGCAACATTGTGAATGTGATTAATCCCACTAATGGAATGCTTGGGAAGGGTTGGAATGGGAAGATTTATGCTGTATATATGTTTCCACAATTGAAAAAAAAAGTCTAAATAGATAATGACAATTAAATGCCAAAGATGATCCTGGATGGGATCTGAGGATGGAGGAGAGAGGCTCAAAGGGACACAGTTGGGACATAAGAAAAAAATGAAATATAGAATGTAAGCTTTGTATCAATGTTGAATTTCTTAAACTTCTGAGCTGCACTTAATGTGATTGCATAAATGAATGTTCTTGTTCATGGGAAATGTATATGTGAATTATACTGTTTGTTCAAGGATGTGTGCAGCTTGCTTTCACATGTTCAGAAGACAGAGCAATGGATGATGGATGATAGGGAGGGAGAAAGGGAGGGAGGGAGAGAAAGAAAGAAATGGTGGTGTGACACGATGTTAAAGTTGGTGAATCTGGGGTATTGGTGGAGGGGGGTTGGGGTATGCTGGAGTTCTGTGTATGTGGTTTGTATTGTTTTTGCAACTGTTCCTATAAGTTTGAATTTATTTCAAAATAAAATTCAACAACAACAACAAAAATGTAAGGTGTTCTGTTCAGTTACTTCAATAAATGCCAACTATCTAGTTGGCAAACCTTTGGCAAATTAATGGTTCCCCCTTAGCAGCAGTAATCCATCCCTGACAGATATCCTGAGTGAAAACACTAACTGGAACCTATCTCCCATTATTTTACATAGGAAAATTATGATGTGTTATGCATCAATATGCAAAAACCCAATCAGTTTCTAAAATAGAAATCAGCAGAGTACAGTCCACAGGCCAAATCCCGCCTGCTGCCTGTTTTTATAAATATTTTTTGGAACACAGTCACACCCATTTGTTTATGTACTGTCTGCAGTTGCTTTCCTGCTACAATGACTTGAGTTTAGTAGCTGTGACAGGGACTTTATGGCCTGCAAAGCCAGGAATATTCACTATCTGAATCACTATCAGAAAAGTTTGTCAACCGTTATAAAATAGGACTAAAATTCAGTAAAATGCCTTCTGTATAGTAACAACTTTCACACTGAGGATGAATAAATATTTAAGACATCGATTACTATTCAATAAGATGGTCTTAACCATATATTTGTTTTGCATGAAATGTGGCCTTTTTAATTTTAATTTTAATTTTTTAAAGCCCCAAGAACTTCTAAAACACAACTCCTTTGGCGCTGCTTTTCAAAATCTCTGCAGGAGTTTGTGACATTCTACCAATTGGATTTGTAATATAACTTGACACTTTAACCTTCACACATTTTGTTTAAAATGTTGTATTGATTTTGGCTGCATGTAATAGTTTTTTTTCTTTTATAAGCAATAGCCCAAAATAGTTTACTTAGAAGTACATATTTTCTATGAAACTGGAATATTAAAATCCAAGAGGCATTCAACTGGGAAAATGGTAACTGGGTCAACATTCCACTGCATTTGCCTTTACTGCACTTCTTGGAGGCTCAGTATTCTCATGTGGAAAATGGGAATCGGGCCTCCTCCTGGGGATGGGTGAAGCTTCAGTAAGTAAAGACATGCTGGCACATTTTGGGACTACATTAGCTGTTGGTTCCCTTTCCTTTTCTCACCTTTAGATTAGTTAGAGGAGCAAATAATCACAAATAGAAAATATCTTCAGGAGTTTTTCCAAATCTAAAATGCTTTTAACTATGTAAGATGGCCAGAAGACTCAAGTTTAACTTTGGAGCCAGGGGGAATAGAAAGGACTACATGCTCAGGTACAAGATCCCAGAGTTGCAACATTCTTAAATCTCATGAGGCTTAACACAATCCAGGTTTATTTCTTAAGCACTTCACAGTCCTGTGCTGGTTGGTGGGGGAGTGTTGGTAGCTCTACTCCATGTGGTCTTTCAGGGACCCAGGCTCTTTCCATCTAGTGACTCCACCATCTCCCAGGACCTAGGAGATCTCCACTGGATCCTCCAGGCCCACAGTCAAGGGAAGAGAGAGAGCATTAAGGATAGTGCAGGAGGGTTCAGGGTCAGGCTGGAAGGGGCGCACCCACTTCCACCTATTGGGCCAGAACGTAGTCACAAGGCCCCACCTAACTGCAAGGGAGGCTGGGAAATACACTCCAGCCATGTGTCCAGGAAGAAGAAATGGATTTGACGAGCATCTAGACAGTCTCTGACACACAGAGTGACTATATTTTCTTGGATTATTATGGAGGACAAATGCTTACCACACATAAACTCTGCCAGAGATGCCAATAATCTGAGCACTTGTCTGCAGTGGGTACCCATGAAAATAGTAGCATTTGGAGATAGTTATGCTGGTTTTGGACCATTTATCTGGATACTTGTTTAAATTCATTTTAGAAATTAGCCTGGGATCTGAAAGTGCTTACCACATGTTGCATGTCATTTAGGCATTCAAATTACAGATGTATCTCAGAGTAAGTTTAGAAATGCATACTAGAAATGTTACATGCAATGACATTTTCTCTCCTGAAGTGATCTACACGGACTCATATTTATTTTGCTATTTCATAAAATCAGAAGTCATACACAATACTGAGAAGGATTCTTTTTCTATGATGGCAGGTAGGACATCTGTTGAAATACTACCACTTTTATTTAACTTGAAATGCACATTTTACAGTGAACTACGTAAAGAGTATTTTCAATTTTTCAATACCTCTAGTAGATCTAAGTACACCCCTTTTTTGGAAGTTATTCATCTTAAATTATGATTATATGAATATTTTAGGATTATAATTACCATAAAATGAAGGGCAAAATTTATCATATGAAAATAGAAACTTAAAGTAGAAAGACTTGATTACAAGATTTAGAAGACTAGAAACAACACGTATAAGAGCATATTAAAGTATACTTTAAAAAAACTCTACAGTTTTACAATAGTTTGGGAAAAACAAAACTGAATTTAATGATGTTCATGAGGGTCATATATGAGCGAGCTTAATCAAAGTCCAAATTTTTCTAAGGTGTAGAAAGCACTTTAAAGCAAACCTTTGGGTCATTCCAAGGAAAAACGAATTTTAAAATCTTCATTCAATATTGTAAAGGTAGCAAAGTTTCTTCAAGATAAAAATCACTCTTGACCATCCAGTGGCCTTGGTCACAAGTCAACATTTGAACAAGGACAAATGTGATTACAACGGTCCGTTCCACAATTCCACAATTTCAGTTATTTCCATTATTGCAAAATACAACATATATACAGAAAGGTATTAATTTTCAATGTAAAGCTCAACAGGCAGTTTTATAGGAACTGTAACCCATAATGTTCTTTGAAATTTGCTATCTAACTACTTGTGAAATCGTATTTTGAAAGTTATCACTGTTATGTATATATGTTAAAGTTCACAATTTAAAAATGCATTAAAAAACAAAACAAAATAAATTACAATGGTCCCATTACCCCCCTGTTGTTGACACTTTACATTAGTGTGGTATCTTTGTTACAATTGATGAAAGAATATTAAAATGTTACTGTTAACTACAGTAAAAAAAAAAAAAATGGTCCCTTCCCTTTCTCTTGGTGCTCTGGCTTTTCTGACCACCTGAAATGTCTTTTTAGTATCAAATGTGGATGAAGGGATATAGGGGAGATTATGGCAGGCTAAAAATCAAATGCTGATGAAGAATGATTAAATTTTCTTTAATTGTCAGAATCCAAGTATCTTTTAAGGTCTTCTCCCTTTAATATAGGCCTTAGTAAATAATAATGCTTTGAATGTCTAAAAGTATGTTTGAATTTCACAAGTCTTGCATGTCAAAACACAGAGCTGGGCTCAGCAAATGTGCTTTCCTGGACTAGCAATACTAATTAAGAAGGAAAGTGATACTTAAACTTACTGCTTTGGGAGTAGAAGGGTAATCAGAATCTCCATTCATGAGTTTTCTAGATTTTTTTTTTCTCACAAAAGATACTAGCGTACTCTTCAGACATGCATTCATATCATTATATCAGATCCAACATACAAGCTTAAAAATTAGTTTTGTATTCCCTTACATAAAAGATGTCTGGAGGCACATAGTGTGTCGTTAGTAAGTGCTTCTACCATTCCACTCTGCCTGCTTGTTCAACTGTGTCACTTCATCCACAAGGTCACATCATGGTTGCTGGCTATCCAGCCATTGCCTCTATGTTCTGGCAAGAAAAGGCAGAAGAATAAAGAACAAAAAGAGCAGTACTCCTGGCTGAGGCAGGCCTCTTTAAAGAGCTATCCCCAAAGCTTCACCCAATGGCTTCTACTTAAATGGCCTGTGAGCAACATATAGCTATAATGCCATCTGGATAATGTAGCTTTAGACTTGAGCAATTTGGTGTCCCAGAAAAATTCTGGATTTTGGTACTAAGGGAGAAATGGAAAATGGTAACTTAGCAACTATAGTGGTTACTTATACAAATAGCATAGTGTCAATTTTTCTTGCATGTTTAATTTTAATTTAAATTAATGCCTTCTACCTTCTGTTGACTCAGCTGTGTGTGCATGATGGCTTGTTTGAATTTTGTGTTAAAATTTCAGCCTATTCAGTTCTTAGCACAGCTATGTATCTCAGTAAATATTTTAGGACCATCATATTCTTACTGAATCTCATTGAATGAGAATCCATTTGTTTCATAATATGTTCTCTGCCTATACTGGCCTTTGATGGGTGTGCATAAAATATATGGTATATGATGCAGTCACAGCCATTTATTGAATGCCTGCTGTGGTTACAGGATAGAGGTGTGGTCAAGAATATCTGCTCTGAAGTTAGATCATCTTAGATTCAAATCTCATCTTTTTCCACTTATTGGCTGAGGGAACCATGGCAAGTTATCTAACCATTCTGGGCCACAGCCTCCTCATCTGGGAAATGGGGATTGAAAAAGTTGCTAGCTCCCCTGAGAAACATTAGTGAGATGATGCTTGTAAAGAGCATAGAACAGATCCTGGCAGACGATAAATGATAAATAGCATTGTAGGAGGCACCCCAGGGGATGTGGTGGAAATCTCTGTCTTCGAAGAGTTTTTTTTCCCATCCCGTAGGTGGTTCGTTGGTCCTTGTTTTACTGTTAATGCATGTTTCACAATCCATTGCTTCTCACCTGGTATTCCCTTGTGAATTTAAGCAGAGCTTAGGTAGGCAGCCTTGATGTCAGTCTTCAAGGACACCTGCAATCAGTGCCATACACGACAGCCCTGATACAAAGCTTATATCTCTGGGTCCCATTTTGGCAATTGCCCCTGAGAGGCACACAGTTCTTTTTTTTATTCTGTTTTTCTGCTTACTCAGACAATGGTCCTGCCTACCAAGCAGAATTCACCAACTGCTTGCAAGTTGGAATTGCTAATGACAAACTGAGACTCTGCAGGGTTTCTTTAGTGCAGGATGTCTACACAATATTGATCTTCCCTTGCCCAGCACTGTCCCTGCCTCCACACTGACTCTGCCAAGCAGGCCCTGGACCTCCCGCAGATCTTGGCAATGTCCCTCAAAGAACAGTGCAACCTGTCCCTAGTGACCCTGGCAAAGATTATCAGCAGTGTTCAAGAATGTCCCAGCTGGAGATGTGTGCCAATATTGGGAAGCAATGCCAATCATGTGACCATGGCCTTCTGTTGAGTTTTGAGCACTACTGGGTGAGTCAGGTAGAGTCACATGGTCTCTGTACTAGATCTCTGCAGTGATTTCATTAACTGTGTCCCTGTATCACTGGTTTGATGGTCTGGAGGGGACTGACCTCCAAACTTCATTAGTATCTGTCACGAATCTGCTTAACATAGTCTTTGTGTTAATCGGGTAGTTGACTGGGAAATGGTGGATGAAAATCTTACCTGTTCAAAGGCTTTTGGAAATTTAGAGTTTTTGCTTTGTTGTTATAGATATTGAAACACTTATTGTGCCTGGATGCCATAAAATCTGCCTTGCCTGGGGACCATGGTGATCTCTGCCTGCAGCAGCTTTCACTCTTCACTGAGCTAGCTTCTTCTCACCCCTTAGTGCTGAGTTCAAATAGCAACTCCTTGGAGGGACCTTTCCTGGCCCCCCAAATTAAAGGAAATCCCCTCCTTTCCTGTTATTTACCATTCAACCTTTTGTTTGTGCTGTTTATTACATTCTCAGTTCCAAAACTTTGTCTATTTCTGTGTATCAGGTGATAAGCATGGGATACATCTGTCTTATTCAGTTTGACATCCCAATGGCTAATACAGCAGGCAGGCATGCAGTCAGTATTCGTTGAATCAGTTAGATTGCATTTGAGGATTTCCCTGTGAATTCCTATATCTTTACCAAACTTAAGAGGACTGCACCTTTCTTGTAGGAATAGAAAGCAACCCTTGGGTCTCCTTTGGAAACTTTCCGCTGTACACTGCACAACTCTTTGATATGCTATGTCCTCCATTTAGGAAAGGATATACATCATCTTCCCCAAGAAGACAGAATCATTGCCATTTAGGCCTCAAGCCTATGTAGATTAAGTAAGGACGTTGGATTCCAAGCTCAAATCCCAGAACTCTCATCCACCACTCTTTGTCCCTGCACACCTTCTGTTATCTCTCTAGGACTCAGTTTCCTTATCTGAAGTGCAGGTAGTATCATTAACCCAGTTCACAGTGTTATTGAATGGGTTAAATGAAATGATGCTTATAAAGAGCTTTATTCAAGGTCTGGAAGAAAATAATGATGCTTTTGAATTTTTGTTAATGAACAAAAATTATATTAAACTTAAAAGTACTGAGAATAGAGAACAATACTGAATGTTAAAAGTGTGAACTTAACAAAAAGATATAAGAATCCAAAATACATATGCACATAAAAACAGAGCCTCTACATGTAAGAGCAGGAACTCTAAATTACAAGGAAATAGAAGTCAGGAAGCATATAGAAGTCCTCAAGAAGAGTATCATCAATATGACCTAACTGAACATTTAGAGAACACTCCACCAAACAACAGCAAATGAAACATTCTTTCCAATTGAACGTTAAATATTCAGCAAGATATACCATATCTTGGGTTGTAATAAAAAGCTTAACAGTCATGATTTTTTAAAAAAACTGCTATATTCAGGCAAAGGAATTCTACAAAGCAACAACAACAAAAGAATTAGTGCTATATGGAGAAATAGATAAAATCCCACAGACACGTAGAGTAAATGAAGTAAGATGCAAGAGATTTCTTACAATATTATTCCAATGATATGAAATTCAAGAACAGGCAAAACTTATTCCTGGAGATAACAGGACACTGATTACATCTAAGGAGAATTTCAGCCAGGAAAGGGGCACCAGGGAATCCTGTGGTGCTGGGAATGTTCTCTAACTTGATCTCACACGTGGTTATGTGCGTGTGTTCATAAGTAAAACACTATCTCATACAATCAAGATTAGTGCATTTTATGGTCTTTATTATATATTATAAATCAGAAAGTAGTAAAAAAATGCTCATAATTGTCATTTTTCAAAAGAATTGCACCTTTCACGGTCTGTTCCTCACAATGTTGATAGATGCCCGCCTCTCACCCTGGGGAACTCCTCTCTCCATGGTACATTCCAAACCGACTCTGTTTGTCAGTGAGGCTGTTCCCTGAAACAGGAAGCGCAAATCAGCGACCGGAAGCCGGCGGCCGTCTTTTTTCTTCCTGCTTCTTTCGAAGTGTTTGTTTTTGGCTCTCTCCGCATGCAGCTCACCTCTCAAGTGTTGTACGCGGGACTGGAAGGACCTAGCGCTGTGAAAGCACTCACCTGGGTTCCCTGAGTAGTCCTGGTAACTCCAGACTTGCAGCGCTTCCTCCCTCTGGGTCGGCAGGACCCAGAACCAGGACCTCCAAGGTCTCAGCCGTTTTTCCGTTGGTGGGGCCTGGCCGCGCGTCCTCTGACATAACGGCATTGCTTCGCCCTCAGCCGCGGTTGTGGCCAGGTAGTCGCGATAGGCCTTGGTCCATTGGTACATTAACAGGTAATAGCGTGTGAATCTTGTCTACGTAAAAGCATTGCTCCCCAACCGCAGCATCATCTGCACCTGGTATTTTGTAAGAAGTGCAGAGTCATGGGCTTCATGGAGCCCAGGGTAGTCAGGCATTTATAAAACATTCCTCAAAGATGTCAAGATTTTACCTGCCTTACGGCTTTTTGCTCCAGATTTTTCCTCTGGATAGAGGAAAACTTACCCTCAGGAGCCCCATAATTGTCTTATAATTCAGCTCTCCCTTCAAACTCAATACTATTGAATTTTAAAGATCAGCAAAGGCTATTGGAGCTGCACTGACAAAACTCATAATGCGCATTCTTGGCAATCTTCATTTTTAAGATGGTAAAAATGTCATAGAACCTTGATTCCCTGTTGTATTTGCTTGTGTTTCACGCACTGAGTTAACTTTAAAACTGAAGACTATGAAATGAATCAGCAGTGGGATGATCTGTTTTATATTTGCTGTTGACATGTTGACCATTGGATGTTTAATCTGTCAAAGATAATACAAGTTATAACCCCCAAAGCCCATGATGGTCCTGTATTTGCAGCCTTACTTACGTCCACAAAGCCTAGGGAATTTGGAGCCCAGGATGCTGCAGTGTCCTTATTCCACCTTCTGGGGATAGGTTCTGCCCTTAAGTTAGAGCTGGGTTGATCTGTCTTGTAATAGGTGATGTCTTAAATTTCCCATTTCATGTTAATTCTCTTGTTTTTTTTTTTTTTTTTTTTTTTTGAATTGTACACTTGATGTATCTATCCTGAAAATTCACATGCTTCTCTCTCTCTCTTTTTTTCCCCCACACAATTCTCTTTTGAAAGAAAGCCCACATTTCTATAGACTGGTAGGAGTGTGGATATAAATACCACCATTGTTATCACCATTTTCTTTTACCTGCTTAAAGAAGTTGAGCTGTTGTTGCCATATTGTTCCATCATGTAAGTGGTTGGCATGTATTGTGAATTGTGAACTTGTGTGAAAGCTGAAGCACGGAGAAGGTCCCATCTCTCTCTCTATCACATAGCTTTTGGTGGTGAAGGAGGAAATATATAAAGGGTGCTGGTTCCAAACAGATGGGGCAGGATTCTAGGATGGAAAACTATGTCTTATATTCAATAAGGCACTATAATACACTGAAGTACAGGGTTGGAAGGAATCTTTAGATATCATTTAGTCCAAATACCCATGAATGAGTCACATGCATAAGATTTCCCTCATGTCTGCCTAATACTTGGACATTGTCAGTGACATTTATTCCTTGAAGGTAGACTGTGTCAACTTGTGGTCTTTCTGAGTTTTAGAAATATTCCCATACTTCTGTCTTAGAGGAGTCTGTAATTCATTCACTGCCCATCCACCCTCCTATGTATCCTTCTCTTCATCCATCCTTTTACCATCTGTCACTGTTCTAGGTCATAAGGCAAGACCCTTGATTTCACCATGCTTATACTTTAAGGTAGATAGAAAGGTCAATTATGATATAGTGATGGAGAATCTGTAAGAAAACTGATGGATTTTGTGCATTGGAAGGCCTCACAGAAGCAACGAGACCTGGTTAGAGCCTTGAAGGATGAATAGGAGTTTCCAGATTGCCAAGGGGAAAATGGGTGGACTTGACCATTTCTTCTCTATGATTAAGCCCTAGAGTCAGAGTTGCATTTGAATTACCTGGGAAAATTAGCTTATAAAATATTTTAGGCCAGTTGAAACACAATGTATGTATCAGTGTTGTACATGATGGGAATAATAAGTAGATGTTGAAAGATTTTTATGCAGGTGAGCCACATGGTATCTTTCAAGTTACCCCAATCTCCTATCTTCTAATAGGTCCATAATAAATTAATGGATAAAGCCTTCATGGGTAAAATTTTGGTCAATTAACTTATAGAATTCTTAATAGGATTTCTCTAACAATTTCGAAAAGATCAGTTCTTATTTGTTTATTCATGCATTCAAGAGGGCAACTATATGTTTGGACCTCCATTTTCTCATCTGGTACATGATGATAAAAATAGTACCTTCCAAAAGGTGGTGGTTGATATGGAGAATAAACATCTTGATCTGTGAGAAAAACTGACTATGGTGCTGGCACCTAGCAAGCACTCAGTGGATGTTACTCGTTATTATCAAAGGACATCTCTGTTTTTTACCTCATAGGTTTACAGAACTTAAGAATTAATTTTAGTATATCAATTTAACTAGTTGATTTTAAATTTTTCCATAGACCTGGGATGGAATATATTTTTAAATTTCCACTTGTTATTTAATTATAACATTAATGATATTAAAAATGGTGAGTTTTAGCAAAGAACTTTAACTGCACATACTTTTAATACTTCCCTGAATTAATAATTTTCATGTCAATCATATTTTCTTCTTGGCCCATAATTCATGCCATATGAATCACCTTGGCAAGTGATGACTTGGTTATTTAGGCAGTCTGTTAACGATGATTACTAAGTTATAACAGATCTGTATAGAAGCATCACTGTGCAATTTGGATTAAAAGGCTCTTCATTTTATCAGAACAAATTTACATTTATGGATAAGTATGTTGAAATGCATTAGGTTTCCCATAAGGAAAAATTTTAAAGGATAAAAAGTTATTTCCTCTTACTAAGATTTTTTTTTATTATGTGGTTGATCATACTGAACACAGTACCTGATACATGGGAAGTATTTAATAGACTTGTCAAAACTAATTGGTGAAAAACTATGAATACTGACAGCATCCAGCCCCCTCCCCCAGGCTTCTAAGCTGTGCCTATATGTCAGCCAATGCAACAACCATGACCCTGTCCAGTACTGCAACCGCTGGAATAAATGGAGTTGATGAATTTGATACTTATCCATTTAATAACCTTACTGATGTCTGGCCTTTATGTATTGCTGCATTCTAGTTCTATGAGATACAGAGAAAGCAAAGGAGAGAAAATATTCTTTACATTCAGAGAATTTAGTATCTTGTTGATAGATCATATCGACATGGCTATAGGTCAGAAGTAACGAATTTAGCTCTTAGCTTTCTTCATCAGTAGCATCTAGTTTATGCGAAAGTGGCTTTTCTTGATTTGGAGGGTGCTTTTGATATTGAAGGTAGATGCAGAAATTTGCTTAATTCAAAATGGAATATTAAGTTTTTATGATTTTCATGATTTTCTCTTAATTGGTAACATTTAATAATAATCATAGGTGACTTATTTTGGAGGGGTTGTGGCTGGTTGTTCAAAGGTAAAATGATGTTTTTAGCTCTAATTTGATGGATTTGAATGACAGCCTGAATGATTCAGTTTTTCCCTAGCTCTCTTCCTCCCTATTCCTTCCTAAAAGAAAGAACCTCGTCAGTAATTAAAACAAACAAACAACCCCAACCACTCGATTGTATTAATTCATGTAGTCATTTTCAAAGAGGTAGTTTGACAAAAAGATGTAGGCTGTGACTTTTATATGTAAGGTCAAGCTTTCAATCCATTAGAACCTTAATTTCTAGTTTTTTTACATGCGGCTTTCCTTGCCTAAATGTATTATAATAAAGTCTTGTCAATAGAGCAGTGGAACAAAAGAGCAAACGGTACCCTCTGGAAAACAACTAAGAAATAGGATACAAAGTCCAGTTGTATTTTCAACATCATTTGAAAGAGAAAATTCTTGCCCCACATCATTTTTCCCCAAGAAGTCCTCATGGCAGCATTGGGAAACTTGATCAAATGCTTCTTTAGTGAGTAAGTCTGTGGATAGAAGCACTCAGGCTTACTGAAAGGTTGGATACTAGTACTGTGGGGTTTTATTAACTAAATTTATTCCTTTAAGTTGACCTTGGATTAAAACAACCACCTCTTCTATGGTCATGGTTAGCAGATGTTTACCATAATTCTTTGCTCAATGAAAAAAAAAATCTCTCGCACCCAACACAAACAGCCACGTTTGCTTGGCTAAATCAGAACTTTGGCACTTGGGTCTTATTTTATACCTCATGGCTCCAGTCACACAGCCTTCCCAAGTATGAGGCTTAGATCACCAACTACAACATCTGCAGGAGAGCTTTGTGCACAGTGATCTATTATGTGAGTACTTAATTCTTACACTGTTTTTGACATTCGTCCTTCCTCATCAGAACCAATATCCTATATGTGAGCCTCTCTTTGTTTTTCTTGTATAAGAATTCTAGACCCTCCTTAATTTTTAAGAATTTCGCATGGGCCTTATGGATATTTTAGTGAGGATTTTGATCATCGTAGATATGATGCCCAAGTTTGCCTTCTCAGTCTGAGAGTTTGGTCTTTCCTGGGCTCTTCTGAAATAAAAGGTATTTCCTTTCCTCTTTTTTGTGTTTGTAAAGTGCCTTTCCTTTCTGCATGTGAGGCCTACTAAGCCACCTCACTACTCACATTTTTTGCCAATTTCTGTGTTTATTTTTGTTTTTTACAACTCTAAGTGGTCATGGACCTTTAGATAGTCCTTGTCCTCTCCTGCCGTCTATGGTTCTGGTAGGTGTTTTGGGACTAGCCCCCTCTTCTTTAATGGATTTCCACGAGGAGGCATGTTGCTTGCTCTTGTTCTTGGGCAGTGCCGAAAGGAACTACAACAGCAAAACTTTGCTTTTCTTGGGAAACTCCTTTCTTTCGAATGGAGAACTCTCAGTGGCTCTTCGTATTTTGCTTCCACTGCCAAAATAAGCAGGGATCTTGCATAACGCCAGGGTAGGCAAAAAGAAGTAATTTTAAGGGAAACATATGTTCATGTAGAGAAAAAGGGGGCTGGGACTAGGCAGAGGACAGTGGCCTGCAAAGCTGAAGGTGTCTTTCTAATTCAGGCAGGAAACCAGAAACGAGGTGCTGATCACTTTGTTGGGTGTATTTTATAAAATAAAAAATAAATTGCTTCCCTTCAACCTGAAGTCTTTTCTTTGATCTTATTAAAAGTAAATCTTGATCTTGGATAACAAAATTTTACAGGATTGTTAGTTGAAATATGTAATGGTAGGAATCAGATCAAGTCCTGTATTTTAAATATTATTCTCCTATGACCTTAGCACTTAGTTTCCTTGGAGATCATTTGGGTTGAGGTGCCCACCTGAACCTGAAATCAAAGCTAAAACTACCCAATTATGATTCCTATTTGGTGTGATATTAGAAGAATAGAAGTCTGAGCATTAAAATGAACAAAGATGTCTACTCTAGCTCTTTGACTCATTAGTGGGCATATTATTTGTCCTTTTAACTGATTCCAAATAATGTCTGTTGATAGAAACAGAAGAGACAATTTAGTATTTCAGACTGTTTATGGGTGGCAGTTTTTGAAAATGCAGCTAATGTGCGAAATAAGGGGAATGATAGAGAGAGCAAAAAAATGTTCCCTAATTTAAAGATTTCTCCTTCAACCACTCTCAAGGTATGAAAATTTCAGAGTTGGGGAAAAGCCCAACAAAATTCTTCTTTCCTGTATTATAAATTAAACACAGTATCCTTCAAATGTAGCTGAGAAGGAGGTAGGCCCAAGAGCATTACGGGTAGTGGCTTATGTTTATAATTAAAGCCAGAGGGATCTTGGATGGGCTCACACAAACATTTGGGGTCTTAGGCTGGCAGGACCAGATTTGGGAGCCTTAGTACTGCCTGGAACTGACTGTAAGTCTGGTTCTTTCTTGTAGGCCCAAAAAGTTCATCCAAATGGGTTCTATTTAAGATGTATTAAAGAGCCCTGCTTTCCTTGAGTGTTGACTCAAGTAGTTTTGGAAATTGTGGCAGGGTGGATCCAGGCTTATGTTCAATCTATTTGATTAAAAAATCTGTTAAGATTTAAAAACTCACAGTTGGCTCCTCCCACAGTTGACTTGCCCCCCAATAAAAGAAAGAAAAGAAAATGAAAGGAAAGCTATTTAAATTTTAAGATTATTCTTAGATGTTAGTTTAAGCTTCAGCTAGCTATTTTAATTAATCCACTCTGCTCCTCCCCCTAAAGTCCTCAAAAGATACTGTCAATAGTATAATCATTTCCCTAATGGGAAAATGAGGTTAAAGAGAAAATCACATGTGTACAAGAAAAGGAATCCTGAGTTAGATTTCCTCTCAATCTGTAGAGTGGGTTACATTCTGTTGTTTCTCTAGTGTTTTTGTCTTTGGGGATCAGTCAAATCATAAATGGTTTGCAGATGCCATCACTTTTTGTTGGAAAGTAGGAAAATCCTCAAGGAAGGTAGCAGAGCAGAATTGGAAATCCCCAAAGTCTCCTTTAGTAATTATAATGTGACCATTTATCAGGTTCTTACTGTGCCAGCTGCTATTGTAAGCAATATACTAGCACTGTGTTATTAAATCTGTATGAAACCTGTGGAGCAGCTACTCTTCTTAACTTCATGGTATGGATGAGTAAATTGAAGCTCAGAGAGTTTAGCTATATTTAGTTGCCCATTGTTACAGAAAATGTAAATGAAACTTAATAAGGTCTGTCATCTACTTAAGAGCAATATATCAATGTTGGTTTCTTGGTTCTGATTTTGTAGTATAGCTATATAAGATGGCACCATTGGGGGAAGCTGGGTGAAAAGTACATGGTATTCCTTGTACTATTTTTACAACTACCTGCAAGGCATTCTTTATTTGGGGTCTTTCTTATTTAATATGTATGTTTGCAGCTATAAATTTCCCTTTGAGCATTGCTTTAGCTGCATTGCATAATTTTGGTATGTTATCTGTTCATTTTCATCCATTTCTAAGTATTTCCTCATTTTCCTTGTAATTACTTCTTTGACCCATTGGTTATTGAGAAGTGTGTTAATTTCCACATATTTTTGTATTGCCTAAATTTCTGTTTCTTTTCTGTTATTGATTGCTAATTTCATTTCATTGTGATCAGTGAACATACACTGAAGGATTTCATTCTTTTTTAATTTACTGAAGCCTAGCATGTGGACTCACATGGAGAATGTTCCATGTGCGCTTAAGAAGAGTGTATCTGCTTTTGTTGGGTAAAATGCTTTCTAGATATTTGTTATGTCTCGTTGGTTTATAGTTTATATCTCCTTGGTGATCTGCTTATTTGTTCTTTCCATTACTGAAAGTGGAGAATTAAAATCTCCAACCCTTACTGTTGAGTTGTCTGTTTTTCTCTTCAGCTCTCTCGGTTTTTCTTCATGTATTTTGGTGCTCTGTTGTTAAAGGGAAGACTTTCTTTAGGAGACCAAAAGGAGATCACCCAGCCTAGAGACTTCATTCAATTTTAGGGTTTAAATGTTATATCACACTGATGAAAAAGTTTAGTTTTATAATGGGGTACCTCTCTGATGATGATGCAAGCATTCAGGCCATATTTACACAGGTAAAGAGAAATAAAAAATTAATGTTTTATTTTCTAGTGTATTGTATTATTGTACAGAGTCAGGGAGTCTAGTTGATGCCAAACCCACATTATTTTCAGTGACCGATGACTGGGGACTTTGACTTACCCAGATCAATGTTTCATCTCCACTGTCTACTTACAATGTGTAGACATCAACTAACTCAATACAAGTATGTTCCATGGGAAAAAATATGCTTTTTATTGTTTTGCAAGTAGGAATAAGATGCAGTATCCTCATTGTTGCTAAATCTGTGACTCTGTAGCCCTTTCTGCATGTAGGCCACATGGCAAACTCCAGGTGCATCTGTATAGAAGTAGCTTTTTCCCGAAAATACAGAAATGTGAAATAAACCAATTTGGGCACAAGTAGTGCATGCTAGAATTAGTATCTCGTGAACATTTCCCACATTCGTTGTACTGGGACTAATCAAAGAGTTAGAGCTGCCTAGTTTCAGCACAAACATATAATTAGCTTTGATTTAGACAGTGATGCTAATGACTGATTGTTTTCGCTAACACTGTGGCCAGACATTTAATTTTTCTGTTTCCTGCAGTATAGTAAATTTGTTCTGGACATAATATCAGTGGGAAAGCAGAGAGGGTGGAGAGAATATACACACACACACACATACACACAGACACACACATCCATATATACATAAAAAGATAATTCCTCACTAAATGATTTTTAATAAGGTGTTTGTCTTTGACATCAAATGTTTCTTTAGCCATTTTATAATTCTTAACCGTATTTTGGTGTTTATCAGTGAGCCGTGAAATAGTTTAGCCATCATTTAAGTTAAAGGCCATGATTTAAATTTACTATGAATAAAATACGGTTTTTTAGAAGAGATTTTGTTTTAATCAGTGTGAACAGTTCCTAGAGTTGATTGTTGGTGAAGGAAGGCCTGCATGTCTGCCTCTTAACTTTTTCAGAGAAAAGAATTTGTCTTTGTCATTTTGTTTCAATATGTGACTTCCCTACCTGCTGGATTTCCCAACAGCTGTCAGCTAACTACTCTAGCCCCATAGTGTTACTGTCATTCCTGGTTCACAAATATGGAAATAAACAGAAAATCTTGCTAGTTTGCCCAGTAGGAACCTTAACACTGTAATGAGGAACTAATTTTGAAGCACACAGAAAGAGAGAGATCTCTCAAAATTAGAGCCAAACAAATTTTTAAATGATTTTAAATAACTAATTGAGAGTTAGAAAGATACTTAAGAAAGAGTTTGAAACTGACACATTGAGCAATTTCAGAAGTGAGAGAAGACTCCTCCTGGAGTCTTAGTAGTTATGCAGTCTTATCTGGGTTGCTGCTGATGCTAATTTAAGTGTGGAAGGACAGTGTACCTTAGAGGACAGGTTTGTGGTTGAAATGCTCTTGATAGATTTTGACAAATTAAACAGTGGTAAAGATGTTTGGAAGTTATCCAGGTCCTAGATTTCAGTTGTCAAAGCTTCCTTAATAGAAAAAAATTTAAGAGAGCTGTGCAGAATATTTGGATCATATCCATACACAGGTAAACATACACGGATTTTCTGAGATTGAAAGCCTGGTGTTGAAATTGGGGGGAAGTTAGGCTCCTTGATTTTTCTTTTTCTTCTTATTTGCCCTTAAGCCATTCTAGCATCATTTTCTAGGTGTCTTTTGTCTTGACTCAAAGATAACCAGCCCTTTGGTGTGAGGTACCTTGCATGATAACCAAAGTATAATTTGAAGTTACTGATTTTCCATACCTCTTAACTGTGAATGCACCTTTGTGTCCTCTTTCTTACATTGGATCAAGGGTTCATAGTCTTAGCTTTTCTTGCACTGGGGTTCAGCATCCATTACATTATTTTAAAGAAAATGTTGATATTCTCCATGTATAAGGACACAGTTGGAATGATATTGTGTGCTTAAGATGTTTCTTTCCTCCATCCTTTTCCCCTAGTTTATTCAAAATGCCTCCTTTGTAATTATCCTCTTCCATTGCATTGAGCCCTCACCCTCTACCAACCAAAGAGGATTGGTGGACCCCTCTACCTTTTTATATATTTGTCCTCTGTGATTCTATATTTTGACCTCTAAATTGTTTCTATTTAGGCTCTCCACTCTCATACGTAACCTACAGTTTTGTAGACTTCACTTTGATCCATGTGAACTTCTAGCCTTCCATTTCTCTTATATCATTATTCCTGCTTGAAAACATGTTATGACTCCATTGGCCAAGCTCTCATTTTCCCATCTGTCATACACCTCCTTCAAATCTCTTCAATGACAACTGCTCCTTGATACTTACTGTGAGCCAGAGAAACTACAGAGGGATAATGTTTTTGACCTAAACATGTCCAGCCCAGTGGAAGGAAAGCTCCCTTGACCTCCATTTGTTAATTGGGTTCCATATTTTAAGTGCTGTATTTGGAGTGTGCATTTGGCAGGGACTCTGCTGCTCTATTTTGCCGTAGCCCTGTCTGCTCCCAGTGTCTAATAAATTTTATTGATAATTGAAATGGTCAGTTATGAATCCATAATGAAGAAGAGTCTATTAACCTTTTCTGGGCACAACTACGTTGTCCTTGAGATGGAAATTTCTTAAGAAACTTTTTAATTTTAAATGCGATCCATTGGATTTGTTTTGTTTGTGCTATGTAATGCCTTAAAATGGCTTCACATTATTTATCTCTCTTCTGGAAAGTGTATGCCCTTTGCCATTACCTCAAAAGATCACCTGCATTCATGTATTTCAGGTAAAGTAATATCAACAGAATTGGGAAGTGTATGGGTTGGGGTATGCACTTTTACATTTTTATTGTAAAATAAAAGGCTCTTATAGAAAACCGCAAACTTGTGAAGTCAACAGTGTGTTCATAAAAATGTTTTAAATGTTAGGTATGTTAGTAAATAGTGGAAGGATCATCTTTGCTTTTTTCTTAGCCATGATTTCAACCATATTTTATGTCAATTCAGAGAAAAATTGTCCACATTATAAATATGGAATTGATGATGAATGGATGAATGGATGAATGGATCGATGGATAGATAGACAGAACAGATACATTGCTATTCCAGTAGTGATGAGGCTTATCTAATTAGAGAGGTTTAACTTTTTCTGTTACTTATAGCAGACCTTGTAGTTTACCTGTTGTGTTTCATCAGCAGGTCTGAGGTTGTGGTTTACCTGTTGTGTTTCATCAGCAGGTCTGACTTGATGGTATTTATGTTGAGCAAGAGCAGACTAAGATAGGCTGGTTTTTGCATGTGTGTTATTGGCATTCATTATAACTGCTTTTTATACCACCATTGTCATTTTAAATTTATTTCCCACTGAAAACAAAGTATCTTTTGAAATCACCAATAGCAAGGGATATTTAAGGTGTTCTTATTACATAGAAGGAATACCGGTTTATCATGTAATGCTTTTAATAAGTAATTGCTTTAGGGCTGTTTTTTCCCCATCATGATGAAATGCATCAAAATAGTTAATGTCCTTTTCACAGCCCCAATTTATCATTTTTCCTTTGCCCATACGAGAGAAACGCACAAATGTAGGATCCTTGGGCCATTGTTTATTCTCCCATGTGTATAGACTTCCAGTTTTAGTTGAAACCTGCAGTCCTTGATGAGAAAACAAGAAATTTACAGTCCTAACCTTATTGAAGTCTCTGCCTAGTTTAATCACAAGTCTGAGATGGCTCCTTCCAATAATGAAGCCATTGTATACATCATATCTGATCAGTTCTTCAAGAGTTTTAGTAAGTCTATCTTAGCAAGAATGTCCCCATCTCAACTGCAGAGTTCTTTTACTGAAAGATGTTTTGCCTTTTTGAGATAGCTCTTGCATTTTATCATGTGTTCTGCTGAGATGAAGTGCATATGAAAAGTCAGTGACTCTGAATATGTATGTTGTTATTATTTTCCACTGATAATTGGCTTGAACAATGAAATGTCTGTGTCTGCAGTCTTTGAAACTATATACCCTGTTTATTTTCTGGAGGTTTCACTGCAACTATTCCCCTCAATTCTTCCTCCTTCATGTTCTCTGGAGCTTACATCAAGTGGCGCTTGTGTGGGGATGACATCTGTGACTCTGTGCATCAGTATGTGTCACTCAGCATCTAAAGCTTGCATACAGATTTTTGTCACAATCCCCATGTCTTTGCTGTTTGCTCCAGTATCCACCACTCTTTCAGCAAAGAGTTTTAACTGGGCCACAATGCATGGGTGCCTTGCCTGGAATATCATCTTTATTTCACTGTCCTCATTAAAATATTAGTTTAGAGAACAGCATCTAATACCTGTGGCATTGGATACTACCTATAATTGTATAAGGCATTGAGTTGCATCCAGGTTTGCAGATGTAGATCATTAATATTGGATTCTGCTAACAGCACATCCATTAGCTTGTTCAACCAGTGTGAGATATAGATGAGCTGGGAAGCCTAACTACCTGCCAGAACTGTCAGAACAGTCATTAGAGGCTCCATTGAGATGAACAGAGGCTTTTTCATGATGATATACTGATTAAATTTTGCTCTATGGTTTATTTGCGTCAAGGTTAGATCACGATCCTTTCAGAAGCTGATTATTTGACATCTTATTTGGGAGGTCATTTCAAGGCAAAATGGTGAACAAAATAGGTTATCTTTAATTTTTCTGGGAACCTCTCTTGGAGAATCTGTTTTAATTTGGGGGGCTTTGCAAATCATTTTATTTTGCTTCTCTTTTCCTTCCCCATGATATGCCATACTGTATGTTTCAAGATGGAATTTTTGGTTTGTGGGTAAAATTTTTTTTAAGATTCAGTAATGTTCTTTTACTTTGGTGGCAGAATCTATGGCCAGAAAAGAATCTTGTGTTAATAAAATAAAACATGTTTTTGAAATAAAAAGCTGCTTTATTTCCCTCAGCTGGGATAATCATGATGCATCCTCTGAGGCTATGAAGGACCTGTGATCTTCCCAGTTTGGTCCAGGTAATAGTGTAGACACATCCTATGGAATAGTAGTGCTGGATTTGCCCCCAGAAGTACTGGGTGGCATTAGAAAGTTAGACGAACAGAATCACATTTACATTTCAATTGAAATCTTTTAATACTGCAAAAAGTTATTTAAAAAAGTAAGTTACTAAGACCAACATGTAGCTGGAACTTGCAGTGAGAAGTCAGTGTGGGTTGACGCCGTAAGCTGAGAAAAGGCAATTATGAATTCCTATCGTCTTCGTGTTTTTCCTCTTGCTTAAAGTCCTGAGTTCTAAGTAAAAAATTATGTTGAAGTATGGCATATTTTCTACCGAAATGGAGAAAATTGTTGACTTGTAATTATGTTTTTTAATTGAAATTATAAGTGGTTGAGGCCACTCAGTTAAAAGCATCCTTTCTGATATGTGGATAATGCTTTGAAATGAGTGGTCATGGATTAGTGACATATGAAAGGTAGACATTTGGGATATATTTTTGGAAAACTCAAATTATTTGCTTTAAATGACTAGTGAACTAAAAAGTGTAGTTAAGTAGCATTTTAGGGATCTGTACTTTTTGATTAGATATGAGTAGAGTGTGTATTGCATGTATTGTGTGTATATGTATGCATGTATATATATTTTTTACACATGTATCTTTCTATAGGTACACAGAAAAATCAGTTTATAACATGCAAAGCAGAGGAAGAAGAAGTGTATCTTTGACCTTAAATTGTGAACAATGTGATTGTGTAAAACTCTCATTGAACATTAGAGATTTAAAGGCAGCACAAGGTAAAATTCCACTGATGTTTAGTATGCTGAGTTCTTTTAGGAGTAGCTGGAGCTAAAGCAATAGCACTGCATCCCTCTCCCCTCTGCGTCCCACCTTCCCCTAAGTGTGAGTTCTTAACTACTACTGAATGTAATTCATTTTAATTATTATTAGAGCAACATAACTTTTAACTCTCTCCTGTTTAGTCTGTGTCTCCTGGAACAGGTGGTGTCTCCGGTCAGAACTAGAACAGGTAGAAGGCACAGGGGACTTCTGGTTGAGTCAGTTATTCATTTGCTGAGTGTTTGTTTTATGCAAAGGGGCCTCTTCCTGCATATTTAATCTAGAGGAAGGCAGTGGCTTTCGCTGTATTTAGCCCACATACCTTCAGTCCTCCCTCACACTGCTGCCCGCTTGGGAACCCTGAGAGCCCAGAGGCTTTCCAGTGCCTATAGTTTGCCCCTTCCAAGCTTGCAACTTTCTTCTGCGGTGTGAAAATTGCTTCTCCAGCCCCAAAGTTTTGCCTCCTCGCTGTGAACTGGTAAGTTTTGTGGGAAGTCAAGGCTGATACTTTTGTCTCATTTTACAAATATTTAGAAGCTACTTTGCTGCCATTCTGGGCACTTCCTGAAGGCTGTTTTCAGTTGCTGGCTGCATTGAAATAGACAAGTTGAAATAGACAAATACAGATGCCTCTTAGGAAATGTGGCTTCATTTTGTACTGGCTGAGAGAGGCTCTTCTGGACTGGGGGTGGGGGTGGCAGGTGGACAGGGAGGAGGGGCGGGAGGGCGAGATAAAAATGAGAGCAAGGAACAGCTTTATTATTCTTTTTCCTAACAAATCCTTTTTTGTAACTATCCTGCAGATAATGCTGCCATTGTTTGCAATGGTGTGTAGACCAGATAAGTGAAGGGCTTGGGACTTGTTTTTATTAACTCTGAAAGTCTTTGCCATTAAATATAATCCAGTTCCTTTGTTGTTTTGCTTGTATCTGTCCCAGGCAGAGAGGTGGTTGCTACTTCTCTTGACATTCAAATTTTGATGTTTTCTTTTGTTTCCCGGGTAAGAAGTGACCTTTTGAGGTAAACTATAACTGAAGATGCTTTATAGAAGCCAAAAAAAAAAGGTAAATGCAGATACGATTAGTGGAATTATATCTAGCACTCTATCGCCTTCTAGGCATTTTAATTCAATTGTTTTTCTTCCATATTTGTCAAATATACATATATTTATTCTTATGCATATATGTAGCTTATATTATTTTTGGAGGTCTTAGAAGAAAATATTGCACTTAAGAAATGGTCCATGGATCACGTTTCCCCCAAGTATAATCAAACTTTCCCCCTCTCTGTTGAAGCTTTGAACTTTTTTTTTGAGTGGTGGTGGGGGGTACTGTAGACTTTGTAGGCTGTTTAAAGTCAGAAAGGAATATTCACATCACAAAAGTGGTAATTCATAAAATTAACTTGCTGCAAATAAGAGTACTGCATGTCAGTGTCCTATGCTGAAGTGGTGTCATCCAGTTGATGTTCATCTGGCGGCTTCATAATCACCTCCTTTCAGAAATTAAGTCAAGGTGCCACAGCAACATGCCATGTTGATGTAGCTGCTGAGTGGCCTGGGGCCGATCCTGTGATGTCAGTGCCAGGCTGTCTTGTTCTCTTGAACTTGCTTGAAAATCAAATAAGTATGTGATTTTAGAATTAGAAATTTTCGGAGAGACTAATATAGCTAATGAATTAAATTCATTTAAATTTAATTTTCTCAAATTGATTTTTGTGGGGAAGCACAAAAGTACTCTGGTTAAAACAGTTACGGATGCTTCATATTTACTTGATTTGCAAAGTATCTTTGGTGACATCAGTGGTCATCTTACGCAAGTTAATCCTGCATGCTGTTTTAACATTTGATGCTTCTCAAGTAATATGATTTCTCCATTTTATTTTTGGATTTTGACTTTTTAATAGCTCCATTTGGTTTAATAGATTTGTATGTATTTAAAAACAGGTTATTTGCTGTTGAACAAAGCCTGTATCAGAGCAAAGTTATGTATTTGTAAGATACAGTCTGCTTACTCTTTAGTTGAACAGGATTTTTTGTGGAGCTTTTATACTGTGAAGATTCTTAGCAATCAGTTTTGTTTTTAATCCTACCTAGGGTTTCTGTGTCCTAGAATGCATTATAAAGGTATGGATTTGTTTTAATAGGTACTTTCTGGCCCACATGATTTGAGCCCCAAAGATGAGATGTGTCTCCTTTCATCATATTTATTGTTTAAATAAAACTTTTTCAGGAAGCACCTAATAAAAGTCCTCCAAAGAGGACTGTCCCATTCCACTGTTCCAGTATGGAAGGGATTGATCCCAATCACTGATGTTAGGTAACTTTTGACTTTTGACAAAACTCTTCCTTTTTCTGAGACTTTGTTTTACAGTCTTAAAAGTGAAAGGATTAGTCTGTATCAGAGGTCAGCAAACTTTTTCTGTAAAGGGCCATATAGTAAACATTTTCTGCTTGTTGGCCCTTCATTCTCTGTCAGAATTACTCCATTGGACTGGAACTTGCCGATCTCTGGTCTCTGTGATCCCAGAATGCTGTCTCAACCCAATATGCTGGACATGACAAAACAGAGCCTCATGTTTACTCATCTTATGCCATTAACAAAGGTTTCAGTCACAGGTAAAAATTATGAATACACAATATTTGGAAAGTAGTTGGAAAGAAGAATAATTCAGGTTCAAAGTTGCTTTATTCCTACAGCTCCAAACGAAGACTTTATCGGTATGTTTTCATTCTTTTCTTTGGAATCATCTGTGAGCATGAATTACTTTTCTTCTGACTTGCTGTCTTTATGTTGTACACACTTACAACCTGAAAAGAGACATGTCTGAATTTCTGCAATATTATTTTTTCCAATTCGTTGATATTGTTCAAAGTTAAAAATATCCTGGCTCAAGGGTTAATTAAGGAAGAAAGTTTCCAGGAATATTTGGGGGCATATGTTTTATTCACTGAGTGACCTCTCACCATTGATAATTCATTGTTATGCATTTTTGCTTAAAATTCAAAGCCAGTTTTTAGAATTGCTCATCTTGTATTCAGTCATGAATGGCATTGAAAGTTAGTTATCATTAACAAGCCCACAATTAAGTGGTTATTTTTAAACTTCAGGCATCTTCAAGTTTTACATTGTATTGGGTGGTTCACTTTTGTTTTTATAGTCAACTCAATTTGTGGAAATGTTAAAATTCAATCTAAAAGAAAGTGCATTCATTGCAGTTTACCTCCCAATCTCATACTCTGTTTGAGCTACTTTATGTTTGATCAAGGAATTATGATGCATTCTTAAGGATTCCATTCATTGTACATTACATATTACAAATTAGTTTTTGGTTAAAAATAAAGCAGACTATTCAGCCGTTTGAAATATTTTTGTAGGTTCTTTTGAAAAGTATATTTATATGATTTAAGTATTTGCTAAATGATGGTAACTACTCTGGTCCAACCACATTCAAAATGACCTCTTTATGGCATTCAGCATTTGAATTATATAGCTATTAATAAATTAAGTTGCTATGAAAAGGAAGCCATAGACAGACTGGAACAGAGTGTACTCACTGAGCTACCAGATACCACATTGGCTAAAATGACTAATCAGTGTATCAGTTCTGTAAAGTTTTTCATTCCTCCTTCTTCCCCCAAACACATATGCCTGGGTTATAGCAGTATAGGCTGTGTTTTAACAGTTAGGGTAAAGACTAAGCTGATGTACAATACCTTGAATAAAATAGCCATTTACTTCTCTGTCGTATAGCAATCTGGCTAATCTAGCCTGCTAGGCAGTTTCCTTCTATCTTGTGCTGTCTTTCTTTGGGACTTTGTCCTTTTCTGTGTGATTGAAATGAAATTGCTGCCTCAACAGTGAAGTCTGGGGCAAGCAATTTCCTTTTAAGCAAATAATTTAAGAACAGTACACATCATATCCTTTGACATTTAATTGGTAAGATTATGGTTATGTGGCCACACCAAATTGCAAAGGCTACTGTGAAATGTCTCTACCTGGGTGGCCAGGAGCCTAGGAGGAATTGGAAAACAGCTGTAATGGGACAATTAGAGCACAGCCACTTGATTGGTTACATTGCCCCAATGCAATAATTTCATTCATTCCTACATTTATCCATACATGCAAATGTGTGTGTATACTTGCTTACATTCATTCATTCTGCTGATCCTTATTGACCATTTTGTGCTAGGTGCTAGGATCATAGCACTAGGCAAGTAAGACCTGACTTTGGTCTCTTTAGAGTTTATATTCTAGAGTGGAAGACAGACATCATGGGTGATATGATGGTGAGTGTTGGGAAGGACAAATATTGGTTGCTTTGGAAAAGTGTTCTGTAACAGGAAGACCTAATTTAGTGTGTGTGGGAGGGGTCAGGAATTAGCTATTTTAACATTATATAGAAGCTGTATGGATTTTCTTATACCTTTCATGCCTATGCTGTTGTATTATCAGGCAGGTTACTTTCTTAACAGCTTTGTTGAGAAATAATTCACACACAACTCCTTTCTCCACTTACCCAGACCACCACTAGTCTTTTTTTGTCTCTGCAAGTTTGCCTATTCCATTTAATATAGTGGAATCATGGAATATGTGGTCTTTTGTGGTTCCCCCTTTTTCTAAGTGTAATGTTTTCAAGGTTCATCCAAAACATTTTGATTTTTAAACCATCTCTCAGCTTCAGAGTGTGTGAGTTCTTACTCTTAAATCCACAAAATGGTGGCCTGGAATGTTCTTCCAAGTAATGGAACTGGAGGAAAAATTACTTAGTGTTTTACATGCTGCTTATATTTCCATAGTACTGACTTGGCATCTCAACAGTTAAACTTCAAAATTTAAATGTTTGTATTTTAAGTTAGCTGTCTTTAAGCATTGTTAATCACAATGCTAAACTAAGTCACTCTAAACAAGAGCTGTCTCTCTTGAATTTTAGTTCAAAGAAAAAAAATTTCAAATACTGACATCCAGAGAAATATGCTCAATGAAGTTCATTTTTAAGCAGAAGTCACTTGTTGAAATGTACATGAAGGCATATTTTGTAGTAAAGACAATATTTGCAGCAATTATCAAGTGACCATATTCTTCTCAGTGAACAATCAGAAATACAAAACTAAATAACAAACTGTTTTATTCATTTTTTTAGGAATGTTGATTTTGCTGTTCCATCTATCCAAGGCACAAATATCCCAACTGCCCACCTTGACAATTTTAGGAAGAAGGCCTCAGTTAGGTGACAACTTAGCACCTTGACAGAGATGTCAAAGAAGGGTAATTCTTCCTATAATTAAAAAACCTCAGAAAGAAATTTGAAGCTTAACTGTACAAAAATTATACCATGTAAATCATGCCCCACCTATATTATTTTATTTGCATACCTCCTCTCTGTGTCTAGTAAAGTCCAGGAAACTAAAGGGTCAAATAGCAGACTGATGATAGGACCATTCTCTCTGTGTCCATTTTACAAATTGATGGTTGTAATAACAACTTCTGCCCAAAAGTTCAGTTTGGATAGGAAGCTTGTAGTTATCATTTAAACCCTATTATTTTTAAGATTATTAATAAGTTGGATTTTGTAAATGTAAAATAAAGATTAATTATTTAGTTTGTTCTCTGTGCTTCCATGGCCTTTGCATGGAAGGGTTGGGTGGGTGAAGGAAACAGAATACTTGAACTCTTTCTGCTCTGTTCAGATTCATTCTTTTTGAAGTGTGAAAAACATGCAGATTTTCCCCGTTGAATTTTGTGTATTAGCATGTATGATACTGTATAACTAAACCTAATTAGGTGTTTTGTTGATTATCTGACAGTGTGAGGAGTTTCTTAAAATTACCTCTTAATTAAAAAAATATAACATCAAGGGAAGGTATTAGAAGAGTGATTTCACATCATCCTCAGATTCTTTCAGTCTGTGTACTGGCATGTTGCTCTAAGTCCTCGTCCTTCCTTCTGGGTTCTCTTTATTCTGCAAGTTGTTCAGAGTCCTGAGCAGTCATTGGAGGCCAGTTTGTTCCAAGATGAATTTGATATGGATTACATACTTTAGACTAGTGATTTTCAAACTGTTCATTGAAACCCATTCATGGGTTAGGGATTCAACTTAGTAGATTCTGTCCAACTGTTTTTTTTATGGAATGAGAACAGTATTGAGTAGAATAAAAATTTTCAGTTTTCTTAAGGATTTCTTGTGTGACTGTATAAATTTTTTAAACCTATGAATACTGTCTTTGTAATATAAAATTTTTTCTGTGGGTTAAGTTTATTCATCCAATATATCTTTCCTGAATGCCTGCTGTGTGCTAGAGCTACACTATCCAATATGGAAGTTAGTATCCATATATGGCCATTGGACACTTGAAACGTGGCTAGTCCGAATTTAGATATGCTTTAAGTATAAAATCCACCAAGGATTTCATACTTTGTATAGGAAAAAGAATATAAAATATCTGAATAATTTTTCAGTGTCAGTTGCATGTTGAAATGATATTTTGGGATATGCTGGATTAAATAATATAAGTTATTAAAATTAATTTTACCTGTTTCTTTTTACTTTTTAAGTGTGGTTGCAATTACATATGTGGCACACATTGTGTTTCTATTGGGAAGTGTTGCTCTCGCTCGTGTCTCTTGCAACTTAGTGGGTGGACAATCAGTGAAGTATAATAAATAAATAAGCAGTGGTAGGTGCTATGGAGAAAATAAAAGAGATTAAGGTGTATGGATTATAGGGGCTGCCCTGTAAATAGGGTGATCAGGGTAGGTCTCACAGTGAAGAAGACGGCGTTTGAGCAGAGACTTGGTGTGGCCAGTATGATTGAAGCAGAGTTACAAGGGGAATAGTAGTAGACGACAAGGTCAAGAAATAAAAGGGATGTTGTAGAATTGATTGTGGTACTGAATGCCCAACTATGTGATGACACTGTGAGCCATTGATTGTATACTTTGGGTGGATTGTATGGAGTTTGAATATATCTCAGTAAAGTTACATTTAAAATGGGGGAAAAAAAAGAAATAACAAGGGCCAGACTGAGTAGGGCATTGAAGCTCATTATATTCAGTGAAACAGGGATCCATTGATGGGGTTTTAGATAAGGCAAGATCTGTGGTTTATATGGATCACTCAAAGCTGCTTTGAAGATACACTGTGAGTGGGTAAGGGGATGATAGAGAAACCTGTTAGGAGCCATTGTGATGATCCTAGTGAGATCATGGGATTGTGGATGAGTCCAAGATCTCTCTACTGAATGATGAGCTAGTGTCAGCAGGATCCACTGATGGAACCTTTGTGGGTAGAAAAAGAGGAGTCAAATAGAAGAATAAGGTTTTTTGGTCTAAGCAATTGCTGGAAGGATGGATCTACCATAATTAAAATGGGGAAGCCTGTGGGTAGAGTAGGTTTGGGGATGTGGGAAGGAAGCAAGGGAGACCAGGAGTTCACCTGTATGCATGCAAAGTTGGAGGTTTTATTATTCACCCAGATGGAGATGTCAGGTGGACAGTTGGAATTGGAGGTCTGTAAATATCCTTGCTAGGGCTTTATATTGAGGATTAATAAGCATGTCGGTGTTAGTAAAGCCATGAAAGTGGATGAGCTCACCAAGGTAAAAAGAGTGTAGATAAAGATGAACAGGGCTTCAAGATCTGAGTTTTGAAGCCAGTACCATCAAGAGATTGGACCACAGGATACCAAGAATGACAGATCAAAGGTGGGAGGAAATTCAGAGATGGTTGTGAACAGGAAGCCCAGTCAGGAAAGTGTTTAAAGGAGGAGGGGGTGGTCAGCTGTGTAAAATGCTGATAAGGCGTTAAGAAGGATGATGGCCAAGACCTGACCATTAGATTTGTCAATATGGAGGTCACTGATGACCTTAAAAAAAATCAAAAATGGTTGCTTTTTCCTCTTATAATATGTTCTGGCTTCGTACAACCACCTATTTCTAGGAATAGTACATGTTCAGCACTCTTGTTTAAAGTCATGAGATTTATCCCCACCCCTTGCAGCCCCACTTGGAGAATGCCACACTGCCAGGGGGCTCGTTTTTGAAGTTAGGGTCACAGTACAGCCTGGTAAGGTGGAGATGAGAAAAACTTTGGTACATAAAGGAATACTATGCATTTTGTCCCTTTCAACCTATTCTCTAATCTTACAGTTTGGAGATATTTAAATAAAAATGGGAAAGGGGGGAGTGTGTGTGTGTGTGTGTGTGTGTGTGTGTGTATCTTGACTTAAAATATATTGTTTTAATCATATAAAGGACACCACAGCTTGGTGCAGTTAACATAGTTTTTACATTAGTAAAGTACTAGTTTCAGTCCGAGCTACAGGTTGCTGTATCAACTTTACTTCATATTAATATAGATACTCATTGATGAGTTCATATGCCTTTCAAGTTAACATAGAGCATCAAAGATTCTGGTTACTCAAAAATTCTGAAACAATGAACATTTTCAAGATTTCTAGGATAGTCCAAAATCTTCAAGCATCAAGGATATTATAGATAAAATAACAAAAAGAAAATGCATTCTCTCTCTCCCTCTTTTAAATGATTTCGCTGTTTATTTTTAATATACTCATTACATGGGAAAAATTTTTGAATACAAGAATACAAATAGGATTCCACAGAAACATGTTGCAGTGTATAGTGGTTCATTCTTTGTGGAGTAGAGAAAGGGTCGTAAGATTGTTGCCCATAATATCTTCACCGAGTTCATGAATTATAGTTTATGGCTCACAAGCTCAGATATTACAGATGGTTGTGTTATAAGCTTTATCTTAAGAAACCTAAGAAGCAAATGCTTATGCCTATTCTTTTTGTCATCTGGTAAAAATCCTGTACTTGAATCACATTAAAACTGTACAGAGTGGAGTATACACAGGTGAGTATGTAGGGTACTTGTAAAATATGGAATACAATGAGTGGCTTATATGTGTCTCTAAAACGGTATTTCGTATTTATAGAAAATTTTTACAGCAAAAAAGGTAGAGGGATCAAACCTGATCATAATAAGGAGAGTTGTTGTGAAGTCCAGTACATTTTCATTTTTCCATTCTTCTCCAGCAACTTTTTAAAACAGAATCTTCATGGATGTTGAAACGCCCACATTTTTTGCAGCAGCACAGAGCTGAATTATAGAACAGTGATTCTCTAAGGGTGGTTCCTACACATGAAGCTTCACCTGGGAACATAATAGAAATGCAAATTTTTGTGTCCCACTCCAAATCTATTGCAACAGATGCTGGGGGCGGGGCCCAGCAGCCTGTTTTAAGGAGCTCTCCTCCTGACCTGATGGAAGCTCAAGTTGGAGAACCACTGGCGGAGAGCTGGCTTTCATTCAGCCCCTGCATAATTTTTACCAGTGTCTTCTGTAAAAAGATGACTAAAGTGATCTGCAATAACAGGCTCTTAGAGTACTTTTCTTCTAATAAAAAGTCTTTAATACTGTAGTTGCATTAACACTATCTAATATGCCTGATATTGATACCTGTTTTGTTCTCTGAGGAAGCAATTTGAGGTGCCCTGCTGGAATATTTGATCAGCATAGGTTTGAATAATACCAGTAGCATTAAATTAGTATTCTTAGAAGTAAAAATACATCCCATTGCAAAAGAAGTCCACAAATGTAGAAATTAAATTGTCTTCATTATTTCATTAATATTCACTGTTGTAGCATAGACATAACACAGAATTACATTCTCTACACATAGCTTTCATTTATTGTCTCTTATTGGATACTAAATACCAGTAAGATGGTGTTGGCTATTCCCTCTTTGTGGAAGGTAATAAATGTACTTCTTAAGTTTTTTCATAATATCTTTAAAGGAACTTAAGAAAAGTATAAAAATATAGGAAGAAAGAGAAATTTCACCCATAGTCTCCTCTAAAGTGTTAAGTATTTTATCTGTTTCCTGCCATTTTTTATACCTACTTAAACTGTGTATACCATTTTTGTTTCCTTCTTTTACCTTTAAAATATAAGTATTCCTCCAAGTTGATAGATAATGTATCTAAATCTTATTTTTAAGGCTATCTTCCTTGAGGACTTATCCTTGTTACATTATTGATTCTTGCAATAGTGGGGCTTTTGCATCCTCCCAGCTTACTCATGATTGTCACTGGGCTTTGTTGGACTTCTCAAAGAGTACAGTCTCTTGA
This sequence comes from Choloepus didactylus, assembly GCF_015220235.1. NCBI lineage: Eukaryota > Metazoa > Chordata > Mammalia > Pilosa > Megalonychidae > Choloepus > Choloepus didactylus. The sequence continues at coordinate 118,919,444 of NC_051308.1, forward strand.
ATTAATTTTTAAAAGGATGTTTTAATTTTAGAATATCACCTGGTATCTCTCTTTACTTTTTTTTTAATAGACTTTATTTTTTGGAGCAGTTTAAGGTTTATAGAAAATTTATGCAGGAAGTACAATACAACCCTACATCCAGCAGCCACACATTTTCCCATATTAACATCTCATATTACTGTGGTACATTTGTTACAGTTGATGGACCAGCACTGATACAGTATTATTGACTCAAGTCCATTGGTGACATTGGGATTCACTCTTTGAGTTGTACAGTTCTATGGGTTTTGGCAAGTGAATAATGGCATGTATCTACCATTACAGTATTATACAGAGGAGTTTCACTGTCCTAAAAATATCCCGTACTCTGCCTATTGAGCCTTTCCCCTTTCCCTGAACTCATAGTAACCACTGATACTTTTATTGTCTCTACAGTTTTACATTTTCTGAAATGTCATATGGTTGGAATTGCATAGGATGTAGCTTTTCCAGATTGGTTTCCTTCACTTAGAAAATGCATTTAAGCTACCTCTATGTCTTTTTGTAGCTTGATAGCTCATTTCTTTTTATCACTGTGTAGACTCCATTGTATGGCTGCACCAGAGTTTATCTTCTCTCTACTTTTTAAATAACATTAAAACTAATTTGAGGAAAATGAAATCCTCATTTGTCTCTTTGTGCATGTGCTTTCCGTGTTAGCATGAGGTACAGTTTGCATTAACTGATTAAAAATTTCTAGTCAAAAAGTTGATAGGCATTTTTCTTCTCTGATCTGAATTGCCTCTTTATATTTTTCCACTTCTCCAACTTGATTTTCAGCACACGCAGCAGAAACTTGGAGTTCTTTCAAGGGATAGCCACACATACTCATTGCTTTATTTTCTGAAACATCATTTGTTCTCTTTTCTCAAAGCCATTAATTTAATTTTATCATAGTTTCATCTCCAAAAATAGGTTTTGGTTGGGTTTCAGTCAGTTTACCCTGGAAGATTACAACTTACTTATAGATTTTAGAGTATAAAATTTCAGTTTTATAGTTTTCTGTGCCACAGTGGTATAAACATTAATTGATTATAATACAAATATTTATTGAGTTCCTGTGAGGGTCACCGGGTGTTTAAAATTGAGCTGAACACTTGAGGAAAAATCCATGCTTGCCTTTGTGGCAATTATCCCATCTCATTCTAAAATCCTCAAATGGCCAGTCAGTGAAGCATTCTTAATTTTTGGATTTAGAGAGCAGTAAGGAACCTTGAACTTCTGCAGTCCATTCTTTTGAGTTTACTGAAGATGAAACTGAGATCCAGTAATGGAAAGCCCTGCATATTGGGATTCTCCACTCTCTTCTATGTCCCTTTCCTTTTATGACATAATAGTGAAAATAAATGGAAATACTAAAATTAAAAAGTTGGCTATTAAGAAATAGATTAGTCCTAATGAAAGCCAAAATGTATTTTAGTATATATGGCTCTCTCTTTGATTTCATTTCCAATACTCTCCTCTTCTCCAAGCTATGTAAAAGAAACTATATCATTTACAAGTGTCTCAAAATATTAAATATGAAAAGGATTATCTAAAAATATTAATCTCAGAATATACCTACACCTACCTACCTCCTCTCTTCCCCCTCTCGCTCTGTCTTTTTCTCTCTTTTCTTCTCCCTTGCTCTATCTTTACGCTCCTCCTTGCCTTGCCTTTCCTCTCCCTCTGTAACCTGATTTTTTCTCCCCAAGGCTGTTTGATGAAGATGTATTTAGAGGTAGAATATTCCTGCTGGTTGACCACAGCTGTATGTTTTTTGGAGAATGGTTGAATGCTTTGTGTGGTGCAAGAATTTAGGTATATACCCTATCCTTATAGGATGGATTCCCAAAATGAATGACTCTCATGTGATGTGTTTGCCATAGGCTGGGGTATGTAAAAGGATAGTGATGTGGGCTGCTCGTTGTTTTTGAGTTGCACACTGTGTATTTGATTTGAACTGCTTATGTTCCAAGGTCTTCCTTCCTGTAATTCTGGAATGGGATTGACATTCTCTCATTATTTCCTTCCATAGGATAAAATGCCAAAAGACAAATGTAGAACTGTCATCAGGAAGGGTCATACAATAATGAGAGCTAAGTTTTCAGTATATCATTCGTAACAGAACACTGAGTAGAACATGGGAACATGGGAGTCCTCTCTTAGCTTCTGCGGGACAAACTTTAGGCCTCGTCTCTTAGCATCTCCAAATGTACTTCTGTCTGCATCTCCAAGCCTCAGGTCTGTGTCAGCTCTTGAGCTCACTTAAGTACTACAGTGAACTAATCATAACCCACCCTGAGATGGTGGAGTCCACAACTCCATGGAAATTATCTAATCAAAAGGTCTCACTCAAGTTTGGGTGAGTCACATCTCCATGGAAACAATCAAAAGCTTCCACCATAATCAAAAGACTAATAAAGTCTGCCCCCACAAGATTGCGTTAAAGAACATGGCTTTTCTGGGGAACATAATATATCCAATCTGGCACATGTAGCATATAGAATTGTGTCTTTTTTTAAAATTTAAAATTTTATGGTGAATATTTTCCCCTGTCACATTGTATTCTTAAAGATATCTTGACTGGATGCATACTTCATCAAACTTTTAGATGTAATAAAATTTATCTAACTATTCTTCAGTGTTGGGAATTGAGGTTGTTGACATTTTTTCCATAATACGTTATGATGGGCACATCTGTGTACAAACATTTGTCTTTTAATTTCCATTTCTTTAAATATAGTCCAGGGGAAATTACTAGAAGAAAAGTTATGTAATTTTTAAAGATTCTCTGTATGTTCAGCCATTTTGCTTTCCCAAATACATTAACTGATGCTTCTACCAAAACTAGATGAGGGTATTAGAGCTATACCTTTCTAAACAATGAATGTCAACATTTTAAAGACAGTCATCATCATCTAAATCGGAGGAGGAAAACAATGTATCTCATTTTTCTCTTGATCAATTCTTTCATACAAAGGAATCCCAGAAGTTTTGTTTGTGCTTTAATTTCTCTAGACTGCTGTTATTTCTTTTTAATTTTTGTAATTTTTGGAGCATTCAGGATGTTGAAGTGGTGGGGCTGGGGAAGCCAGGGAGCTGAGAGGAGACGGACTGGATCCTGTCATGGGAGGTTACTAGACTAGTGTCCCTGGTGCCAGGATTCAGTCCTTTATTCATTCCTTTATTCACCTAATAATTATCAGGTCTTCACTTGTTCCAGGAACTATATTAGGCATGAGGGATGTATCCATGAACAAAAGAAAGGCTCTTTTGTAAGTTTGGTGAAGTCACCTCATTGTGTTATGATGAGGTTACAGTGACAAATTTGTATAAAGCACTCATCATGATGAGAATAAGCCGCGGCGGTTATTACTGTTACCTCTGCTATTGCCTTATTGTTATTGATAGCTAAAATAAAAACCCAGTGCTTAGCCAGGTCTCAAGAGTAATCTCCTTATCACACTTGGGGCACGTTGTCATGGGTCCTGTGTTTCCGAACCCAAGACGCTTCTCTCCATTTCTCTTTTAGCCCCTTTAATGAGCTGGCATCCTCAGGGCACACAGTTCTGGAGGCATTGAAGAAATCGTGGCAGTGTTCAGCTAAGCAGCAAGATCTGGGGACAGGCCCGTGGCCTTCTGGGAGGTTCTCTCATATGCATCAGTTTAGTAGAGGTGCTCCTCAAGGTTAAGCTTCAGGGAGAAGTGGAGGTGCAGGAAGTTCTGTCCCGTTTGCTTTGTTAGTGGATGCACTCAACAGCTGATTGGTACTCCTCAGTCCCTGAATGAAAGAGTTGAAACCTGCACTTCTTCCTTTGTCAGTTCTTCCAAATTCTGCTTTCCAAGAGTTCCCTGCTCTGGAGAGCTGAGAGCTCAGTTTTGATGGAGGCAAGGCAGGGACCCCTGGCCAGAGCCACACTATGCTTTCTCCTGGCCTTCTCTGTTCCAAGGAATCTGCTCTGAAATCTTACTGCTGTTGGTGTCTTGACTGGTTCCTGTCACCATCATTTCAAACAAGACTGATTTTTAATAAAAAATTACGTATTTCAGATACCAACAGATGAAGGTGTGGCTCGTGATTCCTTACTGGCACACCCAGGAAGAAGCATGGATGTGGGTAGACTTGGTCAGGACATGGAGTGGTCTCAGTCAGAGTTCAGGCTCAGTTCTGACCCTTTCAGTCAGCTGCCCCATCTGGGGAGATGAAGGTGCCTGCTTCATAGTATGTGTGAAGATGACATGAAATAAAAAATTTTGTTTATTAAGAGTTCTCATTTAGGCTCTGAGGTTGGAGGCCTCCTGGTGATCTTGAAGAAAGAACCAGACTTCTCTAACTTATCTGAAAAATTAGGGAATAAATAGTACCTCCCCTTTGAGGTTGTTGGAGAAGTAACTGAGTTTTTTCAAGTGCAAGGTGCTTAGAGCAGTGCTCCATAAACAGTCAGTGCTCGGTCATTGCTGCCTCAGTCATGTTAGCTATTGTTGTTATTAGCACAGTGCATGGATCATAGTCAGTGCTCAAGTTAATAATTTTTTCTTTGAATTAAAAGTTAGAGATAATGAAAATAATTATAAAATGGCTGTTTATATTAAGGTGGTCCTAGTGGCAATGATAGATATTTTGATACCTTCCCTTGACTCAAAGTAGTGGGAAAAAAATCAAACAGAAAACTTTAGAAACGTAAGTGGAAAGAAATGCCTTCTGATTTCTGAAGGGATGCCACTGTCTTTTTAAATCATCTTCCTCTCCTGCTCATCTCTCACCTGCCATTGGAGGGCATAGGGTGGGGTCAGGACAGGATGCACTCATTTTTGCAAATTCGAATCAGCTTCTTAGCTAAACTGAAGCTTAGATTTGAGTGTTATAATTATAACCAGGTGATTGGCACTCAGGTGCTCCTGAGTTCAGATGGGGAGAGATCTGGAGACTCATAAGCTTTTCAAAACCTAAATCATGTGACCAAATAGTATGAAAAGGTTTACCAGAGCTGCTCACGAGATTCTTTGGCTCAAACACAATCTTATTATAGAATTTATACGTAGAGGTTACGTTAAAAGAACATGAGACACGTGACCCAAGCACTTCACGTTGAAGAATGTGGGTGGAGACTGCACTGTGTGTTCATTGTGTCAAAGGCTATAGAGAAAGAGACAGACAGACAGACACCAATACAGCATGGAGCAGGAGTCTGTTAGGAGAAAGTTGCAGAAAGCATTTTCCCAGTGTCCCAGTACTCTGATATGTTTTTAGATATCAAGAGGGGTGCAGTAAACATGGCAGAAATAACCTTGACCCTGCTTGTATGATGACGAAATGCTCGTGTGTGTGTGTGTGTACATACATACACTAGCACACATGGGGGTTGGTACTGGGGGTGGGAAGTCCCTTCTCTGAAACCTTCAGAATCTTTTATAGTAAGAATCTGGAAAGTGATCAAGAGAGCTGCCTTATATATTCATGTTCACAGAGCTTAACAAGCAATCCAGACAGTCTGATTTTTCTTTAATTATACCTGGTAGTGCTCATTGTAAAAAAAGGCAACAGTAAGAAAAACATCCCGTTTCTCATGAAACTTCATCTCCCAAGATCATAACTTGGACCTTTATGGAGAGTTTCCTTCTAGACGTCTCTCTCTGCTTGTCCTTTATTGACTAGGCCTGTGCTGTCCGATATGGCAACCTCTTCCCACATGTGGCTCTTGAGCACTTGAAATGTGATATGTCCTGTCAGTGTAACATATACACCAGATTTTGGGGGGCAGAAAATACTATAAAATATCTCAGTAATTTTACATATTGATTACAGGTTGAAATGATAATATATTGGATATATTGAATTAAAGAAAATATACCATTAAAATTAGTTTATTGATTCTTTTTACTTACTATTGTATCTACTAGAAAATCATAAATTACATCTGTGGCTTACATTACATTTCTGTTGGACTGTGCAGACAATTCACAGTTGTATATTAATAGGACCATGCTATGTTTTTCCTGCTTTTCTGAAATTTAAAAATATGTTGCCAATGTCTTTCCATAATAATTGAAGTATAGCAACATTATTATTACTTCGTAACTGTCCATTGATATAACTAGTGCCACTTTGTTGGATATACAAGATTTTATACAGCAAAACTGGTGAACATGCTTGTGTATTCATCTTTGCGGTCTTGACTGATTATCTTCATAGACCGAGGTTCTCAGCCTCGACACTATTGACATTTGGGGCTAGATAATGCTTTATTGTGGGAGGTTGTCCTGGGCATTGTAGGATATCTGGCCATATCCCTAGCTTTTACCCACTAGATGCCAGTTGCATCCTCCTGGTCATGACAACCAAAAATGTCTCCAGACCTTGTCAAGTGTCCTTTGGGGAACAAAATCCCTCTGGTTGAGAAGCACTGATTTAGGACAAGTAACAAGAATGAGTAATGGTGGTTCAAAAGGTGGATTTGAACTTGATATATATCCTAAAATTCTTTTCTGGAAGAGCAGTGCTATTTCATATTTCTATAAAGAGTAACAAAGATACTCATTTAAAATGCAAATGACAAAAAGAACTAAGAGGAACTAGGGCTGCTTGTAGGTGTTGATCTAAGTGGGTGTTACACGTTCATTCGAAACAATTCATATAAGCTCTACATTTATTTTATGCCTCTCCTTCATGTCATACTAAACAGTTAAAGAAATAATATCCTTTCCTGAGGATACCTATCACAATATCTATTATTAGCCAAGTTTTCTTCATGAACCACAAATTGCACTGTTAACAGTGCAGTTGAACTCTCTCAATCTGCACAACATTCCAAGGGGTGTGGGTCCTGATATGTCCATAATGAAACACTGGGAAAGAAGAAGAGGTCCCTGGTCCTAACATGTCACTTGGTGGCCTCATGACCAGGAAGAGGGGACCACCAGGGAAGGGCAGCCTCGGGCGGCAGGGGCAGTGCTGACACCCACAGACCTGAGTGCACATCTCTGCCAACAGCAGTGTCTCTGAGGAGCCAGGAATGCAGTGTATTGTGGAAGCCTGGGTCTGAGGAGTCAAGCATTTTCAGGGAAAGAGAATTATCCTAATTTGTGGGGCTTACATGGCAAGAAATATGGTAAGCATAGCAGAGAAGAATGGACTTCCCATTATTTTTAGATAAATTTTTCTTAGAGCAGGAGAAATTATATGGCACAAGAGCAGAGACACCTAAACAACTTAAACTTCTGGAGCTGGGTCACCCACGTAATACATGCCCCTCTCCTGAGGCCACTTGACTTGACTTTTCCTATAACGTACACCCCACCCCCTCCCAGCTCCATCTCCTCCCACCCCACCTAACTGGCTAATGGAAGTCAGCACAGGAAGGGGAAGTGACATAATGGGTCCCACCCCATTTTCACTGAATGCTTGGTCTTGTCACAACAGTGCTTCTTCATTCAGATCACAAGTTAACAATATAATTGTCAGAAATTACAAAGCAGGTATAGAATAAAAACCCCTCAAGGATTGCAAGAGAATATTAAAGACGGCCTCTAGAAATCAAATGAAAATTTGCAGGGAAATAGTAAGAGAAGAGGAAAGATAAGTCCTGAATGCCCAGCTGCAGGTACAGATATGAGCATCAGGATTTCCATCAAGAAAAGAGAGCTGCTAGGACATCAGGGATTCTCCCTCATCAGGAGAAAAGACTTGAGAGCAACATCCTGTAGTTACATGGGAAGAAGATGGAGGGATAGGCCATTACCTAAGGGGAGAAAGAGACAGGACAAGGCCTGTGGTAACCCAGGGGGGACAGACTTTCTGCAGGACCCAGAATAGCATTTAATAACACCATACATTTAAGGTATGTGGGGGGAAAACTGACACATTTATTTTAACTAAACTCTTAAAGAAATGTAGCTTTTCCTTGGGTAGTAGATATATGAAAGTAGTCTATGAAATTGTAACTTTGTTGCCAACAGAAATTTCCCAATTCTTTGGATATTACCTTACACTGCTTGTAGACCTTTTGATGTGAGACTTGGCTAGATATTTGAGTTTGACAACCAGAAGAGCCACGTGTGCTTCAGCTTGACAATAAAGAGTAGGCATATGGGGCTTAGTGTTTGTGCTCTCTGTTAGTCAGTGGTGAATTTGGTCATATGTGAACCCCAAAAGTGTGGTTTAATCCCATCTGGGCACCCCAGGTTTTGACTGATCCAGGCCCTTTAAAGCTGTGTTTCTGCTGCACTTTCTCTGTTAACTAGGCTCGGAAACTTAACTTCAGTTTTTCTACTTTAAATCATCCTGGGAAAATCCTGCTGGAACCCCAAAAGTTCACATTACTAAAGGAGTTTAGCAAAAAGAATGTGTTTTGGCAAGGGTAAAAGCAATCTCTGAATTTCCAGATACTAGATACACAAAAACACTAACACAAACCTTTTTCCTGAGGCTGGGTTTTTGGGGCTGCCCATTGCTGAAATGCTGATTTCAATGCACTTCATTCAAAGATCACCGGGACCACACAGCTCATTAATCATACATTGTAACGCCCTACAGTTGAGGAGAACACACCCGATGGTATCAGTAAAAGTAAGAACTTATTCTTTAGGTTTCATCAGTAAAAGTATGAACCTATTATGGGATTTCTTCTGGGTCTGGGTAATTTGGGAGAGATTTTAAGGAAGGGGAGGTGGGTATGGTTGTTCCAGATCAGATGCTTTCAGAACAGAGGGGCAACTCTCTGATAGGAATATGAAATAGCAGTCATTTACTTATCAGGAGAAGGATGTTCAGTAATTTTTTAACATGTTTTCATCACTGCCTAGAGAAATTTATGAAGTGGCCTTGTTTTTCTCATTTTTCTCAAGATTTTGGAGTAACCTGGTGGGAGGTTTTTATTCTGTAAGATTATGTCCAGTGTTAACACAGAGTGGTGTCTGCCTGTGATTGTCAGATCACTTCTGGACATCAGAGGCTGATATCTTTTTATTCTTCCTCATTGGAAATCTCTAGAATAGAGAATGAAAGAATGGACTATGGTGAAGCTCCTGGCTATGTGTAGCGAGCCTAACTGAGCAATGGTTTGATTTTGACCAATTTCTTCCATTTTCAGTAGCTCAGTTCATCAGAAAATGGTCTGAATAGAAATCCTTCTGACATGGGTTGTCCTAAGTTGTGAACCATGGCAGATATATTGTTGAACCCTGTGCCTGGCACTTGGTAAATTCTCTGTGCACATTAACTCCTGACTGCCCATCAGCATCAGCGTTTTCATTATCTGTTCAATATCTTTAAACAACTGCATTTCCTTTCGTGGGATGGATGGACCATTGTATAAGTAAACATTTATCAGTAGATGGACATGAAATTGATTCCAATATTTATTGTTTTATATATGCTGGAGGGAGTGGGGCGATCATTATGGATATATCCATTATCAGTTGCTAAGTATTTCTCTAGAATAGGTCCCTGGAAATGAAATTGCAGCTTCAGACTTTTTGTATATTCTATTTTGCTAATTCATGCCTCATTGCCTTGAAGTGAAGCTGTGCCAAGTCACATTCCCAAACAGTTATAGGAATACTTTCTTTATCGTTTTGCCAAAACTTTATAGAACCTATACCTATTTATTTTAGCGAACAGTTGACCTGTTTTTTGGCAATTTCCCAAAATTAGCTTACACTGAAGTAATTTCAAGGATAAAATAATCAATTGTGAGGCAAAAGGAACTAGGAGAAATCTAAGACCATCATGGTAGCCCAAAGGAACTTTCTTCCCACCTTAGTTAGGGCTAGCTGTGGCCCAGATTTAACATATGCTGTCCCTAAATGATGCATGAGATTGTCACTCAGGTCAGTTGGAGCTGTTTTGGTCACCTCTGTTTAATATTATGATAGTTTCCTGGTTTATGTAGCAGAATTCAGGAGATCAGATACCTAAATTCACAGATTCCATGTTTGATTAGTATAAACAGATCCCTATAAAACCTATTCAGATTAGGTACATGCTACTAAAATCATTCCAATAGGTAAGAAGTGTCCCAATGGTAAGTACCATTACAGTAATTTCCAGAAGTTCTGTCACCTGCTTATATAGAAGGAAAATTGTGTTACTTCTCTTTCTTTCCTTGGTTTCCCTTGGGAATGGAATGTCCTAGCAAGGGAAAGGAATACTATTTACCTTATTTACTCTAAATTCTCTAGGTGAATATATTTAGGCAGAGCTTGTTACTCAGCAGGATTAAAATTATCCTTTTCTGAGAAATGGTAGGATGGTTTCTCCCAGCATTAGCCATCTGGTCAGATATGGTGAGATAACTAAGGATATTATGTTTAGAAAGAGCCCAATTGCAATAGACCCTGTTTTCATTACCTGCTTAGCTCTCACCTCCTCCTATTCCATACATTTACCTCCACCTATTTCCATACGTTACCATTTTTATCCACATCATTCCCTATGATTGAACTTTCCAGCTGAGATGAACTGTTTAACCTGTGGTTTGGGGCTAAGAAGTAATTTAAGAAAGGCTATAATGGGATGCATCTAGTGTCAGCCTTAATTTGGCTGTGTGTTGAGGAATTATAACCCACAGTAAAGAACATTTAAGAATATGCAGGGTCATCATTAATGGTATAGATGTGATGTCTTTTGCAGTTTATCAGCTTCTTTGAGTCTGATATAGTTAAAACTGAGTCTGGGACCAATGGATCAGGCAAAATGAAATAGTTTGTAAGATTAGAATGATACTAAGTTATCAAAGGAATAATGCTACATTACAAAAATACATTATCCCTTTCCCCAGCGTTTCTGTGCCTCTCCAGTGACATCCATACTCTTGTTTATTAACCCTCAAATTCAATCTCATGGCACACAATATAAAATACTAAGCCAACCTTTCAAATTTTTACCGTCACCAGTTTTGAACAACAGGTGTTTCAGCTGTATATAACCATATTTACTAAGGCTGGGGCAATAAGGTGATAAGTAAAATGGTGTTTCCATGTGATAGAATGATTTCCTTTTCTTTTTTTCTTTAAGGGAACAAACCAAATGACCTCTAAAGTCTCTTTCTGAATTAACTTTCTAGACAGTTTTTCAATCTCTGCATGACCTTTGTCTACACTAGTTAGTTTCCTTTTTAAATATTCATTCTTAGGCATTTTGTTGTTTATTTTATAAGAAGATGTAGGTTTCCAGAAAAATCATTCAGAACATAGAGGTCCAATTTACCTCACCTTACACACAACAATTTTCTACATTATTGTTTCACATTATTTTGCAAACTATTACAACTGATGAAACTATATTATCATTATACTTTTAACTATAGTCCATTTTTAATAGGGTTCACTGTGTTGAACATTCCTATGGTTTCTAAAAATATTTATTCTAGTAGCATATAAACAGCATAAAATTTCCCCTTTGAAAAAAATTCAAATATATACTTCAAGGGTGTTAATTACATTGTCAATATTGCACTGCAATCACCGCCATCCACTACCTAAACTTTTCAGTCACCCCAAACACAAATTCTCTAGCAATTAACTCCCCATTGTATAATGTGTGACTATATCTCAATAAAACTGCTTAAAAAACTAAAAGAATAGAAATAAAAAATCCCTAGAACTTATAGGAGGTGTGGAGGAGGCTAATTCCCATACAATGATAAGTAAATCAACTTAAACTCTACATTTTAACCGGGTACAACAGCCAGTCAATATTTAAAAAAAAAAAAAAAACACTGCAGAAAATTATTTAAGCCAGCACTTTATATCCAGCCAAGGCGTCCATGTATCATGAGAGTAGAAAAGCATTGTAAAACATCTAGAACCTAGGGAATCCTATTAAATCCTATTAAAGATGAACCCTACCTAACCAGAGATGACCAGAAATATTTGACTGATGAACTGCCAGTGAGTAATGAATATATTTCATTGTAGAACTAAAATAAAAACCGAAGTGGAGAGCAGGTGAGCAGATAGTCCATAAATGGTGTGTTTTTAAGAAGGTAGAATTAATACCGTAATAAGTGGCAAGTAAAAATAGAAGAAACAAGACAATTGAATATGATCATTGTTCATCAAGGGTTAGAAATCTGAAGTGGAAAGATATATTTTAAAAATGACAAACCAAATACAAGATATTTGAGGAGTTAATATATTTTATTGTAGTGATAAACAATAGCTATACAATCCTTCCTCAGTAATAACACAGAATAATCATACACACAGAGAAAAGAAATAGCATGGAGAAATACAGTAAATGCAATCTAGTGTATATGGTAAATATAGTCCGCAGCATATGAAATTTGAAAATAAATCTAAATAGAAATATTTATGTTAATGTGTATCCATATGATAATATATATCTACAGCATATGAGATTTGAACATAAATATAAATAGAAATAATATTTATGTTAATGTGTCTCCATATGAACCAAAAATGATGATGATAATGGATTGGAAGATACTGAAAAAAAATTCATGAACTTTTGTGATAGTGAAAGAAATGTAATGGTAGGGATAAGAGAGGGAAAGCTGTTTTTTACAGCAGAGTAACAGCAAATAGATGCATAAAAGAGTGAATAAATTAGAAAATTTCCCATATACAAACACAAACAGTAATTGTCAAGGAGTAGGGATGACCAATAGATGCTGAGAAGTTTAGAGGAATATTATAGAACAGGATATTCAATATTCTCAAAATACCTCTCTCCAGATTACTTTATAAAGGAAATAATGAATCTTTACAATGAGACTCCTGATAGACCCCTCCTTACCTGAGTGACCAGTTCTAAGATCACAATGATGATTGTGATAAAACTGGATAGTCATCCTTCTAATAGGATGCACTAGAAGGCACATAAACTTTTGGTAATCTTTTGAGTAATCTTGCTAAAATGTGAATCTGAATTAGGCATGAGCAAAATAATCAAGCAATTTCAGAATGTAGAACATTGCACAAGAAACCTGACCTGGCCTCTTCAAAAAAGTCAACATCACCATGAACAACAGCAAAATTGTGTGGCCACACTTTTGGTTCAAAAGTACTAAGAGTCAATCCTGTGCTTTTGAACCAAAAATACATCCACACCTTTTTGTTGTAGTTGTTTGGGGAGTTGGCTGTTTGAATAGGACAGGTAGGTTGTCTTCTTGAACGGAATAGATTCTATAGTTGTCTAATGATTTCCTCCTGATTAAATTCAGTTTACAAATTTTGAGCAAGACCACTGCACTCTTAATGCTGTGTGCCTCCAAGCAAATCTCATCTGCTGTCAAAGAATGTCCAGTTTGATCTGGTGTTTCTCCTCCTACTCCTTAATCCAGTGATAAACAGATTTGGGGTGGAAGGAGCAAGGATTAAGGCCTCTCCTATGTGTCTGTTGAACTTGGCATTGGTCCACCTAGGTATTTGTCACATTTAAAGATGGAAGGAGGGTGATGTTTCTAGTTGATATAGTCTTCTGGTGTCAAAATATGGAGAGGTTTATAGTTCTGAAATGGATTCCTGGTGAGGAATGGCTCCAAGGGTCTGTTTGGGATTTAACTTTTGTTGCTGTTTTATACTTTTTTCATGGGTAGAGAAGCTTTTATTAAAAATCAAGTTTCATATAAATTTGTAGTGTCATCCAGCAGTACTTAGTACCTAAGACAGAAAAGAAAAAAAATCAAATGACAGTCTTTGTCAAGTCGTGCTGATAGCTGAGCATGGAGTGATTGATAAATTGAGATAGAGGCCTGGAGCCCACCAAGTTCCTATTGAACCTATGAGCCTGAACGGGTGAACTGCATGCAGTTTGGATAAAGGGTTACTGATATGCACAGATCAAAGGAAACACCTCCCTTAGTTACAATCCAGACTGTGGAGTAGGACAGAGTGCCGCTCACTCCATACCAGAAGCTAGTGATGCTCCTTCTTCTCATTGCTTGGCCTCAGTGCTACAGAGGCCAAGTCCTATTCCTACCATCCTTTCCTCAGCTGCCAGTTTGTGCTCCTCCCTCCCCTTTGTCTATCGCAAAGTCAAGGCTTTTCACCAGCCAGCAATGAGAGGGTTGATTAAGCCTCAACCATGAAAATTCAGAAAGGAACTGCTAGAGTACACATTGCCAGGAAACAGATCTTCCTTGACTTTAAATGCTCATTCCTTTTAGGAAAAAGAGGAAAGGGGACTCTGGGAGGAGCCCCAGACTGTGAAAGACAGATGCCCATCCAAGTCCAGTTCCACCTTTCACAGGTGAGGAGACTGGTGCCAATGGGCTAAGGAAGAAAAACATGACCTGTTACTGACAACCTTGGCCTAGAAGCCAGGCCTCAGGCTCCTTCCATGTGTGGGGTGGGGGAGGGAGAGGAAAGGCTCCAATCTAGAGTCACCAACAGACATGAGAGGAGACGGGTCACCTTGGCTAGGACAGGACCCACACTTTACAGAAGAAATGCTGTACCTGTTCTCCCAAAGAGTCTCAGGAAATAAAGGAAAGGGCAGAAAGACAAAAGAGATTAGCAAAGAGAGCAGAATGCTTAATGGTGGCCAAATTCATCTTCCTCGTTCCCCTCAGGCTGAATTCATAGCAGTTTACACCTAGGGGCATGTCTAGAAATACTCTCAGAGTCTAAAAAAACAGGTTTGAAGTGAAAGCATGAGTTTTGGTTAGGCTAGATCCTTTTTCTTTATTTTTTTTCCCCAAATTAGTCCTTAGGAAAAATTGTCTTAGGATATTTCATTCCAGTGTAAAATATGATATAAAGTAGCATTAAGATACAGTCTTTTCCTAAGTTTCATTTTATTTACTATTATATTCTCTTTAGTTGAAAGAGGCTTAAAGGTTCTTTGGGGGAATTGTAATTAAGACAGAAATTGATAAAGTAAATGTTTGAAAATATGGTACATACCCTTTAAAAGGCTATGAAATCAATGAATTTGTATGGGAATCTCAGATTGCATTATGAAAGCATAAAGAAAATATTACATTCCATTGCACATAAGCACAGGTATGATTTTCTCTACAGTAGGTGCCAATGTAATATTTATTTCTTACTTTATCTTGTATTGAAAAGTTGGAGAAACTCTGCTCCAAATAGGAAGATTATGTGTCTACCTCATCCACCTAACTCCTTTGCTTCCCTCTATTTTCTAGGTTATACAAACTGTATTCTTGAAAGAAGAACAAAAATACATCTATAGCTGATATTTTGCTTATCTATGAGGCAGCCACAAACTTTGCATCTTGCTAGGCTGATTACCTGAGATCCTAGAAGTCCAAAGTCTCTTCTCATTTCTAGCTGCCATAACAATTGCATGAGGAGGTTTCTAAACATTCTGATGTTCAAACCCCACCTCAGACCATTTAAATCTTAATGTCAAGGAGTGGGTTCAAGGTTTTCACCAGACATTTTTTACATGGTCTCATGATTTAGAGGTAGTCTCTGGACCAGCCTTATTTCTCTTTGGTTTTCCCCATCTCTTCTCCCCTGGGCTTCTCCACAGGCCATAAAAATTTTACTCTTCTTTCTGACAATCTCAGATACCTTCTCCTTTCTCATTGGCATTTGTCCAAGGGAAATATAGTTCTAATATCCTTGTTTATCTCCGAGTCTTCATGAAGGTGGCTCCTTTACCCCTTTTCAAAAAATTAATTCACTACCATGTTCTCTTATATTCTTTGACCTCAATATTCAACCAACTTGCATTGTTCTGGACACTTCACTGGGTATCTATAAGTGATAATGTGAGGTTAAAGTAGAGAGGTCAGAGGTCTAAGAAAACTCATGCTCTCAGCCTTTTAGAAATCTTGCTTCTGCATCTATTTGTGGACCAATGTCCCTTTAGGCTGACATCCAAAGTCCTCCTGCTAACACCATCTCAGATGTGGCCATCAGAAATGCAAGTGTTAAATGGACCATGCGGAATAGCACAGGCCTGCACCTCTGGGAATGATGAGAAACCTGCCTCCAAGTGCGTACGGGAACTCTGGCTGAGATCCAAGTTCTAGATTACATTTTGTAAAGGGGGCTTTTCCTCCTCAGATTTCACACCTCTATTTCAAAGGTACAGTTGAGGGTTAAGATTTGTCCTGGATCAGATCAAAAGAAGACCAAAGTGTATGATTTAGGTGCAAGGGATTTATGAAGACAGTGCTTCTAGGAAAAAGGCAATGAAGTTTGGGAGCAGGAAAGGAAAGGCAAAGAATTACGTGATTTGGTAAAGTATTAAGGTTTTAGGGGCTTACAAGATGCTCCCATCATGATGATGATGGTGATACTGGGATTTCTGTGTGATTGTGAGGCACGGTGAGAGGGCAGCAGATGCAGGAGCAAAGTAGAGCTCAGAAAGCAAACAGCAGATGGAGGTGGTCAGGTGTGGCACTAGCCAAGTACGAACTTCATAGGAAACAGAGCCAAGGACTTTACAGAAGTAATATCATCACTTGGGGAGAATAAGGAAGTAAAAAGATAGTGGGAGAATGAGCTATAATCCCATATAAAAAACAGTAAGGTAAAACTATGCTAATAAAGCATAAATGTGATTACCTCTATGCCTGAATTTGAAGGCCTGGGACTCTGCTTGCTAATTTCCACTTGCGGACCCACAACTCTCTTCACTTGATCTTCTGTTTCAAGTTAGTGGTAATGTCAACATGGCCAGTGACTTTGACGCCCAGGATTTGTTGGCTGCTGAGCTCTCAAAAGAATCACCCTCCAGCTTTGGACAGGCTTTCATTCCTATGGAAGCATCAAAACCCAGTTATGAAAAATAAAACCACAGCCAAACGGTTTCCATTGTTATTTATAATCTTACTGTGAAATATTCTTCCATCTAAGAGGGGAATCAAAGAACATAAGTGGTTGGGAACAAGAAAGGCCACCTAGAAATTCCAGGGGTGAGGCAAAGCTAGTAGAGACTTGTCGCTGTTTTCTGTTTTGTTAATCTCTGTTCCATTAAACAGTACTGGTCTGATTGCCAAGAGGAAACAGGCTACCAATATTGAATAAAAGTCGAATTACTAAAAACAAATAATTCCTAGGTGGTGAAGGCAAATGCAAGATCACTCGATGTTGACTGTGCTATTAGGAATGGATAAACTGGACAGAAATGAAGCAAAATCAAAAATTGAAGGAAAACTCCAAGTAAAAAGGACCACTGAAGACTAGAATTGGGGAATTTAGACTACTTGCATAAATATATGATACATGCCATACATACATGCTCAATATAATATACATTTTAAATATGTATCATTTATATGACATAAATTACATAAAAATACAGTGCATATATGTGTATATGTAATTCAGAATATTTTTAAGGAGGATTTCAGAGATAATGAGTGTGACATTCTAATCCTGTTGGAATTGGAGAAAATATAGAAGTACAGGAAGAACAATAGAATGGGTGACTTGTTAGGGACCAGGGAGAAATCACAGGGTGGAGAAGTATGAGAATAAAACTAAATGACCACAACTACCTGATCTGCAAATCCTGGCATGGGACTGATTTCAGGATCTGTCCTACGTAGGAAGTGGGGAGGAACATGAGTGACCTAGCTGGTGGACCTGAGTCTTGGCTGGTGTTGTGGAAATCAAGAAGGAAAGGAGGGGCAAAACGAAGAGGAGACATCATCAAATGCTTAAAATTAAAGTGACACTTGTGAGGAGCACAGAATTTCCCTGATACTGAGCGGTTTTCTATGAGCACATTCCATGGGGCAAGACCAGTGCTTGTGATGAACTTGTTTGATCCTTACCACCACATTGTAACATGTGTCTTTCCCTCATTTCAGAGTACAGCATATCCTTGTACAGTTGAGCACCTAGTAATTGATGCATCCTAGATAAAATAGATGTGCTGTGTTGAAAGCTCAGTTTTAAGAATATTGTGAAAAAGCAGATCCTGATGGCAGTAAAACTGAAGGCATGGCCAATGCAAATGTGTGGAGCTGACTAATGCAGTTATTTAAAATAAGTTGCTTTACGCACTTTATGAAAGTATCTTTTTTAAAAATACGGGATTGGGGATGAACAGTGAACACAAAAAAGCTTCATGTATCAGGAGACTGGATTGTGAGGCCAGGATTCACACAATTACACAATGTGTGCCTAAGAGAGAGGAGGAAGACAAGTGACAAAAGCAGCCTTCTGAGAAGGTTGTAAAAACTAAATTAACTCTGATGTGATAATGCTTGTGAAGTCAATGTTAAAGGACCTGAAAAAAATACAAGGGTTATATATTACATATTCATAGGCTGTACTGAGTATTTCTGATTTAATTAGGCACTCTTAACGTTTGCTTAAGTCTCCTAACAAACAGGAATTGGACGTTATTTTCCTGGCTTCACAGATGAGGGAATTGAGATGGAAGTACCTAAAAACATGAGTAACTTGGCCAACGGAAAAAAATGGTAAAGTGGCCAACCCAGGACCTGGGACAGAGCTGATCCTAAATCCCAAGAGCCTGCTAACTTCACAGTTTTACAGCACCATGGGTTTCAACCAGACCTTAAGAGAGCATGGGAAATGTCCCAATCTTTCTTCCACCCAGATCACTTTGATGACAGACAGGATGACTAAAGACTCCTATTCCCCTTTTCTACCTTGAAAAGGTGGCCGTTGGTTTCCAGAGTCAACATTGGCTCTGAAGCTCCAAATGTTGGAGAAAAGGCTGAACCTAGGTGTATAATCATTGCTAATCCACTGGTGATCCAGCTGCAGTTGGAGCCAATTGTTCACCCAGGGGCTTGGCATCAGCTGCAGTTGCAAAGCTTGCACATCTGACATGTAATTGCTCCAGTCTCCTATCATAGGTCCTGGGTAACAGGCATCCCAACTGGGAGCTAAAAGCAGAAGAGGGTGTGTGATGATCAACCTAGGTTCTTTCTCTAGATAAATACTTTCCATAACACCCTTCTTAGTGTCCCTCAATATCCCTTCCTGACAGTACCCTGATCCAGGTGATCTTGGCAACAAACATACAGTCCTTAACTGCGTGAAGATGTTACCTTTCATGTGGTTCCTGGGGAAACAGGTGAATGGTGGCCAAGGCTGGAATATGCCTGAATAGAAAATCACCTTCTTAAAAGTGGAGGCCCTTGGATTTGCAGATGACAACACACCAATTGTTCTGTTGTTATGAATCCCAGGCTACTATTCTAGAGAGAATGTTCTAGACAGGCTGCAGGGGATGGGAGGGAAGGATTGTTGATCTCTACCTAGAGGAGTGAAAGAAAAGGGGAAGAAGCTGGAGCTCCAGGCTTCTGGATGATACTTCGAAAACTGAGTTGTGAATCTCTAGACTCAGAACCACATTATATGAATTTTCAGGGTATTGGAGCCTTTTGAATGTATTCTTTTGGGGAACTTGTATCCATTCCTCCACCTACCCAAACAGATACTTTCCTTTGCCACATTGTGTTCACTAGCAGCTATAATAATGCAGTATGGATCTGAGCTCCTTATTGGATCCTTAGGGGCCAGAGGTGTTTCGGAAGTCAAACCTTTGGTTTATTGCACAGGTAACCCTAGGCATAATCCCTACATGACAAAACCCTCCGGGGATGTATGGAATAGTGCCCCATAATCAAACATATTTGTATGTCTACAGAGAAATAAACGCACGCTCTCTCAGAAAGTAGAATAAAGAAAGATTTCAAATAGCCTCACATCACTTCTGGTCAGGCTCAAAGGGAGACTGGCTCCAAGGGAGCATACCCTGTTGGTATAGGGTGCTTCTCTCTCCTCTCCCCCACGCCTCCCATTCTCATTAAGGCTTGTTCAGTGTTCTCTTAGAATGGTCGATTATGTATCTGTTACAGCTTCATGCGGCTGCCAGGAACTTATGGCAGACTCTTACCATTGACGCCTGGTATAATGCAATCTTCTAACTCCTTTCTCAGCTCCTGCCCTCTCACACTATCAAATGTCTCACCAGTCTCATTACCCAAAGGTCTTGTTCTTACCATGTTGGTCTGCTGTTTGTGAAAGTTCACCTATAACTGCTTATTACACAAATCTAAATTCTTCACGTTTCCTTTATAGTTGTGATAAATTCTATCCCCATTTTCTTTATCTAATTAATTTCTCCTGACTCCTGTATACAAATCCTCCCCTGTAATTGCTACATCATGTGCTTTCTAGCTAACCGATCTTTGTATGGACACTCTACTCTAGGCCTGCTGTGCCCTTCATATTTCCTCAAGAGACAGTTTACTAATTCTTTTCCTCAATAATTTAGTACCATTTGTAAACTTTTATGATAATTCATATTGAGCTGAACAGTAAAATATCTGAAAGAACAAAGCTGTATGGTGAAGAATTTGCCAAACATTTAATGGATGACCTTAAAATCTGAAGCACAGAGAGGGGCAACTAATGCAAGAATTCTTTTCTAGGCATCCAAGGCACATCAGGCAGTTTCTGCTCAAAGGCCGGGTGAGGGGAGCTCACTCTCCCACAAGCAGCCACTGTGCCATTAGACACCTCTGGTGGCCAGGAGTGGACCTGTTCACATGGCCAATACCTGTTAACCTGTACTCTTTACACATTGTTCTTTATTCAGTCCAGGAGTGTCACCAAATGAATCTGTCTCCCTCTCTCTTAAGTCCTTCAAATATTTGATGCTTGGTCTCATCCTATATGATCTTTTATTCTCCAGTCTTAATCTCATTTTCTTCAGCTCTTTAAATAGTGGTTGCCCCCTCACCAATTCTGGGGCAATCTTCAATGCATTCCCCATTAAAAATGAGATGCCCCTCTGCTAACAGTTCTCCAGGGAGATTGATCTTGTCTTCCATTAAAAACTAATGCAGAGGCAGAGAGGAAGAAGATGGAGGGATAGAGAGGAGTGGAAGCTGGTTAGTCCCCCTGAAACAACTAATAAACAACCAGGAATAAATAGTGAATAATCTGGAATAACTGGGGGGGGGGGGGGGAGACAAATGTGACCATCCACTCATCATACACGAACCTGAATTGGGAGAAATGTCCAAGATGGCAGCAAAAAATCTGTAAGTAAAACCTGCGGACCCGAGCCAGGAACCCCTCATCCCACAATCCAAACTGCAAAGCCTCGTGGTGCTAGAGAGCAGCACTCTCCAAGCAAGTGAATACAGCTCAACTAAGCTCCATCTGGGGTTTTAATTAACAAATGAGTACTGCTTAATACAAGCTATGAATCCCCAACAAGCAGACAGAGGCTTTTGGTGACAAATGACCTTGGAGAGCCGGAGGACCTCTCTGGGAGAGAGAGGAAGCCCAGAGGACCAGTGCTCTCTCTGGCCAATGGGTGAACTGATGGGGGGCCGCAGACTGGCCCTGAAGTGGGCTTTCTGTTCCTTTTTTGGCTCAGTGGAGAAAGCCTCAGCCATTTTCAGTTCCCAGCACTCTGACACAGACAAGGGTAGAGATACCAGAGTCAGAGAGACTATTCAAATGCTAATGACCTCTCACTAGGGGGTGTATCTTCCCTAAGAGGAAGAAGTTGGTGTCAATCTATACTACCCACCTCCATTCAGAAGCAGACCCCAGAGCCTGGGGGAAAACAGTTATGGGCCACACCTCCTTACACCAGTCTAGAGCTACAGTGGAAAAGCACAGTGACTTGAGGCCTCATAGGGTACATCAATCTTCTAAGACACCCTCAGGGAAACTGGATACTATTTCCTCCTTCCAAGACCTGAGCCTGTTCTGGTCTGGGAAAACCTGATTACGGTAACCAAGGAAACCAGATGCCTGGACGGCAGAAAACTACAACCTACATTAAGAAAAATGAAGTTATGGCCCAAAGGAACAAACTTACACTTCAACCGAGATACAGGAATTTAAACAACTAATGCTGAATCAATTCAAAAAGTTTAGGGTAGATATGGCAAAAGAGATGAAGTGTATAATAAAAACACCGGGCATACATAAGGTAGAAATCAAAAGTTTGGAAAAACAATTGGCAGAATCTATGGAAAGGAAAGGTACAACACAAGAGATGAAAGACACAATGGAGACATACAACAGCAGATCTCAAGAGGCAGAAGAAAACACTCAGGAACTGGAGAACAAGGCACCTGAAAGCCTACACACAAAAGAAAAGGTAGAGAAAAGAATAAAAAAATATGATCAACGTCTCTGGGAATTGAATGACAACACGAAATGCAGGAATGTATGTGTCATGGGTGTCCCAGAAGGAGAAGAGAAGGGAAAAGGGGCAGAAGCAACAATAGAGGAAATAATCAATGAAAATTTCCCATCTCTTATGAAAGACATAAAATTACAGATCCAAGAAGCACAGCATACCCCAAACAGAATAGATCTGAATAGGCCTACACCAAGAAACTTAATAATCAGATTATCAAAAGTCAAAGATAAAGAGAATCCTGAAAGCTACAAGAGAAAAGCAATCTGTCACATACAAAGGAAGCTTGATAAGGCTATGTTTCTCAATAGAAACCATGGAGGCAAGAAGGAAGTGGTGTGATATATTTATGATACAGAAAGAGAAAAACCAGCAACCAAGATTCCTATATCCAGCAAAACTTTTCTTCACATATGAGGGAGAGCTTAACATATTCTCTGACAAACAGACAATGAGAGAATTTGTGAACAAGATACCTGCTCCACCAGAAACACTAAAGGGAGTAGTACAGACAGAAAGGAAAAGACAGGAGTGAGAAGTTTGGAACACAGTTTTGGGAGATAGTAGCACAGCAATGTAAGTACACTGAACAAAGATGACTGTGAGTATGGGTTGAAAGAGGAAGGTTAGGAGCATGTGGGACATCAGAAGGAAAGAGGAAACATAAAGACTGGGACTGTATAACTCAGTGAAACCTAGGGTGCGCAATGATTGTGATGAAAAGTACAAATATGTTTTTACATGAGGTAGAACAAATGAATGTCAGCATGACAAGGTGTTAAAAATGGGGTGGGCCAGAGGAGGAATACAACTGATGTAAACTAGAGACTATAGTTAACAGAAACATTTTATTATGCTTCCTTTAATATAACGAAGGCAATATACCAAAGCTAAATGCATATGGGGGGACATAGGGGAAGGGTATGGGACTCTTGGCATTGGTGATATTGTCTGACTCTTTATTTAGTTTAATGCTGTCTTTCCTTTTGTTGCTTTCTAGCTGTCGTGTTTTGTTCTTTTTTTCTCTCTTTATTTTTTCTTTTTCTTTTGCCTCTCTACCTTCTTTGACTCTTCATCTTCCTTTGTGGAAGAAATGGAGATGTCCTTATATGGTTAGTGGTGATGGTGGTGAATACATAAATACATGACTACGCAGGGAACCATTGATTGTTTACTTAGGATGGAATGTGTGGTGTGTGAACAAAACCATCTTTAAAAAAGTGGGTTGATGAAAAAACCTTGAGGGCACTATATTGAGTAAAATAAGACAGACACATAGGGACAAATATTTCTTGGTCTCACTGATATGAACTAATTATAATATGTAAACTCATAGCCATGAAATATAAGTTACCAGGATGTAGAATGAGGCTAAAGAATGGGGAGTGGTTGCTTATTATGAGCCAGAATGTTCAACTAGGGCAAACTTAAACGTTTGGAAATGGACAGAGGTGATGGTAGCATGTTGTGAGAATAACTAACATTGCTGAATGGTGTGTGAACGTGGTGGAAAGGGGAAGCTCAGAGTCACGTATATCACCAGAAGAAAGTTGAAGGTTGAAAGATGGGAATGTATAAAACAGTGAATCTTGTGGTGGACAGTGTCCATGATTAACTTTACAAATATTAGAAATCTCTCTCATGAAGTAGAACATATGTATGACACTATAACTAGAAGTTAATGATAGAGGGGCATATAGGAAAAAAATATGCCTATTGCCAACTGTATACTGCAGTTAGTATTTTAACAATCATCAACAGTAATAAATGTACTATACCAATACTATGAATCAATAATGGAGGGGGGGTGCTTATGGGTATGGGAGGATTTGAGTTTCCTTTTTTGTGTCTTTATATTTTTTCTGGAGTAATGAAAGTGTTCTAAAAATTGGAAAAAAAATTAATTGTGGTGATGGATGCACAGCTGTATGATGGTACCGTGGGCAATTAATTGTATACTTTTGATCTTTGGATAATTGTATGGTATGTGAACAATCTAAAAAAAAAAAAAAAAAGAAGCTATCCCAACCAGGAAAAAACAAAACAAAATTAAAAAAAACACAAAAAAACACAAATCTCATGCAGCTTCAGATAGATATGACTTCTAGCAGCTTTCTCTCACTCCTCCCTCCAATTAAAGGTGCAATGACTAACCACCCCCACCCCCACCCTTCTCAAAAATGCATGCAGGATAAGGAGAGGCTGAACTTGCATATAATTGTGCCTAAGAGTCTCCCCCGAGTACCTCTTTGTTGCTCAGATGTGGCCCGCCCTCTCTCTAACTGAGCCACCTCGACAGGTGAACTCACTGCCCTCCCCCCTACGTGGGACCCAACTTCCAGGGGTGTAAATCTCCCTGGCAATGCAGGATATGACTCCCGGGGATGAATCTTGACCTGGCTTCATGGGACTAAGAGTATCTTCTTGACCAAAAGGGGAATGCAAAATGAGACGAAATAGTTTCGGTGGCTGAGAGATTTCAAATGGAATGGAGAGGTCACTCTGGTGGACATTCTTATGCACTATATAGAAAACACCTCTTAGGTTTTAATGTATTGGAATGACTAGAAGTAAATACCTGAAACTACCAAACTCCAACCCAGCAGTCTGGACTCCTGAAGACGATTATATAATAATGTAGATTACAAGGGGTGACAGTGTGATTGTGAAAACCCTGTGGATCACACTCCCTTTATCTAGTGTATGGATGGATGAGTAGAAAAATGGGGATAAAAACTAAATGACAAATAGGGTGGGATGGGAGGGATGGTTTGGGTGTTCTTTTTTCACTTTTATTTTTTACTCTTATTCTGATTCTTTCTGATGTAAGGAAAATGTTCAGAAATAGATTGTGGTGATGAACGCATAACCATATGATCATATTGTGAACAGTTGATTGTATACCATGGATGATTGTATGGTATGGGAATATATTTCAATAAAACTGAATTTTAAAAAAATTTGATCTATAATTGATCTATTTTTAATTTGTATTTTCTATAATGAAGGTGATTTACTTTTGTCATAATAAAAAAACATCTTTTTATGAAAAAAAAAATTGAGGAAGATAACTCAAAAAAAAAAAAAAATGCATGCAGGGTTAGTTTTCCCTGCTCTAATCTTCTTCAGATGATTTTAAATTAAAGTCTAGGGTGGTTTTTAGTGTATCACTGTCTAATTTAATCATGTTGTTTTTAACCCTCAGTTCCCCTCTGCTGATATTTCTTAAAATTAAGTATTGAAGAGAATCTGCATTTGTAGGATAAAAGGGAAATATTTTATCAAAATTCTCATATACTCTACCAATTTTTTTATGTTGTGGGGAAGCCCCTAATAAAATAGCATGTGTTAATGTAGGTTGTTTTCAACTACCTAAATTTGTTGTTGTTGTTGTTGTTGTTGTTGTTCAAAGCAGATTTGTTTATAATAGCCCCAAACTGGAAACAACTCAGGTGTCCTTCACCCATACCATGAAATACTACTCAGCAGTAAAATGGAATGAACTATTCACACCCACAACAACTTGGATGAATCTCAGGAAATTAACGTGAAAACAGCCAATCTAAAAAGGCTACATACCGTATGATTCCATTTATACAGCATTTTTTTCATTTATATAACATACGTTAATTATGGACAGGGAGAACAGAGTAATGGTCGCCAAGGGTTAGGGATAGACAGCTGAACGTGGTTATAAAGGGAAAGCACGATGGAGCCCTGTGGAGATGAACTGTTGTATCTTGATGGTGGAGGTGGTTACGTGGATCTACACGTGTGACAGAATTGCATAGAGCTCTACACACATACAAACGAGTGCAGGTTAAAGTTTCCACAGATTTTCTCTGTCCTAGGCGGGAGCAGACTGCTTGCAGCACTGCTGAGGGTCATGGTCATGCACGGTACACACTAGTCACTTGTTACCATCAGGGACCCCAAAATCCAGGAGGGATATTTTTGTTATTTATACTTTCTATTCATTCATCTCAGCCCCTGTGCATAGGTGAATTGGATTCTCCTGGCTCATTTTACATGCTCTTCTGGAGGGGCCAAGCCATATCACACACCCCTCCCTTCTGAGATGGGTGCCTGAGAATTTCCCACAGTCCTTGGGGGAGCCCCAGTCCTGCCTGTGGGTGTTTATGAGACAGAGCTCTGCAGCTTTGCAAGGCCTCCATAGAGTCAAGTTAGAGGCCTCCCTGGGACTCTGAGGGAGAGAAGGAAACCCCTGGGGGCTGGGAGTAGTGAAAAGAGCTATGGGGTTTCCAGCCCTTTTGATATTTCTATAGAGAGCCTCAGGGATCTACCATGGTCATCCATTTTTACCTGGGATCCTGTGATTCTTGTTCTTCTTCATCCCCCTCATCTTCAAAATTTTCTGCATACAAATTCAGAAAAGTCCAGAAGGACATTAATAGTTCTCATTTTGCCCTTTACAAATGCAACATCTTATGTGGGCATGGAGACCTAAGTTATCCTGGAGGAGTTCAGAATCCAGTGAGAGACTACTGAAATTCTCATATTTTATCTTTACAGGAATGGCCTGGCATGAATTTCTGATCCAACTGGCAAGGTGTCCCTGATCTCACCATCATGGCATCCTCTGTGTGAAATTGGGCAAAGGTAAAAAATACGTGCTGTGCATCATCTCACAGGATATTTGTCCACTTTCCTCTGGACTTCTCCAGCTTCTGCATCCTGCCCCAAGGCTGGCCATAGAGCTCAGTGGATCTATCCCAACACAGCCCTTATGCAGAATGTACTTCTTTTTTAAGGAGAGGTCTAACAGCCCTGTCCTACTTCTGTCGATACATCCAAGAACTTCATAGGGATTTACAGGTTGGCACCTGCTGTTTAATCAGGAGTGATTCTTCCTGTGTAATATGTTCCTTTATAGACCACGATTGACCACCAGTTCTACTTTATGAAGTCTCTAAACCTGCTCCTACAGTGAGAGTTTCCTCTCTTCTTGAAATGAATTCATGGATATTAACTCATTTGATTGCTGCAGAAACCATGCAACACAATATTGGAGCCATTTTACAGATGAGGAAACACAAATCCAGGATGGAAGGATCAATAGCTCACATTTAATAAATGCAATGCTCAGGCTAGAGGATGAGAAATTTTCCCGTTAGTAGAAGGCTCTATTTGCTCAAACCAGATGCCTGCTCTCACATCCAACTTTCTGCCCACGGACACTGGAGAGGTGCTGCCATCTGCTCTAAAGTCCAAGTTCCATTGGTGATGAAGGAAACATTTTTAATCCTATGACCTCCACCCCAGTGGGTTTCTCATCTCCTCCTGCCAAGGCAGACATGATTCTGTCATGGTCCCAAATGTGGAGTAAAATGCAGGATTGCAGGTACAAATATCTCTTATGGAGGTGCTGGGGTATGGAGTCTTCTGTGAGTCTAGGAAGGTAGAGCAGCTCAGTGGTAGAAGAGCCTGGGCCAGTGTACATATGCTGAGTTTATAGGCAAGGTACTCTGCCATCTCATGTCCCTCAACCAGTTGCTCCAGGAAGCTCTGCGTCTGGTATTTGTCAGGGTCACTGTGGGTGATGAGGTCTTCGAAGTGCTGATTGAGCAGGAAAGATGCCTGCCTCCGTTCCTCTACTTTCTTCCATAACTGTGTTATCTCTTGTGCCTGATCATGCATTAGAAATTCGAATCTCCTAAGGTGGAATGAGAGTAAATTTAAGAGTGGAAATGAGTGAGTGAAATGTTATAAGGGCTTTCATAGAGATTCCTATGTGTATATCCCCAGCAGCCCTCAAGCAGAATTCTGATCCATGTTTGCTGACCTATACATATATTTTTTGCACCCATCTATTTTGTACATACCCTTGCAGCATCGTACGCTGCCACAAGTTTGTGCCGTCAAGTCCTCTTCCTCTCAATATTGTCACATAATATGAAATTTTATCTAGTTAATTTTTCTGCTATGAAATACCCGCCATAATTGAAGATCAACCTTATGGAAGAGAGAAATGCATCTCACTATGATTTTTAACCCCACAGGAGAGGACAAGTGGTTTGTGAGAGGGCAAGAAATCCCTGAGATTAGTTAGGGCCCACTGCCCCTATGTACACCACAAAGAGATAAGACAAATGGGTATGCAGCTGATGTCATCATGGATGACTGACTGAAATTGGTACAATCAGTAGAATGGTTCATCCTTGCGTCTGGAAACATTGAACTCTTTGTCTACATTTTCAGGGACCATCCCCACATTATACCTACCAGCTAATGATCATTATTACCTGGGAACAGGTAGTCCTTGTATTTCTTCATCCTTCTTAACTTCATGTTTTTCTGTTAAGAAATGCAGAAACCTCCAGTCAGACATTAATTGTTCTCCCTTCAGCCATTAGCAACATAGTTCTAAGTGGGCATGGAGAATTAAGTTATCTATGAGAGTTGAGGATACACTCAGAGAGTTTGCTATGAAAGTCTCAAATTCCTCCCTCTGGCATTCATTGATTCCAACAGCCTGTATTGACTAGGCAGTGCCAGGGGGTCACAGAAGTTTCTGGAGATGCAGGAAGAGTGCAAAGCTCCCTGACTCACCAGATGGCTGTGCTTAAAACACATTTCTACAGCCTGATGAAAACTAAGAGGGGATAAAGAGCCTGCTGCCAAAGATAACTCTCATCCTAGACAAAGGTGGTAAGGACAGGGAATATGGCAACTACCTAGAGACCAGTTGACAGTTTGTTTTCTATAATGGAAATACGCACTGACCTCAGTCAAAGAACAGACTTCCTGCTCATCAAACATGAAGGTGATGCTGCTGGGATGTTGGTGAATGTCAGGAAGATCATAGCAATGAAAATCAGTCAAATAGTGTTCATTGCTTGTGTGCGGTTCATTTTCATTCATTCCATCCTCTTCTTGCTGCTCCCTAATAAGCCTGGTGGCGTATGGTCAAGAGACCATTAAATCAAGGACTACAAATCACACTTTGCCAACTGGCCCTGAATGGAAGCCTAAGGGAGGGTCATAGAAAGAAAAGTGGCCATAAAGACATAGAGGAAAAGGAAAAGAATCCTAAAACTGGGGCTGACTGTGTCAGCTGTGGGGCAGGAGAGAGAGCAATAGCTGGCAGTCAGTGCACTGACCGTGCTAGCATGCTGATGAGAAACAGACTCAATATCTATTCATGGATGCTGGAGTCATGAGACACAGCACACACAGGAAACCTTAAGAGTGACTTTAAAACTAGTGCATAAGTTTTTGTTTAATTATGTACGTGATCACCCAGTGAATACATTTTCCTGAGACCTTGTAAATTTCCAGTGAACTGTGCCTTATAAGTCTCTTTCATTCAATATTGTGAAATGATATGAATTTGTTCCCTAGTTTCTGGTTTCTAGTTCCTTTTCTGCTACAAGCTAGGGTCGCAATACATCTCTTCCTAGTATTATTGAAAGAGGTGAGAAGTGATTCCTAGAGTTCAAGAAATTTCTGAGATATTGTAGTTCACCTAGTGTCAGACTGATTCTGGGCTAGTATACTTGAGAAATTAACAGGACACATAAGCCAAAAGACAATCATCTTAGAAAACAGATAAGGTTCTTAATATGGATACTTCATAGTTGGGAGAAATGATGAAATAGATAAAATCATCTAGTTCTGTTTTTCCTGGACCTAAGGTCTCTAGAAGACACCATTACCTAGGCAGACTGTGATTATCAGCATTACCTGGGAGCCACTGATTCTTGTCCTTTTTCATCCTCATGATCGCTCTGATGGTCTGCAAATCAATTTGGACAGGGACAGTCTCATTAGGCAATTCCCTCTTCACTCATTGAAAACCCAGGACCATATCAAAATACTGGAATATAAGTATTCTTTGCATGACAGCAGCAAATGTTGAGAGGAATATTCTAGGAGGTATCAGGTTTTATCTTGTGGGACATGGACAGGTTTGCTTTTGTCAACTACAGGGCAGATAGTTCGTGATCAACATCAAAAAATCCTCTGCCCTGACTCTGGGGAAATGTAAACATCTTTTTCCTCAATGATTATGAGGAAATTGCATAGCTGCTTTCTTGAAGTGTGGACGGTAGATTCAGCCTTTGCCACGAGATACTCTGGTTGTTCATAGTTTAGATAAGAATATACACCAACACTAAACCCATGGACCCAATCTGTAACTCTTCAAATTGGAAATAACATTTTGTACTACATAGTGGATAGGATCCTTGGCCGTTCATGGGTATGTGTGTGCCGAAAGCCAAAGGCTGCTGCCATGGACCATGCACGTGTCATGCATCTGGCACTCATGACTTCTTTGGAAGGACAAACCAACTTAGAAAAGAGACAGACTGGGACTCAGAGCTGAGGAAAAATGTAATCAACATGTCCCAAAATTAGAGTCAAGAATGCTGACCTCAACAGGAGTATGTGCTCAAGAGACACTGTTCAGGGATGAATAGTCACAAGAATATTTGAGGATATTCAAGATGTCCTCTTAAAGAGGGAGCTCTTGCAGTCACATGTGTGCATGTCTTGCAGTGGTGCCTGTGATTTTTCTTGATCCCTTCATTCTTACCACTCTGCCCGGCCAGTTTCCTCTACCCTTCACTAACCAGAGAAGGGCTGGGTGAGAGACGTGGTGAAAGAACAGGAAGAGTGCGAAGACACTTACCTTGATATCTGTGCTTAAATTTGGGTCTAGGGTCATATTCTAACAAAGATGGGTCAACAGGGCCACCTGCAGAGACCACATGTGTCAGCCTAGACCAGAGGTGTTGAACACAAAGAATAGAGACTACCTAGGAGGCCAGTAGTAGATTTGTTCTCTATGATAGGAGTACTCACTGGCCTCATCAAGAGGAAAGCAGACTTCCAGATCATCAGATATGAGGGCCATGTTACTGAGAGGCTCCTGGCAGTCAGACAGGTCAGGGCAACTTAGCAGAATCAGAGAGCCTTGATCCAGTATGTCCAGCTGTAGTTCATTCATTTCCTCCTGTTTCTGCACCTCCCTAATGAGTGTGTAGGGGTATGGATGGATAGACGGTTAAACAAAGAGTGATGGCACAGCACAGTAGAGCATCTCAGCTAGTCCTCTTTGGAATTTTAGTGGAGAGTTCCTGAAGGCAAGGAAACATCTCCTGAAAGGGGAAGGGAACAATCCTCTTATCACTAGGGTACAGTATGGCTGCTGATGTGGGGCATGAGAGTGAGAGTAGCAGTTGCTCAGAGGACTGGGTGCATAAAATGCTCATGAACCCTACATGGTACCGTAATGACACAGCATACACAGAGAAGCATAAGAGTTGCTTCAACAGTTGGGCATTAATTTTTTTTTAATTTACATGTAGAGGCCATGTGAATAAATATTCCTGACATATCCCCCAGAGATCCTATGACTCTAGGCCTCCTTCACTAAATAGTGTGGCTTGGTACAGATTCTGGTTTTCTAGTTACTTTTCTTGCCATAAAATACCTACCAAGGATCTAAGGCCAACCATGCAGAAGCAGATAAGCATCTCATTCTGGTTTTATCCACATAGAAGAGAACATTTGATTTCTGAGACTACAGAAAATCCCAGAGACTAGTGAATTTATTTTGAGTCAGACTGACATTCGCTTACTGAACTTGAAAAATGAATTAAACTGGGACGGATACAAGCACTAAAGAGAAAACAGTGTTGTCAAGAGAGATACTTTGTGGATGGCTGAAATGATGTGATAGGCATATCTTGTAGTTTCTGTTTTTCACTGGATCTGAGTTCTAGAGAGGTCACCCTTGCTTCAATAGCTCATGACTCTTCAGTTACCTGGGGGCCACTGGCTCTTGTCCTTCCTTCTTACTGTAACATTTTTCTGCAAATAAATTCAGACACGGACTGTCACATTAAGGAGTTCCTTCTTTCCACATTACAAATAGAGGGTACTATATATATACATGGATATAATTAATCTTGATGTGATAATAGGCATTTTTGAGAAGAATATTTCAGGAAAACTCAGATTGTGTCTTGTGACATGCGACCAGGTTAGCTTTCTTGATCTATCAGGCTGCCTGTCCATGATCAGTTAGATCCTCATCACAATGTCCTCTTCCCCAAGTCTGTGCAAATAGCTAATATCACTTTTACTTCCCAGAGATAACAGGGCAGGGAACTTGCCTCTGTGCATTCAGGTGTTTTGACCCAATCAGTTATCCTAATTTTCCTTGGTTTAGATGAGACTATCCGCTGTTCCTAGACTGATGGATGAAATCTATAAGCACTCAAAAGAATGCTTGGTGCTACACAGACAGTAGGATCTGTGACCACTCATGGGGTGGGGGAGAAGGTCCGGGTCCAAAACTGGCCATAGGGGAAGATCTGACATAGGCCATGGTCGTGGTGTTTATCTTCTGCTACTTGGTGAGCACAGAATGGGGTTTAGAACCTAGGAGCCATGGAACTGACAGCCCCAAAATTAGAGTCAATACTGCCAAAATACTTGGGCAGCCATAAGAACCCCAGAGACATTGTTCATTGAAGAATATTAACTACAGTATGAAGAGGAGCTTTTGCTGGCACAGCAGTACCCGTGGGCAGTGGTAGCTGAAATTGGTTTTTGCTCATTTACACTCCACACTGGAGGCTGTTTGTGTCCTTGACCCAGCGGTGTTCTATGAAGCCTAGGTCATATGTGAGGCAGGAACTAGGAAGAGGTATCAAGACACAGAAGGATGTCAACCACCTCAGAGGTAGAAGAAAGGAAGGATTGGAAACAGGAATCATGACAGGAGACCTACAAAACAGCTGGCAAAATGGCCATAATGTGGTTATCGCCAGAGGAGCTTGGTGGAAACAGGTCAGGAAATGCAAGGTGTAAGGTCACTGCATGAGAGTTGGGAAGAGCACCTTAAAGAAGGAGTTTGACAGAAACTTGCTCTGAGTGTATGGTCACTGGGTCTCCCCACTCTGGCCTCCCTTGGGATCAACAGCTTGCACTTCCCAAAGTGGGCCAGGGTGAGAATTCGGAGCCTAGAACTAGGAAGACAGCAAAAAAACCTGACCCACCTGCTATCTGTTCGTAAAACTCTATCCTAGAGTCTGACGCAAACCAAAGTGGATCTGTGGGACCTATCTCCAAAATAACACCTCTCAGTCTAGACAGGGTTTTGAGAAGAAAGTATCTGGAAATACCTCTTGGGCCCTTGCAGATTTATTTTCCTTACAATGAGAGTACTTACTGGTTACATCCAGATCACAGCAGACTCCATGTTCATGAAACAAAGAGAGTTGCTGCATGGAGGCTGTTGGGAATCAGACAGGTTGTTGTGATTGGAAGGACTCAATGTTCATCCACTGAGTCCTGGAGGACTTCCTGCATTGTGTCCTTCACCAGATTCCTGCTGAGCCTAGTAGGGTTGGGAGGACGGATGATTAATACAGAGGGTTTAGACCCCAGAGTGTCCCAGCTGGTCCTCATTGGAAACTTAAGGGAGAGGTCACAGAAGGCAAGGGGCCATTCCTCCAAAGAGAAGAAAATAATCCTAATCTGACTAGGACACAGTGTGGCTGCCATGGAGGCTGGAAACACAGAGCAGCCATTGCCCAGGGCCAAGGAACTAAGGCTAACAGTGCAGAAGAGAGATATGCAGCTCACCCTGGTTTTAACCATACAGGAGAGAAAATCTGGTTTCTGTGAGTGCAAGAAATTCCTGAGACTGGTTAGTTCACTTAAGGTCAGAGTGACTCCAGGTAACACAAGGAAAATGACACCATTGTTAAAAAGGCTATGTCATCAGTGGTTCTGTACTTGAAATGGGAAGTGCATTAGCTTTTGTTCATATTTGTGTCTAGAATGCATGGGCTACCTTGTACTTCTTTGTGTGTTCTTTCTGGGATATTCCCCATGTTTAACCCATACACTGCCATTCCCTGGTCTTCCATTTTTACCTGCGATCTGGTGATTCGTGTTCTTCCTCATCCTCCTCATCTTCATAATTTCCTGAAAACAAATTCAGAAATGTCCAGAGAGACATTAAGAGTTCCCATTTTTCCCTTTACAAATGCAACATCCTTTGTGGTCATGGAGACCTAAGTTATCCTGGAGGAGGACAGAATCCAGTGAAATTCTGCTGAAATTCTCATATTTTATCTTTA
Organism: Choloepus didactylus; assembly: GCF_015220235.1. NCBI lineage: Eukaryota > Metazoa > Chordata > Mammalia > Pilosa > Megalonychidae > Choloepus > Choloepus didactylus. The sequence continues at coordinate 118,953,677 of NC_051308.1, forward strand.
CAGGGATGGCTGGCATGAATTTCTGATCCAACGGGCAAGGTGTCCCTGATCTCACATCATGGCATCCTCTGTGTGAAATTGGTCAAATGTGAAAAATATTTTCTGTTCATAATCTCATGGGATACTTGTCCAGCTTCCCTGTGGACTTCTCCAGCTTTGTTCTCCATCCTGCCCCAAGGCTGGCCATAGAGCTCAGTGGCTCTATCCCAACACAGCCCTCATGTGCAATGTACTCCTTTCTTTCAAGGGAGTTCTGAGAGCCCTGTCCCACTTCCCTCGATATATCCGAGGACTTCACCAGGATTTGCAGGTTGGCACTTGCTGTTTAATCAGGGCAAATTCTTCCTATGTAAGATGTTCCCATATAGACCTTTATTGACCACAAGTTCTACTACATGAAGTCTCTAAGCCTCCTCCTACAGTGAGGTTTTCCTCTCTTCTTGAAATTAATTCATGAATATTATCTCATTTGATTACCTCAGAAACCATGCAAAGCACTATTTGAGCCATTTTCCAAATGAGGAAACACAATTCCAGGATGGAAAAATCAATTGCCCACAGTTTAAAAAGGCAGTGCTCAGGCTCGATCAGAGATATTTTGATACTACCTACAAGGCTGTATTCACTCTGACAAGCTGCCTGCTCTCATAGCCTTCTCTCTGCCCATGGACACTGAAGAGGTGTTGCCGTGTGCCCTAAAGTCCAGTGACACTAGGGATGAAGGAGATACTTTTAATCCTATAACCTCCTCCAGAGTGTTTCTCATCTGCTTCTGCCAGGGCAGACCTGATCCTGTCATGGCCCCAAATGTGGAGCTAAATGCAGGATTGCAGGTACAAACATCTCTTGTGGAGTTGTTGGAGTCTCCTCTGAGTCTAGGAACATGGAGCAGGTCAGTAAACACAGAGCCTGGCCAACTGACCTGCACTGAGTGTATAGACAAGGTGCTCTGCCATCTTATGTCCCTCACCCAGTTGCTCCAGGAAGCTCTGTGTCTGGTACTTGTCAGGGTCACTGTGAGTGACGACGTCCTTGAAGTGCTGATTGAGTAGGAAGGATGTCTGCCTCCCTTCCTCTACTTTCTGTCTTAGCAATGTTATTTCTCATGCCAATCTCCTGATTTGAAATGGGGAGTAAATTTAAGAGTGGAAATGAGCTAGCAAAATGTTATAAGGACTTTCATAGAGATGTCTATGTGTATATCCCCAACAGCCCTCCAAGCAGAATTCTGGCCCATGTATGCTGACCCATACATGTATTTTCTGCAACCACTCAGTGAAAAGAAGCCCTTGTGGCATTGTACGCACCCAGATAATTTGTGCATTCTGGGCCTCTTCTGTTCAATGTTGTACCGTAATGTGAAATTTTGTTCAGTTAAATTCTGTGCTATGCAATACCTGAGATAATCTAAAGTCAATCATGAAGAAGAGAGAAATGTATCTCCCCATGATTTTTAACCCCACAGGAGAAGATAACTGGTTTTTGAGAGGGACAGAAATCCATGGGACTAGTTATTTCACCTTAGGGCCCACTGCCTCTATGGGCACCACAAAGGGAAAAGACAAATGTGTCAGTGGCCAATATCATCATGGATGAGTGACTGAAATTGGTACAATTGGTAGAATTCTTCATCCTTGCATCTGGAATCATTGACATCTTTGTTTTTTTTCAGGGATCATCCCCATATTTTACCTACCAGCCCCTGGGAACAGGTAGTCCTTGTATATCTTCATCCTTCTTAACTTCAAGCTTTTCTATTAAGAAATACAGAAATTCCAATCAGATATTAATAGTTCTCCCTTCACCCATTACAAACAGAGGACTACGTGGGCACAGAGACATATGTTGTTGATGAATGAGTTGAGGATACACTCAGAGAAATGTACAGATAAGTCTCAATTTGACTTTAATGAAATGGCCCTCATTGTTTCCTGATCTATAAGTCAAAGTTTTCTCACTCTGTTGATCACAAATCAGAATGTGCTGTGCCTGAAAATGGGCAATCCCATCACTGGTTTCTTTTCCAGTCACGCAATGGACTTCTGCAGATCTGTCTTCCTTCCTCCCACAAAGCTGGGTTCCAGACACAGGGTCTCTCTGTCCCAAAATGGCTTCACCTAGACCTGCTCCTACCCTCAAAGGAAGAGTAATGCCCCTGTCCCACTTCTGTCCATACTTCTAGGGACTTCTCAGGGAACTTCAAGTCCACAGCTTCCATATTATCAGGGTATATGTTCTCTAAGAAAATTTTCTGGTATAAACCAATATTGCCCAAAGCATGAATTACCATATTAATTCTCTAAACCAATCCAGAAGAGTTAGGTATTTTTTTTTTCCTTTTCTCATGCATTTATGAATTTTACGTCTATTTTTATGTGGGATAGCTGGTATCAAACAGGCAACATATTGTTTGAGCCATATTACAGATGAAGAAACACAAACTCAAGATAGAAAAATAAGGCACAAACAGTAAAGATAGTGCTGAGGCTAGTGGCTGGGAAACCACATTTTCTACCTGGCTCTATTCACTCTAACAAGCTGTCTCCTGTCACATCCTTATTTCTGTCTGTTGACACTGAATGGATGCTGCCTTCTGCCCTAAAGTCTATTTTCTATCAAGGATGAAGGAGACACTTTTAGTTCTATGACCTACACCCCAGTGTGTTTCTCATCAGTGCTCACATCCAGGTAGTCCTGATACTGTTGAGGCCCCAAGTGTGAACTGGAACACAGGGCAGCAGGTACTAAAGTCACTTGTGGCAGTGTGGAGGTGTGGATTTATTGTGAATCTGAGAACTTGGAGTGGCTCAGTGGAAGCAGGGTTGATGGCCAACTTGTGTTGAAGTTGCTGTAAATATTCTCTGCCAGTCTGCATCCCTCCACCACTAGCTCTGAAAAGCACTGTGTCTGGAAGTCATTGGAGTCCTTGTATATGAAGAGGTCCTTGAGGTGCTGATTGAGTATTTCAGAGAAACATCTCCCTAACCATAACTTCTTTCACAACTGGGACAGCTCTTGTGCTTTATCTTGAATTAGGAAATGGTGTTTCCTATGGTAGGATAAAGGGACTTTTAAGACTGGAAATAGGGTAATGATAAAATCGTGTGGACTTCAGTAGATATGTCTGCGAGTTATTTCTTCAAGAAGACCACCATGCAGAATTCTTGTAAAGGTTTGGTAACCTGTTTATGAATATAGGCTCCAGTGGTATTGTCAAGTGGCAGAGATCTTTTGACCTCTAGGGACTTTTCTTTTACTATTTCTATGGGATCTGAATTATTTCCTCAAGTTATATTTATTGCTATGAAATGCCTGCCAAGGCCAACAATGCAGAAATGAGATATGTATCCCACCCTGATTTTAATAACACAGGAGACAAGAAGCAATCTTGGTGAATTCAAGAAATCTCTGACCCTGGAAAGTTCAGCCTTGGGTTAGTCTGTGTCTATGTAACCTGGAAAATTAATAGGAAGCAGAAAACAGAAAAACTGCTAGGAAGACAGACAAAATTCTTTAAGGGATACTTCAGGGTTGGCGAAATTGAAAATCAGGCATTAGCAGTAGTTGTTGTTTTTCCCTGCATGTGAGCTCTCTAGAAGTCACCAATGCATTATTAACCCATGTGTGTTTAAGACTTACGTCAGGGCCACTGGCTTTTTACTTTCCACATTCTGGTGCTTCTTTTGATTTTCTGCAAATAAAAACAGACAGGGACAGATACATTACTCAGTTCCCACTTCATATGTACAAACCCAGGGATATAAATATATTCTGGGAAGTAACAGGGTATTCTGAAAGGAAATTCCTATGGCAGGCCTCAGGATATGTCTCATGAGAAGTACAAGGTATGATTTCTGGAGCCATGTCCCTATGTGTTAGATAATCGTAACAATTTTTTCAGCCCTGAGACTGCGAAGCTGTTAAATTGTACCCCAGAGACAATGGGTCATTTTACCACATGATTTCCAGGGGAGTTGCTGCCAGATTCAACCTCTGTCCCAGCAGATATCCTGGTGTTTCTTGGTTTAGATGAGAATCTGTATGAGACTAGTCCACAGAGGGCAAGATCCTTGACCATTCATGGAGGTAGTCTGGTGCCAGGACTCTGGCTTTGCCTGTAGGGAAAACTGCTGCCACAGACAATGATAGTGGTGTTTATATTTTGGGACTAGCTGCTTAGACAAAACTGAGTAAATAAAGACTGGGGTTCAGAGCCAAATACACATGGAAACATTATCTCCAAACATAGACAAGACTGCCATCCTCTTTGGAGAATGAAAATGCTCTCCAGAAAATATGTAAGAAATTTGAAAAAGGGGTGATTTGTCCCATCTTAAATAAATGGTCAGATAGATGCTACTGTACACATAGTACAATGATAGCAAAGAATTTGCCATGAAAGTCTCACATTTCTCCCTCTGGCATTCATTGATTCAACAGCCTGCATTGACTAGACAGTGCCAGGCATCAGAGAAGTTTCTGGAGATGCAGGAAGACTGCAAAGCTCCCCCATCTCACCAGATGTCTGTGCTTAAGACACATTCCTGCAGCCTGATGGAAACTAAGAGGGGATGAAGAGCCTGCTGCCAAAGATAACTGTCATCCTAGACAAAGGTGGTCGGCACAGGGAATGTGGCAGCTACCTGGGAGACCAGCACAATTTGTTCTCTATAATGGAAATACTCACCGGCCTCAGTGAGAGAAGAACAGACTTCTTGCTCAAACATGAAAGTCGTGCTGCTGGGACGTTGGTGAACGTCAGGAAGGTCATGGCAGTGGAAGTCAGTCAAATGGTGTTCGTTGTATGTGTGCTGTTCAGTTTCATTCATTCCATCCTCCTCTTGCTGCTCCCTAAAAAGCCTGGTGGGATATGGCCAAGAGACACTTAAACCAAGGGGGACTACAAATCATAGTTTCCCAACTGGCCCTGAATGGAAGCATATGGACTAGGGGTGGGGGTGGGGCGTGAGGGGGCTCACAGAAGGCAAAGCGGCCATAAACACATAGAGGAAAAAGAAAAGAATCCTAAAACTGGGGCTGATTGTGTCGGCTGTGGAGGCAGGAGAGAGAGCAACAGCTGGCAGTCAGTGCACTTACCATGCTAGCATGCTGATGAGAAACAGACTTGATACCTATTCATGTATGGTGGAGAAGTGAGACACAGCTCATATAGAAAACCTTTAGAGTGACTTTAAAACTTGTGTATAAATTTTGCTTAATGGTATGTGTGATTGCCCAGTGAATACACTTTCCTGAGTCCTTGTAGACTTCCAGTAATCTTGTGCTTTATATACCTCTTTCCTTTAATATTGTGGCATGGTATGATTTATCCCCTATTTGCTGGTTTCTAGTTCCTTTTGTTGCTAACAAACTAGGGTCGTAATGCTTTTCTCATCCTAGCATGATCGAAACAGTGAGAAGAAGTGATTCCTAGAGTTCAGGAGATTTCTGAGATATTGTAGTTCACCTAGTGTCAGACTGATTCTGGGCTAGTACACTTGAGAAATTAACAGGAAGCATAAACCAAAAAACAATCATCTAAGAAAACAGACAAGATTCTTAAAATGGCTACTTCATGGTTGGCAGAAAGGATGAAATAGATAAAATCATCTGATTCTGTTTTTCCTGGACCTAAGGTCTGTAGAGGACACCATTAGATATGTAGACTGTGGTTATCCACCTTACCTGGGAACCACTGACTCTTGTCCTTTTTCATCTTTATGATTGCTTCTGATTGTCTGCAAATAAATTTGGACAGGGACAGTCTCATTAGGCAGTTTCCTCTTCATTCATTAAAAATCCAGGACCATATCCAAATACTGGAAAATAGTTTTCTTTGTGTGAGAACAGGAAATGGTGAGAGGAATATTCTAGAAGGTATCAGGTTTTATCTTGTGGGACATGGACAGGTTTGCTTTGCTCTATCTTTGGGCAGGCAGTTCTTAATCAACATCACAAAGTCCTGTGCCCTGAGTCTGGGGAAGCAAGTAAACATTTTTTGTTTCCTCAGTGATTATGAGGAAATTGCATAGCTGCTTTCTTGAAGTATGGCTGCTAGATTCAGCCTTTGCCGCATGAGATACCCTGGTTGTTCATGGTTTAGATAAGAATATACACCGAGACTAGACCCATGGACCCAATCTGTAACTCTTCAAATTGGAAATAACATTTTATAATACATAGTGGACCAGATCCTTGGCTGTTAATGGGGATGTGCGGGCCAGGATCCATGCGTTGCCCCAGGGAAGGCTGCTGCCACATACCATACATGTGCCGTGCATCTGGCACTCATGACTTCTTTGCAAGCACAAACCAACTTAGAAAAAGATGGACTGGGACTCAGAGCTGAGGAAAACTGTAATCAACATGTCCCAAAATTAGAGTCAAGAGTGGTGACCTGTCAGGTGCAAATATGTGCTCCGTATACATTGTTCAGGGATGAATATTCACAAGAATATTTCAGGGGAATCAAGATGTTCTTTTAAAAGGGAGCTCTTACAGATGCCTGGGTGCATCTCTTGCAGTGGTGCCTTCTGTTTTCTTTGATCCCTTCATTCTCCCCACTAGATCAGCCAGTTTCCTCCACCCTCCACTACCCTGAAAAGGCCTGGTTGAGAGACATGTTGTGGAAGTCTAGAAGGAGTATGAAGATTCTGGAACCTGCTATCTGTGCTTAAACTCAATTCTAAAGCAATATTCAATCTAGAATGGATGAGCAGGGCCAACTGCAGAGACCACATGTCTCAGCCTAGACCAGAGGTGGGAAGCAAAAAGAAAATAGAAACTACCTGGGAGGCCAGTAGCAGATTTGTTCTCTATGATACAAGTACTCACTGGCCTCATCCAGAGGAAAGCAGACTTCCAGTTCATCAGGTATGAGGCCCTGGTTGCTGGGAGGCTCCTGAGCAGAATCTGAGCAGAATCAAAGAGCGTTGATCCAATATGTCCAGCTGTAGTTCATTTCCTCCTATTTTTGCACCTCCCTAGTAAGTGTGGATGCACATGGAGGATAGACAATTTAAAAAAACAGTGATGGCACAGCACACTAAATTATCATAGGTAGTCCTGTTTGGAAGGTAGTGGAGAGTTCCTGAAGGCAAGGGGACATCTGAAAGGGGAAGGGAACCATCCTCTAATGACTGGACAGAGAGTGGCTGCCAAGGGTGCAGGAGAATGAGAGCAGCAGTTGCTCAGAGGACTGGGTGCATAAAATGCTCATGAACCCTCATGGTACCGTAATGACACAGCACACAAGGAGAAGCAGAAGAGTTGCTTCAACAGTTGGGCATTAATTTTTTTTTGAATTTACATATAGAGGCCATGTGAATAAATGTTCCTGGGGTATTGTTAGACCCCCAGAGATCCTATGACTGTAAGCCTTTTTCACTCAGTATTGTCACATTATATGGACACTGGTTTTCTGGTTACTTTTCTTGCTGAAAAATACTGGCCAAGGATCTAAGGCTAACCATACAGAAACAGATAAGCATCTCATTCTGGTTTTATCCACATAAAGAAGAACAGTAGGTTTCTGAGACTACAGAAAATTCCAGAGATTAGTGATTTTGAGTCAGACTGACTCTCACTAAACTTGGAAGTGAATTAAACTGGGACTGATACAAGCACTAAGGAGAAAATGGTGTTCTTAAGAGAGATACTTTGTGGATGGCTGAAATGATGTAATAGGAGTATCTTGTAGTTTCTGTTTTTCACTGGATCTGAGATCTAGAGAGGTCAGCCTTGCTTTAATAGCCCATGACCCATGGAGCCATTGGCTCTTGTCCTTCTTCCTCCCTAGTATCATGATTTTCTGCAAATAAATTCAGACAGAGACCATCACATTAAGGAGTTCCTTCTTTACACATTACAAATCCAGGGTACTAGCTAAAGACATGAATATACTTAAGTAATCTTGTTATGATAATAGGTGTTTGTGAGAGGAATATGTCAGGAAAACTCAGATTGTGTCTCATGACATGTGACCAGGTTTGCTTTCTTGATCTATCAGGCAGACTTTCCATGATCAGGTAGGTCCTCATCACTATGTCCTCTTCCCTGTTTATGAGAAAATAGATAACATCACTTTTTATTCCTAGAGATCACGGGGAACTTGCCTCTGTGCTTCTCAGGTTTTTGCCACAAGATAGAGACTTTGCCCAATTAGATATCCTAATTACTCTTGGTTTTGATGAGAATATCTACTGTTCCTAGACTGATGGATGAAATCTATAAACACTCAATAGAAAAGAATGCTTGGTGCTACACAGATGACTGGATCTGTGAGCATTCATGGAGTGGGGGAGAAGTTCCAGGTCCAAGACTGGACATCAGAGAAGATCCTAACACAGTCCATGGTCATGGTGTTTTCCTTCTGCTACTTGTTGAGGATAGGCTGGAGTTTAGCACCCAGGAACAATGGAATTGGCACCCCCAAATTTAGAGTCAATGCTGTTAATGAAATTGAACACCAGATATACTCCAGGGAAATTGTTCATTGATGAATATTAGCAACAATATTTCTGGAGAGATGAGATGTCCCATCTTGAAGAGGAGCTCTTGCCTGCACAGTAGTACCCTTGGGGCAGTGGTAGTTGAGAGTTGGTTGTGGCCCCTTTACACTCCATGTTGGGGGCTGCCTTATGTCCGCTGCACACCAGTTGTCTATGAAGTCTAGGTCATAGGTGAGGCAAGAAGTAGGAAGAGTGAAAAGATGCCTGGCCAAAGGATGACTGTGCTGAAAATTTGTTCCTGGTCTCTTTCAAAATATGTTGCATCTGTAGCACTTGAGTGCAGAGACAACATCTCTCCAATTTGAAAGAGATGGTGAGCACAAAGAATAAGAAGCCTCCTGGAGGCCTGATGGAAATTTATTCTCTTTATAATGGAGTACTCATCAGCTTCATGTGGAAAAAGATATATTTCATGGTCATTAAAGAAGAATGCACTACTGCTTGGAAGCCTTTGGGAATCAGGCATATCATGCTGACTTGAGGGGGTCAAATAGCATTCATCTAATGAGAAATGAAGGCCTTCATCCACTTTCTGTGTCTCCTGTATTTCAGTGATGATCCTAGTAGAGATAAGATAGAACTTTAAAGAATGATGGCATAGCACACTAGGGCCTCCCAGCTGGTCCGTTTTGGAATGCTTGTGGTGAGTTCCTCAGATCCAGCTGGCTATTTGATAGGGGGCATAAGAGAAAGGTCACAGAATACAGAGTGTACAGCCATTGAAAATGGAAGAAAAATTTCTTATGTGAGGGCAAATTGTGGTACATAGGGGCAGGAGAGAGAGGTCAGAATGTGATCAGTGCTCTGGACACAGAATGTCTGATGAAGGGGGCTCAGCTCTCTGTATGGTACATAATCATGACGCACAGGCCATGGTGAGAACAATAACATTGACTTCAACTTTTGTGCATACATTTTGTTCAGTTTTTTGTGCAGAGGCCCAGGGAAGTCTTGCCCCAAGCTATTCTAGATTCTATAATGTCAGTGCTTCTTGGCTGCTTTCTCTCAACATTTTCCAATATGTGCTATTTTTTTCTCAGTTACTTTCTTTTCTATTAAAATATCTGCCCAAATCTAAGGCAAGTTGTGCTGAAAGCAGACATACATCTTGTTCCAGGTTTAACCACACAGGTGAGAACAGGTGGTCTTTGTGGGTACAGAAAATCCCTGACACATACTGGTTCACCTCAGGTCCAAATGATACTCCAAGCACCATAAAGAAAATAGACAACCTTGATTCAGAGAATGACATCACTGTTGGTTAAGAGAATGGAATTCATTCAATGAGCATTTTTTCTGTACACTTACATGTGGAATCTGGGACTACTTTTGATTTCTCTATTCTTTTGGGGACACTGTCCATGTTTTCTGTGATAATTACGAAGCCCTGATCTTTCACTGTTACCGGGGAACCAGTAGTTCTTCTTCTTCACCCTCCTCGTCTTCATGATTTTCTACAAAAAAAGTTTAAAAATGTACAGGTATACATTAAGTAGTTTAAACCACGTGTTACAAAGTGGCCTGTCTGGTCCTGGAGACAGAATTATTTAGGATGAGTTCAAGATACAATGAGAATTTTTCTAAAATACCACATAATTTGTTTTTCAAGCAAATGAAGTGAATTGGTTTTCTTATCCATCTGGGACAATGTTTCAGATCTGGATCATTATCTTGGCCTGCTCTGCCTCAAATTGGGCAAAATGGGCAAATGATTGTCCATCAATCCTTTGAACTTCTCCAGGTATATCTCCCAGCCTTCCACAAGGCTGGTTGCCAAACCCAGCAGCTCTGTGGCCCATCACGGCTCCAACACAGACCCACTCCTTTCTCTGAAGTATGGAAAAACAATCCTGACCCACTTCTATCTATACATTGGGGCCTTCATGGAGACTTACAAATCTGCTCCTGCTCTGTTAAGATGAGAAACTGTCTATGGAACTTGTACCAATATTAATCAGAAAAGAGATGGTCTGTGAAGTAGAGCTTAGGAACAATGGAATCAGCGTGTCCCAAATTTAAAGTCAAGAGTGCTGACCTCCTTGGACACCAATATGTGCTCAAGGAACACTGTTCACAGATGAATTTTCACAAGAGTATTTCAGGAGAATCAAATAGTCCATCTTAAGAGGGAGCTCTTGCAGACTCCTGTGTGCATATGTTGCAGTGGTCCCTGCAATTTTTCTTGATCCCTTCATGTTCTCCACTCTGCCCAACCATGTGGCACCACCCTCCACTAGCTGGAGAAGGCCTGGGTGACGGATATGTGGCAGAAGGAAAAGAAGAGTGCAAAGATACATGACATTGGTATCTATGCTTAAATTCAGGTCTCTGGTCATGTTCTAACATAGAAGGATCAACAGGGCCAACTGCAGAGACCACCTGTGTCAGCCTAGACCTGTGAGCACAAAGTTTGTCTAGAGGTGATGAGCACAAAGAATATAGAGACTACCTGGGAGGCCAGTTGGAGACTTACCCTCTATAATAGGAGTACTCACTGGCCAAATTCAGAGGAGAGCAGACTTCCAGTTCTTCAGACATGAAAGCCATGTTACTTGGAGGCTCCTGGGAGGCAGGCAGGTCATGGCAACCCATGGAGGTCCAAGAGCCTTCATCCACTGTGTCTGGCTGTAGTTCATTCATTTCCTTCTGCTTTTGCAGCTCCCTAGTCAGTGTGGAGGGGTATGGAAGATAGATGATTAAGCAAAGAATGATGGCACAGCACTCTAGGGCCTCCCAGCTGGTCCTTTTTGGAATGTTTGTGGTGAGTTCCTAAGGGCAAGGGGACATTTCCTCAAGAAGAAACAAAACAATCCTGCTCCGATTAGTGCAGAATGTGGGTGCTGAGGCACAGGAGAGTGAGAGCAGCAGTTGTTCACCATACTCGGTGCATAAACTGCTGATGAGTATTCATGCAATGGGATATTGTGCAGCTACAGAAAGGAATGAAGTCCTGGGGCATGCAATGAGGTGAATGAATCCTGAGGACATGATGTTGAGCGAAATAAGTCAGAAACAAAAGGACAAATATGTAATGGTCTCATTAGTGTAAATTAACTATCATGAGCAAACTCTGAGAATTAAATGTGAGAGCAAAGCTTATCAAGAGAGAGAAAGTAGGAAGAGATTGGGCAATTGATTAAGGAGTACAGAATATTCAATAAAGATCACTGTACAAGTTTGGAAAAGAATGCACAATACTGTGGTGAAAATTAGGGCCCAGAGTGTAAGCTCTTACAGCAGTCCCATTTATTCCACTGTTTTAACTGTTATTTCTAAATTCTGAGATGCTGTGTTTTTGTGTATAACCTGGTAGTTCCCTGGAACTTTGGGTATCTGTGTGACACCTGAGACTCAGAGTTAGAATTTTGCAGTTCTGAAAGTCAGCGTTACTCCATACAGCTACTGTTACAAATGCTGAAAAAGAGATCTGACTTTGATTAAAGACAACACTGAAGATGATCTGGTTAAGAGTAAGATAAATCAGAATACAGGGTAAAGGATGACTGTCTGTATTTTAAAATTTCGTATTCTCTGTGAGACCAAAGGAAGAGATTTTTATTTTGTCCAAAATTTAAATTGTCTGAAGCACACTATCTAATTTAGCTGGTCTGGTCAGTTTATTTAAAGAACATAATGATATGGAACCTAGAACAAGGAATGTGACCTTGTTATTCTGTGCAGGTTAATGAAGTAACCTGATAGATACCAGAATTTTGGGGGCAGAAAAAAGTATTTCCAGAGTCTCTTGAGGGACTGGAGAAAAAAAGTGGAACTATTAAACTTACCCACCTGGGGATTTCCTGATATTCTCTCAAGCAATTTAATAAGCCAAGACCATTGATATTGTGGCTTGCACTTACGAAACTTATTTCTGTAATGGAGTAGCTATGCCTACTTACAATTATGCTGAAGAGTCACTGCCAGAAAACCTCTTTTGTTGCTCAGACTGGTCTCTCTCTAAGCCAAACTCTGCAAATAAACTCACTACCCTTCCCCCTAGGTGTACTATGACTCCCAGAGGTGTAAGTCTCCTTGGCAAAGTGGGGTATGACTCCCAGGGATGAGCCTGACCTTGGCATCTTGGGGTTGACGATGCCTTCTTGACCAGAAGGAGGAAAATTCTGAATAATAAAATTTCAGTGGCTAAGAGATTTCAAATAGAGTCAAGAGGTCATTCTGGAGGTTACTCTTGTGCAAGCTTCAGCCAGATACTGCAAATTAACATAGTATGCCAAGCCCCAACCAATAGTAGTCCTGAAAACCCTAAAGAATACCCTGGGCTCCATCTAAGACTATTTAAAAATTTTACCTGGTAAGTTTATTTTTTATAGAAACTTAAAGCTTCCAGATAGCTCCTATGCTAGATCAGCCCTGAAATGAAGAGGTACAGGTATTACAAAGAACAGCAACCAGTTTCATTCCTCTCCCACATATTGTTGACACCCCTCTTCAGCATGAGGAAGATAGAATTATCCCTGAAGATTGAGGGAATGATCAAATGATAGGGAGGAGTTATATCTGAGAAGTTAGGATTTAACAAATGACTATGACTACTGACTCATTATATAGCTATTTCCTTTCAGTTTCTTGTGTATTGGAATAGCTGGAAGGAAATACCTGAAATTGTTGAACTGTAATCCAGTAGAGTTGATGTTTGATAATGACTGGGGAATTGTAAAGCTTCCATCTTATGACTGTGTGATTGTAAAATCCTTGTGACTGACACCCTCTTTATGCAGTGTATGGGCATATGAGAATAAGACATTTATGAAAAAGAAGATAATAATAGGTTGGGAATATGGGGAAAAAAATCCCTATGTGAACTATGGACAATAGTTAACAGTACTACTGTAATAATCTTTCATCAATGTTAACAAATGCAACTACTGTTAAAAAATACAATTGATGACAACACTTTTCTTGTAATTCTATCTTACTTTCCTCACCAGTGCAAGTGTTGGTGGTGGGGAGGTGGATGGGAATCCTGATTTTATGCATGATTGTCCTGTAAACCCACAAATACTCTAATAAAAATTTTTTAAAAAGAAGGCAGGAGAGAGGGAGCAAAGCTGGCCCCTAGTGCACTGACCACGTAGCATGCTGATGATAAGCAGACTCAACTATCAAACCATGTATGCTACTGTGAAGATACACAGCACTCACAGAAAACCATAAGAGTGACTTTAAACCCTGTGCATAAATTTTGCTAATTTTTTATGTGATGTACCAGTGAATACAGTTTCCTGAGGCCCTGAAGGCTCCCAGTGACCATGTGCCTTATTGGCCTCTTTTATTCAATATTGTGACACTATCTATCATTTTTTTTTCTCCAGTTCCTAGATTTGTATTTCATTTTGTTGCTAACAGGTTAAGGTGGAAATGCATCTCATCCTAATATTATTGAAATAGGTGAAAGAGCTTGAAATAGGTGAAAGAGCTGATCCCTGCAGTTCAGGAAGTGCCTGAGATATTTTATTTCACATAACATCAGACTGCTTCTGCGCTAATACACTTAAGAAATTAATAGGAGGCATAAACCATAAAACAATCTCTGGGAAAACAGAAAAGATCCTTAAAAAGGATACTTCCTGGTTGGCAGACAGGATGAAATAAATATAATCATCTGATTTAGTTTTCCCTGGACCTAAGGTCTCTAAGGTGACACCGGTACATTATCAACATTACCTAGCAGCCACTGAATATTGTCCTTTTTCATCTTATGATCACTCTGATGTTCTGCAAATAAAGGTGAACAGGGACAGTCACATTAGGCAATTCCCTTATCACACATTACAAACTCAGGACCATGTCCAAATACTAAATTCTTAAAATCAGAAAAAAAAAAAAATTGTTGCTACACAGAATACAGGATCCTTGAACCGTTCATGGGGACAAGTGTATCGGGGGCAGGCATTGCTTCAGGGAAGGCTGCTGCCACAGACCATGCATGTGCCATGCATCTGGCACTCAGATGACATCTTTGCAAGGACAAAGTATGAAAAAACAATCCTGCCCCTCTTCCCTCTATACATTGGGGCCTTCATGGAGACCTACAAATCTTCTCCTGCTCTGTGAATGTGGGAAATTCTCTATGGAAAGTGTTCCAATATAAACCAGTATTCCTACAACCAGGTGCTGCTGCAACAAGAAACTAAACTAACCCTCAACAGAAGGTCTTTGCTTTTTTGAAAGTGATTTCACGAATATTACCTTTTTTATTTTACCGTAATGGTGCAACACATGGCTTGACCCATATTACAGTTGAGGAAATCCAAATCCACTATGATAAATCAACCCTGGGTACACAGCTAGAAAGGACTGGGCTCAGGCTACAGATGGAGAAACTTTGATATTTACATCAGGGCTCTTTCCAGTCTTACAAAGTGCCTCCTTTCACATCCTTTCTCATGAACTATCTCCTCTCACATCCTTACTCTGGTCCATAAAACTTGGTGGAGAGGGAGGTGGGGCAAGATGGCGGACTGGTGAGCTGTATGTTTTAGTTACTCCTCCAGGGAAATAGGTAGAAAGCCAGGAACTGCGTGGACTGGACACCACAGAGGAATCTGACTTTGGGCATACTTCATACAACGCTCATGAAAACGTGGAACTGCTGAGATCAGCGAAATCTGTAAGTTTTTGCGGCCAGGGGACCTGCGCCCCTCCCTGCCAGGCTCAGTCCCGTGGGAGGAGGGGCTGTCAGCTCCGGGAAGGAGAAGGGAGAACTGCAGTGGCAGCCCTTATCGGAAACTCATTCTACTGATCCAAACTCCAACCATAGATAGACTGAGACCAGACCCCAGAGAATCTGAGAGCAGCCAGCCCAGCAGAGAGGAGACAGGCATAGCAAAAAAACAGCAAGACAAACTCAAAAATAAAAGCGGATGCTTTTTGGAGTTCTGGTGAATATAGAAAGGGGAAGGGCAGAGCTCAGGCCCTGCAGGCTCATTTGCAAAACCCAAAGAAAAACTGATCTCTCTGCCCCCTGGATCTTTCCTTAATAGCCCTAATTGCTTTGTCTCTTAGCATTTCAATAACGCATTAGATCTGCCAGGAGGGCCTTTTTTTGTTTGTTTTTCTTTTTTCTTTTTTTAATCTTTTTTTCATTTTCTAAAACAATTACTCTAAGAAGCCCAATACAGAAAGCCTCAAAGATTTGCAATTTGGGCAGGTCAAGAGAAGAGCAGAACTGAGAGATCTGAGACAAAAGGCAATAATCCAGTGGCTGAGAAAATTCACCAAACACCACAACTTCCCAAGAAAAGGGGGGCATCCTCTCACAGCCATCATCCTGGTGGACAGGAAATACTCCTGCCTGTCACTGGCCCCATAGCCCAGAGCTGCCCCAGACAACCCAGTGTGACGGAAGTGCTTCAGATAACATGCATACACCACAAAATTGGGCGTGGACATTAGCCTTCCCTGTACCCTCAGCTGGTTGTCCCAGACTTGGGAAGGTGGAGCAGTGGAAATTAACAAGCCCCATTCAGACATCATTTCAGCAGACTGGGAGCCTCCCTACACAGACCGGCAGCCCAGAACCACCCTGGGGGGATGGCACTCACCTGTGACATAGCACAGTCATCCCTCAACAGAGGACCAGGGGGTGCAAGGCCTGAAAGAGGGAACCATTCACAAGTCTCAGGGGCCACAAGCCAATACCAAGGACTTGTGGGTCAGTGACAGAGACAAACTGTGGCAGGACTGAACTGAAGGATTAGACTATTGCAGCAGCTTTAAAACTCCAGGGAGATTTGGTTGTTAGAGCCGCCCCCCTCCCTGACCACCCAGACACACGCCCCTTATACAGGGCGGGCAACACCAACTGGACCCCACAAGACGTACTCCCCCACTCACCACAGAGGCAAAGCGGGGGAGAACTAGCTTGAGGGGAACAGGTGGATTGTGGACGCCACCTGCTGGTTAGTCACAGAACGTGTACTCCACAAAGCTGTAGACCTGACAAATTAGAGCTAAGGATTTCAATTGGTCAAGAACCCTACCAAGTTAAGCAAATGCCAAGAGGCCAAAAACAACAGAAAAATTTAAAGCATATGAAAAAACCAGAAGATATGGATAACCCAAGCCCAAGCACCCAAATCAAAAGATCAGAAGAAATACAGTACTTAGAGCAACTAATTAAAGAACTAAAGATGAACAATGAGACCATGGCACAGGATAGAAAGGACATCAAGAAGTGCATGGAACAGGATATAAAGGACATCAAGAAGACCCTAGAAGAGCATAAAGAAGACATTGCAAGACTAAATAGAAAAATAGATGATCTTATGGAAATTAAAGAAACTGTTGACCAAATTAAAAAGATTCTGGATACTCACAGTACAAGATTAGAGGAAGTTGAACAACGAATCAGTGACCTGGAAGATGACAGAATGGAAAATGAAAGCACAAAAGAAAGAATGGGGAAAAAAATCGAAAAAATGGAAATGGACCTCAGGGATTTGATAGACAATATAAAACATCCAAATATAAGACTCATTGGTGTTCCAGAAGGAGAAGAAAAGGGTAAAGGTCTAGGAAAAGTATTCAAAGAAATTGTTGGGGAAAACTTCCCAAATCTTCTAAACACCATAAATACACAAATCATAAATGCCCAGCGAACCCCAAATAGAATAAATTTAAATAAACCCACTCCGAGACATACTCTGATCACACTGTCAAATACAGAAGAGAAGGAGCAAGTTCTGAAAGCAGCAAGAGAAAAGCAATTTACCACATACAAAGGAAACAGCATAAGACTAAGTAGTGACTACTCAGCAGCCCCCATGGAAGCAAGAAGGCAGTGGCATGACATATATAAAATTCTGAGTGAGAAAAATTTCCAACCAAGAATACTTTATCCAGCAAAGCTCTCCTTCAAATTTGAGGGAGAGCTTAAATTTTTCACAGACAAACAAATGCTGAGAGAATTTGCTAACAAGAGACCTGCCCTACTGGAGATACTAAAGGGAACCCTACAGACAGAGAAACAAAGAAAGGAGAGAGAGACATGGAGAAAGGTTCAGTATTAAAGAGATTCGGTATGGGTACATTAGAGGATATTAATAGAGGGAAAAATATATACCACAAACATAAACCAAAGGATAAGATGGCTGATTCAAGAAATGCCTTCACGGTCATAACGTTGAAGGTAAATGGATTAAACTCACCAATTAAAAGGTATAGATTTGCAGAATGGATCAAAAAAAATGAACCATCAATATGCTGCATACAAGAGACTCATTTTAGACACAGGGACACAAAGAAATTGAAAGTGAAAGGATAGAAAAAAATATTTAATGCCAGCTACAGCCAAAAGAAAGCAGGTGTAGCAATATTAATCTCAGATAAAATAGACTTTAAATGCAGGGATGTTTTGAGAGACAAAGAAGGTCACTACATACTAATAAAAGGGGCAATTCAACAAGAAGAAATAACAATCATAAACGTTTATGCACCCAGTCAAGGTGCCACAAAATACATGAGTGAAACACTGGCAAAACTAAAGGAAGCAATTGATGTTTCCACAATAATTGTAGGAGACTTCAACACATCACTCTCTCCTATAGATAAATCAACCAGACAGAAGACCAATAAGGAAATTGAAAACCTAAACAATCTGATAAATGAATTGGATTTAACAGACATACATAGAACATTACATCCCAAATCACCAGGATACACATACTTCTCTAGTGCTCACGGGACTTTCTCCAGAATAGATCATATGCTGGGACATAAAACAAGCCTCAATAAATTTAAAAAGATTGAAATTATTCAAAGCACATTCTCTGACCACAATGGAATACAATTAGAAGTCAATAACCCTAAGAGACTTAGAAAATTCACAAATACCTGGAGGTTAAACAACACACTCCTAAACAATCAGTGGGTTAAAGAAGAAATAGCAAGAGAAATTGCTAAATATATAGAGACACATGAAAATGAGAACACAACATACCAAAACCTATGGGATGCAGCAAAAGCGGTACTGAGGGGGAAATTTATAGCACTAAATGCATATGTTAAAAAGGAAGAAAGAGCCAAAATCAAAGAACTAATGGATCAACTGAAGAAGCTAGAACAGGAACAGCAAACCAATCCTAAACCAAGTAGAAGAAAAGAAATAACAAGGATTAAAGCCAAAATAAATGACATAGAGAACAAAAAAACAATAGAGAGGATAAATAACACCAAAAGTTGGTTCTTTGAGAAGATCAACAAGATTGACAAGCCCCTAGCTAGACTGACAAAATCAAAAAGAGAGAAGACCCTTATAAACAAAATAATGAATGAGAAAGGTGACATTACTGCAGGTCCCAAGGAAATTAAAAAAAATTATAAGAGGGTACTATGAACAACTGTATGGCAACAAACTGGATAATGTAGAGGAAATGGACAATTTCCTGGAAACATACGAACAACCTAGACTGACCAGAGAAGAAACAGAAGATCTCAACCAACCAATCACAATCAAAGAGATCCAATCAGTCATCAAAAAGCTTCCCACAAATAAATGCCCAGGGCCAGATGACTTCACAGGAGAATTCTACCAAACTTTCCAGAAAGAACTGACACCAATCTTACTTAATCTCTTTCAAAACATTGAAGAAAATGGAACACTAACTAACTCATTTTATGAAGCTAACATCAATCTAATACCAAAACCAGGCAAAGATGCTACAAAAAAGGAAAACTACAGGCCAATCTCCCTAATGAATATAGATGCAAAAATCCTAAACAAAATACTTGCAAATTGAATCCAAAGACACATTAAAAAAAATCATACATCATGACCAAGTGGGGTTCATTCCAGGCATGCAAGGATGGTTCAACATAAGAAAATCAATCAATGTATTACAACACATTAACAAATCAAAAGGGAAAAATCAAATGATCATCTCAATAGATGCTGAAAAAGCATACGACAAAATCCAACATCCGTTTTTGATAAAAACACTTCAAAAGGTAGGAATTGAAGGAAACTTCCTCAATATGATAAAGAGCATATATGAAAAACCCACAGCCAGCATAGTACTCAATGGTGAGAGACTGAAAGCCTTCCCCCGAAGATCAGGAACAAGACAGGGATGCCCGCTATCACCACTGTTTTTCAACATTGTGCTAGAAGTGCTAGCCAGGGCAATCTGGCAAGACAAAGAAATAAAAGGCATCCAAATTGGAAAGGAAGAAGTAAAACTGTCATTGTTTGCAGATGATATGATCTTATATCTGGAAAACCCCGAGAAATCGACGATACAGCTACTAGAGCTAATAAACAAATTTAGCAAAGTAGCAGGATACAAGATTAATGCACACAAGTCAATAATGTTTCTATATGCTAGAAATGAGCAAACTGAAGAGACACTCAAGAAAAAGATACCATTTCCAATAGCAACTAAAAAAATCAAGTACCTAGGAATAAACTTAACCAAAGATGTAAAAGACCTATACAAAGAAAACTACACAACTATTAAAACAAATAGAAGGGGACCTTAAAAGATGGAAAAATATTCCATGTTCATGGATAGGAAGGCTAAATGTTATAAAGATGTCAATTCTACCCAAACTCATCTACAGATTCAATGCAATCCCAATCAAAATTCCATCAACCTACTTTGCAGACTTGGGAAAGCTAGTTATCAAATTTATTTGGGGAAAGGGAAGATGCCTCAAATTGCTAAAGACACTCTAAAAAAGAAAAACCAAGTGGGAGGACTTACACTCCCTCACTTTGAAGCTTATTATAAAGCCACAGTTGTCAAAACAGCATAGTACTGGCACAAAAACAGACATATAGATCAATGGAATCAAATTGAGAATTTGGAGATAGACCCCCAGATCTATGGCCGACAGATCTTTGATAAAGCCCCCAAAGTCACTGAACTGGGTCATAAAGGTCTTTTCAACAAATGGGGCTGGGAGAGTTTGATATCCATATCCAGAAGAATGAAAGAGGACCCCTACCTCACATCCTACACAAAAATTAACTCAAAATGGACCAAAAATCTCAATATAAAAGAAAGCATCATAAAACTCCTAGAAGATAATGTAGGAAAACATCTTCAAGACCTTGTATTAGGTGGCCACTTCCTAGACTTGACACCCATAGCACAAGCAACGAAAGAAAAAATAGATAAATGGGAACTCCTCAAGCTTAGAAGTTTCTGTACCTCAAAGGAATTTCTCAAAAAGGTAAAGAGGCAGCCAACTCAATGGGAAAAAATTTTTGGCAACCATGTTTCTGACAAAAGACTGTTATCTTGCATATATAAAGAAATCCTACAACTCAATGATGATAGTACAGACAGCCCAATTATAAAATGGGCAAAAGATTTGAAAAGACAGTTCTCTGAAGAGGAAATACAAATGGCCAAGAAACACATGAAAAAATGTTCAGCTTCACTAGCTATTAGAGAGATGCAAATTAAGACCACAATGAGATACCATCTCACACCAATTAGAATGGCTGCCATTAAACAAACAGGAAACTACGAATGCTGGAGGGGATGTGGAGAAATTGGAACTCTTATTCATTGTTGGTGGGACTGTATAATGGTTCAGCCACTCTGGAAGTCAGTCTGGCAGTTCCTTAGAAAACTAGATATAGAGATACCCTTCGATCCAGCAATTGCACTTCTCGGTATATACCCGGAAGATTGGAGAGCAGTGACACGAACAGATATCTGCAAGCCAATGTTCATAGCAGCATTATTCACAATTGCCAAGAGATGGAAACAACCCAAATGTCCTTCAACAGATGAGTGGATAGATAAAATGTGGTATATACACACTATGGAATACTACAAGGCAGTAAGAAGGAACGATGTTGTGAAACATATGACAACATGGATGAACCTTGAAGACATAATGCTGAGCGAATTAAGCCAGGCACAAAAAGACAAATATTATATGCTACCACTAATGTGAACTTTGAAAAATGTAAAACGAATGGTTTATAATGTAGAATGTAGGGGAACTAGCGATAGAGAGCAATTAAGGAAGCAGGAACAATAATCCAAGAAGAACAGATAAGCTATCATGGGTAAATTTAACATTCTGGGAGTGCCCAGGAATGACTATGGTCTGTTAATTTCTGATGGGTATAGTACGACCAAGTTCACAGAAATGTTGCTATATTAGGTTACTTTCTTGGGGTAGAGTAAGAAAATGTTGGAAGTAAAGTAGTTATCTTAGGTTAGTTGTCTTTTTCTTACTCCCTTGTTATGGTCTCTTTGAAATGTTCTTTTATTGTATGTTTTATTTTTATTTATTTTTTATTTTTCATACAGTTGATTTAGAAAAAAAAAAAGTTTAAAAAAAAAACAAAACAAGGAAAAAAATATGCAGAGCCCCCTTGAGGAGCTGGTGGAGAATGCAGGGGTATTTGCCTGCCCTACCTCAATGGTTGCTAACATGCCTACAGACATAGGGGATTGGTGGTGTGATGGATTGAGCCCTCCATCATGGAATTTGCCCTTGGGAAGATTGTTGCTCCAAAGGAGAGGCTAGGCCTCCCTATAATTGTGCCTAAGAGCCTCCTCCCGAATGCCTCTTTGTTGCTCCGATGTGGCCCTCTCTCTCTAGCTAAGTCAACTTGAAAGGTGAAATCACTGCTCTCCCCCCTACGTGGGATCAGACACCCAGGAGAGTGAATCTCCCTGGCAACATGGAATATGACTCCTGGGGCGGAATGTAGACCCGGCATCGTGGGATGGAGAACATCTTCTTGACCAAAAGGGGGATGTGAAAGGAAATGGAATAAGCTTCAGTGGCAGAGAGATTTGAAAAGGAGCCGAGAGGTCACTCTGGTGGGCACTCTTACGCACAATATAGACAACCCTTTTTAGGTTCTAATGAATTGGGGTAGCTGGTGGTGGATACCTGAAACTATCAAACTACAACCCAGAACCCATGAATCTTGAAGACAATTGTATATAAATGTGGCTTATGAGGGGGGACAGTGGGATTGGGGGGGGGGGGCATAGGGATCACACTCCCATTTGTCTAGTTTGTGGATGGATGAGTGGTAAGGTGGGGGAAGGAAACAAACAGACAAACAAACAGACAAGGGTGCCCAGTGTTCTTTTTTACTTTAGTTGCTTCTTTTCACTTTAATTATTATTCTGGTTATTTTTGTGTGTGAGGTAATGAGGGTGTTGGGGATTGACTTTGGTAATGAATGTACAACTACGTAATGGTACTGTGAACAATCAAATGTACGATTTGTTATGTATGACTACGTGGTACGTGAATATATCTCAATAAAATGAATAATTAAAAAAAGAAAGAATGCATAGTTCATAATAGGCTCTCAGTGCATGTTGTTTTCCTTTTTTCCTTTCCATTCTCTTAGTTTAGACAGAGGGAAATTGGTACTTAGAATGGTTAAGATAATTATGTACAATCAAAAGGCCAATTTAGTGAGACACCGGAATTAGATTCATGACTTTGATTACCATTGGGTTCATTCCATTATACTACACAATATCCATATTCATTTATTCTCATTTGTACAGTTTTCAGTGAGAAAAATAATGAACAAAAACTATTGGACACTGCTGGTTTGGATGTATTATGTCCCCCAAAACGCCATTATCTTTGATGCAGTCTTGTGTGGGCAGACATATTAGTGTTGATTAGATTATAATCTTTGAGTGTTTCCATGGAGATGCGAACCACTGGACTGTAGGTGATAACTCTGATTAGATAATTTCCATGGAGTTGTGGCCCCGCCCATTCAGCATGGGCTTGATTAGTTTACTAGAGTACTATATAAGCTCAGACAGAAGAAGTGAGCTTGCTACAGCCAAGAGGGACACTTTGAAGAACGCACAGGAGCTGAGAGAGGAGCTGCAGCTTACAGAGACATTTTGAAGATGGCCTTTGAAAGCAGACTTTTGCTCCAGAGAAGCTAAGAGAGGACAAACATCCCAAGAGCAACTGAGAGTAACATTTTGAAGAGGAGCTGCAGCTTAGACAGGAGCATCCTGGGAGGAAGCCATTTTGAAACCAGAACTTGGAGCAGATGCCAGCCATGTGCCTTCCCAGCTAACAGAGGTTTTCCAGATGCCATTGGCTATCCTTCAGTGAAAGTACCCAATTGTTGATGCCTTGCCTTGGACGCTTTATGGCTTTAAGACAGTAACTTTGTAACCAAATAAACCCCCTTTATAAAAGCAAAAAAAAAAAAAAAAAAAAAAAGACTTGGTGGATGCTTCCTTCTTCCCAAAAGGCCATAACTATCAGGGATGAAGGAGACATCTGAAATACTCTAACCTCCAATCCATTGGGTTTCTTGTCTGTGCTCCCACCCAGGCTGTCCTAATCCTGTATTGACTTCACATGTCCACTGCCAAGGAAGAAGCAGGTACGTACAGATGCCATGTATGGAGGTGGGAAGACGTGGTGCCACTTGTGACTCTGGAAACTAGAATGGCTCCTTGTCAGGGCCTGTGGCCAACTTACCTGAGCAGAGCTTTTGGTAAAGGTGCTCTGCCAGCTTGTGTCCTTGATCCAGTGTCTCTCAAAAGCATGGCCACTGGATGTTGTCAGGCTCATTCTGGGTGAGTAGGTCTCTGAAGAGCTGTTTGAATAGGTGAGATACCTCTCTCCCTACTTGTAGTTTCTGCTGTAGCTGAATCAGCTCCTGTGTTTTATCAGGAATTGGGAAAGTGTATTTAGTAAGGTGGGACACAGGAGAAAATTTGAGAATGCAAAGAGGTGAATGATAATTTATAAGGGTTTGACAGAAACATCTGTGAGAATATCCCCAAGAAGCTTTCTCCCAAATTTTGCCTCATATTTGGTGACCTGCCTGTTGCGAAAAAATAAAGTTGAAAAAGGCCTTCACCTTATCAGAAACACCGCCTGAAAGTTTCCTTGATATCCTCCTGCTTTACTCTTTGAAAACAAAACCAGTTCAGTCCCATCTCTGCATCCTAAGGATGTCCCTCAGGCACTCCCCTCTGCGCATGCCCATTTCCTGTCTTACTCAGAGTGCACTACACAGAGAGTGGACACAGAGCCAGAGAGAGGTGTAGGATTGGTACAGCTGGTGTGCATTGAAAAGGTGAAAAGACAGAAGAATGAAAGGGACAAAGAAAAGCATTGTTTTGAATGAAAGGAAAACAGCCATGTTCAGTCAGAATTAAAGAAAGCGTAAAGGCATCTCTGAGTAACAAAATTTACCACTTGACTGTTCTTTAATTGTTTGATAAATACTTGTCTGTCCTGTAGCTGGCTTGTAAATTTCTGCCCTTCCGCTGTTTCTCCCAGCTAAGCTGCCCCATGGCAGAGGTTTGTCCACCTTCCCACCAGCCAGCACTGCATGGAGCCCTCCTTACCCGAGCCCTGCAGCTGCTCCGGGCTTCTCTGCCAGCTCCTCCTCCTCAAACTGCAGCTTCTCCCCCAGCACAGACTCCAGGATGTCTTTATGCTCTCTGGATTCTGAGGTAGGAAAGACACACCTGCCTCAGTGGAGATCTGGACATGCTGCTGTGGTCACTGCCTATAAGGGAGGCGGCAGGGTCCATCCCAAGGTCAAAAGTAATCCCAGAACAAGGCTCTATGCTGGGATTTCCACATCTTCATTTCTCAATCTCTCAACTACATGTCTAGCTTATAGACAGGTAAAGTAACCTGAAAAAGATGACCCAACTCAGTGAATAAACACAAATTACATCCCCTCAAGTCTGACACAAATCCTGGGCCCCTTTACCAAGTCCTGCACCCCCTGAGGGAGAGCATGAAGCAGAGAGCTGAAATAGAGATTTGTCATGTGCTGGGAAGGCCTCCAACTGTCTGGCTGATGGATTTCTTCTGCTGGGAGTTTCAAGAATTTCAAATATTACACAGATATTATAGGTTATGTAGAAATAATTGTGTAAAATATAAACCTTAAGACGGTAAGTGTCTGAAACAGATGGAACCAAATACTATAAGTTTGAATTAAATTAAAAGGAGTAGAAAGAAAGAAGTAATAAAGTGTTATTTAAAGTTATTACTTTTAAAGTGTTATTACTCTTACTG
The DNA here is from genome assembly GCF_015220235.1 of Choloepus didactylus. Classification (NCBI taxonomy): domain Eukaryota; kingdom Metazoa; phylum Chordata; class Mammalia; order Pilosa; family Megalonychidae; genus Choloepus; species Choloepus didactylus. The sequence continues at coordinate 118,979,218 of NC_051308.1, forward strand.
TGCCTGGCCCTGCTGTAGGATCTTTACAAAAATTAACTTATCCATTAAAATTCATTCATTCAGTACTATGAGTACTCCTATAGGAACATTTTAACAGGTGGCCAACTCAGGGACACAGAAGACAATCAACTTGGATTTGAACCCAGGAACTCTGACCCCAGACTCCATGCTTTTCTCCACTGCACCGTTATCTTCACACACTGTTTTTGGGAGATATGATTCTTCTTAAACTTCATTTTTCCCCATTTATATCATGATTATAAGGAAAGATGTTAATAAAACTTAGTTTCTCCATTCCCCAAAGCTTTCTACTTTAATTCCCTATTAGCAGGCTTTAAGTTTCACTTTCTGAATGTCAGTCATTTTCAGTAAAACAAATCCCGCTGCATTGGTTTACTCAAAAGTTAATTGTATGAAAATGAAGCCAATTCAGTTGATTTAGATTCCTTCTATTCATTGCATTGTGCACATACACCTGTTTCCATGATCCCTTCGGGCCAATGGGTTTCCAAATATGAAGGATGACCATGGAGAGAGCCGTGGTTGCCCCACATGCTGGCAGCCTATGTTTGCCTGGTTTGCCTGGGTCTAGGGGTCTCCTCCACTCAGCCTCATTCTTGCATTGACCACATGACTCATAGCTCAGATCCTGAAGCCCCCGCTCCTGGAGCTGCTGGCCGCTGTGAAGCACAGAGGCTCGCCAGCTCAGGGAGAGGCAGATAGGAGGTAATGGATTCTCTGACTCCCCCAGATTCACACACAACCTCACCACAGAATGGTAAATGGCTTCCTTGGATTCAAGCAGAAGGAGAGATTTCCCCTGGAAGCAGGACTTGCCCCTGCCTGGTGCTGAGTCTCTGCACCAGAGATGCAGTGAGCAGACTCATCCTTAAGCTCCTTCAAGGCAGCCATGGTGTTATCACGATGTTTCCCCACGGTAACTTAAGAACAATACTTTGCCAATTGGGCCTCAGTAGAAAGGGTCAATTGATAGAAGTCCATTATTCCCAAGGCTTTAAATGAACAAGTGATGTTATATGTTTTCAGGATCTGATCCAATATACAGAGGATCTCAGAGAAATAGTGCAGCACATTCCTAAGGGAAACAACCATTTTGTGCCTTCACTGAAAACTCAAAAAGTGGATTGTTTTACTTTCACTCTCACTGCTAACGCAGAAAATACATTTCACTCCCCTGAGCCTCTGCTTTTCCATCTGCTGCAAATTGAAAGTTAAATACCTATTATTAAATCCCCAAGATTGTGATGTGGATGAAATTTGTTTTGAAGTAGGGGAAAGAAAGATAAAGTCTTGAGGGACACTTTGGTGTCCGTGACCCTTTCGATTTACTATATTTCTGCAGCTGATTGGCCAGGGAGTACGAAGTAGCTTGGGTATAAGGAATTTCTCTGAGACGTCTCTGAAATCCTGTTTGCACTTTGCCAGCTGGGAGCGCAGTTCCCGGCTGATTTCCTGGATGCTCATTTCTGTCCTGGGAGCACAGGATGTGCTGCATGAGACTGCCATGCTGAAGCAGGTGGCAGAAGAGGTGGACGCAGAGACTGTGGGGAAGAAACCAAGTACATGATGGATTAAAAACAAGTCAAATCAAATGCGTTGAAGCAGGAATAGAGAAGAGGATACTGTAATTCTCGACTTACTGTTAGGATAACATTGATCAATACTCCACAACTCTTGAGTGTCCTTAACCATTCAAAAAGGGTTCAAGATGCCAGAGCTCAGAGCCTGAGGCAGTGCCTGCAGCTAAGTCTCCAACGAGAGTGCTGGAGGGAGGGCCCAGCACACTGGGTAATTGCCTGGAGTCGCAATAACAGAATTAGAATGTGGGGGTGTCACGGAATCTTGGGGCCTCTGCCTTCCATTTGCCTAGGCTATGCTGATGCACAGGCCAACTGGTCTCCTCTGAAGGTCACCACCAGTGGGGTCCATCCCCTCAGCAGCCACTCTCAGTATTTGTGTGTCCTTGTGCTGACACCACCCGTCTCTTTCAAGAAAACTAAGCCAATTTCTCATTATTCATTCTTAAGTATAAGATACCGAGGTAGTAATCCTCTCCCCAAATCATTTTTATTTACAGCTGCCCTGAAGTCATACAACCTTCTTTTTAAATTAAAACAGATCTTAAAACTTTACTTGTGGTGAAAAATGTAAAACTTTTAGACTAGTTTAATGTTTTTCTCTGAACTTTCTCCCAAATTTTACATACCCACTACAGAGTATGGAAAAAATAGCAGACTATGTATTAAGTGAATGAATAACTACTTCTAAAAAATGCTTTCTTCCTAACTCTAGTTTTGCTTCATCCCAATATTGTGTTTGTTTCTTTTCCCTTCATGGGTACACCAAGGAAGTGCTGCACTAATTTCAACTAAAAATTCACACTCTACCACCTAACCCTAAACTCCCTCTCTATGAGTGGGATACATTGTTTTCTAAAGTCATTGAACATTACGTTTCATAATTTTCACTTCAGGATTTCATTCAAGCCCCACAAGAACTGATTCCAAGCTGTCAGTGTGATGAAGATATTCTATGTTTATGTCCTTGAATACATGGAATGACTTGTAAACCGGATGCTATTTTTTATGTTTTCATTCAGTATACCCATATATTAAATAGAACAGGCCGCAAGAGCAGGTGAAAGGAATATTTCTTGGTAGGATGTTTGAGTTGGCCTAAAATCAGTGATGTGTGTTTTCTGTCCCCCACAGAACATGGTAAGATCAAGGACTTGGCTCTGGGGTGGTCAGTGATTCACAAGGTACACATGCTATGGGGCTCAGTGGTATAGAGGCTCAAGTTAAGAACAGAGGTGGGCAGGCAGAGGATAGCGATCCTGAATCCCCTCACTTTCTAAGCATCAGTTGCCATCTTGGTTTAGTGAGCTGACTCTCAGATGATTCCTCTGTTGCATCCTTCTCTTCAGTTTGGCTGCACCTTTGTCTGAGTTGAAGGTGACATGGGTGTGAACATGGGTTCCGAGCATTCATGAAAAAGGAAAGGAAGCAGGACTCCATTAACCACTTTCCTAGATGAATAGAAATTCCTTGTTCATGGGTCTGAATATAGACAAGATGTCAGTTTTCCACAATTTGAACTATGGATTCAATGCAATTCCACTTAAAATCCCAGTGAACCTCTTTGGTAGAAAGTCAAAGCTGATTCTGAAAGTAGGAAGTTGCATTAGTGGCATCCTGTTTCTGTAAGACCAAGGGAAGGGAGGTGCTGTCTTTGTTATCTTGCATATAGGGCCATCTTTTGTGTCAAGTGGGAATGTGCTGTTTACAAAACTCACTAGGGTCTGCTAAATGCAATAACTTTTCTCTCACAATCCTAAACATGACCACCCTGTGCACTGCATTCCCTGAAACCTCACTTTCTGAGTGCAACCTAGAATTTGTTTGAGATTCATTGCCCAACCATGTAACATTACAAGAACTTTTGATGTCACTTCCAGTGTTTCTGCTATTGATTTTGGTGCTGTCAAAATATAACCTATGAATGTAAAAGCAATGTCCTATAATGTAGAATATTGGAGACCTAGTGATAGAAGCTAGTGAAGGGGGAATGATAATCTAATATGTTTAGATATGTTAATAAGGGTGAATTCAAAGGTATGGGAATGGATAAGGTTGATGATTGCTTATTAATTGGATTATTAAGTATCAGCTGTATTGAAGGCAACTGGATTGAAAGGGGTTGTATAAGGCATATATCCCACAAATCAGCAGTACAAATATAGATAGGTGCTTGCATGATATACTTGTAAGGTATGACACTGGTACAGATAGTTGATAACAGAAAGGTATATGTGGAAAAAATCTACTGCATACTGGGAACTATAATTAATAGGACTACCTTACTAATACCACATAAATACTTGGGACAAATAATTAACGGCTAAAAGGAGCTATGCGGCATTTTGGGTCATGAGAATTGTTTAAAATGGAGAGTTACGAGGATTGTACAACCAAATGATGATAATGTGAGATATGGATGGAGGATCTTGGACATAACATATGCTATGTGAACTTAGGAAGCCCCTACTTCATAAGTCAAGCCCTCAATCTTGAGGCTTGCTCTTGTGAAACTTATGGTTATAAAGGACCTTCCTTGTTTCTCAAATGTGGAATTTCTCTCTCTAAGCCCAACTCTGAAAATAAACACATCACACTCACTCTATGTGGGACAGGAACCGCAAGTGAATGAGTCTCCCTAGGGACATGGGACATGGATTCTGGGCCTGATGCTGGCATTGAGGGGGTGAGAATGCCTTTTTGACCAAAAGGGGGGAAAGAAAGACAGCAAAATAAGATTTCATTGGCTTAGAGATTTCACACAAACTTGAGAGGCTGTCCTGGAGATTATTCCTTTACATGCTTCAGCTAGATGTGCCAAATGGCCACAGTATGATAAGCCCAAGTCAAAGTAGTCCCAAAAACCCTAAAGAATACCTGGATCCCTAAGTGAGACTCTATTAAAGTGTCATGCACCAAGTTTATTCTTCAGAGATTTAAATCCTTTAGAGTGCTCCTATGCCAGCTAAGTCCGCAAACTCAGAGGCAATAGCCTTCACAAGAATATCAACTACATGTGTCCCCTTTGCTAATAAAGTTAATACCCCTTTTCAACGTATCCAGAAAGGCTGAAATCTGGCTGAAGTTCAGAGTTGATGGAAAGGGATAGGTCAACCAGCTGTTGGGAATAACCAGAAGGAGGATCAGGACAACCACTGAGGTGACCCCAGGCAGCACTAACCACATCCTCCTATCAACCCTCTCTCATTACACTTCACAAGCTTCACTATTTACCAGACTGAGAGAGCCATGGGTTGGTGAAACTAATGGGTAAATTGGCTAGATTATGTTGTCCAATATTCAGTCAAGTAGGTACTGGCCTAATTGTTTTGGGGAGGGTATTTTGCAGATTTTAATCTCTAGTCAGTTGTGAGTGATGACATCTACAATCAACAAAGGAGATTGCCTTCAGCAATGAGAAAAGTTTTATCTAATCCACTGAAGGCATTAAAGGAAGAACTGATGATTTCAGCAGATAGAAAAGAAGAATTTCTCTACTTCAGCCAGTTGGCTTCTCCTGGGGAATTCATCAAAGCCTGCACTGGGGTGCCCCCGTGTGGCCAACCCTATGGAATTGGGACTTGCCAGTCCCCATGGCCGCATGAGTCAATTCCTTTAATAGATCTCTGCTGAGCCCTGGCTGATAAAGTCTGTGAGTTGGGATAATATTATATACATCTCTGTGTGCATGGGTCCTCAGACAGAGCCAAGCACTGAGGAGGCTCACAGTAATGTTTTCATCACTGACTGAAAACGGAAGTGACTGCAAACCTGAAATTATCTCATCTACATTAGTTTCCCAAGCATCCTCTCAGGAATGCTCACATTCTCCAAAGGGTAGCAAATCCCCAGTGTAGAAAGGCCACTGCCCTTTACCATGTACTCTCTATGACCAGTCTCCACATTGAGCTCTGGTGATAACAGGACTGTTTTGAGGATTCCCCTCAAAACACCTTTCAGTAGGAAGAGATGTCTTTGTCCTTTCCACTGGACTGCCACAATACCAGATATAAGGGAGCTACCATGATTTGTTGAAACTGTTTGTGTTATTCTTCTCACTGCTTTGAGATCCTCAAGGAAATCTTAATGATATATGCCTCCAAGTGGAAGGAAAACTAAGCACCTACAAAATATTGAAGAGACCTTGGGTGTAAAGCCTATCTCAAGTGTAAGTGGAAGACAATATTATTACTTTCACTGCTTCAGATGCAAGGATCCCCTTACATTGTATCTATAGAACTCAGGGAACGTTTTAAGGCAAGAATGGCCATCTCCAATACTTCCCCAAACAGCATATCCTCCAGCTCTCATTCACATCCATCTCCTCTTGAAATTGATGCTTCACAACAGCATAAACCAGCTCCCACTCCATCCTCTGCATTTCCTTGACCAGGTAAGCAAATTCTCAGCTGAGTAAAGGACTTTCTCAGTACTCATGGGACAGTGTTCTTAGGCAGGTGGACTGATGTCAGGGGCAGTCTTCCATGCCCCCTTAAGTTTGAGATCCCAGTCTGAAGACTGTCCTTATTCTCATCATCTACCCTTTTTTCTTTCCTTTTTTTTTTTTAACATGTGTTCATGTCCTTTGGTCCACCATTACCTCTTCCATCTTTGGATTGTTCTCATGTTCTACCCAAGCTGACTTTCTTCCACCTGCTCCTTCATCTATGTGATAGCAGGTCTTGTGCTCAGGTCAAGTTCCTGTAAGAATTATAAACAGCCGAGACAAATTCAGTCTTGGCTGTGGTTCCCAGGACACTGTTAATACACATCTCAAAACTTCATGGACTCAGAAAAAAACTGAGCAGGAGTGAACCCTGAGAATGAGAATAGGAACCTGAACTTAATGAGGAACCTCAGGCCCAGAAAGAATAAGAGATTGTTTTTTGAGCCCTCATATTCCTGGATGGCAGCAGAACTCCCACCAAAATTATACCTTAAGCTTCTCTGTCCACAACGCACTAACAATGCTCCAGAAGCCCGCATCTGATTATATAACACCTTGGAACAACTAAGCGTATTTCCACAGTTAGAACAAAAACATCAGAAGGCCCTTTCCTGGAACAAATCTTGCACAACAGTTCTGTAGTTGTATTATACTCTGTCAGTGTTCAGTCACTGGCTGAGAGAATGCACTCAAGGAGCACATAAGTATTCCATAATACTTACCACAACCATGATTCAAAGCTCTTTATGTGGTTGCATGAAAAATGTCTGCTTTTTGTACCAGAAGACAATCTTCCTTATAGCAGGGAGCATATCTGTCATATTCCACCCATATCACCAGAGACCACACAATGTCTGACACATAAAACAGTCAAATAATACTTTCTAAATGAATAAATGTGTCACTACAATTAACAAACTTTTACAATGCCCTCTATTTCCAATCATAATTCTCACAAATCTTATCCTGGGTCAGAGTTGAAGCAATAAGCTCTAGGAAACTAGGGCTAGATAAAAATATCAACTTCACAATGTAACAAGTATATTTTAGTGGACAGTTTACTCACTCTGTTTCAGTTTTATTCTCTTCATGCATAAAATAAAGATGGGACATTAACCACTACAGCACTGGGTAATTAACTAATAATTGGTAGCAGAGAGTTCTCTTAATTCCTGAGTAATAGCTGCAAATCTGAAGAACAACTACACAATGTCACTGCAGGGCTTGTTAAAAACCTCTGGGGAAATAGCCCAAGAAATGGCAATTTATACAAAATCCCAAAGAGGTTCCATGCAAAGTAAAAGTCCCCCCACTGTCCAAACAGGCTGCAATGGAGACCCCAAAGGCACGTGCCAATGAGACAACTCAGCGGGAGCAGTGCATGTCCCTTGCCCGTGGTGACAATTCATTGGGAGATGTCTCCTTTTCCAGGGAAGGGTATCCTGTCTGTAGTGGGAATAAAGAAGAAGCCTGTTACCTGAGTTCAGGCCTTTAGCTTTCCATTCTCTTTCAGGTTTTTGCCTCTGCTCTAATTTTGGGGTGTCTGAGAGCTCATATGGATACTTCTTCAGGAGTACCCTTGATATTTTCTTCTCTTGATGGAGAAAGAGAGGGGAGAGACTTGTTCTGGGTGTCCCTAGTCCTACACTTGTACATGATCCACCTAGGGAGGAGAAAAAGACGTGACTGATAAGAGTCAGTTCAACACAGATGACTGCAGAAGAGTGTGAGAGCTCAAGTGCAGCCCCTATTAGGAAAGAGTCCCAACCATGACACCATCATCAGACCTATTTGGGCCGGGAAGACACATCAACAAATTATAGGGAGGATGCTGGTATAAGGAGGAAGATGAAGATATGAGGAATGTGTAAAGAATGAAAAAAGTAAGATGAAAACAAATGGCAAGCCATGAGTCAGAGGCAGAACCCCACATCACAGATGGCTTTTCACAGGCAGTGAGGGACTGAATCATGTCCCCCACAAAAGGCATATACAGGTCCCAACCCCTGGTTCCGTGGGTGTGAACCCATTTATATGTAGGACCTTTCAAGATGTCATTAGTTAAGGTGTTCCCAAACTGAAGAGGGTGGGAAGTCCTCATAAGCAAAGGAGATTGGACACAAAAGGGGAGAGGCTACAGCAAGTGGCAGAAGCTGGAAGTCAATGGAACCTAGAAAAGAAAGGAGAAGATCCTGCCCTGGGCATTGACATGTTATGGAAAAGCCAAGGATCCCAAAGATTGTTTTTCAGCCAGAAGATACCAACTCTAGAAGGAAGCAAGACATCTAGGCTCCAAAACCGAGGACAAATAAATTCCCATTGTTTAAAGCAATCTATGGTATAACTGTTTTAGCAACCTGGAATGGTAAAACAGTTTTGGTACTAGAAAGTAGAGTGATGCTGTGACAGATTTCTAAAAATGTGGAAACAGCTTTGGAATTGGATAATGTGTAGGGGCTGGAAGAATGAGGAGCTTGACAGAAAAAGCCTAAATGGCTTTGAAGAGACGGTTGGTAGAAATATGGATGTTAAAGGTACTTCTAATGAGGCCTTAGAAGAAAATGATGAATGTTTTACTGGGAATTGTAGAACAGGTAAACCTTGTTATAAAGCAGAGAACTGGGGAAAACTGTGTTCTGATGTTAGAAGGAAGGTGGAGTTGGAGAGCAATGAACGTGAGGTTTCTAAGCTAATGTGGAAGGTACAGCCTGATTTCTCCTTGCAGCTTATAGTGAAATGAGAGAGGAAATGGATAAACTGGGGATTGAAATGTTAAGCATTAAAAAAATAAGCAGCAGTTGATGAATTGGAAAATTCTCAGACTATCCACATAGTGTGCTCTGAGATTAGGAACCTCCTTGAGCTTTTGGGAGGTGAGTCCTCACATATCAGGGCTCCATGTGAGGGCTTAACTGAACAACCCTTTGCTCAGGAAGGTGTGACTGAACATGATCCAGTCAGCAATTTCAGTGGAGATTTCCATTCTTGATGGTTTGGGCCCCCTGGAACTGCATGCAATTCTGACAAGGTATTTGCAAAATTTGTATGATGAGCAGAACCACGGCCACCCTAGTCTGAAAGGGATAAAGAAGGAATGAAATGAAGGAAGAATGACTTCAAGAGCAGAACCATAGAAGGTAAGGTTTAAGCCAAGAGAGTGGGTCAACCCACCTTCCTTGAAACAAGATGAAGCCCTCTGTGTGGAGGACGTGGGCCATGTGCCCACATCCTTGGAGTGGGCAGGCCTGTGCCCCATTGTTCAGGGAGAGAGCTGCCACCCAAATGCTTTGAGTGGGTGGTCCCTGTGCCTAGGCATTCAGACACCTTGGAATCCAATCTGATGCATGAAGAGGGTGGGGACTTCACCCCAGTGTTCAGAGAGAATATGGTGCTGTGCAAGCACTTGGAAAGTGTGTAGCTGCTGCTCCATCAGTCCCAGAGGACAATACCTAGATCCATAACAAATCCCAGAACTTGAAATCTAATGGAGTTTGCCCTCCTGGGTTTCAGACTTGCTGGGGACATGTAACCTCTATATTTCTTGCAATTTCTCTCTCTTGGAATGGGAATGTTTATTATATGCCTGTCACACCATGGCATATTGGAAGCAGATAAGTTGTTTTCTAGGTTTGCAGGTCCATCAGATGAATTTTGTCCTAGGGCAGAATATACCCTTAACTGATATTGATGTGTCTTTGGGCTTAGCATTGTTTTAAAATGCTGAAGGCTTTTTAGATGTTTTGATGGAATGAATGTATTTTGCATATGGGAAGAACATGACTTTTGGGGGTGCAGAAGATGGACTGTTGGGGATTGAATCACTCCCCCACAAAAAACATGTTTAGGTCCTAAACTCTGGTCCTGTGTGTGTGAACCCATTTGTAATTAGGGCCTTTAAAGATATTATTAGTTAAGGTGTGCCCATAGTGAATGAGGGTGGGCCTTAATCCATTATGGCTGAGGTTGTCATAAGCAAAGGAAATTGGACATGGAAGGAGAAGCCACAGGGAGCAGCCAGAAGAGGAAATCAACGGAACCCAGAAGAGAAAGGATAAGATGCCACCATGGGCATTGTCATGTGATGGAAAAGCCAAGGAAGCCCCAAAATTACTGGTCAGCCAGAAGATGCCAACCCCAGGAGGAAGCAAGCCTTCTAGCCTCTGAAACTGTAAGTCAATGAAATCCTGTGGTTAAGCCAATATGTAGTACGGTATTTGTTTTAGCAGCCAGGAAACCAAAGCATAGGCCTAAAACCAAATCAAGGAAGTGTTCCTGGAATTGGCCCAGTTGGATTTTAAAGTCTTTTGGAACAATGACTCATTTTTTGCTTTTAATATCCCCATTTTGGTCTAGAATATCTACAGTTCTTATCATATACCTGTTCCACAACTGTATGTTGGAAGCAAATATGTTGTTTCTTCAGTTTCACAGTACAACTCATGGAGAGCAAAAGGGATCAGGATCTGCATTTAATGGGTTAAATCGGAAGCATCATCAACACCTGATGTAAATGTTTCAGATGAGATTTTGGCTTTTTGAAACCAAGTGTTTGCATGACATTTTTTGGAATTTGAAATGATTCTATAACAGGATTTGACATGGGGAACCCTGAGCAGGGGTGAACATGTTTTGCATGCAGTAGGGATGGCCCAGAGTGGCACTGTGGAAGGTAGAATATCTTAAAAGTCTTCCCGATAGGGGGTGGAAGGCTTGGGCTGCAGCTTGGCGGCTGGTAAGCCAGGTAGGATTTCTGGAGGAAACTGCTGTGGAGACTGAGGCGGCAGCAGCGGCAACCCAGAAACTATACCCCACCTCTCTCAACTGGTTAACAGTGGCATGGAAGATCCATTTGGTCTTAAGAAAACTTACTGTCAATGAATGAAGATGGGAACTAGCAGCTGAGAAAGTAATTATAAAAAGGAACCAAGGGCTTGCGAGAAGAGTGACGGGAAAGGCGTCTGTTGGCCGCTTACTGGCACAGCCTTGGCTGGTGCCGTCCCGCCCCGCCCCGGCTTCATCGCAGGCACTGTAGTGGATGAAGCACGGCCCAGGCCTGGGCAGGAAGGAGGACGCGAGAGGTGCATGTGCCGCGGCTGCACAGCCAGTGACAGAAAGAGTTTATTGCTAAGTGTGAAGCAGGAGATCAAATGACCTCTTGGCCTGAAAAGGTGTCTCCTCAGCCTGAAGAATTTTGAGTTTTTTATGGATTCAAACAAGGGAGAGTAAAGTGGTTACCATTACAATAGCAAGTATAAACAAGGGCTGAGACTAGGCTAGAATAACCATCACAATAGTAAGTATAAAAAAGGCCTGAGACTATTTCAGCAAGTGTAACCAAGAATTTAAGAATTAACAAATATGCACCAATTGAACCCCACAAGAATCAGATACCCACACACCACAAAGACAAAGTTTGGGAGAACTGACTTGAGGGGACTAGGTGACTCACGTCGCGAACACCATCTGCTGGTTAGTTAGAGAAAGTGTACGCCACCAACTGTAGATCTGACAAATTAGAGACTGGTATTTTTTATATCCTGAAAGGAGCATATCAAGTAAAGCAAATGCCAAGAGGCCAAAAACAACAGAAAGTTTTAAAGCATATGATAAAACCAGACGATACGGAGAACCAAAACCCAAACACCCAAATCAGAAGATCAGAAAAGACACAGTACTTAGTGCAATTAATCAGAGAACTAAAGACAAACAACGGGAGCATGGCACAGGATATAAAGGACATAAAGAAGACCCTAGAAGAGCATAAAGAAGAAATTGCAAGAGTAAATAAAACAATAGATGATCTTATGGAAATAAAAGGAACTGTTGGCCAAATTACAAAGACTCTGGATACTCATAATACAAGATTAGAGGAAGTTGAACAATGACTCAGCATCCTCGAGGACCACATAATGGAAAATGAAAGAAAAAAAAAAAGAATTGGGAAAAAATCAAAAAAATCAAAATGGATCTCAGGGATATGATAGATAAAATAAAACATCCAAATTTAAGACTCATTGGTGTCCCAGAAGGGGAAGAGAAGGGTAAAGGTCTAGAAAGAGTATTCAAAGAAATTGTTGGGAAAAAATTCCCAACCCTTCTACACAATATAAATACACAAAGCATATATGCCCAGTGAACTCCAAATAGAATAAATCCAAATAAACCCACTCCAAGACATATTCTAATCAGACTGTCAAATACTGAAGAGAAGGAGCAGATTCTGAAAGCAGCAAGAGAAAAGCAATTCACCACATTCAAAGGAAACAACATAAGACTAAGTAGTGACTACTCAGTGGCCACCATGGAGGTGAGAAGGCAGTGGCATGACATATTTAAAATCCTGAGAGAGAAAAATTTCCAGCCAAGAATTTCCTTCAAATTTGAGGGAGAGCTTAAATATTTCACAGACAAACAAATGCTGAGAGATTTTGCTAATAAAAGACCTGCCTTACTTCAGATACTACAGGGAACCCTACAATGGAGAAACAAAGAAAAGAGAAAAAGATATAGAGAAATTTAATAGACATATATATAACATTACATCCCAAATCACCAGGACACTCATTCTTCTCTAGTGATCATGGATCTTTCTCCAGAATAGACCATATGCTGGGACATAAAACAAGCCTCAATAAATTTAAAAAAAAAATTGAGTTATAGACGGGGAAGATGGCGGCATAGAGAGGAGTGGAAGCTAAGTAGTCCCCCTGGAACAACTACAAAAAACCAGAAACAACTAGTAAATAATCCAGAATAACTGCGGGGGGCCAAACGAGACCATCCACTCATCATACACCAACCTGAATTAGGAGGAATGCCCAAGAACACAGAATAAAATCTGTAAGTAAAACCTGCGGATCCAAGTCGTGAGACCCCCTCCCCCATAGCCCGAGCTGCAAAGCCTCGTGGTGCCGGAGAGAAGCTCTCTCCCAGCAAGCGAATACAGCTCAGCTGAGCTCCAACTGGGGTTTTAAGTAACAAGTATGAACTGCTCACTACAGGTACGAATCCCCAGAAAACAGACGGAGGCTTTGGGTGACGACTGACTTTGGAGAGCCGGAGGGTCGCCTTGGACTAGGTCTGAAGGGGACTATCTGTTTCTTTTTCGGCTCAGAGGAGAAAGCCCCAGTCATTTTCAGTTTCCAGGGCTGTGACTCCGGGAAGGGTGGAGACAGCACAAGCAGAGAGAGAGACCACTGAAATGCTAAGGACCTCCTCCTAGGGGGTCTATCTTCTCTAAGAGGAAAGGGATGAGGCCCTTTCCATTCAGAACCAGACCCCAGAGCCCGGAGGAACACGGCCATACCTCCTCACACCAGTCAAGAATTATAGGCTAACAGGCACCACCTGCTGGGCAGAAACGCACAGTGACCTGAGGCATCACAGGGTGTACCAATTTTCTAAGACACATCCTCAGGGAAACCAGATACTGAATATTTCTTCCCTCTGGGACCTGAGCCTGTTCTGGTCTGGGAAAGCCTGACTGGGGTAACCAAGGAAACCATGCCTAGACAACAGAAAATTACAATCTACACTAAGAAAAACAAAGTTATGGCCCAGTCAAAGGAACAAACATACACTTCAACTGAGATACAGGAATTTAAACAACTAATGCTAAATCAATTCAAAAAGTTTAGAGAAGATATTGCAAAAGAGATAGAGGCTGTAAAGGAAGCACTGGGCATGTATACGGCAGAAATCAAAAGTTCAAAAAAACAACTAGTAGAATCTATGGAAATGAAAGGCACAACACAAGAGATGAAAGACACAATGGAAACATACAACAGCAGATCTCAAGAGGCAGAAGAAAACACTCAGGAACTGGAGAACAAAGCACCTGAAAGCCTACACGCAAAGGAGCAGATGGAGAAAAGAATGAAAACATATGAGCAAAAGAGATAGAGGCTGTAAAGAAAACACTGGGCATACATAAGGCAGAAATCAAAAGTTCAAAAAAACAACTAGTAGAATCTATTGAAATGACAGGCACAACACAAGAGATGAAAGACACAATGGAAACATACAACAGCAGATCTCAAGAGGCAGAAGAAAACACTCAGGAACTGGAGAACAAAACACCTGAAAGCCTACATGCAAAGGAGCAGATGGAGAAAAGAATAAAAAAATATGAGCAACGTCTCCGGGAACTTAAAGATGAAACAAAGTACAAAAATGTACATATGTACATATCATTGGTGTCCTAGAAGGAGAAGAGAAGGGAAAAGGGGCAGAAGCAATAATAGAGCAAATAATTAATGAAAATTTCCCATCTCTTATGAAAGACATAAAATTACAAATACAAGAAGCGCAGCGTACTCCAAACAGAATAGATCTGAATAGGCCTATGCCAAGACATTTAATAATCAGATTATCAAATGTCAAAGACAAAGAGAGAATCCTGAAAGCAGCAAGAGAAAAGCAATCCATCACATACAAAGGAAGCTTAATAAGACTACGTGCGGATCTCTCAGCAGAAACCATGGAGGCAAGAAGGAAGTGGTGTGATATATTTAAGATACTGAAAGAGGAAAACCGCCAACCAAGAATCCTATATCCAGCAAAGCTGTCCTTCAAATATGAGGAAGAGCTCAAAATATTTTCCAACAAACAGACAATGAAGGCTTTGTGAACAAGACACCTGCCCTACAGGAAATACTAAAGGGAGCACTACAGAGTGGTAGGAAAAGACAGGAGTACGTGGTTTGGAACACAATTATGGGAGACGGTAACACAGCAATGTAAGTACACTGAACAAAGAACAATGAATACGGTTGAGAGAGGAAGGTTTGGGAGCATGTGAGACACCAGAAGAAAGGAGGAAAGATAAAGACTGGGACTGTGTAACTTGGTGAAATCTAGAGTGTTCAAAAATTGTGATAAAATGTACAAATATGTTCTTTTATGAGGGAGAACAAGCAAATGTCAACTTTGCAAGGTGTTAGAAATGGGGAGGCATTGGGGGAGGGATGCAATCAACGTAAACTAGAGACTGTAACTAACAGAATCATTGTATTATGCTTCCTTTAATGTAACAAAGGCGATATACCAAGGTAAATGCAGATGGGGGGGGCTAGGGGAGGCATGTTAGAAAATTGACATTGGTGGTGTTGTCTTACTCTTTACTCTGCTTTGATTTAAGGTTATTTTTCCTTTTGCTTCTTCCTAGCTGTCATTTTTCTTCCTTTTTCTTTTGCCTCTCTACCTTCTTTGACTCTCCCTCCTGCCTTGTGGAAGAAATGTAGATGCCCTTATATAGATAGTGGTGAAGGTGGTAAACACATAAATATATGACCATACAGAGAACCATCGATTATTTACTTAGGATGGAATGTATGGTGTGTGAACAAAACCATATTAAAAAAAATGGGTTGGTGACAGAACCTTGAGGGCAATATACTGAGTGAAATAAGCCAGACACATAAGGACAATTATTGCAGGGTCTCACTGATAGGAACTAATTATAATATGTAAACTCATAGATATGAAATATAAGGTAACAAGATATAGGATGCAAGATGTAAGAATAACTAACAGTGCCGAATGGTGTGTGAATGAGGTGGAAAGGGGAAGCTCAGAGTCATATATGTCACCAGAAGGAAAGTTGGAGGTCAAAAGATGGGAATGTATAAAACTGAATCCTATGGTGGGTAATGTCCATGATTAACTGTACAAATATTAGAAATCTCTTCCATGACCAGAACAAATGTATAACAATACAATTAGAAGTTAATAATAGAGGAGCATATAGGGAAGAAATATATACCTATTGCAAACTATACACTACAGTTAGTAGTATTTCAACATTTTTTCGTAAACAGTAACAAATGTGCTATACCAACACTACAAGTCAACAATTGAGGGGGGTTGGTTAGGGGTATGGGAGGATTCGCATTTCCTTTTTTTTTTTCTTTTTTCATCTTTTACTTTATTTCTTTTCTGGAGTAATGAAAAGCTTCTAAAAATTGAACAAAAATTAAGTGTGGCTATGGATGCACTGCTGTATGAGGGTACCAGGGGCAACTGATTTTACACTTTGGATCTTTGGATAATTGTATGGTATCTGAACAATCCCAATAAAAATTTAAAAAAAAATTGAATTTATTCAAAGCCCATTCTCTGACCACAATGGAATACAAATAGAAGTCAATAACCATCAGAGACTCAGAAAATTCACAAACACCTGGAGGGTAAAAATGAGGGGAGATGAAAACATTCCCGGATAATCAAAAGCTGAGGGACTTCATCAGTCCTATAAGAAATACTAAAGGTAATTGAGCAGGCTGAAAGGAAGGGACACTAAACAATTGACTGAAACCACGTGAAGAAATAAAGATTTCCAGTAAAGATAACATGGTAAATATAAATACCAATACTACAGTATTTTTGATTTGTAACTCCACTATTTACTTCCTACAGGATCTAAAATATATAAAGTGTAATGATTAAAAAAAGTCCTCCTGAATATGTCCCATTCAAAACCCCAGAAACTGTAAATAAGATGAGACATCACTTCTGTGATTATCTTATTTTCTACCATTGACTTGAGGATAGGAAAATTATATAGGTGAGCCTGATCTAATTACATGTGTGCCGGTTTGAATGTATTGTGTCCCCCAAATGCCATTATCTTTGTGGTCTTGTGGGACAGATGTTTTGGTGCTGGTTAGATTTGCTTGGAATGTGCCTCACCCAGCTGTGGGTGGTGACTCTGGTGGGATACTCCCATGGAGGTGTGGCCCCACCCATTCGGGGTGGGCCTTGATCAGTGGAGCCATATAAATGAGCTGGCTCAAGGAGAGGAAACGGAGTGCAGCTGTGAGTGACGTTTTGAAGAGGAACAAGCTTGCTAGAGAGGAATGTCCTGGGAGAAAGTCATTTTGAAACCAGAACTTTGGAGCAGACGCCAGCCACGTGCCTTCCCAGCTAACAGAGGTTTTCCGGACGCCATTGGCCAACCTCCAGTGAAGGTACCCGATTACTGATGTGTTACCTTGGACACTTTATGGCCTTAAGACTGTAACTGTGTAGCCAAATAAACCCCCTTTTTTATAAAAGCCAATCCATCTCTGGTGTTTTGCATTCCGCAGCATTGGCAAACTAGAACAACATGGCTCTTTAAATGCACAGAGATTACTCTGGCTGGTTGGAGGAACAAAGTCAGAGGGTCTGAGTGTGAGAACTCAATGCACTTTTGCTGGTTTGAAGATGGAGTTGGAAGACTGAAGTGAGAAAGAATGCAGGCAGCCTCTGGAAGCAGAGAATGTCCCATGGCTGATAGTCAGCAAGGAAACTGGGACCTCAGTCCTGCAAATACAGGAACTGAATTCTGCCAATCTGGAATGAACTTAAAAGAAGAGCTCTAGATGAGAATGCAGCCACCCAATACATTGATTTCTCCTTTTCAGGCCCTAAGCAGAGAAACCAGACACATCTTTCCAGACTTCCAACCAACAGAACTGTGAAATACTAAATGTGTGTCGTTTAAACAACTAACTCACTAATGTTGTGGTAATTTGTTATGCCACAGTAGGATACTCTATACTGATTCCTGTCTCTGTTCTCTTGATTTGGTATTATCATTTAAATGTGTGCAGGAGTAAAAGAAATCAAAGAACCAGAGTTAGAAATCTTGCCCTCACTTTCATGTAACTCTTCTGAAGTCCTTACAACTTGAAGAACACTATGAACGACATTGTACACACTTGAGGAATCTCTTTAATGTTACCAACCAAAATTCTTAACTGATGGAAATGGTAAAATATCTAACACCAGCTTAACATGATCTGAGAATTTATATCTATCTTTATTTCCTATGGCAGAGTTATATTCACCTTTGGACACCTGAGCTCACCGGGCAAGGTTTTTAGTAAGGGTCACAGCATAGATGAAAGGAATCAAGAAGAGCAATGAAACGACCATCATTCTTAAGTTCTTCCAGCTAAACTTTGATGTATGCAATTTCCACACTTGTTATGACAGGAAATCAGGAAAAATAATCATTATTTAAAGTGCCAAAATAATGAAAACATCTCTGTTTTCAAAATTTTTATTCTGCTCAAGCCCAATCATGGAGATCTCATTCCTTCAAGTGGGAGAGTTACCAATTCACTATAGCATAGGATCACAGTCAAGGGGAGTCAGGTTAAACTGATCTCAAGACTCTCTTGTGAATCAGGTCATCACTTACAGATCCAGAATAATGACAAACAAGCAGTAGTATCCATCAAGCCAGAGTGATATTTTATGTAGCCATTGGCTCTAGTTATCTGTGAGAACAGAGCAGAAAGAAAACACAGGAAAACTGAGAAAATTATATTGGTTTCAGGTTTTTGTGGTTGTCAGTTAATTTAGGCCAGTTGTTTAGAGCCCCGTTCAGTCTAAACTCATTTTGGGAAATCTATCAAAAAAGGGGGGGCTAATTGCTGACTAAAATAAATAGCAGATGTAGGACCTATCAAGTGTTGGCAAGAGGACAGAGAAAAATATATTCCTATAAATGGTTGGGAATGTGACTTGGCACAGCTTCTTGCCAAGGCAATGAGGCAGGAATTAGCAAATAGAATATACACATAGTTTGATCCTG
Organism: Choloepus didactylus; assembly: GCF_015220235.1. NCBI lineage: Eukaryota > Metazoa > Chordata > Mammalia > Pilosa > Megalonychidae > Choloepus > Choloepus didactylus. The sequence goes on from NC_051308.1 coordinate 118,997,846, forward strand.
TAATTCCATATCCAGGAATGTATCCTTGAGAAATACTTAGTAAGCAAGAATAGGTATATCTGTAAGGATCCTTCCATCACCTACAGCATATTTATAATAATAAATATTAGAACCAATTTCCTGTCCAAGCATTGGGAAATGTTTACTTATATAATGGTCCATCCATCCCATGAAATGATATGCAGTTGTTTAAAAACACTGAACAGGTAATGAAAATGCTGATGGTGACAGACTGACAGGAAGGAGCTAATATGTATACTGAGTGTTTACCATGTGCCGGGCATGGGGTTCAACAATATACCTGCACATTGTTCACAACTTAGGACAACCCATGTCAGAAGGATTCCTATTTGTACCATTTTATAATGAAGAACTGAGCTACTGAAAATTCAAGAAACTTTGTCAGAATTAAACCATGGCTCACTAAGGCTTGCCACGCATAGCCTGCAACTTCACCATAGTCCATTCTTCTCTTCTTCTCTATTGTAGAGATTTCTGATGAGAAAGAATAGAAAGAAAGCTGCCTCAGGTGTACGGAAGTGATTTATCACAGGCAGATAAGTCTGTTGTAATACTGGACATAAACAATCTTAGAGAATACAAACCTCAGATAAGGGTCCTCTGAAATCATGAGAAAAAATGAGAAAATAAAGGCCACTTTATATATTTCTCTGGACAGTGATAAAAACAAGTTAAAAATTACTGCACAGCCTTCTCTTGATAAGCAAATGAGTTCTACTTCACATCCCAGCCATAGAATAGCCCTGTGTTCTGAAAGCATCTGATCTGGAATAACCATACCCACCCCCCTTCCTTAAACTCTCCCACGAAGAACCCAGCCAAAGACCAAATCCCATAATAGTTTCTTCCTAATACCCTTCTAATGACACCATTCTGTGTGTTCTCCCTCCTTGTATGGTGCAGTAAAACCATTTTTTTAAATGAGATGTGTGCTCCTAGTGATCTTTGACTGAAGTGCATTGAAATTAGCATTCTAGCAATGGGCAGCTGCAAAAACCCAGCCTCAGGATAGAGTTTGTGTAGTGTCTTTGTGTACCTAGTCTTTGGAAATTCAGAGATTGTTCTTTCCCTTGCCAGAATAGATTCTTTTTGCTAAGCTCCTTTAGTAACATGAACTTTTGGTGTTCCAGCAGGATTTTCCCATTATGACTTAAAGTAGAGGGATTGAGGTTAAGGTTCAGAGCCTAATTAATAGAGAAAGTACAGCACAAACACAGCTTTAAGGGGTCTGGATTAGTCAAAACCCTGTGTGCCCAGAAGGGAACGAACCACCAATTTTTTGGTTCACATATGACCAAACTTGCAAATTGCCTAACAGAGAGAGCAAACATTGAGCCCCATATGCTGATGCTCTGTTGCCAAGATGAACTACTCTTGGCTCTTCCGGTTGTCCAACTCAAAGATCGAGCCAAACTCGCCTTCAAAGATCTACAACTACTGTAAGTTAATACCCAAACAATCAAGAAATTCAGTTGCCAACAAAGTTACACTTTCATAGACTACTTTCATATACCTACTACCCAAGGAAAAGCTACATTTCTTCTAGAGATTAGTTAAAACAAATGTATTGAATTTCCCTCCACCTACCTTAAATGTGTGGTGTTCTAAAATGCATTTCTGGATCTTGCAGAAAGTTTGTCCCCTCCGGGTCTCCATAGGCCCTGTTCAGATTCTTTCTCCCCTTTAGTAACTGCCTTAAACTGCTGCCTCTTCCAGTGTAACTGTAGGATGTTTCTTTCAACTCCTTCCTCCTGGTGAGGAAGAATCCCTGATGCCCTAACAGCTCTCTTTTCTTACCAGAAATCCTGGTACTCATATCTATTCCTGCAGGAGGACACTCCAGAATTATCTTTCCTCTCCTCGATTTCCTTGAAATTTTTGTTTTGATTTCTACATGCCAACTTTAATATTATCTTGCAATTCTTAGGTGTTTTTTTTAAATACCTGCTATTATCTTTTCAATTTCGAAGTGCCGTATTGTTAAGTTGCGATCTAAATGAAGGAACATCCACAGTGTGACGAAGCCACTGATTAAGGGAAAATGGGGCGGGACCCATTACATCACTTCCCCTTCCTGTGCTGACCGCAATTAGCCGATTGGGCGAGGTGGGAGGAGAAAGGAGCTGGGGGTGGGGGTGGGGGTGGGTGGGTTGTGCATTGGAGGAAATGTCAAATCAAGTAGAATTAGGAGAGAGGTTTGTATCATGTGGATGACCCGGCTCCAGAAACTGCTGTTGTTTAGGCACCTGCTGCTCTTATGACATATAATTTCTCCTGCTCTAAGAAAAGTTTATCTGAAAGTACTGGCAGTCCATTCTCTGACATTTCTGCCTTGTAAGTTCCACAAAATAGGATAATTCTTGTTCCCTGAAAATGCTTGACACCTCAGGCCAAGGCTTTCCCAATACACTGTGTTCCTGGCTCCTCAGAGGCACTGCTGTTGGTAGAGATGCCCACTCAGGTCTGTGGGTGTCAGCACTGCCTTTGCCACCTGAGGTTGCCCTTTCCTGGCCCCTCCCACTTCCTGGTCATAGCACCATCAATTGACAGGTTGGGACCAGGGGCACCTCCTATACTTTCCCAGTGTTTCATTATGGACATAATAGGACCCACACCTCACAGATGTTGTGCAGATGGAGATAATTCAACTGCACTGTTGGTGCAGTTTGTGGTTCATGAAGAAAACTTGGCTAATATTAAGTATTTCGAAAGGTATCCTCAAGAAAGGATATTTTTCCTTTAGTACAGCATGTAGAAAGGACATAAAATAAATGTAGAGCTTATATGAGTTGTTACAAATGAACGTGTAACCCCACCTAGATCGGCACCTGAAACATATCTAGCTGTCAGGATCTTCCCACATGCCGTCTCCTGATCACACCCACTCCTACCCTTAGCAGCCAGCGCTGTGTAATTTTCATGATATTCCAAACCTTGTTTACTGTATAATTATCTGCTTATTATTCCCCCTTAAGAGGTTAACCTGTAATCGTACAGTACATATATTCTGATATTTGGCTTTTTTTCAGTTAACAAATGTGGATTTGATAGTCATCAGTGGTTCATCCAATTTTGTTGCTAATTAAATATACCACAATTATTTAATTTTCCTAGTGATTGTGGACATTTGAGTTGTTTCTGGTCCTTCTTATACAGATGTCCTGGGAGTTGTTAACAGTCTTTCTCTGGGTCACACGACAATGAATGGAATTACAGTTAAGCCAAACCAAGTACTTTGGAGGTGGCAAAAAGAAAGTAAAAGAAATCGGGAAAAAAATGCAGATTATATAATTTATATGAACAAAATGAAACAAAAGTGTAAATGTGTCATGCATATGGATATAGAGATTGATAGTTACATCTCAAAGTATTAATCAGTGTGTTTTCTGTGTATATCCTCCCCAGCCATTCAAATTCAGTGGTTGGAATTGAACGTTTTCACAAATCTCAATTAAAATGATCGGAGGCAGCTGAATTCTGATTCAGCAGGGTGGAGCCTAGTAGCCTATAAGAGTGCAGGCCTGTACTTGCTTTTCTCTTGGAAAAGTTCTGTATTTTGGACTCTCCAGAACCATGAGACAAGGTTTGACTAATGAAGTCTTGGGGTGTGGGAAGTGGGAGGGAACATTTTTGCTCCTGGTGAAGGACTTAGACCTAGACCTGGGGGAGATCCAGGGGAAAAGGAAAAATCCCCAAATCGGAGGAGGGGAGTTGGACAAGGGGCAGTTCTTGTGGGAAGAAAGGAGGCTGGGGCATTAACAGCCAGGGAGGAATGTGTGAGTGTGGAATGCAGTTATGGGGACTTCCAGAGAGACGGTCTGCCCTTCTGGGGCTGGGAATAGAACCACCTTTGTGTTCAACTCCCCATCCTCCTCTTCCTCTTCTCCACCTCCTCCCATATGCTGCCTTTCTGTCCTCTCTTCACTAACTCCTTTCTCTTCCATATAAGAAGGGAGCACAGGGGTCCATTGGGATCCACATAGTAGGAATATGAAACTGTGTTAATTTCTTTTAATATCAGAAGAAAAAATAATTTTACCTTAGGTTGAATAAAATGTGTTAATATATAACCTATATTTTAATATATAATATGCAAAATACAAATATAATAATAATATAAAATAATATATTCTCTATTCAAATGTAAAAGTATTCCAAAAGTAAAATATTCTTTCCCATGTAATTTTAATGTAAGGGAACCATGAAGAGAGAGTGCCTGAGGCCCATGAAAGTCATTCTGTGAGTGGCATACTTTAAACAAGCTCACCTTCTGTTTGCTCTCACTCCCCCATTTCCACTTATGACTTGCTTGACCCACATACTTCCCCAATGGTCGAGCCAGCTCACATGCACTCTTTAACGTAGAGAGGAGTTCAAGGAGAAGCATAAGGCAGGCTGTAATGGAGCTATGTCAAATCTTTCCCTTAATTTGGCTACATGGGGTGACATTATAACCCATTCTCAAGTACCATGAGGAATATGCACTGCCAAACTTAATGGTGTTGATATTGTGTCTTTTGCATTGACTTCCAATTTTTTGGTACACCTATGTTTGGAACTGGGCCAGGGATCCTGGGATCAGGCAAAACAAAACTTTTGTGACATGGGTAAGTTACAAAATTAGATATCTAAGTTTTACTGAGTCATATAATTGCCTTCTACTTTACACCTACATTTTCACTTCCCAAACCTAGAAAAGTTACCAGTGGAGTCCCTGTCTTAGTTGCCTTCAATTTAATCTGAGGTCACACTAATTTAAACTAATCTACTGGCCTTACAAATGTTTCTCCTCCCCTGTTTGATTATCATGTGTTTTAATTACCCATTCCCATTTTCAGTAAGATTGCTGCAGTGAGGGTGATGATTAATATGGTATATCCACGTAATAGTATACTCAGAGTGTCATCAGTGTGCTTGTCTACCTTTTTCACTCACACGAAACCCAACAAACCTTAACAATGTAGGGTCTCCTGGCTGGACTTGGGAAGATTCAACCAATCTTTTAGAGCCTCTCAGAGCTCAGGCTGGCTTTTGATCTGTCAGGATCCTTGGTAGTCAAATACCTCTATTCTTTCCTTTGAGGTTGTAACTCTAGATTAGTGATCTAGACACCTTATTATAGTTAAGGAGAAAATCCAAAATAACCACTATTTTCCTGATGGTAAAAATGACTAGAAACCAATGAAATGCCCTCGGTCTGTTCCTGTCTCTCCAGACATAGGTTTACTAAATTCTAGCCATGTGCAAGTCCTTTCCATCCACACCAGAAGGAGACTCTCTAGGAGCCCAACCTAGATCATCTGGGAGCCTTTTTACCCTTTGTGCAATCTTCCCTTGCTTTTAGTGTGTTTTTGCTTCTGAGGATTCCTCTGTGTAGGACAGCTTTTAGGCTACTGGACCTACTTTGTTCTACATCCCACAGAAAACCTGGGAGTTTGTGACCACCAAAACCCATTCATTCCCCCTTCCCCGCCAATCACTAACAGGTATAGGAGTGTGTATGAAATCTCAGACTCCCAGCCTTGAGCAGAATAATTCTTAGACATAACGTACCCTCCACATTCTCCTGCAGGACAAACCTCCCCAACAGATTTTGCCTGAAACTACAGCACACCCAGTAATTAACTCAAAATGGATCATAGACCTAAAGGTAAGAGAACTATACAGCTTCTAGGACAATGGATAGGATAAATCTGTGTGACTATAGACTAAACAAGAATTCTAAGTTCCCACCATCAAAGCATAAGCCTTAAAAAAACAATCAATTGTACTTAATTGAAATGAAACGTTTTGAGCTTCAAATGACACCATTAAGAGAATGAAAAGACAAGCCACAGATAATGGGAGATATTTGCAAATCATATTTCTGATAAAGGACTTGTACTCACAATACATAAAGAACTTATCCAATTTAATAATAAAAGCACACGAAATTTTAAAATCAGTAAAAGGCTTGAATAGACATTTACCATAAAATACGTATAAATGATTCATTAGCATATGAAAAGGTACTCAATGTCATTAGTTATTAGGGAATTGCAAGTTAAACCACAATTAGATGCCACTTTACACCCATTTCTTTGACTATATTCAAAAAGACAGAAAAATACAAAGTGTTGCTGAGAATGTGAAGGGACTGGAACCCTCTTATACTGTTGGTAGGAATGTAAAATGGTACAGCCAGTTTGGAAACTACTTTGATAGTTTCTTAGAAAGTCAAACATAACCTTACCACATGACCTAGAGATTGCACTCCTAGAAATCAAGAGGAATGGGAAAATATGTCCAAACAAGATGTATTCAGGAATGTTCATGGCCTCATGGGCAAGCACCTCACATTTGCTCACGATGCTGCCCCTTGCCTAGAGCAGGGTCTGGCACTTAGTAGGCACCAAGTGAATGCTTGGTGAGTGAAGGCCTTCCATTGCAGGCTCCCGTGCACAGACCAAGGATTCCACGGTGGACTGGAATTTTTTGTTCCTAGGGAAACCCCATATTGGGATATGATGGAATGTTGAATTTCAAGGGAAGACACTGTTAAAAACCTTTATGTGGGCATCTGATTTAGAGCCAAGTAAAGGTCCTGATCAAAGAAACATCTAGAGGGCACCACCTGGCATCTCAGATTGCGGGTTCTGGTGGGCAGTTAGGGGACTGAACAGGAGAGATGAAGAGTAAGAGTAGAAGGAGGTTAGGACTGAGTCAAAATCCTCTCCTACACTTGGTATGGTTAGTCTTTAAATTTCAGCCAATCAAGTAAGTATGTAGTGGAAATTCATTGTTGTTTTAATTTGCATTTCATTAATGACTAATGATGTTGAGCATCTTTTAATATGCAAATTTGCTATCCTTCTATCTTCTCTGGTGAAGGGTCTGTTCACATACTTTGCTGATTTTATAAAAAATCAGATTGTTTTCTTTTTGTTGAACTCTGATAGTCTATTCTCGACACAACCAAGTAAGTCACTTATTAGACATGTGCTTTGCAGAGATTTCTACCCACCCCCACCAGGAATCTGCCTTGTCTTGGCAGTGTCTTTTGAGGAGCAAAGATTTTTAAGTTTAATGAGATCTACTTTATAAATTTATTCTTTTATGAGTTGTGCTTTTAAAGTCATATTTAAAAATCTTTGCTTAACCCAGGATGACAAAGGTTTTCTGCAGAGAAGTTTTATAGTTTTAGGTTTAATGTTTAGGTTTATGATTTTTTTTGAGTTAATTTTTATGTATGGTGTGAGGTTAAGGTCCAGTTCATGTTTTTTACATATGGATGTCTAATTGTTGCAGTACCATTTGTTGAAAAGGCTACCCTTTTCCCACTGCATTGTTTTCAGACCTTTATCAAAAATCCGTTAGCCATATATGTCTATTTCTGGACTATTTGGTACCACTGAATTGTTTATCTTTATGCCGTCATCATGCTGTTTTAATTATTGTAGCTTTACAGTAATTGTTGAAAACAGGTAGTATTAGCCCTCCAACTTTGTTCAATTTCAGAGTTTAAATTGAGTCTTTTGCATTTCCAAAGGAATTTCCAAGTCAGCTTGTCAGTCTTTATCATAAAAGTTTGATGGAATTTCATTGGGACTGCAACAAATCTATAGAGCAATTTGGGGAGAATTAACATGTCAAAAATTTTGAGTTCTTCTGACTCATTTACATGGTATAACTATTTATTTCAATCTTCTGTAATGATTCTCAATAATATTTTGAAGTTTTCAGTGTATAGGCTTTTACATCTTTTGCTTTTCCACTAGGTGGCCTAAATATGACAAAGGACCCTCTTACACCCAATACTCTGCCCCCAGCCTTGTGGAGATCATTATGAGTACTAGGCTGAAGCTTCTTGAACCCTGTCCCAAACATACATGTCTGCACACCCCAGCCTCAAATTGTACTATTCATTTATAATGCTTTGAACAGAGGGTAGGGCTTAGACTGCTTGTTTGGGATCAGCTGGTTCAGGGAGACCTCATCTCCTGACCAAAATAGTATCAGACAGAACGAGTTGAAAATTTACATGTGAACCCGGGAACAATAAATATTCTGTAAGGCTGCTTAGCAATCTATTAAGGACTGAAGAGGAAGCAAATGAAGATGGTATGAGATATACATATATATTCCATTATCATTTAATTTATATATAATGAGAATTGAGAATTTTTTAAGTTCACATTCCTAGTAAAAGATTAATTGTTCTGAAGCCATGTAAACAAAGAGCCATTAGAATGGCTTAATCTTAATCCATCTATGGCTACTGTATAAATTTCCTATTGATTCTGTAACAAATTATCACAAATTCAGTGGCTTCAAATAATTCATATTTATTATCTTACAATTCTGGAAATCAGAGTCCAAAATGAGTCTCACTGGGCTAAAATCAATGTGTCACCAGGGCTGCATTCCTTTCAAAAGGCTCTTGTGGAGAAATCTGTTTCCTTGCCTTTTCAAGCTTCCAGAGGTTGCCTACATTCCTTGGCTTATATCCCCCTCCCATCTTCAAAGTCAGCTATAACCAATCTAGGCTTTTTCACATTATATCACTCTGACAATGATTCTCCTTTCTCCCCCTTTCACTGTTGAAGTCCTTTGTGATTATGTCAGGACCATCTGCATAATCCAGGATAATGTTCTCATCTCAATGTCTTTAAATTAATCACATCTGCAAAGTTCCTTTTGCTATATAATGTAACATATTCACAGTTTGTGGGATTAGGCTGTACGTATCTTACTCTGCCTACCAAAGGCACTTGCCTTGGTGACCACACTTCTGCAAGCATATCACTCAATATTAGTCCCTTGTTTTGGTTTGCTAAATCTGCCAGAATGCAAGATACCAGGAATGGGTTGGCTTTTTCAATGGGGTTTTATTAGGCTACAAATTTACAGTTCTAAGACCATGAAAATGTCCAAATTAAGGCATCAAGAGAAAGATACCTTCTCTGATGGATCCTCTGTTACATGGGAAGGCACATGGTGATGTCTGATGGCCCTTCTCTCCTGGTTCTGATTTCATTGGCTGTCTCCAAATGTCTGTGGGCATTTCTCTCTAAGTTCTTTCTCTCCATAAGCTGTCTGAAGGGAATCCAGTAAAGGATGAAAACCTACCCTGAAAGGGCTGAGTCACATCTCAATTGAACCAAAAGGTCACACCCTCAATAGGTCTGCCCCCCCACCCCAGGATGGATTAAGAGAACATGGCGTTTTGTGGGGTACATAACAGACAGCTCCAAACCAGCACACCCCTCATTTCTGAAAATCAGCCAGTCAAAAGCAATTCACTACAATGAACAGCTTCCGAGTGCCAACCAGTCAACATCTGACATCAACTCACTTTTGTCTCTAATGCCCACAAATCCCTAAACTCCAATCTTAGAAATTATATGTAAGAACAGGAGTCTGATCTGCTCAGTGAGACTGTGCATCATCAGTATAGCTCTCCCTTACTTATGTAAGAAATAGATTGAATTTTGTGTTTATCAGTGTGAAAATTAGGAGGCAGTCTCACTATTTGACAGAATGTTTCAATATTATTTAAGTACAAAAAAGAAAGAAGGAAAGAAAAAAGAAAGAAAGAAAACGAAAAGTATAAAAGAAGACCACACAAGTGCCAGTGCAAAGGCATTTGAATCAGGAAGAAGCCAGGAGAAAATCTGGGGAGAGGAATCTGAGGGTCCATTGCTTGGTTAGCTCCCGGTGGACCAGAGCAAGGCGCCACAAACACCTTACGTGGAGGGTGTTGGTGGAGGGACTTACCCATTGGCCTGAGCAGCTTCTCATATCTGGACATTTCTGGGCTCTGCCCCAATTTTAATTATTTCATGAAACTTGCCAATTGCAGCCTGCTTTCCTCTTGTTAAGGATGACATGTAACTTTAAAATGAGGACTTAATACCTGGATGATGATTTCATAACACAATTTACCATATGAAAAAAATGCCCCGGACCAAGAATGATTTTCATTTGAAAGAGTTCGACGTCTTCAAAATCTCAACCTGGAATGACTTTGGACAGCTGGACTCATCCTTGCAGGGTGACAATCGGACCCCACGTGGCTTGCACTTTCATTTCTCTTGGAGAGCTTATGCTTTGGAATCCCCAGAACCACAAATCAGGGGTTTGGTGACTGGAGAGGGGAGGTGGGTGGGTAGTAAAATCCTGTTGCAAGTGAAGGATCTGTGCGTAGGCTTAGACTCCATTATTGTGGGAAGAATCTAGGTGTGAGACCGATTGGGAACAATGTGCAGAATGGGGTTAGGGAGTGCTTCAGAGAGATGGACTGCCATTCTGGAGCCAATGACTAGAACCTCCTTGGTATTCAGCTCCCCCTCCCCTACCTTTTCTATCACCTCCTCTTCTATGTTTTATTACTCCTCTTGTGTGCCAACCCTCTCCCCCTTCAAAACCTCCAAACCCCTTTTTAGGAAGAAGTGCTGAGAAGGCTCTATCTGTGCAGCAGCTGAACCTCCACAACCAACCCACTGAGGTCTGAGCAGTGTAGACCTTGGGCTGACACCAGGGATGTTGTGTCCATAAGTCAGGAAACTCTGGACACATAAGGGTAACATTTGACCTGCAGTATCCCCAGAAAATTGAAAACTAGCCGGGGCCTGCATCATTAAAAATCCAGTTCCATGAGGAAGAACCACGGCGCCCCTTTGTGGCCCCAGTTGGACAGTGCACAGGGATCCCCAAGGCCCCGGGAGCTCCAGGCACTGGGAAAGCACCAGGAGGCCAGGCTATGTAATATGTTATTTTCATAAATGTTGCCAGTTAATAAATGAATTTCAAAGAAACAATATTTGACTTCTGCATTGATTACTGATTATGTTATCAAGGTCTACTAGCCCTGGAAGCACAAGGATGACGAATGAAGGAAGAATTGCCTGAATGTTTGAATAACCACAGGGCAAGGAGTCCTCAGATTTTGCTACTTTATCTTTAAATACTGTTTAATATAACAGTCTTGCTAACCGTTCACCCATTCAGCTGATTTTTGTCAGGGATTCCTTTGGCATGAGCCAAAGGTGTTCATGCAAATACTTAAATGAGTGTAAAAGCAGATATTGAGTTCATTCTACTTCCCAATTAAAGGGGGGCATCTCTACCTCAGACACGAGGAGATGTTTATGAATCATTTTGTTATTGTTCCTGGTAGTGGTGGTGGTGACAATGGTTCACTTTTTGTACTTGTTTTTTAACTGTTTCTGGGAAATATTTCTGGAGTAGCAGCTTTGTATTAATTCTAGAAGGCAAAAAGACTTAGGCAAGGACTTTGCCCAAGCAATATTTTAAGAACTTGATATCAAAGTTTATGGAATGACTATTATGCACATTTCAAACAAAAAGGGGTTGCAATTAAACTAAAACAAATTTATTTATAGTTTTGATACATTGCTCTAGAATAATGTTTTTTTTAAACTGTGGATGCAGCCCACCTACATTAGAATCAGCTGGGGTGCTTATGTAAAATATGCAGATTCTGGGGCCTCACACCAACTAAATCTCTTGAGACTGGAGCCCAGGACAAAACATCTATATCCTCCACGACAGATTCTAAGACACACCAAACTTAGGAACCACTCCTTCATATTATTTCCCTGGAAATCCTCACAAAATAACAAAGGGGAAAAATTTATTCTTTTAAATTTATACTTCGAGCATTACAGTGTGAGTTTCTTAATGAAAATTTGCCCAGGATCTGGTACAGGAATGGAGAACAAGGCCAGACAAAGAAACACTAAATATTTATTTTCTTATACATTTGTCTTGACAGCCACTACAAAGATTATTTCCTCTCACTGACCCTGTCCACCATTTATTTTGACCTTCAACATATCACTGAAGCAGCATATATAAATATATATCATACATTTATACACACACATGTCCTATAAGCACTGTGAAGACACAAACTAGGTTTTAGCATAACTGGGGGTCTCTCACATGCTACTTGAAAATGAGCACAGGTTTGCTTTCCATGAGACTTTCAAAGGGCTTGTTTTGGCTATCAATCCCAATTCCCCAGGTGAAAGTTAGGAGGAAGAAAGGGGATGGCAAATTTAGAGAGGGGTTGGTAAAATTTGGAGATCATAAAAGAAAATAAACAGAAGGTGCCATGGCAAGCCTGAGATGGCATTTGAGTAGTCACTGCTTTCATGGTGTGGGCTCAAAAAAACTCAGATGCTAAGGTATAGATGGAGCCCATCCTGCCTGTGACTCAGTGTGGGCCTGAGAGCCGAGCTCATGGAGCCTCCACAACACTCTGTCCGTCGGGGCGTCCTGCTCAGTACTGTGCTTTTAGAACTACTTGTGGAGCTCCAGTGTTGGGACCACATGTTCCATTCAGAGGAAGCAGGGTCCTGTTTCCCTTGAGTTGACCATCTTAGGATATCTGCTAAGGTGAGAAACTTGTGCTGTAGCTAGTTCCAAGTGCCACCGAGGCTGTTTAGAAGCAGTGTCACAAGGTCCTGCATGCAAAAGTAGTGGATTTTGCTTAGCGCTGGACTGGGAGGATCTTGACTAAAGGTGTTCCATAACTGCAAGAAAGGCTTCCTCTTTTCTCCCTGCCCCACCAGGACAGATCTGACTCCTTCTGGCATTTCCAGCAGGTTTGTAGAATGGGGCCCAGCTCCTGCTCAGTAGATAGGTAGCTGCACAAAAGGGGGACAGGTCCACCCTTCCTGCTGTTTTAAGGACTTCTGGTGGCTTCGCTTCTTGCATGGCTCCTGGAAGGCAAGAGTCACAAGACTGGAATGCATGGCAGAGCCCTTAGGGGTTTCACCTGGAGATAGAAAATAAACCAAGTAAGAGTCTATTGGCAGGCCTGCTGTTTGCTAACTGTGGCTGGAGTGAGAGCTAAGTGGTGACAGAGACCCAAAGCCTGATGAGAGCCTGTTAAGAGGATGAGCTGAGGGGATGCTCTGAGTCTGGAGGACAACTGGTGCCACCAGGTCAGAGGAAGAGGCCCCTGCCATCAAGTTGATTATATCCCTACTTAGAGGTCCTGCAGATTGGTTGGTTAGATCCCTACCCCGCCCCCTTGAGGAGCCAGATTACTCCCCAGTTCTCTTTGTCTGGAGCAAAATGACAGCTTTGTCATGTCCCAGGAATAGAAGTGCTTAGCATGAAACATGCACATATAGAGATGGTCTTTTGTAGGAAGGAGAGGACATTGTGCAGAGAAATCCCTAAGTTTATGTCCAATTTACATTAATGAGGTGAGGGAGGGGCAAGTCAACAGGTACCTCAGGGACCATCTAGTTCCACCTTTGCAGAGGAGAGGGCAGCCAAAGCCACACAACCCATTAGAGACAAGTCTGGGATTTGATCGCAGGTCTTTGGCCTATTCCAATATTCTAATGGGAGTAGGGTGGAACGCTTCCAAACTTGAGGATGCCTGGGGTATTTGAGGCTGCTGGGTTACCTTTGCTGGGACAGGAATAAGGCTTTACAGAAGAAATCTTGTAAGTGTTCTTCTAAAGAGACTCAGGAAAGAAAGGAATCATCAGAGAAATATAAAAAGAATTTGCAAAAAGAAAACAAAAAGCAGAGTTAAATCATGGGCCAACCCATTTTCACACTGTGATGATCAAATATTCTCTCAGGTTACAATTTAGGAACATTTCTAGGAATATGCTTCATTGTTCATGAAAAAGGTTTAAAGTCCATATTCAAAGCTTTACTCTCTGGTTTTTAAGCCATTCCATACACCTCAATTTTTCTTCAAGATACTTGCTAAAAAATGATTACCAATTAATGTTCAAATAAAAGGAGAGAATGTCTCTCATACCTATTCTTAGGTTTCAGTTTTTAGATATCAAATTCTCTTTTCAATCAATAAAACAAACAGTTCTCTTTTGTGATGGTGCCTAAAGAAAAAGATACATTAAAATCAAATTGCTGTTCTTAAACCTATAGTGTACAGTTAAATAAATATTTAGGTTGCACCTTGCTTTTCTTTGTTCCTAAGGTCGCACATGTAACTGGCCTCAGGATCCCTAACCAAAAAGCTAACTCAGAGGCCGATTCCCACATATCCTCTGACCTAAAGGATCAAGTAAGTTGCATTTGTACAGACTCCCAGCTTGACATAAAGAAGCTGTAATTGTAGTAAAAAGAGATGATGACAATGTGAACAGAAATGTCAGGGAAGGGAGCTGATGGGGATTGGATAGATGATGTTGATGGAAAATTCAAGGATGCTTTTTGAGGACCTGTGACCCTAGAAGCAGACCAGAAATCTTCTCCTGGAAGATCAAAGCAGGTCCAGGATCACCTGCAGACTCTGATGACAGATGGGGATGGGAGAGGGGTGGTTCTGTGGCTCTGAGTGGTGCAGTAGTTTCCTTACCTCCAAATTAGTCCTTGCCTTCTTTAGAACATCATGTGTCCTGCTCACTGAAATGACAAAACAGCCCAAAAAGCAGAAATGACCAGCCAGTCCATACTTGTCTTGGCATGTGCTTTCTAATGCATTTATTTCTGGCCACTCCTCGGGTCTCTTGCTGCCTCCCATCCTTTCCTCCTTCTGCATCCACAGTTACTCATGACACAGGAGGTTTGGGGACATCAGTCTCTCCCCTGGAGATATCCCCCAGCCTCCCTGCTCATGGCTCAGCAGCAGCAGAGTGGGGGTCCAGAGGCTACCTCCCTTTCCCCTGCCCTTTCCCTGGCTCTGGGGCACCTACAGTGGCTGAAAATGAACTGCTCCATGCTCTCCTTCTGCTGGTTGGCTGTATTCAGGCGCTCAGCTGTGGTCTGAAGGAGATCCTCCTGTTTGGATAGTTTGGTTCTCAGTTCCAGAAGTTCCCTTTTCATTGACTCTCCCTGGGAAGAGGGACAGGGTGTCCATCAATGATCAGAAATCCTAAAGCACCCCATGCTTTGTGGCTCTTTACATGCCAAAGTAGGATACTATAATCTCAACTATTGTTAGATGTAATTCCTCCCATAACAGCTTCTAAAACCCTCTAGCTGATAACAGCTTATGCTGAAGCCATAAGGTGGGAATACTGGAAAACTGGAAGCCCCATTCAAATTAGCACAGGCTTACACACCTGATGCTAAAGAGAACCTGACTCCAGACCAGTACTTAAACTCCCAACTGTGAACAATAGCTCAAATTCAGTCCTGAAATCAGCTATATTACTACTACTTCCAAGAAAAACTAGGTAGTACAGGAATATTATGTCTAAGCAGGCATATATGTGTCTGGATATATATATATGAGGCAGGCACTTAGAAAGGACTGGCCTGTGGAGAGTTGGCACAAAAAAGAAAATATCTGTTCCAATCTGAAGATGGCCATGTTTCCCCTCCCCATAATTAGCATAGTTGGGACCCCTGAGGGATCTGGAACATTCGTCTATTGTTAGAATTGCTGGGGAGGGCATCCTGGAATTTGCCTCCCAATGTTCTGCCTGTAGAGAGCCAGCCTGAGGTCTGAGAGGTTCCTGAAGGACCTGGCTTCTTCAAGTCCTGGCCAGAGCCTCATGTTTAAATGATAAGTTGGGGTTCCCTAGGGTGTGGCTGCAATAGGCTTGCAGTGTCCTGGTGACATTCTGGGATAATGTGTGACTATGTGGACCTGTGGTTCAGGGAAGGAAGTATTGAAGCTTTAACATATTCCTTAATTTCAGCTCAGCCAAACCTCATAAAGTTAAAGGATCTGAAGTCTTGTGAATTACCAGTATTATTAAGTCTCTGCCTTTTCCATTTCCTTCCCTTTTCCTTTATTATTTCTTATTCCAGGGCCAGGGAGTGGGAAGAGAAAGGATGTGGTAAAAGCTGCACTGGGAGCAAACACCATGGATCTGGGGTCTCCCTGGAGGAGAGTCCTGTTTGTCCCATCTCACCATTCAGCTTCTGATATTCAGGAAAGCTGAAGGACTGAAGAGAGAATATCTGGGGGCATAAGAGCTTGATTTGGACCCAGTAAAGGACATAGTCTCTTACCACTTTGTCAGGCAGGGCAAGGCTGGTGGAGTTTGGCAAGGCTGCTCTCCAGAACATGGTGAGGAGGGAAGCCGACTCCTCCAGGGTGTGGTGCAGGGCACGGGTGCTGCTGCGAAGCTCATGGTCACGATCACTCCCCAGCACCTGGGGAAGGAGGGATGAGTGATGGACCCAATGGGGTAAGGGCTCACTTGTTTTTTTGTTTGTCTGTTTGTTTATTTCTTTTCAAGCACAAGCCTCAATCTTCCTTTGTGGGTAAGGCACATACACTAAAAAATGGGCCTGCTTGAATCTGCAAAACCTTTTATAATCTGGTCAACCCAAGATTCCCAATCTCAGCAGTGACCTCTGGTATAAAAGAACTTATTTTACTGTAGATTTCTCCCACCCTCTCTCTTTAGGCTTTCCAGTAGCTGCTCAATGCTAAAAGGTCTAAGTTCTCTGCTTTTTGCTCTGGCACCACTTGCCCTTCCCTAAGTCTTACTTATGCTTCAACTGGGCTGAACCATTTGCAGCTCCGAGCACTGAGGTGCTGCTCCCCTTACGTGGAATGCCCACCTCAGCCTAGACAGCCTGTGCAGCTTTCAAAACTCAGCCCCCTCGTTATGTCCTCTATGAAACAGCTGCTTTCCTTCCCTGGTATAAATGACTACATCTACATTTGCATACTCACAAACAGAGGACAACTTCTAACACCATGCCTATAGCACTTTATTGTACTGATTCACTTGTATGTATACCTTCCCCTTTGTTCTGTGGAAGCAGAAACTGTCCTTACATCCATGTGTCTGTAGCGTCTTGGACAGCATGGAAATTGGTGCCTAGTCCCTCCCAATGATGCAGCACCCTGAGAAGCTTTGTTGACTGCTTTCCTTTCCCCTGCCCAGTCTGAACAAGGAAACCCCATGGTTGTCAAGTGCCATACTCCTTCCCCCCAAGTAGCATATATGGTTTCAAATCCCCCAATTTATGTTCATTTGATTAATTGATTTTGTTCTGCTCACAGTTGTGCATGTAGCAGTGTTACTGTAAAAGATAATAAACTACCAAAGCATGCTCAACACAGCACTATGTACATGTCAATACTCAGTGAACCCTCTACTGATGATGACATGTAGGATGCCTGATTTTTTGTGTAGTTTTGAGGAAGAATATCAAGTCAACTGTATCAGGAACAGAACAGTTTATAGTGAAAATAGGAGAATATGGAAAAGGCTTAGCTTGGTGTAAATAGCAGATGTACCCTTAGCTGTTGTAAGGTACAGAGTATGAAAAAAAAAAAAAGAGTGGGAGAAGGAGTGAAAATCAGAAGAAAGGGCCACAGGGATGAAGTTGACCTAAGAGCCACAGATGGGTTTACCTCAGTGCCTTGAGCTGCAGGGCCAGGGAAGTTGCATGCTGATCTCACAAGAGACTCTAGCTTTTTGACCAGCAGTTTGCCCTCTCCAATCTGCTCTCTTAGGGCTCTATAGTCATCTATGTGGCCAATGACATGGCGGCCATGCTTACTGGCAAAGGAGCCATCAGTAGCATCACCCTCCAGCTTGGGAGGTTCCTTCATTACTGGAGAAGCAGCCACACTTGGCTCTGAAAAATAAAACCACAATGCAACAGAATCCACTGTTATTCATAGTCTTATGCTCAGTTCACTTTATTCCAAAAGAGATATCCAGTAGTGAAAGAGGTCAAGAACAAGAAAGGAAAATCAGAAAGTTCAAGGGTGGGTCCACAGAGATCATTTGGTTTCTATATTTTTATAATCTGTCTTATATTATCCCATGATAATACTATTGCCAGGAGGTGAATTTCATTCTTGATGATGAATGAAATATGCAGGAAAAATATTATTAATACATAAACTTTCCAGGTGGAGAAGACTTAGATAAGGAAATCAAGCTGAATGCAGAGAACACTATCAGAAACGGAGAGATCATGGTGAAATGAAGCAAAATCAGAGCAATAGGAAGACAGTAGGAGGAGAAAGAAAGAACAAGAAAGGCAGCTACCAGAGGTGCAGTGAGGAGGGCTACAGGCCTTGGGGCATGCAGAGAAGAATCTCCAAATTCAGATACAGGATATACAGACAGACAAGGATTGCTTGCAGTAATATTTTTCCATTATTGAGCCCCAAATCCTTAATTGCCATATTTACCATTTGTCCTATTGAAGATGGAAGTCTCTGAGCCAGGAGCAGAGGGACAAGGGCCAGGGAAGACCAGAGCCGGAGAAGTCACACCAACATCTCGAACTGGTGGGGAAGAAATTGAATCTGGGGAATCAAGACACCGTAATTGTCAGGCCTAATCAAAAGCAATAGCACATGAATCACTCAGTGTGGTGTGTTTCTACGCTTCAGAAGACAAGGTTTTCCTTTAACTGAAGGGTGCTTCATGAGAAAGCAAATTGTACTTTAAAAAATTATTACATATATTTTTAACCCCAGTTTTGAATATAATTTTCTACGTAGTGTCTATTACAGTGCCTTGCAACAAAATGTAAGTAAAGGGTATATCTTAAAAATGTTGAATCAAAGAATTCTGTGGGATTAAACTCAACTAATCCCCATTCTAGTGAGATGGAACAGGAAACATTTTATCATTATAAGAATAGGAGACAGAAGCCTTGGTGGATTAAAGATGCCCTATTGGAGGCAAGGAAGAAATGCGATGGTGGAGGAAAGGGACTATATTACAAAGAAGATGAAAACCGTCTGCTCAGGTAAATGTGGGTTGGAGCCTGGTTGCCTGCTCAGCCCTCTGTGGTGGAGAGGAGGAGGAGCAGTGACTGAGCCAGTGGGGCTGTCCTGGATGGTATCCTGGGAAGCCAGGGAGAGGGGAAAGCAGGAGAGAGGGAAGGGAGGGAGACATGACTGACACCACAACCATCAAGGCACCACGAGGAGGACAAGGCATCCACCTGACCTGTGTGGAGCAGTGACTATAAGCCAGCAAGGTGCTGTGCTTGGCTGTCCAGATGCAATTTCTTATTTAATGGTCACAATAACATGATCATGTGAGTGTCACCTTCATCAGACAGATCAGGTCATTGTCTGATAAATGAGCATGTAACAGAACCAGAAAAAAATAAAGACTAACATGACCCAGGAAAAGCAGGCATGAGAGTTTGAAAACTCAGCTTTAAAGAACCTTAATAGAAGTGGTTCCCAATTAGAATAAAATTAAGGATATGGCCATGGAGATGATAGGGGATGTTGAAGTCAATGGTGTGTATAAAGGGGACAAAAAAGATGAGGAAGCAGAAATTAAATGTGTCAAGAGCCTGGGTATAGCAAAGTACTAACATTCATATTAAAACATGATTCAGTGGGATTGATGAGGGATGTTAAGAAAAGGGAGGGAAGTGGTGAAACATGCCCATCTGAAGGGCAGGCAAGGGCCTTCCAAAGGCGAAGGAGAAGGGAACATGGACCTTTACTGGGGCAGGAGTGGATGACAGCCCCCTGTAATAAACATGCCCATCCCTCAATACTTCCCCAACACCCTGATTTCCTTAGGAATAGGGACATTTTGCTGCACAACTGAGTTCCTCACACATTAGGTAAAGAGAAAGTAGAATGAAAAATCTGAGCAGGCCAGCAACACTGAGGCAGACCATGGTCAAGTGGAAGGAGCATAGACTAGAAATCAAGAGACCTGGTTCTAATCCTAGTTCTGTCTCCATCTCCTGTGAACCTGAGCCTGTCAGTTTAGGTCTCAACACCTTAGTTCCTCTATGAAGCACAGAGATAGTAGGATCTGCCCTACCTCCGATGAAGTTATACATTTGAAAACATTTGGTAAATTTTAAAGCATTATGCAAAGACAAGGAAGAGGTACTAACATATATAGCTCCTAATTCTTGAGTAATTTTGTGACAGACACTTGTAAATTATTTCATTTAATACTTCAAATGACTATAGAAGGTACATATTACTTTTATCCTCATCTTAAAGATGAGGAAGCTGAGGCTTACATATCTGAGACTTTAAACTACTTGCCTAAGGCAGACAATGTGTAAATGGCAAAACCAGAATCTGCCTCTGGGTCTGGCCTCAACCCCGGGTTCTCCCTCAGTCACTCTATTAGGGCATCTCCAATTTCCACCTGACCCTAAGGAGCATGAGAGGGACAAGACTGCCCCTTACACCTCAGACATCCTGGTAACCTGCCCACTGGATAAGGGCTTGCAAATTCCCTTTTCCTTCATACCTTTGAAGAGTGGCTGCTTATTTCCAGAATCAGTGTTGGCTGGGAAGCTCTGGATGGCAGAGGAGAGGCTGAGGCTTGGTGTGTGGGCTCTGCCGTCCAACTGCTGCTCCAGCTGCTGTCGCAGACAATTGTTCACCTGAATGCTCTGTTCCAGCTGTCCTCTCAAAGCCTGTACCTCTGCCACTAACTTGCTCAAGTCACTGCTCAAAGGGATATGGTGACAGGCATCCCAGCTGTAAGCTGAAAAGAAGAAGAGGGACCTGATAACCCTGATCCAGTATTTCCAAGCACTTGTCAAAACACAATTCCCAGACTTCCCTTTTGGTCAGGACCCTACTGAAATCTCAGGGCTCCAGGAAACACACAATGGCAACACATCTCTGATAGAGATGCCACCATTCTCTGTGGCCCTACGACACTTTGAGAGGACAAGCAGTCAGTGTGGAGTTTTTCTCAGGTTCAAAGTACCCACGTGCATGTAGAGGCCGTCTGACTGGCAGATTAGGTAAAGCTATTATTTCATTCTGATATGAATCTTTGTTCTTCAAGTTAAATAGCAGAGTCTTCCAAGGCAGGGGATTAACGTTGAAGTAGAGAAGGGTGGGGGCCGAGGCAGAAGTCTATTTGATAACTGCTACGCTCAGGAATCAAAGAGGAAAAGGCGGAGGAAGGCATCAGGAATTTGGGTAGCATGTAAGAATAGGAGTCGGACACCACAGTCCACTGATATAACTAAGAACTTTTCAACTTCACCATGTTTTTTTTTTTTTTTTTTTTTAACCTCCACACACATGATCTATTTCTATACAGTGGGAATGAAGAGGGCTGTAGCATATTTTGCAAGGCCCCAATCCCATATCTGAAATTCTTGAGATGAAATGTGTTTTGAACTGTACAATTTGCTTTGCTTTTTAGCAAGGTAAAAGGGCGTATAAACTCTATATTACATGATACACCCAGTTGCATCTGGGGCTTTAATCAAACATTAATATTTCTGCAATGAGCATGTGACTATTCTAACAAAGTGTGGTAAATGAAGACTATGAATTGCCTCTCCTCAGTTCATTTAGGTTTTGTAACCTATGAGTAAATGAAAAAACTTTCAATTCAGAGATCTTGTTGGAGTTGGGAATTAAGGAGAAGAGAACATGGACCTTTAGTGGTAGTGGCTTTGAAATGAATCCTAAAAGACCCATAAACAGGGGGAAAGGCATGAAAACAGGAGTAGTTCAGGATTAGTAGTTTCCAGAGACTAACCCATAGCTCTATGATGCACCTCCCTTTCTTTCCCTAAATTCAAATTCCCACTGAGTTTTGCTTATTCTTCCTTGAAAATGTTTTTCATCTATCCATTCCCCTTTATCTTGCCAATAGCACCTTATACTAGATTCTCATCACTTAATGCCCAGAAAATAACTATACCCATCCAATAGGTTTCCCTGATTTTAATTTATCCCAACTGTATGTTCCACCAAACTTAGTATCTTAAAATTCTGTTTTCATTATGCAACTAGTTTGCTTTAGAAGAAACACAATTTTCCATCGCCTACTACATGAAATGTAAACGTTCATCTTACCTTGTAGGCCCTCTATATACTGAAAATTCTCCCTTCATCTACACAGACTCTTCACAACTCCCTGATACAGAGCCTCTCCTAAGATCAGACTGGCCTCCTCCTGACCCAACACTCACCATGTGCATTTTAGCTTCCACGACTTTATGCATAAGCAATTCTCTTACTCAGCCTTATGTGCCCCTGTATTTCTCCAAACTCCAGTTTACTTTCTCTTCAGCAAATTAGGACACTAAATGGGATTTTATGAAAATTCAGATTTGGCTGAATAAAGAAAATTCTTAAACCAATAAACCATATTGCTTAAGGAATTTTTAAATAGATAATCATGAAATATGAGGACTGAAGGCCTTAGAGAGACAACAGGGCATCCAAAGAAAGAATTGCCTCTGTAGGATCCTTGACAGATCATCTCTGGTCTATATAAATAGGGCGTGGATAGGAAGAGCTTACTCCTTCACTAGTCGGTATTCCATAACTAGATAGCTGGTTTTACATACAGGAGATCCGGATTCCACTGCTCTTCACTCTTTGATCAGGTTGAGTCTTCTGGAGGTAAACAAAACATATCAGCTCTTCTCTACCTGATAGCTCTTCAAATATCTGAAGCCAGTTCTCATCTCTTCATGATCTTACTGAAAGTCTAAAATTTTTAGTTTCTTTAACCAGTTCCAGATTTCAAGGCCCTCACCATTGTGGTCCCTGTCTTCATTACATTCCTGATTTTGTCAATGCCCCTTTTGAAAGATGGTACCCCACAATCTAACAGTATTTCAAGCAAAGTCTCATCCCACCCCATAGAGACACCACCACATTTACACTATCGAGGTCTCAGGTTGAGTTGGCTTTCCTTGCAACTACTTTTGGGGAATGTGTTTCTAACTCATCCCCCACCCAGAAGCCCTTGAATGGCTACAGAGCCAGACTTCCCCATCCTGTACTTCTACCACTGACATTTTAAATCAACCCAGGATTCCTTTTTATCTTTGCTTAATTTCATTAAATTCAGGTCAGCCTTCTGTTCCAGCCTGCTGAGACTTAATTGTTTTTATGTTTAGAACCCTCCCCATTTGAAGGGGCATAGGGAAATGTACCAAAATTCTCAAATACTGTTATTATTTCAGCAGGTGACAAAAGTCCTCAATAAAACTGCATAAAATTTAAATCCAGGTTTAAACTTAGAGGCTATTAGTGGTATTTCTAAAAGATTTTGTTTGTTTTTGCATCTTTTAATTTTCCCACTGGGGAAAAGGGTCAGGGAGGGAACAAGCTGTTTGCTACACTGGCTGCATGGGTTGTCAGTATGTGCTAATTTACAATGTTCAAGATCCTTTCAGATGGCGATACCATTAGAATAATTCTTTATATTTTTAAAAAAATACAGGATTATCTAGGTTTTGATTTACTTGTCTCCAGCCATCTAAGTGGTTGAAGTTTGACTCTTCTGGCCCATTTTTAAGGATGTTCAGACTGGATCTTGCTCATATCCACAACTAAACTCCTGGGCTTTGTGTTTGAGAATTCCCCTCATTTATTGGGAGTCCCAGTCCTGCCAGGGGATTTTTCTGAGATAGAACTTGGTAGCTTCCATGATCTCTGTAGTTCCCAAGGTAATGGCCTCACTGGGATCTTAATAAAAGGCAGAAAGTTCATGGGGAATGCTAAGGGGAAATGAGTTGGGGGACATACCTTTCAGTCCCTTCTTGGAATTGCCATCAAATGCCTCCCAGATCTGTAGCTCTGACTGGAGAGACTGGAAGAGCTGCTGTTTCTCCTCACACTGCTGCTGCAGGAGGGCCAGCTGGTGCTGCAGCCTGCCAGGGGGAGGGAGGGCCCACTGAGCCATCGGAGATGCCCAGTCACAGCAGGGCAATAAGCTGGAGTCAGCCTTGGCATCATAGTGTTTTAGCACTAGGTGTCAACTTAGAGCTCACAAAAACTGTCACATCTATTTTACCAATGTGGAAACAGCTCAGAGAGGTAAAATAACTTGCTTGGGGTCATACCATTAGGGAGTAGCAGAACAGACACACCAGCCTGCTCTTTGTACTGCTTCTGCAGTGCCCCTTTCATGATGATTATTCTGGGGACAAGCATCACGGCTGGGGTAGAGGTGTCCTAGGTTATGGTGAGATTAAGAACTTGTATCTGGAAGGACAAGAGCATTCTTTCTCAAGTGTCTTATATGCTGAAGCCTTCCACAAAAAGGTTACCACTCCCTAAACTATGGTAAAAAAAAAAAAAAAAAATGTTCCCAGAGAAGTTTTTCCTTCTGCTCATAGTTACCCATAAATCAGGACTAGCAGAGGGGAAACTGAGTTTTCTAAATGACACCACTTACAGTCTTGCTGATAACCATACTTCAAAAGCTGAAAATGGGGCCCCCTTCCCTATCAATGGGACACCTCTTACCTAGAGTCTTTCTCCTGAAGAGATAGTCGTTCCTCCTGGAAATGCAAGATCTCTTGCTGCTTTGCCTTTAAGTCTTCCATAAGATGCTGATGTTCTACCTTCTGGTGCTCCAGCTCCATTTCTAGCTCTTGAAGCCGGGATCGAGAGGACAACAGAGCCTCCCTCAAGCATTCCATTTCCTGGGAGTGCTCTGGAAAGTAGAACACAGGTGGATTTAAATTGTGGGGCCAAGGGGTGGCAGGAAGATGGGCCTGAGGACATCTGACCTGACAAACATAACTAAGGCACAGGGAAGAACAGCCATGTGAGGGAGGACAGAGAGTGCCGGCTCCCTATATCAACACACCCTGGGGAAGGTGGACCTCTTTCTTTGCAGTGCCCTTGATCCTCTGATTTAACATGACCCACCTTGCACTTAGAGAAAATATTCTGGTTTCTAACACTCATCATCTTCTAAGTGCTCACAAACTAGCTGCTTAATAATCCATTCTTGAATTCTGCCAAATATTGAAGTCGAGATTTCTTGTCTATACTTTTTAGAATATATTGTTTTCTTCATTTTAAAAATGGGACACTTGCTTTTTTCTGGGTTGTGGCAACTCTCTGATCTTCTTGATTTCTCAAAGATTATTAACCAGGATTCTCAAAATAAGGCTGCAGGATCTATTAGTCTTCTGGGATGGAGTTCACCTGGGGTTGACAAATGGTATTCATTTAAATTGCTTACTATGTTCTCATCTGTGAAATCTGTTCTACTCTTTCCAAGCATTCAATGGTAGTTTAGTAGTTCTGCCTTCTCTCTTATCTATTAACATTTATAATCTAACCCAAGCAGTGACCTTTCCTCTCAAGTCTCCTTGTTCTTAGGTGAACTAAGTATCTTTTGATGTCTTTTTCCTTTTCAACAAGAATTATTTCTTGTTGAAATAATAGCTTTTTTCTAACACTATTCTTAGTTTTATGTGGCTGTTCAATAAATATTTGTAAATAAAAATAATTCATTATGAATAACATATTGGATTGATCAATTCAAATAATAATAAGGACTTCTGCCTTCAATGCCACATGGGAACTGGTGCCACATGGGAAATGGATGTCCACTGAATAGGACTGGGAAAGCTGTGAAGGACATTGTGAGAGATTCATAAAGAATACTGATCAGAGAGAGAAGCCCTGAGAAAAAGAGTGAGGGGATGTAGTGAGGAGATATGAGGATGACAGAGTAGGTCCTGGAAGAGACAGACAGAGTTGCAATAAAATCTGGAGAAACTTGTGAGGTCTTACTGTCCTTTCTTCCTCTGTTCAAGTCTGCTGTGAATGGGGGTAGGTAGAACAAATGGCAAATGGTTTCTAGTTTGACACCTAGTGACTCTGGATCTGCAGGCTGGTTTGTTAAGAAACTATCAATTTCCTGGAGCTAGTGAGTCTGAGGGACCACAGTTGGGATCTCTTGGGAAGTAACCCTTTTTGTAGAATGAGAATAACTATGGAAATTTTAGGTAGAAGGATCTGGATAGCACTTTTATCTCCACTGTCTTCTCTTCACTTCTCCAACTGGTGATTGGTGTGGTCAGGGAAGAAATGGATCTGGTGGTGATAATGGTTAGTGATTGTTAATTTCTCACCTCTAGAAATGTGACTCAGCTGAGCCTGAAGTCTCCGGTTTTCTTCCCTGAGGTCTCTGTACTCACAGAGGTGAGGTATGGACTCCAGGCCCTGAGTATAGAAGTTAGACGTGGACCCTGCCCAGAAAATGCAATCAAACAAGTTACACATTGGGGTAACATGCTTTCAAAAACTTCCCATTCTGTGTCTCCCAAAGATCCCATCCCAACTCTGCAGAAAACCCTGGGACTAAGTATGATGGAACAAATGTTTCTGTATCTCTTCTAATTGGATACTTTCCATGCATTGTCACATGCCATAGCTATAATTGTGCAGGAGGCTCTTTTCCCCTAAATAACTTCTGATTTGGTGTGCACAGGACAAGGATGGGGGGATGGGATGGCCTCTAAGTGACAGCAACACAGAAGAGAGTGGGGAGAAAGGCTACCTCAGTGGAGGGGTTTGGGGAAGGCCTTGAAGACTTGGGCTCTGCAATTTGCCAATCACCCAACAAGGGCACAGAGAGCTCAGTAGGCAGGATATGAGCAAGTCAAAGATGGGAAGAGAAGACAGACAACTCTGGGGACCAGACCTAGTTCTTTCTCAAGGGATTTCACTCTCTGAGGATCAGATATAGCCATAAAATGGGGATAGTAGTACCTGCCCCAATGCCCATGTTGGACTGTTTGCAATGAGCAAGTGAAATAAAGCATACCAAAGTGCTCTGAAATCTGTGAAGCCCTGGGTGCCGGTTTGGATATATTATGTCCCCCAGAAAAGCCATATTCTTTAATGAAATCTTGTGGAGGCAGACTGATTAGTCTGTTGATTAGGGTGGAACCTCAGAGTGAATTATTTCCATGGAGGTGTGGACCTTGCCCATTCAGGGTGGATCTTAATTAGATCACTGGAGTGCTTTAGAGGGAGCTCACACAGAGAGCAAAAAGGATAAAACATCCCAAGAGAAGCTGAGAGAGACATTTTGGAGATGGCCATTGAAAGCTGACGCTTGGAGATGCTTGGAGATGCAAACTGAAGGATGTTTGGGGATGCTAGCCCAGGGTTTGACCCAGAGAAGCTAAGAGCAGACCCCCAGACATTTAGAGAGAAATGCCCTCAGAGAAAGAAGCAAGGACGCACAGGAGCTGAGAGAGAGGAGTGATGACAGAAGCCCAGAGACATTTTGGAGAAAGCCATTTTTGAAACAGAATCCGGGAGCAAAGGACCAGCAAACACTAGCCACGTTCCTTCCCAGCTGACAGAGGTGTTCCAGACACCATCAGCCGTTCTACAGTGAAGGTATCCTCTTGTTGATGCCTTAGGTTGGATACTTTTATGGCTGTAGAACTGTAAATTTGTGACCGAATAAATCCCCTTTATAAATCCAATCCATCTCTGGTATTTTGCATAACAGCAGCATTAACAAACTGGCACACCCTGCCTGAGTGTTCTCCCTTCAGAAGCTTCCCAAATATGACCAGAAAGAGGAAGATATGCATTCCCCTACCACTTCCACGGGCAGTAGAGCTGAGCCGGTGTTCCAGCTGCTCACGCAGGCGGTCATTGATGCAGATGGACTCCTCGAGGCGCTGGCGCAGGTTCCGAATTTCACCAAGATGCTCTTCTAGTAGGTCAGCCCCTGCAGCCACCCCAACAGGACATGGAGGGATTAAGAATCCTGGTTACTAGCAGGGGTGGGCATGGATCAGGACCAGTGGTGCCTCAGCAATATCCCTAAACATCAGCATCCTTTTGCTACTTCAACCTCTCAGTTGGGCACCCAAAGAAAATGGGTAACTTTGTTTGAATATAAATAGCCTTTCAAATACAGGACACCCCAGTGCTAAGCAAACCTCATGGACCTCCTCCCACACAGGTCTCTGGCAAGTATAAGGAAGTTACATATGGTTTAGAAACAAAGCTGAAGTCTCTGGAGAGGATTGACTAGGATCTGGAAAGCTATGGCCTCCTCCTGGATATGACTTTGAGGTTAATAGGGAAGAAGGGCCCAACATAAAAGCACATGAACTTAAACTCACTGTATGGAGTTAATACTTCCCTCAAATCACTTTTAATATGGAAGGAAGAAGAGAGAGGCTGCAAGGATCTAGGGATCTGAGGGTAGACTAGAGGAAGGAGCACCAGCAAGGAAACAAAAACAATGTTGAAAAGAGAAGTGGAAGGTATGCTAATGACCAGGGTACATCAACTGCACCATTTTGCTTCATGCTCATTCATTCTCTGAAAATTACAATTGTCTTGCTGTTTTAACTAAGCTGCATCCTAAAATTCACCCACATAGCTGCATCCCTTCACTTAGTGTGATGTGTCTTGGCCCTGACCATGAGAGAGAGGGTTATGAGAGAAACTTTGAGTTTGGATTTTGGATACCAGATAAATGTGTGGGATGAGAGGCTGTATAGAAGTAGCCTCCCTTTCTGTAACAATTTCTGACCCAAAGAAGAAAGCCCCTGTGAATGTTTGTACCTGGCATTCTGGAAGGGTCTAAGTTGGGGCTGGTTCATGTAGGATCTAAAGTGGAGCAGAGAGGGAGGAGGACATGGATGGCAGAGCACATGAGGTGGTCCCTGACATTCTCACAGCCCCGCAGAGCACTGAGGCCCTCGGTAGGGAGGATGAGCTGATGCACTCAGAGAGGACAAGCACTGATGGGGATTCTTGCTCTCTGGCTGGCCTGTGTGCTGAGGCCTTTTCATTTTATACACACTCAGTGAGCTGGGGACTAGAGGGGGAATGAAAAAAGCCCTGCCTTGGTGGAAAATGGGTAGACTCTGAATTTGATTTCATTTCATGGGCTGAACCTTCCAGGTTTGTACTTACCTGTTGGTTTGGAGTTAAGTTGGGACACAGAGGAGCCTGAGGATAAGTTCCCAGATATATTCCCTTTCTGAGGCCTCATCATGTCCCACTGGCCACTGCTGCCCATGTACCCAGGCTCCAGGATTCTGCCCAGTTCTATGGAGCCCCTCAGAGGAGAGTGGGGTTGGGCAGGGTTGACGTAGTGGGAAGAGCTGGCTTCCAAAGGGTTGGTGGGCAATGAAGCTGGGGCAGAAGGAGGGACAGTGCTGATACCTGGATAGAAAGAAACATGTGTGAGAACCAAATAGGGTGGTTGGAAGGGAGGGGTCACAAGGACGTGTGTGATTGCTAAGGAGGGAGACTAAAGGGAGACATGTGGAATGTCAGAAATTCTAGTCTACTGTGGAGCACCAATTAGAGGAAGACTCATAACTAGAAGCTCTAATTTTTACCCCATGTATTTCCTACCATGATGGGTAAAGTATCTGAAAGTCACCGGTATACATGATGGAAAAGCCCAGTGTCCCCACTGTAATCCCTCATGACAGAGTACAGGAAATTTCCAGAAGTACAGCTCACTCCCAGAGTCAGGGGTAAAGAGTATAACAGCGCATAGCATTAAACATACCTCTGAATAGGAATATCTGTTTGTCTATGAGTACTCGCCTTCCCCAGAAGCTAACAAGCCAATCTTTCCCTGTCATCTTTGGGGTTGTCGGAGGAGGGAAGGGGTTGTGAAATCTAGCTGAACATGGTGGCGTCTATTCTTCCAGACTGCCAGAACTCTTTGCTGAGGCTGTGAGAGGTTCTGTGTAAGGTAAGTGGTGTCTTGGTTCTCACCCAGCATGATTCAAGTGACTGAAAAATGCCATCGATTTATTTGATGACCTCATCCTTGAACACTCTGCCATGGAGAGAGGAGGACCAGATTTCTTGGGTGACTCCCAGCTCAAAGATCCTAGGAAATCATGGGCCGTTCCCTTGGCCCTCTGCTTCCAGGTAAAAGGAAGCTTAGACTGGGTGGGGGGTGGGAGACAGGGTGGGGGAGGGTAGGGAGGTGGCAGGTGGGTTGGGCCAAACTTTAGGAGAAAATTCAGAAGAATGCTTTCTTCCAGGGATTATCACAATCAGGCAGGAGAGTACACAGATCACTACCCACACAGGAATGAGCTCATTATTTCCTCCCAAAGAACCAAATTCCTCTGAGAGGTTAATGCAATTGATATTTGCCGATTGTTAATCCCCATTTGTAACTGGTCCTAAAATCTGGCTGCATTCTGGAGTCATTTTGGAAAACACAAAAAATATATATATATTAGTATACCTGGACCCTGTAATATTTTGCTTTAATTAATATGGGTGCGGCTTGGGTAGTAGCTATTTTTAAATCATTCCAGGTAATTTTAATAGGCAGCAAAGTTTGAGAAATATTGCCATGGTTCTCTTTCCCAATTTATAAAATATTAGATGTTCATTAGATCACTGTGAGTTAAAGAAAAAGAAAAACTTAAGCATCTAAATTTTAGTAAGGATTCAACAAAGATATGATTTCCTACCTCTTTCACACCTCCTTCAAATCCATCCCAATGTAAAGCAAACGGGGAAATCAGTGATTTTAGAATATAGCTTACTTTTTAACCAAGGGCTTTAGGAGGTTCTGAGTCCATCAGGTATAATGATCAGTGTTCTCATGTCCCAGTCTCCCTTGGGCACACAACATAGAGTGTTCTGTGCAAAGACACCACACAGACCAGCTTCATGCACAAGGATATTTTAGTCCCACAATTACTTCAGAAGTCATGTGTGCTGTTTTGAATCTGTTATGTATCCCATGAAAGACTATGTGCTTCAAATCCACTCTTGTGGGGGCAGACCTATTGTGGGTGGAATCTTTTGATTAGGTTGTTCCCATGGAGATATAACCCACCCAATTGCGGGTCAGGCCTTTTGATTAGATTATTTCCATGGGGATGTGACCCTACCCATTCGAGGAGGGTCTTAAATAGTTTACAGGATTCCTTAAGAAAGCA
Source organism: Choloepus didactylus (assembly GCF_015220235.1). Lineage (NCBI taxonomy): Eukaryota > Metazoa > Chordata > Mammalia > Pilosa > Megalonychidae > Choloepus > Choloepus didactylus. The sequence goes on from NC_051308.1 coordinate 119,028,473, forward strand.
CAGAGAGAGAGATGGAGCTTGGAGCTGACACAGATCCAGACATTTGGAGATGCAGACAGAGAGACATTTGAAGATGATAAGCTGAGAGAGACATTTGGAGAGAAGTTAAGATATGCAATCCAGAGGTAGCCTCTGAGAGAAGCCAAGAGATGCTAAGAGAGATGGTTAGACAGAAATGCCCTGGGATGAAACAAGCAGAGCTGGGAGAAACTAAGACAGAAGCCCAGAGACATTTTGGAGAAAGCCACCAAAACCAAAAGCTAAACCCAGGAGAGGACCAACAGACACTGGCCATGTGATTTCTCATGTGACACCCAGGTGCCATCGGCCTTTCCTCAGAGAAGGTATCTTACTCTTGATGCCTTTAATTGGGACATTTTCATGGGCTTAGAACTGTAAATTTGTGAACTAATAAACTCCAATTGAAAAGACCAATCCATTTCTTGTATAATATGTTTTGGCAGCTTTAGCAAATTGGAATACTATGCACCACTGGCCAGATGGAAACTTAGTTCAAAAAAAAAAAAAAAAAACAAACCAAGGAATGTTGACAAGTGATGGTCCCTCTGAGAGAACCATGCCTTCATGTGGGGGAAAAAAAAATGGGCTACAATCTTTCTCACCAAGGCTGGAGCCATCTGAATTCTGATCACTGGCTCAGACTTGATGTGACACCAATTCAATCCACATCAACAGACACTTTTCCATTTACAGACACTTTTCCATTCACAGTGGACAAAGACAAGCCGACAAAATGAAGCAAAAAGGAAGTCAGAGAACACTCTTGCCTTTTAGTCATGGGACATATTTGTTACTCATCAATTGTTGGTTCCAGGACTGGTAAAGTAGCAAGGTCTTAGGTCAGAGTCCCAGCACCTTCCCCTGATCTCTACAGAAAGAGAAAAGACTGGGGTACAGCCCAGTTGCAAGGGACATCCAGACTTTGTTTAGGTGAACTCAGCCCCACACTCTAAGGAGTATGGGAACAAAACTGTCTTCGGTAGAAAGGGTGTAATAGAAAACACAGGGAACTGGGAGCAGAAGACCTGGAATCAAGCCCATTTCTCCCACTTCCTAGTGGCCTTGAACAAGTAACTTCACTTCCCTGAGCCTTAGTTCCCCGTACTGGTCTACATATGGCACAGGAGTTTTGTGAGGATCAAGTAAGACTTGATCAAGTAAGGTTATCATTGCTAGGTAGGTCCTAAATTTCTATGTCTGTATAAAGATAATAAGCAGAAGAGGAAGCCTCTTAGGCCTCAGTGCCCATAGAAAGGAACCAGGACAAATTCTTCTTCTAAAAAATGGTCTGGGTCTAGCAGGGTTTCAGAAGTCAAACTGGGGGCAGAGTAGATAGAGTATCCATTTTCACTGTTGACAAAAGAAAAATCTGGTTCAAATGACATTTGGGGCATCAGGGACACAAATTCTAGGTTGTGGTCTTATGTCACTGTATGCCCTTTGCATGGTGTGATAGTTAATTTTATGTGACTACTTAGTTAGGTTATAGTGTCCAGTTTGGTCAACTATCAGCTCCCCCTGTGGAATTCAGACTTGCCAGCCACCACAATTGCATGAGCCAATTCCTTATCACAAATATCCTCAAACACATGCACACACACACACACACACACACACCCCCTGTTGGTTCTTCTCCAGAGAACACTGACTGATGTGAGGCTTGTCATCAATCTCTGGCATTCCTAAGCTTCTTCACAGGCACGGAATGAGGTTGTTTCAAACTCCTTTCTACTTTTTTTATTTTTAAAAAGATCTACTAGAGAGCAAATTCATCTTGTGAGTTTTTCTTATTTTTCTAAGCTACAAGTGATCACATGAGAAAAAAAATATTTTTATGATGAGGAATCCAGCCCTCAAATACACCAAACCCTTTTCTAAAAGATGACCACAAAGTCCAGGAATTGTCAATTATTTTCAGGATCTGAGGATGGACTTCACAATCAGACCTCACTCAGTCTGTGCTTCAGGTTCTAGCTGCCCACATGCCACCTATCTGGGGGCAGGGAAGAAACTTGTGCAATAGGATAAGGGACTCTGCCACCTTCTCTTCTGAATCCCTCTGCCACAATTGTTTTTGCCCCTAACCTGATGATATCAGGATCAGAACTTGATTAAGAACCTTTCACAGCAGAGGACATAATAGCAACACAAAAGATCCCACAGAATGTGGACATCTTTTTCATGGTCACTTCATCCTGCATAGGCAAGGAAGGCATCAAATTTCTCTCCCGTGCCCCATCGGTAAACATTTTACCCAAGTTTCAGGGCTTCAGCAGACTTGATGGTTTTCAACACAGTCAACAGTGCATGAGCACCAGGTCTAGAGCCTGATGAATAAACAGATCCGTGCACAATTGGACAAACTAGAAAAATACTAGTAAACACATTTCAAAACAACACAAGCAGGGCTTTCCCTCATCTTTGATTTGTAACATGTACCCCTATGTTGCTTTTTTTTTTTTTTTTTTAAATCTGCTGTCAAGCCAAAGCCATGCAGAGCAACACAGTGTGGGGCAGCCAGTCACAAACACAAAACGCAGCAGGAGGTGCTCACTTTCTCCCAACTGCTTCTGCAGCATCTGCAGCTCCTGTTGAGCCTCGGCCAAGGAAAACACCGGTGTGTCACAGCAGCCAAAGAGGGGAGGGCCAGGGGGACTGAAAGGCAGGAAGCTGGGTGGAGCTGAGGGCAGTGGAGCCTGGGAGAGGCTACCCAGCTTGGGTATGGAGTTAAAATGAAAGCCTAGAAAGAGAAAGTTGGGAAGAAAAGAGGACACACCATTAGAGAGAAAGTGAGAGCAGGAAGAACAGGTAGTAGATTGAGGAGGTGAAACCATTCCCTGACCAGAGATCTCCCCAGCACATGTCTTTTCCTCAATGCCATGCTGCTTAGATGCCACGGGGATCACTGCCATGGCCAAGGGCCATCACTGCTGTCCCGAGAGGCTGGCCTGGCTGACCTCTCCTCCTTCTCCCCACCAGGGCCATCCTGCACACATATCCATGTTCATCTGCGAGTGATTGTCTACGGAAGGCAAAGTGGCATTTCTGCAATGCGGGAGCCACCGCGCCCCCACCCCAGCAATCCCAGGCACAGACAGACTAGAATGGCTGTGCCTGATTGCTCTCCAGGGCCCTGACATGCTGCTCCCAGCACTTGGATCTGGGGACAAGACTTTTCCTACACCCAGCACTCCTCTTCTGAAAGCATCAGGGCCTGCATTGAGGAATGCAGGAGGAGACTAGGCCTGTGGGGAAATTTGCTGTAGTAACACATGCTGTTCAGGGCTGTGATGGAGACATACTTCAGAATCCCAAATCAACGTGTTCACTCAGCAAATGAGGAATAAAGGCCTTGGTGGAATAGCTTACACACAAAGGTTTGCAACTCATCTGGGCATTAAAATCACTTAAGAAATATTCTTCATAAATGCAGATTTGCAGGTCTTAATCCAGCTCTACTGAATCATAAACACTGGGAGTTAGGATTGGAAATTTGCATTTTAAAAAATCTTCAGTGATTATCACTCTACAGTCTATCTACAGATAGGTCTTTAGGAAGCCTGGGAATTTTGGATGTTTGAGTCTATTCCCCTAATTCCTAATAATAGTTGCAGGGCAGGTAGTGAGAGGAGGGAGTGGAAACCAAGACTGACCTATGGAAAATGTCTCACATTATCAGGCAGTCCTGCAAAGACATCCAAGTTGCCAAGGGACACAGCCCAAACATTCTAAGGAAAACATTTTGATTTTAAAATCCTTGACCTTTGTTCTTTCTGTTTGACTGAAAGCAATCAGACATTTGTGTACAGCTCTGGGCACAGAACTTTCCCCATGGTTTTCTGGTCCAGCTCCTGTCCACTCTTTGAGCCCTGGCCCAGGATGAGTTCAGACACTTCCTCTCCCTTATGGTTTTGGTTGACTTGTCCTCAGGAGAGAAGGAGGTTCAGAAGGAAAGCACTTTGCTTTCTGGGAGCACCACACCACAATCCACTTGAAGGCAGCCAGTCAGCTGTGGCAGGAGGGAGGAGGGGAGGGCAAGGCTTGCCCTTTCCCTGCCATCCATCCCCGGTGTAGAGCTGCAAGTGAACAGTGCACCCCCTGAGGCATGTACATGAAATGGACCCTCCAACTGGCCCCAGGATATGCAGCATATATATGTCAAGGGCCATCAATCCATTCACAAATTCATGAATGATAATGCAATGTGAGTAGAATCTTGTCTCATGGGAAAGATTTGTTTGTTATCCTGGGGATAAGTGGCAGTAAGAAAGAGGGAGGGGAAAACCAGACCATGAAGGCTGAGTAGAAAAGGGCTCAGAAGGGGTGAGCACCATCCCTCTTTAATTTCTGCAGCTCTGGTCAGAGCCTGCACCTCTGAATTGGGCAGGCTTGGGTAAATATCACCCACCGCTCACTAGTTGTGTTATCCTGAGTTAAAAAATTTATTGAGTTTCAGCATCCTAAGCTGGCATGACCGTCTACTTCAGAGGATCATACTGCAGATTACACATAATAGCATATGTGCAGGACTTGGTAACATATAGGGGGTCAGTATATGGGAATGTGTTTTTGTTCCTCATCTACTGTAATCTTGGGAGAAAAATTTTGCCTCTTTGCTTCCCACAGTGAAATGAGAAAAGGGAATGAAAATGTTTATTTAAAAATGATTAGCCAAGCACTGGTTAAAATTGGTATGCAAATCAGAGTCTGTCATAGATTAACTATTTTCTAAATTTTTTTAAATAAGATGCCATCAGAGAATTAGGATGGGCTTTTGATTTTGTCTAGGGTCTGATGCATATAGTACAAATGTTTGTCCTTGAAGGAAAGTCAGTCAGCTGAGGGAGGGGAGATGGAGCTACAACCCGCCCCCCACACTTTGGCTGTTGCATACCTGGATGGACCTGGGAGGCGTCCTCAGGGGGATTCTGGGGAGTTGGCAGGCTGATGGGGTTACTGCTGGATTCGGCCTTAACCCCCTGAGAAGCATTGGTTGTTGATGGTTTAGAAGAAAACACAGCAGAATGATTCGAATGATGGATGTAATCTATAAAACCCATGAATGAGAGAAAATGTTTGGTGTTCCAGAGAGAACTGCAATCTTGTCCTTATATTTAACCAGGGCTAGGGCCTTGTTTTCAGGGAAGCATCTAGCATAAGCACTGTTAGTAGTGTTCATTTTCTTGTTCAAAGATAGCTCCTTAGAGAGACAAACCACCTTAAGGATGAGAGTGGGGCTCAGGACCCTGAAATATCAAGCAAGACAGGCAGCATCTGTGGATATCCACAGGTGTTCAGGGGACACTGCTAAGGAGCTGCATTTAGCAGGATCATCAGAGAGAGATAAGCCCGATCATAAAGCAGGAGGTCTATCAAACAGATTCCATGCACAGAAGGCCGTGGTGAAGAACAGTTTGCCATGATCTCCTCACTCTCATGGCTCACCTTGGGTCCTACAGCATGAACGTGCAGATGGAGTCCAGGGTGCCAGAGGTGACTCATAGAGTCAGGAACAAAGCACTGACACCTGACCCATGGAGGCCTGTGCTTGGCACTTGGTCCCAGAGCCATGTTCAGGCCTCTACCCACCGAGGTCAATTTATAAGGACTGATTACAGAGGTCTCTTCTTAAACTAGACAAAGGTAGTGCCACTCGGAAAGTGGAAGCTACCTGAGTGATCGGGTGAAACATTCTTCTGTTCTTGGTGGGTGAACTCGCTGGCTATGTCCATGTCGGAGCAGGCTTCTAGCTCATCAGACAGGAAGGAGGTGCTGCTGGGAGAGCGGTGGGAGTCAGACAAGCCATGGCTGCTGGAGGGGGTCAGGGACCGGGCATCCAGCTTGGCCTGTAGGACTTCAATCACTTTCTCCTTCTCCTGCAAGTCTCTGCTGAGCCTGGTGGGGTAAGGAAGGACAACAGATGAAACCAAGGACTCCCTGACCAGCTAATGCTGGCTTAGGCTCATGGGAAAATCCACAAAAGCCAAGGAGACCATTTCTGCAGAGAATAATTAAAATATCCCATCCTTATTAGGGTAGACAATAGGTGGAATACAGGGGGAGATGTGGAAATCACTCCCCAGGGCACTGGCCACATAATATGCTGAGAACTAGAGGTGACTCAGCCAGCTCTCCAAGGCACTGCTGCTTAAAGTGTGGCCCTGTAGCAGCTTCTGTAGAAGAACTGTTTGCTACCCATCCCCAACCAGGCAAACATTGAAGGTGAAGGTATGCATTTAGAAACAGTGCTTTGAGATCGCAGCACATCCAAGAACATGATGGATGGGATCATCTTATTGATTGAGGTACAGACAATGTATGTGTCTGTGATGGATCAGAAATGAATAAAAAGAAAAATGAAATACCTTTCTTTCACCACAGATAGTCTGAGAAGCAGTAGGTGGCCTAAATCACACCCACTACAGAGGAAGGCTCAAGCTAGTGGCTAAAACTGACTCTGAGCCCATATTTTATTGACTCATTGAAAACTGGCATCAGAGATGATATGGCCTCCCAGCGTTCTGCAACATCTAGGCCTCATTCATAAGTACTGTATATGATTCTTTTTTTCTCCAAGGAAAGAGGGTGGCTATTAAGCTAGCAGTCAACCCAACTCAGGGCAAAACTACCTTGCAAAAGCTCAACCTGGTCTTTAAACAAACAGGGAGACCCCTGGGGATTCTGAGAACCTTGAAACAGGTTAGTTCACCTGGGTCAGTCTGACTCGAGGCTACTTACTGTAATATTAATGTAGCAAATGGAAATCAATAGAATTACATCAAAAGGGAATAAAGAATTCCATTAAAACCAACAATAATATGGCAATGAATAAACGAATTCATTACAATCAGTCTTTTTCTTATTTCTCCTGAGTCATGAAGTTGCAGCCACTCTTGACCCCTTGGATCTGTTCTTGGTTCCTTTACCTGATTCTATTCTGAATTACCTGAGGGCCAATGGCTCAAGTCCAGCTTGATCTTTCTCACTTTTATGATCCTCTGCAAACCAAATTCAGAAAGAAACAGTAAGAAATTAAACAAGTACCACCTCACACATTACACACTCAGGGGCCTGTCAGGATACAGAAAAGTGATTACACTGCTGTGTACCCAGGATAGTCTGGGAGAATTTATTCTGCGAGGCTCAGGTTGTGTCTTTTGAAAAGTGGCCCAGCAGGCTTTCCTGATGTCACCAGGCAAATGTTCCTGGCCCTAGTGTGTGGATCATCACCATGGCTTCCCATGCCCTGATTCAGGGCAAGAAGTTTAAAATGTCTTAAATGATCACAGCTGCCCTCTCAAACATTCCAGCCTCCAAGTCCTGCCTCAAGACAGGTCCCAGATGCATGGCTGTGTGTCCCTTCATAACTTTCATGTAGAAACAACTTATGTCTCTGAGGAGATGACAGAGTCCCATCCAACCTCTCCCCCTGCCACCAGGAGATGGAATGGTTGGTCCACAAGTCTGTTCCTGCTGTTGGCCCTTAGGTGCTCTCAGGAAATTCTCTCCCATTAAAGGGCTCCAATAATTACTTACATTCCCAGCCCTGGTCCTACAATATTCAGTACCTATATCCTGTACAAAGGAGCATATTGCTTTATCCATATTTGAAGGACTTTCATGGACATTACCATGCAGTAAATGTGGCTCATGCAACCAATGAAGACACAGACACTGAAAGGATAAGTCACTTGCCTAGAGCAAGTTGATAGCGGCACCCAGGCTAGAGCTTGGGTCTTTGTAATTCTTAATTCAGGTTGTTTCCACTGTAGTAAGCTGCTTCTATCTCATCTTCCCTTCTGCCCCTTACTTTGGATAATGCTGCCTTCTTCTCCACAGTTTACATTCCACGGGTGAGGAAGTTTCTGCAGCTGTAATTAAGGCATCTCTAACTGTGTATGTTCCCCCTTGGTGCTCCCCACCCACCATCCCTGATCCTGTAATGGCCCTGAGATGAAGTGGAAACAGGTCCCTGGGTTAAAAAGCTATTTGTGGAGGTACAGCAGCCCTTGGGCTGGGGACTGTGGGAGTGACTGAGAGTACTCCCAAGCCCTGTGACCAACTTACTGGTGCTTAGTTTGCTGGTGAGCCGCTCTGTCATCTGGCTTCCCTGGGCGAGTTGCTCCCGAAAGCTCTGCCCCAGGTAGTAGTCAATGTCATTGCTTCTGAGGAGGTCCTCAAAAGATTTTACTGTATCTTTCGTATGCTGTGTGAGAAGGTAACAGATACCTCTCCCTTCTCGTATTTTCTGCCGTAGGTAGGACAGTTCTCTGGCCTGATCTTGAATCAGGGAATCATATTTCCTAATATAGGAAGGAAGAAGAAAGAGTAAGAATAGAAAATAGTGAAAGTTATAGGGGCTTCTGCAGAGATTTCTATGAGATGAATTCTGGCATATAAGCCATATGCGGTATTTAAGTAAATTATACTATGAGAAACTATTGTATCAAACAATTTTATATGTTAACCACATGTCCAAAAACAAGTCACAAGCTCTGTGAGAGTAAAAACAGTGCCATATTTTACATCTCTTACAGCACCAGTATACTGTGGACTCACTATAGGTACTTAATTATTTAGAATTATTAAATCCTAAGTCTGGGTGGGATCTTTCATGGCTTCGATTTCAAACACCATTATCTGATGCCTGAATTTCTTCTACGCAGTGATACTGTGACAGACAGTGCTTTCCAGCGATGGTGTTACACCATCTCCCATCACACATGCTCTTCTGCAAGGTGGCTTTGCCACTCTTCCATCCAGAGGTAGAGGCTGCTCCCCACCTCTTTGAACCTGGATGGGTTCTGTGACCACTTTGACCAAGGGAATGTGGTGGAAATAATACTCTGCCAATTCCAAGAGGAACTCTTAACTGGTCTGTCAAGTTCTGCTTCCTTTCTCTTGGAAGCCAGCTGCCATGCCGAGGTGTAACTACCCTGAGACCACCATGCTGTGAGAAGCCCAGGTCAGGCAAAAGGTCCTGGAGGACAAGAAGCCACGTGGAGAAAGAGAAGCAAGGAGTACTGAGTCACCAGACATGTGAATGAAGAATCAATCTTGGGTGACGGAGCAGGGACTTAAATCTTGTTCTTTCCTTTTCCCTTCCCAGACATCCAGCTCCCCCTTTGTCTCTTCCCTGCAAGGCAGGGACCCTTGTAGGAGTGAAAAGGTGGGGCAGGCTGGTGTGCATGACAACAGGTTTTGCAGGGCTCAGGGTTACACTCCCATTTGAATTTGGATGTTGTGCCAGTTTGGATGTATCATGTTCCCCCAAAGCCATGTTTTAATCCAATCTTTTGGAATGTTTTGGATTATGTTGTTTCCATGGAGGTGTGACTCACCCAACTGTAGGTGATACTTTTGATTAGAGTATTTCCATGGAAGTGAGGCCCCACCCATTCAGCATGGGTCTTGATTACTTTACTGGAGTCCTTTAAAAAGAGCTGATGCAGGCCCAGATGTTTGCTGACTCTTTGAGATGTTAGCCCAGAGTTTGCTCTGAGAAGCTAAGAGAGGACAAAATGCCCCAAGAGTAGCTGAGAGAGACAATTTGGAGAAAGCCATTTTGAAACACAACTGGGGACCAGCAGACACCAGCCACATGCCTTCCCAGCTGACAGAGGTGTTCTGGATGCCATCGGCCATTCTTCAGTGAAGGTATCCTCTTGTTGATGCCTTAGTTTGGACACTTTTATGGCCTCAGGACTGTAAATTTGTAGCCAAATAAACCCTTTTATAAAAGCCAATCCATTTCTGGTATTTTGCATATGGCAGCATTAACAAACAGGAACAGATGTGAATTTGGCAAAAATGTCAAGTACCTGGTGGAACTTCTTGATATCTTACCCTTGCCCCTCTTTCTGAGAGGCAAAGGAATACTATTTTTGAAAGGTATTTTGTTTTCATTTTAAATAGCAAAACACAAGCTGCATTTTTATTTTTTATGCACAAGAAAAGTAAATCTTTTTACAAAAAATCCAGAGTTGGGAACTCTGGGAAAATCTATTGAAATACATAATGCTTCTCTTTTTAATGTGCAATATGCTTTTTAACTATAGATCACATTTTTTTGTTTAATTTGTAAGTAAGAAATGTATTTAAATTGAAGGGGAGCTTTTTGTAAAAGGACCAAATGTTCTTTTATAAATGTACTAAGGAATATCTTGGTTTTTTGAAATTTATGAGGATTTTTATGAGTAATTTTTGTTAAAAGATTCTGTGTGTGTGTGTGTGTGTGTGTGTGTGTGTGTGTGTGTAATGGAACCATGAGAGATAATAATAAATTATTGTATGAAGCCACTAATATATGGAGTGGTTTGTTACTCAAAAAGATAAACAGAACATATACCTAAATGGTATATACCCAGGGTTTTTCAACCCAAAGTAAAAATAACAGTAATAATTACGGCAAATAATATTGAGAGCATAATATGTTTGCACTATTCTAAGCACTTTTACTAATTCACTTAAATCTAATAGCCACTTTTTGACACAGGTTCTCTTATTATCCTCATTTAATAGGTAAGAAAACTGAGACTCAAAAAGATTAAGTAATTTGCCCAAGGTTACACAGCTAGTGAGTTCAAACTCAGAAGTAGGATTCAAACTCAGGCAGTCTGACTTATACTTTACTAATACTGTAACTTTATCAATATGCTCCCTGGAGGAAATCCCAGGGACCTGGTATCTCCCAGGCCATGGGCCACCACCCTGTGCCCCACTGGGTGCCCATGTGTCCTTTTTGCAGACCTATGCCTACCATTTCAATAAGTGCCTTCTGAGTATCGTCAGAAGAGAGATGGGTTTTCTCTTCTCCCTGCCTGGCCTACCTCACTTCAGGCATAAATCGAGACATCATCGATCATGTCTGCACGGGCAGTGCCCTCCTTACCCAGGCCATGTGGCTGATCTCAGCTCCTCTGCCAGCCTCCCTTCCAGTCCGGTTTTTGGGAACTGAGCCTCCAGCTGGGACACTCTCTGGATGAGACTCTCCAGATCCTTTCTGGCCTGAAGACCTGGGGAACGGAAAGCCCCAGTGCCATCAGATAGCCACCCCTCATCCTCATCCGTGGCACTGTGAGGTGAGGACCCCTTGAGGGTGCCAATGGCTTTCATCTTTCGGGGCCTTTCCAGACTGGATGAATAATCGCTTGTAACTGAGAGAGACCGGACACGGCTCTTGAGGTTCTGAATGACCTTGTTGGACTTCTGCAGCTGGGCCTTCAGAGTTTTTATGTCCTCCTGTAGGGCAGAGATGTCTTCTGATGTTCCATATTCCTCGAAGTCATCCTGCTTCCCTTGGTGAATCTCAAGGGGCTTCTTCCTTGGGGGACTGTTCAGTGCCAAGCCCAGGAGTCCCTGCTTGGAGCCCAGCCCCTCTGTCAGAACTGTTTCCATGGGGTTGTTGTGCTCCTCACACTCTGAGAAAAGACAGAGACATCTTTCTGAATAAAAGCTGGGCATTCTGCTGTAGCCATTCCCTTCAAAGGGGAGGCAAGACTGATCACTATGGCAACAATTAATAGAGCGAAAGTTGGAGCTGTATTTTATTCAGCCCCAGAACTCTCTTAGGAATGCAAACACAGTATTTCATATCCTCCCAAGAGCCCTGCAAGTCAGGTGTGATTACCTTCTACTTTACTGATGTGGAAACCAAAGCCCAGAGAAAGCTGAACTAACTTCTCTAGATTACTCAAACTAGCACATGGCAAAGCCAGAATTCCAGTCCTGCAATGTCCTATGCCCTTTCCACAGCCATGGATATCTCTTAAGTAAGACACTAATATAAATCTTGGATATTTAGGAAGGCCACAAGGACTGTGGGAAAAGTTCTAACTGTTGAAAGTTTAACAATCCTCAAATATTACAGCGATTTAAAAGTTTTTCTGGTTACAACTATGTGGAAAATAGGCACAGAAATATAATACCTCAAAGAATGCATGATGAGTCTATAAACAAGGGTACTGTTAGGGCAGTGGAGAGCTAATACATAGTGTTTTACCAGGTGAGAGGCACTGGCTTCAAGTGTTTTATAAGCATTTAGTCATTTAATTGACATTAGTACCCAATGGTGTAGGTAGTTCCTTTATTATCATTTTAACATATGAGGAAACTGAGGTACAGAGAAGTTAAACTGGAATTTGAATCAGCCAATCTGGCCTTGGGTATTCGCTTGTAACAACCACACTACAAGGTCTCAAGAGTGAGAGAAATCTTAAGTACTTTTCTTCTCTTCTTCATTTTCAATTTTGGAGGTGGCCCTGTGGTTATAGTCCTATTATAGTGGAAAACATTGCTTCAAAACTTATGGTGTGCCTATTTTGGTAACAGAGAAGTGGGGTGCTTTTGCTGCTGAGTTTGCAAATACCAAACATGTTGGAACGGCTTTTCAATTGGATAAGGGGAAGATTCTGGAAGAATTGTGAGGAGCTTGATAGAAAAGGCCTAAACTGCTTTAAAGAGACTGTTTATGGAAATATGGACTCTAAAGATACTTCTGATGAGGACTTGAGCAGAAATGATGAATGTGTTGTTGCAAACTGGAAGAAAGACAATCTTTGTTTTAAAGTGGCAGAGAATTTGGCAAAATTGAGGAAGAATTTGAAAGTGACAACCTGGAATACTTAGCTGAGGAGATCTCCAGACTACATGTGGAGGATATACCCTGGCTTCTCCTTGAAGCTTATAGTAAAATGCGAGTGGAGAGAAATAAACTTCGAACTGAATTCTTGGGTTCAAAGAAACCAGAAGCTGATGGCTTGGAAAATTATAGGCTTCCAGGGGGTGGAATCCCAGAAGCTACAGCCCAACATGAGGATGTAACCAAACATGGAACCCAGCTGCCATTTCAGTACAAGCCAAGATTGGAAAAGGAGTTAAGCAGAAAGGATTTGTGGAAAGTCCTATTGTCTGACGGCTTTGACCCTTGTATGCTTCATGCGAAGCCAACAGAATTTTTGCGAGATCTTTATAAGACAGAGCCGTTGCCAGTCTGGACTGGAGGAGACAGACAAGGAACAAATTGAAGGAAAATTTTCTTCAAAGACAGAACCATGGAGACTGAGGTCTGGAGTCAAGAGGTCTAGGGCTGGGAGAGCAGAGCAGCCCACACACATGGAAAGGGTGAGTTTGCCCTGGAGGTCGAGGGTGGGCCTTCCACCTGGATGTTCAGGGAGTGCTTTGCCACCCCAGGTCCCAAAGAGGTTGGAGCACATTCCCAGGGAATTGGGGAGAGCCTGGCTGCCACCACACTATTCTGAAGGGGTTGAGCATGTGCCCCAGAGATGGAAGGGAATCCGGGAGCTGCCCCAATGTTTGAGGAGGGTGGGGCCGAGAAGGTGGTCTCCCCAATGTGTGGATATGTTGGAGCACTCACCCAAGTGTTTGGAAAGGAAAGAGCTGCCACAAAGGCCCTTAGGAAGGGTTAGACTCCCGCTCTCTCAAGCCCCAAAGATGCAACGTTGTTCTGTTAATGACTCTCAGACTTTGAAATCTAATGGAGTTTGTCCTGCAGGTTTTAGGAACTGTTTTGGTCCTGTTAACCCTGTTTTCCTTACTCTTTCTCCTTATGGCAATGGGAATGTTTATCCTATGAATGTCCCTCCTTTGTATATTGGAAGCATATAACTTGTTCTAAGTCCACAGATCCAAAGCTAAAGGAAAAGTATGCCTTAGGACTGACCACGCCTATATTTGATTTTGATGGGATCTTGTACTTAACTATTGTTATTTAAATGATTTAAGTTTCTGTGATATTGTGGGATGAATGTATTTTGTATTTGGAAAGAATATGTTTTTCTGGGGTTCAGGGGGTGGAATGTGCCGGTTTGAATGTATTATGTCCCCCAGAAAAAGCCATATTCTTTGAAGCAATCTTGTGGGGCAGACATAATAGTGGGGATTAAGTTGGAACGTTTGGATTAGGTTGTTTGCATGGAGACGCACCCCACCCAACTGTAGATGATAACTGATGGGATATTTCCATGGAGGCGTGGCCCCACACATTCAGGGTGGACCTTGATCAGTGGAGCCATATAAATGTGCTGCCTCAAAGAGAAGTAACTCAGTTCAGCTGTGAGTGATGTTTTGAAGAGGAGCAAGCTTGCTAAAGAGGAACATCCTGGGAGAAAGCCATTTTGAAACCAGAACTTTGGAGCAGACGCCAGCCACGTGCCTTCCCAGCTAACAGAGGTTTTCCAGACACCATTGGCCATCCTCCAGTGAAGGTATCCGATTGCTGATGTGTTACCTTGGACACTTTATGGCCTTAAGACTGTAACTGTGTAGCCAAATAAACCCCCTTTTTATAAAAGCCAATCCATTTCTTGTGTTTTGCATTCTGCAGCATTAGCAAACTAGAACAGTGCCTTTTCCCACAGCTCATCCTGTGTCTTCATTAATAAATGGACTTTAGTATATTTTTTTCTATAATAATCAGTAGAATAAAACTTTTCTTTTAAACAGTAATAACTGAAAACTCATTGTAGAAATTCACCCTCACAGTCAGGCTCATTTTGGGTAAGAGTACTCCTCAAAACTTCCTGTCCCTCTCTGATCCTGTGACCCTTCAGTCACAGTCCCCCTCCTCCCCATTACTCATCAGGTGTGGGATTTGCCAATAGCACCAAAGGTGAAAGGAGACTCCACGGAGAGAAGCTAAGCCCCACACCCTGTGCTCTTACCAGGACTAGTAGTCTCCTCCCGCTCGGCCTCATTCTCACTTCGGCCACATGTTTCATAGCCCAGATCCTGGAGGTCCACCTGGACCTGCTTGCTGTCCTGCTTCACCAAGGATTTACCTGCTCAAAGGAGAGACATAGTGTGTGTTACAGACTCTCTGAATTTCATGCAAATACCCTCAGGTTCAGTGTTACAAACCCTGCCCTTAGCAGCAGGGGAGTCAGATCCAGAGTGGGATAGAAGCTTCTTTGGTTACATGTGGAAGACACAGCCTACTCCACAGAGCATGACTTCCTTCCATCAGGATGAGCCTGTGTTTTCTATTGATGAAATCTCCTACAGAAAACCTAGGCTTGGTTGGGACTAGACATACTGTAAGCTGAGTATTCTCTGGAAGCCCTAGAGAAGCTTTTAAGTGTTTTATCTGCAGGGGCTCAGTAAATCTTTGAACTGTGTTGAACTAAATTAGAGTCCCAAGACAACTAGATCTAAGCTGTCCAAAAAGGTAGTCACTAACCACATGTGACTTTAAAATTAAAGTGAAATAAAATGTAAAATTCTTGAGTGTCAGTAATCACATTTCAACTGTTCAGTAATCATATAGAACATTTCCATCATTGAAGAGAGTTCTTTTGGACAGTACTGATTCTACACAGTGTCAAAGAGGAGCAGAAGAGAAATGACTAGCATAGCTTGACAGAGGCATGGCAGTTAATTGACTGTATCAGAAATCGACAAACTTAGATTTTAGCCCAGTTCCTCCCTATATTCTCACTGCAAAACCTTGTTTTATTCCCTTATTCTTCATTGCCATTTGCAAATTGAAAGTAAAATACCCACTTCCACAATTATAGGACTATAATCAGTATTAAGTTTATTTTGAGGTTGGGGAGGAAAAATGAAGTCTGCAAAGTGCATAGCTTCTCAGGGAGAAGACAGCCACTTTGCTGATGGAGAACTTTAAGACTTACTAAATTTGACTCTGAGTTTCTCCAGCTGGTTGGCCTGGGCAAAGACAGTGGCCTCTGATATCAGCAGCTTCTCCTGGAGATCTTGGTAGTGTTGTCTGCATTGTGCAAGCTGTGAGCGCAGGTGTTTGGTGGATCCTGGGAGGCTAAATTCTGACTGAGGCCCAGGGTCACTGGCCTGGGACAGGCTATGCACCTGTAAGAGGAGGCAGCACAGGATCAGGATAGTCATGAAGTCAGCCCTAAGGAGTGACAGCCCCTTCCCCCTCTGAACCCTGTGTACTTTATTCATGTTTCTGTCACAGCACTTCTCATGCCCTTTGGCAGTTATTTGCTTTCCAGCCAGAGATCCTTGAGGACTGAAATACTGTTATTCATCTCTGTATCCACAGCACATAGCACAGGGATAATCGATTCTACAGAGGAGCTCTTGGCAAATGTCCATTCAATGGTTGAACTTCTACTCATCCCTCCTAGTATTATTGTTCCAGTTGTTCTCTCAGAATCCTCCGCACTCACCAATCGTACTGAATCCTCAGTAAAGCCCATTCCCTTAAGAGGATCCTTATGGACCACTTCTAAGGCCCAGAACAAACAGCTGTGGGCAGCTGTGATGAAAATGACAGTGAGAAGGAAAATATGCCATTAGACAACTTTCCTATATTAACCGAAAAATTAATACTCAAGAAATATTCTATGAGATAATGTTGTAAAAGCCTCTCTAAATGCTTTAGTATCAGTGAATATTACTCATATGTATTACTCATATGTTATTACAACTGCTTTTGGCCCAAACATCCCCTTATCCTGGCCCCTCCTGATCTCAGGGCAGAACAGTTCAAGGTAAGAACTGACATCTCCTGCCCTTTCCCAAGTGTCTTTCATTCCAGCTACATTCACACTTACTTGGAGGGCATCCACTGGGAGGGCAGCCCCAAGATTGAGGCTCTGGGGTCCGGGACAGGGCTTCATGGCAGCATCCTCCACCTCTTGGTGTTGGTTCTTCCCAGGTGAACAAACCAGTTCTGGGTCCATTCTATCCATCTCCCTGGCCAGGTGCACAAGTTGGTCTGGAGTAATTTTACTATTCCTATCTTTAACACTGAGCACCAGCTGCTCTTTAAGGACATTGATGATGTTGTGGGCATTCCTCAGTTTTCCCTGGAGCTTCCTGAATTCAGCCTGAAGACCATTCTCATTCAGACACCCTTTGGCTACCACAGTCTCCACCATCACCTTGCCTTTCTCCTTGTCTTCCTCCATTTCCCATCCATCAGACATTGCTTCTCCCATCTGCTCTTTCAACTCTGCATTCTCAAGGCAAAGGCTCAGCATGGTGTTCCTGCAGGAAACACACACAATTGGGGTCTAAGATCTGATCTTGGTTCTTTTTACTCACATTTCAGTCTATCACACATCCAGAGACACCCCAGAGCAGGAAGCAACCTTAGAGACTTATGACAGTTCCTTTATTTTATAGATGAGTAAAACAAGGCTCAGAAAGCTCACACTCCCACAGCTAACTGGTGTCAGCACCATCATTAAAAATCTAGGACTTAAGACACCCAGTCTAGTTTTCTTTATCCATGCCACAGATTCTTATGTTCTAATTTTCAGTGGTCTCTGGAATAAACAATGATATTTCCACTTTTAAGAGAAAAATAAAAGGACCTTTCCTGGGACAAACACATTATCATGGATTTGACAGTTCTATTAATTATTTTCAGACAGCTTTCAATCACTGGATGATAAATTGGGATCTAGGTACACATAAGTATTAGACAGACTTATCTTCTACAGTATCAGTGATTCTTAAGGTTGGTGGAAGGTTAAAGGAGTCAGAGTTTCATGCTAATAATCCTGGGGAAGATAATAAAATAATTAAGGATGGTTTTGACATATGGTTCAATTGCAGGTTCAACTGAAGAATAAAAAAGGATGTACTGTTCTTACCCATGATGACTCAGCTAAGTTTACATATACCAAAGTTTAACTGAAGTTAAACCACGAAAAAATGTTATAGTAATTGGAGTGAAAGAGCTGGCATTAAGAAAGGTCATGAGAATTTAAAAAAAAAACAAAGTTTGGCAAGGCAAACAGTATAAAAGAAAGAGCTTCAATGTTAAAAACCTGGAGCCATGGGGTTAAGCTATGAACAATCTTGAGCAAATTACCCAAACTTTGTTGTACTGAGTTTACTCAACTATGAAACAAGAATATTAGGCTAGACTACAATGTCCTCCCCAGTGCTAAAATTATTATATGGTTCAGGGAAATTTAAGTGTCCACATAATAGGCATGGGAGCAATAAGGCATGAATTAGAAATTGTCATCTGCACACCTGCACAGTCAATGCTGATTATGCTCCTGCAAAGTCAATGAACAGGTGGATCGGCTCTATATGATCAGCATATTCCTCAAGCATTGTTTGGAAAACAGCCATTAAAGACAGAGTGATGAGTCTAGCCAATGGATAAGTAATTTGCCACTTGTGTCAAGTAAATAAAATAGCAGAGATTATTAAAATTGCTAGTCATGAATCAAGGATTCATGCTTTGGAGAGAAAACTGAGTGGATATGGAGGGGCTTCTATATAACTTCTCCCTTGTGGACTGTGCTGATTCTGCATACAGCAGTGAAACATCATGAGTAACAAGAGAGTCCTCATATAGTCCAATCAATTCAAAAGATGGAGACCAGACATACAACTAGACATGCAACTAGAATTCTACCCATGACTGTCATGTTTGGCTAATAATGTGCACTGTTATAGTGAATTAAGATAAATAACAAAACAAGTAACAAAAAATGGTTATCATTATCCAATATTATTGATTTCTCTCTAACGAATTTATAAAACCATTAAGGAATGGAGTCCAGAATATGGACTGAGAAAGCCCATGGCAGTGTGAATGCCTTGGCTGCAGCAGGGCTTGTCCCTGGGCTCTGTTGGACTCTCGATTGGCAGGCTCCCCTTCCCTGGAGAAGATGTTCTACCTGATGTGGGACACAGAGGAGAATCCTGCTTCCTCAATTTGAGCCTTTAGCTCCTTCAGTTCTCCTTCAGCTTTTCTCTTGTCCTCTAAGTGCTGGTGGATCTCTGCCCTCAGGTGGAGCATTTCCTCCTGAAGATCCCTGTTACTGTCCCCTCCTGTCAGGGAAGTAGGGGCAAGAGATATGCTCTGGATTTCCACAGCTGCCAGACTTTTCTCCAAAGCCACCTTGATGAACTGAAAGAAAATCATGGGTTAAAGAAATTAGGTCATTAAAGGGGATCCAAGAGGAACCTAAGCTCACAAGGCAGCCATTAATGGGAATGAAAAAGTCAAACCTAAGATGAAACAATCCCCCAAGTACTTCCTTGAAATAAGAGCCCTGGATGGGCTGGGGTGGACATACCATGTGGTTGGGATGGGGTGGACATACCACGTGACCAGGGGGAAGTGCTGCCATAGGGAGGAAGAGAATATAGATATGGGTGAGAAAAAAATACAAGCACATAATCTATTGAAAACATGCACTACATTAATAGTAGGAGATTCAATACACCATTTCCAGTAATGGATAGAACATCTAAACAGAAGATCAATAAGGAAACAGAGGACTTAAACAATACTATAAACCAACTAGACATAACAGACATATAGAACACTTCACCCAACAACAGCATAACACACATTCTTTTCTAGTGCACATGGATCACTCTCCAGGATGGACCATATGTTAGGTCACAAAACAAGTCTCAATAAATTTAAAAAGATTGAACTCAAATGAATTATCTTCTCTGACCACAACGGAATGAAGCCAGATATCGGTAACAGGGAGAAATGGAAAATTCACAAATAACATACTCTTAAACAAAGGGTCAATGAAGAAATATTAAGAAAAATTAGGAAATATTTTGAGATGAATGAAAACGAAAACACAACATACCAAAACTTATGGTATGCAGTAAAGGACTGCTCAGAGGGAAATTTATAGCTCTAAATGCTTAAAAAAAAGGAAGAAAGATTTCAAACCTCATACCTGGAGGAGCTAGAAAAAGAAGAGCAAACTAAGCCCAAAAGAGCAGAAGAGAGAAAGTAACAAATATTATAGTAGTGATAAATGAAATAGAGAATAGAAAAACAATAGAGGGATCAACAAAACCAAAAGTTGATTCTTTGAAAAGATCAATAAAACTGACAAGCCTTTTGCTGGCCTGACAGAAAAAAAAAGAGAGAGGGCACAAATGACTAAAATCAAAAATGAAAGGGGGGACATTATTACTGACCCCACAGAAATCAAGAGGATAAGAGAATACTATGAACAATTACACACCAACAAATTAGACAACCTAGATGAAATGGAAAAATCCCTACAGACACATAAATTACTAAAACAGAATAAAGAAGATATAGAAGACCTAAGTAGACCAATAACAAGTAAAGAGTTTGAATCAATAATCAACCTCCCAAACCTCTCAACCAAGAAGAGTCCAGAATCTCACTGGTGGATTTTTCCAAACATTCAAAGAAAAGTTAACACCAGGTCTACTCAAACTCTTCCAAAGAAATGAAGAGGAGGGAATACTTCCTAATTCATTCTATGAGGCCAGCACCATCCTAATTCCAAGCCAGATAAAGATCATGACATGACAAGAAAAGAAAATTACAGACTAGTATCTCTTATGAAAATGAATACAAAAAGTCCCAACAAAATACTAGTAAACCAGATCCAACTGCATAGTAAAAGGATTATACACCATGATCAAGTGAGATTTATCCAGGAATGTAAGGGTGGTTCAAAGAAAGAAAATTAATTAATATAATACACCATATTAATAGAATGAAGGGGAAAAAAATCACAGTCATCTCAACTGAAACAGAAAAACAATTTGACAAAAACCCAGAACCTCTTCTGGATAAAAACACTCAGAAAACTAGGAATAGAAGCAAACTTCCTCAACCTAAAGCTAACATCATATTCAAAGGTGAAAAGATTGAAAGCTTTCCCCTAAGATGAGGAACAAGACAAGGATGCCCACATTCACCACTGCTAGTCAACATTTTACTGGAAGTTCTATCCAGAGCAATTAGGCAAGAAAAATAAATAAAAGGCATCCAAACTGGAAAAGAGGAAATAAAACTTTCCCTATTTGTAGATGACATGATCTTGAAAAATCTATGACAAAGCTATTTGCTCTATATATTCAGCAAAGCGGCAGGGTACAAGATCAACACACAAAAATCAGTGCTGTTTGTATACAGTGGTAAACAACAATCTGAAAAGGAAATCAAGAAAGAATTTCCATTTATAAAGCAATTAAAATAATAAAATTTTTAGTATTAAATTTAACCAAGGATGTAAAGGACCTGCACATGGAAACCTACAAAATATTGCTGAAAAAATTAAAGAAGACTAAATAAATGGAAGTATATTCCATGTACACAGATTGGGAGACTAAATATTGCTAGTATGTCAATTCAACCCAAAGAGATATACAAATTCAGCACAATCCCAATCAAAATCCCAACAGGCTTCTTTGCAGAAATGGAAAAGTCAACAATCAAATTTACATGGAGGGATAAGTGGCCCCAACGATCCAAAATCATTTTGAAAAAGAGAACATAGATGACTCACACTTCTTGATTTAAAAACCCACCACGAAGCTATGGTAATCAAAACAGCATGGAATTAGCACAAGGACAGAAATATACACCAAAGGAAGAGAATTGAGAGTTCAGAAATAAACTCCCACATCTGTGGCCAATTGACTTTGACAAGGGTGTCAAGTCCACCCAATGGAGGAAACAGTGATGGGAAAACAGGATATCCATATGCAAAAGAATGACAGTGGGCCTCGACCTCATACCATATACAAAAATTAACTCAAAATGGAACAAAGACCTAAATATAAGAACAAAAACTATAAAATTCCTAGAAGAAAATTCAGGGGATCACTTTCATCATATTAGACAATGGAGACTTAGCCTTTACACCAAAAGCATGAGCAGCAAAAGAAAAAAAAAATAGATAAATGCAATTTCATCAAAATTAAAGTTTTGTGCATCACAAAAGGACGCTTCAAGAAAGTGAAGAGATAACCTACAGATTGGGAGAACATATTTAGAAACCATATATCTGATAAGGATTTAATATCCAGAATATATAAAGAACTGCTATAACTCAACAGGAAAAAGACAAACTACCCAAATTAAAAATGGGTAATGGCGAATAAGCACATGAAAAGGTGCTCAACATTATTAGCCATTAAGAAAATGCAAATCAAAACCACAATGAGATACTACTTCACACCTACTAGAATGGCAATTATATTTTTAAAAAAATCAAAATAATAAGTGTTGGAGAAGATATGTAGAAATAAGAATTCTCTTGCATTGTTGGTGGGAATGTAAAATGGTGTAGATGCTGTGAAAATCAATTTGCTGGTTTCTTAGGAAGTTAAGTAGGGAATTATCATATGACCCAGCAATCTCATCTTTAGGTATAGACCCAATACAATTGAAAGGATGGATTTGAACAGATATTTGCACATGAATGTTCATAGCAGCATTATTCACAATTGCCAAAAGATGGAAGCAACCCAAGTGTCCTTTAATTGATGAATGAATAAACAAAATGTGGTATAGACACACAATGGAATATTATTCAGCTGTAAAAAGTAATGAAGTCCTGATTCATGCTACAAGATGGATGAATCTTGAAGGCTTCATGTTGAGTGACATGAGCCAGACACAAAAAGACAAATACTGTATGGTCTCAATGATTTGAAATAGATTCGAATGAGCCTATTCATAGAGTCAGAAACTAGAATACAAGTTACCAGGGGCTAGGTGTGGGTGGAGAATGGGGAGTTAATGCTTAATTGGCATGGAGTTTGGGGTGATGGAAAAGCTTTGGTAATGGATGGTGGTGATGGTGGCACAACATTGTGAGTCTAATTAAGACCACTGAACTGTAAATTGAAAGTCTATAGAATGAGAAATTTTAGGTTGCATATATGTAAAGAACAATTTTTTTAAAAAACCCATGGAACTTTATACAAAGAGTGAATCCTTATGTAAACCATGGGCTTTAGTTAGTAATATACTCATAATAATATTGGTTCATCAATTATGACAAATAGACCACACCAGTGCTAAATGTTAATAGAAAAAACTTTGTTTGGGGTGGTTGGTATATGGGAACTCTGTACTTTCTCTATGCTTTTTCTGTAAACTAAAACTGTTTTTAAAAATTAAAGAAAGAAAAGAAAAAAACACAGTAAAAATGAAAATAATCCCATTACAAATGGACAATGGATCTGAACAGATGTTTTTTCAAAAAAGAAACACAAATGGCCAGTAAGCACATGAAAAGATGCTCAATATCATCAGTCATTAGGGAAATGCAAATCAAAACCACAATGAGATAACACTTCACATACACTAAGATGTCTATAATTAAAAAGATGGACTATAACAATATTAGCAAGGATGTGGAGAAATTGAAACCTTCATACATTTCTGGTGGAATATAAACTGGTGCAGCCACTTTGGCAATTTGGTGGATCCTCAAAAAGTTAAACACAGATTCACCATATGATCCAGAAATTACATTCTTTGGTATACCCAAGAGAAGTGAAAATATATGTTCATACAAAAACTTATTCACAAATATCCACAGCAGCATTATTTACAGTAGTTTGAAGTGCCCAAATGTCTATCAACAGATGAATGGATAAACATAATGGGGTATATACATTCAATGGAATGTTAGCTATAAAAAGGGATGATGTACTGATAGATGCTACAACATGAATGAACCTTGAAAACACCCTAAATGAAAAAAGTCAGACACAAAAGCACATGCTATAAGATTCCATTTATATGAAATGTCCAGTATGCGCAAATTCATGGAGACAATAAGATTAGTGTTTGCCAAGGGCTGGGGAAAGGAGACGGGGAGTGACTGTTAGTGGGTACTGGGTTTCCTTTTGGGATGATGAAAATGTTCTGGAATTAGATAAATGGTGATAGTTGCATAACTTTATGAATATACTAAAAACCACTGCATTGTACACTTTAAAAGGTGAGTTTTATGTAAGTGAATTATATCCCAATAAAACAAGATATAAAAATAACAACTAATGCAAACACAGAGTTTAAGCAAGACTGGGAGATGTGGACACTGTGGTTCTTTTCTTTATAAGGGGACCAAGTTCCTGAGAGTCTCCCACCAAATTAGGAAGCTTTATTAGCCCCAGAATATTTAAGTCCTTGACTGTAAAACTCATGGCCCAAGATACCAAAGCTGAAAGCCTAAGGCCCTGTCTATAGCCCAGACTCCTAAAAATATGACTAAGAGAAAAGACGCAGAACACTCCATCACAGAACATAGGCAGAGCTCCAATTAAAGCAAAGCAAGATTTATTTCATTGGCAGCAAGCAGGACAATCACCTACAACTACTGAGATGTTAAAGTGTGGCCATGCTGCCCAGCAGCCGATTTCACTTTTAGTTTATTACTTTTGTGCTGATGTGGCCAGCTAAACTCTCTCTCAAAAATCTAAGCATGTAAGAAGGAAAGAAGGCAGGAACAATTTCCCAACACCCGTCTTCTTCTGGAGGATCCTCTTGAAGTTGCTCATTAATGTTTCAAGTAGGGCAGGTGTATGGGGTTTTTTCAATTGAGAATGTTTTAACTTTTAGGCTTTCTTATATTCATCTTGGGCTCTGCTCTAGTTTTCCCACAATTTTAAAAGTTAACACACTGAAAATTGAGTATGATAATCTACTTAGTGTATGACTAATTATTTTAGTCGAAGTGCCAGTCTGTCCAATATCATTCTTAATATTTCCAGTGTCATGTTGGCTTCCTCTCAGTGGCAGAATTTTGGGGTTTTATTTCAAGTCAGTGTCAGCCTCCCAATTTTCCACATCCTCTGCCCCAAGCTATTAGTGGATAATTTTGTTTTCTTTCTTCTCTATAAATAATGGTGAATTGTACTTGTCACATATAAATTTCATTCTGGCTATACAGAATCATTTCCCAATTATCGAAGTCATCAAATATTTGATATATACATCCATAAATCATCTCCAATTAGGAAGGATTTGTAAAATTATGGTTCATATAATCTTTGGGTCCCAGTATATTGAACAGAACTGAACCCAGAGCAGTTTGTATGGATCACTGATTGCTAGAGCAGCTAAGATTGGCACAAAGCCATTGACCTTTGCTTCTGACCCTTTCTACATGCATGGTAAAATCTAAACCATAGCTATGTGGTGGAGTTGATTCATGGCAGGCATATGCAATGGTGTCTAATAGCACAGCAGTTGATGTTGTAAGGAGATTTGCCACCTGGTAAGAAAGAAAATGATCATCTGACAGTTGTTCAGTTTCTAGCATCCAATTCCATCTGGGACTGGATGTGAACCTGAGATATGAGAGGTTCTAGGGAATGTGTCTCTACGCCAGGCTTATCTAGGGCGGTGTCCCTTTCCTCATGTGCTACCAAGCATTTGTGACAAAATAAAGAGGACTGGATAAAATCACTTTTGAAAGCTCATGACTTCATTCCTCACTGACTGTAAAACTCATGGCCCAAGATACCAAAAGCTTTCTTTATAAAACCTAAGCTTTCATTATAAAACTTAAAAGCTATGTGTTAGCTTTCTTTATAAAACCTCTACAACTAAAGTGAAATGAATCATCAGCTTTAAGTATGAGGACATTTTTTCCTTTTTCAAATCATAAGTGTTCCTTCTGCTTAAAAATAATGCCTACCTATTTAATGATGCCTACCCACTTTTAAAGTATCTTCTGAATATATGTTATATTGTTCTATTGGTTTAAATATACCAGTTTTTTGGTTTTTTTTTTTTTTTTTTTGAAAAAAAGAAAGAAAGGAAACAAGATCCCACGAGTGTTAATACTGGAAGGGACCTTAAGATCCATCTAGTCTAATTTCCCACTTTAAAATAAGAAAATACAAATCTGATTATTTTGCCCAGGCTAATAATCTGTGTTTTCATTTTTCCATTTCAAAAGAGGTTTACTACTGCTAACTATTCTTTTAAAATTAAGATATAAATGTATGAAAATCAACTCATGATCTAGCCTTTTTATTAGTTTTTCCTTGTCATCTGTAAAAAAGAAAATATTTCTGTTCTTTCCCCAAATAGAGCTCGGGGCTTCTAGTATATGTGGTAGTGGTGTTAATCCTTCAGGTCTATTGCTAACTGTATCTCCCTTATAAGTTGTCTTTTTATATTTCCTAATTCATTTGTTCTATTGCTTTCATGATCTTATTCAACTTTTTTGTGTGTTGGGTTTCCATTTGCCCCACAGAGGACTGTGTGCAGATCAGGTCTCTTGTTTGAATATGGTTGGGCTTTCTCTCTCTTTCTCTCTCTCTCTCGCTCTCTCTCTTTTTACCATGTTGCTTCATATCTCTCACAATGCAAGTCAATTCTCAGACAACTTAGCTTTTCTCAAGTTCATCATACTTAGCCTAGTGACTTTTCTCTCCTCCTCTGTATTTGAATCTTAATTCTTGATTAATTTTTCTCCATTGCAAAATATCAAATGGAGAAAGGCAATGGACTTGGTTAATTACTTTAGTTTCACACGAATTTCCTAGGTATTTATTACAGACCTTACATTTGCTTGAGAATGGAATTTTTTAGGAGATATCTGGAGAAATTTACTATTATGGACAGACTTGAGGCTTCCTGAGGTATGTGAGTCAAAAAATGAGGAGGACACAATTTGCTTTGGCCAAAAGATGGTTCTTACCTTGGGAGTAATCCAAAGTTAGATGTGTTTGTTAGAAGTAGTGTGTGTGTGTTTGAAGTAGGAAGGGAGCTTAGTGTCAAGAATAAAGTTCAACTTCCAAAGACACAATAAGGAGGATCTTAGAATCTAACCTTAAAGGAACATTGATGTAGAAACAATCAAATAAATTTTTGAGAATCTGGACACAAAAATTATGACAAAGAAGCTTTATTTAATTGTTAGCAGGTGAATCACTCTCAAACTTCAGAAAAGTTGAGGTCCGTTTACAAAGATTCCATACACCAAAGTTTTTACTGTCTAAAACTGAAAGTTAGTTTTTAAGGAAAGGTGATAAAAAGAAAAGTGATTGCTTACCCAACAGATTTTTTCATCCATAAACCTTGTCTGTCATGAATCAAGTCTAATTCCAAGGTTTGTTAACTCATAATTTACTCAGTATCTCCTGTGCCAAGTAATACAGCAAACATTGTGAGGGAAACACAAGTGTCCCAAAGTAGAGGGCTAGTCCAGGGTAGGACTGACCTTCTCAAAAAGGGACCTGAGCATTTTCTCCATGCTAGGCTACAGGAAAGAATGCTGAGGAAGAAACTACTTTACAAAACCATTTTACCCACAACTGAGACTTATAGTGAAAGCTCATACTACAAACAATAGTTTAGACCATGTTAATCAGAATCTCACTCTCTTCATACAGGTGTTATTCATTTACTCTGAAGTTAATCATGTCCCGTAGTCCAATCACCATCAGTGACCAGCCAACATCACATTCTAGCTCTTAGAGTAGACAATTGCTGATCCTGCGGGTCCCTCTCTCTTGCCCAAGATCCTCAATGAAGTCAGGGAATGAGGGGCAGAGGGATCTGTCTGGAGAGCCAGTGGTACATAGTTAAGGTGACAAACCTCAGTTAGGAGGACTCAGAAGAAGCTGTTCAAGCGAAAGGAGAAATAGAGCTCATGCAGGAACTCATGGGAAAAGTGAGGGCCAGATAAGCTACAGCAACAAAAAAGGAATCTTAGTAGACAGTAAAGACTATGTTCAGGACATGAGATACTCGAGACAACCAATATGTCTGCAAGAGCTGAAGATTGTGACAAATCCTGTGAGATATAGATACTGTTCATTTGTGTTCTTCCTCATTACTTTATTAGATATCTCCTCCTCTTCTTATACAGGAGATGAAGAGGCAGACCCAGAAAGTCTCTTTTCCCCTATAGCTTTCCCAATATCCCACAAATGCTATGACTGGTAAAGTCCAGCAATTTCTGCAGAAAAATAGATACCAATGATCCACTTTCTCCTTTACAACTCAGATAATCATGGGCATTGCCTGTATAGAAGATACGATTGCTAAATGTTACTGGGAAAGGTGGAGACATATTGGATTTCCAGTGAGTGCTGTAGGATCACCAGCAGTGACTTAAACTCCGCAACCCAGAACTTTCATTCTTGGGCAGGAGAACATGCTTGTTACACCTTCACAGATGGTCAATGGGAACAGTGTTTCAGCTTTGGAGGCCAAGCTGTGAGGACTGACAATGGCTTGCTCTTGAAGTGCCATCTGCTGGTCATCAAGTCTTCACGCTTTGGGAGGTTAGTCAGATTGAACAACAAAGTTGTCTCTTATATAAGGAGATTGCAAAAAGAAAGATCCCTGCTTTGGGAAGCATTCAAATCCTCTTGGAGTTTCTCAGATAGCACTCTCCTTAAGTGGGTCTTATGCCCTGCCAGTCCCCAAGCTGCCCTTTGATGACTCCCTGTCTCCTGTGGTGTGTTTCAGTTACACAAATCCAGGAGGGAAGTGTCCATTGTCTTCTTGTAAGTAAAAATTCTTTTGAAGCTATAGCTACAGGTGTTAAGAAGAGGGAAAGACAGGTAGGAGTGGGGCTGGGAGCAGCAGTAAGAGAGACAGAAAGATTGGAGAGAAAAATGTAGAGACACAGTGGTTGGGGAAGTGACTGGGAAGCTAAGAGAAAGCAGGAAGAAGACTGAGAAGTAGTTTATATAGAAAGAGATCTTTCCACTCTACATCCACAAAGACTGCAGGAGACCATCAGACCCTAGGAGGGCTCTGTGCCTTCCACCCAGGAGCCCCCAGGACCTGACACTGACTTACATGCTGGTGGCTGTTGTGTGCAGCCTCCTCCTCAATACTGTCAGTGAACTCAGTGCTTGCATCTTCGATGTCATCCCCTGAAGCTGCACCTGGAAGTAAGTACAGAAGAGACAGGTGACTCACTTCACAGATTGCTTTCAGGCAGCAAGTAAAATTGCATTCTTTTTGCCTCTGGCCTCGGATTCTTCCTTTTCCCATATGCATGCCCCTAGCCAGCAAGGCCTATGGAGAAGGCAGAACCAACAGAATGTGGCAAATTTGTAGAAATGCCTTCTCCCTGTATCACTAACATTTTCGTATTAATGCTCAAACCTAAGCCTTGAAATGTAAGCTGGCCTCGACAGCACAGACCTATACCTGTAACTATGGGCATACTGTTGAGATCGAGTGGTAAATTCTCTCACCTATTTCCAGAAAGCTTGAATTATTCCATGTCCTGCCGCTGACTAGCTATTCAACTTCAACTCCCTCTTCTGGAATGTTGGTCAAGCGTAACTTTTTCCCACCACTGAAAGGGTCTCTGATCTCCTGAGTATTAGTCTAACCTGTTCTGCCCACTCTTTTTCATTGCATAGATCAGCTGTGCAAAGAGATGACAACATCTATGACGAATTCCCCTCTGGGGCCCTTGGACCTACAGACAGCCTGGTCTAGGCAAGACCCAAGTTACAGAATGGCTCAGGTGTTTGCTAAGTTGTTCCTCTAGCCTCCCCTCCTCCCCATCTCTCCCAAACTCTTGTTCAATAACTACACCCTTCGCCTGTAGAATTTCTCACACTGCTTTGTCCAAGTGGGATTTTATCCATCCTTCCACTCCCCAAAGCTAGGCATTCACCATAGGAACCAAACATCTACACCCTGCCTCAGGGACAAGAAGCTGCAGTTTGTGGTCTGGGAAAAGGTCTAAGGCAATGCTGACCAATAGAACTTTCTGCAATAACATTCTATATCTGCACTGGCTGATACAGTAGATACTAGGCACATGATGGCTATTGAGCAGTTACTGTGGCTAGTATGACTGAGGAACTGAATTTTTAAATTTAAATTTAATTAAAATTAAAATTAAATTAACAACATGTGGCTAATGGCTACCATATTGGACAGGCCACATCTAGGGCACTTCTCCTTTTCTACATCCATTAGAATAAAAGATTGTCTGTCTGGCTTTAGCTCCAAACCTGTGGTCCACATTACTGGGTTCTTCTGAAAGTACAGAACTTCACAATGGTTAATTCATTTGAACATAAAAGAAGATCTATCATGACAGCTGCCTGCATCTTACAGAATCTATACATAGTAGAGAACCTCAAGATCTAGTTCTGACCCTGGTCTCAGTAACTAACCTATTAAAGTTCCTTTCTTGACAGAAGAGTAATCTGGACTTCCAAGAGATTAAGTGGCTTGTCAGCTAGTCACTGACAAGAGCTGTGCCAAGAAGTCAGGTTTCTGAACTCTCAGTGACAAATCACAGACTATATCTCAAGTTCTTGCTCCAAGACCAAAGGGGATTGTTCCTGAGGTCAGAATCTACACACAAAGTGCTCTGCATGAGTAATAGCATTCACTACCCTCTGAAAATAAGGTGAACAGGGGCGGTTTACACCTACAATCAATCTCTTGGCATCTGCAAGTCCATGCCAGTGTATTTCCAATGATCCAGGACAATCAAAGCATTAAAAGATAATGAAAACACTGTTTTAATGGCTTGGTCTCACAGCTCGTTCTCTGATCTTCCCTGTGAATGCTATCAATTTGAATCAAGGCAGGATATTGTCCAGTAAATTCCTGTCCATGAGGAGGCACCTCTACCACAGAGCAACCTTAGAGATCTGTGGCAGACAGTGTACAAAAAGATTTCCAATACTTACTCTTTCAAACCAGCCCCAGAACCATCTTCATCAGGTTACTAGTTGCGTGGAGGCAAATGAACAAACTCCCTAAGCTTTGGCTGCTTTGGTAACTCACTGAATCCAGGATGCTAATTCACCTGAGGACATCCATATCATATCATGCTTACTTTTGAAAATCTTTCCCTGTACAACAGTAAGGATCAGAAACTTTTATTCTTTTCCTGCAAAGAAAATGGAATGCCCAACTCAGCGACTGAGTTTTTTTTTAAAACCGTAATTTTCACATTGTTTCCCTTCTGAGCTTTGAGCTAGGAAATGAACCTGTGGCTGAAAAAAGCACAGCTCTTTGAGGTCCAGGATCCTAATCCCCATACCATTCTTGGAAGATTTTGTAGTTACGCAGGGTCACATCCCAAGCTGATTCCTCTACCAGGTTTCAGAATAAGGTAAATGGGGATTAGAAAGGGTGACTGTCACTGGTCTTGAAGGCTTTTCCCTAGTACTTCCTGCCCTCCACTTAACCTTTGTCTGCCTTTCTGAGGCCATGTCTGAATTTCTAGGAAATGTCCTAATTCACTCAGGGACAGGACAACAAAGGTTGTGACTTCATCAGGAATTAGATGGAGACAAAGCAAGAATGTTCATCTCATCCCAACACACTACTACATAGGGTTTTTATTTTCTTTCTCCCTTTTTTTTTAAAAAAAAAAATTCACAGTCTGCAATACTTCATTTATAGTAGCTTTAAGGATGCCCAACCTTTTTACCAATTTGAATTAGAAACTGGGAAATGTTTTTTTGTGTTTGTAGGGTGGAAAAAAGCTGAAAAAATATTACAGAAAACATGGGAATAAAATGAGTAAGGACCTATACATCTCACATAAGGTCCTATACATAAATTTATATTAGTCATGTGGATAACATCTCCATTTTCTTATAAATGCCAATAAAAGAAGTTCTCTTTTGTGAAGGATACACTTTTCTAAGATTTTATAAGGCAACTAAACACTATTTTCAGAACTAATTTGGGATACTTTAAATTTCTAATTTCAAGTAAAGACACCTACAATTTAATATTGATGGTTTGCTTGTTTTTTATAAAATCCAAAATAAAATGGTCTGCCTCCTTTATATTCTCCAAAAGGTAAGAATCTGTTCTCTCAATGCTAACCAGCTTCTCCAGGTTTTATCCTATAATTAAGTTGCACATGTTAGTCTGACAATTTAAAAGGTTTTATTTAGGGTCTTAGCAATAGCTCACAAGTTATGTTCCTTGTGTGTCTCTAGACTTTGAACCATAAAAAATTGAGATACCAAAATGTCCCTTATTTACATTTAAAAAATTATTTTCTATATATATCAGACTCCACAAAATACACAGAAATAAAACAAGCCTCTAAAATATACTTAAAATCCTTGAGTAAAAATTTAAACATTATGCAAATGTAAGATATTTTCCTTACTGCTGAGGCAAAAACTCATATTTTTATGGAGCTTTACACATTGAGAATGGCATAATTAGGAACATGTACTCTGGAGCCACATAGTCTGGGTTTGAATTCTCCTTCTGTCAATTACTAGCTATTTGACTTTAAGCAAATCATAAACTTTGTATAACCTGGTATCCTTATTCATTAATTAGGGTAAATAGTAATACCCTCTTCATACAGTTGTGAACTTTAAAGTGTTTGCTGCTTGTGAAATGCTTAGAACAGCGTGTGCTCAACAAATATTACCCAATATTATTCTTGTTTATTATTTGCTGTTGGTGGTAAACTGAAGTGGTCCATGGACTGAAAAGTTGAGGATCGAAACAAAAGTTGAAGGTCACAGAATCCCAATGTTGCCATTTTAGTCATTTTATATCTGACCCTTATTAACTGGATGATCTTGATTGATTCTATCTGCACATTTTCACTTCCCAATAAGGGCCTGCTTCCCTCATCAGGAGGCTTAAAACACTACTCTTTGCTCTCCCTGCTTCACAGGACAGTAGAAAGAACATAAAGTTGTCAGAAAAATGGAATTATCTCTTTTGAATATGTGCTTTACAAACAGGATTTGTCATTAACCTATAATTGCTATAAAACTTCACCATGTAGGAATAAGTCTTAGAGAGATAGTCATTATATATGACATTTTATTTCAATATATCAGTAATAAGCCCAAACTGTGTTGGGGTGAAGACCATCTAAATTCTACTCTCCAGTCATTATTGACACCCCTTTAAACCCATTAATATGGGATCAACAGAAAAGGAGTAACATTTCCTCATATAGTTACTCAGAACATTGCAGGGGTCATATTTTATTAATTTTGAATAGGAACTCAACGAACTAAAGTTAAACAGCATGACTAAGTTTGCTGTGCTAAGTGGCCACTTGTTCTTTCCCTCAGTGCCAGGCTCTCGTGCCAGGTGTTCTTGGACCCATCTCACCTTCACTCCCAAGCTGTCTGCCATGTGCTCATCGAGAAGTGCATTTTCATCTTTCATGAGCCATCTATTGATGACTTTAGTATTATGATGCTATATGAGAAAACCAAAGGAAAAATCTATCAAACCTGTAATTTCATTTGCAGCCACTCCCTTTTTGGACCATAAGAAAACTTTTAAGATTTCTATAGTCCTCCATAAGCTTTTCCCTGGAAATAAAATTCTTTAACTAAATAGATGATCTTGAAACAGAAGTAGCTAGAAAAGAAAACTGTCTACCATCAAGCCTTTTAATGGTGTATCTTTGTCTTTAAATTGTGACATCTCTTAAGTAGCCTAGAGGGTCCTCCAGCTTATATATTATTCAGCTGTTTTCAGTGACTTTAAAAGACCAAATTGTAGCCTGAGTATAAAATCTCATGAGGATTCTGGAAAGCATTTTCACTCTTTCAACAAAGTAAATACTCAATAAAACTAGAGTCACTTATTCTTAGGTTGACCAGGACAGGTGTGAATTGAGACTGTCCTGGGCAAATCAGGAGACATGACCACTGTAGCTATTCTATGTCATAATTCTCATTCAAGGAATTCCTCCTACTCATGGTCTCTTTCTTCCCTCTAAGGACAGAAGCAGCAGATTTTTTAAGGAAGATTTACAGAGATGCCACCATCCACCATATCAATTGGCTCCTCAAATCTCCAACCTGCTTTCTGCTGCTCCCCTTCAGGATCAAGACAGGGTCTTCAAGCTAGAGTAGCCCATTTTGCATTTCTGGGAAAAGTATAATGCTGCTTCTTTGGTCTCTCTTCCTTGGGAGAACAAAAATTCAGGTTTCCTCCTCTTCCTTCCTTTAGTTAATACGAAGGCATTTACTCATTCCAAGGTGCCTTACTTTGACTTGGAATATTAGTACAATGAAAAAAACAGACTCATTCTCCTATTAGGGAAAAAAAAAGACATGAGCTTTCTCTGCATCTTTTCTCATAATAATGAAACCAAATAGTTACTGCTGGCCTTTGATATTTTTATTGGATCAGTAAGACAATTTTTAGTTTCTCAACTAAAGTAGCTGAAATTCTAATACTTAAATATAAAAAAGTACATTCTCCATTTCAGCACAAATGTTAACAGTTTAACAAACCACAGTGCCATGAAGAAATGAACTTCCAGAGGAAAATATACAACTTATTTTGGTGGGGGAATAGTCCTGGAA
The DNA here is from genome assembly GCF_015220235.1 of Choloepus didactylus. Taxonomy (NCBI): domain Eukaryota; kingdom Metazoa; phylum Chordata; class Mammalia; order Pilosa; family Megalonychidae; genus Choloepus; species Choloepus didactylus. The sequence continues at coordinate 119,062,538 of NC_051308.1, forward strand.
ATAACCTAATGCCAAGTTTTTAGATCATTTAACATGTCACTTCCTTCTTCATCTGAAATTGTTTGAGCCATTTTGATTTTTCTCAACAGCTCAAGGGTCATAATTTTAAGTGACAGAAGCAAGTAAAAGTGCTTTTACTTATCAAAATGATAATACTTCATTGAAACAGATAGGAATTCATGATTTATAAAACATACTTGTATATACACATTTCTCTAAAGTTTACAAACTGAAAGAGGTTCATTGTTTTTTAATGATTTTGAGAATTGAAAAAGGAAGGACTGCATACTTAAACTTACAACTGCAAACCTATAAGCATTTGCTAGATGATTATGAGTTCTTAAAGGGAACAATAAAGCAGATTTGATTCATGTACTTAACACCTCTATTCCTCATATTATTTTAGATCAAATATTTTCTGATGCTGAATTTCCTATTTTATCCTCACAGCTTTAGTAAGAGGAAACAGTATGGTAAATACAGATTTTCCTTCCGGTTCTTGACTTTTAAACAACAAAAATAGAAAAGTAAAACGAATTATTAAACCACTTTATCAGCTTATTCTTATTTGAAGTCTGCTGTAAAATTAGTATTGTCAGTACTATAGTTTTGTTTACCTTCTACTTCTTGTCCTTTGTTGAAAAAAATTAAAGCTATTATTTTTCATTTGGAAAACTTATCCTTACTCATGTGATTATACAGAAAGATGAGGACTTACCTTCTTGTCTTCTAATCATAAAATGTTTTAGCAAAGTTATTGCTACAAATGGTTTGTGAGAGGGCAGCTTAAATAGTTCAATATGTATTAAGACTCAGAAACTATTATACTACAGAAATATCTCCAATGTATTGTCCTATTGACTCATTACATTTATTATTATTGGACTGCTTTATATGAGCTCCATATTCTTATCTGTTGTTTCTACAGTATAAAAGGCTATATAAACAATTAGTCCTATCAAAGGGAAAAGAAAAGCAGTCTGAGATTTAACCCTAAAAGAAATGAGAGAAAATGCTCTATGTGCTAGCCTTCATAAGGTATTAGTATCTGGAAAAGAAAGCTGACATCACTCACTCTAACTGTAATACAAATTCTACAAGGTAAGATGGAAGATTACCATTAAGTATGAGGTTTATTACTATTTCCTCCTAACTTCACAGGAAGTTTGTTTCATTTCCAAGTAGGAGACTGGCTGTAGACCTGAGGCCTTGGTTGAAGGGGAAACTTAAGTTTTTCAGGGGTGTCAAATATAAAGAATCTCTGATTCTTTTATATAAAAAGATCATGAAACCATAAACCAATGACTTTCTCCTAACAATGGGAACTATGGATTTCTAATACTAGCTCAAGGAAAACAAAAGTATTAAAATAATTGTTCTTACTAAGGCCTGCAGTGCAAAGGAAAGTGACTTAAAGTAGTCAATCCCCAAAGCAAGGAGCAATTTTCAGTGTAATCTCAGCTCTACTCCTTTCGATGTGAGGACTCCGGATGGCAGTGGAAGACAGAAGCAAAGAGAACCAAGATCAATTTTCCTGTAGTGTTTCAAAGCTGTAAACCAAAACAGACTTCTCATGGTCCAGATAGTGAATTAAGAGGGAGCATAAGTATAAAAGTTCCAGGTCTTTTATGTATATCTGCCATGGAGATATGTATAAACTGTAAGTAGAAGATAATGAAGAAACTTCAAGGGAAACTACTGGCTAGGATCTGATATCCTATACATGTTAAAGATCTTGATCATCAATAGATCTCTTACTATACATAATGTAATTGAAAATCCTTTAAAAATATGAACAAAGAAAAATTCTCTTTCCCTAATAAGTAAAAGATAATAAAAATATTGTCCACAATTAAATCAAGAAAAGTGGATATGTGGGTAGAATAAGAGTATACTCTGTTAATGTAAAAGGCTGACATATTAAAATAGCTCAATCATGCTTTCTCAATTTAGAACTTGGCTACACAGCCAAAAAGAGAACATCAGAAAATACTGATTTTTGTGGATTTCAGTTACTATATCATTGGATTATTGGTTTTCAATAATAAAGTTTAAACCCACAACAGAAAAAGAGCTTAGAGGAAATATTTATCAAAAGGATTTTCATTTCATTCATTAAGTAAATCCTTTAGGAGTTCCTTTTCAACTCCATAGTTCTATAGAATTTATCTACCCTGACCTCTTACAAACCATTACACATTTGCTATTATTTAAAAAGGAAACAAGAGAAAAAACAAATATCTATCAATATGGATTTTTCTCAGTTTAAGTTCTATGCTTCCAATTAAGCATGGCCTGAGTGACGATTTAATTCACTTTCCTTCAAGGTTTCTATAAAGTTCTATAAAGCACAAGATGCTTTATCTAAAATTATTGTAATGTTGATAAATTCCTGACAAGAGGTAGAATAATCTAGTGAGAGAAAGGGTCTGTGCCCCCGAAGAGAGAATAGAATCCTATCATGATAAATATGATTATGTGAATGTGTTCATTCGCAGCATCATTTATCTGTGGACTACAGAACAAAATTCATCAAAATTGTGTTCTCTGTTCAGATGCCAAATTACCAAAAAAAAAAAAAAAAAAAAAAATTTTGATAGAACAGCAAGCCGTCTAAAGGTAGCACTGCTTTCAGACTTCATTCCAGCTATTAAGATGAGAAAGCTAATACCAGATTTTAGTCACATCTATGGTACCAACGTCAAACTTAACTTATCCTTTCCCACTAAATTCAGTTAATTTTCTAAAATGTTTCCTAAGGACCAGCATCAAAGGCAAGTAACTACAACATAAATCAGTCTTATCATTACAGGGTCTGAATCATGCTCAGAATTCACATACTTTTTCTTCTAATCTCTTTTGATACTATTTCTATAGGAGACAGGATTCATTATTCATCTAACTTATATTTCTAACACTTGGCAACAGTTTAAGATAACAAGGGATAATCTTACTCATGTTGGAGGTTAACAGAAGTGGGAGTGGTAATTAACATAAATTACTGTAATCACTATGAGCCAATACACCCAAGAGTCACCCACGCTTGACCCTTAACAGGAGACTTAGAAAGCTTCTTTGGTCTATTAGAAAATTAAGGGAATATGTTTTCTAAATGCCTTGCTGTAATGACACAATAGACTAGTCTTTGATGGGCTGACATTTCTACAGTTCAATTATCTTCCTTCTAACATCTGGAAAGTAACAGAAACCTTTGTGAGAAAAGGGTTTCTTAGGATGAGGAATCTAAGAAAAATGGATGGTTCTACTTACATGTCCTAACTCCTTCTTTAAATGACTCCTTCTTTTCCCCACCAAAGGCCAATGAGACTGGAATGGCATATCCATTAAGAGAAAAGCTTCATGAAGATTCTAGAGTGATCTTCAGTAGAACACTTTCTTCCCTGTCCATTATAGTTTGATTCAATCTCTATGTGTTACAAGTAAAGTTACAGAAATTTGGATGGAATTTAGAATGTAATGCAAACCATTTCAAAACATGAATATGAAAGAAATAAAAGTGTCATGTAAAAAAATGGAAAGAAAAAGAAAAATCTTTGGGCCTCACCTAGTTTAGAAAGGGTACTCAGTCATACTTACCATGCTACAAATCCTCAATCCCTGTTCTCCAAATTCCATGTTTAAAGTAACTGAAATCTCAGTTTCTAATCTAGGAAACTTGTATCCAACAGAAATAAGAAACTTCATGGTATTATACCCACAAAGCTCCAAAGTAATCTTGGTTACTTTTCATACTCTTGACATTTAAAACACCAGAAATATAATCTTCAGTGCATCCTTCCTTACACCTGTAGGGCTGCCACAGGAAAGCATTGAGGCAATGACTAAAACTTATGAACATAGATCTGTGATGACATTTCTTTCTAAACTATTCAAAGCACTTCAAAGTCTAAAGGCCATTACTTATTTTAACATGGAGAAATGTATGCACAATAAATAGTGGAAAATATAGGATTCCATCTAGTGTCATACAAAATGGATATATATAAGTAGCACTCCTCAGGAATAACAAGTTATTTGGTGAAATACTGAATTAAATACTGAGACACTATATTTGAAAAATATCTTTGTACATAGAAAATTCTGACTCTGGAAAATTTGAGAGCTTTCTGGAAGTCATGTTCTGAATAAATAGCATGCCTTGATTTCAAGAAGGAAAAACTGTAAAATGGAACCTAAACTGCACCTAATTTGATTCACCTGTGTCATTCAATGATCAACTCAAACAATACCAGAGGTAAAGTTTACTATCAACACCTTAATTGTCTTTGCCTCTACTCTTTAACTTGGCCCTCCCAATACTTAAGAATCTATTATTGCAAGACTACTCTCCTGGTTTTAATGACCTATTGATAAACACTGTAACACTTTTGCAAAGTCATTCCTATACACTCTCAATCTCTTGCTCCCTTGTTCTATCTTTTATTTGATCAAAAACTGCTCTCAAAGAGCAGAAGTTGATTGAATGACAAAAATAATACACACGCATGCATTTGTGACATGATATGGAACATATGAAATGGATTGTGAAAGTGGAGGAGGAATAAACTTTATTGGCCCATAGAAGGGATGAGGGAATAAGAAGGAGTGGCTAAGGAAGGAAATGAATACAGGTGGAAAAACTAAAATGGGATGATTTAAAATATGGAGATACATTTTAGAGCCTCCACCATCCAATTTAGAGATATATACATACAGTGAAATACAGGTAGACTAACGTGAGTTTCACTTTGAATTGGTGCTATTTGTACCAGTTCTATCATTAGTAAGTCACCAGTTAACTCTGCCAAAGTCAGACACAAGACTCTCTGGTTAGTGCAAACAAAGTTTTCCATCCTGGGTTGCAGTCTGACCCGCCAGTGCTCAGAAGGCATGCTCGTGACGAACTTGCACACTTTCCAGTTCCCCACCTCCAATGGCGGCCAGGGTCTCCAGCCTGCTTAAGCGCTCCAGGCTTCTTCCAAGAACTTCTTCTAGCCGACCACGTAACACCTGGGCGCCTTCCAGTTCCGCGTGCAGAGTTTGATCTCTCTCAGAGCTGATTGAACATGCCACATGGAAGAAAATTGATTAGCAATCAACTTAGTGGATTTCCAAAAAGCCATCTATGCCACTCTGAGCCACGAGACTTTCTAAAGTAATTGTTCTCCAGGTCACAATAAATGAATGTAGTATTTGTTATGGCATTTGTGTTCACTGCTGATAGAGTAGCCAGGCTTGCTCCTTTCTATGCCTCTTTTATGGAGATCCCAGGCCACGCTCATATAAAATTATAGTCCCTAAGGTTCATTTCACACCCTTACAGCCCACATAAGAAAAATTTTGTTACTTAACTGAAAGCTTTTACCTCTGATAAACTAAAACCAGGAAAAACTAAATGCAAACTGAAGCAACACTGAGCCAAACAGGACTGCCACTAAAGATATCATTTTCTCATTTGTTAATAAACTTGACAGTGCTCCAAAAAGGAATCTGGTTCAGAGACTAAAGATCCAGAGGTTCTTTTAAAAGTAACACAATCGAGAGGTCCAATCTTACCTTTCTTTTGCCTTCACTCTCTTAAAGTAGGAAGAAAAAAAAATTTTAACCCAACAATAAACTAGGAGAAAATGAATAAAAAAAAACAAAATTTAGGAAAGAAAAAGGGGCTTGGAGGGAAGGAAAAATGAGTGAAGAAGAAGACGACGAAGACTACGACAATGATGACGACGAAGGGAATGTAAAATGAACCAGACAGATATAATATATACATGACCAAAAATCAAGAGGTACAAGAAAATACATTCATCAGGATGGTTAATACTACCCCAGGACCACTGATACTCAATGAATATCAGAGCCCTTTATAGACTTACTCTTATAATAGAACAGTGTTTAATAGGGCATGGAGAAGAAAAAGGAAAACAATATACACTGAGGGCTTACTATCTTACGCACTGTTTTAGACACTTGACATCATCTTCTCATTTGATCTATGCAATAGCTATGTGAGCTTGGCATTATTCCTCATGAAGCTCAGAGAGATCCACACAAATGATGAGTGGGTGGTTCCAGTACTGTCTCTGCTTTCTCTCCCTGCCTCAGTATTGTAGGTATCTTAGCTTAATGAGGAATAAAAGGAGAAACAGTGCAGTCACTCTCTTACTTCTCTGGGTGGGCATGGAACTTCACCAGACTGCTATAGAGTTGTCTCTCTGCTTGTAAGGCCTCATTGAGCCGACTCCGTTCATCTACCAGTCCTTCCAGCATCAGCAGCAACTGAGGAAAGAAGTAGTAATATGCAAATGGAAAAATGACACATGAAGCCACAATTAATCCTGAGGAAGAGACCAAAAGAATGAATCAGCATATTATTATGAGTTAAAAAGTCCATTATTTTATTACTTACTTAGGCTTTCTATAGTGTTTTACAGTTTTCAAATTAATGTCACATTCATTACCTTTATTTTCAAAACTCTACAAGGCAGAATTCAAACATGGGAGCAAAGAGAAGGCAGAAGCAGAATAAAAAGACTAAGGGAAATAGAGGAAAAGAGGAAACAAGCATGAGAGGAAAACATATGTAGTAGCACTTACTAGTATTCTTCATTCATTCAACAAATAACTACTGAGTACCTTCCATATGGTCGACTCTGCTCTAGGTACTGGGGATACAATCAGAAGCTTACTATTCAGCAGAGTAAAGAATCCACTGATCGCAAACGTGTCACCTTGAGCTATAATAAGTGCTATCAAGAAGACATGCTGCGATAACCCGCAGGGATCGATTTAACTGAACTGGTGGAGATAAAAGCCAGATTGGAATGAGATAAGTAGTTAGTGAGAAAGATGATAATGAAGACAATGCATATAGGCAAGCCACTCTTTTTGTAAAGTTTGGCATTGAAGAAAGGGTAGGCATGGGTAGCAGTTACAAAGGAATCTGTGGCAGGGACAGAGGCAGGGTCCTCCCTCCACTGCCTTTTGTCTTTCCTTTTTTTAAGTTGAGAGTGGTTTGACCACAGTTAAATGGAGGTAGATAAGAAGGTTTCAGCCAAAAGACAGTGAGAAAATCTTAGTTATGAGAGTGAGAAATAACTGACAGAACTTGCTGCTCCCTTCAGGACTATAAATGTCAGAAAAAGGCACCCATGGCTGCTACTGACCAAGGTAGGAAATTTTGGTGTGCAGATTCTCTATGAAATACCACCAACTGACCACTTCATCAGTAATTGAGATCAACAGCCTTTCCATTGTCTATTTCAGAGTAAAAATAAGGTTTTTATTCCAACAATTTACCTGTTGTCTTCGGTTTCCTGAAGTTTCTTGACCCTGTGATTCTACTGAAGCAACTTTTTCCCGAAGAAGCAAGACTTCTTGGGTCAGGCGTTCCATAGCTGGTATGTCTTCAGGATCAACCAGTTGCATTTGCAGATCCTAGAAGTCAAAAAGTAAGTATAAAATTATCAGGGGATGGGGTGGAGATAGAGAATAGGGTTAAGGCTTAAAATATACAGGGTTCCTCTTTGGAATGATGGAAATGTTTTGGCAGTGGATGGTAGCACAACACTGTGAATGCAATTAACAGCACTGAAATATATATCTGAATGTGGTTAAAAGGGGAAATGTTAGGTTCATATACAGTACAGAACAAAAATATTTTTAAAAAAAATCCAAGGAACTACACTACACAGTGAATCCTATGTTAAACCATGGACTATAGTTAATAGTACAATTAGAAAAATATGCTTTCATCAATTTTAACAAAATGTTCTATACCAATGCAAGGTGTTATGAATAGGGCGGTATATGGAAATTCTGTATTTTATGTATAATTTTTCTGTAAACCTACAACTTCTCTAGAAAAGAAAAAAAAAATGTATAGTAATAAAAATACTATTCAGCAGAAGAGAAAGGGAGCAACTGCTCCTGAACTAGTCTGTGATATTTTCAGGGGAGAATATTGATAAGTTATATGAAAATAATGACATTTTCCTATAAAATCTTAGCAACTATGATATAAGTCAAAGAGAATGTGGTGATATCAAGAGACCCAAACTAACAGTGCATCGAGGAAATAAGCACTGGCCAAAGGACTAAATCTATCCAAATACTGTTTGGAGATGCCCTATTGGTATTCTGAGCTGTAATCATTTCCAACAGTTTTTAAAACGCTTTGAAAGACCTTTATAAGGTCTTCTTTAATCTGTATGTTCCTTGTCAGGGACTCCATATCAGCAGCCTGCACCTGAAGCTCTTCTTCCTGGACAGCCACCATGGACTGTAAAGCAGAAAGTTCCATCTGTGGAGAGAAGAAATCCTGAGGTCAGTGGGCAGAGTAAACAATATCTCACATTTACATTTTAACATTGAGGCAAATGTTTTTCCATATTATATCACTCTCAGCCAGCAATGCAAGTGAAAACTAAAACATGAATAGTGCTCTACTGGAACAAATCAATAAAATACACAGTGTGATTACCACAGGGTGTTTTATGGGAAATTGTAATAGTTGTTTTTAATGATTTACCACATTTGAGTTAACTACCTAAAATTATCAAATGTGCTTAATTCAAGAGTTTATGATACTTTAAAAAATAACAATTGTTCATTGTTAGCAGATGTAAGAATAGATGAAGATTTTCTTTATAGAAGTATTTCAGCAAATAGATGAAGAAATGATAGAATATCTCCATTTTGCAACCCCTAATGAATGGATATAGGCATTGAGGATCCACAGCTACAAACATTAAATTTCCTGATATAAGAACATGCCACCATTTATGAAGAAGTCTTATCAAAAGTTAGCACTGCATACCCAAACTTTCAGTTTGTATCTTCCATTCCTCACCAGGAAACGACAACCAAATATTTGATTATGACAAGTTCATTAATAATCATGATAATAACAGTAGCTGCCAACATTTGTTGGGTGTTTACTATGTGCCAGGTACTATGATAAATGCTTGCATATGTTAATTCTCTTAGTAAACCCTGTTATCTGATTCCAATTTCAATACCTGCCAATTTACTTCTCATTCATAACTCTCTAGGAACACCATACTTGCTCTTTACTCAGGGCCTTTGCACCTACTATTTCCTCTGCATTAAATATCTTCCCCATGTTTTTATCTTCTAATTGCATCAGTGTTTATAGTATCACTGAGTGGTCTCATGATAATATATAACTACATGAAGCTATTTGATGGTTCTGGGCTACTGAAGCATGTTAGGAAGAAATGCTTCTCTTAACATTTTCTTCCATGTTGAAGGAACTCAATTAGTATAACTCCTGACCTCTTTCCACCCCTTCACTTATTCAGCCTCAGACAGGTATAGGGACTTATCCTACTGGTACCTTAGGGAAGAATACATCAGGCATGCTTAACTCATCCCCACACTTCTCCTTGGAAGATGGCTGCCTAGCAGAAGCCTGTTTTCTCCATTGCTTCTGCAAAGGCAGGTTCTTCTTTAACATGTAGGGAGTGGTCTGCTATGGCCCAATGTTATCTGTGACTGGGGTGGTAAGTCTACCTAATTCTGTGGTTTGGCTAACAGGCCCACTTGGTTTTTACATTAAGTCCTCTTTATCAGAAATAAAGTTGGTAGAGTACCAAACTATCTAACCCTACTTTATTTCTCAATTTCTTCAGATCTGGAGTATAGAAAAAGAGATGCTATTACTAGCATACCTTGGAAATACTGCAGGTTTGGTTCCAGACCACAGCAATAAAGCAAACATCACAATAAAGTGAGTCACACAATTTTTTTGGTTTCCCACTGCATATGAAGTGTGCCATAGCATTATGTCTAAAAAAATGTACTTACCCTAATTCAAAAAATAGTTTGTTGCTAAAAAATGCTAACCATTATCTGAGCCTTCAGCAAATCATAATCTTTTTGGAGGGTCTTGCCTCAGTGATGATGGCTGCTGACTGATAATGGTGGTGGTTGCTAAAGGTTAGTAAGGCTGTGGCAATTTCTTAAAATAAGGCAGCAATGAGGTTTGCCACACTGATTGACTCTTCCTTTCATAAAAGATTTCTTGGTAACATGGGATGCAGTTTGATAGCATTTTACCCACAGTAGAACTTCTTTCAAAATTGGAATCAACCCTCTCAAACCTTGCTTCTGCTTTAACTAAGTTAACGTCATATTCTAAATCCTTTTTTGTCATTTAAACAATATTCACAGTATCTTTACCAGGAGTAGATTCATCTCTAGAAACCACTTTCTTTTCTCATTCATAAGAAGCAACTTCTCATCCATTTAAGTTTTAGCATGAGATTGCAGCAAATTCAGTCACATCTTCAGGTTCCACTTCTAATTCTCTTGCTATTTCCACCACATCTACAATTATTTCCTCCACTGAAGTCTTGAAACCCTCAAAGTCATCCATGAGGGTTAGAATCAACTTCCAAACTCCTATTAATGCTGTTATTTTGACCTCCTCCCATGAATCACGAATGGCATCTAAAATAGTGAATCTTTTCCAGAAGGTTTTCAACTTTGTCCAGATCCATCAGAGGAATCGCTATCTACAGCAGCTATGGACTTACAAAACATATTTCTTAAATAATAAGACTTGAAAGTCAAAATTACTCCATGATCCATGGGCTGCAGAACGGATGTTGTGTTAGTAGGCATGAAAACATTAATCTCATTGTACATCTCCAACAAAGCTCTTAAGTAACTAGGTAATGCATTGTCAATGAACAAATATTTTGAAAGGCATTTTTTTTTTTTTTCTGAGCAGTAGATCTCAACAGTTGGCTTAAAATATTTAGTAAACCATGTTGTAAACAGATGTGCTGTCTGTCATCCAGGCTTTGTTTTTCTATTTATAGAGCATAGGCACAGTAGATATAGCATAATTCTTAAGGGTTCTAGGATTTTCAGAATGGTAAATGAGCACTGGTTTCAATTTAAAGCCACCAGCTGCATCAGCCCCTAACAAGAGAGTATGCCTGTCCTTTGAAGTCAGGCACTGACTTCTCTTCTCTAGCTAGGGGAGTACTACACAGCATCTTCTTCCAATAGAAGTCTGTTTCATCTACATTGAATATCTGTTGTTTAGTGTAGCAGACACTTTCATCATCTTAGCTAGATCTTCTGGGTAACTTGCCGCAGCTTCTACATCAGCACTTGCTGCTTCACCTTGCACTTTTATGTTATGGAGATGGCTTCTTTGCTTAAATCACAAGAACCAACCCCTGCTAGCTTCAAGCTTTACTTCTGTAGCTTCCTCACCCTCTCACAGTCTTCAAAGAATGCAAGAGAGCCTTGCTCTGGATTAGGCTTTAGTTTAAGGGAATGTTGTGGCTGGTTGATCTTCTAACCAGAGACTGATGGTTAAACTCATGTGTCAACTTGGCCAGGTTATGGTGTCTAGTTGTTTGGTCGAGCAAAATTGGCCTGATTGTTACTGTGAGGATATTTTATGGATTTAAATCATCAGTAAGTTGATTGCATCTATTGCTGATCACATCTACAATCAACTGAGGAGATTGCCTTCTACAATGAGAGAAGTCAGTTAAAGGCATTAAAAAAAGTGATGATTTCAGGAGTCAGAAGGAAGAATTTCCATCTCTAGTTCAACCAGCCAGCTTCTCCTGGGAAACTCATCAGAAACCACCAGAATTCCCAGCTTGAGGCCTGCCCTATGGAACTTGGACTTGTCCCTCCCCACAGTCACATAAACTAATCCCTATAATCAATCTCATAATATTATATATATAGTTGGATCTGTTTCCCTAAAGAAACCTGACTAATACACAGGTCACTAAAACTTTCTCCATATCAGCAATAAGGTTGTTTCACTTTCTTATCATTCATATATTTACTGGAGTAGCACTTTTAATTTCCTTCAAGAACTTTTCCTTTGCATTCACAACTTGGCTAACTTTTTGGTGTAAGAGGCTTAGCTTTCAGCCTCCCTCAGCTTTTGACATACTTTCCCCACTAAGCTTAATCATTTCTATTGAGATATGTGAGATTCTTTCTTTCACTTGAACACTTAAAGGCCATTTAGGGTTATTAACTGAATTTCAATATTGTTGTGTGTCAGGGAACAGGGAGGCCCAAGGAAAGGAAGAGAAACAGGGAATGGCCAGTTGGTGGAGCAGTCAGAAAACACACATTGATCGCTTAAGTTCGCTGTCTTAAATGGGCACAGCTCATGGTGCCCCAAAACAATTACAATAGAAACATCAAAGATTACAGCTCACCATAACAAATAAAATAATAATGTAAAAGTTGGAAACACTGCGAGAATTACCAAAATATGACACAGAAATCCAGAGCATGCATGTTGTTGGAAAAATGGCACTGACAGACTTGCTTGACACAGAGTTGCCCAAAACCTTCAATTTGTAAAAAACTCAGTATCTATCACTTCTCAGCCTTTTGGCTAAGATCAAGTGTGAAAATGTAACATCTGTGAAGCACAGTAAAGTGAAGTGCAATAAAATGAGGCATGCCTGAAATTGGGCTCTCTCTAGGAACTCTATCATTACATATCCAGGTATTTGCTCTACTGAAGAAAAATGAAAACATGAAAAAGAAAACATTGTTGCAGTATGATAAAGGTCTGTAGTCAGGCATGGTTTTAAATTCTGGCATAATGTCCTTGACAAGGGATCTAAACTGATTCCCAGTTTCCTCATTTATAAAATGGGAATAACATCTATTTTTCAAGATTGTGTGAGAATTAGTAAAGATTTTAAGTGTTGGGCACATAACAGGCACTTAATGGTAACTTTCATCATCATCATCATCATCTCAAGACAGCAGGAAAATATTTAAAAATATGGGAAAATCTGTATGGCTTATGTAAATATCTAATATTAGAAGGGCTGCCATAATGAATGTACATGGCATTGGACTAAGAGGTGGGTAGTTGATTAAGGACCATAAAGATAAACAATATAGCTAAATATCACTCACTCAAAATACCCATTTATAATCATTACAATTTTATGATCCAACAAAACCAGGCAGAACCAAAAAGTAACATTACTCTGGATTGAGTATATATGATAAAAATAGGAAAAGTACATGGAAAATAAAATATTTGAGAAGAATAACCAGATAAATGTTACGGTATAACCAAGAAAACGGAGGGAAAGAGTTTAGGGAATTTTTTAAACTTGCATTTTTAAATGCCAAACACTCTCACATTCTCAAAACTAACTGAGTCATTGTGATGGTTAATTCCACGTGTTAGCTTGGCTTGGTTATGGTGTACAGTTGTTTGGTCAAGCAAGCACTGGCCTGATTTGTTACTGTGAGTGTATTTCATGGCTTTAAATCATTAGTCAGTTGATTATATATACAGTTGATTATATCTACAATCACCAAAGAAGAGCACCTTGGTGAGTTAATATGTATATAATGCAACTAACATTTTTCTCCAAAAAGAAAAAAGGCAATGAGAGAAGTCTCATCCAATTAGTTGAAGGCCTTAAAGGGAGAACTGATTATTTCGGTAGCCAGAAAAGAAGAATTTCTATCATTACTTCAGCCAGTAAGCTTCTGGGGAATTCACTGAAACTTTCATTGGATTCTCAACTTATGACCCGCCCTACATTATTTGGACTTGCCCATTTCCACAGCACATGAGCCAATTCATATAACAAATCTCATAATATTTACACATATATGTATCTTGTTTGTTTCTCTGGAGAACACTAATACAGTCATATAACATGAGTTGATATTGAAGAGGAATATGGTAATGAAAAGAGAAATTATGAGGAACAATAATAATTCTATCACAAATATGAACATAGGTGCTATATTATAGATCTTAATTATGGCAAAAAGGTAGAACAAAACTGCAAAGCTAAACAGACTAGTTAGCTAAATTTAGCAACCAATGACACTGACTGATCTTCTAAAACAGATGCCATACTAACATAAAGGCTTTTGGTTTTAAACTGTAACTCTGCTGTGGCCTAAAATTTCTTCCACATTACAGTTGGACATAAAACTAGCTGTACAGGGAAGGCGGGAGACGGGATTTGTCTTGTAAGGCTTAAAGGCCTCTTCTAAGAAAACTGATGAAAATTCTATTGCTAGAAATAGTTAAAGCACAAAGACAGGAAAAATTATCTGCTGCAGGACATGACTTCTTTGGCAGTGTTTAGAGTCACAGGAAACTTGGGTTTAAATCTTAGTTTGGGCATTTTTTAGTAATATAATTATTTCTCATGCCCATGTTAAAAAAAATCAGTGTTTTAGCTTCTTCATCTATAAAACGGGGCCAATACATTTACTTTGTATAAACTTGTGAGCATTAGAACTAATATACTTTAAGTACCTAACATGGCATACTGCATTATAGTTAATACTCAATAAACATTATTAATCATATTCAAATTTCTCTTGTTCCATGTTTCTGTAACTAATTTGATGAATCTTTTATAATCATAAGCAGCTATTATATAGCAATTCATTTTTCTCTCAAGTGTTTTACAATTATTTTATTCCAGCTGGCCAGTGGAGAGAAAACCAAGTTGTCTCACACTGAGAAAGTTTTAAAAGTCCCCATTTATAAGAATAAGAGCACGTTGTGAGTTAACATGTATATAACGCAACTTACATTTTTCTCCAAAAAGAAAAAAGGCATCCCTTGCATTTGGAGCCAGATATTTAGAGAACTATTCTCTTTGAAATAAAAACTATTTTGGAAGAAAAGAAATAGAAATTTGGAAATTAGTCTGGATTAGAATACTCACCCTACTTTCCCTTTCTTTTTTAGCCATGAGTTCAAGTTCCTCTTTGGCATTACTCAGTTCTTTTTCCAGCCCTGAAACAGTGTCCAAGTCTCCTACAAATGAACACACATTACAAGATTTAATTGCAATTATTGTAATGTGATCTCTCCTGCATCATTTCTGAGAAATTTACACTAAAGACACACTCCAAGAATACAAAAAAATATATATGGAAAAGAATGTTCTATGCAGCATTACCTGTAACAGCAAAATACTTCAATTAATGTACATGCCTATAAGGAAAGGATAAATAGACACAGAATATCCACCCATGGAACACTGTATACCACTGTAAAAAAGAATGAGGAAGATCCTTATGATCCTGTGGAGTGATTTCCAGAATATATTGTTAAGTAAAACCAGCTAGGTGAAAAAGAACACATCTAGTGTAATACATTTTGTATTAGAGAAACAGGAGAAATAAGAGCACACACACACCTGCCCCACATACACACAAAGGATTGATTTTCTTACTTTTACAAAAAGAAACACTGGAAGGATAACCCAGAAATAAAATTGGTTACCTACAAGGGGATGAGTTGAAACAAGAGAGAAGGGATAGGGAAGTAGATAGGATTTCTGAGAATGACTTTCCTATATAATTTGAGTACTGAACCATGTTAACGCTTCACCTTTTAAGGTATAAATTTGACAATACTGGGAGAGAAAAAGCCTAACACTGAATACTAACAGAATCAAAAGAACCTATAAGGCAAATAGATAATATAACCACCCAGAAGATAATAATAAAAATAGTCCAAGTAACTTTTAAACACAGAACTCTCAGGAGATACACGCTAAGGATAAAAAGAATTACACAGAAATCTTGAATGTTACTTAATAGGTTTATTGTTGCTAATGGTATTCGTATAGCAATTCTGAGACTATTTTTGTGTATTGCAGTATTGAGCCTAAATGTGTAAATATATTGATGTTATAGGTAACCAAGATTCTCAAAGTCGAGAGAAGGGGGATATAAATGTGGAATAAGGGAAAGAAAGAACCTGTGCTGTTAAACAGAAATTAATCAGTGTAAAATCATGAAATCACCACACACCCACACCCATCCACACCCACACACACATGATGCTAATGATGCTAAAACCACGGGGCAAATGACTGTTGGGAAACAGAACTGTCAACATCTCAAAGTTATCAGCCAGTAGATCACTTTTTTTTTAATTCCCAAGGGAAAAATGAACCTTTACAACGGGGAGAGCTGGAAGATACAACCTTAACCAAATGACCAAACTTAATACTGCAAGGATGGTACAAACTGACGTCACATGCTCCTGATGTGAAGTACTGAGAAAAACATATCACCCATGCAGTATCCTTGCCAAAAATGTTTAACTTGAATCTCATCATGACAAAACAACCATATACAAATTAAAGGACATTAGCTGGTCTGCATATTTCAAAAAACATCAATGTCACAAGAGACCAAAAAGGCCAGAAAACTGCTCTAGATTAAAGAGTATAAAGAGCCATGACAACTAAATGTAAAGCATAATCCCTAAAGGAAAAATAAAAACAGCCTTGGAGAGCATTATTGGGACAATGGGAAACTCTAAAAATAGAGCACATATCAGATGCTAAAACTACATAAAGGTTAAATTTCCTGAGTGACATTTATACTGTAGTTGTGTAGGAGAATGCCCTTGTTCTTAGGAAATACAAGAAGTGTTATAATGATGAAGTGTTATAATGCCTGTAAATAATTCTCAAATAGAAAAAACATTATATCTATATATGTGTACACCTGGGAAGAAATATGGTAGTATGGAAAAACGTTAACTGGTGAATCTTAATAAAATTGTGTATGGATATTGTAGCAACCCATGGCCTGAGCAAAACAGGCCTGCAGATCTTTGGTGCACAGCAGTCTGCAAGACCTAGGCAGCTAAATGTTTAACCTATTGTCTTTCTAAGCCAGTAAAGAGAAAAAGGGTAAATTGACCTTAAAATGTACCTTTATGCAAGCAAGCAGGAACTGAGAGGCTCTTAGTCTCACAAAAAGAGCAAAATGTACTTGTTCAAGTGTTAGTCTAGTCTATCCTGCACCAACCCCCAGGTCAGAATGACCTGTTCCTGCATCTATGCTCCCCCAACCCTTAGGAAGGCCTTTGTCTTAAACCCTTACAAAAGGCTTTCTGCCCTTTTTGCATCGCTTGGTCATCTTCCTTGTGAATGCAATGCCTGCCTGGCCTGAGAGAGCCATCATGATCTCTCCACGACTTCTCACCCTGTAAGTAAGCCCTGAATAAAAGTTCACGTATCAGAAAATGCTCGTCTTCTTTGGCCTTTGGGCTGGCATGGCCCTCTTGGGCTGCGACAGATATTCATTGTACTATTTTTCCTACTTTTCTACAGATTTGAAAATTTCCAAAATAAAATTGGAGAAAAATATATTTTTTGAAAAGGTAAATTAGGAATAAATTAAGTAAATCTAGCATTCTTTTCAACTAATATAAAGTCTTCCCACTGGAAAATGGCTTTTTGCAATATTGCTTTATGAAATTCCATATATCTAACAATATAGCATAGGCACAAAGTGTCTGCATTCTTAACATCAATAAAAAATTTCAAGTTAGTTTTCTAAGTGCAATACCTGACCTTCTTATCATAGCAATATAATCGCCACCATTAATCATGGTAAATCTCAACTTCTCAAACTGGCTAGGTATTATTTTCTTTAGGCTACACTAGATTCCAATCTTTTGCTCTTTGAAAATCTAGGTTATACATTTAAGTTTTACTCTTACCAGGAGTAGAATTAGGTTGTCTTTATAGAATTCAAGCCCTTCAATAGGGCTGAGCTTGGCAAATAAGTTAACTGACATTGCCTATCTCTCCCATCAAAAGTAATTTCAAATTACAATGAGGAGTCCCAGTCTGCCTGGAAGATTCCCAGAAGAAGATATCAGCCTCCTGGTTCTCTGTGCAGTTCTGGAAGCACTACCTTCTGTATTTCTGAATCCTTGTGAAGCTATCTGAAATGGAGGGTCAGGATGCAGTTTTCCTGGCCATATTGTGGAACCAGAGCAAAAATCTCAATCCAACATAAAGTAAGGGCAGTTTTGCCTAGAATAAACATATCTTTGGCCTTTCAGGGGAATCCAAACTTATTTTTCCATTAAGGTAGGAAGAGAAATAGAGTCTTGGTCAAACCTTTTAACAGAGATTTGCAGGAAGGAAAGACAGAAAGTTCCTTCACAAAATGAAATTTGATACTTACCTAAAGTGGACCTGGGCATACTGGCGTCCCTTTTGGCAGTCAATGAAGTGCTGTCATCTCTGGAGGGTATTTGCATTGAAACCTAAATATGGAAAGAGTGAGGGAATTTAGGAAGATCCAGGAACCCATGATTACAATGACAGGAATTTGGAATATTCTCAATTTGGTATTAAAATTATCAAACTTATGCCCGAAATGTAAACACAGTCTGCATAAATATTTATACAAGTCTATAGTTCTTACTTGATCAGGCTGCTCTCCAAGATGAGGGCTAACAGAAGTAACTTCAACTGGTTTGTTAGACTGGGACACCATTAAGTCTTTCCCTCCTAAATGTTGGCGCAGGGCCTGTAATTCTGAATTTCTTTCCATTAGGGCTTGTACCATCCTCTCTGCAGCAGCCTAGCAAGAGGAAACAACACATAACCTTACAGGGATAACCTAGTAAAATACAATTTATGTTCTGATATTATTTCTTAAAAGCCAACTGTTCATGAAAAGCCAGCATGGCCCTAAGAACTAGTTTCCTTGCTTTCAGTTTGCAGGGAAAAACATAATCAAGTGAGTGGAAAGAAAGTCTCTCATAGACAGACTACTGAAAACAACTTAATATGATACTTCTATCACAGAGAATCTGAAATTGGTTCTGCTATTTCTCTATCAGGCTAAGGTGTTAAGATCTTTCTTTTGTCTGGGAGAGCTGTTCCTTTGCCCTAGAATGCTCTTCATTCAAACATTTGTGTGGTTAACTCCCTTACTAACTTCAAATCTTTGCTGAATGTCACCTGATCAGACTGGCCTTCCTTGCATATCCTATCTAAAACAGCAATCTCTTCTCTACCCCCAATTTCCCTTGCCATGCTTTATTTTTTTCCAATGCACTTACCATTCTCTCTCTCTCCCAAACGGAATGTAAGTTTTCTAAGGGCAGGCAAGTACAGTGTATGGCAAGTACTTGAATGAATGAATGAATGAATTACACAGATAAACATTTTATCAGACTACATGTCCTAGGGAATCTGAATCTCAAAACCACTAAACCAGTTTACTCCATTTCAAATCCCACAGTCTTCTAAGACAGATAACACAATTAGGGAAAGAACTAAAACATAATTTATATGACCATTACTGCATTTAATCAGAAAATCTGAAGATAATAAATTAACACTAAAATTAGTACCAACTGTCTCTGGGGAGGAGTAGTACCTGTTTTAAATGAGAAGTTGAGCCTTGTTACAATTTTTAAGGAGAACAAAAACCTTTGACTTTCAGTAAGCAAAATTTGGGCTCTTTTGGGATTTAGACATAACTATTTTGGAGGTATCAGTACATTATTAACTTGCCTTAATAAAAAATCTCTATAAGTTATTACAGAAAAGCAATAAATATCATACAAGAGATACTCTGCGGTCTATATCCCTTGGTATTCTTTTTCTAATAGTGCTGTTCTTAGCAGTGCTCCTCAAAGTGTGGTCCCTGGACTAGCAGCATCAGCATCACTATATACTAGAAACGTGTTAGAAATGCAATCTTGAGTCCCACCTTAAACCTTCTAAATCTATTTCTGGGTGACCTTGGGAATCTATGTTTTTGTCCAGGTGATTCTTTTGCATTTTAAATTTTGAGAAGTGGATCTAGAAAAAAACAAGCATTATTTTTCTTCTTGAGTGAAAATATTTTGTAATTTCTATCATCTTCTTGGTTCCATTATTTTACTACCTACAGTATATATTTCTTTCTAAGGTATAATAAAACTAATTCTCTCAAATTACAAAGGAGTTAAAAAGAAAACACAAGAAAATACTTGTTAGCCTCTTACCAAAGACTTAAAAACTCACAGTGATTTTGTTATGACTATTCTAGAAGTGATTTCTGGAGCACATGTCAATATGTTTCTAACAAAGTGTGAAATTACTTAAGGGGAATTGAGAATTCTAAGAGTGTAATATAACCATCCCATAAGATAAGGAAGCATTAAATAATATTATGTCAAATAATACAGGCTTATGATAAGAATCTAGCTCCCTCCAAAAACTGACTAGAGTTACTGGCCTCTGAAATGCAGCACAAGTCAACTGTAGCATTCTCTAGCCTTGAGGAGAAATATACATGGAAATAAGGATAAATTAGAATTTAATCCCAAAATACTTGTGTACCATTATCCATTATCTTGAGATTAAATATACCATATTATTATGAGATTATTGATTCCTATTAAGGCCTTTGAAAAAATAAAATCATTTTCTCTCTTGAAATAATTAAGCTTTTATAAGAATTAAGAGAAAATATGAAGTGTAGGTTTTCCATACCTTGGCTGGAAATGAAAAATATCAATCAGATCTTGATATTTTAGAATCAAAATCAAAACCCTCAAGAACCCCATACTCCTTTCTCTCTAAGGGATAATATAGTACTAGGAGAAGAAAATATACATAATGAAGTTATCTGATATATTGTTTAAGCACCCTTCCAAATGCAAAAGCATTCTAAATATATCCCTTATTTTGATGACTGAAGTAAAATAGTAATCTTGTTAATAAATTGTTGGGGAAAAAAACTAACAGATATGATTATAAAATGATACAAAGACAAATGTTACAAGGTTCAAATGCTTCCTATTTGCAGACAATAAATGTACTAAGTGATACTGTTCTGGTCTGTACATTAGTCCTTACTTGGCTCTCCTGCTCCCTGGTGCTCATGGACTGAAGCAGAACCTGAATTTCCATTTCATATTCCATAGCTTGTTTGTTTCGATCACTTAGAAGGTCCTGCAGCATCCTTTCCTTTCTCTGTAAACGCTGGCATAGCTCCTCAGCTATTTTATTCTGCCCTGGTTCAAGTTTGCAGAGCAATGTTGCACTAAGATCCTAATACAAAAGGAACAGGATAAGTTTCTGGAGGAAAGAATTCTCTCTACTACATCTCTAAGAGCTTATAAGAATCTATCATAGAAGAAAGAGAGAACTGATGCTGTTGACCTATAACAATCTTTACAGCAAACATCATTCATTTTTGCATCAACAGATCTAGCACAGGGTCTGACAGGGTCTGTCACACAGAAAGCTGTAAATACATGTTCAGTGAATGAACAATAACAATATAGAAAAAATACATGTTGTCTTCTATAACAGTCCTTTCCTATTTGCTTATGGCAAATAACTGGTGTTAAATGAGGATAAATGGTCACTTAGTTCATTTATTTTCTCCCCAGTGTAACTCTATAGCTTTAGTACAAAAAAGAAAATGCACACTGTATTTCTTAGCTTGCTGATACAGTTCTTATTTCTATATTAAGAAGTAATATGGTGGTTAAAATTGTGATGCCATATGGCCTGGGTTGAATACTGGCTCTGTCACTTATTAGCTATGTTACCGTGGGGCAAGTTACTTAACCTCAAAAGTGTGTTTCCTTGTCTATAAAACAGATAAAAATTGTATGTGCCCCATAGTGTTGTGAGAATTCAATGAGTAAAATTCATTAAGTTCTTAAAACAGTGCCTGAACCCATGAATCTTGAAGATGACTGTGTAAGAATGTAGTTCATGAGGGGTGACGGTGTGATTGGGAGGGCCATGTGGACTGCACTCCCCTTTGTCTAGTTTGTGGATGGATGAGTAGAAAAAAATGGGGGAAGGAAAAAACAAACAAACAAACAAACAAAGGTACCCAGTGTTCTTTTTTACTTTAATTGCTCTTTTTCACTTTATTATTCTTGTTATTTTTGTGTGTATGCTAATGCAGGTGTCAGGGATTGATTTTGGTGATGAATGCACAACTGTGTAATGGTACCGTGAACATCGAATGTATGCTTTGTTTTGTATGACTGCATGGTATGTGAATATATCTCAATAAAATGAATTTAAAAAAAAATGTAGCTTATGAGGGGTGACAATGTGATTGAGAAAGCCATGTGGATCACACTCCCCTTTGTACAGTATATGGATGGATGGGTAGAAAAACGGCGCAAAAAAAAAAAAAAGCACCCAGTGTTCTTTTTTAGTTTGTTTTTTTTCACTTTAATTTTTATTCTTATTACTTTTTTGTGTGTGGTAATGAAAATGCTCAAAAATTAATTTTGGTAATGAACACACAACTATATAATGGTTCTATAAACAACAATTGAATGTACACTTTGTATGACTGCATGGTATGTGAATATATCTCAATAAAATTGAATTAAAAAATTAAAAAAACAAAAAAACAGTGCCTGACAGATCATAAGCACTCAATAAAGGTTAGCTATCATATTGCAGACATATTTTGTAGACCTCATTAATTCTCACATAACTTCTTTGAGGAAGATAATTATCACAGCCTTATAGGCAAGGAAAAAAAAAGTCCCATTGAAAGTCAATGACTCGCACAGGCACAGAGCAGCATTAAAGACTTGGGTCATTGGCCTCCCAGACCTCAAGCATTCTAATTCAAGACTGAGATTATGTATTCATTAACCCAACTGCCTTTAAATTAACTAAAGTCTTGCCTCCACTTCCTTGTTCCTGTCATGTAGAGATGTCTGTAACTGCTGAATGATACTTTCTTGTTCCTTCTGCCAATGGCTAAATTTGATTTCCATTTCTTCTTTCAGCCATTGGAAGTTTTGACAAGTAGCAGATAACTGTTCCACTTCCAGGCCTTTGGCCTTCAGGAGACTCTCCATACTCTGCAGGAACACAGAGAGCAATCACAGTTATCTTAGAGAGCCACACCACACTCCTCAGGATAAACAAGAAATATGACCCACCTTTAAATTATCTCCTAAAGGCAAATTCAACATTTTGCAAAAGGAGAAAACTTCGTTTCTAATCTAGCAATGCCATATTAATCTCTTTTTTTTTTTGTTTTGTTTTGTTTTTAGAAACTCATCTAGTTTGTGGAGAGATAAACACAGAGCATATGATCAATGAAGTGTTTTGGAGGAAGTAGGCAATGCTACCGAGGAAGAGAAGGACTTTAAGACATGGCAGATAGTAAGATATACAAGCTTTAAAATAATGCAAGAAAAAGCCAACAGTAAATGTTAATAAAATAAACAAGTGTGGCAATAAACAAACACGTACACAGTGCTGAGAAAAACATGATGTAATAGTTGCACCCTAACGATGCTTATATAAAAGTGTACAGATATTGACAAGGATTAGAAATAAGTCAGAACTGTGTAAATAGAAATCAATATTCACTGCCTCTCCTAACAAACTAATAGCATAAAAGAAAGTAGAAGTGTTAATCTATGCTTCTGAATCTACAATGATGGAACCAGTGACTATTATTTTTGTTTTTTCTTATAAAGAAAATACCCTGGTTTTCAGAAAATGACAGAAGAGACTGATGGCTTAGGCTTAAAATATAAGCGGGCGAGGAATACAAAGGCAAGGACAGATTTTGCTCTTACTTGCATGGTAGCTTCATTGGAAGAGAGGACACCACGTAGTCTCTCTAAGTCATGATCTCGCTCTCTCACAGCAAGATGAAGCTGACGCAGTTCTTTTTCTTTTTCTTCCAGAGCGGAAAACTTTTCATCTATGGCCCGCTGCAAGGAAAGCAAGGCTCCTAATACTCCATAAGATTCATTACCCTTATCACTCTTATTCAGTAAGATTCAAAATATAAAGGAATGGAAAACCAACTCCAAAGAGCAGCAAATTAAGATAGACACAAATTTCAGTATTACTGTGTGGATAGGATAATCCGTAATGTAGTGAACAAAATTATGATACATACCTCTAGAGCAACATCTCTATCTTGGATTCGCTGCCGAAGTTTCTCAAGCAACATTTCATTTGCTTCAAGAGTTTTATCCGAGTTATCCTGATACTGCAGGAGCTCCCGAAATTCCTACAGACCAAAAAATATTTGCCTTTATTCATTAATTTATCCCATATTAACTAAATTCCTACATTTTTCTAGGAGGGCAGAGTTTAGTAGGGAAAAAGACACATAAATTGTTAACTATTAGGCAATGTAGAGATATATACACTCATATATATATGTACGGGGGTGGGGTGGGGGTGGGGGTAGGTATGTGAAAGAAAACAGGTTGCATTGTCTTACTCTGCCTGAAGGTGTCAATAAAGATCTCAAAGAACAGTTAACATTTGAACCTAGTTTTTAAGGATTAGGAGTTTCCCAGGTGAAGAGGTGGAGGGGTATTACTAATCAGAGAAAATAATGTATGCAAAACATAAGGACATTTTGAAAAAAGAGTACACTCAGTGAAACGTAAGGGATTCAATGTGACTGGAGCTTAGGGGCGGTGGGGAGAATTGATCACTCCCTTCTCACTGTCCCGTTTTTCCCTAAAACTTTGATTCTGTCATCTAAATCATACTGTGGAATTCCAGTTTCTGTACAGATGTCTTCACTAGACTGACAGCAATGGCTATGTCTTTTTTTGTCTTATGAACACCTAGCATAGTGTCTGACTCACAGAAGTACTTCATATAATGATTTGCTGAATATTTATTGCTTAAATCTTTCAGGTCTATATATATTGTTTCCTACACTTGTTGGTTAGTATTTTGATTCAGGGATTGTATTTTCTATTTATTCTGAGTCCTCTTGATTCCTACCTTTCAATGTTCTACATGTAGCAGGTACTCAACCCAGGTGAACTAATACCTTGAGATTACATGAACAGAAATTTCAGAGTTCTATGAAGCCATTATGTCACCTCACCTGAAGCAGCTGCTCTTTGTGACTCAGAGTATGGTTTAGGTGTTGAATGTTCTGCTTCTGGGTCCGATTCTCACTGTATTTTTCAGCCTCCAGGGCACGAAGTTGTTGGCACTTATTCTGTAATTCTCCTTGTAGCTGCTGCAAGGTTTTTCGCAGTTCCTGAATAAAACATTTTCCCTTTTTTAAGCCATCTAAAATCTTCATGTGGTCATTAGAGACAGAGGTCTTAAAACTTTCAAGGAATACAGAATTAGGTATATAAAACAGCAGAAAGTGCCATTCTTAAAACAGCTCTGGAAATACTATACTTGACTCAAATAGGATATGGAGAATTGTAGGAGTTGAGGATGGGGGTATAAAGTAAATTTTATATTATAGTTCAATACTTATTTCTGATTTAATAAAAACAGATTTATATAACTATTATGTAAGGACTCTGTCCTACTATAAACCTGGATCCTTTACAGTAAGCTCAAGTATAGAATATTTCTACCATCCTGTCATCCAGATTTTCTAAAGAACTCATGAAGACTATCACTCATTTTTCTTAATTTGCCATATGTGACATTTTTCTAATAAGATCAGTAATCCTTAAAACACAAACACCTGCCACTTCACACTACCTTGCAAATATATATTCACCCCATCTAAACAAAATCTAGGAAAATGTTTAAGTAAATAACAAAAAGTTAAGAATTATTTTCACATATGTCCTCCTCCTTCTACACCGCCCCCCACTCTCATTCCCCACCCGTCCCCACCCCCTGCCAGGGCATCTGAAATTTTAATATTTCTGAAGAAAATTTGGTGCTAATATTTAATCTCCAAATTACTTAGGGAGATCCTTCAAAGACTACATTTTAAAATCCTGAATGTTAAGGAGTCTAAGAAAAGAGTTAAAGCACATAAATGCTATTTTAAATCATAAAAAAAATAAAGATAAAGTAACCATTTAAGAATTACATATTTTATTTAAAAAAAAAAATCATGGGTAAGTATGCATGCCATTCCTTTGACCTTGGTTGCTCTTCTGGGTGGCTGATTTTTACCCATTCTTCAAGAATAACTTCAGCTATCTCCTCCTTCAGGAAGCTTTCCCTAACTCCCTTCCTCGGCCTGTCCTATGTGTGCTATAGCACCCCAAACATATCTCTCCTCTACAATATTTACCATCCTGAAATTCTATATATGGGACTATCTTTCATACTAAATTATAATTAAATTAAGAGGAAAGGGCCTTGTTATTTGCTCCAGTATTTCTGGAATGCAGTCCAATACCTAGCATGTGGTATGTGGGTAAGAAATGTTGAATTCAATTACTTAGATTATAAATAAGTGACTCAAGGGTTCAACACAACCTGTCCTGCTAGAAAGTTATTATCAGGGCAAAGTCAGCATGTAGGACCACAAAATGGTTAATGATTTACCTGGTTATGTTTCCAAGAAGCCTCTTTCTGCTGTTCTCTCTCATGTGCTGCAGCCTCTACAAATTGCACACATCGTTTGGCATCAGCCAGTTGGCGTTCTTTCTGTCGTACCACCCTCTGAAGTTTCTGAATTTCAAGCTGGCTGCAGAATAAAGCACTCTGAAGATCAAGCAGAGCCACCTGTTGCTGAGTTGGGGAAGTACCCTCTGAGCTCTGAAGAGAGAGCAGAAATCATAATCGCAAGGAGAGAAAGCATTGAACATCTGAGACCAACAAAATCAAGACTGTGACTGAGAATGGCACATCCCCAACTGGAGACTCGCCACCTATGTGTCCCTCACATACATGAAGTTGTCCAAGCTGGCTTTGGTGTAGCATTTCTCGAAGTTTTGCCATTGTGTCATTTTGACCTTCAATCACCTGATACAACTCCTCAGTCTGAAAAAGAGAAAGAGAGGACCAAACATGTTAGTAAACTAGGTATAAATTCTATTATCTTGCCTGTACAGATTTTGTAACAGGGCCATTCCAAAATGCCAATTTAGGCTAAACTACAATTTCTACAGACTAATATTTGTTAGCCTGACAATATCCATTTCTATAATATATAGAATACTTGTCCCCTCTGATGGAGCAAAGCATTTCCCCACAGGTTCTTGGTTGCTAAATATTTTACCTCACTTTCCCTACTTTTCAGGGTTTCCTTGAGGCCTTGAATTGTACTATCTTGCTTCTGAGATGACTCCTGAGCAGACTTTAGTTCATAGCTCATTTCATTCAGTTTCTCTTGAAGAACCTGAATTCAGCAAGGAAAAACAGTTAAGTCAATGATTTCCTTTAACTTCAAATGCAATCATAAAAGTTCTTCCTCAAATATAGGGTTTAAGGAAATTCTTAGGGAATATTACTCTGTTATTTTTTCCCATTTGTAGTAACCATTAAAAACCTAAAGCAATCAGCAAGAGAAAGCAGCAGGAGATAGGAATACTTCTTTGAATATTCAATTTCTCAGTTTAATGCACTATGCTTTTTCTATGACAGTAGGCATAGCGGGCACTTGTCACAGGAGTAACTGTGGATCCCTTACCCACAGACCAAGGAGCTTCAGCCATCTACTATAC
Organism: Choloepus didactylus; assembly: GCF_015220235.1. Taxonomy (NCBI): domain Eukaryota; kingdom Metazoa; phylum Chordata; class Mammalia; order Pilosa; family Megalonychidae; genus Choloepus; species Choloepus didactylus. The sequence continues at coordinate 119,089,776 of NC_051308.1, forward strand.
ATCTGATCTCTACTATAGGAAAAGGGCACACCAGGCCAGCTCAGCATCCCAAATTGTGGGAATTGTCTTCTAAACAGATGTTAACATCCATGAGCTATAAAGGGGTGAGAAGTTAAGCTAGAATCAAAAGTACAGACCTTCCATCTCAGTGCCTTACATAAAGACTGCATTCAGTGTTAATTAGACCTAAAAGTCACAAGCAATTGTGATCTGTGCAGAACAAGCTAAGACCTTGAAAAGAAATAAAGTGAAGAACCACACTTTCAAATAAAACATTCCCCAGAGCACCAGGAATGCACAGCATTCATTTCCTAAGTCCTACTCAGAGAGGTTGAAAGATTGAGGCTAGAGCCAGTCATATCCTCAGAAAAACCCTGTGATCTCCAAGGGTATGTTATTGATCATACCTTGTTGGCGGCCTCTGTTTGCTGGATTCTTTCCTGGAGGTCTGCCAAGTGGGGATCAGATACAGACTGCTGACTTATAGTGGTCTCATCTGAATTCAGCTTTTGTTGTTTGAATCGCTCTTCAGTCATGGGCTAAGAGGAAACAAGTCAAAGAAGGTGAGGAAAATGCGAGCAACAATAAATTTTAAATTTATCTTCAAATGTCTTTGGCATTTTTGCCAGAGATATGGAAAACCATCGTTATTAAATCAACTATCAGTATGAATTCCTGAAGACAGTCCTATTCCTTATTATGAGCACTGATTCACCTCCACCTTTACTATACTCCTCAGTTTCCCGCCAGACCTTTCCCTTCCAACTCACATAAACTTTATATATTTAGTTAAAAGAAAAAATCCAGAGTTTAAAGGGGAGGAATTAAAAGAGGAAAATGCTATGATGACCAAATATTAGCTTTTTTTCTTTTTTCAATAAGGGAATTCAATAGGCATACTCTTTAAACTTATACCATCCCAGGAGAGGAAGAGTTATATTGCAATTACCTTTCATAAAGCATGTCTGATCATTTTACTGGAAAAAAAAATGGAAAATTTCAAATACAGAGTATTTATTAGATAATAACGTTTTAACAATATTAAATTTCCTGAATTTGGTAATTGTACTGCAGTTATGTAAGAGATGTCCTTGTCCTTAGAAAATACATGCTGAAGAATTTAGAGTAAAGGTGCATAACATCTGCAACTAATTCTCAAATGGTTCAGGAATTTAAAAATGTGTTTATATAGAAAGTGGGAGTGACCTAAGAAATGTGGCAAAATATTAACAACTGGTGAATCTGGGTAAAGGCTATATGGGAGCTTTTTGTACTTCTCTTACAATAATTACACTACTTCAAAATAAGTAAATTACAATAATTTCAAAGTAAGTAAAAAAAATTAAAAATTAAATAAAAAAGGTATATGTGTCTATTTAAAGGTAGCTTTATAGAACATGACTGTATAAACAATCCACAGTGGCCTGGGAAGGAATGCTTTTACAGGAATATCAATTCACCAAAGAGATTCAGGCAAAAATTATATATTTATATATGGGAAGATCAATCAGATTAAGATATACTTACTGAACTCTATGTAACAGTCATCATGAGTTAAAGGTACTAAAATAAAACTTTACGAATTCACTGTGTGTTTTAGTTTCCTAGCTGCTAAAACAAATAACATACAATGGGTTGGCTTAACAACGGAATTTACTGGATCAGAGTTTCAGAGGCTAGAGGACTTGCTGCCTCCCAGGGTTGGTGTCTTCTGTCTGGTTGGCAATCTTTGGTGTTCCTTGGCTTTCCCGTCACATGGCAAAAGCATCTTCTCCTTTCTTTTCCACCTTTTGTTGACTTCCTCCTTTGGCTGCTCCCTTGGCCTGTCTCTCTGTGGCCTTCTCTACATGGCCTCTAGTAATAGAATTAAAACCCATCCATTTTCATCTGGGCCACATCTTAACTGAAGTAACCTCATCAAAGTTCCTACTTACAATGGATTCACATTCATAGGAATGGATAAAGAACATGTTTTTCTGGGGTATACAACTCTAAGCCCCCACAGTCCACCCTCTGGACTCCAGAAGACATATTCCTCCTACATGCAAAATACATTAATTTCATCACAACATCCAAAAGGCTTAAGCCATTTTAGAACAATGCTAAGTCCAAAGTCTTATTAAAATCAATTATGGGTGTGGTCTGTTCTGAAGCAAAATCCCTGTCTGATGGACTTGTGAAACCTAGAAAAACAAGCTATTTGCCTCTAATATACAATGGTGGGAAAGGAATAGGGTAAGCATTCCTATTCCAGAAGGGAGAAACTGGAAGGAAAACAGGGTTCACAGGTCCCACACAAGTTTGAAAACCAGCAGGGTAAACTCCATTAAGTTTCATGGTCTGAGAGTCATCTGTGGATTGATGTTTTGTCCTCCAAGCCTGATGAAGCAGCAGCCCCAACCCTTCCAAGTTCTTATGCAGTGGCCATACTCTCCCTGAGCCCTGGAATGAAGTCCCTACCCTCTCTGAGCATTGTAATGGCAGCCCGGTTCTTCAACACAGGGGCACAAGCTCCACCACCTCTGAGCACTGGGATGGTGACCAGGCTCTCCGCGAATGTTGGGGTACAAGCCCCACAATCTGAGCATTGGGGTGGCAGCACTGTCCCTGAACAAGGGCTCACAAGCCCTACTCTCTCCAAGTGCAGGGGCTGACTGGCCATTTCCACACAAACTGGTGGGCCTGTTTTCTTGGCCCAAGGAGATCTTTACTATCCAGACCTTTGTTTCCCTGGTTCTGTCCTTAAAATAATTCTTTCCTCAATTCATTCATCTCTTCTATGTCCCTTCTGGTCCAGGCTGGCACTGGTTCTACTCATAGAAATTTTGCAAACACCTTGTCAGCTTTGCATGTGATTCAAGCATGTCCTGACTTCTACTGAAACGGCTGACTGGAACCATGTTCATCCACACCTTCTTTAGCAAAGGGTTGTTCAGTTAAGCCATCACATGGATCCCTGTTCTCTGGGGAGTCACTTCCCAAAAGTTCAAGGAGGTCCCTCGCTGATAGAGACTCTTATAGCCCTAGTCTCAGAGCACACTCTCTGGATAGGCTGAAACATCAACTGCTGGTTCCTTTGTGATTGAGAGTTTAATTCTTAACTTACGCTTTTCCTTTTACATTTTACTAAAAGCTGCAAGGAGAAGCCAAGTGGCATCTTCCACACTTAGCTTGGAAATCTCCTCAGCTAAATATCAAAATTCATGGCTTATAAGTTCTGCCTTCCATCCAATATCAGAATACAATTTTGCCAAGTTCTCTGCCACTTTATAACAAGGATTGCCTTTTCTCCAGTTTCCAACAGTACATTCTTCTAAAGCTTCATCAGAAGTACCTTTAAAGTCCACATTTCTACCAACAGTCTTCTCAAAGCAATCTAGGTTTCTCTATCAAGGCCCCCACCCATTACCCACTTCCAAAGCTATTTCCACATTTTTAGGTATTTATTATAGCAGAATCCCACTTTCCAGTACCAAAAACTGTTTTAGTTTTCTGATTGCTAAAATAAATACCACATAATGAGTTGGCTTAACAATGTAATTTATTGGCTCACAGGTATCTTCTGGCTGGCCAGCAATCTTCGGAGTTCCTTGGCTTTTCCATTACATGGCAATGCACACGGTAGTGTCTTCTCCCTTCTCTTCTGGGTTCAGTTACTTCCAGTTTCTGGCTGCTCCCTGTAGCTTGTCTCTCCGTGGCCTTCTCTATAAGACCTCCAATAATAGGATTAAGACCCATCCTGATTCAGGACCATACCTTAACTGAAGTAACCTCATCTAAAAGTCCTATTTACAATGGGTTCACACTCACAGGAATGGATTAAGATTAAAAATATGTTTTCCTGTGGTACATAACTCTAAGCCACAATACTACTAAATTCCATTCCCCCACAATCCCCTCACCTCCTCCCCACTCCAATTAGGAAAAATACAAGTCCATTGGGAAGAAAAAAAAAAAGGCAGCTGTCATTTATTCTTTCTTTACTTCAAACTTTCAAAATTTTATTACCATCTTCCAGGCAGTGAGATACAGCCTACTTAAATCCTTTCTTGCAAACAACTGGAAGTATAAAGATTTCAGAAAAAAAAATATTTCCTATTCCTCCAGTGCTATTTACTAATCTTTCTGACATCTAATAAGTACTACAAGTAAGGCACTGTGAGGAATACAATGCTGATTAATACAAGGTCCTAGTTCCCAACACTTAGTCTACTGAGGAGGTGGTCATGTCATAAAAATATAGAGAAAAGCACTCAGTTCAACAAGAAGGACAGGGAAGGCTTCTCGGAAGAGAAAAAAATTTAACCTGGGTCTAAAAAGAAAGAAAGGATCTCCATAGATGGCTGGGGTGGATAAGGAAGGGTGCTCTAGTCAGAAGAAACAAAAGAGGACAAAATGTAGAGCTAATGGATGCAAAATGCTGGCTTCTGATTCCATTATCTTATAAGTTGGGTGACAATATAATTTATCACTCAAATCAAGCCCCATTTAATAGTTGAAAGGGTGCTATAAATAATTATGTCGGGGCAACAGGTGTGACCTGGGACTATCCTAGGCAAACCCAGATATTTTGTTATCCTATTTGTAAGTCCATAGTCATTCCTGACTATAAACAAGGTCCTGGCTCTCTTGGATTTTGCTGGCCTGGTGTAGCCAAGCTAGACTTAAAGAAACAAGCAAGTACCAAAGAAATATACAAAACATCAGATAGTGGTAAGAGCTATGCAGTCATATAGGAAAGTGTGATAGAGAGTCAGTGGTTAAGCTAAATCAGTTGATCAAAAAAGGTCTCTAGGAGGTGACATTTAAATGGAGATCTGAAGGACAAGGAGCCAGCCCTGAAAAGATCAATAGAACAATTCAGACAGAGGGATCAGTTAATGGAAAAGCCCTAAGATAGGTATGAGACTGCGAAATAGAAAGGCTTATGTAGCTGCAGTAGTATTTCCAGTAAAAATATATTGCAAACCACACTCATAATTTTTAATTTTCTAGTAGCTTCATTGAATAAAGTAAAAATTAAGCGAAATTAATCTTAATAAAATTTTATTTAACTCAGTATATCCAAAATATTATCATAAAGATGTAATCAATATAAAAATTGAGATATTTCACATTCTTTTTTTTATACTAAATTTTTAAAATTCATGGTGTATTTTATACTCACAGCATAGCTCAATACGGTCTAACCACATACAGCTAGTGGCTACTATATTGGATTCCATGGGAGTAAAGCATAATGGGCAAAGGGGAGAGAGTAAGAAAGATACACAGGGTCCAGATCATATATAGCTTTTGCACACCACAGTTAATGAAGTTGGATTTCATTCTAAGTGAAATGAAAATGGACTGCAGTGTTAGTGTTTTTAACAGAAAAGTAGTCCAATCATATTTAAGTTTTAAAAAGTTCACTTGAGCAACTCTGTCATCAATGGACTGTTGGGGAGCATCAGTATAAGCAGGGAGATGAGCTAGGAGGCTGCTGCAGTAGTGGAGGAGAGAGAATGGCTTGATTTTATAGAGGGGGAGAAATATGGATGGATTTAGAATATGCTTGAAAGCAAAGTCAATAGGACTTGCTGGCAGATAGGATGAAGGGTGAGAAAGAAAAAGAAAAGAAGCAAGGATAATGATTCCTAGGATTTATTTTAGGTATTTGTTGTTTATGTTACAGGGAGCTTCACCCTTGAAGAAATGTGAATTGTGTCACAGCATTGGGAGAGAGAACTATTTTAATAGAGATTTATAGAAATTCTCTATAAAACTTGACGTCTTTGTTTTTCAATGTAAAATAACTTTTCAATAACATCTACTATAATATATTTTTAAAATTTAAACTACAAGCAGAATTAAAGAAAATAGTGTCAAGTTTAAAATATCAGGGAAAGTAGTCACATTTATTCACTTTAAACAAAAGAACTGCAGCACTGTGAAGGAAATTTTATAGGTTCAACTATGTGGTCCAACCCCATTTTACAAATAAAGAAATAAAGATCTTAGAGAAGGTAAAGTAATTTGCCCAAGGTTACATAGGAAATCAGGAAAAGGATTTGATTAAACTGAATGCACTACTGTTGGTAAATTCTCACTCATCTCTATAAGCCCATTGCCTATCATAATGCCTGGGACACTGTGGGGACCAAAAGTTTTTGTTTAATGATCAAACAAGAATAATAAAAACAAAAACAAAGCAAATAAAAACACACCTGTCTCATAATTCTCAGTCCGACATTGTAATTCTGCAATGACTCCCATAGAAATTAGACTTACTACATATATATATTTCAATATCAACTTAAAAGCCAAAGAATGCCTCAGGAAAGTACAGAATGTTCTGGATCTCATCTATACCCATCTTGGCATGAATAATCATGAGAAGCCCATAATTTTGTAAATGTAAGTGTACTGACCTGAAAGATGAAGGTGTTTGTTACTTCTTTATTCTTAATACTTAATACTATTTTACATTAATACTATTTTACATTTCAGAAAAATCCTTTCTGATAACAATCTGGGGAAAAAAAGAATTTAGCAAATTCCAGTGAGTCAGTAACTCACAATGAATTCTTATTATCAAATACTTTCAATCACTCTGATGAGGATTCTATAGAACCTGAAATCAGTAATACTTGATTTGGTTGAGTCAGTGTTAATCTCAAGACTATGGGCTACTACAATCATGTTGTAATGATAGAATCATTTCAAATTAAGTCATTTTTAACTCAGAGTTAGGAGTAAAGCTTTCCAACATCAGGAAAGAAAACTGTTTTCAGGGCTCATGTTGTATAATGTGGTATAACATAACGCAGATATTTAGATTCTCTAAATAACATTTTTCTTGCCATTCTCCTAGTCCTCACAATAGTGTGTGAGAGAACTCAAACTGCTGTAATTTTCTATCCTTTTGTTAATAACGGGAGACAAGAACCATCAACTAGCATAAAATTAAAGGTCTAATCTCTGACTAACATCTAATGCCTACACCTGCCAAAGGTTCTGACCTAGGTATACAACTAAACTAAGAGTGGGATAAACTTACTATAGTCACGGAGGAAGAGACACTGGCATAGCAAGGCTTGAAGCAAATATCTCCTGCTCATTGAATTTAGATAGAAAGAGAAACAGCACATGGCTAGAGGGCTCAGAATTGATGTTTACTAAGGGACCACACCCCTCATATCACAGTTTTTTCTGGTTCAGGGCCAGACAATAAAGAAGGAAATTACCAGCTAAAATAAGGCTTCAAATCTTTCTTTAGATATGGGAACACATTTGGGTCCCCAGGAATAAATTCTGTAGAAGGCAAATAATCAATTAGCATAATACCAGAAAACTAGAAAGCAGGAGGACTACACTGTTTTGCTTTTTCCTTTAAAATAAGAGAGAGAAGAAGGGAGATAGGGAGGGAGACAGGGAAGCAATCAGGAGAAATCCTGATAGTGATATTTAATAGGGCACAGAGTGGGGGAAGTGGAGGATTAAACAAAGGAATCAAAATGAGTTTATGATATGAGGTTTTCTTCATATTTGTAGTAGAATCTAGCTAAAGGAACATTTTTTTCTTTTATGGTTTCTATTCTTTCCATATTTGTTCATAGAAACAAAAACCAGTCTGCCTTTGTCCCACTTAGCTCATTTGCCATAAAGCACAGCGGGCCTTAAGGAGCTTAAAAGTCAACCAGATAAACAATAGATCAGGTATCCAAAATACACATTTTATTTACAGACACGTTGAGCCCAAGTTATCTATTTTCCACCACATTCTTAATTATTGGGAAAAATGGCATAATAATTAAATGTCATGAATAACATTCAAGGTTATTTTTCCCTCTCCTGATGTTTCATTATTCTACAAACAGTGAAGAATGTAAGCCAGGTGACAGCAAAAGGGTCATTGTTTTCAAGCTCTATTTTTCCAATGTCCAAATTCAGTGTAGTAGAGGGACTTGACCTAAAGGTTTAAATGTGCTCATTAGCTTGATAATTTTCTTCACAGAATGCCTAAAGATTCCTCCCCAAATCTTTAGGTTATAGAAAGAGGACTCTTGGTTGAAAGTATGTACTTATTTAAATTGATGCACTTCAGGACATGTGTTCTGATACAGAGAATGAAAACATCTTGGCTGAAATTAGGAATCTTTGAGCTTTCTATCTCTCTAAATTGAGATTGCATGAAATATCTTTAAAATCCTTCCCAACTCCAAAATTTGATGAGTCCAAGCCCCAAAAGACAGTATTTTAAATTAAATATGGAAGGGAAAAAAACATGTTTTGCCTATAATTTAACATGTCCTTACCTTTCTGCTATATTGGCCATATGTGAAGGGGAAAAAAAAGTATTCCCCATCCACTCTGCCCAGACTATTTTTAGGTCCTAATATAAAAACACCGTATTTAATTTGTGACATCTATGCCCAGTCACAGAAATAGTTATAAAGCCAAAATTTAGCTGTGAGGCTCTAATAAATGAAAACGAGAATACTATACTAATACATACTAATACTTTAACATTTTATACAAATGAAAACATTTTAAAACCTCTTGGCTTTTATACTTTTTCAAAGTAGTCATACACTGTATCTGATAATTTTGTGGAAATTTAACAAATTTTGTGCAAATTTAATATGTTTCCTCACGTTTTTTGCTTATGTTCTTATTGTGATGCAAATTAATCCTCCTCCCCTCTTCCCCCCAAAAAAAAAAATTTCAAGGGACAATCAACAATTTCATTTGTTATCAAGCTCTGCACTTCTGGGATGTTGTTGGCCAGTAGCATGGTTTTCAAAAATGCTTTCTAGATTGTCCACCTTTGTAATGGTATCACTAAAGAATGTGTATCAAGTGGAATGTACCAGAATGTTTCACAAATTAACTGTTTACCCTCCGCTCTAATCCATTTACTGTTGCTATAGAAACAAAAAGCATCTGTCAGGTCTCTGTACAAAGCTGAATTTAAAATACTGGCATGCAAACATTTGGGCAGACATGATAGCTCAAATTAAGATCAACTGCTATTCCCTAGTTATTAAAGAAATTTGAAAAGGAATAATGGGATGAAACTCTTCTATCACATAGTAACGTCAAACATGCCCTAGTAGAGCTCAGTAGATGAACTGGCTATCAACAGTTATCCCCTTATCATTTTAAGTAACAGTACTTGAATTCCCACATCTCTTTTATGAACAAGTCATCATTAGTCCTCAAATGATCTACTGATTATAATAAATCGTGCTCAGATGTTACAATACCTTCCTAATAGACTAATAACTTTTCCCCAAACCTTTACCCTCCGCTCTAATCCTTCTGAGGCATACCCAGGGATAAAAGGCTTAAAGCTCCAGGAAACTACACTAACTCCCTTACAGAAAGCCAAAAGAAGAAAACTTAAAATAAATCTAAAATAATAATAATAATAATAATAATAATAATAATAATAATAATAATAGAAAAGGAAGAGGAAAGAGTTCTAGTGCCAGAAACTAGGTTATATTTTAAATGTCTTCTTTTTACAGGGTAAAAACCATTACCTTCTTGTTTTAAAGGATCTGTAATTTTTATAATTAGTAGGAAGGCCAATAGATGAGGATTGTGAAAAGCAAGCTGAGTGTGAAACACATTTATGAACAGAACATAGGCAAAAGATTCAACAAAAATGAGCTGAATGATTAATTTTCTCAAATCTAGATTATATACCTTCTACTAGACAGAATTCATGTGACACTTGAGGCCAGCTAACTATAATCAGAAAGGCATGTTAAAGACACTATATAACCATTTTGTATACCTGAACCCGGAGTGGCAAATAATCTTCACAGAGATCATCCCAAAGCTCTTGCAGGTCTGAAATCTCCAACGGATAACTCACAGGTGTCTTGTAAAGGGGTTTCAAAGTCCTGTTAAGGGAACCGGAACTAACTCCATCTGTCATGATATGGCCAGGCTTGGCTCCAGGTGGGCTAGATTTCACTGGAATAGGAAGCTTGCTCCCTCGGGGGCTCTGAATGGGCTTATAATCAAGACCTTTAATCATGCTAAGAGCTAGCTCCAGCTTGTGGTTACACACAAGCAGTGGAGCCTGTTCATCTGAACAACAGTCACACTTTACAAGTTCCTTTGCACTTCTCTCAGTTTCCTCATCCTTCTGTTGTGGAGGACTAGTCTGTACACTTGCATCCAAAGATTCCACAGAGGAACCCGGTGTCCCTTCCTCCATGCTTTCCCCATCTGGGGGTACCTTTGTGCTTAAGTCTGGTGGCCCAACCTCAGACAAAGCTGGTTCTTCAGTGCAAATGCTGGTAGACCACCTAGAAGGGCCACAGGAGATACTTCTGGCCACCTTCCGAGGCACCTTACAAATGGCTTCATAGTCAGAATCAGCAACCCGCAAAGCTGCACAGCCACGGCATCTCCTGGGTCGATTTCCAGGGCCTTCCAAAGTATGGCAGCTGTGTGGCTCCTGAATCTGGTCTTCATTTTCTACCCAGCACTCAAACCCTGAATAGGCAAAGTCTTCCTGGAGCAGCGCAGAGTATCTCATATCGGGTAAGCCGGAAATGTCAACCGTCCCATTCCCCGCCTTGTTCTCCGCGCCAGAGTCATCGTTATTCTTCCGATACATGCCAGCAATGCAGGACTTCAGGCGATCCTTCTCCAGCAGCAGCTTCTGCAAACGTTCAATAGAAAGGGCTTCGATCCGGGCAATAACGGTGTCGAATCTATAGATCCGATCAAGCATGAAAGCACATTTGCTGCAAGCAAACTCTGCTTTGCCATCGCGGGAGACATCCTTGCCCAGTACGTGAGAAAGCAGAACCTGGAGATTGAGCTTGGACGCTGTGTGGAAGATCCAGCGCCGCTGGTTTCCGCACAGCTCCCGGGCACAGATCCTGCAAATCTCCTTCATCTTCCCTCCTAGCGAGTGCCGAGCTTCCCTGCGGTCCGCGGCTGCTCCGGGATCACTCACTCGTTCTTCACTGCGCTCGGTCTCCCGCCTCGGTAGTCTCCAGCTAGCAGGACACACAGCCCGGTGGGGTCTCCACTCTGCAGGCGCGCACCTCTGCCACCCGCGCGCCTGCTCTGGGTACCACAGTGGTCAGCCCCGCCCCCTCGGGGAGGGGTCGGGTGTAGAAACACCTCAGGGGGATGCTGAGTGACAGCGACGCAGGCCGCGCTCGCAACCTGCCATATCTCCTACAGCTGTCTTCCCCGCCAGCCGCCGCGTCCTAAACGTCCTCCCCTTTGAGCAGGCTGGCTTCCCCGTACACTAGCGGCTACCCGTTGCTGACGCAAAGTCTCAGAGATTGAGGATCAGATTTCAAGATGGCGCCGTCGGCTAAGCGCCTGCGACCAAGGTCAGGTTCCGCTGGGAGCTGTAGTCCGGGATTCTGGCGCCAGCTTTGCGCATGCGGGATAGTGGGTGCGTCCCTTGGCCCTTAACCGGGTCTCTGGTGCTTCGGGCGGAACGCAGACTGGTTCACAGTGGGTACAGGAGTGGAGACCCTGACCACTGTCAGGCCACTTTCAGTTTGGCAGCTCTCACCAAACAAGAGCATCAATCCCCTCATGGATCCTTACACCCTTCCTTGCAGATGTACCCGGGCTTCTCGTAGGGAGGAGAAAGCCGGATGCCCTCCCCCTCTCTCACGCGGCAGTGCCACGTACTCTGGAGGGAGCAGCCTTGCAGTGCCACCAGGTACCGCTGCGCGCCGCCTTCCTCCAGCCTGCGGCCCCACCTCCTCTCCCTACTCCTGCATCCTGGGTTAAAGGTCCCGGGGCTGCTGTGGGGAGTGATAACCAGATGGGACAGGTAGGGCAGGTTTTAGGAGACCCAGTTCAACCCTTCCCTCGACTATTGGGAGAACCCAGAAAAGAGGACAAGTGCTTCCCCCTTGGATGTTGAGGAAGAGGAGGTTGGGTTTAGCCCCCACCTCGACGATGTGCCCTTATTTAAGAAAAGAAATCAGAGGGGCACAAAACAGTCATCTAAGGAAGAAAGGGTCCAGCAAATAACAAGTGAATGCAGCTAGTTAACCAAGATTATGCAGACAATAGAAGAGAAAATGGGCTTCTTCAGAATGCAGACACCTGAGAGTAGTAGATTACTATCACCAAATTCTCTTTCAGGCTCAGGTAGACCACAGTCGTGATTTGGGGGGACGGAAACTGGACAAACACTAGTACAAAAGACTGAGCTTTGAGCATGAGTGGAGAGTATGTAGTGGGGCTCTGATCTCTGAAGTAATAGGGTTGGGAATTTCACCATATTCACACAGTATTGTCTTATTCAATATTTTAGAGTTCTAAGTCCTTCCACCTTTGGATATAGAAATTGGAATGCAATAAAAAGTGGAGGAAGGCTGGAGCTCTGATTAGGTGGAATGCAGGTATCAAAGACCATTTATAATAAAGAATTCTCTTTCCGGTTGGAGAGACTTGCAGGCTCCAGACAGAAGGAATGACAGCCTGCTTCAGCAATCACCTAGTCCCCCAGAGCAGTACATTTCCTAGCTGTAAAATAATGATAAATTTCAATAGCTTGATCTTGTGAAATGAGGCCAGCAAAAGCCTAAGTATTTCTAAACGTCATCCAGAGGACAGAGCCCATACTCCTAAACCTGGAAGTATTCCTATGTTTACAATGGGAGCTCAGAGTAAACCCCCAAATTCCTTATTGAGGAGTAAATGAGATAATTTGGGGGAAGTGCTTTAACAGTATTTGCCTCATTAAATAATAGCTAATAGTGTTGTTTTAATAGTAGTGAGAATATTTTAAAGTAATTTAAAATTTTATGGGGTTCTGCACATATAAGATTGTGCTGTTCTCTTCTCACTCAAAACAATATTGGTAGCTCCATTGTGAGGGGGAAGGACAGTCCTTAGAACTTTGGCTTTGACTGCTACAAAACATTGCATATATCATATCACCTAAATATTGCACTTCTGGCTGTAAAACCAAGATTGTAAAATACAGTTCCAAGAAGAATTCACTATAGCTGCATTTTTCCCTGCATCTGGTATATGAGCTTCAAAGTCAGAAGAAATCAAATGACAATCTTTGGAATCTATAGTGATCTTGTTTTCTGGCCTTGACCCGACTTACAGACTAGACAACCTGCTAGTATGCTATGCTACTATACCCAGTTTTAAGTATTGTCCTAAAGAACTGCAAGAATTCAAACAAAGGTCCAGAAAAGTGCCTAACACATCATTAATGAAGACCATGTCTTTGACTGTCAATGCAAGACACATTTTCCTATTGGAAAAATGCTAATGAAACAAAGTGTCCTTTAGGAGCAAACCCTGGATAATACTTTGTATTACAGTCTATTCATTAATAGGATTTTGCATCTGGCTGAGAGTTTCCAAACTTCAATGACAATACTAGATGACTTGGTGTATAAGAAATACAAGTCAGTACAAATAACAAAAAGGCAATTTACTATGTAAGACTGTGATTGATATACTTTCAATAGACTAAAAGGGAGAGCTATATATAGCTAGGCCTCCAACAACAGATAAGAATAAACCACCCAACAATCAAAGAAAATTTACAGATAAAACTCAATTCACTCCTAGAGAAAATATTTAAAAACTGTATCTCAAAACAGATAGCATGATACAATACTAGAATTAGTCTTAACCTGATCACTTGGTATTATAAAATAATTTAACACTAACTAAAAGGTCAGTGGTGTGCAGATAACAAAACCTGAAAATAAAATTTAGGAAAAGAAGAAGAAAAACTATGGAGTAATAAATTCAGTTCATGGTCCTTATCAATAGCATCTTGATTTTGTAGTTAGTGGAACACTGACTACCTACGGGGAGGCAAGCAAAATTGGGGGACTGAATGGGGACATTTACTTTTTATTCTGTATACTGTGTATCATTTAAATTTTTGGCAATGAATGTTTATTCATGTATTACTTTTAAAATTAAATAAATTTAGGAAGTAATCTAGAGTTAAAACTAGAATAGTGCCAATTTAACACACTAATAGCAGAGTCTAAGTGGTAAGATTTGAACCTGAAATGAGAATCTTTGTAATATATATGATAAATTGTGTGTGTGTGTGTGCGGGATACTGATCACGTGCTTCGACTTGGCGGGCCTGGGCTGGGGGACCTGATCAGCCCCTGGGGAGGGTGGTGGGCACGGGCGACAGCGCCCTCCACTGCCCCCCAGGCCTGGGAAAGTGAGGCCGGAGGCAGGCCCCATTTCCTCACCCAAAATACCACCGTAGGGGAGGCTTGCCGGAGGGAACCGCCTTTTCCCCACCCCCTTATCTTGCCCCTGACACTCCCCATTGCCAGAGCAACTCCCCCACCGTCAGTGCGCATGCGCAGTTACCAAAACTACTCCCGCCCCTTGTCATTCAACCTCCGCGCCCTCTCTGAACCAATCCAAGCCTTCGACCTCTACAGCTACCCCGCCCTCTAATCGCCCAATATAAGCTTGTGCTCTCGCCTAATAAAGCTCTCTTGGTTTCATCATCCCTCAAAGTACCGTGTCCCGCCTGTTCCTTCTCACCGCCCTCCACACCTTGCACGCCCCCCCGCTGGGGACCTGGCCAAATCCCCCGCCTCGCCTTCGCCTCCGGGAAAGAGCCCCCACCGCCGGTACCTTCAGAGCAAGCCTGGGAGCCTAGGATTTAGCAACCGGCCGCCACCCCCCCCCCCAGACGAATCAACTGCGACCGCAACTGGCGCCCGAACAGGGACCTCTGCAATTAGACGTCCTCTCCACGCAGCGGTCCAGTGACGCCACTCGCTCGCCCGGACGCCTCTCCAGCTCTCCTTCTCCTCGCCTGCAAGGTAAGGGCCGCCTCTCCCTTGCCGCTCCCGGAGCCGCCTCTCCCTCGCCGCTCCGCGTCAGGGGCCGCCTCTCCCTCGCCGCTCCGGAGCCGCTCCTTCCTTCCCCAATTATCCCGGCTGCCTCTCCTTCTTTTCTTCTATAACCCCCATTCCTCCTAACGCTCTCCCTCTTTCCCTCATTACTTTGCTGTAGTCCTTTGTGTGTTTCTTTCTTTGTTTGGCGCCGTGTACCTCTTTGCAACCGCCCCCCCCAGACTGCTCCAAAATGGCGAACTTCCTCCTTCTTCTTCTACTGAGGGGAGGAAGTGCTCTAGTGATGACGTCAGCCCTAAGCCGGGCTGAAAACCGCCTGCGCTTTACCCCGCCCTTTCACAGGGTGGAGCTGGTCCGCCATCTTATGCCTTAGGCCCCGCCCTTTCACAGGGCGGAGCTGGTCCGCCATCTTATGCCTTAGGCCCTGCCCTTTCACAGGGCGGAGTTAGTCCGCCATCTTATGCCTTAGACCCCGCCCTTTCACAGGGCGGAGCTAGTCCACCATCTTATGCCTTAGGCCCCGCCCTTTCACAGGGCAGAGTTAGTCCGCCATCTTATGCCTTAGACCCCGCCCTTTCACAGGGCGGAGCTAGTCCGCCATCTTGTGCCTTAGACCCCGCCCTTTCACAGGGCGGGGCTGGTCCGCCATCTTGTGTCTTGGCCACGCCCACCGCGCCGCCATCTTGCGACGCTTGGGGCCTCCCACTTCCGCCTCCCCCTTCGACAAGCTCCCCCTCGGAGCCGCTGCCGGCAGCTGCCGCCGCTCCTCCCACCCTGCTGACTAACAACCCCTGGCTGCCTTCTACACCTCAAGGCAACCCTTAGGACAGCGCTGCCCCTACCCCCACTCCTGTGCCAGGCCCTGTACTTTGGGTGCATCCTGCTAAAAGCCGGCTTAGAAAAATCTGCCCCGCAGTGCGGCTCTGGATCAGCCTAGCTTCAGATCTAGTCACCCTGGCTGTTCATGTATTTGGAGAGCTGCCGGAAAAAATTGTTTGGCCCCTGGACGCAGGCCAAACCCGCCTACTTATCCGTGATAACCCGGACATGCAAATCCTCTTGGAAGGATTTCAGGGGGAATTCAGCTGCCATTATCCTAGCCATCGACTATTACAGGGGCTCGCCAAGCTTCCCTTCCGCAGCCCCTTCCATCCTTTCCCCTCCTCTGCACCCATCCCGGGTGCCACTACCGTCTTCACTGACGCCTCCAAAACCCGTTTCGCCTTCCTCTCTTATTCTCAGGACCACCCAAGACCCCACCTATTCAGCTATGTCAACTTTCATTCAGTCCAAGTGGGGGAAATTCTGGCAGTGTCATACGCGCTAAACGCCCACTGCAACCACCCAGTAAACATTTTCACAGACAGCCTCTACACGTATCAGGTCTGCCGAGTCCTCGCGTTTTCCACCTTTTTCCCGGGAGACTCGGCCATTGATAAAGCGCTTTCTGACCTCAGAAGCATCTTAGAGCATAGACAGGATCCTTGGTTCGTTAGCCACATTCGTAGTCACTCAGACCTTCCGGGGCCCTTGGCTAATGGCAATAGTATAGTAGACCAAGCGGTCTCAGCTCAGGCTACCCAAGCTATGCTAACCCACACGGCAACCCCTCCGGGGGACGCTGTTAATCAAGCCAAGTTATTGCATTCCAGGTTTCACTTTTCGGCTATGTCGTTACATCATCTATGTGGCCTCCCCCTAGATACCTGTAAACATCTTGTCCGCAATTGTGCAACTTGTGCGCCCTTTGCGCCGCTTGGCCCCCTGCAACCTCAGGGAGTCAACCCACGAGGCCTAAAACCCAATTCTAGATGGCAAATGGACGTAACTCACGTTCCGTCCTTTGGGCGCCTCAAGTATGTACATGTAATGATTGACACCTTCTCGGCCATGTGTTATGCAGTCCCCCTTGCCGGGGAAGCGGCCAAACACTGTATCAAGGCCCTAAGACAAGGAATTCTCTTCATGGGAGTCCCCTGGGACATAAAAACGGACAATGGGCCTGCCTATCGCAGTGCCTCCTTTGCGGCCTTTCTTCAGTTATATAACATCACCCATCATTTCGGCATCCCCTATAATCCACAGGGGCAAGCCATTGTGGAAGCCGTCCATCGCCGCTTAAAAACACAAATTGAAAAAGAAAGGGCAATGCTCCCCCAGGCAACTCCAGGGGACCTTATCATAGCAGCCCTTATTCACCTTAATCTACTCACATTCAATAAAGAAGGGCTTTCGCCCCTACATAAACATTGGGGGCCCTCGTATAGGCCCACCCAGGCCCCGATGGTTTACTGGAAGGACCCAGAGAATAATGCCTGGAAGGGTCCCTCCCCACTCCTCGCCCAGGGGCGCGGGTTTGCTTGTGTTTTCCCAGATGATGCAGCACAACCAATCTGGATCCCAGGAAGAGCAATCCGGCCCGCCACCAGCAACCACGTGTCTAACGAGACGAGAACGCTGTCGTCTCCGCAACCTGGTCTACCAGATGACAACAGTACACCTGGGCCTGGACTCCAGTCCGAGTGAATTCCTCCAACCCCAATCTTACCTCCTCTTGTTGGCTTTGCCTCTCCACTTCCTCCCCCCTGTATGAGTCAATTGCCTCCAACCTCTCCTTTTCAGAAAACACAGAGGACAGCCCCTCGGAATGCAATTGAAATACCTCTGCCGTCCCCCTAACCTTTCATTCAGTCTCCTTTACAGGAAAGTGTATCCGCCCTCGCTCAAGTAACTCTCCCAGCCTCACAGCTTGTGCCAGCTACTCCTCTCCCAGCAGCTCTGCCAAATTTCTTATTCCCCACAACTCCTCCCAATGGCTCTGCTCCTCTACAGGACTTACCCCCTGCCTTAACGTACTGACCCTCAATACAACTCATGAAACTTGCCTCTTGATTGTCCTCATCCCTAGGGTCCTATACCACAGCGAGGAAGACTTCTTCCTCCGCCTGGAAACAACTGCAGCTCCTGCCCCACTGCAAAAGCGAGAGCCCATCACCGTCCTCACGATTGCCTCCCTCCTAGGTCTTGCAGGCGCTGGCACCGGAATCGCTGCATTAGCCAGTCAAGGCTCCGCCCTAACTCACCTCCGGGCGCTGTTGACGAGGACATTCGTCACCTACAAGACGCTATTTCCCATCTTAAAAATTCTGTCAACTCCCTCTCTGAGGTAGTGCTCCAAAACCGCCGAGGTCTCGACCTTCTCCTCCTCAAAGAAGGAGGCCTCTGCGCCGCCCTAGGAGAAGAGTGCTGTGTATATGCCAATTCCACAGGTCTCGCCGAGGACAGCCTAAAGAAGGTCCGAGAGGGACTGGAACAACGTAGAAGAGACCGTGAAGCCACCAGTTATTGGTCCCATATCTTTACCCCCCTCCTCCCTTACCTCCTCCCTCTCCTCGGCCCCCTACTAATGATTATTCTAGCTCTCACTTTAGGACCCTGCATTATCCGCAGAATCGTCCAACTTGTAAGAAAACAAACAGATGCTATTTTTTCCTCGTTCGTGCAAATCCAGTACCAGCGACTCGCCACCTCTGACGCTCCCTACTCCAAGATGACAACCAACCCTCCGCAACCTCACCGCCACCGGTCAACCCGCCGACCGCGAGGCCCTTCTCGATCGCCTGGACATCACACCAACCTCGAGCTCCAGTTTATCTGAACCTCCAACTTTAAACCTCCCATCCTCGTCCATCCCGCAAGCAACAAGGCTCCTGTCGAGCACCCGGGTGCCACACCAACGCTGAGCTCCAGCCTTGCTGAGCTACCGTCAACCCTTTTTCCCCTCCCCAACCTTCCCCTTCCCTCATCCTTTGGCGGACCTCTCCGGTAAGCTTCTTCCTTTAATTAGAAAAAAGGGGGAAATGCGGGATACTGATCACGTGCTTCGACTTGGCGGGCCTGGGCTGGGGGACCTGATCAGCCCCTGGGGAGGGTGGTGGGCACGGGCGACAGCGCCCTCCACTGCCCCCCAGGCCTGGGAAAGTGAGGCCGGAGGCAGGCCCCATTTCCTCACCCAAAATACCACCGTAGGGGAGGCTTGCCGGAGGGAACCGCCTTTTCCCCACCCCCTTATCTTGCCCCTGACACTCCCCATTGCCAGAGCAACTCCCCCACCGTCAGTGCGCATGCGCAGTTACCAAAACTACTCCCGCCCCTTGTCATTCAACCTCCGCGCCCTCTCTGAACCAATCCAAGCCTTCGACCTCTACAGCTACCCCGCCCTCTAATCGCCCAATATAAGCTTGTGCTCTCGCCTAATAAAGCTCTCTTGGTTTCATCATCCCTCAAAGTACCGTGTCCCGCCTGTTCCTTCTCGCCGCCCTCCACACCTTGCACGCCCCCCCGCCGGGGACCTGGCCAAATCCCCCGCCTCGCCTTCGCCTCCGGGAAAGAGCCCCCGCCGCCGGTACCTTCAGAGCAAGCCTGGGAGCCTAGGATTTAGCAACCGGCCGCCACCCCCCCCCCCAGACGAATCAACTGCGACCGCATGTGTGTGTGTGTGTGTGTGTGTGTGTGTGTGTGTGTGTGTAGAACTTATATAACCAAAGAGTTCAAAGGGGATATATAATAAGACATTAAACAGTGGTTATGTCTGGAGAGTGAAATTATGGATACTTATTTTCTTCTTTCATCATTTGTATTCATATAGTGATAGGTATCAGAAAATAATTGTGAGGTGCGAGATAGGGTGAAAATTGATTGCAAAGGGCATAATGGAATTTTCTGGGGTGATGAAAATGTTCTATATCTAGCTTTATAATGATGGAAATGTTCTCTATCTTGCTTTCTATATCTATACATGGGTATATACAATTGTCAGAGCTCATTGAACTGAACATTTAGATCTGTGAATTTTATGTATGTTAGCACAGTTCAATTACAAAGATAAAAAAGGAGTAAATAAATACAAAAATGTATATTACCCATAAACTTTCAACCTGAGCGGTTTCTTTCGCAGAAAGTAATCTCCCACTTTAATGTAAAAATGACTTTGAAAATTGGCCAGAAGAAGTTCTATCATACCAGCTTTGGAAAGTGTTTTTTTGTTTTTTTGTTTGTTTATGCACATACATAACACATCACACATTTATGACTGAAGCAAGGCATGTTTTTAAGATGAGACTCAGGGGCTTTCATGATGACTTGGAACAAGGTGATTACTTCTAAAACTATCAAAGATACATAATAAAGGAAAACTTGACAGAATAGATTTCATGTTATGACAAACTAGTATGAGTTAAATAAATTATTTATTTTATGTATCAGCAGTTTGCTCACAAAATGGGTTGATAAATGCATTCACAAGCACTTACAATCTCTGTATCCTATGTCATCACTTATATCTGGCCATTAATTTCCTAATCTACAAAATAAAGTGTTTTGAATTTCAACAGTGGTTTTCAAACTTTAGCATACATCAGAATCACCTAGATGGCTTGTTAAAACACAGATTGCTGGGCCCTCTTCCAAGAGTTTCTGAAGAAACTCTTGCCCAAGATTTGCATTCCTGACAAATTCCCAAGCTATGCTGATACTGCTGTCTGGGAACCAACCACATGTTGAAAACCACTGAACTTAAAACTATCCTAAACTCTATTCCGAAAAATCTCAGTCAAAAATAAGAATGAAGTGCTTTAGATAAGTGGAAAAACCCTCAATGAAGAGCTACTTAGAAAATCTTATGTGGAACTACATCTCCATTTGAACAAGATTCCTAAATCTTACTGTGGTAGAGGTCTTTTGCACTATCTCCATTTTGACCTCTAGATTTTGGGGCCTGGGAGGTATCTCTTGGAACAATAGCCACTTCTGGAACCCATGTGTTGCAGCAGGGTTACAGTGTTTCTAAAACCAAATTCTGGGCTAGGAGGGAGTTTCCAAGAGCATTACAGAGATGGAAAATCCCATGTCCAAAACGAGTTGTATTAGGTTTCACGGTCCTAGTTATGACATTGGAAATAGATGTTCTAATTAATAAAAACTATGCAAAAAAAGGCGGGGGGGGGGACTGATTCTGGCAGAGAAGCTAAGGCGGATGTGGAAATGCAAGAATATCAAAGTAAGCTCAGTTAGACTTAGTGGTAACAACAGAAGAATGTATGCAATTTCCCTGTGCTGGTTGGAAATCTTTAGGAAATCAGATATAATCATGCTTTGCATTAATAACACAGCATTACAAAACACTTGTTTTAAAACCAGATTTCCAGTTCATCTATAGATTGCAGTAATATAGTTTTCAGCAGAATTAATCTTAAAGTAGTAAACATTAGTCTTTCAAGTTAAATTATTAAATACTCATAGTTTTTAAAGTGAATTTTAGAGTATATTTTAAGTCAATCAATGAGAAAGAATTTATGCAACAGTATATCTTTTGTCTTCAGTGAACTTTCAATTTAGTTGAAGGGGAGAAAAACTGCAGGCTACAATTAGAAAATAACAATTGATAAGCAAAATGGTACTAACAAATTCACTGTGAGTACAGAAAAAGTTGAATTAGTATTATGAACTAATATAGCCGAGGAAGGCAGGAGTGTCACTTGAGATGGGTTTTAGGATGGAGAGAAAAAGGAAGGGAGTCCAGGAAAAGAAAACAGCATCCTCAAAAGCCTTGGAAATTGAGGTAAACAAAGTGTTAGCCTCTGGGTAAAGGCAGATGTTGGGGATTTGTGGGACACTTGGATGGACAATTATTCATTCATCCTTCCGTCTATCTAATCTTCTAATTGCTTAAAGAACACGTATCAAGGGCCAATTGTAAGCCAGGCATTGTGCTATGGAGGGCCTTGGCAACTAGGCAAAACAATTCGGACTTAATGTTATGGACTTGTGGGTTCTTGAGCAGAGAATGACATGAGGAAAACATTATTTTAGGAAGATCAGCCAAGGAACAGGATGGCTTAGAGTTTCAGGAGAAAGTTTTGGGATGGTTACACAAAGACCTGCTAAAAGGCAATCGCAGTTATTTATAGGTGAGGTAATAAAGATCTGGGGTAGAAATGGAAAGAAAGGGGTAAATATGAGAATCACTTTGAAGGAATGAGCAGCAGGACTTGATGACATACACACAGAAAGGATGAAGGAGAAGAAAGGGTTAAAGACAGTGTGCAGGTTTGGATGTATTATGTCCCCCAAGATGCCATGTTCTTTAATGCAGTCTTGTGGTGGGTGAAGTATTAGTGTTGATTAGGTTGGAATTTTTGGATTAGGCTGTTTCCATGGAGATGTGACCCACCCAACTGTGGGTAATACCTTTGATTAGAATATTTCCATGGAGGTGTAGCCCTGCCCATTCAGCATGGGTCTTGATTAGTTTACCAGAGCACTTTAAAAATGCTGGCACAGAATCAGACGCTTGCTGGCTTAGCTCAGAGATGCTTGGAGTAAGGACCCCTGATGTTGATTACAGCTTAGAGAGACATTTTGAAGACAGCTGTTGGAAGCTGACACTGACATTTTGGAGAATGCCATTTTGAAACGCAACCTGGGAGCAAGCAGACGCCAGCCACATGCTTTCCCAGCTAACAGGTTTTCTGGGTGCCAATGGCCTTTCTCCAGTGAAGGCAGCCTATTGTTGGATGCGTTACCTTGGACACTTTATGGCCTTAAGACTAACTTTGTAACCAAATAAACTCTCTTTATAAAAGTCAATCCATTTCTGATGTTTTGCAAAACAGCAGCATTAGCAAACTGGAACATGAAGCAATGGGTTTTTGCCTGAGAGACTGGTAGAAACTTGGTTTATATTCACAGAAAGATGGGAGTTAAAGACTCCCCCCAAAATGATAAAAATTTAATTCAGGGCATGCTGAGTGTAAGTGACTGAGAAAACTACACAGAGGTTTCCCGCAGTCAAAGCACAGGTAAGAAGGAGAAAGAGTTTCAAGAATGACAGGGATGGTAAGTATTATGAAAAACTAGAGAGAGATCAGCAAGAGAGGTAAGATCAGGCTCATCTTTTCCTATACCTGGTGTGAACCCATAAACTTCAGAGTTGTTAACTTTAATTCCTCAGAATCCTTCCCTAGCAAGCCAAATGCTAAATTGTTATCAAACCATTTCCAGAACATCTCTAGCATGTGTCTCTTGCTTCACATTTTCACTACACTTTCTATTTAAGGTTCTTAAAACCTGGCATCTGAACTGTATCACTCAGCCTTAGAGGCTTACTTGTCTAATCCATCCTGCATATTATTTCCAGAACAATCATAGTAAAGATCCACCACTGCCTCCCACTACCAATAGAATAAGTCCAAAGCCTTTAACCTGGCATTCCAGTATCTCTACCAAAAGATTCTAATCTACTTCCCTTTCAGCTCTATCTCACACTTCTTCCCTAGCCAAATGGTAGCAGAGCAAATGGTGGCAGGACAAACATCTATATGTTCTATACCCCTGCTTTCCTCTTTTCTAATCTGATGGTCAACCCTTAGCATTTCCTTAATTTAGTAATTTTGTACCACAAAGAGCAAAGGCTGTTGGAAGTCAAATGCATTTCCTGACTTTTATAAACATCTAAACTCATTGAGATTAAGCCAGGTATCCTGGTAAGGAAGAAGAGAAAGAGGAATGTCTCTGAGATAAACAGAAAAGGAGAGGATGAAATTTCATCCAGATCGGGAAGAGACTGGAGGTCAAAGAATAACTTGGGGACCTACTTCCATTCTATGTCAGTATCCTGGGAAAGGCAATGGGGTGACCTGGAAAGGCTGCACTTCTAGGTTGAAGGGTTCTGGTTCCATAAAAGATTCCAAGCTGTTATGGTTGGCAGAGCGATGTCTGGTGGGGTAGGAGTGCTTCAGTGGTAGACCAGTGATCAGAGCAGTCTCCTTGATGCCTTGGCACCTGATAAAACTTAGGGACCATCAACCTTTACATAACTCTGAGAGAGTAGGAAATAGGAAATACCAAATAAGTGAAATTGAATTTCCCCCCAGCCTGGTTAGGATTGGAACTCTGGGTAATGTTAAACTGATTTAAATAAAGTAAGAAATGTGATATTTCTTGCGTAACTGAATTTGTGAACTGAGTCATACCCACTAACAAACCTTTTGTTGGTATTCAGTGGGGTTCAGTTTTAGATTCTTTTCACCTTTCTCTTTTCATTCCCTTCCATGTCATTTCATCCGTTCCTATTTGTACACCAGTGACTTCCAATTTTATTCCTGAATTCTCCTGATTTCAACTTTCAAATAGCCAACTGCCTATTTGATGTCTGTTTATACATGTGTCAGAGAAATCTCAGAATCACCATAGGAGAGAGAAAACTCCTGAGTGCCATCTTCTGCTTATCTATGGTGCCCACCTTCATCCTAATTCTCTATATTAGGGGTCAGCAAACTATGGCAGTGTGCCAATCCAGCCCACATCTGCTTTTGTATATAAAGTTTTATTGGAACACAGTCATGCCCATTCCTTCTTTAATAGGGCTGCATTTGTGCTACAATAGCAGAAACCTTATGGGCTGCAGAGTTTAAATTATTTATTTGGCCCTTTTCAGAAATATTTTGCCACCCCCTACTATTATTATTCTTCAGTACACATCACAATTTGCAATTATTTGTTTGTTTGACTACTTGGTTATTTATTTATCTCCCTCATTGGAATGTAAGCTCACCAAGGAGAAAGGCCCTGCCTTTCTTAGTCTTACTGTTTTTCCAGCCCTAATTGCACCAGAGCCTGGCCATGGCACTCAATAAATAGTCGTTGCCTGGGATGTATGAACAAATGAATTAATTGTTTAAGATATCTTAAAATTTTATTTAACTCCTTGCTTTAGTACAAAAATTCCATCCTTTGTTACTCTTTAATGACCTCATTTGTTAAGTAATAGAGTTTCATAATAATTAGTCCCCTCAACTTCTCTCCCCTCTCTTGTCTATCCTGCTTCCAGATTAATCATTCTAAAACAGAGCTCAAATATCACTTTGCTGCACAAAAATCTGGAGACCCAATGACTTACCCATTAATCATGAACTTCTTAACATACCACTTAAGGCCCTCTGACTTGAGCTCCAATGTATTTTTCTGGACTCACTCACTGTCCTCCTACATATATTCTATTTCAACTACTGCCTCCTTACCCCT
Source organism: Choloepus didactylus (assembly GCF_015220235.1). Classification (NCBI taxonomy): domain Eukaryota; kingdom Metazoa; phylum Chordata; class Mammalia; order Pilosa; family Megalonychidae; genus Choloepus; species Choloepus didactylus. The sequence continues at coordinate 119,114,705 of NC_051308.1, forward strand.
GAACTCTCCCATATCTACATCTCATCTATTTGAAATGTTTTTCCTACCACTATTACCTCTTCCTGTCAAAATCCTTTCAGACCATCAAGTGTTTCCTTCAAAACCTTCTTAAAAAACATCTTCTTTGAACTTCCAAAGCACTTTTGTACCTATAGTAATTTGTGAATCACGTCTCTTTACTGCTTTCTCCTCTTGGTAGAACATACTCATCTTGGTATGTTCTGAAGTCCTTAGAAGGGTATCTTCCTTGATCAAAGTAAATAATGAATGGATGAATAAACCAATGCCCTTCCTTTTTAACTCTACTTATTAAAATTCTACTCATTCTTTATAGATCAAAACCTTCACTGCCCACCCCAGCCCATGATTTCTTCTTTCTCTACTACCTTGTATTTTTGAGTGACTTTCTTACCTTTCCAATGAGACTGAAATCTCTAGAAGGCAGAAACTAAACCTTACACATCTTTGTGTTCCTTCTCCTTCATCTAACAGTACCTTGTGCATTATAAATACTCCATATGCTGGTTTAAATGTATTATGTCCCCCAAAACGCCATGTTCTTTGATGCAATCTTATGTGGGTAGATGTATTAGTGTTGATTAGATTGGAATCCTTTGAGTGTTTCCATGGAGACGTGACTCAATCAACTAGAGTGAAATGTTTGACTGGATAATTTCCATGGAGATATGGACCCTGCCCATTCAGGGTGGATCTTGATTTAATCACCAGAGTCCTATATAGAGCTCTAACAGAAGGAGCTTGGAGCTGCAGCTGAGACACATTTTGAAAAAGGCCGTTGGAAGCTGACACTGACATTTTGGAGAATGCCATTTTGAAACGCAACCTGGGAGCTAGCAGATGCCAGCCATGTGCCTTCCCAGCTAACAGAGGTTTTCCGGATGCCAATGGCCTTCCTCCAATGAAGGTACCATGTTGTTGATGCCTTACCTTGGACACTTTATGGCCTTAAGACTGTAACTTTGAGGGGACTGGTGGTTTGATGGGTTGAGCCCTCTACCATAAGTTTTACCCTTGGGAAGACGGTTGCTGCAAAGGAGAGGCTAGGCCTCCCTGTATTTGTGCCTAAGAGTCTCCTCCTGAATGCCTCTTTGTTGCTCAGATGTGGCCCTCTCTCTCTGGCTAAGCCAACTTGAAAGGTGAAATCACTGCCCTCCCCCCTACGTGGGATCAGACACCCAGGGAAGTGAATCTCCCTGGCAACGTGGAATATGACTCCCGGGGAGGAATGTAGACCCGGCATCGTGGGATGGAGAACATCTTCTTGTCCAAAAGGGGGATGTGAAAGGAAATGAAATAAGCTTCAGTGGCAGAGAGATTCCAAAACGAGCCGAGAGGTCACTCTGGTGGGCACTCTTATGCACACTTTAGACAACCTTTTTTAGGTTCTAAAGAATTGGGGTAGCTGGTGGTGGATACCTGAAACTATTAAACTACAACCCAGAACCCATGAATCTCGAAGACAGTTGTATAAAAATGTAGCTTATGAGGGGTGACAATGGGATTGGGAATGCCATAAGGACCAAACTCCACTTTGTCTAGTTTATGGATGGATGTGTAGAAAAGTAGGGGAAGGAAACAAACAGACAAAGGTACCCAGTGTTCTTTTTTACTTCAATTGCTCTTTTTCACTCTAATTATTATTCTTGTTATTTTTGTGTGTGTGCTAATGAAGGTGTCAGGGATTGATTTAGGTGATGAATGTACAACTATGTAATGGTACTGTAAACAATCGAAAGTACAATTTGTTTTGTATGACTGCGTGGTATGTGAATATATCTCAATAAAATGATGATTAAAAAAAAAAAAAAAAAAGACTGTAACTTTGTTACAAAATAAACCCCTTTTATAAAAGCCAGTCCATTCCTGGTGTTTTGCAAAAGGACAGCATTAGCAAACTAGAACACTCCATAAATATTTTTGATGACACTTTATAAAGAACCTCTATTTTTCTACCTTCTTTGCTGCTCTAAAAGGTTAGACCTATGATTGCCTTAATTGATAAGGTCTGCTTATGAAATACTCTACTGATAAAGGCTATGCCTGGAAGACAGTAATGTTGAATGAGGATTTGTAAATGAGTCTCTGGCTTCAACATTCATGAGCTTAAGAAGGGGATCCTGAAAAGCTGCTCTAAAAAAACAAACAAACAAAAAAAACTCCTTATATGTATTTGGCTGGAGCTGCCTGAGCTACTAATCCCTAATAGGGGTTCAGACTCAAGTGAGCATTTAGAGAACATTCTTGCCTTAACCTTCATGTTGGATCTCTCCATGGAACAAAGGAATGTTTGCTATTTTGGGAAATATGCCTCACTGCATGCAGTGCTATTTACATTAGGTTCCAAAAAAGGCAGAAATGCAATGACTTGAGTGTCTACTGCTTTGTGTGAGCTGGAGAGTCCTGCTTTCCTAATTTGTGCCCTTCCTAATTCTGTTGTCCCATTTCATTCTTTAAGCCAATGACAGTGAAATTACATGTTAATAAATTTTGCTTATGTTATACTGGAGGAAAATGCAGGAAAATAAGAATTCCTCCTGGCCTCCCTTTGCAAGTACATCATTCCCGCCTGCTTTTATACCTTCTGGGTCTGGTTTCATTTTAAATCTTCTTTGAGATGAAGCTTTCACCTTTATATTGAAGGGAATAACATCAATAATTAAAACAATTGGCGTTCCCCTATAATGGTGTGAGACCCTTCACTGGAGAAGGGAAAAACATTTGTGAACTTCACTTTATTAGCTTTTCTGACTCCCTAGTGAAAGACATGTGGACAAGTTGCTGCAGCATGACAGCTACATCAAAAAGTTCCAGAGTACTCCAATTACAATGACATAATATCTATTTAAATTGTCATTAAGAAGGAATGGAAGCAAACATGGGACTATGAAAGTCATTAGGACTTCAAGTTTGTGGCCTTTTTTGGTTGTTGTTGTTCTATGAAGTTAATATATAACAGAAGTTCATAAGTAATGTGCAAATACTCTCCAGATAAAATGGATGCTGCAAAATGTTTTGGTAGAATGGAAAAGAAAAACAGCTAGAGGGATAGTAAAGTCAGTGAAATAAAATAATCATTATCAAAACTATCTGTCTTATTGATGGGATGAAGGCACTGAAGTGAAACTGCCTCTACTCAGAGTTTATACCCAGATCTAGACTTTCATACTGGGATCAGATCAGAAATACTTACCTGTGAGACGTGGAATAGGGTAAGTGTTTTGCACTTGGACAATTCAAACCTAGAAGTGCAAGAACCATGAGTTCTCCTTTTTTCTAAGGCCCAACTATGGTATTCTCAACTGCTAATAGGATGGAGGTGAAGGTGATAACGATCAGGAGTAGTGAGTTCTCTGCCGGATAGTCTCAAATGACCAATTCCTGAGACACCAGTGTTTCAAAGAGAGAAAGAGTTCATTGTTAAGCACGAAGCAGGAGATCAAACGGCCTATCAGCCTAAAAATCTGTCTCCCCCAACTGCAGTAACTCTGATAGTTTTATACTATCAAAATATGGGCAAGTTTTAGGATACTGAGCATGATGGCTCAAGATAACAAGGTTAGAGATGATCTAATTATTGAGCATGCTCAGATTGATTACAAGCTTAGTCACAGAACGGATGTAAGAAAATGGCAGCCTTAATATGATGAGGGATGTTATTTTTAGTATTATAATGAGGTATAGATCACTTATAGGTTAAAGTTTAAGCTACTGCGCTTAAACTTATGTCAGGAGAGCCAATTTTGGTTAGATCCAGCTCCGTCTAGCAAGATAGTTTTGGAATTGGGGTGGGTTAGTTCTGGGCTAACTCAAGGCCCTTCATTAATAAACATTTGGGGCTCTCTTCAGTGATCATAAGACTCCAAAGTTGAAAAACAGGATATGGGGGTACAAGTGAGGGTCAGTCACAAGGTTTATACAATCACAAGATAAAGGCCATATAGTTATACAATCATTATGAGATCAAGGCAGCTGGATTGAGTTCAGAAATTTCAGGTATTTCCCTGTGTCTATTCTATTATAACAGAAAGTAAAAGAGAAATATCTAAATAATGATTCAGTAATCATTTCTTAAATCCTGACTTCTCAGTTACAAAGGAAGAAGTGGATCCATCCTCAGAATTCAAACTACCTTGTTCCTCAGCATGAAAAAGGGATTCCAGAAATGACTTGGCTGGAGATAAGGAGGTTCTTTAGCCTCTGCAAAGCAGACCCAGAAACTGAACTTTTGCTTACTGCATTTTAGAGGTGTAGCTCCTGTAGTGGGAGGTGACATAGCAGACAAAGGTTGAATATAATACGGTGGAACCCTGATGCTCCTACTATTAGCAGACAAGGATAGCAGCCACAGCAAAGGCTTCAAGTGTCACAGATAGCCAAGATTCACCATGTATTACTATATACAGAGGTGAGAGATTAGGTGCTTTATAGTTGGTTTCATAATATTCTTTACCCCTATCTAATTCACAGAATGGACCTGCTACAGCAGTTAATAGCTGTGTCAAACTGCAATTTGCTATTTAAAGGGATGACATCAATTATCGGCTCTCTAATCTATCCTCAGGCTGCACAACCACCAAGGTTGCCTTTCTAAAAAGCAGATCATATGCTTTTCTTCCCCTTGCTTAATTAAAAAAAAAACAAAAACAAAAAACAAAAACTCCATTATCCACAACATGAAGTCCTTAGCTTGATATTATGGGACTTTCCCATTATATATTTCATCATTCTCTAACATTTATCACATTGCTCCCAACTCCTTGACAATGCTCCACAACAATGCATATTCTGTTCTCCGTTCCTCAAATGCCCTTTCCCCTATTTTCTCTCTGGTATACTCAGCCTTTAAAGACCCAGCTCAAGGATGACCTTCAGGTGAGGTCTTCTCTGATTTTCCAAGGTAGAATTAATCTTCTCTTTCATCAACGGATCCCTTTAATACTAAGCATATATTTCTATCTCCTCACTTATCACACTGTATTTTAGTTAGTTAGTTATTTTTTTTACTAACAAATTCTTTTTATCATTTTGGAGAAAGAAAATAGGGGGACAGTCAGACACATTAACCATCATGTCAAGCTCCTGAGGAATAAAAATTTCCCAGCTAGGAGGGGTGTCCCCCTCAGTTTATTTTGTCAGTATGAATAAAAGAGTATCTACCTGTGCCAGTTTGAGTGTATTGTGTCCCCCAAATGCCATTATCTTTATAGTCTTGTGTGGGGCAGAAGTTTTGGTGTTGGTTAGATTTGCTTGGAGTGTGCCCCACCCAGCTGTGGGAGATAATTTTGATGAGATGTTCCCATGGAGGCGTGGCCCCACCCATTCGGGGTGGGCCTTGATCGGTGGAGCTACATAAATGAGCTGACTCGGGGGGAGGAGAGAGTGCAGCTGGGAGTGATGTTTTGAAGAGAAGCAAGCTTGCTAGAAAGGAACGTCCTGGGAGAAAGCCGTTTTGAGGCCGGAGCTTTGGAGCAGATGCCAGCTGCCTTCCTAGCTAACAGAGGTTTTCCGGAGGCCATTGGCCATCCTCCGGTGAGGGTACCCGATTGCTGATGTGTTACCTTGGACACTTTGTGGCCTTAAGACTGTAATTGTGTAGTGAAATAAACCCCCGTTTTATAAAAGCTTATCCATCTCTGGTGTTTTGCATTCTGCAGCATTAGCAAACTAGGACACTACCCTTTCACCAGCAAATCCTGTCCAATGAGAAACTGGCATGCAAACAAATAACTGTATGCTCTTTGAAGGCCAGGAACTCTAGAACAGTAGTTCTGACTGAACAACTGTACCATCAACTAGAGTGCATTTTGGAAATACGTGGGATGTTTCCTGTTTTTGTGTTGTCACAATGATGAGTGGTACAAGGGTGCTACATAACTTGCAATGGGCAGGACAGAGAATTGCCCCAAATTCTGAATGACTTTCAGATGTTCCACTGTGTGCTAGTTTGGATGTATTATGTCCCCCAAAATGCCATTATCTTTGATGCAGTCTTGTGTGGGCAGGAAACATATTGGTGTTGATTGGGTTGGAGACTTTTGATTGGATGTTTCTGGGCAGATGTGATCACGCAACTGTGGGTGAGATCTTTCATTGGATAATTTCTATGGAGGTGTGGCCCTGCCCATTCAGCATGGGTCTTGATTAGTTTACTGGAGCACTATATAAGCTCAGACAGAGGAGTGAGCTTGCTACAGCCAAGAGGGACAGTTTGAAGAATGCACAGGAGCTAACAGAGGAGCTGCAGATGAGAGACAGTTTGAAGACGGCCGGTGAAAGCAGACTCTTGCTCCGGAGAAGCTAAGAGAGGAAAAATGCCCCAAGGGCAACTAGAGTGACATTTTGAAGAGGAACTGCAGCCTAGAGAGGAACATCCTGGGAGAAAGCCATTTTGAAACCAGAACTCTGGAGCAAGATTCCAGCCATGTGCCTTCCCAGCTAACAGGTTTTCCGGACACCATTGGCCATCCTTCATTGAAGGTACCCAATTGCTGATGACTTACCTTGGACACTTTATGGCCTTAAGACTGTGACTTTGTAACCAAATAAACCCCCTTAATAAAAGTCGATCCATTTCTGGTATTTTGCAATCCAGTGAAGCATTAGCAAACTAGAACACACTGGGTACTGATATAGGTAATGAAATTATTTACATTTCTCTGGACCTAGAACTTAATTCTGTTGTATATATGAACACAATTTTAATATGCACTGGATGTTCCATGAATGAAATAGCTAGGTAAATTAAGGGAGGATTGCTTTTGTTTTGTTTGGAAATTTATCAAGAGTTTTCACCATTTCAGAACTATAATGAACATTGCCACTTACGGTTTTTGAATTGCCAATTGAACATACCTGTATCACACTGCATTTGAAGCTGTGACATTCACAGTGATTTTATATATAGGTACAATCATCTGTTTCTTTATGTCTTTTAATGTAGCTGTACTCAAGAATTTACATATTAAAATAAACATTATTTTATTATAGATTACTCTCTTTTTATGTCTCTTTTACATTTCAGTGCCTTTTATTACCTCACAGGGTTGTTTTCAGGATTAAGTTAATTTGAGTTAATACATAAATTATTTAGAGTAGTGCCTAGAACATAGAAAATGCTACAGTATGTGTTGATGTTACTACTACAGAAGCACTGAACATCCATTGATAATTATTTTAAATTACACTTGGAATAAGTATTAAGAAATACTGCAAATTCACTTCCGGTTTTATATTACAATTATCTGAACCACTCGAATATGATTAAATGTTCCCAAGATGTTATAGAAAGGGCTTTAGTGTTTCTTTTTGTCCAGGAGATTAAAATGAGATGTAATTACCAGTGTGACTAACTTGCTGTGAACCATTCATATTCCCTTGTGGTCCTCTTGGTGAGCAATAACACAAATTAGCAACTTGGAGTTCAATCTTTGCCTATAAAACAATTTTACTACGTGTGGCTAACAGGTCTAGAGAGAGAATTGTGACCATTAATCTCACAAATAAGCAACTACTATATTTAACTTAATTTTTTCTTTGTCTTTTGAGACACAAAGATAGTTACCATGTGAGAGAAGTTTGCAATATCTGACCTCATTGACTATATCTTTGTCTCTGCTACTTATTTTAAGAATAGCCTTACTCTCTTTCTCTTTTAAGAGTTTTAAAACTCTTTTACCTGAGTTTTATGTTTTTTCAAAATGTTCACCTTGGGGATTATACACTTTATTCCAATGATGCTGGAATCACTGTAATAGATTGTTAGAATTATAGGAGACCTTGGAGTTTATTTGGGCTAACCTTCCCATTTAATGCACATGGAAGCTCAGAAGTGACTGGTTACTTATAGTTACACAGCTAATAAATAAAGAAGCAGGACCAAAACCCAAGTCTCCTGATTCCCAGTTGAGTTCTTTTGAATCATTTTAAGAGTCCTTTCAGAACAATTCCATATATTTCAATATGTATCTTGCAAAAAGTCTATAAACTTTAATTTTTATTCGTAACTGTCAAATTACATGCTTGCCTGTACCTGATTTTGTTAAATTGGTGGTTTACAAACAAACTGTAGCTGTGGCCCAAAACGATTAAAAGTGTGGCCAAGAGAATGATTTACTCTGCCCTCACTGTGGCCTAACCACGCAGGCTGACCACCTCAAAGTGAGAAGATTTATCCATTTACCTCTACACAAATATTGTCATTTGCTATATGTGCCATGGCATAGAAAAGATTGGGAAGCACTGGTTTAAACTGATTCTTATCTTTTCTCTTTTATCCTGACTTCAACCTCTACATTTGTGAACAAATCAATTAAACACCACATAACTTGCTTTATCGCTGGCCTAAGACTTGTAAGAATACCTGGCAATTGTTAATGCTGCTTGGACACAGATATATTCTAGGGTTTATTTATAAAACATTTTCAGTAAATTAAAAGTCAAAAGGAGCAGGGGAGCCCCCTCTGAAGTAATTTCCATAAGGTCCACTACTGACGAAAATCGGTGCAGTTATTTTTACCACAAACTTGAGCAGGCAGGCTTCTCTCTCTTTAATATTAAAACCATATTATAGAAGGGGGAAAAATGGCAGCATAGAAAGGAGTGGAATTTAGTTAGTCCCCTGGAGCAACTAATAACCAGGAACAACTAGTAAATAATTTGGAATAATTGCTGGGGCACAATCGTGACTGTCCACACATCGTACGCCAACCTGGATTGGGAGGAATGCCCAAGATCGCAGCGTAAAATCTGTAAGTCAAAACTGTGGAACCGCACCAGGGGCCCCCTCCCCCAATGGCAGGCTGAGCTGCAAAACCTCTCTGTGGTAGAAAGCAGCATTCCTGGAGCAAGCAAATATAGCTCAGCCCAGCTCCAATGGAGGTTGTAATTTACAAGTGTGGACTGCTGAATACAAGCTACAAACCCCTAACAAGCAGACAGAGGCTTTTAGTGATGACTGACCTTAAAGAACCAGAAGACTCCACTGTCCCAGGAGGGGGAGCCCAGAAGACCAGGTGTTACCTCTGGCCGACGGGTGAAACTGGGGGGCCATGGACTGGCTCTGAAAGGGGGCTTTCTGTCCCTTTTTCTCTCTCTCAACCTGAGGGGCTCAGTGGAGAGAGCTTCAGCCATTTTCAGTTCAAAGTGCTCTGACCCAGACAAGGGTGGAGATAACAGAGTCAGAGAGACAAAGGACCTATTCAAATGCAGAGGATAACTCCCTAGGGTGTGTATCTTCCCTAAGAGGAAGGAGGTAAGGCCCAGCTCTACTACCGCTCTTCCCTTCAGAACTAGACTCCAGAGCCTGGGGGAAAATGGCCATAACAGAAACTAAAGGGGCCACACCTCCTTACAGCAGTTGGTAGCAACAAGCTCACAGGCACCACCTTCTGGGCAGGTTAGGAAAAGCACAGCAGCAAGAGACCTCATGGGAAAGTCTGTTAATCTCTAAGACACACCCACAGGAAGACTTGAAACTGAATATAACCCCATTCTGAGATCTGAACCAGTTGTGGTCTGGAAAATCTGATTGGGGTAACTAAGGAAATGAGATGCCTAGACAACAGAAAACTACAATCTACACTAGGAAAAATGAAGATATGGCCCAGTCAAAGGAACAAACTTACACCTCAATCAAGATACAGTTCAGATATTGTTTCACTTTAATGAAACAATCTATTAAAGATTTTCAAAGAAATACGCTAAATCAAATATAAAAACAAATCAATGAGTTCAGGGAAGATATGACAAAAGAGAAGGCTATAAAGAAAACACTGGGTGAACATAAGGTAGAAATTGAAAGTTTGAAAAAACAACTGGCCGAATCTATGGAAATGAAAGGCACAACCTAAGGGAAGAAAACAATGGAGACATACAACAGCAGATCTCAAGAGGCAGAAGAAAACACTCAGGAACTGGAGAACAAGAAACCTGAAATACTACACACAAAAGAACAGATAGGGAAAAGAATGGAAAAATATGAGCAACATCTCAGGGAATTGAATGACAACATGAAGTGCATGAATGTACATGTCATGGGTGTCCCAGAAGGAGAAAAGAAGGGAAAAGGGGCAGAAGCAATAATAGAGGAAATAATCAATGAAAATTTCCCATTTCTTATGAAAGACATAAAATTATAGATCCAAGAAGCGCAGAGTACCCCAAACAGAATAGATATGAATAGACCTATGCCAAGACACTTAATAATCAGATTATCAAATGTCAAAGACAAAGAGAGAATCCTGAAAGTAGCAAGAGAAAAGCAATCTATCACAAATAGAGGAAGCTTGATAAGACTATGTGCAGATTTCTCAGTAGAAACCATGGAGGCAGGAAGGAAGTGGTGTGATATATTTAAGATACTGAAACAGAAAAACTGCCAACCAAGAATCCTATATCCAGTAAAACTGTCCTTCAAATATGAGGGAGAACTTAAAATATTCTCTGACAAACAGACAATGAGAGAGTTTGTGAACAAGATACCTGCACTACAGGAAATACTAAAGGGAGCACTATAGACAGATAGGAAAGGACAGGAGTGAGAGATTTGTAACACAATTTTGGGTGATGGTAGCACAGCAATGTAAGTGCACTGAACAAAGATGACTGTGAGTATGGTTGAAAGAGGAAGGTTAGGAGCATGTGGGACACCAGAAGGAAAGAGGAAAGATAAGGACTGGGACTGTATAACTCAGTGAAACGTAGAGTGCTCAACAATTATGATAAAATGTACAAATATGTTTTTACATGAGGGAGACCAAATGAATGTCAACTCTGCAAGGTGTTAAAAATAGGGTGGTATTGGGGAAAAAATATAATCAGTGCAAACTACAGACTATAATTAACAGAAACATTGTATTATGCTTCCTTTAATGTAAAATGTTAACAAAGTCAATATACCAAAGCTAAATGTCTATAAGAGGGGGACATAAAGGAGGGGTATGGGACTCTTGGCATTGGTGATGTTGTCTGACTCATTTATTCTACTTTAGTTTAATGCTCTCTTTCCTTTTGTTGCTTTTCAGCTGTCATGTTTTTTTTTTTCTTTTTTTTGTTTTCTTTTTCTTTTGTTTCTCTGCCTTCTTTGAGTCTTCCTCCTTCTTTGTGGAAGAAATGGAGATGTCCTTATATAGACAGTGGTGAGGGTGTTGAATACATAAATATGTGACTATACAGGAACCATCAATTGTTTACTTAGGATGGAAAGTCTGGTGGGTGAAAACTGTCTTAAAAAAAAAATGGGTTGATGAAGAAATCTTGAGGGCAATATATTGAGCGAAATAAGTCAGACACATAAGGACATATATTGCATGGTCTCACTGATATGAACTAATTATAATATGTAAACTCATAGACATGAAATATAAGTTACCAAGATATAGAATGAGGCTGAAGAATGGGGAGTGGTTGCTTATTATGAGCAGAATGTTCAACTAGGTTGAACTTAAGTATATGGAAGTGGACAGAGGTGACAGTAGCACATTATTGTGAGGGGAAGCTTAGAGCCACATATGTCACCAGAAGGAAAGTTGGAGGTTAAAAGATGGGAATATATAAAACAGTGAATCTTGTGGTGGACACTGTCCATGATTAACTGAACAAATATTAGAATTCTCTTTCATAAACTGGAACAAATGTATGACACTATAACTAGCAGTTAATAATAGAGGGGTTTATAGGGAAAAATATATATCTATTGCAAACTATGTACTACAGTTAGTATTTTAACATTCTTTCATCAACAATAACAAATGTACTATACCAATACTATGAGTCAATAATGGAGGGAAGGGTGGTTAGGTGTATGGAAGGATTTGAGTTTCCTTTTTTTTGTCTTTATTTCTTTTCTGGAATAATTAAAATGTTCTAAAATTTGAAAAAAAAAATTAATTGTGGTGATGGATACACAGCTGTATGATGGTCCCGTGGGCAACTGATTGTGAAATTTGGATATTTGGATAATTGTATGGTAGGTGAACAATCTCAATAATAAAATTAAATTTTAAAAAACCATATTATATGTTCTATATTGTCATAAATGACTCAGTGTGGTAGGCAAAATTCAAAGATAGCCCCTATGATTCTCACCCCCCGCTCCCCCGCAGTACCCCCACCACATTGTAATCCACTCCTCTTAAATGTGGGCGGGATCTATAACTTGCTTCAAACGTAGGAAGAGAAAATGGCAAAGGTGATAGAATATCACTCCATAACTATGTTATGTGATAGGGCAAAGATGAAGGTGTTTTGCAGATGTAATTAAGGTCCCTAACCAGTTGACTTTAAGTTAACAAAAAGGGAAATTATTCTCGTAGGTCTGGCCTAACTGGGTGATCCCCTTAAAAGAGGATCTATAGGTGAGAGAGTTGAGTCAACAGATTCCCTCTCTCTCTCCACTACTAGCTTTGAAGAAGCAAGCTGCCATGAATTCCACAAATTCTACAGAAACAAATTCTGCCAACAAACTGAGGGAGCATGAAAGCAGATCTCCCCCTAGGTGGGCCTCCAGATAAGAACACAGCCCAGCTAACACCTTGATTTCAGGCTTGTGAGACCCTGAGCAGGAAACTCAGTTACTTCATGCCTGGGTTCCTGACCCACAGAAACTGAGATAATAAATGTATATTGTTTCAAGCTCCAAGTTTGTGGTAATTTACTACACAGCAATAGATAACTAATACATTTAGATATTTTTAAAAAATGGGCTCATGAAAGCATAAAGTCAGTCCCTCAGGGAGTACAGCCCAAAACTTACCTGCACTTCCATGCTAGCTGATGCCTCTAAAAAATTTAACAGTTGTTGTTTCTCTTTAGATAGCTGTTCTACCAGTCCCTCCTGGGCAGCCAGGCTCTGACTCAGTTCTTCAATTCTTCTGCAGTGAAGAAAAAGGAGGAGCAACAATTATGGTCATGACACTAGTATAAACTTTATTTTTCAGCGCACTCTAAAGACAGCATGGTCCAGCACAGTAGGTTTTTACCTTTTGGGGTCATTCAAAGGGAAAAGCCCTTTGAGACTTTTCCTCAGAAAGCCTTACATTCTCTGCTCCAGCCCCCAAATATATACACAAACAACTTTTTGCTTACATTTTCAGAGGGTTCATGGGCCTCCTCATTTCTATTCATGGATCTATAGATCCTAGATAAGTAACTCTTAGAATAAAGGCCCAGGAAATTTTGGGTTTTTTTAAAATTATTCCATTCCAAAAAAACAGTTTTTTGATAACCATTATGTATACTCTGCATGCTGACAAGTACTAGGAATGCAACATTGGAAAAGATACTATCCCTGCTCTGTAGAAACATATTATTTTGGTGTGTTTGCTATGGGTTTGGAGAGGGGAGAAATAACTATATAAACAAATAACAGTAATGAAATGTAGTAAATGCTACCATATGATGGTTTGAAGCTGCATGTAGTCCAGAAAAGCTTGTTCTCAAACTTCATCCATTCTTGTGGGTGTGAACCCATTGTAAGTAGGACCTTTTGATGAAGTTACTCCAGTTAAGGTGTGACCCACCTCAGTCAAGATGAGTCTTAATCCTATTACTGGAGTCCTTTATAAGCAGAGTGAAATTCAGACAGAGAGAAAGCCACAGAGGGAGCAGCCAGAAGCTGAACACCAACAGAACCCAGAAGGGAAGGGAGAGACCTGGAGACACTGCCATGTGCCCTGTCATGTGAAAAGCTAAGGACGAAGGATCATTGGCAACCAGCCCCAGAATGCCAACTTTCAGGAAGAAAGCAATTGCCTTGATGACACCTTTAGTTTAGCCTCAAAACCTTGAGCAAATAAATTCCCATTGTTTAACCTGACCTATTTCATGGTATTTGCTAGAGTAGCCAAGAAAACCAAAACATACTGTAATAGAGGTGTATACCACATAGCTTGTTGAATACTGCCATGAAGCTACGGGAAGGAAGATGAAGGTGTGATTGATTTGACTTGAAAGAATCTGAGGAGGCTCAGGAGACGAGATTTTGAAGATTGGGTTGTTACACAGACTTAGGGGGAAGAGCTGGAACTGTAGAATGAAGATATGAAGATAGAAGGCATGTTTGGGGAAGAAACTGGAAAAAAGGCTGAGAGAAAGGGACAATGGCTGGAAAAGAAGCTAGAAATTCAGACTAGGATTTAGTTGTAAAAGTCTGCATTCTGTGCTGAAGTGTACAATTCACAGGTTCAAATCAATGGTTACTGATCATCTATATGCAAGGCCTCTTTTCCTGTTTCTGTTTATATCTCAGTACCAGTGGCACCCTCCAAATACTTGAAAATGTGCTGGGTACCTAAGGAAATGTTTCCAATTGTGTCTATTATTCCTGTGTAAGTGTGTAAGATAATGAAAGCATTTTGGGAGAAAAATATGTTGGCAGAAAGGTGAGGGGCACCAGAAAGCAAAGTATGGATCTCATAGACAAATTTTAAATTCATTCAGGGTGTAAGGATCAGCTAAGATTTAAGAATGAGAAAGAATTTTAAAAACATTATACAAGTGCAAGCTATAATGATGATGAGTTCATGTTGACTCCATATCAAATTCCCCTTAGTATCTGTTTTAGAACTTGTCTACTCTTCTTAAGCCTCAAACTTCACTCTTCCTTTTGGCCCTCAGTCTTGACAATCTATTCTATTTCTCTCCAAAGTTTTTCAAGGTCATCTGACATGAACTCCAATTTATTTATCAGGTGTTCATATGATTTGTTTTGCTTTGCTTATTTTTTTTTCAGTTTAACAAGTATTTACTGGGATAGAGGTGAAACAGGGACTCAGATCATCTAGCAGAGATCTGAAAGCATCTGAAAGACCACATTGAGAAATGTGCAATACGGACTTGTATATAAAACAAAGCTATAGCACAGAGACTTAATTTTGCTTCATGAGAGCCTTTACAGAGGTGATGATGAATGTCTTAGTAAGTTTTGAAGAATGAGTAGGAATTCAGCAGAAGGGAAAAAGATGGCAGATGTTTTCCACAGTAGGAAGAATAAGAGCAAAATTCTGGAGACATGACATATGATTGCATGCTTCTGGAGGCAGTGCAGATTTAGGGTTTGGATTCCAGAAATGCCTGTAACTATTTTGCACAGCTCTCTAAACTTCAGTTTCTTCATTTATAAGGTATAATAATTCCCATGGGATTGTTCAGAGAATTAAATAAGCATGCAAACTACTCACTTCAGTCATAAAGTAAGAGCTCATAAAACCTTAACTGTCATTATTTTTACCAGTCTAGCATGAGTGAAGTGTGAGGGGATCATGGTGGGGGATGAAATCAGGGGTCAAATCATAAAAGGCTTTGATGGCTCCACAAAGGAGTGTGGATCTTATCCTGAAGGTGTCAGAGAGCTTTTTAAAGACTTGTGTCTTGGGAAGATTGCACTGGCCACAGTGTGCACCTGGGTTTTTTGATTAAAAGATACTTAAGGCTTTTTAATTCCATCACAACATTATGCACTTAAGCAGCTAAACTGTTGCCAATTTGATGTTGTTCAATTTTCCATTTAATTCTACTCTGAATTACTAGATTGGGAAAGAATGGAGAGGAGCCGGATTGGAAGTAGAGAGAACAATTACATGGTTGTGGCAGTAATCCAGACAGGAGCTCATGGTGGTCTAAACCAAGGCTCTAGTGGGGAGATGAAGAGAAGTAAACACAATGGAGAGATATTAATAAAGTAGAAGTAAAAGAACTTGGAGATCGATTGGGGTGGGGATGGGGTGAGGGGAGAATGAGGAAGTAAGGGAGAAGTTGAAGGTAACTCTCAGGCTCCAGACTTAAGCAAATGGGGAAACTATAATCTCATTTTGAGAAAGAAAACATAGAAAGGGGAGCAGATTCCTTTTCCTCTAGGATGGAGGAATAGGTAAAGATAAGAAATCCTGCTTTCAAGTCATATCAAATGCAACCTCTTTTATCAAGCTTTGCATCCTCAATCTGTTTTAATTTTTCCTATGAATCCTCTTATACTTTTTTCATAACCATGTCTCTTTTAATTCATATGTTCTACCTTAAACTGCAGTTATCTGTGTACTTACTGTACTATTAGGCTACAGGAGTCTCAAAAGCATGGACTATGTCTGATTCTTCATTATATCCCCAGGACATAACTGAGTTTTTTTGCATACAATTTTTTTTGCTTTATAAATGTTTGTCAATCATCTGTCTAGGTGGTTGACTCATCTTTCCTCTTAATTCTCTCTTTTGCCAAGGGTAGTGATTAGATACCTAAGCAGATGCTAGCAAAGCTAAAGGGTTGACTGTGCTTAACCACTGGAAATTTATCAGCAACTCGAAAGTTCTAAGTAAAATAATGGGATGAACCTGAATACATGTTCTGATTTAGCTAATCTGAATCTGGTTATTTTATTCAGAAACTAAAACCAACTGGGATACAAAGTAGATGAGTCTTGGTTTCGGGAGGCATGGAAGTGAAACATGGATGAAGGTAAATTGTGCTCCTTGAGGGTCTGTGAGCTAAGACTTGTTATTGGAGGAGGGAGATGAATGCAGAGTTGAATCAAGTGGATGAATTAAATGTCTTAAAGGAATGTTCATATACCTTCAAATTCTAGTAAAGAATTAATACTAGTTTTTCATGACTGCTTCTTTGCACCTGGTGTTACTTCCACTTGGAATTCCCTTTCCTTCTTCCCTATCTACTTATCTTGCAAACTCCTACACATCCTTCAAGAATTAGCCCAAATGCTACATTGTCTGTTAAGCCTTCCTGAACTCCTCCATGCAAGTTAGCAATAACCCTCTCTGAACTCCCAGTTTATTAGTGAATACCTGATTACTTCCTTTTCCATGGCATATTGTACTGTAATGTGTTACATATTTTCTCCCTAGATCAGAAGCTCCAAGAAGTCACCTGGTGCTCAGCAGAGTTCCTGGTATTTAATAGATGTTTTGTAAGTGTTTATTGAATAAACTAAGCCTTCCTACCTTCAGCTTACCCCATTCCACTTCATTATCTATAAGGCTGCAAGAGTGTTCATTTCCTAACACAAATCTTATCAATTGTTCTCCAGCCTAAAATTTCAGGATAAAATTCAAGTTCCTTATGTAAGCATACAAAGACCTCTATCCCCCATATAGCACTATCAGACCTCTATACTTAATATAGCTTACCTCTCACTAGTTTTCCCCAGACCCTCTATTCTAGTTATATAGAACTACTTGCAGTTGTTGAAATATGCCCTATCCTGTGTCCACCACCGGATATTCTCCTTCTGCAGAGGATATTCCCCTTCCCCACATACTTCCTACCCTTTTCACCTGACTCCTATTCATTCTTCAAGACTCAGTTCAGATTTCACCTCCTCCAGAAAACCTTGCTCTCTTAATATGGAACCATTCTCTCAAAGAACTTATTATCCTTTTGTAACATGTTTCCTGATGACAGGAACGGGGTCTTTCATTGCTGTAACCTTAGCACTTAACACTGTGTCTAGCATATAACAGATGCTCAATAAATGTTTCCTGAATAAGTTAACTCGTGCCTCTTGCTTGCCACCGTTTGTCTACTTCATTGTACTACCTAGTCCCTGACTACCAAGAAGTGAATTCTGTTCATGGATATCACTGAAGGTTCGCCTCTAAAAAAGAAAATCTTTGGTTATCAGGGCCATTAAGTCTTGTAAATGGCGAAGACTCCACTGTAAGTCCTTAAAAGGGGACAGTGCAGCTGTTACATGCTCTCATAGCCTCAAGAACCAGCAAAAGACAAGTGACAAATAGATCATCAAAGGCACCTACTTGTCCCTCTGGGCCAGGGCCTCAGTGTATTGGTCTGGCTTGACCTGGCCTCCTGATACATCTTCCCTGACCTTGGTGATACCCTTCAGTTTCTCTGAGAGCTCCAGGTTACACACTTTCTCTGCTTCCACCAGAGCTGCCATCCGTGCAGCTTCATTCTTTGCTAGCCTGGATTCCTGAAAGAAAGAAAAATTAATAAAAAACAATTGAGAAGCTGCAAAGTCTCTACCTAGGTTAAGAGCCCTAAAACCCAGGACACTTGATGAGTTTGGGACAGAAAGCAGAGAGGGAAAAGGTGAATGTCAGAAGGCAGAGCAGAAGAGAAAGAGGTAAAAGAGGACCTATTAGCCTTGGACCTTTGGAATGCCTACTCACCTCTTGCAGAAGTTGGATCTTATTCTCCAAGAGCTCATATACATGCTCTGTCTCCTGCTGTCTCTCTTCCACCTGGCGTCGGAGCTCAGCTTCATTATGGCTGTTGAGATTCTCCACATCAGCCCTAAAACCACAGAGCATTAGCCAGTTAGAGCCAGACATATACTGCAGCAAGTGACCTTTTTAGGTTGTTTCAGTAGTTCAGTCACACCAATGAGAAGAAAAATGAAGCATTTTCCCTCTGCAATTATCTGTGGAACTACGTTCTCCAACCTCTCCATTTTTTTGTTGTTGCTGTTGTTGCTTGTCAATCAGAATATACTTAATTCTCTAGAGGCTTCATTACTGCTCTAACTTCAAGAGGAACTTTCATTTGGAAGGCTGGTAGTCATCAAATGGTTCAGAAGTCAGCATCTTCAATGGACTCTTCAATTTAGACTGCTTTCCCTGAGTGTTTTGCTAGTTCCTTGCCTTTCTTGCTGTTTGGATTTAAAGTTTCTTTCCATTTAAGTTGCTAAGACAGGATATCCATTTGGACAGGCACAGAAATGGTCTCCTCCTTTCTAGCCTGTAATCTATAGTAGACTGTCATGAATCTGGGTTGCAGAGAGCAGACATTTAATCTATGGAATCTCTGGGTTCTGACTGAGCTTTGCTTCTCTGGTGTCCCTAGGAATGAATGTCCAGGCACTAGGACAAAGTGGGTCAGGTATCACCACTAGCTTATTTATAACTAACAACTGTCCTTGGATATCTGAGCATTAGACATTTTAGGACAGTATCAGGTGCTGAATGATGTTATTCCGGTTTGGTTTTATTTGTTTTATAAGCCATTTGTTGAGAACCATGGACCATCTTCTTGTTCTCAAAGCAAAGAACAACTTTGAACCTTAATTGGCTCATTATAAATAAGAACTTCTCTATCCACGCTGAGTGGGACTTGAATATTTGGCTCAGGAGGCTGTGTCCATGAAGACCAAACAGGACTTGCTTCATGATTAGAGGATTCCCTGATCGATAGTGGACACTACTCAGTACCATCTGAGAGGCTAAATTTATCTTGAACCTTCTTGTCAAAATAGAGCCTTTTGGAGGGAGGAGGGTCTTGATTGTACAAGAGACCCAGTCAAGGGAATAACACAAGTCTTTCATATAGACCTCAGGAACTGACTTTGACTCCATATTCTTTAACAAACGCCACAAACAACTAACTATAACAATGGGAGGTACACATTTTCAGGTCACTTAGTGTTGTGAAACTCTGATTTAAGAGGCCACAGCTGTTGTAAAAAATCAAAAGAGCACTTGATGCTAGAAGATGTGGGGTCTGCCACTAATTTGAAAAGACTTTAACTTTCTGTACCTTAAAGTTTTCTCATTTGTAAAAGAGGATAATGCCACTTAACTTATTCAAAGTTGAGAGGAAATAAAGTTAAAAAGGAAAAAAGCAATACTTAAATGTCAAAATGTATTATTTATTATAAGTTTTTCTAAAATCTATAAGCTCACTTTAATGCCTTAATAAATGTTCAGTAATTCCCTGCATAATTGAGACACGTTTTGACTATTCTGATTGTGCTGGATTTTCATCCTAAATATCAAGAAATACTGTAAACACATAGAAGAAATGTCAGATCAGATGAATGTATACCGATCCCAGGATATAATCTGAAAATTATTTTTAATAACAATATTTTCATTTAAAAACAAGGTTTTTTTAAATTATAAA
Organism: Choloepus didactylus; assembly: GCF_015220235.1. Lineage (NCBI taxonomy): Eukaryota > Metazoa > Chordata > Mammalia > Pilosa > Megalonychidae > Choloepus > Choloepus didactylus. Next base: position 119,134,590 of record NC_051308.1, read on the forward strand.
AGCTATAAATTATAAAAATAACTATTTTAACCATACAAAATATCTTAAAAATCATATCTCCCTTTCACAAACTCCAGTCTCACTCCTCTGATGAAAGTAATGTTAAAAAAGCTTGGTATACCACCCTCCAGTTTTTTTCTTTTTTTTTTTTTACCCATAATCAAACAAGACATGTACACACAGGGAAGACTGCTTGTCTTTACCAAAAGGAGCTCATACTTTAAACATGACTCAGCATTCCCCTCCCCCCCTTACTTTATTTATCGAGGACTTCCCATCAGGATAATAATATAGAGCTAACTCATCCATTTTAATAGCTGCATAATATTCCACAGTATGAATATACCAACATTTATTCAGCCCTTGCCCTACTGATGGACATTTAAGTTATTTCTAGTTTTTGTCTATTACAAATACTGATGCAGTAAACATCCTTCCACATTTACCCTTTCAAATTAGTGCTCTTATTTACAAGGGATAGATTCCTTCTAGGGATTATTTGATCAAAGAGTATGCTTATTTTTAACTTTAATAGATAGTATCACATAAAAATGTTGTCACAGTTTGCATTCTCACCAGCAGTATATGAGGATGTCCACTGATAATCCCTGATACGATTATTTGCATTTGTCTCTTCCTACTAAAAGTGGAAGGATTAATTGTGCTTCCTGGCTAGTTGAATGCTGATGAATTTATCAATTTAGGGCAAGGTCTATCTGACTTAGTAATAGAGGGCCCAAGAGAAAGAAAGCACATGAAAATCCATTGTTTCAGTTCCTAAACTGATACAGCACTCAAATGCCAGAGTACTGGTTAAGAAAGATATTCGGTTAAACTCTTCTTGGAATTTGGTTCCAAATCTACTGCTCTCAGATTAGTGAGCCATGCTCTGGAAGGGACTAGAGCTCATCTGGTTCAAATTGCAACTCACCATGTTTTATCCAGATTCTGTCTGTTGTCCTGGAGTTCTCGTTTCAGGCTCTCCACTTCAACTTTCAGCTCAATGTTCTGAAAAGCACACAGGCATTAATCATCATAAATTGCCACAAACGCTATCTGTTGGAACTAGGTTCTTCTCTGAGTCTTGTCCTGGTCCATAGCTTCTCATCTCCTCCTAGCCCTCTTCGTGGCCTTTGTCATTAACGGGAATTCAGATGGATCAGCAACCCAGTCAAGGACGAATGAACTGAACAGTTTCAGGATTTCCCTTGAGCTACTTACCCATTCTCCCAACCTGTTCTTGGCTGGCTCTTGATGATGAACACTGCCCAAGCCTGTCCACTCTAAAGCACTGGAGGATAGAATTGCACAACACAAAGAGTGAACCCAAATGCCAACTATGGACTTCATAATAATGAATCAATATTGATTCATCAGGTGCAATAAACCTACCATGCAAATGCAAGATGTTAATCATAGGAGAAAATGTGTGTGTGTGGTAGTGGGATACATGAAAAATATCTGCACTTTTCTCCTCAACTTTGTCATACCTAAAACTGCTCTAAAAAGTAAAATTTATTAGTTTTTTAAAAATACGTAGCAAGTGCAAGGAGAGGCTAAACCTACTTATAATTGTGCCTAAGAGTCTCCCCCGAGTGCCTCTTTGTTGCTCAGATGTGGCCCTCACTCTCTTAACTAAGCCACCTTGGCAGGTGATCTCACTGCCCTCCCCCTATGTGGGATCTGACTCCTGGGGGTGTAAATCTCCCTGGAAACGCAGGGTATGACTCCCGGGGATGAATCTGGACCCGGAATCATGGAATTGAGAAAATCTTCTTGACCAAAAGGGGAAAGTGAAATGAAACGAAATAAAGCTTCAGTGGCTGAGAGATTTCAAATGAAATGAAGAGGTCACTCTGGTGGACATTCTTACGCACTATATAGGTAACACTTTTTAGGTTTTAATATTGGAATAGCTAGAAGTAAATACGTGAAACTACCAAACTCCAACCCAGTAGCATTGACTCTTGAAGATGATTGTAAAACAATGTAGCTTACAAGGGGTGACAGTACGATTGTGAAAACCTTGTGGATCGCACTCCCTTTATCCAGTGTATGAATGGATGAGTAGAAAAATGGGGACAAAAGCTAAACGAAAAATAGGGTGGGATGGGGGGTTGATTTGGGTGTTCTTTTTTCTTTTTCTTTTGTATTCTTATTCTGGTGTAAGGAAAATGTTCAAAAATAGATTGGGGTGAAGAATGCACAGCTATATGATGGTACTGTGAACAGCTGATTGTACACCATGGATAATTGTATGGTATGTGAATATATCTCAATAAAACTGAATTAAAAAAAATACATAGCAAGCACTCAACACATAATAGTTATGATTATTATTACTATTATTATTTTAACTCTAGGAAGTGTGAAAACTCAAGGCAAAATAAGTATTTTTTTAGAACCTCTGCATGTCAGACACTGTGCTACTACTTCATTAAACTATAATGAATACTAAATGCTTGATTTGTTGACAAATCAATATTAATTTTTTCTTTATGTAGTTTAGATACATTTATTTTGTTTTCCTAAATTAGAAATTCTGCATTTGTGTGAAAATGCTTTTGTGTGAAAAATCTACAATCTCGTTCTGTACCTTTTCTTCCTTCTAACATAGCACATTTCTCAGGTGGAGAGCAGGGTCAAGAGAATGGATTGTAACACTGTCAAGTTTCCATTAGTGCAGACAGATGGATCAATTTAGTGGCTAACTCAGTAGGTAGTGGACATATTAAATTCTTGCTTCTCCCCTAATAACAAGTCTCAAAGTCAAGTGGTTCCAAGTTGGCTAATCCAGTAGTCCATCCAGTGCATCAGCACCCAGTTGCTTCTATCTCTCTGTCCTGCTGTCTCCCCGTTCTGTGCTTGCCCAGGTGTTGGTGTGGTCCTTGGCCAGCTCCCTCCAAGGCTCTTATATCACTGTGGCAGTTCATGGTGTCATATCCAATATGACAACATTCAGGGGACAAAAGGAGCTAAGTAGGTAGAATTCTGGTAACTAAAAAAAGTAAAGCAGACTTTAGAGCAAAGATTGTCAAAGTAATTAAAGATAAAGTAGCTGAATTACAGAAAGGAGCATTGTGGATACTAGAATGGTAAGGAAGGATTTTACTCTTGTATCGCCATATGACATCCACCAATACTGTACTTAGATTTCTAGGATCCCAAGGCAACACATTATACTAGAGTATTTCCTACCACACTTATAAAGATGTTTCATAGTCTACCTTCTAATCCAGGATGGAAGAAGCAAGAACACCAATTTGAAAAAGTAGAAACCTGGTTTAGAGATACTTGATAGTTACTTAGAATTAAGGAACTTTAGAGTTGGAAGGCAATTGGACACAAGGTATTTTAGATCATATTGCTAGTCAATTTCCAGTTAACATATTAGAAGGAATGCCTGATTCTCTCATAAAGCAATATTGGTGCTTCTGGCTTGGGACAGAACACAGGTTGAGGTCAGATGAAATTAGAATATCTTGCCTATACTTTATTATAGTATTTAGGAAGAAAAATATAGCCAGGTATTTTATTGAACTGGGTATCCCCTATTTTATATAGCAACCTTAAACAGCAAAAGATTAGCAACTGGGAGGAAAGCATATTTTGATTTTGTATAGGAAAAGGCCCAAGATCCCAATATCAATTCCATGGTCTGCTCCTGTGAGAACTATTCATCTGCTCCAGCTGATCAATCAGTGAAAGAGAGAAATTAATAGGGAGTTACTATGTTGCTAGCTCTGTGCTGAGTACTAAATAGAATGCAAATGTCATCATGAAAAAAGGTCCTTGAGCTAGAATCTCTTCATAGAAGTGAAGTGATACACATTCTATCACATGGGAAATAAAGCAATAGAGCAGCTTCCTCATCTGGAAAATGGCAATAATAATACCCTACTTACCCATAAACCTGCTGTCGAGGATCATGAGGCATAAACAAATTAATACATGTAAAGGAACGGTGTTTGGAACATAGATATAATTATTAGTATAATCATCATCATCAACACCAACAGCAGTATCATCTGGGACAACAGATTTTTCCCATGAGACCATAATATTTCAAGTGGACGCAGAATTCAGAATATGGTGCTGAAAAAGAGGACTCCTAAGTTTATTATTACTTCTGCCACCGATGGATTCGTGGTGTGACCCTGACCTCTGCTAAAGTTTCTCTCCCTTGAAGATGAAACCGAATAACAAAAAATGATCTGAATTCCTCATATGAAAGAAAATGTAATCTAAAATTGCAAAGAGTTATTATCATTGATGTTCCTTAGGCCAGGCTAATTTATTAAATCAGAAAAATCCGGATACTTGCTAAATCACCTCAGATATGCCAGAAGCTTGAGCAGGTGAAAACTCATGTTCTGAAAACAGACAAGAGGTTTCAAATGACAGGAGCTACATAAATGACTCTGGCTAGTTCTTAACATCATTATGTAACACAGGGACTCTCTTTCAGGCATAAATTGATAACAGAAAGTTTCCTGAAAAGTTTCTTACTACCATTTTTGAATGAGCAGCCCTTGCATATTTAATTAAAAAGAAACAAACAGGGAATGTGTTAAGCACATGAAACAGTCAAGAGAACCAAACTTAAGCCAAAAAGAATTAGGTTGAAATTCTGGCTGTATCACCTACTAGGTAACCTAACTGGGTGATTTAATCATTCTGAGCCTCAGTGTTCTCATAGGTATAGTGTGGTTGCTCTCTTTTTTAAGAAAATAATAATGACTATTCCACAGGGGAGTTTGTGAGGATCGAATGAGATAACATACACAATACACCTAGAATGCTTCCGTAGACACAGATGCAAGGACACAGCTTCCTTCCCTACCCTTTCACTCCCAGCCCCACCAGGAAAAACATTTAAAACTAAATGGGGAAAAAATGGAGGCTGACAAATTATGTGATCTCTATCTTCTAAATCCTGGATAAGAAAATGAAGACAATACTTGGATTAATTTATTTGGTCAAAGATTCACAGATTTGAAGATCTTAACATTTATCTGTTCCAGTTCCCTCATTTTAAAGATAAGGAAAGTGAGACTCACAAGGGTTATTTCTAAGATAAAAGCAATAACCAAATCCAGGACCCACTTTGGCTTCAGCATTTCAGCCCAGGAGACCTGCCCATTTTTGCCTGATTTAGTAGAATGTGGTAAATTACAGAATTAAAGAGTACAGTGAATTAACCAAAAGAATATATGGAGGCAGTAAGCAGAGTTAAGAGCATAGTTCTCTAAAGGTGGCAAGAGGATTTGGCAAATCATTGAACTCTAAAAGCCTCAGTCTCCTCATCTATCAAAGGGGGATGTAACAGCACTTATAAGGAAGTCAAGAAGACTAAATGAATAATGCACAAAAAGCACATTGCATAATGCTTGGCATGCAGTAAGCATCAAAAATCATATATTAGCTATTATTAACTATATAAACAACTATAACTTATCATCTCTAACTGGCACAGCTGAAATTCTCAGCTATAATCACATATTAAACTGATTTTTATATTACAGAAAGGAAAGAAAATGATTAAACCAAAGTGGACTATGCAAGACACCTGCATACAAACACACACCCTATCTGAACATCCTTCAATGCAGCTTTGGTCTGAGAAAACTAGAGAAGAGAAATGAAGAGGGTGGGAAAGGGGGAAAAAAGAGGAAAGATAAGTAGAATTACTTCTCTAGGCCTTACTTACTATTATGTCTTTACAATCGAATAGAAAAAAAGGTGTATGAGTCTCACATAGAACTGCTAAAATAGCTTCATTTTCACAAGGTGTTCTTGTTTGCTAATGCTGCCAGAATGCAAAACAACAGAAATGAACTGGCTTTTATAAAGAGGGTTTATTTGGTTACACAATTACAGTCTTAAGGCCATAAAGTGTCCAAGGTAACACATCAGCAATAGAGTACCTTCACTGGAGGATGGCCAGTGGTGTCCAGAAAACCTCTGTTAGCTGGGAAGGCACATGGCTGGTGTCTGCTCCAAAGTTCTGGTTTCAAAATGGCTTTCTCCCAGAACGTTCCTCTCTAGGCTGCAGTTCCTCAAAAATGTCACTCTTAGTTGTACTTGGGATATTTGTCCTCTCACAGCTTCTCCAGAGCAAGAGTCTGCTTTCAACGGCCGTCTTCAAACTGTCTCTCATCTGCAGCTCCTGTGCTTTCTTCAAAGTGTCCCTCTTGGCTGTAGCTCCTCTTCAAAACATCACTCACAGCTGCACTGAGTTCCCTCTGCCCATCAGCTCATTTATATGGCTCCACTGATCAAGGCCCACCCCGAATGGGTGGGACCAAACCTCCATGGAAATATCTCATCAGAGTTACCACCTACAGTTGGGTAGGGCCCATTTCCATGCAAATCTAATCAGCACCAAAACGTCTGCTCCACAAGGCTGCATCAAAGAACATGGCTTTTTCTGGGGGACATAATACATTCAAACCGGCATATTCCACCCCCTGGACCCCAGAAAAACATATTCTTTCCAAATACAAAATACATCCATCCCACAACAATATCACAGAAACTTGAATCATTTCAGTAACAATAGTTAAGTACAAAATTCCATCAAAATCAATTATAGGCATGGGCAGTCTTAAGGCATAATTTTCCTTTAGCTGTGAATCTGTGAACTTAGAACAAGTTATATGCTTCCAATATACAAAGGAGGGACACTCATAGGATAAACATTCCCATTGCCATAAGGAGAAAGAGCAAGGAAAACAGGGTTAACAGGACCAAAACAGTTCTTAAAACCTGCAGGACAAACTCCATTAGATTTCAAAGTCTGAGAGTCATTTACAGAACAACGTTGCATCCTTGGAGCTTGAGAGAGCGGGAGTCTAACACTTCCTAAGGGCCTTTGCGGCAGTCCTTTCCTCTCCGAACGCTCAGGTGAGTGCTCCAACATATCCACACATTGGGGAGACCACCTTCTTGGCCCTACCCTCCTCAAACATCGGGGCAGCGCCCGGATTCCCTTCCATCTCCGGGGCACACGCTCAACCCCTTCAGAACAATGGGGTGGCAGCCAGGCTCTCCCCAATTCTCTGGAAATGTGCTCCACCCTCTTTGGGGCTTGGGGTGGCAGAACATTTCCTGAACATCGAGGTGAAAGGCCCGCCCTCTACCTCCGGGGCAAACTCACCCTTTCCACGTGTGTGGGCCACTCTGCTCTCCCAGCCCAATGCCTCTTGACTCCAGACCTCAACCTCCATGGCTCTGTCTTTGAAGAAATTTTTCCTTCAATTTTTTCCTTATCTGTCTCCTCCACTCCAGACCGGCAATAGCTCTGTCTATAAAGATCTCGCAAAAATTCTGTTGGCTTTGCATGAAGCACACAGGGGTCAAAGCCGTCAGATAATAGGACTTTCCACAAATCCTTTCTGGATAACTCCATCTCCAATTTTGGCTTATACTGAAAAGGCAGCTGGGTTCCATGTTTAGTTAAATCCTCATGTTGGGCTGCAGCTTCTGGGGATCCACCCACTGGAAGCCTGGAATTTTCCAAACCATCAGTTTCTTGTTTCTTTAAATCCAAGAGTTCAGTTCTAAGTTTATCTCTCTCTGCTTGCATTTTACTATAGGCTGCAAGGAGAAGCCAGGGTATATCCTCCACACGTAGTCTGGAGATCCCCTCAGCTAAGTATTCCAGGTTGTCGCTTTCAAATTCCTCCTTCCATCTGACACCAGAACTCAATTTTGCCAAATTCTCTGCCACTTTAAAACAAGGATCACCTTTCTTCCAGTTCACAACAACAAATTCATCATTTCTGTTCAAGGCCTCATCAGAAGTATCTTTAGAGTCCATATTTCCACAGTCTCTTCAAAGCAGTTTAGGCCTTTTCTATCAAGCTCCTCACAATTCTTCCAGAATCTTCCCCTTATCCATTTAAAAAGCTGTTCCAACATATTTGGTATTTGCAAACTCAGCAGCAAAAACACCCCACTTCTCTGGTACCAAAATCTGTTCTAGTTTGCTAATGCTGCCAGAATGCAAAACAACAGAAATGGACTGGCTTTTATAAAGGGGGTTTATTTGGTTACACAGTTACAATCTTAAGGCCATAAAGTGTCCAAGGTAATACATCAGCAATAGAGTACCTTCACTGGAGGATGGCCAATGGTGTCCAGAAAACCTCTGTTAGCTGGGAAGGCACGTGGCTGGCGTCTGCTCCAAAGTTCTGGTTTCAAAATAGCTTTCTCCCAGGATGTTCCTCTCTAGGCTACATTTCCTCAAAAATGTCACTCTTAGTTGTACTTGGATATTCTCTAGCAGCTTCTCTGGAGCAAGAGTCTGCTTTCAATGGCCATCTTCAAACTGTCTCTCATCTGCAGCTCCTGTGCTTTCTTCAAAGTGTCCCTCTTGGCTGTAGCTGCTCTTCAAAATGTCACTCACAGCTACACTCAATTCCCTCTGCCCGTCAGCTCATTTATACGGCTCCACTGATCAAGGCCCACCCCGAATGGGTGGGGCCAAACCTCCATGGAAATATCTCATCAGAGTTATCACCTACAGTTGGGTGGGGCCCATTTCCATGCAAATCTAATCAGCACCAAAACATCTGCTCCACAAGGCTGCATCAAAGAATACGGGTTTTTCTGGGGGACATAATACATTCAAACCTGCACACAAGGTTAGATCCTAAATCGTATGATCAATTATCCCAGTGGATCAGAGTAATTTCATAGGTGCTACAAAATCTTACCACATGGAAATACAAGTAATACCAATTTATAGCACCAGTCTTACCCGTCAGCAACCTCTTCCTGCAGAAAAATCACTGCATAGTTTATCACATATTTATCCATCCTCCAATAGTAAATATGCATATGTAAATTGTTAAATGCCAAGTAAAGTTGAAGTGGATCCCAAATAAACTGTATTTGCTTATCACCAAATCTTGTCAGCTCTTTGTGAAGATATCTAAGGAAATTTATGTACTAAAAAAAAAAAGAAGAAAAAGAAAAAGGCTGGGGAAAATAGAGCTGCTTTTTCTGCAAGTACTTGAAAGAGTGTTCACTCTTCTAACTTAAGGAAGAGTTTCAGTAATGAAGCTGAAATTAAATGATAAGACATACAGTAAATTTTCATTATAACATTAATACCTAGAACTAAAGGACAGGTCTAACAATAAGCTTATAGAGTAACTATATTTAACCAAACTTCCTCCCTCTATAGCTTGTTTTATTTCTAATTGCCCAGAGTCTAATTAGAATCCATTGAACAGTAATCCATGCTAAATATAAGAGTCTACTGAATTGATTTCCACCCTGATTATTACTTACAGAGCTCAACACGAAATTGGGTTAAAAGCAATCAGCAGTGGCAGTCACTTCCCTACGAATGTGATGCCCGCCTGGCCTGAGAGAGCCATCATTATCTCTCCATGATCCTCACCCTGTAAGTAAGCCCTGAATAAAAGTTCATGTATCAGAAAATGCTCGTTGTCTTCTTTGCCCTCTGGACTGGCATGGCCCTCATAGTCTGCAACAATTGGCAGAGCCAGCCTGGAGAATCAAATAGCCACCAGCCAGAGACTAAGGAAGTCCCAGGCACTGATGACATGAACTTGGGGAGGGGAAAGGAGAAAGCCCTGGGCGGGATACTGGGGTGGCCTGTGATGTCTATGTGGGAAAGGCTGCCCACCCTCCCGGTGGAATGGATGTTTATGTGGGGAGGGGTGGCTACCCTCCTAGATGAGTGGCATCTGCCAAGGGAATATGGAAATGTTTGTAACTCTCTGGCTGGACAAATAGCCACCCTGTTTCAGGCCACAGGACCACTGGGGATTCAGAAAGAAAAAAAGGGCCACCAGATTGTGGCTGTGGTGGGCTGGCCATTGTTAGAGGCTGTATGCGCTGCTATGGAGGAAGCTTTAGCAGCTAAGGTGGCCGAAGCCACCTCGGATGTAAATTAAAGCTAGAAAAAGATATGAGGCTAGCACATGCAGAATTGAAAGATGCTCTGGATAAAAGTTTAGAGATGTTGGCATCCCAGCACACTAGAGTAAGAGGGCATAAGTTGCCCAAAGGGCAAGTTAGGCATATCCTGGCTTCCCCTGACTGGGACCGTAAAGTGTGGGACCCTGTTGATTCTTCATCAAAAGATGAAGAGCCCCTGTCTGACTGGGAAATTGACACTAAGGGAAGTAGGCATACTCAACCTCTGATCCAACAAAAGGTTAAAGCAGAGGAAGTTCAGCACCCTGATCCCCCATGGAGGGAGGAAGGTGGGGCAGTGGCAGCAGCTTCTGATTGGAGGGTGCTCATTTCATCCTGGGAGTTTTCCCCAGCAGAATTAAGAGATATTAGTAACGAATATCGACAAAAACCTAGAGAGCCATTAGCGAACTGGTTGCTCCCATTTAACTTTGTGTTAAATCTTGCTAATATGTTATTTAGCACAGTCTTAGATTTTTTCCAGTCAACCTGTGTTAGGCTTTACGTGGGGAAAACAGCAGTGGACATTTGCTGTGCTTCCACAAGGATACCTTCAAATGTGAAAACCTCCAGAAGAGCCTGACTACTCTACCAAGTTCTTGGGTATTGTCTGGTTGGGTAAAACTAAGGTTATTCATTCAGCTGTTGCTGTTAAAATGCAAAGGTATCCCACATTGCTTACTTCTGAACAGTTGATGGCTTTTCTTGGTTTGTTAAGTTATTGGAAAGTGTTTATACCCTATTTAGTATGAATTTTAAAACCTTTGTATACCCTACTTAGAAAAGGAAAGGTGTGGGAATGGGGTTTTCCACAGCAGGCTGTGTTTAAAAAGACTAGGTGAACTATTATGCAAGCACAGACTTTAAGGGGGGTGGACTCTGATATACCCTGTGATTTGGATGTGGCCAGTGCCAACACTGGCTTTGGGTGAGGTTTGTGGCAAAGGTAACAAGCTAAATGTGTACCTGTTTGATTCTGGTCCCAACTATGGAAGGGCACAGAACTCAGATATACCCCTTTAAAAGAGCAATTGTGCACAGTTTGTAATCCTCTGTTGCAAGTGTTGAAGGTCTAACTCAGGTGCCCAGTAACCTTAGAGAAGACCATACCCATACAGATATGCAGATATGGGATACAATAAATGAGCCCTATTTGGGGAGTGCTCAGGTGAGCACACTGAAAGAATGGAAAGTCTACCTCCTACGATGTGGCATCTTTTAACAATGGCTCTTTAAGTACAGAGATGCATGAAATTTTAGGATTGGCTTCCTATGTGAAAGAGCAGCATTCTGTTTCCTGTTGATCCTCCCAAGGTGGCTCCTCCCACCACCATTGACAGACAAGGAAATACACCTGACATGGGCAACATGATACCTGGGCAGCCATGACTGTCCAGCTCAGTACTGACATCATCTGGTGGGAAAACATCTGGACTGCCTGCACAAATGTAAGGTAACTGTTTTTCATGTCTCTGCCCACACCAATTCATTACCAGGTAACATAGAAGTAGATGCCCTAGTGAAGTTCCACAGCCTAACACCAACAGTGCATGAAGTGGCTGAATGGCTGTGCCAGAAGACTAGACACCGAGGACACCAGATTCCTGTCACCTGGTAGCAAGTAAACTATATTGGGCCCTTTCCTCTGTCCAAAGGGACAAAATATGCCTTCACCACCATGGATATGACTGAACACTTAAAGGATGATAGAAACAATGGACTCGAGGACTGTATCAGCATTAACTTCAGATAAAGGGGCTGGCTGCCTTCAAGCCACAACAGGGCAATAATAATAACTTTCTCTTGCCTGTGCCACAAACACTAGAAATTGGGGAAAATAAGGTCAATTGGCTCTGGTTCTGGCCCATGCAGCCATGCTGGTTGAGAATCCTAAGCCCATGGGTATTAAAATTACATAGAAAACTAACTGTAGATCTGACACTGAAAGGCTCCCTGCAGGGGGAGGAAACATGGTATTTAAAACCACCTCACCGGGAACCCTTCTATCTACTATGAAGACTCAGTTTATTTATATTGTTAAACCACTCAGCTGTCCAATTTAATGCTTACATGTGTTGTTAATTCTTGTTAAAAAAAAATGTGTTACTATTTCAATAATGCACTGACTAAAATGTTTTCAGTATTTAGCCTTCTAACAAGTGTAATGTTATTGGCAATAATATGTTGTGAAATGCTTAAGAACAATTTCCAAAATTATTTTGATGACTTGAATGTAAAGGGTATGAGGGATGTCTCTTTTTGAAGGAAAAGGAAGTTGTTTTGTCCTAAATGACTGGTTGTATCAGAATAAAAAAAGGGGGTTATGGAACAAAACCTGAATGAATATAGAAAGTTGCAGAAAGTTGGTGGAAAGGGAAATTTATTTCTGTGGTCAAGGTTGAAAAAAACAGTAAAAACTAGATATAGAATAAAGCAGAATGCCTGGTAGTTTCATCCTTTAGCTATTTTAGCCCAGGCAGTACTTGTGCTACATGGTAGAACTCATTAACCTGGCCATAGCACCACTTGCTAACAGGTTTATTATCTCTCTGTACCAGTATATTATTACTATGATGTTTACTGTATTTTTGTTGTGAATTATAGATGTAAAGCCTGTCCTACAGTCAACGCAAACTGTTGTGCAGGGGTGGATTGTGGCAACCTGTGGCCTGAGCAAAACAGGCCTGTAGATCTTTGGTGCACAGCAGTCTGCGTGACCCAGGCAGCTAAATGTTAAACCTATTGTCTTTCTAAGCCAGTAAAGAGAAAAAGGGAAAATTGACCTTAAAATGTAATTTTATGGGAAGGAGGCAGGAGGTGAGAGGCTCTTAGTCTCACAAAAAGAGCAAAATGTAATTGTTCAAGTGTTATTCTAGACCTTCCTGCACCAGCCCTCAGGTCAAAGTGACCTGTTCCCTCATCTATGCTCCCCCCACCCTTAGGAATGCCTTTGCCTTAAGTCCTTATAAATGGCTTGCTGTCCTTTTAGCATTGTGTGGTCACTTCCCTGAGAATGTGATGCCCGCCCGGCCTGAGAGAGCTGTCATGATCTCTCCACGACTTCTCACCCTGTAAGTAAGCCCTGAATAAAAGTCCATGTATCAGGAAAAAAAAAAAAAAAAAAAGCAATCAGCAGTAACCAATTACTGTAAGGTAACTGACTCCTTTCCAAGTGTTCAGTTTAACCCTATAGATTGATCTACTGCTCATACAATCCACAATGTGGTTATCCCTTTTAAAAATTTTCAAAATTTTGCTCCATAGAAGCCATGGCACAATGAATCCTAAAAACTACTTTTAAAAAACAAAGGAGAAATGGCCTTTCTTGATCAATACAAAAAGGATCTCAATCCAAAATGTATTAATCCTTTCAGCATCAGACATTGATTATTAGCCATAATATTAACTAGGTCAATTTTCCACATAATAATAATAATCCACAAGACACTTCTAGGAGTGGGGGAGGGAGAAGTTTCAATTGAAAAAGTGTGGTCCTAGCAAGGCAGTGTTAACAGATCTGCTTTAACTTTTGTAGGCCCGTTCCTCCATACTTAACAATACTCTTAGTTTTCAGAAAGATGTCTAACATGTACTTCTTATACTCAATATGCTTTCAATCCAGTTGAAGAGACAAGAGCAAACTTATGAGGTATGGATTAAAAATGCTTAAGGGGTTAACTGGCGAGTTCAGACATAGCGGAAGTTGCCAGGGAAGTCATCATGGTTGAGTAAGATATACAGGGGTGGAGAAGGTCATCACAGATAAGGAAATAAGGTATTAAGACAGAAATTTCTATGTAACCCAAAAGTAAAAGTAACGTTCAGTAGCTCACTTATTTCAAGCAAGAATATTTGATACAGCAAAGTTCAAGAACAATTTTTAAAATGTATACAACCAATGAATGGATAAACAAAATGTGGTTTATCCATACAATGTTACTCAGCCATTAAAAAAATGAAGTGGGAGGCGGGGCAAGATGGCAGACTGGTGAGCTGTATGTTTTAGTTACTCCTCCAGGAAAGTAGGTAAAAAGCCAGGAACTGCGTGGACTGGACACCACAGAGCAATCTGTCTTTGGGCATACTTCATACAACACTCATGAAAACGTGGAACTGCTGAGATCAGCGAAATCTGTAAGTTTTTGCGGCCAGGGGACCCGCGCCCCTCCCTGCCAGGCTCAGTCCCGGGGGAGGAGGGGCTGTCAGCTCCAGGAAGGAGAAGGGAGAATTGCAGTGGCTGCTCTTACCGGAAACTCATTCTACTGATTCAAACTCCAACCATAGATAGACTGAGGCCAGACACCAGAGACTCTGAGAGCAGCCAGCCCAGCAGAGAGGAGACAGGCATAGAAAAAAAAACAACACGAAAAACTCCAAAATAAAAGCAGAGGATTTTTGGAGTTCTGGTGAACACAGAAAGGGGAAGGGCGGAGATCAGGCCTTGAGGCGCATATGCAAATCCCGAAGCAAGGCTGATCTCTCTGCCCTGGGCACTTTTCCTTAATGGCCCTGGTTGCTTTGTCTATTAGCATTTCAATAACCCATTAGATCTCTGAGGAGGGCCGTGTTTTTTTTTTTTGTTTTTGTTTTTGTTTCTTTTTAAATCCTTTTTGCTTTTTCTAAAACAATTACTCTAAGAAGCTCAATACAGAAAGCTTCAAAGAATTGAAATTTGGGCACGTCAAGTCAAGAGCAGAACTAAGAGAGCTCTGAGACAAAAGGCAATAATCCAGTGGCTGAGAAAATTCACTAAACAACACAACTTCCCAAGAAAAGGGGGGTGTCCGCTCACAGCCACCATCCTGGTGGACAGGAAACACTCCTGCCCATCGCCAGCCCCATAGCCCAGAGCTTCCCCAGACAACCCAGTGTGACGGAAGTGCTTCAAATAACAGGCACACACCACAAAACTGGGCGTGGACATTAGCCTTCCCTGCAACCTCAGCTGAATGTCCCAGAGCTGGGAAGGGGGAGCAGTGTGAATTAACAGAGCCCCATTCAGCCATCATTTGAGCAGACTGGGAGCCTCCCAACACAGCCGAGCAGCCCAGAACTGCCCTGGGGGGACGGCACTCACCTGCGACATAGCACAGTCATCCCTCAACAGAGGACCCGGGGTGCACAGCCTGGAAGAGGGGCCCACTTGCAAGTCTCAGGAGCCATACGCCAATACCAAAGACTTGTGGGTCAGTGGCAGAGACAAACTGTGGCAGGACTGAACTGAAGGATTAGACTATTGCAGTAGCTTTAAAACTCTAGGATCATCAGGGAGATTTGATTGTTAGGGCCACCCCCCCTCCCCGACTGCCCAGAAACACGCCCCACATACAGGGCAGGCAACACCAACTACACACGCAAGCTTGGGACACCAATTGGGCCCCACAAGACTCACTCCCCCACTCACCAAAAAGGCTAAGCAGGGGAGATCTGGCTTGTGGAGAACAGGTGGCTCGTGGACGCCACCTGCTGGTTAGTTAGAGAAAGTGTACTCCACGAAGCTGTAGATCTGATAAATTAGAGATAAGGACTTCAACTGGTCTACAAACCCTAAAAGAACCCTATCAAGGTCAGCAAATGCCACGAGGCCAAAAACAACAGAAAATTATAAAGCATATGAAAAAACCAGACGATATGGATAACCCAAGCCCAAGCACCCAAATCAAAAGACCAGAAGAGACACACCTAGAGCAGCTACTCAAAGAACTAAAGATGAACAATGAGACCCTAGTACGGGATATGAAGGAAATCAAGAAGACCCTAGAAGAGCATAAAGAAGACATTGCAAGACTAAATAAAAAAATGGATGATCTTATGGAAATTAAAGAAACTGTTGACCAAATTAAAAAGATTCTGGACACTCATAGTACAAGACTAGAGGAAGTTGAACAACGAATCAGTGACCTGGAAGATGACAGAATGGAAAATGAAAACATAAAAGAAAGAATGGGGAAAAAAATTGAAAAACTCGAAATGGACCTCAGGGATATGATAGATAATATGAAACGTCCAAATATAAGACTCATTGGTGTCCCAGAAGGGGAAGAAAAGGGTAAAGGTCTAGGAAGAGTATTCAAAGAAATTGTTGGGGAAAACTTCCCAAATCTTCTAAACAACATAAATACACAAATCATAAATGCTCAGCGAACTCCAAATAGAATAAATCCAAAAAAACCCACTCCGAGACATATACTGATCACACTGTCAAACATAGAAGAGAAGGAGCAAGTTCTGAAAGCAGCAAGAGAAAAGCAATTCACCACATACAAAGGAAACAGCATAAGACTAAGTAGTGACTACTCAGCAGCCACCATGGAGGCGAGAAGGCAGTGGCACGATATATTTAAAATTCTGAGTGAGAGGAATTTCCAGCCAAGAATACTTTATCCAGCAAAGCTCTCCTTCAAATTTGAGGGAGAGCTTAAATTTTTCACAGACAAACAAATGCTGAGAGAATTTGCTAACAAGAGACCTGCCCTACTGGAGATACTAAAGGGAGCCCTACAGACAGAGAAACAAAGACAGGACAGAGAGACTTGGAGAAAGGTTCAGTACTAAAGAGATTTGGTATGGGTACAATAAAGGATATTAATAGAGAGAGGGAAAAATATGGCAAACATAATCCAAAGGATAAGATGGCCGATTCAAGAAATGCCTTCACGGTTTTAACGTTGAATGTAAATGGATTAAACTCCCCAATTAAAAGATATAGATTCGCAGAATGGATCAAAAAAAATGAACCATTAATATGTTGCATACAAGAGACTCATCTTAGACACAGGGACACAAAGAAACTGAAAGTGAAAGGATGGAAAAAAATATTTCATGCAAGCTACAGCCAAAAGAAAGCAGGTGTAGCAATATTAATCTCAGATAAAATAGACTTCAAATGCAGGGATGTTTTGAGAGACAAAGAAGGCCACTACATACTAATAAAAGGGGCAATTCAGCAAGAAGAAATAACAATCGTAAATGTCTATGCACCCAATCAAGGTGCCACAAAATACATGAGAGAAACATTGGCAACACTAAAGGAAGCAATTGATGTTTCCACAATAATTGTGGGAGACTTCAACACATCACTCTCTCCTATAGATAGATCAACCAGACAGAAGACCAATAAGGAAATTGAAAACCTAAACAATCTGATAAATGAATTAGATTTAACAGACATCTACAGGACATTACATCCCAAATCAACAGGATACACATACTTTTCTAGTGCTCACGGAACTTTCTCCAGAATAGATCATATGCTGGGACATAAAACAAGCCTCAATAAATTTAAAAAGATTGAAATTATTCAAAGCACATTCTCTGACCACAGTGGAATACAATTAGAAGTCAATAACCATCAGAGACTTAGAAAATTCACAAATACCTGGAGGTTAAACAACACACTCCTAAACAATCAGTGGGTTAAAGAAGAAATAGCAAGAGAAATTGCTAAATATATAGAGACGAATGAAAATGTGAACACAACATACCAAAACCTATGGGATGCAGCAAAAGCAGTGCTAAGGGGAAAATTTATAGCACTAAACGCATATATTAAAAAGGAAGAAAGAGCCAAAATCAAAGAACTAATGGATCAACTGAAGAAGCTAGAAAATGAACAGCAAACCAATCCTAAACCAAGTACAAGAAAAGAAATAACAAGGATTAAAGCAGAAATAAATGACATAGAGAACAAAAAAACAATAGAAAGGATAAATATCACCAAAAGTTGGTTCTTTGAGAAGATCAACAAGATTGACAAGCCCCTAGCTAGACTGACAAAATCAAAAAGAGAGAAGACCCATATAAACAAAATAATGAATGAAAAAGGTGACATAACTGCAGATCCTGAAGAAATTAAAAAAATTATAAGAGGATATTATGAACAACTGTATGGCAACAAACTGGATAATGTAGAAGAAATGGACAATTTCCTGGAAACATATGAACAACCTAGACTGACCAGAGAAGAAATAGAAGACCTCAACCAACCCATCACAAGCAAAGAGATCCAATCAGTCATCAAAAATCTTCCCACAAATAAATGCCCAGGGCCAGATGGCTTCACAGGGGAATTCTACCAAACTTTCCAGAAAGAACTGACACCAATCTTACTCAAACTCTTTCAAAACATTGAAAAAAATGGAACACTACCTAACTCATTTTATGAAGCTAACATCAATCTAATACCAAAACCAGGCAAAGATGCTACAAAAAAGGAAAACTACCGGCCAATCTCCCTAATGAATATAGATGCAAAAATCCTCAACAAAATACTTGCAAATCGAATCCAAAGACACATTAAAAAAATCATACACCATGACCAAGTGGGGTTCATTCCAGGCATGCAAGGATGGTTCAACATAAGAAAAACAATCAATGTATTACAACACATTAAAAACTCGAAAGGGAAAAATCAATTGATCATCTCAATAGATGCTGAAAAAGCATTTGACAAAATCCAACATCCGTTTTTGATAAAAACACTTCAAAAGGTAGGAATTGAAGGAAACTTCCTCAACATGATAAAGAGCATATATGAAAAACCCACAGCCAGCATAGTACTCAATGGTGAGAGACTGAAAGCCTTCCCTCTAAGATCAGGAACAAGACAAGGATGCCCGCTGTCACCACTGTTATTCAACATTGTGCTGGAAGTGCTAGCCAGGGCAATCCGGCAAGACAAAGAAATAAAAGGCATCCAAATTGGAAAAGAAGAAGTAAAACTGTCATTGTTTGCAGATGATATGATCTTATATCTAGAAAACCCTGAGAAATCAACGATACACCTACTAGAGCTAATAAACAAATTTAGCAAAGTAGCGGGATACAAGATTAATGCACATAAGTCAGTAATGTTTCTATATGCTAGAAATGAACAAACTGAAGAGACACTCAAGAAAAAGATACCATTTTCAATAGCAACTAAAAAAATCAAGTACCTAGGAATAAACTTAACCAAAGATGTAAAAGACCTATACAAAGAAAACTACATAACTCTACTAAAAGAAATAGAAGGGGACCTTAAAAGATGGAAAAATATTCCATGTTCATGGATAGGAAGGCTAAATGTCATTAAGATGTCAATTCTACCCAAACTCATCTACAGATTCAATGCAATCCCAATCAAAATTCCAACAACCTACTTTGCAGACTTGGAAAAGCTAGTTATCAAATTTATTTGGAAAGGGAAGATGCCTCGAATTGCTAAAGACACTTTAAAAAAGAAAAACGAAGTGGGAGGACTTACACTCCCTGACTTTGAAGCTTATTATAAAGCCACAGTTGCCAAAACAGCATGGTACTGGCACAAAGATAGACATATAGATCAATGGAATCGAATTGAGAATTCAGAGATAGACCCTCAGATCTATGGCCGACTGATCTTTGATAAGGCCCCCAAAGTCACCGAACTGAGCCATAATGGTCTTTTCAACAAATGGGGCTGGGAGAGTTGGATATCCATATCCAAAAGAATGAAAGAGGACCCCTACCTCACCCCCTACACAAAAATTAACTCAAAATGGACCAAAGATCTCAATATAAAAGAAAGTACCATTAAACTCCTAGAAGATAATGTAGGAAAACATCTTCAAGACCTTGTATTAGGAGGCCACTTCCTAGACTTTACACCCAAAGCACAAGCAACAAAAGAGAAAATAGATAAATGGGAACTCCTCAAGCTTAGAAGTTTCTGCACCTCAAAGGAATTTCTCAAAAAGGTAAAGAGGCAGCCAACTCAATGGGAAAAAATTTTTGGAAACCATGTATCTGACAAAAGACTGATATCTTGCATATACAAAGAAATCCTACAACTCAATGACAATAGTACAGACAGCCCAATTATAAAATGGGCAAAAGATATGAAAAGACAGTTCTCTGAAGAGGAAATACAAATGGCCAAGAAACACATGAAAAAATGTTCAGCTTCACTAGCTATTAGAGAGATGCAAATTAAGACCACAATGAGATACCATCTAACACCGGTTAGAATGGCTGCCATTAAACAAACAGGAAACTACAAATGCTGGAGGGGATGTGGAGAAATTGGAACTCTTATTCATTGTTGGTGGGACTGTATAATGGTTCAGCCACTCTGGAAGTCAGTCTGGCAGTTCCTTAGAAAACTAGAGATAGAGCTACCATTCGATCCAGCGATTGCACTTCTCGGTATATACCCGGAAGATCGGAAAGCAGTGACACGAACAGATATCTGCACGCCAATGTTCATAGCAGCATTATTCACAATTGCCAAGAGATGGAAACAACCCAAATGTCCATCAACAGATGAGTGGATAAATAAAATGTGGTATATACACACGATGGAATACTACGCGGCAGTAAGAAGGAACGATCTGGTGAAACATATGACAACATGGATGAACCTTGAAGACATAATGCTGAGCGAAATAAGCCAGGCACAAAAAGAGAAATATTATATGCTACCACTAATGTGAACTTTGAAAAATGTAAAACAAATGGTTTATAATGTAGAATGTAGGGGAACTAGCAGTAGAGAGCAATTAAGGAAGGGGGAACAATAATCCAAGAAGAACAGATAAGCTATTTAACGTTCTGGGGATGCCCAGAAATGACTATGGTCTGTTAATTTCTGATGGATGTAGTAGGAACAAGTTCACTGAAATGTTGCTATAGTATGTAACTTTCTTGGGGTAAAGTAGGAACATGTTGGAAGTTAAGCAGTTATCTTAGGTTAGTTGTCTTTTTCTTACTCCCTTGCTATGGTCTCTTTGAAATGTTCTTTTATTGTATGTTTGTTTTCTTTTTAACTTTTTTTTTCATACAGTTGATTTGAAAAAAGAAGGGAAAGTTAAAAAAAAAAAAAAAAAGAAAAAAGACAAACAAGGAAAAAAAAAAAAAAAAAAACGATGTAGTGCCCCCTTGAGGAGCCTGTGGAGAATGCAGGGGTATTCGCCTACCCCACCTCCATGGTTGCTAACATGACCACAGACATAGGGGACTGGTGGTTTGATGGGTTGAGCCCTCCACCATAAGTTTTACCCTTGGGAAGACGGTTGCGGCAAAGGAGAGGCTAGGCCTCCCTGTATTTGTGCCTAAGAGTCTCCTCCTGAATGCCTCTTTGTTGCTCAGATGTGGCCCTCTCTCTCTGGCTAAGCCAACTTGAAAGGTGAAATCACTGCCCTCCCCCCTACGTGGGATCAGACACCCAGGGAAGTGAATCTCCCTGGCAACGTGGAATATGACTCCCGGGGAGGAATGTAGACCCGGCATCGTGGGATGGAGAACATCTTCATGACCAAAAGGGGGATGTGAAAGGAAATGAAATAAGCTTCAGTGGCAGAGAGATTCCAAAACGAGCCGAGAGATCACTCTGGTGGGCACTCTTACGCACACTTTAGACAACCTTTTTTAGGTTCTAAAGAATTGGGGTAGCTGGTGGTGGATACCTGAAACTATCAAACTACAACCCAGAACCCATGAATCTCGAAGACAGTTGTATAAAAATGTAGCTTATGAGGGGTGACAGTGGGATTGGGAATGCCATAAGGACCAAACTCCACTTTGTCTAGTTTATGGATCGATGTGTAGAAAAGTAGGGGAAGCAAACAAACAGACAAAGGTACCTAGTGTTCTTTTTTACTTCAATTGCTCTTTTTCACTCTAATTATTATTCTTGTTATTTTTGTGTGTGTGCTAATGAAGGTGTCAGGGATTGATGTAGGTGATGAATGTACAACTATGTAATGGTACTGTAAACAATCGAAAGTACAATTTGTTTTGTATGACTGCGTGGTATGTGAATATATCTCAATAAAATGATGATTAAAAAAAAAAAAAAAAAAAAAAAAAAAATAGGGAAAAAAAAAAAAAAAAAAAAAAAAAAAAAATGAAGTACTGATACATGCTACAACATGGATGACCCTTGAAAACATTATGCTAAGTGAAAGAAGCCAGTCACAAAGGACCACATATTGTATAATTCCTTCTATATGAAATGCCCAGAATAGGCAAATTCATAGGAAGAAAGTAGATTGTTAGTTGCCTAGGGCTGGGTATAAGAGGGAGATTAAGGGTGATGGTTAATGGGTCAGGGTTTTCTTTCTGGATTGATGAAAATGTTCTAAAATTGATTGTGATAGAGGCTGTACAACTCTGAATATACTGCACAACTCTGTACAATGAATGGGTGAGTCATAATGGTATGTGAATTATATCTCAATAAAGTTGTTATAAAAAAGTTTTCAAAAAGCCCTAAGAAAACATGAGTAATAAAATAAAGACAAAAAATAAATAAATAATAGGGGGTAAAAGGGTATGAGATGTTTGGGGTATTCTTTTTTATTTTTATTTTTTTTCTTTATATTGGAGTAATGAAAATGTTCTAAAATTGATTGTGGTGATGAATACACAACTATATGATGATACTGTGAGCCACTGATTATATACTTTGGATGGATCATATGGTGTGTAAATATATCTCAATAAAATTGCATTTAAAAATTTTAAAAGCCCAAGAAGTTATAATAGTTATAATTAAACTATGATTATTACATATTAAAATGTATAAAGCACTTCAAACAATGTCTGTCACAAAGAAACATTATTACATCTGACCTATAGCAGAAAACTGAATTGTCTTCAAACATCTCTAACAGTTTTGTCATAATTTGACAGGGCTTCTATAGCAAAAACCACAGACTGGTTGGCTTAAAAAAAAGAATTTATTGTCTTACAGTTTAGGAGGCAAGCAGTACAAAAGCAAGGCGTTGGCAGGCCATGCTTTCTCCAAAGCCTGTAGCATTCTGGCCTTGGTTTGTGAGTGATCTATAGCTTGATCTCTGTCTCTGTTACATGAACATCTCGCACCTGTCTCCTCCTCACTCTTACTACTGTGTCCACATTTCCTCTGCTTACAAGGACCCCAGGCACATTGGTTTAAGGTGTACTCTGATTCAGCCTTGCCTCATCTTAATAGGATCTTCAAAGATCCTATTTACAAAAGGGTTAACATCCACAGGACTGGAAGTTAGGACTTAAACATGTCTTCCTGGTGGACTTGATCTAATCCATAACAGAGGTTATCACTGGATATCTCAAAATCTCTTTCCAAACTTGCCCCACCTCTCCAGCCCCCACAGTCACTACCTGACTATGTACCCCTTCCCTCTCACCAAGGTCAGAGTAAATAGTCTCATAACTGACTTCTCCAACTCCAGTTTCTCTATTACACTAATTTTTCCTAAAGTATACCTCTGATCAGTTTACTCCCTTTACTCAAAAAGCTATTAAGGGGTTTTAACTGCGTAGTGATTAAATTTTAAACAACTAAACCTGATAATAAAGTCTATTCAAAATTTGACCTTAATCTACCTATACAGCTTTATCTCCTGTCAGATTCTACCACCCTTTCCGGGTCTCCCAAACATTCTTATGTATCACACCATTGTTCTCCCTTCAGCTTCGTCACTAAATGTCCTTTATGAAGCCCTACTTTATCTCCCCCAATTAAAAGTAATTTCTTAGGCCTCTGAGTTTCATAATATCATTCTTTTTGTACTTCACTGTTGACACACAGTATAATGCTTTTTGTTTATATACAAGTCTTATTTACTTCTTTAAATCAGCAGGTCCCTAAGAATGGGGAAAATAATGATGTGGTAGAAACAGCTAGTGGGCTAGTTATTAAGCTTTAATCTCAAAGCTTTGTGATGCTGGGACAGGAATTTCTGGACAAGATAGACCTAGGTTCAAATGCCTTTTCATCTCATACTAGCTGGGTCACTTTTTGTGGCATATTTCCTAGTAAAGAGGGATAAAGAGAATAAACCTGCCTCTAAGCACCTCTCAAACTCGGGGGACTCAAAATACAATTGACTCCGAGTTGTAGGGTGGAAAGAAGAGATACAGAAATAAATTTAAAAGAAGAGTCTTTTAAAGAGAAATCTGTGATTTTTGGCTCCCCCTCTAGGTTTTAGTGCCTAGAAAAGTCCTTTGCCCTCAGAAACTTTGCCATCTGGTTTGGATTGCTAACTTACATTTTTGTCTTTGGTATTTAACTTCACATTCCGAATGTGTGTGTTTCAACTAAACTTCAAGTTCCTTTGAGAACAGGAGCCATGTCTCAGGCTGGTTTATATCCCTCGCAGTATACTGCTGCGCTAAGGGCAGGCACTCAAAAAAAAAAAAAAAAAAAAAAGCTTGACAGCATACATTTATTAATAAAACCAGCAAGTATTTTCTGGAAATTAAAGGTTGCCAAAACCAAAACACTTTTCTTCATATCACAGTCCTTAACTTCAAGGAGCTCTCAGTGTAAGAGGTGGGTCAGAGTCAGTGGGTGGGAGAGGAAAGGGGCACTGTGCCTTTATAAGACAGCAGGAAACAAGCCAGAGATGAGCAGGCATGCCACAAAATTGTCTTTATTTGGTACAAAAATAAATATGGCCTAATTCCACTCCAAATCAATTCTGTAAACTATAGAATTACAAAAAGAAATAGTTTAGCAGGAGGAGTCTCAAAATCTTGTGAGGAGACCGTCACCTAATTCTGATTGTTCACCCAAGGTGAATAAGTAACTCCTAGTGAATGGGTTTTATTTTATAAACTTTTCTTTTTAGAATCATGTCCCTTCTCAGAAGAGTGTAGCTCACAAATACCTTTTGTAGGCAGAGTGAATTTCTTTTTCAGGCTTCTCTAAACCCACTGGGCAAAGCCACCATCTCTATAAAACAGGCTATTTTATAATATTTTGCAATATTTTTAAAGAGTAATTTCACAAAACATTCTACCCTGACCAAGAGCCAAGGGGCTCTATAATCCCTAAAAATGCATTTTAGAAGCTCCCAAGTAAGTAAAAATGCATTTCAGTAGCTCCCAAGTGAGTTCTCCTATGGATGAAGTTTGTCTCCATTCACTCAGTTTGGGAGCAAAAATAAAAGCCTACAGGGTCTAAATATTTGGTCCTGTCATTAACTGTGTAACCTCAGAATAATCACCTGAAAGCTTTACGTTTCTATAGATTTAATGTCAATCATAGATTCTCCCTCTTCCCCATATGAATTATAATACTACCTGCATTGCTTACCATCTATGTTATTGGGAGAAGTTTAGCCCCAAGTTATTCAAATGCAAAACATTAAGTCCTTAAACCCTATGTGGAGGAAAGGTTTTACTTGAGGCACAATCCCTGCCTTTCTACAAATTGATTTCAGGCTCATTGTCTTCTACTAGTGCAGTTAAGCCCAAATTAGATAAAAAAGTTGTCCCAAATTGTGATGTGTCCTTCATGGCCAGGGAAAGGACAGCATGATCGCAATTAACTAGGGCAGTGTTCTCAGCCTTATTAACTAGAAAACTGAGGTCAGGACATTCTCCTGTTAGAGCCTGGTTTAGTGCCCAGTTCCCCAAAGAAATAGAAAAAAACAAGTGGAAAGTTTCAGTTTATTCGGTACCCGGATTTGCATCCAAATGGCAAAAGAACGCTGTTCAGGTCACTGTTTCAAGCCCAGCCCACGTCAGTCCTTAATAGGGGCCTGAAAACAAAACAATTCCTTTTCCAGCCCAGTTTACTTTGACTAGACAAACACAGACACCCACTTCTGAATGAGCACTGAGGTCGTGGGTGCATTCTGAGGAGATCAGGTGTTTGAGCAGACACAGTCAGGGATCTTGCATGGGGTGTGTGTGTGTGTGTGTGTGTGTGTGTGCGTGAATGAGAGAGACAGAGACACCAGAGTGAGGGAAGGAGAGGGAGCAAGAGAGCAAGTTCATTGGGCCAAGGACAGGGTAGCTGACTTATGAGATGGTAGCATTAGTTTATTCATTTGTTTTTTCATCAAATATTTACTGAACACCAACTTTATATATGCAAGTGGGCAAGGCACTGTAATAGGTACTGGTAAGAGCAAGAAAGACACAATCACAGCCTTCAGGATGTTTATAGTCCACAGGGGCAATTAAACATATAATTATAGTAGAGTGTGATAAACAGAAGAGAATCCAGAATCAGGTGTCTGTATCTGTATGGGAAGCCTGGCAGATATAAATATCTACAAATATATAAATCAGTATAGGTCAACCCATCCTGTAAATATTCCTGGCTTTAGCCTCCAAAGAAACACTCCCAGACCCAACTCAAGATGTCATGCATTGGGTTGTCCTTCCTCTCAGCTCCCCAGTGCTAGCACTGCCAAGGGAAAATAAACAATCTGCTACATAGTGAAGCAGTCTAGTATAATACAAGGAGTGTAGACTTTAGAATTAGAACTAATTTAGAATTGCCCTGGGTTCAAATTCTAGCTCTCTCATATACTATTCGGTTGAAACATGTGAAATTGCAGATATTCAATCTTTTTGACCTACAAAAATAGGAGTTTCATATGTACTCTAGTGGTAAATCACTTAACCTAAGTTACATTTCCTTGAGGTTTAATTATTTTTTTAAATGGTGCCAATATCACCTGCTTTCAGGGATACTGCATTCCCCAAAGGAAGTAAGACACATGAATCGTAAGGAGAGGTACTTATATCTGGTCAACACTAATTTAGGAACCTGAGAAAAGATAGATTAAAAGTAAGTGGCTTTGCTTGTTTTCTTTAAATTTGGAGCACAGTGGTCCCAAGATACAGACTGCCTTGAAGGTCACACTAACTCCAACTTAAATCCTTGTCGGTGTAGCATGTGCTATTCATTCCTTATGGTCACTCTGTCAAAATCTTGGTCAAGCCCCAGAATCCTCTGCTGATCTGGCTCAACAGAGCTGGCAAGTGAGAAAGCATACACATAAATACCGATGATCTCAGTGATTCTCTCCCCCATCCCCAGCACATTCTTTAGCAGGACTGATCTCTCCCACTTGGCTGGAGCCTCTCTGTTCACAAACAGGCCTGGCTGGGCTTAATTTAGCAAAGGGCAGGACCCCTGTAAAAGCCAGGGGTGAGGCTGGAGCCTCTGAAATCCTCTGGGACACCTTCTGTGGAGACAGGAACCTTACCCCACTGCTGGGGCAAAAAGGAGTGCTCAGAATGATTTGTTTCCTTCACTTATTTAGGAATTAGAGTTCAGGGGGAATCATCCTGTGCTTTCCTTGACATCTCACTCCAACTGTTTCTTTCAACAGGACATAGAAAACTGGGAACTAAGTAAAAACTTACTTTGGAACTAAAAAGTAAAAACTATATTAATTTTTCTACTGATATATTGGCACATAAGGAACCTAAGGCCTGCTAAATATTTTTAAATTATCTATGGCATCTAATATGATCAGATATTTATCCCCAAATTCAGCTCATAGTTCTGTCTCAGTTTTGAGATTGGAATTTGCTTTGATATATTCTCCAAAAAGGGATAAAGCCACTCTTTGATATTTTGCAAAGTCCGGGACAGTTTTTCTTACATTGAAACATCGGCTAAACATTAGAATTTAAGTTCTAACACCTGGCAGTCACTCCACCCCTGAAAGCCTTGCTCTGTCCTGAAGCCAGGTCCTATGATCAGGCAACCCTTCTGAAGGTACACCTCTCTCAAGGACGAGGGATAGCACTTTAGAGTGCAGGTCTTCAGCTGCACCATCTAGGACGGCAGCCATGAGCAGCAGGTGGCCCCTGAACAGTTGGAATGTGACTAGTGCAAATTGAGATATGCTGTATTCCAAAGACTTAGTACACATCAGCTTTTTTTTTTGTCTGATTTGTTGATCTTTTTTATTTCTATGGGGCCATTGGTAATAATCCCACTCTCAATTTTTTAAAATGCAATTTTATTGAGGTATATTTACATACCATACAATCATCCAAAGTATACAATTGTTCACAGTATCATCATATAGTTGTGCCTGCATCACAATCAATTTTTTCATTACTCCAAAAACAAAATAAGAAAAATAAAAATAAAAGGAAAAGGAAATAAGAACACCCAAAACATCCCATAACCACATCCCTGCTTATTATTCATTTACTTTTTGTCCCCATTTTTCTACTCATCTGTCCATACACTGGATAAAGAGAGTGTGAGCCACAAGGTTTTTACAATCACACAGTCACACCATATAAACTATATAGTTGTATAGTCTTCTTCAAGAATCAAGACTACTGGATTGCAGTTCAACAGTTTCAGGTATTTCCTTCTAGCTATTCTAATACACTAAAAACTAAAAAGGAATATCTATATAATGGATAAGAATAACCTCCAGAATGACTTCTTGAATCCATTTGAAATCTCTTAGCCACTGAAACTTTATTTTGTTTTGTATCTTTTCTCCCTTTTGGTCAAGAAGGCTTTCTCAATCCCATGATGCTGGGTCCAGACACCAGGGAGATTTACACCCCTGGGAGTTGGGTCCCATGTAGGGGGGAGGGCAGCAAGTCCACCTGCCAGGTTGGCTTAGAGAGATAGGCCACATCTGAGCAATAAAAGAGGTTCTCTGGGGGAGACTCTTAGGCACAATTATAACTAGGCTTAGCCTCTCCTTTGCAGTAACAAGCTTCATAAGGGCAAGCCCCAAGATTAAGGGCTTGGTCTTCTAAATTGGTAGTCCTCAATGCTTGCAAGAATATCAGGAATTCCCCAGGTGGGGAAGTTTAATATTTCTGTCTTTTTCCCCAGTCCCTCAAGGAGGCTTTGCAAATAATTTTTTATTCCCTGCCCAAATTACTCTGGGATGTATAGGGACTTCACACTGACCTGTACAAATCAACCAATTCTTACTCCATATTCAAGGTTCCATGTAATCATGGTGTTTGAATAAACTGACCATACAAGTTAAATTATATAGCGTGTTACAGAAAATATAGATTTTTGCACCAAATAAACATCTCTTCCTTTGGTCTCACACAGACGTTGAAGTTTTAAAACACAGTCAATATCATCCTCTACCCTTTAGTCTGATTTACCTCAGTCCTAACGAAGTCCATTTCGTATCTCTAATGGAGGTCTGATCTCTTTTTCAACTTCTTTAACATTTGCTATATGGGGTAATGCTGGTATTCACAGCTGCCAAACTCTGGCTCTGAGTCTCAGGTATCATACAGATTCCCAAAGTTCCAGGGACCGACCAGGTTATAGACAAAGAGCTCAGCATCTCAGAATTTAGAATTAACCAATACAACTCAGGAATAGATGTGACTGCTGTAAGAGCTTACAATCTAGGAACCTTTACCATAGCCTTCGCCTGATAACCTATGCTCTCATATTCAATTCTTAGAGTTTGCACATTATAGTTAGTGCATATTAGTGAAGCATTATAATGTTTATCTTTTCATTTCTGGCTTATTGTACTCAACGTATAGTCTTCAAGGTCCACTCACCTAGTTGCATGCCTCACAACTTCATTCCTTGTGCTGCCGCTCAATATTCCATTGTATGCACATACCACAGCCCATCATTCCGTTCATCACCTCCATCCATTGCAAATCCTGAATACTGCCGCCATAAACACCAGTGTGCAAATGTCCATTCGTGCCCCTGCTCTCAGTTTTCCAAATATATACCCAATAATGGTGTTGCAGGACCATATGGCAACCCCATACTTAGCTTCGTGTGAAACCAACACACTGCCCTCCAGATATGCTGTACTTCTACTGCCCTACCAACAGTGAATAGGTACATCCTTCTCTCCACATTACCCCTGGCACTTGTATCTCTCTGTTTATTTTTTAAACAGTTTTGTTCACACACCATAAAATCCATCCTAATTAAACAATTAATGGTTCCTGGTATAATCACATAGTTATGCATTCACCACCACAATCTATATCTTCATAAGAAAGAAAGAAAAAGAAAGAGGAAGAGGAGAAAAAAATGAATGAAAAATTAAAAAAAAAATTTTTTAAAAAGAAAAAATTAAAATAAAATAAAATAAAATAAATAAAAAGGTAAGACAACAACGACACCACCAAGAATCCTGTTCCCCTCCCTTATATCCCCCTCTTATTGACATTTAGCTTTGGTATATTGCCTTTGTTACAGTTAATGGAAGCATGTTACAATGTTACTGTTAACTATAGACTCTAGTTTGCATTGGTTGTATTTTTTCCCCTATACCATCCCATTTTCAACACCTTTCAATGTTGACATTCATTCGTTCCCCCTCATGTAAAAACATTCTTATATTTGTACATTTAATCACAGTCATTGACCACCCTAGGTTTCGCTAAGTTACACAGTCCCTGTCTTTATCTTTTATCTTTCCTTCTGGTATCATACATGCCCCTAGCCTTCCTCTTTCAACCATACTCACACTCATCTTTTCTCAGTGTACTTACAATATTGACACAACTGGATTTTAAAGACTTAGTACAGAAAGTATAAAGTCTCACCAATAATTGCAAAATATTGATTTTGTGTTGAAATGATAATATTTGGAACATATTAGATTAAATAAAATATAAAATTAACATTAATTTCACCTGTATCTTTTTACTTTTTTTAATGTGGACACTAGAAAAACTTTAATTACATGTGTGACTTGCATTACATTTTTATTTTACAGCACTGCTCTGCAAGATGTTAGGAAAAAGACGTCCCAGCTTTATCTAAGTACATTATGTGAGGACATGCTCTGACCTGTAGAACAGTTAATCCTGTGGTGTAATAGCACCTTAAAGAGTTTTGTGGGTTATGGCATTCATCAACCAGTAAAATACAGAAATGACTCCGCCTAATTATAAGTGAAGTGAAATTATCTACAGGGTGATAACAGGTACTACGTTGAACAGGAGTCAGCGTCACAGTTTTACTCAAACTATATTCGGACACTAAACTGTAAGTGTCATGAGGGCAGGGCCCCTCTCTTTTTACCATTTTATGGCTATTGCTTGCACACTGCCTATACAGAGATGATTATATATTTATCAAACCAATAGATGTCGTTCGAAATAAAAACATAGCCCACTCTTAAATAATTCTCACTGTCAAGAATTGCTTCTTCTACTCTGTTTCTTTTCTCAATTTGTTTGCTTTCTCCTTCCCCTGACCCCTCTCTTGGAGAGGCTGCTCAGTTCTAGGAAGAGTTCCCCTGGAGTCATCCAAAGCCAGTGCCTGAGCCTCTCAGCTGAAGGAGAGAACAAAGGATTGAAAGGTGGGTCACCTCTTCCACCCTTTCTGTACAGATGAGCCTCACCTGCAACTTCTGGATTGTTTGTAATCAATCAACACACATTTTCTGAGTATCAACAATGCCAAACATTATGTTGAAGGCTATAGAGGAAGTAAGAGATCAACCGAGCCCTCCAACAGTTTATAATTTATAAGGTGAGATAAGAAATACAGACATGGAAAGATAATTGCTGGCCAGGGGTTAAATAACACATGCCAAAGAATGCACGTGAACTATAATTGCTGGAAGAGCACAGAGTGGGGAGAGTTGATTTCAGGCAGTGGTGATGCTTAAAGGCCCACCTGAGGAGGTGGAATCTAAACTGGACTTTTAAAAGTGAGCTCAAGATTTGGATATGCAGAGAGAGAGAGTGCAGGTAATCTAGGTGTGAACAGGATGTATCAGCAAGAATTAGCATAGACGAGGGAGAATGTTTGAAAATACATAATGGGGAGGCTAAATCTTAGTCAGGTAAAGCAGAAACAAATTATGGAGAACCTAAAAAGCTAAGTTAGGGGGCTTAGAATTTCTATGTTAGCAACTGGAAAACCATTAATATCCTTGTATTTCATGTCATTGGTTCATATTACTATCCCATATTCCAACATCTGGGTCATTTCCCTTCATTTCTCAACAGTTTTAGCTTCTCACTGGTACTTTCTCAAAACTGCTCCTCTTAATTCTCGATGATTTCAACCTTCCCGGAGATGTTTCTTCCAATACCCTGGCCATTCAGCAAATAGAATTCCTTGGTTCCAATTACTTTGTACTCTACACACTCCAATGGTCATACTCTTGAGATTCTGGAGCCCTTTGTAAGAGCATGAAATAGTGAAAAAGACAGAGAAGCTGAGCGAGAAAGCCACAGAAAACAAAGAGGAAACCAGTGAAGCCAGAAACTGGAAGCAATGAAACCTGGAAGGTAAGAGAGAGACCAGAAGACTCCATGTGTCTTGCCATTGGAGAGAAGTGTCCAGATATCATCTGATGATGCCTTGATTTGGACATTTAAATGGCCTCAGAACTGTAAGGCTGTAAGCTAATATATTCCCATTGTTAAAAGCCAGTCCATTTCTGGTATGTTGCATTTTGGCAACTTTAGCAAACTAAAACCTACAGTCTCCTACCACTGTTCCTATCCATCTAGCAGCATCTGTGCTCACATACTCTGCTTTTTCACTTGTGACCATAGATCAACTATACATGCTCCTATCTAAAGTCAAACTTTCTATTTACATACTAGGTCCCATTCTCTCTGCCTCTCAAAACCAACACTCCAGAAAGTCTCTCCCTTCTTGCCTCCATCAATATTTCACTTTCTACTGGAAAATTGCTATTTGTATACAAACATGCTCTTATTCATCTTCTAAAAATCCTTTCTCAACCCCAGACCCCTAGCAGTTACTGCCCCATTTCTTTGCTCTCCTTTGCAGTGGAACTCCTCAAAGTAATCACCTATACTTATTGACTCCCTGTTTCTCTCCTCCCATTTGTTCTTAAATCCACTGCAATCAGGCTTTTGCCTCCACCTCTCCACCAAAACTACTCTAATCAAGACTACTAATGACATTCACGTTGTTAAATCCAAAGGTCAGTTCTTAGTCATCATATTACTTGAGCTATCAGCAGCATTTCAAAAGACTGATTTCCTCCCGGCCCCCCACTGCCTCTTCATTTGACTTCCAGGTCTCCACACTCACTTGGTTTTTCCCTACTTCGCTGTTTAAACCTTCTCTGTCTCCTATGTTAGTTCTTCCTCTTCTCCCCAAACTACAAAAGTTAGAGTGACCCAGTTCTCAGTCCTTGGTCCTTTTCTCTTTCCCCTTGGCAAGTGTCACTCCCTTGGGGATCACATGCAGGCTCAACATTATGCTGATGATTCCCAACCCTCTTTCCAGAAATTCAGACTTAAATATTCAACTGCTTACTCAATATTGCCACTGGAATGTCTCACAGATCTCAAGCACAAAATATCCAAAATTGAACTCGACACTTCACCCTCAAATCTGCTCCACCCATAGACTTCCCTATCGCAATTTATGGCAATTGCTTAGGCCCAAGACTCTGGAATCTTCCTTGATTTCTTTCTCTTACATTCCACATCCAATCCATCAGCAAATCCTGTTGGTGCTGTATTCACTACTTCTCCCCACATCAATAATTATTACCCTAGTTTGATAGTCCATCTTCTCTGACATGAATTACTGCAATAGCTTCCTAATACCTTCCTGGCTTCTACTCTTGCTCTTCTATATCACAGCCAGAATGATACTTTCAAAAACATATCAGATCATATTGTTATTTGTTAGATCACTCCTCTGCTCAAAACCCTTCAATGGTGTCCCATGTTACTCAAAGTAAAATCTGAAGTCTTGAAAATAGTTTATAAGGGCCTTCCTGATCTATACCAGCCCCATTACCTCTCTGGCCTCATCTTCCAGAATTCTCCTTCTTTCTCATGCTGCTTCAGGCACAATGGCTTTCCCGCTGTTTCCTCTGCCTGGACTGCTTTTCCCCCAGTTAGCTGTTTGGCTAACTCCCTCCTCTCCCTCAAGCCATGAAATATCACCTTTTATGATACAGTGATTTTGGAAAAGAGTTTGGCTATAGGTTATAAATTGAAAAATACACTTATAATATGACCCAGAAATCCCACTACTGGGATTTACCCAAGAGAAATAAAACTTGCCCAAACAAAAACTTGTACCTGAATATAATAGCAGCTTTATTCACAACAGACAATCACTGGGGACACCCATATGTTCCTCAACAGGTGAACAGATAAACAAATTGTGTTATAGTCATCCAGTGAACTACTACTCAGCAATACAAAGGAATGAACTACTGACACAAACAATATGGGTGAACTTTAAAATCATTACACTAAGTGAAAGAAAACAGATGCCAAAGTCTATACTATATGATTCCATTTCTATGAAATTCTAGAACAGACAAAACTAACCAACAGACAGAAAGTAGATCAATGGTTGCCTGCAGTGAGAAGTATGAGAGGACTGACACCATAGAGATATATGGCAACTATTTGGGGTGATGGAAATATTTTTTATCTTGATTCTGTTGTAGCAGTTGTTGCACGGGTGTATATATTTGTTAAAACTCTTCAAACCACACACTTAATAAAGTTGATTTAACAGAAAGGTCCAAAGAGAATAGAAACAATAAAGACAGTATCAGTGGAAACAGCCAAGTGCAAAATATGAATAAGTAGCTCATCACAGAGACCACCAATCTGGGAGGCTTTCATTGCCACAGGTTAGCCTGAAGGGCTGTAAATGCTGTGAAGGTAAGACCAGGAACAAATCTTCTACCATCGGTCACTCTCATATTTATTTATTTCACTTTCCAGTGTATCTCTGCATAAAAGGGGAAGACAGTGTGGTGGACAGACTTTAAGGTAGCCCCCACAATCCCTGTCTCTTGGTGTTAATGCCTTTGCATAATCCCCTCCCCTTGAGGGTGGGCAGCACCTATGGCTGGCTTCCAACCAACAGAAAATAGTAAACTGATGAAGTGTCACTCCTGTGATTACATTAATTTATATAAGGTTCTGCCTTGCTAGCAGACTTGTTTTAGAGCCTCTCCTTGCTGACTTGACAAAATTATAGACCATGTGAGGAAAGCCCATGGGACAAGGAACTGTAGGTGGCCTCCACTCAACGGCCTGCAAGAATTCAGTACCCTTAGTCCTACCCCCACAAAGAAATGACTTCTGCCAATAACCTGAGTGAGCTCAGAAGCAAATTCTTCCCCAGTCAAGTCTCCAGATGAGAAGGCAGCTGGCCAATATCTTCATTGCATCCTTGTGAGACTATGGCGTGGCAATTTGCACTTGTTTCCACAAGTAAAAATGAGGTCAACTCCACCTTTACTTGCAGATATAGGGGCCTTATTGTATTAATACACAAGCAAGGGCCCAGACTAAGCTGTTAACCCACAGAAACTCATATAAGAAATATGCACCACTAAAAACAAATCATTTTCTAAATACGGCCTTTCCATTCTTGCACTGTTTGACACCTTTATGCTCCTTTTTCTTCTTTTTTCCCAATAAGACTTAACACTCTCCAAGATTTTACATATTTTATTTATTTGCAATATTTATTTTTCATTGTTTGTCTCCCTCTGTGTGCTGCTTTGAATCTATTATGTACCCCAGAAAAGCCTATGTTCTTTTAACCCAATCTTGTTGGGATAGACCAATTGTGGGTGGGACTTTTTGATTCAGTTGTTTCCATGGAGATTTGACCCTGCCCATTGAAGGTGGGTCTTAATCCACTTGCTGGAGTCCTTTATGAGAGGATAAAAGGCAGAAACATTTTGGAGAGAGCTCAGAGACACACAGAAAGAAAACACCCTTGTAGAAGCAAGAAGGACCTACAGGGAAGCTGAGGCAGAAGCCTAGAGACATTTTGGAGAAAGTCACTGAAACCAGAAGCTAAACCCAGGAGAGAAGGATCAGCAGAGCCAGCCATGTGCCTTCCCATGTGACACAGGAACACCGGATGCCATTGGCCTTTCCTCAAAGAAAGTATCTACCTCTTGATGCCTTAATTTGGACATTTTCATGGCCTTAGAACTGTAAGTTTGCAACCTAATAATCCCCACTGAAAAAGCCAACCCATTTTTGGTATATTGCATTCCAGCAGCTTTAGCAAACTGAAACACCTTGTTAGAATAAAACTTCCACAAGGGCAGGAATACCTGTCTATTTTGTTCATTGATATATATTTCAAACACCTCCAACAGCACCTGGATCATAGTCAGTGCTCAAAAAATATTTTTAGATGAATGAGACCTAATGCTTAGGCTTAAACTAGGATCTCTTTATTATTTTTTTCAGCAGAATTGCTAATTACTACCTATCACACAAAAGACTTAATATACCTAAAATCTGCTATTAGATCACCTCTAAGTCCATTCTTCCCCAAATTGAAAAATTCCATTTTTATTACCCTTTTCTTATAAGTCTCATTTTCTACTTCTTAAGTTTTATTTGACTATTTCCAAATTTCCTCTAATTTCTGGAGCTCCATAACAGACTCAGCACAAGTCTGACAGGGCAGTGTACAGGGATAAGGATAGCCTGGTTTCTATTACATTCCACATGGCAATTTGCACTTGTTTCCACAAGAAAAATGAGGTCAACTCCACCTTTAATTGCAGATATATTAATGAGACAATGCCACCACTTCCTGCCACGATCTTGGTAAAAGCCACTATGAAAACAGATGTTGTTTTACTAGAGCCCTTTCTTTTCTCTTCAGTCAGACCTTAAAACAATGCAGAGTAATTCACTGAAAAACATTTGCATTTGAAATAGTGGCTAACTTTTACAGAATGTGCCAAGGTCTTGCTTTTTAATTGTTGAAGTAGGCCAGTAGCTGCTGGGATACCAGGTATACTCCCTGAAGCTATTAATGGCAAACCTGGTCCTGGGCAAACTGAGGACAAGACACAGTTGAGATTAAATATGTGTAAAATGCATAGCATAGTGCATAGCACATGGTAAACACTAAATGGATTTCTCTCCCCCACAGGGTTTAATGGGGAAACATTTAGCATTTATTTTCCATGTGTATTAGTGAATTTGAGGAAAGGGGAGAGAGGATATGAGGTAAAGAAAGACAGAAAGAGCCTAAGTGTGGAGAGAATACTGATAACCAGAAGGCAGGACAAGACCTGGGTCTAGAGATCTCTCTCCTGGAGCTAAGTAGCCTAAAAACAGATGGAGAAGGACTACTTGGTATATGTTTTCCTCATGGCCACTTATTTGCCTCCATCTTCTATGAAGACCATTAGGCACTGGTTACAGAGCCTAAAACCTTGAGTAGTAGTTCGAAATTAGAGAGGGAAGAAAGAAATTAGGAAGCTAGCATTTGAGGGTCAAATCAGAGCTGAGAAAGCTTGAGGTGGAATTCCAGCCCTAATTGATACCAGCACTCTGTAACTATAGCAATTCACGTGGACTCCTTTAGTGGCCCCTAAAGAGCCAAGAATTCACACAGCTGAAGGAACTTCTCTGGACTCACCCCCAACTTTGCAGAAGCTATCATAGACTCCTTTCTTGTTTTAAACTACTGTTTCCTCTGAAGCTCCAAATGGTTTGGCAGCAAGTTGGGCTTCCCCACAATCCCACAGACTCCAAGGAGTGGAGAGTAAGAAGGCTTAGAATGGATACTGGTCTCCAAAGCAGAGAAGGAATCTGCTCCTCTGAGTCTCAGAGGGTCTCTACTTTCATTTGATTTCTGTGCCAAGAAGACCCTGGCATCCAGCTCTGAACCCAGAGTTCCTGACATTGGGAGCAGAGTAATAACTCACCCTGTTGTCACCAAATGATTTGTGGGAGGTGGACAAGACTATGTTTAAGTTTGTATTAAGGAGATACTCAGCTTAACTGGGGGGAACCTGGATGGGGAGGTCTGACGGAGTATCTCTGAGAGAGGCTACCACCTGGGCAACCTCAAGGAGAAGCTCTGAAAGTTACCCAGAAGAAATGACCTCACCTACCTCTGTCCTGCATCAGTGCCTAGCCTCTCCTTCTGCAGCTCCAGATCACAGCCCTCATGCTGGCAACCTCCCTCCACTTTACCCAGGTACCTCAGAGGAGGGCTTCCTCTCCCCAATCCTCTATGTGGGTTTTCTAAGGCTCTGTGGCTATGAAAAAGTGGCTCCCAGCACTTCATGTTAACAGGGCCCTGCATGAGGTTGGGAGATGAAAAGCTGGCACCCTGTGCCTTTCATTCACTCCCTACCTCTCTAAGCCAAGATTCCAAAATACAGGGATGGAAACTAACCAGCGTATCCCAAAGTCCTTCTGAAGTTGCTTGGCAAAAAGCCACCTGGCTATTACTTAGCTCTCCACAGAACGGTGTGTACCAAGTCAGATGCACTGTCTGTCTTTTGGCATGTGGGTGGATTAGCTGCTATTTAACATGATAGGGTGGGCCCCTTTCCAGCTTGCACCAGCCCCCACTCTGCCTTCCCCATGTGTAACAGAACCTTATTTATCTGTGCAGTTGAACTTGTTTAGATGAAACAGCAAAGGCCAAAGCCGGGAAGCAGAGAGAATAAAAAAGTTAACAGTAGCTTTTGAAAATACATGGATGAAACCCTTGAGGACGGACTATATCAAGAAGAGGGGAGTACACTAAATATTTTGTTTTGGCAACAGGCACAGGATGGAGAATTATTTATCTGTGAATTACTCTAGATCTTGCTGGGTGCATTCTATAACACAAAAGGAAAGAAAACTAACTTCTGACAAGCATATACATTCCTTGAATTTTTGTTGGAGGCCAAGGGGTTCATGGTCAACAGTGTGGACAGGGAATCAGGCCTCCCGGATACTAGTCTCAGCTTGACCAGTAATTTTCTGTGTGACCTTAGGCAAGTTATTGACCATTCTGAGTCTCAATCTCCTTATCTTTAAAAAGGAAGAGTTTATTTATTAGGGGAAGCCAAGTGAACAGTATATAGGAACTTTCACTGTTTTTGCATCTTCCCTAAACAGCTAGGATTATTTCAAAATAAGGGGTTATACAGATTATCTCCAAGATCTTCTCCAGGTCTAAACTGTAATCCTATGTTCTTGTTTATCTCTCTTTAAGCAAAAGTCTTTTTCCAGCTGTACTAGCATATAACAAAGCACAATTTGTCCCCACTGCTCCAGCCACAGACAAGATGATGATTTGTCTCAGCACAAATCCATTTTCTGCTTTTGACATATCCTATTCACTGGGCAAAAACTGAATTTTCCAATACTCAATTTGTTTCTGCAAACCAGTAAATTCATCCAGTAGGGGAAAACTGTTCCTGGCAGTCCATGTTTATAGAACCTCGGCTTTTCCCTAGTAACTGAGCTAATTATAACTCCAGCTACCTGGTAACAGCACTAGATTCCCTGGTATTGGCTGACAGTCCTAAAGCCATTTCAGCTCTGCTGGCACCTTATCCTGAGAAGGCATCAGAGAAGCTGAGAGGCTGGGAGGGGGGAAGCAACTACCTAAGCTAGGATGAGAGCAAACAAATGGGCTGCAAAAAATCAGAGAACCTCCGAGCTTGGAGGAACGTTAGTATCAATCCTGGTCCAGCCCACTCGTTTAAGACATAATCAGAGGCCCACAGAAAGCACTGTGTCTAAGCAAGGAACTTGTCAGTCTTCTTGATTACTTTCTTGGTTACCCCCATCTCATCTTTTACCTGGTCCTATGGATATTTTACCTTTGAAATATTTCTCAGATCCATTCCCTCCCTTCTATTCCTATTGCCACCGCCCTCCTCATCACTTGACTGGCCCATCTGTTTTCCTGACTTCCTGCCTTATCTTCTTGAGTCCATCTTCCCTACAGCCATCAGAGGGATCTAGCATGTTCCTTCCTGCTTAAAGTCCATTATCCTCAGGATAAAGTCTATTCCCCTTTAAATGGCACAAATGGAACACAGTCTCCATAACCTTTAGTTTCATTCTGTGCCTAGTACTTAAAACTCACAAACACAAAACCACTTATAATTCTCTGCACATACCACACAGTTTTTGCCTCTGGGCTTTTGCTCATGGCTGTACCCTCTGTTTCAAAAACCTTTTTTCCACTCCACCATTCACTGAGTGACTAATGCTTACTCCCCTTTAAAGTCAAAGCTCAGGGGTCATTTCCTTTTTTCCTCAAAGATTCCTTTGTAGATTTCCCTTTCACCTATTCTATTCAGTTAGGTTAGAGAAGCCTCATCTGAGTTTCTTTAAAATGGTAACAAACCTATATTACAGCTTTTTATCATACTCTATTAATTGTGATTTACTCATCTCTGAATCCCCAATTTCCAGCATGGTGCTGGGAATATGTAG
Organism: Choloepus didactylus; assembly: GCF_015220235.1. NCBI lineage: Eukaryota > Metazoa > Chordata > Mammalia > Pilosa > Megalonychidae > Choloepus > Choloepus didactylus. Next base: position 119,174,478 of record NC_051308.1, read on the forward strand.
GTACACAATTAATGCTCATTAATGAATTGTTTAATTAATGCAAAGCTCTCCATGCTCTGTCCCCTGATTACCTTTTGAGTCTCATCTTACCATCATCACAAGCTTCTTTACCACGTGTTCTAACATACTGAGCTATTAATTTGAAGTGTGCCAAGCACACAGTGCTTTTGCGTGCCTCTGTGCCCTTTGCTATGCTGTTTCTTCAGTCTGAAATGCCTTTCCCCATTACTTGCTGCCTTATTAACTTTTAAGATTCAATGCAAACTTCACAAATTTTCAATGCCTTCCCTGGTGGATTTTATCATTCTCCTTAGTACCACAGAACAAACTACATATCTCTGTGGTAGCCTTATTGTACCATTTTTATTTATTTGCTGAAGTTTTTCTCCACCATTGGACTGATGGCAAGGTCCATGGCTTATTCACCTTTATATCCCCGGAATCTAGCACACTACCTGACATATAGTACATAGTCAATAAAAGTTTGACTTTCATAAAAAAATAAAAGTTTGCATGCATACAAACATGAATAAATGAATGGCCAAGGTGATATTGCAAATAAGGGAAACATTTAAGACAGGAATTCAGTGCTTATTCTTTCAACTATATCATGATACTTCTATCAGTGTGTAAACCTGGATGCACATAGCTGTGTAATAGCCTATGGCTTTGTAGTAAGTTCATGCAGAAGTATAAATTATATAGACATAGTTAAGAGGATAATCAATAGTGGATTAGAATTAAATCAGGCTCCAGAACTTAGTTTTGGATTTGTTTCCAGCTTAAGTATTCAAAGCAAAAATCTCTTCTTCCCAAGGGACAAATATTAGTACCTATAATTAAAAGCTCTAAAAAATGAGAGAAGTTAAGCAAAAACAGAAAAAAAAAAAGTTTTTTGTCAAGTCTTCCCCCATTTTTTAAAGTAACAATGACAGTTATGGTAAAGTTGCTTATTAAAAGATATTTAACCAAAAACAAAAACATGGTTACAAATATTGAATGAATGGAGTCCCCCCACTTTCTTCCTATCTCCACCCTCAAAAAGAAGAGTAAATGGACAAGCATGCCATCAAGGACTTCAGAAAGGTAAGAATGAGGAGTTAGCACCCAAGACAGAAGTGTACACAGCCAGACACACTGAAACTATGTTATACTAGGCTTCCAAAGAACTAAGTAAAAATGATTTGGCTTATGTAGTCCTCTTATCTCTCCCTTTACTTATGTTCCTCTCTTCCCTCCCATACACATTTCTTAAAGTTCATGTAACTAAAATGTAGGGGGGGGGGAAACATAGCAGCTAACTAAACAAGGTGTCCAAATGTAAAAGGAAAACAGAGACAACTCTGCTAAATATAAGAAGTGAACCATCAATTCTGGCAACTGCAGCCACAATAGTCACTTTAGATAATATTCTCAGAAGTGTCTCTGGGTATGCAGGATAGTTAACAATAATCTTTTATATTTATTAAACACCTAATACTTTTACTAAAATATATTTACATATGGGAGGAGAAGGGCAGGGATTCCTGTTTACATTTTGGGAAACTAGGCCTCAAAGAAGTTAAGTCACTTGGCCAAGGTCAAGTAGCTAGGAAAAGGTAGATTTAGAATTCAGGTTTCCCGGCTGAGTCCAAAACTTGTGACCCTACATTTTGATATCCCACAAAGATACTCATCCTTCTCTAATCATCTGCCATCAGTTCAAGTCAAGATTCCTAAATCTTATAGTCTGATGCATTTCCTTGGAACTTCAATGAACTTTTCGGTGCTTAGCACAGTAAGACTGCATGTACATGGCTACTCATTGTAGTGCCCAAAGCCTAAAGAAATCAGACTAGGACTAAAGAAAATCAGTCAGTGAGCTAAAAAAATATTGAACAAACCCAGTATTTCTTATGTTTTCTCTTTGAAGGAACATTTGTATCTAAAGGTGACAGGGTAAATTTGCTGCAATAGAGACACTTGGGTTTTAATTACATTATGCACAGGTAAACTAAAATGGAGAATTAAGGCAAACAGGACAACTGGTAAAAATCCACTATCGAGGAAAAAGAAACTGATTAAAAAAAATTTTTTTAATGGCCCAGAGGAATGTGTCCAGTAATTGGATTTATCAGGATAACGTTGTCATCTCTCAATCTATCACAATAATGGCAAATATTAATTGTGGGTTTACTATGTGATAGAAATTGTGCTGAGCTCAATTAATTGGCTCATTTAATTCTCCCCCAAATCCTATGAGATAAGTGCCATTATTACACCCATTTCAACTCAGAGAGATTATATCGTTTATCCAAGTTAACACAGCCAGTAAGTGTCGTAGAACAAAGATTCCTTCCCAAGTTGGTCTGGTTCATAGCTTTAACTGCTATGCCCATCAATAGCAGAATAGTAGAAACAATGAAAATTTGGTAGGTAAGTAAAATCAGTAAGTGATTTATCATGATTTGTAAAACCCAACTGCAGAACTGTGCTATGTATAAACCTTAACGTGTGCTCAGGAAAAGTATCATTTAATCTCAAAGATGAGAAAACCACAGCCCAAAGAAGTTAGGCAGGTTAACACTCATAATACAATGGACACAACTCTTGGGACTGCTATCTAAAAACCAAATCCACTTTAACTTTCCTACATCAATTATACCATATTTAAACATTGACTTTCACTGACCCAGGATGACAATATTCAGTTTTCCCAATCCTTTTGCTATTGGATCTGGCTGTCAGGTTTTTGTTTTTGTTTTTGTTTTTGTTTTTAATTTAACCTATATACTTAACAGTGATAACTTTCAAAGTACAATTTCACAAGTAGTTAGAGAGCAAATCTCAAAGAATGTCATGGGTTACAATTCCACAACTTCAGCCATTTCCATTATTGTAAAATATATGTACAGAAAGGTATCATTTCTTGATCTACAGCTCAACAAGCAGTCACATAGGTAATTTCAAACACTGTTATGGGTTACAGTTCCACAGTTTCAGTTCCTTCCTTATTATGCAATACAAGGTATATATAGAAAGGTGAAGACCTTCAAGAAACAATTCAACAAGCAGCTATAGAGCAAATCCCAAAGGATCCTATAGGCTATAGTTCCACCATGTCATTACCTCTTTCCAGGCACTGTAACACCCCAGCATCCAAAAATATATATATAATTATAAAAAGTTTCACTATTCACAGACCTTTGTTAAATCTTATCTTGCTTGCTGCTACCTCTTCCCCTCACTTAATCTCTTTCTCCATCTTCAGGGGTGTCTAGGCAGTGAGCACCCTAACTTGTTCATATTGAAAGGGGGTGTTGATGGTATAGGGAAAGGGGCCACATCTGAAAGTTGATCTTAAAGAGGCTGCTGCCTCTGGGTTTTAGGACTTGTCAAATATAGGGACACTCTGGTGGATTTAAGTTCCTAAATGATAAAGCTTAATGAGTGCATCTTTTATAGAATCTCAGGTAGGGAACTAGGTATTTGGGAATTACTTTCGGTATGGGCATGGCTTATTGTTGGCCTTCAGGTTTTTAATTCTATTCCTAGAATGGAACTTAAAGTCCTTTTCAAAGCAACCCTGGTAATAACAAATTCACATAAGTTTAGCAAAACACATTATAAGTAAGTAGTCATCATGGGGCAAAACATAGTGGGCAGTGGTTATGTGAGCTGTTTGGAGTTTGGGTGTTTACCACACAGCAGCAGATTTCATAAATTCCAGGGTCAGGCATGTTCCTAGTGGAGGCACGTTTGTCTATCATGAGAAGATGCAGGATTAGATAATCAACAATGAGGAAGTTAGCCAAGTTGCCACCCAGAAATTATTTACCAGCAGCTGCAGTCCAGAAACGCAAACAAGACAGTTTCCTTAGGAGTGGGCCATACTCAGCTGTGGACCACTCATGGCATTTTTTCACTTTAGTTTGTTTCGGAACCAGAAACCATATGTACTACAATGATTTCTCCTTTGCTTGCTTTATATGCTCAAAATCACTTTCCAAAAAAACTGTACCTACAATTAATGTTTGCTACCAAGAGGGAGCAGTGGTACCTAATCATGTAGGTATACGCCCCAGTTTATCTGTGCTGAAGGTAAGCAGACTTTTCACTGTGTTTTTTTTTAATGTTTAACAAAAATTGAAGCTTAAAGAGTAGTTTAACTTAAACATTCAACAGAAAAGTAGACACTCACAGAACAATTTTTATGAACAATTTAGTATTATTTTATTAATCCATGGCTAGTAGGATTCATAAGATTATATCTGTATTCTATGAACAGCTTGAAAGAAAGAAACTTTTACTTCCTTTTTTATTTACTTGCTTTGAAGTTGATGGGCCTAGGTTTTACATAACTCTCTAGTTTTAACAACTTCTATTACAATGAAAAATCCTTGTTGCTTCTTTCACTGTTAAGGATTATGTCTACTATTTTCATCTCTCCCTCAACTGCCTAACTAAATGAAGATTTGACACTTGGAAAGAAAAGACAGCACCCTCTCTCCAGTTCTCTTCTCCTAATGTTTCCCATATTTCCCTTCCCTGAAGTCACAATGGTGAAATGCTTGACTGTCTCTCATAAGGAGAGTAGTTTTTTACTCTTAAATACAAACACCTCAACAAAAACCTGCAGTAGCAAAAATATGTAAAACAATGAAATAATTACTCTTCACAGTAGATGTGCATTACATGTTTCATAAATATTTGCTTTCTTAAAAAGAATCATGCATATAGCACCCAAATCTACAATAATTGTAGATTTAACATTTTAATATATTTAAAGAATTGTCCTTCCAATATGAAAAAACAAAAAAAAAAAAATCGAGCTAAATTTGGTAACAGAACAGGGTTCCAATTCTCATCTGAACCTCCTGACTTACCATGTGATGCCATGCATGTTACCTTGCTGTCTCTTCACCAACATACCTGCTAATGAACTTCCTAACCTTGTGGGATCACAATGCAAATAACATGGATGAATGCATTTCACAAGGCACATTTATGGGAACATATGAGGGTGAGACTTTAAAGATCCATACCTCTTCCTCATTTTTAAGTGACATAACTGCTACCCCCTCTACTATGTATGATGCTATTAAACTTACAAAGGACTTTGATATAGGTCTTCTTATTAAATCTTTTTGGTTGCTATTTATTTATACTCTTAACAAATAATTTTCAGGCCAGTGGTACTGTGCATTATTTCTAAAGCCTACAGGGGTTGGAAAGGCTCAGAGAGGTTGACTTGCTCAGGCCCCCCGCCCCTCCCCGTTGCCTAGGACTCCTAATGCAGTGCTTTCCTAATCCCCTGTCCTTTCCTCAAAATGAAATTGCTGTTTTCTATTCCTCATCTAATTTTGACAGTCTAATTTTAACTAAGATGCTACTGATTGATAATGGCTTTATGTGTTCTGCTCCCAAATATTAAGAACATTTTAACCTAAACCTTTACTGCTTCCCAAATAATCCTCAGCCAAAAGGGGTGAGTAATGTGACAGGCAGATCTAACAGATTTGGTGAGAAGGGGAAAAGGGGGAGACACAGTAGTTGGGGATCTCTCAAATTATATGATGCAGTAGCTGCCTGACTGCTCTGCTCACCCTTAAGACTGATGCTAGGTAGAGACAGGACGATTCTACTACCTGAATGGGACCAGTGGCAATATATGGGAGTCTAACAAAAGGGTTTTCACCTCTAAATGTGACAATGTGCTGTGACCAACCCCTTCCCCTGAACCGGTGCAGCTCCTATAATCTCGTTAATCACACTTCTCCAGGAGAGGCATGGTGCTGTCTCACACCCCACTCAAAGTGTTTTCTGAAGACTGTCTCCCTCACCAGTACAGAGCGGACAGTGAGACCAAATGATTCAAGCAGTCATTTAACTAAAGCTAAAAAAATATTTTCCCTCAAATTATCTAGGAAATTACCCCTTCCTTCTGCCTTGCTTTGGAGACAGCTAATGGGAAAATTTTCCTTCTTCTGCAAAGTGAACAAATTAATTCACTATTCCTACCCTGAGGCAAAATACTGCCACTCATCCTCCCCCCTTCTCCATTTCTCTGAGTTGCCAGCCCTCACCTGGCAATATCCTCCTCAACCAGAGGCAGTTCCAGTGAGGGACACACACTATACAGCCACATGGATGAAAGGTAAGTTTGGCCCAATTTCAAGAAAATTCATGTTAAAACATGGAAATCCAGGAGAGACAGGAAATAGGGCTAAATTGCCTCGAGTTAGCTGTCTACATTAACTGAAATTACCAAATAATTGTTTGGGTCTCATATACACCAGCAATTACTCTAATCCAAGATATTATCTAGCAGCCTTTTGTGCTTTCCAGACTTCTCCACAGGTCAGGGCACACATATAGAATGGTAACATTTTTACAGTAGTCTGGTGTAAACTGCTGGGGATTCAGAATCCCTGATAAAGTCAGAGGCGACCAGCTCCAGGTTGCTTAGGTCACTTCAGATCCCTGCTTGCCCAGACACTATAAGGGCTGAGGAAATCAACACTGTGGTGACCAGTTAGGAAGCTTAATCCTTGTAAACCATATGCTAATGTCCTCTTACCAAGGTGCTGTCTCATCTCACCCTCAACTCAGCCAATCCACTCAGCCTTCCTGTCCCCTCCCAACCCACTGGCCGTCAATCAAGACAGGGAAGCTGCCATTCCCTGTTCTATCCATACTCTCTTCTTAATCTTAAAATAAACTATTTCTGTGACTAAAAATGCCCAAGATTTTGTCTTAAAGGGGTATCTACATGATCATTTAAAACAATAACATGGAATTCACATGGAACAGAGACGTCCTCAGCCCCTGCCCATAGCAATTTCCTCATTATCCTCTGCTCCACTGAGCCAGCATCAGTCTAATAGAGTGTTTCTCCATGCGTGGTCTGGAAATAACCAGTCTCAGAGTCACCAGGGGGACTTGTTTAAAAATGCAAATTTCCAAATTCCCTCCTTCCCCTACTAATCAGACTCCCTGGGGATAAGGCAGGGAATCTCCATTTTAGGTACACCAGCTCCCAAAGTGATTCTTCTGCACAATTCCTCACCAGAGATTGAGTCTCTGATTTAAAGCAGCCCTCTCCCTTTATAGAGAAGGAGAATAGAAAACAAGCACCAGAGAGGTGACACGGGCTTGTCCAAGGTCACACTGTGCTAAAGTGACCAGATCTAGATTAGAATGTGCCTCCCTCCCTGATTAGCACGGCTCGAGCGCAGAAAATTCTGGACTAGCCATGGTTGACCACCCAGCCACTGCTCCCGTCCCAGAATGGCCCGACTGCACACTCACCCGCTTGTAGACATCCTCCCGGCTGGCCTCATATTTCTGCTGCATGCGCTCCTCCAGGAAGTAGATGCGCAGCTTGAGGCTGAAGTTCTCCTTCTTCAGGTCATTGAGGTGCTGGGACAGAGTGCGATATCCATTAGACATGGTGGGCAACCCATGGGGAGGAGCATGCCCAATTGCCCCCTCACCCCAGGAACGTGGTGCAGCAGCACCGCAGCATGAAGCGAGGTGGCTGGGAAGCTGCTGGGGCTGTGGGAACAGGGAGGCCCAAGCTACGGAGACATGGCCCTGATCGCTGGCACTCTCTCTGGGCCTTGGGACTGGGCTCCCTTGTTCTGAGTGCTGGAGCACAGCACACTTTCCTTTTTTACCTCAGGGAGATATTTGCGGAATCCCTGACAGAGGAACATGCTGCGTGAACTCAGACACAAGTGGTGTAACCTGACGCCAAGCCAGGACTTGATTGTCACCCTCCCGGAGCCTCCGTGGCCCAACTGCAGGCAGTTAACATCTTCCTGGAAGAGAGAGGGGACTGACCCCCAGAAGCTTCCAGGAAATGGGGAAGGGGAGTAATTCAAGTTGGTGATAAAGTTGCAAAACATGATAAAGAAAAAAGGGTGTGTGTGTGTGTGTGTGTGTGGTTATTTAAGCACCTGGTGGTTGATTTGGCCAATAAAGAACAAAAGTGTGAACAGAAGCAAGAAACAAGATTGCTATTAAAAAAAAAAACATATAAAAAATGCACACAAAATGGTGGCCAAACATGTCAAATATCCTGATTCTGTCGGGTGCAACTCTCAAAGGGCTGCTACCCAGAGGGGGTCTTAATATTCTTTGGTGATTCAAATACTCACCTTTAATCAGTTCCTTACCAGTTTTCCTTCCCAGGCTTTTCGATCCCTGGGGCAGCTAAATTGGTAGGCTTGACTACCACACACCTCTCCCCACCATAGCCACCCCCAAAGAAAGAGCAAATCTTCTAGCTCAGTGGAATGTTTGCAAACTCTGTTTACCGGTTACAAAAGCTCACAGAGGCAGGGGCAGTTTCCTCCCTCCCTGGAAGAAGGGATGGGGGCTGGAGAGGGAGGGAGCCGTCAGCTGGGAGCCCAGATATTTCAGCCAGTCACTGGCTGTTAACTCTGGCATCTGCCAAGTGGAGCCAAGCACTCATCACCAGATCCTGCTTGTAACGCAATTTAAGAGCCTTGAATGACAGCTGCAACATAAGCAGGAAGTATTATTTATACCACCTCACACAGGACACTGAAGGTAACTGGAAGACAACAACAGCAAAGATACCACACACAGGTTCTTGGTTGCAATAAGACTAGGTTGAAAAAAAAATTAGTATTAACCTCCAAGATAAAAGAAATTTAAGCCCTTACTTAATTCAAGATTCACTTATTTCCATTTCCTCCCCAATCTACCTGCTTGTCATTCTTCAAATTCCTTTGCAAACCTTAATAATTCCAGTCAACATCTGAGTACCCACCAGGTAATGCTGGGCATGGGGGATACAAAGATGAAGACATTTCCAAACCTTAACGAGCTAGGTGGTCATGTAACTGATCATTCTATGTTAAGATATGTATGTTACACTATAGTCCTCCAAATCTGTGTTTTTCAGACTTTTACATTTTACATTGCAGTCCAGTAAACACACACACACACACACACACACACACACACACACACACACCTGAAGTAAATCTTTCACAAAGTAATTGTTACCATCACTATGTGTGATTCACTCTATTTTCTATTCTATTTGTCTTTTTTGGGAGTGACCCATTAAGTTGATTTCATGACCCACTAATATGTTTCATGCTGCCGTTTGATTAAAATACTGAATCTATGGGAACCTGGAAGAAAGAGTGATTCATTCCAATGGAGATGATGAGAGAAAGTTTCACTAGGAGTTGAACTTGTACTCTGTCTTAAAAGATGAAAGTGAATAAAGTAGTCTCAGGAAAGCATAATAAAACTGAGCATTCTCCTAATAGATTTGGATTTTAAGTAGACAGTATGTTTCTAATCATAGATGGTTGGTAACCAAGGCCAAAATATTACCCATTAAAAAATCTACACATCTAAAATATATTTAAGTATTTTCATTAAATCTGTGCACTTAGAATAAATGAATGTCATTTAGACTTAGAGACAGTAAAGTAAGGAGAAAATCTAAATTAAAACTTAGAAGACTTTTCTGGTCCCAGTAATTTACTAAATAGCTGTGTGACCTTAGAAGTGTTCTCCTGAGGCCTAACTGTCCTCATTTATAAAATGAAGTGGTTGGAAACTAGATGTCTTTTTTAAGTCTCTTTACTGGTCTAAGCTTCTACAGATATAATTTAGTTATTATAACTTCCATTTTCAACAAGGGGAACCAGGCTGCCAGATTCTAGATTAGTGTTTATTCATGCTTTCCCTATTTTCTTGGAGTCCTTTATCATGTAACAGAATTTAATAGAAGTTTTAGGAATGCAGTTTTTAAAATTCAAATATTTCTTTCTGCACTTTCTTGCCTATTTCCTCTCATGCCCCGTGATACCTTGTTCTCCGATCTCTCTAACCTCTTTTCTGTGTTTTTTGCCAATTCTTTTAAGAGGGTGCCTAAGTGACAAATAACGCTTAACCTTCTGCTTTTTCTCTCTTTAAACTTCTTCCCTTATTGATTTTATCCCCTTTTATGGCTATAACTTTTGCCTCCCAAACAACCCCTAAATCTTCAACCAAGTCCTCTCACCCAAGATCTAGCTCTACATATGAACCTCTAGATAGTTGAACTTCAATGTACCATTCTCACCACAAACCGCATAGCAAAAACTTTTGCAACGGTCTCTACTATGTCTGCCAGAATCCACTCCAGCCATCTGTTCTTCATATTATAAACAAAGTAATATTTTAAAAACTCAAATCTTATTCTTTCATCTCTCTTACTTAAAACTCTTCACAGGCATCTTATCAATTTTATAATAAAGGGGAAACCCCATCACATCCCTTCAAAACACCCTACCTTTTCTTTCAAGTCTTATTTCAAATCCTATCCAAAAGAGTCTTCCCTGCTGTATCAGCCTAGAAATACTTCTTCCTTCTCTGAATTCCTAAGGCAAATACTGACATTTGGCAAGTGTTCACATGCTGCCTCATGATATTGCTTTTATTATTTTTTAGAGCTATTTAACTTTTCATGTGTTTATGTCTCTCCAACGAATCTGTAGACTACCCAAAGAAGGGGTCAATGACTTATATGTCTTTATATGATCCTATAGCTCTCACGACAACCTAAGAAGACCTCTCCAATAACATTCATCCCACGGCGCTATCACAGCCTATTTACAATCACCTCAACAAGATTAGAGCTTTTGAGGGCTGGCAAAGCATATTTTGTCTCTTTCTATTCTCATTGCACAGTATTTAGGAAGTGCTCCCTAAATATATGTTGAATTACTGAATAGATAAGTATTCCACAATCATTTTATATTTTGCTGATTTGATTTGTTTTATAGCGGCCAGTTTGCTTGTATTATTCTTATAACTTTCCAATGATATAGAAAGGTTGGTTTTAATAGTTCTGAAGAAACTACATTGGCTAGAATATTGATTGTAGAAAAATAATGTTTCATTCATTTACATTCCTAAGTTATAGGCCCACCCTGAATTCCTCCCTGAACTCCAATTTATATATCTTACTTAGTAGAAACATCCACTTGGATGTTTAATATAAGCATCTCCTACTGTTATGTCTAAAACAGAACTCTTGACCTTTCCCAAAAAACATGCTCCTCCCTCACTGGACCCTATTTCAATTTGTAACAACTCAATATTTACAGTTGTTTGCCCCAAACCTTTGAGTCATCCTTGACTCTTCTCTCTTGTAAACATTATCTAATCTGTCTTCAAATATTATTATTTCTACCTTCAAAACATATATAGAATCCATCCATGATCACCACCACAACCAATACCCCTACCATTCTCAGCCAAGATACTATCATCTCTAATCTAAGTTATACCCCAAAACTTATCTCCCTCCTCTATAGGCAACCACAGTGACCCTTTTAAAATATGTCAGGTTATTCATCTGCTGGAAAGCCCACTGGCCTTCCATCTAATTAGAGTAAAAGGCCAAGTCATGTCCATAAGACCCATGGCCTTACATGACCTGGAGCCTCTCCCCTCCCCATTATCTTTTTTACTTTACTTCCTATTACTCTCCCCTGCATGCTCTGCTCCAGCTACACTATTCCTCCTTGTTTCTCAAAAATAGCAGGCACCCTCCCTCCTCAGGCCTTTGAGCTTGTTGTTTCTTCTGTCTAGTATGCTCCTTCTATAGATATCTGCATGGCTCTCTTCCTTACCTCCTTCAAGTCTTTGATTAAATGTCATCTCCTCAATGAGGTGACCATCCTATTTAAAACTGCAACCCACCCCATGATTCATTCCATATCCCCTTTCATTGTTCTTTTTTTTGTCCAATTGCCCTATCATCTTATAAAATATTATGTTTCCTTATTTGTTTCTTCTCTGTCTGTCCCCACTAGCATGTAAACTCCATGAGAAAGTCAGGATGTTTGACTGCTTTCTTCACTGCTATATCCAGTGCCCAGAATTGTGCCTGATACATAGTAGGTGCTCAATAAATATTTGTTGAATAAATGAATGGATAAATAACTAACCAGCTGTCTTTGACCTCACTGTATCTAATCTAGTAAGTTTCAACTGGTATACAAAATTGTTTACAGATTCTTTTTAGAATGAAGAACATATTTAAAGGCATTCCTCCTTATGAACAGGCCATTTTATAAGTAAAATAAATTATTCTAACAGGCTAATTTTAACGTGGAATGCAGAATCTGTACTTTCTACAAGAGTATCAAACAAATAGGGCATAATAAGAGACAAATTAGAATCAAAGGACAATATGAACTATAATATGAACTATAGTAAGAACCATAGAAATTATAAAAGAGAGGCTCCATAGAGAATCGGGGCTTTCGTTCTCCTTAAAGGATGAGTCAGCTTTGCATAGGCTGGGAGGAGACAACAAGGCAATCGAGGTAGATGGAACATAAGCAAAGGTACAGAGGGCCAGCTGGACTGGAACAAAGGGAACATAATATTCTTAATGGGAGAACAGGGAGAACGAGAAACGAGGACCCATATTATGGAGATCTTCAAGTTCAGGGTGAGGAGTCTGAGTTTGTTCTCTAGGTAAGTCTCAATTTGGACAAAGGGGGAGGAGAAAGTCAGTCATGGGGGTGGGAAGGGGCAGTGAATTAGGAACTGCTTTCCTGGAAAGTTGTTTGTTTGTTCATTGCTTACGTTTTATTTTACTTGTTTGGTTTTTTGTAACCTTAACAAATAAAAACACATATACCTGGGTCCCACACTATACTAAATCACAGGATCTCTAGGGAGCAGTCCCCTGGCCTGCATGTCTTGATAAGCTCTGCTATTCTTAGAAAATAAAGGACCACTGCAGGTTCTTTTTGTTTGTTTTTAACCTTACTTTGCAGGTTGCTATCCTTGCTCTTTCTTTTTTTCCAAAGTAATTTAAAATCTTCACTCTTTTCTCAAAATATTTTTTTTCCAAACATCAAAACTCTCTGCTTTTTCCTGAATTTCTTCTTTCTACCCCTTTCATGATGTATTAGTACAGACTGGAAATAATACTTTAATAAGGTCTCGATCAATGCCAACAACAGTAGGAGGATTACAACCCAGCTGTTGTATGTCACACCCTATTAACATAGCCAACTGTCCAGTCAGCCATTAAAAGAAAAAAAATTCACATTTGCTGAATCATATTCAGATACCATCCCCCACCCCACCTCCTGCCCAGATAGCTTTTGGAATGGAGATACTTCAAAACATAGTCTCTTACCAATTCTCTCCTAAAAACAGTTTCACACCACTAAAACTGATTAATTATCTTAATAAAGACATTCTTTTCAAATATAATAAAACTTCAGTAACTTAGACTCTACTAACCTGATATCTGCGATAATTCATACCTTAACATTTCTTGAAAATAAAAATATTTTAAGTAAGTTAATATAGTAAACAGAGGAACAGGAGAATAGTTTTTAAGTGCCCCTTGATACTTCACTTTCCATTTATAAATAGGCAATAAGTATTATTATCACTATAAAGTATATTTATCTTGGACAGGTAGCATGGCATTGTGAAAAGAGCAATGGCTTTTGAGACAAGGAGACCTAGGTTCAAATCGCAGCTTTGTGATTTTTAGTTCATATAACTTTGGGAAAATTATTGAATAGTATTTAACTGGAGGAAAGGAGTTAGGACACTGGGGATCTGGAAAAGGTACTAAGAAGATTGCAATGGTATCTGTAATGTTAACTTACTAGTTCTTCAATCTGAGGCAAATACAGTGAAAATAATATTTGTTAAAATCAAGATATTGGATAGATAGAAAAATGTTTTATTATTCTTCATACATTCCTTTTGTTTGTGAAATAGTTCATAATTTTAAAAAAAAAATCTATTTTAAAAGGAATGAAACTAAGACGATGTTTGAAACTAAGACCATGTTTTATCAAAAGGCAAAGTCTCACTATAATCATCATGTAACCAAGAAGTTAGGATTTAACAAATGATTATTATTACTGAATCTTATATAGATATTTCTTTTCTTTCTAGTATATTACAATAGCCAGAGGGAAATACCTGAAATTACTGACCTGTGATCCAGCTGCCTTGATCTCTGATAATATCTTGTGATTGTAAAAACCTTGTGACTGATACTCACTTGTACCCTTTAATCCTGTTTTTCAACTTTAGAGTCTTAGGATCACTAAAGAGAGCCCCTAATGTTTATTAATGAAGGGCTTGAGTTAGCCCATAACCAACCCACTCCAATTTTAAAACTATCTTGCTAGACAGAGCTGGATCTAACCAAAGTTGGCTCTCCTGACATGCACAGTAGCTTAAACTTTAACTATAAGTGACCTATACCTCATTATAATACTAAAAATCACACCCCTCATCATATTAAGGCCTCCATTTTCTTACATATGTTCTGTGACTATGCATATAATCAGTCTGTGTATGGTCAATAATTAGATCATCTCTAACCTTGTCATCTCAAGTCATTGTGCTCATTATCCTAAAACCTGCCCATCTTTTGACACTATAAAACTATCAGAGTTACTGCAGTTCAGGGAGATAGATTTTTAGGCCAATAGGCCATCTGATCTTCTGCTTCGCGCGTAGGAATAAACTCTCTCTTTGAAACCCTGGTGTCTCAGGAATTGATCATTTGAGTGCATCAGGCAGAGAACCCACCACTTTTGATCAGTATCAATCAGATAAAACAGAATGAGAACATATGGTCCAGTCTACATTTCGGCACAGATAAAAAACATACTAATTAGGCTGTCCTGAAAAGGATTTATAAGTTTTGCAGACCGCAGTCTAACAAGGAAAATGTTAATCAACATAGCCTTGCACTCATCAATCCTTTTACCCCAACACAGGGTGTTTCTATCCTGTGTTCTAGAAACCAGCTACTGATACCTGGCTGAGAAAGCAGATTGTGGGTTCTACAAAGACCTGAGTTTTTCTTTGGTGCTCTGGGTTGCACAATAAACAAATCAACAAATCTGTTTTCTGAAATTTCAATGTCATTCTTGAAGTTTCATAGAGTTTTAAATGCTAAAATATTAATAATACCATTCCATTTTCTCCTCTAAAACTCAGAAGCGTTCAGATATCCATCCTTCACACAGACTTTTCCTAAAATAACTGACCTAATGAAAAAAGAGGTAACAACAGAGCCATTACATCAGGCCGATAAATTAACTCTGTCTTAAGGTACGACATCACGTGGATAAAGAATAGGGGTTCAGATGATGTTCCTGCTGACTTCCCCTACCATAGATACACACCCACACCACCCCCAATCCTGGAATAATAATGTGTCACCACCATCATACTAGAGCACTCTGAACTGTATAAAAACAAAACAAAACAACTTCCCTGGCCACCAAAAATAGATGCACAGCCAAAAGTAGTGCCAGAGACAGTTAAAAAGACTTCAGTGGCAGAAATGACAGTTGAGCTGCAGTTATGCTGGGAGCTCCCATGGACTCCTAGGCTCCAAAGCAGATTCGTCATTAGCGTGGCCCAACCAACACCAGAAGAACTTGGGGTTGTTTGTTCACAATTGGGCCAACCAAGGAAGATTATTTGCTGAGCCTCTAGCATTTGGGGGAAAATGCCAATGTATGACCTCACTCACTTCTCTAAATTTTCAATAATCCTTCCTCCATCCTTCTGTAGGAAAGAAGTCAGTTTCAAAGGCACAATCAGGGTCTGCTCTAGGAGTAAGGGCTAAGAATTCACAGTGATACCATGAATGACTATAGCTGTAACAATAATATACTGGTCAGCAGGGAGGTACAGCCAACTTGAACTTAATGGACACTCTAGTGCTCCAGTCATGACATATAGCCTCTTATTCCTGAACTCACTATGCTCTCTGCTGCCTCCAGGACTTTGCACGTGTAGCGACATTACTCTGGAACATTATGCCTTTCCACCACCAGCACCACCACCGCTCCCTCAGCTCTGACTTAACTAACTCCAATTCATCCTTAAGGACTTGATTTAGATATTACCTACTAAGGGAAGCCTATCTGACCCGAAAGCTTGTGCGAAGTTCCCACTGCACTATGTACCTACTTCCATTGTGATTGTTGTCACAATGTATTGGATTATCTGACCATCTCCCCAATCGGATTTAGAATTCCTTAAGAACAAGAAGGGCCTCCTTTTTTTGTTTGTTTGTTGTTGCTGTTTCTTTAATGATTATAAAAGTACTACATATGCCCTTTATTAGCAAATGGTATCACCCAGTTGCCCAAGCAAGAAAACTTGGCTTCCTTCATTCATCTAAAACAAACAAAAAAGAAAAAAAGAAAAAGGTATGCTTTCTATCCTAATAACTACATCTAGTAGTGAATAGGATGAACCTTGTCCCTGCTATCTTGGAGCTCAGAATCTGGCAGAAAAAACATGGCTGTGAATAAATTATTCACGTTCTTAAAGAGAAAGTGCAAAGTGCTCTGACAGTTTACAACAGAGAGACAATCTAGTCTAGGATAGGACTGGAGAGAGGAATGGGTGGTACTTCATCCTTGGAGTTCTCTGTTGCTGACACTACATCCAGTCAACCACTCAGACCTATAGATTCTGCCTCTGAATTCCTTCTCTACTCTGTCCATTTTTTTCATTTCTGTATTGTCATTACCACCATCCTTTGCCTGGAATACTGCAATAGCCTTCTAACTGCTCTCTCTGCCTCTAATCTTAACTCCTCCAATCCAGAGTCCCTTCAGAAGCCAAAGGGATCCTTCTAAAAGGAAATTTATCATGTCACTTGCCTGTTTAAAAGCCTTCAGCAACTCCCTGTTGAATTTGGATAAAATTTAAATGCCTAAACATATCTTGCAAGGCCCTGCATGGTATTCTCTCCCATTCCCTGCCCCTTCCACCAGTCTGCCTCTCCCTTTCCCTCTCTCTCTCCAGTCTCAACTATTCCCCACTTTCTTTGCAACCCATGCTCTACACATATTGACTTATTTCAGTTCTTCTTCTCATCTGGGATCTTGATTCATGCTGTTTCCTCTGCATGGAACATACTTCATTCCCTCTACACCTACCCCATGTTAGTGTGGCCAATTGTTACTCCTCCTCAGGTCACAGCTTAGAGGTAGTTTCCTAGGAAATTTTCCCTAAATCCTCCCATTCCTTGAGACTGAGTTAAGTACTATATATTCTATAGCACCCTTTACTTGTATCAAAATATTCATTACATTCTTTTGTAATTGGCTAATCCGTAAACTCTCTGAGAGCAGGAACCATGTTTGCTTATTAATCATTGTATTTGCAATGCTTGACAAGTGGCAGATAGTAAGAGCTCTAAAAATATTTGTTGAATGACTGGATGAATAAAATGAACATGCATTATCAAAAATTCAGGTAATACAGAAAGTTACAAAGCAGGCAAAAACCAATGCTAATTTCATCACCAAGACATAATCACTATCAATATTTTGATGTATATTCTTCCTGACACTTTTACATATCTTTCTCCCTTGAAAATGAGATCTTATTTTATATAATAGTCAACATTTTTTTAATCTTCAGTTTGTAATTATGGATATCTTTCCAAGTTAGTACGTAGTTCCATTTCATAATGTTCTGTTCTGTACTTAACATAACATTTTGAAACAATTAATATCTACCCTGATGGATAATTAGATGATTTCTAATTAGATGATTTCTAATTTTTTCATTAATATAAAGAATACTAAAATAAATGTTCATCCTTGAACATATATCTTTTCATATGTTCACTAGATCATTGTTGTGCAACTAACAGTTAACTCAAGGCCTAGCATACATGATGTGCTCATATGCTTAGTGGATGAGTGATAAACAAACAAAGGAATAAAAGGATCAGCGGCCCATAAGGAAGCACAATAAAATTGTGGCTAAGAATTCAGACTCTGGAATCAGTACACCCATGTTCAAATCCCAGCTCTAGCACTTTCTAGCAATTACTAGTCCTTTCCTAACTTTAGTGTCCCCTTCTGTACCAATAAAGATAATGATGGCACCTACCTCAAAACTGAATAAAATAATGCAAGTCAAGTGCATTCACAGAGTATACATGCTGTTAAGTACTCAAAAATATTAGTTGCTATCATTGTTGTTATTTTAAATTTATTACTGGAATACAAATTATTATTGGAATGGAAATTCCTCAGGGTCCTCAGGAAGAAAAATAGAGCTTCTCTTCATAAAGTGAAGAAGAGACAAAAACAAATTCTAATGAGATTGAAAGGAGATAATTAAAAAAACAAAGAATCATTTTCATTCAAATGCCATATTCTCTCTGGAAGTGATCACTCTCTTTTCTGTGTCGGTAACCATACCTTTCAGGGTTATTCAGTATTTGTAATTTCATTCTTTTTGATAGTTTATTATCAGTTTATTAACTGTATAACCAAATGTGATTAAAATGGTACAACTCTGTAAAGTTTATATATAGAGAGAGAGAATACAAATTAGAAAAAAATGCTTTGTCCCAATAATAGGTTTTAAAGACATACGTTTACTTGGTAATTACTCCAATCTTATAACGTCTCTTCCACTGTTATCTTAGATCTTATTTAAATTAAATCTTGCATATTCTTATACCCCTAATCACATCCTATGCTCTTTGAGAGTGGTAGGTCTTATACATCTCATGTCTCTGTATCTCCTACAATATGCAGAATCATTCCTTTTACTTGGTAGTTCTTAAGAAAAAAATAATCGATTTAATGTATATTTTTGGCAACGTTGCTTAGGAACAAAAATGTTTCTGAAAGTCTATGGAATGATTGGGAAACCCTCTGAACAGTCATATCGTAAAGAAGGAGAAAAAAATAGTGTTATGATCGCTGAAAGTTTCGAATCACCCTACCTTCTGTCCTTTTTCATCTAACAGATTTCTTAATGTCTCAAAATGCCAGTGAAATTGAGACTAGTATGTCTGGGGCAATGTGGTTTTGGGAGCATAAATGTCCTTTTTTTAAAAAAATGAAGAACTTCACCAATAGCATTCATTTTCCAAGTCTGTAATTGCAGAGAAACACTCAAGAAGCACTGAAATTGCTGAGCCTAAAGGCAGCAGTGACATGACCCAGATTCACCTAAACTGGGACAGGAAACCCAGGCTGCGATAACTCACATCTCCATAAAGGTACAAAAGCCTTTCAATTTTAGGACTTTTTTTTTTTCAGCCTACAGACTTTAACTTCCAAGTGGAAAAGTTTGCCAGGATGGGTGGGGCCTCAACAGACTGACTCACTGTGGTTGGCTTCAGAACACAGGGGCAAGCTGGCTTCAGACTATAAATAGGGTAACACTGCAGCTGGTATTTTCATGTCAAAGAAGACATTGTTAGAAAAGGTGTAAACAGGACAGGGCACTGAGGGACCTCTTGACTTTACAGTCATAGTCCCCCACCCTCCTATGACTTTTCTGTAGCATTTGCCAGTTTGATTCTATGTCTAGAACCAAACTGCACACATTTCACCACTATCACCATTCCTTCTTCTCTCAATGGCCCTTTCATTTCCCCAAGAATCTTGGAATCATCAGAGTTATCTTGGTTCTGCCACTGTATAACTTTAGGCACATTATTTTTTAATTCAATTTTATTGAGATACACTCACACATCATATAATCCATCCAAAGTATACAATCAATGGCTCACAGTGTCATCATGTACTTGTACATTCATCACCACAATCAATTTTAGAATATTTTCATTACTCCAAAATAAAGAAAAAAAAATAAAAAAGAAAAAAAGAAATAAAAAACAACACTAAAACCCTCTCATATCCTCTATCCCCCCTATTATTTATATATTTTTGTCATTATTTTATTATTCATCTGCCCATACACTGTTTAAAGGGAGTGTAAGTCACCAGGTTTTTACTATCACACAGTCATTCAATAAAAGTTATATAGTTATACAATTATCATCAAGAATCAAGTCTACTGTAATACTGTTCAACAGATTGAGATATTTCCTTCTAGCTATTCTAATATACTAGAAACTAAAACGGAATGTCTATAATACCTAAGAATAACCTCTTGACTCTATTTGCGATCTCTCAGCCACTGAAACTTTACTTTGTTTCATTTCTTTTCTCTCTTTTGGTCAAGAGGGCATTCTCAATCCCACAATGCCAGGGCCAGGCTCATCCATGGGAGTCCTGTCCCTCGTTGCCAGGGAAACTTATACCCCTGGGAGTCATGTCCCATGTAGTGGGGAGGGTAGTGAGTTTATCTGCAGAGTTGGCTGAGAGAAAGAGGCCACATCTGGGCAACAAAAGAGGTTCTCCGGGGGTGACTATTAAGCATAATTATGGGGAGGCTTAGCTTCTCCTTTGCAGGAATAAGTTTCATCAGGGCAAGCCCCAAGATCAAGGGCTTGAGTTTTTAAATTGGGATTCCCTAACACTTGCAGGAAATAACAGGAATTCCCTAGGTAAGGAAATTTAATATTTCCACATTCTTCCCTAGTCCCTCAAGGGGATTTTGCAAATACTTTTTTACTTCCTGCCCAAAATGCTCTGGGATGCATTGTGGTATCATTAACCTGTACAGAATAACAAGTTCTCATTTCCCATTCTAGATTCCATGCAACCATGTTTAAATAAACTGACTATACAGGTTATATTAGAAAGAGTGCTACAGAGAATATAAATTTTGTATCAAATAAACTTTTCTTAAATAACAGTCAAAACTCAGTAATAGATGTAACTGCTGTAAGAATTTACAATCTATGAACCTTTACAACAAGCCTCATTGAACATTCCACACTCCTATATTGTTGATTGCTCAATCTCTGTTCACATTCTATCCCCTGGTACCTATGATCTCGCATTCAATTCTCAGCATTTGCTTATTATAGTAAGTTTATATTAGTGAGGCCTTACAATATGTGTCCATTCGTTTCTGGCTTATTTCACTCAATATAATGTCCTCAAGTTTCATTCACCTAATTGCAAGCTTTATGACTTCATTCCTTCTTGCAGCTGTTCAATATTCCACTGTATGTATATACCACAGTTCTAGGTATGTTATTTGAGCCTTAATTTCTACATTACTGTAATGGATGTAATATCTATCTCATAAATTAGAAAAAGTAACTGAAAATTAAATGAAATAAAACATATTTAAATACCTAGAAAAGTATCTGTCATATAATAGGCACTCAATAAATGTTACTCATATTCATTTTTACAATATCCTTAAGTCCTATCACATATTATTTCAAAAGGTTTCTGCTTTTTTCTCTTACTTTACATTTCTAATTTTACCATCCCAGTTTAGGAGGAAAATTGTCTCCCTTTACCTTCGCCATTAAAAGTAAACACACATTTCTTAACTTCCCAGTTTCCACCCTACCCAATCAATTAAAACTCCAATACCCTCCTTAGAACCATTCACTTGAATATTGAGTGGAGGCTAGGGGAAATACAAATTCACCAGAATACCTAATCTTGACTACTTCAACAAGTTTAGTTTAGTTGAACATTTACTTAGAACTTACATGTACTGGACATTATGCTAGATTCTAGAGATTAAGAAGAATGAGCAAAAGGTGTTTCCTGCCCTCCAAGAGCTTACAGGCTGGGTATGTTTTTTGAGATTGGAAAATCAGGTAAGGCTTTCTATAAAACAAAACCAAACAAAAGACTAGGAGAGAAGGGGTCCTCCAGGGAGAAGGAAAAACAGGAGCAAAGACATAGAGGTATGAAACTTTGAATCACAATAAGTTCAGAATTAATGGAGTAGAAAGCTTGTGATGGGGACCACTGGGAGATGAAAGTGGATTTACAGTTTACCTAGGAAGACAGAAGTCTGGTAAGAATTACAATCTGTGCCAATTTAAACGGGAGAAGCTAATGGTTCCATTCCTATATGAGCCAGCAACTACATTAGCACCAAACTTTTACTAGCAGAGCTCTCCAACCTAGAAAGTATCACTATTTTAGGTCACAAAAAAATGACAGGTATTTTCAGGTCTACAATTAGGAGACACTAGGCAAGTTTCTTTTTATATTCTTTGCACCATGATTTCCTATTTGTCAAAAGGATAACAACCATACCTTCTCCACAGGGTTGTTGTGGGCATTAAATGAGATAATTGTTAACACATTTCCTATGTACCTGATACATAGGAAGTGATCAATAAATACTGGCTAGTATTATTTATGTGTTGCCCTAGGTTCCCTATCCTAGAGATGCCAGAGGTGGGGGTGACTGCTGTGATCGGTGAGAAAACATATATGAGGGAATTTTTCTCATCAAATGACTATGACCATTTGTATGTAAAAATTATTTCTGAACCACCGTCCAGGGGCCTGCACTTTGTGTCATTTGTAGGGATACGTTTACCCAATCCATTTATATTTGCCAACCATGACCTGAACATTAAAACCAAAGATAACCTGTCAGGATTTATAATCATAGTATATAAACTCTAGACCCCTGGAAAACTCACAACTTCTGTGAGCCTTGGTTTCTTCCCTTGAAAAATAAGGACAGCAATGATTTTTTTTCACAGAAGTTTTTAAAGAAAAAACAAAGCAATTTATGAGAAGTATTTGATCTACTGTTCAAGCCTACAGATCAGGAAAAAATAGAGATACCTCCATCAGTGGCTCCCCTGGGAATAAAGCCCCTTTATTACAAAGCTGACAAGGTTTAAACATCAATTAATTAAACCACTTACTCATTCAAAAAAAAGTATGAAAGTCTCCATACATTATGGACACATTACCTATTGGCCTCTACTTGACAAATGTACCTTGGAGCAACAACTTAATTTACACCTAGCATTATAACACCTGCTTCAAGCCCTGGAAGAGTCTACCCTTCCTTGGCACAAAAACTTTAGTGGATCCCTTCCTTTCCTCTCTCTGAGTACAGCTCCCCATCCTTTATCCCAAAGCTACCAAATCCATGTTATACATGTAACAGAATATATGATGTTATCTTATTTGATATTTTACATTTTCGGGGTAGGGCACTGAAATGTGTCCCTATACCTCCTATATTTTTTTCCAACCAATATTTCTTCTAATTTTCAATATCTCCCATGAAGTAGGTGCTGTCATTCATAGTTTATAGATGCTGTCATTCAAAGTTTATAGAATGGATGAATGAATTTTAAAATGAACAGATATGTGAACACGACAACACAACTAGGTCTACTTCTGAATCACTTTTCAACAAAGAAGTGTCTTCACTGTTATATATGTGTTAGTTGATATGTGAGAGAGAGAGACTGAAAATATCTCTACTGGTCTTTTCTATTATTCCTAACTTGGTTTCTTATAGTGGTTCCAAGCACTGAGAGGCAAGGACTAATCAGTGATACCAGTCCAGAATGCTAAGAGAAAAGGAATTAAGACTCCACATCTGAAAGTCAGCTGATCCCTGCTCATCTCCCAACTCAGCCCATGATTTTCCCTCTCCCCATTCATCTCAGCAATGGAGGTGGCATCTCTCACTTCTCTGTTACAAATCATCTCTTAAACAAAAGAAAATGTGGGCAGACTGTTCTTCAGAGTACCCACACAACATTGAATAGCTCGGCACCGCTGTTCACCCTTTCTGCATTGCAGCAGATCCAAAAGGCAAAAGAAGAGGGAGGAGTTGGGAGTGTTACCAATTCTGCTCCCACCACAAGCACCACACAGCTATTCAGAGGTATAGTCTTCAAAAGGCACTTAATATTCCTGCAAATACTCTGTGACTTTTTTTTGTTTAACAATATCCATGACAACTCTGAGCAAAAAAGGTCAAGAACAGGCTATTCAATTCTCAGTCACATGTTATATGGAACATGTTCTTTGCCCACAGAAATATTTGTAGTAGGATGTACATTAAATCTTAGCAGAATGTTTCTATTTGCAAATTAAGGAAAGACAGCTTAATGGATCTGAGTAAACCCATGCCGACCCTGTTTTATTAACCTTTTCTTTGAAAACAGAATTTTATTATTTTATGTCAAAAACTATCAATTTAAGAATGAAAGAAACCCAAGTATCTCAGGATCTACTTACATATTATTCATGTGTGGCCTGATCCCTGGGCATACCCCCCCGAGGGCACCAAAGAACTGTTTCTTTTTATAGAACACAGGGGTGCCTCTTTCAGGACATGTAAACACCAGTGGACAGTTCTATTCGACAGACTTCCTGGGAACAGCCCAGGACAAAAACAACTGGAGACATACACCACAGGATCAGTACTTGCTCTTGGACAAATATAAGGACAAACATATCAAGAGGCAGAGCACTTCAGGAGTTGATCCAGGAGTTTCAAGCAACATTTTCAGATTCTTGTTGAGAAGCAAATGGTTGGGGCTGAGCTACTTCATGCTGTAGACAGTATCAGATCTCTAGAGAGGTCCATGCCAGTAACAGAGAATACAGTGGCAGCAGACTGAAGTAGGTCTCCTGGACTCACTATGGTAGAGCTACAGAATCTCAGGGTAGCACTGAAACTTCCTGAATGTGCCTGAGAAGAAAATCAGGGTACCAACAGTAAGACAGAGCTGACTGGTTCAGGTAATTGTCCATGAACCATAGCCCCCAGTACACAGCTTACAGAGCATATGCATATTGGGATATATGCTCTTGAAAGAGATACTGTTATGATAGCAAGCCCATAATTCAGAATAATCTACAGGTCATAAGGTATCACTATTCCATGGTACTGGTTATAATTGGGATAACAATAATCTGCCCATGTGGCTTACCTTCTCAAAGTCTCGAAGGGCCTGGGTCTGCACCTGAGGAGGTTTTTCAAATGCCCTCAAGGAATGTGTCTGCCCAAAAGGGACCTTCTCACCACTTCTCCAGGTCTGTGACTGCACTGGAGGGCCTCGATCTTTAGTGTCACTAAGAAAAGCTGCCAGTGCAACAGAAAAACAACAACAAAGTTTATATAACAATGGCACTACAATCATTCTAACCTTCACATTCCAGCAGAATTTGATTTATGCAAAATATAAACCAATTCTAGGCCACATAGAAACAGCTCATGTAGACTGTGGAAGAACATATCAATAATGGTCCCAGTAAATCACACTAAGTTGTGTCCACACCCTTTGCAATGTGATGTTCCCACTTGTCGCATCAATAAGAAGAGTCCATTTCTTCACCCATTAAGTCTGGCTGGCCTAGTGACTTGCCTTGACCAATAGGATATGATGGAAATGCCACTGAAGGAGTTCTGGAGACTAGGCCTTGAGAGACCATGCATCTCCTCACCAGCCCTCTTAGAACTCCAAGACCAGGTGCTGTGAAAAAGCCCCACACACCCTACTGAAAGAGGAGAGACCAAACATAGGGAACGAAATACCACAGATGACAGTCACTCACTAACTGCCAGACATGTGAGTGAGGCCATCTTGGACCCTCAGCACCAGTCAACTGGCTGCAGCCACAGGAGTGATCCCAGTGAGACCAGCAGAAGAACTGCCCAGAGCTTGCCAACATACAGAATTGAGAGAAATAATTAATCATTGTTATTTTAAGCCAGGGGCCAGCAGACTTTTTCTTAAAGGACCAGATAATAAATACACACTTGTGGGCCATATGGTCATTGTCACAACCACTCAACCCTGCCCTTGTGGCTCAAAGCATATAGGCAATACATAAATGAAGGAGAAGGACTGTGTTGCAATAAAACTTTATTTACAAAATCTGGCAGTTGGCCCATCAGTCATAGTTCACTGATCCCTGTTTTAAGCCACTAAGTTTTGGGGAGTTCGTTATATGACAAAAGATAATGAAAACAAGCCTTAAAAAAAAACCAAACTACTACTAGCTAAGAATTACTTTTACAAATCCCTCTACAGAGAAGCTTTCAGGTTACTATTTAGGACTAATAACAATAATAATAACTAACATCTTTAAAGGGCATTAACAGGTTACAAAATGGTTTCACATGAATTATTTCATTTTAAAAGTCACTGCAACCATTGAAATAGGCAAATAGGGTTATTATCTGACCAGCAAATAAAGGTTCAGAAAGTTTGCTTGCCCAAGAACACTTTGCTAAGAAGTGGCAGAACCAGGACTCAAAACCAGATTCTCTGTCTCAAAATCTCATTTTCTCTCTACTCATCCTTTTCAGAAGTATGCTAATATTGGGCTATTTAACAGTTAAAGGAATAACAACAGGTCTAAGAGAGAAAGCAGGCAAACAGGCAGAGACACAATCATTCCTTTAACCAATAGAAGCATTGCCCTGGGAGAACCTAGTGAAGGTTAAGCTTTTACTCACTTTATGCCTGCCTTTGAGAAGTTATATTTTGAATGAATAAGAAATCGGGCTTCAGTCAGGCATGGGACATGGAGGATCTCAAATTGGGGTTGGGACAGGAGCTGAGGTCTCAGGTAGAAAAGAAAGAAAAATACGTCTTTTCTTGATTGATGGAAGGAGAAAATGAGCCTTAACTACTGAACTATTTTTTTTAATTAGAAAGAACAACAGCTTTCCCAATACATTGAGCTCCATAAACACAGTGTTGTGGCAAGTGAGAGCAAGACTAATAATCTACAGGTCATTTCCACAGCTCAGTGACTCTATGCCTCACTGAGGAAAAATTAACTCAACTTGGGCAAAGGAGATCGTAAGAAGTCAATAGGCAAAATATCATCACATTTCTCTTTTTTTCCCAAATTTGACAGAAGGAGCACAAGAAAAAGTACCCACATACTTCAATTTCTCAAAATTTTCTAAAAAATGCTCATAAATGTGGAAATCCATTTCTGCTAAAGAGAAAAGAAAATATGAAGACACAGTGAAGGTAAACAAAGGCCATTATGAAACAGAAACAAAAACCTATATTTCCCCAACAAGGGGAAACAAAAAATAAAAGGAAGAGAGAGTTTCAAGTGTCTCAGTGTACCCAAGTGGTCTCCTTCAGCCTTTTTGTTGTTTTGTTCCATGTTATCTCCAAAAATCACAGGAGAACCTTCTGGCCTGTTCTCTGGAGATGCGGTAAGGAAACTGGAAGAAATGAGGAATAACTGATGCAGATAATAAACAGTCTTAAGAAAAAGAAGGCCATTAATTAAAAGGAAAATATTTAAGGGCTATTGCTATATTCTAGGCTAAAGGAAAGTCTGATGCAGGAAAAAAAGGAAGCTCTCAAGACTGGAAATAAAATAAAAAAAGAAGGAAGAGGAGGATCAGGAAGATAATCATGAAGAGAAAGATGAAGAAGATGAACATGAAGAGGAAAATGATGATGATGAATAAGATGAATAAGAAAGCATCTATCTTAACTCTGATTACACTACTACTTTTAAAGAAAAAAATTGAAATTTAAGACTGTATGATTTATTTTTAAACACTATATAGTATACTATACAGTGTCTTTTTAAAAATAAAATTGATACAGTGTCAAATGTGTCTTTAGACATCCCTGTCCTTATTGGTATTTTTAATAGTCACTAACCTTGCCTGATATGGTATGGGGGATGTAAATTGGCACAGATTTTTAAAGCATATTTTATTGGTGGACACCACAAATTTTCTATTTTCTAAATATATGGAGATGGTGTCTTTTCCATTTTTACACCTGCAACCTATACAAAATAATTGTTGTACTCTTAACTGTGTACCACTTTGTGTTTGCAAAATAATAATTCCACTTGTTTTCTTGATATTCTGCTTGTTCCTAAATAAATGCAATTTTTCTAATTAAAAGAAATTAGAAAGAATGATTTTTCTTCATATTTAGGTGAAATTAAGTCGGCTAAGTGAAGGAGATTTAATAAAACAGAACAACACATGGAAGTGAGATTCGTGGGATAAAAGGAAAGAGCAGAGCCTTTGAAGCTTGGATTTGAACCCCAACTCTACCACTTGCTAATTGTGGAAACTTTGGCAAATCACTTAATTTTGCTGAGCTTCATGAAAAATGGAGATAATAATACCTACCTCACAGAAATTTCATATGGATTAAATAAAATATTAAATGAATGCACCCAATCCAATATCATGCCTGTAGAAGGCATTTTCTCTATTCTCCCTCCATTTCTGCCCTAGTCCTTCAATTTTGACCTTAAATGGGAGGAATCTTGGAGCTCAAAATATTGACTATGGTATAGAACACTTGAAATTTGAAGATTTAATGTACACAATTTCAAATACTGATTTTAAGTGACTCTGAAGTCCTTAACACATTCAAATTAAGACTTTTTTTTCCACAAAGGCTAATCACTTAACAAGTAAAAAAACTCTCAAGTGATTATAAGATTTTGTGGAAATGATCCCCAAAAGAGAGCTATCTTCATTTTGGTTTTATAACTCAGGTAGTTACCTGGCTAATGTTACTTCAGTTATAACAATAACTAAGATTCACTGAGTGTTCATTCCTTGACAGGCTCTGCACTAAACACTTTTCTCACTTAATCTTACCTATAAGGTTGAAGCTATTACTATATCTATTTTAATTGTGTATGAGGGTATAGATAGGGCATATTAAAGATTTAATTTTAGAGACAAGATTTATTTTAATTATTTTATAAGTGACTTTAGTTGCAATTACAGAATCATTAAAGGTGCAAAGAACTCACATAAGTATTTCAGTTATGATTCACTGCACTACGTTGGGGGGGGTGGGGAATTGTATGCTCCAGTGGTATATGCAAATTTGGAAATTAACAAAAGTCTGAATACATTGCTATCACGAATGTAAAGGGCCCACTGTATTAGTCAAGGGAATTAGCAGGAAACTAAGAATTTAACAAGCCAAGACCCCTGGACTCCTTACCTGATACGTGACTTGTTCTGGGTACCATCTCACCTTCATCCTCTGCAAAATAATCTCTGTGGAGAGAAACACATCACTAATTAATAAGGTATCACCCCACAAGGTCCCAAGCTCTGGGGTGGTGAGATGATTTGAAGATAACACATCCCCTTCCATTCAGACACCAGTGTTCTGTTTTCATGTGTTTTTCCACTTCACAAGTATGTACCAAGCTCGTATTATGTGTCAGGGACAGTGTTAAGTGCTGGGAATGCAAAAGCAAACACCATAGATAGAGTTTCTATCCTCAAAAAGTACACAGACTGTAGAGATGTCATTAAACACTCAATTTCACAAATTATTATTCTGATAAATGTCATGAAGGAAATTGCAGAGGGAACTTAAATAATACAGGGACTCAAGGAAACTCTGAGAAAAGGACCCTTAAACCTAGATGAGAAGGATGTCAACCACATGAAGAATGAGGGCAGAAGAGTATTCCACTCTGAGGGAACAGCAAAGACCCTGAGTCAAGAAAGAACTCGGTCTTTTAGAGGAACAGAAAAGGTCAAAATTGTACACATTCCAAGACCTTGTGGGATATGTTGAGGATACTGAGTTTACCTGAAGGGTGATGGGAAACCACGTAGGATTTTAAATGAGGGAATGAATGGTAATGGCCAGATTTATCATTCTGGCAGCTGAGGGAGAAGACATAGAGGGGGCAAAAGTGTATGCTGAACTCCAAGTCTAAACTCCAAGTAAGAAGTTGTGGTGGCTTTAACTAAGGGGAAAGACAGTAGAAATGGAGGGAAATTAAAAGATTCAAGACATATTTAAGAAGCAGAATTAACACAGAGAACTTGGGAAACAGGCAAAGTCCATTTTATGGAAACATTAATAACACCATCATTCAGTAGCAAGAGGTGCATCTGCCAAGCAAGCTTGCCTCACAGTGAACACCTCTGTCCCCAGCACAGACAGAAAAGAAATCTCAAAATATGTTTGATAAATATTTGCCTAGCACCAACTATGTCTAAGGCACTATTTTAAGCTCCAGGAAGGCAGCAGTGAACAAAAGAGACAAAAATGCCCACACTTGTGGAACTTACACTCTAGTAGAAGGAGACAAATAAGTAAAATATACTGCATCAGTTGGTGACAGGCACTATAAAAAAAAATTAAAGTATGGAATGGGGATAGGGAGTGCTGGAGATGGAGGAAGAGATGAATGCAGTTTCCAGTAGGAAAGGCCTCTCAGAGAAGCAATCAGTGTAGCTATGTGGGTATCGCAGGAAAGAGTCTACCACGCAGAGAACATCAAATACAAAAGCCCTTAGGAGGAGGAGACCAGATGTCTGTGGAAGAGCAGGGGGGCTAATGTGGCTGAGCAGAGAGAGCAAGGGGTGAGTAGGAGCGAGTCCAGGGAAGTGATTGGAGGGCTGGATAGCGGGAAGAATGTACTAAGAATCTTTCAGGACACTGAGAGGCATTTAAGCCACAGGCAACTTGAGTCAAAAAGAAAGATGAACTGAGAGACTAATGTTTTAAAGACGCTGCTTTACTGTTTTTACAACAGACTGGGTGGGGGATGGGGAGAGGCAGAAACAAAGAGACGATTGCAATACCCCTACAGAGAGATGCTTTCAATGTTGAGCTTATTCCTTAAACACTTGGTTAACCCCAGTCAGCTGTCAGCAAAAAGAATTCTGTAGACAGAGATTTAGAGGATTTCTCTTTTGAAAAACCAGAAGACATTCACAGGGAGAAAGAGGAAAGACTGACATTTGTTTAGAAATTGATGATGATCTTTCCTGCCTCAGAGCTGGATCTTGGCATAAATTTTTACTTAAGTCCCAGATAGATGGGAAAGTACCAGACAGGGCACACTGGACTACATACACCAACTGCAATTCCGTATTATTCAAAGGCAAATCACCAGCTTGCTCTTTCTCTGCAAAGAAGCCACAGAGAGGCAGGAGCAGAGATGCTGATCTTTGTGAAGACCCTCACAGGTAAAACCACCATCCTCCAGGTCAAGCCAGTGACCCCATCAAGAATGTCAAAGCCAAAATCCAAGACAAGGAGGGCATCCCCCCCTGACCAGCAGCATCTGATTTTTGTGGGCAAACAGCTAGACGACTGCCACACACTCGCAGACTATAACATCATCCAGAAAGAGTCCACCTTGCACCTGGTGCTACATCCCTGGGGCAGCATAATGGAGACTTCCCTCTGCCAGTTTGCCCAGCAGCACAAGTGCGACAAGATGATCTGTTGTAAGGCTTAGGCTCATCTGCACCTCCAGCTCTGTCAAATGCTGCAAGAAGAAGTGCGGCCAACCAACAATCTGCACCCCAAGAAGAAGGTCATATAAGGGCCCTCTTCGTGGCTCCTTGCCCTCCCCCAGGGCAGCCTTCCTCCCCAGCTCCAAGGGTCTGAGACTTCAATAAAGTTTCCCTTTGGCAGAATGAAAAATAAACAAAAAGCAGGCAACAGTTTGTGGTTCTTCCAGTCCCTCTGTCACTTTCTTTTCTCCACTAATGGCCTTTTGATCATGTTGCTTCTCATTAAAAACTCTCCCCGAGAGCAAACAGTACAGAGAGATGAACGTACTACCTATGGATCCCCTCTGGTGAGATAAAGTAAGAGGAGGATGTTGAAACTCTCCACCACAGCAATCTCTTGAAAAATTTCTGGGGAAAAAAACTTATACTTAGTGGTTGTTATTTACTCATTGGATGGATTCCATTAGAATCAGCCCACAGACAAAGGTAACTGTGTACAAGTCATTTGGAGCAAGGTCACACCTCAGGCCAAATTCAGCCCATCCAACATATTTTATTTGGTCCATACAAGGTTGACCCATTTCTAACTTCTCTTGGGAAATGAGTGGATCTAGCCTGCCTTCCCACATAGGGGGAAAATATGCCCCCTTTTAAACATAACAGGCTCTTCAGTTTGCCTGCAACTCCCTGTCCCTGAAGTCCCAACTCATTCATTCATTTATGACACCTGCCTGGCTCCTTGTAGGCCCCTGAGGCTGTTATCCTGATATGGATCAAGTGCAGGGAAAATTTCATTTCTGCTTTAAGATACAGTCTTGAGAAAGCTATTGGTTTCAACACACAATTCATTAATCTGTGGTGACAAGCTACTAACTGGCTTGCAAGTCACATTTACCTCTCTGGGCTTCAGTTTCTTCAAGTATTTATAAAAGAAGGGCATGGATTTCTAAGGTCCCTTACATTAATTATTCAATTCTTTCTTATACATGCTTAACCCAAAAATCCATTTTAATACTTTCCAAGGATTCAGGGCACTTTCCAGACATGATCTCACTCAATCCTCCTTGCGCTACAGATTCCACATTATAGATCCAGAGCAGGTTACAACAAGGTGATGCATATCAGAAAGCAGTTCCATCATCAGCTACCTCATCTTCTCCGCCCCATCCCCAGCCACTTTAAGTCTGCTGCCTAACCAGTGTGAATCAATAAACTGGAAGGGTAGACAGGTCACTCTGCATAAGTACTGAGTTAATGGAAATACTTGTAACCTCTCAGGAGATTAAAAAAAAAATCACTTTAGCTCTATTAACAGCTCAGGTTTCCTCTCTTATTCCCAGAAAGTAGGGCTCACTCAGCTGCTCCAAAAGGTTGGGAAGGAATTTGATGCCCCTTAAGGGAAGGGGCTAATAGTGAAGAAATATAGAGTGTATGTCTGGGAGATTACAATTTGTGACAACAACTGATAAACCAAAATGCGAAGAGAATTGGGGTATACTAGAGACAGACTCCAGACCTGCCTCCTCCTCCCTCCCCCAAAAGCAGTAAAATATGTTGTAAATCCTTCCATATTACCCAAGTCCGGAAAGTACTTGTCCATCCTTGTCCCAGTTTCTCAAATTCAAGTGTTTCTATTTTTTTTTTTTTAAACATCTGTCCATGAATGACTCATCCTCAGCTAACATGAAGATCACCAGGGCACTTATAGCTCTCCTGCACAGATGCGCATATATAATCTTTACCCCAATATTTAAAAATGAACTGTTCTTTCCCTCAGTAAGCCTTACCCTTTATCTTTCTGCCTGTCTCATCAATCTGTCAATACTAATACCAATTTCACTAAAATTACATTTATTAATGTTCCTGACAAAACAGTTTCCTACTTAATTTGAAGAACTAAGAACTTTCCAAGTACAACCCACCCACAAGTTGTTCATCCACTTAATTTCTGCATGGTATATTACCCATCTTTCCCTGATTTGCTAATAAGTGACAATTAAGGTATTGGAGTCAAACAATAGATCCAAATTCAATCTCTTATATTACCAACTTTTCCTACAGTTTTCTGGGGGTGATTAGGTTAAGAATAATAAGAAAATAATCATTCCTATCAAAGCCATCTACCTTTTAATACTCTGATGCTTTCGAACTGTGCTCTGATGATTTTTTTCAGTAATTTTCTAAGTATGGTTGCTTGAGTTATGGTCAGGAATAGCCAAAGCACCCCATTTTTGCTTTGCTTGAAAGTGGCCACTGATACAGAGCCTTTCCAAGGTCTGGTCCTTTAATTAGTCCCACTAATCTAGCCTCTCATACCACTGCGGGAAGTGGTGGAGACCTGAGATCCTTCCTCCTTAGCAAAGGATAATGCCATGATGGAGCCTACAGATAAATATTTTCTATAAGGCAGTTATAGATCTTCTTTCGCAACCTGTATGTTTGGTATTATTGCCCCCACTTCATCACTTATCCACCCTTGCTTAAGACTGGGGGCACACGGCATTTTGCAGAGGCATTTTCTATCTTTCAAACATCTCTTTATATGGACTTCTTATCATAGCCATAAATCCACAAGGGGAAAGTACTATTTTCTACAGCAGTATTTAGTGTGAAGAACTGAGCCCTGGTTGTTATTTGGGGGACTCTTAATTTCATTTCATAAACATGTATTGAAAAGTTGCTTATGTGCTGGGCAATGGAAATACAAAGGTAAATAAAAATATACCCTGCTATCAACACATTTGTCTAACAGGGGAGACCGACCCATGATTCAAAGAGATAAGTATTAGAATAATGATACTTAAAACAGGAATTTCATAACATAAATTAGAAAGCAATTAATTTTGTCCTGGTTGGGATGGTGGGGTCTAAGATATCTCTGGAAAAAAGAGAACATTGAATCTAGGCCTGGAAGGATGGGTATAAATATACAAGGGACATGATGAGAGCACCCAAAAAAAGGGAAAATGAAGGGTGTGTTCAGGGCTTGGCTTTCATTTTGTTTCCTCTTGCCTGAACAGGCATCAACTGCTCCCAGGACCCCTTCCAGCTTTCTTTTTCCCTTTCCCTGTCCTTGATCCTTTTTTCCCAAACCCTAACCTCATCTGACAGTATTAAGGGGAGCCAAGGGAGATTCCTTCATTTCCACCTCCCTCCTCAAATACTATAGATTCATCTAACTTATTTAAAACACCCAAAGATAAATTTAAATTTTAGTAAGAAAGTCTTGGGACTAGGATATAAAAATGCACACAAATACAGATTAGAAGAGACCCCAGAAAAGTGAAAAGATTCTGGATTTAGGGTGATAGGAAATACAGGTGAATATTTTTTCCTTTTTTTTTTTTTCACTATTTTTTATACTAAAAAGTTAATTTGTATTTAAAAAAACATTTTAGAACACATTTTGATCTAACTTACATTACTCTTTCTAATTAATGTCCTCAATAAAAGGTGAAATATGTGAGGGATTAGGCTCAGTGTGGCCTTCTCAGACATAACTCCAAATATTGAAAAAGGTGGGAGCATGTAACAAGACAGGAAGATGGCTGAAGTTTTCTATTTATTGGGGTCCCTGCAGTATTAGGCACTGAAGCAAACACACAATCTGTTCTAATTCCCATATTCTTAAAAGTTCATTTGGCAAGAATTGCTAGATTCTTAATGAAACCTTTCTGAGGTTTGAAGATCCATTTTTCATATTTTAAATGTATATCCACTTTCAACCCTTGCAAACATAAAAGGGTTAGAAATAGAAGGAGAACTGTGACCTACTTTCTTTAATGTGTAGTTCTAGCTCTGAGAATTTTTAAATAGAGTTTCACAAATAGTGCCAATTTAGGAACAAAGACATCTATAGGCAACAATTTCTGGACTGCCTGTGCATAACTTTACCATTCCATATGTTTTCCTACATTGGAATTTTCCTCAAGATTAATCTTGTATTAAATGGCCATCATCGTTATTATGGAAGACCACTACCACCCACCACTACCACTGCTGCCACAATCTATTGAGTGCTGTTACTTTATATGCGTTTACTCAATCCTCACAAAATCCTGTAAAGTAGGTACTGTTATCCCTATTTTGTAGATGAGGAAACAACAGGCCTAGAAGGATGAAGTAATTTGTCCATGATCACACAGCTAGTCAGAACCTGAATGTGAAAACTGTATCTGCCTGACTCCAAACCTTTACTCTTTCCAATATGCACTATTTCTATCCATGCATTTACCCTGAAGCTCCTTTGCACCTGCCTTGACTCCAGAGAAATGACTCATGAGAAACTGAGCTGAAAGGAAGGGTGAGCATTGCTGGGCTAAGGGGTTGGGATTTAGACACCAACTTGTTTCTGGGAATACTAACCTATCCTGATGGATACAGCTCACTCTGTATTTAAGTACTGGTATAACAAATGCCATGTGACAAATGAATTAAAAAAGGGAAGCAGCTACTATGGCTTTTTAAAAAGATCCTATCCTGAAAAGTTGACATCCATCCATTTTATTCTTCTCTATCCCCATCCATATTTCTCCAGAACATTGGCTCCTTAATGGGCTCCTTTTGTGATAACACTTATCACTGTCCCTAAAAAAAAAGGGAGTAAAAAAAAAGGGAGTAAGCCTAAAGGCAGGAAGGGTGATAGAAACAGACACAATCAAAATGGAAAAGACCCTTCATGAACAAGTTCTGAGGCTTCTCCTTACATCTTTTTCCTCCTGCCAAGAGAAACACTGAGTATATCCTCTATGTTCCAAATGTTGCCACATACCCCCACTTGGCTCCAGAATTGCATATTCAAATGCAAATGGGGCAGAAGTCACAGATGCAGAGTCCAAGTCTATTATATATGATAAACACTGTGAGATTATCATTTTTTTCTCAGCGCAAGATCTACTATTATAACTGCTGCAAATTAGAGTGCTTCATTGGTGAAGCCCCTCAAAGCAGAGAAAGTATCACTTCTGAGCCTCCCTGTGCACACTGCCTAAGTGTGGGCTGACTTGGCGCTGATGCAGTAACATCCACTTTTCTCCAGTACAGGCTGCAATTACACCCTTCACTTAACAGTCGATTCACTGACTCTATTCACTAGCCAAATGGAACTCTGGCAGCCAGGTTTCTGGGGTGTTTGTCCTCAATAGTTACAGTGAGCTACCAACATCATTATATATCAGCAACAACTTCCCTGAATTTTATGACCTTTTTGTTCCTGCACTAAGTCTTTGTCCTAAAAGGAATTAACATTATTTTTCTTGTTGCTATTTATCAAGGTTAAGAGAAACTGCCTGATAGTATAAAAAGGTAAAGGCAATTCAAGTAATTATCTCCCTCATTTTTGACCTATGAGGTCATCAGACATCCAAATATATAATAAATCCTCCTCTCTGTCTCCTGAATCAGACAGGACACCTGTATCATTCTTTCCAAAGAGACATGAAATCTGCTTTGAATTCTGCCACCCCACCCAGGGATGGCGTGTGGCCTTTCCATCCACTTCTAACACTTAGCTTGTACCTTTCTTTTTGAAAAAAAATCTTCAACCAGTATTTACAAGGAACTGAGATATGTTCATCCCCCCTCATACTGCGGCAGGTGGCTCAGTCTGTCTCAGAGCTCTAGACCAGAGGTCACGAGATAGACGATTTTTTTTCTTTCCATCCATCTTTTTATTCACATATATTCTCTCATTGTTCCTTTTATTTATAATGTCTATTTTTTATAATTTTAAAAGTACTGCATACACCTTGAAGAAATTTTGGAAACTAGAAAAGTGTATAGAAAAAATAAAAATAACTTTAAAATGCTATCATTTAAAGGCAACATTGTAAAGATTTTCATGTATTTACTTCTAGTTGTTCTTTAGTTCATTTGCCTGTGTGAATTCTACAAAATAGAAATAATACTGAACATACAATTTTGTATCTTGCTTTTATTTATTGTGATGAAATCAAAGGTTGTGAGGAATATATTTTTAGGGGATGAAGAAGAGTCAGAGAGGATGGGGAGAGGCAGGAGGCAGGTTGGAGGAAGAGGAGGAGAATTTCTTAGCAACATTAGAGGCCAACTGAGATTAGAAAGAATGAACTTAGCTAGCTTCTCAGTATGATTTTAAAATGTACAAAAACAAAGCTTATAGGTTTCTAGAGGATAATAAAACCAACCGAGGGTTGGTTGCCAAGGCAGTAAGAGATTCTCAGGCAGTGCTGAGAACATGAATAAAAGAGCTGATACTGAGGTCTAGGCTCAGTAGGGAGATAAATGAGATAAGGAACAGATGACACGGAAGATATGAAGGAGATGAGGAACTGGTCATTCAAAAAGAATGGGAAATGGGAGATTTGACCTTGGGGTTAAGGAATGCAGTTTCAGAGTTACGGATGCTGAGGGTGGAGACTTTAGACTAAAGATGAGCTACAAAGGATGGCTGTGCTTAGGGAATACTGAAGCAAATTCGAGCTAAGGAACTGTGATTTCCGGGTGTAACAGTGATTTATGCTCGTGCATAGTGACCCCACTAGAATGGCAGCTCCTTGAGGGATGGGTCTTTAAAGGATTCACTATTGTGTACCCAGCATTTAAGGAGTCTAGATCATAGCAGAAGTGGATGCATATTTCTTAAACAATGAATAAAGACAGTTTGAATGTCTAATGGCATCAATCTTTGATAACCTTAACCTGTTGTATTCATTCCATGATAAGGAGTTGCTTACCCAAAAGATTTTCACACCAGCCTGGCAGGGAATGTTCTTTGGAAAGTTTTTAGTTGAGCATCTGCTAAGTGCTAGAAACAATGTCAGATGCTGAAGATTTAGAGAGAAAAGACAGTCCTTTCCTCCAATGAACTTGGAGTATGGGGAATACCAAATAAACCAACTAGCTATGTGCTAAAACAGAGTAGGGAGAACATGCTCTGGTCACAAAAAACTCCCAGAACTAGGGGTATAAACACCCAGGATTAATCCCAAAAGGATTATGCTGAAGCTAACCTTTGAAGGATAAACAAAGTTGTCCTAGCAAAGGCAAGGCTAGGTGTGTAGGTGGGAACAACTGGTGTATTAAGGCCCACTCATAATAATTTTAGCTCAGGATGGGTAAAGTGACAATCACTCTACAACCATATCCCTGGGTCTGCTGGCACTAATGCTGTTCCCATAGTGCCAAGAACCTGGAAATCACTATTCAATGCACAGAAGAATCTTTCTCAACCCAACTCAGTTACAAACTTTACATGCTGTTACATGGTAGACACCAGTGTAAATTTCTTCTTGCTTTAAAAACATAACCCCATAACCAAATACAGTATTTCTTTTTTTACTTCTTTCCAATTGACATCCTAATATGTATGCACAATTTTGATGTAATTTATATCTACTCTTACTTCCTTATTTTTAAATTTTCTGTTTATTCCTGTTTCAGGAAACAACTCCAAGATGGTGACATATTAATAGCAACAGTAAAGCATTTTACCCTAGAGAGGGTCAAAGTTGGGAATGTTGCTACTGATACACCTAGGATATGCCACTCTATGTCTGTGTGCCTCAGTTTCCCCTTTGGTAAAAAGGACTGAGGCCTTAAAAACGATACTTAAATTGAATAAAATTTCAATAAATATCAATAAAATGTTAAATAAATTTGCAATAGATTTTCAAGAACTAGAAGTATTTGACATAGTTATTCTACTTCTAAACATTTATCATTCAAAAATAATCCTAGGGATGAAGGTGCTTTAGGAACATAGACTTTTATCAAGTATTATTTATAATAGTTAAGAATTGGAAACCTAAATGCTTCAGTAAAGGGGAATGATTACATAACGTAGAGTAATTCCACATGACGAGCAATTATTATGAATAATAATATTCCACATTATGAAATTAAAAATATATATGCTTAAATCATGCACCATATTAGCATTTATTCAATTTTCTTGTCAATCATACTTTCCATATATCAGCAATTATTGTTTCTTTACAATCCTTCCACATTACCCATAATGAGAACAGACTAGATGCAGGTTACCTCT
The DNA here is from genome assembly GCF_015220235.1 of Choloepus didactylus. NCBI lineage: Eukaryota > Metazoa > Chordata > Mammalia > Pilosa > Megalonychidae > Choloepus > Choloepus didactylus. Next base: position 119,213,452 of record NC_051308.1, read on the forward strand.
TCTCTAGCCGGCTTTGGAGAAGCCATGAGGGAAAGAAATTTCTGCAGAGTGAGGCAAGCAGAAAAGGACTGGAAATAATAAAATGAATTAAGGAAAAGTATATCACAAACTATTAAAGTACTATAGAAATACAAGTTGTTATTTAAAAACTCATTATAAACAGTCTATGACTATCGAAGTGTTTCAGACATGAGTCCTTGGGGAAAAAAATTAAGATCATGCTTGTTTTGCTGACTATAGATCTTAGAAGGTTCTCCGAGACACAGGAAAATAAGGCAACAGTGTATTTGAACATTTTAAATAGAATTGGGTAGAGCCACCTTGGTTCATCATGAGTCTCATTTATTCTGATCTTTCTTCTCACTTTAAATACTACTTGAATTTTTGCCAGAGACAACTTGTGGAATGTTCTGAGCCCAGTTTGGAGTGTTATTTATAAAACAGGACTAACTTCAATAGGCTTAGTGCCCCCAGGGCGTTCACTGAATGGCTGGATGCTCAACACAGCCTTGTATAAATGATCCCCTGCCAGTTAGGCAAGCCACCCAGTCTGCAGGGATCACCACCATGAAGGACAGCCAACGTATCTTTTCAGAGACAAAAACAACCCCTCCCCAGTCTTCTGGTATTTTAAATCCAGCCTTAGTATGTGAGCTGAAGAAAATGTGGGGAAGGGGTGCGCAGTGGGGGAGGAGAGGTCTAGTCTGATCTGGTATGTGGGAAATAAGCAAAGTGGAGGGTGGGTGACAGCACTGAAGAGGGCAAATTCCTCAAGCCAAATCCAAGCATAGGCCTGTTTAAAAGTAGACCAGAGCTGCAAAGACAGACATTTTCCTTCCAATAATCCAGAAAATTAATTGCTACAAGACCCAAATGTTAAACGGGAAATTCATGCTGCAGTAATAGAATTATGAAAATGAGCATTTTCCTGACACAAAGTACTATATACAAAGCAAAAGTGCCAAGGTGAACAAAGGCATCAGAACAGAAACAGACCTTCATGTACTATCACTTACTAGTTGTATGAATCATAGCAAATTATTTAACCTCTAGTCTCAGCTGACACATGTGTAAAATAGGGGAAATGCCATCTCTAGTTGTCACTACACATTGGTAAATGGGAGTCTCTACTAACTCACCATGAATTAATTCAAAGAGAAATAAATGTCCCTGTTTCCTCTAGGCTAACATTTAATACACAGCAGAATAAATGCAAATAAATTATCAATGGAGATCTGTTAGGCACAATGTAACTATGATAAATGGATATCTTGTCTTACTTGAAGGCTGCACTTTATGTGGGAAAAGAGGAACAAAACCAAAATTCTTAAATCTTGAAACAGGGCCTTCATTTTTCTTAGATGTTACTACTTCAAATTGTCACAGCTACAACAGGCAAATCCTATTAGTGCTTGATTTTATAAATCAAATTACAGGGCAATATAAAACAAAACAAAACAGACTAATTACTTTGCTTCCCTTTCCTAACCTTCAGTCTTAAGAGTAGCCCTTAAAATTTTCAAATTCTCTTATTTGTCCAGAGAAGTTGTATAAAGCTCATAAATGATTTGCCTGAGTTTGATTCAGCTTTCCCGTAGACCAGAAAAAACAAGAACATTTCCACATAAAAGGGGAAGAGAATTAGGACTGACTTTTCCAGCATTTCACAGTGTGGTAAGCTGAGTAATGTGCACATATCCCCCAAGAGGTCCCCTTCTTTGTCTGTCCCAAGAAACTGTGAACATATCACCATACATGGGAAAAGGGACTTTGTATGTGAAATTTAAGTTGAGGATCTTCTTTTTAATAACTTTTTATTGTAGTAATGTATATGCCAGTCAAAATATCCCATTTTAGCAATACTGAAGAGTACAATTCAGAGGTATTAATTACACTCACAATATTGTGCTATCATCATCAGCACCTATTACCAAAACTTTTTCATCACCTCAAACAGAAATTCTGTACCCATTAAGCAGTAAATCCCCATTCCCCTCACCCTCTGGCCCCTGGTAACCCATAATCTACTTTCTGTCTCCATGAATTTCCTTTCCTAGGTATTTCATATAAGTGAGTTCATAAAATATTTGTCTTTTTGTGTGTGGCTTATTTCACTCCATAGGATGTCTTTAAAGTTCATCCATGTTGTAGCGTATATTAGAACTTTGTTCCTTTTTATAGATGAATAATATTCCATTGTGTGTGTGTGTGTGTGTGTGTGTGTATACACATTTTGGACACTTGGGTTATTTCCACCTTTTGGCCATTATAAATAATATTGCTATGAACATTGGTGCACAAATCTCTGTTTGAGTTCCTGCTTTCAATTCTTTGGGGTATATACCTGGAAGTGGCATTGCCTAATCATTTAGTAATTTCAACTTTCTGAGGAACCACCAAACTGATTTCCACAGTGGCTGAACCATTTTACAATTCCACCATAAATTAAGGATATTGAGATGTGGAGATTATCCTGGCTCATCCAGATAGGCCCAGTGAAATCACAAGGGTCCTCTAAAAGAGGGACACAAGAGGGTCAGAACTAGACAAGGAGATGTGATGATGAAAGCAGAAGTCAGAGTGATACCATTGTTGGAAGGGGCCACAAACCAAAGAATGCAGACAGCCTTGGGGCTGGAAGAGACAAGGAATGGTTTCTCCCTTAAAGCCCCAGAAGGAATGCAGCCCTTTGAACCTATTTTCAGACTTCTGATAACCAGCACTGCTATATAATAAATTTGTATTGTTTTAAGCCACTAAATTGATAGTAATTTGTTACAGCAGCAATAGGGAATTAATATAAACAGTGACCCAGAAACACCACACACTGCCCTGGGCAGAAGATATAGGGAGTTGCCAGTAAAGATAGGTGAACAACTAAAAATTTAGAGCAGTAAAAGTGGCTTGCCTAACTGCTACTGGACTTACAACGTAAAGAAAACTACCTCATCAAGTTCTTTATCATCTTCATGAGCTTCTCTCTATGACAACTCTTACTCTATCCATGGATATGTTTGATTAGTGACCAAACCAGCTTTTTTGCAAGGCCAGTGTATTCATGAGACATATGCTGTTCCAGAACAAACCATGCTCTCCTCAAATGATTTAACCAAAGAATTTGGCAACAGTCAGGCTACACTCCCAGAAAAAAAACACTCCCATTGAGCTGTAGAGGAGTAGACAATATAAATCTAGGAGTAGGATGTCTAACATTGGGGAGTCAAATATTCAACACCCTGTCTTTTGTTGTCAGGCAGAACAAGATAAAGAGCATGGGGGCTCATGTGAAGAATCCCTCAGACAGGGCTTTTCAGAGCGTCCCAGAATGAAATATGGAGATAGAATCACAGTCTTATGCTTATCCTTAAGCTTAGGAGTAGCCAGCTTCAGGACAAACTCAGACACTGAGTCTTCTACAAGATTCAAGTGAAGCAATTAAGAGCATAGACTTTTGAATTAGGTTGTTCCAAGATGCATTGCTTCCTTAGTTATGTGGTCAGTCACCCTAAGCAAATTTTTTAATCTTTCAAAAGTACCATTTCTTTGTCTTAAAAATGGGTATAGCAACACATCTCATAGGGTTGTATTAAGTGAAATAAAATGTGTGGAGGAATTAGCACATACTGAAAGCTTCATAAATGGTAGCTCTTACGATTAATTTTTATTCTCTAAATCCCTCAGTTTGGGCTTCTCCACTGTGCATCCAGAGCAGCCAATGCATATCTCTGCCTTAGCCCTTCTGTATTAGAATTCTAGATGATGAAAACATAAAGCCCTTAAGGACAGAGACCCAGTCTCATCCATTGTTTTATCCTTAGTGCCCCCACAGTGCCTGCATGTACTGGACTTCTATAAATGTCTTTAGAACTGGTCTCATCTGTGAGTTGGGGAGACCTGAGACTTCAGCAATGATCTATGATTATAACATTTTTCCAACTGTGACCTTTATGTGATGAAATAGATTTAGCAAGTCACAATCAGCACTTTTTAAAAGAAAAGGAATAGAACAGAAAAACATCAGAGTACAAAATATATAGTAAGGTTAAGTACTGTTACATGAAACTTTTCAGTTACATATGTGAGTGTTCTTGGTTGCAATGTAACTATATTTCTTATTGTGGGTAGGGGTAAAAAATTTTGTGAACTTTCTGACCAATCCACCTCATCAACATTTGATATTTTCTCTTTTTCATTTTAGCTATTCTAATATGTTTGTAGTGGTACGGCACTGTGGATCTAATTTGCATTTCCCTGGTGAGTACTGGTGTAGAGCACTTTTTCACAGTGTCTCAGCCATTTGGATATCCTCTTTTGTAACGACTTTAGAAAATGATTTGGCAGTATCTATTAAGGCTGAACATAGCAATTCTACTTGTACTATTTACCTAACAGAAATGAGTACATATGCTCACCAAAAGTCATGTACAGGAATATTTATAGCAATGCTATTCATAACAGCTCCAAATTGAAAATTATCCAAATGTCCAATAACAGTAGAATGGATAAATAAGTTATGATATTTTCATACATTAGAATCCTGTATAGAAGCAAGAATTAATGAATTACAATTACACATGACGTTATGGAAGAATCCCAAAAACATAAGGTTGAGTGAAAGAAGCCAGATGCCAAAAAGTACACGGTTTATAGTTTCATTTACGTAAAGTCTCAAAACAGACAAAACTAACCTATGGTGTTACAAATCAGGATAGTGGTTATCCTTGGGGTCATAAGGAGGGCTTCCGGGGTGTTGGTAATGTTCTGTTTCTTGATCTGGTTGACCATTACATGAGTATAGTCAGGTTTTGAAATTAATTGGACTGTAATTATCTCTGAATTTGTCTGAATTTTTATATCTAAATATAAAGTTCAATAAAATCTAATAAATAATACTTTCAAAAGTGTGAAGGACACTTATCTAGAGCAAGAATCCCTGGTACATTCACTCATATTACCATCAAGTGGTCTTCTTACCTTTGCTTGAATAACCGCAAGGTCAGCAATCTCTTTACCTGCCCAAGCGGTTCAATTGTTAGAAACCTTTTCCTTCACACTAAGCTGTAACTTGCCTCCCTACAACTTGCTCCAATCAGTGATTGTCCTGTCCTCCTAGAGATTCTAAATTGAACTAATCCCTCTTCCACCAATGCCCCTCAAATAATTGAAGGGAGCTATCACATAGTCCTTGGGTCTTCTCTTTTCCAGACTACACAGCCCCAGTTTCTTTCACCACCACTCAAGACAGGACTTTCAGTCCTCTCATGTCCCTTGATTGTCCTTCTTTTATCTATTGATGCCCAAAAGAGAGCACAGTTCTCTAGGAGAGGCCTCAGGAGAAAAGAAAAGAACAAAGAATAGAATCTAGACAATGTTTCTTTTATCAACACACCCTAAGCTTCAATTTGCCCTTTCTTTAAAATTCACATCATACCATTCACTCTTGTTGAGCTTGACAACCAACTAAAACCCCCAAGGTCTTTTTCACGAGTATTGTCAAGCTCTAAATTTATCTTTTGTGTACAGCCTGCATTCTCTTAGGAGTCAGAATGCTCATTTTGCCCCATCTCAGTTATCCAAAGCTAAATCCTCAGGATGGAGGAGTATCTGTTACAGAGACACCTTTGGAATACAAAATCCCATCCTTCACCCCCAACTCCCTTACTAAAAAAAAACAAAATCTTTGTCTGGGTACACAATCTCTTCTCCTTACCCCTTCTTGGTATGAGCTCCATTTAGAAGTATATTGGGGGAAGAAGTGGGGATGGAGAAAACACAGTTCCACCAGGTATCTCCAAGAACTGACCTAAAAGAGGCTAACACCCTGCCCTTGACAAAGCCTGAGTAATAAAGGGTACCCAGGTCTCTTTTTTTACCCCATTCCTCTCCCAAAGTCAGCTCCACCTGGAGACTGGAGATGAGCACTGCTGGACTCTGCTCACTCAGTCCTTTGCCTTTGTGTGACTACTGAAGGGTGAGGTTGAGAAGGAAAACGTGGCAGAAAGTGAGAATGCATCTGATACAGTTCATGGTATCTGAAATCAAAGGTATCTCTAAAGAGAGGTTTCCTATAGACTATGGAAAAAGAGAGCCCCAAGAACAAGAAAAGATGGAGAAATGTTTCTACAAAAACTTCCAAGCTGCTTCACTGGGTATTTCTAACATCAAGACTAGGTGGCAGGGAGATTCACTAAACAAGGAAAACACAAAAGAAGAGAACATGTGCAGGAGGACCAAGAGAAGTGGGTTGGGAATTAGGGAGGAGCAGGCAATAAAAAAGAGAAGCTGTCACAAAAAGGCCCCATTGTGGTTGGGAGTGGGGGGGGGCGCCCTCTATAAGGGCGCTAGGAGGGAAGACATCAAGCCCAAAATAACGAGCAAAAAGAAACAGCTCACATACCTCATCCACATCTGCTCCATTTTACAGGCGCTTTTCTTACCCTCAGGGCGCTCCTCACCCCGGAGTGGAAACAGCCTGGGAAAATAAGGAGAAGCCTTGCCCACGAATCTCCAGTGTCAAAAGCAGCAGCTTTTTCCAACCCAGATCCTTCTTCCTGTGTCAGCAAAGAGAGAGCTCTGCTCCCTGCTTTTTGAGAAAACCAATTTGACGTGGCCAAACCTCCAGTTAATGGTGTGCCCGGCACAAGGGAGGGACTGTTCTCAGTAGAAAGCTTGACTTGAAGCAGAGCGGCGCTCAGAGCTGTTTTGGGACCTGGAGGGGCAAAGGCAGCCCCGGCGTTGCGCGCACACACACTCAGGCTGAGACAAGACTGGCTGGCACGAGTTGCTCGGCACCAGCTGAGCTGTCAACCGCGAGGGGAGGCGGGGCTCCCCACAGCCAGTTTGCTCTGGGCAGAAGCGGCCCAGGTTACATGCTGCTTTCCATCTTCCCTGCTCCTCTCTAGCTAGCTGAAATTAATGGTGTTGGCAGAAGAGCAGAGGGCTTAGGAAGACACGGTACTAAACCCTCTGTCCCTCGCCCATCCCAGTGAGAGGCTTTGAAGAAAACAAGCTGTAGGGAGAATTTAGAGAGGAAGTCCTCTCATCTGCCTGAATCACCCCAGCCACAGGTAATTCTAGAGTCTGAGCTGGAGTCTGGGAAGGTTTAGGTGCAATCCTAGCTGAAGGCAGATGTATGCATAAAATGGACATGGGAGAATATGTTATTTTCTTAGAGATCTTCAATGTTAATCTCACCATTAATCTGGGAATAGATATAGAAACCTTCCTCAGGAAGGAAAGCATTCTAATAAAACCTTGCAGCCTCATTAGCTGCTTCCAACTCAGAGACATCCCCTGATTTTATGGGATTCCAACTCCCTGGTTTTCAGTTTCCCAAGCACAGAGGCAACTGGACTCGACCACTAGCTTCAAGGGAGCAGAGGGTTCATGCATTTCTAGCACATTAAAAAACTTCAAGACAATGGCCATCAGGTCCTAGAATCACCACAACTGTTCTAAGATCATGAAAAAGGGCCCTTTGGAGATGGTACTGCCTGAAACCCTGCACCATCTACTTATGCAGATAGGTTTAAACAAGTCAGAAATATCACAAAGTGCTCACAGCCCTGAAGCTCCTTTTTTTAGCGCTAAAATAAACCTTTTTATTAAGTGACATAATCACTGTTATTATTAGCATTACCACTGAACTTCCTTTAATTTACAGAAAGTTTGAACTTCTTCCTTTAATTTGCAAAAAGCTTTATTATGCCAATATATGGCAATGTTGATTTAGTTATACTTGTTTCAGAGATGACAAACTTGAGACCCAGGCTCAAAGTCTCTGCTAAGGCTCTGATATGAGTTATTCCCTCTGTGATGTGGCTCCTAAGACATGTTTTCTGAATTTCTGGAGATATGACCAATAAGCCTTCTCCAGAATGAATTTACTCTCTCAGGCATTCTGGGAGTTTAATTCACTTAGGACACTGGCATGCCTGAGCATTTGTGAGCCTGTGGGAAGCCTATATTCTTGGAGCAAACTCTCATCTCTGTGGATTAGCTCCTCTAATAATCAATACAGAGTATGGGTTGGGAGGACAGGTTAACATTAATAATTTTGATAGTTCAAAAAACTGTCTAAAAGTCCATGAGTCTATAATCCTTCACTTGCAATGTTTAGTTTGTAGCCAAGGTCACCCTGCCCCTGAGCTTAGAAGTTACCAGGAAACATTGACGGTCCAGAGTGCCCCTAGACCAGGCTCATAAACCAGCTGTCCTGACAAAAATCTCCTGCTGCCTGAGGGGAAAAAAAAAATAAGGGGCAGGAAGAGTCCGATTTCCATCCTCCATACCAAAGATGGTGCTATTTTTAGTTTTATCTCAAATCAAATTATGGGCTAGTGAGTTGTGGAGAGCCAGACATGCACTGCATGCAAGAAATGACAGCATTAAGTAGGTGAAACACAGGGTCTCAAAAGGGAGACTAGAAAACATGCTCATTTATTTTTAAAATAACTTTTTTAAAGGTTAAATAATACATTCATTACAAAACATTTGAGTAATACAGAAAAGTATATAGAAGAAAAGAATATAGAAAGAAACATACATAGAAAAGAAATTACATTACCCATAATACATAGATACAGTCAATGTTAATAGTTGAGTTTCTTTCCTGTATTTTTTAAATGTGTCTTCTGACTTGGAATCCCTGACACACATAAGAGTATATTCTTGAAAAGAGAAAATGCTTTGTTATTTTAAAAATTGCATTTATTGTCAAAAGAACAATATTATAGTGTTAGATTTTTAAAGAAAAATATTCCTTCATTTATATTGCACTCCTCTAGCACAAATATTTTTAAGTTTCTCCATATTCTCTTTAGTCATTATCTGTATATATTACATATCTATTTATCTAGTTACAGTTATGGCTTAGACATAATTTTATATTCTAGGTGTTTTCACTTATTAGATATTTGTTCATGTTGTTGGAGAGTTTTCATATTTTTTATTCTAATGACTGTATAATTTTTAAAACATCAATGGAATCATAGCTTACATAATAATATATTATTGCCTGGTTATACTGTTTCTAATATACTCTTAAATAATGTGCTAATGAAGATTATTTTCCTTCACTGATTCATACTTTTGAAATTATTTCCCTAGGATAACTTCTTTGGCACGGGAATGTTAGAGTAATGGGACTTTCTAAAATACTGTACAAAATTACACGCCTCAACAGCACAAAGATCTGTCATTTTCAATTTTTCCTTATTTATTATACAAGGAAAAATTGAGGAGCTAAAAGATTTTAGATATATACATACATAAAGTATGTAAATAATTTATTACCATCTAATTTTACTTTATATTTCTTATAATACTAACTAGTAAGTTACTATTTCATAGGCTTACTTGTGTACTATTATCTGTAGTAGCTATGCTTCATGAAAAATTTTTCTGTGTTGCATCACCGTATTAGGCATCTTTTTGCTGAAACAATGCTGCTCAACAAAGAACCTCCAAATCTCAGTATTATAACCACAAACATCCATTTCTCACTGAAGAAGCTATGGGTTCAAGTCTGTTCTACATATCTCTCATTCCAGGACAGTCACTGAAGAAGCAATGACTACCTGGAAAATATTCTTCTCATGGCAGAGTGCAGGCATGCAAGAGAGTTGGCAAAGACTTACGCTGTCTCTTAAAGCCTCTGCTCAGAAGTGACACACTGTCCCTTCTGCCATATTCCATTCACCAGTGTAAGTTGCATGGTCAAGTCCACAGACAATGGCACAAAAAAGCACACTCTGCTCACAGTGCAGGAGGGGAGAATGAATATTTGTGGAACAATAAATAATAGAAGCTACCAGCCACTATATGTAGTACTTTCTGGCTTTTTGTTAAGCTTTTCTCCTCTGGTTACAAGGTGGCTTTATCCTTCCCCACCCCATTAAAGTTGGCTGTGGCTTTTGGCCAATGATATGTACCTTACTTTGGTCATTGAAATGTGACAGGAACTCTCATATGATCAGTTCTAGGTAGAAATGAGAAGTTTCTACGAGCCAGTACACAACTGGCCATTCTCAGTTTCCACTGTTGTATTGATCCTAGAAGGTTAATATCATGTCAAGATGAAGCTTTTATCAAGCTATGTCTCTGAATAACTAAGATGATGAGAGTTTTCTTACTAACCCAAACTGAAATGTAGAATGAGCAAGAAATATATTTTGTTGTTTTAAACTACCAAGATTTGGAGATTATTTATTACTGCAGCATAACATGGGCTATCCTGACATATAACTGTTTATTCCCATTTGAGATGGAGGCACAGAGAAGACAACTAAGTCCCAAGGATTTTTATGTAGAAAGTCACACATCTTCCTCCTTTGTATCTGCTCTCAGTTTTCTGGATTAGAACTCAAAGACCCCGAGTAGATGATGTTGATATTTAAACCAATTATGTTATTGTTTGCTGAATACACTGCTCTTGAACTGGTCAATTGAGTTTGCTTTAGGAAATACTTGAAATGGTGGGAAAGAATAAAAAATAAAAAGATATCTGTCTTACAGTCAGCTCCAAATACCACAACTGCAATTTTAGCTTCCATTCAGTTTTTCAGTTCCTCTTTCCATTCTTCTCTCCAGCTTAATTCTGAATAAAGGGGTCTATTAAATGGATTACTGCATGAACACCAATGCAATGATAAAATAACCATGTTTAACATTTATATGCCAGATTCTCTTCTACAAGCTTTGAATGTACTAACTCCTTTTATCCCTGCAATAATGACATGAGGTAAGTTCTATTCTCTCTATTGTATAAATGTCTAAGGTGGAACACAGGGAGGCAAAGTAAATTCCCTAAGTTCACAAAGCTGATAGACAGCAAAGTAGAAATTTAAAATGAGTCAGTTTAGCTCCAGAACATCATGCCTAACTACTATACACACTGCTTCTCTAATTCCGACACCTAACATTCGGTGAACACCTACATGTGAACACAATAGGTGTGTAACAACTGTCACTTCACTAATTACTGCAGTTGACTCAGCTGACTTGGCTAGTCAGCTGATGTCTCCTTTGACCCTCACAGCTCAAAACCATTTCTAAAACCTTGGGTTAAAAAAATCTATATATCTTTTCCAGGTACAGAGGACTCATTCTGAAATCAAGGACAGAGTGCCTGTTGTAGACGAAAGATAATCACAAATCCTTATTTCTCCCACTGCGAAGTGGAATCTAATTATCCTCCCCTTTAATCTGGGTGGGCCTTAGAGACTTATTTGACCAACAGAATGCAGCGAAGGGATGTTGTGGAACTGCCAAGGCATCTTCCATGAAAGACTCTTACGATACTTGATTTTGAAGCCCTGAGCTGCCATATAAGAAGTCTGACAACCCTGCTGGAGAGAGATCACATGTAGAATATTATCCAGCAGCTGCCACCAAGGCATCAGGAACTCCCAGAGCGGTAATACCTTCGGCTGCATACCATGAAGTGACCCAGTCAATGCCACATGGAGCAGACAAATAGCTCAGCTAAGACTTGTCTAAATTCATGACCGACAAAATCATAAACTACAATACAATGGTTGTTTTTTAAAACCACTAAGCTTTGAGTTGGATTGTTATGCAAAAACAGGCATTCTGATATAGTACCTCAATCATTCATTCAAAAAATATTTATTGGGTACCATAATGTGTCGGGTACTATTTTGTATGCTAGGGATACAGCAGTTAAGAAAAAAAAACAGCAAAGACTCTATTTTCATGAAGCTCACAGTGTATTAATCTAGACACATAAACAAAAAAAAAATAACTACAATATGCCACATGTTATAAGTGCAATGAAAAGAAATGAAGCAGCATTAAGGGAACAACCTTGCAAAGCAACCTTCTTACAGATGAGCAAACTGGGGCTTAGAGAGTTTAATTTCAGGCCAGTATGAGAAGTGGGTTCCCCAGCACAATAAAACCGGAATTTCACCTGTTGAAAATCTTTCCAACAGAGTTCATAAAGTAATGTCCCATTATATAGCTCTTCCCCGTAAGCAACCCGAGGTAATCTCTGAAAATGGTTCGCTATTCACTTGACCCACAAAACCCCATAAAATCATGCAAATCAAGAGGTTCAAATCTTTGTTTTCACTTTAAGAACACACAAGAAACTGCTCAGGCCATCAAGGGAATGCATATTCAGAGCCACCAAATATCTGAAAGCTGTCACTTTACAGAACAAGTGTGTGCCATTCTGTCCTTAAAATGGTGATGTTGGTAGGTGTGCCCAGGTCAAACAGTGGGGCTGGACGTAGGGTCAGTGGCTCAAAAAGAGTGCTGAATTTTCATTGCAAATGCTTAAAAATGAAGAAAGTAATGCTGAACTTAAGGGTTTAGATATAGATTCTCTCGTCAGTGAACGCATCCAGGTGAACAAAGCCCCCAAGATGCACCGTCGTACTTACAGAGCTCATGGTCGGATTAACCCATACACGAGCTCCCCCTGCCACATTGAGATGATCCTCACTGCAAAAGAAGAAATTGTTCCTAAACCAGAAAAGGAGGGTGCACAGAAGAAAAAGAAGAAACAAAAACTTATGGCTCAGGAATAAATTCATCATAAAGTAAATGCAAATTAAAGCAGAATGTTCGTTGTCTTATTAAGTATGTTAAATATTGTTAAATATCCCATTATACATATATAGGTATGTATATATATTATTAGCACAGCAGGGGAACCTAATGGATGGAACTGAGGTTTGAATGTGCCTAGATTCCTGGGCCACTCAGTACCCTGGATAGAAAAGATTATGTATATGCACTGAATCTGCTCCAGTAGATTTCCTGGGTAGGACCAGGAAAGGGGGAGGCAACAATGGGGGTGAAAGGAGGTGTGTGGCTCTGAGGACTAGACATAGGAGGCAAAGTGGCAGCTGTGCCTCAGAGTGACAGAGGTCAGGACCAGATGTAATTTATGAGATTGGAAAACAACCCTTGGGACAAGCAGAAATACTTATCGGGGGAGGGGGACTCTGCAAGGGGCTTCATTTCCTTAATGAACAGGTGTAAGTTCAGAAGTAGCTAATACTCATGGGACTTAATTTAGTTCCACAATTTGGTTACCTTAGTTCACTCAATTCAACATTAGTTCTACAAATAGTTATGGAACATTGCTAGGCATTGTGCTACGTGATTAAGATCTAGTGTGCAAAGCCAGGCAGGTATTCATTAAACCATAATACAAATCAGATTGCATAAAGTCCTACAATAAAGGTACAAATGAAGGGGAATATAAAGAAAGGAGTGATTAATTAAATTTGATTATAGAGGTTTCACAAAGAAGGTAGCATCTGAGTAGGACCCTGAAAGACGCTGGTAATATAAAACTTTACCATATATTAGGATTTCAAAATACAGTGCTTTTATTAAAAAAAAAACAACACTTCCCCTGGGTAACTGCCTAGGGTCCCATTCGTCTGGAAAAGCAGTGCAGTTAGCCAAGGTCACTGGAAGGCATTATAACATTCAAATACTAGTTAAGATTACCAGAGTCAGGGAGACTTGGCATTAAATATCCCTCCTCTCTGTCAATTCCTACCTGTGTGGTCATGAATAAGTTACTTGAACTGTGCTTTAGCTCCCTCATTTGTAAAATAAGTTTAATAAAAAAGCAACTAACAGGTAGTTGTGAGAACAAAATGCGATAATATATGAACACTGTCTAATTCATTGTTTGGTGCATGTTAAGCACTCAATAAATCAGAGTTATTTTTATTAATGTTTGCACACTAGGCAAGATTCCAGCCCTGTATGGAAGCTTTGAATTTTAAGTTCAGCTCTGCTCCAAACTGCTCTCTAGGGCTAGGCCAATGACCCATATTTTCCATTTCTCAGCTTTCTGATTTATCATACACATGAGACCAAAAAAACACTGGCAAGAAGCTGAATTAGCTGGTTCCTTCAGTTTCAGGCTGGACTTCTAGGGACAAAGAAAGTGGACAATTCCTCCATCTTGTATTCCTCCCTTTGACTCCCAACCTTTTTCCCATCTTGAGGACTTTGTGTGTGTGTGTGTGACTGTGTGTGTGTGTTTGTGTGTGTATTTATTCAGATCCATCTCTTTCACTGGCTAGCCTTATCTGTCAGCTGTAACAAAAACCTCAAGGAAAGAAATTACGGTCAGACCTTCAGACAGCTGGTGGTAATTTACTCACACAATTCCCCTCATCCTTTCAACACCCACTACTTATGTGCATTTGTCGGGGGAGGAGAAATTATGCAAGAAATGTATGTAAATTTCTGGGAAGGGGATTGGAATAGTGAAGAAAGACTTGTGTGAATTGCCTGGAAACTTTTCCTTGCTTTGAACATAGATACCAAACTTAATAACTTGAAGGGACTGACATGAAGATCAATAAACGCATTTAGGGAACCAGAAACAATACCGGATTCTGGAACAAATGAATAAATAACTCCAGAGCATTCATGACAACCTCACCATCACTAAAACCTGAGTCATTTTCCAGGATAAGATAAGCAATTCCAGTCTGAACCCAAGTAGCATGTATGAGCCAATCTAGGCAGCTTTAAAAATCTCCAGAGATATTGGTTTAGATCTCTGACTGGATTCTCAATTAGAGCATACACTGCAAAAGACAAAACAGTTATATAGCCATGGGCTCTGCTTTTATTTTTTGTATCATGCCATACAACAGAACATCCCTGAATCAAGCAGAATGAATTTCTCTGGGTTTAAAATTGTAGCACACTGAGGATCACTACTGCCTGGTTTTCCATCTCCTCTACAGCTTGGAATTTAGGGATATATATATGTGTGTGTATATATATATATATATATATATTTATTTATAAATCAGAAACATAATATTGATTTTTAAATGCTTTTCATTTTGAAAAAAATGCAAACACTATAGAAAAGTTGCAAATATACTACAATGAACTCCTATAAATCCTTCACTTAGATTTACCAGTCATTAACATTTTGCCACAATTGCTTCCTGCCCCCCAAACCCACACACAATTATTATTATTGTTGTTTTCGCTGAACCATTGGAGAGTAAGTTGCAGGCATCAATACACATCAACCCCAAATATTTCAGTGTGTATCACCCAAGAATAATAAAAATTATTAAATTGCTGTAATTACGTAAAAGAACACACTATCCCTCCACAATAGTCAACTTTTATCACTATTAGATACAATATTTTACATGATATTCTAAAGTATTTACATTGGATAATTTCATTAATGTCAGGAGCAACCCCTGGTAGATATTTGGCTCAAATCTGCACAACTAAGAGAGGTCATCAGAATGATCACTCCTGGGACAAAGGGGAAATATACAAAGACCATTTCCCTCTTCCAAACTTAGAACTACTGGAAGCCAGTTTTTTGGCAGTTAGAACAGCTGCTTCATCCTTTTCTCCAGCTGGCAAGGGTTCAGAAATATTGAGATACAGCCTCACACAATCAAGAAAAAGTTTTAACAAGAAAAATCTTACATTTGTGAATTTACTTTCATTTTCATTTTAATTTTAGCCCCTCAGAAGCAAAAATATTGAGCTGTTGAGTTCAATATTAAACATCTAACAACCCTACGCAAAAGCTGAGCTTGCCTCAACAGTTCTTTACCTTTGAGTTCACTCTCTAATGAAGGTAGTAGAAACAGTAGATCATGCCAGTCCAATAAAAGAACAAATACACCTAACATTAACCACTGCAGTTCCTTTCAGCTAAAATCATCTTTTAACCAGGTAAAAGTATTGCATTTTCAGGCAAGGCCTGTGAAATAATAACAGGCACAGAAATACTAGTTGACTCGAAATCAGAGGTTATGGTATACAGAAAAGAATTATCGTATCCTCGATTTGTTGGCTGTGGTGAATTCTCAAAGTTAGGGGGGAAAAGAAGGCCAATAAGTCAATTGGTTCAACCTTTGGATTCAATGTGAAGGTATTCTGAGCAGGCAGAAGGGTGAATCAAGTGAGACACTCACCTGAGGAGCAAAATTTAAGGAGCACCAGCTGTGGAAGACAGTTTGTGTTTCCTGAAAGCTAAATATAAAACTACCATATGGCTCAGCAATCCTACTATTGAGTATATACCCAAAGAATTGAAAGCAGAGACTCAAAGAGATACTTGCACACCAGTGTTCATAGCAGCGTGATTCACAATTGCCAAAAGATGGAAGCAAACCAAGTGTCTACCAACCCATGAATGGATAAACAAAATACAGTATATCATACAATGTAATACTATTCAGCCCAAAATGGAATGAAGCCCTGATACATGTAACATGGATGAGCCTTGAAGACATCATGCTGAGTGAAACAAGCCAGAAGCTAAGGGCAAATTAGAATAAGCAAACTCATAGAATCAGAATCTAGACTAAATGTTAGTGGGGACGAGGCGGGGAGAGGGAATGGGAAATTAAGGCTTAAAATGTACAGGGTTCCTGTTTGGAATGATGGAAATGTCTTGGTAATGGATGGTGGTGATGGTAGCATAACATTGTGAATGCAATTAACAGCACTGAAATATATATATATATATCTGAATATGATTAAAAGGAGAAATGTTAGATTGTATATATGGTAACAGAACAAAAATTTTTAAAAAGTCCATGGAACTACACTACACAAACAGTGAACCCTAAGTTAAACCATGGACTATAATTAATAGTACAATTACAAAAATGTTATCATCAATTGTAACAAATGTTCCACACCAGTGCAAGATGTTGGTGGTGGGGTGGTGTATGGGGACATCCTGTATTTCATGCATGACTGTTCTGTAAACCCACAACTTCTCTAATAAAGACAAAAAATATAATAGGCACCAAAAGAACTCACTAATCAAAATGAATAATATTTTAACGCAATATTTTAAAATTAAAATTAGTGCAAAAAACCCAGGATGAACAAAATAAAATTTTAAATAAAGACAAGATCTGATCCAACATCTTAAGGCACAGCCCTGGGAGTCATTGTCTTACTTCATCCTAATCTGAGCCCTGGTTCTTCATTCCCCAGGCAGTGTGAAACAGCTAAACATTTAGAAGCATCTCTCTGGTGCTCTCTGGTGCTGCGTTAGCTGACCTTGTTGGTGACAGCTCTCTTCTATGCGTTATGAACTATCAGACATCAGGTGGCACCTTCGGTACACCACAAAATACAAAACAAGTGTGACTATCTGAGCCAAGGCCAGCTCCTTCAACCCCTTCCCAAAGCTTCTATGATTAATGGGGCAAGCTTCTATGATTAATGGGGCAGAAGGAACAGTAAAGAACAAGTCAGGGACAGGGAGGGGAGATGGTAGGAGAAGAAAGAAAGAATAAATTACCTCATGTGTTGCCTCTAATGCAACGAGAATACAATTTTTCAAGAGCCTGAACTATTAAGAAAATTCGGAGCCACAACTCAAAAACCAAATCTACATCACCTCTAGTTTTCCTGCATTTGGTTCTGGAAATCAAAGTAGTCACACTATAACCTCCAGGCAGGTTCTAGTGAATTCAAGGTACTTCCTAAACTTCATCAAATGTTGGTACAAGTACCAACCCTGATTTAAGGACAATGAAAACCATCAACAAGTGCCCTCTGATGGCAGAACCTATGTTACAGAATCGAATTCAACTGATGTATGTTGTTTGGGCCTTAGATGGCACATAAACCCTCCAAGTAGTCACAGTTCTCACCACTACTCCCTATGGTCTTACACCTGACCTGCTCTGCTCATTTCTGTGAACTGCCAGGATCCTGTAGGCCTGAGGCATTTTCCTTCGTGTGTCCTGCCTGGTTCCTAGTAGGGGGGCACCCTAGGCCTGCCTTCCTGGCTCTTTATGTACATGGGGCCTCCCAGGGCCAGCCTGTCTTTCTATTCCCTTTTTTCACCAGCTCCCTCTGGACAGGACACTGGAGTCACAGCTCTGAACCTCAGCCTGGAGAACAGATCCATTTGCCAGGTTCTTGACAGTACCTTTGCCGAGGACCAGATTCTGCTCCAGTTTGCGCAAATTGGATGTAGGGCCCTGATTCTTTAGCTCAGTCTCCACCAGCTTTATTTCCAAGTTTTGAGACTAATTTTGGCCTTCCTTGATATCCAATTTCTGCCAGTAAGACTGGGACAGAAAAAGTGGGAGCTGTAGCTGGGGAAGGTGGGGTAAAGGCAAAGGGAAGCTCTGACAGTGAGCTGAAACAGGATGGAGACAAGATACCACGAAGTCTTTTAAGATTTCAGTCAACCAAGCAAGAGAGAAAAAAGTTGCAGCCACTGGAGAGATGGAGCTGGAGACTGCAAAAACTAACCTCCGATGCACACTTTAGACAACCCTTTTTAGGTTCTAAAGAATTGGGGTAGCTGGTGGTGGATACCTGAAACTATCAAACTGCAACCCAAAACCCATGAATCTCGAAGACAGTTGTATAAAAATGTAGCTTATGAGGGGTGACAATGGGATTGGGAAAGCCATAAGGACCACACTCCACTTTGTCTAGTTTATGGATGGATGAGTAGAAAAATAGGGGAAGGAAACAAACAGACAAAGGTACCCAGTGTTCTTTTTTACTTCAATTGCTCTTTTTCACTCTAATTATTATTCTTGTTATTTTTGTGTGTGTGCTAATGAAGGTGTCAGGGATTGATTTGGGTGATGAATGTACCACTATGTAATGGTACTGTAAACAATCGAAGTACGATTTGTTTTGTATGACTGCGTGGTATGTGAATATATCTCAATAAAATGAAGATTAAAAAAAACAAAAACAAACAAAAAAAAAAACTAACCTCTGTGTCAAACTAGAAGGGTAAAAAGAGGACATAAAATTTACTGATATGCCAAAGTTGGGCATTGCCATTCAGCCAAAATGCACTATTTGGCTTTAGAAAACAAAATAGCTGACTTCTGACATTAACATTGGTTCTGACATCTCTGAACTTGTGCTCATGTAGGTTATCATAATATCCAATCAGCATAACATGCCAATAATGCAATCAAGGTGTGTCATTTGGATTTTTGTTAACATCTAAACATTCACCCCCAAATATAGCTAAGTATTCTAGGTATAATTTGGAGTGAAAAATCTCCTGCTATGCTTTACATGATGAAATTCTGTCAGTCATTTGAAGTCTAAAATTTTAATTATTATTTCAAGAGTGAAATGATACAATAATGAATAATGATTGCAAAAGCTATTGATTTAAAATAAAGTTATTACTATTACTATTACTGATGACATTAAATTACTATTAATAATTATTATTAACTGCATATACATCCCCAATTTCTGGGTATACCAAGCCCTGACCATTCTGAGGGCAGCTCAGCTAATTTACATTGGAGCAGACTCTAATTTGGCTGGCTGGTAAGCACTGTTACACTGCAGTGTGTATGTGAGACAATGGATCTTTTCTTAGGCTCATCTTAGTAAATGAATTGTCACTGTGAACTACATATACAAGGTTTCCTAAAGGATCCTCTAACGCAGACTTCCTAACCATTGTTCTGAAGCACTTACTGGGCTGCCAACAAGTTACATATACATCTAGAAATTGATCCTCTCAACCCTTCAGGCATTCAAGAAGACAGTCAGAGCCCCCAGGGACAGTCATTGCCAAAGGTGTCATTTAGGGATCCTTGGAGGGCTGAGAAAGTAGGCCCTGAAATTCGTATGCTCTGAGGATAGAAATCAAAATCCTTAATGTGGTTTATATAGCTTCTGCCTGGTGTTTAGCCTCAGCTCCTGTTACTCTCCCCCTTACTTCTTGTGCTCATTCCGTTCCTCGCCATGCTCCCACCACTGGACCTGTGTGTATGATATTCCCTCTTCCTTGGGTCTGGAATGTGTCTCTCCACCACTGTCCTTCACCAAGTTGACTCCTACTCTTCATTCCAATGCTTCTCCATCATTACCTCCTTAAAGATGCCATTCTTGCCTTATCTGATTAGGTCCATTCTCCCTATTTTTTGCTCTTAGTGCTCATTCACTCTGTCTGTCTGTCTGTCTATCTATCATCTATCTTCTATTGTTCTTCTTCACAGCTCTTGCCACACTGTATTTTTATGTTTTTTACAGGAGTCATTGTCATTATCTTTGCACTAGAATGTAAGACACCAAAGGGGAAGAACTGTGGCAATTTTGTTTTTCATTTAATCCATGTTACTTTGACTAACTGAATGACTACGTGACTATAATGTTCTTTTTAATGTTTATAGAGTATTATGTGAAATGACAATTTAATCATTTTGCTAGATATTTAAGCTATTTCTAATTTTCAGTTGTTTGTAGAATACTGCACTGATTTACTATTTCCTTAAAAGTAAAACCCCAGAAGTGAAATTTAGGTGTTATATTTTCTTTTCAATTAAAACATAGGAATGGCTGAGTGAACCCTATATTCAATGAATGTTTATTAGCTATGTGTTGCTGGTCATGTGTATATGGCACCATTTACACTGGTATTTCTACTTTATATCATAAATGTAATATTTTGTTTTAAAAAATAAAAAAGAAAGGAATGGGGAAATTAATTACTAACAAAAGGTTCACTAGAAACCTCTTAGT
Organism: Choloepus didactylus; assembly: GCF_015220235.1. NCBI lineage: Eukaryota > Metazoa > Chordata > Mammalia > Pilosa > Megalonychidae > Choloepus > Choloepus didactylus. Next base: position 119,233,978 of record NC_051308.1, read on the forward strand.
TTATGATTTTCTCAAAGAATATCGATTAACATCAGATACTTAAATATATCCCCAAACAATATGTTGCTTACCAATAAATCTAAGAGTAGATTTATACCTCTTGCCCAAGTCCAGCTTTCTTTTAAAAGGATTCCACAATAATTCACTCATCACCATTAGATAGTATATGGATAGCAGTAAATGGGGAAAAGGTATAGAAGTCTTTCAACAAACAGTTCATATTTAAGGCCAGGGCTGGTTATGTAATTTGTGGAACCCTTGTGAAAAAAATTATTAAGAATGTCAAGATGGTGAAAGCAGATCATTAAACTAAACACAGGGCCTTTCTAAGCATGGGGCCCTGTGAGATGGTAGAGGTTGCATATCCACGAAGCTGACCCTGTATAAGGAACATGAGATACTGAACTAAATACTGAACTAAACTGAACTAAATACTGAAATCCCTAAATCAATTAAAATGCAAGGATGATAGACCCCTAACACTGAAATATTGTGCCTTCTTGCAAATAAAATGCCAGTCTCTGTGTAGCTAAGACAGGAGTGGTAAAATAAAAAGAAACAGGTTCCTTTTTCACCCTTGACTTTGGAGGATATGTTCTCCACTATCTTAACAGCAATCCAAAAGGACATGACATCTAAAATCGCAGCATGAACACATCATATCTAAATTCTTTGAGAAATCCTTTGCTTAAGGTATGTTTATATAATCTATACTTACTCTGTAAGGCAAGACAGGGGAAAAGTCTTATGTAATAAGAACTGTAATTACTACTAGTGAGATATTTAAAGTTTGTAATAAATTGTTTCCAAGCTGAGTATATAGGATATAAATTTGAGTTGTCTGGTGAGGGTAGCTTAAAGAAATGAACTACAAAGGCCACTAGTAATGCAGTAAGTTGATATAGCATAAGTTCTAAGACATCACCAGTAAGAGCCATAATGAAGTGGGAAGCTAAACAAACCCAGGATCTTTATCTTGAGGAGCACTAGACATCTAGCCAAGCACTATAAAAAGCAGATATTTATCGAGTGTCTACCAGGTCCCAGCTCTGTTCAAAATGCTGGGGATAGACTGGTGAACAAAGACCTACCTAGAGCTTATATTCCAGTGGAAGGAGGCAGACAATAACTAAATAAACACAAAAAATATGCCTGGTGGTGGTAAGTGCTACAGAGAAAAATAAAGTAGGAGAAGACCTCTCTGATAAGTTGACATATGAGGATATCTGAAGGAAGCACAGACTTCTGCGGTACGAGTGTTCTAGGAAGAGGAAAGAACAAGCACAAAAGCTCTGAAAAAGGGACTTGCTTGGAGTGCTTGAGAAATAGCAAGGAAATTGGTGTGGTTGGAGTAGAGAGAAGAGATGATATTGGATCTTATAGACCATGATAAGAGCTTTGATTTTTACTGTCATAAAAATGCAAAGACATTGGAAGCAGAGAACTAAAATAATTTAAACATTTTAAAATAATATACTTTGCTGTATGGAAAACACACCATATGCAGGACAAGAATGAGTGTAAACAACATTGTGAATGTAATTAATGTCACTGAAGTGTACACTTAAAAACAATTAAGTGGCAAATTTTGTCATATGTATTTAAAATAAAATAATAAAATAAAATAAAATAAAATAGTGCAGAGAGGTAAGGAAATTTTTGTGTTATCCAGGTAAGACAGAATGGTGACTTGGACCAGGGTAGCAGAGATGGAGATATGAAGTGGTCAGATTCTGGATATATTTTGAAGGTAGAGCTGACAGGATTCTGCTAATAAATTTGATAAAGGGTATGAGGGACAGAGAGAGAAATCAAAGATAACTCCAAAGTTCCCAAGATTCAGGCATGGGCAACTGGAAACTAGTTAGACTAATGGCCAAAATCAGAATCACTCATGTACATGAACTAAAATGTTAATAGCACACTATAGTGTAGCATGGGGTTAAGCATTTCTTTTAGGTAACAAAAGCTTTCTTTCTTAAACACCAAAGGCATACCTAAAAGTCTGCAAATTATTAGTTTCCAGACATGTTAACGCTATTAATAAACAAAAATGTAAAATAAGATAACGGATTAAGCATTCTTTTTTTAAAAAAGACTTTATTTTGATTTCTAATGCTTAAGGAAAATAATATTTAATCAGATAAGACCAAAAAAATAGAGATATCTACTTTAAAGACACTAAGGTACTTTCAATGACTTTAGAGGAAGGCAGTGCCAGCTCTCTTTTTTTTTTTTTTTTAACTCTTTTTAATCATTTCTGTCTTTAAGATGCATTCATAGACTTAATTCTCAGGTAAGCAACTAAATGTAGAAATTAGAGACAATATGGAGATAGTCACTGTATATAATTTAAAGTGAATTTTATTGCAAATCTTTGTTGTCATACAGTGAATTTCCTATTTGATCTATATCTGAAATTATTTTTCCTTCCCTGATTCTTTTGCTTCATATTAAATAGATACTATGTAGGGCATTATATTTTGTTTCAGAATACTCTATGTGTATGCTAGACTCCCCTTCTATTGTCTATGGCGATCCCCCATCCCCTCGGCCCCAATCTATCACCCCAGTCTCCCTGATGAGGCCAACCTGAGACTCAGAACCCTTCTCAATATATAGTCAATTCTCAGTCTGAAAGTCATTTGCTATCCTAGTCAATATAGTTCTATATCCATAAACATAAAATTACACAGTCATATTCCACTTCAATACTTGGAGAAATTTTATTTTTTATAATTTAATTATACATTGTTTTAAAAAAGTCTGGTCTACTCTTTAACAAAAGACTTATATTACAGGTACATTTATTTTTGCTATTCAAAATTACTATTATCTAATTACTATTGTTAATGGGGAAAAAAAAACTATAGCATGGATAATGATATAACAAGATCCAAATTTTAATCATTAGTATTCATCTCCTCTTGACGATCTTTATGAAAGCTGTAAAGTAATGGATACATTGACTGGGATTTCACCTCTTCTTCCTTTCCCATGGCACAAAATGCATGATGGAGCAAGCATTGAGCTGGTCAAATGCATGTAGGTTGGAATATAAAACAATGGACTCAAAATAATCCACAATGTGATTCTGGGAATGGTATTCCTAGATAAGAGCAGAAAGTAAAAATCAAAAGGAATTAATGTCTTTCTTTCTTATGTGCAAAGTTTGACCACTACTTTTTTAAACTTATTTTGTTAATTTCTGTTCCTAGTATTCACTTTATGAAAATAGATGAAAAAATATCTAATGTTTCCAATGTGTGTCACTTGACACACACCAAAATGAGAAACTGATAATGCCATTTGACTCATTATACTCAAAAACAAAGAATGATTGAGATAGATACTTTTAAATCATTAAATACTATGCACCATTTTTGTGCATTTTAACAGTAATTATCCTATATTGTTTTCTATCATTTTAGTGTGTGTAACTTTCTCTCCAATGGATTAAAATACTTTTTAAAATTATGGACCAGTCTTTATTGAAATTTCTATTTTGCAGAATCAAATATACTAGTTGGAATATAGCAGAGGTTTTAGTAAGTATTTCCTGAAACACTAAAAGAATTTAAATGTCATATATGGTTGATATATATATATATTTTTTTTTACCTGTAGTTTCCCTAGTACCAGCTCTTTATGTCATCATTTCGTTTCAAAACCAAGGCTTTTTAAATACAGGTTCCAGCACTACTTTTTTACTTATAGACAGATAAAAATAATTCAGGGACACTCAAAAGGTCATGAATGCTTTCAGGCCTTATTTCTCCTGCCTCTGTCTTCCCCAGGAAACTCACAGTTAAACCCATTCATCTTTAGCTTTGTAAGATCAGTCTTGCCCCACCATTCCCAAGCCAAATTCACAAAAAGGAGGTAAAGCTTATGTTCTAGTTTTCTAATGCTGCTGGAATGCAAAACACCAGAGATGGATTGGCTTTTATAAAAGGGGGTTATTTGGTTACACAGTTACAGTCTTAAGGCCAAAAAGTGTCCAAGGTAACACATCAGCAATCGGGTACCTTCACTGGAGGATGGCCAATGGTGTCTGGAAAACCTCTGTTAGCTGGAAAGACATGTGGCTGTTGTCTGCTCCAGAGTTCTGGTTTCAAAATGGCTTTCTCCCAGGATGTTCCTCTCTAGGCTGCAGTTCCTCAAAAATGTCACTCTTAGTTGCACTTGGGGTATTTGTCCTCTCTTAGCTTCTCCGGAGCAAGAGTCTGCTTTCAACAGCCGTCTTCAAACTGTCTCTCATCTGCAGCTCTTGTGCTTTCTTCAAAGTGTCCCTCTTGGCTATAGCAGCTTGCTCCTTCTGTCTGATATTATATAGTGTTCCAGTACCAAAACCTCCATGGAAATTATCCAATCGGAGTCAGCACCCACAGTTGGGTGGGGCACATCTCCATGGAAACACTCAAAGAATTACAATCTAATTAACACTGATAGGTCTGCCCACACAAGATTACATCAAAGATAATGGCGTTTGGGGGAACACAACACATCCAAACTGGCACAGCTTCCCTCTTCATTTCTTCCCCACCCCACTCAACTCTCACTTTTACATTCTGAGTCTTTTAAGCCAGTGTGTTAGGGGAATTTTGTACTCTATACTCTTGTGTTTAACCTATTTGGTTTGACCCAATTTGACCTTTGACCCCTAAAACCAGCTCTCCTGGTCTAAAAAAATTTCTGGACTACGCATTTACTTAGACTTCCAAGTTTTCTCAGCCCCAGATTCCCTACTGTTATGGTCTTTCTACTTCATGGGACTCCTTGATACTGCCTTGACTTCTGCTACTAATATTTACTGATTTGCGGTATCAGCCACCAAGGCTTACACATTTCTCCCATTTTCCTCTACCTTTCACATAAAAGTCCCATCCTAGAGGCCAGGTCTAATACCAAGCCTAGGTCTAGGCCCAAAGATCCTATTCTGATCTTAACATAAAACCATTCTGATTTTATCACAAGTGAAACACCTGCTCTCTTAAATTAATCTTAAGATACGCTTATCTATTTCACTGCAACCTCATGAGAGACTTTGAGCCAAAGGCACCCAGCTAAATTGCTTCCAGATTCCTGACCCACAGAGACTATGAGATAATAAATATTTGTTGTTTCCAGTCACTAAGTTTGGGGGTAATTTGTTTTGCAGCAATGGATAACTAGCACAACAGACTCCTGAACCCTCCCTCAGTCCAAGGTCATGCTGAGTTAGAAACCCAGTCCTTCATTCACAAAGAAGCTATTATTCACTCTACAATAGAGAAAGATAAAGAATTCAGAACAGTTATTTAAGGCTGCATGACAGGAAACTTAATTCATGGTGAAAATTGTAGGAGTGAGAAATAGTACCTTCGTAAGACAATTTTGTAGAATATACGCTCTAAGCATGCTCTTCCACATTTACTTTTTTAAAAAGCAGTTTTATTGAGATATATTCACATGCCATACAGTCCATCCAAAGTGTACAATCAATGGCTTTCAGCATAACCACAGTGTTGTGCGTTCATCACCACAACCAATTTTAGAACTTTCATTACTCCAAAAAGATAAAAACCGTATCTTTTAGCAGTCACCTCTCAATCAGCCCTATAAACTATAATCTAATTTTATCTCTATATGTTTATTTATATTTTATTCAAATAGAGTCATACAATATGTAGTACTTTGTGTCTGGTTTCTTTCATGCAGTAAATTTTTTTTCAAATTATGGTGTTTTTTTTAATTAGAGAAGTTGTAGGTTTATATGAAAGTCATGTAAAAACTACAACATTCCATTTTTCTCCCTATTATTGACACTCTGCATTGGTGTGGTACCTTTGTTACAATTGATGAAAGAATATTAAAATATTACTAACTATAGTCCATAGTTTACATTAGATGTAGTTTTCCCACATACCACCCTATTATTAATACCTTGTAATAGTGACGTACATTTGCTATAATTCATTAAAAAACTCATATTTGTACTATTAACCACAATCATCATCCACAGTAGGTTTCACTGTGCTATAAAGTCCCAGGTTTTATCCTCTAATTTTACTTCTAGTAACAGACACAACCCAAAACCTCCTTTCAACTACATTCACATGCATAATTCATTGCTTTTAATTACACTCACAATAATGTGCTACCATCACCTCTATCCATTTCCAAATATTTACAATCAACCTAACTAGAAATTCTGCACAAATTAAGTTTCAGCTCCCCATTCTCTACCCCTGTTCCCTCTCCTAGTAAACTATAGTCTAGATATTTTTTTCATTTTTAATTTTTATTGGGATTGTTCACATATCATACAATTATCCAAAGATCCAAAGTGTACAATCAGTTGCCCCTGGAACCCTCATACAGCTGTGCGTCCATCACCACACTTAATTTTTGTTCAATTTTTAGAACCTTTTCATTACTCCAGACAAGAAATAAAGTGAAAGATAAAAAAAGAAAAAAATAAAAGGAAACTTGAATCCTCCCATATCCCTAACCAACCCCCCTCAATTGTTGACTCATAGTGTTGGTATAGTACATTTGTTACTGTTTATGAAAGAATGTTGAAATACTACTAACTGTAGTATATAGTTTGCAATAGGTATATATTTCTTCCCTATATGTTCCTCTATTATTAACTTCTAATTGTATTGTCATACATTTGTTCTGGTTCATGGAAGAGACTTCTAATATTTCTACAGTTAATCATGGACATTGCCCACCACAGAATTCAGTTTTATACATTCCCATCTTTTGACCTCCAACTTTCCTTCTGGTGACGTATATGACTCTGAGCTTCCCCTTTCCACCTCATTCACACACCATTCGGCACTGTTAGTTATTCTCACATCTTGCTACCTACACCTCTGTTCATTTCCAAACATTTAAGTTCATCCTAGTTGACCATTCTGCTCATACTAAGCAACCGTTCCCCATTCTTAAGCCTCATCCTATATCTTGGTACCTTATATTTCATGTTTATGAGTCTACATATTATAATTAGTTCCTATCAGTGAGACCCTGCAATATTTGTCCTTATGTGTCTGGCTTATTTCACTCAGTATATTGCCCTCGAGGTTTTGTCATCAACCCATTTTTTTTTTTAATATGGTTTTGTTCACACACCATACCTTCCATCCTAAGTAAATAATCGATGGTTCTCTGTATGGTCATATATTTATGTGTTCACCACCTTCACCACTTTTTATATAAGGGCATCTACATTTCTTCCACAAGGCAGGAGGGAGAGTCAAAGAAGATAGAGAGGAAAAAGAAGGAGGAAAAAAAAATGACAGCTGGGAAGCAGCAAAAGGAAAAATAACCTTAACCTTAAATCCAAGTAGAGTAAAGAGTCATACAACACCATCAATGTCAAGTGTTTAACATGCCTCCCCTATCCCCCCCTCTTATCTGCATTTACCTTGGTATATCACCTTTATTACATTAAAGGAAGCATAATACAATGATTCTGTTAGTTACAGAATCTAGTCTCTAGTTTACATTGCTTGCATCCCTCTCCCAATGCCTCATCATTTTTAACACCTTACAAGGTTGACATTTGCTGTTCTCCCTCGTAAAACAACATATTTGTACATTTTATCACAATTGTTGAACACTCTAGATTTCACCAAGTTACAAAGTCCCAGTCTTTATCTTTCCTCCTTTCTTCTGGTGTCTCACATGCTCCCAACCTTCCTCTCTCAACCGTATTCACAGTTATCTTTGTTCAGTGTATTTACATTGCTGTGCTACCGTCTCCCCAAATTGTGTTCCAAACCACGCACTCCTGTCTTCTCCTATCACTCTGTAGTGCTCCCTTTAGTATTTCCTGTAGGGCAGGTGTCTTGTTCACAAAGTCTCTTGTTGTCTGTTTGTCAGAAAATATTTTGAGCTCTCCCTCATATTTGAAGGACAGCTTTGCTGGATATAGGATTCTTGGTTGGTGGTTTTCCTCTTTCAGTATCTTAAATATATCACACCACTTCCTTCTTGCCTCATGGTTTCTGCTGAGAGATCCGCACATAGTCTAATGAGGCTTCCTTTGTATATGATGGATTGCTTTTCTCTTGCTGCTTTCAGGATTCTCTCTTTGTCTTTGACATTTGATAATCTGATTATTATGTGTCTTGGTGTAGGCCTACACAGATCTATTCTGTTTGGAGTACGCTGCGCTTCTTGGATCTGTAATTTTATGTTTTTCATAAGAGATGGGAAATTTTCATTAATTATTTCCTCTATTATTGCGTCTGCCCCTTTTCCCTTCTCTTCTCCTTCTGGGACACTGTGTTTTGTGCCCAGCAGGTGGCACCTGTTAGCCTATAATTCTTGACTGGTGTGATGAGGTATAGCCGTGTTCCCCCAGGCTCTGGGGTCTGGTTCTGAATGGAAAGGGCCCAACCCCTTCCCTCTTAGAGAAGATAGACCTCCTAGGGGAGGTCATTAGCATTTCAATGGTCTCTCTCTCTGCTTGTGCTATCTCCACCCTTCTCTGAATCACAGCACTGAGAACTGAAAATGGCTGGGGCTTTCACCACTGAGCTGAAAAAGAAACAGAAAGTCCCCTTCAGACCTAGTCCAAGGCAACCCTCTGGCTCTCCAAGGTCAGTTGTCACCCAAAGCTTCTGTCTGTTTTTTGGGGATTCGTACCTGTAGTGAGCAGTTCACACTCACTACTTAAAACCCCAGTTGGAGCTCAGCTGAGCTATATTCACTTGCTGGGAGAGAGCTCCTCTCTGGCACCATGAGGCTTTGCACCCTGGGCTATGGGGGAGGGGGTCTCACAACTTGGATCTGCAGGTTTCACTTACAGATTTTATGCTGTGATCTCAGGCATTCCTTCCTATTTAGGTTGGTGTATGATGAGTGGACAGTCTCGTTTGTCCCCCTGCAGTTATTCTGGATTATTTACTAGTTATTTCTGTTTTTTTTTTAAGTTGTTCCAGGGGGACTACTTAGCTTCCACTCCTCTCTATGCCACCATCTTCCCTCTCTCTCCTATAGTCTAGATATTAACTCCATGAGTTTGTTCATAGTGAGATCATACAATATTGGTCCTTTTGTGTCAGGCTTATTTCAAGCAACATAATGTCCTCAAAGTTATCTCTATTGTCACATGCATCAAGACTTCATTTCTTCTTGCAGCTGACTAATATTTCATCACATGTATATACCACATTTGGTTTATCCATTCATCAGTTGATGGATACTTGTGTTGTTTCCATCTTTGGGCAATTTTGAATAATGCTGCTATGAACATTGGCATGCAGATGTTTGTTTGAGTCCCTGCTTTCAGTTCTTCTGAGTATATATACCTAGTAGCAGGGTTACCAGATCATATGACAGTTCTATACTTAGCTTCCTGAGGAACGGACAAACTGTCTTCCACAGCAGCTGTTCTAATCTACATTCCCACCAGAAGGGAATGGGTGTTCCTATTTCTCCGCATTCTTTCTAACACTTGTAGTTTTCTGCTTTTTTAAATAGTAGCCATTTTAGTAGGTGTGAAATGATACCTAATTGTGGTTTTGATTTGCATTTCTCTAATAGCTAGTGATGTAGAGCATCTTTTAATGTGCTTTCTAGCCATTTGTATTTCCTCTTTGTAAAAATGTCTATTCAATTCTTTTGCCCATTTTTAAAGTGGGTTGTTTGTCTTTTTATTGTTGAGTTGTAGAATTTCTTTATATATTCTGGATATTAAACCCTTATTGCATATGTGGTTTCCAAATATTTTCTCCCATTGAGTAGGCTGCCTTTTTACCTTCCTGACAAAGTCCTTTGAAGCACAGAAGTATTCAATTTTGAGGAGGCTCCATTTACCTATTTTTGTTGTTGTTGTTGCTTGTGCTTTGGAAGTAAACTCTAAGAAACCACTGTCTCCCATAAGATCTTGAAGATTATTCCCTACATTTTCTTCTATGAGTTTTATGGTCCTGGCTCTTATATTTAGGTCTTTGAACTATATTGAATTAATTTTTGTACAAGATGTGAGACAGGGTCTTCTTTCATTCTTTTGCATATGGATATCCAGTTCTCACAGCACCACTTGTTTAAGAGACTGTTCTGTCCCAGTTGAGTGGACTTGGCAGCCTTGTCAAAAATCAATTAAAAGGTGGGGCAAGATGGTGGCATAGCAAGGTGTGGAATTTAGTTAGTCCTTTAGAGCAACTAGTGAATAGCCAGGAACACCTAGCAAATAGTCTGGAACAACTGTTTGGAGGATATCCATGATAAGACACACATTGTACACCAGTCTGGAATGGGTGGAAGGGCTGAAAATGCAGCACAGAACTGGAAACTTGATACTAATTACACCCTCCTCCTGAGACCTGGACTATTTGGTCTGGGAAAATCTGATTGGGGTAATCAAGGAAACCAGATGCCCAGGCAACAAAAAATTATGAGTCACACTAGAAAAAATAATATATGGCCCAGCCAAAGGAACAAACTTACACTTCAAATGAGATACAGGAGTTGAAACAACAAATCGATTCAAAAATCAAATCAATGAGTTGAGGGAAGATATGGCAAAAGAGATGAAGGATATAAAGAAGACATTGGATGAACATAAGGAAGATATCCTAAGTCTGAAAAAACAATTGGTAGAAATTATGGGAATGAAAGGCACAATAGAAGAGTTGAAAAACACAATGGAAACATACAACAGCAGATTTGAAGAGGCAGAATAAAGGATTCATCAACGAGGATACAAGAAATCTGAAATCCTACACACAAAAGAACAGATAGGGAAAATAATGGAAAAATATGAGCAGGGTCTCAGGGAATTGAATGACATGAAGTGCATGAATATATGTGTTACGGGTGTCCCAGAAGGAGAAGAGAAGGGAAAAGGGTCAGAAAGAATAATGGAGGAAATAATCACTGAAAATTTCCCATCTCTTACGGAAGACATAAAATTACAGATCCAAGAAGTGCAGTGTACCCCAAACAGAATAGATCTGCATAGACCTACTCCAAGACACTTAATAATCAGATTATCAAATGTCAAAGGCAAAGAAAGAATTCTGCAAGCAGTATGAGAAAAGCTATCCATCATATACAAGTGAAGCTCAATAAGACTATGTGTGGATTTCTCAGTAGAAACCATGGAGGCAAGAAGGCAGTGGTATGATATATTTAAGATACTGAAAAACTGCCAACCAAGAATTCTATATCCAGCAAAACTGTCCTTCAAAAATGTAAAATATTTTCAGACAGACACTGAGAGAGTTTGTGAACAAGATACCTGCTCTACAAGAAATACTAAACAGAGCACCTCAGGCAGATAGGAAAAGACAGGAGAGAGAGATTTGGAGAAGAGTGTAGAAATGAAGGCTTCAGTAAGGGTAAAAAGAGAGAGGGGGAGAAAATAAAAACATAAGATATGACATATAAAATCCAAAAGATAAAATGGTACAGTAGACATTATGTTGACTGAAATTAGCCAGAAACAGAAGGACAAATACTGAATGGTCTCACTAAAATGGACTAACATTAATGAGTGAACTTTGAGAGTTAAAGTTGAGAACATAGTTTATCAGGATATAGAAAGAGGGTAGAAATTAGGTATTTGATGCTGAAAGAGTGGAAAATGTTCAACAGGACTGATTGTATAGATCCAGAAATGGATAGCATGATACTACGTGATGGTAGCACAACACTGTAAGTACTCTGAACAAAGATGAGCGTGAATACTGTTGAAAGAGGAAGGCTATGGGCATGTATGACACCAGAAATAAAGATAGAAGATAAAGACTGGGATTGTACATTTTAGTGAAACCTAGAGTGGTCAATGATGGTAACTAAATGTACAAATATAAGAATGTTTTTATGTGAGGGAGAACAAATTAATGTCAACATTGCAAGATATGGAAAATGGGAAGGTATGGGGAAAAATATAATCAATGCAACCTAGAATCTATAGTTAACAGGAAAATTGTAATATGCTTCCATTAATTGTAACAAAGGCAATGTACCAAAGCTAAATGTCTTCAATAAGGAGATAAAGGGAGTGGTATGGGATTCTTGGTGCTGTTGTTTTTGTCTGACCTTTTCATTGTATTGTATTGTATTTTTATTTTTTCTTCTTTTACTTTTTTATTCTTTTTTCTGCTCTTCCTCTTTCTTTGCAGAAGAAATGGAAATGTCCTCTTATAGATTGTTGTGGTGAATGCATAACTAAATGATTATACCAGGAATCATTGGCTGTTTACTTAGGATGGATTGTGTGGTGTGTGAATAAAACCGTGTTAAAAATAATAAGAGTACTGGAGAAAATGTGGAGAGAAGGATGTAACTTAACTAGTCACTGTTGGTGGGGAAACAGAATGATGCAGCCCATCTGGAGGGCAGTGTGGTGGTTCCACAGGAAGTTAAGTATGGGGTTGCCATATGGTCCTGCAACCCTGTCATTGAGTATATACTTGGAAGAACTGAAAGCTGGGAAACAAATGGACATTTGCATATTTGTGTTTATGGTGGCAGTATTCATGATTTTCAATGGATGGAGGTGGCCTAAGGGTACATCGACTGATAAACAGAATGGTGAATTGTGGTGTATACATTCAATGGAATATTGAGGGTGGCAAGAAGGAATGAAGTTGTGAGGTATGCAACTAGGTGAATGGAGCTTGAGGACAGTATGTTGAGTGAAATAAGCCAGAATCAAAATGACACATATTATAACACCTCATTAGTATAGACTAACTATAATGTGCAAACTCTGAGAATTTAATCCTAGAGTACAGGTTATCAGAGGAAGGCTTATTGTAAAGACTCCTAGATTGTAAGCTCTTACAGCAGTCACATCTATTCATGAGTTGTATTGGTTATTTCTAAATTCTGAGATGCTGAGCTTTTTGTGTATAACCTTGTCAGTCCCTGGAACTTTGGGTATCTGTGATACCTGAGACTCAGAGCCAGAGTTTGGCAGTTGTGAATGTCAGCATTACCCCATACAGCAACTGTTAAAGAAGTTTAAAAAGAGATCAGACCTCAATTACAGACACGAAACGGACTTGGTTAGGACTAAGGTAAATCAGACTAAAGGGTAAAGGATGATATTAATTGTGTTTTAAAACTTCAAATTCTGTATTAGACCAAAGGAAGAGATGTTTATTCAGTGCAAAATCTATATTTTCTGTAGCACGCTATGTAATGTAACTTGTATGGTCAGTTTATTCAAACATGATAATTACATGGAAACTTGAAAGGGAAGTAAGATCTGCTGGTTTGTATAGGTTAGTGTGATGCTCCAATATATCCCAGAGTAATTTGTGCAGAGAATAGAAAGTATTTGCAAAGTCCTCTTCAAGAACTGGGGGGAAATGTGGAAATATTAAACTTCCCTACCTGGAGAATTCCTGATAGTCTCTCAAACACTGGGGAATACTGTTTAGCAGGCTGAGCTCTCGATCTTGAGGCTTGCCCTTATGAAGCTCGTTACCGCAAAGGAGAAGCTAAGCCTACTTATAATTGTGCCTAAGAGTCACCCCCAGAGAACCTCTTTTGTTGCTCATATGTGGCCTCTCTCTCTAAGCCAACTCAGCAGGTGGACTTGCTGCCTTCCCCCCTAGGTGAGACATGACTCCCAGGGATGTACTCTCCATGGCAACATGGGATATGTGATGAATGCACAACTATATGATGACACCATGAACAATTAATTGTATACTTTGGATGACTGTATGGTATGTGAATATATCTCAATAAAATTGCATTAAAAAATCAACTGGGTGTGGACTGGGGCAAGATGGCGGCATAGAGAGGAGTGGAAGCTAAGTAGTCCCCCTGGAACAACTACAAAAAACCAGAAACAACTAGTAAATAATCCAGAATAACTGCGGGGGGACAAACGAGACCATCCACTCATCATACATCAACCTGAATTGGGAGGAATGCCCGAGAACACAGCATAAAATCTGTAAGTAAAACCTGTGGAACCAAGTCGTGGGACCCCCTCCCCCATAGCCCGAGCTGCAAAGCCTCATGGTGCCGGAGAGAAGCTCTCTCCCAGCAAGTGAATACAGCTCAGCTGAGCTCCAACTGGGGTTTTAAGCAGTGAGTGTGAACTGCTCACTACAGGTACGAATCCCCAAAAACAGACAGAGGCTTTGGGTGACGACTGACCTGGGAGAGCCAGAGGGTCACCTTGGACTGGGTCTGAAGGGGACTATCTGTTTCTTTTTTGGCTCAGTGGAGAAAGCCCCAGTAGTTTTCAGTTTCCAGGGCTGTGACTCTGGGAAGGATGGAGACAGCACAAGCAGAGAGTGAGACCATTGAAATGCTAATGACCCCCACCTGAGGGGTCTGTCTTCTCTAGGAGGAAAGGGGTGGGGCCCTTTCCATTCAGAACCAGACCCCAGAGCCTGGGGGAACACGGCCACACCTCCTCACACCAGTCAAGAATTATAGGCTAACAGGCGTCACCTGCTGGGCAGAAAAGCATAGTGACCCAAGGCATCAAAGGGTGGAGCAATTTTCTAAGACACACCCACAGGGAAACCAGATACTGAATATTTCTTCCCTCTGGGACCTGAGCCTGTTCTGGTTTGGGAAAACCTGATTTGGATAACCAAGGTGTGCTGGTTTGAATGTATTGTGTCCCCCAAATGCCATTATCTTTGTAGTCTTGTGGGGCAGAAGTTTTTGGTGCTGGTTGGATTTGCTTGGAATGTGCCCCACCCAGCTATGGGAGATGATGCTGATGAGATGTTCCCATGGAGGTGTGGCCCCGCCCATTCAGGGTGGGCCTTGATTGGTGGAGCTATATAAATGAGCTGACTCAAAGAGAGGGAACTAACTGAGTGCAGCTGGGAGTGATGTTTTGAAGAGAAGCAAGCTTGCTAGAAAGGAACGTCCTGGGAGAAAGCCGTTTTGAGGCCAGAGCTTTGGAGCAGATGCCAGGTGCCTTCCTAGCTGGCAGAGGTTTTCCGGACACCATTGGCCATCCTCCGGTGAAGGTACCCGATTGCTGAGGTGTTACCGTGGACGTTTTGTGGCCTTAAGACTGTAACTGTGTAGTGAAATAAACCCCCATTTTATAAAAGCCTATCCATCTCTGGTGTTTTGCATTCTGCAGCATTAGCAAACTAGGACAGATTTTGGTGATGGTTGGGTTCATGTGTCAACTTGGCTAAGTGGCCTAGCTGTCTGGTCAAGCAGGCACTGGCCTGACGATTGCTGTGAGGATATTTGAGGCTGGTTAATAAACCAACGGGCTGGTTTGTCGCATCATCAGTCAATTGACTACAGCTGACTGATGACTCATCAAGGGGCATGCTTCCACAGTGAGAGAATGCAATTGGCTGGATTTGGTCCGGGTGATCAGTTGGAGGCTTATAAGCCGGACGGTTAGAGAACCTTCACTTCTTCAGCTGCTCAGTGAAGCATTTCCTGAGGAGCTCGTCGAAGTTGCCAGTTCATTTCCTGAGGAGTTCGTCAAAGTTGCTGGTTCGTTTCCCGAGGAGTTCGTTGGACGTCTTCCTTGGAGTTAACAGCTTGTTGACGGCTCTGAAGAATTTGGACTCATGCGCTCCCGCAGTTGCGTGAGTCACTTTTACAATTTGATAATCAGAGACATCTCTCATTGATTCTGTTTCCAAGGAGAACCCTAACTAATACACAAGGAAACCATGCCTAGACAACAGAAAATTACAACCTACACTAAGAAAAACAAAGTTATGGCCCAGTCAAAGGAACAAACATACACTTCAACTGAGATACAGGAATTTAAACAACTAATGCTAAATCAATTCAAAAAGTTTAGAGAAGATATTGCAAAAGAGATAGAGGCTGTAAAGGAAGCACTGGGCATGTATACGGCAGAAATCAAAAGTTCAAAAAAACAACTAGTAGAATCTATGGAAATGAAAGGCACAACACAAGAGATGAAAGACACAATGGAAACATACAACAGCAGATCTCAAGAGGCAGAAGAAAACACTCAGGAAGTGGAGAACAAAACACCTGAAAGCCTACACGCAAAGGAGCAGAGGGAGAAAAGAATGAAAAAATATGAGCAACATCTCCGGGAACTCAAGGATGAAACAAAGTACAATAATGTAAGTATCATTGGTGTCCCAGAAGGAGAAGAGAAGGGAAAGGGGGCAGAAGCAATAATAGAGGAAATAATTAATGAAAATTTCCCATCTCTTATGAAAGACATAAAATTACAGATCCAAGAAGCGCAGCGTACTCCAAACAGAAGAGATATGAATACGCCTATGCCAAGACACTTAATAATCAGATTATCAAATGTCAAAGACAAAGAGAGAATCCTGAAAGCAGCAAGAGAAAAGCAATCCATTACATACAAAGGAAGCTTAATGAGACTATGTGTGGATCTCTCAGCAGAAACCATGGAGGCAAGAAGGAAGTGGTGTGATATATTTAAGATACTGAAAGAGAAAAACCGCCAACCAAGAATCCTGTATCCAGCAAAGCTGTCCTTCAAATATGAGGGAGAGCTCAAAATATTTTCTGACAAACAGACAATGAGAGACTTTGTGAACAAGACACCTGCCCTACAGGAAATACTAAAGGGAGCACTACAGGGTGATAGAAGACAGGAGTGCGTGGTTTGGAACACAACTTTGGGAGATGGTAGCACAACAATATAAGCACACTGAACAAAGGTAACTATGAGTACGGTTGAGAAAGGAAGGTGGGGAGCATGTGAGACACCACAAGAAAGGAGGAAAGATAAAGACTGGGACTGTGTAACTTGGTGAAATCTAGAGGATTCAACAATTGCGATAAAATGTACAAATATGTTCTTTTACGAGGGAGAACAAGCAAATGTCAACTTTGCAAGGTGTTAAAAATGGGGAGGCATTGGGGGAGGGATGCAATCAGCATAAACTAGAGACTGTAACTAATAGAATCATTGTATTATGCTTCCTTTAATGTAACAAAGGTGATGTACCAAGGTGAATGAAGGTAAGAGGGGGGGATAGGGGAGGCATGTTAGACACTTGACATTGGTGGTATTGTCTGATTCTTTATTCTACTTTGATTTAAGGTTATTTTTCCTTTTGCTGCTTCCTAGCTGTCATTTTTTTTCCTCTTTGTTTTGCCTCTCTACCTTCTTTGACTCTCCCTCCCGCCTTGTGGAAGAAATGTAGATGCTCTTATATAGATAGTGGTGAAGGTGGTGAATACATAAATGTATGACCATGCAGAAAACCATCAATTATTTACTTGGGATGGAATGTATGGTGAGTGAACAAAACCATATTAAAAAAAATGGGTTGATGACAAAACCTCGAGGGCAATATACTGAGTGAAATAAGCCAGACACATTAGGACAATTATTGCAAGGTCTCACTGATAGGAACTAATTATAATATGCAAACTCATACACATGAAATATAAGGTACCAAGATATAGGACAAGGCTTAAGAATGGGGAGTGGTTGCTTAGCATGAGCAGAATGTTCAATTAGGATGAACTTAAATGTTTGGAAATGAACAGGGTTGTTGGTAGCAAGATGTAAGAATAACTAACAGCACTGAATGGTGTGTGAATGAGGTGGAAAGGGGAAGCTCAGAGTCACATATGTCACCAGAAGGAAAGTTGCAGATCAAAAGATGGGAATGTATAAAACTGAATCCTATGGTGGGCAATGTCCATGATCAACTGTACAAATACTAGAAATCACTTCCATGAACCAGAACAAATGTATGACAATACAATTAGAAGTTAATAATAGAGGGCATATAGGGAAGAACTATATACCTTTTACAAACTATATACTACAGTTAGTAGTATTTCAACATTTTTTATAAACAGTAACAAATGTACTATATCAATACTACGAGTCAACAATTGAGGGGGGTTGGTTAGGGATAGGGCAGGATTAGAGTTTCCTTTTCTTTTTTTCTTTTTTCATCTTTCACTTTATTTCTCGTCTGGAGTAATGAAAAGTTTCTAAAAATTGAACAAAAATTAAGTGTGATGGATGCAGAGCTGTATGAGGGTACCCAGGGGCAAGTGATTGTATACTTTGGATCTTTCGATAATTGTATGGTATCTGAACAATCTTAATAAAAATGAAAAAAAAAATCAACTGACCACATATGTGAGGGTCTATTTATGAACTCTCAATTTGATTCCATCAATCAATATGTCTATCTTTATGCCAGTATTATGCTGTTTTGACCACTTTAGCTTTGTAATATGCTTTAAAGTCAGGAAGTGTGAGTCCTCCAACTTCATTCTTCTTTATCCAGATTTTTTTTAGCTATTCAGGGTCCCTTACCCTTCCAAATAAATTTAATAATTGGTTTTTCCATTTCTGCAAAGTAAACCATTGGAATTTTGATTGGTATTGCATTGAATCTGTAAATCAATTTGGGTATAATTAATATCTTTTTTTAAAATTTTATCTTGAAACAAATTCAAACTTACAGGAACAGTTGCAAAAACAATACAAACCCATACACAGAACTCCAGCATACCCCAACCCCCCTCCCTCGATATCCTGATCCACCAACTTTAACATCCTGTCACACCACCATTTCTTTCTTTCCCTCCCTTCCTTCCTCCCTCCTTGTCATCCATCATCTATTGCTCTGTCTTCTAAACATAAGAGAGCAAGCTGCACACATCCTTGAACAAACAATATAATTCACATACACATTTCCCATGAACAAGAACATTCTTTTATGCAATCACATTAAGCACAGCTAAGAAGTTCAAGAAATTCCACATTGATACAAAGCTTAGATTCTACATTTCCTTTTTTTTTTTTCTTACGTCCCAACTGTGTCCCTTTGAGCCTCCTGTCCTCCATCCTCAGATCCCATCCAGGATCATCCTTGGCATTCAATTGTCATTATCTATTTAGACTGTCTCTTTTTTTTTTTCCAATTGTAGAAACATATATACAGCCTAAATCTTCCAATTCCAACCCCTCCCTAGCATTCCATTAATGGGATTAATCACATTCAGAATGTTGCAACACTATCACCTTCCACCATCCATTACTAGAAATTTCCCTTCACCTCAAACAGAAAACCTACACGCATTTTCTAACTCCCATTGCCCCTTCCCCCACTTCTCGTAACCCATACTCTACTTTTCATCTCTATGGTCATATTCTCTGATACTTTCTTTGTGTTTACTGCGGGGCTTAAATTTAACCTCTTAAATCTATAGCAATCTTGTTTTTCTTTGATGCCAACTTGACTTCAATAGGACACATAAACTATGTTCCTATACTCCTCCATTCCCCCACCTTTATGTAGTTCTTGTCAAAAATTACATATTTTACATTGAGTCCAAAACCACTGATTTATCATTACAGTTTATGTATTTTAGATCCTGTAGGAAGTAAATACTGGAGTTACAAATCAAAAATACAGTAGTATTGGTATTTATATTTACCATGTGATCTTTACTGGAAATCTTTATTTCTTCACGTGGTTTCAGTCAATTGTTTAGTGTCCCTTCATTTCACCCTGCTCAATTCCCTTTAGCATTTCTTATAGGACTGATCTACTGGTGATGAAGTCCCTCAGCTTTTAATTATCTGGTAATGTTTTCATCTACCCCTCATTTTTACCCTCCAGGTGTTTGTGAATTTTCTGAGTCTCTGATAGTTATTGACTTCTATTTGTATTTCATCATGGTCAGAGAATGTGCTTTGAATATATTCAATTTTTTTTTAATTTATTGAGGCTTGTTTTATGTCCCAGCATATGGTCTATTCTGGAGAAAGATCCATGATCACTGGAGAAGAATGTGTGTTCTGATGATTTGGGATGTAATGTTCTATATATGTCTGTTAAATTTCTCTATATCTCTCTCTCCCTTCTTTGTTTCTCTGTTGGTAGGGCTCTCTTTAGTATCTGAAGTAGGGCAGGTCTTTTATTGGCAAACTCTCTCAGCATTTGTTTGTCTGTGAAAAATTTAAGCTCTCCCTCAAATTTGAAGGAGAGCTTTGCTGGATAAAATATTCTTGGTTGGAAATTTTTCTCTCTCAGAATTTTAAATATATCATACCACGGCCTTCTTGCATCCATGGTGGCCACTGAGTAGTCACTACTTAGTCTTATGTTGTTTCCTTTGAATGTGGTGAATTGCTTTTCTCTTGCTGCTTTCAGAATCTGCTCCTTCTCTTTAGTACTTGACAGTCTGATCAGAATATGTCTTAGAGTGGGTTTATTTGGATTTATTCTATTTGGAGTTCGCTGGGCATTTATGATTTGTGTATTTATATTGTGTAGAAGGTTTGGGAAGTTTTCACCAACAATTTCTTCGAATACCCTTTCTAGACCTTTACCCTTCTCTTCCCCTTCTGGGACACGAATCAGTCTTAAATTTGGACATTTTATTTTATCTATCATATCCCTGAGATCCATTTCGATTTTTTCAATTTTTTCTCCATTCTTTCTTTTGTTCTTTCATTTTCTGTTCTGTGGTCCTCAAGGACACTGAATCATTGTTCAACTTCTTATAATCTTGTATTATGAGTATCCAGAGTCTTTTTAATTTGGCCAACAGTTTCTTTTATTTCCGTAAGATCTTCTATTTTTTAATTTACTCTTGCAAGTTCTTTATGCTCTTCTAGGATCTTCTTCATGTCCTTTATATCCTGTGCCATGCTCTTGTTGTTTGACTTTAGTTCTTTGATTAATTTTGCCAAGTACTGTGTCTCTTCTGATCTTTTGATTTGGGTGTTTGGGTTTGGATTCTCCATATTGTCTGGTTTTACCATATGCTTTAAGATTTTCTGTTGTTTTCGGCCTCTTGGCATTTGCTTTACTTGATAGGGTTCTTCCTGGATATAAAAAATATCGATCTCTAATTTGTCAGATCTACAGCTTGGTGGTGTACAATTTCTCTAACCAGAAGATGGCGTCCACGAGTCTCCTATTCCCCTCAAGTCAGTTCTCCCCACTTTTGTCTTTGTGGTGTGTGGGGATCTGGTTCTTGTGGGGTTCAATTGATGCACTGTTTGGGTGTGTTGTTGGTGCTGTCCGCCCTGAATGTGGGGCGTGTGTCTGGGTGGTTAAGGAGGCAGGGCAGCTTTAATAATCAAACCTCCCAGGTGTTCCTGGAGATTTAAGGCTGTTGCAAGAGTCAAAGCCTTCATTTCAGTCTTGCCACAGATTGTCTCTGCTGCTGACCCACAAGTCCTTGGTATTGGCGTGGGGTCCCTGGGTTTCCAAGCGGGCCCTCTTCTCAGCTGTGCTCTTCCAGGACCTCTGCTGAGGGAAGGCGGTGCCACGTCACAAGTGCGCGCCGGCCTCCAGGGAAGCCCTGGGGTGCTGGGCCATGCAGGGGCGTTACCAGCCTGCTTTAAAGATGGTTGAATGGGGCATGTTGATTTCCCCCTTTTTGCACAGCTCCACCTTCCCAGCTCCAGGACAATTAGCTGTGGGTGCACTAAAGGCCACCATCCACGGCCAATATTGTGGCATGTGCACGGTGCTATGGAAGACACTCCCCGTCAAACTGGGTTTCTTGGCGCAGCTCTGGGCTATAGCTCCAGCCCTGGGCAGGAGCGTTCCCAGCCCGCCAGGGAGATGGCTGCAAGGGGCATGGTTTCTTTCTCCTTTTGGCTCCCCTCTGCCCCCCTGGCCCTGAGGCAATCAGCAGCGGGCTATCCTCCATGCCAGACACTGAGAGGCTGGCACAGCCCACTCCTGCCATGCTTCACTGTGCAGTTCTCACCGTCGTAACTGCAGCCGCTCCTGAGTTTTTTTTTAAAAAGAACTAGTCTGCCTCTAAACGCCAACCCACGGTTTCCCCACACCACAGCGCGGCCGCCGGACTTTCAGCCGGCTCACTCACTCATTTCAGAATGCAGACTCCCGGTTTCACCAAATGCACGGTCCCTGTGGATTTAGCAGGCCTTGTCCGGCTGGTGCATCGCTGGAACTGGTGTTCTGGGTCACTTTCTGGCTTTTATCTAGTATTTTTCATGGAGGTGTTTTTTTGCCCTGTCTCACCTAGCTGCCATCTTAGGTTCTCCCAGAATTGGTATTTAATATTTAGTTTTCCAATCCATGAACATGGAATGTCCTCTATCTATTTAGGTCTTCTTTGATTTCTTTTAGCAGTGTTTTGCAGTTTTTGTGTGCAAGTCCTTTACATCCTTGGTTAAATTTATTCCTAGGTATTTGATTCTTTTAGTTCTTTAGTTCCATGTAAATGGTATTTTTTTCTTGATTTACTCCTCAGATTGCTCATTACTAGTGTATAGAAAGGCTACTGATTTTTCCATGTTGATCATGTATCCTGCCACTTTGCTGAACTCATTTACTAGCTCTAGTAACTTTTAAACTTTTTGGAACTTTGTAAATATAGGATTATGTCATCTGCAAATA
Organism: Choloepus didactylus; assembly: GCF_015220235.1. NCBI lineage: Eukaryota > Metazoa > Chordata > Mammalia > Pilosa > Megalonychidae > Choloepus > Choloepus didactylus. The sequence continues at coordinate 119,256,309 of NC_051308.1, forward strand.
GTGAAAGTTTTACTTCTCTCTTTCCAATTTCTTTCTTTTTCTTGCCTAACTACTCTAGCTAGAACTTCTAGTACAATGGTGAATAACAGTGGTGACAGTGGACATCCTTGTCTTGTTTCCAATCTTAGAGGGAAAACTTTTAGCCTCTCACCACTGACTTTGATGTTAGCTGTGGGTTTTTCCTATATGCTTTTTATCATGTTGAGGAAGTTTCCTTCTACTCCTATTTTTTTAAGTGTATTTATCAAGAAAGGATGCCAGGTTTTGTTAAATAACATTTTTGTGTCAGTTAAAATGATAATGTGGTTTTTCCCCTTCGATTTTTTAATATGATGTATTATATTAATTGATTTTCTTGTGTGGAACCATCTTTGCATACATGGGATAAAACCCAATTGATCAAGGTGTATAATTCTTTCAATGTGTTGTTGGATTTGATTTGCAAGCATATTGAGGATTTTTGCATCTGAATTCATTAGAGAGATTGGTCTGTAATTTTCTTTTCTTGTAGTATCTTTAGTTGGCTTTGGTATTAAGGTGATGTTGTCTTCATAGAATGAGTTAGGTAGTGTTCCCTCCTCTTCAATATTTTGGAAGAGTGTGAGAAGGACTGGTTTTAATTCTTCCTGGAATGATGGTAGAATTCACCTGTGAAGCCATCTGGCCCTGGGCTTTTCTGTTTTGGAAAGTTTTTGATGACTGATTCAGTATCTTTACTTGTGATTGGTTTGTTGATGTCTTCTTTTCCTTCTAGAGTTAGTAGAGGTTGTTTGTGTATTTCTAGGAAGCTGTCCATTTAATCTAAGTTGTCTAATATGTTGGCATCCTGTTGTTTGTAGTTTCCTCTTATGATCATTTTTATTTATGTGGGATCAATAATAATGTCTCCTCTTCTCATTTCTGATTTTATTTATGTGCCTGTACTCTCTTTTTTTCTTTGTCAGTCTAGCTAAGTGTTTGTCAATTTTATTGATCATCTCAAAGAATCAAATTTGGTTTTGTTAAATTCTCTCTATTGTTGTTTTGCTCTCAATTTAATTTCATATATTTCTGCTCTAATTTTTGTTATTTCATTCCTTCTATTTTCTTTGGCATTAGTTTGCTGTTTTTTATTTTTTGTTTTTTGTTTTTTTTCTAGTAACTCCAGGTATGAAGTTAGGTCTTTGATTTTAGCTCTTGCTTCACTTTTAATGTAGGCATTTAGGGCTATAAAATTCCCTCTTAGCACTGCCTTTGCTGCATCCCATAAGCTTTGATATGTTGTGTACACATTTTCATTTATTTCAAGATATTTACTTATGTCTCTTGAAATTTATTCTTTGACCCACTGTTTGTTTAAGAGTGTTGTTGTTTAACCTTTATATATTTGTGAATTTTCCAGTTCTCTGCTTGTTATTGATTTCCAGCTTCATTCCATTGTGATCAGAGAAGGTGCTTTGCATAACTCCAATCCTTCTAAATGTATCAAGACCTGTTTTGTGACCCAACATGGGTCTATCTTGGAGAATGATCAAATGTGCACTTGAGAAGAATGTATACACTGCTGTTTTGAGATGCAATGTTCTATATATGTCTGTTAGGTCTAGTTCATTGTTCATATTATTCAAGTTCTCTGTTTTCTTATTGATCCTATGTCTAGATGTTCTATCAATTGATGACAGTGGTGTATTGAAATCTCCAACCATTATTATAGAGACGTCTATTTCTCCCTTCAGATTTGACAGTGTTTGCCCCTTGTATTTTGGGGCACCATGGTTAAGTACAAAAATATTTATGATTGTTATTTCTTTTTGGTGAATTGCCTCTTTTATTACTATATAATGTCCTTATTTGTCTCTTACAACATTCTTGCATTTAAAGTCTATTTTGTCTGATATTAGTATTGCTACCCCAGCTCTGTTTTGGTTACTGTTTGTGTGGAATATCTTTTTTGCAAACGTTCACTTTCAAACTATTTGTGCCCTTGGTCAAAGCTGAGTCTCCTGCAGACATACAGATGGATCATATTTTTTTTCTCCATTCTGCCAATTTGTGTCTTTTGATTGAGGAGTTTAATCCATTAACATTCAATGTTATTACTTTAAAGTCAATACCTACTTCAACCATTTTTCTCTTTGGCTTTTATGTGTCATATCTTATTTTTGCCTCTCTTTTTAATCTTTTAGTTACCCTTACTGATAATCTTCTACACTCTACTCCCAGCCTCTCTCTCCTGTCTTTCCCTTTCAGCCTACAGAACTCCCCTTAGTATTTCTTGTAGGACAGATCTCTTGTTGACAAAGTCTCTTGGTTTCTCTTTACCTGTAAAAATTTTAAAGTCTTCCTCATTTTGGAAGGACAGTTTTACTTGATTAAGAATTCTTGGCTGGCAGTTTTTCTCTTTCAGTATCTTAAATATATCATACCACTGACTTCACACCTTCATGATTTCTGATGAGAAACTGGCTCTTAGTCTTACCGTGGCTCCCTTTTATTTGGACAAATCGCTTTTCTATTGCTGCTTTTAAGATTCTCTCTTTATTTTTCCACTTGACATTCTAATTAGTATGTGTCTCAGGGTAGGTCTATCAGGATTTATTCCATTTGGAGTACATTGTGCTTCTTGGACATGCATATTTCAAGTCTTCAATTAGAGTTGGGAAATTTTCAACCACCGTTTCCTCAAATATTCTTTCTGCCCTTTTTTCCTTCTCTTCTCCTTCTTCAACATCAATGACATGTAAGTTTGTGTGTTTCATGCTATCATTCAATTCCCCAAGACCCTGCTCAATTTTTTCCATTCTTTTCTCTATGTGTTCTATCTGTAAGATTTAGGATGCCCTGTCTTTTAATTTGCAGATTATTTCTTCTATCTGTTCAAATCTGCTGCTGTATGCCTCTTGTGTATTTTTAATCTCTTCTATTGTGACTTTCATTCTCATAACTTCTGTTATGTTCATTTCATCCTTTCAAATTCTTTATGGTCACCTAATGTCTTCTTAATATCCTTTATCTCTTTAGCCATATTTTCCTTCATTTCCTTGAGTTGATTTAGGAGATTTGTTTGAACATCTTTGATTAGTTGTTCAAAATTCTGTGCCTCCTCTTAAGTTTTAATTTGTTCCTTTGACTGGGCCATATCTTCCTGTCTTCCTGTTTCTTAGTATGACTTGTATTTTTATTTATTTATTATCATTATTTTTTTGCTGATGTCTGGGCATCTGATTATTTTGATGAGTTCACTCTGAAGGTCAGTTTCTATCTGTTGTCTAGGGTTTTATTGTTGATTGGCTTTTTGTTCAGTCTCTTCTCTGACACTTCGTTCAACCTATTCTAGCCCTTTAGAATTGCCAGTGTTTAACTGATCAGATTTTTTTTAACTCTTCTTCATCTGGTTCTTGCCCTGGGTATGTGGCACAATTTTTAAGATTACACTATTTTTGCAATTGTTTCCCCCTCTGGAGAAAGCTTCCTTTTCTCTGTTCCTTCTCTGGGAAACCTGATCTGTTCTGTTTGCTTTTGTTTTGTCTCTCTCTCTCTCTCTTTTTTTTTTTTTTAACTGTCATTTCATTGCCTCTAACTGCTTTTGCCTGGAGGGCAAATTCTGGGAAGAGGGTTACCCTGGAGAGGACCTTCCCAAGTCAGTATTTCCAAGCCAAAGCAGTGCCAAAGAGCCCTTGGGGAGAGAATCAGGAAAAAGTCTTTTTGATGACTCCCTAAAGCTGTGTTTTGCTGGTCTGCCCAGCAGATGGCACTCTTCTGCAAACTATTCCCCAAGCCCTATGGAGGCTCTGCATCTTTGAAAGTCCATCGCCTTCACCCCTGACAGGAGCAGGGTTGAAAAATGGCCATAGTGGTCTCTGTCCAGGACAGGCTAAAACAGCTGCTCAGAGCCAGGATCCAGAGGTCGAAATTCACTGTTCAGAAGCCATGATCAATTCTTGGCCATGATCTTCCCTCTAGTTCTTGGGAAAGAGTGCTTCCACGTCTCTCTCCATCTGCAGCAGCCAGCCAGGGATGAGACCCCAAGGCAGCTTACCTCAAGAATGGAGGGATGGGTGCTGCCAGAGAGAGTTACTCGCAGTTCTTACTGCAATTTCGCAGTCTCTTCATTACACTCTTCCCTGAATGCTGTATAGCACCCTCCTGGCCTCCAGAGCCCCAGAACAGTTGTTTCAGACAGTTTCTGCCTGTTCACTTGCTACTTTTATAGGAGACATGAACTCCTACTGTACCATGTTCCCCAGAAGTTCATTCAGATATGCTTTTAATTACTAGCAAGAATTTCTTTTAGAAGATATGGCAATCCACAAAAACCTTTCTGTTGAGATCCCAATAAAGCTGTAAATTTTAATTGCAATAATTAGTTGGAGATTTCAAAGTCACAGTTTACACAGCAATATGGAGACAAAAAGTTGTTATAGAATGGAATATTATGGAGGCTAAAAGATGCTAAAATATGGTACTGTTTCTATTTGTACACTAAGGGAACTTGTTCATGCTAACATTTCTTTCATTGGTTCTGCTTCCTCTGATCTAATGTTGTAGGGTTAGCTGTGGGTGTACATGAGCACAAACACAGTGGACAAAATCTCCCCATTCTGGGAATGCATATTCCTATTGTTCTGGGCAGTGAGCCTAGCTTGCTTCGAATCTTTGCAATGTAAGCAGTGTCCCAGATTCTCCTTTGAAATGTGAAATTCACTCACTTTTATAACCTGAATACGGAGCACTCTGATTCTTTTTTTTTGATAGATTCTTTGTCATGTCCAGCTACACTTCCTTTTGTTTTAAGCAGGTCATTCATTTCTCTGTACTGACCTTCAGGTGTTTTGACATATGAATTAGAAGGCAAATCTTCACAAAGTCAGATTTTAATAATTCAGCTTATTATTTTAATACAAATCACATTTTTACACTTGTTATGCTAATTTAGAGACCAGACAATTTTTGCTAAAGTTTTATCCAAAACCTTGTTCTTTATTGTTGTTCTAATTTTGATTTGTTATTTTTTTAAAGGAAAGCAAATCTAGAGTCTTTAAAAGGATTTTTTTTACAACATACAAGATGAACTCAAATTAATTACACTAATGCACACAAAACAGAAATTTAGCACCTGCCAATTAAGCATCACTTCTGCTGTGTCATCATTGTCAAGTTACTTAACCTTTCTATAAAAATGGGGATAGTAATAGCAACTTTCTCACAGAATTGCAGTGAGGATTAAATGAAATTTGTTTATAAAGCCCTTAAGATAGTGTCTGGGACTTAGAAAATACTCAGTATTATTAATAAGGCAAGTTATAAATATAATAATGGTGATAACAAAAGTAATGCCACTGCTATGGGATGTCAGTGATCAAAATCTAAAAACATTACAGAATTCTTTCAGACTCCTGTGAGATCCAGTTCAAAGCCCCTATCTTGATGAGGCTGATCTGGAAAATAAGACAGGGAATAGGTGACTTGAAGAAGAGGTCGGAATGTCCTGAGGCAAATATCTCCACCACACCCATGAACACTCTCCCACCATGAACACTACCACCTTTTGGTCACCATTGGCTATACTCTGTGATGATATTGTTTATATTACCCAGAGTTCTCTCCATTGCAAGTGACCTCTATCCCTTTCTCCCACCATCTAATCACTGCCATTGCCGTAATGAGGTTAATCAAACCTCATCTAGGGTTAAACACAAAACCTCAACCAGAGGTTTGAAACACAGCTTAATACAGAGACTCAAAACAATGGATTTATCTCTCTCCATTTCTTGATTATTTTCTATTGGTTTTGTCTTCAGTATCTGCCAAGTAGCACGTTATCTGCCAAGTTATCTGCCCCAGTCTACATTCTACCGCCAGGTTCAAATCCACTAAAAGGCTGAGTTTGGATCAATTTGTGTCAAGTGTCCATCCCTGAACTAATTCCTGTAGCTAAAGAGTAAAATTATATTTTTAAAAAGACCTATGAAAGCTCCTCTTTCACTTCACTCTTCTCATCTAACACACCAGCAAATGCTGTTGACTCTAACTCCAAAATATGTTTTTAAGCTGTTTGCTTCTTACCAGCCCCACTGCTACCATCACAATGTAAATCGCCATCATCTCGTATCTGGACTTCTGCAACAGCCTGCCAAGTAGCTTTCTTTGCTTCCACTCTTGGCCTCTTGAGCTTTGTTCTCAATAGCAGAGTGATATTTTTAAACATTTTCCAGGTCATATCACACTCCTGCTTCAATGCTTTTCAATGTCCTTAGAATAAAATCCAATCTTACTATGGCCTACAAGGGCTCAAATGACCTGGTTCCAGCTCACCTCTTTATCCTCATCTTCTGCCACTCTCGTCTTGTTTATCGTGCTACAGTTGCACTGGGTCTTCTTTCTGTTTCTCAAACACACAAAGCTTATACCTTCTTTAGGAACTTTGCAATTGAAATTCTCTCACCACCACCTCTCAGTCCCTCTCTAACCTATAATTCTATTTTATTTTCTTGATTAACCTTATTAATATCTGAAATCTCTTTATACTTATTTACTTGTTTGCTGTCTATACACTCACCAGTCCTCCTACAACTTCCATAAACTTAAGCCTGTGAGAGTAGAGCCTTCATCCAAGAACTTGTCCCCCATTCTATTCCAGCACCCACAATTGTGCCTAATGCAACATATCTTTTCTGAAAAAAATGAATGAACCAACTCTGACTAAATTAAATTTTTAAAAAGAGGGTATAGAATCAAGGAACAGTTAAAGACTGTAAAACCTCAGAAGGGGCAGAAATCAGGTAAGCAATGGGGATCCAGGTAGCAAGAAGAGACCAATTGTTTCCATTCATATTTTCTACTTTTGTGTTGCTCCACTGAAGATGCAATGTCCATGAAGAAAGTTGGTTTGTCCTACCATGGGTCTCATAGCCATTATTTAGATAGGGGAGGGCAGGGTACCTTAACTGACCTTACAACTAAGACCATACACAATTCCAAAAGGTAATTTCCCAAAAGAAATGTAGTGCTATTGTTCAAAGAAAGAAGACATGAATGCCATACCCCCATTGTAAAAACAAAAACAAAAAAGACACCAAACCACCAGCACTAACAACAAAAAACAGATGCCTGCAATAATCCCTGACCTGATATTTGATCATCTAGAAGACATCTACTTTATTCTACTATTAACTGATGTATGCTCAAGAAAAGTAAAAGGATTTTAATATTAATCTATGTCAAATAAAAGCAGAAGATACTTCTGTTCGAAATCAGAGTATACTCAAAATATATGCTCTTAAATGTTTTTTTTTCTCCTATGCTTCAAAAGAATCTAGAGCTTAGGCATCTCCTTTTGGATGTCCCAAACTGACGTAATTCTCTCATTGTCCTGAGACCTGCTTCCCTTGCAATATTATCTATCTCAGTTAATGCTATTACTAATCATTCTATCACTGACCTGGAAATTAGAGATTAACACTTGCTTCTCCCCTCTCCCTTATTTCCCACAGTCAACTGATCAACAAATACCATCAGTTACACCTCAGAAATTCTCAAATCTATCCTCTCTTCACCATTCCACCACCACTGCCCAAATTCAGGCCCTGATCACCTCTTGCCCTTAACCACATACAACAGCTTCTCAAAGATCCTCCTGTCTCTTCACCCTAGTTAAATCCATCTCCCACATCATTGCCACAGTTTGGTTCTAAACCAAAGATTTAATTATGCCTGTAACCTGATTTAAAACTTTGTATCGCTCCATAGCCAACAAAACAACAACAGAAAAGGCCAACCACCTTCATGTCTTGGTTGGAGTGACAGAACATTACGGTCAATCAGAATTGTTTATAAATGCAAGTTTCTTTAATACAATGGCTCTTCAATCCCACTGTATGAGAAAATTGAGAATTCTTTTAAAGAATATTGATGTTAAGGCTTCAATCTGAATGAGTACAATTTAACTGATCAGAAGTAAGACCTGTACATTAATTTTTTTAAAACCTTCCTCAGGCAATACTGAGTAGCCAGGGTTGAGAACTATGAGGTAAAAGATGGCTAGAGAGCCACGTCTGCTTCCAGACCACAGAAATAACTGAAAAGTTGGAAAAAATTCATGAAATGATTTTCAGACACTGGACATCAGGCAGCACAGGACAATGATCCCTGAGAGAAGGGAAACAAATGTAGCAAGTCAAAAACTGCCATATATTACTGCCTGGAGAGTTTACAGGTTGCAGTGCCCAGACATGGAATCCAAGCAGAGCCAGGTGATCTTCCTAAGTGAAGGAAACCAAGCTGGGGATTTTAGAAGGCCAAGAGAGCTAGAGTTCACAGGGCAGAGTATCAGAAAGGTGAGAAAATTCTAGAGATCTCCAGAGGGTCCCCTTGATGACTCAGTAATACAGCTTAATGAGGAAACCACTGAGACTGGGGTAAGAACCATAAGAGAAAATCAGGGAACAATCCTCTTGGCTCACAGAAGGTTGGAAATAGTTTGTTTCCTCATCAACCAAAGTGGTAAAGCCTAATTTACAGGTTATTGAGTAGAGTACTCAGAAGGGTATCACCTCAGTAGTGGAGAAAATTAACCCTATACAAAACACTGCTTTGGCCTTTCCTAACAATGCTTTAAAACAAGACCCAAAGGATCAAATTGTTTCCAAGTAAACTTAACTATGTCTCAAAATAAAGTTCAAGAATATTTGTAAGAATACAAAAATATCCAGCACCCAACAGTTAAATGTTCAGAGTGTGACATCTAATCAAATATTACTAGACATGAAAAAAAGCAGGAAAATACTACCCATAATAAAGAGTAAAATCGATCACTAGAAACATAATCAGAATGGACAGATATTAGATTAAAAGTTATTATAACATTCCATATGTTCAAAAAAGGTAGGAAAAAGATTATGTTAAAGATATTGAACAGAGAAGTTATAAAAAAGACAAAAATAAAACCTATACAGATGAAAAATACAGTGTCTGAAAAGAAAAATACACTGGGTAAGATTAACAGCAGATTAAACACTAGAGAAGAAAAGGTTGGTGAATATGAAGACACAGCAATAAGAACTATCCAAAATAAAACAAAAAGAAAAAAGACTGAAAATAAATGAAGAGAGCATCATTGAGCTGTAGGCCAAATTCAAGTACTCTAATATAAATGTAATTGAAGACAGAAGGGGCCACAAAATTTTCTTTTTTTAAAAATAATGGCTAAAAATGGTCCAATTTTGTTGAAAACCCCAAACTCAACAGAAACAATATGCTCAACAAACCTGAACAATAATCATGAAGATGATACCAAGGTACATTGTAATCAAATTGCTTAAGATTGGTTATGAAAGGAAAATCTGAAGAGTCTTTAGGAAGAAAAGACACCTGAACAGAGGAACAAAGATAAGAAGGACAGAAGACTTCTCATCAGAAAAAATTGCAAGCTAAAAGACAGTGGGAAATCAAAACAAAACAAAAAGGACCATGGAGCAGCATCTTCAAAATACTGGAAAACAAAACAAACAACAACAACAACAAAAGCAGCTTTCCCAGGAGAGATTCTTTTCTTTTTTCCCACAGTTAATCTTTCTGTTACAGTTCTTAATCCATACTAAAGTTAGAGGAACATAGTCTAGAACTATAGATTTCTGAACTGAGGGTAATTTTGTATCCAGTGTTATAATGGCCCCACAGTAGTTGCTCAACAAATAACACTGAATTAAATTGAATATGGATAATGTACAGAGCTTCTTTTTTTCCCATTCTTAAGGTGACTGGGAATCAGAAACTTGGATACCAAAAACACTAACTCCAAGCATAAACTTCTAATTCTATTACTTATAACCCTCTGACACTACAGCTAATATAGCTGGTTTAAAAGGTATTCTGCACATTCCTGGTGAATTGATTTTTAAGTGAAGTTCAGATTTGCACCAACTCCAGCAAAGTTCCTGAAACTGTTTCATTTGGGAATTCCTAACTGTTCAAAAACTTTCAAGACTATTTATTACATGTAGCTGTAGATGTAGTTTGTCATTATTCCTATTGAGTAAATAATTTGAAAGTTTGTTATCTATTTTAACAATTAAACCATAATTTAGAGAATTGAATGGTAACCATACAAACATTTTATTACCAAAGTAAGAAAATTCATACCCTTATGATAAGAAGTCATGATACATTTTAAATTTTGCAATAGTAGTCTTCTTTCCAGACAGAAAAGATTCACCTCAGTAGTGATTAAGAATCCTTGAAATTATAAATATATCTTCAGATTAAATTTATTTGTTCCAGTCTTTTAAAAAATTACAAAGTAGTCTATGAAAAATATTCAGCACTTCATAGATACCCATAAAGAAAAGTAATTATATTTGAACTAAAATTTCACTTTATAAAGAATCAAATAATGAATCCCTTCTTTATTATGTTTTTTTCTTATAGAAACATTATTCCTTTAAGCATAGTTAACTAAATATCTTTGACTCAGTTTTGTCATATAAACAGTGATGAATAAATATAATTGTGAATTGACTTAAGTTTCCTACTTTCAAATAAAGCAGAGTCGTGAACACAGAATACAGATACAGTGACTATTTAGTTCAGTAATTCTTTCAATCCAAAACCTGATTTCATGCACAGAAAACTGAGACCCAGAGAAATGAAGTAACTTTTCTAAGATCCCAATTAGTTAAAGGCAGCTTGGAGAATAAAACCTGGTTGCCTTGTAACTTGATTTATGAGAACCAGCTTCCCATGAAAGAATAGGCTAAAAATGCTATGATAAGGAAATGCTTATTGAGAAAAAACGCAGCAATACAATCTGTCTCCTCTCCAGAAAACTGAATGACAGATTTTCATCCTGCTGCTGCTACTTGGAAGAAAATTTGGGCCTAATCTGTCCAAGTGTTCCAAGCCAAAGCAAAGGAAGGGAATGGATTTAGGTGAAGCTTGTCCTGCATGGCCTCAGATTCAGCCAAGAGGCAGGGCTCCAGCTCTGCAGGCAAAAGGAGGTAGCCAAGGAAGAAAGAGCCATCACGAATCCCGGCCCTGCTGTCTGTATCTAAGAAAAATATCCAAAATAGAATATAGCACAAGAGGAGGCAGTGTGTGCTTATTATTGTACAGCCATGCACAATTCCTGATCCTTTATCATATTTTCCTGTCCCTAATGCTTCCATCCTGGCATGCATTCTGAATTATGTGTTCATCTCTCCTTTGGCTCGACCTAAAAGTCTTAGTTTTCACCCTCACTTCTAGCAACAAAGAAGGTGTCTATCTACATATCAACGAAAGACTTCGGGATACAGACCAGGTTTCCAAGCTTTAGTCCTGTACAATCCAGAGCCACATCTTTATTTCTAGGCAACTCCCCATTGCCCTTCCTCCCTCCCGTCGCCACCGCAGATCCCATCACCAACCCTGTGTTCCAACCTTTGCCAAGCAATTGTCACTGGGCGCCAACCCCTCCCAAGAGCCCAGGTCTCCGACCTCCCAGTCCCAGCCCTCCCCAGGGTTCTCCTGCCCAGCGCACCACGCGCCGCCACGCCAGCGCAGTACGCAGTCTCCCGGTTCCCAGCGGTTCTCTCACCTAATCCGGGGTACGGCCGCCGCGGCGGCTTCTTCCTTCTCGGCGGTCGCCGCCCAGCTACCAGCTGGCTCAAGGGGCCGCTGTTCCCGGCCGGAGGGCTGTCGCGGGGGCTGGGGAGATTTTGCCGCCTCTCCCGACCAGTAAGGCGCGTGGTGCGTCCGGTGGGACGCACAGCAGCAGCCGCCGCAATTGCATCGGCGGCAGCAGCAGAACTCGCTGTCTGTACTTCTCATGGATTTCCTGGGACTGGACACTCCAGTCCTATTTTCTACCCTTTCCTGGTTACCCTGGACTGCCTGGGCGCATCCTCTGGGAGTGGTTGAGCATCCGCTCCAGTTGCCACTGTAGTGGTGGACACCTGGACGTACCCAGTCTTCTCCGCCTCCGCCGCCTGCTCCGCCCAGATTGCTTCCGTCCCGTTTCCACTAATACCCGCTGCTGCCCGTTTACCCTCTATTATCATCTCCCCATTCTGTCTTCACCCACTTCTTGAATCTGGTCTCTTCATTCCCAGACGCCACTTTTTTCTTCCTTTCTGCTCCAAAGTCACCTTCCTTAATTAAGTTTCTTTTCTCAGCCCTCTCTCCGTATTTTCCCGGTTTTTTGTGTTTCTCCCTCCAGATAAGTCACCCTCTTATGTTATATCTAGAATTTTTCTCTTTGTTGTTCTCTCAGAATCACTGCTTCTCCAGTTTGTTGGCCAGCCTCTTGTCTCCCCTTCCTCCTCCTTTTAAACTTTCCTTTTCCTTTCAATTATCCTTTAAGTTATTGTCAACCACTTTCTCTTAAAGAACTCCAATTTTCCTTTCTGCTGAGACTTTCTGATTGACATTTTTCGTGAAGAACTTGTAGTAAAATATATGGTTTGTTATCTACCACCTAGTCAAAGGAGTGTTTTCATCTTTAAAAAATAAAATTATGAGTCAGATATATCCACCTTTAAATTTTCATGCTGAAAACTCTTTTCATATGAGTCCACAAAGTTCCTCCAAGAATGGTGATTAAGAAGTATCCTGCAAAACATAATGATTCTGCTACGCTATTCTGTATACCACAGGGCCTGCAGAGGATCATGAGTTATCTTCGTGGTTGGGTACCATTGATTCCCAGATTCATAGGCAATAGTCATTATTGTTGATAAGTCAGTTGAGCAAAGCTGAACTCATCCTTCCTCTCAATTTGGAGGCTGAGTCCTGTTTTTTTAATTCCCAGCATTACCCATCCATCCAGCTGCCCAAGCTCCAGACCTTGAAGTCATCAGAGACTAATCTCTCATTCATCCACCACATCTAGTCTTTAATCCTTTTTTACTATATCTTTTAGTGGTCCCTCCCATCTTGATTCCAACCACTTCCACTCAAGCCCATCTCTAGACTCTCCTCCCCACTACTGCCAGAGGCCTCTTTTGAAACACCATACTTAAAATCATTCAGTGGCTCCTTGGGGCTTTTAGGACAAAGTTCTGGCACTTAGTTTAGCACTAAAGGATTGTTTTGAATGGCTTCTGCCATCTTTTCTGGCCTCTGTTTCCACTGATCTCTTTCTTCCATCCTGTATGCCACATACTCTCATTCCAACCACAGTAGGTTACATCTAATTCTCTGGGTCTAATCGTGTTCTTCCATTCCTTGTTGACTTATAACGTCCTGTTTTCTCTACCTAGAAGGCCTTTCTCCATCTTCTTTATCTAGTTAATATCCACCTACCCTTTAAAAAGCAGTTCATGTGTTACCTACTGTGCTGGTTTGAATGTATTATGTCCCCCAGAAAAAGCCATATTCTTTGGTGCAATCTTGTGGGGCAGACAGAATAGTGGGGATTAAGTTGGAATGTTTGGATTAGGTTGTTTGCATGGAGATGTGCCCCACCCAGCTGTGGGAGATGACTCTGGTGGGATACTCCCATGGAGGTGTGGCCCCACCCATTCGGGGTGGGCCTTGATCAGTGGAGCCATATAAATGAGCTGGCTCAAGGAGAGGAAACGGAGTGCAGCTGTGAGTGATGTTTTGAAGAAGAGCAAGCTTGCTAGAGAGGAATGTCCTGGGAGAAAGCCATTTTGAAACCAGAACTTTGGAGCAGATGCCAACCACGTGCCTTCCCAGCTAACAGAGGTTTTCCGGACACCATTTGCCATCCTCCAGTGAAGGTACTTGATTACTGATGTGTTACCTTGGACACTTTATGGCCTTAAGACTGTAACTGTATAGCCAAATAAACCCCCTTTTTATAAAAGCCAATCCATCTCTGGTGTTTTGCATTCCTCACAGCATTAGCAAACTAGAACAGATTTTGGTACCAGAAGTGGGGTGCTTTTGCTGCTGAGTTTGCAAATACCAAACATGTTGGAACGGCTTTTTAAATGGATAAGGGAAAGTTTCTGGAAGAATTGTGAGGAGCTTGATAGAAAAGGCCAAAACTGCTTTAAAGAGACTGTTTGTGGAAATATGGACTCTAAAGATACTTCTGATGAGGACTTGAACAGAAATGATGAATGTGTTGTTGCAAACTGGAAGAAAGGTGATCCTTGTTTTAAAGTGGCAGAGAATTTGGCAAAATTGAGTCCTATTCATATGGAAGGAAGAATCTGGAAGCAACAACCTGGAATACTTAGCTGAGGAGATCTCCAGACTACCTGTGGAGGATGTAACCTGGCTTCTCCTTGCAGCTTATAGTAAAATGCGAGCGGAGAGAGATAAACTTAGAACTGAACTCTTGGGTTCAAAGAAACCAGAAGCTGATGGCTTGGAAAATTATGAGCTTCCAGGGGGGTGGAATCCCAGAAGCTACAGCCCAATGTGAGGATGTAACCAAACATGGAACCCAGCCGCCATTTCAGTACAAGCCAAGATTGGAGATGGAATTATCCAGAAAGGATTTGTGGAAACTCCTATTGTCTGATGGCTTTGACCCCTGTGTGCTTCATGCAAAGCCAGCAGAATTTTTGCGAGAACTTTATAGACAGAGCCGCTGCCAGTCTGGACTGGAGGAGACAGACAAGGAACAAATTGCAGGAAAAATTTCTTCAAAGACAGAGCTATGGAGGTTGAGGTCTGGAGTCAAGAGGCCTTGGGCTGGGAGAGTGGAGCAGCCCACACGCATGGAAAGGGTGAGTTTGCCCTGGAGGTCGAGGGTGGGCATTCCACCTCGATGCTCTGGAAGAGTTTTGCCACCCGAGGTCCCAAAGAGGGTGGAGCACATTCCCAGGGAATTGGGGAGAGCCTGGCTGCCACCACACTATTCTGAAGGGGTTGAGCGTGTGCCCCAGAGATGGAAGGGAATCCGGGCGCTGCCCCGATATTTGAGGAGGGTGGGGCCGAGAAGGTGGTCTCCCCAATGTGTGGGTATGTTGGAGCACTCACCCAAGCGTTTGGAGAGGAAAGGGCTGCCGAAAAGGCCCTTAGGAAGGGTTAGGCTCCCGCTCTCTCAAGTCCCAAGGATGCAAGTTGTTCTGTTAATGACTCTCAGACTTTGAAATCTAATGGAGTTTGTCCTGCAGGTGTTAGGAACCGTTTTGGTCCTGTTAACCCTGTTTTCCTTACTGTTTCTCCTTATGGCAATGGGAATGTTTATCCTATGAATGTCCCTCCTTTGTATATTGGGAGCACATAACTTGTTCTAAGTCCACAGATGCAAAGCTAAAGGAAAAATATGCCTTAGGACTGACCACACCTATATTTGATTTTGATGGGATCTTGTACTTAACTATTGTTACTGAAATGATTTAAGTTTTTGTGATATTGTGATGAAATGAATGTATTTTGTTTTTGGAAAGAATATGTTTTTCTGGGGTCCAGGGGGTGAAGTGTGCCGGTTTGAATGTATTATGTCCCCCAGAAAAAGCCATATTCTTTGATGCAGTCTTGTGGGGCAGACAGAATAGTGGGGATTAAGTTGGAACGTTTGAATTAGGTTGTTTGCATGGAGATGTGCCCCACCCAGCTGTGGGTGGTGACTCTCGGTGGGATACTCCCATGGAGGCGTGACCCCACCCATTCAGGGTGGGCCTTGATCAGTGGAGCCATATAAACGTGCTGACTCAAAGAGACTGAAATGGAGTGCAGCTGTGAGTGACGTTTTGAAGAAGAGCAAGCTTGCTAGAGAGGAATGTCCTGGGAGAAAGCCATTTTGAAACCAGAACTTTGGAGCAGACGCCAGCCACGTGCCTTCCCAGCCAACAGAGGTTTTCCGGACCCCGTTAGCCATCCTCCAGTGAAGGTACCTGATTACTGATGTGTTACCTTGGACACTTTATGGCCTTAAGACTGTAACTGTATAGCCAAATAAACCCCCTTTTTATAAAAGCCAGTCCATCTCTGGTGTTTTGCATTCTGCAGCATTAGCAAACTAAAACACCTACCAAGGAAAGCCTTTCCTGATCCCTAAACTTGGTGAAGATGCTTCATCTCTCAGTCTTCATAGCACCTTGTCCATGTCTCTTATCATTTAACACACACCACTATAGTTGTAGATTCTCCTATTTGTCTTTTCCAACTAGACTCTGAACTTCTTGACATTAAGGATCAGGTATTTTTTCACTTTGTATAACCAACATTTTACAAAACACTTGGCTTACAATAAATGTCAATAGGTATTTACTAATTAAATAAATACATTAAGTAAATAAATGTTTAAAAAAAAAATACCGGGCACATGGCTGGCATAAAATAAAGACTGAATAAATGTTGGTAGACTTAATGAATTAATGATTTGGAATATTTTATAGGTATAATTAGTAACATTTATTGAGCACTTGCTTTATGCCAGGCATGATTGTGCTTCTTCAATAAATGAACTAAAGAATAGACTTTTACTTTCAGAGTTGGACATTTGGTCATTTTTCTGAAGGTCAACAAATAACTTTCACCTTTTTGAAAGAAAGAAAGAAAAAAGAGAAAAGGGAGGGAAGGAGGAAGGGAGGAAGGAAGGAAGGAAGCAAGGAAAGAAGGAAGGAAGGAAGGAAGGAAGGAAGGAAGGAGAAAGACAGTAAACAGCTGAAATCAGCTGCCCCTGAAAGTGCCTGACTCTGGAATCAGCTTAGTCTGCTTGATAACTTTTTTTTCTTTTTTTCCTTTAAGGTAAGAAACTTATACTTAGATATGGGATATGAGCTTCAAAGAGGTTATATAACAACCTAATGGGGTAAATGGAGACTGTTAGTTTTTACTCAGTAAATGAACCTATCAGTTTTCCATTTCTTGATATTAAAAAGGCCTCTGAACTAGAGGGAAACCACTAATCCAAAATATAGTCCTAGCTACTATGTACAGTCTCTTTCAAAGAATAGAGAGAAATAATTTGCAACAAAATCAACAAGTATGCCTGTTTAAAATGCAGATTCCTGCATCCCACCCCATAACTACTGTATCAGAATCTCAGAGAATATGGTAAATCTTATTAAGAAAAGTTATACAAAGTTTTAAGATAAGGCAAAAGATTATTGGCTAATCTTTTAAAGTTATACTAGAGCACAAATAATCATGCTCATCTACTTATTAGGATGTTCTTTTATTTGATTTATTACTATTGATTAGATCTCAGACTCCATGAGGTTAGATTTTAACTTACAGAAGATTGGTAAGCTGTAAATAATTTTGTCCAGTAGGGATGCAAATAATTTCTGTCTGCATGAAAGCACAGCACCTAGTCTATATTGCCTAATAGGACTTTGATAATTTTGATATAGCTTTGTGACCTTATTCCAGCATTCTTTTTTCCACTCTCTCTATTTAATCAGTCTCTCTTATTCTCCTTTGAATCGGCTTTACTATCCAGTTGGTTCCCTCCTCCACGAGTTAAATAATCTTTAAATGTGCTCAGTACATATTTATATGAGTCAAGTTTTTAACTTTTTGAAAATTATTCTTTCTGTCTTGCTTCCTCAATTTGAGAACAACTGACAAAGGGTGGATTTAGGGTAGGTCTCCTGTTGACGAACTCTCTGTTTCTGTTTATCTGTGAATATTTTAAACTCACCCTCATTTTTGAAGGACAGTGTTGTTGGATAAAGAATTCTTGGCTGGCAGTTTTTCTTTTTCAATACTTGAAATATATCATACCACTGCCATCACACCTCCATGGTTTCTGATGAGAAGTCAGCACTTTGTCTTATTGCGGTTCCCTCATATGTAACGAATTGCTTTTTTCTTGCCACTTTCAAGATTCTCTCCTTATCTTTGGTATTTGACATTTTGATTAGTGTGTGTCTCAGAGTAGGTCTATTAGGATTTAATCTGTTTGGAGTACATTGTGCTTCTTGGTAATGTGTATTTATGCCTTTCATAAGAGTTGGAAAATTTCTGTCCATTATTTCCTCAAATATTCTTTCTGTCCCCTTTCCCTTCTCTTCTTCTTCTGGGACACCTTCTGGGACACCCATTGTGTCAGTTTGGATATATTATGTCCCCACAAAAGCCAAGTTCTT
The DNA here is from genome assembly GCF_015220235.1 of Choloepus didactylus. Taxonomy (NCBI): domain Eukaryota; kingdom Metazoa; phylum Chordata; class Mammalia; order Pilosa; family Megalonychidae; genus Choloepus; species Choloepus didactylus. The sequence continues at coordinate 119,274,281 of NC_051308.1, forward strand.
TAATGCAATCTTGTTGGGGCAGATTTATTAGTCTTTTGATTACAGTGGAAGTTTTTGATTGAGTGGAGATGTGACTCACCTAACTGTGGGTGATATTTTTTATTAAATTATTTTCATGGAGGTATGATCCCGCCCATTCAGGGAGGGTCTTGATTAGTTCACTGGAGTATTTAAGAGAGAAGCTAAGAGCCGACACAGATGCAGATGCTTGCTGATGCTTAGAGATGTTTGGAGATGTGGACAGAAGGATGTATGGAGGTGCTAAGCTAAGAAATGAAGCCCTGAGTGTTCCCTGGAGAAGTTAAGAGAGAACCCCCAGACACTTAGAGAAAAATGCCCTGGGAGAAAGAAGCAACAACTGAGAAAGAGGAGCTGAAATACAACCCAGGACCAGCAGACACCAGCCACGTGCATTCCCAGCTGACAGAGGTATTCCGGATGCTATCAGCCATTCTTCAGTGAATGTATCCTCTTGTTGGTACCTTATTTTGAAAACTTTTATGGGCTTAGGCATGTAAACTTGTAGCCAAATACCCCCCCTTTATAAAAGCTGATCCATTTCTGGTATCTTGCATAATGGCAACTCTAGCAAACTGGAACACTCATGATGCATACATTTGTGCACTTTGTGCTGCCATTCAATTCCCTGAGACCCCACTCAATTTTTTCTATTCTTTATCTATCTGTTCTTATATGTTTGTAAGATTTAAATTGTCCTATATTCTAGTTTGCTTATTCTTTCTTCTTCCTGTTCAAATCTGCTGTTGTATGCCTCGTTTATTTTAGTATCTTCTGTTGTGCCTTTCATTCCCATAATTTGTCATGCTTCTTTTCATACTTTCAAATTCTTCTTTATGCTCACCCAGTGTCCTCTTAATATCCTTTATCTCTTTAGCCATATTTTCCTTCATCTCCTTGAATTGATTTAGGAGATTTATTTGAACATCTTTGATTAGTTGTTCCAAATTCTGTGCCTCCTCCAAAGTTTTAATTTGTTCCTGGGTCATATCTTCCTGTTTCTTAGGATGGCTTGTAATTTTTTTACTGATGTCTGGGCATCTGATTATCTTGATGAGTTTATTCTGAAGGTTAGTTTCTCTCTGTTGTCTAGGCTTTTATTGTTGATTGGCTTTGTGTTAAGACTCTTTGACACTTTGTTCACCTTATTCTAAACCTTTAGAATAGCTAGTGTTTGATCATATTTTTTCAGCTCTTCTTCATCTGATTCTTGCCCTGGGTATGTGGCACAATTTTTAAGATTGCAGTATTTGTGCAATTGTTTCACCCCCAGGAGAAAGCTTCATTTCCTCTGTTCCTTCTCTGGGAAACTTGATCTGTTCTTCTGTGCTGTTTGTTTTTGTTTTGCCTCTGTAGGGTTTTATTTTTTTTTTTTTCCTCTTCTTTTGTTTTTTCTAGCTGCTTTTGCCTTGGGGCAAATTCTGGGTCACCCTGGAGAGGATTTTCCCAAATGAGTATTTCCCAACCAAAACAGGGCCAGGGACCCATGAAGGGGGTGCAGACCAGCTCCAAAGAGCCCTTGAGAGAGGGTCAGGAAGGACACCAAAAGCATTTTTGATGGATCCCTAAAGCTGTGCTTTTCTGGCCTGCCCAGCAGATGACACCCATCAGCAAACTGTTCCCCACAGCCCGGAGGGAGCACTGTGTATTTAAATTTTTTGAGGATGGGGTTGAGACAATGACTGCCACCACCTTTGACCAGGATGGGTGAAACAGTAACAGATACGGGACCCAGTGACCTGAATTCACTAATCAAAAGCTGTGATCAGTGCTTGGCTGTGTTCCCCACTCTCCCCCCACTCCCTGCTATTCTTGGGGAAAAGGATATTTATGCCTCTTTCTGACAGCAGCAGCTAGCCAGTGACGGAATCCGAGGTGGACTGCAATGAGAGTGAGGGATGGGTGCCAGCAGCTGCCATGGGGAGAGAGCTACTCACAGTTCTTTAGAGTAGTTTATCAGCCTTTTCCTCCCACTCTTCCTTGGATATTGTACAGAGTTCTACTGGCCTCCAGAGCCCTAAAACAATTGTTTCAGACAGTTTCTGCCTGTTTCCTAGCTGTTTTGGAGGAAGGAGTGAATCCTGAAGCTCCCAACTCCACCATCTTCTCCACAAGTTCTCTTCATCTTCATTCTTTTGCATGTGAATATCCAGTTGTCCCAACACCATTTATTGAAGACTACTTTTTCCTCATTGAATTTTCTTGGCACCTTTGTTGATAATCAGTTGGCCATAGACATATGGGATTTATTTCTTGTTTCAACTCTATGCGATTGATCTATATGTATATTCTTATTACATAACACTTTGCAAATCTGAAAGTGTGGTCTTCCAACTTTGTTCTTCTTTTTCAAGATTTCTTTGGCTCTTCTGGGTCCCTTGCATTTCTATATGAATGTTAGTATCAGCTTGTCAGTTTCTTCCAAAGAAAAAAGCCAGCTGGGATTTTGATAGAGATTTTATTGAATATGTAGATCAGTTTGGGATATATTGCCATCTTAAACATAAGTCTTCTGATTCATGAACATGGGATGTATTTCCATTTGTTTAGGTCTCTTTAATTTCTTTTAGCAATGTTTCATTTTCAATGTGCAAGCTTTGTACTTCTTTTGTTAAATTTATTATTTGTTCTGATGATATTGTAAATGGAATTGTGTTCTTAATTTCATTTTTGGACTATTCATTGCTAGTTGTGGTGGTTTGAAACTATACCACAGAAAAACACATTCTTAAAGTTAATCTATTCCCATAGGTGTGAACCCATTATAAGCAGGACCTTTAGATGAAGATACTTCAGTTAAGGTGTGACCCATTTCATTCAGTGTGGGTCTCAATCCTATTACTGGTGTCCTTTGTAAGAGAATGAAATTCAGGCAAAGAGGGAGAAAGCCATGAAAGCAAGATGCTGAAATCAATGAAACCTGGAAGAGAAGGGAGAGATCAGCAGATGCTATCATGTGTCTTGCCATATGAACGAGGAGCCAAGGATTGCCAGCAGCTGATCTTTAGGAAGAAAGCATCACCTTGATGATGCTTTGGTTTCGACATTTTCTGGACATCAAAACCATGAGCAAATAAATTCCTATTGTTTAAGTCAACCCCTTCCATGGTATTTGCTGGAGCAGCCTAAGACACTAAAACACAAGTCTATGGAAATACAATTGATTTTTTTTATATTATTCTTGTATCCTACAACTTTGCTAAATTATTTATTAGTTCTAACAGTTTTTTGTGGATTCTTTAGGATTTTCTAGATGCAAGATCATCATTTGCAAATAGAAATAGTTTTACCTTTTTCTTTCCAATCTGATGCCTTTATTCTTTTTATTGCCTAATCACTCTGGGTAGAATCTCAAGTATAAAGTTGAGTAGAAGTGGTGAAACTAGACATCCTTAATTTGCTCCTGACATCAGTAGGAAAGCTTTCAGTTTTTCACCGTAAGTATGACATTAGCTATGGGTTTTAATGCCTTTTATTAAGTCATGGAAGTTTGCTTCTAGTCCTAGTTTGTTGAATGTTTGCATCAGGAAAAGCTGATGGATTTCTTTAATGCCCTCTCTGTGTCTATTGAGATCGTCATGTCATTTTGTTCCTTTATTGTATTGATATGGTATGTTACATTAACTAGTTTTCATATGTTGACCCAATCCTGCATTCCTGGGATAAATTCCAGTTGATCATGGTATCTGATCCTTTTTATATGTTGCTGGATACTTAAGATGTTTTCTAATCATTTGTTGAGAATTTGCAAATGTATGTTCATAAGGGATATTGGTCTATAGTTTTCTTGTGAGGTCTCTGTCTGGTTTTAATATCAGGGTAATTCTGCTTCATAGAATGAGTCAAAAAGTATACTCTTGTCTATATTTTGTAGGAATTTGTGACGGATTAGTATTCTTTAATACTTTGATAGAATTCACAAATTAGCTATCTAGTCTGGGCTCTTCTTTGTGAGAAGTTTCTTTTTTGTTTTTGCTTTTTTTACTAATTCAATGTCTTTATTTGTTATAGGTCTATTCATATTTTCTATTTCTTCTTGAATCAGTTTAGGTATTTTGTGTCTTTCTAGCAGTCTGTCCATTTCATCTGGTTTATCTAATTTTGGGGATAGAATTATTTATAATATTCCTTTATAATCCTTTTTATTTCTGTAGTTTGGTAGTAGTTTCTCTGCTTTCATTCCTAATTTGATTCATGTTTGGAAAAGCTTGTTCCCCCAACAATATTACCACTCCAAAAATAAGCCTCCAGAAAATTCCATTTGAGACAAATTTCAACAGTTACAAAGAAAAATATTTAAAAAAACAAAATACCTCTGGTGTAATTTGTGGTGAATGGTAGGTTGTATCCATTCTAAGAAGGATATAAATTACTCTTTTGACTTTTTCCCTCATTCTTCAAAAAAAGTAATTTTTAAATTATACAAATTTTTTAAGAGAGTTGACAGCACTCAAGACATCCATTATTATATAAATATGTTTCCCAGAGTCTTGAAGAATTTTAGAGGTTCAGTCAGGGTTTCTGCCTTACTGGTATTTTCAGATTCTCTCAGCAGCAATTCCCATCTTCTTACATAAACCTTATTGAAAAAAAATCCAGGAGCAACATGGCAATTCCAAAAACCTAAACACAATTGCATTAATTTCAGCTGAAGTCTTGCTGGCTGTGGCAATGAAAATGATGCATACCTACAAAAATACACAGTAACATATAAAGCTGATAATTTTACTTTAGGAGCAGTAACTTTGTCATAAACAGGAAATGGGTACAACACAGTCAGAATGAGGAGACTCATAAGAAAAGTACTGCAACTCACACATCCAAAAAAGTCAACTTCTTCACACAAAATGCACTGTGATACTGAAGGCTGGCAGAGGCAGAATAGCTGGAACTCTTTGAGAGTACAACCCAGCCACTGGAGCTGGCCCAGGGAGACAAAGATGCCAAGAGTGCTTCTGACTCCTGGTAAGGCCAAGTTCCTCCTCTCTGTGGGGCTGTACCCTGCTCCCTTCTCCATTGAGAATTTGAGAAGTCCCCCAGTATTAGATAAGGTTTTTCTGAGAAGGTGCTGACTTCCGCACAGGGTACATTCTGGTTTTCTCTCTGCTATGAGGTAAGGAGCCTGCCACGTCCCATGCTCTCTGCCATCTAGTAAAGAGTTGGTTGTTTTCAGCTAGATGGGTAAGTCTGTCAAATTCTGGAGTGAAGTACTACCAATACCTTTGGGTCATCACACATTTAAAGCATTTAATTTTATCAGTAATAAAAGCAATATTATGTCTCTGTTTGACTCCTATGTCTATTTTCCAGTTGGATCTGACCTCAAAAGAGGAAGAAAGGATTTGTTACATACTGATCCTCTAAAACCCCAAGGCAAAGCTGTCATTGTAATATTCTACTTTCAACCTTTGAAGAAGCAACATGCTGCATAAATAGCAGCAAAAATAAACGGAATTGCTTCTAGAACTTTGGGATTTTTGTTTACCATATGCTTAAGAGCTCTGAGGTAGGCCTCCTTAGGGAAATGGCACATAGAACTTTGGTTCTGACTGTCAGATTTCCAGAACCAGAGGATCATGCTCCCTGCTTTAGTTTCCTAGGCTGCTCAAATATTGTGAAATGGGTTGGCTTTAACAATGAGAATTTATTTGCTCATGGTTTTGATGCCTGGAAAATGTCCAAATCACAAGACATCATTAAGGTGATGCTTTCTTCTCAAAGACCAGCTGCCAGTGATCCTTGGCTCCTCTGCAACATGGCAAGGCATGTGTTGACCTCTGCTGGTCTCTCCCTTCTTTTCCAGGTGTCACTGATTTCAGTTTCTTGCTTCCATGGTTTTTACTCTTTGCCTGAATTTCATTCTCTTATAAAGGACTCCAGTAATAGGATTAAGACCCACATCTAATGAGGTATGTCACACCTTAACAGAAGTAGCTTCATCAAAAAAGGTCCTGCTTACAATGGGTTTACACCCATAGGAATGGATTAAAGACCATGTTTTTCTGGGGTACACAGTGCTACAAACCACCACACTCCCTAACAAAGAAGGGAGAAAAAGTTCCCACATCAGATAGTGATGGGGTGAGAGGGCGGTTTGGGGAGGATAAGGAAGGACCATGTCTTAGTTTGCCAGGGCTGCTATAACAAAGTACCATAGACTAGTTGGCTTAAACAACAGGGATTTATTGGAGACTAGAAGTTCAAAATCAAGGTGTCAGCAGGATCATGGTTTCGCCGAAGTCTGTGGCATTCCGTTGGTGATTTACTGGCAATCCATAACTCATTCTTTACCTCCATTGCATGGCCATCTGTCTTCTTCTGTCTTTTGCTCACCCTTACTCTATGTCCAAAATTCCTCTGTTTATAAGGACTCCAATCACATTTGATTAAGACCCATCCTGATTCAGTTTAACCTCATCTTAAAAGGATTTCCAAAGATTCAGTTTACAACTGGGTTCACATCCACAGGACTGGAAGTTAGGACTTCAACATGTCTTTGTAGGGTACATGATTCAATCCATAACAGATACTAGGGACTGATATTTTTTAATTGAGTCTTTGGAAGGTAGACAATTTACCCCAAGGGAAGTACTAATATAAAGTTAGGTTGTGCCCCTACCAACATTTTATCACATTTTGTCACATTTATTGTCATATTGGATTCAGTACTTTGGTAGGTAAAGCTTAATGAGTCAGGCTTATACTTTTTATGAGAAAGGATAACAAAAACTAGTAATAACTGAAAAAGGATAAGAGAGAACCAGGTGTAATACAACCTTCACAGGCAAAATGGCAGGGGTTTTTTGTTTTGTTTTGTTTTGTTGTTTTTTATTCACCTCTGTATAACTCAGTGCTTGGCATTCCTAACTCATAATAGTTAGACAATAAATATTTAAATATTAGTTGAATAACTAATTGGATGAAAGGAGTGATGGCTATGTCTTCACTTAGTACAGTACCAGTATACAGTGAATTATGCTGTATTCAACCAATTAAGTATTGCCTCAAATTCATGAGGCATTCTATTCATTAATCATTTATTCAGTAAATGTTAACTGAGCATTTACTAGGTGCCAGGTACACTATACTACACCCTGGGGAATAAAAAATGACTATTTTTATGCTCTGAAAGAGTTTAGGCTTTGCTGTCAAAAGTAGTGAAACCAGACAGAAAAATGAAAGAAGTAATTTCGTGGGGTAGCTCCTAGGAGGCAGAGGGTGGCTCTGCCATATAACTCCATATTTTAAGTAGGCTTACTGAAGTAATAAATAGGGTCTTTCACATTACTCATAATGTGCTTCTTGTTCTTTTCGTCCACCCTCACCCCTCACCCCCGCCTTCCTTTTTCTTTTGACTTCAGTGACTGGACCGACTGTGTGACTCCCACAGGTAAAGACAGTGAGCCGATTCAAGAATAAACAAGACAAATTCTGCTTTCATGGAGCTTACATGGTTAGACGGTATAATCAGGAAAGATAATTCAAATAATCTGTCTTCAACCACCGGGCCCAACGACTGTCCGTGCTGTCCGTGCTGACTCCAGAACCGTTACCTTCCAGCTCCAGTCGAAGCCCGCGCAGAACACCAGCCTGAGGGCGTGGCGGAAGTGGTGGCCAAAGGGCAGCTGCCAGGGCGGAAGGCGGGGCGGTTCCGGACTTCCCTGTAGTAGCCAATGCCATGCCTGGGAGGTGGAATTTTAGGTACAGACTGACATAGAATACGACCAATCAGAACGGAAGGTATCTGAACTGGGGAAGACTTTAACGTGATCGCGTTATAGGAATTAAGGGGTGGAGAGTGGAATGATCAGAATACCAGCTATTTCCCAATCAGTAAGAAATTATTTCAAAAATTTAATACCCGGTACGGTAGTACTGGTGCATACGGCTGGAAATCAGTCCAGGTTTAGTGGCTGGCTGTTCATTTTGTCTGCCGAGAGCATCTTTCCTTCTGAGAAATACCTTCCATTTCTATAATGAAGTAATTCAAATAGCAGTTGCTGTTCATTTGCAGACCTCTTCTCTCCTGAGCGAGAGTGTTTGGTCGGGCCACAGGTTCCTGCGACTGTTACTTCTTCGTTACTACTATACTAGCACAGTATTTGGCATATAATTAGGCACCTACGAATTGCTTAATGAATGAAGAGACACAAACCTCTGGCTGTCTCTTCCTTTGATACCACATGTAAAATCTCTGCAATCTCTGACTCTGCTTTAATGGAAAGTCTAATCCTGTTTTAACAGCTTAATATAGGTTGATTTAGATATGTGCATTAGTTTCTTTGATACATTTCAAGAATTTGTGGGCAGCTGTAGCTATGAAATTCAAGTCTTCTGTTTCCTTTTTTTCTCCCCCAGAACAATGTTTGAAAACTCCAAGGTTCTGAGATTTCACCCCCTTCACAGGGTTGCTATTATGTTTCAGGAAAAGAATATACATGAGCCTTATAAATTCTAAAGTTCTGAACAAATGTTTGTTGATACTCTTTTTTCAATTCAATATAAAATAGTTGTGGACCTCCCATGTACTGATTACAGTGTTTGGCATTATTACACAGTTCTGTATTGCTCAAAGGACCAAAGGGCAGGAGTTCAAAGGCAACACCAAGGTACAGAGATGATGCTGATCAAGTCAGAAGCAAAAGCCACTTAGATTCCAGAGTTCCTGATGTCCGAATATAGAGTAGTTGAATCCTCAGTTTCAGACTGAGACAACTCTGGCCTCCACGTTCTTTTTTTTTTTTTTTTTTCAATATTCATTTTATTGAGATATATTCACATACCACGCAGTCATACAAAACAAGTCGTACATTCGATTGTTCACAGTATCATTACATAGTTGTACATTCATCACCAAAATCAATCCCCGACACCCTCATTACCACACACACAAAAATAACCAGAATAATAATTAAAGTGAAAAGAAGCAACTAAAGTAAAAAAGAACACTGGGCGCCCTTGTCTGTTTGTTTCCTTCCCCCACCTTTCCACTCATCCATTCACAAACTAGACAAAGGGGAGTATGATCCCCATGGCCCCCCCAATCCCACTGTCTCCCCTCATAAGCCACATTTTTATACAATTGTCTTCAAGATTCATGGGTTCTGGGTTGTAGTCTGATAGTTTCAGGTATCCGCCACCAGCTACCCCAATTCATTCGAACCTAAAAAAGGTTGTCTATATTGTGCATAAGAGTGCCCACCAGAGTGACCTCTTGGCTCCTTTTGGAATCTCTCTGCCACTGAAGCTTATTTCATTTCCTTTCACATCTCCCTTTTGGTCAAGAAGATGTTCTCCATCCCACGATGTCGGGTCTGCATTCCTCCCCGGGAGTCATATTCCATGTTGCCAGGGAGATTCACTGCCCTGGGTGTCTGATCCCACGTAGGGGGGAGGGCAGTGATTTCACCTTTCAAGTTGGCTTAGCTAGAGAGAGAAGGTCTGGCCTTCTTCTTATGGCCGCTCAGTGACCCAAGTATAGAGCTGTTCTTTCCTGAAATAATTTCCATGAGTCTTAAGTGTGTCAAGATCGTCTAGTTTGTCTAAGGAGGAAAAAAAAAAAAAAGTAAGTGTTGCAAGTATGGATGTTGTTCCAAAAAAGGGTTAGTCCAAGTGACTCTGTGTTTTGTTAGTTAAAAACAGTTTTGTGTGTTGTTGTTGTTTTGGTTATAAGTAACGGAAACTAATGCAAACTAGCCTGAGTTAAATAAAGGAGGATGTATTGTAAATAAACAATAGTGTCTCATAGAATCCAAGCATAGAGTATACTTGGTCCTTGGGAAGAGCTGAGAACCAGGAACTTGAAAGAAACTGGGATTCTTGCTTCTCTGTGCATGTATGCTACATTCTTTTCTCTCTGCTTTTTTGATACATATTGTTCCAGTTTGCTATTGCTGCCAGATTGCAAAATACCAGAAATGGATTGGCTTTTATAAAGGGGGCTTATTTGGTTACAAAGTTACAGTCTTAAGGCCATAAAGTGTCCAAGGTAAGGCATCAACAATCAGGTTCTTTCACTGGAGGATGGCCAATGGCCTCCAGAAAACCTTTGTTGGCTGGGAAGGCATGTGGCCTGTGTCTCCTCCATGTTTGGGTTTCAAAATGGCTTTCTCCCAGCACGTTCCTCTCTAGGCTGAAGCTCCTCTTCAAAATGGCAGTCTCAGTTGCTCTTAGGGCATGTGTCCTCTCTTAGCTTCTCCGGAGCAAGAGTCTGCTTTCAACAACCGTCTTCAAACTTGCTCATCTGCAGCTCCTCTCTCAGCTCCTGTGCATTCTTCAGTGTCCCTCTTGACTGTAGCAAGCTCGCGTCTTCTGTCTGAGCTTTTATAGGGCTAGAGTGAACTAATCAAGGCCCATGCTGAATGGGTGGGGCCACACCTCCATGGAAATTATCTAATGAGAGTTATCCACTATGGTTGGGTGGGTCATATCTCCATGTAAACAACCTAATCCCAATATCCCATGAGATTGGATTAAAAGATCATGGCTTTTTCTTGGGGAACATAATATATCCAAACTGGCACAAGAACAAACATAGTTGCCAGTGGTCATCCCTGTTAAAATGGATGGGAAGGCAAATCCTAGAGAAGGATGATTCTTTGTAAGCTGGATAGTTGCCCCCTAATTATCTATTACAAATGCTTTCTTCCTCTCTTTTCTTTCTTACCGCTCTCTCTCTTACCATCCAGTTGGAGGTCACTGCCAAAGGGAATGTCCCAAAATCAGACTGGCCACAAGTCACTGGGAATCATTGAAGCACTGTGTGTCTCAATGTCTCCATAGTTGGCTTAAAAGATGTTTCAGTGAAATAAGCAGAGCAACAGCCATACCTTGGTTAAAATATCTGTATTGTAAGTCCCTATTTCTGGAATTGTTTCAGTAGAGGCTGAAGGATCATCATTTGAAATTGCAGTTGAAGGCCTGTCCCTGTAGAGTGGGAAGAAAGGAAGTTAGATCAAATTATATCTATGGGCTATTCCAAAGGTAAGATAATATGATTCTACTAAACCTAGGCTCCCATTTACACAAACATCACCTTCCATTGCAATTGTCACTGTTTCCATTAACAGCACCATCAGTTTCCTTGTCCTATCTACCCTGGTCCTATATCTTTCATGTGGAGTCAATCACTAGGTCTTCCTTCCAAAAGCCTCTCATGGATTAATACTAGTTGTCTCCTATTAGCTGTAGGGCAGTAGAAAAGGTAACAAAAGTATGAGCTCTTTTATCTATTGTTAGAAGTTAAGACAGAATAATATCAAGATTAAGAGCATAAGCATTGAGCTCAAATCCTGTCCTCATCACTGCTAGCTGTATGACCTTAGAAAAATTACTTTCTGAGGCTTTTCTTCGACTACAAAGTGGGGACCTAATACTAAAAGAAACTTACTGGGTTGTTTGGTTAAACTAACTAATATCCACAGGGCACTTACCACTATTCCTATTAATGTAAGCAATCACTATAAGCACTTAGTAAATAGTAGTTGTTATTAATATAAGTAATAATACATATATAGATAGATGTATAGCTTTTTGGTCATGAAACCGTTGCACCTCTATTTTCTCAGCCAATATTCACAAACACCCTGAGAAGCAGATAGTATTATCCCCATTTTAGATAGGGACACCAAAGCACAGAGAGATGGGAACATTTCCTCCAGCGGAATTGTCCAGAGGTTTGCTCCAGTGGGGAGTGAATGCCCAGTCAGTGGAAGTTCTAGCAAGGCTACAAGGTACCTATCATGAAAGATGTAGCAGAGATTCCTTGGGGAAGGGTGACTGGTGTAGGTGAACTTTGAGGTCCTGTTCTTGTTCATTTGTTTACACATACAACAAATAAGTATTGGCTTCTTACCAGAAATGATTTAAGGCTCTGGAGATAAAGAATAAACAAACAAAAAACGGACAAAAATCTGGGCCTAGAAATATATATTTAATATCAAAATATAACTTGATTTTCACTTTTTTCATACACTCTTCATGTAAGTACCAGTTAACTCCCAACCATCTTCCCAGCCCTCTCCCCTGACTTATAGTTATCAGGAAACAGAAAATTCTGTTTGTTTGTATTCCACGCCCCCGTAGGGGGAAAGGCCTGTTGCAGCCTCTCAATAAAGAAAAGTGGGCGGGGCCTTAGGACTTCATGAAAGGAAAGGAGCGACAGCGGAACTAGTGTTCCGGTAGTTATGGTTTTCGGTCGGGATCCAATTCAGAGGACCGGTAGTGAAGCGCTCCTTAGCTGTTTCCGGCCACCTCAGCGGGAAGTGGAGACGTAAGCAGCTTGATCTCTGGGAACTGTGGTAAAGATACAACTTATCCAGGCAGAGAAGGTGAGGACGACGTCTACGTCTGTCCCGGCCAGTGTTGGTTCCCTGTAGCCTGTGAAGATGGTGTTGTTAACGATGATCGCCCGAGTGGCGGATGGGCTCCCGCTGGCCGCCTCTATGCAGGAGGACGAACAGGTGAGCTCCTAAAACAGCCCCGTGACCCCTAATCCCCGCTTCGCTCTCAGCTCGGGAATCCTTCTTAGCACGCGGGAGATCGTTGCCATTTCCCAAGCGTCCCTGACTCCTTTGGAATGATCTTTATCTTTTAGCAGTGAAAAGACTACCTCTGAGAGGAAATCTTTCATAAGGGTGGAGGTAGATTTTTGTGTTAACCTGTTTCTCCAGAGAAACGCTCTGGGGAAGGGGTATGATCAGCTGATTATCACCTGGTGTTCTGTAGCTCTTTAGGAAATTTGCTAAAATTCAGGACTTCTAATTTTATGCTGCTAGTAAGGTTGCTGAAGGACGGATCGTGGGAAAAAATCAGCTCCTTTCTAAGTTCTTCAATTCCGTTTATTGTAATACTTGATCCTTGACCTAACTTGCTGATATCCATTGCAAGTGGGTAAGGTACTATTGCCACATATAGGCACCTGTTGAAGTTAAGTACAGTAGCTTCTTTCAAGATTATGCCCAATTACCACTTCCTCTGATAAGCTATATTAAATTCCTCCTGGTGGAATTTATTCTCCTGTGCTATATTCCTGCAATGCATTGTACCTTTGTTCTTTATTTTTCTTTGCCTTTCAAAAAAACTGAGTTTCCTAGAAGGTGAGTGACAAGTCTTAATCATCTTTGTGCTCCCCATAGCTTTTACAACGGTAGCTTTATTCTTAGTAAGTACTCAGAAGTTTCTTGAATTTACTTTAAAAAAAAAAAATACCTCAAAAGCTCCAAATATCTTTGTGCCTTACAATCACAATGCATAGAGAGGTCCCTGAAGAAGGGAGGGTGAGAACGGAATTTATAACAACTTGTTTAAGTGACCAATTTTATTTTATTTTCTCGTATGGCCTAGTAATTTTTAAAGATCCTTGAGGTGAAAAAGAGGCATTCTAGCACAGCATTATTATTGTAATTAATGCCACTGAATTATATGTTTGAATATGATTGAAAGGGGACATTTTAGGTTGCTAGAATAAAAAATTTAAAAAAACCTTAGGACCATACAGCACACTGAACTTTAACGTAAGCTATGGACTATAGTGATAGTATAATTATAATAGTATTGTTACATCAATTGTAACATGGTTACCACGCTAATGCAAAGTGTTAATAATAGGGAAACTGTGTGGGAAGGGGGTATATGGGAGCTCTGTATTTTCTGCTTGATTTTTCTGTAAACTTAAAACTTCTCTACTTAAAAAATAAATTAAGGTGTTCTAGAAAAAAGTGCACATTCTTTTTTCTTGGAGTTTTCATTCGTGTATTCATCCAAAAAAAAAGAAAAAAACAAAAACATTTTTTGAGCCCATCAAATGTGGGCATGGTGTTCATACGGGTATTAGAAGACATAGTCCCTGTCTTTATGGCGTTTACAATCTAGTGAAAAGACATAACTAAGAAGCAATTCACTAGGTTGTATGGAAAAGGAAGAAGTTTCTGTAGTTGAACATGAAAAAGGCATCTAAGTTGGAGATCAGGAAAGTCTTCCCAGAGGAAATGACATCTAAGCTGACAGGGAGTTCTAGCGGTAAGGAACTCTGCTATATAGTTATTTGCTTTTTTAGTTTTGATTTGGATATTTGTTTACTTTCAGTTTTAGAAGAGTAGTGTCACAGAATATGAAGTTCCGTGTCATACTAAGTTATGACTTAGTTATTGGGCAGAGCAAAGTTTATTCATTGAAAAAAACGTGGAAGATATAACTTGTCCTTAAGTTTTGACAGTGAAATGTTTTTCTCTTCTCCAATTTGTTAAGCAAGATTTATGTAGGATCACTTTGCAGAAGGAGTGGAATTGTTAAAATGGATCTAAGAACATGATTTGAACAAGGAAGATAGGATGGGAAAATTTTTCTTGAAGCATATGTAGTTCCAGTGAGAAATAGTTTTCCCAAGGGAGAAAAAAATCTGGTCATTTTCCAACTGTTACATCGATTTCTAATGTGAGCAAAGAATACAATGTAAAGTTGAAAATTTGCTTAATATCAATGGGCCCCTACTCTGTGCCTTGATACTGTAGTAAAAAATTAATTGAATTAGTATTATGCATGTATTAATTTAATTCTAAACTTAGTTATTGCCCTACCAAGATGGGTCGCTTTGTTTAATTGACAAGGAAAGAAATTTTACACAAAAATATTTATGTGATTGTAATTCCATGGTGTTTTCCTTTAGGAATTTTTACTTTGAATAATAAAGACTTTCTTAAACATTTAATGTCTGCAAAAATATGAATCCTAGACTTTATTTTTGCCATTAGAATTAGTATACTAAATATATTTCAGAACATTTAGAGGGTGCCTACCACATACCAAGAACTGTGCTAAGCCTATTATTTCATTTAGTTCTCATACCAGCCATATTAGAATAGGTACTGTTATTCCCATTTACAGACAAGGAAATTCTGAGGCTTGGAGAAGAAAGATCACTTGCATCAAGTCACACAGCTAATAAGTACCATAGCTGGATTTTTAATCAAAGTTTTTTAACCTTGGCACTATTGACATTTCGGGATGGACAGTCCTTTGTTGTGAGGAACTACGCTGTGCACTATATGATGTTTAGCAGCATCTCTAGCTTCTGCACCGTAGGTGCCAGTAGCAATCCCCTTCCCCCTAGTTGTGACAGCCAAAAACATGTCACATGGTAGACCATAATTAACTCTGGTTGAAAACCATTGGATTTTAATCAGTATCTGTTTGACTCTATATAGAGTAGAGCCTTACTTCCTAATCACTGTACTGTACTACCTTATTCTAGTACTTGTTAAAGATGTATTTAATTCTTAGGAGTCCAGAAAGAAATGGAAATCTCAATCAAATAGTTTTATACTTCAGTACCCTAATTGTCCAGGCCAAGTAATTCAGTATACTTTCAGTTTTTCTCATTGATAATAGATATCATCTTTCAGGTACTTACTAGGTGCCAGTCCCTGTACAAGGTGCCTATTACTGGAGATGAACAGTTATTCAGATAATAAAATAGAGAGTAAAATTCTCAATATGTTAGAGACTGAGTATCAGGTACACAATGTTTCCTCTGTGTTTAACTAGCAGTGTAGGTCTAGGCAGGTAGAATGATGAGCTTTTCTTCTCCAACCTAGGCTTCCTAAACTGATGTCTTGTCTTTTTTCTTTCTTGGTTCATTCTGGTGTGTTTCTCCATTTATGAAGTTTGGAATTTTTTCATTGACCTTTCTGTTCTAGCTCAAAATGAACTATATTCCTCTCTTTCATTTTTCCCTAACTCTGTAAAGGACAGTCCGGACTTGAAGCAGGTATTAGATCTAACCAAGTAGACAGCAGGGAGCTCCAAGAAAGCAGATAGTCCACTGTACAGTTAAATTGTCTCCTCTTCCCAGTTACTGAAGTTGATTAATCAGCTTACTCAAATTGCTTTTATAGGTAGATTGTTAGTTCTTGGTGCTGCTGGCCTTTGACCAACTGATTTCAGCAGAGATTTAAAATGGTAAGAGCTTAGCTAAACATTCTTGAAAGAGCAAGAAAATGATGACATTTGATGTAATTGTTCAGCAGTCTTATGTAACTATAAGGAAAAGTATTATGGTTGTGTTGCAAATGACTACCTTGTACCTTTTATAATATATGCAGAGTCAGATTCTAAATATTGTTTTGAATAACCTCAAATTAGTTTCAGATTTTGTTCAGTCATTCTCATCCACTTTATTGTTGGTTTACTAACAGATAACTTATCTTTACATGGTATACAAGGCTCATCAGATCTATACTAAATGAAGTAGAAAGCAGAATCAGGTTATCTAACTATTTTTAGGTGGACTGACTGACTATACATCCTTTGTAATGTTAGTCCTGAAAGCAAACCAAGAATCTGTCTAGAAAGCGGTGATTATTGTTTTGGGAGATCTAGTGCAGAGCTACCATGTGGTTTCTTGAGCCTTTCCTATGAATTAGATTTAACATTAAATAGTGAGCCATCACCTCGAAAGTGGTTGTTCTATCATTGAAGTAATTTTAGTTATACAGGTGGTATAGCAGGGACTCCAGAGCCAGATTGCCTTTATTCAAATGCTAGCTCCTTCCATTATTAGACCTGAGTTCTTGGGCAAGTTTAATTTCTCAAATATAAAATGGGTGTAATAATACTAATCACCTTATAGGGTAGTTGTAAGGATTAAATGAATTAATTTATGTAAAGCGTTTTTTTGCAAATTTGACTCATCTATAAAGTGGACATAATAATTCCCATTATCTCATAGGGCAGTTGTGAGGATTAAATCAGTTAAGTTATGTATAGCATTTAAAACACTGCTTGGTGGAACGTGAGCACTCAATAATTTCATTTACCCATTTCTGAAGAATCTTCTCTAATACCATTTTGCTTTTCTTATAGTTCACAGACCAGAATTGCACTTAATAGTCTGGATGTAAGTATGCAGTAAACCAGAATAGATGAATGAATAATTTTTTTCCATTATA
The DNA here is from genome assembly GCF_015220235.1 of Choloepus didactylus. Classification (NCBI taxonomy): domain Eukaryota; kingdom Metazoa; phylum Chordata; class Mammalia; order Pilosa; family Megalonychidae; genus Choloepus; species Choloepus didactylus. The sequence goes on from NC_051308.1 coordinate 119,291,245, forward strand.
AAATTAATTCATGCTTATTATAGAATGTCCAGTAAATACGTACAAACAAAAGGATTAATAGTGATTATTACCCATAATTCCTACTCAAATTATAGCCATTTTGATGTATAACCTTGTTCTAGTTTGCTGATGCTGCCGGAATGCAAAACACCAGAAATGGATTGGCTTTTATAAAAGGGAGTTTATTTGGTTACAGAGTTACAGTCTTAAGGCCATAAAGTGTCCAAGGTAACGCATCAACAATCAGGTACCTTCATTGAAGGATGGCCAATGGCATCTGGAAAGCCTCTGTTAGCTGGGAAGGCACGTGGCTGGCATCTGCTCCAGAGTTCTGGTTTCAAAATGGTTTTCTCCCAGGACATTCCTCTCTAGGCTTCAGCTTCTCTCCAAAATGTCACTCTCAGTTGCTCTTGGGCCGTTTGTCCTCTCTTAGCTTCTCTGGAGCAAAAGTCGGCTTTCAAAGTCCGTCTCCAAAATGTCTCTGTAAGCTGAAGCTCCTTTCTCAGTTCCAGTGCGTTCTTCAAAGTGTCCCTCTTGGCTGTAGCAAGCTTGCTCCTTCTGTCTGAGCTTATATAGTGCTCCAGTAATCAAGGCCCGCTCTGAATGGGTGAATGGGTGGGGACATGCATCCATAAATTATCTCATCAGAATTATCACCTACAGTTGGGTGGGTCACAGCTCCATGGAAACACTCAAAGGATTCCAATCTAATCAGCACTAAAACATCTGCTCCACAAGATTGCATCAAAGAATATGGCTTTTTCTGGGGGACATAATACATTCAAACCAGCACAAACCTTAAACTTTTTCTGTACATCTAAACATGTTTTATTAAATACTGAGTAGGACTGTAAGACTTTCCCTTAACAGTGTATAATGAATATTTTCTCATATAGTTTTAATGGCTAGATAGTATTCCATTATACGAATAAACCATATACCATTTAACTAGTCTCCTACCCTATTACTGAACATTTGTTTTTTGTTTTTATGTACATTCATAATTATTTCATTAACACATATAGAATGTGTATGTATATTTTCACAGATGTAGAATTATTAGATAAAACATTTGCAAAATTTTAGACAGTTTCTGAAACATATTGCCAAATTACCTTCCAAAGATTGTGCCAGCATTCTGTACTCAGAAATGGTAATGCTAACTGAACCAGCACTATCCCTATGTAAATATGTCCCCAGTATTGTACATTGTACATTGGCAATCACTGCTTTGCTCTTTGCAAAGCCCTGAAATTATACTGCTTTTAGCCATAGTTTCTTCTAGCTGATAACAGTTGTTAGTCTTTTTCTCTCAAGTTACAGTGATGTTTACATGCATCTTATAAAGCCCAAGTGTTTGTACTAGTCTGTCTGACAGCCAATTTTTGCTGTCTGTTTCACCTAGCCCCTTTAAGATGTTCATCTTCCTTCAGCTGTTAAAAGAAAAACATTTAACATCTGTGGCTGTGTTCTTTTTTTTTTTAAATGCAATTTTATTGAGATATATTCACACACCATATAATCCATCCAAAGTATAAAATCCATGGCTCACAGTATCATCATTAATCACCATAGTCAATTTTAAAACACTTTCATTACTCCAAAAAAAAAAAAAAGAAAAAGAACACCCAAAACATCCCATACCCCTTATCCAACCCCCCATTATTATTTTTTTTTTGTCTTTATTTTATTACTCATCTGCTCATGCACTGGATAAAGAAGAGTGTCAGTCACAAGGTTTTCACTATCACACAATCACGTGATCAAAGCTATCTAATTATACAATCATCATTAAGGCTTCTGGATTACAGTTCAGCGGTTTTAGCTATTTCCTTGTAGCTTTCTAATACACTAGAAACTTAAAGTAATATCTAAATAATGCATAAGAATAACCTTCAGAATGACCTCTGAACTCCATTTGAAATGTGTTAGCCACTGAAACTTTAATTTGCTTCGTTTCTTTTCGCCCTTTTGGTCCAGAAGGCATTCTCAATTCCACAATGCCAGGACCAGGCTCATCCCCGGGAGTCATGTCAGACGTTGTCAGGGAGACTTATACCCCTGGGAGTCATGTCCTACGTAGGTGGGAGGGTAGTGAGTTAATTTGTAGAGTTGGCTTAAGAGATACAGGCCACATCTGAACAACAGAAGAGGTTCTCTGGAGGTGACTCTAAGGCATAGTTATAAATAGGCTTAGCTTTGCCATTGGAGAGAGAAGTTTCGTAATGGCAAGCCCCAAATTGAGGGCTTGGCTTATTTAATTGGAGGCCCTATTGCTTAAAAGATTATGAGAAATTCCCCAGGTGGGGAAGTTTAATAGTTCCACAATTTTCCCCAGTCCCTGAGGGACTTTGCAAATACTTTTTTATTTTCTGACCAAAATATGCTAGGATGTATTGGAGTATTATATTAGCCTGTACATAATAACAAGATCTCATTCCCTATTTTCAGTTCCATGTGATTATGTTGTTTAAATAGACTGACCATACAGGTAAATTAGTATGCTACAGAGAATATAAATTTTGTACCAAATAAACCTCTCTTCCTCTCAACACAGAAGTTGAAGTTTTAAAATATAGTCAATATCATGCTTTACCTGTATTCTACTTCACTTTAGTCCTAACCAAGTCTGTTTCATTCATATTGCTAATTGTAGTCTGATCTCTTTTTCAGCTTCTTTAACAGTTGCTGTATGGAGTGATGCTGACTTATGTTGGTTTTTAAAATACCAGTCTCTCCTCTGGACATGCTGATTTAGTTGTTTGAGGGTAGAGATTAGGCATGATTATTATTATTTTTTTTTAATCCCTGGGTGATTCTAGAGTGCAGCAAAGGTTGAATATCACTTATCTATGCTGATATTCTTTCTTGGCACATTGGTTGCATTTTCAACATTATTTGCATCCTTTTATACACTGTTGTGGGTCTATTTCTTCAGAATGCCACATAGTGGCATTGGTGAAGCAAACAGGTTGGCAATTACCATTCAAATTTAGGAAAGCAGGGTATTTTCTACTTAGCTTTTGTTGGCTGAATGCATATGAAAGTGTTCACTCTCCTTTACTGGCTGATCAGTCAAGAAAAAATATGTTTTAGTAGTACTATTTAATGTAATAATATTAATATATAGTATTTATTATAAAGTACTGTTTAATATATGAAATTTTATATTTAGATACATATTACATACATACATTTGTATGTTAATATAGAGATATTTCTCAGATGAGTAGTGTTATAACAAATCATTGCCACAGGACAATGTTAAGCAAGATAAATTCACAAATTTATAAATTTAGTAGCCTCTGCCTAACTCTACTGGTTCATCTCATACTTTTTCACCTGCAGCCATGTTGAAACTTCCAGTTCACCAATTTAGTGTAGCTTATAATCTTACTATCCTTAACTTATACACTTGCTCATGTGCCACTCATACTATTTCATCCCTTATTTTTACTGTTAGCTCAACATTTCAGTATCTAGAATTTTAAGATTTCACTTTGTACTTTCTCAAAGTTAGACCTCAGACACAGTCCCTGGGAGAACCTAGTATAGCACTTTTCTATTTAAACATTTAATTATTAAACACCTGGATCTTTCAATCCAAAATAAATAATTTCAAAATAAAATAATTCCTTTCCTTAGATGGCAGAAGGTTTTTTCCTTCAGTGTGTGGAACCATAGGAATAATATTGAGATACAAATAAATAATGTATATTTGTTTCTCCTTCATGCACTTCTTTTCCCCTTTGGATCAAGTAGGTTAGCGAGGTATTTTCTCTGAAATGACATTGCTGTTAACCTCAATAGACTTTCTTCCTTTTTTTTTTTTTTTTTCTCCAATTGTAAAATCATTTGCAAATTTTTCAGGAAGATATTGCCTATAACCCTATCATCTAAAAATTATTTTAGTTTTTGTGTACCTGTACCCCTTGTTATCTAAACTTTTGCTGTCTAAACTCAGGAACCAATTTGATTCAGATAAGTTTTGGGATGAATCCCATGTTATTTGAATTCCTATTATTTAATGGTCAAAAAGCTCAAGAAACAAATAAATTCAACACAGTGTCCGTCCATGTCCAAATTTGCTGTCTAAACTCTTTCTAATCACACTTGGGAACCAAATAGATTTATGCAGGAAAGGATATTTGACTTTCCAATCTTCATCCTTACTCTTGATCGTTTTTACCTAATTGTAATGATAGTTTTCATAATAATTTGCAATCATGGGAATACACATTTAGTTTTGCTTAAATGCTCAATACTATAACATTCTGTGGAAGATTCTGCTTGATTGTCAAGTATAAAAATGAGACTCATCAGTCTTGTTTCTAGGATTTTCCCTTGAGTACAGCACATGTTATGCTGTTCTATACCAGTTTGTACAAGTGAAATGGGTTCAGAGGAGGGCACTGACCTGGTATTGGAAAGAACACTGAAATGAAATCTGAAAGTGCCTTAAATGTAGTTGAGGTGTACACTTTTGTTTCTTAGCAGATAACAAATGTGATTTTCTTGGACTATGAGCTAGAGCTTTGTTTTTGCTCTGAAAGTAGGCCATCTTTCTTTTATTAAAATGAATCTTGTTAACCTGTTGTCATAGTTTGCCCAGGCTACTGTAATAAAGTACCACAGACTAATTGACTTAAATAACAGGAATTTATTGTCTCACAGTTTTGGGGCTAGAAGTCCAAAATCAGGATATCAGCAGGATTGTGCTTTCTCTGCAGTCTGTAGCATTCTGGCTATGGCTTGCTGGCAGTACATAACTCAGTCTTTGCCTCTGTCACATGGCCAACCCTTTCCCCATCAGCCTCATACTACCATGTCCAAATTTTCTCTGCTTATGAGGACCCCAGTTATACCGTTTCTGATTCAGTTTGTTTTCTCCTTAAGTAATAACATATTCAAAGGTCCTATTTTCAAATGGGTTTGCATCCACAGGATTGGGGATTCAGACTTGAACATATCTTTGCAGGGGACATGATTCAATCCATAACACCTGTAAATGAAGGATTTTAGTCACAGTGTCCTCATAATATCATGATGTTTCTCACTAATTGATACACCTTTTTTGCTGGGAAATTCTTAAGTGAAAATATCTTGTTTCAGTCTGGCCGAGACCTTCAGCAGTACCAGAGTCAGGCTAAGCAACTCTTTCGAAAGCTGAATGAACAGTCCCCCACCAGATGTACCTTGGAAGCAGGAGCCATGACTTTTCAGTGAGTATAATACTGATTTCTTTAATGTCATTTAGGTATGAAAAGCAGCAGTATGAGTACCAGCTGATTAGAATGCTAAGAATTTTTTAAAGTTAACTTTTAAAATATAGTCTCGTCATGAAAACAACTTCTTTGGTTCTTCTTCTACAAAACTGAAATATTGGTTTGTTTATTCAACATCCTTACTGTAATTTAACCCGTTAGCCTATGTCTAGTGAATGCTGTACTAACTGTGCAATAATAGATAACAGTATAGGTGATATCTAGTATTTTAGTTGAGGAATTGTGTGATAAATAAACAGTTACAATAAACATGTTTAAATAGTCTTTATGGAATACACTTCTAATAATGGAAAGGTGTTTGCTTTCTGATTCCAAGGATTTGTGGTTTGAAATTGACTCTGATATTTGAAAGTTCGTGTGGTACTGATTTAAACTGCTGGAGGTACTGCTGTTCCACAACTTTTTCATGCTTTTTTGTCTCTGTAGCTACATTATTGAGCAGGGGGTGTGTTACTTGGTTTTGTGTGAAGCTGCCTTCCCGAAGAAGTTGGCTTTTGCCTACCTAGAAGATTTGCACTCAGAGTTCGATGAACAGCATGGGAAGAAGGTGCCCACTGTGTCTAGACCTTATTCCTTTATTGAGTTTGGTAAGTTTTTGCTCTCCACTTTTCTATCAAGGGAGCAAACAATATGGAGAAGCTATTTGTTACACTGATAAAATCATGACACATTTTTACTGAGGTTTTGGATTCTGCCTCTTCTCTCATTCTACCTTGTTTTGTCGTTTTGAATGAATGAGGGTTTCTTCTTACAGGTGACTTTCTCTGGTCTATTGATCTTTTCCCCATAGAACTTACTGCCCCTTGATTTGGTTATTCATTAGGGTTATGTGTGGCAAGGGAATGTGCCTCTACTTGATTGGCATATAATAATTGAGTTCTTCTTTCCCCCAACCCACAAACAGACAGTACACACACACACACACACACACACACACAGTAAAGTTCATTTTATGGAGATCAGAATATGGAAATTAGAAAAGAGTAAAGTTTTTTCTTTTGGTAGAGTAAGATTCTTTAATTTTTTTTTTTTTAAGTACTAGCATATATATGGTATTAGGGCAAAACATTTACTACATGCAGAAGTAGTGAACATGGGTGTCCATATTTGTACAACAATTATAGAAAGACTTATCACTGGTCAAGCCTAGTAAAGTATCTGATGGCAGTACATCAAAGGAAATGCCCTGTGTACAGGAAGTGAGGTCAAGTAGGATCAGACTTCCTCACTGGAATTTTTAGTCTTAAAAAAATTATCTTCACTATGTCGGTTTCTGAAGTATTTCAGGTTTGTTAGATAAGTGAGTCATCTTGATTTTTAATCACAGAACAAAATTAGCAAAAAAGTAAAAAAACAATAAAACAGTGTTTTGTAACTACAAATTCTCTCCAGATTATATAATGTCTGGTTTTCCCAGTTTTATTTTTGTAGACAATAACAGGCCAGTGAACCAAAAAAGACTGATGTACTAGGGTTGCATGGGAAATACAGGAAATAGATACTACATATAAATTAGCCTGAGAGACTATATACAAAGGTATGAATGGGTTGTAGAAACACAAGGTACAGCAGTAACTTGGGACAGTAATGTGGTAGTTGTTACCTAGGCCTAAAGGAATGAGGGGAAGAAACAGTTTCTGGAACTTGAAAGGAGATTTATAGAAAAGGCTTACTTCTTTTAAAATTATAGAGAAGGAGCAATAACTTTTGGTACAAGGATACTGCAGCCCAGGGTTCTCAGGGAGGAGCCAGGGGAATAAATACCATCACTCTCCACTCTTCTTCCCAACTGTTGGGGCTCCCCATTGGCTGAATCTAACTGGAAGCTAGAGGGAAGGAGTCCCTGGATATCATTCATACAGTTCAACTTCCCAGGGCAGGCGGCCAGGTGCAAAAGGGTGGAGAGAAGCTCTAAAGAGGCAAATGACAGGTAACCAGCACATGTAACATAAGATTTTTGCTAAAAGTTGAGAATATAATCTTTAGTAGTAAGTCATTCTTCTTACAGTTTTAAGAAATACAAATGAGGACTGAAGATGGATGGGTCTACAATTTTATAGTGCTAATTTGATCCCCAGTCACACATTTGCTTTACCTGAAGTTTTAAGAATAGGGTGAAATTGGGAATGTATGTTAAAGAAAATAAGGCAATGTTTTTCAACCTTTTCGTGATCGTGTAACTTTTCTGCCAGGCTGTAATGATGCTAGATTGTTGCCAGCATTCTTCCTTTCAAGGAATGTGTAGAGTTAAGTAATGAAACTCTAAGGGCCCTTGGAATACAGTTTGAAAATGTCAGCTTTCAGGAAAGGCTTGCTATAGTAGGTCTTAACTTCTCTATAAGGATCCTGATAGTAGATATTCAAAGGTGTACAAAGGACGTTTCTCCTAAATGGCCATCTAGTTTAATCTTTACATTTTACAAATTAAAAAGAAAAAGCCCAGATTTTGATACCCAAGAATTGATTAACCATGAACAGTGGCAGATCCAGGACTAAACTCAGAGCTTCTGATTCTACTTCAGTACTTTGACGGACATGAAAGAAGTTGTTAATGGCCGCTTTCTTCCTCATTCCAGATACCTATATTCAGAAAACCAAAAAGCTGTACATCGACAGTCGTGCTCGGAGAAACCTAGGCTCCATCAACACTGAATTGCAAGATGTGCAGAGAATCATGGTAGCCAATATTGAAGAAGTGTTACAGCGGGGAGAAGCACTCTCAGGTATCTAATGCACTAAGAGTATTATGAAGGAGTTCTCATTTCATGAGTCTGAGAGGTTTATTTTAGGGTACTGTTTATGCTGTCAAATTCTATCTAGCACTGTTAAGAATTTGTCTCTTAGAAATAGATTACATTAGAAAGCTTCCCATATCTGTTTTTTTTCCCCAGCATGATTAATTTTTATTGGGTGGTAATAGTGCAAAGGAATCATACATATCAGAAGCAACTATCGTTTCCAAGATATTTACAGACTCGTGAATTTTATACAGAAACACTTGTACAAGTTAAGGGAAATAAAAAGAAGAATGAGTGGAAGTTGTCAAAAGATTTATTGCAGTGGTTTCCTGAGTAGGCTATTTAGATACTTTACTGCTATCAGGCAAATCTTTGTAAAATGTCATTTTGATCTAGGCATTCCTTTGCTGAAAAACTTTTAAAATTTATAACTGCAAGATAAAATCCAATCTGGTCTCAACTTACTTTTCCTTCACTTAGTCATTGTTATTGAGTGCTTGTTATGTGCCAGGCATTGTGTTCTATATAGTAAAAAATAAGGAGATTGCAAGTGGCTCTCATTCTCCCTAGTTCACAAACATATTACCTCAGCCAGGTCAGCTTCCTCACCATCCTTAATGGCCCATTCTTATCTGATACTGGACCTGTTCTTTAAAATATAGACAAAAAGTTTTTTTACCTCTTCAAAAAAGCCTTTCTTGATCATTACAGCCCACCTCACATTAATCTCTTCTGTTCTTGGAGCACTTTGTTCCAAGTATTTAGCTAACTCTTGGAACACTTAGCTACATAATGGTTTTTCGCATATAATCGTGTGTGTGTGTGTGTGTGTGTGTGTGTATAAATATATGTATTTACTTTAATGTTTAATGTGGGCATGTAAGTTCTTTAAAGGTAATATTTAACTGTTTCATATCTATTTCATATATTTCTTTTGTATCCCTCACAGTAATGGTCACAAAAGGATGCCTTAATAAATATTTATTGAATTCAACCTTCCTTTATGTTTTCTTAGTAAATGTGGTTTCTCCCATTGTATGAAGTACAAGTTTAACCCTTATGTTAATAGTTAGCAATTATCCCAGTATATAGCTTCACAGTTGGTAAACATCAAAATTTGGGTGACTGAACCTGAAAATTTTTATCATAACAGACTTCCATTTTCTCCCTGGGATAAAATAGAACAGCAAAGGAATTTTTCTTTGATCCAAAATTCATATATTGGTTAATTAAGCAGCAGTGTAAAGGATTCTCTTGTAGTGCTTTACTTGTTAAATCAAAGCTGATGTGCTGATTGAATAAAAAGTACCTTTCTATCCTTAAGTAGCTTGATCTGTTTGGCAAGATAAGAAACATCCTCACAGAATAATTAATAGACAGTATAAGGGAACAAACATCTGTCAAGCACTTTGTGCTAGATAGTATACTGGGGGACTTTACATATATTTTATTTAATCTTTAGTAATTCCATGTGAAATAGGTTGTGTCAAACCAGTTTTACAGATAAAGAAGCAGTGCCATGTCACTGCTGATACATGGCAGAATCTTTTGGCCTCCAGTATCCTTGTCCACCTTCACTGTCTTAAGGGTTTTAAATGGATATATAAACAATAAAAGCTATAAAAGTATAGAGGGAAGTAGATAAATGGATGAACAGGAAAGATTCCCTGAATTTAGATAGATTAGGAGGGAGTGAGAGTAGTCTTCTACGTGAAAGGAAAAATGCTCTGAACAGAGTATATTTGAAGGACAGTTAGATTAGCCAACCTCAAAGAATGTTTTCCTCCTCTTTAAGCTTCTTCACAATGAGACTCCATCTTTCATGCCTTCTTCGCTTTCTGATTTCTAAGGTTTTAGAGCTAGTTTACTTTGCATTTAAGACTCAAGTTCTGTGAGTTCTTTCAGCAAGATCAAATTATGCTTTTTTTTACTGCCTAAACACACCAGTTTCTTTAAGCCATGTTTTTCTTTTCTTCCCCATTCAAAGATATTATCTCATTAGACTATAAATTCTACAAAGGCAAGGATCATGTACATTTTGATCATCGTATCCTCCAGCACATTGCACAGTGCCTGTAACATAAATATTTGCTAAATGACTTCTTCACTCTGTAGCTTTGTGTTTATGATTTCATGTGTTTCAAAATGTTCTTATGTAGAGGAATTTTCTTAACTATTATTTATTGTGTAGTGTCTAATAAGTGTTCCTCTGCCTAATTACTCTTGTCAGATAGAGATTGATTCAGAAAATATTTATTCAGAGCTGTTCTAGGCACTGGGATAACAGCAATGAATACAATAGTTAAAAACCCCTGTTCAGTGGAGTGTACGTTTTAATCGATTGGCTAGAAAGATTCCTTGCAGCATTGCCATGGTTGTTTCTCATTCTCTTGCTGTTTTTTTTTTTGCACAGCTAGGTATTTTTCTTACAGGACCAGTTGCTAATTTAGAAGTGACTGTCATACCTATGTCATTAAGTAATGCCACATTTCCCAATCAAAACCAGTCTCTATTAAGCAAGTCCAAGTATTCCAAAAGCATTCTATAAAGAAGAAAAAGCAAATTCAGATTGCAAGATAGTTTTTCAGAATTTAAAGTTGATCAGAATCCATTTATGTCAAATTGAGAGTTTGTTCTTGTTATTAAAATATGTCCTATATTTAATCCAATATAGCTTTTGTCTATCTGGCTATTTCCATAAGTGCTCAGTTAAAAATTATAAGAAGATGAAAACCTTAATAATGTCTATAGGGAAAAAAAAAAACTGTAGAAAATGCTTAAAAGCTTGTGTACTAGATACTGGTGGTTTTCTACTACCTGTTATTATATTTTAGTTACAATATAACTTTCCTATGTCTGTAGAAATATAATTTCTGATAGCTTTACCTTCGTATTAGTCTTTACTATGTGGAGAGTCTTAGGAATTTGGTAGCAGTCACCACTGGAATAAAACTTAATGCTCAGTGTCCATTTAATTGAATTTTCTGGTTACTTGAGTTTTATCTTACCTGGATTATCAGTTTTCAAAATATGAGAGAATATGATTTAGACCATTAAAAGATTATGACAATGATTACAATTATTATTTTAATAATATCAGTTGACACTTATCAAGTGTTTACCATATACAGTCATTGTGCCCACTTTATATGCATTCTCATGTACCTACCATCAATGTAGTTACTATTATCTCCATTTTATAGATGAAGAAACTGGGTCTTAGAGAAGTTAAGTGACTTGACCATCACATGGCTTTTGCAGTTGAGATCTGAACCAAATTGTCTGAGGCCAGAGCCTTTGCTTCTAACCATCTCAAGAATTTGAACATAATTTGGTCTGATAATTTAACATTGTATTGTAGATTTTATATTGCTTCAGGAATATGAGTTAATCAGTATACAGCCTTTCCCTTAAAAATGATAATGTAAGCTTCATGATTGTTTGGATTTTGGGTTTTAGCAGTTTGATATCCTTGTTATTCCTTTCCTTCCATTTCTTTTCTTTAGTTGCCTTGTTTCTGTCCTCTTGAAGCAAAGTGCTTTAGGTCTCATGAAGAAACAGCCCTTATTTGAGGTTTAAACATATTGATATGATGAAAAAAAGGCATTATACTACTTAAAAAATAATAAATTTTCATGCAAGTAGAACTCTATAATTTACTGCCTATTTGATATAGCGCCACTCACTTTGGTTATTTTTGTGTCTTAGTACTTTTGATAAAATACTTCCAAGGACTAATTAATGTTTTCTTTTTTTCCTGTTTGACAGCATTGGATTCAAAGGCTAACAATTTGTCCAGTCTGTCCAAGAAATACCGCCAGGATGCGAAGTACTTGAACATGCGTTCCACTTATGCCAAACTTGCAGCAGTAGCTGTATTTTTCATCATGTTAATAGTGTATGTGCGATTCTGGTGGCTGTGAACTAGTGAATCCAGTCACTGAAAAGGATAACCTAGAACCCAACAGGTGTATGTTTTCAGGAAGCTGAGCTCACAGGGATGTGTATTAGAATCCAAGTGGAACTTCTGCCTCTAAAGACCTTGCAAGAAAAGACGTGTCCTGAAAATGAAAGGTCACACCTCATTTTAATGAAGCTTAACCCTATGTAGAAAGTCTCTTTTGGGGACAGAGGCTTTCTCTGGGTGCTAAGCCATGGATGTTATTAGGGATCAGTAGATTGTTTTATTTTGTTGTTTCCCTCCCAGTGTTTTACATTTTTTAAATAGCGCTGACTGAGGCATTCTCATTCTCAAATGAAGCCATCAGTGAGATTTGGTTTAACCAACCTGTACTGGCAACATTCTGAATTCCTTCAGAAAAAGCAGCCCTATGGGAAGTTTTTGACTCTAATCAACATTCCTTTTGTTGGTGACATTTGTGATTTTCTATAATCTGAGTTTTTGATGGCCCTTCAGACAAAACTCCAATATGTGAAGGTTAATTGCTGTGCTGCATAGATCTTGTCTGTTGGCCCCTGTAGGAAGTTAACCCTTGTTGTTTTCTTTTTATGATATTTTGCTTATTGCACAATTGCTTTAGGGTTAAATGAATCTCATTACGATGCCTTGAAATTATATTATAGCACTCCTTAATTAAGAAGCTAAATTGTTCTGTCATTTGCTCCTTAAACAAAATACCTAAATTAGTTTGGGGAACTTTTTATTTTATTTTTCAGCATCTGGTTTATATTAATATAAGAGAGAATATAGCATATGGATGGCCAGAGGTCCCTGACTTAATGAGAAGAAAGGTCCAACTTATAACTATAGCTTTGTCTTGCCCCTTCATCCTTTCCCCACTGTTGTTTTCCCACTCTTTATTTTCCTCTTTCACAGTTTGCTAACATTTAAAAAATTCCCCTGTGCCCAATAGTTTCGTGCCCCATAAACATCTTCCAGGATATTATCAAATTTCAAAATGGAAACTGTTTAGCTGTGTAGTGAATTAAATTTAAAATTTTTGCAGAGCAACCACTCAAACTACTAAATACATTTATCTGAGAAAAGTCTCTGCAAACTCCTCATTCCTGTTTCAGTTTGTATAAATTCTCTGGGTATGTTCTAAAAATAGATAACTCGTTTACAATGGCTTCTATTAACTAATAAAAGTACCTATGATTTTTTTCCTATTTTTGCTCAGGGATGATAGGGATTTCCTTTTACCTTCTGAGGTGGAATTTTTTTTAAATTGGGAGAATAGGCCTTTTAAATATTTTCACAAAGGTCTACAATATAACCTGTAATTCTTAGATGTACTGCAAATATTTCTTTTCCTTACCCAGGAAAATGAGCCAAATTCTTATTTCTCAACATCTTTGGTAAGCAATTTTCTAACTCTAAGGGATCATCAAAACTACCATCCTAATTCATGGTAGAGAAAAAAAATCTTATTTCCTTATAACAAGATTATTTACAGAACTAGAATAAAAAAAAAAAAGATTCCCCATTTTGGGCCTAAATCAGCCAATTGGAGCTTTGTGCATGAAATATAAAGTTACTTTTTAGAGAGAATAAGTGCTTTTAAGACCCAGAAAGGCTCATCCCTGAGTAATGATGTTGGTAATAAAAGCCTTTGAAAGACTGACAACCTAAGTAGTGGTACCATAGCATTTGGTGCTTCTTCTAGAGTGGAGAGTGGCAGCTCGTCGTTGAGAGTTGCATGCTGCAACCTGATGGTCAGCAATGAAATAAATACTTCTAGAATGTTCTCCTCAGTGTGGAGTTTTGTTATTTAGTTAACTTATTAAGTACACATATTCTTTCTAGGTATGATTCTACCTAATCTCAGTAGGTTAATTTAAAAAAATGAGGGAGAAGGGGAAATAATGAACAAAGGAACAAGAAGGTGTTAAGATTAGGGAGGTAGAGAAAGGAGAGAATAAGATTCATAATAATGCTCCTACTTCTGTTCTTTATAGGAGGTAGAAGATCTGATGGATGAAATATGTGAGCAACCAATAGGCATCTAAATTAGAACATGATAAATACTGTGTGGGGGTTTATTGGGGCACATTAAGAAAGGACACCTAATTTACTTGAGGGAAGGGTTTGTTGGTAAGGGAAGAATTTATGGACAAGGCAGAGAATGGGGCTTCTAGGCAGAGTCAGTGGCATGTACAAAGACATGAGTTAAGAGAAGGAAGCACATTTTGGGAATTGTACTGGCCTGGTTCAGCTTAATTTAAGATTGGCAAGGGAGAAGACATGAGAAAGAACTAGGCTGGTACGGTATCATAAAGAGACTTGTCTACCATTCTAAAGATTTTAGACTACACTAATGGTTGTCGCAAGGGAAGGTAGATCATATTTATAGTTTCAAATGATCATTCCTGCCATGGTGTAAAAGATACTAGAGAGAGACAAGACTGGAATTAAGAGGTTGAAACTGAGGAGCCATCAAAAGCAGAATGAAAGACAGGAGACAGGTTTCAAGTGACTTTCAAGAAGGGAGTGCTCAGAGTTTCCAGATAATAACTAATACTTGCATCATATTTTCTTTGTTTTAGGAGCTTATTTAATTCTTATACTGACCTTGTGATGTAAGTACTGTTCACACCATTTTATGAATTAAGAAACTTGACAAAGGATACTGCCTGAGACACAGAAGAGTTAAGTAATTTGCCCAAAATCACTAAAAAATGATGGAGCTAAGACCTGAACATAGGCAGTTTAGTTCCAATCTGTACTTTTAACCATATTACCATGCCACCAAGGGGTCAAATAAAATACCAACAAATGTATTTTGAATTAAACAACCAGTAACTTCATGTAGGCAGAAGTGAGGACAGAAGCTGGTTTGCAATGAGTTGAGGATTGTGTGAATCATAAGAAGTGAAGATGCTGATTTCTGATTATTGTGGCAGTAAACTTCATAATGTATTTTAACTAAGAATCTCACACACCAAAATTGACAAATACTTTGCACATTGTACATAAATCTGGTCATTTAAGTATCTTAACAGTGGTTCTTAAGCTTTTGGGAAACTTTTGAAAATCCTGATGAAAGATATACCTTTGCCTCAGAAAAGTGTTCATATGTACATGCACACCAAATATCACACACTATTTCATGATATTCAAGGACTCTGCAAAGCTTGTACATGACCTAGTGGTCCATGGTCTCCCAGTTAAGAATCCACATATTTACGATGTGGAACTCAAAGGGAAATACCCAAAAACCCTGAAACTGTCCAGCTGTGGGAAATTGGAAGAATTCTGCAATTTTAATTAACTTGGTGGGTGAGATGTATTTTTGAAAAATTGTGGGTACAGGAAGTTTATATCAAATCATAATTTCTTATGGATTTGCATTTGGGGATCAAAAAATTTTTGTTCATATTTCCTCAAAATCACACTTAAGGATCTTGAAATCTGTATTTTCTTCAGTACCTTTTTGCAAAAACAAGGTAAGAAGGCAAATGGATTATCATTTTGCCCACATAGGATTTAATAAAATGTGTGACTAAACATGAGTGACTTTATTCAGTTCTAATAAAGTTTAAATCAAGTGCTGTAACAATCCATGTTTTAGATTAGAAAAATTGTTGGAATTTTTACTTCCATATAGTAATCAAGACTGGACTAATTTTCTCTCACAGCTTTTATTTATTAAACGCTATATTCTAGTCATTGTACATGTATTATTTCAATCCTTGTAACCATTTGCTGTGTTTTCCCAAGATCAATCACATAGCTAGCAGGTAGAAGTACTTCGATTCAAATCCAGGGATGCTTGACATGTAACTGCTACACTGTCTTGTTTTCTCCTTACTCCTAAATAACGGTGTAAACATGTCTGTGTTAAGCACTGGCATTTCTCTTTGTCCTGTCAGAATATTATAAGCTTATTTTGAAAAAGTATATATATATATGTTACAATTTTGTTTTATTGTTTCAGTCACTTTATTTCCATATCATTTCCCCCTTTATTCCATCTTTGTTTTCTTTTACACTCTTGTAATCTGTTTGTCCTTTCTCATCCCAATTTGTAGTATATCTTACTTACTTTAAAAAAAATTTTTTTTTAATTTGACCTCAACCATTAATTCAACATTTTTTCTACAGTTAGGATTTAGCAAGGTGTTTTCTCTTTGTTTTTATATTTCTCCCCTCTTTCCTATGTTTACTTTGTCCATTCTCTCTTCTTTCTCCTTTTTCTCTCTTCTGTCCCTTTCCATTTTACATTCTTCTTTGTTTTACCCATGAGTTAATGTAATGATGCAACTTTGCTTCTGTAAACGAGATCTTCAGAATCAACTGATTATTTCATTTACCTTTTAATTTTAGGCCTTGTCTTACTTTGTTTTGATTTTATACTTTAATTCAACACATTGGTTAATGTAGATAAGCCCCTGCTTTAAGAAATCCGTTTAAAAATTTTTTTAAACATTGTAAGAATTCTTCAAGCAGCAAGCCACATCTAGTTTGTCTTATATTCTGCATTTAGGGCTTCAGAAAGAGTTAGTCATACCCCATTTCCTACAGAATTAAAGATAAATATGTGTCTGTCATCCACAATTTGGTTCCATTCTACCCTTCCACACTCAACTACCACTCACCCATCATCTGTGATTTGTTTCAGCTGTACCAAATTACTTAACTTTCTCTAACCAGTCAAGCACTTTACCTTGTGCCTTGACTAATTCTGTGCTGTTTCTCCAGAATATCTTTTTGTGCTTTATCCCCATCCTTTTAACTTTCAACTTGTCAAGGTTCTACTCATCTTTCAAAGACCCAGCTCATATATCTCCTTGGTAAAGCCTTTCTAACTTCTTATTCCCTCTTTCCCACCAACCCGGAAGAAGCTATGATTTCATGCTCCTATAGCAACTTCTTCCTATTTCTAGTATTGAACTTACAGGTTAAATTATTGGCAGTTGTCCCTGTGGTTATACCGTGTGAAGTCCCAGAATGAATACATTGAATGACAAAACTTATTCTCACGTTTTCTGGAATTGAACTGTTCTCTAATTCATGGATATGCACATAATTTGAATGCAAGGAGGAAACAAAGGGGTAAAATGATTTAGGCCTAAGAAA
Organism: Choloepus didactylus; assembly: GCF_015220235.1. Classification (NCBI taxonomy): domain Eukaryota; kingdom Metazoa; phylum Chordata; class Mammalia; order Pilosa; family Megalonychidae; genus Choloepus; species Choloepus didactylus. The sequence continues at coordinate 119,308,308 of NC_051308.1, forward strand.
GAAACAGGAAAAGAAAGGGGCACATTAAGTAGAAGTCAGAACAGAGGACCAACAGGAAGATTATATAATGAACATATTGAAGAAAGAGGAAGAAAGATAATAGAGTAAATGAAATAGATTTTTTTTGGAGCAGAAACAACTGAAGGGTAAAGGATGATGAAGAAGAGGATATTAAGGCCTGTAGACAATTTAGACTTGGAGAAAAAGCCCAGAAGTCAGATAGACTAGCAGATCTCATCCTAGGAATGTTTCCAGTCAACCACAGAGCCTTAATGCATATGGTTGCTTTTATATGTAGGTAATTGTTCTAGTTTGCTAATGCTGCCAGAATGCAAAACACCAGAGGTGGATTGGCTTTTATAAAAGGGGGTTTACTTGTTCACAGTTACAGTGTCAAGGCCATAAAGTGTCCAAGGTAACACATCAGCAATCGGGTACCTTCACTGGAGGATGGCCAGTGGTGTCCAGAAAAACCCTGTTAGCTGGGAAGGCATGTGGCTGGCGTCTGCTCCAAAGTTCTGGTTTCAAAATGGCTTTCTCCCAGGACGTTCCTCTCTAGGCTGCAGTTCCTCAAAAATGTCAATCTTAGTTGCACTTGGGATATTTGTCCTCTCTCAGCTTCTCTGGAGCAAGAGTCTGCTTTCAACAGCCATCTTCAAACTGTCTCTCATGTGCAGCTCCTGTGCTTTCTTCAAAGTGTCCCTCTTGGCTGTAGCTCCTCTCCAAACGTTTACTCTCAGCTGCACTGAGTTCCTGCTGCCTGTCAGCTCATTTATATAGCTCCACTGATGAAGGCCCACCCTGAATGGGTGGGGCCACACCTCCAAGGAAATAGCTAATCAGTTATCACCTACATCTGGGTGGGGCACAGCTCCAAAGAAACACTCAAAGAAATCTAATCAAAACTGATAACCTCTGCCCACACTAGGTTACATCAAAGATATTGGCATTTGGGGGACACAATACATTCAAACTGGCACAGTAATGTTAGATGTCAAAGACGTTAAATGAGATTTTCATATCGGTTAACTTCTTACCAGTTTTCCTCTGAAATAGTGACTCCAATTCCATGGTAAATACCTTGACCAATATGCTGTATAAGATAAGACATACTTTACCAAGCTATAGTTAAGAGAAACTGATTTAAGGCTTAGTTTTTACCAACTTAGGCAGTTTGCACCTGTGGAATTTTTCCTCCAGTTATTCCCTTGCAAGTTGTGTAGTAATGTTTGTTGGAATTGACACGCAATTGCATACAGTAAGACCTATAAAAGTAGAACCAAAGATTGTATCTGTATGCCTTTTCTTGAATCATCTGCATTAAGCAGCAGTGTGTTTATTAGCACACTTAGAATTTTATAATAAAAATACTTAGGTCTTCAAATTGTTTTTTTGTTTGTTTTTTGGTTTTTTTCATCTTGACACTCTACTTTTCCTTCGTCTTTCTCAAACTCAGCTGTGCCAAGTTGCAGACCTAGGACTTAATATTACAAAATTCTGCTTGCTAAAAACTAAAAAAAAAAAAAGAAAAATGCTGAAGAGCTTCCAAGCAACCACTGTAGTCCATCAACTTGCTTGTAGGATTTATGTGGATATGTTTGTTTTGATGCTTTTGTTACAGTAACAGTGTAGCCTTGGTAGAATCATACACAAAACATCATATTTTCACCAATTTATTTTCATCAGTAAATTGAACAATTAATTGAATGTTGTAAAATGAATGTTAGTGAGGTGGGGACAGAGATCTATAAGAAATTGCAACAGAGACAAATTATTTATGTCACATACAGCAATAGTTTATGAAGGCTAATGGATAAAGACATTGAGCTGGGAGTCAAGATACGGCTTCCAGGCCCAGCTCACTGCTCACTAGTTGTAGAACTTTAGGTACATTATTTAGGCACTATGTACTTCAGTTTTCTCATCTGAAAAAATGCAGATGATATCTCCTCTGCCTACTTCAAGTGGAGTATTTTGAGGATAGAAGGAAGTAAAATTCAATAGTGGGTTGTGGGGGTTTTATGGACCATGAAGTAACCAAAAATAAAACACTGTATCATTATTATTATTACTACTACTAGTACTGGTATTCTAAATGTCAAGGAAAGAATTTGTGACCAGTCAGTTCTTCCTTTTCTGGGAACTAAAATCACACTTCCATAATTATTTTACTCTTGACGGGGCAGAATCCCTGGGATTCTTTTCTCAGACTATGACTTTAATGTTCCCAGAAGAGGGCAGCATAACTACTATCCAAAGGCTCTGCCACTTCCTCAATTATGTGTTGGACTAGTTTTTCCTTGAGAGGAAAACAATCATGTTGTAAAGAGAGAGGCTGTTAAGAAATGATGGTCTTCAGGTGACAGACTGAAGCAAATCCAATTATAATAAATACCATAACAAACATTCACTCATTTCAAACAATATTTTGCCTTTTCTGTACCCTCTGAAGAAAATAATTTGGGCTATTTAGCCTCATTTTAATGATTTGACCTGTATAACCAGAAATCTTGAGCCATGTTTCTCTGTTTAAACCCAGATTTTTAGATTTCAGCACCAGATTTTAAATAAATCACCTGTAAACAGAAAGTAAGGCATTCAGGCCTGATAGGATGCCTAGTTAAATGCAAAGAATGATTCCCAACAGTGTCTAAATATGTCTGTCATAGAGTGTGCCTCTGTCATGTGGAGCAAATGTTGTCTATGTCTAATCTTCCTCATTCTTTTATTTCATTATTGAAATGTGTTTTAAAATCCTTGGGTTTTATACCTTTCATCAAATAACAGCCAACACTGTTCCTAATAGCATATGAGGTGTTTCATATACATGTTTTCGTTTGATCCTCACCATATCCCTGTGAGACTGGTAGCCACTATTCCCATTTTACAGTCAAATTTCCTCATCTGTAATCAGAGGAGCTGCTCTTTGTTTGAAGAGGAAAGTTTATGGCGGGGGACACCCCATACGTCAGGAGAGACCCAAGGAGTGGGTATTTTCTAGAAGTGCTAGAAGAGCCTATTCTGAATCTGATGTGTTTTTTTGTCCACTTTATTACAACCAGAGATGGGAAAAGAAGGCTTTCAACTGTAGTTCTTCAATTCCTGCTGCTTTTGCCAGTTCATTTCTGGCTCTGCTTTTTTGGAAAAAAAATTGTCCTGTTTCCCACTGCCGCCCCCAAGTCAGAGTCCTCTACCCATTCCAGTTAAACCTCTTCCTGTTCTTGAGAATTGCATCATATCCTTGGCTTAACATAGACCAACACCCCCACACTGGCACCATGGAGTCGATAGACCTTTTTTGGTTGGAAGTTCTTGTCTGGTGAGCACAGAATAAGTCACTCACTTCCTGACTTCCAGCCCTGGCTGCATTTGCCTCTGAAAAAAATACATATATTCTCCAGATTTTTGTCTGTTTATAAATCACCTTAACTCCAACCCTGTCCTGGAATGAGCAATATTTTACCAAGTAGCAAAGGTAAGGAAGAGCATTTGAGGTAGTGGGAATAGCATGTGCACCTTGCTGGACAAGCTTTTTACCTTCGCAGTTTCTAATTCTTCATTTCTCACTAACTTTTCAACCCAGCCTAATCTGGCATTGGCCCCCGCTATATCGAATGGTTTTCACCGAAGACACTAAATTCCCCCCATATTACTAAATCCAATGGATACATCAGTCTTTAATTTACTTGATATTTGAGTAGCATCTGATGCTATTGACCACGTCATTCCTAATGTATGCAGTATCTTCCTTTGGTTTCAATGAACTGCTATTTTCCTCATACCTCTCTCAAGGATCCTTAGTATCCTTTGCAAGCTCCTCTTTCTCTACTAACTCCTTAAATGTTGGTGTTCCTCAGGAACTTGTCCTATGCTAACTCCTCTTCTCTGTACACATTCTCTATGAGAAATACCAACCCCTTCCATGGCTTTAGTTGGGATCTATAAGCCAATGACTGCCAAATTTCTGTCTCCCCTGAACTCCAGACTCTTACATTCAACTGCCTTCTAGAACCTCTCCAATTGGAAATTCCTGAAACCATATTAATCAACTCAATTCCTCAAACCTTTTCCTCTTCCAACGTTTCTTATCCAAATATATGCCCTGCCCCCATATACCCAGCTGCTTTAGCCAGAAACCTAGGATTCATCCTTGATTACTCTCTTGCTCACCCCACTTATTCAATCAGTAACCAAGTCCAGTCAAATTTACTTCCCAAATATATCTTGAATCTATTCACTTCTCCTTGTTCCCCGTAGGTGTGCCTAGGTGATTATCATCTGTGCAGATTTTTGCAAGTCTTTTTGCTTGTTTCCTGCTTCCAGTTTTTCTCCCTTTGATTATTTTCCACCAGTTACCAGAAGGTTCTTTATAAATGCAATTCTGATAAGTACACCCCCTCTGCTTAAAATCCTTTAGTTGCTTCCCACTATCCTTAGGATAGAGTCCAAATTTCTCAATATGGCTCATAAAACACTTATGATCCGGAATCTGCCTACCAGCCATTGTGCACTCCACTCATGCTGGGCTTCTAGGGTTTCAAACACACCCTGGGTTCCTCTTGCTTCTAGGCCTTCACAAATGCTGTCTTCTTTACCAACAGCACTATTACAGGACTCAAACATATATGGACTAATATCTACCCATAAATTGTCATCTATCTTATTCTTGAATTCGTAATTTTTAATTAATTATTGAATTAAAACTAGAGTTAACTCAATATCATCCTATACATTTTTTATTTCTTTGAAAAATATGTCCAAGGGTATGTTCTAATGAAAAGTGCATTTCAACTAACTTTAACTCAGATCAGGATTGATTTTTATCAATCCTGGATTGATGTAAACTGGAACATACATTTTTAAATTTACCGGAATTTTTCTTGATTGTTATTCATCATGATATTCTAGCTGAAGAATTTTTTCTTCATTTCTAGCTGGCTTTCATCGTTCTCTTTTCTTACCTCTCAACCCTTCTCTGGTTGCCTTACGCTTGCCCCTTGATGGATCCAGTTTGCATGCAGTGGTAGCTGCTTGGGGCTGCGGTTAAATAGAACTGCTCAGACTGCAACAGGAAAGCACTGAATCGAAAGCGAAGGGGAGGAAGCACAAACCGATACCCACCACAAAGCTGCCGAGTGCCCAGTGTGACCCAAGCCGCACCCTCTGATGAAGAGTCTTGTGGAGGAGTAAGAAGCCACAGAGTTTAAGAAGTCATCAGCACAGCCTGCCCTCCACTTCCCCTGATCCAGTGTTCCAGGATCACTATGAGTGTCACTTAGATACTGACCTAAGAAGGTGGGTGACGACAGAAAAGCCACCTGAGATGTAGAGGCTGGGGGAAGGTCCCTGAAGTGAATGAATGGGGACTGTTCATCTCAAACTCCCACATAGCTCCGCTCAGTGAGCACGGAGAGCCTGGGTAAGAGAGTGCTTGTAAGGAGCTCTCTACCCAGATGAGGGCCCCCATGCTCCCTCAAAATACCTTCGCTGCCAGCCTGGAAGGCTGCTTCCACCAGTGGCCAAAACTTTTTATTTTATAACTGAAGGTAAATCCCCCCTTAGAATCAGAGAACTTTAAATTCAAACTAAGAAATAAATGACATTTCAGGTTCTTTCCTGGCCTTGGTTTAAGTGGAGAGAGAGGGAGAAAGGAAGGAGATGGGAGCATCAGAGGCACATTCCACCTACTTTATGATTTTGCCCATGGCCTACCCTGACTATATTTGGTCCCTATTCCCTTTGCTATCAAAAGAAATACTAATTATTCAGCAGCTTGAATTATTGCAGAGAGAACGAAAAGTGTGAGAAAATGTGTAGTCATCAAGTCTAGATTTTAAACACTGGTAAGGTTGGGAACTCTTTGGAATTATAGAGCCTCACAGTGGTTCATTATCTCCAAATCTCAGGAAGTGAGAGCTGGGTCCTGATTTTGTAGCTGGAGAGCAAAGCACAGAAAATGGAGGTGACAGTCTTAGTCTGGAGGAAAGGCTGCTTTGCTTGGCTGGAAGTGGGCACTTGAGACTTCACAGAGTGCCAGCCTCATACTTCAGATAAGAGAACAGGAAATACTGTTAGCACAGCTGGGAGGGGAGAGAGAACTTAATGTGTACCCAAGCCCAGCAAGCTACACTCTGGTCTCTTTGCACTGCACTGCCCTATCCTGTAAGTGACCGGGCCAATTTGAGGGAGGATTGTGGAGGAGGTGAAGCATACCTTGAGGTTTGCCCCCTTCCTTGCAGCACTCTCACCTCCTGCTGTCATACTCAGCTTCTCTTGAACATAGAAGATCTTCCAAGACCTACATCATTCATGTAGTTTAAATGGGGGAATTTTAGGCATTGTGATTGGAGGTGAGGGAAATAGTTCTGGAGTAGAGGGAACTTCTTAGAGTCTCACAAGGCCAGAGCTGTAAGTAGTAAAACTGTGACCTCTGTTTTAGCAACCCCAACAGCAGTGAGTTGGGAGGGATATAAAGAAGGAGAAAAAGAATAGGATTTATAGTTTGTTTTGAAACACTCCTTCCCTCGGGTCACTTCTCTCCCTCTTTCCCTCCATCCCTCCCTCCCTTCTTTCCTTCCTTCCATCTGAGAGGAAGGGAAGAGGGAGGTAGCCATAGAATGAGAAGCTCCTTGGAGCTCAGAGGAATGCTGCAAGCTTCCCAAGCCTGATTGCCTACCCAAAGTCTGCCTACTTTCTTCAGTGGTCAAAGACATTCCTCCTGCTAAACCTTCAAGCTGTGTCCGATTATGGATGATCCAAGCAGCAGGAACTTGATGACCGTGCTCCCCGGAGTGATTTTTCGGTTTGTGGCTTGACTTCGTCCAATACATTCCTTAGACAAGGCAAATTAACAGAATGAGTGCAAAGTGGGAGGAGACAGGAATTTAACTTACTCTTTGAAAAAGCTTACACATGAGAGAAGAGAGATAGGTTGGTTGCAGGGCATGTGGTTTAAATTCTATTTTTTAAAATTGAGAGAGCTTTGAGTATGTTTATATGCTCAAGGAAAGGGCATAATGAGAGAGCTTAAGCAAGTCATTTAATTCCTAAGCTTTGATTCCCTCATTTTGAAAAAAAAGTGTTCCTATGAAGATAAAATTGAATTAAAATCATATACACAGTATTGGCTTATATACCACAAAACCCTTTACACATGCTAACTATGGCACCTAGTGACTGTACAGATGAGTAAGCCCTGGTCACAGCTGTTCTGTCTCTGTCTCTTCTCCCCTGTGTGACATGACTGCTAGGAAGAGATGGGCTCTTGAGTGGGCAGGGCTAAGACTCATGAGGGAGAGACTGCTGGTGGTGTGCTTGTATCTTGACAAGCTTTGAAACTTTGAAGGACAGTGTATGTGTGTGTGTTTATTAGATGTAATGCGTTACCATTATATTGTATATTTTAAATTGCCCTGTATTCTTATTTTAAAATTCTTATTAAAAATGGAAGCATTTCAGATCCAGCATATCTCTTAAAGCTCAAATTTAGGGAAAACAGTTTCAGAAATTTAAAAGTTAACATAGTGAAAAATATATACCTATCTTGAGACACAAGGGGCTGTGCAAATAAGATTACATATGTGGACTTCTGCTTAGACAAAGGTGCAGATGCATAGAAATTTGCCTAATGTTAAGTCACAACTTTGTAGGAAGAGTGGAATTTTTGTCTTTTCTGACCATTTGCAGCATTGCATTATAATTTTGCTTTGATACAAACTTGGCAACAGTTATCATAATTCCTTTTTTCCATTAGCTACAGTACTTGCATGATTTTCCCAAATATTTTCCATCTGCTGTACATGGCATTATATACTCAACAAATCAGTGAAATCTTTCTTCTCTCAATTATTTGCTTTGCAGATGTGCTATACATGACACCACCCTCATTCCTACAGTTGCAGTAAAGAGAGCCTGCAAATTTCACTTCCATGTTTTCTCTCCCTTCCCCACCTGGCTCTCTGGGATGATCAGTGTCTTCATTTCTGGGTGCATCTCTTTGCCTATTCTTTATCTTCCCTTCTGCATCCCTTAGTCCAACCTCCCTGGCCCTTCTCCACCTCCAGTTCTATCACTAACAACCCCTTAGACCAATTAATTTCATAGCATGCTCCTTTATGTATTATGTGAATCTATTTTTTTCTGGGTACTGAACCAGACAATCTGGTGTTTTTTTCTAATAGTGAACAAGAAGCTCCAACTTTTAAAAACCACATCATTGATACATAATTTATATACTATAAAGTTCACCCATTTTAAGTGTAGAGTTGGATGGTTTTAATATATTTACAGACTTGTGCAACCATCACCAAATCTAACTTTAGAACTTTACATCATCCCCCAAGGAAACTTTGTACCCATTAGTAGTCACTCACCAGTTCCACTGCCACTCCCTTACTCCTTCCTCCCTAGGCAACCACTGATCTGCTTTCTGTCTCTATGAATTTGCCTCTTCTGGACATTTTATATAAATGAGATCATACAATATGTGGTCTTTTGTGACTAGCTTTTTCCATCTAGCATAATGTTTTTGAGTTTTAGGCATGTTGTAGCATGTATGTGTACTTCATTCCTTTTTATTGCCAAATAATATTCCACTGTATGTATTTACCACATTTTGTGTATTCATTCATCAACTGATGGACATTAGGGATTTTTTTTGTTGTTGTTTGGGGCCATTACAAATAAAGCTGCTATGAACATTCATGTACAAGTTATTCATTTGTCTTGGGTAGATACCCAGAAATGAAATTGCTAGGCCAAATGGTAATTGTGTGTTTGGCATTTTGAGGAACTGCCAAACTGTTTTCCAAAATGGCTGTACCATTTAAATGTTCTACCCATCAAGTTTGAGTGTTCAAATTTCTCCACATCCTCACCAACACTTGTTCTTGTCTATTTTATTATTGCCCTCCTGGTAAATGAGAAGTGGTATCTCAATGTGGTTTTGATTTGCATGTTGAGAATATTTTCATATGCTTACTAGCCATTTGTATATCTTGTTTGGAAGAGCTATCTATTTGAATCTTTTGCCCATTTTTAAATTGGGTTGTTTGTTTTTCATTATTGAGTTTTAAGGGTTCTTATCAGATGCAAGTCCCTTATCAGGTGTATGATTTGCAAATATTTTCTCCCTTTCTTTAGGCCATATTTTCACTCCTTTGAAGCGCTAATGTTTTTAATTTTGATGAAGTTCAAGTTACCAATCTTCTCTTTCATCATTCGTGCTTTTAGTGTTGTATCTAAGAAGTCATTGCCTAACCAAGGTCACAAAAATTCATCCCTCTGTTTTCTTCCAAAGGATTTATAGTTTGAGCTCTTGTATTTAGGTTTATGTTCTACTGTGAGTTAAGTTTTTGTATAGTGTTAGGTAGATGTACAAATTAATTCTTTTGCATGTGGATATTCAGTTGTCCAAGCACCACTTGTTGAAAAGACAATTCTTTCCCCATTGAATTATCTTAGCCTTTTAAATCGAAAATCAGTTGACCATAATGATTAGGGTTTATTTGTGGACTCCCAATTCTGTTCCATTTATCCTGTCTTTATGCTGATACCACAGTCTTGATTACTGTAGCTTTGTAGCAAGTCTTGAAATTGGAATGCGTGAGTCCATCAATTTTGTTTTTCTTTTTCAAGATTGTTTTGATTATTCTGGGTTCCTTGCATTTCCAGGTAAATTTTAGGATCAGCAGAAATTGACAAGGTGGTCCTAAAATTCATATGGGAAGTCCTCACTTTTAATAAATGATTAAAACATTTTCTTTCATACATGGGATGAAATTGGATAAGGAGGAGTGTGTAGGTATACTTTGCAATGGTGGGAAGTGGGAGGCCCCAATTGATGGAGCCAAAAATGTTGATAAACTTCCCACCCTGGTGAGAGGAATGTTGGTTCTGAGAAGGCAGTTTGATCTAGCACCAGGGGATATTGTGAAAGATAATTGAAATCCCTAAGTCTACTGATCTCCCCCAAAGAAAAAAAAAGGTGTCTAAATAAGCAATATTGTTAGTTTGTTGATTCTTACAGAAGATTCTCATCTGAACTAAGGAAAGCAGCTGACTCTCAGGGCTGTAAGACAAGAAAAAATGAAGAAATTCCTCCCTGGCTTTCCTAACCTCTCTCTGAGGCCAGCCCTAAACTTGTCTATCTTTGTTATCCTTCCCTTTTATAAGTTCCTCCAATATGAGAGGGAGAGAGAAAGAGAAAGAAGAAAACCGTAGTGGGAGAGTGTTAGGGATGCTGGGGTAGCAGAGGAAGTCTGAAGCCTTTAAAATTAAAGACCTCTAAAGCACTGCTGGTGGAGCCTACTATGTAATATGACAATAAGTAGAAGAACCATAAGGATGATCACACTCTCGGACTCAGTAGTCCACCTCCTGAGAATTTATCCTAAGGAGATAAGATATGCAAAAAGAGTAGAAATGTTAATTAGAATATTACCTGCAATAGCACAAGTTAGAGCAACCTAAATCTCCAAAATAGGAGTATGTTTTATAACATTATGGCACATAAAGATGAGAGATTATCTTACAGGCTCTGCTGTCAACATACGCTCTAAATTGGATCACTTTCCACTGTGTTCTCTATTACCCCAGGTTCGGGTCGCCATTCATGTCTTACCTGCATTATCATACTGGCCTCCCAGCTGGTGTTCCTGCTTCCATCCATCTCCTATTCCCCAATCTACTTTCCACACAGCAGTCATAATAATCCTTTAAAAAACTTAAATGCATCCATCCTCTACTCAAAGCCTTCCACAGTTCCCCTCTCATTAAGTATTAAAGCCAGAGTCTTTACAGTGATCTTAGGCCCTCTCTGGCCTCATCTGATATTCGTCTCCCTCTTGTACATTCTTGGCCATGAGGAACATACCAGGCTTCTTCCTGCCTCAGTGACTTTCCATTAGGTCTTCTTTCTACCTGGAACGCTCTTCTTCCAGATAGCCTTTGGGTTGTTCCATCACCACCTTCATATCTTTGCTCCAATGTCACAGATGAGGCTTTCTTCTCTGACCATCCTATTTAAAATTGCTATCTCCCCCCAACCCCTAGCTCCCAGCATTTCCTATTCCCCATCCTCATTTTGTTTTTCCCCATAGAACTTAACACTTCTGGATATGCTACATATCCAACTTATTTATTTGGGCTATTGCCTGATTTTCACCCCTAGAATCTGAGCTCTGTGAGAGCAGGGATGTATGTATGTTTTGCTCACTACCTTATCCTCAGTGTCTTGACTGTGCCTGTCACAGGGTAGCTGTTTAATGAGTATTTGTTGAAAGAATGAATACGAGCAGAAAAGTAATAATTAAAAAAAATAGGTTGTAATTTGGAAAGTGGGAAAGAATAAAAATATAAACACAGTGGCTGTGGCAGTGTGGTATAGTGCACAGTCTGGGAGCTGTGGAGTTGGAGAGATCTGGGTTAGAATCCTGGCAATGCCACTTTCTAGTTGTGTGACCTTGAGCAAGTTTACTTAACCTCTTGGTTTCATCATCTGTAAAATGGGTGTACTAATGCCTCCCTCACTGTATTATTGTGAAAATTAAATGAAAAAACATTTGTGGACACCTGGCACACAGTAGGTGCTCTAGGAACACTAAATCTCTCTCTTTTCCAAAGTAAGACTATATATCCAGTGGATAAGAACTAGAGGGAGTGTGCAAAAATGAAAATAGTTGGGTGTGCCAAAAAGAGGGAATATGAAATTTTATAAACATTTTATTTTCAATTAACAGGCTCTTCCTAAACATGGATATATGTAAAGAGTTCTAGGCTGGGAGTGAGGAGACCTGGGTTCTGGATTCCCCTCGGACACTTACAGGATGTGTGACATCGAGCATGTCCAAACCTCTCTGGGCCTCTTTCCTCATCTCTAAAATGAAGAGGTTGAACTTAGTAATTTCTTGGCCCATCAATGCTTAATATTCCATAATTCAAAAGACAGGCCATTTCACCTCGCCTTGCCCCACTTGAGGCCCAACCTTACTCAAATGTGCTGGCCAGATGTTTCTAATCTTAGACGTAAAAGACTCTATTCTTTGGTAATCAGAAGGCACAAGAAACTGGACAATTTAGGAAAAGTACTAAGTAAATGAGATTTCCTTTTCTCTGACTCGTAAATGGCCAAAAGAAAAGAAAATCAAATATTCACCTTTGGGCTCGGATCAAGTATGTGAGGTTTTTAACCATGGAGGAAAGTGGTTGTTTTGTTCTGTTTTGTTTAAGCAGCAACAAAAAAACAGACATTAGCAGGGGAAATGCCTTCTCAACCATAACTATAACCTTGCACACAGGTGGCTGTGAGCTGAAGCACAAGGAGGGAATGGCTAGAGTCTTCTCCTCTTCTGGAAAGCGCATGGCTCTGTTTTAGTCACATTGCTACACCAAGACAGAGGACTGGAGGATGTTTGCGTTTGAAGGCCACCGGCCACTGTCAGCAAATCTGCAGCCCTGGCTTCACTTCCCTGAAGGGGGTGTCAGCTGCCCTGGCCTCACTCCAACACACAAGCCACAGAGCATTCAAATACCCCATCAGTTGCATGGCCCTGACTTTATTCAGCTGAAAACTGACGATCTCATCTGGGAAGGGTCAGTTAAAAAATGACAGAACTTTCCAAAGTAAACAGAGGGAGCAACCACAACAGAAACTTTCTCTGCAATGTTTCTTTATAATTACCAGCCCATCCCAATGGAGCATTGGCTTAAGCCCCATCCACCCTCTGTGTTGCCCCTCTCTGCCTTGTTTGAGTAAACTCTAGCTGACCAGAGGATCACCTTCCTTTCTGCAGGCCTCTGTCCCCACCTTCTCCTCAGAGAGCAGGGAGACTCCAGATCGCAGAGTTTTGAGATTGGAGTTCAGGGATTGTCAGCTTCTTCAGAGCTCATTTATTAAGCAACTTAATAGATGAGTAAACTCAGGTTAAATAATGCTTACCCAGGTCAGAAAATAAGTATGGGGCAGAACTGGTAACCTGATTCCTGACCTAGTGTTCTCTCCAGATTATCATACACCATTGTAAGGAATGAAAAACAAGAAAATTAACTTTCAAGTTCTCTTTCACTATCTTTTCTTTCTGACCAAATCCTACTTTGCTGAAATTTTAGGGCTGTGTAGAAAAACATATTTTGAATTTAGACTTGAGGACAAGGACTAAAGTGTACACTGTGTATAATAGTAATTTGTTCATATTTCAAAGTTCATGAAATGTGCTCACATTACATATTTGCTCCTCTAGATAGCATTATGAGGTCAGAAGCCGAATAGAGTGGGTAGAATGGACTTTAGAGTCCAACAAGCCTCAAAACCCTTGTTCTGCACTTTTAAGCCCTCCCTAATCTCATACAAGAAAATTAACTACCCTTAGTTTCCATAACCAAAAAATGGGAACAGTTCTAGCATCTACTTCATAGTATTGCCATGAGGATTTCATGAGATGATGCATGTACTTCACTGGACACACTAAAAATCTCATAATTTTGGAGATTGTTAATAGTCCCAGAAGGCATTTATAGTTCCTCTTTTTACAGATGAGAAAATGAAGGTTCAGAGAGGTTAAATTTCTACATCATGTAAATAGTAAGAGAGCCAAGATTCAAGCTCAGCCTCTTGAATCTACATCCAGGGCACTTGCCACTCCATCGTTGGGTGTAGACAGTTGAGAGTGGCATTGGGCCATGGGTCAGATGCATCTGTTCCTAGCATCATGGAATGGCATGTTATTTATTAAGCCCTTACATGTTTGAGGTTCCTGGAAATGGATGCTTTGGGGGTAGATAGGCTTTTCACTTGCAGCCTCTATATCAAGCAAGACTTTGTGCAGACATGAGCCAAGGAAACCAAGCCTGATATTAATGTCTGACCCAAGCCCAGGGATGTTAGACTCAGGAGCCAGTTCAGAAAACCTTGAATAATCTCAGCTTTTTTCCTCTGGCAATGCTTCCTTAATGTTCTAAGAATACTTTGCTTACCCAGATACTAGAGACCTCTTCAAACTCTCTAGTGTTATGGTATTTTAAGGTATCTGTCTGCTTCTTCTGTTGGAACCCTGGGCTCTAAAGTGGGTGTCCAGGGTGATACACTGAGATGTGGGACAAAATATGTGAACAATTGCTTGTATTTATTTTTTAATGTAAAACACTATGTAAATTCAGCCTTATCAATATTTAAAAATTAGTATGGTACAGCATATGTAATTTGTAATACACATGCTATTGTTGGGAATGCATACTCTTTTTTTTTTTTTTTACTGATGCAGTGGCATGATGCAAAGAGTTTGGAGATACTGTCCTAGAGGGAAAACTTCCCTGAGGGCAGGGCATGTGTCTTGCTCTGAATTGTATTCCACCTACATCCCCATTATCTAGCACTCAATGACCATTCACTGAATAAATGAATTTGGCATCTACATGAATATGCACTTACTTGTGTTTCTCCGTTTTCTTGTTCCCCATCTTTTTGTCCTCCATCAAATATAATTTTATTACCTTGTTCAGTACTGTACCAACACCTGAGAAACAGTAAAGCAGTGTTTGAGAAGATGTGATGAGTGTGAATTGCCATGAGAAGATTGGAAAGTACAAGACTGGTAGCCCCAAAGAAGATGGTTACTGTAGTTAATAAGGCAACAGGCAAAAGAAAACCTTCATGGAAGGACTCACAGGCACAAAGCTAGGCATGGGGTACCAGCACTGCTGTCTGAGAAGTCATGTGTGGCCTGAGTATCTGAGTGTTTTCAAACTAAGCACTGCTTTTCCTCTCCCTCCAAAAGTTGTGGGAAGCAATACAGTGCAGTGCAATGAGAAGGAAGTCTGTCACTATCTTGGCTGGGTGATCTTAGGAAAGATATGTAGCCTCTCCTTCCTCTCCAGCTGAAAAATAATTCCTCACCTACAAATGATTTTGGAGGCCTTTCCACACTCAGAAGCAGCCTTGAATGCAGGTGAAGTTGGTAGTTTTCCACATGAGGATATTTGTACTTTGAGTGGCACCATGAGGCCCACTGGACCCAAAATACCTTACCACGAAGACTTCCATGGTACATGACATCTCCTTCTTCAGGGATTGTGTTTCCGTGAGATGCTTACCAACCTGCCAGTAACTTACTAGCATGCCGCCACTTAAAGTCTCAGTTAAGCCCATGATACATGGAGAATGAGAAAGCAAGTTATAAAAGATTACATACTAGTACTCACATTTATATATCTGAGTAAATATAAATATGTGTGTATATACATAAAGAACTGAAAGTTACCCACAATTTTTTTATTTTAATGATTCATCAAATATTTATTGAGTACTTTCGTTATTCCAGGTATTATTCTAGTTGCTGCAAGACATCCACTTTTCCCATTGAGTCCACCTCCACCCATTCTAACACCCTCCCCATTCTGCATGTAGCTGGACTGTGGCTACAATGGAGGGCTAACATAGGCCCTGTCTGAGATGTTTCCTGATGTTGTCACTTGAAGATTGTGGTTTGGGGTCTGTAAGGGGGCCCACTTTCCTGGAGATTTGTTAGGCTGGGTTAGCTGTCTTTATAGGAGGTTCTTCTTGCCTTATCATGCAAGATGATGGGAGTCCTGCTTTCAAATGGGGAAGGCCTATACATAGAGTTTGTGTGGAACTGATAATCCTGAACATTTGTCCTGCTGAAAATTGGCCAAATACTACATCCTTGTGGACAGACAGGATTTATGGTGAAGTCTGTAACTGGCAAAGAGAGGGTTGTTTGTTTGTTTGGTTGGTTTGCTTTTTTGGGGTTGTTGCTTCTTATTTTAGTCAAGCAAGTTATTAGACTAGTCCCCACGTTACTGTCAAACACTCATGGCCAGGTCCTGCTGGTGTTAGTTACACTCTTCATTTTTTTAAGTAGTTTTATTTACACACCGTACATCCAAAGTATAAAATCAATGGCTCCTGGTATAATCACATAGTTATGCATTCACCACCCACAATATATATGAGAATATTCCCATTTCTTCCAAAAAGAGAGAAAAAAAATTACCCTACCCCTCTCTTATATCCCCCTATTATTGACATTTAGCTTTTGTATAGTCCTCGTTACAACCACAATTGTTTTAACAATGATTTTTTTTTCCAGGGAACAGGAGATGAGATAGGAATTTTACTGTTTATTTTAAATCCTTCTATATTGTTTGCTTGTTTTTAACAAACTATTTTAGTAATTACAAAAAAGATTGTTTTTAAAATAAACTTAAAGTCCTACATGAATATTTCAAAAAGAGCTGTAATAAATGGCACCAGCTTGTTCAAGAAGCTCTACCAGAAGCAAATTGGCATCTTAATACTGCATTAGAGTCTTTGCTAAAGTACTGATTAGACACAAAGTTTCTATGGGAAATAGGTTCCTGGACTGGAGACAACAGGCTCTAATCACATCTTTGAAAACTCATTGGGTAACCTTGGGAAAGTCATATAATTTAACTTGAGTTTGACTTTTTCCACTATAAAACAGGGCTGTTAAACTAAATGACCCATAGGGATCTTTCTCCTCTGAAGTCCTATGATTCTGAATAGCAGTGCATGCCCAAGATTCAGCTAGGAAAGTGAGTATGTCAGATGGGAAGCAAGATAGAATTTCATACTCTTCCCCAAAGCAAAGTGAAAATTAATGGGGAAACTCCTTATTTCTTCTTTCCTTCCTTCATTCTTCCCTCCTTTTCTCCCTTCTTTCCTCCATTATCTCCCTCCCTCCTTTTTTCTTTCCTCTCGCCTCTTCCTTTCTTTCTTCCTCCCCCATCCCATCCTTTCTCTTGCTACCTCCCAATTATCTAAACTCCCTGTAGCTGGGACAGTCTTCCCTCTATGAGCCCTAATGGGATATAGAGTCAACCCCCCACTATAGAAGTTGAAAATATCAGATACATATTTTCCAGCCTCCCTTGCAGCTATGCACAGGCATCTGACCAAGGCTCTATCAAGCATAACGATCTATGCTGGGCTTTGACTTGGGAACTAGTGACCCCAAATAGTAGACTACTGAATTTGTTCTTCAGAGAGTGGCATCACCTGCAGTAACCACATTCACTTTCCAGTGTTGGATGATCTAGCAGCAGGGACCAGCATCTAGATTTAAGGTGTTCACTGTCCAAGTAGTGGTGTCCATGCATTGTAGGCAGTGGCATCTCCATAAAATTATTCTGCAGCATAATTCTAGATATTGTTTCTGGAAGTGTAGACTTTAAACATGGATCTCCAATCCTCCTGGAGATCCTGTGAACCATCCAATATCCTTTAAATTCATTTTCAGCTTAAATTAGCCAGAGTTTGTTTCTGTTGCTTGCAACAAAGAACACTAATCAATGCAAACATTATTTTCTGAAAACATGCACCTGGTTAAAAAAAAAAGTTTTAAGATGTCTCCTTTTCTTTCTTGTCCCCTCATTTTCCCAGTTCCCCTCTCTAGAGGTAGCCATAATTTTTTATTTCTTATGTATTCCCTCAGAGATATCCTGTGTATTCAAGAATATCTATATAATTAAGAAAAAAAAAACACTTAAAAACCACCATACATACAAATGGAATCATTCCATATGAACCGTTCTTCTGCACCTTGCTTTTAAACTTAACAGTACACATTGGAGATAATCCCATAAATATAAAGCTGCCTTATTCTTTTCAATTTTCTGCTTATTATTCCACTGAATCAATGTACTATAATCTATGTAGCTAGTCTCTTACTGTGAACATTTGGGGTGCTTATAGTTTTGTGATTACAAATAAGGCTGCAATGAATGTCCTTGTAGAGGCATAACCCAGATACTCAGAGATATTGCAGACTCAGTTCCAGACGGTTGCAATAAAGTAAATATTGCTATAAAACAAGTCACATGAATTTTTTTTTGGTTTCTCAGTGCTTATATAAGTTATGTTTATGCTACACTGTAGTCTATTAAGTCTAAAAAAACAATGTACATACCTTAATTATAAATACTTTTTTGCTAAAAACACTGTCATCTGAGCCTTCACCAAGTTGTAACTTTTTGTTGGTGGAGGGTCTTGCTGACTGTCCATCATCAGCATGTTGATGGCTGCTGACTGATCAGGGTAGTGGTTGCTGAAGGCTAGGGCGACTGTGGCAATTTCTTAAAATAAGACAACAATGAAGTTTGCTGTATCAATTGACTTTTCCTTTCACAAGGGAATTATCTGTAGCATGTGATACTGTTTGATAGCATTTTACCCACAGTAGGACTTCTTTCAAAATTGGAGTCAATCCTCTTAAACCCTGCTGCTGCTTTATCAACTAAGCATATGCCATATTCTAAATTCTTTATTGTAATTTCGACAATGTTCATAGCATCTTCACCGTGAGTAGATTTCATCTCAAGAAACCACTTTCTTTGCTCATCCATGAGAAGAAACTCCTCATCCATTCAAGTTTTATCATGAGATTGCAGCAATTCAGTCACATCTTCAGGATCCACTTTTAATTCTAGTTCTCTTGCTGTTTCAACCACATCTGCAGTTACTTCCTCCACTGAAGTCTTGAGCTTCTCAAAGTCATTCATGAGGGTTGGAATTTCTTCCAAACTCCTGTTGATGTTGATATTTGACCTCCTCCCATGAATCACGAATGTTCTTAACGGCTTCTAGAATGGTGAATCCTTTCCAGAAGGTTTTCAACTTATGTTGCCCAGATCCATCAGAGGAATCACTATTTATGCAACTGTAGCCTTACAAAATTTATTTCTTAACTAAGACTTGAAAATCGAAATTACTCCTGATCTATGGGTTGCATAGTGCTTGTTGTGTTAGCAGGCATGAAAACAACATAAATCTCATTGTATATCTCCATCAGAGCTCTTGGGTGACTAGATGCGTTGTCAATGAGCAATAATATTTTGAAAGGAATCTTTTTTTCTAAGCGGTAGGTCTCAACAGTGGGCTTAAAATATTCAGGAAGCCACGCTGTAAACAGATGTGCTGTCATCCAGTCTTTGTTGTCCCATTTATAGAGCACAGGCAGAGTATATTTAGCATAATTCTTAAGAGTTTAGGATTTTCAGAATGGTAAATGAGCATTGGCTTCAAATTAAAGTCATCAGCTGCATTTACCCCAACAAGGGAATCAGCTTGTCTTTTGAAGCTTTGAAGCCAAGCATTGACTTCTCCTCTCATGCTAGGAAAGTCCTAGATGGTATCTTCTTCCCAAACCTTCAATTTGTAAATAATAATAATAATAATAAAATGAAATAAAAACACACACAATGTCTGCACAGTGCAAGAAAGCAAAGATAAACAGAGTAAGGTATGCCTGAAAATATATCTTAATGCCCATTGCAAGCATATTTATAGGATAAATTTCTGCCAGCGAAGTTGCTGGCTCAAAGGATATAAGTTTTTAATTTTGACAGATGTTAGCAAACTGTACTACAAGGAGACTACACCAATTTTGTTTAATTCTACTAAGAACGTTTTAGACTCCTTGTCTCCTCAAATCCTCATGAACACTGTGTGTCATCAGATTTTTGGTATTTTGCCATTATGATGGGTGAAAAACAGTTTTTCATTATTTTGCTTTTTATTCTTTAAATTATGGGTGAGGTTGAGCATTTTTCAAGTATTTAAAAGCTGTTTGTATTTATTTGTATGTGAATTCTATTCACGTACTTCGTTGTTTTCTTTTGGAATTTGGTCTGTTTTAAATTGTTTTGTAAGAATTACATATTTTGAGAAAGTTAGCCTGTGTCATCTGTGTTGCAAATACTTTTCCTAACTTGTTTTTGGTCTTCTGACTTTATTTTATTTGATTTTTGTTTTTTGGCCTTGAAGGAATCTTTAATTTACATGGAGACACTTTTGTCTATATTTATGCTTATGGCTTCTGGATTTGCTTAGAAAGGCTTTTGGTTGGGAAGCTCAACATCGAAGCTGCTAATTTAGAAAAATAACATGTGAGACTTCTGGTTAAAGCCAGCAGATTAAACACATGCTTTGTGCTCCACTCCCTCCTAGAACTCAACCAAAATTCAATGTTTTGATTAGGTAATACATTCACATGGTTCTAAAACCAAAAAATATAAAGAGACACAGAGAAAAAAATTTCCCTTATCCATGTGTCATGTTGACCCAGTTCCTACCTTTTCTTTTCTGTAAGTAAGCATTCTATTAGTTTCTTATGTACGTTCCCAGAATTTCTTTATTCAAATATAAGCAAATAAGAAATTAGTAAATGGAGCTTTAAAGGATAAACCTACAAGGACAAAGAGAATATGAAAGCGACAACAGCAGCATTATTTTAAAAATAGAAAATAGATGAATGAGTGATAGTTGAATCAAGATACCCGAGAAAGTGAATCCTAAACTAGCAGATTTGAAAGCTAAAACAACCTGATTTACATTTCAGGATGCCCAAATGCTCAGGAATTAGTGGCACCAGGTGCTTTTCAAAACAGGAGTGAAAGTGTGGCTAAAAAGCTGAAAGCAGTGAGGGCCCCAGACTCCCTCTTCCTGTCACTACTCGCAGGTGGACAGCTCCTTGCTTGCAATTGCCAAAGAACAAAGATTTTATTCTGGGGGAAGGAGCAGAAAAACAGGAGAGGAACCATATATGAAAGGATAACATATTGGAAAAAACGGTATGTGAAAATAAATTTGGAGACACACACACCCCACCTCCACCCCTTGGAAAACCCTGACAACCAACCAGGAGATTAGGAAAGCCTGCACTGGAAAACCTGACATATCTCAGAGAAATGCCTAAAAGATAATTTGGAAATAACAGAATCTGTGAAGGAAGAAGAGAACTTTACAAAATTATTAATATCCTTAGAGATAAAAGAGAATTAGTGCATACATGAAACAAGAACAGGATGCCATTTTCTTAAAAGGAACATTCAGAGAAGAAACAGGAGATCTTAGAAATTTAAATATGATAGCAGAAGTACAAAAGTAAAGCAAAGAGAAAAGAAATAGAAAATAAAAAATGTGAGAGTACATGTATTTTATTTGGAGATAATCCCAGAAACCCCTGTAGGAGAGTGGGGGAATGAGAAAAGAAAGGGAAGGAAGCCAATATAGCAGGCAAGTTATTATGGATCACTGGAACCTCATTCCTCTGGAGAACTCTGGGAGAACTGAGTAGAAAATATATTTGAGAATTATCTCACTTTTGATCCTGTAACTCTTGTCAGTCACTGGTTAAGGGCTACTTCCAGGGAGGAGGGGGTTAATTCCCCAATACTTCATAAGCACCCTTCAGTGTCCACAGAAAGCCCTTAGGCAGAGAGAAATGTGTGCTGGCACTGACGACATCTACTACGTCTACCATGCCCTCTTTCTTAGGAAACTGATAGAAGATGTGCTGCACCAAAACGATGGAATGAATTAAAAAAAGAGGAAGATGTGGAATCCAGGAACTAAAGTATTCAAAACAAGAAGTGAAGGGAATCCCCAGGATATGGTGAAAAGAGATCCTAAGATGACAGCTGTGCAGTGGGCCTAGAGATCAGTCAGCCCAGATGGGAGCACACCAGAAGGCTCTGCAAGAAATTTCTTCAAGAAGATTAAGTTGAAACACCTGGAGAAGAGTTTGGATTAAATTGGGGTGACTGTGCATAAAAAAACGAAGAGAATGAAAAAATGATTGTTAACTCCAGAGAAAGCAAAATGCTTTTCAGGAACAAAAAGTGATCATACTTTATTACATAGCACAACTGTGAATGTATTTATGTTATCATAATGTAAACAGCAAGTAGCAATCTAATAATGGTATAGGTATAGTTGGAGATGAATGGCCAGGAAATATATGGGTGTGGTGTGTATGATATGGGAAGGGGGTGAAGGACAGCTAACTCTCCATCTTCCGTAGTGGAAAATCAATAAACAAAATCAGAAAGTAGTAAAATAAGGGTATTATTGAGAGATATGGTGATTACAAAAAAAATAATTAGTTACAGCATTGAAAAGCGAGTGGCTCTGAGGAGTGAGAAATCAGGGAAGCAGGAACAGCACAGAGTGGGGGGCTGCTATTTGATTCTTTAAACTATGTGCATACTTAACTTTGATATAAATAACTAAATAAAAATCAGTAATCTTTCTTTTTCCTTCTGCTGTAAGAAAAAGGGAGGCTGTGAGATGGAAAATGTAAAGGAAACTGAGCAGATAAAGTGAAAACTTTCTTGTTCTTTGAGTCCATCAACCCAGTGGGTTCATTGTCATTCCAGCTGCTGTGGAGGCAGAAGAAAATTATGGGTAACTTGGAAATTAAGAGTTAAAATTTTTTGAAAAGAGCTATTGATAGGCAACTTGGAAATTAAGAGTTAAAAAATTTTGAAAAGAGCTATTGATGCTAAAAGACCTGAAATCTGGGCTGCCCTAGGAGAGTTTTGACCCAAAGAAATGATCCAAGGTACATAAGAAGACAGGCGTCTATTAAGTTCAAAAATAAAATCAAGAGTACATTAAGAAGACTATTAGTAACACTTGAGCATCGATGGGAAAGGTTTTTAATTGTGTATGGGTATGAATTTCTTGAAATTTTGCTATAAGTAACTATTGTCTTAAAATCCAGAATTTTAAAATACAACTATTTCACCTACAGTTTTAACTGTTTTAAAACAAACAAACAAACATGGAAATGCTTTGAGCATTTCAATTAACCATATCTACAATTGAAATCTCATTGTTTAGCTCGGTGACCCTGTCAAGACACTAGAGTCTACCGCTTCCTAATTGCAGGCAAAATACCGTGGAAATGTTGCCTCCTGAAAACTGAATCAGTCCTTCTTCTCTTACTATCTTCAACTTCTCTCTATCCACTGACCCTTTTTCTCAGCCTAGAAAAATGCTCAAAAATTCCCAATTGTGCCTGTTTGAATATATTATATCCCCCAAAACACCATTATCTTTGATGTAATCTTGTGGTGGCAGGCATATCAGTGTTGATTAGATTGTAATTCTTTGAATGTTTCCATGGAGATGTGCCCCACCCACCTGTGGGTGATGACTCTGGATAGTTTTCGTGGAGGTGTGGCCCCGCCCATTCAGCATGGGCCTTGATGAGTTGACTGGAGCACTATATAAGCTCAGGCAGAAGGAGAAAGCTTGCTACAGCCAAGAGGAACAGTTTGAAGAATGCACAGGAGCTGAGAGAGGAGATGCAGATTAGAGACAATTTGAAGACAGCCATTGAAAGCAGATTTTGCTCCAGAGAAGCTAAAAGAGGAAAAACGCCTCAAGAGCAACTGAGAGTGACATTTTGAGCAGGAGCGGCAGTCTAGAGAGGAACATCCTGGGAGAAAGCCATTTTGAAACCAGAACTCTGGAACAGACACCAGCCATGTGCCTTCCCAACTAACAGAGGTTTTCCAGACACCATTGGCCATCCTCCAGTGAAGGTACCCAATTGTTGATGTGTTACCTTAGACTCTTTATGGCCTTAAAACTGTTACTGCGTAACCAAATAAACCCTCTTTATAAAAGCTGATCCATTTCTGGTGTTTTGCATCCTGGCAGCATTAGGAAACCAGAACACCAATCTATGATAAAAATATACGAAGCAGAAATTCTGTTTTTAGCTAATCACCTCAACTTTTTCTTTTCCTTCATCAAAATACTTCTACAAAGAATATATGCTCACTTCCTTCTCTTCCTTCACTTCCTCATCACATACTACTACTTAACCCTATGCAATCTAGCTTTCACTGTCACCACGGCACTGAACCTGCTATCTCAGAGGTCTCAAAGGGCTATTTACTTGCTAAAATCCCTTGATCCTTCTTAGTCCTTATTCTCTTCAACCTCTCAAAGCTTTTGACTTTTAACCCTCTTTTCTTTCTCTCATCTCTCTCTCTCTCTCACTCCCTCTTGTATTGTGTCACCCTTCTTTCCTGGTTTTCCTACCTTTCTTTATAAGTCTTTCTTTGACTGCCCTCTTCCCCTCATCTTCTAAACGTAGCCATCTACCGAGATTCCGTGTCTCTGTAAGAGCTGGTATCTATCTGTGTCTCCAACCTCATGTGGCCCTCTTTTCCCTTGCTCAGTATATTCAAGTTAGACAGAGGTTTCTTTCGGTTCCTCTAATGTACCAAGCTCCTTGTTGCCTTAGGGCCTGTTCCCTCTACCTGGGATGCTCCTCCTCACCTCCTTCCCCAACCCTCATCTGACTATTTCCAACTCAACTTTCAGGTCGCAGTTTAATATCACTTCCTCAGAGTGGCTCTCTAAGGGCTCACACCCCTCCCCAATCAATCAATTTCCCCATTTTTATATCTTAGAAATGTTTTTTTATCCCAATTACTTATAGAATTCATTATTATAGAATTAGCTGTATGTTTACGTGTTTGAATTCCTTGCAGGACAGAGCCCATGCCAGTTTTGTTTACTACTGTTTACTTAGAATTCAAGACAGCCCTGGAAACATAGTAGTAGATAATAAATATTTGCCGAAAAAGTGAATGAACGAGTGAAACGCTTTCTTCATTAAGTATTTACATATTCCACCTCATTTTTATTCTCACAATAACCCTATACATAGGTACTATTATCAGTTCTTTTTCAGGTGAGGAAATCTAAGCTGAAGGAGACTGAGTAATATGCCCAAGATATCACAGAAAATGAATGTCAGAACAGAGCAAGGATTTGAAAAAAAACATTTGTCTGATTCCAGGTAGGACTTCTTCATTACCATATTATATTGCTTCCTATTTGACAAATCTTCCACAGTCATCTTCTAAAACTTCCCTTACACTTATTCCCTCTTGTATGTTTCTATGCTTCTCTCGTCTTCCACCCAGGATCTGTTCTAGGTAAATGGCACGTGGGTAAGGAAAAGAGGTTGCAGCCAAGGCTGGATGGTCCTAGCAGGTTTCCTTTTCAGACACACTTCTGAGGAGCCTTCAGGAAACCCGTGAAGCCGGCAAACAACAATGATGGCCAACGTTCTGACAGCTCTCTTGCCCCTTTCTATATGCTTTTCTCGTTTCCTTCCTTTCCCCTGAGGCTTTGGGTTGCTCCCCATTGTAAGGCTTCGCTCAGGCTTTCTCTCCCAGCCCACACCCTGGTCATATTCCAGTCCCTTTCTCTGACAAAAATGTACCTGTTTTGGAAAATGTTCACAATAGAATGGTAAGTTAAAATTAAAAGAAGTAAAGATACAATATTATGTAATAGTATTATCCCAACTTTATCAAACAAATCTGGGTATGTGTATAGGAAGAACTGAAAGGAAATTTATTTTAGAAAGTTAACAGTGGCTCTTTTGGGAGGGCGGATTATGGATAATTTTGCTTTGTACTTTTCCCTGTACCTTTATGTATTTTCTCAGTTCTCTACAATATTGTATTATTATCTAGACAAATCCCACAGCCTCAGTTTCCTTATCCATAATTTGAGAAATAGTCATAGCAATCTTCTAGTGCTGGTGGGAGGAGTAAAGTGCCTGGCACAGAGTATGTCAGTTGGTTCCCCCTAGAGTAAGGGAGGGCAGCTCCAAACAAATTAAAGAGGGCCAAATAGCCTGTGTCCTATTCATCATTAGGGAGTCCACTCAGTTTTTTTTTTTAATTTGGTTTTATTGAGATATAGTCACACACCATACGATCATCCATGGTACACAGTCAGCTGTTCACAGCACCATCATATAGCTGTGCATTCATCACCCCAATCCATCCCTGAACATCCTCCTTACACCAGAAAGAATGAGAATAAGAATAAAAAATAAAAATAGAAAAGAACACCCAAATCACCCCCGCCATCCCACCTTATTTTCCGTTCAGATTTTGTCCCCACTTTTCTACTCATCCGTTCATACACTGGATAAAGGGAGTGTGATCCACAAGGTTTTCACAATCACATTGTCACCCCTTGTAAGGTACATTGTTTTACAATCATCTTTAAGAGTCAAGGTTACTGACTTGACTATATAGATAACCTAATAAGTGTTATCTATATAGTGTGTAAGAATGTCCACCAGAGTGACCTCTCAACTCCATTTGAAATCTGTCAGCAACTGAAGCTTTATTTCGTTTCATTTTGCATCCTCCTTTTGGTCAAGATGTTCTCAATCCCACGATGCTGGGTCTAGACTCATCCTCAGGAGTCGTATCTTGCGCTGCCAGGGAGATTTACAGCCCTGGGAGTCAGGTCCCACGCAGGGGGAAGGGCAGTGAGATCACCCGCCAAGGTGACTTCCACTCAGTTTTTAAAACAAGGCTTTGCAGCTGCCGCTAAGCAGAAAACGCTGGGTGCTTCTCAGCATTGGCCTCTGTGTGTGGTAAGGATGGATGTAGAGAGAGGAAGTGGCACATGGGAGCTGGCAGGAGGCCTTGGGTTTGGGAAGGTCAACAAAGAAAAGCAAAAGAGGCTGAAAAATTGATTGGAGAAAGGTGGGTTAAATAGGGACAGCTTAACCCATTTGGGGGAGCATTTATTAGTCTGGAGTAGAGAACACAGCAAACTGAGAAGACTGGACTGAAAAGGAAAGAAGTGCCAACAAGATAAAATAGAAAACATAACTAGGAAGCCAAACAATTTCCTCAGATGGGAAGTCTGCCTTGCCTCCTCATTTCTTCTCTGAAAACCCTGTGGGAATGGGAATGGGCAATATAACTCACTTATGATTTTTCTCAGCCCATGGGAAGATGTTCTTCCCTAGGTGGAGTGTTCCTCAAACATCCCTCCTTCTAGCCATATCTATGATAAGATGTTCTTTTCTGGGGACTGTTTAGGTAGATGTTAACAAAACATTTAGCTTTGCCTCTGACTTATCTCAACAGGAGGGTAAATTAATTATCTTGAAACTTGAATTTAACCAGTTGTGACTTCAAGTTAATCCTTGGTCCCCAAAAATACTGGGCTGTTTTGGTTCTTCATATTCATCTATCCCAGTAACTCAGGGAAGAATTGAGTCCCCACAAATCATATCCACAGTCCATTAGAGGAGGCCACTGATGCCCTTTCCCCACTTGCCTTGCCAAAACCTATGTAAATTACAATTCTATGTTAAAAAAAAACACACACACACACATATAAGGAAAATAAGCTTAGAAGAAAATGAACCCCTAAATTAGTAATGGTTATGTTAGAGTGCCAAGATAATGTATTTTTTTCATCTTCTCTGTTTCCCCAAATTTTTAATGTAGTGGAAAAATGCCTTTCTAATTAAGAAACAGACTGACTGAGATAAGGTAAGGGGCAGAATGAGTAACAAAGTTTGCTAAAATCAATAAAACAGGAAAGCTAGTTGTAGATAAGGTTTTCTGGAAGTGTGAACTGATGGAGAAATAGGACCACCGGACTCTGATGGAAGACACTTAACCGCTTGCTTCCCTTGTAGTCCACCCTGAGAATGACTAATAGGAAGAACAACACAGGTAAGATTTCCAGACTGTTGGGCATTTGAGAGGAGCAGGGGGGCTAGGAGGAGACCAGGTAGATTTGAGGTTTGGGAGCTAAAGAAAAACTTGGAAGAAGTTACTAAATTTGGGGGTTTCTGGGAAGTGCTTCAGGCTTAACATGGTGAAGCTGTGATACTGTTTATTTTCAGAAGTCCTGTTGGAAGGAGTATCTTTCACCTCTCACTAAATTAACTACGCTCCTTGGAACCATGGACATCTTTCTGCTGTAGCAGCAATAGGAACAAAGCACGTGTTTAGAAAGAGAAGTAAAAACACCAGATGTGAGCAAAACCACAAGGGGAATTTCAGACAGGCAGCATGTACCAGATTACCCAATTTGGAATGTGGCCCAGGCCCCGGGACAGGAAAACCATCTAAGGATCAGGCTGGAGGGACAGAGGTTACTGATCCTAATTTAAGCCAAATGTGGCTAACTTGATCTATGGACTTGCTCAAATCATTCACCTCCTCTAAACCACTTTCACCATCTATAAAATGGAAGAACTGCTCAATTTTTTCTCAGCAATAGCTGATGGAAACCATGCTAAAAACTAGAGGTAAATATGAGGCATGACATTGTGATCTTGAAGACTGGCAGTAAACTGTAATTGAGTATATAAATACTACCACACAACACACAGTGTGTAGATATACAAATTTTACCAAAGTTATGTGTGTACAAAGGCAAAACCTGGCACAGTTAGTACTGAATAAATGTGAGTATAGCTTAATCTTTGAATTCCAGCTCTCTTTACCACTTAGTTGCTATAAGGAATGGGGCAAGTTTTGTGCCTTAGTTTTGTTGCCTGTAAAATGGGAATAATGCCAGTATCTATCTGATAGATTAAATATAGTAATATATCTAAAGAGCTTAGAAGAGTTCTGGGTGGATAACATTGGTTATTGTCTTCCAAAACCTTTCCTGTGGACAGTGAAGCTCTTTGCCTTTATTTTGTTTCAGTTTTCTCATCCAAACATTTCCCCCATTCTTGCTTCATTCAAGAGTATTTCCTCTCTGTCTTATTCATTTATATAGTGTACTGCTCTCTCTAGATTCTATACCAGCCACTCCCCCACCAAAGCCACTAATTTATTCCTATTCATGACAACTTTGAGTCAATCTCTTAAGTTGATCCCACAACCAGAAATCTATGAAACATAACTAAATCCTCTTTTCTCCCCCTCCTAGGTACCCTATGTAACAGGATGACCTCTTAACCAGAGGGGCTGTCCCACTGAAGATTAAAAAGTGTGCTTTTCTCCTCTTTAGTAGGAATTGTCAGTCATGGCTGTCACAATACAGGATGGAAAATCACCTTGGAATCACTGAGGGTGGCCATCTTTAGAAGGAGAGCGGTTAGGACAGGGGTTCTGGATGCAGTGAAAACAAAACCCACCCTTTTGTGAGAAGTTGTCACCAGACAAATGGAAGAGGGGTGTGTGCCAGTTTGGATGTATTATGTCCCCCAAAACACCATGTTCTTTGATGCAATTTTGTGGGGGCAGATGTATTAGTGTTGATTAGATTGGAATTCTTTGATTGTTTCCATGGAGATGTGACTTAATCAACTGTGAGTGAAACATTTGATTGGGTAATTTCCATGGAGGTGTTACCCACCCATTCAGGGTGGGTGTTAATTGGATCACTGGAGTCGTATAAAGAAGCTCACAGACAGAAGGACCTCAGAGCAACTGAGAGTGGCATTTTGAAGAGGAGCTGCAGCTAAGAGAGGACAAAAAGCCCCAACAGCAGCATTTTGGAGAACGCCATTTTGAAATGCCACCTGTGAGCAAGCAGATGCCAGCCACGTGCCTTCTGAGTTAACAGAGGTTTTCCAGATGCGAATTGGTCATCCTTCAGTGAAGGTACTGTGTTGTTGATGCCTTACCTTGGACATTTTATGACCTTTGGACTGTAACTTTGTATCCAAATAAACCCCCTTTATAAATGCCAATCCATTTCTGATATTTTGCATAACAGCAGCATTAGCAAACCAGAACAGATTTTGGTACCAAGAGTGGGGTGTTGCTGTTGCTGAGTTTGCAAATACCAAACATGCTGTAATGGCTTTTTAAATGGATAAGGGGGAAATTCTGGAGGAATTGTGAGGAGCTTGATAGAAAAGGCCTAGACTGCTTTGAAGAGACTGTTAATAGAAATATGGACTCTAAAGATACTTCCAATGAGGCCTTGAACAGAAATGATGAATGTGTCATGGCCAACTGGAAGAAAGACAATCCTTGTTTTAAAGTGGCAGAGAATATGGCAAAATTGAGTCCTGTTGCTGGGTAGAAGAATTTGAAAACGAAGATCTGGAATACTTAGCTGAAGAAATTTTGATACTAAATATCGAAAGTGTGGTCTGGCTTCTCCTTGCAGCTTATAGTAAAATGTGAGCAGACAGAGATAAACTTAGAACTGAACTTTTGGGTACAAAGAAAACAGAAACTGATGGTTTTGAAACTCTGGGTTTCCAAAAAGTGAGACCCCAGAAGCTACAGCCCCACATGAGGATTTAACCAAACATGGAACCCAACCGCCATTTCAGTACAAGCCAGGATTGGAGATGGAGTTATCCAGAAAGGATTTGTGGAAACTCCTGTTGTCTGACAGTTTTGACCCCTGTGTGCTTCATGCTAAGCCAATGAGATTTTTGAGAGAACTGTATATATGAAGCCACTGCCGGTATGTACTGGAAGGGACACAGAAGGAACAAATTGAAGGAAAAATTTCTTCAAGGACAGAATCATGGAAATTGAGATCTGGAGTTAAGAAATCTCAGCCAAGAAGAGCAGGGCAACCCAGGCACATGGAAAGGGTGAGATTGTCCCGGAGGCAGAGGGCAGGCCTTCCGCCTCGATGCTCAGGAAGAGTGCTGCCACCCTGGGCCCCAGAGAGGGTGGAGCACATTCCCTGGGGATTGGGGAGAGCCTGGCCACCACCCCACTTTTCAGAGAGGGGAGAGCCTTTGCCCCAGAGAGGCAGAGTCTGGGTGGTACCCCGATGTTTGAAGAGGATGGGGCCAAGAAGGTGGTTTCCGTAATGTGTGGACATGTTGGAGCACTCACCCCAGTGTTTGGAGAGAAAAGGGCTGCCATGAAGGCGTTCAAAAGGGTTGTACTCCTGCCCTCTCAAGCCCCAAAGATATGGCATTCTATAAATGACTCTTAGACTTCGA
Source organism: Choloepus didactylus (assembly GCF_015220235.1). Lineage (NCBI taxonomy): Eukaryota > Metazoa > Chordata > Mammalia > Pilosa > Megalonychidae > Choloepus > Choloepus didactylus. The sequence goes on from NC_051308.1 coordinate 119,338,850, forward strand.
AATCTAATGAAGTTTGCCCTGCAGTTTTTAAGAATTGTTCTGCTTCCTTAAACCCTTTTTTCCTTTCAGTTTCTCCTTATGGCAGTGGGAATGTTTATCCTATGACTATCCCTCCTTTGTATACTAGAAGCAGATAACTTGTTCTATGTTTCAGAGGTCTACAGCTAGAGGGGAATTTTGCATTAGGACAGACCATGGCTGTAACTGATTTTGATGGGATCTTGTACTTACCTATTGCTTCTGAAATGATTTAAGTTTTTGTGATATTGTGATGGGATGAATGTAATTTGTATATGGAAAGATCATGTAATTTTGGGGTCCATGGGGTGGAAAGTGCCAGTTTGGATGTATTATGTCCCCCAAAATGCCATGATCTTTGATACAATCTTGTAAGGGCAGATGTATTAGTGTTGATTAGATTGGAATTCTTTGTTTCCATGGAGATGTGATTCAATCAACTGTGAGTGAAATGCTTGATTGGATAATTTCCATGGAGGTGTTACCTGCCCATTCAGGGTGGGTGTTAATTGGATCACTGGAGTCGTATAAAGAAGTTCACAGACAGAAGGCCCTCAGAGCAACTGAGAGTGACATTTTGAAGAGCAGCTGCTGCTAAGAAAGGACAAAATGCCCCAAGGGCAACATTTTGGAGAATGCCATTTTGAAACACAACATGGGAGCAAGTGGATGCCAGTCATGTGCCTTCTGAGCTAACAGAGGTTTTCTGGACACAAATGGTCATCCTTCAGTGAAGATACCTGATTGTTGATGCCTTACCTTGGACACTTTATGGCCTTCGGACTGTAACTTTGTATCCAAATAACCCCCCTTCATAAAAGCCAATCCATTTTTGGTATTTTGCATAACGGCAGCATTGGCAAACCAGAACAGGATGTGACACTGAACCCAGCTAGGGCAGACGCTGGAGTTCATCCTAGGGCTCATGTACCCGGGAAGTGGCTCTGTATGACAACAGGAAGAAAATTGATCAAAGAGAGTTGTGATGTTTTGGACTGAGACCTTTTAGGGCATGATGGGGACAAAACAATGTGTATGGTTGGGAAATCACTTTCCCTAAAGTACCAATGCAAATTGACTCTATCTTGGTACCCGTGGAAGCACCAGAAGAGACTCAAATACCACAACCCTTCCTTGGAAAACATTTGGGGCAGTTTCACCAGCACTAGCAAAATTCCTTTTCAGAATCATCCCTGTCTTTCACCACACCAAGACTGATTATTTGATCATTATCATTATCACCTTTAAATAACTTAGCTTTTCTTTCATTCTCCCCCAAATCATCTCTAGGACCCCTTAGAGATGATTCAATTCCAAAGAAATTATTGAGCCCCTAATATGCAATGTTAAATCCTGGGGTACATAAAGATGAGTAAAAATTGGTTTTTGTTCTTCAGGAGCTGATATCATATGATTTAGACAAATTTAAACTGTTAGCCAACATTTAGTTCAGTGACAGTCTAGATTCACCTAATTATGGGCCCTATTGACCTGCCTTGTCCTGTAATATTTATTGAGCACCTACTACCCACTAGGTACTAGGCTAGTCTAAGGATGCAACAACAAAGCAAAACCACCCTTACCTTTAGAGAGCACAACTACAATGCAAAGGAAACAGACTCAGTTATATATCTGGTTGACTCCACGAAGCATAGATCACACTTAGTAGTCCTCTCTCCTTTCCTAGAATGGGAAGCCCCCCATTGTACTTCCTGCCATTATGTAGGCAAGTTACAGTTGAGACACATTTAGTTCTTATTTGAGCCTAAATTCAGAGGTACCTGAGAATAAGCCACAATTCAATGGTGAGTAGCTGGTAACTCCATGTCCTGTGTTCCTCTCCAATATTTTGTGCCAACATCCTTCTCAGGATGTTGAGTCCTTCATACTACTCCCTGATTTTATATGGATTAGAATCCTTTTACTATACATACGTGAAATATCTTTAGTCTGTTAATGAATATCTTAATTATTTGAAGGTAAAGTCAATAAGATATATATAGATACAGATACAGATGCAGATATAGATATATATAGATATAGATATATCTTAAGTTTCCAAGGAAGGATAGTGAAATGAGCTTCTAAGGAAATATTTCTTTATTGAAAGAAGCATTTAAGATGAACACAAGTATTACATTTCCATCAATGACGGTATAACTACTTCTTATAATATCAGGATGTCCAGATATTACGTCTCTAACAAGAGATGTGGTAAATCTCCTTAAGACATCTGCCTGATCAGAATAAGACTCTCAGCATGGAGGAATGACTCACTGCCACAAATTCAGCCAACTGTTGGTTAATTCTGCCCAGAGAACAGCTTAATATTAGGATAGCAAGGCGTTTTATGGACTGCATTGGATGAATGGAATAAGCATAAAATTTGGAATCAGATTGTCCTGGGTCTATGTAGCCTTGGGCAAGGCAATTTACTTAGCTTCTCTCTTCTATCTTCTCACTTCCGTAATGCAGATAAAAATTGCTATCACATAGGAATTATTTTTAAAGAATTAAAGTGGTGTAATTGAAGGTACTTGGCACAGAGTAGCACTCCATAAATGCTTCATTCCTTTTATTTTACAGATAAAGAACCAAAGCCTAGAAAGCTGATCTAACTTGCCTGAGGGCCCACAGTTAACCAGTGTCACACCTGGACTAAAGTCCCTGGCTTCCTGACTCCTAGTCCAGCTGTCTCTCTATTGTTTCCATAATGGGAGCTGTAGCAAAGATAATTGAAAATGCATTTATCTATGTTTTTCAAAAGCTGGAGGGGGGCATGTAATAAAGAGAGGGAAGGAGGCTGATGAAGGGTGAGAGATGTAAGAAGATTTACTTTCCTGGTTTTATGTTACTTTCTTGAGTTTACATTGCTTAAGCACACACCCAGTAATGGTGGAGGGAGGTAGTAGAGCGTAGCCAACATGAGATTAAAGATTGTGTCACATCTATCCACAAAGTAAATAATCTACATGTGGACAATTGAAGGGGGTGTGACAGGATTTTTTTTTTTCTTCTCACACATAGTCTTTGAGTCTTCTGGGGTCACTCCAGATCTAAACTAATTTTCCAGAAGTTCCTGTATAAACTTTTCATTGGATTTCTGAGCTTGCTGGTATGTAGATTTGGTGGAGAAGTGCGAATTAAAAGAGGATATACGTGAAAAGTCACTCATAACCTGAAAACTATTTCAGTGGGGTTTTGGTGTTCCGAGAAATTTAGTAGAAAGAGCCTTGGGCCAGAGACAGCACACCTGACTCCTTCCCCTTGCACTGCCACTAACCAGCTGGGGAGGACTAGAAAAGGAAGTGAGCTTCTCTGGGCATCTGTTTTGTCATCTATAAAATACCATCAAGTAGTCATTTGCTAAATATTGAATGTAACATGCTTGCCACATTCTATTTCCCTTATCCTTATGAGAACCCCGTGAGGTAGATATTACTCTTCCCATAGTACAGGTGAAGAAATAGAGGCTGAGAGACATTGTGACTTGCCCCATTTTGCACAGCAATAAGTGGCAGAATCTGGATTTGAACTCAGAATGTGCACTTAACCTCCAAGCTATAGTACGTATGTTGTGAAGGGGTGGGGTGGGGACGGATGTTAGAGCTTAAAGCACTTTAAGGGAGTTTAAACAAGTGTTTATTACAATCATTTACAGTGGGTGGGGTGGGGAGTGGGTATTTTCCCTAGGAGGTGCCTGTATTCAAGTCATTTTCAACTCATTAACTTTCTTATTCATTGCCTTTCATCTGATCCGTGAGCATCAAACCACAGTCATCCTCTTTCACCTCATTTGTTTCTGGTGTCAGTTCTCCTCCCACACTAACAGTTTTCAGAGGCAGCCAGCACTTCTTGCCCAGTGGGGGAGTAGGTGTAGGAAGACATTCTCATGCATGTGAAACATACAGATCCCCACACAAGCACACACACACACACACTCACATATTCATATCAGTTTGCTATACACACTCATGGTTTTGGAAATTCATAATTAAGAATGTCATTATTATGACAGAGCCTATATCACGTCTAAATAATTTTCCAGAATTGGAGTCTGGAGTGAAAAAATATGGTGATAATGTGATAGAAAGTGGATACTAAGATGATTAGAATCTTCTGGCTTCAGCCTCAACCTTGAATTCTGCTATAAGCTTATGAATTTCTCCCAGTTCATGCAGACTCCTGAAAGACCCTTACCCTTGGTGGGCAAATGAGTTTGAAACACCTCGGTGTCTCTTCATGAACTGAGGCTGCACTTTCACTCTGTTATCTGCATATGTGTTCCAGGCAGTGGTGGTCATCAGATTGTAAACTTCTGAGGTTCAGGGTCACATCTGTGGAATTCTCCCTTTGGTGGTTTGGCACTGCATGCACTTAGCTCTTTGGTGGTGACAACATTTTTCATATTTGCTACTACTTTTTTGTTTGGTTTGCTCACAAGATGGACACAAAAGATTTGGAGCCTCATTTAATTATGTATAGCTAGGAATTGTTGTGGCATTCGATGAATTAATTTATTCATTTTAAATGAATTTATTCATTCATGCACTTTTTGAATACCTACTATGATAACATTATTTCAGTTTTGCATTAGCCGTTAATACTTACAAAGCACATTCATGATTAGTGTCACACCCAGACGTCCCAAGAATTGTTTGAGAGGGGTAGAAGGGGATACAAGTAATACCTCATGGGGTTTGTGAGAGGATTAAATGTGATAAACTACAAAAACACTTAGCATAGTGGCTGGCACAGAGTAAACATTCAATAAATGTTACTACGAGCAGAGTTATTAGCCCATTTTACTGAGGAGAAACCACAGCTCAGAAGAGTTTGTACAGCTGGTGAGTGGTAGAATTCGTTTAAAAATTTAAGTCTCCAGAATCCAAGCCCTTTTTAGGAAGTTATCTGCTGCAATTGTCATCATGGATGGAAAAAAGCAAAGCAAAACAAAACAACAGCAGAATCTCAACGGAAGAGTATACATGGCAAGTTTTATGGTAGGTGAGCGGGCAGAAGTGTTTAGGGACAAAACATTGCTCAAGGGAGAGGGCGAGGCCCAGGTCATGTACCACAAGCGACTGCACTATTCATTTTTGGTTCCTCAAATGCTCTGTCTTCCCTCAGGGCCTTGGCCTGTAGTGTTCTCCTTCCCCTTCACAACTCCCCTCCCCCAACTGTTCACGTAAACAACTCTCAGCTTCCAGGCTCAACCGAAACATCTCTCCCTCAAGGAGGCTTTCCCTGAGCCCCAACCTGGGTTTGCACCCACCGATGTATGCACCCAACAGCACCCTGAATTGTCTCCTTTTGAAAATGTTTATGCAACATCTGTCTTCTCAGCTCGAATATGAGTGCCTGGAAGTCATCAACGTTATCTTGCTTGCTGGCTTATGTATCCCCATCCCCAGCACGGTTATGATGTCTGACATATGGCAGGAGCTCCCTGCGTGTTTGTGCAATGTAGAGCAGGCTCCAACCCATATGAAGACGGAGAGGAAGAAGTCTGAAGGAAAAATGTGTCGAGGCATGAAAACAAACTGAAAATGCTTTGCAACTTTGCCACAGACCCACTGCACGGTGGTAATGGGAGGAGGGAGGAAACGGAATGGAGGAAAGGAATGGAGAAGAAAGATGCTAACAACGCAAGAAAGGCACGGAGAACACGAACAGTTCTCCATGACGTTCATCCTGAAGAGCCCGCAGCTGTGCCAAGACGTCTGCAGACAAATTAAAAGGGCTGCGAATTCCCCATCTCTCCTCAACTGTGGCGTGTTTTTGCTCACTGCCTTTAGCCAGAAAGAGATTGGGAAGCCCTGCTCTCTCCAGATGACTAACGACGGAGCTGTCCACGGAAGACGATGACAAACCTGCGTGAGGGGAAGAGGGAGGGAAGGGAAGTTTCCAACAAGTTGATATATTTCTGACTCTGCCCCTTTGACAGCAAAAGGTGCCGGTGGTGGGACTTTTGACAGGAAATGTCCGCCTCTAGGGGTGTCAGAACCGTGCCGGGGGGTGAGCGCAATCCTGGCACCCCAGCCGCCGCCGCTGGCTTTCCTCCGCAGCCCTTCGCGGCGGTGGCTGGGTTATCTCTCGGCGCTTCCTCCTAGGCTAGGGCAGAGGGAGGATGAGATGCCCTGAGCTTCTCGAGCTACTCGCGGTATCTGCTGGGGCCATTTTGTTTATGTTCCCACCCCCCGCCCTGGGAAGCCCCAAGTTCCCACACTCACTGAGGCAGGAAGGTCACCACGGACACCTCATCTGTCTGGGTCGCTGACTAACTACAGATAAGCAGCAGCTGCTGAATCCATGTTGGGGTCACCTCCCAGATTGCCCAGCCTTCTGGAACCAGGCTGGAGAATCCCCAGCCCTTGACCGCCCGGCTGCACCTGGGGCCTCCCCAGGGCCGCCTGCTGCAGTTGAGGCTGGGACGACCACGGTGGGGCCGCAGGCAAACTCGCTTTGCGGGGATCGCTAGACATGGATAAGAACCGGACAGGTCTTAGACATGCCTGCAGAACTGCACACACCTATCCAGAGGCCGCAGGGAGCGTTAGCTTTCCAATCTGACATTGGTTGAGCGCTTCATGGTTTTACAGCGCTCTGCTGCATACGTTTTCTCACATGACTCTGACCACCACCCCGTGAAGGTGTTACTGTGTCCATTTTGCAGATGAGCAGACAGCCTCAGGATGTTCAAGAGACTTGCCCAAATTCACACAGGTAGTTAGTGGTAAAGGCCATTTTCCTGCCTCCTGTTAAGTGATCTTTCCACTACTCCATGCATAGCAAACCAAGCAAACAAGTCCCAATTTTTATCGCTGGAACAGAACTAGTACTCCCTGGCTTAACCTTTCACCCAAGCCTGGAGTGTAGTAGAGTGTAGCCTTGGAGTCTGAATCGTGATTCCTTTTCTTAGCAGTCAAGTAACTGTGTGATTTTGGATTTGATTTCCCTGAATATTCACTTCTACATGTGAAAAATGGAGATTAATGTTGCCTAACTTGCAGGGTCTTTGCAAGTGTTAAGAATAGTAAACATCTATTGTCTTCTTTCCATACCCTATGGTCAGTGTTCAGCTTCATGTGCATTGACTCCTTGAATTTTCACAACAACCCTATGATGTTGTTCTCCCATTTTACAGATGAGGAAACAATGACAGAGGTAAAGTGAGTTACCCCAGGTCATGCAGCCAGCAAATGGCAGACAGGATTCCAACCCTAGCTCTCTGATTCCAGAGCCATGTGTTTAAACTCTGTGTTATATTGATGATACCAAATATGTTTACTGTACACAATAGGTTCTCAATTAATAGTTGTTACTAAGAATCAGGCCAGGGTTGTCTTTATTTATAAGCAAAGTGAACAGCTAGCTACCTAAACTGGCTAGATAAGCCAAAAGGTCTGCCCTCTCAAAAATATTTTCCACTTATTATGGCATGGTTTCTAATTTCCCACCATTAGTCATTCCTTTGGAGCACAACGATCCTTCAGGGACATCTGTCAATATCTAGGGCTTATTTTGGTTGTTAAACAGTGGGAGTGATACTGGCATCCAGGGAACAATACACAGGACAGTCCCCCACAGCAAAGAATTATCTGACCCCAACTGTAAATAGTGCTGAAATGGAGAAACTCTGCAAAAAAAAAAAAAAAAAAAAAGTGCTGTTTAATATCCATTGATATGTTAACGTGGTTCAATTTATGAGACAATTTATTATTACCCATTATTATTGTTCCTTTGTTGTCAAGCAAAAGGCCTATGTGCCATAGAAATAGGCTGATTTGGAACATGTGATAGAGTTAGAAAAATGAAGCTGTTCTGTCAAATTATGTTATCAGTCCCCAAATTGCTGACATTTCTACCAGTATGTTGAAATAGGTCATAAATCAGTCCACACAATGCCATCTGTTTTCAGCATACGATTGTATGAATCCCTGATACCTCTCGGTTCGGTCAGCTCTTGGTTTTTTCCATTATTATGTAACATGAAACTTTTTTTTTCTAAATCTGATTTTATTGGCCCCTTTTGGAAGTCCTACAGTTATCAACATCTTCAAAATGGTAAAAATTTGCTTCACGAAACAGGATGTTGACTAGAAGAACAATCCTGGTACCCTGTGCATGTGTGAAGCAGCTGTGATGTCTGCTGGCATGTCTAGCTTTCTTTCTTTGTTGGAGAACACTGTGCCTCACATCGTCATGACTCACTGGTTTCCACATCATTGTGCATTAACTTCAAAGACTCTGTGAATGAATAATCCTGAAAGGAGTTGTATCAGTCAGTTTAGGCTAGGTTATAAAGCAGTAACAAAGGATCCCAATAGCCTAACAAAAGTTTTATTTCTTGTCCCATATTGCATGTACATCACGAATTGACCGCTGCCCTGTTTCATGTCTATTTCATTCTGTGATCCAGGCTAAAGGAGCAGGTGCTATCTGGAACATGGTGGTATCATAGTGAGGGAAAAGAGCAATGGTGGAACCACATGATGGCTCTTATGGCTTCTGCTCAGAAGTGGCACATGTCACATATGCTCACAGTCCACTTGCCAATGCAAGTCAATGGCCAAGTCTGGTGGCAATGGGGCAGAGAGGTATATTCCTTTTATAGGACCTGGAGGCGGGGCAGTGTATATTCATAACAATAACATGATCTATCACAGGAGTCTTGTCTTTGCCAAAAAAAAGAGTCAGTGATTTGGCGTTGGCTATTTTTTCAAGAGATTTTTATTAAGAAATGAGGGAAGAATATAAAGTGAAAGGGTTGAGGAGGCAAAATTGTCAAAATCTAAGAGCTCCTTTTATGAGGAGAATCAGAGACAGTTGGCAATGTCAAGGAAAAGACAGGAGTCAAGGATGACTTCCAGGATTCCAGCTTGGGTGATGAATGGTAGTTCTAACAACTGAGATAGAGAATAGGAAAGGAAAAAAGAGGATTAGAAGGAGAAAAGGACAAATTTTATTTTTGACCCAATGAATGTGAGGTGTCTTTGAGACATCCATATAGAAATATAGAAGTAGTTGGACATATGAGTGTGGCTCCTGAAAGAGTACTGAAATGAAAGCAAAGATCTGAGATTCAACAACATATATGTAGTAAAAATAGCACTGAAAGTACCAGTTCTTGAGCACTAACTATATGCCAGGCACTCTGCTAAACAATTTACATACATTTTCTTACTTAATTTTCATAATAACCCTACAAGCTATTTGGAATTATTTATCCTCATTCTGTAGATAAGGAAATAAAGACCTAGGGAAGTTGAAAGACAAAACAAAACAAAAGTTTCCCTAGGTCTCACAGTTAGGAAGCTGCAGAGAGGACCCAAGTGCTCTGTCTCCAGCATCTACATTTTAAACATACATGCTCTTAGTTGGAACGGTGAAAATGAATGAGAATATCCAGACACTATGGGTAGAAAGAGGATAGCAAGGGGCCAAGGCAAGGACCCTGGAGCATATGCCCATTGAAGGATTAGGAAGAAGAGCTCTTAAAAAACACAGAGAAGGAACAGACAGGAAGAGATCAGAAGAGCTCAAAAGCCAAGTGTGTAGAGACATCAACAAAAAAAGAGAGTGTTTAACAGAGTCAAGGATAGCAGAGTAGTTGAAGATCAGGGCTGGGAGCTGGCAGTTGTGTTTTATCCTGGACAATATCTCTAACCTCAGGGAAGCATCTATAACCAACCATATTCCCCACCCAGAACCACAGAAATGGGAAATGAACCGGAAGTGACTAGTCACTGCTGACTTTGGAAGCACTGACCTGTTGCTGTTTCTTTGAGCTCTGCCTTGACTTTTTGACCTGTTTGGGAAAGTCTTTGTTTCAGGTCCCTGGTGACCTGGCTTTTGGATTCTTTACCTGTGTGTACACATCTGAGGTTCTGGACAAACCATCCCCTCAGCTTTGGGAAACCCAGCCTTACACCACATCAGTCACTGTGGAGGGAGTGAGGTTGGATGCAGTCCTGGAGGGATTGAGGTTGGATACCGTCCCTCAGCCCAAAGGCCGTGTCTCCTGTAATTCTCTGCAACTCTCCAGAAGGGAAATGAGAAGCTGTGGTCTCAGATGGTGGCTGCTGTATCTGCTCTGTAGATGTGGCAAGTTCCTGATGATGGGGCTTCTGGCTTTGAGACCACAGGCTGCTGATCAGACCTTGCCAAGCCTCGCAATGCCTGTTGCCAGAAGAGGCTTTTGGTCTTCGGGTGAGCCTACCCAGTTGCTATATTTTTTAATCCAGTTCCAGTAGTTTAAGGAGATACAAGGTTTATATTTATGGGGCAAACATTTGTGGGGACACTTATGTAATTGGGACTTCTCATGTCTACTGGGGAAACAGAGTACTGGGCAGTCCTCCTGCTACAGCCTGGAGAACCACACTGTGATTAGGCACCACTGGGACTTTCTCATAATCCTGCCCAACCAGAGAGAGTCCTTGGTACCCACCGAGTGGCCAACTACAACTTAGAGTGGGTAGCAAAGTACCCAGACCTGCTTCGCTCCCAGCAACTTGAACTGAGTGAGCCAATCTTAGGGGCAACTTGAGCTGAATGAGCCACTCGTATGTGGCACCTGAGAGATGAAGTTACCTTCTCCAGCATCTCTGGCTTTTTGTTCAGTTGTTGGTGGTACCCATCCATCAGCCTTCCATGACCCCATCCCCTAGTGAAAGTTGTAGAATTTCACAAATACAGGACACCCACTTAAATATGAATTTCAGATAAACAACAAATAATTTTTTAGTATAAGTATGCTCCCTGCAGTATTTGGAATATATTTCTGCTGAGAAATTATTCATTGTTTATCTGAAATTTAAATTGAACGAATTGTCGTATATTTTATCTGGCAACCCTACAACCACCACAGCCCCCATGACCTGAGGAATTCTGTAGGAGTTCATAGACCTTGGCACCCACTTGGTATCCACCTTTCACAAGGGGCCATTGGGACACTGTGAAGAAGGAAAACAGAGAAGTGGGCCTCTTCCAGGACTCCTGAGGTCCTGATCCAGTCTAGTTCCTCCATGCTCCTGGGCCAGCTCCGAGGGTGTCCATGAAATGAGACCTCCTGAGTGCCTGTGACTTTGTTATCCTTCCGTTGGCTGTATTTGGAAGGAAAAGAGAGGAAGTTGGCTTTCTAGAAGTGTCTAGACAGTTCACAGAGTCCATAATGCCCCTGGACCTGGGCTGGCACCAAATTATTAGTATCCTACATGATTTTCTAGAGAATAGCTTTTGCTTTTCTTGGACAATACCTTAATATACCTTTGAACACCTCCATATGCACCCTGTTCTGATTAAGCCTCCTTGTAGTCCTTGGTTACCTGAAGCACTGGCACCTCCAAAATTGTCTCCAGAAATGTATGGCGTTTCTGGACCAAATTCAGTGTTGCCTGATGTCTATGGTTCTGGAGTAAGAGATCCTCTGGTCACTTGAGGACACCTAACAATTCCCAGATACTTTCAGGTCTAAATAGTATTTCATTCTTTTATGTGCCCTAGTAATGACTTCTTAAAATAGAAAAGGAAGTTTATCTGATGTGCTGAAGTTGACAATATGTCCAGACAACTCAAAACTCCCTTCACTTCTGCCTCAATATAGCCCCATCAAGCACTTACTATGTGCTAGTCACCGTTCTAAGGACTTTACCAATATTAACTTATTTAATCTTCATAAAAACCCCATGAAGTATTGTTCTGGTTTGCTAATGCTGCCAGAATGCAAAATACCAGAAATGGATTGGCTTTTACAAAGGGGCCATACATTGGCTTTTACACAGTTACAGTTTTAATGCCATAAAGTGTCCAAGGTAAGGCATCAACAATAGGGTACCTTCACTGGAGAAAGGCCATTGGCATCCAGAAAACCTCTGTTAGCTGGGAAGGCACGTGGCTGGTGTCTGCTTGCTCCCAGGTTGTGTTTCAAAATGGCGTTCTCCAAAATGTCTCTGTGTCAGCTTCTTGGAGCAAACTCTGGGCTAGTACCTCCAAAGCATCAGCAAAACTCTGCCTTCAATGACCGTCTTCAAAATGTCTCTGTAAGTTGCAGCAGCAAGCTCCTTCTGTCTGAGCTCTTATATAGGGCTCTAGTAAACTAATTAAGGCCCACGCTGAATGGGTGGAGCCACGCCTCCATGAAACTTATCTAATCAGAGTTATCTAATCAGTGCCTGCTTTAATAATTTGTTTCCTTCCTTCCAGAACTAATTTTCTATGCAACAACAGTTTCATCTTTACCATTTTCTTGCACCCCTTCTTTCCAGCACTATTACTACCCCTGCAGCTAGGCAGCACCCGGAGAGCTACACGCCCACTAAAAGAACATTGATGAGTGTACCAAATTTGGGCTAGCAGCAGCCTTCAGAGAGAGGATTTGAGTTTAGGATGCCGTATCATTTTCCCTCTGATACATCCAGTCTACCCCTAGTGCCTAATGTAAAAGCTAGAGGATTGCTGGTAATAATAATAATATCAGCAACAACAGCAACATTTATTGAGCACTTACTATGCTATGGACCAGATACCATGCTATGCTTGGCAGCAACATTTATTGAGCACTTACTATGCTATGGACCAGGTACCATGCTATGCTTGGCATGTATTCTCTCCCTTAATCTTTACAACACTGAAACAAGGAGGATGCTGTTTTATTTCTAATTTTCAGTAAATGGTAGGCTCAAATTTCACACTTCAGTTAATTTAAAGGCTGGACATTCAGTCACTCTGCTGTCCCTATTATACACCAGTTGACTTTCTCCATGCCCAATTTCCCATTTTTTTTCTGTAATTTTCTCTTCTCATAATTCTCCAGTCACCCACCCTAGTCATGGGGGGTGAGGGGGAGGAGGGAAGAGACATGCTCTATGGACCCAGGAGGGAGTGAACTCAAAATGACACCATGGCTGACTTCAGTAGCTGGACTATGGGAAAGGGTGAGGGCAATCAGAGTTGTTTTAATATGGCCGTTTGAAACAGCAATCCTCGTTCATGTTATGAAGGGTTTGTTTTAAATATTTTCTTGTTTCATTCACTGAGGATGGATCCCAAACACATAGAACCATGCCTAGCTCATAGTAGATGCTCAATAAACATTAGCATGGGAATCCGGGAAGTTGGGCTTGGTCATAAAAAGAACAGGAGCTTCAGAAAATCTGGGTGGCAGGAAGGTGGTTTTTAGTAGAGGCTGATGACAGAATCTCATGACAGTGATCAACCATTTCTCAGCTACTCTCTGCCAGTTTGCTTCCTTCTGTCCTATTCCAACTGATCAATTCTATTTACTCTTCATGCATTTTCTCTATCTCCAAATCATTCTGTTTTCTTATCACACTTTTCTGATTCCTCATAGCTTTGGTTTATTATAACTCACCATGGCTCCTACTCTATTGCATGGCAACATTTCAATTTCAGCTTTTCTGTCTAGCTGCCTCATTATCTCCATGTTTCCCAATCCAAATCCCAGCAGGAGGTTATCTGATTGACCAGACTCATCTTTTCTATTCAATCCCTGGTTTGTAGAGGGGCAGCCCTAATGCCAAGGGCCAATCCCTAGTCCAATCAGGAGGCATCCCTGGTTAAAGAACAACCTAGCTCTGCTTCTCAGAGCAGGGGGCTGTGGGTGGGGCAGTTTCATCTAGAAGAGGAAGTTGGGTGTGGCAGGCACTGTGTTGACATATCCAGTATAGGACTCCTCCTGGGAGCCCACCTCTCATCTCTGAAATGAGATTATTGTTGTTAGGTCCCTTCATCAGGCACGTCTGAGAAAACCCAGCCAAAAGCAGCTGGTAACTTGCTGACTTTGGAATTCCTCTTGGCCTGCCATCTCTTTGTACCCTTCCTTCTGGGACTACCTTGGTATGTCAGCTTATTACCTGTTTGGAGTTGACTTGCTTCTGGACTGTCTCTTCTGCTCAGGTGACTTAGCTTCTAAGTGGACTGCTTGACTCTTGGAAAAGGTGAGTATTTAGATTTATCTTTGGTTCTGGATCATGCTTTCACCACTTGGATGAAATGGCCTCATCTCTTGCTCCCTTATCCCCTCTCTTCCACCCAAATCCACTCTGCTCCAGGTTATCATTTACCTGAGGTTGCCCTTCCTTCCCAGGGCCACAAAAATACTCCTGTGGGAATGACCTCAAGAAGTAATTGGTGGCTTTATGGAGAGCAATTTTGGAGGAGTGGTCGGGGCAGAAACATAACACAAGCAAGTTGAGGAAGTGGAAATAGTAAGTGTAAGACTACTCTTCTGAGAAGTTTAAATGAAAAGCAAAGGAGGAAAACAGGTAGATGCCAAAAGTTTGTGTGTGCTTTTTTTAAAAGAATTTGCTTCTGATTCTATAAGTACTAGTGATTCTGTAAAGCATTTTGAAAACAATTATAAACAGGAAATTGACAATTCTCTGTAATTCTACCACCAAAATACTTATGTTAATTACAACCTTTTTTTTGAGCACCTACTACATAGCAGAATTGCTAGGCACTTTAAAAAGAGTTTCTATTACTTGTATAATACAGAGTCCCAGTTGGGCCAAATTTGAGACAGACAAGTCTGGGATGCAGAGTAAGACAATATTTCTTCCCCTCAAGCAATGATTGACATCCATTGACTTATGGAGGGGCTGAGAAGTTTGCTGGGGGGAAAATTCAAGTCCTTGTTTCAGTAAAGTTTTAGTCACACATACACATGTCTGCTTTCCAGTGAATGCAGATTGTTGGGAAGCATGGTGAGGCTCCAAGAGGGAGCAGAACCTGTTGAGGAAGTAATCTGTAATGGAAAGTCTGGGCTTTAGTGCTTGAAGGCCATGGACAGTTGTCTATCATGGGGCTGGGCCTAACCCAGAATCTCTGCATGTGTCTTCCCAGAAGAAAGCCAAGAGGGACCACTGTGTAATAGAAAGAGCCATTTTATGGAACTCTGTGTTGTTCTAGGGCTTATCATCCAGTGGGTAACTGAGTGCAGCATCGAGAAAGAGAGCTTTCCTTTCTCACTTTGAAAGAGGATACTGACAGGCATCACAAAAACTATCCCAACCCTAAACTTCCCACAACACTAGTACCATGGGGCCAGTTGTGGTGGCAAGAAAAGTTTTAGTCCAACTTGCAGCAATTTTAATAGCAGCTGACTTAAGTTCATAACTTTTTACCTTGAGCATTAGTGCAGAAAAAAATGGACTCTCTTACTTCCTGTTTTTCAAAAACATCATAGACTAAGGTAACAGTGCAGGGCTCCGTGTGCTTGAGCTGGCCATGGACTTCTGGCTTATAGTTGTGTTGACAGGGCGTGCATCATGGTGTCTGGCTAAGATAACTGTAACATAAATGATGGCAGGAGCGATTCAAGGGCACAGGTAAGACCTGCTGACTGATGATTCACTCCCTGTCTCTGCAAAGACAACACCTTCTCCATGAGACCTTCCTTGAATGGTCTGTATAAAACTGAACAACTACTCCGTTGTCCCCAACCCCCAGTACCACCTAACCCACCTTTCTCTCCAGAGTACCCATCACCATTTCACCTACTGTAGTTTTTCTTATGTCTTCTTTTTTAATCATCTCTTTCCCTGCCCTAGAATGTAAACTCCATGAAAGCAATGTCCAGGTCTGCTATTTATTTCTGCGTCCCTGGCACAGAATAGGTTTTCAATAAATGTTGGTTGAGTTAATCCATTTTTGTGGGTTTCTCAGAAATATTTGGGGGAGAATGAGAACTAATAAGTTTTAAAATTAGCATTACCACATTTGGATTTCTAGCCTGGAGGAACCTAGGATATTTAGTTGCATTTATAACAAACCTACAATATATATAATATATACCTGTATTACAGATGAGGAAACCGGGGATTAGAGTGGAAGCAATTTGCCCAAGGACCCACAGACAATAAGGGCCAAAGCCAGTGTAAACTGGTATAATAGGTAAGAAGACCATGTAGGAGGTATGGCTGGAGCTGAGGCAAGAGCTAACAAAAGCCTGAATTGTTATGGTGGAAGCAGAAACAGAAAGAATGGCATAGAAAAGAAAAAAACTGCAAAGACTGATTAGAAATGTGGGAGACCAGATTTAATACACTATTAGAAGTAGCCCATAAAAACCAAATGAGGAAAAGAAGGTTTCATCTTAAAGGGGGTAACTTCATTTTATTTCGGAAAGAGAAGATTGGCTAGTTGAAAACTAAGGAAGAAAGAGACCAAGTAAATTCAAGTCCTTTCAGCTTTGAATAAATCTATGGTAAAACTGTATTAATGTGGATTTCAAACTTGGATTTTTAACTGCAAAAGAGATGGGAATAAAATACCTTATAACAAAAAAGAGTCAAAGTAGAGTCATAACAGTGGGAAAGATACTTTGGCGACACTATTCAAGGAGCGAACCAAGGAGCAATGCAAAGACTTGGGAAGCAGGGACTGTCAACATTAGGACGAAGAGGCTCCCGGGAAATATAAGAGGCCCTGGAAATAAGCCTTGGCTTGGGGGAAGGGAATTGCAGGAACCAGGTAAGAAAGTCAGGCTTCTCCATGATCCTGTCAGCCGCGGTTGCATATAAAAAGCTGTGCTCCTCCCAGGAACCTGGGGCAGATGACTGGACAGAAGGGTCAGCTAGGATGGTCAGCCCCACATGGTGAGGGACAGGGAGGGAAACTGAAGATTAACACATACAAAAAGTCTCTGGAGGCTCAATCCATTCCAGTCACACTGGACACGGGCTATGGAGGCAGCAGTCTGTTCATTCTTTCAGGTGCTGGGGATAAAGTGGAGAACAGGTAGTTTCCTGATTTCTCCCCTCACTTCTAGAAAAAGAAATGGAACAAGGTCTGGCTCTCCTTGGCACAGGGCTTGGGCAGCTTTGCCTGCCAGAGCCACACATCAGCTTGGGCAGTGTGGTCAGGGTGGAGACAGCAGGGCCTGACTGGTGCGCTACTTATTCTGTACATGGGATTTGTATTTATTTTTCCTTCTCGGCTTGGTATTGCTCACTGATATTTGGTAAGCGAATTAACTGCTCTCATGTTTTCTCATAAGCATTTTTTAATATAAAAACTTATGACAGTTTGGGGTGGGGGACGGGGTTGGGGGAGTTCTGATTTTCAGTCCTAAAAACAACAGTGTGCCTACATTGCTGGATTTTATAATCACCTAAAACAAGTATATTCAACTCACTTAGCAGCAACAGCAACTAGGGGAAAGGGCATGACCCTTCACTCCTTTGTTGCATGGCCAAATCATGAGTCACAGTGGGGAAGCCATAGTAGAGTGTAAGACACCTTAAATCACTGCAGGACCTGGGGGTCAGTGCAGCAAATAATCTGGAGAGATGATCTCACCCATAACTCTTTAAGACACAACACTTGGGAGCCGCCTAACTCATAAGGCAAGTCTGACAGGGAACCTCTCAGGTTAGGGAGGGCACTCCATCTCACCCAGCTCAAGGAGGCCCACGAGATGACCATCGTCCCCACAGGCAAGAGGATTCCTCTTACATACTGGAAGGTAATGGAAGAAACAGAGCTGGTATAATCAACAATCCAGCCCCTTGACTTATTTAGTGCACTGGAGATGAATACTCAGTGTTTTCTCCACAATGTTGTATCTGATAGCAAGACTTCTATAATGGCCTATTTAACAGAGAATATATATATTTGTCATTGACTCTTTGATAGCTTCTAGCCTAGTACCTTTACTAGAAATGGAACTCAAAATATATTTATTGAAAAAATGTCACACTATTAGAAAAATGAGAAAAGAGGAGAATGCACAAGAGGAGGCCCAAGAATGAAAACTCACTTTTAGATCCTATTTACTTTTGGCTCTATGATTATAGGTATAGGTTCTAGTTGAAAAGATTTCAATCTCTGCTTTATTATAAACAATGAGGATTCCAGGAGACAGAAGATTTTAGGAACCACTTTAAAAAGTTTCCATATGTGTGGTCTGTGTTGTTTCAGTCTCAGTCTTACACCCCATTAAAAATTTAGGCTGTTCATTTCTACAAAGAATTTTAAAGCAGAATCAATCAGTGCAATTCAATCTTAGCATTTATTAAGTGCTTACCCTATGCCAGGCACTTTTCTAATCATTTTACATGTATTAATTCATCCAACCCTCACAAAACTCAATGAGGTATGTGTCATTATTGTTTCCATTTTACAGATGAGGAAGTCAAGGCACAGGGAGTAAATAAATTGTCCAAGATCTCACAGCTAGTGAGGGATAGATTCAGGATTCACGCCAAGGAAGTCTGACTCCAGGGGCCACACTTGGAGCCACCAAGCTACATTGGCTCTGCAAACTTCGCCATCTCAGCACACATTCTCCAAGTCAATGGTTTATTAAAACAGCACTTAGATGTTTAAATGTTTGGCACTTGTCTATTGGGTGGTTATCTGTAACCCATTGAGATATGTTAAGTTTATTTCTAAAACTGCCAAGCTTAGTTTTTAAAACCATCTGTTTCTGTTCTCTTTTTCACAAGAGGCAGTGGTTTGGATTGTAACCTTTTAAGAACCAAGATAAGTGAAGTAGAGCTGCTTTTGTGAGGACAAATGGTGGAGGGTCTTTCTTGTTTAGCATTACATACGTTGGGCCAGCGCTCCAGAATCTTGTTTGTAATGGGTATCAGTTGCCAGTACATGAAGACAGCTTACATTCCAGTGAAATATTAAAATCATAAAAATTTTAATTATATGCATTAAGATCTTCTTATATAACACAAAGAATCTTTTATTTTTGTTGCCTGCTATTTTTAAGTCAATACATAATTCCTTCCCATTTCTCCCAGGTTTGATATAACTAGCCTTTTCACAATTGATATCCCCAGGGAAAAACTAGGAGAAAGGAAGTAGATGGGGAGACATTCAGACTTAGTATTTATTCATTTGTGATACTTTGCTATTTCAGTAACTTGATCATGATATTTTCTCCAACTTCTGCTAGGACTAGAGTGCAGAAGAACCTCAACTGGGATGACAGCATTTCTCCTTTCTATTGTTATTTCTTGCATAGGATGTATTTTTTTAAATTAGTAATCATCTTATTTTGAAGATAAGAGAACAACAACAAATCTCAGCCTACATATTGGGGATTTTCCTAAGGAATATTGTTTCAATTTTCATCATGAGATGAAAGAGAAGCTAAAATTACTCTCATTTTAAAAGTTTTAGACAGTGCATTTTGGTTTAACATTTGCTGTGAATTTTAGAACATTTTCTTGTGTCATAGAAACTAGCTAGAAGACTTTCTGATGCCAAGCCACTGTTAATCTTATGCCCCCAAATATATTTTATATGCAGTTCAACAAACGAAAGATACTTTGAGTGGGTTTGGGGTAACTGAGCTGTGAGAATAAGCGTTTTCTTCTTATGTATCAGGTTCCAGGAGATGGAGCATTGGGAGCACTCCTACTTTTTTCTCACGTACGGGAGGACTCTCAGTAGAGGAGGAGCACTCTAGGGAGGTAGAGCTCCTACAGGACACAGCTTGGTTGGTTGGGTAATGTTCTGAGACCTACCGCATTAGCTTCCTCTCCACAGGTAAGCCAAGCAATTGAAAGCAGTGAGTCCAGGCACAGCTCAGTCAAAGCCCAGGGGTTCCTGGCAACACAGCCCTCACTCACCCCCGCTGGAGAAGGAGTGGGTCTGTGAATAAGGGATGAGTGATGTCCCACTTTCTTTCTCTTTCTGTCCACCAAAATAATAAGCAGTCCTCTTTTCTTTTTCTAAGTGCCTGTTGTCAAGGAGGCTCAACTCAGTTGAAACATCTCTAAATCACTGTGGCTGGTTTAAAAGTCACTCCATAAAAAGTATGCCCTAGTACAAATTTATCAGCTGTATTTTACAGTAAAAAGAAACCCAGGGATATAATTTACATGAGAATATTGTTCAAAGTGAGAATTTTCTTTTGTTTTATGAATAAATATAGACTTTATACTAAGAAATTAGATAATTTACATTTTGAACACTAAATACTAGGTACTGGGTATTATTTCATAGGAAAAAATGAAGAATTCATTAAATTTTAAAAATTAAAAATATAAAATATCTAATAAATTAAACCTAAGTAATTACATTCTTTTTTTTTCAATTTTATTGAGATATATTCACATACTATGCAGTTATACAAAGTGTACAATCAGTTGTCCACAGTACCACCATACAGCTGTGCGTCCATCACCAAAATTAATTTTTGAACATTTTCATTACCACACACACAAAAGTAATAAGAATAAAAATTAAAGTGAAAAAGAACAATTAAAGTAAAAAAGAACACTGGGTGCTTTTTTTTTTTTGCCCCCATTTTTCTACTCATCCATCCATACACTGGACAAAGGGGAGTGTGGTCCATATGGCTTTCCCAATAATACTGTCACCTCTCATAAGCTACATTTTTATACAATTGTCTTCAGGATTCAAGGGTTCTGGTTGTAGTTTGATAGTTTCAGGTATTTACTGCTAGCTATTCCAATTCACCAGAACCTAAAAAGGGTGATCTATATTGTGTGTAAGAGTGCCCACCAGAGTGACCTCTCAACTCTTTTTGGAATCTCTCAGCCACTGAAACTTATTTCACTTTATTTCACATCCCCCTTTTGGTCAAGAAGATGTTCTCCATCCCATGATGCTGGGTCCAGATTCCTCCCCAGGAGTCATATTCCACATTGCCAGGGATATCTACACCTCTGGATGTCAGGTCCCATGTAAGGGGGAGGGCAGTGATTTCATCTGCCAAGTTGGCTTAGCTAGAGAGGGGGCCACATCCGAGCAACAGAGGCATTCGGGAGGAGGCTCTTAGGCACAATTATAGGCAGACCTAGCCTCTCCTTTGCAGCAACAGTCTTCCCAAGGGCAAGTACTGTGGTAGAGGGCTCAACCTATGAAACCACCAGTCCCCAATGTCTGTAAGCACCTCAGCAACCATCGAGGCAGGGAAGCCCAACACCCCTGCATTCTCCCCCAGCAGTGTTCACATTAGTGGTAGTATATAATATTTCTCTTTTGTGCCTGGCTTATTTTGCTCAACATTATGTCTTCAAGGTTCATCCAAGTTGTTATGTGTTTCACGACATCATTCCTTCTTAATGCTGCAGAGTATTCCATTGTATGTATATACCACATTTTATTTATCCACTCATCTGTTGAAGATCATTTGGGTTGTTTTCATCTCTTGGCAATTGTGAATAATGCTGCCATGAATGTTGGCATGCTGATATCTGTTCGCATCACTGCTTTCAGATCTTCCAGGTATATACTGAGAAGTGCAATTGCTGGATCAAAGGGTAACTCTATATCTAGTTTTCTAAGGAACTGCCAGACTGACTTCCAGAGTGGCTGAACCATTATACAGTCCCACCAACAATGAATAAGAGTTCCAATTTCTCCACATCCTCTCCAGCATTTGTAGTTTCCTGTTTGTTTAATGGCAGCCATTCTAATTGGTGTGAGATGGTATCTCATTGTAGTCTTAATTTGCAACTCTCTAATAGCTAGTGAAGCTGAACATTTTTTCATGTGTTTGTTGGCCATTTGTATTTCCCCTTCAGAGAAACATCTCTTCATGTCTTTTGCCCATTTTATAATTGGGCTGTCTGTACTATTGTCATTGAGTTGTAGGATTTCTTTATATATGCAAGATATCAGTCTTTTGTCAGATACATGGTTTCCAAAAATTTTTTCCCAGTGAGTTGGCTGCCTCTTCACCTTTTTGACAAATTTCTTTGAGGTATAGAAACTTCTAGGCTTGAGAAGTTCCCATTTATCTATTTTTTCCTTTGTTGCTTTTGCTTTGGGTATATGGTCTAGGAAGTGACCTCCTAATATAAGGCCTTGAAGATGTCTCCCTACATTATCTTCTGAGAGTTTTATGGTACTGTCTTTTATATTGAGGTCTTTGATCCAGTTTGAGTTAATTTTTGTGTAGGGTGTGAGGTAGGGGTCCTCTTTCATTCTCTTGGATATGGATATCCAACTCTTCCAACCCCATTTGTTGAAAAGACTGTTATGTCCCAGTTCAGTGGCTTTGGAGGCCTTATCAAAGATCAGTCGGCCATAGATCTGGGGGTCTATCTTCAAATTCTCAATTCAATTCATTGATAATTATATATATCCCTTTGTGTCAGTACCATGCTGTGCCGGTTTGAGTGTATTGTGTCCCCCAAATGCCATTATCTTTGTGGTTTTGTGTGGGGCAGGCATTTTGGTGATGGTTGGATTTGCTTGGAGTGTGCCCCACCCAGCTGTGGGCAATGATTCTGATGAGATGTTCTCATGGAGGTGTGGCCCCACCCATTCGGGGTGGGCCTTGATCGGTGGAGCTACATAAATGAGCTGACTTGGGGGGAGGAAGAGAGTGCAGCTGGGAGTGATGTTTTGAAGAGAAGCAAGCTTGCTAGAAAGGAACGTCCTGGGAGAAAGCCGTTTTGAGGCCGGAGCTTTGGAGCAGATGCCAGCTGCCTTCCTAGCTAGCAGAGGTTTTCCGGACGCCATTGGCCATCCTCTGGTGAGGGTACCGGATTGCTGATGTATTACCTTGGATGCTTTGTGGCTTTAAGACTGTAACTGTGTAGCGAAATAAACTCCTATTTTATAAAAGCCAATCTATCTCTGGTGTTTTGCATTCTGCAGCATTAGCAAACTAGGACACATGCTGTTTTGACTACTGTGGCTTTATAGTAAGCTTCAAAGTCAGGGAGTGTAAGTCCTCCCACTCCATTTTTCTTTTTTAGAGTGTTTTTTGCAATTTGAGGCATCTTCCCTTTCCAAATAAATTTGATAACTAGCTTTTCCAAGTCTGCAGGGTAGGTTGTTGGAATTTTGACTGGGATTGCATTGAATCTGTAGATGAGTTTGGGTAGAATTGACATCTTAATGACATTTAGCCTTCCTATCCATGAACATGGAATATTTTTCCATCTTTTAAGGTCCCTTTCTATTTCTTTTAGTAGAGTTATGTAGTTTTCTTTGTATAGGTCTTTTACATTTTTGGATAAGTTTATTCCTAGATTACTTGATTTTTTTAGTTGCTATTGACAATGGTATCTTTTTCTTGAGTGTCTCTTCACTTCTTTCATTTCTAGCATATAGAAACATTACTGACTTATGTGTATTAATCTTGTATCCCACTACTTTGCTAAATTTATTTATTAGCTCCAGTAGCTGTATTGTCGATTTCTCAGGGTTTTCCAGATATAAGATCATATTATCTGCAAATAATGACAGTTTTACTTCTTCCTTTCCAATCTGGATGCCTTTTATTTCTTTGTCTTGCCAGATTGCCCTGGCTAGCACTTCTAGTACAATGTTGAATAACAGTGGTGACAGTGGGCATCCTTGTCTCATCCCGATCTTAGAGGGAAGGTTTTCAGTCTCTCACCATTGAGGACTATGCTGGCTGTGGGTTTTTCATATATGCTCTTTACCATATTGAGGAAGTTTCCTTTAATTCCTACCTTTTGAAGTGTTTTTATCAAAACGCGATGTTGGATTTTGTCGAATGCTTTTTCAGCATCTATTGAGATGATTATTTGATTATTCTCTTTTGATTTGTTAATGTGTTGTAATACATTGATTGATTTTCTTATGTTGAACCATCCTTGCATGCCTGGAATGAACCCCACTTGGCCATGGTGTATGATTTTTTTAATGTGTCTTTGGAATCTATTTGCAAGTATTTTGTTGAGAATTTTTGCATCTATATTCATTAGGGAGATTGGCCTGTAGTTTTCCTTTTTTGTGGCATCTTTGCCTGGTTTTGGTATTAGATTGATGTTAGCTTCATAAAATGTGTTAGGTAGTGTTCCATTTTCTTCAATGTTTTGAAAGAGTTTAAGTAAGATTGCTGTCAGTTCTTTTTGGAAAATTTGGTAGAATTCCCCTGTGAAGCCATCTGGCCCTGGGCATTTATTTATGGGAAGCTTTTTGATGACTGATTGGATCTCTTTGCTTGTGCTTGGTTGGTTGAGGTCTTCTATTTCTTCTCTGGTCAGTCTAGGCTGTTCATATGTTTCCAGGAAATTGTCCATTTCCTCTACATTATCCAGTTTGTTGCCATACAGTTGTTCATAGTATCCTCTTATAATTTTTAAAATTTCTTTGGGATCCACAGTAATGTCACCTTTCTCATTCATTATTTTGTTTATATGGGTCTTCTCTCTTTTTGATTTTGTCAGTCTAGCTAGGGGCTTGTCAATCTTGTTGATATTCTCAAAGAACCAACTCTTGGTGTTATTTACTCTATTGTTTTTTTTGTTCTCATGTCATTTATTTCTGCTTTAATCCTTGTTATTTCTTTTCTTCTACTTGGTTTAGGGTTATTTTGCTGTTCATTTTCTAGCTTCTTCAGTTGCTCCATTAGTTCTGTGATTTTAGCTCTTTCTTCCTTTTGATGTATGTGTTTAGTGCTATAAACTTCCCCCTCAGTACCACTTTTGCTGCATCCCATAGGTTTTGATATGTTGTGTTCTCATTTTCATTCATTTCTAAATATTTAGCAATTTCTCTTTCTATTTTTTCTTTAACCCATGGATTGTTTAGGAGTGTGTTGTTTAACCTGTCGCACTGGGTTTTTTGGTGCAGCTCCAGGCTGTGGCGCCAGCGCCAGGCAGGAGCATTCCCAGCCCGCTGGGAAGATGGCTGTAAGGGGTGTGGTTATTTTCCCCTTTTGGCTAACCTCTGCCTTCCACCCTCTGAGACAATTAGCAGTGGGTGTGCAAAAGGCTATCATCCATGCCAGATGTTGAGGCGTTTGCACAGCCCTTTCCTGCCGTGCTGCATTGTGCAATTCTCACTGCCATATCCGCAGCCTCTTTTGGGTTTTTTAAAAAAGAACTAGTATGCCTCCAAATGCCAACCCATGGTTTCCCCACACTGCAGCATGGCTGCTGGATATTCAGTGGCTTACTCACTCATTTCAGAATGCAGATTCCTGGTTTCACCAAGTGCATGCACGGTCCCTGTGGATTTAGCAGAAATTGTCCAGCTGGTACATCACTGGAACTGGTGTTCTGGGTCACTTTCTGGCTTTTATCTAGTATTTTTCATGGAGGAGTTTTTTTTTTCCCTGTCTCTCCTAACCACTATCTTCTGGAAGTCCTAGTAATTACATTCTAATATCAATGAAGAATGTTTATAGTGGAGAAGTATGTTCAGGAAACTTGTTATTTAATTAAGGGAAAAAACCTCTGGGTAAAGGATAGTAAAATCATATTATCAGCAAAAAAAGATATTTTACAAAAGTCACTCAAAGGCTATAGTATCATTAAGTAAACATCTAGTACCATGGTGGCTAAGAGAAACTTTTGCTTTATTTTTTAAACATTTTTATTATGAAATATAATATATATGCAGAAAAGTGACAGATTTCAAAATACAGTTTAACCAATAGTTATAGGGCAAATTTCAAAGTATATAATGGGTTACAGTTCCACAATTTCAGGTATTTCCTTTTGACTGTTCTAATACACTGAAAACTAAAAAGAAATAGTTACATAATGATTCAGTTGTCATAATCATTTGTTAAATCCTAACTTTTCTGTTACAGCTCCTCCCTCTCATTTGATCCTTTTCTTACTCTACAGAGATATTTGGGCAATGACCATTCTAACTCCCTCATGTTGAAAAAGGGTGTCAATATTATGGGGTATGGGAATGCAACTGGTTGATGTTCTGGGAGAGACTAGTACCTCTAAGTTTTGGGGTTTATCTGGCACAGAAACAATCTGGAGGTTTTAAGATTCTGAAAAATAAACTAAAGTAAAACTTTTATAGAGCCTTAGATAGAGCCCTGGGTATTCTTTAGGGTTTTCAGGAATACTGTTGGTTGGGGATTGGCATACCATCCTTTGCTTTCTTTTTTGATGAATAGAAATTAGCTCTCTTGCTGGAAACCCTAAATTTTAAATTTTGTTAATCATGTCAGTGTTATGCCAAAATTAAGCAGAAATGTCAGAGCATATTTTTTACTAAGTCAAATACATATAAAAATTATAAAAGTGACATGGAGGGCCTGATAGAGCTCTGTGTATTTTTCTGAACTGAGAACCAGTTAATTTTAAGTAAATAAAACTGTTTGGTTTCTCCCAGGCATCTAATGTTTTCAAAATGTATTTGCCATATTACTTAAAGGATTAAGTAATAATAATCTGAGTTCTGTTTATTTTCCTTTAAAAAGGAACAATTTGAAGAGACCATTCTTTACCCCCTCAAGGTAAAGGAGGCGCCCATCCTTTTAATCATGTGAATAATTTAATCAGAATCATTGTCCACTGTCAAGAGAATGGTTTATATAACCTTTAGGTCAACCTGTGTTTCATGGTTTACTAAGATCTTGACACTCACCTCTGTAAACTGGAGACAGGTTTGTTGTTTGTATTACCAAATATTGACTATAAACTAAAAGAGGAACCTCCCTTATAGGATTTCAGAATATTAGATCAAAAGAAACCTGAAAACTGATCTAGGGTAAGCCATCATTTTGTAGATGAGGAAACAGAAGTTTAGGGTGACTTCTTGGTCTCGGCAAGTTGAGGCACAGACAGGCCTGATTTCAGACCCATGCTCTGACACTGATATCATGGAGCGCCTTTATTTCCTGGTGAATTACCTGGTGAATGAGTGTGTTTTGCACTGGGAAGACAAAAATGAAAAAGACTCAATTCCTATTAACAAGGAGCTTACAATCTAATACAGAAAAGAGATATGTAGACCCAAAGGCATTATGTTGCACTCTGTACACTGTTATTAGAATGATCTTTCTAAACACAAATTAGAAGTTATCTGTCCACTGGTAAAAACCCTGACATGGCTCTTCATTGCCTATAAAGTAAAGTTAGGCACCTCACCTTTAGCCTCCTCCTTGTTCTCCAACCTCCTTTCTAACTGGTTCTATGCTGATGCCCAATATCTAGCCATAGAGAACCAACTGCATTTCCCTAAATGTAGCGTGCTGTTTCATTCTGCCAGGACTTGGCTCATGCTGTCCTCTGTCTGAAATGCCCTCCCCTTGTCATCCTCCAGGAAAGCTATCTCCTTTATAACATTTCCTTAGTTTTCTCTCCTCTGATCTCCAATCTCACAGGCAGAATTGACTATTCTCTCTTTTTTTTATTGTCCACTGTGTCTTGTCCACACTTCTCCTGTATAGATGTTATAATTATAACATTTATACTTGTCTTTCTCTACTAACTGAAAGCAAGCTCCTTGATGGCAGGACAACCTTTGTACCCTTAGAACCTAGTCCAGTGCTTCGCTCCCAAAAACTGCCTTGAGCGAGCTGCCAAAAGAAGTGCTTGCAAAGAGCTATGGGAATGCATGAGAGAAGCAGCAGCCTGTGCTTGGAGGAGTTGCTCCAGAGGATGAAGCATATGCATCAAGTCTTAGATGAACAGTAGTCCATCAAGATGGGGCTGAGGGAAAATGGCTCATACCTAGTGGCAAGAATAAAAGGCACAAAGGTACAGAGGCCCAAGAAATGATGACATGTTTGGGAAATGTTGAGGAAGACTGAGAGATGGATGTGGAGATTTGTTGTTGTTGTTGTTGTGAAAGAAGAGGCTACAAAATTAATTCAGGGCCTGCATGGGAAAGGCCTGGCAATCTGTGCTAAAAAAGAAGTTGTTGTCTTTCGTAATTTTTTATTCTGGTAATATAGATAGAGCATGAAATTTGCCATTTACATGTACAATTCAGTGGCATTAATTATATTTACAATTTTGTGCTCTCTCCACCATCCATTACTAAAATTTTTCATCATCCAAAACAGAAAAGAAACGCATCAAGCACTAACTCCCCCTTCCTTCTTTTCCCAGCCCTGGTAACCTCTAATCTCCTTTCTGACTCTACTCTTATTCTAGACATAAGAAAGGAGTTTTGATTGTATCATCAGGAGCTAGAGAAAGAAGCACTGCGAGCATTCAAGACGATATGACTAGATTTGCCCATCAGTGAGGAAACGTGAGGCTGCAATAAAGTAGGGGCTGCTCAAGAGAGGGGTGGGACTGGCAGCTCTGAGCCCAGGTAGGACGTTGCTGATCTGAGAATAGTTCTGTTGAGAAATGAGGAGGGCCTGAGCCAAGGCAGTGGAGATGGAGAGAAAGAGAATGGCTGGAGAAACACAGCAATGGTGGAAATTTGAGTGATGACTGTGTTGAAGATGAAGAATAAGGGAAAAGAGGAGTCAAGAATGATTCTGCACCAGGGGCTTGGGGGAGGGAGGAGAAGGCACAAAGTTTCTGTTTGGGGTCATGAAAAAGTCTGTAATGTTGTGATTGTGAAAGCCTTATGGATCACACTCCCCTTTATCCAGTGTATGGATGGATGAGTAGAAAAATGGGGGCAAAAAAAAACACAACAAAAACAAAACTAAAGGAAAATATAGGACAGGAGCCAGGGGGAGATGATTTGGGTGTTCTTGTTTTACTCTTATTTTTTTATTCTTATTTTCACTTTTTCTGGTACAAGGAAAATGCTCAAAAAATAAACCAGGGTGATGAATGAACAATTATATGATAGTAATGTGATCAATTGATTGAATACTTTGGATGATTGTATGGTGTGTGAATAAATCTTAATTAAAAAAATTCTTTGTAATGGATGGTGATGATGGTAGCACAGCATCATGAATGTAACTAATACCACTGAAGTGTACACTTAAACATGGCAAACATGGCAAATTTCATGTTATATTTACGTTACTGCAATAAAAAACAGAATGGTTCCAAGTGTTTATCTTGCATGTTTAAGCAGATGGTAATGTCCTGATAAGAAATGCAGGAGTAAGAGGTTTTTTAAACATAATATTAAGTCAAGTTTGAGATGCTTGTGAGACGCTTAAATGAAGATGCCGAGAAACCAGTTGGAGTTATGTATCTCGTACTCAGAAAAGAGTTTAGGTTATGAGTATATCTAGATATCTAGATGATAACTGTATTCATAGGAGAGGATGAAAGCTTCTGGAGATCATGTGAGAATGAGGGAAGGTCTGGGATGAGATCCTTGGGAAAGAAGGAAACAGAGGAGAATGAGATAACAAAGAGTGAATTGCAGTAGAAAAGAAGTAGGAGCAAATCACATGTGGAGTCATGAAAGCCATAAAAAAAAGAGAGTTCTTTAAGAGGGATGGAAGTTAACAGGGTCAAAACCAAAGAAAGGATAAGGAGGATGAGGATTGAAAAGAAATCCTGGAAAAGCTATAATATAAGGCTGCAAACATACTCATTGGGGGCTGGAAGAGGTCCAGCTTAAGCTAGCCTCAGAGATGAGCCAGTGAATCAGACACAAAAGGTCCCTTCTAGTTCCTAGTCCTGTCCAATTCACAAGCCTGAAGTTGAATTGAAACTCTGGTTTATGGTAAATAGCCTCATCTGTTCAGGGCTGGTAAAATTGAGGTGGTTGGACTGACCATATCCCTGGAAAGAGGGGCAAGAACTTGATAAATAATTGAAGGGCTTTGACATTTATTATATCCTTCATTTGTATGAGGTAGGTTATGGTTAAGGAGGTGGCTGTCAAGAGAAACAAAAGAACAGCATGAAAAGAAAGGGATTGTTAGAAGCGTTTGCTCCTTAAAAAGGTGAAAAGGTGAAGTGCTGAACAGCAGTCCTAGAGCTCTTCATTTTCCTGCTTCCACATAGTCTAGAGTCTATTTATAGGAAAACATGAATTAGTATGGCCAATATAGGCTTCTGTGGGCTAGCAAAAAAAAAAAAAAAAAAAAAAACTAGCATCAACATGTAATTAGGTATTTACAGGAAAATTTTTCCAAATTCCTCAAAACTGTCTTACAAATGGACTTTAGATTAATGCTACTCAAAATGTGATCTGTAAATGGTGCTGAAATTGAGAGTAAGCACTTAGAACTTGTTAGAGCAGATAGAGAATGCTGTGACATACAAGCACACCTCAGGGGACTCATGCCATTGAAGAGGGGTAAAGAGTAGATTGGGTGTTGTGGAATTTGTGCAGTGAGTCACATTTGACATGAGCTGTACTCTAGTCATGTGTAGGACAACATATAAGATTACATCAGTTTGGAAATTTAAAAAAAACAACTGGCTCTTCACAATGGATTGCTTTAGATCACAACCTACTTGTAAGTTATGATTTCTTAGAATTTGTTTTGAAATTGAGATGTAAAGTGAGAGGAAATTGGAAATCATTAAAGAAGATAGAAATTGAAGATGGAAATGTCCAATATTACCTTCTAAGAAAATCTCCTTTATTAAAAATAGACCAGTTTTTGCTGTTCTGTTCATTGTGATATCCCCGTGGTTTATAACAGTACCTAGCACACAGTAGGCACTATATAAGTACCTATTAAATATTGAGTTAGTTGCACTAGCTGCAACATAGCGAACAGATTGAGGAGGGGAAAGGCTAGAATCAGAAAAAATGGCTAGGAAGGAGGCTGATGGGACTAATCAGCTGAGTGGATACAGAAATAAAAAATTATCTAAAAGAAACAATTTTCGGACCAAGATGGTAACATAAGATGCTCCAGGGTTCCATTCTCCCATAAACTCTTTGAACAACTAGCAAAAGCTGGCAGAGCCATCTTCCTCGAAATTCCACAATACAGTTAAAGGGTGCAGTAACTGGGTTAAATGGTTGCAGTAACTGGATGAGGGCCAAATCAAGAAAATGCAAATTTAAGAAAAAGCAGTAGGAGAAGCTTATGGTGCCTTTGCTGGTCCCTCCCCTACCCCTTCCCCAGCACAGTGTTGAGCAGGTCTGTACTCCCACTGTGGTCCCTGGCCCTGTTCTGGAGGGAGTAGACTAAGCCATGTGCACGCTTGGGTGCCTGCATGTCAGTGCCAATCTATTGGTGGCAGCTTGCAAGGCTGAACCATGACACTCATCTCTGGCTTGCCCTCCCAGAACTTTCCCTGGAAGCAGAAGCAACTTGTGGACAGCAAAAGCAGTATAAGAAACAATTAAATCAAAGTGGCCTGGGGCAAAGGATTACCAGGTTTAAGTCATACAATAGAGCACCTGGGAGGAGGGAAGGAATCTATTTCATAGGAAGTACAGTGGACATTTGGATTCTTGTAAGTGGGGGAATCCCTAAGGCCCTTAGCAAGTACAAACCTAAACAAGACACAGGCTCAGAAAAGACAGAGAGGGCCACTACAGTTCGCTTTCACCATGGACTGATCTTCTTGATAGGAGGGCTAAACACTGAAGAAGAGAACCAGCTAACACAGAGCCAGTATGCAGACTGTGTGTTGGGGATTGCATCATATCTCCCACAAGAGCCATGATCAGTTCCCAATCCCTGGTCCTGTGGGTGTGAATGCATTTGTAAGTAGGACCTTTGAAAATGTTATTAGTTAAGGTGTTCCCAAACTGAATGAAGGTGGGCATCAGTCCAGTATGGCTGAAGTTCTTATTAGCAAAGAAAATTAGATATAGAAAACAAAGCCATGGGAAGCACAAGAAATTGGATGTCAACAGAACATGGAGGATAAAGGAGAAGATTTTGCCATGTACATTGCCATATGGCAGAACGGCCAAGGATTACTAGAATGCCATAGTCTTTGGGGAGAAGGCCTTGCCTTGCTGACACCTCTATTTTGGATTTCCCCTAGCCTCAAAACTGTGAGCCAATTAAGTCCTCTTGTAAAGCCAAGCCATTGGGTGATATTTGTTTTAGCAGCTAGGAAATAAAAACGCTGTGTAAGATGTTTTTTGCATTGGTTTGCTTGTTGTGATTAGCTTCTGGCACGCTAGGAAATCTCTGTCATATCATGAGCTGGATACAAACTTAAGGAACAGACAGCTCAAGGACTAAATCCCAGAGTTAACACATTTAAATATTAAAATATACAGTGTGTAACAAAAGATTACAAGACAATGACATGGGAAATGAATGCCCATTCAAAGGAGCAAGATAAAAATTCAGGAATCATCAACTGAGAAACCAAACCTTGGGCATACCAGACAAAGGCTTTAAAAATTGCTCAAAAAAAAAAAAAAAAAAAATCCACACAAAATTGCTCAAAGAGATAAAAGAAAACATAGAGCAAGAACTAATATCCTTTAGTTATTCTGAATGAATAATGTGAGAATCTCAATAAAGAGATAAAAATTTTTAAAAGGAACCAAAAAGAAATACTGGAGTTGAAGACCTTGATAACTGAAACACAATATCTCTTAGAGGGTTGCAACAGCAGACTAGAGATGACAGAAGAATCAGTGAACTCAAACATAAGACAACTGAAATGAATCAGGCTGAGGAGCAGAAAGAAACAAGAAAAAGTGAACAGAGTCTAAGAAACCTATGGGACACGATCAAGTATACCAATATATGCATTATGGGAGTCACAGGAGAAAAGAAGAGAAAAAGGGGAAAGAAGTAACAGTCAAAGAAATAGTGATAGAAAACTTCCCAAATTTAATGAAAGACATGAAAATACACATTCAAGAATCCCAACGGAGCCACAGGATAAATC
The DNA here is from genome assembly GCF_015220235.1 of Choloepus didactylus. Lineage (NCBI taxonomy): Eukaryota > Metazoa > Chordata > Mammalia > Pilosa > Megalonychidae > Choloepus > Choloepus didactylus. The sequence goes on from NC_051308.1 coordinate 119,371,306, forward strand.
CAAAGAGAACCATGTTCAGATGACATATAGTAGTCAAACTCTTGAATGCCAAGGGCAAGGAGAGAGTTCTGAAAGTTGCAAGAGAAAAGCAATGTGTTATGTACAAGGGAGTCCCAATAAGATTGAGTACCAATTTCTCATCAGAAACCAAGGAGGCAAGTAGGCAAAGGAATGAAATGTTTAAAGTGCTGGAAAAAAAAATTGCCAACCAAGAATTTTATATTGAACAAGGATATCTTTTAAAAATGAGGGAAAGAGTAAGACATTTCCAGAAAAAAAACAAAAGTTGAGGGAGTTTGTCACCAATAGACTTGCCCTACAAGCAATGCTAAAGGGAGTTCTTCAGACTGAAAGGAAAGGTTACTAGACAATGGATTGAAGTGGCATAAAGAAATAAACATCTCCAGTAAAGGTAAATATAAATGCCAGCACTATTGTATTACACTTTTTGATATGTAACTCCACTTTTTACTTGTTATCAGTTGTAAAATACAAATGCATAAAAATGACAAATCTATGATTTTGGATACATGGTGTATATAAAGTATAAAGATATAATTTGTAACAAGTACAATGAAAAGGTGGGAGAATGGGGGGGGGGCATAGGAACAGTGTTATGTATGCTGTTAAACTTCAGCTGGTATCAAATCAAATTTGATTGTTACAATTTTAGGATATTACATTTAAGCCCCATGGTAGCCACAAAGAAAATATCTAAAAAATATATAAGAAAGAAATGAGAAAGTACTCAAAGTTGTGTGCAACAAAAATTCAAATAAAAAATAAAAGTAGGCATGAACAGAAGAATTGAGGACATAAAAGGTATAAGACTTACACAGATCAAATAGTAAAATGACAGAAGAAAGTCCTGAATTATCAGTAATAAATTTAAATGTAAATGGATTCAACTTTCCAGTCAAAAGGCAGAGATTTGCAGAATGGATTAAAAAAAAAACATATGATCCCGTTGCATGCTGTTTATAAGATACTCACCTTGGGTTAAAAGACACAAGTAGGTTGGAAGTGAAAGGATGGGAAAAAGTATTCCATGCAAATAGTAACCAAAATAGAGCTGAGGTAGCTATACAAATATCAGTTAAAACAGACTAAGTCAAAAACTCTTACAAGGGACAAAGAAGAATACTGTATATTGAAAGAGGGGTCAATTCAACAAGAAAGCATAACAATTATAAATATATGCACCTAATAGCAGAGCCTCAAAATATATGAAAATATATATATATAGGAAAATTCAAAGAGAGAAATAGGCAGTTCTAATACAACAGTAGGCAATATACCACTTTCAATAGCGGATAGACAACCTAGAAAGAAGATCAATAAGGATATGGAGGACTTGAATGATATTTTAAACCAATTAGACCTATATAGAACACTTCACCCAAAAGCCGCAGAATACACATTCTAATCTAGTGCACATGGGTTTTTCTCCAGGACAGACCATATGTTAGGCCTCAAAACAAGTCTCAATAAATTTACAAATATTGAAATCATATGATAGACCTTCAACCACAGTGGAATGAAGCTAGAAATTAATAACAAAGGGGGAATTGGAAAATTCACAAATATTAGACAACCACTCTTAACCTATGCATCCAAGAGTAATCACAAGGGAAATTAGGAAATATCTTGAAGCAAACGAAAACCTAAACATAACATACCAAAACTTATGGGATTCATCAAGAGCACTGCTGAGAGAGAAATTTATAGCTGTAAATGCCTACATTAAAAAAGAAGAAACATCTCAAATCAGAAACCTAACCTCACAACTGGAGAAACTAGAAAAAGAAGAGCAAACTAAGCAAAAATTGAGGAGAAGAAAGGAAATAAAAATTAAAGCAGAGATAAATGAGATAGAGAATTAAAAACAATAGAAAGACTCAACAAAACCAAAGTTGGTTCATCAAAAAGGTCAATCAAACCGACAAAACTTTAGCTACACTGACAAAGAAAAAAGAGAGAGGATGCAAATAACTAAAATCAGTAATGAAAGAGGGGCTATTACTACTAACCCCACAGAGATAAAAAGGATGTTAAGAGGATACTATGAGCAACTGTATGCAAACAAATTAGATAAACCTAGATGAAATTAACATATTCCTAGAAATACACAAACTACCTATACTGACTCCAGAAGAAATAGAAGATCTCAATAACAAGTAAAAAAAATTGGGTCAGTAATAATAAGAAAAAAAAACTTCACCCGAAAGAAAAACTCAGGATTAGAAGGCTTCTCTGATAAATTTTACCAAACATTTCAAGAAGAATAAAAATCAATCATGCTCAAACGCTTGCAGAAAACTGAAGAGGTAGTAATACTTCCTAATTCATTATATGAGGCCCTAATACCAAAGCCAGATAATGTTACCACAAGAAAAAAAATTACAGACCGATATCCATTATGAACATAGATGCAAAAATTCTCAACAAAATACTAGCAAACCAAATCCAGCAGCATATTAAAAGAATTACACATCAACTGGGATTTATCTCAGGTATGCAAGAGTTATTCCATAAGAAAATCAATTAATACACCATATTAATACAATGAAGGAAGAAAAACCACATGATCATCTCAATTGGCACAGCAAAGCCATTTGACAGAATCCAGCACTCCTTCTTGATGAAAACATTCAGAACACTAGGAATAGAAGAACATTTCCTCAATATGAGAAAAGGCATATGTGAAAAAAACCACAACTAACATCACACTCAATGGTGAACTTGAAGGCCTTCCATCTAAGCTCTGGAACAAAATAAGGATGCCCACTGTCACCACTGTTATTCAGCATTATACTGGAAGTTTTAGCCAGATCAATTAGGCAAGGAAAAGAAATAAAATTGTAAAGGTAGAAGTAAAACTTTCTCTATTTGCTGATGACATGACCCTATATATAAAAAAACTTGAAAAATCTACTGCAAAGCTGCTGGAGTTAATAAACAAATTTAGCAAAGTGGTGCAATTAAAGATCTATCTGCAAAAAAGTCACTAGTGTTTTTATAGAGTAGTAATGAACAATCCAAAGAAGAAATCAAGAAAAAGTTCCATTTCTAAAGCAACTAAAAAATCAAATATTTAGGAATAAATTTAACTAAGGCTGCAAAGAACTTGTACATGGAAAACTACAAAACATTGCTGAAGGAAATCAAAGAGACCTAAATAAGTGGAAAAATAGTCTGTGTTCATGGATTGGATGGCTAAATATTGTTAAAATGTTAATTCTACCCAAAGCAAATTCCAGATTCAGTGCAATCCCAATCAAAGTTCCAACAGCCTTCTTTGCAAAAACGGAAAAGCTGATCATCAAATTTACATGAAAAGAAAAGGAGCCCCAAAAGACAAACCCATCCTGAGAAATATGAATGAAGCTGAAGTACTCACACTACCTGATTTTAAAATTGACTGCAAAGCTACAATAATCCAGACAGCATGGTAGTGGGAAAAAGACAGACTTATAGACCAACGGAATTCAATTGAGAATTCAGAAATAAACTCTCACATCTATGGCCAATTGATTTTGGACAAGGATGCCAAGTCCACTCAATGGGGAAATAATGGTCTCTTTAACAAATGTTGCTGGGAAAACTGGATATCCATATGCAAGAGAATGAAGGCTGACCCCTACCTCACACTATACACAAAAATTAACTCATAATAGATCAAGTTTCTAAATATAAGAAGAAAAACTATAGAGCTCCTAGAAGAAAACATAGAAGCACCTTCAGGACATTGTGTTAGGCAATGGTTTCTTAGACTTTAAACCAAAAGCACAAGCAAAAAAGAAAAAATAGTTAAATGGGACTTCATCAAAATTAAATTATTTTGTGTATCAAAGTACTTCACCATGAAAGTAAAAAGAGAACCCTTAGAATGGGAGAAAATATTTGGAAATCATATCTGATAAGGGTTTACTATCCAGAGTATAGAAAAAAATCCTAAACCTCAATGACAAAAAGATCAACAATCCAATTTAAAAATGTGCAAAAGACTTGCGTAGACATTTTTCTATCTCTCTCTAAATATGTGTATCCAATAAGCACATGAAATAGTGCTCAACATCATTAGCCATGAGGGAAATGCAAATCAAAACCACAATGGAGACACCATTTCACAACCACTAGAACAGCTACTACTAAAAATAATGAAAATAAGTGTTGGAGAGTATGTGGAAAAATAGTAACACCTGTTCATTGTTGGTAGGAATATGAAATGTGCAGCCACTATGGAAAACAATTTGGTGGTTCCTCAGAAAGTTAAGTATAGAATTAACATATGGCTTGGTTTTCCCACTTCTAGGTATATCGTATACTCCAAAGAATTGAAAGCAGGGGCTTGAACAGATATTTGCACACTCATGTTCATAGTGACATTACTCATAATTGCCAAAAGATCAAAGCAACCAAAGTGTCCATTAACCAATGAATGGATTAACAAACTGTGGTATGTACATACAATGGAATATTACTGAGCTGTAAAAAGGAATGAAGTTCTGACACATGCAACAACATCAGTGAACCTTGAAGCCATCATGTTGAGTGAAATATGTCAGGCAGAAAAGGACAAATATTGTATGACCTCACTTTTATGAAATAATTAGAATATGCAAATTCATAGAGTCTGAAACTAGAATGAGTCTACCAGGAGCTGGGGTGAGGGTAGGGAATGGGGAGTTAATGCTTAATTGGTACAGAGTTTCTGTGTGGGGTGATGGAAAAGTTTTGGTAATGGATAGCAGTGATGTAGCACAACCAGCGAATTGTATATTTGAATGTGGTTAAAAGGGGAAATTTTAGATTATATATGTTATGAAAATAAAAATTTTTAAAACCATAGAATTATACAACACACAATGGACCCTATTTTGGTTTGCTAAAGCTGCCCAAATGCAATATACCAAAAATGGGTTGGCTTTTAAAAGAGGGTTTATTTAGCTTACAATTTTATAATTGTAAGGCCATGTAAATGTCCAAATTAAGGCATCAACAAGAGAAAAACCTTCTCTGAAGAAAGGCTGCTGGCATCTCGGACACCTCTGTCACATGGGAAGGCACATGGTCAGCATTGGCTGGTCCTTATCTCCTGGGCTTCTTTGCTTTTAGGCTCGGCTTCAGTGGCTCTTTCAGCTTCTGTGGGTGTTTTTTTCTCTCTCTCTCTTTTCTCTTCGAGTGTTTCTGCCCTTTATCCTCTCATAAAGGGCTCCAGTAAAGGATTAAGACCCCCTTGAATTAGATGGGTCACATCCCAATTGAAACAATCTAATCAACAGTTCCCACCCACAATATGTCTGCCCCCACAGGAATGGATTAAAAGAATGTGAGCTCTTCTGGGGTACATAGCAGCTTCAAACCAGCACAGACCCTAATGTAAACTATGGATTATAGTTAACAGTATAGTTATAATAATATTCTTTCATCAATTATAGCAAAGTTACCATATTAATGCAAAGTATCAATAATAAGGAAAACTGTATGTTGCAGGGGTAGGTACCTCTGCACTTTCTGCATGATTTTTCTGTATATCTACAACTGCTTTAATTAAAAAAAAAAAAAAGATGAATCTAAGGCCTCCAGTGTTTCCCTTCTCAGTAGGCGGCATGGCCATTGAGCAGGTAAATTTCTAATTCAGATATCTGGAGTCAACCTTACCTCTTCCCTTTCCCTTAGCTCCCCAAACACAGTCACTCTGAGTCCCAAATAGCTCTCAATTATGACTTCTGTTTCTTCTACTCACACTGTTTTTAGTTAAAGCTGCATCACCTCTCACCAGGACTTCTGCAATAGCTTCCTAAATAGTCTCCCTTCCCCAGGTTCCTCCCCATTCGACCTTTCTTTCACAATTGAAAATCCAGTATTGTTACTTTTTAAGACCATTAAACGGCTCCCCATTCACCTTCTAAGCTGAAGCAATGCCAGAGGTCCGTGGTAGGGCAGCTCCTTAAGAGGCCCTAAATCATCTGGTACTTGTCTTATCCTCCAGCCTCTTCTTCTGCTCCTTATCTTGCACTCTTTGAACCTAAGCAACAATAAACTACTTGTAGCCACTGTCTCCAGGGCCTGCCATCCTATTTCATGTCCCGTGCCTTTGCTTATGCTATTCTTTCTGCCTGGAATGCCCTTCTCCCTCATGCCCTGCCTGCCCCTCTCTATCTTCATTAGCTTCCTCCTGCTGCTATAGCAAATTACCCCAAGTTTAGTGGCTTAAATCAACACAAATTTGTTATCTTACATGTCTGTAGTTCAGAAGTTCAGAAGTCCAAAATGGGTCTTAACAGGCTAAAATCCAAGTGTTGTCAGGGCAGTGCATTCCTTCTGGATGCTCTAGGGAGAGTCACCTTTCCCAGCTTCATGAGGCCACCCACATTCTTAGCTGACCTCTGCTTCTGTCGTTACAGCTCCTTCTTTGACCCTGACCCTAACTCTTACCCTCCTGCCTCCCTCTTATAAGGACCCTTGTGATTACATTGGGCTCACCTGTGTAATCTAGGATACTCTTCCCATCTTCCCTTAACTTAATTACATCTATTTTTCCATGTGAGGCAAAATTCACTGGCTTAGGATGCAGACATCTTTTTGGGGGGAGGAGACATTATTCCGCCTATCACATCATAAAACGCTGACTCATTTCTTAAAGCTCAGCTCATACATCACTTTTTCTCTGAAAGTCATCCTTTACCTCAGAGCCAGTCACTCTCCATTCTGAGTTATTTACATACTACCATCACTGCATGCACTGGCTTGCATTGCATATATTAAGTTTTTAATGTGTCCATGTCTCCACTATATTTTGACTTCTTGGTGGGGTTGGGAACCTTATTTATCTTTGTATTGCCAGCACCTGGCATAGTACATGACATATATTAAGAATGAGCTAAATTTATTTTTTTAAAATGAACATATAAGGCCCTGTGCCAACACATTTAAATGTTACCTCCCAGCCTAGAGATGAAGACTAAATGATGCTGAAGCCACAGTGGGTCCTGAACTCTCCAGAGTAATCTCTCACTACTCCCCAGCTCCAACCCTCTCCTACCTCTGTCATGTTCAGTCACATGGTCTTTCTAACCCTTCTAGATCATGCTGTCCCTTTCCAATCCTAATCTTTCTATCTGTAATGCTCTCCCTCCATTTTTTCTGTTTTATGAACACTGATTCATGCTTCAATGAACTTGATTTCTTTCTTGCATCTATTTCTGTGATAGGTTCTGTTGTGGTCTACATCAGTCTACTGTGGTTTAATAGGTCATGTATGCTCAACCAGGATGAGAATGGTTCTTGTGGGATTAAAAAAATAACTTACATTTTTATGTATAAAGTGTAGATAAACATTAAGTTCATAAACTGATACAACAATTTATCTGTGGTATTAAAATTTCATGGGGATGACATCATTGGTACAGTGACATAAACAACTACTGAAAACTTCTCTCCAGAGATTCAACCAAGAAAAGGACAATTCTGAATTGTTTGAAACTCTGGAGGAGGATATAGACTGCAGAAGGACCCTGCAAATGCCAAATCGAAGAAAGCGAAGAAGCATCAGGTAGGAATCTTTCATCCAGACCAGCTGGTTGTCTTCCCTACCCCTCACTTGGGCTAGTGTGGGAAAGCACAGAATCAGCAATGGGACCCCTCCCACCTTGGACACAGACTATAAAGTCTCTCACAGCAGTGAGACATACCCCCACCATTTGAAGACCCAGGGGACGTGGGAGGACATTTCAAGGCCCAGGCTGGTGAGGGACAAAGAGACAGAGAAAATGTGGACAGAGACTGTGTTTCCAGCCCTGAGTCTAAAAGCTCTTTCACCACCCTTGAGGGAAGCAGCTGCCAATGGCCATTTCCTTACCTTGGGGATGGCTGGAATACTGGGTCAGCTGGTGGAAATCCACATTGAGCCAGATTTTGGCCGGCAAAGACAGGGCATAGGAATCCCACAGTTTTAGCTCACGTGAGTAGACACAGCCTGTGCTCAAAGGCAAAGCAGCTTCTGAAGATGATTAAGTTACCAAGCGTCACCATCTTCTGAATAGTCTGGAAGGTGCAAGGGAATTAAAACATATTTAAAAAGATGCTGCAGACCCTTTCTTAAGACCACAGGAGCCAGTTTACATTTCTGTATGGAAACCCAGCCCTGTTTTGATTGAGAAATATAGAAGACACAACTGTTAAAGCAGGGCTCTAAAACAAACCCAGGTCTTGCTGACTGGATGAAAACAGAGCACCACTGGAAGCCAGCAGATTTGTATGACCACACACAATGAACTTGCTGGGGTGCAAAGTGCCTACCTCCATTCCTGTGGCAGGCCATTGTGAGCACTTGCTTTTGGTGGGTAGTTTGGGAGGCAGAGCTAAACTGACAACTGGCCAGCATGAGAAAGTAAGAAAAGATAGAGATCAAAAACAACCAACAAGAAAACCTTAGGCAAAAGAGAGAAAACAACCTCCAGAATAAACCGATCAAGAAAATCAGATGCCTAGAAAGCAAAAAGTCATGAGCCACACCAGGAAACGTGAAGATATGGCCCAGCCAAAGGAACAAACTAACACCCTAAGATTCAAGAGTTGAAACAACTAATTAAAAGTGTCCAAACAAATCTTCTAATTCAAATCAGTGAGTTGAAAGAAAAGGTGACAAAAGTGATGAAGGATATAAAGAAGACACTGGGTGTCCATAGGAAAAATTTGTAAGCCTGAAAAAACAAATGGGAATGAAAGGTACAATAGAAGAGATGAAAAACACAATAGAGACATATGACAGCAGACTTGGAAAGGCAGAAGCAAGGATTAGTGATCTAGAGGACAAAACATCTGAAATCCTATACACAAAAGAACAGATAGGGAAAAGAATGGAAAAATATGTGCAGGGGCTCAGGGAACTGAATGACAACATGAAGTGCATGAATATACATCTTATAGGTGTCCCCGAAGGAGAAGAGAAGGGAAAACAGGCAGAAAGAATAATAGAGGAAATAATCGATGAAAATTTCCCAACTCTCAAGAAAGACATAAAATTACATGTCCAAGAAGTGCAGTGTACCCCAAACATAATTGATCCAAATAGACATACACCATGACACTTACTAATCAGATTTTCAAATGTCAAAAACAAAGAGAAAATTCTGAAAGCAGCAAGAGAAAAGCAATCCATCACATACAAGGGAAGCTTGATGAGACTAAGTATGGCTCTCTCAGCAGAAACCATGGAGGTGAAAAGACAGTGGTATGATATATTCAAGATACTGAAAGAAAAAAACTGCCAGCCAAGAATCCTGTATCTGGCAAAACTGTCCTTCAAAAATGAGGGATAGTTAAAAATATTTACAGATAAACAGACACTGAGAGAGTCTGTGAACCAGAGACCTCCTCTCCAAGAAATACTAAAGCGAGTGCTACAGAGAGATAGGAAAAGACAGGAGAAGAGGTTTGGAAAAGAATATAGAAATGAAATCATCAGGAAATAGAGGACAGAGATCAGACATTTGATGCTGAAGGAGTATAGAATATTCAAGAGGATTGATTGATTGTATAGATCCAGAAATGGATAGCACAATCCTGTGTGATGGTAGCACAATATTGTTTAAGTACACTGAAGAAAGATGATTGTGAGTACAGTTGAAAGAGGAAAGTTAGGGGGAAGGAATATAGAAAAAGCTGGGACTTATAACTTAGTTAAACCTAGAGTAGTCAATGATTGTGATTAAATGTACAAATATAAGAATGTTTTCACAGGAGGGAGAACAAATGAATGTCAACTCTACAAGGTCTTGAAAATGGGATGGTATGGGGAAAATACAATCAATGCACACTAGATTCTATAGTTAACAGTAACATTGTAATATGTTTCCATTAATTGTAACAAAGGCAATATACCTTAGCTAAATATCTATAAGAGGGGGATATAAGGGAGGGATATGGGATTCTTGGTGTTGGTGTTGTTGCCTGATCATTTTATTGTATATTGTATTTTTATTTGATTTTTTCTTTTCTTTTTTTGTCATCATTTTTTTCTTTTTCTTTTTTTTTCTTTTCTCTTTTTTCTCCTGTTCCTCTTTCTTTGCAGAAGTAATGGAAATGTCCTCAAATAGATTATGGTGGTGAATGCATAACTATGTGATTATACCAGGAACCTGTGATTGTTTACTTAGGAGAGATTGTATGGTATGTGAACAAAACAGTTAAAAAAATAAATAGAAGGATACAAATGCTGGAGACAATGTGGAGAGAGGGATGTACCTAATCACCTTTGGTGGGGAAGTAGAATGATGCAGCTCATCTTGAGGGTAGTGTGTTGGCTCCCTGGAAGCTAAATATGGGGTTGCCATATGGTCCTGAAATCTTGTTATTAGGTATATACTTGGAAGAACTGAGAACAGGGACACAAATGGACATTTGCACAGTGGGGTTTATGGTGGTAGTATTCACAATTTGCAACGGGTGGAGGTGGCCTAAGGCTACATCAACTGATGAACGAATGGTGAACTATGATATATACATACAAAGGATTATTGAGTGGCTACAAAAGGAATGAAGTTGTGAGTTATGCAACTAGGTGAATGGATGTGGAGGACAGTATGTTGAGTGAAATGAACCAGAAATGAAAAGACAAATATTACAATGCCTTAAAATATGGATTAACTATAATGTGCAAACTCTGAGAATTGAATCTGAGAGCATAAGTTATCAGGGGAAGACTAACAGTAAAGTTTCCTAGATTGTAAGTTCTTATAGCAGTTACATCAATTCCTGAGTTGTAATGGCTATTTCTAAATTCTGGAACGCTGAGCTCTTTGTGTATAACCTGGTCAGTCCCTGGAACTTCAGGTATTTGTGTGACATGACACCTGAGGCTCAGAGCCAGATTTCGGTGCTATGAATGTCGGCATCACTCCATATAGCAAATGTTAAAGGGGCTGAAAAAGAGATCAGTCTTAAGTTAGAGATATGAAAAAATGGACTTCATTAAGACTAAGGTAAATCAGACTAAAGGGTGAAGGATAATAATGATGGTGTTTTAGAACTTCAAATTCTGTGTGAAACCAAAGGAAGAGATGTTTATTTGGTGCAAAATCTAGACTTTCTGTAGCACACTATCACTATATAATTTAACTTGTGTGGTCAGTTTATTCAAACACCATAATTACATGTGAAGCCCTGATAATCCCAGAGTAATTTGGGCATAGAATAAAAATGTATTTGCAAAGCCCCCTTGAAGGACTGGGGAAAAAGCCGGAAATATTAAACTTCCCCACCTGGGAAATTACTGATATTCTCACAAGCATTGGGGACCACTAATTTAGAAGGCTGAGCCCTCAATCTTGGTGCTTGCCTTTATGAAGCTTGTTACTGCAAAGGAGAGGCTAAGCGTACTTGTAATTGTGCCTAAGAATCACCCCCAGAGAACCTCTTTTGTTGCTCAGATGTGGCCTCTCTCTCTAACTCTGCAGGCAAACTCATTGCCCTCCCCTCTATGTAGGACATGACTCCCAGGGGTGTAAATCTTCCTGGTAATGTGGGACATGACTCCCGGAGATGAATCTGTACCCAGCATTGAGGTATTGAGAAAAACTTCTTGACCAAAAGGGAGAAGAGAAAGAAACAAAATAAAGTTTCAATGGCTGAGAATTTCAAATAGAGTCGAGAAGACATTCTGGATGTTATTTTTATGCATTGTATAGATATTCCTTTTAGTTTTTAGTGTATTGGAATAGCTAGAAGGAAATACCTGAAACTGTTGAACTGCAACCCAGTAGCCTTCCTTCTTGAAGACAATTGTATAACTATATAGCTTATACGGTGTGACCACATGATTGTGAAAACCTTGTGGCTCATACTCCCTTTATCCAGTATATGGACAGATGAGTAGAAAAATAAATGACAAAAGGACAAAAAGTAAATGAATAATAGGGAGGGATGGGGGGATGGGATGTTTTTGGTGTTCTTTTTTACATTAATTTTTATTCTTATTCTTTTTTTCTCACCATAATGAAAATGTTCAAAAATTAATTGTGGTGATGAATACACAATTATTTAATGGTACTGTGAACAACTGATTGTACATTTTGGATGACTGTATGGTATATGATATGTCTCGATAAAATTGAATTTAAAAAAAATATAAAAAATTGCATGGGGGAGTAATTAGGAAAAAAATGTCTAAAAAGGCTCTTTAGGAGAGCAGTAATGATAAAAGAAAAGGTTTAGAAACACCACAAGAGGTGATGAGGTTGAAATTCAAGTTGCAGGAAGAACACAAGAAGAGTCGACAGCAAGGAAATGGAGGTAGGCATGATTGATTACCTGAGTGAGACATGGACTATGGAGAAGATTCCAATCCAGCAAAAAGTTTTGATCACTTGTTATATGCTTTGAACTGTGTGCAACCCTTTCGCCTGTGTTAGTGAAGAGCTTCTCCTTCTGTTAATCTCAATGTGTATGTTCCTTGTAGGAATAAAAGCAACATTTCCATGCAGACAGTAGTCTACTCATCTCCTCTCTGCACCAGCAGCTTTTATGCTAATCACCCTCTTGGAGCTAACTCCTTATTCATAGTTTGCAACATAAGAAAACTAAAAGCACAGCCCAGCTTGTGTTTGTAGAAGCTCCTTTTTTTGGCAGCCTTTCAAGGGGTTGGGCAATTTAAAAGATGCAATTGCAATCATTACTAACTTGTTAGGATGCTTGAGGGAAACCTGAACATCTGTAACCTACTTTTTAAAAGAGAGGCAAGGAAAATACAGGAGTGGGGATAATCCAAGGAAAGCAATTTCAAGTCTTGAACAACAGATGGACTCCAGAACCTCCTTGGCTGGTCCTGACAAGCCTCCTTAGCAGCTAGGACAAGAAAACAGAATAATGCTAAAGGAAGGCCAGAAATCATTTTTGTCTACTTGCTCTTCTGGAGTATAACCTTTTATTTGCCTGTTTGTTTTGATTTTAAAAAATCCTCTTCTTTGTTATCTTACAGCATTCACTAAGAAGTATTTACCACCGAGTCTTTGCATTTTATCCCAGGCAGATCACCTATGCTACGTATTCACCATGCTTTTTTGACTACTTTGCTTTTCTTCTCTCCTACTTCCCTACTCTGGTCATGAGTGTTGAAGCAGAGATGACGTTGTTGGGGCAGAAAGCTGAAGTGGGGAGATAGATGAGCCTCAGTGTCCACTTAGGATCTATAACCGACTCCCTGGCAGTTTGTCCGCAGTTAATCTTGCTTTTAGCTTCTTGTTGACTTTATCGCCCACTCTGTGTGTTTAACTCTCTGATGGATGTTATCACCAGCTCTGTTTAGTCACAATGCCAAGAGCACAAGTTGAACAGAGAAACCTTCAGGCAACCAACTATTTGGGTGTCAGGTTGACCAGAATAAAAAAATCACTGTTTTACTGAATTTGATATTGTTTTAGAGATAAATAATCATTTATATTTTGTCAAACTAGTTGTGCATGTAGATACAGTCTCATTCTTCCTCTGGACATACTTTTTACATCAGAGGAAAGAGAAGAGGAAAAGGAAAGATTCTTAAAGCACTGCTCCCAGTGAGGGTCTGAATTACAGGTAAATATATGATTTTAGGGGATAAGGAAGCATTTTAGTTGAGGTGCCTCCAACAGAGAGGGGCCGTTGACTGCAAGAGACTGGATGAGTAATCAGACAGCTTTTCCTGTTCTTGTAGGCTATTTTACTTTGTGGTTTCATTAGATTTTTTTTTTTTTTTGAAGTTTTGTGAGTATGGAACATAAACAAATTCCAACATAATTAAACACTGATATAGGGAATATCCATAGACATTATTCTTTCAATAGAGTAGATATTTGTAGGCTGCCCTGGAAATCAGGTTACCTTGAACTTAATCTCTACTGTGACATTGGCTGATTACTTTCAGCCTTTTCAGTTCTCCGAGATGGTATGAAAAATGGAAAGTACACAGGCTTTGGAATTTACTGCAACTTGGGTTCACATCTTACCTCTACACTGTTGATTACTTATTTAACTTCTTTGCACCTCAGTATCTTTACTTGTCAAACATAGATTCCTTGTAGGAATGTTGTGAGGATCTACTGAGATCATGTGTGCAAAACAGCTAACACATAGCAATTACTAAATAAATGGCTGCTCTCGTGGGAATATCTGCGCAGAGATACGGAAAGGCTAGATGACAACAAAGGCATCTGAGCTCATTAGCTGATAAATGCTTCCTTAACCTTATGGTATTATTACAGAAAGAGAAGAATACAGCCTGGCTACATAGAAACCCAGGCCTATTTTATTTCTGCAGAATCTGGTCACCACAGCCAACAGAAGGTATTGAGGTAAGGCTAAGGAAGAGAGAGAGAGACAACAACAGAGAGGGAACAAGAAAAATAGAGACTATCTCTTCTCCCCATTGGCAGAGAATGTCCCAGCATTCCTTAAGCAGCATGCTAGAAATGGGGGGTAAAGACTGCCTGCTGATGAGGTACACCAAGGCAAGCTACCAGTGTTTTCTGATCTGCTTCCAAGATGTTGCTTCTATGCACTGGATTAATTCTCTATTAAGTATTTTGCCTAAAACAAGAAAGGCAGCTGCATAGCTGCCCAGTCCCTAGATCTGAAAAATCACTGTGTCATCAATAAAAGAGAGAGTCTTGGGAAATAAAAGCCTGTGGTGCAACCTTTCAGTCAGGGAGTCAGGTGGCTGTGAGGTGGCATGTTTGACTCTTGTTCATTAACAAAATTTCTGTTTATATCCTCCTAGTCCTCCTTGCTTGCCTGTCTGCCTGCTTCTGGGAGCTACTGGGTTGGCAGTGAGTGCCTACCCAAATCATTAATTATTGATTCAGTGCATACTATGTACCCAACATTCATCAACACACCCATGTTGAATATCTTCTATGAGAACAAAAATAAGAGACTCAGTGTGTATATTCATGTAGCTCTCAAAATAATAGCCATATGTTCAACTAATTGTTAAATGGTATATATAACATGTAAAAACTAACTGTACAGGGGCTCAGGGGAAAGGACGACTAAGCGTAGAGATGAGGAAGAGATGGCATTTGAGCTAGGCCTTGTAGAATGGATAGAATTCCACAGGTTGAGGGGAGGGTGGGGAAGAGAAGGAAGGGCAGGGAGGGAATTAGGGCATCCTAGGCAAGGGAAAGAGCCGGCATAGAGGTGAAGAATAGCCCACAGCATTTCTGTGGTCTGGTTAACAGTTTGATATGCCTGCCACATAGACCATGTAATAAGGTGCATCAGCAGAAGACGTAGATGCAGCCAGAATGCAAAGGGCTTTCTGTGCCAGCCTGTGGAGTTTGGGCTCTAATCACAGGTAATGGGGAGCCACAGGTGGGTTTTAAGCATGCATGGCCGAATTGTACTTGTATTTTGGACAGTCCTATGGGCTTAAGCAAGTGAATGGACTGAAAGAAGGTGAGACTGAAAGCTGGGAGACCAATTAAGGGTTCACTGAAATCGTCAATGGTGTCAAATGCTGCAAACTGGTCAAGGAGGATAAGGACTGAGAATGAGCTCATTGGATCTGGCAGTTGGGGATCTTTGGTGACATCTAAAAATAATTTCAGTAAAATGATTCAGGCAGAATCCAGATTACACAGCACAGCCTATAAGCCCTAAGCCAGTGGCTTTCAAAGTGTGGTCCCAAATCATTTTTCATCTCTTCTCCAAGCATTCCTTAATAGGAACCCAATTCTTCCAACAACTGAACTACTTGCTATTGCCTGAATAATAATTATTATTATGGTTTCTCAGCCCTTTGCATAAGTTGTTCCCTTTGTTGGCGATGTGCTCTCCCTACTAGTATGTATCCATATTCTCTACTTGGCAATATTGAACTCATTGTGCAAGGCCTAACTTCAATGTTATGTCCCTATGAAGACTCTGCAGTTTCCCCCAGATGGCAATCCTATGGAAACTTTTGCACACATTTCTACTACGACATTTATTTCATTGTGTGGAGTTGGTTTGATGTATCTGTCTACTTGGAGTAAGGACTGCTGTGTTCATCTGTTTCCTTAGTGTTTTTCACTTAGTTGGTATTCATCAAATGTAGAGAGAGGAGTTGTGATAGGTTGAGAAAGGAAGAGCAGCAAGGCATAAACTATTCTTTTAAGAGGTTTGGGAGTACGACTCCCAGGGGTGTAAATCTCCCTGGCAATGCAGAGTATGACTCCCGGGGATGAATGTGGATCCGGCATCATGGGACTGAGAGTATGTTCTTGACCAAAAGGGGGATGCAAAATGAGACGAAATAGCTTCAGTGGCTGAGAGATTCCAAATGGAGTCGAGAGGTCACTCTGGTGGACATTCTTATGCACTATACAGATAACACCTCTTAGGCTTTAATGTATTGGAATAGCTAGAAGTAAATACCTGAAACTACCAAACTCCAACCCAGCAGTCTGGACTCCTGAAGACAATTATATAATAATGTAGATTACAGGGGGTGACAGTGTGATTGTGAAGACCTTGTGGATCACACCCCCTTTATCTAGTGTATGGATGAGTGGAGGAATGGGGATAAAAACTAAAGGACAAATGGGGTGGGATGGGGGGATGATTTGGGTGTTCTTTTTTCACTTTTATTTTTTATTCTTGCTCTGGTTCTTTCTGATGTAAGGAAAATGTTCAGAGATAGATTGTGGTGATGAAAGCACAACTATGTTATCATACTGTGGACAGTGGATTGTATACCATGGATGATTGTACGGTGTGTGAATGTATTTCAATAAAACTGAATTTAATAAAAAAAAAAAGAATAAATAGGAGTAAATAAATAATTACTATGTATGTACAAAAAAAAAGAGGTTTGGGAATAAAAGGATAGAGAAATTTGTCTAAGCTTACAATAGAGAGGTGTGTGTGTATGTGTGTGTGTCTGTATTTTAAAGACTGGGACAAAATTATTTGTTGGCCGAGGGGATTAGCCAGTAGAGAGGAAGAGATGAATGACTGAAGGGACATGGAGGGGTGAGGGAAGGGATGCAAAATGAATGGCAAAATGATTCTGAAAGGGCAGAAGGGGATGAAATCAATGGCCAATGCAGAAGGATTAGCTTCCAAAACAAAGAGGGACTCTTTTCTCTGAGATGTAAGGAAAGCTGGTATAGATGGGGGAAGAGATAATTTGCGAGGTTGAGGGGAGGGAGGTTGGGGGGGTTCTTATATGGCCTTGCCTGTATAGAAATGGTCTGGGGAAGATTCTATAGGGAAGATGAGATGTCTTTAGTGAAGCAGGAAGTGAGACCTTTAGCTGGAAAGGAAATGGGGAACAGAAAGAGGGAAAGAGGCTCTGGGAGGTTGGTAAAGGCTTCAAACCTCCGTGGAGGGGCCATGTAGTCAGGTTGGAGAGCAGCAGCTGCAAAGCATTCATTTGGGCTGATCCATAACCCTGCTTGGAGATAAAGAAGGGACCAGTCCATTCACCCCATTTACTTTGGCAAAGAAAGCATTTATGAGTGGGTTTTCTGTAGGGGTTGTGTCTGAAATAAGATAGATAACTTCTGAATACACATCCCAAAAATGGTATAGAAAGCTTTCTAGGTCTATATATCAATGATACTGGAATATTATGCAGACAATAGCAATGCTCCATATGGCAATTATATAGGAATGAAGGAAATATTTATAAGATATGGATTAGATGAGAAAGCAGGATAAAAATTGTATGTGTCTTGTATATCTGTATGTAGAAATATGTATATGAAGAACAACAGATTAAAATATACCAAAATGCTATCAGTGGTGGTATTACAGTTGACTTCTCCTTTAATTTTTAGAATCACCCTCATTATGATTTATAATTAAATAAAATTATGGCAGTTGTTCCGGTTTGCTGATGCTGGCATTTTGCAAAACACCAGAAATGGATTGGCTTTTATAAAGGCGGTTTATTTGGTTACAAAGTTACAGTCTTAGGCTATAAAGTGTCCAAGGTAAGGCATCAACAATAGGGTATTGTGCCAGTTTGAATGTATTGTGTCCTCCAAACGCCATTATCTTTGATGTAGTCTTGTGGGGCAGACGTTTTGGTGCTGATTAGATTTGCTTGGAATGTGCCCCACCCAGCTGTGGGTGATGACTCTGATGAGATACTCCCATGGAGGCATGGCCCCACCCATTCAGGGTGGGCCTTGATCAGTGGAGCCATATAAATGAGCTGACTCAAAGAGAAGGAACTCAGTGCAGCTGTGAGTGACATTTTGAAGAGGAGCAAGCTTGCTAGAGAGGAACATCCTGGGAGAAAGCCATTTTGAAACCAGAACTTTGGAGCATACACCAGCCACGTGCCTTCCCAGCTAACAGAGGTTTTCCGGAAGCCATTGGCTATCCTCCAGTGAAGGCACCCGATTACCTATGTGTTACCTTGGACACTTTATGGCCTTAAGACTGTAACTGTGTAGCCAAATAAACCCCCTTTTTATAAAAGCCAATCTATTTCTGGTGTTTTGCATTCTGCAGCATTAACAAACTACAACAGGTACCTTCACTGGAGAAAGCCATTGGCATCTGGAAAACCTCTGTTAGCTGGGAAGGCATGTGGCTGGCGTCTGCTTGCTCCCAGGTTGCGTTTCAATATAGTGTTCTCCAAAATGTCAGTGTCAGCTTCCAACGGCCATCTTCAAAATGTGTCCCTCAGCTGCAGCTTCTCTGAAGTCCTTCTAATTCTGAGTTTTTATAGGGCTCCAGTAAACTAATCAAGGCTCAGGCTGAATGGGAGGGGCCATGCCTCCATGGAAATTATCTAATCAGAGTTATCACCTACAGCTGGGTGGGTCACATCTCCATGGAAACAACCTAATCCAAAGGTTCCAACTTAATCAACACTAATATGTCTGCCCCATAATATTGCATCAAAGAACATGGCTTTTTCTGGGGGACATAATATATATAAACTGGTACAGCAGTAAATAGAATTGATGCATTCCCTACTGGTTTTATCTTTTTTTAAAAATATTTTCCTCAAATTTTTATTTTTGCCTAGTCCTTTTTACCCTCTTTCTACTCTACTTCCCACCTCCTCATATTACTTATATTTTTCTGCATCATGTTTTTCTCTCCTGGTAAATACATTATGGACATTTTTTAGGTCAGTAGATACAAATCTAACTCACTCTTTAAAAATTGCTGCTTAATATTCCATGGTATAAATGTTACAAATACACCTTTATACACTTATTATATACATTTATTTTTTAATTAAATTCTGTTTTACTGAGATATAGTCACAAACCATACAGTCATCCATTGTGTACAATCAGCTGTTCATAGTACCATCATATAGTTATGCATTCATCACCCCAAACTATTTTCGAACATTTTCCTTGCACCAGAAAGAATCAGATTAAGAATAAAAAATAAAAGTAAAAAAGAACACCCAAATCATGCCACCCCCCATCCCACCCTATTTTTCATTTAGTTTTTATCCCCATTTTTCTACTCATCCATCCATACACTGGATAAAGGGAGTGTGATCCACAAGGTTTTCACAATCACACTGTCACCCCTTGTAAGCTACATTGTTATACAATCATCTTCAAGAGTCAAGGCCACTGGTTTGGAGTTGATAATTTCAGGTACTTACTTCTAGCTATTCCAATACACTAAACCCAAAAAGGGACATCTATATAGTGCGTAAGAATGTCCACCAGAGTGGCCGCTCGACTCCATTTGAAATCGCTCAGCCACTGAAACTTTATTTCATTTCATTTTGCACCCCCCTTTTCATCAAGAAGATGTTCTCAATCCCATGATGCCGGGTCCAGATTCATCCCTGGGAGTCATATCCTGCGTTGCCAGGGAGATCCTGCCCTGGGAGTCAGGTCTCACATAGTGGGGAGGTTATCTTTTATTAAGCATATTTAGAAGAGAGTACTTGGAAAAAAAACTGTGGCGTGGAACCAACCATCAGAATTGCCTGGCCTTTTCCCATTTGGTGAGCAGAAGTGGAGAAAGGAAGCCCTTGAGTTGCCCCAGCGTTGGGAGCTGATAAGTAAGAGATTAGGCATCATGCTGCAGGGAGCACAAAGGAAATCTATCATCCAGTCCTTGTCTCATAATAAATTTTGGAGACAAGGCTTACAAGAAATGATTAGAGGATGTGTTCAGTGCTCAAGTGGGTTATCTAAATAATGGATGGTGCTGGAGCTCTGAGGAGGAGAGCATGGGCAGGAGTACTATGCAGAGGTCAACTGTGTTCCTATAGAATTGGTGATGGACCTGGGCTTAGCAGCTGTATGATCTTGGGTAACTTATTCAAGCTTCACTTTCTCTGTCTGTGAAGTGGGGATAAAACTCCCTACTCAATAAGTTGGTTGGATGATGACTATCAATAAAGCATGTAAAGTGGCTTATTATTTTACCTGATACACAGTAAGCACTCAAAAAATTTTTGCTGCTATTATTATTACTAATATTATTATTGTTATTATTATGTGAATATTTATGATGGAGAGAGCTGATTTGGATTTAGGGTATTCTGAGTTCTTTGGAGGGAATTCAGGTAGGTGTCCAGAGGGCAGTTCTCTCTCACCGTGTGAACCATGCTGTGGGCTCACCCCAGGCCTTCAGCAGGGGACAGGGAGATGTGCAAGGGGGAACTCCACTCTGGTTCTTCTTTTGCTTGTGTTCATGCAACTTCCCCACTTCTAAGCAGGTGCATATTACTCCAGAGCACCCTTCACCTTCCTTTCCTGTTTTTCTGTCCTGTTTTTCTTCTCCTTGACTCTTCTTACTTCCCTTTTCTTCTCAAAACCCCAAGTGGTGGATAAGTAAGGAACTATCTACCTTTTGCATGTTCTAAATTTGCCTCTTTGACACTTAAAGGGTGTCTCCTAATTCTAATATTTTGAGTTTATGTAAGCAGGTCTGCCATTGCTTTGCATACGTAAAAAGTTTCCATACCCCCAACCATTGTCCCTCATAAATACCCCTAAATGATGGTCATTAATAGAGAGACAAGGATTCCAGATCACAAGAGTTCAATTAAGGAAGGCTCTTTTGACGTAATTATATCTTTCAAGAGAAACCAACAGAGGTGCAAACTGTTTGCAGGGCTCTTCTCTGCAACAAGGTGTATCTTCCTTGACAAAGATGTAGACCACAATGTGGGAAACATTCTGTCTTGCTAACATTTGTCCTTTCTCTTCTTGCTTAGTCTGTTAGCAGGTGTTGTAAGAGGGAAGGAATCAGAGATTTCAGAGAAAAATGATTGGACCAGTGGTGAGCAAGAAAACAGAGTAGTCATTTCACATTATTCTTAGAAATCAGAATGATTTGAAGCAAACTCAGATTGGTTTCTAGGATATTCAGATACAACCAACACAACCTGATGAATTCCAATTTTTCACATTCCATTCCACATTGACGAATAATGATGTACTTTTAACTTTGTAGGAAAGCCTATTTGCATATTTACAGAGTCATTATCTTCGGCCCAACAATTACCACCTCTGCTTCTTTGCACACATTAGCAGACATACAGACCACTGATTTGTACTTGCCTATAAAATTACTCTTTCCCTTTTTAATTAGAGTGCTTTCAGAAGCAAACCCATCGTTAAGGCCATGTATGCTTCCATTATAAATATCTGTTGCCAGCCATTAATTATCTGGTGAAGGATTATTTATTTGTAAGTAGGTTTTTTATGTTTACTTTAAGCAAAAATTTTTTGAGTGCTTACTGTGTATCAGGTAAAATAATAAGCCACTTTACATGCTTTATTGATAGTCATCATCCAACCACCTTATTGAGTAGGGAGTTTTATCCTCATTCAGTTAACTATATTGAATTCCACACAATAATAAAATGTACCCGTTTCTTCTGCTTCAGGGGTCTTAGATGTAATCTGCACCCAGATGGTATGAAGATATTTTGGACTTTAAGGCGGAAAGTTTCTGTATGCCTGGGACTCACTATTCAAGAATTTCTTGGCGAAATGTGAAGGAAGAATATAAGAACATTGGGTAGGAATAATTGAATAGTCTCTGATAATAAGCACCACATTTCCCAAATATCCAGAGTTGCATAATCATTTTAGTGACTGAAACACTGCAACTCATTCAATAATACTGTGGTTTGATAATTACACAGTTGCAGATTTATGCTGCTCTTGAATTGAGGAGATGTTCTGACACACTCAAGTCAACCCTTTTGTATGTCATTATATAGAAAAAATATATGCCTACTTAGGAATTGAAATGTAATCCTCCCAGCATAAAATACTTAAAAGACGTTTGTAAGTCAGGTAGTAATAAGTGAGAATTCCTATATTAACTTTCTTGCTTATCTCATAGATAGCAGAGAATTTTGGATTCCTAATTGTTTTATAGGTACCGTTTGTCATATAGTACATGTACTTGAGGAGGCATTAACTACACAAGGACAATCTTAAATGTACCTTTCCTTGACAGCAATTAAATTGCGATAATCAAATTCCTAAAAGGGCAAAAATATGGCAAGAAGCCAAATTACAATTGCTTGTGTTATATATACCTTTAATCAGAGCAGAGGCAGTTGGGTGTAGGTTAAGTAGAAAGGGTCTGACTGGCTCCTAATTCTCAGAGCTAGTTTGAATCTTACTGGAGCTTGTCCTCTGTTTGGTTAACCCCTGTGAATCTCTCAGAATGTGGGTCAGTAACAACAGATCTTTACTGAGCACTTACTCTATGCAAGGGCAAAGAACCAACCACCGTGGGGTTTATAAACATGAATGAGAAATGAAGAAGAAATGGTTTCTGTCTTCAAACTGTTTACTGTTCAGTTGCATAGGCCACATCAGTTCATATCTGCAGGCTAGGGACTGGTCGAAATGAAAGTGGCCTCAAAATTAAACACAGTGCTCTTTACTTTCCCATATCCCTGTGCTTTATCTCTGTCACAGTTTTGTTGTTTGCATGTTGTCCTCCTTCAATGCACTGTGGTCTCTAGAGAGCAGGGGCTGGGTGTTATTTATGTCCGTGTTGCCACAGAGTCAAGGACTTGCTCTGCAATGGTTAGGCTCTCAAGAAAATGTTTTCAAATAAAAGAATGCACTCATTTGTTTAGGTTTCCTAACTTTGTAGTGGGTCAGCTTGTTCTGTATCAGTATGGAAGTGATAAGAAGATGGTGGATCTCTGCCCAGAGGTTCCCACACTAAATATCCTCTTGGGTGTGCTTTACACTGTTGCAGGGAGGTATAGTAAAAAGAGACTGAATAAGAAGTCAGGAACAGTGGGGTTTTTGTCTCAGGTCTGACACTAATTACTTATTTAACCTTGGGCAAGATACTTAAATTCTACCTTAATTTCTTCATCTGTGAAATGGGGATAATAATGACTGGTCTTCCTATTTCCCACGAATGCTTTGAGGATCAAATGAGATAATAAGTGTTTTGGAAAGTCTAAAGCACTGTACAAATACAAGGTATTATTTTGCAAAGACATATCCCTTTTAATTCCTGCTTCCACAAACACACTCATCACACACCCCAGGGTCCCTAGGTCCTGTGGTGAGATGTGTGAAGTAGCTCAGCCTGTGCTAGATCTGTCTCCCAGAATCTCTTCTTCAGCATCTATAGTGTCCAACTGACTCAGCCTGGCATTCTCCAAGACACCTAGACTCTCTGTCAATCTTGCAAATCACCATATCTCCCCAAGTTATATAGATATATATGTTCTTTCAACATTTTATTTAAAATGTATATTATTGAGCACTTATGTGCACTGCTGTGCCAGAAACTGGGTCAAAAGAAATAAGTAAGGTCTCTGCCCTTGAGGGGTTTTACAGCCTATTGGGTCTGAGAGGAGCAGACATGACCATAAATAAGTGTCCGGTTCTGCATTGGTTTTGGGAGGCAGTTTTAAATGTGAGTTTCACATGTAAAGACATATATGTATATTTTTTAGTTTTGACTAAAACTAAAACTACTGGGGGCCCTTATCCATGCTTTTCTACTGCTGATGGCCTGTAGATTTTAAGTTGGCTCTGGAGACTGAGATACCCCATTTTTTCCCAATGAAGTTTTCTGGGATCCCATTTTTCTCTGCATCAGTGAAACTAGGGAACTTCAAGGAATGTTGACAGTTATGATTAGTTATGGAATCTCTTGAACATTTTCCTGCCAACTTCTCCTATAAAGTAGGATTTGCTTTGAGTTCCCAATCCAGTTGAGTAATTCAACTGCTGAGTACATTTGAGGTTGATATCCGAGGAAGATCCTGGAACTTCATGTCCTCAGTGGCTAATCCAGTTGGAAGACACCACCACAAGTCCCCTTGACTTTTGGTAAGTATTAGAAAAATATTCAGCTAAAAGTAAACTATGGTATTTAGGCTTAGCTTTGGGACGAGGCCAATAGCTTTGGGAGGAGGCATATTTCAGTGCAACTCCATCCTCCAAATTAGGTTACTTTCAGCTCTCCTCAAAGTAGTGTCGACTATTGCTGTCACTCCTGAATACAGTTCTCCCTCTTCCAGCTATGTTTATCTATGTTTATCTCTTGTCTACCTATTCACTCCATCAAATCTCCTCTTCCTTCTCCTACATCCCTCTATCTGGGAATAGGTCTGCCATGACTCAGGCACTGTGGTTATTGCTGATTCCTTGATCTACCTTTGCTCTCTCATCTAAGCAGTCACTAATGCATATCCTCAGAGCCCCAGCCTAAATTCTTATTTTTCCAAGGTAGGGAACAGACTTCAGCCTCTTGTTTACCTGCCTTCATATTTACTCTTTTCTGGGTCTGGAACAGCCTTAAACCGCTACACATAAGAAATCTCCTCTCCTTTTTTTCCTGATTAAATTCATCATTTGGTCCTCCAACTCTCAGTCCTGCTGTTGGGTTCTTCCAGCAAGCCTTCCCTGATCACCTCTAGGCTGGGTTAGGATTCACAGCCTCTCAGTTGTGAACCTAGAACACTCTGTACTTGTCCCGCTGGATCTTCATTTTTGGTTTATTTCTCTGTCTTTCTTTATAACTGTATCCTCAGCCTCTAGCACAGGATCTGGCCCATAGTAGATAATCATTAAAATGCTAGTTCATGGGTTGGACTTATCTGTTCTCACCTCTTGGTCTTTGCAGATTCCAGTTTCTACCCTTGATTTTCAGCTCCTCACCGTTTTTGTTTTTAATAATTGTGTCCATAACTTCCTTCAAAATCTATCCTTCAAAACACTTCTTTAGTCATAGCCCGTATTTTAACTTCTATTCATAAACATTTCCTCTTTATTCCTCTTGCCCTTACAGGAACATAACATTTTAACAAATCTAATGAAATTACATATGAAAACAATTGTTGCTTTTTTAAAAAAAACAGTCATGTTGAGAAATTGCACACCTATTTTAATACTGTTGTCATAGCCACAGTCATTTCTGGAGTTGCTCTTTGGGGTTGATTGCCTTCAGAGTACATTCTTCTGAATATATTTTAACAGTGACTCATCTTCACTTTTTGCTGGTGATTTTAAAAATTTGTACATAGTCAAGTCACTATGAGTAATGCCTATTGAGTAAAGAGGATGATCAGGCTGGGTAGCTGCTTGATTTGGGTCAACAATTAAAAAATATGGCCATGATCCTTGTTCATAAGGATGGCCTATTCTGGTTGAGAGGACAGATACACAAACAGTGTGAAAAAGAAGTATCGGTGTAAGATAAAGAAGCAGTACACAGGAGCTATTGTCTGTGAGGGGTGTAATTGTTACAGTACAGGCAAAACATGCTCAGGATAGAGGGATGAATGATGATTAGAAGTTTACCAAGTGGAGGAGGGAACAGACTACAAGAGTCAGTCCAAACCAGGGGAACAGACGGTGCAGAGACTAGAACAGCGAAGTATGTTCAGGGAGTCTCAAGTTGTTCAATATTGTCATTGTGTCAAGTTCAACATGGGGCAGGGAAGAGAAAATGAGGCTGGAGACTAGGCAGGGGCCCAGGAGGAAAAGGCCTTCTGTGCACCATTTTTAGGAGCTTGGAATTCAACTTGGAGCTAGGGAGAGGTTTTGTGGGTAGGATTTTTTGTTCAACTAGATTGTAAATTCCCAAATCCAATTAATCACACGGGTTTGCGCCACTTCACCCCCCCACCTTTTCTTTTCTTTCAAGATAGCCTTGGATCCATCTTTTTCCTTCCATTGTAACTTCCACTTCATTAGTTAAGGCATTCATCATCTCATCCCTGGACTGTTTAACAAACTCCTGACTGGCCTCTGGGGCTCACGTTCACCTCTTGCTCCTGATAATTGGTTTTGCACAAGATTAACGAAGTAACCTTTTCATCTAGACTCACACCTGTTCAAAAACCTTCAGTGGTTCTCTATGGCTTGAGAGATAAGACCCCTGTTCCCCTTTCTCAGCTTCTCATTCAAGGTCCTGCACAATCGGGTCCCCACCCTCCTTTCTCTCCTTAACTCCTCTCACCGCCAACAGTGCCATGGTTGACCTTCCCTTGGAATGCTACCCCATTACAATTTTTCTGTTTGTTTCAGCTCTTTTATTACATATGGCAAGTCCACTTGGATCCCTACATGATCATACCCTCACTCTTCTGCCTTGGAAGGAACCACCATTTTGGTTATATTTTTACTATATATGCATGAATTCTTAAATAATATATGGTATTGTTTTCAGGGGAATTAAATATACATAAATGGTATTATATTTTGTCTCCTTCTGTAATTAGATTTTTCACAATCATTTTAAGATTATCCCTTGACATAAATGAATACAGTCTTTTCAACTGCTGAATTGCATTTCAATTTAAGTATATCATACATCATTTATTCATTATTCTATTGGTGGGAATTTATGTTGTTTCCAATTTTGGGCTATTAAAAACAATGTTACAATGAATATCCTTAACTTGTCTCCTTGTCCCATACACATTTTACTATTCTTCCAAGATCTTGCTCTCATCTCACCTCTTCCATGAGATCCTTCCCTGAACCCCTCAGCCAGCAGCAGTTTCTGTCCTCAGGATTCTACAGTAGATTGAGCATCATGAGTCTTCAGTATCATTTCATTGAGCCTAGCATACTGATATGCGAAGTAAGGTCCTTAAGAAGTATTTGCTAAATGAATGAATAGTGCAACACAAACAAGTTGATGGCTCTGTTCATTTTAAATGGACTTTGACGCCTTAGCCCGCATTTCCTTCTTTGACAGCAGTGGTCCTTCTCTCCCGCATTCCTTCACGCTAGCAGGGGAGTGCGTGGACGTGTGGTGGTGTGGGGATTATGCCAGTTTCAATGGATGAGGTCTGTCTGCAAGTTCAAGATCCTGGCAACCCTAGTTTTTGAAGTTCCGAGTCCTAACACCCATCCCCTTAAACTGAGGCACGGACCAGGAAGGCACTCCAGCGCCGACTGAATTAAGGCGGGTCCCAAACCCGACACGGATTGGGGAAGGATGGCGCCGCAGAGGGAAGGGGTATGGACGGAGGGGAGGCTGAGGGCTCGTAGTAGATCCTTCCGCGCGGAGCTTGGGCCGGCGCTTCTTCCTGCGGGAAACCCCTGGGTGCCGAAGGCGGCGGGGCCGAGGCCCAGGCGACAGGGGGGCGGGGCCTTGCGGTGGGAGGAGGCGGCCGAGGCGGAAGGACACACGAGGCCGCCTCAGAGCACAGCCGAGAAAGTTTCAGCCAAACTTCGGGCGGCGGCTGAGGCGGTGACCGAGGAGCGACGGACTGGGGGTGCAAGGAGTCGAGGCATCGGGACGCAGCGCGAGATTGTGAGCGGCCGAAGGAGGAGGAGGGAAGGTGAAATTGGGGGCTCCTCTGTCGGGACCCCCTCCCCATGTGGATCTGCCCGGGCGGCGGCGGCGGCGACCGAGAAGATGCCCACCCTGCGCCCCGCTCCGCTGTGGGCGCTGCTGGCGCTCTGGCTGTGCCGCCCGGCCCCCGCGCGTGGTGAGTATCGCGCTGAGGGGTGCTGTCCCCTGCGCCCAGAGCCGCGCACCGCTGCCCCCACTCCGGCCGGGGCCACCTGGGGCGCGCATGTCTCCCCACTCCCTTCCGTCCTCTTTTCTGCAGACTGGCGAAGGCCGGGCTCGGCCGCCGGCGCGGAGTGAGGCCACTTGGTTCCCGAAAGTTTGGGCATCGTCGGGGCCCCCTCCCTTCGCGCGCCCCATCCCCCGCGCTCCGGGCTGCCTCCTGCTCCCCGCCGCCCATTGCCCCACACACGCCTCCTCTGCCGGAGGGAGACGGGCCAGACAGGCTCAGAAACTCTTGTTTCTGAGTATTTGAGTTCAGGGAGTTGGGTAGTT
Source organism: Choloepus didactylus (assembly GCF_015220235.1). NCBI lineage: Eukaryota > Metazoa > Chordata > Mammalia > Pilosa > Megalonychidae > Choloepus > Choloepus didactylus. The sequence goes on from NC_051308.1 coordinate 119,399,563, forward strand.
TGGCCCTTTTGGTTCCGCGTTTCTCGGGGTCTGGGGAGAGCCGAGGGCGGGTTGACCGAGGCGAATCATCGGCGGCCGCGGAGCGCAGTTGGGTTGAGCGAAGGAATGCCAGATTCTGGCGTGAAGAGTGCGGGGGCTGGGCCTCCGAGCCCAGCGGCTTGCACCTTCATAGCCAGACTTTGCTTTGCCAAAGGGAGGCACACAGTCTGGGTGTGTGGGTTTGATTTGGATGGGGATGGGATTTCTCAGTGCGCCTGAGTTTTGACACTCGACCGGATGGTCCCGATGAGTTGGGTGTGTTTGCTCGTGTCTTTGAAAGGAGCAGTAGGGAAACTGGTGTGGCTGCATGCTGAGCCACATGATTTACAAATCTCAACTGCTATTATTCTTTCCGAGGCGCGGAGCTCGGCCGCTGTTTCAGAGTCTGTGTCCAGCCCCAGGAATGTGGTGTGACGATCACCAACTCCTCCAACCTGGCAGCACATTTGCTGCTCATTTGGCAGGATGGGGTGGGGAGCTGGGGCGGGCGAGGAAAAGTGGATAGGTTAATTCATAGTGCCTCCTTAGAAAGCCTCTTTATGGTTGGATACTTGAAACAGTCTTTCTAACACAATTGGACCGAGGAAAGGAAATCAAATCATATCTTATGCATCTCATCCCCACTCTTAGATCCTAAAATTTTCAGACTGTTTGGTGGAAAGAGCGTGGGCTTTGGAGCCTTGCTCTGTAATCCAGGGTTCAAATCCGGCTCTGCTATATGAGCTCACCAATAAGATGGAGAGAAATTACCGAGCTAATAGGATTAATTAAGAGAATGTATATAAAACCCATGGCACTCAAAAGGTGTTCAGGAAGTCCTTTCAGGACAGGGGCTGGGTTTTATTCTTTCTGTGCTCCCTGATCCAGGAGGATGGTTTCTTTTGCCTACTTGTTCAACTGAAATGGGTTCCCTCTTTCCTGAGCCTAATCTGAAGGAATATTTTACCTTTACCAGAAAACTGATACATGAGCTCCGTCTCTTTTCAAAGAAAAAATTAAGATGATGAACTTCAGGAAAATCGGGTCCATGTTCATCGTTTGCAGGAAGTGGACATTCCAATCACAGATGTTTTAAAAGAGAACAAGATCATTTACCATGTGAAAACATACTGTTGGCTTATTGGGCACTATATCCTTCTTGGAAGATTCAAATTCCCTACACCTCTCTGTTCCTAAAAATTTCAGAAGTGGACCAGGAGGCTGTATGATAATGAATCAAGATTGTACTTTCTGAAACATTTAATAAAAAGCACATGATGGCATTTTTGCCTTTCCTTTTTCTTTGAGCAAAAGCTTTAGTATAAGTGTAGATTTAGGATAGAGAGGATATAAATCATGGGCTGGTCTGAGGTTTACAATCCTTGATCTACCATTAACTTGTTTTCATAAGTAACTTAATCTCCATGGTCTATAGTCTCTTCATCTATGAAATAGGACAAAAGAATAACCTACTTTAGGGAATTGTAAGGAATAACAAATATGATCATAAAGCGATTTACAAAATGAAGTGTTAAATAAGACTGATGTCAGAAGTAGGTTTAATGTGACACATAGGGCTTCTTTGATTGTAGGACCTCAGTGCCGAGAACCATATCCTCTTTTATACATCTGCATTGGTAAGGCATTGTTACTACTGGATTTTAGGTGGATGGGTTGAGAGTCAAGTTAGCTCAAAGGACAGGATTTCGATTCCAGCTGATTTTTAGACAGATGTTCTTCAGATGCGATAGAAAAGATTAAAGCCTGTTTCTTGGTACAAATCTTAAATCTCAGATTCTAGCAGTGAAGGCTTCTTGAATCTGCAATCCACTGTCATTGTGTTTTTACCAAGGTGCCACTTATAATATACCCTTCCATCCTTTCGAGTGATCCTGTATTGGCTTGTGGCCAATTGTTAATTTAAACATCATTGAGTTCCTAAGCCAAAGAGCTGTCAACCCTTCTGTCTGATTGTCTAAACAGTTATCCAGGACCACCTCTTGCTCCTTTTTCACTTTTGCTTGCAATGGGAAGTGACTCCTGGGTTTTGCTGCCTGTTAGATAGTTTTTCAACTGAGTTCTCTTGCTTTTACAAAAATCACAAAGAGCAGTTGTTTTTTCTTTCAGACGGAGACGAAATCTATCCTGAAAGTATTTTCCCTTTCCCTTTCTTTCCTCTTATTCCATATTTCCTTCTAAAAATTCTTTCTAGATTATGATTACCTCTGGGGGAAGAGGGATGAAGAGGAGTGATTGCTTTTAGTCTCTTTTCTTTTTCCCAGTGTTTTGCCTTTTTAAAAAATTATCTTTAGGCACATCCCTTCACAACTCTCTGACCCATTTCCACTCTGCTACCTCTTCTCTAGGTTTCTTATGCATAGAGAAGCAATTTTTGGTTCAATTGGATTGTAGTTGCTGACTTCAGGACCTTTAGAGAATGTTTAAATCAGTGGGATATGCTTGGATGCTTCAGAGCAGCTTTACAATACATTTAAAAATATCACACCCACAGAAATTCTGTTTTGCCCACAAAATTTGCATTGATCTAGTTCCCACTCTCTGATGCATTCCTAGTAATCCTCCTCCCTACCCCTTCCATACATTTACGGTGGTAGAACAAAGCTCTGCATCCTGGCTGACTCAAAAGCAGCTGGAGTGGTTCTTGGGTCCACACCTAGGGATTCTGATACAGTAGGCCTGAGAATCTGTATTTTTTAAGGTTTGCAGGTGATTATTATGCTTTAACTTGATTGGAACCCACTGGATAGGTCCATTTTTCTGTGTTCAGGTGTATATATGGGGGTCTTTCCTTCTTAATTTTAATACTTTCCAGAATAAATCTAACCTTAATGAGCCATTTCAGAGTTTGACCCTTCTGACTCTCAAGGAATTTAAAAATTGCTAACATAAAAGCTATAGAGTGTAATGCCATTTTTTCTTGTTCTGTCTGGGCAGAATGAATCCCCATTATCTCTTTAGAAGATATACATGTACTTGAATGATACTATTAAATTTCTCCTCCCCTTTTCTTCTCAGTTATTACTTTTTCATTAAACTTCATTCATATGTATCATTTTTGGACTCTTTATCCATTAGTCTTTGATAGTTTCAGAGTATGAACTCTAAGGCATGATTTGAATGAGAATATAATATGATTTTACATCATTATTAGATTTTGTGTGTGGACTTTATCCAAGTGCTTCATTTCTGAGTTCTCTATCTGGATGCCTCAACTTGAACCAATAATTTTCCTCCCACTCTTTCCTGGTTCTCCTTTTCCTTCTTCTTCCCTTTCTTTGCAAGGGGCTTGAAACAAAAAGGTTTCTTTTTTTCCTACTCTTCTTTCTTCATCAGTCTACTCTATGTATAGTATTTTGGAAAGATCACTTGACTAGGAGCCAGAAGACCAGAATTTTTTTCCGGCCCTGTTACTAATTTGTCTTTTGACCTTGAAGAGGGGCACTGTTTGGGCTCTCAGTTTGCTCAGGTACTTTCACCACAGTCACAGAACCACTTACGCAGTGAATCCCTATCTTCTGGTCCTCAGCCCAATTCCCTGTCCCCCTTCTACTCCACTTGGATCTCAACTACAAATGAGCTCATAAACACCAAAGCACTTAGAAAAATCATCATGTGCTTATTATTAATAAGTGCTTCTTGAGAAGTGTTGTATTCTTTCATTTGTGTGTTTATTCTTATGCCCCCATCCTTAACCACACTGGCACAGTTCCTTGGCATCTAATATGTACCCAATAAATATTTGTTCAGTTGAATAATTACTGCTAGTCATTTTTTCATTCTAGACTGCTTTGATACTTGAAGACCATTTTTTACAGTATTTGTAAGAGCCATTGCTTACTTTACCTTTGGGGGAAAAACCAAATTTTTCCCTCCCCGGGTATATTATCTAAACTTGCCATTTTGAACTTCTGTTTATGTGTGTGTATGATTTATCATTATTTTTTTTTCTCTGATCACTTCTGCAATTTATAAAGGTCACTTTGACTTTGGAATTTAACCTCAAAAGGCACTGGCATCCACCCCCTGCCTCTCACTCAAGTTGCTCCTACTGCTTCTATGATTAACTCAGCAGTTTCTATTATTTTGTTCACGTTAGCTATACCTTACTGTAATTTGTATATTTTTGGCATTGTTGGTGTAGTTTTTTAAAATTAGAATTAACTAAGTTTATACTTGTTTTGATGAACTGAGTATTGCAAGCTTGTACTAGACTAAGAGCATATGTACATTTAGTAAAATATATTTGTCTTTTTCTTATAAAGAGAGTTCCCTGAAAACTACCACCACCAACAAAATCTGTAAAAGCAAGGCATTTCTTGCATATGAAATACATTAAATTTCCTTATCAACATTTTGCTTCTTCATGCCAGGGACTATGCCACACATCTCCCTTCTCTGTCTTACAGAATTTGTCTGGCATATGCCCAACACTGTACAGAGTCAGCTAGCAGCAGGTCTTGGTCACAGCACCCATGGCTCTTGCCCTGTACTCTCCAACTTTAGGGCACTTTGTAGAAGAGGCTGATGGTGAGTCAGGCATGTGTCTCTACTTTCTCATTGGAAGAGATGGGATCAGTTGAGAGCTGACCCTACCTACAGACTTCTACGCTGTCCCTTTTAATTAATGGGTAGCTGAACTTTTCCTCTTTGTTGATTTGTGTTGGCACGAACTCAAAAATTCATCTAGTGCTTCTGTCCATCCCATGCTGGATTTGATCCTCTTACAACATCCCAGTAAAGGGGTTGCTTACCTTCTTTCTGCTTGAGCACCTCTTGTGATAGCTCCCTACCTTTGGAGGCAGTTTAGTTCATCTTCAGACAGCTCTATTAGAAAGATCTTACATTCAGCTCTAATCTGCCCCTTCTGACTTGCAACCATTGGCATCTTCACAGGAATTTGTCTGCTAGAGTCCTGAGCTCTGTGTGGGTGATAGGGCTCCAGAAGTGGTGGTGATGTACCATTGACTGAGCTGACACCCACCCTTCCATAAAAGGAGTGATCCCATCTGGGGTGATTGCTTTGGTTAGCCATCTTAGCCTTTGTGTTTCATATCTCCCTGCCTAGGTGGGCACTGGTGGAAGGAAAAGAATCTGTGGAGCACTGTTGCCCTAACCTGTCTTATGACACAAGAATACCCAGGGACGTTCTCCTCAAGATTCTGATTCAGTGGGTCTGGGATGGTATCTGGAATTTTGTATATTTAAGAAAATGCCAAGTGAGTCTTATATCAGGGATGTTTTGGAATTGCTGCAGAGTCAATCTGGGGAAACCAAGGTTTTGTTTTTGTTTATTTGTCTGTTTTCGATAGTGCTAGAGATGCATTGCTTTGGCTGGGTCCTATAATATTTTTCTACTGAAAGTGCCTGCTTCTTGTTGAATGCCTTGCTCACTTGGGAGAAGGAAGCTGCTCTGGTTTTCCTTTAAGACCTGTGAAGTTGTTTTGTTTGTTTGTTTTGTCTTTTAAAAAAATAATCTGTAAACTATCCTATGTTTTAGGACTGCTGTGTTTGTCGTGATATGAGTTCATATCCAATGTCAGGGACATTCCTCAGATCTATTAGTGCAGAGAGATATAAAGGTTACTGATTCAGGCAGTCCTACTTTCGGGGCATCTGGGGTGCTGCAGTGAGTGGAATATGGAAGAGAGAATGAAGGAGGAATTGAAGGTTTCCTGAGTGGAAGAGAGAAGTCTGAGGGGCCCAGGATTGCCCTTCTTACAAAGACCATTGATGTTGCTGTCCTTGATAGGAAGAAGTGAGTGGCTTCACATCTGAAAGGATATGCTCATAGGCTCTGGATGGGACCAGCAGCAATATTCACTGCTAGTGGTAGGAGGTTTTGCTGTAGATCTCTTCTTTCCTCCTCTTTCTGAAAGGAATACTAGCAGTGTAGCAGAAAATACATTGTGGCCTTAAAAAGAAGAGTAAAGCCAAGGAGTGGGGATGGTAGGAGCAAAGCAATTATTGTATCAGTTTATTTGTATATGTAAATAAATAAGTTTCTGATAGGATACCTAGCTATTGGCACTATGGTTTATTATCTTTCTAGCTCTGCTGTCTTAGTGGTGCATTCAGGGAGGATTGTGGTGTGTTGCCAGCCTTAATTTGTGTTTCCCTTGGCACCATGAGGTAGGAAGTATAGGGTGTTCTACTCTTCTAGATGTGTGGCAATCATTGTCTGAGAGACGATATGGTCCCTGCCCCCAAGGAGCTGACATCATCATGGAAACAGGACAGGTGAGCACACAAGGAGGAATATGAACTACAGTCATTTAGTCATTTATCTACACTCTTTGAAAGCTGTTTCCTGCAGTCAGAATGACTAAGAACTGTAGGGTCTGTGGGGAGCAAACTCCAGATTCTGAAACTACTGGGGAACCACAGCTCCCCAAACTCAACCTGGCTGGTCTTCCCTGTCCTGAAACCACCAGGGAACCATCCATGACCCACCAACTCAATGCTGCTGGACTTCAGGAAAACTTGACTTCAGGAAAAGACAACAACCCCTTTGTAAATATGTATTTGGCATATGTTGTCGTGTCTTTTATGTCTATTAGTGGGTTTGTGTTCTCAGTCCTGGATGCCAACCCTACCAAGGACAAGTTAATGTGGAAGTGTCTCCAATGGAAGATCCAGTTCTCAGTGGCAGTAGCTGAGGGACTTCTCGTCACAGCCCACAATGACTGAGGTGCCTGATGGACATGCCCAGAGTTGCTGCCTCAGGTGGCATTGATTAATCATACTAGCATCTTCCTCACCCTTTTGTGCTTGTCTTGGCAGAACCCTGTTCTACCAGCTCCTCAAAAGTCTGGACTTTTACTGGATATGAATGAACAAGCTCTTGGGGGGTTATTTTACATTCTCTTGTTCCTCTAGAACTACAGACCAGTTACCTTGGTCCAACTGTGTTGCCCTTGGTCTTCTGGACAGGTAGTGAAGAGCCTGAGCCTTCATTCCCATTGTACTGAAGCACCTTTCCTTAGAGGCCTGCCTGGGGCGGTTTCTGGTCTCAAGTCAGTTCCTTGTGCAGGATATTGGCAGCCTAGTAATGACTCTGGGTTCTTTGAATACATCAGCCAAACATCATGCCAAGATGGACTCATTGCCACACAGACACAGGTTGGATATAGAGTGTTGCAGAACCTGTTTCTAGAGTACCTCTCCCACCTTCGTATTTATTTATTCATGTGAAGAGAGTGTGTATGTATTTTGTGGGGTAAGGAAAGCATGATAATAGTATTTTGATAGGAGTCAGATATTGTCTCCTTAATAATAGGTTGTCTTTTAACAAATAATCATCCCTTCAAAATACAACTTTGCTTACTGCATAAGGTGTTGTACAAGAAGCTGTGGTTACTGTCTTGTTCAGAGACAGGTGCATTTTTAAAATTGTTGCTGTTGTTTACTTCTTTTTAAGTCTCTTGATCTTTTTCATTCTCATCTTTTTGGGAGAAGATTTTGGGAGGCTTTTAAGCCTCAAAGATTAAATAGCCTATTTTAAATGGCACCTAGTAGGGTGAGGTTACTATTTTGGCATACTTAACCAACATTCAAATGAGAATAATCGTGTTCATTCATTAATGTATTCTGTTGAGTTTCTGAATATGAATAGCCACAAAACTAGATAGTGCTGATGTGTTACTTCTCTAAATGGTAAATGTGGTAAGCTGCGAAGAAACTTTTGTATTAATTTTGTGCTTTCATATGCTTTTTTTGTGTGTCTAGAAAGTGTCAAGACACTGATGTTTGAGGACATGAATATTTTGATTATTACTTGCTATTATTATTTTTACTGAGAACATGGTTTTATTTTCTGGGTCTTTTCTCATGGTAAACATTAAGGATGTTTACTTTTTTATAGCATTTAAAGCACTTTTTAATCTTTGTGAGGATTATTAGGGGAAAAACATATTCTATAAATCTTGCATTTCTGTTAGTCTTTGCATTTATGTTACTCTTTAAAGTAAGAAACAATATATAGTGGCCCCTGTGAGATATAGTTTTGAGGAGATTTATTTTTAGTTGCAACTAAAAATAAACATTGTAACATTTTAAGGTAGGTTTATATAGCAACAGAATTATTTCCTACTGTTTACACATAATTAACTCATTTCTACCTCCTTGATTTTCTCTGGCACATTCACAAGATTTTTTGGCCTATTTTGAAAGTAGTTACACTTAAAAGTAGTTAAGGAGCCTTGAAAAACCTAGAAAAGTAGAATAAAAATATCCGTAATCCCACCTCTGTTACTATTTTGGTGTATAACTTTTGGTTGTTTTCCTACTCTTAGATCTAAAAAAGAGTAGTTGATACACACACACACACACACACACACACACACACAATTTTCTGTTCTGCCTTTCTTCATATAAAGTAATTATAAATATTTTTCATATTTGTGAACATTCTTTGTCAATTTAATTTTAATGGTTAAATTAAAAATTAAGTGATAGGTTTTGTTTTGACTGTTCCCCTTTGGTTGGATATTTGATTGGTTCCATCTTTTTATTTTATTTTATTTTTATTTTGCTTTTGCTGTGATAAACGGTACTAATCATCTTTATGTAGAAAGAGTTTCTCTAGTTAGGATTTTTTCCAATAAGCTAGATTTACAGAGGGGAATTACTATGTCAAAGAAAGTGAATGATTTTTTCAAATAACTTTTTTTTTAATCTTAAAAGAATACATAATTAAAAAAAAATTTGGAACAGGAAAATAAGCAAAAGTGAAAATCGCCAGTAATCCCATTACTCCAAGCAAAACCCATTAACATTTCGATGCATTTCCAGTTATTTTTCCTCTGTTTATTATTGTAATTGGCAGTTTGTACATGCAGTTTGAGTGGTGTTTTTTCATCACTCAAAATATTGTGAACATTTTCCCACATATATTCCTTAAGAACGTGGTTTTAGTGGCTGCATACTATTCCATCTTGGGGATCTACTATATTTTATTTAAACTGAAATCTATTCTTAGTTTCCAGTTTTCATAATTAGAAATAGTGCTGTGAATGAACATTCTTGTTCATAAGTCCTAGTTAGTGTATTTATTTCCTTAACCTGAACTCCCAGAAGGGAAATCACTGGACCAAAGGGACATAGACATTTCTAAGGCCTTTGATACACACTGCCAAATTCCTTCCACACCGTGGGTACCAAATTCCACCAGCAGGGTACGAGACTGTCAGTGTTCCCAACCACTGTTGACACTAGGTTTTATTTTTCAAAGCTCTTTGCCAGTTTGGAAAGTGGTAAATGTTACCTCATCTTAAATTGTCTCTCTGATAACAGTGATGTTAAATGTTTTTTCGTATGGTCAGTGGCCACTTGTGTTGCCTTTTCTTTTTATTTATTTTGCTAATTTGTTCTTTTACCCCTTGAATTTTATTCCTTTTTGTTTTTCTGTTTTTGATTTGAAAAATCTCTTTAAATATTAAGAATATTCATACCTTGCCTATCTTAAATATGTTGCAACTTGGCAGAACAGGTAAACTACGTAATAAAAAGTTGCTACCCACACTAATACAAATTTATTTGATAGGATAATTTTTTTATCCTTTACTTTGATTTCTGATGAGGTTGGTTCATTTTCTATGTATTTGTTAACTGGTGTTTTCTGTAGCTGCTTTAAAATTCTAATCTGACTGTATCATAAGCAACGTGCTGTCAGTTGTAGGTGCCCAGGAAATGTACTTGATAAAAAGATGCTGAAAGAAAACAGTATATTCTGGAGCCAAATAGGTGATTTTGGGAAGGTATCTGCTATTGTCCTTTCTTCAAGGATATCCAAGATTTGAAATTTGCAACACTCTTGCAAGGCAGGACTAATGCTGTGTCCACCATACACTGCTAAATCTGACGTTCTGACCTAATTGAAAAGGCCATAAAGTGATCTAGCCAGTCAGTTTGGTCAGACAACAGGATGACTAAGATTCCCTCCCCTTCCTCCTCACCAAATTGATTAGTTGTGGGACAGAACTGACTAAATCAGCCTGTTGTTTTGGCACCCCACAGACACCACCTGTTTCTTCCATTACTCCCTGCAGCCTCCCACTGCCCTGGTGCAGTGCTGTGTGCACAGTGGGTAGGAGATCAATGTTGTTGCTGAAGAATGTTGCAATAAAGAAGAGTAGATTGCTTTTTTTCAAGCTTGTGTGTTCTTAAGGCACCCCACTGCTTTTGACATTCAGCGCTCCAGCTGAACCGCTCTGTGCTGAAGCCCTGCAGGTCTTAAGTGTTTGGTTCAGAGTAATTTCAAGCAATATGAATGCTTTCTTAAGTATCATTGGAATTTACTGGGCTGGTTGTTTGCCAGCTATTACCATATTTAACATGAGGTGACCTGGGGAACAAGGACATTTCTGACCAACCAAAGAAGGAAAACTCTGAAGGATTGTGGCCTTTTTATTTTTCTTAGGCATGATTAAGAGAATACCAGTTAGAGTGAGATTCCAGTTTGTGGTCACTGGTCTTTGTTTCTGTGCCCCCTCCACAAAATTAATTTATGGATGGGAAAACAGATCTGATAGTGAAGCCATTCCTCACCCTGAAGTCTGATATCATTTCTGGGAAGAAGTTAAGAGAATTATTATGCCCAGACTATGCACTGAGAAGATTAATCAGCAGGTGAAGCTGCTGATTGAAAACATAGGTTGATTGGTGTTTATTCTCATGTTTCTTCTTTAAGTCTTATTAGAAGTTTTCTGCTTTGTCCTGGAATGAATTTATTTTGGCCCTGTCCTTGCCTCCACCCTCCTTTGGAAACAGCAATTGCCCTTTGTGGCTTAAAGGTTCTCTGCTCAGTTTTTCCATTTTAAAGATGAAGATAGTATTTGGAGGGGCCAGTAAATAAAATTAACATAAAATTATCTTTTCGAAGTCTGACAACCTCCCCATCAAATTTACATAGAATTTTATAATTTACACAAAACTCTTACACAGTTGCCTCCCTTAATCCTCATAAAATCATGGTGGAAACTGAGTTGTAGGTGAGTTAGGTGGCTGGAATACCATTGTTTAGTCCTAGCTGGGACTTAAACATATGGCTTACTTTTTTTTTTCCTTTTTTTTAACAAAAACAGATTATATGTCTGTCATTCTGCTAGGGGCTTTATATATATTTCTTCATTTAATCCACATGACCGTCCTTTGGAGTAGACGTCATTTTCCCACTTTATGGATGAGGAAATTAGAGGTTAGATTTGTAGCTTTGGGTTTTGGGGCAAGTCACATGGTTAGTGATGGCTGGAGCCAGGATTCAAACCCCTGACTGGCCCCAGAGCGTCTGTATTCAATCTTGGTGCTTTGCATGCATTCATACTGTTACACCTCAGAACTCTGTGGTGGGGAGTAGGTAGAACAGGAAACTTGTAACATGCTAAGGACAATACAACTAATTAGTGGCAGAGTTGGGAGTCAGAACTAGTTCTGTCTGTCTCCATATAAACCTTGCTCATTCCAGGACATTGCAGTTGCATGTCTTTATGATATGTATAACTAAAAAGTAGTTCATAAGACTGTCAGCTTTCTGAAGGTAGGGACCGACTGTTAGGAATCTGTGATGTCCTCTGAATAAGGAAGAAATGGATAGACATTAGTTGACTGATGCACTATGGCCCTTGCCTTCTCTCCGGTTTATTTCCCTCACTAGGACAAGCAGATTGAGTTGGTGGCATGGGGATGGGGGGTGGGGAGGAGTCCCAATAAGGATGAGTCTTTAAATGGGCCACAGCTCTGGGCCCTTCAGAAGGCTGCTGTCAGAATCAGTGGCCTGACTCCCATGGTCTCTGCTTGGGGGCATACTTGTTTGCATTTCTGGAGATGTCTCTCTGAAAGGGAATTGTAATTCCCTTTGTAATTGTAATTGTGGGGACACTTACAAGCTTGGCTCTATACTTACTAGTCATATGTCCTTGGTCAAGTTTCTTAAACACTCTGCCTTGATTTCTTTATTTATAAAATGAGGATAATAGCAGTAGGTGGCCAATAGGGTTGTCATGAGGATGAAATGTGAAAATAAGTGTTAAATTCCTAAGACTGTGCCTGGAACATGGTAAGATGTTGGTGGTGGTATTTTATGTTGTAGTGTGGGCTGCATTCATTTTTTTTACTCAGAAGTGGATGAGTGATTGGGTGCCCTTGGTGAGAGAATAGGAACTTTACCTTTGCACGGTGTGAATTCTTCACTGATTTTCTGTGACCTTATTAATATTTAAGAGTAGGTTGTTTGAGTCTGTTCCCTTAGGAGGGTGTACCACCAATTTGAGGAAATTTTGTCTATCATACAGATTGCATTGATAGGTAGTAAATCATTTCCCCATCATTTATTAACCAGATATTCCTTGTTTGAATGTTATGTTTAGTAGAAATACTGTGATTTTCTGAGGTATAGCTCAGAGAACAGTATCTAGGGTTAAACAGTATCCCAAGTTAAACAATATCCCAGGTTCCTGCATTTCCTATCATATGACAGTCAAACAGATCATCAGGCACCATCCAGTATCACTATATGGAATACTAGCCTTAAAGCCAAAAATACTTGATGTTTTAGCCTTATAGTAGCTAATGGACTATCTCTGTCAGATATTTTGAAATAATAAAAATATCCAATGGTCTCTTAGCACAACTGCAGAAGCCTCTGGAGATTTGGGGACATCTGGCTGGGAATCACACGTCTAATCCATCTCATTTTACAGATGAGGAAACCAAAGCCCAAAGAAGTGAGGTAACTGGCCCAGTGGCCCAGAGCTACGTCAGAGTTGGGGCCAGAAACCAAGCTCTTGATTTCTGGTCAAGTGATCTTTCCTCTACACTCTCTACTCAAATGAAGTACCAATATGCTGACACTCTGCTGTTTGAGATCTGAATTGTGTTGGTGTCAGAGTCAGTGACAGTGAAGGAGTGAGAAGGGGGTGGGTCATATTGGAAAGTTAGTGACAGCAGAGAAAATATTTGCCCATTGGCCCCTGCCTGTCCCTTTGGACTTCTTTGTCATGGTTAAGACAGCCCAGCAGGGCTCATTTCATTAGTGATTCAGAATTGGATTAGCCAGGACTGGTGGAGTTATGTTCTCAGCAAAGGTCTTCATATTTTGACTTTCACTTCCTATGACAGTTTGCTTAGTCTCAAGTTTTGGCAGCCTTGAATTTTAGGTTTTTGTTTTAAGACAAAACTCCAAATTTTATTTTGCAGATTTAGTAAACCATTTCTACCTACCACTCCCCTCTGCTCCCTCTATAATTATTTCTAAGACTTTGTTTTTCAGTTGTGGGAACGCTATGAAACATTTCCTTTTATGCTCTGAGATATTTATAATTATGTGTAAGCACACTGTTTACAGAAAATGTAAGTGGTGCATATGTTAACTCAAATACCCTTAAGACTCTCTTAAAAATATTTCCCGATAATTTAAGTCTTTCCAGAAAGCACCAGAAGCAGCTTACAGTAGAAGGGAAGTGTATGCTAAGGATAGCAGCAATTGGATGTAATTACTATAGATACATGTGATTGTCGTTTTGGAGAAACTAGCAATATTTGCATGAGAGCTGACCAAGTCATGTCTTCTTATAAAAAGAGTGAAAAACAGGCAAAAATTTATATCCTTATGAAGCTTCTAATATAACAGTAGCTTCCATATACAGATGCTTAGGAAGAAAGTATTTTAACTGTTTCTTTTAGTCCTCACAGTAGGTGTTTAATTGCTGTTTACAGAGGTTAAGGAATGTCCCCAAGGTTATCCATATAGTCAGTGGTATTGATCAGCAATTGGAACCCCCTTCTACTTGACTCCAAAGCTCACACACATAACCGTAATAAACAATGCCATTGTATGTTTAATGGAGAACTGTAGTCCCACAGATAGTGCACCTTTGGATTTAATAATATTTTGTGTATCACACTGAATTAAGTTTTATTCTTCTTAACCACGTCTTACCTCTGAATGACATTTGCATAATACAGCCTTGTTTAAACTGTCAGAATTTCATTTTGGGGGACTGCAGTTTTTTCTAAATCTTTTTGAAAATGAGGAGAATGGATTTATATTTGTTGTAATACAAGGAACATTGTTTAGCATTTCTTTCCCTGTTACTTTTTACCCCAAAAGAAATTCTTTAGTAGATTAAGACCAGGAATGAATGTACAGCTTTTTTTTTTTTTTTTTTTTTTTAAATAGGACACATTTAGAAAGATTGAAAATGCCCATCCAGAGCCATATTTATGCTCAGAAGCGTTTTATGCCGGCCTTTTTAGTTACAGATAGCTTTTTCTGGACTGTGCAGTTGTATTCTTTTTGTATCACTCTGAAAGGGATGTAAGGGACCATGTAAAATGATTGGAATGCCTCAGCATATGAACAATGGACATAGCCAATTACCAAAACTACCCAGTACTAGCCCATGTTGGCTTGGGGACCTAGGAATTAACTGCACACAGCATTTCTACCCATATCCTTACAGAACAAGGATGAGAACAGCTTTGCTTTTTCTTCTTTTCTGTGAACTTTTTCCTTATTACTGTCTCTTTTGTTACTGAAAATTCAATGACCATTTGCACTAATAAATGGGAGAAGTATGTTTGATCCCAGCAGATAATCCAAAATAATGTATTTCTGATTTTAAAGTGCAGACCTATTCATGCATGCTCAGACATGTAGATACTACTGAATGTCCCTGACTTTCTCCTTAAGTTTTAGTTATTTTAGCTGCCAGTGTAATGGTGAAGGAGAGAATGCCCAGGGATATGAATTGTGACAAATGTGAATTGTGACAGATCTCCTTGAAGCTAGAGGAAAAGAGTCACTGTCCTCAGCTGTTAACTCTTTCTTTCCTCCTCCGTTAAATAGTTCATGAAGATTAAATAGGAGAAATTTAAATGTCCTGTCTGTTGTGGTTTTTTTCAAAAATTATGTTTATTTTTAAATAGATAATAAACATGATTTTGAATTCAAAAGATAAACAGATAATGCAAGACCTAAATGAAAGTAAAGTCTGAAAGTCTGATTGTTTATTTTTAATTATCTCTCTGAATGTCTTTTTAACATACCCTTCCCTACTACATTTAAATTTTTATTTTAGCTTAGCAGGTACATTTTGGAGCCAGATAGACCTAGCTAAGAATCCTGGGCAAGTCATTTAACTTCTCAAAGTCTCAGTTTCCTTATTTGTAGACATGGGAATAGTTATACTATGTAGCTTGCAGGATTGTTGGTAAAGATTGAAAACAGTGTATTTAATTGGGTGTGCATGGTTCTGGGTGCCAAATAGGCACCCAAGTGTGGGGTGGGGTGGAGGAGTGGCCCCTGAAACCTAAACTTCACTAGCCTCTTCTTATAAAAAGAGTGAAAAACAGGCAAAAATTTATTTTTGGTAATTCCCCTTTGGCTTTATAGTCTGGGAATGCTATTCTCTGGACCCCCTTGTTTCTCTTTCTTTTAAAGGGCTCTCTGCAGGCTTTGCTCCATGGCCAAGGCAAGGATTATGGATCACCTCAAGGACAGGCTAATAATTGTCTAGTAAGTTCAAGTTTGTAGGTTAACAGAGTGTCACTTAAAAGCCTTTCTAATCCTTTCATCTGTTCATAGTTTGCAGTGTCTTGCACCTCTCACCTCTGAAGAAATTGATTTGAAAAATTATTTAGGGTTTCAAATCAAAGCTGAGGAACCCAACTCTTTCAATAAGGCATGGTCTTCATAAAAGAGGAACCTACTTCATTGGCTAACTGGTTTCCATCTTTAACCCCTGAGTCTTCATGGAAATCTAACTTGCAATGTTAAAAGCAGTTGATTTTCAGCATTGGGAAATCTTGTCTAACCAGGCATGTGAAGTGGTCTGTGTCATGTTTCTGTGCCAGAGAAGGCAAGAGGAGGTTGAAGAGATGGATCCTTCTTCCTTATAATTCCTGAGTCTGGTTGAGACACTAGGAGAACCGTGTGGAAATTGCTTTTCAAACACTGCTGAAGTTGTTACATACCAGTATTTCACACTTATGTTTCCTAACCCTGTTTGTGCTAGATGAATAGGTCTCTTCATATAGGTGTATGTGACCTAATTTGAATCATGTAATAGTTTATCATTTCTGGGCTTACTGGTGAGGATTTTCTGTTTTGTGCAACTTTGGATTGGGAATTTTACATAAAATAAAATTTTCATTAAATAATGCTTTCTGATTTATAATCACCTTTATAGACCTTATCTTATTTGAGCTACAAATGGATTCTGCTAAGAAGGAATGGCTGGTGATATTATTTTGGTTCAGAGAATAAGTCTCAAATAGCTTGAGTTCCTCTAGCTCTCATGGTTAGTATGTGGCACAGCCAGGGCTAGAACCCAGTTTCTGATTTGGGGGACAGTTCTTTTCCCTTTATACCACATTG
This sequence comes from Choloepus didactylus, assembly GCF_015220235.1. Lineage (NCBI taxonomy): Eukaryota > Metazoa > Chordata > Mammalia > Pilosa > Megalonychidae > Choloepus > Choloepus didactylus. The sequence goes on from NC_051308.1 coordinate 119,415,974, forward strand.
CTATTTCCATAATATCCCTAAATCTGAATTCTGTTCCCCATGATATGAAATGATTCTCTTCCTTTCTGTTTGATTAGCTGTATGCACTAGAGCATGATGGTGATGAATCAGAAGTTGAGAATTCTTTCTCCAAATGGGTCAGTTTTTCTTAACCCTCTCCTGTGCCGATGTTTGACCAGTTGTTCCTGTTACCTGGGCAGGGTGTTGATCCAAACTGGCAGGAGAATGTGGCTGACTCAGCTTAACCCATCACAATTTCTGTCTGTACTGCCAGTGGGTCCATAATGTTATGTTCACTTACAGGCATTTTGAGGGCTTGATGTCTATTTCTTAGTATTTTTCCTTAGCCGTTTATGTCTCAAGCCTTAGTTCTTCCTGAGGGGCTGAGGTAAATTTGCTGTTCCTTAAAGTTTCCCTAAGGCTTTTCAAGAGCATATATCATGGACTACTCCTTAATGTAATTTTATTTCATAGCTGATGATGTTTCTCTCTTTAATTATTATAATTAACTTTAAGTTTAGACAATATAAATTGAATATACAGATAAGCATATCAGTATTGCACTGTCACTTATGTAAGTGCACTTTGGCATTTCTTCTTCCCTTTTAAAGAAAATGAGGAAATAGAAAATGTTTTGTTATGGTAGTTTTACACATGCACTCACAAGGAAATGAGTATCTAGCCTCTGTGGGAACTGTAACTGATACATTTCAGTGAACAAAATGCATGATGGCTAAAAATTTTAACTCTGCCAAATGTTCATGGGTGAAAGAAAGAAAAATTAGCAAACTCATGTCTTATACTTCAGTATAGCCAACTAACACTAAGGCTAATGATGTCTGTAAGAGCCTCTACCTTATTTACATACATTCCTATATGAAAGTATGCTTGCTTTTCCACGAGTGTTTGTGTTTCACAAGTTGTGCCTTTTGTACAAGTGAGCCTGTCTCCACAAATGTTCTTTCAAGTGTGCAATGTAGGAAAGCTTACCCTGAGGAGTGGCCAACTAATTGAAGGTTGGACGCCTCAGTGCCAACAAAATGCCGGATGGACTATTTTGACTCCTAGCAATCCAACTGGACATTTGGCCATGCCCTGGTGTCGACAGAGAGAGTCTGTGAAGTCCTCTGTCATGTAACCGCATCAGGGCTATGTACCTCCTTTGCTGGGGAGGATTTAGAAGTTGTATATCATGACAGTTGGGATTCTCCCTTTTCCATCATCCTGATGAAAGCTTTGATAGCAGTGTTGCTCCTGAGGCACATAGTTTATCCCAAATGCCTACAATTAGTTCATAGTAATTGGACATTGATTCTATTTTTTATTCATAATGGTTTGAGATTTATAGTCTTGTTACATTCACTGTAGTACAGGAATATTTAGGGTTTTGGTGAAATTATAAATTTCAAATTTGATAATTTGGATATTTGAATTAAACAATCTTCTCTGCTTTAAGTGTGCATGTGTGTATTGGAAGGAGAAAGAGACCTTGGAACTGATTTTTTTTTAATAATAGTGACTCTTCACATGGCAGAGAATAGTGATACAGAATGCTGCTCAGGCCTAGTGAAAAGATTTAGGGAAGTTGTAACTAGTTTAATAACTATCTGTGGAGTGACATAGATTGACACACCCAATTACACAAGATCTGAGTCTGAGAACAGTTGATGTGCAATCATCCCATCAACATCTGCTCATTATTATCAGCAACAACAATAATGGTTCAACTATTTCTTTGGGGCCACATCAAAAGACAGTGTACCCATAAGCAAAGACATAGTCCTCCCCATCTGCTGTTCCCAAACTTCGCTTTAAGAATACCATTTTGCAAGGTTTTGAAGAGTTTTGAAAGAGTTCATTTTTATTTCTTGTTTTTCATTAATTTTCCTTCTTAAATACCATGCGTTTCTAGTTCAAATTCTTGCTAGAACCAGGAAGGGCCAATGCACTGTGGGTGATTTTTCTGAGTCTTTTCTTTGTCCTCTGGGAACCTTTAATTCTGTGGCCCCATGCTGCTTTATGTGTACGGTAATAAGCAGTGTCTTTTCTAGTTTACTCTTTTTATCACAACTGCTGTTAAGCCACCTATGGGCACTTATTAATATAAATTATTTTGGTCACTGAATGGCAAGGAAGGAATCGGCTCACAGGGATAAATTTGCATAGTGAGAAAATAATATCTAATGGTTTGCAGAGCACTTCCATGTGCGATGTATCCTTTACTAAGACAAGGTCATGTATTCATTTTAGAAACTAAGGTGGTGGAGACCTTGTGAGACCTAATCCAGGGTCACACTGCAAACATCAGGGAGAGCTGGGAGAACCAAAGCCAGGTCTTTTGTCTGTTTCTTGGTGTATGACTGGATGGTTATTTTATTGGCAGAAATATAGAATGTTCTGTTTTTAAAACGTATCCTTTTGGCTGTGGGCAGTATGATAGATATCCCTTTCAGAGGAGAAAGAATGTTGTATTTTCCTGCCCTTTGATAAAAATCTTTGCGTTTTCTCTAAATCTTGGTGATTCTGAATAGAGTTTGATGGTACTGTTGGGCTTCTAAGGTGTGTTTTCACAAATCAAAGTTTTATGGGCTTTCTGCAGAAGTAGGCTCAATCTAGTGATACAAATCTGTTCTTTAATTTGTCAACATGTTACAAACTTAATTTTGGAGTCCCAGTATTTGGTTACCTTCTTTATGGGTATACATTTGTGCACAAAATGGATGCTTAATAAGTTCTCGTTGATTTGGTAGGTGGTCAAATACAAGGTGAGGATTAACAGAGCAGTGTTGTATAACTTCAGTGGCATCTTTGCTGTGTGCAGACTGGCTGTGGGACCTGGCTCATATATTGAGAACTGATACAGAGTTTCAGAAGGCACCCTGAGCTACAGTTCAAAAGTTCTGATATGGGGCAATAAGAATCTTGGGGACATTCTTTGGTAAGAAAAATGAGTTTTGCATTCCTTCTAAGAGTCAGGCCCTGGGTTGACTGTTAGAATAGTTGTTTCAAAGGGTCTTTTTTTTTTTTTTTTTTTTTTTTTTTTTGGTTTATACTCCTCTTGGTGAGTTAAAGAGAAACAGGAGAGAAGCAATTCTTGGGACTTCTTTGGTGGCTGTAGCCAAGTATAAAACCTCTGGGTTGAACTAGATGAGTAACTAGTTCCCAGGACTAACGAAATTTACCTTTGGTTGTATGTGTAGCTCCCTGGGATTTCTATAGGTTTCTAAGTCATCACAGTTTGGAATAGTGGATTTCAAACTTGTTAGAATACAGATTGCTGGACCCACACTCAGAATTTCTTACTCGCAGGCCTGGGGTGGGGCCTGGTAATTTGCTTTTCTAAAAAGGTCCCAGTTGATGCTGATGTGCTGTTGTGAAAGCCACACTTTGAAAACCACTGGCTTAGAGCAACCCCAAGGTGTTTGAACTTTTGGGCAGGGGGTACTATGGCGGCTTGGCTGGGATCTTGTCATACCTCTTCCAGCGTATAGACGTAAGCTTCTAGATACATTCATTCATTCATTCATTCATTCAACAAATATGTGAGTGCCCACTATGTACCTGGCACCGTTACCAGTTGCTAGGAAGTGCTGTGAAGGACACAGACAAAAATCCCTGTCTTTGTGGAACTTTAATGAGCATAGGTCAGGATTCATCTGATAATCAGTTCTGCTGCTTGCTGATGCTTGCGGGTCAGCCTGTTCCTCTTCCCAAACCTCTTGCATTTATTCTTTCTTTTGGAATCCTCAAATTTAGTAATAATGACATTGGTATTATTAATCATCATCATCATAACTTTTTGTTGGGTGCTTTTTGTATGTCAGACACAGTGCTACTAAGTGCCTTACATTCATTATCTCATTTAATCTTTAGGACAACCCTGGAGTTTTAGTCTTGGTTTAAAAGATGATGAGCTGAGGCTTTGATGGAGTGGTAACTTCTGAAGATTATACAGCTAGTTAATAGTGGAATTGGGGTTCAAACCTAGGTCTATCTGACAGCAGGGTCACAGTTTTTACTGCCTTGCTTTAGTCCAGTGTTTTCTAAACTGCAAGCTGTGTCCATTAGTGGGTCAAGAAATCAATTTCATAGCTCTCAGCACTTTTTGGGGAAAATATGGAGTAGAATAGAAAATGTCACGTAGTGAGGATGAGCATTATTTCTCAAAAATTTTTTTTTTACTATATACATTTATATGTGAATATTGGGTTGTGATGTGAAATATATGTATATTTTTTAATTAGAAAAGTTGTGGGTTTACAGGAAAACCATGCATATAGTACAGGGTTCTCATATACCGCCTTATTATTAGCACCTTACATTGGTGTGGTACATTTGTTGCAATTGATGAAAGCATATTTTTGTAATTATACTGTTAACTATAGTCCATGGTTTAAATTAGGGTTCACTGTTTATGTTGCACAGTTCCATGTTTGCTAATGCTGCCCGTATGCAAAATACCAGAAATGGACGGACTTTTATTAAAGGGGGTTTATTTGGTTACAAAGTTACAGTCTGAAGGCCATGAAAATGTCCAAATGAAGGCATTAACACAAGTATACCTTCACTGAAGGATGGCCAATGGCATCTGGAAAACCTCTGTTAGCTGGGAAGGCATGTGGCTGGCGTCTGCTGATCCTAGGTTGTGTTTCAGCTCCACTCTCAGCTCCTGTGCATTCTTCAAAGTGTCTCTTTTGGCTGCCGCTGCTCCTTCTGTCTGTGAACTCTTTTATAGGACTCCAGTGATTCAATTAAGACCCACCCTGAATGGGTGGGGTAACAATTGAGTCACATCTCCATGGAAACACTCAAAGGATTCCAACCTAATCAACACTAGTATGTCTGCCCCCACAAGATTGTATCAACAAACATGGCGTTTTGGGGGACATAATACATCCAAATCAGCCCAATGGGCTTTTTTTTTTTCAATTTTTATTCTAGTAACATATATACAACCTAACATTTCCCTTTTTAACCATATTCAAATATTTAATTCAATGTTGTTAATTACATTCACAATGTTTTGCTACCCTCACCACCATCCATTACCAAAAGTTTTCCAGCATTCTCAAATAGAAACTGTGTACAATTTAAGTATTAATTCCCCATTCTAAAATATATTTCTTAATTTGGGTCCCAGTAAAACATGTTTTTAAGTCATCGCCTTGCGGGATGTGAGACCCTAGGTCGTCTATAATCACCATTGTTTTTTTTTTTTTCTTTTCTTTTTTTTGACAGATTAGAAAATTTAGGCCTTAGAAAAGTAAGTTACTTTCAAGGTCACAAAATAGTCCGTGGTGGTACAAAGACAAGCTATCTGACTTTTAGCTCCTGATCTAATCCTTTTTTCACTGACACTGTGTTGCTTTCTTAAATATGCACCACAATGCCTGGGAATTGAATCTTATCTTTCTACGTGATGGGAGATATGCCATGGAAACTTCAAGGATGCTGGCACAACCTGAAAAGGGAAGTTGAATCCTAGCCTGTCCTGGGTAGGTAAAAATTCTACCACGGAGACACCAAAGTCTACAGATAAAGATGTAATGTTTCTCGTGTTAATTCTGGTATTCTTGATGGACTGAGGATAATAATATTAACTAACAGTGCTAGGTTCTAAGGGTTCTAAGCACCTTTCATGTAATAGTTAATTTAATTACTAATTATTTTAACTGGGTAGCGTGGCTGGGACATGAACTCAACTGTTTTGAGTGAGAGAGGGCACCCCACCAGCATGAGTTAACACTTCTCTAAGCTGTCCCCAGTTCCTCATTTTTGTTTCAGTTGAGTTCAGAGTTATTTTCCTCATAGCCTGGTTTACCTGAGGATGGTCTCAGCTTTATTTTCTTTTGCCAGGCCATTTATCTTCATGAGGTGGGTCATTTTTGTTCCTGTTACTTTTCCCCTTAAAATAGGGTGTTGCTGATTTGGCTCAGGGGCAGGGCTGTGGATTGTCAATATGATCAGGTGATGATATATGTTGATCCCCCATGCAGAATGCTGACAGTTTGTCCAGGAGTAATGGGAGACACTTTGGGAATAATTTGAGATTTCTTGCAAATTTCCTTTTGCCATCGTACAGGCAGTCCCTGGAAGTAGAGGGAATGCAAAGTCAAGGCCTGATGAGGGAGGGAGGCAGGGCCCAGGACTGGTGGAGCACAGTGGCTAATACATTCTAGAGAAGAATGACATCTGCTGGGGCAAGTAGCACGTAAGGAAAGGATGAAAAACTTAACTCATGCATCATAAAATTAAAAGTGAGAGAAAACCTAAGAGGCTGGAAGAGTGAGGTGATTGACCCTGGGTCAGATGGCTAGATGATAGAGAGCAGAGACTAGAACCCTTTCATCATTCTGGGGCCTCTTTCTTCCAAAGCCATGTTCACTGGAGTTTTCTTCCATAGCCCTTGAGTACAGAGAAGAGTGACTGTCATTTAACCTAGAGCGAGTGAAATAGAGACCCAGGAAGATATACCAGGTTTATCCTGTTTCTTTGCATTCTTTCAGCATACTGTGTTACCCATAGGGGTATGTGTGCCTTAGTTTGAGAAATATAGGGGTAAAGCAGGAGCTTCCAAACTTTTCAGAAATGCATGCCCCTAGCAAAACATTCTTTGAGCGTGGACACTTTCCGCCCAACCCCCGCCCCAAGGTAAACATATTTATAAATTAAATACATATGCAACTATTAAACCAAATATGCATATGTCAGTTCTTATTAAAGCTTAAAATATATGTCATGACAATAAATATGTAGAAGTTCTAAAATTTCTTCCATCCTCCAATGAATGGTCTTGCATTTCCCTCTACCCCCTATTAAATATACCCCATTTTGCAGACCACCGCTGGAGGAGTTTAATGTAAAAGCTGTGGTTTCTTTTGTTAGATAGATAATTTTTTTTTCCCTGTGAATGTTTCTAATTTTCTTCTGCAAAATAGATTTGAATTAAAAAACTATCTTTCCAGGGTGGAGAAGATAAGGATGGAGAATGTGAGTTATGTGAATTAGGTTAAATCTCTCCTTGAGAAAGAACACTTGTTGATTTAAGGAGAATTAACAACCTTCCCTTTCATGGTCTGGATCAAACAAGACTTGTTTGATGTTTTTAAGCCTTCTCTCCCCACCAGCATATTACTTAGCATGGTTCGTAATCCATAGTTAGGGCTTAGTAAATGTTTACTAATTTTTTTTTTCTTTTTTTTCTTTTTTTAATTCCTTCAGGCTTGACTAGAAGACAGGCTGCAAATGACAGAGCAATAGAATTCCTTGTGGATTTCAGTTGAATGAAACTGGCAGCATGCAGGGGTTGTTGATTTGCTGTAGGCCTTCTGCAGTATCACCTAAAATTGAGCAAGATGTAACCAGAAGCAAAGAAAATGAAATAGTTCATTTCAGAGTGCTGAAGCCCAAGACCATGGGGATTAGCTAAGACAAGGATACATTGAGCAACTTCCAGTGAAAGACTCTTTTGATAATTAGTAGAAATTCCATTTTTATAATGAAATAGAAAGTGATAACACTGACCATCATTTATGGAGAGACTTTTGAGGGCAAATTAGAGAGAGGGACAAAACTCACTGTGGCTACACAATTAGCAGTGTCAGAGAAATTCAGGAACAAGTATACTCTATACATAGGTGTTTCCAAAAAGTTTTTGAGCTGTGGGGATGCAAATCATATCAACATTAGAACAGCTCAGTTCATTACTGGTACTGGAAAAACAAGTTAAACCAAGCCCATGTCCTACTGAGGGTGAGTCAACAGTGTCATTTTAACATAAGGAGGGACAGAACATTAAATGAGCTATTCCAAGTCCTGTGGTTTTCCTCCAGCTGAGCAAAGACAGCTGTTGTTTTAGAAATGGGGCTTAGATGCACAAAAAAGAAGTTGCCCATTTCCTTTCTTTCTTGATTATAACCTTTTAGTTTTTGTTTTTGCCTGAGTGTTTAAAAAAATCAATTTTTCCCCCTGAGTTTTTATCATTAGATTTCCTGAATTTTGATAGAGTATTTATTTATATAAAGTATATTATTCGTTACAGACTTATTGTAGTTTCAGACTTAATTTAAAATTCATTTACTAATTCAAGGACCAGGTTGGCATTTGGTTTCAAATATCCCTTTAAAAAATATCATTATGAAGTGGAAGAGTAGTCTATTTAACATCGTCATTTGCTACAGTTCTTTAGTGGTGTGAACGTGAAGTAAGGTGGTGTTTTATAGAACAATGTACCAAACTGTTGTGATGAAATTTATACTTTCGATTTGGTAACACAAGAGTCTGGTGTTTCAGTTTTGTGTTGTGACCTGTCTGAGATTTCCTAAAGTGATATCCAATATCATTAAGTATGTCTGTCTAGATGGTTTGTTTCTTGGTTTGGAAAAATGAGTTTTCTGTCTTTTTTCTTCTCAGTTGATACTTTTAATTGAGAGAAGCAGACCAGATGAAGAAAATATTCTATCTTACAGCAATTGGTGGTTTACCACATTAGTTATTACCTGCCTTCTGTTAGTGGTAGGACACATCTTTCCTCTTTAGTGGTTCAGTTTTCACTAACGTAATTCCAGATATATTCTTTAGAGGGATTTATTTCTAATCAATCAAATTATGGGTTGCTTGATCAAATGATGATAGTTGCCTACTTTTAATAGAGTCACCATTTTTAAGAGTAAATCTTGTCAAGATAAGATATGATCATTCTTATGATCTGGTTCCATCTCTAACTCCAAAATTTCCTTCTGCTTCTGTGATGTTTCTCTATTATTGAGAAGAAAAGGTATCTAGTTACTATTTTACAAATATAATTTGTCTTTTTTTTTTTTTTTTAATCTTATAGGGTTGTTTATTTTTCTTGAGAAATAATACACGGCAGTATACTGAATTCTAGAGTTGGCAAGCTTTCAAAAGTAGGGTTCTTTTGGTGTAGAGGAGGGGTGGTATTAGTGAGTGGATGTCTGTCCTTGTTAGGGCCTGGGTGTGAAGGGGCGATTAGAAACACAGCAGTGGTAACCCTTCTTGTCCCTGGAACTCAGTACTGGCTTTGACTTCAACAAGCATGTGGTCATTAGCCGATGTTTGTCATAAATGTTGTTTATGTACGTAGCTGGTATGTGTGTACTTATGTGAGAATGTTAAAGTCACAAATGTATATTATGGAGGTTTGCAGATTATAGTGGATATTGGGTTTTTCCTCCTGTATCTCTTCATATGTAGTGAGTGGAAGGAGCAGTGGACCAGGAGGTAAGACTTGCATTCTAAGCCTGAATGCCACCTTGAATTGTATGACTTTGGGCAAGTCTCTTACTTTAGTCGTAGTTTCCTTTTCTGTAAAATGATGCTAATACCAATGTTGCTTACTCCACAGGGTTGTTGTGTGCATCAGTTGAGATCATTTGTCTGGAAATGTTTTATAAATTATGAAGGTATTTTATTATAGCATTGTCTTTGGCCAGTTGATCTGGGTAGGGTCAGCCCTCTCAGAGCTGAAGAGTCAAGGGTTTTGAACTGGCTTTCTTATTTGTTTGGCCACTGTTACCACACATGGCATAGAGTGCTAGCAGACTTGGATGGGGGAACATAAATGGAAATTGTCCCCAAATCCCTTCCCATTAGTAGCCAGGGTGTTAAACCTAAGTATACTCCGTGGCATGCTGCTTGGTGCCTTACTTTTCTTTATGATGCCTGTGGACACGGATTCCATCTTTAATTAAAATATGTGCCCACTACTCTCAATTTACTTGAAGAGCACTGAACAGCCAGCTGACTTAGGATATGACTGGCTAATTTCTATACTTCACATTATTAGAGTGACTCCTTTAGAGTAAGGTATTGAATCTTCAGAAGGTTGCTGATTTGGCTTATTTTTTGTGGAGGTGGGAGGGCACATAGAGAAGCTCACTGTGCTCAGATTTATAAACTGGATCTACTTAACAATTGGAAAGCCAGATTATATCACGGATGGGGAGGAGAAAATACTTGATTCGCTTGTTGTTTTTTGTATACAACTTTGAAACTTTCTGTGGTAACTTATATTTCGCTTATAGCCAAAATGATGATTACAATGCCTTGGTCTTACTGTTTTCAATGAGGTAATGTGTACTTTGGTGGAGAGGAGGGGAAATGTTATTTAATCACCAGCACTACCCTAATACCCACATTCACTAAATCCTTTGTCCCTGTGCTTGAACTGAGGGTTACTTGCTTTAATACTGGCTTCCCAAAAGAATTAATCCTGTTAATGTGATGAGGTGATGGTGGGAAGGACATTCCCACTGGGCCCAGAGTGGTATAACTGGTAAAACTCCCTTTGTAAATCCCTCTTGTTCAACATGAGTGTCACTCCCATGTCCCCAAAAGGGAATGAGTTTTTATTGAGGAGAGTATTCTAAGAGTGATAAACAAAAGAGATTAAAATATTTCCTCTGCCAGGTCATTGTGACCTTGGAACCCTAGAATAAACTATCATCTTCCAGTTTTTCTTTTTGTCTTCTTTCATGGGAAATTAAACGACTTTATCATTGTCTTGGAGGGGAATAGAAAACTACTGGCCTGCTTCTTTGGCAGCTTAGCATGGCAGACATTTGCCCAGTTCTTACTGCGTACCTGTCATTATAGCTGGGTTGAAGCTAGGTGGAGTAGGCACGACACGGCTTGGGTACTGCCCATCTCCAGAGTCTGTCTTCTGCTGGAACTCCCCTGGGCTGTCAGTCAGGTAAAGTGGCTGGAAAGTAGATGAAAAAAGAGGTGGGCCATGGCATCCACAGTTTTTAAAACTCTCTAGGAATTTATGGCTCATTTATGAAAGTGAGGGAAGCACTGGGCTCAAGAAAGTCAGTACCCCTTCAGAACTTACCAAAAATTTTAAATTTAGTATATTGCAGTTTAGGTAATTTCTTTTGCCCTTTCTGAGAATTCCAGACTCCAAAGCTGGAATAAGAGAAATCCTTAGGCCCTTCTGGAACCAAGACAATCTTCATCAAAGGTGGTGGAGCATCTCATGTTTGCCAAATCAGGTGTTGCTGCCAATGGAGAAACCTAGAGTTTCCTCCCATGTTTGAAGATGCAAACATGGGAACTTTAAATTCCAATATGGTCGCTTTTTGATGCATGCAAGTTTTTCTCTCTTTGCAATGGGGAGCAACAACTGGATGAGCAAGGAGAATGGACGTGAGTATTTACAGACCAGATCATGACTGTGTTAGTGTGCTGGGCTGTTTTTATTGAAGTGATTGTTGTAACTCCACAGATACCTGAGTAGTCTTGGAGAGAAATTCTTGCTTAGATTTACAATAAAGATAAATATGAGTAGTCGAAAGGCTTATGGAGTTGGGAGACTGGATGTTTTTAAGAGCAACTGATAGAACAATAAAGTTAGTCTTCATCAAATTTCTTTATGTGTACATTATTTTTTTTTTTCCCTGTTGGTCATTGGATCCAAATTGTGGTGGGTTGGCACTGATTTTTGTTTTGTTTTGAAGAAACAAATTAAAGGGATGGAGCAATTGAAACCAAAGTGCTAAACAAAAACACAAGTTTGGGTCCATATTTCATGTTTTCTTCTCCCCTTGGTATTTAATAAAGATTTGATATTTTCCTGATGCCTACCTTCCTCTGTTCCAGGGTTGTTGACCCAAGGGATGGTCTTTGGAAATGGGAATGGTATGAATGGACCATCTCCAGATTTAGATATTTTCCTCACAGTGCTGATTTCTGTGTTTATCTGGAATATCCTGGACATGAGCCTTGGGGTTAGGACCTTTTGAGGCTCTTGGGTTTAGACAAATCTCGGTGTGGGCTGATTACTGTCCACAAGTGATCAGGGTTAGGTTTTAACTGAAGATATAGAACCTCTTAGACCCAGATGATATAGAACAACCCAAATGTTAGGACCTTAGCTTCCACAATCCCTTTGGAACAGTTTGCTATTCATGTAGTTGAACTTGATGTAGGACTACAAGATCTCCTATTCATCCATTAACACGTTACATTATGGTGTTCCAGCAACTCCCTTCCCCAACCTTGAATCTTATGTATGGCCTTCATTGCTACCACCTAAGGATCTTTTCTTGTTTGTTTGTTTGTTTTGAAGGCTGTGGAGAAGGATGCTGTTGGGGAAATCTGAGGCTGTTCTTTGGATTTTCCCTATTTGGCTTTGGGAAGTCTCCACCATTTTATATAGTAACATGTAATAACAGTCTAAATTTTTCTATTTTTATTTTTAATGTCAATAATTTTGTTCCTTATTCTTTCTTTTTGGGGTCTACCTCTAAATGAACATACAATAGAAATTGTGTACCTCATTTAAAATGTGTTCTGAACAATTTAAACTAAAAGAACACTTTGTTTCTTTTGGGTAGATAGCAAGGGTATTTAAAAGCATGTGTTTAAAATAAAGGGCTTTTCATTATCAAGCTGTACTTGACAAAATAGTCTTTTTTAAAAAAAGGACGGTTTACTTAAAGCACAGGAAGTTGGTGACAGGCAAAATTTGTCCCTGATAACAGAACAGTAGAAGATAATAAGATAAAACATTGGAATAACACCTCGGATTGGCCTTTTCTGACCACTAAGCAGCATGCAAATATATAGCTCTTTGTGGGGAGAATAATTTAACTTCTAAATATGATATGGCTTCTTCCCCTCTGTTGGGTTTTATTACCCGGAGCTCCTAAACCTTTAGTACATATAAAGCCCTGTGATCGTTTTGGTCAGTGACATTTTACAAAGGGGTTGTATACTTACACTGAAGAAATATATTGAGATTTTCTTTCTTTGTTTATCAGAGAATCTACTCATGGGGAAAATGGCACTATACAATGAAACAGACTATTTTTATGGGATTTTGAAAAATCTTTTTTTCTTTTAATTAGGGATGTTGTAGGTTTACAGAAAAATCATGCATAAAAATAGAGCCCTCATATACCACCCTATTATTAACACCTTGCATTAGTGTGGTACATTTGTTAAAATTCATGAAAGAACATTTTTATAATTCTACTATTAACTGTAGTCCATGGTTAAACAGACTATTTTAGCTTACCATTCACTTGGAATTTTTGTTACTATGTTTTTCATTTGCCGTTTAGATGTAAATTGTTTTGGCTTCCTTTCAACCCATTTCAATAAATTTTTTGCGTACACACATGCCTTAAGATTCACCTGGGGAGTATCTTCATTCATTCAGATTTTAAGGCAGGAACGTTCAAAGGTGTTTTAGTCTTGCAAAGATTAGAAAAATATAGTGCCACCTTCTCAACATTTATTCTGTTAAAGGTCAGGAAATTTGTACCATTTTTACTTCTCATTTTACCTTTCTATTCCTTCACAAAAGGAAATCAGAGTCATTGGCACAGTCTCCCTATGCTTATTAAAATTGGAGACTTAGACAATTTTACACATGTACACTGATGGTTGAGTTTGTCCAGAGGTTTTGTCTTACTTATAGATATTTAGTTTATTGAATATCTTCTTGAGTATTGAGTACCTGCACTTGGTCCAGGCACTGATAGGTCCCAGGTAAGCAGATGAGCAACCGTGATCACTGCCTTCAGGGAATTTGCACCAGAGGTAGAGGAGAGAGATGGGTAGGTTAGCACTGAAGATACATTTGCAAAGGATGCAGTGGGAACACAGAGGAGGAACATTTCAGTCAGACTGAGGGTCTCTGAGGGCTTCTTAAGGAGGGTGGTTTCATCTGTGATTTGAAATACAAGTAGGGGTTAGCAAAGTGAAGGAAGAAAGCAAGCAGACGGATTTTCCAGGTAGAAGAATGTACACGTGTGCAGAGGTGGTCATTAATGAATGAGCCACATCCTGAATTAAATGTAGATTTTTCAAATCTTGCATTTTATATTAAAGAGCTGACTGCAGTAGTTTGATCCCCAAAATCCAGGGTTTGAAATTTAATTCATGAATAAATTTAAATTTATTCATGCCTTTTCTGGGAAGAAAAAGTGCATAGTAGATTTCTGTAAAGCACAGCAAAGAAAGAAACATTTAATTTTTTTGCAGTAAATCCATTACAAAATAGGACAAAATTGAAAATTTTAAAGTCAAAGTTCTGTCTAGATTCATCAATTCACTGGAATGAATCTTTTTAAGAAATAAAAATTCTTTTAGTAATGCCAAAAATACCCTTGTGTTATTTATTTATTTATTTATTTTTTATATATAGAAATAATTTAATGTACAATGAAGGTAGCCTTTCACAACAGTGGGGGAAAGAAATATTATTCAACAACTGTTAAGACCACTAGCTAGATATTTGGAAAAAATTTAAGTTGTATTACAACCTAATTCCTGACACCAAAAGCAATTCTAGTGTACTTAAAATACTGTGCTACCATCACACAGTATTATGCTGTCTATTTCTGGATCTATGCAATCAATCCTAAACATTCTGTAGTCCTTCAGCATCAAATGGCTGGTCTCTGCCTTCTTTCTATCTCCTGGTCACCTGTGTTGTCAGCTTTTAACTCCCAAAGTTTGTTCATTAATGTCTGTTCATATTAGTGAGACCATACAGAATCTGTCCTTTTGTTTCTGGCTAACTTCACTCAACATAATGTCCTCAAGGCCTTGTATTATTTTTAAGTTCAGTTTTTGTTTATTTTGTTTTGTTAAATCAAGGCATACCTATGTTTGAAAAGCAGCCATATTTTGCCATGAATCATATAACCTAAGCTTTAATCTCTGTGGCTATGGTATCAGCATCTCTTAAGTAGGAAACATTTTCTATTAGATGATTCTGTAAAGGGCATAGAAATCCTTGGAAAACTATCAGGAAAATAAAAGTTGGTATATCCCTTGTTGCAGTTATTTGCCTTTTAATCAAGATGAATTTCAAGGAGGAAGACAGATGTTTCTGCACTTTGTTTTTATTTAAATGTACCACTTGGGATTTGAAGCTTCCGCACTTCTGTTTGTTTGGATATATATATTTTTTTGATGGCTTGAACCCAGAAAAGTGGAATAAAAAGTTTAGCGAATGCTTTGTTGTTTGAAATTGCAGGGTGCTGCGAGAATTATTGCAAATCCCTGGTGTCTCCCTGTCTGTGCTCAATTCGCCTATTTTTGGTAGTAATGCAAGCAGTCGTTTTAGAAAACGTTGCTTTGTTCATTTTACTGAGCTTCTTCCAGACTCCATGTGCCAGAAGCAGCAGCAGCCAACCGCAGCCAGATCCTAGGGCATAAACTCAGACTTCATCTCTCAAATACGGCTACTTTAAATTTGCATAAACATTGAAGAGAAATTTAAAAGGGCCCTGTATAACTCCTCTTCACATGTTTTAGGGACTCCAGCCATTCAAGACATTAAAATGTGTTTTGAGTGAGTAGTGTATATAATCACGAACAGATACCACATTGCAGACAGAGGGAGCATGGTATTAAAAAAATCATGTGAGATAGACAGGAGACAGAGGCTTATTTGAAGAGGCTACAAAGCAGCAAGTAATGCCAATTTAAAACGATTACATGTTAATGCAACAAGTGAAACACACTGAAGGCTCTTCAGATTACACCCGGCTGGGACACAGACTTAATTACTCATGTTAGACATTCCTAAAACAAAGGGAGGCTTTTAAGTGAGTGATGTATAGCTGGCATGATACTGAAAAGCCCTGGAAAACCTAGGTAAATGCCTAGAGGAAATTTTAAGGAAGATTCCATGAAGTCTGTATACCGCTGACTTGTCCCTAAATGGACAAATTCCTGAGGCACTGGTACTGGTTAAAATCAATGACAGCTTATTCTGTTGTTTGCAGTGTTTATATACAAATGGGACCAATAAACTTGAATAAGTACTAGAGCCTTGTCTGTACTAACAGTACTAAACACTTAACAAGGGTTCATGTTATATTTCTTAAAAATTCTTTTTGGAGTGATTCTGAGATTGATATTACAAGGATATGCTAAGGGTATATAATAAAAGCCATTTTTATTTTGTTTATCTTAGAGTCATTTGAGTAGGTAGGTCACATTCTCTCTGCCACTACCCCGATTTCTCTCCATTAGACTGTAAGGACAATGAGGATGGAGATTGTTTTATTCATCTTTTGATTTCCTTGCTGTGCCTAGTAAAGTGACATGCTCACAGTAGCTATTCAACAAATACTAGTAGAACTATATGGAAATTGTATGAAATTTTTGCTCATACAGTGTTTATTTTACCTTAAGCATTTCCTTAGTTTCATTAGGCCTGCGGTGCTATACCTTTTTTTTTTAATTAAGGAAAAAAAAACCTCTGGAGTTTTCATAGTAGTGGTTCAGTATGTCTTTTATTAGTCTGTGAGTGATGGCAAGGGGAAGAATGTATTCCATTTGTTGCTATCACATCCTAAATTCCCTAGGGCTCTTCTAGTTTTTACAGATTTCTTAGTTTGTATAGACCAGGGTTTGAATGATATACACAAATTATATATATAATATATATAAGCTCTTATTGTGTATCAAACATTGTTTTATGCTCTATAAATGTATTAATTCAGTCAATCCTACCACAGCTCTATAAGAGATTCTCTTTATTTTACAGATGAAGAAACTGAAGTACAAAGAGGATATAGAGGTAGTGAGTGGTGGCTCTAGATTTCAAGCCCAGGTCTGTCTGATTTCAGCGACCACAGTTTGACCCACGAAACTGTGTTGCCTCAAGTATAGAACATAATAAATGTGTTCTATCCTCTAAGAATTTATAAGTGAAAAAAATGGAGGTTGGAGACAGTATAGAATTGAATGTTGAATTGTGAGTTGAGGGAGTTATGAGTAGGGAGAGTCTGTGAAGACTAGAGCCATCGGACGCAGCTTTATGGGTGAGGCAGGGGTGAGCTGTGCTGGGGCAGGATGGATGGAGTTTAGACAGTGCAGGGGAGGACAGCAGGCGGAGGAAAGGGAGACTCAAGTGGAGGCGTGGAAATGAGTTCAGTGGCGTTTGGTTCAAGCAAGAGAGGATCAACTGGGCAGAGTGCATTAAAAGTGATGGGAGGTAACAGGAGCAGGTATTGAAGGCCGAGGTGAGGCTTTAGACTGGATGAAGTTAGAACTGACTTGTTTCTGGAAGAAAAAGTGCTGAGGCTCGGTGACAGGGCGCTAGCTTTGACCTATCTGAAGGTACCATATACATCTCTCAGCTGGGTCTTCTGAGAGCCAAAATGAGAGTAAGTTCTGAGAACTGAGTAAGACCAGAAAGCCATCGTAGGCTAGAGAATAGAGCAGTGACACGTTGGAAGTGGTGCTTCTGAAAGGTCAGATGCAATTATAGTTAACTCTGTACCATTTTGGGGGAGCTGGGAAATGTGTCTTCAGCCTAGTCTAAAAATGGATGATTTGAGTAAGCTTCTATAAGAAAGGAAAAAACCCTTTCATTCACTGGGGCTTTTCACAGTCTTGAATTTTCAAACATAAATCCAGTTGTGTCATTTTCCTTGTTTACAACAGCTTAGTAGATTACCCTCAACTTAGAGTGGAAGCCCTGATCCTTATGCAGCCTTCCGCGACCTGAACCACCCTGCCTTTCTCCCTGCCTCACTCCTGTTACTCTCCCCCTTGCTTGATTATGTCTAGCATAGGAACCAGCCACCTCACGTTCTTACACGGGCTGTTTCCTCTGCCTGGGATGCTCTTCTGCCTTTTTTTGCACATCTGACATCAGTTCATTTAAATCTTAGCTCAAAGGACACCTCCTCAGAGAGGCTTTAAGGAAGACCTGAGGTGGATTATTACATGGTTTTAGGGGATTCCTTAAAGTGGCCACTCATGGCAGATACAGCTCTTCTTCAAGTGTGGTCCTACAGACCAGTAGCATCAGTAGCGCTGGAGAACTTGTCAGGAATTTACATTCTCAGGCCCCACCCCAGGCCTGCTCAATCAGAAACTCTGGGGGTGGGGCCCAGCAGGCTGTGTTTTAACAAGCCCTCCAGGTGATTCTGATGTACACTGAAGTTTGAGAACCATGGCTTAGTAAACGTTAAAGGTTCAAGGTAGCATGATGCTATAGATCAACCAAATGGCATTAATTATTAGCCCAGTGAGCCCTCCTCTTTTTAAGTCACTGCATTTGATTGGCTCCCTAAAGCTAGGCTGTAAAGTTATTTGCTAGATTGATTGCCACATATTGACTTTGGGTTGTTTGTATTTCTCTGAACCTGTCACTGTAATGATTTGCCAGGACACTTAATAGGAACAGGCTGTGATTTTTGCACCCCTGGTTTTCTGAGTCATGGATGGCTGGGTCTTTACCCCTCCTGGATAGATTTCTGCAGGTACTGGGCATGCCATTCATGCACTTTAGTGAGGGAGGTGTCACCATTGATCACAGGGGAACTTATTTAGTCCATCCCCAGCCTGATTCGCACTTAGAGAAATTGAGCCCCCATGAGGTTGTGCTTTGCTTGAGTTTGCATAGCTAGTTATTGGTTAGAGGCAGGATTTCAGGTCTCCTGACTCCCTCTGCCCCGCCAGGATTCCTGTAGGGGTAGGACAGAGCTGCTGGACAGTCCTTTCTTACCAAGAGGTTTTCTTATTTAAAGTAAAAAAGTGAAAAAAAAAAAAAAAAAAAAAAGCCAGGAAGTTCTCATTGAAACTAATAAAAGTGTCTAAAGAGAATGAAAAAATCAGTTTGAGAACTTTGGTATGGAGGAAATAACCTGACATTAACTGTTTTAATTATAGTCGTTGCATTGGGCTTATCAGTGTGGGAAGAGAGAGCATTTCAGCCCTACAGGGAAGTGGGATATGGACAACAAGATGACCCTCTTCCTGAATCTGCCTGCCCCGCCCACAGCCTGTGACAGCTTGTGTGCTCGCAACAGCTGTTGTGGAGAAGGGGCCAGGCTCAGGGAGAGACCTGGGTTCTAGTCTCAGCACTGCCACCAGCTAGGGTGTGTCGCCCCATGAGGAGGCCACTTAACTTCTTTGGCTTTCACTTTCTGGTAAATGGGTATAGAAATACCAACCCTGCCCATCCTGAGAAGCAGTGTATCACTGCAATTAAGAGCACAGACTAGATCCAGACTCCCTAGGTAAATTCTCACTCTCCAACTCACTGGTATGACAATAGGCTGGTCACTTATCCTTTCTGTTCCTTCACCTGTGGAATGAGTGTAATGGAATTAACTACTTCATAGGATTGTTGTTAAAATTGAATTAGTTAACATATGTAAAGTGCTTAAAACAGTGCATGGTATTGAGTAAGTGTTGTATGTGTGCATAGCTGCTCTTGTTATTACTTTTTTCTTTTTTAGTATTATTGTTTAAAGGATGAGATGAGATTTCTGTAAACATGCTGGAGAAATAGAGGATTTTAATGCAGTAACTTAGTGAAGGAGCTGTTCTGGACATCCAGCTTGTATGGGTGCCCTGCTGTGTACAGAATCTGGCTTTAGTGCCCAGGATGGGCAGAGTCCCTGATGTTGCATAGTTCATTCCAAGAGTTGTGTGGCTGGAGGAAACTTGAAGGTGGGGACAACCATCTTAGGAGATGGACACCTTAAGACTGCCTAAGAATCTCCAAGAAGGATTTCATGGACTTCAGATTTGATTTTTAGTACTTGTTTAAATTTCTCTCTTGCCTTTCCAATTGCTATTAGGATCCTTAATGTGCATTTTGTGAATGAGAATTCCAACTCTAAAAGCTAAACTGCCCTATTGTTGTAATCATCCAGCAAGTGAGTGGAAGACTTTGTGTAGCCTCCCTTCTCTCCTGGCTGAAATCAATGAAAGTTTTTACTATTGCTGTTTACTTCTGAATAGTCTATTTAGGAGAGGTTCTGGAGAGGTAAAGTGCCTTTGCATCATCTCTTAGACCAGGGATTTGAGAGTTTGAGAATCATTGTATTAATGAATGTAAAAAAAAATTAACTTCTCATTTTCTTTGATATTCCCCCCATCCTAAAATTCTATTCATAGTCTAGTCCCCACTTTTTTTGGGGAGCCCCTCAAAGTGAGAGATTATGTCTTTTTCATTTTGATATATATTCCATCTCCCCTCCTTTCCCTGGATCCTAATATAGGGCCTGGTACATACTAGGTTGTCAACTATAGTCTGTTGAATGAATATTTTTAATGTTTCTGATTGCTTCTTGAAGTGGTGTGTTCTGTAGCTTCACCTAAAGGCTTCAGTAATTCATTGATACTGCGGTGACCTGCTGTCAACACAGGTTATCTGAGCATTCATTGATGAAGTATCCAAATCTCAAGAAGTATCCAAATCTCAAGATTCTAATGGCATGCTGTGGACATTATATCTTTAATTTGCTTAGTTCCTTTGGGAGATTGAGATGGGAGAGATTGAGGCACAGAGAACTAAGAACATCATTCAAGACCCTAAACCAGTTACTAGTGGGAAGAGACTCTTGGGATGAGCTTCTGTCCTTCTATGACACCAGAACCCAAAAGATGAAAAACAGGTCAACGCTGTAGAGGGACATCCATAGCAGGCTGGATGTGGGACTGAATGTTAACCTGGGCTGAATCACATGTCCTTTGGTGTCTGAGGGTTATGATGAGTGACATTTATAATTTGTTTTTGTTTTTATTTTTAGCATTGCAGTGTCGGGATGGCTATGAGCCCTGTGTAAATGAAGGAATGTGTATTACCTATCACAATGGCACAGGATACTGCAAGTAAGTTTTTCTCATCTTCCTATATTTTATATTTCCACACTGGACAAAATTTAGTTCTATTCTATTTTAATACTTCTATGAAATGTTAATGTTCTCTAACTTTTCTGACGCAATACTTGGGGGGTGGATTTGGAAGTATGTGGATGTCATGGAAAGTATTGATAAATGGTTAATAATATCAATTTCTTACTATCTTAACCATATCTTTTTCATTATGATAAAGTCTTTTCAGTGAGTAGTCATACACTGAATACATTCTCTTGTAATTTTCAGTGTCTCAGAGCTATTGTTTATTTAAAGCAAAACTTTAGAATCTCTCCTCAACATGTTATCTATAGTCTTGTTTTCAATCAAAGCAAACAGATATTTACTTTAATTCTGCCCAGTGTAAGTGAATATTACAATTATATGAAACCTTTCCTTTTTCCTAGAGTAACATATCCAATCCTGATGTGTGACTGTAGGAAAGGAAGAGGTGTACATATTGTGTAGAGGATGGGGTGGGGAGTAGGTGCTGTGGGTACATTTTGTTATATGGGGTTAAAAGAGTAAGGAAGAGGGATGGAACTGGGGAAGGTAAGCTAGGGTTCTTGGCACAAGGATATTTCTTTTCTTTTTTCCAACCTTTCAGTCTAGCCAGACTTTTTGTTTATTTGTTTGAGGAAGGCTCTGAAATAATTTTATAAATAGCTTCCCTAGGTTTCCTAAGGATCATTATTTTTCTTTTACTTCAATTAAAAGTTTCTGATAGGAACATTCCATTCTATTTTATGATGAAAAATGTTGGGAAAATAAGATTTAATAATATGGAATTTCTCTTCTTTACCTGTTTTATGGAGTACATTTTTCTCTACTTTTGGTGAGGTACTCGGTTGATAAGCATTTTACATGAATTTGTCCAATACATTTTTGTTTCTTCCTGGATATTTACTGAATACATAAACATAATTGTATTATTTTCCCAATCAAGTCCATTCTTTAATGTCATAAACAAGAATTTTTCCATGTCAGAAACAATTTTCTTAACCAAAAGTGAAAATATTTTAAGCTGTGATTACAAAAAAGTTTAACAATAGGCTGTTTGGATTGGAATAAAGATAACATTGGAAATGAAGTTTCTTATGTAACTGATTATGGGCTGCTCACTTAGTTTTCTAACTGGAAAAAAGACATGTGGTGCATTCTCTTTTGAGAACAGAAGCACAACTGGAGATCATAAGGGAGAGAACGTCATACCTTACTGAAATCTTCAGTCCCTTTGTGTCTTAATTACTTGCTTTATTCTATTATTCAGCTCTCTTGTGGCAGTTAACTCATTACATTATGATCACTTTATGTGTTTGTTTCTTCCAGTAGATTTTGAGCTCCTGGCCTAGTAACAGTGCCCAGGATATAACTTGAGTCCAGTGATGTTCTCCTTGAACCAAAAGGTGATCAGTAGATGTCATCATTCATTTGAAATATATGCACACACTTCTTATGTATTTGTCTTAAATAAGAAGACACTGGTCCTTTCCTCAGAATTTTATTTGCTTTGTGTGGCATCCAGGATGATAGTATCATACTGATAGGCAATTTAGGTCTATTTGGAATTAATTCAAATTGATGACTTATTAAGGGAGAATTGCATATAGGTTATAAGTGTTGGCCTTGACATTTGTGGTTTGACATGGGGAGAGAGGGTCACAAGGGAAGACTGATCTCTGGGCATGTACCAGGAGAGGACACTAAGGGTCACCTTGGGAGGAAGCAGGTTTGTGGGCTGCTAGTCTCAAACTCTCAAACTAAAGTGAGAGGGATGTGAGGTCAATCCCCGTTTCTGGAAGAAATACTGCTAGGGGACAGGGAACTCACTTTATGGTTTATGAAAATAGAGCTGCCTGAATTCTGCCCCTTAGTACTAGTTAATTGTTGATAGGGTGGGATTTTTTTATGTATATATTTCTGGGTGAGTCCCTTGGATGGCCTCCAGACCTGTTGTGGGGGAAACAAGCTCTTTGAAAGAGATGGAGTGGTAAAAGTTTTTCTTTCTTTTTTTTTTTTTTTAGTTAAGCCATCCTTTTGGAAGACGAAAATGAACAACTCAACTTTTGAGAAGAGGTTTTCTCCACCTTAGTAAGAGTAGCATTAGCATCTTCAGGAGTGGCAGGGTCAGCATAGGTGGCCACAGGACAAGCAAGAACAGTATCAGGGTTATTGTTCCTGTAATGCTGTTCCAACCTCCACAGAATTTTAAGGAAATTTTAAAGCAAAAATGACATCTACTTAGCAGAACTTTCAATGCATCTTTACCGACCTTGCTGTTTTCCTGGGGACAGAAAATAATCCAGTTCGTTAAGTAAATGTTATTTTCACAAAATGGCAAATGAAAATTAGAACACTCAGAAGATTTATAAAAATTGGATCAGACGTGCAGGATGTGTGATTATCTTTTTATTCATGAGATTGCTTAGTGGATTAAGAAAAGAGAGTTGAAGCTTAATTCCTTTTACTGTGGATGCGGGGTGGGGATTGGTGGAAAATGTTTCTAAGTAGAAAGTATCTGACTCGTTTAAGGAGCATAATGCTACTGATTCAGCTAAAATATAATGATTGTTTGTAGAAGTTATAGAAATCCTTGATAAAATCACACTGACAGATGAGGATAAGTACATTTAAAGCTCAGTTTCCTATACATCTTAACTGTTTTTTCTCACCGTTAGTGGCTTAAGCACCATTATGGGTCTGTGAATAGATTGGAACGCCAGACAAGGAGAACCTGTGTAATCTAGCACAAAGCTCAACTATTGCTCTTAAATAGTTGCTGTCAGATTTTAATGAAGCCCACTCACTACAGAGGGATAAGGCATTTTATTCTCTTTATTATTCTTCTGGGAGGTGTAAATACATAATTAAGCTTGGATGTCATTAATCACTTTCAAGTTGTTTGCCCCAAGCTTTTCCATATAAACTATTCCAAATCCCAATTTGATTAAAAATCATGGGCAAGTCATGTTCACTGGCATGTTAGGTGTAAGTGAGGTTATGATTTGTAAAATTTACAAGATGTGTGTGTTTTAAGGATATGTTTATTATAATTATTTAAAAATATTCGTCTGCTAATTCTATAGCTGGATTGTCTGTGGGTGTATTTCTAGCAACTGCTTTTTCTCTTGACCGTGGGTACAATTTTCCTTTTTTTTACATGTATGGTAGTTTTAAATTGTGTACTGGGCATTGTGGATGATGCACTTTAAAGTTGATCTTCCACTAGAGAATGGTGAATTTCATCCTCGCAGGCAGTTACTTTACTGGCACCTTGATTTCATGGAGGCTTGGTTTTAGACTTTGTTTGGGTAGGTCTATTGCAGTCTTACCCTTAGTCCTGGGGTATGATCCTTACTGTTCAGGGAGGGGGTTTCAGTGGAAGGCCTGGGGGTTTATCAAGCTCCAGGATGTTTACCAAACTCCTCTTAACCTCCATCTCCCCAGCACCGGTAGCCTTTTGCTCAGCCTTCCAGCCTTCCTTCCAGCTGTTGCTTTCTCTTGGGTTCCTGAGTCTCATCCTGCTTATGCACAGGCAGGAATCATTTAAGGATTTGAGTGGAGTTGTATGCATATTCTGGCTCTATGGTTCTGTCTTTTCCAGGACTTTGCCACTCAAATTCCAGCTGCTTTGACAGCTCCAGATACATCCATCTTCTCAGCCCAATAAGACTACCATTTTCTGCTTGCACTCTATTCCTCTAGCACTGCATGGATTGGAGAGTACCTTCAGGGGAAAAGCCATGTAAATGTGGCTTTTACGTAGTTTGCTTCCTTTTTTTCAAGGATCTTATCCTTTACGGTTTCTGCCTGCTTTTGATTGTTCTCCAGTGCCTTTAATATTTTGTCCAGAGCTTATAATTGTTATAAGCAAAATGGTCTGATAGAAGTTATTCTGCCGTTATTCTTAATGATGAAAAACAGAATTATGAAAGGATACTTCAGAATTTTCTAAATTCCACTTAGCACAGTGTTTGTTAAACAACAGAAATTCACATCAGTTGCATAGAAGCCTGTGGATGAGTGATTGCATTTGAGAATCTCTGCTTTTTGCCAAAGTGCCTGTCAACTACAGTTTATAGGGAATCATTATAGTATTAAAAATTTTTATAAAATACAACTTTGTGTCATAACATTTGAAAGTATATGGCAGGGGGCTTTTCAGATGAAGAATACAATTAAAACTTTGCTTAATATAATTTTTTTGTTTTAAAGTAGAGACAATAGCATTGAGTAGGCCTGGACAGCTCATGCGATTCTAGATCATTTTTCTGCTTGTAGCTACCTGAGCCTGCATGGATCAGGCTGGGCTGATGCTCATTTCCCAGCAGTGTCCTTGAACTTGAAACTCAGTGCAGTTACTGTAGAAGAAATATAAGAAGAAGGCAGTGAGGTTGGGGATGGGGGATGCTGTCTATAAAAATCCTCCTCAGTAGCAAAAACTAAACTGAAAAACTTGAAACTTCTCCTTTCTTTTTTTCCAAATGGAAGATGAGCAAGTCCTGACAGATACTATTCCACTGTGAAATTGAGACATTCTATTCTCCAGGTCAATTTCAGCGACTTCTGATAAATGGTGCTGCCAGCACAAAAGTCCCAAGTTGTTGAGCCTTACATTTGCGTAGTGGGTTACAGATTTATATGTTTATGTCCTGTGAGGTCTTTCCTTGTTTATGTCTGGGTCTTTAACACTGTCGTTCCTAAAAGTGTTCTTCTTATTAAAACTCATGTCCTTTAAAAATCCTTTAATGAATATGTTGTGTCCCTGAGGAAATTTTCCTAAAAGAAGTCTTGATTACCAAGTTCTTA
The DNA here is from genome assembly GCF_015220235.1 of Choloepus didactylus. Taxonomy (NCBI): domain Eukaryota; kingdom Metazoa; phylum Chordata; class Mammalia; order Pilosa; family Megalonychidae; genus Choloepus; species Choloepus didactylus. The sequence continues at coordinate 119,441,426 of NC_051308.1, forward strand.
TCAATACATAATAACAGAATTCCCTTACTGTTTTCTACCTGATCTTTATTCTTTAGGTTGGAACTTCTAGAAACTTCAGTGATATGTGGACAAGTAGAAGAAAGTGGTTCTTAGGCATTGCCTCTGTCGCCTGTATTCTTTTGCCTATCTTGGGTAACTGCCCATAAGTTAAATTAATTAATTTTGGCCTGCAAGCCTGGCATTAATAGATGTGAGGTTGGCTAGGCTTCTTTCAACACAGTCCCCAGGTTAGCTATAATCCTGTGTAAAGTTTCTTTCTTACGTTCGATTGTGGCTTGTCAGCACCATTAGTTTTATGAAGGAATTATTTTTTCCCCTGTTTTTCTTGTGACTAAGCAGGATGAGAAATAGTTCCCTTTTGGAATCTGTAGTGGCTTAATTAAATCTTCTGTTTTAATTTTGACTTTATCTGTCATTAATTGAGGCTAGCAAGATTGAATGCAAAGGGGTGGGGATGGGTTATCAGACTGTGATAAAAGAGTAATTATCTAAAAATTCCCAAGTATGTTTTTATTTGTTAAGCTAGCATAAATATGTGGGTATGATGGAGGTTTTCATTAAGCCCTCTTCTCAAAGTCCTGTAGCTAGGAATTTTGTAGCTAGGAATGAAGAGAAGTTTAGTGTCTCCCTACCCCCACTGTGTGTGAGAGAGTCTTAGTGTTTTGTTTTTATATTTGTCCTAGTTGAATTTTACCTTATATTTCATTGTGAGGTAAATTAAAATTTCTCTGGGGTTTCTACCAAATTTCTGTATCCTGTTTATCCACTGTCACTGTCCTGCACTGTGTCCAAAAATGTATTGCTAAATTTTAGACTGATGCCATCAGCCCTCCCTTATTAATTCAGTTACCTTCTGTTTAAAATGTTCCTTTCCTAAACAGTCTCCTGCTTGGGTCTTTATGAAAAGGTCTTTATGAAAGAAAAGTGAAAGCTAAGACTGAGAAAGGCATTTTTTAATTGACAGGTAGTATTACTCAGAGAACACATTCAACTGAAACATTCTACCCAATTACTTTTCTTCACGTAAGTATGAGGAAAAGTATTAATGAGAAAATAACCTAATCAGGATTTCTGTAGAATAGTAGTGTTTAGGGTACTGAATCTGCATAGATTGAGGTCACTTTCCTGCAGATTCTATATCTCTAATCCTATATCCTGAAAACTGAAAGTCAGATAGGATCCTAACTCTTCAAAGAAAAGTTTAATTTTCATCAAACCAGTGTTTGTTGAACAGGCTGCTCTAATTGAGCAGTGTGCTGGGTATTGTGGATAGACAGGAGAGCCCAGGAGGGTTGTGCCGTCTGACTCATATCACAGGTATACACACCTAGGATGTGTCTGCTAGTGAATGCTGTTTGCTCCTGCTTAAGACATGGTGCAGTGCTCTGAAGTTTTGCCACTTGTTGGGGAGATGCAGCATGCAGATATATATATGTAAAATAAACAAAACAGTCTGTAATTACCCAGCATAATGGTACAAATGATAAGAACTATGGAGATTCATAGGATGTGACCTTGTGACAGAAGAATAAAACTAGAGGATCTTTGATGGAACCCCTTAGGTTCTAAGTCTTTGAATCTTAATGGGTCCATGGGGGATGGTTAGGTAGAAGGATGGTGGTGAGGTGTGTGAGGGAACTAGAAAAATATTTCCATGAATAAATCATTACTAATTTTTTCATCACTTTTTCTTAATGGCATGGTTTTAAAACTTTTCTGCATCTTGACTGTTCTCTTCTGCTATGGTCCAGTTTGTGTGAGGTTTTACTAAATCAGTATGTGGGTTCATTTGGTTTCACGGTGACAAGTTGACACATAGTGGCTTGAATGTTTAAAGATGGAATGTCTAGAGTGAGGAATGAAGGGGAAGGCTAGGGTACAGGAAGAGAGGGCAGCTGGGAGCAATTACCTTCTCCCCACAACTGCCAGACCTTTTCATTGTTGCTCCCTGTGCTGCTGCCAGGAAAGAACGGCCAGGTAGGCTCGTGGCCATGTTTTACAAGGAAGCTCAGAGTGCAAGAATCTCTGAGGCAAAAAAAGAATGGGTTGGGATGTGGGGCAGGGGGTAATTGAAAAACAGAGACATGAAGGACTAGGTTGGTTTTCACATACTGCGTAGTGCATTCTCTTGGCCGAGATTTCAGGTAGCCCAGCCTCAAAGCTCTTCTGTCCAGCATATTTTATTGGCCAGACCCAGTTCATTTCAGGGATCCTGGGTTAGCAACTGTTAGCCAAGTGTTTGGTTACCCCAAATTAGTTCATGTCCTTTACTACTTGTTTTCTCTGATTATATAGTACATATCCAAACCCTCAATTATCCAGAATAAACTAGGGCTGCCTATTCCATGTGGATAATAACCATTCAGTAGTGATTATGATTCTCATGCCTAGACCATGGTAACGCCTGACTCATTTAACTGCCTGTCTCTTTAAGATTTTGAAATGCTGGTTCCTGTTGTGTAAGCCAGACACATCTCCTTGAGGACTTATTTTACTGGGCAACTTGCCCTTTCTGAAACCTCAGTCATCCTGAAAAGTACCTCACAAACCTTCTTGACTTTAATTTTTCTTAGTCCTATTTGTACATAATGTTTGTGGTGACTGATTCTCTGTCTCATATTGCTGAAACTCATGGCCTTGAATTTCTGGGTCGCTCTTAAAAAAATGGGCAGAACTTATTACTAATGAAAAGTTGACTCATTTCCTTCCAGCCAAAGACCAACACTGACTATCTGAGTTCCTTATGGTCTCCACAGAAGCAACCCTCTGATTATGGGATATCATTTGTTTGTTCCTAAATTTTATAAGAATTAATGATAGCATCATGAGCTGGGGAAATGAGTAAGGTAGACATTTATGCTCTGTGCATGGGGGAAACATAAAAATCATATCTGGATACAAGTCCTGTATGAGTTATTGGTAATTTAATTATTAAGTGGTTGTGTCCCTATAAGTTAAAATTTGGTGCATCTCCTTCCAAACTGTTGTTTTATACACATATCAGTCATTTTTACCTGTGTGTAATTTATCAGAGGGTCAGATTCCATAAAGAGATAGGTACCAATGTATACCACCATTCCCTGCTGAAGAAATCAGGTTTTCGAGTTGGGCATTTGTTTTGGGGAAAGTGGTAAGGCCTTTCTCTCCCTTTTAGGACCAGATTTCCTATTCATTCCCCTTATCTTGTTTAAATGTATTGTTCTTTCTCCTTTCCTTGTTCTTTGCTTTCTTACAACAATTCATTTACACAAGCATGTATTGAACTGTCTGTGCACTTAGAAGGGTGGAAGGTAGGGATATAAAAGAAGAGACATAAGGCAAAATTCTTGCCTGGTGTAGTCTTGGATGGGAACGTAGTCAAGACATAGACAACCACTGACCCCAAGCATTGATGTCAGCAAGCATCATTACATCCTTGGACAACCACATTGCTGTGAGAGTTCAAAAGCTGCGAATGCAGTTTGGAGGCACTTGGGAATGCACTTTCCCTACGCATCTTGCTTTATATGTGGGGAGCCTGCAGTTTAATAAAGCCAAATGATTTTCCCTGTGATATATAACTAATTAGAATGTAGACCTAGGACTAAAAGATATTTTTCTAGACCCTGTTGGGCAATCTAAAGATTCAGCACTATTATTTTTTTCATTCGTGGTATCTTCTCTCAAGGAACTGATGTGGGCAAACGTACATATTGACATAGAAACATAATTTTTTTTTTTTTTAAAAAAAGCAGTGTTTTTGAGAGGCAGTTTGAAAGACCGACAATTTTAACTCTAGCTGTACATTTTTATTTTTTAAAGTTCCATGAAATAAAACAATATAGAAGTTCTTCTGGGTTCCTCATAAAGGAGATATATCCTTTAAGAATATCTGAGAGTCTGTGGAGCTTATCTAAATGGAATCATACAAATGTAGAGCTAAAGGGAATCATAGGGATTATTTGGTGTAGCACATTCACATAAGAAACAAACCCATTTAACTCTTAAAATTAAAAAAAATATATTCAAGAATGCCCTAAGAACATCTTGCTTACCACTAGGCACTTAAAGCGCAGTCGATACAGGAGGGTGTGGCCAGATCAGGCATCACAATTTGCCACCACTTAGTTCAGTAACCTGTGTCTCCCACAGTTTGTGTGAATACATGGGTTGTGATTTATGTTATTGTGCTGCTATAATACTGCTTCTTGCTTAGACTTGGGGGTTTTTATTTGGAATTTCAGTTTGGTTGCTAAGTAAAGCTCTAGTACAGGCCATTTTGGGTTTCACAATGTCTCTTGTGCTTGTTACCTCCATCCTTTTGGTTCTGTTCTCAGAATGCATTTTTCTTCATTTTGAATAAACTTGAGTGCATACTTTAGGAGTGCTTGTTTAATTCTCAGTTTCTCTGCAGAGGCATGGCAGTTGACACTGATGACCCTTTGACCACTGGATTACCTTTCTGAAATTAAACATAGTTCATAACAACTGCCTCTAAAGTGCCCTAACTTTTAGAGTCACCTAAATTGCAAGCGTTTTAAAAGTGTTTTTGACTGTTTTAATGCGTTCATTGTCTTAGAGCAGTGAATGGCAAACTTTTTCTTAAAGTGCCACATAGTAAATGTTTTAGGCTTTGCTGGGCAAGAGGCAAAATGGAGGATGTTATGTAAATACTTATATAGCCATTTAAAATGTAGCCATTTAAAAAATATAAAAACCATTTTTAACTCCTGGAATGACTGTACAAAAACAGGTGGCAGGCAGGAGGACAGTGGTTTGCCCACTTCTACCTTACAGTATAATAGCTCTTGAGGCACTTCGTGCCTTTCTAGGGCATAGTGTATGCACTAGAAGAACCAATCTTTGTGGTCAAATATTTCTTTTAATACACAAAAGAAATTCTCAAAAAAGATGTTGCTTGGGATGGCTTGTATGATATGTGAATAGATTTCAATAAAACGGCTTTAAAAAAGTGTTGCTGAAGTTAGAACAAAGAATTATATCTGAATCCCCCCTGTATCAATTTTTGCTTGATGCCGCCTTTCTAGTTGAGAGCTGTACTGGAGTTCAGGACCAACTCTGAGATCCTGTTAAACTAATGAGTGGTAATAACCCAACACTGCATTTTTCTTCCTTGACAAGAATTATTGTTTTCTTGCCATCAAGTAACAAATGATGTGAGTTGTCAAAAACATCATAAAAGTTATTCTTTGTGTGGAAAAAAAATTTTTGGTGATTATTATGATGGTGATAATTTTAATAATAGTGTTTGTTTTCAAAAGCTTATAAGATAGGATAAAATAGATGGACAAACTAAATCCAGTCCCACAACATAGCTGGCAATAGTGTGCTTCCTTGTATAGCCCCAACAGACTAAACCTCTTGCACGTGCAATAGCATCATCCATAAGTTTTTGTTGTTGTAAGAATGCAAGAATACATAGAAGAATTATAACATTGTATTTTTAAAAGAAATAATCTGTATGGTATTGTTCCAATTTGCTAATGCTGCCTTTTCGCAAAATGCCAGAAATGGATTGGCTTTTATAAAAGGGGTTTATTTGGTTTCAGAGTCACAGTCCTAAGGCCATGAAGTGTCCAAGGTAATGCATCAACAATAGGGTACCTTCATGGAGGATGGCCAATGGCATTCAGAAAACCTCTGTTAGCTGGGACGGCACGTGGCTGGCGTCTGCTCCAGAGTTCTGGTTTCAAAATGGCTTGCTCCCAGGATGTTCCTCTCTAGGTTGCAGCTCCTCAAAAATGTCACTCTTAATTGCTCTTGGGGTGTTTGTTCTCTCTTAGCTTCTCAGGAGCAAAAGACTGCTTTCAAAGGCCATCTCCAAAATGTCTCTGTAAGCTTCAGCTTCTCTCTCAGCTCCTGTGCGTTTTTCAAAGTGTCCCTCTTGGCTGTAGCTTCTGTCTGAGCTTATATAGTGCCCTAGTAAACTAATCAAGGCCCAGGCTGAATGGGCAGGGCCACACCTCCATGGAAATTATCTAATCAGAGTTATCACCTACAGTTGGGTGGGTCACATCTCCATGGAAATACTCAGTCAAAGACTCACAATCTAATCAACACTGATAATGTCTGCTGCCACAAGATTACATCAAAGAACATGGTGTTTGGGGAGACATAATACATCCAAATCGGCACAGGTATCTTGATTTATGTCAGGTAAAGGTCGTTAGTTTTGCAGTATTTTCACTTTGTTCCTATGGATGCATAGACTTTGATTTCACACAGCAGATCAGGTATAGGGGAAGAAATTTCTAAAACAGAGGAAATACTGTTTTCAAGACATGGGAGTTTGATATACACGAATACTGGCAACATTTATAGGAAACTTTTCTATTCAATTCAGTCAACATTCATGAGCATTTACTAGGGTAAGAATTACTGTGTGTATATGCTATCTCAGTGTTTTCCAACTTTTTTATCATTATTGCCTTCCCTCAAAAGGAGTCTTTTAGACTCTTTGTCCTAATCACCTTGCCCATGAAATTTTAGTACACAGATATACTGTTTATCTCTTTGTATACTGTAGCCCTTTGGAAGGCTGCAAGCCACTGTAATATCTAAGATTTTTTCCAACCCCCAAGAACCAATTTTCTTCTCCTTTGTGGACCTATCTTTTAAGGGAAGTAGTGTCTTTTTTTTTTTTTTTTTTTTTTGCCTTGAGTCACCACATTAAGGTTAGACACCAGAATTTTCTTCCATGATGTCCACCATTTTATTATCTGTGGTTCTAAGGCCATTTAAATGGGATTTTCTAGTGGTTAAGGACATTCTGAAATTATATTTTCCAGTTATTCAATGAATAGTTTTGTATACCTTGACATGAAAATTTGGAGAATGCTTTTATTCAGACTCCACAAAGAAAGAATTTAACTTTTACCATCTTAAATGTGAAGAAATGCAGGTTTTTCTCCAGCCTATCCCATGTTCAGGTTTGGCTTGTTATGATTTGGGTTCAATTCTTTTTGAACTAGGAATCCTTTCAGACCAAACTCCAAGCATGTGGAACTGTTCTGCTTTCAGACATTTTTTAGACTTCTTAACTTTGAAGGTGGTCATCAACTCATGTTGGAGAACAGAAAGCAGGCTCCCATAGTCCTTTTCTTCCCTGAAATCTTGTTTAATTTTCAGTGCTCAAACTGTAAAGAATCTAGCAGGGCAGAGTTCGTGCTACTGAGGCCACTTTGTAAGATGCTCTGTCCTTCAGGGCTCAAAGGTTCCTGGTGGTTCATTTAGCTAAAGCTTTATCAAAGATTAATAAAAGTATAAGAGAGAATGAAGACTGGTGTGTGTGGGTGTGTGTGTGACTGTGTGACTGTGTGTGTTGGTTAATAACATATTTTGGGGTGGAAAGTGATTAAAAAATAACTTACTCCATATGGGATGGGCCCACTTTGAATGATTTAGGGATGAGGAGGGTTAAGAAGTTCTGTATATATCAGGAATCTTAATTGGTTTTGACAATCCTTTGGGTAAATAGCTCAACCTAGTGGTTCCCGAACTTTGAGTATAATTAAAGAGCTTTTTAAGGGATTCCATGGATCCTTCCATTTTGTTCTTTGACTTCTGTTAACAATATGAGCACTCACAAATAGTACTTGAATGCCTTCTGTATGCCACTTACTATATTAGGCACTGGGAGTATGGTGATGATTCTTAGTCTATTGAAGAAGATAAATACTTATAATAAAGCATAATGAGTCATAGGACATGTCAATTATGGGAACATACAGTGGGGTTGTCAGAACTATTTCTCAGAGGAATTAACATTTAAGCTGAGGCTTGAAGGAATTTTAGGGTTTAGCTAGAAGAGGATGGGGAAAACGGTTTTAGGCCGAGTAAACAAGGTGAGGTGAGAAGTGGTGCACCGCAGCATGTTCTGGTAGCTGAAAGAAGTTGAGTCTAGAAAAAGTGTAGTGTATAAAGGGGAGATGATATTGAGATGAAGCCATTTCTCAGTTGGTTGTTTGAGTGCAATGTATAAAGTAAAAAATCTAAGAATTCAATAACCATTTTAAATAATATTTTTATATTTTAATAATCACAGCAGCATGTGTATTCCTTTATATATGGGCAAGACATTGTTTAGTAGTCGGAAGAGTGCTTTATAAGCATTGCAGACACCTGGTAATAACTTTGTACTAAAAAGCTTGGGAACAATTGGCTCAACTCATTCATTTTTGCCATGAAATGTCTACTACTACAATAGTGAAGGGTGCTTTTCATAAACTCATATGTTTAGAGTGTGTTTTCCTTGTTTCAGTCACAAGTAGACATTTTCTCAGGGTCCATGCAGTGAAGGTAAGACAGAAGAAAGACCACCTTCTGTTATAGCAGCAACACAAGCCTTTCAACATTGCTTGTGTGCCCCTGCCCAGTCTTTCAAGTGATGATTGAAGAGACCAGGCGTTCAGCTCAGTGAACTCTGATAAATGAGACCAGACTATAAACTGGAAGATAAGGACGTTTGCAAAGTTCTTGTGTAAATAAAGCATGGTTTCCCATTGCAGTGGTTACTGATTTCATAGTCTCAGATGAAGATGAACGATGCTTTGAATTAATAGCTTTAAAGCCGGTGCCACTTCAGTTTCTTTTTGGTTTTGTTTTATTAAAATCAATGTGAGTTTATTGCTTTATTCAGATGAGGGGGACAGAAAACCTGAGCACATGCAAACTAAGTGAGGTAGAGTTTCCGAAGATAATTCCCAGCCTCACAATTCCTCATGAAGTTATTTTCCTGTGGGAAACTTTTAATTTGGAAGCATTCAGCCTAATGTGGGAACCAAGATTAACATTTTCTGAAATACTTACACAAGAAAAGCAGAAATGTTCTGTTCAGGAAGCTGAATTTACATAGTAGAAAAATGGGCTGTCCTGCGGTATTTGGTAGTCTTTATTGGTTGTGGTAAAAAGTTGTGTGTAGTGTGTGTGTGTGTGTGTGTATGTGAGAGAGAGAGAAAGATGAGAGAGAGAGAAAGAGAGAGAGATTGAGATTGTATCCTTGTCTTTGTTTCCTTTACATTAAACCAGACAGGTACTAGAAAGTGTATTTTACCGCAAAAAGCCGAGTACTGGACCCTAACTCTACACACACTTTCTTTAGTTTTTTACTTTGTCTTCTTGCTGAGTAAGCTATCGTGTTTCCTTTTTTTTTTCCTTTCTTTCTTTTTTGGGGAGGGGAGGTGAGAATGAGGATGGAGATGGCAAGATGAAGTTAACATGACAGAACTTCTTCCCTTTTTCACCCCTCTTTACCAGGAAGTTAACTAGAAATCATGTTTGTTTTTGTTTTTTACAAAATTAGTAATTAGCACAACCCAGTTAGTTGCATTTATACAGAGTTACAGAATTTAAAAGTTGATAGTCTGATGAGACATCAGGCTGAAGTCCTGGGAGGAGGGGGCGTCGGTGAAGTTAAACTTGATTCTGTAGGCTCTGGGGCATCTAGAAATTTGTAGCAAGAGCCTTGGGCATTGCATGTTACACTATAGGAATTTTCATTGGTTACAACTAGCCTTGGCTGTTAGTAATTATTTTTATCTACTTTAACAGGGGGTATGGGGGAAGGGGAGCAGGAAACTAAGCTGGCATTGTGGTCACAGTAAAGAACAGACTGATTTTGGGTCTTTTCAAACTGCAGACCTTTGTTACTGACCAATGCTTAATTTGGTTTCTGGGTTTTGTGAGTCTTTTTCCCCTGCCCTTACCTCATTTACCTTAACGACAGCACCACCCCTCCCCCCCCCCAAGAGCTCAGCTAGGGCAGGCTGCCACTGTGGATTGGGGGGCCTGAGAGGCCCAGAGCAAGAAGAAAGTGGGTTGAAAGCAGAGTTCTGTTTAAAGAATTTGCTGCTGGAAACTAGCCCAGAGGGAGTAAAGAGGAGCTTTAATGAGGAGCAGCTGCAGGGCCGACGCAACCCACATGAGACATTTTTTTCCCCTCCATTCCACTTTCTGTATAGCTTTTTAAAAATCATGATTTTGAAATAGCTGTTTTGTAAAGCACGCCTCTCTTTCTCTTCTTGTATGTGGTGGGGTTTTGCTTTGTTGTTTTATTTTTTTAATGACCAAATCCTCACTAAAAAAAAAAAGCTAAAGGCAGAGCTGCAGCAAAGCCCTGGATGCAATTTGGGCTCACCCTACTGATACAGAACATTCGGTGGAAAAACAAGGAGAGAGAACACTGGCTTTTATTTGGAAAGGGGGCTTATTTCCTGCTCAGACTTCAGTCATCTTGGAGCTGACACAAGCTGCTACAGTGTTTTAAGCTTTTCTCTGGACGAGTGGCTATTCACTTAGGAAACTTGAAAGAACAAATTTTTCTGTCTGTATTACTAGGGAAACTGATCCTGAACTGCAGCCATTGCCAGATAGATTGGAATTGCTATTCAAATCCCAGCTTCGTTGAAATCTGTAAAGTGGCTACATGTAAACTAATCCGGGCTGCTGGTGACATGTGAGAGTTTTGGTCTGATTTTCATCTGTTTTATTGAGGGGGGAATGTAGGGGTATCCTTTCAAATGGAATGTTTTCTCCTTCTATTAGGAGGAGTCCCTGCTTTTCCCTCCCTTTTCCTCCCTCCTTACCTCCCCTTCACCCCATCCCCCAGGCTTGTTTGAACTGTAACAGCGAGAGAGTGGACTTCATGTCAGAAATAGCACACTTTTTCAGGAAAAGTTATGAATATATCTGTATGGACCTCATAAGTGTTTGATTAGTTCATGGAATTATTTTACAGGGAAAAAAGCCTTCAAGAACTTAAAAAAATATTACCCAATATTCTCAGGCTCATCCGTGAACTATGTTCTTTACAGAGTTCCAAAGTTAGAGGAAGGGGAAGGAAAAGAAAGAAGTCACGGAGAGAATTACTCAAGTGATTGATAAATTCCCTCCAGGAGGAAGGCATTCATATAGCTTTGGAAATGAAAGGCAGCTGTTAGATTTACTTGGTTATTGTTTTAAGAAAACTTTACATACACCTTTTGTTCAAGATAAAGGCTATTTTCCAAAATTTGTACTGGGTAGCATAATAGAATTATTCACTTGTGAGGGAACTTGAATGTTTATGTAGTCCTGTTTCCAATCTCTAACTAACCAAACTCAACTTGAGCCATCTCAGGAAGAGTGCTATTTAAACTCTTGTTTTCCATCAGAGACTCTTATTTCCCACCCATACTAGAAGGGTATGTTGTGTCCTTATATTGCAGTTGAACAGGAATTTGAAAAGATGAAATCTCTCCTGCCAAAGGAAACAGGGATTCTTTATTTCTGGCTGTCTCACTCACCCACTGCTGCTTCTTTCTTCCCATGTCTAAAATTTTGCTTAACCTTCTGGGGAGTGAGGGATAATCGTGTACTTAAAGATGACTGTTAGGTTGATTTGGCCTATGTCCTACCAGGGAGGTCACAGGGAGCATGGAGTTGGAAAGGGATTTTGGAGGGATTCTGGATTGAGAGACCACCCTTATCCACCATATGAAATTTAACCTGCTTTGGAACCAGTTGCTCAATGGTACTTGGGTGCTCTTGGTTTTCAAGGAACCTGCATCAGGAGCTCAAGAAATGCCCTTGCCCACAATAAATATCTACAAGGGAGTTTGCTAGAGGCACAGGAAAGACATGACAATGGCGTAAAAGAAGAAAGCCATACTGGTAGAAAAAATGTAGTACGTAATATGCTACTGCATCTAGTGTTGGAGGGATCAGTGCAGGGTGCTGTGGTTTGGAGGAGACTTAATGGAAGACATAAGTTTAGAGATTTTTGAAGGAAGGATGGCATGAAAGTACTTCATAAGAAAAAAATCTGGGCATTTTAGCTGACTGTGTAATTCTGAAAAACTGATCATGGCTTTAGGCCACAGTACTAGAAATGCAGTCTCCAGATGTCTTCTGCACTGGTGGAAACACTTGTGTTGTATTCTTTTCCATTTTGGGCCCCATGTTTTAAAGTGATTTTTGATGAACTGTAATCATCCAGTTGTGGGAAGCTTAAGAGCCCAGTGTTGAAGTACACGTGCTCTGGACTCAGACCTGTTTTGAATCCTGCCTCTGCCATCTACTAGCTGTGAAATCTTAGATCTTTCCAAGTTTCAGTTTCCTCATATACAAAGTAAAGATCATAATACAATATAGAGTTTTAGGGAGTAATAAAAGAGATAATAGCTGTAAAGTGCTTAGCAAATACATGACAGATATAAGTGCTTCAGAAATGGATGTTGTTATGATTATTATTGTTATTGTTATCCCTAAGCATGTAAAAGCCACTAAAAGGTGAGGAAGTCTGGAAATAATTTTGTACTGAGAATAGTCCAATGCACGGAGTCCTAGGGGAAAAAATACAAAGGGTAAATACAACCTTTTGTTGTATAGTTCAGTGGTTTTTAGTATATTCTCAAGGTTGTGTGACCATCACCATTATCTAATTTCAAGACATTTTCATCACTCCAAAAGAAATCCATAGCCATTATTAGTCACTCCCCATTTCCCCCTTCCCCAGCCCCTGGCAGCCTCTAATCTACTTTCTGCCTCTGTGGACCTGCCTATTATGGATATTTCACATAAATGGAATCATATGATATATGGCTTTTTGTGTCTGTCTTCTTTCACTTAGCATGATTTTTTTCAAGGTTTTTCCATGTTGCAGAATTTATCAGGATGTCATTCTTTTTTTTGCTAAGTAATATTCCATTGCATGGATACATTTTATTTATCCATTCATCGGTTTGGACATTTGGATTGTTTCCACATTTTGATTATTATGAATAATGCTGCTGTGAGCAATTGTGTGTAAGCTTTTGTGTGGACATAAGTTTCAGTTCTTTTGGGTATATACCTAGGAGGGGAGGCATTTTTAGGGCTTAAGAAAGAGCTTTCTGACAATAGGATCCACCCATTGAAGACTGTTCTGCTGTTGAATTAGTAAGCCAGTCATTTTATTTTACTTAACAAACTCATAATGTTTACTATGTGCTAGATGCTGTTCTGAGTATTTTACAGTTATTTTTAAACCCTATAAAGTAGGCACTGTTATTTAATCCATTTTGAAACGGAGGAATTTAGTAACTTGCCAAAGATCACACATCTAATAAATTGTGGAGTTGAAATTCAAAACCAGGTAGTCTGATTCTAGAGGCTTTACTCTTAATAGCAGGGACAATAATAACTTCAAGCACTTATTAAATTCTTATTTGTCAGGGACCATGCTAAATGCTTGTATTCAGTCAAAGGCTAGTGATCATCTTTTAGGGATATTATTGAAAGGATTTTTTTCTTTGGGTAGAAATTACCTTAAGGGTCTTGTATTCTAAGGTACTATTTTCCAAGGAGAGATGCAAGTGGGGAAAAGCCAGCAACAAGATGTTTGGCCTGAAGGCTTTTAAGATGGTTAGAATTTATATCAAAAAGAAACGTGGAATTAAAAGATAAGAATTGTTGGAATTCAATTAACAAGACTTGCCAGACATGGCAATAAATTATACATAAGTTAAAGGGATTAACAGAAGTGATTTTGAGATTGTGAGTGGAAGGCTTAGAAAAATGTAGGAATTAAAATTTCATGGGGAAAATGATCCCATTTTTCAAATGTTTAGTTTAGAGTGTTGGCAGGACCTGTTAGAGTAGATATATGGCTTTTAAAAATCTGAACGTAAGGGACTGAGGTGGTGTATTTTGGAATCAATTACATGAAGGTAGGTGTTTAAAACTAAATGAACAACAAATGCGTATGAGAGAGAAGTGTAGCCCAGGCTTAAACTGATAAGGAAGAAGGAGAAGAGAAATTAGCTTCCAGACCAAGAATTTACTGAGATTTGAGGTAGACAGAGGGAGTCATAGAAGCCAAGAGTAAAAAGGTTAAAATGCTGGATGGGATGGTCAGCGATGTCTCCTATAGGAGAGAGCTGTTCTTACGATGAAATCTCAGGCGAGACCACTGAACTTGACAAAGAGAAAGTCATTGTCCTTAGAATGTAGTTTCCGGGCAGTAATTAGAATGAAAGTTTTGTTGTAAGTAAGAAGTACATGGAAAGGAAAGAGAAAATATTTGTGAAATTAGGCTGCAATAATAGAAGCTTGGTTGTGAAGGAAAAGAATTTTGGAAAGGGAAATGGGGCTTAGTGAAAACTTGAGGTTAAAGGAGGCGTGATTGGGCTCTGGTTATAGCTCTCAAGAAGTTCCTGTTACTCCTTTTCTTTCTCCCTTTGGTGGAGCCACAGAGATCTTGCTATTCCTCAAACATGGCAGGACTGCTCCTCACCCCAGGGTCTTGGCATGCTCTGTTCCCTGTGCCTCAAACACTTTCTCTGGATACCTGCATGGCTAGTTCCTCACCTCATTCAGGTCTTGATGCAAAGGCCCTCTCTGAGTTTCCTATTTAAAATGGAAATACTTCTCTTTATCCACCCCCACCCCCCACCCCACCTCCACACACACCATCCCAAACCCTATCCCCTGCTGTCTCTTTTCCCTGTTTTATTTTTTGTCATAGCACTTAACATATAACATATTATATGTTTTATTTATTAATTTTGTTTTTTGGCTTCCCCTGGTAGAATTTGAACTCAATGAGGGCAGGGATTTTCCCATTGCTACAATGCTGGCATGTGATGCTCACTTAATAAATATTTGTTCAAGTAGTGAATGAATATTATAAGTTTAATATTCTTTGTGGAAATGAGCATTCTTCATCATCAACAGCATTATTAGTAAACATAATGGATGCTATTTATAGAATTAGGCTTAACATATTCTCTTACTCAGGGGTTGGCAAACTTTTTCTGTACAGGGCCAGGTAACATGTATTTTGCGGACTGGAGGGTCTTATCACAACTATTCAAATCGGTTGTTGTAGCAGCCATAGGCCATATGTAAATGAATGGGTGTGGCTGTGTTCCAATAAGACCTTATTTATGGACACTGAAATTTGAATTTTACATTATTTTCAAATGTCATCAAATATTATCCTTCTTTTAATTTTTTTCTAACCACTTAAAAATGTGAAAACCATTCTTAGCTCACAGCCGCCCAGACTAGGCCTATGAGCTGCAGTTTGCTGATCCCTGCTGTGCTGGTTCCTTAAACATATCTTAGGTACAGCTTATTTTCCTATGTTTGATAGGGAGCAGCAATGCACATTAAACCCTAGTAGCAGATAATTGAGAAATACTTCTGTTTGACTCCAGAATCTTTCATATGGTTTCCTTTTTTTTTCCCTGGGAAACTTATGTTAGCACGTAATGCGATGCTAATATTAAAATGAATTTGTATTCTCTTGGCAGATGCCACATGACAGAGTGTGCTGGGGAGGGGGTGATGTCATAGTATAGGAGCAAAGCCAGGCAAAGCCCACCCAGGATGAAAAGTTTGCCATTATTTACAAGGTGAATAACCCCCTTATGGGATAATCAAGAGTCATCAGCCAGGCCTAAGGCCCAGAGGACTATCGTTGTGAATGAGAATTGTGTTTCAGTTTTTAACATCATCCGTAACAGATTTCTTGAATAAGCTGCAAATGCTTTTAATAATATAGCTCATGGTTAATTTAGCTATGCTACATTGGCAATTTTTGCTCCTCTACTTTAAAAAAAACAACAACAAAAAACTATTATCACAATAAGTTGTAATTTGAATAAGGCATCATATTTTCCTCAGTAAGCACAAAGAAGAGAGAAAAAATGTTTTTCATTTGCAAAACCTTTTAAGGTTTTTCACATACTTGATTTTGTTTAATTCTCACAGCAACTCCATGATGTAGGCAGCCTTGTTAACTATCTAAAATGTGAGAGAATTGATATTCGGTGAGTTTAAGTAATGTGGTCAATGCCATTGCACCAGGACTCCAAACAAGGCCTTCTGACCTTCTGGGGTGCAAACTCTTGGTTGTCTACTTCCTCCAGTCTTTGGTTTCAGTACTGTGAACTCTGCTCACTACCTCTTGATCTCTAGCTTCACCTCCTCATTAAGGTGCTGCTCTGCCGATTGCCCCCTACAGCTCTGGGAAGGGGTGAGGAGGCTGCAGCAGTTACATCACTACCGCTGTAGCTGTTCACCAGCTCTGTTCCCTTCTCCAGCCATTTTAGCAACTGTGTATTCCTCTGGGCATGTCTGTTTCAGTTCCCTAATATCTGGTCTCCCTCCTTTTCTCAATAACTGTGACCCCTGAAGATCTCCCCTTGCCAATGAAGGGTCAGTGAAAGGGGACGGAGTCAAACATCACCCCACTGTTTCACGTCTCAGCGACTAGGAGAATCAGGACGCCAGCAGTTGGGCACAGGAAGCCATGACAGGAGATGATTTTGAGAAAGGAGGATATAGAGTTTGGTTTAAATATGTTGTCTTTGAGGTAATGGTGGATGAGCCCTGTAGATTTAGTTTTTTTAGTTTTCTACCTTCCACATATCTGGGTCAGACAGTCAAATGGCAAAATTAATAGTTAGAATCAAAGTCATTATGTTTCTTTAAAATCTTCTTAGCCGTCCCATTTAAACAACTTCTTCTATGTGAAAATGAAGACTTTCCATGCTTTCTTGATGCTCTTTGGAGAAAATTGTTAGAAATATTACATGGAATTTGGGATGGTGGTATGAATCAAGGAGTGGCATGTAAAAAGTCTCCTCAAAGCTGTGTGTAGATTATGGAAAATGTTATAGAATGTTTTTCTTGAATTGTTTTCCCTCTTTTATTTTGGTGTTTATATGTTACCTTAGATATTTTCAGTTATTTTAATTATATTTCGTGCCTTTTTATTTGGTTACAAAAACTGCCTGCTACTTACATCTTTATAGATTTCAAAATGCCCCCTTTCAACCCTTCCCTATTTCCGAACCTCCTTCCCCTTTCTTTATCGCAGTCTCGACCATTTGAACATAACCCAGAAAGCTAGGTATAGGCCAATTGATGTTACAGTGGAAACGAGAGAAAGAAGAACTTGCTATTTCTCAATGCGTAATTGAGAGAAAGCACAATGATATCTTATATTTTAAATTGGAGGGGATAGGAGGATCAGTCCACGCATTATCATGTGAATGTCTTAATCCTATCAAATGGCTTAGTCAAAGTGAGAATGTTAATGTATTTAAGCAGACAAGTATGAACAATGCTCTACAAAAAAGTGGTTGTTACACTATACCAGCCTGTACCTACATGAAAAATGCTGTGGTTGGTTTTTGCCTTGAATAAGGGTCATGCTGACTGGCTGTGGCTGACTATGCTAGATCATCTACCTGGATTTGTCACCTGCCAACACTCCAGTAGGACGTGGGAGTATGTAGTTAACTTCTCTAAGCTCTTTTTCTTCTCTCAAATTTGGGTAGTTTTACAGGTTGTTCCTCCAGGATTCTTGATTTATAATCTAGTGTTTTCTTGAATGAACTGGATTTACAGGAAGTCAGGTCTTTTCATGAACTCCTCTCTTTTCCCTACAGGTGTCCGGAAGGCTTCTTGGGGGAGTATTGTCAACATCGAGACCCCTGTGAGAAGAACCGCTGCCAAAACGGTGGGACCTGTGTGGCCCAGGCCATGTTGGGGAAAGCCACGTGTCGTTGTGCTGCGGGATTCACGGGTGACGACTGCCAGTACTCAACCTCTCACCCCTGCTTTGTGTCTCGCCCCTGCCTGAATGGAGGCACCTGCCACATGCTCAGCCGGGATAATTTTGAGTGCACTTGCCAAGTTGGTTTTACAGGTAACAAATGGTACTCAGGCCCATGCTTTCCTATTCTCAGCAGGCACCTTTATACAGCATCTTTTAGATCTTGGTGTCTGGCTCTTAAGGGTCCCCAACTCTGGTGCCCATTTCACATTTTAGTAAGGAATATTCCAAACAGCTATCCTCAATTTCTTTTTGAAGGTTTTAAGGAACAGAGAAGGAGAAAGAAAAAGGGGAATATTCAGCATTATTTGACTGTATAAAGTATATATGTCAGGATTGAGGATCAGAATTATTTCACTAAAGGAAATACACAATCACCAAAGGAGACTTTGGGTGCTTCTGACTACTCCCTTCTTGAAATCTCCTCTTGCTTAACATTCAGGGCACTGGCTTTCTGTTTTTTTGAACTGTGATTGTTCCTTCTGCATCGGCATTGCCTTGTCCTCATCCATTTGCCATCCCATAAATCTTAGTGTTCTGCAGAACTCTGTTTGAGCCCTCTTTTCAGCCATATCACAGCTTTCCCTGGGGAATCGCACTATCTCCAATTGTTTCAACTGTCATTATCTTCATCAGTTGTTTCTGACTTCCATAGTCATCCTTTCAGCCCTACCTCTACCCTGACATTAGACTCATATTTCTAACTGTCCATTGTACATGCTTCTTGGAAATTCTATTCTCAAACTCAACATGTTTATATAGTAAGTGGCACCAGTTTACACTCTAGGTTTCCCAAACTAGAAACTGCTCTCAGTTGTCCTTGCCTTACATAAACTTGGCCACTCATCCTAACCTCTGAATTGCCTCTCACCTGTCTACTCTTTTCCATTTCTTTTGCTACGCTGTAGTTGAGGGGCCAAGTCATCCCTCACCTTGACTCCTGCAGTATTTTCCTAACCAGTATTCTCTCCCCATCCTGTTCATCCATCACCTTGCCACATCTTTAATTATAGATGGAAATCTCCTCACAAACTCACCTGTATGCACTGCATAATGACTTTTTAACCATCCATGGAATAAACTGCAAACACTTTTTACCTGGCTTCCATGGGTCTTCAAAGTCTAGGCCTTACATCTTTTTGTAGTCTCCTCTCCTGCAAGCCTCTAGCTCTATTCACACCAAAATTCTCATTTTCTGAAAATGTCATACTTACTATTGCTTCCATGACCTTGCATATCCCTTTGCCTGGAATGCCCTTTTTATCCACCAAGTGATTCCCAATGTCATTTAAGACCCTGTCTTGGTGATCATTTCATGATTCCTTTAGGCAGTTAGCCTCTATGTCCTCTTTATGTCACATTTTATTGTAATCAATTTTTTATATATCTCTCATCTGTCTAGATTATGAGTGGGTCTGAGCTTTATTCAAAGGGGACCTATGTGTTTATTAAATTAGATGAGTAAAGGAAAACAATTTTCCATGTTGTCCCTCACGGTAAGCACTCAACAACAATTCTGTAAATCTAATAAGCAAAAAGTGAAAAATGTAGTTATGAGACTAGTCTGAGTCAGTTCATGTGGAACACTTGTTCTACTAATTCGTCGTCAAAAGTCATTTTTGGGGTGGAGGTTGGTGGGATGATCCGTGTCTTCGTCATGCCTGTGATGGCATTCACACTATGGGTTTTTGAATAGATTTGGTGGTTAAGAGAATTATTTCTTCCAGATTGTCAAATTTTGAGTTGTTTTGCTATCACAGGCAAGGTAAATAGTGGAGAGGGCATATCCATGTAAAACATTTTAATCCCAACCTGAGGAAATGGCAGTTATGCCTTCTTCATAATTAAATGCCCTCAAATTAGCAATTCTTTCTTCGATACAAAAAGGTTATCTTCTTGGTGTTATCTGTGTTCTGAACATTTTTACACATCTGCCTCTCTCGTCTTCCACTTTAGGAATCACTGCAGGGCACGTTTATCCTTTTGGTTTTGTGATGCCCCTGTACCTCACCTAGTCAGGCCTTGTTAGCTCACCCCATTCATAGACAAAAAAACTGAGGGGGCAAGTTAGTGCCATTACATGATATATACAGGAAGCCAAGTTCAACGACCTTTCTGTTTCAGTTGTGGGCAAACACTCTGATACATGGGGTTGCCAGAAGTAAGCATTTCTATCTCTTCTCCATTGTAAGTACTTATCAATGCAACGGAGGAAAAAGTGGGGTGAAAATTTGCAATTCCTCCATTTTTTCTCTGCTTAGCACCCTGAGATAAATGTGCTGTATCCAAATTTTTAATTATTGCACTTTCCCCCCTTTGATTCAACATCCCTTGATTGGCAAAGAGCACATCCACATACTCATGTTTCACCTCTTTCTCCCTTTTAGAAAAGCTGCTGTGGCTCTCATTTGCTTTTCTATTGGGTCAAAGATTTAGATGGTTTCCTGCCAACCAATTGGAGTATTAACAAATTCAGAGGGTCCGCATCTCTTTAGTTGCTTTTTTTTTTTTTCTTTTTTAAGGCTTAGCCTAATGAAAACAAAATGAATACCAAATTTACTAGCATCGTGGGAGTAATTTTTTTTTTCTTTTTCCATCTCAAAGAGTCTGTTTCACTTCCACTGGAATCATGCCTTAGGATCCAACACATCAGTGTTTCTCTGCTTCTGCTGGTACTTTCATACCTAAGAGCCCACAAGAGTTACCTTTATAGACCTTTATTCTGATGACAGCCTCTATTTCTTTTTAGTATACAAGGAGCCAGAAATTCCTCATCTTCTTCAAACACATCAAGCAATATTTATAGTAAGACCACGACTAATAACATGTTTCCCAAAATATGTGTGTGCATGTGTTATGTTTAAAGGAAATAGAAGCAGTATTGCCTTGTTTCTACCATTTAAGAGGTCTGTTTAGTAACTAGATGCTGTGAAAAATATCAATAATTTCATTCATTCATTAAACATGATTAGAGAGCTTACTGGGGATCCAGTCTCTGCCAATATGGCAGAGGATAAAATAGAAAGAAACAGCACACTTACTGTGCGTGTATGTATTTATAAGAGACTTGGGATGGTGAGGGGGGCATGAAGAATGGCTTTATGTAGGTAGTGACTTTTGAGCAGGGTCGTCAAGATAAGTCAGGAGGAACAGTTTGCGCAGAGACAAGGAGAGGTGAGAGAGTAGATCAATCCAGACCCTTGTTTGCTAGGGACTGTTGGAATCCTAGAGGACTGGGCTTCATGTGACTAACCTACAGTCGCCTGCATGTGTTCCAGAGTCTTTGAGTCTCAGCTGAGGGCCTTGGAGAGTTGCTGGAGAGTGTTTGGATCATAATCTTGAGAAGATTCTGGTTTGGACTTTCTGAAGGTGCCATTAGTTGGTTCCTGTTAAATTCAGCAGTTTAGGGATTTTCCATGCAAGAGCACCCTAATGTCACATATTGGTGGAAGATGTGGGTTGCTGAGGGTAGGGCTGACTCCCATTTCTGTTGGCAGTTCTGATTTCTATTATCCTTCCTTTAGGTAAGCTGTGCCAGTGGACTGACGCCTGCCTGTCGCATCCCTGTGCAAATGGAAGTACCTGTACCACTGTTGCCAACCAATTCATCTGCAAATGCCTCTCAGGCTTCACAGGGCAGAAGTGTGAGACTGATGTCAATGAGTGTGACACTCCAGGGCGCTGCCAGCACGGTGGCACCTGCCTCAACCTGCCAGGTTCCTATCAGTGCCAGTGCCCCCAGGGTTTCACGGGGCAGCACTGCGACAGCCCCTATGTGCCCTGTGCACCCTCCCCCTGTGTCAATGGAGGAACCTGCCGGCAGACTGGTGACTTCACTTTTGAGTGCAACTGCCTTCCAGGTAAGGAGCCCCCTGAGTGCCCTGAGTTTGGGGACACACCACCAGCACTGGAGGAGATGGTGGGCGTAGCTTAATTGCTCCTTTAGGAAGTATCCTTCCCAGCAAGGAAAAGGGGAAGTGAAAATTTTGTGTGGGTGGGTTGCAGATGAGGGTGGAGTTTTATGGACCCACTATGGTTCATAAACTGAGCACAGAATAATTTCACATGTCAGTGTTTATGACGATGAGTGGCTAGGAATTTATTTATTGTCCTTTATGGAGAAACAGTTAAAAATAAGACAGTGCTCTGGGAAAGGGACATAATAGAATGGAAAGGAACAAATGAGAATTAGACATTGAAAAATATGTATGTGTGATTTATAAAGTATTTTAAACTGAATCAATAATAGTAGTAGGTGATTAGCTTTCCTATGTGCTTTCACCTCTAATGGAGTAATAGATTATTTTCCTACCCACCTAAATGCACCCATTTACTCTTTTACAATTTTTTCTGGGCTACTGGCTGGCAGAGCCCTGAAGTTTACCCTGACTTGGGAAAAACACTATCCTGACTTGAAGCTAGAGAATTTTGAAACTGGTGTGTGTGTGTGTGTGTGTGTGTGTGTGTGTGTAGAATTCTGTCTAATCAATGAACACTTTTTGATGAGCTCTGACAGATTATGTATAAGAAGCTCTGTATGACACAAGTAGTTTGTCATACTCTTGACCAGTACAAGTCCCCTACGGCACACACACACAACCCCAGGATGGAAGGAAAAAGAGGAACAATGTGTGGAAGCTTGGGGCCTAGTATTCCAGTAGAGTTGGAGAAGGGAGCAGGCCTGGCCAATTCACTGAACTCCTTACAAAAATGATGAGGAGGTTGAAAACTGAGAATTTTGATTGGGAACAGAACATAAGCAGCTGGAGCAGAGGAATTACTAAGCAACAAAGATCCTGTTTTTATACAAATATCCTCAGTACAAAAACAAAAGAAGGGAAACTGTAGGGGAGAATAATGTGCTAAGTAAGCAGAATTGCCTCAAAAAGAGTTGCTCTGGTTACTCTTTCAGAGGGGGAAACTTAGATTCTGGTGGTATGGGTATGGTTCACATATAATAGGGCTGTGTGTTTTACCTTTTGGGGGTTAAAGGCCGTAGATTAGTCCTCTGTATAAAATCAAATGGTAACTTATCCATTTTATTCAGTAAAAATTTGTTGACTGCTTGCTATGTTTTAGGCACCATGTGCTAGGTGCTTGGGTTACAGTAGACATGACACTGTCATGTAATAGAAATGAAAGCTTAATATTACTTAACTGCAAATCACAAGAACAAGCTATGTAATTTTATTGCTTTCAGTTTCTCTCCAAATAAAGAATTGATAATGCTATAATTCTAGATACTGAATAAATGTTTACTAACATTCTATTACTATCACCGACATTATCTCTTGTAAGGAATAACTAGAAGATAACTTTCTTCAATCCTTTGTTCGTTTTTAGTATTTTAAGGGTTAAAGAAGTAAATAAAAATGTGAACAGTTTAATTTTGCAAATATTTTAATATTCTGATAGTCTAAGTGGCTAGTAATTGAGGTTAGTGTGATTTATTGTTGAGGGCTAAATGTGTTTTTCAGTTTTAAGAAAATTACTTTTAATAGTTGCCTAGAGCAGGAGGTTGATTTGGCAGCAAGACACTGACAGGAAGTTAAAGTCAATAAAGGAAGTTTTTAGCTGGGAGAGAGTGATTATTCACTCCCATGGTCTCTGCATTGTTATCCATTAGCCACGATGAGAACCTTAGGGAATTCTGAGAGTGTGTCCAGGAAAGGATCTATCAAACCAGAGCGGTACCTCCTCCTTGAGAAAGGAAATAACCAGGGATTCCGCAGCAAAGAGGCTGCCAGGGCTAGTGGGACAGAGTAAGGAGATGGTGCTGTCTCTGATGCTCTGCATGTAGTTTAAAAACAAGACATTTGTTTACTCACCAATGAAGTTCTCGTGCACATGTGGGTGTTGGAGGGTGGGGATGCAGCTGGGGAGGAGATTGGGGCAAAGGGAGAACTAATATGTATTCAATGCCTTTTATGAGTGAGGCACCGTGCCAAGTACTTTTGTGTCTGTTAGCTCAATTTCACAAAGACCTTGGGGATAGTTATTTTTCAGGCTTCCCCAGGCAAAGTAACTGAGGTTTGGAGATATTAATGTGATTTAGCCAAAGTTTCACAGCTGATAGGTGATTAAGCTGACAAATGATGTCAGCTCAGTCAAATGTATAGATGGAAATTCAAAGACAATGCAAAACAATAGATGATGCAGTAACACTGTGAATAAATATATAGTTTACACAATTTGTAAGATTTTCTGAGATTTTGTGTTCATTGTTCTTATATCCCAGGTGGAGTTTGGAAAGTATTCACTTCACTTCCATACAGGGAAATAGGACTTGGAGATGACTTTCTTTTAGAAGATATTTTCACAATGCTGTACCATTCTCCTTGCCCCTCCCTCCATTGACCTCCACACTATTCAAGAGCCTAAAATGTTACTTGAGATAATAGTCACTATCTCAATGTAAATAGCAACCGTATGTGAAGAGATCCATTATTTCAGTTCTAAGATTGGGGAAACCAAGTCAGCAGGAGGCAAAGTATCTTCTTTAGGTGTTATGCAACTCCCAAGTGGCTAATTCTGCCACATTGGAAGTCTTTGCACATCTCTTTGAGGCTTATCCTGGCCACCCTATTTAAAATTATAACCCTTCCCTCCCTCAATTCCTGACCGTGGTCTACTTTTTTCTCTTCTTTTTCTATAGCACTTACCATCTTTTTGCTATATAATTTACACTCTACAATTTACTTCATTATGTCTATTGTTTATTGTCTGTCTTTTCCAAATTCTGCTGGCACTTCCCCTTTCTAGAGTGAAAACAAGGATCTTTGTTTTTGTGTAGTGATGTATCCTACGCATCTAAAAAGAGCACACAATTATTTGTTGACTGACTGAGTTTAGCCTCATATCATAGTATTGAGAATGTAACTTTTCTCTTCTCATTTCTTCCTGTTACCATGCATACTAGACTTAGTTTGTCTTGTCCTTTGTACTTGTACTCTAATAGTGGAAAAGGGAAATTTTAGTCCTTCTCATCTCTGAGAGTCTGAACCCCACTTAAGTGAGTGATTATATTTCAGTGGTTAACCTATAATTCTTTTCTAGCAGATGGCACTGTGGTCACTGTGAGTTAGTTTTGGTGTTATTGTAGGGCTCACAGGGAAGGAATTAAAACTGTAAAAATGAATCATCTTGCATGACATAGAAAGAAATGTTCTCCAGAGGGGGGAAATGAACATATTCAAGGGGTAACTAATAGAATCTAACCAAGGAACTGCATTTCATCTTCTTCTTGGATCAGCTACTATTCACTTTCCAGATTCTTCATGAGATATCATTATGTCAAGTCTTTTGCAGAAGTCCTGAGGGGTGGCATGCAGCCAGAGTTATTTTAACATAAGCACAAAATAGGGCATGAAAGCAAATTATTAAATCATTGACTCCCAGTATTTTTGGGTTAGGGCCAACCAATAGGGACAGAATGAGTTAGGCTGACTCTATGCTTGTAGGTATTTTACTAAAGTAGAATAAGTAATCAGAAGACAGTGTGCTGTGTTGAATCTACTGGCTGTCTCTCATGAGTTTACGGTTGAATTGGACAGTCTTCAGTGTACTTTCCTTTTTCTTTTTCTCTCACATCCCTTTATTCCTCTGTTATATTTTTTTAACTTTGTAAAAAGCTGTCTGATTTGTCTTCCCCAAACAATGAAGGCTTATTCTTTGTAAGCCATGTCTATACTCACAGGCTGATTATATTTATTATCCCTGTGTAATTAAAATAAAGCTTAAGCGCATTTTGCAGTTTTGTGTCTGCCCTGTTGTTCCTGAGCTTAAGAACATTAGAAATAATTCACCTCTGCACTCTCATATACAGGGGCATATGATGTTCTCTTGGGTATTATGGTATTCATATTTTGGCAGGTTTCTCTGGAGCAGATACAGAAATGATCATACTGCTTTCCAGGGTATATTATTTTAGTGCCTTTGACCTGGGCTCTACGTTCAGTTTTAATTGATATTCCCAAAGTCCTTACATCCTGTCATGCTCAGTACTTTTTCCCATGTTATCTCCTCAGCTTTCTATCATCTTCTCCCCTTTCTTTATATATGACTTATTTTTCCTTTATGTTTTGTCAAAAGCGTCTTTTTCCCTGAAATTCTCCTACATACCCTACCCCCTTTGAGATCTCTTGATACCCTTGTATACCTCCAGAACAGCACTTTTCAAGCTATTTACTTATTCATCTTCCCCAGTAGACTCACATTTTAACTTTTTCCTCCCAGTACTCAACATAGTGCTTGGCAAAGTTGGGACTCAATAAATATTTGGAAAGATGAACTGAATGAATGGAATGTGGTAAGCAGAGGAAAGAATTTCTATATTCTACAGTCCTTTTTTAATGTACTAAATGTATTTCTATTGAATCCCCTTTTTCATTTCTTTGATTTCTTTGGTGAGAAAGTTAGAAAGGAAAGTGGAGATCATTGGGGAGACTTCAAGTGGGAGCAGCAAGCCTGGAAGACTGGTGGTGTGGGGAACACACATGGACTGGTCAGGGGTCAGTAGCCTTACCCAACAGAGGATGGAAGAGGTGAACCAAGAAAACCAGTTGACAGGGATGGGATCAGTTAGCCTTTGACTTTATAGTTTAAAAGTTAATAAACAAAACTCTTTTTTTGGAAATATCTATCAAATTCTTCCTAGAAAAAAAAAAAAGTAGCCTTGTACCTTTTTGCCTTTTGTCCAGTTCCAGGTATCCCAGTTTTTTTTCCTCCCTCTTTCATCCCTGTTCAATGAGAGTTTTAACTCGAGGACTTCCGGCCTGGCTTGGGAGAAGCCTGGCTGTATCATCTCATCTTTCTCTTTCTGCTCTCTCCTCCAAGCCTTTCCACCCTCACACCTCCCAGGATCTGAAAACAAGAAGTACTCTCTTGAGAGATGCTGTTCTCTGTGTGGGATGACGAGTGCAAAAGACTCTTGCTCCCCACCCTCACTGTCATCATTAATCAGTTAAGTGGCCCACGGTTTTGTTAACAATACAGTCTTAAAATATTCTTTCCAAGTTAATTTTCCTCCTTTTTTCCTTTTAAGGATGTGAATTGGCTTTAAGTTGTAGGCTCCTTTTAGTGTGACCCTGTGAGCCTCTCTGAATCTGCCACACCCACCCCACCCACAGGTCTGGAGACTTGTCTGTTTCCTTTTCCCTTAAAAACTTAAAATACATAATTGAGAAGTGACTGCACTGTAACTTATTCATATAACCTTTTTCTCTCCCCTTTGGATAGGCTGTTTCTTATAAGAATTTGCTAGCTATTTTCAAAAAGAATTCTGTACCTCTATTTTTAAACCACAAATACTGTTTTAACTTTGGAGAACTGATTTGGCTTGAGTTTGCACAGACATGGGAACTTTTAACCTAGAGTCAGTTTTTCATATTATTGAAAGGGAACTCTGGTGTCCCAGAGAGAATATTTGATTGGAGCTGGGGAAATCTTGTTCAGTGGTAACTCATACCTACCAGCCATGTATACTTCGGCAAATCAGCCACGTGGACCTCAAATTCCTCATCTGTAACACAGAGCGATTAGAATAGATGATCTTGAAGGGTGTTGTTCTAGTTTGCTAATGCTGCGGAATGCAAAACACCGGAAATGGATTGGCTTTTATAAAAAGGGGATTTATTTGGCTACACAGTTACAGTCTTAAGGCCATAAAGTTTCCAAGGTAACACATCAGTAATCGGGTACCTTCACTGGAGGATGGCCGATTGCATCCAGAAAACCTCTGTTAGCCGGGAAGGCACGTGGCTGGCGTCTGCTCCAAAGTTCTGGTTTCAAAATGGCTTTCTCCCAGGACGTTCATCTCTAGCAAACTTGCTCCTCTTCAAAACGTCACTCACAGCTGCACTGAGTTCCTTCTTTTTGAGTCAGCTCATTTATATGGCTCCACTGATCAAGTCCCACCCTGAATGGGTGGGGCCATGCCTCCATGGGAATATCCCATCAGAGTCATCACTCACAGCTGGGTGGGGCACATTCCAAACAAATCTAATCACCAAAACGTCTGCCCCACAAGACTACATCAAAGAAAATGGCATTTGGGGGACACAATACATTCAAACTGGCACAAAGGGATACTGTGATCTCATTGATATATAATAATGTTAACTAATATGTGTACGATACTTTATTTTTGTATTTATTTCCCTGATAACTTTACTGAGGTATAACTCACATGCCATACAATTCACCCTTTTAAAGTATGCATTACAATGGTTAGTATATTCAGAGTTGTGCAGCCATCACCACAATCAATTTGAGTATTTTCTCACTCAAAAAGAAATCTGTACCCATTAATGGTCACTCCCCATACCCTCTAAACACCCCAGCCTTAGGCAACCTCTAATCTACTTTCTGTCTATAGGTTTGCCTGTTCTGAATATTTCATATAAATGGAGTCATGGTCTTTTATGACTGGCCTCTTAGCACAATGCTTTCAAGGTCACTCATATTATAGCCTGTATTAGTATTTCATTCCTTTTTATTACTGAATAAAATTTCATTGTATAGATATACCACATTTTATTTATCCATTCATCAGTTGATGGGCATTTGGGTTATTTTTTGCTTTTTGGCTATTATGAATATTGCTTCTATGAACACTGGTGTACATGTTTTTGTGTGGCCATACATTTTCATTTCTCTTGGGTATATATACACCTACAAGTAGAATTGCAGGCCATAACTCTATGTTTAAACTTTTAAGGAACTGCCAGACTGTTTTCCAAATTGGTTGCACTATTTTATATTCTTAAATATATGAGGGTTCCAGTTTCTCCACATCCTCATCAACACTTGTATTATCTGTCTTTTTTATTACAACCATCCTATGAAGTGGTATCTTGTTGTTTTGACTAGCATTTCATGGTTAATAATATTGAGCATCTTTTCATGTGCCTATTGGCCATTTGTATATCTTTAGAGAAATATCTATTGAGATCCTTTGCCCATTTTTAAATTGGGCTATTTATCTGTTTATTGTTGAGTTGTAGGAGTTATTTATATATTCTAGACACAAGTTCTTTATCACATTTTCTTCCTTTCTGAGAACTGTCTGTTCACTTTTTTTATGATATTCTTTGAAGCACAAAAGTTTTTAATTTTGGTGAAATCCAACTTATCTACTTTTTTCTTTTGTTGTTTGTTTTGTGTCACATCTAAGAAGACTTCTCCTAACTGGAAGTCACAAAGATTTACTTGTATGCTTTCTTCCTGTGGTTTTAAAGTTTTAGCTTTTACATTTAGGTCTCTGATCCATTATGAGTTCATTTTTATGTATGGTATGAGCAAGGGGTCCAACTTCATTCTTTTGTCTGTGGATATTCAGTTGTCCTATTGCCATTTCTTGAATTAAGTGCTTTTAAATATCTAACTCATTTAATCTTTCAACAACCCAGTAAGGTAGGTCCTATTAATTCCTCCATTAAGGAGAGAAATTTAAGTATCTTGCCCACTTTCAATCAACTGTTACATTGCAAGTCAGATTTGAACCTAAGCAGTTTGGCCCCAGAGCCATGAATTAAAGGTCTCGCCTACTTATCCTCTTACTTACCTACCTGTCAATGGGGAAGAACTACCTAAAAAATGGTCAATCAGTCATAAAAAGAAAACATTTTATTTTGAATATGTTGTGGTCATGCTGAAAGGGTGCTGCCTTCTTAATTTGTCTGTGGGTGGTAAGTTCAGTTAGTTGCCACATTGGCTAATAAAGTCAGAGTCACAGTTTCTATACCTTATAGCTTAGCAACAGAGGTTCTCCTAAACACCACCCGTCTGGTCAGTCACCAAAGAGATCACGTTAGGTGAGGATGACCATCACCAGTTCTAGAACACCACCAGACCACCAGGCAGGTTCTAGCGTTGGTGGGCCTGGAGACCCATTTCCACCCATGTTCTGAAATTGTAATTTTTCTGAACGGTGTTCATGAAGAACACAAACCTTGGTTCTAATTCAGAGGCCGCTTACTCGGTAGATCTGTAGATTTGGCCTCGCTTTCTTTATCATAATTAGGGATGGAATTAGACAGTTCAACATTTTCTGACTCTTGAGTCCCTTTGTAAAACTTTTACATAGTTAAACAGAAATATGAGTAATGTGATAAATTTTTAAAGCTTTCAGTCTACAAAAATTTCCACGGTCTTTCTCAAGTATGCTTAGTGATTCATCTGCTTGAAGGGACTGAGCCCCAAATACCTAGAGAAATCTAATTCTCTTCTATCATGCTTTCCATTATTCCCATCTTCCATAAAGTGATTTCCTTTGGTCTCTAGGTAACTTTTTGGCCAGTGAATTTATATTCATTTACATGACTGCCATTGTATTCAGAAAACCCAGCCATGCCCTTGTGTAGCAGAGCAGATGTAGAATACTACAGTAGCTTGTGGTAAGGAAGGAATAAAGCAAGGTGTGATTGATGTCTCTCCCACACACCAGACTGTAAATGCCATGAAAGAGGGGACTGTGTCTCTTTTTACTCACTGGTGTGTCCCCAGTGCCTAGTGTAAGACTCAATAAATATTCTGAGTGAGAGCAGGAGCAACCTTAAGGGATATTTTGAGAAGACCAAATACTTAGTCATGTGCTGTTTCTGATAGGAGAATGTTCAATGAACATCCTCTTGTCCTAAAACTGGTAGTCTTCTATTTTTTTAGCTAAGGGATTTGGTAGCAAGGAGAGACAAAGGAAGAAGCCCAGCATATAAATTACAGAGTAATACACTGTGGGCAGTTGGGGTAAAGTTTGGTGTGCTAGTTTCATTTTTCATAAAGAGGAAGGAAGTAAGGCTCAAAATGTAGAGAGGAACATAAAAAATTTGAAGTGTTGGTAAGTTTGTAAATAATAAGTAATAAGGCCACCCCATTTTCATATAGCTTTGTTACATTTTTATAGCACTTTGCTCATGACAAGGCTCTTATAACAACCTAGAAAGATGGGGTGGGCTGGTGAGATCAGACTCATTTTACAGATGAGGAGGCTTATTCAGCAATTTTGACTTGCCCTGTGTTAAATAGCTTTTAGATGCTGAGGTTGGGATTTGACCCGTATCTTTAAACTTTCAGTTCAGTATTCTTCCTATGACATCCGCACTGCCCTGCCTAGTTTTAGAGGCCTCTTTGAGCAGTCATCCCAGGAAATATGAAAGGGACCTAAATATAATTAGGAAATCTTTTATCTCTTCTTCCCATTAGTCTGGCATGGGTTAGGGAAATCTAATGCTGTTTTTTTTAGAACCAACCAATGAATATCTGTCCTGATTAACACTTATCTTTGCTGGGATTTTATTTCATGAAAGCCTTTGAAATCCTTGTGAGGTAACTATGAAGGCATGCCATTGGTATAATGAGTCACTTACACTGCCCAGCTATGCTGGAGGCCGAAGAAGACAGGGTGTTGGGGGATTTTCCATAAAGTGAGTGAGTCCTGGGTTGAGTAGCTGCTAGCTGCTGAACTGAAATCATGAAGTTGGTCTGTCCTGATGACCATGCCCTTTGGCAGAAGAGCATGTCACTTCTTCTGAATGAGAAATCATAGTTTTCTTTTGTTTTTCTCTTACCAGGATTTGAAGGGATCACCTGTGAGTGGAACATTGACGACTGCCCTAACCACCAGTGTCAGAATGGAGGGGTTTGTGTGGATAGCGTCAATACGTACAACTGCCGCTGCCCCCCTCAATGGACAGGTATGTGCACTGTTTTGAGTCTACCGGAATGGGCATGGATTGGTAGCCAGAGAGAGCTTGCTAGTGAAGTGTGTACCTTTTACAGATTATCTTAAGGCTGCTTTGGGATCAGTATGTGAACTGAGCAGGGTTCTCCATGCTAGATCACTGGGTATGAGCCTGTATTGCTAACCCCATACATTCTCCTGTATTCACATAACAGGAAAAAATATTCCCATAGTTGATTGGTTGATTAGAGTCTGTTGATTAGGTAGCTGCTCTGAACTTGGCACTGTACTAGGAGCTGTGGCAAATACAAGGAAGAGCATTAGTGATAGCCCAGAACTTATTTCTGGGAAAAGTTGCACATAGCCTGGAATATAGTGGATGCTAAATAAATATTTGAGAGAGAAAGGACATAACTTAAATGCAGAAATAAGCGGTACAGACTTCAATAGGGTTATTGTTTGTTCACGGACGGAAACCTGCCTCACGTTATTGTCTTTTCCCATAATTATGCAAATAGGTGGGCAGGTACTCTTGATGGCATTATTGTTATAATACTCACTCTACACTTCTACTTTATCCTTTCTGTGTCCCTTTTTGTACATAGAACAAAAATAGACTTCAGTGCCTCTGACATTTGAAGAGCAGTCTTGCTTAACTTTACAGCTTTTTGCAAGTTTCTGAAGTTGGCTTAAGCAGGCTTTTCATTTAGTTTTGGAAGTTGAGTGATTTTATGCAGATATTTATTTTCAATTTCTATTTGTCTGTCTGTCTGTCTATCTAAGGACTTGTTAAATAATTAAGAACTGATCCTTTTTGAGAGAGATTGGTTGATTTAACGTGGAAACCCAAGAAACAAATTATTGTTATAAGGAAGAAACAATAGTACCAGTGATGGACTGTACCCAGCAAAGAAGTCTTGCTATTGGTTTGCACCATTATTACCTGGTATTCTTTCGAGTCTCTGAAATGCTTTCCCTTATCTGTAGCATCTAATTATTTAGAGTACTCTTTAGAACTGCAGACTATGAATAGAAAAATACAAAAGGGGTTTAAATCTTCAATGACATGATTTCCTGGAAGGCATACATTTCTGCTTTTAATCCCCAAACTGTCCTATTTAATACTTTCCCACCAGTTTCCCTGGAATTGGACTTCCCCTAGAATTTGACTTCCCCTAGAATTTCTTCATGATGTCTTGATCCTAGGACTTCACTCCTAACCCTCAGTTATTCCTGTCATATTCTCTCTCCTCTCTAGCTTTTCCCATATCTATGGTTGATTTTTCAGAGGCCAAATTTTTCAACTTAAAAAAAAGAGTAGTGTGAAGTTAATCATGTGCAAAGATTTGAATTTTCTCTTTTTAATGATCCTTACAGTGTAATTGAGCAGGGTAAGATATTTGTTAGGAACTTGACCCCATCCTGGTCTCTCTTTTGCCCAGTGGGAAAGCAGCTCCTGATAGTTCTGCATGGTACTGAGGCTTCTGATACCAATCAACATTAAATGGTTTTATTATTTCGTTGCTGATTTCTCTTTGATCCTGCATGCAGTTTTCTGCTTTGATAGCTAATTAGGAAGGCCCGAATTTGAGGGAAACATTACCAAAATTTCTTACCCTAGGATGTTCAGTAAATGACTCTTTCCTATCAAAGTCCTTATAAAACATTTCCTTCTCCGTGCATTTTTATCTTTTCTAGAAAGGGTGACAAAGATGATGGATAAGCTGAATGTAGCAATATTTATTTTTTTGGCTTGCTGTGTCTCCTTAGGAGTGACTCTCAGCCTTTGGTTTTCCACCACAGGTTTCCTTCCTCTTTTTCACTCAAGCCAAGTATTTGATTTCTGATGACAATCCTTATTTTGCACCCCCTCATCACCAATGGGGTAAAGGCTCTTCCTCTGTCATTTGAAGCCCCCAAGGCCATAGCCCTGCCTGCTTCTCCAGTCTGTTCTCCTCTTGTGTCCAGTTGCACTTTGTACTCGAGCAGTAAGAACTGCTTCCAGTTCTCTTGTATCTACCACGTGTTGTTTCACGTCATATGTCTTCATTCTTACTGTTCTTTCTCTCTAGATTTCTCTTCTCCACTTCTCTTATTTTTCTCTCCAGTTTTTACCAGCTCAATTCAGATCAGGTGCTTACCTTCTTCAGGAAGCCTTTCATGAGCTCTCTCCTGGCTAGGCCAAGTGTTTTCCTAGACTCCCTCAGTACCTGAGGCATTCCTTTATGATAGTGCTTGCCATTACTTACATTGACATTAGTACATGCTTGATATGAAGGAGGTACTGAGTTATGGGGCAGTTGAAGTGTTGATGATAGCAGTTACTAGCACTCTTTACAAACTCATTTTTAGTCGCAGGGAGGAGCTGTGTTGTTTTACCATCTTTTCCCTTCCCTCCATTTGTGACTTAGGGTCCCAATTTATATTGATATTAGGGTTACAAATGTAGATTACTATTTCCTACTTTTACAAATTTGAGAAATAAATGGGGTTGGAGGGCTTGGAGTTAACTAGTGTTTATTGAGCTCCCAAATACTGTGTAATACAAAACAATGTTTGTGTGTGTGTGTATAATCTTTATAATAACTGTATTAGGAATAGAGTTTATTAAATATCCTTTTTAATAGATGATGATGCCTGTTCAGAAGGGTTAAATAATTTGTCCAAGGAACATATTGGTTGGGTTAGGATTTGATTTTAGGTTTGTTGAAACTCCAAATCTGGTTCAAATATGTGCTCTTTTTGTATATCAAATTGACTCTTATGAGGTGTGTTTGTTGGGTCTTTTTAATAGACTGAAAGTTCAATTTATAATTTTATTATTCTAGGATTTGGGGATTTATACATTTGTGTTTTTTCCTTTTTAAAAATTTGGATGGTTACTCTGAAGTTAGAAGTTAGTATTATATGAATGTCTTATATTCAATCTGGTGCTGTTTTCACTATACCAAAGAGCCTTATGACAGCTTTATGCAGATTTCCCTTTACATTTCATTTCTTAGAATTGAAGCACACATCGTTTGATCCAGCTTTTAACAAAATAGAAAAGGAGGAGTTGGAGTAGGCTACTAGGAGAGGAAATGAAGTTGCCAACCATCTCTGAAAAAGAATGGGTGGGATTATATGGCTGAAAAACATGGTATTAATTTTATCTAAATGGAGATTTGGGAAGTTTGCTGTGGTTTTAATGAGAAGTGTCAGTTAGGTATGGTTTTTGTTTCCTAGTGCGCATAACGTGGAAGGTTTAGCCTTTTGTAGCAAGCTCTGGACTTTAAGATGACCAGAAATTTTTTCCACCTCTATTCATGGTTTCATTTGGAGCAAATAAGTGAGCTTCCTTTTCTTTTCTTCAGAGGCTTTATCTTCTGTCCATGGAACTAATGTCTCTTAGTTACTCTGCTGGGGGCATTGGGAAAATAAGGAGTGCAATAAAAAGCTTTTTGAACTTTTCATTGATTCATGCTCAACACTCTAGGTCAGTGCTGTTCCGTATGGTAGCCACTGACCACATGTTGCTGTTGAGCATCCAGAATGCAGCTGGGCCAAATTGAGATGGGCTGTAGCTGTAAAATACCTGATTTTGAAGTCCTAGTATGAACAAAATGTAAAATATTAGTAATGTTTTAAATATTGATTAGATGTTAAAATGATAATATTTTGTATATATTGGGTTAAATAAAATATATTAAAATTAATGTTTCTTATTTTTTTTATGTGGCTACTAGAAAATTTAAATCACATCTGTGGCGCTCATATTTCTATTGGACTGATGCCAAGATGTTCAATAGGCCATTGCTGCTATTAGGCAGGAGTATCTCTGACCCAGGTGGTAGAAGGATGGACTTTTATTCATCCACAGAAAGAGCCTTATCTTGGCCTTGCTAGAAGAGAGTCTTACCCTGTTGCAGATCCCCCATGAGGCATGGCCAGAACTGTGTTGTAGCCTAACTCAGAGCCCTTATTTATTTCTTTATTTAATGCAGTTTTATGGAGATATAGTCACACACCATACAAAGCATCTGAAGTATACAGTCAATGACTCATAGCCTTTTCACTCCCATGGCTGTTATAATAGTATTAGTTTGTATCTTCAAAACCTACCAATTTTCTGCACTTGCTTAAGCTCAGAAAAGTGAAAAAAGTGAAAGTGGTAAGGATTGGGAGTGGGTAGATGGTTTGCTTCTTCCTAGGAATCTTGTTTATAATGAGTAAATCGGAAGAGCTGGGTGTTCCTTTAGGAAATGAAAGCATACCTAAGGATTTGATGAAGCCTAAGCATAGAAGTCTTTATTATGCTGTATTTGGCACTAGGCCATCTTATCAGAGATGTTCTGCTCTGGCAAATATCCATTTGAGAAAAAAATTTTTTTAAAGGCGCCAACATTAATTACAGCAGTGTAGATTAATGTTTTGTCTACATGTATTGTTATTTGAATTTTCTTTTTAAAGCTTCATTTCCTTCAGAATTAAAGTTCGCTCTAAGCTCAACTCACAAATTCCTTTCTGTGGCTGCTTTTGGTTTTGGGTTCATTCCTAGGGCAGATGTGATTTATTTTCCTGTACTTGTTATTAATCCAGAAATGTAATTTCAGCTTGGGCTTGGAATAGTGCTTTGGGACTCGAGGCAGAAGTGAACAATGGAAATTAGGTGGATGTGAGTCAAATAAAACTGACCAAATTTTCTCTCAGCTCTCCTTTATAGAATGATGAGTCTAAAAGTTTGTTAAAATTCCCATTGCTGTCAGTTGCTCCAGTTTCAGTAAAAAAAAGTCTGGCATAAATCAGCAAGTACATACTGCTAGAGGTAGTGCATGGGCTCCTTGTGTGTGGTAATAAAATCTTTTCATGGTGATATTTTGATTTTGAACTAGATGTCCCTGTTTCAGTCTAGCCTTTAGTTAGTAATAAACTGTTCTCTAGGATGAGTCTTTTTTCACAACACTTTTCTGTTTTGTTTTTTTTTGTTTGTTTGTTTTGTGAAGTAAGCCAGACACAAGGACAAATGTTGTATGACCTCACTGACATGAAATAATTAGAATAAGTATATTCATAGAGTCATAAAGTAGAATATAGGTTACCAGGGTCTGTGATGAGGGTAGGGAATGGGGATCATCATCCTTAAGTAGTACAACGTTTCTGTTTGGGATTATGAAAGAGTCTTGGTAATGGCTGGTGGTGATGATAGCACAACATTGTGAACGTAATTAACGGCATGAAATTGTATATTTGAATGTGGTTAAAAGGGGAAGTTTTAGGTTGTATGTATGTGACTAGAATAAAAAAATTTAAAAAATCCATAGGACTATACGACACAGTGAATCCTAAAGTAAACCATGGACTATAGTTAAAAAGAAAAAGAAAAAAAAAAATAGGGGTAGAGCTTTTTTGTTTAGAGTGAAAGCCATTTAACTCTATCTGGAACTGCAAAAGTATTCTCATGTATATTCTGCATGGGGGAATGGGAAGATGCATCTTAAATTTCAGTTTCCCTGCTGTCAACTTGGTTGTGAGTACTCAGTGATAAGCCTTTTCTCTGGAGTTTTGCAGCCCCTTCCCAGTTTCAGTTTGGTTGGACTTCTAGAGTGCTAATCTGAAGCACCCTCATCCCAGAGATCCCAGAGTTGATTAGTGGTAGTGGTGGTGGTGGGAGTAGGCCTGCATGGATCCAATAGCCTGCAAAATGCAGGGAGTGTCTACAGGATGTTCCCTGCCCTTGTGGTCCATGACTTAATGTCTAGCTTTGGCTGTATTCCAGGCAAGACCCAGTTTAACATCATGGCTTTTCAATCCCCCACAGATGATTGTTAAGTAGCTTCAATGACAGGTATTTATTAAACAACTCAGTATTACATCCAGTCTGCTGTGAGAGATGCCATAAGAGACACAAAGAAGAACGATTCAAGTCCTGCTTAGGTATTAAATTCTTGGGCCACAAATTCATCTCAGCAAATTCCTAGGTATTGTTCCTTTGTTTCATTGGTGGGAATTATAGGTAAGATCAATGTCAGATTGGTGTTTCTTCTTTATTGATAGGTACCTTTTTTTTCTCCTTCTCTCTCTCTTTAAAATCATGTAGTCTTTTAATATCATCTTTTTTTTTTACCTCCTAGTACTTTTTGAGCCCTTTGAATCTGTAGACTTAGATTTAGGTCTATCCTCTATTCAGGAAAGAATGTCTTTTCCATTTGTTTTAATGTCTTCAGGAACAACTATTATCTTTACATTATATTTTTACATTAGCTATTCTTTCTTTCTCATAGCTAAAAATCATCTCTCTTGAAATTTTAATTCTGATTATTTTTTCCATTGTATTTTACAAGAGCTTCTTACCCTTTTCCTTCACAACAGCAATCTATTTTTCTGTCTTGTCAGCTCTGTCCTTTGTAGGTTCTAGTTCTGATTTTTATTTGAATTGCATTTTTATTTTCTTAAAAATACTTACTTATCTCACCTAAGTCCTTTCTATTTCTGCTTGCCACTCAGCCAGTTCATCAGAATCTGATGTCTTTTCTTATCTCTTTATAGTGCATACTATAAAGCACAGAACCAATTCTTCCTAAAATTAGTTGGTTTCTGGAAGTGAATGTTTTCCATAAGTCTATTCTTTGTCCACATCTTGTGTGATGCATTCTCCATCTTTTATATTGCAGAATCTTTTAATAGGCTCCATGTTGGTCTTTTTCACTTTATGGGTTCTGCCCAGAGTTGTTGCTTGCCCATAAACAGGGTAGGCTGATTCTCTTTGGATCCCCTCACTCTCAATCTGGCTGCAGTTAGAGATTTTCCTCCCAATGAGGTGAGGGGCACTTTTATGTAAACTGGTTTAACAGCCTAACAGCCTGAAGGAAATGGGGAGAGAGCCAAAATGTGGGCCTGCTAGCAGGGAGACCGAAGCTTGGCCCCACTTTCTGCTCTGTGTTAAAAAGCCTCTGTGCCAGGGGTCAGCTTTCTGAATACCCGGCACTGTCCTGAACTTTGTGACTCTTCATACTGTGGCTAAGCCTGGTTGCTTTTTGGTGCTGCTATATCCGGAATCCGCCCCCAATGCACCGCAGAAGTTCTTGTTACAGTGGCCCCAGAGCCCTGGAACACCCTCGTGCTTTAAATTGCTGTTGACCTGCAGGGGTGAGATGGCGTTCAGCCCGTTCTCTGAACAGACGGAGTAGAGTTGGACTTTCTGAAACACAAATCTGATCGTGTTGCTTCTTTGCTTAAAACGCTTCACCAGATAATCCTCATCTTTTGTATATAGTTCCAAGGCCCTTCGTATAACTCCCTCTCCAACCACATTTCTCTTCATTGCCCTGATACAGACCTTATTATTGAACCACACTGACTTATTTTTTCATTACCTCAAATGAGCCATGCTCTCTTCCATTCATGCCTATACATACACGCTTCCTTCTGCCTGAAATACTGCTTCTCCATCCCCCATTAATTACACATGCTTTCCACACACATACATACTCTCACACAACTTGGCTAACTCCTCTTATGTATCCTACAGGCTTTCTTCTCTAGTTCTTCCCTGTTTTCCCTACTGTGTGCTCCTGAGGCAATGTATTGGACCTCTGTTAAAGCACTTATCACCCTATGTTATAATTGTTTGATTATAAAATCCCTATTTGTAAATTGCTCGAAGTAGAAGCCCTGTTTTGTTCACCATTATAATCCCAGCGTGACAGGGACTGGCTGGCATGCAGTATATACATATATATTTTTAAATAAATGAGTGAGTGAATGAATGAATGAATTTGAACATTAACTGTTCCAGTTGTTCTTGGTCTGACTTCACGCCTCCAAATTCAGGACTATTAGTTGGGCTCTATTAGGGTCTCTTCTCCTTACTTTCCTGATATACTATAGTATCTTTCTTCAGTTTGAACCAGATCTGTGCTACATCTGTATAACTGTACCAATTGTATGTGAAGATTACACTTAACAATCTATGTGAAGCACTCATCCTAGTCTCTGGTACCTAGAAATAACTTAATCAATATACTTTGATGGTCTGACCTGGAAGTAAGTAGTGATGATTTAAAGCAATGATTTAGATTTCAAAGGAGGAGCAGAGAGGGGTGTCCTGCTGAAAGTGGCCTAGGGGCTAAGGAGAAAATCGATCCTTTCTCCCCTTAGTTTCATGCGGATGGAGGCGGTTGGAAGAGGAGGACAGTGGGCCTCTATCTGAGAGGGCTGATGTGGATGGTGTCTTGAGGGAGGGCTTAGGCTGCAGTTAAAGTAAGAAGGTGCTCATCAGAATGTAGAGGTGCCCTTGGGATAGAGGTGAAGGATTGGTGGGGAAAAGGCAAGGTGAATTTGGGTGTGGTAGAAATGAGATCGAGTCAAGAGAGTAAGGATAGAGAGTGGGATGAAAAGTTTGTTTGTTTACTGGTGGATGTAGGTAAGTGGATGATGGAAATTGGAGGTGTGTACAGAATAGAGACACTCTTTAGAGCTGTGAGAGAAGTTAAGTTGGAAGATTATTATTAATTTTGGGTTACGATGATTTAGCTAAGTGAAGACAGGAGCAGATAAACATTCATTTAACAAATATTTATTGAGCATTTCTCATTAAATATTATTAGCTGGGCATTGTGCTAAGTACTGCTTACTGGTGAGCTAAACTGCTACCACCCATTTCTTTGTGGATCTTACAACCTAGGAGCACATACATTAATCGTATAATTATCTGTAAAATTTTGAACTGTAATAAATATCTTGAGGGAAAAGTAGGGGGTACCATGGAAGCATATTAACAGGCAGAACTGAGTTTAGGGTAGGTAGGTGAGGTCTCCTTGAGAAAGTAACATTTTAGCTGTGGATAGTGAATAAGAATTAGTTTGGTAAAAGTGGGGAAAAGAATATTGCAGGCACAGGGAACAGCATGAGCAAAGACTCTGAGAGCAAAGTGAATGTGAGCATTTTGAGAAATGAATGAAGACCAGAGTGACTAGAACTAGTGGTTTCTCGAGGGGAGAGACTGGAGAGGTAACGGGAAACATGAATAGAATTTGGAATGTTATCCTAAGTGTTATGAAAGTTGACAAAGGGGTTTGAGCAGGCAAATGGCATAATCCAGTCTACATGTTGCGATCATTTTGGCGGTTGTATAGAAAATGTATTGATGGGGATACAGGGAGATGAGTTTGTGTCTAGTGGGGGCTTTCACTGAGATTCCTGCATATGCCTCTAGGTGTCTCCCCCCAGCCCCACATTACCTCCTGAGCTACTCTCTACCCCAGGCTACATATATACATTCATGTGCTTGCACACTCGAGCACATGCATACTCTCTCATTAGGCAGACTCTGTCTACTCCAGTGTTTATACAGGATGTTTCAACCAGCTTTAGTCTCAGCAGGTTATAGAACAGTCAAGCTTGTCCTCTCTTCTTTCACTTCAGCAGGGGAGTAGAAAATCTCCTGTGTATAGAGGAGAAAGTTTTGCAGGAGAGAGGTATACTTTCCTGTAAACAGAGGAATACTCTGTTATGATATGGAAGGGTATGAAACTCCAGAACGCAGAGTCGGGGTGATTGCTTGTAGGAAGGATATATTAGAGACTGGATTGTCTTGATTTAACCATAGAATACAGGGTAGCAGGGTCAGGGTCAGGGCCAGTCAAGCTCATTTTTTATATGTTCTTCATGAGAATTGGTGTTGTAATGAGAGTTGACCCTTAACATGACCATCGATGTGATAAAACTTTTTCCCACAGACTCCACAGTTGAGAGATGACTAGGCAGGGTGAGGGCTTCTTAAAGGAGTGCTTTACGTTTTGTTTTGTTTTGTTTGGTATTGAGTCTCCTCTTCCCAGTCATTCACAACTCCAAATTAGATTGATAGTTTGTTTCTGATACCTAAAGAGAGCCATAAGGATCTGTCTGTATTCTGGTGAACTGCAGCTTGTAAGTGGTTTGTGTTTAATGGTCCATGGCTCACGTGGTTAGAGCTTGATCCTCATGGGGCCCAGATCATGGTTTCCATTTCATTTCAGACTTCTGAGGGTCACTATGTTGTGTTTATTGCTGCAGGATGTGCTCATAATCTTGCTCAATCATCCTATGGTTTAAAGACCATAGGATGGGACAACAAGAAAAGAGCAGCATGAAATGACCATAACTCATCAAAAACAATACAGGATGATTACTTTACTAATGGTGGATTAGTAGTGTCATTTTCATCTTTAGCAATACTGAGCCATCTTTCTTTTTTTCTGCTTTCTCAATCCTGCCTTGTGCCTCAATGGTCAATTCAGAATCCCTTTTTCCATTTTGAAGACTTACATGATCTGCAGTGATCTCACACCCACAAGTGCTTTTCAGCACTTAATGATTTCCATTTCTGATTCTTCCCCCATCTAGCTGTGCAAACTTGGACAAGTCACTATACCTCTCTGGTCCTGTTTTCCTCATCTGTAAAATGAGCATATTAGATTAGATGCTCAATAAGGTCTGTTTCACCACTATATAGCAAGTGGCTAGTACAGCCTGGCATGTATACAAAAATGAGTGATAGACACAGTCCCTGTCCTCATGGAGCTCAGAGTCTATTGGGGACAGATTGTAAAGAGAAAACAAATAAATATAAAATTACAACTTGTCATAAATGCCAGGATAGGACTGAACGGAATAGATGCAATGGTGGAGAATAATGGGGATAGGGGTATGTGGAGATCTACTTAAATTGTAAGGGATGTCTGAAGGATGAGAAATAACTAGCCATAATGAACAAGAGGGGTAAGAATGTTCCAGGTGAAGAGAACATCATGTGCAGAGGCACTGCTGTAGGAAAGAACTTAATGTTTGAGGAATCAACAGGAGCCATTATGGCTGGAGCAAAAGGTTTGAAGGGGAGAGTGGAACTGGATAAGAATGGTGAGAAAGGAGGGTCAAGATCATACAGGATAATATAAGCCATGAAAAAGACTTTGATTTTTATTTGGCTCATAATCGGAAGTGACTGGAAGGTTTTAGAACAAGAGCAATGTAATCATTTACATCTTAAAAATACTTGTCTGGATACTGTGTGGATAAAGAGAGGTAAGAATGGAAATGGGGTACCTGATAAGGAGACTATTGAAGTAGTTGGGTGGGAGGGAGATTTTGATGGCCTAGACAAATATGGTGGAGGGTGAAGTAGAAAGAAAGGATGGATTTGAGATGTACTTTAGAGGCAGAATTGATCATCCAGAAAATTAGTAGGTATGGATGACTCTCAGTGTTTAAGGTATTAGCCATGGATTTGGTAGTGCAACAGTTCATACCAGGTTAGTGCAGATTCACAGTGGCATTTTTTTAAGATTGCGTTGTATTTCCTTTCTCTTTTGCACTTAGGAAATGGGAAGGGCCCTAGTAGCCCATCATCTTAGTCCAGATGTGAAATGGCAATAACCTACGATCTCTGGCAGGTGGAAATTACTAAGAGGGATAATTGATGCCCTCAACACTTGCCTAACTAAGCTTTGTGCAACATATTTTGGGAGTTCACCAGCAAAGCTTGTGTGTTGACAAAGATGATGATACATGCTGAGACTTGTTTAAAAGGAAGATTTAGTAGCTTGGTTAGGCAGGGGAACAACACAGCTCTCCCTTTTCTCCAGAAGACTTTTATATGCTAGGTAGCCCATAACTTAGCTTTCTCTCCTCCTCTCCTGACTAACAGAAGTTCATTTGCGTTTAGTCCCTCCTATATTCTACTGACAGAGTAATCTTCAAATACGACTTTGATCATATCATCTCCCACTAATGAAACTACAGTAAGTCTCCTTTGCTTTTTGTGGCAGGTTCAGAATTCATACTCCAGCTCACAGCTCCAAACTGTCTTCAACCTTCTCTTCTTTTAAGCCCTGATACAAAAAATACACAAAAATCATTTTGAAATCTTCAAGATCTAACCCTACTTCCGTCAGTAAGTCTTCTCTCTCCAGCCCAGGCTAGTGCTTTCTTGGCATGGAGTAGTGGGAACAGCCAGATGCTCTTCGACAATTCATCTAACCACTTTAGGTGATCACCAAGAACTTTTCCTATCCTGATACTTAGGAACCTTTTTCCTTATTACATTCTAGGAAGGGTGTTCTTGAATTGTTTTATGCATCTATGCCTTCTCAGTGTTCTTTAATACCCTAGTATCAGGGTTTTAGTCCGTAATTCTTGTTTATCAAATCCATGGCTGGGTACTTAACTACACTGCGGTAGAAAGAGCATTAGATTTAGAGTCAGTCTCATCTGGGTTTGAATGACAGCCCTCTCGTTTACTAGATTTGTGACCTTGGGAAAACTATTTAACCTTTCTGAGCTGTATTTTTAGGCTTCTGTGTTTGTTTCCTCCTGTGCCAAGAGGGTGGTGACATGAAGGTGGTGCAATATCTTAGCAGACATTCCACTGGGAAATTTGGAACTAGCAATTAGAGTGGACAACCTGGTTACCATTTTCTGCATTCTGGATTTAAGAATGGTTTGATAGACTTGGAATCAG
Organism: Choloepus didactylus; assembly: GCF_015220235.1. Classification (NCBI taxonomy): domain Eukaryota; kingdom Metazoa; phylum Chordata; class Mammalia; order Pilosa; family Megalonychidae; genus Choloepus; species Choloepus didactylus. Next base: position 119,485,184 of record NC_051308.1, read on the forward strand.
AAGAAAAAAATAATTCTGGCAGAAATGAGCCTGGGAAGGAAAGCTGTTCTTAGAGAATTGTATCTGACCTTAAAGAAATAATACCTATTCTGAAGAAAATTTACTTAAAAAGCAGTAGATTCTTGACTTTTTAGATTTCACATCTCTAACAAGCAATATCAAACAGATTTATGGTCCTATGGTATTCAGTGAAAAAGTCTCATTTGAAAAATAATGAACTTTACGCAGGTTTTTGTAGTCATAAATCTTTCCAGTAATCTGCTTGTGTGAATAGTGATTTTAGTCCTCACCTCTCCACTTCCCCATGCCTTTGTGCACTTGATAAAGCAGATCTGCAGAGATGGTGTGATACCATCAGATTCACACCTCAAATCTTTGTTAACAGTTTTAGAGTCAGGCACCTCCAGAGTTCAAGTCCCAGCTCTCCTGCACTCTGCCTCTCACTGGGCAAGTTAGTTAACCTCTCTGAGCCTATTTCCTCAACTATAAATGAGATAGATTTTGTGACAGCCCCAAGTGCAATGCCTGGTTCAGAGTAGGCACTCAACAACTATGAGTTTCCCTTTCCCAAGAGGGCCAGATTTCCGTTCTGAAGATTGTTTTATTTACCTAGTCTGTCTTACTAGAATACTTAAGTGTCTAGGTATTATAAGAAAGGCATACGAAATATTTTTAAACACAGAGTGCCTTATACTCAGAATTATCACAGGTCCAGTCAAAAGGAAAAATAACATCCAAATTGTTCATATTCAGCAAGTCAGTTTGGTTTGGGGACAGCATAGATACCTTGAGTTAGCCTAAGAACAAGAGACAAGACTCTCAGCAGTTTTCTATGCTACAGCAATTCTTTGCCAACTTATTGTTCATGTTTTTATTTCTAAATCCCACCTGTATCCTAATAACACAGCTGTCTTTACGCTGAAGAAGCATTTCTGCTAGCACAAAAAGGAATCAGTGTTTTCCTCAGCAGCAGCACTTGGGCAATCATCGACCCCACCCAGGACAGATGATATCATTTGTTACTACAAACTTTGCTTTGTTACTGCTCTTTACACTGCTTGGTCGTCACTTGAACTCATGGTCTTGTTCCTTGTCATGGGCCTGAGAGCCTTTGCCTTAGTCCTCCATCCTGCATGTGTGGCCTGCAGCACGTCCATAGGTGATCTCTTGTTTGTCATCCTTCAGTTTGCTCTTGTTGAGGTGGAGCAAACCTGTCTCTTTTCCATCTCCTGTTCATTGGGTGGGCTTTCTATGACTTATTCCACAAATCCACATCCTTGAAGCTTGGGTGCCTTGGGCTGAGCATAGTTTGTTCCAGTCTCTTCATATCTATAGTTTGCCAGGGCTTTTCATTGTCCTTAATCACTTCTCTCTATCCTTGCTTGCTCTGTTAATATTTTAATAAACTCCTTGTTTTGAGATAATGTAGATTCACATGGAGTTGTAAGATCCTATACAGAGAGAAACCATATACCTTTTATCCAGTTTCCCCCAGTGTAAAACTTTGTGCAGTATCACAACCAGCATATACAGAAAAGTTGCCCTAACATTTTGACATACCTTCTCATTAGTCTTTTCCTTATGATCTCCTAGTCTCTTTTCTTCTTGTTCTTTTCACTCATATATTCATTGCCCCAGGGATTTAACTCTGTCAAGGACCTTGCAAGTCATTTCTTCTCTTTGGTGGGTTGGCTGAGTTCTCATGTTGTTAGAGTTTCTAGGAGTGGCAACTTCTGTTCTTCTTTAAATTACTTTGCTGGAATAAATCTCATTTGGGTGGTTCAAGGTGGCCTTTCTCCTGTGAGGGCCTGGTCTGCTATGAGCTCTACTGTGCCTCTGTTTCGCAGTGGTGAAGAGTATGTGGAAACAGGTGTGGCACTAATCCTTTGAGACTTGAGTCCTAATCAAAGACACTTTTCCCCCAAAAGGGCAGTTCTGCACAGAAGATGTGGACGAGTGCCTGCTGCAGCCCAATGCCTGTCAGAATGGGGGCACCTGTACCAACCGCAATGGGGGTTATGGCTGCGTGTGTGTTAACGGGTGGACTGGAGATGACTGCAGTGAGAACATCAATGACTGTGCCTTCGCCTCCTGCACTCCAGGGTCCACCTGCATTGACCGCGTGGCTGCCTTCTCTTGCATGTGCCCAGAAGGAAAGGCAGGTAAGGATGGCAGAAAGACAGAGCTGGAGATCAGGGAGAGGTAACTGTTGTGGGCTTCTGCATCATCTCTTTCATCCTGATGTCAATGCTCTTTGAATTTCTTATCTTTAGGAACATGTCACTCAAGATGTTTCTTCTGGAAATATGATCTGTAGCCAGAGTGCTATGAGTTAGTCATCTCAACTCTAGGTACCTCAGGTTTTTCATTCCAAAAAGGGCAAGTTAGTAACTTTTCTTTGGAGATATCTCTTGACTTCCTTTAGGTCCTAGGCTGAAAAGCACCTCAGAAATTAAGAGGAGAATGTAACAAAATGACTAACAGATTCAGGTACTTCATTTTTAAAAGAAATAATCCATTTACTCAAAGGGAGTTGGCAAGAGAGAAGCATTTAAGTGCATTCCAGCCCTCAGTGTCTAAGGGAAGATTTTTACGAACCTCAAAGCTGTAGCCTCTGTTACTTTAACAGTTTCCACTTCTAGCAGTAGAAGAGCAATGAAGGGAGGAATGTGATGGAAGGAAATAGTTTAACCGAGAGAACGTTCTGCCCAGCAGTTTTGAAATATTCTTCTGTATATGCCTTTCCAAAAGTCCCACCTCCAGCTTTGTAGAGGAAGTCTTAGTTACCTGTTCTTAAGCTAATTGCACACTGGAAAATTCAGTTCCCATGTGAACCAGGCAGAGCACAGAGTCTAGTAATACTGTCAGAGTCCTGAGGGCACCAGTGCCAGAATTGTTGATGTTATAAAAAGGCTGTTGTAGGAATGGCTGATGATGTGCAGCTGTTTTTTCTTTTGAGGCCAGTGAAATGCTGTTGGTCCCATGCTCATTGGGTAGCATGATTTAGGGGAAGTAGGATTGCCAGATAAAATACAGTATGTATGCAATATTTGGGACATACTTATATATACTAGAATTATTCACCATTATCTTAAATTCAGTTTGAACTGGGCATCCTCTATTTTTTATTTGCTAAACCTGGCAACACTATCAGGAGGATACCTCAAGTTTTCTGTCTCCCTTTGCTCACCCTCTGGCCTGTAGGGTCTCTATCTCTGAGGAGAGGTCTAGCCGAGGACTGAGGAGACACTCCTGGAGTTGGCAGCAGCTAGTTGCTTTGCTCATGGCTGCAGAATGTCCCTCAGGTAGACTCAGGCAGAGGGGAAGTTGCATCTAAATCTCCATGTTGGGTTTTGATCAGCTAATCATGAAGTTTTCCTTCTCCCTTGAAAGAGAGAACTCTTCCCTAAGTAAAAGACATTTTCTCTTTGTTCTTTGCTCCACACTCTGTCAGGTCTCTTGTGTCATCTGGATGACGCATGCATCAGCAATCCTTGCCACAAGGGGGCACTGTGTGATACCAACCCACTGAATGGGCAGTATATTTGTACCTGCCCACAAGGCTACAAAGGAGCTGACTGTACAGAAGATGTGGATGAGTGTGCTATGGGTGAGTACTCAGAACCTTTTCCTGTTCATCATGGTGTCTGTCAAGTTCAGCAAGTGTCTAAACTTAAGCACATTTTACTCTAGGACCATGGTGCACCCGAACTTCAGGTCTGTCCTGTTACATGCCCACCATTTACAACTTATCTTTCAACATAGCCATATATTTCATTCTGTAAATTGAAATATTTGGAAGGGCTGTACTTGAATCTTAATATAAAGCCCTACATCGGTGGCATTTTGGGCAAAAGAAGAACAGAGATGTACAAGAGTTGAGATGGTCCTAGTCTCATTTTTAAAATTTTTAATTAGGGTAGGAAATGGGAAATTGAGAACCAAATCATTAAAGGACACAGTGCTGTAACGATCAGACCTGCTTCTGTATTGGGCGTTTATGAAATCCCTGTCAAGTGCTTTGATCCTGGTAATTGGTGCTTGTGTATTTCAGCCAATAGCAACCCGTGTGAGCACGCAGGAAAATGTGTGAATACAGATGGCGCCTTCCACTGTGAGTGTGTGAAGGGCTATGCAGGGCCTCGATGCGAGATGGACATCAATGAATGCCATTCAGACCCCTGCCAGAATGACGCCACCTGTTTGGATAAGATTGGAGGATTCACTTGTCTGTGCATGCCAGGTAAATCAGTCCGCCAGTGTGTGGGGTCTAGAGAGGAAGGACTTACTATATTTTTCTTGGTATACCATTGCAATTCCATTATCATTGTCAGCCTTTGATTCCCTATACTGAGTGGGGAGTGTATGAAGTCAGGGTTCCCAGCCAGAGCGCTCCTTAAAGATTAAGGGATTCTTAGAGCTATGTAGATAAAATTAAACAAGTTGATTATGTCAAAATCCAGGTACATGTAAAGGAAAGTTTCAGAAGTGATTGTTTTTACATGTGTTCTTTCATTTAATAAAGAATTTACTGTAAGAATCCTTTCAATACCAAGCTCTTCTGATTCCCTATCATACCCTTCAGTTTACGGAAATCAATTTTACCAGTGATTACATAGCAATTTGCTAATTAACTATCCAGAGTGAGGTACCTCTTCTAGTTGTATTTTGGAGCTCTTCTTGAGCCTTTAAAGGGCACAGCTAAAACCAGCTTAAAAATGATGTCTGGCTATGGTTGCCTTGCCTGGTTAAGGATGCCAGCCCCTGCAGCCTTCTGAAGGCCCTCCTGACCTTGACCTTCACCCTGAGAACAGCAGCAGCTCAGATTCAGCTGGTCTTTGGGAACATAGAACAGGGACACTTGGTGGGCTGGCACTGTCCTGAAAGCATGGGTTGGTCACAGATGATGTGGAACAGTCTTATTTGCAGGCCAGATCTTATACTCTCTTTGGAGGTAAGCCCTCCCCCACCTCACAGTGACATGGTTATATCACATCATTCCTGTTTCTCTGATGCTTAGAATGACTATTTCCCATCATTGCAGAGTCCCTTTTCCCATTGCTGAAATATTCATGCTCATAGAGGATATAGCCATCTTTGGAAATTTGTGCTTTCTTGGCTAGAATACTCCTTTTTCTCTTTCTAAGCCACTTGTGTGGTCCATTTTGTTCAGGTTTCAAAGGTGTGCATTGTGAATTGGAGATAAATGAATGTCAGAGCAACCCCTGTGTGAACAATGGGCAGTGTGTGGATAAAGTCAATCGCTTCCAGTGTCTGTGTCCGCCTGGTAAGTGCCCACCACCTGCCCCTATTTTCTTTTAAAGCATAAAGCCAACTGACCACAGAGAAGGGAGGAGGGAGAGAGAATGTGTGTGGGCTGCACATGAGGAAATCATTAAAGTGAGTACTTCATGATAGGAGTGTGTGTATAAAGACGGGGAATTTGTTTTAGCTAGTATGTCTTCCAAATCCTTTGTGGCCAGAAGTCCACGTCTGTTCTTGAATGGCCCACAGCCTCTCTGTCTGTGTATATTTCAGAAAGCTCATACCTCACAGAAGCCTTAGTTGTAGGCTATTCAGAAAATTTTTTTTCCATGGGTCATGTTCTTGAATTCCCTTGGTAAGACTGTTATTTTTAGACATTTCACCCATGGGTCCAGAAACAGACAACACAAGTCAGTTTCTTCCAAAGAAAGCTCTGTCTCTCCTTCTTCCCAAAGTTACTCTTGAAAACCTGCCAAATTGTCTGCCTTAGACTATATAGTCTCTTGTTATTTCTTCAAAAAGAAGATCCCAATTACCTCTGAAGCTGCACTTATTTATTTGAGGGATCCCCCTATAACATTTCAATCCCTGCTTGTTTCAACTAGAAGTGAAATCTGTGCCAGGTAGAGATACACCATAGGTGTCTTTGATATACCCCCAAGGTCCATTCAATTACTTCAGTTACCTGTTGGGAAAAATAATTCTATGTATTGCTGACCCATTGGTATAACCTTTGCCACCAACCTAACCCAACCCTTCTCTGGTATCATTCTCACATTAAAGGAATGCATAGGATAATCCTTTGAATTATGGCACCTCTGTACTTTTTTTAGGTTTCACCGGGCCAGTTTGCCAGCTTGATATTGACGACTGTTCCAGTACTCCATGTCTGAATGGGGCAAAGTGTATCGATCATCCCAATGGGTATGAATGCCAGTGTGCCACAGGTATGGTTCTTCTTACTTTTCAGTCGCCCAGTTGGTCCGTCTGAACAAAAGGAGGATGACAGTACTCCACTAGCTGCTCCACAGGGCCAGTCCACTAACGGGCTGTGGCTGTGTGCTCATGAGACAGCTCCTTCCAGCCCTCTTTTTGGTGCTCTCACTATTTCCTTCTACACCACCTGCCTCCTTCTACACCACAATAGTGGTCTGGCCTGGTTATTCCCATTTGGTGCCCGTGTCTTTCTGGGACAGATTTTGGCAGCAGTGACTTTCCAGCTGGCTTGACTTACTCCTTTGGGAAAGGGAAGAATTCCAGTTAAAAGCTATTTTTCACTGGGCTTCTCGGTAGGAGGCTTGTCTAGTTTCTTGAGGCAAATGACTGAAAAAAGTCCTGGAAATCTAAGGCCAATTGTGTGGAAGTGCAGATGACTAATGCTATTGATTTGTCAGGTGTGTAACTGAACAGGCAAGAAGCCTCCAACTGGGAAAGTTTGGGACCTCTTTTCTGACTTCTACTACTAGAAGATCTGTTCTGAAATATTCTACATTTTTGGATATGTGACCACATTCCTCACTTGGGAAGAATGAATAAGGATTTGAATAAGCACAATGTCCCCTTCTACACGTGTAACTCTCTTCTGCAGAGTCCTGTGTTTTAAGTTGACTATTAAAAAAGGCAAATTCTAAGTTTCTTTATTCAATTACTGCTTGAGAGAGAAAGAAGTATTGGATATAAGTTTTTTAAATATCATATTTTAGAAAACTGGTTTCTTAAAGAATTTTAAGCATCATGTGCATAATTTCTTTGTGCTCATAGTAAAGCAAACTTAAACTCAAAAATCAACACAAAGGGTTAATATTTCTATAGTAGTAGAGCACTACTGTCAAGATCTACTTAAGATTAGGCCATCTTAGATGGGCCACTTAACTTCCTTCTCCTTTTACAAACCGTTGGCTCTGCTTGGGGAAATTCCAGCATTTTGCCTTCTGGTGGTCAGATTCCTTTTGTAAAGGATAAACTTCATTAGAGAGAGATTAAAAACCTTGAACACATGTTTAAAAGGGAGACGAGGCCTATTGGAGCCTTTTGGGAAGAGGTTTAGTGTTGGTTCATCAAAGCCTAGAAGGAATGGCTCCTTAATTGTTTCTTTTCTTTTTAAATGCTTATAACTGGTTCAGTTATTTTCTTTGAGTACCTATTGAAAGTTTACAATATCTATGCATAGCACTGTGGGAGGAGCTAAAAGGAATATAAAATTTCTCCATTCTCTAAAGTCAGAATTGGTAAGATAAGATACATGACACCATTAATATATACCTCTATATACCATACAGGTAAACATATAAAAAAAATTATTGAGAACTATTACCTACTGAAGCCCAATAAGAAATGAAATGCAATTTAAAGTATCTCTGCATGAAAACATTAATCAGTCAGGAAAAGTTATTTGAATTCTACAAATTTGATTTGTAAAACTTTAATTACAAATTTTCAGATGTGCTTTATAGATCAGTGTAAATAGTAAGTTTCAGCTGCTCCTTGCCAACAGTATTAATTGTTGAAGACACAGGATATGTATGGTAAATGGATGTAGCTACATTTTTATTCAGGTGTGAAGTATCTGTGTTGATTTTTTAAGGTTCCTTGGTAAAATTTCTTCCAAAGGTTTCACTGGTGTGTTGTGTGAGGAGAACATCAACAACTGTGACCCTGATCCTTGTCACCATGGCCAGTGCCAGGATGGAATTGACTCTTATACCTGCCTCTGCAGTCCCGGGTACATGGGTGCCATCTGCAATGACCAGATTGATGAGTGCTACAGCAACCCCTGCTTGAATGACGGTCGCTGCATCGACCTGGTCAATGGTTACCAGTGCAACTGCCAGCCGGGCACGTCAGGTGAGCCCCTCTGTTGATGTTTAGTTGGGGTTTTTCACTGTTTCTCAAAACAATCTATATAGATCTCTCAGGTTTTCTTGGCATATGTTCAGATACCTAAAACATTAGTCCTGATTCTGAGAAGCATAGCCAGAGCCACAACCATCAATATCTCAGAGGCAGATGGTCTTAGCCAGTTGGAAAGACAACAGCTTTGTTACAGACAATAGCTTTGCAAAGCTAATGATATTATGTGTGGGTATTTCTTTAAAAGGAGGCACGCCATTTCAAAAAATTAAAATTTTAATTTAAAATTGGAAAATCTGCTTGGCTTTGTGACTTGATTTGATTTTCATTTTTTTTTTTTTAATCCCCCGCACTACCCCTGGATTGATGAAGTGAGTGTGTCCTTCCTTCCTTTCTTCCTTCCTTCTAATAATCTCTCCTCTAATTCAGAGTCCAGTCTCTTTAACGCGACAGTTTTCTTCTGCCACTTGTCTTCACTGGGGCCTTAGGCAATCTGGTGGGAAGAGGGGCTTCTAGGGGAGGGGAGCTAGGTTATAGCATCCCACAGTAGTTTGTAAATTAGAATGCAGAACTGCCATTTCCCGTCACCGGAGTTCATTGCTGTTCCCTGACCCTGGTTGAATGACTGCTTGTCAGTGGTGAGGGCATGTTGCTCCTTCTTAGGGGAACATTGAATTATTTTCTCAGACAGCAGCATTTCATAGGTTTCACTGGATTCTGTTTTACTTATTAGATGAATAATTATTGTCACAACTGGGGTTAGTGGACAGAGAAGTACTATTTCGTAGATCAAAGGAGAATGTATTAGTGGAAAATTAACCAATGTGTGCTTTTGTTAGAAGGGAACCTGCCAATACTAGGGAGTGATTTATTGAGAACACATTCTGGGCTTCAGGAAAATGGCCTATGTAGGGGGCAAAGGTGGAGGAGGTGGTTAGATGCCCTCGTTTTATTTAGTTATTTCCAAACCAGTTCCTTCAAACTTGTCAAAGGCCCTGGTCTTCTTCCAGGACCTCATACATGCCAAGTTTGAAAACAAAGTCCTTTTTGAGTTGCTCAAGCATACGAAAAACATCCCATGCCTTCACAGCTGAAAATGCCTTCCCCCTCCCCACGTTTAGATAACTCACTAAAAGGGCTGAATAGATCTTTGTGAGACCTTCCAAAAGCAATTTGCTTCCGGGCTGGTCCCCAGACATGAGAAATTGCAGTCCGAAAAGAAATTTGAGAGATTTACAAGCAATTGAATAGATGTCTTTAGAATGGAAGGGCTGTTTTGGGCTTTGCTATCATTCCTATTATAACAAACATACTGGAAAACTGGGTTAGTAGTGGGTTGGCAAGCACTTTGTTTTCTCTGGGATTATATCATTATGCAAGGATGTATCAGGTGTGTTCCTTGGGAGGCCAGAGAAGGTGTGGTGTAAGTAGCTGTCACTGAGAAAGACAAGAAGTAAATATGAGTGGTGTTTAGGCTGCTTGGAGAAGGAAGGCACAGAAGCTCTCAGACAGCTGCCAGATCTATTCCTGAGGCTGTTTGGAGATTTAAAGCAAAGAGATGTAGGTGACACAAGAAATGTTGGTTTGTAATGGGTGGAGAAATAGCTGGCATGTGCCAAGGAGCTGGATGAAAGGGTCCATTAAATTAGTCATTATGAACAGACTCGTAAGTTCTGGAGTAAGAATCCAGGGTCCATTTATAATACGGTTCCAAGTTGATAGGTTGGGGGTTGGATGGGTGTGTCGATTTTAAGGGATATTTTACAAGTTGCTAGTTAAAATTATGGTTACCACTCACTGGGTATTTAGAGAGAGATATGCTACCCAGAATCACTTTGATGCCTCTTTGTGTCTGAGATTTTGGGATGAGAAACTGTTTTAAGTAGATTTCATTGGGTTTCGAGTGACAGAAACCAACTTGAGCTAGCTTAAACAAACATTAACAATTGAACAAACAACAACAGCAAAACAAACATAGAACTTGGTGAAAGCGCACAGAAGCATCTCACAGATTCCAAGGGAAAATTGAATAATAAGGCTTTGGGGAGAATAGTAAGAAACAAAGCAGACTGTGGGTTACACAGATGAATTTCCACTGTTCCAGATGAGAGAATCTGACTGGCCCAGCTTGGGCCAGGTGTCTGTTCTTGCTGGACTAATAAAAATAGCCACTGGGGAGGAGTCATAGTGTACCGCCATGGCTTCATGGCGTCTGCCTTTATGCATTGTAGGAGATTGTCAGTCAAGAAATTCCTTGCCTCATTTAGTGGTTAGTGAGGCAGAAATACAGTATTGTGTATTGGGAAGGGCATAGAACCAGGTTCAGATCTCACCTGGGCTGCCATAACTGTGGCACTGTGTAAGTCAGTTACCTTGTCTATGAAATGGGTGTAGCACAACTTGATTTGCAGGTTGGATGAGAGGATTGGAAATAAGTGATATAAACTGGTTGGCGGAGTACTTTGCACATAATGGCTCAGTAAGTTATTCCTGACATACTTTTTTTTTTAAATTAAATTCAGTTTTATTGAGATATATTCACATACCGTACAATCATCCATGGTGTAAATCAACTGTTCACAGTACCATCATGTAGTTATGCATTCATCACCCCAATCTATTTTTGAATATTTTCCTTACACCAGAAAGAATCAGAATAAGAATAAAAAATAAAAGTAAAAAGGAACACCCAAATCATCCCCCCATCCCACCCTATTTTTCATTTAGTTCTTGTCCCCGTTTTTCTACTCATCCATCCATACATTGGATAAAGGGAGTGTGATCCACAAGGTTTTCACAATCACACTGTCACCCTTTGTAAGCTACATTGTTATACAATCACTCGTCTTTAAGACTCCGGTCTACTGGGTTGGAGTTTGATAGTTTCAGGTATTTTTCTAGCTATTCCAATACATTAAAACATAAAAAGTTTTATCTATATAGTGCATAAAAATGTCCACCAGAGTGACCTCTCGACTCCATTTGAAATGTCTCAGCTACTGAAATTTTATTTCGTTTCATTTCGCCTCCCCCTTTTGGTCAAGAAGATGTTCTCAATCCCACAATGCCAGGTCCAGATTCATCCCTGGGAGTCATTTCCTGTGTTGCCAGGGAGATTTACACCCCTGGGAGTCAGGTCCCATGTTGGGGTGGGGGAGGGGGGAGGGCAGTGAGTTCACCTGCTGAGGTGGCTTAGCTAGAGAGAGAGAGAGAGGCCACATCTGAGCAACAAAGAGGTACAGGGGGAGACTCTTCGGCACAATTATATGCAGGTTTAGCCCCTCCTTTGCAGTAACAAGCTTCATAAGGGCAAGTCCCATGACAGAGGGCTCGGCACATCAAACCACCAGTCCTCAATGTTTGTGAGAACATCAGCAATAATCCAGGTGAGGAAGTCCAACACTTCCACATTTTCCCCCAGTTCCTCAGGGGGTCCCTGTATATACATTTTTATTCTCCACCCAAATTACTTTGGGATGTGTATTCCTGACATATTTATTCTAAATAAGCATGAATACAAAATATGAGTGAATCAAAATTATGGCTTTTGTCCTAGAGGTTTTGTGTGTGTTTGTATCCTTATTATGAAGTTCTATTTTTAAGACTTTTTATATTACCAAGATGTTCTGATACCCAGAAAACATCATTAAATTCATGTTAAATAAAAAATATTATGAGTATTTTTATAAAGTAATGGTACAATAATTGATCTATCCCTACTGTTTAGTTATCCATATCGACCATTCAACTTTTGTTACCGTAACCAAACTCTACTATTCATCTGGGGAATAGACCAGGAGTAAAGTAACATACATCAGGAAGAACTTACCGTACACTTCAAGTAATTTGTCCTGAATTTAAGCCCATAACAGTAACAGTAAACTGTCAGGCTTCTGGTGGTGGATGCAAGTTTTTAAAAATTCTGATTTTCACTTGAAAGCTCAAATTTTATGTTTGGCAAAAAATACTGCCAGTTGTTTTTCTTGAAATGACACATTTGCTTCGTTTGCTTAGTTTCTGCCAAATACTAAAGTCTGAATAACTGTGTTTTTTCTGTCAGTTGTTCTTTCAATTAAAATGTGTTACTGTGAAAACAGCAGCTATTTCAGCTTACAACTCAAACAATGGCACAACTGCTTTTCCTGGAGATAACTCTTGTACTTTGGCATGCTACAGGAGTGCTTTATATGTACTTCCCATTTCATTACACTGAATGTTAGATGGGGTAAAAAGTTAATAATTTTGACTGTTTCATCAAGGCCATTTTTAAGTGACACTGTCATGGAGGGAGGTGAAGAATACAATAATTACTAACTAGTACAGTAGTTTGGTATCCCTGCCTAGATTCGTGCTAAGATGCCAGCAGTTTTACCCACCATTGCTTTTGCACCATCAGTACAAATGTCAACACAATTTTTAAAAAAAGGCAAATAATGGATTAGTATTATTAAGAAAATAGTTTTGACCTCACAATCTCTCTGAAAATGGTTCAAGGATCCCCAAGAGTTTGTGGATTGCATTTGGAGAATGGCTGCTTTATTATATCCAGGGTTAGCTAGGTTTTTTTTAGATTTCTTAATACGTAACATAGCAAACAGCAGGTACTTGTTTTTCTGTGGTAATATAGAATGGTTTGTCTTTGCTTTTGTCTTTACAGGGGTTAATTGTGAGATTAATTTTGATGACTGTGCCAGTAACCCTTGTATTCATGGAGTATGTGTGGATGGCATTAATCGCTACAGCTGTGTCTGTTCATCAGGATTCACAGGTATTGCTTCCTTTTCATCAGAGACCCCTCATTCAGCACCAGCACTTTTGGAAAATGACATCTAAGGGAAAATTACTTTTCAAATTTCTCCGTATTTGTGTATTTCTTTGTCTCTCTGGACGGTTAGAGGTCTGTTTTTGTGCTTTTCTGGATCAGTTTTCTCCTCTTAGGTCTTTCCTAAATTGAAATACAGTACTTGACATTACTTATGGTTTATAATTACCTGGGAGGAATTCCTAATTAGACCATGAGTTTCTGTCTCTGTGCTTGAGCTATGTTACTTTCAAAGTCAACTTTATTTTACTACAGTCAGTAGTAAATGCTTTTTGTAAAGGCATGCCCAAGGTAGAACTCTTTGGAAATGCTAAATGCTCATTTCTGGGTACTTCCTTTTTTGGGAAATTGTTGGATGACGTCAGAACTTGGGAGGATCAACCTAATTTGGTTACCATAAGCAAGAGCTTTCTGCCCAAGAGGAAGAAAGTAAATGCCTAAAATAATTTGGGTTATAACCCTTCCTAAATTATAAACAGCTAGAACGTTTATACCTGCATGTGCGTGTACACACAAATATACACACACACACCCCCACAATCTTCTCTCTTTTGATGTTTGTAATATTACCTTTATCTTTCACCCTCCTGATTAAAAAGTGCTAGATCTGATGAGGAAACCTGGGACCCCTTACTGACACATCTGAGTTTGTTAGTACATAATTTTATGAGTAAATAATTTGTAAGTAGTAGAAAATAGCATAATTTGTTAGTAGAGGACATACACTCTGTCTATCCTATACTTTCCGGACAGTGCCACGCACAAGCAGGCGCTAACGTAATGATATTAACATTTAATAATTACCATTTGGTCATTTGAAACCCAAGTGAGAAACTTCTCTCAGGGCTTTTAAAACTATAATGTCAAAAGGCATCCAGAGCCAAGTTAAGTGAATGTCTGCCATTCGCTTGCCGGGAACTTACTGTCTTCTCTATTTCACAATCATTTTTGTTCTCCTGCTTGGTATGATTGTGGGCACCAGAGAGGAATGTTTGTGACCTATATTGAGTCACAGTAAACCCTGTTCAGTGGCAGATCACTCACAAGCCACATACGATGAAAACTTTCATGCCTACTGTCCAGCGTTGCTGGTGTTAGCCAGATGTACTTTTGTGTCCTGAACTTGTTACTCCAAGATTAAATGGCAGTCAAGTGAATACACAAAAATTTCTGCTGGATAGCATAAAAGAGGAATTGTTGTTAAATAGGTAGCAGAATAGAAAAGCTAACATTTATGAAAGTCTCATTTTGAGCTAAGTACTAAGTTAAGTGCCTAATCTCATTTAATTGTCACTGCTATTACCATCCCTGTGGTGTTAATGAGAAACCCCAAGCTTTAGAGAGGCTAGGTAATGTCACCAGCGCATGTCAGCCAGGATTCCCACCTACGAGGCCCATCTGCATAGCCTGTACTCGTTACCTCTTCACCAGGCAGCCTAAGGAGTGCCTGTTGTGGTTTCTTTTTGGATTTACATAAGCCTTCAGTTGGACTTATTTTTTTTGGAAACGGCAGTGAAGCATATTTCTCTCTCTGTTTAACATTTAGCAAAAAAGGAAGGTCAAGGAGGGAGGGAAAAGACTAAAAATATTCTAAAATAAACTTAAGGTGTAGTATGAAACTACATAACCAAGGAATGGAATGTTTTGGTTACTGGGTGGTACTCTGTTCTTGGAACTGTTTTCTATGCCTGAGAGTGTTTTTTTAATTTTAAATCAGCTGCCGATAATATCAGTTACCTCTGATATATACTTATGAGTGGCAAACATGAGCTGTTTTATTCTTTCCCTTGTTTTATTCTAATACTTTAAAAATATTTTAGTAATAAGTTTGAGGGATTTGAGGGAGTTTTTCTTTTTTTAGGATTAAATTCTCTGTCCTTAGGGCCTTTTTACACTTACTGATTGAATGGAGAAGTAAGAAGTCATGTGGTACTGTTATAAACTGGTTTCAGTTTTACAAAGCACTTTCATATCCATTATCTTCTTGAATTCTCCTAACAGTCCAAAAAAGTAGGCAGGAAGGATTTTATTACCCCCATATAACAAATAAGGGAATTGAGAGATAGAACTTGATAAATGTCCATGGCCTCAGCTAGTGAGTCGCATAGCTAGGACTGTGAGTTCCCAGAAGGCAAGCACCTCCCTTGATCATCTTTTCAGCCAGTGTCAAAAATAGAGTTGTTTTAGTTTCCAACTACTAAAACAAATATCATACTAGAGTTGGAATTTATGGCTTACAGTTTCAGAGGCTAGAAGGCTTGCTTCCTGCCAGACTTTGTATCTTCTGGCTGGCCGGCAATCTTTGGGGTTCCTTGGCTTGTCCATAACATGGCAAAGCACATGTTGATGTCTTTTCCTTTCTCTTCTTGCTCCCATTGACTTCTGGTTTCTGGATGCTCGTGGTGGCTTCTCTGTCTGGCTTTCACTCTGCTTATCAGGGACTCCAGTAATGTGGATTAAAGCCCAACCTGATTCACTTGGGCTACACCTTAACATCTTGAAGAGATCTTATTTAAAATGGGCCCATCCCACCAAAATGTGGACCAAGACTAGGAACATATCCAAACTAGAGTACACAGTTCAATCCATCCCAAGTGTCTGGAACAGAGGAAACACTCAGTAAATGTTGCTGAATGAATGAATGAATAGTACAGAATGAATGGTCAAGTATGTGACTTTTGACTTCCAAATCCAAACTCTAGAAGCTGGGCTATACCATGCTATTATCCATTTTATTGAGTACCTGTAGGGTAAGAAACATTGGTTAAGCTTCTCATTTCAGTAGTTTCTATGCCCAACAAGGTGCATAGATTGTGTTGGGTATGTCTGATAGCCGATGGACACTCCTTGAGATTAGGACCTTGCTAGTGAGGTAGCTATCAATCCAAATAGTAAACTGCGCAAGAAGCACTGCATGAGCATTCTCTGATAAAGATGGCTTAGGAATTGATTCTGGAAAGAGATTTAAAAGCAAGTGAAGAAAACTTGGGAAGAGTGACTACTGAGAAAATTTTCCACTGGATTGCAGGCCGAGGATGGTTCTGTAGTTCAAGAGCTGTGGTTCATATCTTGGTGTCAGTGGCAAACATGTCAAAAAAAATCATAGGTTGAGACCAAGGAAATCGGATTTCAAAATAAGTTATTAATAACACACTTAAAAGGAAAATGGCAACCACTACCAGATTATGGGTTTTTACCACAAAACCCACCAATAATGTTTTAGAGGGCAATGGAGGGTGAAAAAATGTTAATACCCATCCTTTAAAGGGGTGTGTATCTATTTAATTCGGAATTTCCTGTTCTAAATGCAAGGTTCTTCTTTCTTTAAAATGCATGTTTTATCTGAATCAGAACATTGTATTCCATGCAATTTATAAATTCCTTCATGGCAGTTGCTTTTTGCTACTCTTGTTGCTATACTTACAGAATTATGGGTGATGAAAATTTGTATATGGATTGGGAATATACAGTTAAATCTCAGTTTTTCAGAACTTAACGAAGCAAAACTTAAATAGCCGGCACATTTTTCTTTATTCACCTTAAAAGCAATAAATATCAAACTTATAGCAGACATCTTTTCACAAGCGCAGTACCGGTTATGACTAAGAAGAAAAATATATTCACCTCAATTTCTTAATACTCAGCATCTACTCTGCTATATGGTGATAAGTGATAATTGTGTAGAGCATGGTTTCACAAAATGTGGTCCTTGAAACACTATTAAAATGTGGATTGCTGGACCCCACCCATTACAATCTATGAAGATAGGGTCTGTGGTTCTCCATTTAAAACAAGTACTTTAAGCTACGATTTTCTGTTCACTAAGTTTGAGAACCACTGGTCTAGCCTGAGAGAACCTGAATTGTTTTCTGAATCATCAGAGGACAGTAAAATTATGCTTAGTGTACTACTTACTAAGGCAGAAAATGGATTAATGCAACTCTTAAGAATGAGAACAAAATGGCTCTTTTGTTTAACCAATTTAATCAGTAAATTAAATTAGTCCAGTCATGAAGCATTCCAGTTAACTGAAATTTACCATATGTAGATATGTAACAGGTTGGATAACTAAAAAAAAAAAAAAAATTAGTGGTAAACCAGCAGAAAGTAAGGGTAAGAAAGACTTCTCTAAAAGTACTCAGAACAATATAGAGAAATAGTCGTCTTTGATAACATTGGATGATCTCCTTTTGAAAATGTGTGACATTTCCCCACTTCTAAAGAGAAGAACAAATACACATTAAACATGGGTCTAACATTTTATTAACTTTTCTTCATAATTTAAAAAAAAAAATGAAAAACAATGCTGTTTGTTCCTTGCTTGCCTGGCACCATGTGCTGTTGGGTACCCTATTCCTTAAATCTTGACATTTGGTGCTCTAGACACCTTAGAGCCTTTGCAGATGAAGGCGTCAACAGAATTATGTCTCACAGTTCTGTAGTATTCCCTAAGCATTGGGATTTGAATAAAACTGTCCCCCTTCTCTACAGGACAGAGATGCAACATTGACATTGATGAGTGTGCCTCTAACCCCTGTCGCAAGGGTGCAACATGTATCAACGATGTGAATGGTTTTCGCTGCATATGCCCTGAAGGGCCCCATCACCCCAGCTGCTACTCAGAGGTGAATGAGTGCCTGAGCAGTCCCTGCATCCACGGAAACTGTACTGGGGGCCTTAGCGGGTGAGTAGCTGCCATGTCTTAATGATTTCTTGTTGACCTTTGTCAGTCCAATTGCTGCTACCACTGGTCATAAACCATAGACATTGGTTGGCAACGTGACCTGAGACTTGGCTGAAGATTTTGCTAGCCTGTACCAAGGCCTTCAGAACCACCACTTTGTCCATGGAAATTGGTTCTTTCCTTGCCATGATTAAGTACCTAAGTGGAAAATAAAGAGGAATGTCTTCCTTATCTAAATAGTCAGTGAGGAACCCATGGGAAGAGTCCAGGGTTGTTTTATGAGTCTTTGACAATTGTGTTTTTAGTTCTTATTGCAAGATTGAGTTCTGAGGGATGTTCTAGAATATTTGGCTTTTCCCCCCTGCTTCAAAATAGCTCAACTCTGTTCCATCACAGAGCCAGTGTGTGCTGCTGAAGCAGAGCTGGTCTTGGCTAATTTTAGACATGGCCCTGATAAAACGTCTGCAGTTTGCAAGTTGGATGATGTGTTGGCATGCTAATTTCTAGAATCAGAGTATGATCTTAGGTTCCATGTGATAGTCTTACACTCCTGCTGTGTTTGCCAGAGGACAGGGCCCTGGGTAATATCATTTGACAGACTTTCAATAGATTAAAGAATGAAAAGTGTATTTAGAGATAAATGGGAAATTATGTTAGTTTCAAGATGAATTAACTCAGTCTCCCTGTTTCAGAGTTTGACACGCATTCAAAGCGTCCCAAGCCGTCTATGTTTTTCCTAAAGATCTCCAGACAGGGAGACTATAATTTCTTGATATCACATGCTAAGTGCTAATGATGTGCAGATTGGAAACAATATACATATATTTCAAATACCTTCATTTTTGTTCCTTTTCCTGCTTAGTACCCCAGGTGCTTTCTGAGCCAGGGTTTCCGGTCAGAACAAAGCATGACTTGCAAGGATTTCCTCCGAGTGGCTAGAGTCCCTGATACTGACCTTTTTCCTGGTATCTAATTTGTACCCGAAGCAAGTGACCCTAAGAATTTCTTTAACTTTAGTTTTTTGTAGAAGAAAAGAAACTGCGCAAATTTATCCATGTTAATGTTTCCTTCAGATTGGCCCAATATATTGTACAAATCACTGTTTACATATAAAAGATGATTATATAATTATTTAATTTCTCTAGCCTCTTGATGAGCCAGGAAAGCACCAGGTAGGACTTTTTACTGATACATGTGATGGGCCTACATAATTCACACCAAGTGCAAAATGACCCAAATATAAGTGTGTAGAATAGAAATGAGATTAACTTACTTATGAGCTCCTTGGTCCCCCCAGTTCTTCACCAAGCCCTGTATTTCACTCTGTGACTCAACCTGCACAGTTATACCTCCCACAGTAAAGAATTCAATCTTCTTTCAGATATAAGTGCCTCTGTGATGCAGGTTGGATTGGTGTCAACTGTGAAGTGGACAAAAATGAATGTCTTTCTAACCCATGCCAGAATGGAGGAACTTGTGACAATCTGGTGAATGGATACAGATGTACTTGCAAGAAGGGCTTCAAAGGTGAAAGCAAAAGTGCACGCTTCTACCTCCCTTCTCTGCCTCTTGTTGCTGCCTGCTGCTTGACTCACTCCTTCATTTCCCTTTACTTTTTCCCATTCATTCATCTAATAAGCATCACCTGAGCACTGAGCATTTTTAAGGCACTTGGGGAATAAAACATGAATAGCTATGGATTCTCACCTTAGCCTCACAGAGAGGTGAGCTATTGAAACAGTTCTATTTAAGGTAAAGAGCTAAGAATCAACTTGTAGAGCTCGGGACAAATGTTCTACTCCTAAGCTTCTTAGTGCAGGTGGTTCTATGATAATTCAAAAGAGAAATATGGAAATAGAATGAAAGTACCTGCTTTCTGTAATTATGGTAGCAGTACTACTATGAAAGAAGCCATGTGCTCAGAGCCCTTCCAACAAACCCTTTTACACATTGAGATATTCTTAGATATTTAGTCTCTTACAGTCTTATAGAAAAATGTGTAGAGGGAACAATTGTGTTGAATCATTTTGGAGTTTGTCACTGTTGTATTTCTACTCTCAGTTTTCTCTTGGAAACTCAGGAAACAGAAAATTTTTGGGTAAATCATTTATTTTTCATTCATCTATGCACTCATTCATGTATTCCCCTACTCAAAAATACTGTGTTCAGGTATCTGAACACATCGATATGTTTTAGAGCCACTTTGTTTACTTGAAAATTTTCTGAGACCATGTTTCAGTCATTAATTTCCTGATATATATTGCATTACATTTGCATGGAATCTTATAAGTCTGAAAGCATGTTTATTTCTTTATTGCATCAAGATTTACTTCTTAATGAGAAAAATAAAATTCAAAATGTCAAAGCCACTAATCCTTCCTTACTTTTCTCCTTTTCATTGTCAAAGTAGATTTCATGCCTTAGATCTGGAAAACACAGCTTTGGGACTTAAGAAGTATCACTTTGAAGGCAGAGACTGTGGATAGGAAAGAGTGGGCACAAATCAGAGACCTGATAAATGGATTCAGAAAAATTATCCTTTGATATCTTTAACTCCCTTTAAATCCTTGATCAGAATCTTTATGAAGAAAAGGCTTATTTATAGATGAAGTAGCAGTCTTTTCACCCTCAATTAATTTCTCTGTTGCTGATAAATTACTTGTATTTGAAGGTGTGTTAGACTTTCAGGGCATTCGAATATACTGTTCTTCCATTCATCCTTCTGCCTGATTGGCCACTGTCATTTTATTTCAGAGACTTGTCAGTGAAATGAGTGGTTAGGTGTTCTGGTGGTCTGAGAAAATTAATGTGATTTCTGAGGTGCTCAACTTCTACCACCAGGAGAATTGGTTAGTAATTGAGATAATGAAGAAGCTGACAGAAAATTTCCCTGCGTTTTGTTTTTTCTCCCTTTTCTGTCTATAGGCTATAACTGTCAGGTGAATATTGATGAATGTGCTTCAAATCCATGCCTGAACCAAGGAACCTGCTTTGATGACATAAGTGGCTACACTTGCCACTGTGTTCTCCCATACACAGGTGGGTCATAGGGGGGCCAACCAGGGATCAGAGTGGATGCTTTGCGTTGCCGTGCTGAGTATCTGATTCTCAGTGATGTATGTCTGTGGGGCAACGATATTGCTCCAAGGAATCATGCACTATTTACCCTTCTCCACCTCACTGAGCTTTGAGAAAACATAGCAGCCTCCCAAGATGCAAGTGATGGGGAAACCCGTTTGTCTCCCATGTGTCTTCTTTGTACTTTAGTTTTTAAAATTATAATTTTAAAATTATGACTAGAAACTGGTACATAGCTGACTGTTTAGTCAATCATTTGAATGTACCGGTGTCTCAGTTTCAATAATATAGCTACCTTTTATCGATAATTTACAATGTTCCAGGCACTTTACATACATTGAGTTATTAAATCTTGTGCTCACAATAATGCTACAAAGTAGAAATTCTTATCACCATCTTATACATGAGTAAGCCAAGGCAAAAAGAGGTTGCTTGCACAAGGTTACATTGGGTAAGTGGTAGAACTGTGATTTGCCCCTAAGACTCTCTGAATCCAAAGCTTGCCCTCTTAACTGCTGTTCTATCCTTCACATTAGTACCACCCTAATAGTTCTGTGTCTCACTCAGAGGTCTTGGTCCTTGCATTGCTATTACACATACACAGAAGACATGGGCATGACTTCTTGTCACATCAGGTGTTCTTTGATTCAGTGTGCTGGGATATTTTTGTTTTTCCTGTTTTATTATCGCCATCTTGTAATTGGTTGTATTTACAGGGCTTATTTACCTCGTTATCCATTTTCTTCATCCATGGGGAACAAAACAGAAACATGAATGATGGCTTTCCGTGTTTCACTAGCACTGGCCTGGTTCATAAAGACTCATGGATATAGGAGGTCCCTAACGATCCCCAGAAAAAGACAGTATAAATAATAGCATTCTGTAGTTACAGTGCTGATCATATTTGTTGGTACTGAGAAGGTAATTTCACCTGCAGTCAACAAGGCAAAGAATTTACAGCTATGGGGAGGTATAAGCAGGTGTCACTATATTCAGTCACGTCATAAGGCTTACCTGAGTACCACTTAGGTGTACAGCTCATCTTGGGAATGTTTATTTTGTCACCACACTACTCAGGTACTGTAAGAATATTTGACTACAGGCTGGGTACTGATTTTTCTTTAGAGAAAGATCCCAATTAAAAGAATTTACTGTGTGCAGACTTTGAGAAATTATATGTGACCACATGACCAAGCAGATTGAGATTTCATTGTTGAGTGTGGCTAGGAGTTCTAAGCTTCATTGAATTTGTGTAGCATGAAGAAAATTAAGCAACACTGTTTCCCTCATGAGCCACTTTACTGATAGGACACATTAAAAACTGGTTGGGGATTTTAGTGAAAAATTGTGGATTTTTTTTCTTTCTGAATACAAAATTTTAGACTGAAATTCAAAATTGTATTACTAGTAACTTGACTAAAAAGCAACTTCCCTCCTCTCTTTAATAAAAGCATCCTTATTTTGAAATTTTTTGCTGGAAGCTTATCTTTAACATACTGAATTCCTTTGTTTAATGAAGTTTGTGACTTTTGGTTGCTTTGGATGCATATGACCACAGTAATTCTGATAGTGACAGAACTTTGATAACGATAAAAGAGAAATGCTTTTTTTTTTTTAAAAAAAAGGCAACTACAAGAAAATCTTGCATTTACATTTCTATCTAGAGGCACTCATTTGAAAAGTTTATTAGCTACACTCATATGTATTTGAACATTTTAAAAATTGATTTAAAAAATAAGAACTTTAATAGCTGATTTGTAGTTTCCAAAGTGTTTCCCATTCATTATAGCATTTAATTTTCACAATAACTCTCTAAGGGAAGTATTGTCATCACTCCCCCATTTTACAGATGGAAAGTCAAGTTTAGAGATGGGAAAAAGCTTGTCCAGGTATAATTGCTAGTGATTATTGGAGTTAGGACTTCAACCCAGATCTTCTGAGCCTGTATCCCCTATTTTTTCACTACTCTATGCTGTACAGAAAAGGAGAAGGCTTAATCCTTCAGAAAGCCAGGAAACTGCTCTAATTTATTAAGGAGACAGTTTTAATACTAGATACAAAACTCAAGAAGTAGGCATTTTTGTACACAATTGGAGAAGTATAAATTGTTACAGGGCAGTTTAACATGAGGTTAAAAAAATCTTTTAAAATGTACTAATCTTGGATGTGGTTTTATGGCTTTTATGAGGTGTTTTAAGGAAATAATCAACAATGAGTACAAAGATTTGTTTCCAACATTTTCCATTTTAGTGTGGTTTATATTACAGTGCTCAAAATTGGAGTGTAAGGTATTAGAATAAGGAATTAATTGAATAAATATGAAATGAAAAAGTAAGTTTATTGATAGAACACTACTCAGCCATTAAAATATCTTGCCAGATAGTTTACACATGGTTTTCAGACTCTTTTTCTTAGCAACAGATCCCTCTTTTCAAATGGAATCTCACTAGAAGTGTTATAAATAAAACTGATCATAGCTGAATTTCTCTGGTTGAAGTAAGGGCCACACCAAGGTTTGTGCTCCCACCACTCCAATTGTATCACTGCAAAAACAAAACAAAAAAAATACAAGGCTCTTGGATCAATTTGGAAAAACATGTGAAGAAAATATAGTGGTGGACTTGGAGGTCAAAAAGACCTGGATTTTAACCCAAGCTCTGACATTAACTTGCTGTGTGACCTTGGGCATGTTCTTTTACCTCTATTAGTGTCCAATTTTCAAATCTTTAAAAATGGGAAACTTGATATCCCCTCAAAGAATTGTTGTCATTGAAGGAGCTCCATAAATGTTAGTTCATTCCTGCCTTTTTGAATTTACAGTTTCTAACACATACAAGTGTGCTCGATAAATATTGATAAGTAAATGAACAAAATCTTAGAGAAGGAAGGCTAAGCCAAATATCAGTGTCTTGTTGATGTCAGTATGATGAGAGATGCTTCTAGTCAATCAGAGTTGCTCCACTGTATCCTGCCTCTGATGTGACTTCTGACCAGCCTCGTTCCTTTCTAGAACAGGTTGGCACAGGTTGTGAGGAAGTTTTTCTATGGCCTGTCACTAACCAAGATGCAGGAGACCACCGTTTTGCTTCTAAGTAGCTCAGCCACCCAGATCCCCCTTCACAGGAGCAGGGAAGAAGATTTTGCAAAATCCATCACACCTGATTGATACGGGTCCATGTGACCATTGGTATTAAAAACAGTGAAGATGACAGCAGTCAGGTAGTCATTGAGTGCTCAGTATGTTTGCCAGGCTTGATGCTAATAAGAACTTTGTATGCATTTTTTTTCCCCATTTAATCCTCAAAAAGCCCCTGTGAGTTAAGTGCTATTCTGAATTCCTATTTTAATTCAGAGGAAGGCTCAAGGATAACTTGCCTGAGGTCACACAGTTCATAATGTCACACAAGACTCAAAGGACCATAAGTCTCTCAATTCCAAAGCCTCTTAACCACTCCTTTAGAATTTAATTCTGAGAACATTCTTTGGTTTTAGCTTGGGGAAATTTACTTGGCTAGTTCTCATAACTTTGTTGTTTGCATTGCAGGCAAGAATTGTCAGACTGTGCTGGCTCCCTGTTCCCCAAACCCTTGTGAGAATGCTGCTGTTTGCAAAGAGGCACCAAATTTTGAGAGTTACACCTGCCTGTGTGCTCCTGGTTGGCAAGGTAACACATGGGAATGGAGAAGCCAAGGGAAATGCATTCTGAACTTTAAACAAAGCGGTCAGGTTATCAGATGGCATGGAAGGCCTTGGTCTCCTGAGGCTTGGCCTGCCCATCTTTGCCATTAACAGGTATTGTACAAGACCTGCTAACTCACAGGCATTCCATTATCCATGTCTTTGGGGCCCCCTAGTGGTTGGAAGACTCCAACCCAAGCATCTCAAACTAAAGCATTTAAGTAGGAATTTGGGTACCTTGGCAGCAACTTCTCAGAAGCCTTGCCAGAAGACATAGAAGCCTTCATGGGACTTCCCAAACCAGGAGACCAACCCTGAAGTATCCCATCCACCCCCACTGAAGCTCAGGTCCCATATAGATTTCAATAGGAATCAGCTTCCAAAGACTGGGCCATCCATTGTCCCTATGTTTCTAGGTCAGCGGTGTACGGTTGACATTGATGAGTGTGTCTCCAAGCCCTGCATGAACCATGGTGTCTGCCATAACACCCAGGGCAGCTACATGTGCGAGTGCCCTCCAGGCTTCAGTGGTATGGACTGTGAGGAGGACATCGATGACTGCCTTGCCAGTGAGTATGCTAGCTAGCTCCTGAGCCTCCTCAGGGCGGAGAAAGCACACAGGGAACAGGGGAGAAGGGCTCAGTGGAGGCAGCTGCCTCTGCTCAGTGCTGAGATTGTTATACCAATCACTTATGTTAGTGTTATATTAGTATTTTTAAAAATTTTCCTTTTGAATCTATGTCTTTAGAGACAATGGAACCTCTCATAAGCATTTCCCTATTAGATTTGGCACATTGAAAAGGTGAGTACAATGCAGTGATAGGTTTTTTTTTTTTTAAGATTTATTGAGACATAATTAACATGCAGTAAACACATATTGAAAGTATACAGTTCAATATGTTTTGACATATGATACCTATGAAGCCATCACTCAAGGCAATGAATATATCCATCCACCCTAGATGTTTTCCCATCCTTTTGTAATTTAGTCCTCCCTCCTGCCTTCCTGTCACTATGTGACAAATAGTGAAAAAAAATACATCTAAGGTACACTTGAGGAAGAAATTTAAGGAAACAGGATCAAACTACTGGTATTCCTTTCTTCCATTAATAAATATATTGTTCACAATTTTTAGGATCTTCTAATCTTTTTAGATATGAAGTAGCACCAGCAAAATTTACAATTAGTTGAAATTAATTTAGTGAATTATGGTGGGTTTCCCAAAAGATGCTATAGAAATTTCTAGTAGTCATGTACAATGGGTTAGGAAGGGATAAAGTGAATTTTAGAGTTGCTCTAATAGAGGTAGCATGTGAGTCTTAGAAGGAAATCAGATTAACAGATGAGTAAGGTACATTAAGTATCCCTCTTATAAATAGGGAACCACATTATCCACCTAATGTTTAATATTCTTTTCATGTTTAGGACCTATCTCTGCAATTATATTTTAAAGTTCTTAAAAGCATAGCTTCATCTAGTTATACTTGTACTGACTTGTGTAGCATCTCTATTGCAGAAGGCCATACTGTGATAAGTTGCTCAAAATCTGTTGATTAATTGCCATGAGTGTAAAGTGCTCTAAGATCAAGCTACGTGATATTGAACATTTAAAAAAAATCTTCGTTTCCTAAGACAAGTTAAATATGAAAAAAAAAAACAAAACAAAGTCAGCATAGGAATCTGATATAACATGCCTAGAACAAATTGAACATATTCTGTTCTCCCCTCACCCCAACCTCCTCCACCACACCCTTTTGAAAGCCTTTGTGGGTTGATTTTCCTGGGATCTATGTGTTGGGGACACATATTTGATTTGCACATATAGGGAGGACAAGTGCAAGTTTTATAACTTTTTTTTAAATACAGTTTAATTGAGATATATTCACACACCCTACAATCATCCCAGTGTACAATCAGTTATTCACAGCACCATCATGCAGTTGTGTTCATCACCGGAATCAATTTTTGAATCTTTTCCTTACTCCAAATTAAAAATAAAAGCAAAAAATCACCTAAATCTTTCCACCCCCTCCATGCCACCCTATCCTATCCATCTAATTTTTGTCCCCATTTTTCCACTCATCTGTCCATATACTGGATAAAGGGAGTGCGAGCCACATGGTTTTCACAGTCACACAATCACACTATGCAGTCTATGTAGTTATACAAATGTCTTCAAGAATCAAGGTCACTGGGTTGCAGTTCTACAGCTTCAGGTATTTCCCTCTAGTCATTCCAACACACTAAAGACTAAAAGGTGATATCTATATAGTGCATAAGAATACCCTCCAGAGTGACCTCTCAACTCCATTTGAAATCTCTCAGCCACTGAAACCCTACTTTGCTTCATCTCTCTCCTCTCTTCTGGCCAAGAAGATTCTCTTAGTCCCACAGTGCTGTGTCCAGGCTCATCTCCAGGAGTCATTTCCCACATTGCCAGGAGGATTCACAACTCTGGGAGTCATCCTATATAAGGGGGACAGTAGTGAGAGAGAGGCTTAGAGAGAGAGGGGGCCATATCTGAGCAACAAAGAGGCTCTTTGGCGGGGGGGCGGGCTCCTAGGCACATTTATAAGTGGGCTTAGCCTCTCCCTTGCAGCAACTAGCCTCACAAGGGAAGGTGCCCAGATCCAGGGCTCGGCACACTAATTTGGCAGTCTTCAACGTTTGCAGGAAAATAAGCAATAGCCCAGGTGGGGAAGTCCAACACGTCTGCATTTCTCCCCAGTTCCTTGGGGGGCCCCACAAATATATGTATACTCTCTGCCCATATCACTTTGGGATGTCGGGATTTCACTCCAGCCTGTACAAACTCACCAAATCCCACTTCCCATTCACCGCTCCTTGCACCTATGGTGTTCAAACAAACTGATCACACAAGTTAGATTAACTAGTGTGTTATGGAAAATATAGATCCTGTACCAGATAAACATCTCCTCCCTTGGTCTCACACGTAAGTTGTAGTTTTAAAACCCAGCCAGTATCGTCCTTTACCCTTGGGCCTGATTTGCCTTAGTCCTAACCAGATCCTTTTCATTCATATCTCTAATTAAAGTCTGAATTCTTTTTCAGCTCTTTGAACAGTTGCCATATGGGGTAATACCGACATTCATAGCTGCCAAGTTGTAGCTCTGAGTCTCATGTTTGACACAGATACCCAAAGTTCCAGAGACTGACCAGGTTATACACAAGGAGCTCAGCATCTCAGGATTTAGAGATAACCATTACAACTCAGGAATAGATGTGACTGCTGTAAGAGCTTACATTCTAAAGATCATTATAATAAGCATTTCCCCTGATAACCTGTGCTCTAGATTCAGTTCTGAGAGTTTACATATTATGGGTAGTCCATATTAATGAGGCATTATAGTGTTTGTCCCCTCGTTTGTGGCGTGCTTTACTCAAAATTCTGTACTGAAGATCCATTTACCTAGTTGTGTGTCTCACAGCTTCATTTTTTCTTGTAGCTGCTCAATTTTCTATTGTATGCATACACCACAGTTCACCATTCTGTTTGTTCATCAGTCAATGTACTCTTAGGCCACCTCTGTCTATTGCAAATAGTGAATACTGCCACCATATATACTGGTGTGTAATATCCATTTGTGTCTCTGTTCTCCAATCTTCCAAGTATATACCACATACTGAGGTTGGAGACCTTGAAACTCCCACATACCTAACTTCTTGTGGAACCACCATACTGTCCTCCAGATAGACTACAAGGTTCTGCTTCCCCACCAACAGTGAATGCATACATCTCTCTCCATAGTTCTCTCCAATGCTTGTGTCCCTCTGTTTATTTTTTCCCCCCTGCAATTTTATAGGGATATAGTCAAATACCATGCAGTCATCCACAATGTACAATCAGTTGTTTACAGTATCATCATATGGTTGTGCATTCATCTCCACAGTTAGCGCTTACACATGTTCATTACTCAGAAAAAAAAAAAAAAAAGAATTGAAACAAAAGAATAATAAAAAGGATAAAAGGAAAAGTAAAAATAAAATAAAATACAGCAATAAGGTCAGACAACAGCACCACAACCAAGAATCCTGTACCCCTCCCCTATATCCCTCCATCCCAGACATTCAGCTTTGGTATATTGCCCCTGTCACATTTAATGGGAGCATACTACAATGTTATTGTTAACCCCAGACTCCAGTTGCATTGGTTACATTGTTTACCCCAATACCCTCCCCTTTTCAACATCCGGCAAGGTTATCTTTCATCTGTTCTCCCCCATATGAAAACATTTTTGTATTTAGTTACCATCACTCAACACACTCTAGGTTTCACCGAGCTACACAGTCCCAGTCTCTATCATCCATTCTTCCCTCTGGTATCACACATGCCCCCAGCTCTCCTCCCTCAACCCCACTCACAGACATCTTTGGTCAGTACACCTACAATACTGTGCTACCATCACACAGCACCACACTCTCCATTTCTAAATCTACACAGACAATCCTGTTGAACATTGTATAATCCTTCAGCTTGAAGTACCTGATCTCTAACAACTTTCTATCTCCTGATAACCTGTGTTCTCAGTTTTAACTCTCAAAGTTTGTTCATTAATGTTCATATTAGTGAGGCCATATAGCATTTGTCCTTTTGTTTCTGGCTAACTTCACTCAACATAATGTCCTCAAGGATCATCCATGTTATTATATGTTCTGTGACTTTGTTCTGTCTTACAGCTATGTTATATTCCACTGTGTGTATGTACCACAGTTTGTTTATCAACTCATCCGTGGATGGAAATCTGGGCTGTTTCCATCTCTTGGCAATCGTGAATAATGCCGCTATAAAAATCGGTTTACAAATGTCCATTCATGTCTTAGCTTTCAGTTCTTCTAGGTACGTATCGAGTAATGGAATTGCTGGATCATATGGCAATTCTATGCTTAGTTTCCTGTGGAACCGCCACACTGCTTTCAGAGTGGCTGCACCATTCTACATTCCCACCAACATTGAATGAGTGTGCCTCTTTTTCCACATCCTCTCCAGCACTTGTAATTTTCTGTTTTTTGGATAATGGCCATTCTGGTAGGTGTGAGATGATATCCCATTGTGGTTTTTATTTGCAATTCCCTGATAGCCAGTGAAATTGAACATCTTTTCTTATGTTTTTGAGCCATTTGTATTTCCTCTTTAGAAAAGTGTCTATCCGTATCTTCTGCCCATTTTTTGATTGGGTTGTTTCTTTCTCTTCTTGAATTGTAGGATTTCTTTATATATTCTGGATATTAAATCCTTATCTGATATGCGGTTTCTGAATATTGTCTCCCATTGTGTGGGGAGCCTTTTCACTTTTCTGACAAAGTCCTTTGATGTACAAAAGTGTTTAATTTTGAAGAGATTCCATTTATCTATTTCTTCTCTGATTGCTCATGCTTTGGGTGTGATGTCTAGGAAGCCACCTCCTATCACTAGATCCTTAAGGTATTTCCTACATTTTCTCCTAAAAGTCTTATGATCTTAGCACTAATGTTTAGATCCTTAATCCATTTTGAGTTAATTTTTGTATAAGGGTCAGAGAGAGGAGTCCTCTTTCATTCTTTTAGATATGGATATCCAGTTCTCCAGACACCATTTATTCAAGAGGCTGCTCTCTCCCAGTTGTTTTGGATTGACTGCCTTATCAAAGATCAAATTTCTGTAGATGAGGGTCTATTTCTGAACACTCAATTTAACTCCATTTGTTAGTATATCTATCTTTATGCCAGTACCATGCTGTTTTGACTACTGTTGCTTTGTAGTATGATTCAAAGTCAGGTTGTGAGAAACCTCCCACTTCGTTCCTCTTTCTCAAGATATTTTTGGCTATTCAGGGCACCTTGCCTTTCCAAATAAATTTGGTTATTGGTTTTTCTATTTCTGCAAAGTAAGTTGATGGGATTTTAATTGGTATTGCATTGAATCTATATATCCATTGAGATAGAATTGACATCTTTACTATGTTTAGTCTTCCAATCCATAAGCATGGTATGTTCTTTCATTTTTTAAGGTCCTGTTTGATTTCTTTTAGTAGTTTCTTATAGTTGTCTCTGTATAGGTCTTTTGTGGACTTGGTTAAGCTTATTCCTAAATACTTGATTTTGGGTTACTATTGTAAATGGAATTTTTTTCTTGATTTCCTTCTCCTGTTGCTCATTGCTTGTGTATAGGAAAACTTGATTTTTGCATGTTAATCTTGTAGCCTGCCACTTTGCTGTATTCATTGATTAGCTCTAGTAACTTTGCTGTACATTTTTCTGGATTTTCTACATTGAGTATCATGTTGTCTGCAAACAGTGAAAGTTTTCTTTCTTCTTCTCCAATTTTGATGCTTTTTATTTCTTTTTCTTGCCTAATTGCTCTAGCTAGAACTTGCAGCACAATGTTGAATAACAGTGGTGACAGTGGGCATCCTTGTCTTAGAGGGAAAGCTTTCAGTCTTTCCCCATTGAATATGATGTTAGCTGTGGGTTTTTCATATATTGCCTTTTTCATATTGAGAAAGTTCCCTTCTATTCCTATCCTTTGAATTGTTTTCATCAAGAAAGGATTTTGACGTTTTTTCAAATGCCTTTCCTTCATCAATTGAGATGATCATGTGGTTCTTCCGTTTTGGTTTATGGACGTGGTATATTACGTTAATTGTTTTTCTTATGTTGAACCAGCCTTGCATACCTGGAATAAATCCCACTTGACCATGGTGTATAATTCTTTTAATGTTCTGCTGGGTTCAATTTGCAAGTGTTTTATTGAAGATTTTTGCATCTATATTCATTAAAGAGATTGGTCTATGATTTTCTATTTTTGTGGTGTCTTTGTCTGACTTTGATATTAGGGTGATGTTGGCTTCATAGAATGAGTTAAGTAGCTTTACCTCTCCAGTTTTTTTCAAGAGTTTGAGCAGGATTGGTACTAATTCTTTTGTGAATGTTTGGAGGAATTCACATGTGAAGCCATCTGGTCCTGGGCTTTTCTTCTTTGGGAGCTTTTTGATGACTGATTCAGTGTCTTTACTTGAGATTAGTATGTTGAGGTTGTCTATTTCTTCTTGAGTCAGTGTTGATTATTTGTGCTTTTCTAGTAAGTTGTCCATTTCATCTAGGTTGTCTAATTTATTAGTGTATAGTTGCTCATAGTATCCTCTCATCTCTTCATTTCTGTGGGGTCAGTAATGTCACCTTTTCTGTTTCTGATTGTGTTTCTTTGTATTCTCTCTCTCTCTCTCTCTCTCTCTCTCTCTCTCTCTCTCTCTCTCTCTCTCGCTGTTAGCCTTGCTAAAGGTCCATCAATTTTATTTATTTTCTCAAAGAACCAACTTCTGGTTTTGTTGATTCTCTCTATTGTTTTCCTGTTTTCAATTTCATTAATTTCTGCTCTAGCGTTTGTTATTTCTTTCTTTCTGTTTGCTTTGGGGTTAGTTTGCTGTTCTTTCTGTGGTTCCTCCAGGTAAGCAGTTAATTCATCAATTTTTTCTCTTCTCTTTTAATATAGGCATTTAGGGCACTAACTTTCCCTCTCAGCACTGCCTTTGCTGCATCCCATAACTTTTGATGTGTTGTGCTTTCATTTTCATTTGCCTTGAGGTATTTAGTGATTTCTCTTGTAATTTATTCCTTTACTCACTGTTTGTCTAAGAGTATGTTATTTAGCCTCCATGTATTTGTGAATTTTCCAACCTTCTACCTGTTATTGATTTCCAACTTCATTCCATTATGGTCTGAGAAGGTGTTTTATATAATATCAGCTGTTTTAAATTTGTTGAGACTTGCTTTATGACCCAATGTGTGGTCTATCCTGGAGAGTGACCCATGAACACTTGAGAAAAATGTGTATCCTGTTGTTGTGGGGTGTAGTGTTCTATAAATGTCTGTCAAGTCTAGATCCTTTATTGTACAATTCCACATCTGTTTCCTTATTGATCATCTGTCTGGATGGTCTGTCCATTGATGAGAGCAGTGTATTGAAGTCTCCAACTATTATTGTAGCAGCATCTACTTCTCCCTTGAGTAATGACAGTGTTTGCCACATGTATTTTGGGGCACTCTGATGTGGTTCATAAATATTTGTGATTGTTACATTTTCTTGATGAATTGTCCCTTTTATTTATATATAGTATCCTTCTTTGTCTCTGTTGATTGTTTTAAATTTGAAGTCTAATGTGTCTGATATTAATATAGCTACTTCCGCTTTTTTCTGGTTGTTGTTTGAGTGATATATCTTTTTCCAACCTTTCACTTTCAGTCTATTTTTATCCTTGTGTCTGAAGTGAGTTTTTGTAGCCAGCATATAGATGGGTCTTGTTTTTTAATCCATTCTGCCGGTCTATGTCAAACTGGAATTTAATCCATTGACATTTAATGTTATTACTGTAAGTACAGGACTTCTACCATTTTGTCTTTTGGATTTTATATGTAATATCTTATTTTTTTCTCTCTCTCTTTTTACCCTTCCTGATAGTCTTAATTTCTACACTATTCTCCAAACCTCTCTCTCCTGTCTTTTTCTATCAGCCTGTAGCACTCCCTTTAGTATTTCTTGAAGCGCAGGTCTCTTATTCACAAACTCTCTCAGTGTCGATCTGTCCAAAAATATTTTGATCTCTCCCTCATTTTTTTTAAATTTAACTTGATTGAGATTCTTCACATACCATATAATCATACAAAGATCCAAAATGCATAATCAGTTGCCCACGGTGCGATCATACACCCGTGCATCCATCACCAAAATTAATTTTTTTTCAATTTTTAGAACATTTTCGTTACTCCAGAAAAGAAATAAAGACAAGAAAAGAAAACTCAAATCCTCCCATACCCCTAACCACCTCCCCTCAATTATTGACTCATAGTATTGGTATAGTACATTAGTTACTGTTGATGAAAGGATGTTAAACTGTTACTAACTGTGATACCTAGTTTGCAATGGGTATGTTTTTTTTCCCTATATACCCCTCTATTAATAACTTCTAGTTATAGTGTCATACTTTTGTTCTAGTTCATGAAAAAGATTTCTAGTATTTGTACAGTTAATCACAGACATTGTCCACCATAAGATTCACTGTTTTATACATTCCCGTCTTTTAACCTCCAACTCTCCTTGTGGTGACATACATGACTCTAAGCTTCTCCTTTCTACCACAGATACATGCCATTCAGCACTGTTCATTAATCTCACAATAACATGCTACCGTCACCTCTGTCCATTTCCAAACACTTAAGTTCAACCTAATTGAACATTCTGCTTATAATAAGCAACCGCTCTCCATTCATTAGCCTTGTTCTATATCCTGGTAACTTACATTTCATGCCTATAAGTTTACATATTATAATTAGTTCATCAGTGAGACCATACAATATTTGTCCTTATGTATCTGACTTATTTTACTCAATATAGTGCCTTCAAGGTTTCTTCATCAACCCGTTTTTTTTTTTCAGATGGTTTTGTTCACCTACCATACTTTCCGTCCTAAGTAAACAGCTGGTGGTTCCCTGAATAGTTACATATTTATGTATTCACCACCATAACCACTATCTCTATAAAGACACCTCCACTTTTTCCACAAAGAAGGAGGAAGAGTCAAAGAAGGTAGAGAGGAAAAAGAAAAAGAAAGGAAAAAAAATGACAGCTAAAAAGCAACAAAAGGAAAGATAGAATTAAACTAAAGTAGAATAAGAGAGTCAGACAACATCACCAATGCCTAAAGTCCCATACCCCTCCCTGTGTCCCCCTCTTATAGGAATTTAGCTTTGATATAGTGCCTTTGTTGCATCTTTTAAAGGAAGCAAAATACAATGTTTCTGTTAACTGTAGTCTCTAGTTTGCACTGATTGTATTTTTTCCCCTATACCACCCCATTTTTAACACCTTGCAAGGTTGACATTCATTTGTTCTCCCTCATGTAAAACATATTTGTACATTTTGTCACAATTGTTGAGCACTCTAGGTTTCATTGAGTTATACAGTCCCAGTCTTTATCTTTCCTCTTTCCTTCTGGTGTCCCACATGCTCCTAACCTTCCATTTTCAACCATACTCACAGCCATGTTTGTTCAGTATACTTACATTGCTGTGCTACCATCACCCAAAATTGTGTTCCACACCTCTCACTCCTGTCTTTTCCTGTCTGTTTGTAGTGCTCCCTTTAGTGTTTCCTGTAGCGCAGGTATCTTGTTCACAAACTCTCTCATTGTCTGTTTGTCAGAGAATATTTCAAACTCTCCCTCATCTTTGAAGGACAGTTTTGCCGGATATAGGATTCTTGGTTGGTGGTTTTTCTCTTTCAGTATCTTAAATATATCACACCACTTCCTTCTTGCCTCCATGGTTTCTACTGAGAAATCCGCACACAGTCTTATCAAGCTTCCTTTGTATGTAATGGATCACTTTCTCTTGCTGCTTTCAGGATTCTCTCTTTGTCTTTGACGTTTGATAATCTGATTATTAAGTGTCTTCTGTAGGTCCATTCAGATCTATTCTGTTTGGGGTATTCTGCACTTCTTGGATATATAATTTTATGTCTTTCATAAGAGATGGAAAATTTTCATTGATTATTTCCTCTATTATTGCTTCTACCCCTTCCCTTCTCTTCTCTTTCTGGGTCACCCATGACATGTAATTCATACGCTTGATGATGTCATTCAATTCCCTGAGACATTGCTCATATTTTTCCATCCTTTTCCCTATCTGTTCTTTTGTGTATAGGATTTCAGGCGTCTTGGTCTCCAGTTCCTGAGTGTTTTCTTCTGCCTCTTGAGATCTGCTGTTGTATGTCTTCATTGTGTTGTTCATCTCTTTTCTTGTGCCTTTCATTTCCATAGATTCTGCCAGTTGTTTTTTCAAACTTTCAATTTCACCCTATGTTCACAGTGTTTTCTTTATAGCCTTCATCTCTTTTGTCATATCATCTCTGAACTCGTTGATTTAGTTTTTGATTTGATTTAGCATATTTCTTTGAAAATCTTTAATAGATTGTTTCATTAAAGTGAAACAATATCTCAACTGTATCTTAATTGAGATGTAAGTTTGTTCCTTTGACTGGGCCATATCTTCGTTTTTCTTAATGTAGATTTTAGTTTTCTGTTGTCTAGGCATCTGGCAAAAGAAAAGGAGAGAAGAAACCAGAAAAAATGGCTTTTCAGAGAAAGGCCCCAACTTCCCAGATCTTCATATGTGCCCTTCTTTGTATTCTGAACACCCCCAACTCCAAAAGTCTTTTTTTTTTTTTTTTTTTTTTTGCTGTTTTCCTTAGCCCTGTCTCCTCTGTGCTGGGCTGATTGCTCCTGGATTCTCTATTATCTGGTCTCAGTTTATCTTGTGGTTGGAGTTTTTATTCAGCAGTCTGAGTTTTGTAATCAATTCTGCAACTCGAGCCAGGATGAGCCTCCCTCCTGGTGGTTCCCAGCACAGACTGCTTCCTCCTCCCTCAGGAAACCAGCTACAAGACAGTCTACTGGTCTGGCGGGGAGGGGCATTAGCTCCCTGGCTGGGGAAACTTACAAGTTTCGCTGGGATCTTAGTTGCTGCACCCGTTCCAGGCTGTTGTACAATCTGATCACAGATTTCCCTGAGGTGGCTGTTCCACACAGTTCCTGGCTATCTACAAGCTGTCCCAGAGGAGTAACTAAAACCCACACCTCACCACCCCGCCATCTTGCCCCACCTCAAGTTTTATAACTTTTAATTTTACGAAGGCATTAGTAACAATGTAGGTAAAATTCATCCCAGTTATCAAACAGGTTAAGAATCTCAAGCAAATGATATTAGATTCATTTTACAGGTGGGAGGTAAATGTACATAAAGAGGTTACATACATAAAAGTTAGAATCATTACTGCCCTTGGCATGGCTTGGTTCAGGTCACTCATCTTCATGAGTCTAAAATGAAAGTGATGCTGCTGTTCAGAGTTCTAATTCTTGTGTGCCTCGGCTTAGATCCTTGCCAGAATGGAGGTTCCTGTGTGGATGGAGTGAATACTTTCTCCTGTCTCTGCCTTCCGGGGTTCACTGGGGATAAGTGCCAGACAGACATGAATGAGTGTCTGAGTGAACCTTGTAAGAACGGAGGGATCTGCTCTGACTACGTCAACAGTTACACCTGCAAGTGCCAGGCGGGATTTGATGGAGTCCACTGTGAGAACAACATTGATGAGTGCACTGAGAGGTGAGCCACCCCAGGACCCAGGCGCCCAGGTCTTGTGGGAAAAAGGGAGAAAGGAGAGCACGATGCTGGGATGGGCAGGGAGAAGGCATCCATGTGGGTCCCACTTTTACAACCATCTCTCATTGCCCAGTTCCTGGTCCACAGAGAGAGACAGAGTCATATATATATATATGACTATATATATATATAGTTATATAGTTAGAAGGTCAGAGGCTGGAAGTTGGAAAGCTCTGTGGGATGAAAATCGTCATTTATTTCTAGCTCAAAAGAGCTATAATCCTGTTCCATTCTCCTCTTGACTCTTGTTCATGTCAGTTGACCCTTGATCTAAAAATTTCCATTTCTTTGTGGATTTGTCATCACTCATCAAGTAATTTATAGGGGATTTGTTTTGTTTTGCTTTTATGAACAAGTTTGTTCTGTTTCTCTTTCACAAAGAAATCTAAGGTCAACAGATATTTATTGAACACCTTTCAATTCCCTAAATTGACTTAGGGGAAAAATGAACTGTAATACCTGGAAAAACCAAAGAAGTTTTGGGCAAAGCCTGGAAAACTTCACTTTCTCTGGGAATCTGTAGTGAGCGCAGCTTCTAAATACTCCTAAGCCTTTTGGTTATAGAAAGGAAGCTGGCACTCAGGGCTTCTGGCACCCAGACTAGTTTGGAAGAAAGTGGAACTTACTGAATGTGGGAGCTTGGGAGGTTGTTTGCAGGTATATTTATATAGTGGTGGGCCTCTTAGATTCCAGAAAACTTACTTTTCAAATAGTGAGATTAGAGGAACCGGGTTACATAGCTGATGTTGTTCCCTGTTTTCTCCTTAGCTCCTGTTTCAATGGTGGCACATGCATAGATGGGATTAACTCCTTCTCTTGCTTGTGCCCGGTGGGCTTCACTGGTCCCTTCTGCCTCCATGAGATCAATGAATGCAACTCTCAGCCATGCCTGAATGAGGGAATGTGTGTTGATGGCCTGGGTTCTTACCGCTGCACCTGCCCCTTGGGCTACACTGGGAAAAACTGTCAGGTAATTAACTCCCTCCTCCCACCCCCCAACACACACACACATACATACACACTTGTTTTCTGGGCAGAAAATTCTGGGTCTCAGGAATATCCCTGAGATAAATCTGGGTCACTTCTTACTAGCTGGTAGATTCACTGACAAGATTATATGGATTAACAAACCTAAGCAAGCTTGCTAATAGCAGACTTACTGCAGAACTGCAAAAACTGCAAAGAAAATACATGTGAGAAATAAGCACCCATGTGTTTTTTACATTGGGAATAGAGAAAAGAAAGTAAAGAACAATTAAGACAAAATCTTTAAAGCACAGATGTAATATCTAAGGAGATAATAATTACCATGTTATTGTAATGTTGTAACACTCTCAAAACAAAACTGTTCACATGTATTTTTAATTCAATTATATAAATATACATTTTCATAAACTCTAGTCTAGTCCTTTCATTTCATGGAGGAAGAAACTGAACCCTAGGGGAATGGAGTAACTTTTCATGGTAGCATACCGCACAGCATGTGGTTTAGTTTTATGCTATTTCACCTCTTAAACTAGGAGAACTCCAAAGGACTTAGGAATAAGTGGCTAAACATAATTCGACTAAAAGAGTACACTTAACTAAAAGGGTAGACTTCAGTAAGGCTTTGACTGTATTGGGCATGCACCCGACCACCTCTCCATATTAAACAACTTGTTGCTGTTTCAGTGGATCAGAACATTCTTTACTAGGCTTCCCATAGTGTGAGAGTGGAGGTGCTGGTGAAGTGCTCTGCCTTCCCCTCACTGCCCCTTCTGTACACAGCCTGTAATCTCATGGGGCCTTCATCTCCCCAGGCACTGAGCCACCTGTGTGTGAATTACGAAGGAAAAAGATGCTAGTTCTCTCCTTCTCTTTGCCTCTTATTAGCATAAACCTAATTTTCTCCCTTTCAACTTAAGCTGTTTGGTAGTTTTAGGTTTATTCAGCAGTCTTGAAGTCCTTTTATCCTTTTTCATCACAGACAGATTTGCTCAAATCCCACATGGGATTAGCGGGGAGGGGAGTATGGACCTGTCAGATGGCTTGAACTCTTTCTAGCCCCACAAGACTGCCCTCTATCTAGGCATGATCATGTTTGTCTGTTTGTTTTTTCTCCTGCTATGTACTGTGTTCTGTACCATGTACAAGTTCTGTGCTAGGAGCCCAGAATGTAAAGACAAGTAAGATACAGTCATGGTCCTCAAGTTCACAGCTCTGGGGAGAGGAGAATTGGGGAGGTAGAAACAGATAGCATACCAATAAAAGGTAAAATTAGAGCATACGAAATAACTTACTGAGTTTTAATAGCAGAACCAAGAAGAATTAGACTCTATAAGAAGGGTTAAATATACCTGTGAACACTGTGTCTAGATTAAGTTTGGATGAGGTCATTTTTCTGTTCTTTCTTTTTTTGGATAATGAGTATGCTTTCCTTTGATTTCTTGAAATGCAATGAAATGTATTTTCCTCATTTTCTGTACTGGGATTTTGAGATATATGCACTCCTTCCTCTATTTCAGAACCTGGTGAACCTCTGCAGCCGGTCTCCATGTAAAAACAAAGGCACTTGCATTCAGGAAAAAGCAGAGTCTCGGTGCCTGTGTCCACCTGGATGGGCCGGTGCTTACTGTGATGTGCCCAATGTCTCCTGTGAGGTGGCAGCTTCCAGCAGAGGTGAGCTCTGCCCCCCTGGGCTTGAGGGTCATTCACTCAAATATCGACTGACCAGTGAGTGGTGTTTTAGGGCAGGAATTATTGTTGTGGGTTGAGAGGAAGGGGCACATGTAAGTAGATAGCAAGGTTCTGGAGAAAGGGCCCAAGACAGAAGGTGAAAAGGTAGAGGAACAGGTTTAGAGAGTCCAGAAAGAAATGTATTTGAATTGAAACTAAAACATGGTCTACTTGCAGGGTTTGTTTATTTTTAACACAAATATCTGGTGTTGAGGGTTGTGAACTAGACAAGAATAAAATGTGTGTTGACTGGCTTAGATTAGCTTGCTCCTTGTTCGGTCTGACCCTGACATGTGTCACATGCATTTCCTTGATGTTTCCCAGGAGTGCTTGTAGAGGACTTGTGCCAGCACTCGGGGATCTGTATCAGTGCCGGCAACACTCATCGCTGCCAGTGCCCCACGGGCTACACAGGGAGCTACTGTGAGGAGCAGCTGGATGAGTGCGCGTCCAATCCCTGCCAGCACGGAGCCACCTGCAGTGACTTCATTGGTGGATACAGATGCGAGGTGACTGAGATGAAGGGGCATAAGTCAGAGAGCTCCCAGAAGATTGTGCAACTGCTGTGAACACTAGTATATTTGATTTAGCTGCTTTTGTCATAATTTTTACAATTGATAGACTTTTTACCAATCACCATTATAGTGTTTACCAGTCACTTTTTCTTCCAGCCTCCCTGTGAAATAAGTTAACATAGCCCTAGAAAGATATTTTCATAGAGGTGTGGAACCATCCACCACCACAGGGTTGTTTCCAAGATTCACAGTTGACATTCACCACCGGAGTGGATTTCCAGGGCCACCCAGTCCAATGGCCCGTGGTGCTTTCCCTAAATCTCAGCTGGTGTAAGAATAGCCACTTTCAGGAATGTGTCTTTGACCCATGTCACTTCTGTATACAGCCATTGATCAATCAACTAATAATTCTTTCAACAAAAATGTTGCTTAGCCTGTTCCTCATAGCACCATGGTAAGCATTACATGCTTATATTTGAGAAAATACCTGTCTTTTGAGGAACATGTCACTGTCTTCTTAGTGTGTGGACTGATCATGGTTAGAGCAAGATGCTAACAAAACATTAGACACATGAATTGGATATCAATCCAGGCCACCAAGCAACACTGAGAAAAGCTTTGTTTCTCTACCATTGCCAGCTGGCCCCCTCCTCTCCCCTGCCCCACCCCTGTCCTAGAGTTTCTCACACATACATGCATTTCCTGAAACTTGAGATTCATTAACACATCTTCACTTCAACCACACTCACATATGACTGAGTCAGTAGGATCCTCATCACGTACAAAGGAATGCATCTTTTAAGTTAGGAAAACCTGCTCACAGGAGGAACACATGTTTTACACAGAGGCCGTATCTGAAATAGCCCTTAGAATATTCAGGCCTTGCCTTCCCTTCAAAGTGGCTTCTTCAGCTGGAAGAGGAATAGATCAGTGCTGATAATCTACATGTTGACCCTGTACAGGATGGTTAATGAGGAGTGTGATGGTTCCAGAGAAATATATAAGAGCCAAGAGAGGGGAAGGGGTGTGTCACAGTAACTTTCCAGATTCCGCTTGTTCTCATGGTCTGGTCTGTTTCCAACAATGATCCAATATGTCTTGTCCTTTTTGCTTCCTCCTGGCAGTGTGTCCCAGGATATCAGGGTGTCAACTGTGAGTATGAAGTGGACGAGTGCCAAAATCAACCATGCCAAAATGGAGGCACCTGTATCGACCTTGTGAACCATTTCAAGTGCTCCTGCCCGCCGGGCACTCGGGGTATGAAATCAGCCCTACCTGTCACCCATCCAGGGCATTCTCTAAGTTACAAATCCTTGCTTAGTGTTGAGGTTTAAAAAAAAAAAAAGAAAGATAGACTCCCTTCATTTTAAGATTTTAGTTCTGCATCCTGGTAATTTAAGCCATTTCATTCTCTCATCTCTTGCCTAGATCTGATGTTCTGACTCACGTTCTCAGCTCTGTCTGATTATCATTGACATCTTAACTTCTTGTGTTCAATGAAACACAGAATGTGGAACTGATACTATGTTGTAACAAAATTAGCCTGGTCATCAGTATTTCTTGGGGCTTAAGGGAAAGCAGCAAGTGACCCTTTGAGTAAATAATTTGCATTTACCTACTTATGTAATTTTTTCCTAGCCAGTTCTTACCTCATAAGGTGGGGAAATGAATGAAATGAAAACCTTTGTCTACTTTTGAGGCTGTACCTTAGGAATTGCATTAAGGCCTAAAGAGTCAACCCTAGCCTGGGAAGGTAGAGACAGCATTCGGCCTTGGTCATTGCCACTGCTTCAGAACAGTCGCTTACAAAGAGCTTTGAGTATTGTGTATTAGAAGAGATCTGGTTATGATGAAACCTGTTCCAAGCAGCCTGTGGAAAACAAAATATAAGAGGCCATAGAAGATGGTGAGAATTAATTCTCCTAAGTGCCAAAGGGAATAGAATGTTAAGGAGGTATTTATACGATCTTGGATCTCTATGTCATGAAGTTTGATAATTTATCTTCCTGGAGTTCAGAGTTTGGCTAAATTAAAGTACAAAAGTATGCCACTAGTAGGCTAGTTATTGAGGAATGAGGTTAAAGGGGAAGAGAAAACCAAGGGCAAGCAGCCTTCAAATATTTGAATGTTTGTCATGTGAAAAGGGCAATTCTCTACTGTTCTAGGAATCAGTGGTTGAAACAGAAGTCTATTTCAATTTATTTTTAGTTTGTTTCTTTTATTAATTGTACTAGTTAGGACAGGTTAGGTTTTCTGGTTATAGCAAATTAAACTCCAAATCTTAGTGGTTTGACCCAATAATGGGTTTCATCAGTGAAATAAAGTCTGATGTGGATTGGACTACTTTTTCTATATTTTAGGTATGCAGTTTGAAACACTTGACATCCAAGGTATCCATAACAAGGAAAGAGATAGAGACATGTAGGGTTATGCAGTGGCTTTCCCTGCAAACTGGAAGCAACACACACCACTGTTGCTCACAGTCGATTGGCCAGAACTAGTCAAATGGTCCCAAACTGACTGTAAGGTAGACTGGGAAATGTAGGAGAGCACACGGATATTCACTGCAAACTAAAATCTGTGCTATACCACTAATTTTTTTTATTAGAGATGTCTAGTCCTGGAATGGACTATATCATAAGGCAACAAAATTTCTCTCTCTTCTGAGCATTTGTTAAGAATGGCTTAGAATAATAGTGTCCCCAAATATAGAATTCTTGGTTGACAGTCTTTTTCTTTCAAAATATGCAGTATGTCATCCCACTGCTTTAAGACTGCTGTGGGGTTTTTTGTTTGTTTGTTTTGTTTTTTTGTTGTTTTTTAAGAGAAATCCGTTGTTAATCTTATTGAGGATTGCTCATATGTAACGAGTTGCTTTCCTTTTGCTGCTTTCAAGATTCTCTCTTTGTCTTATTCTTTTGAGAGTTTGATTATGATATGTCTATGTGTAGGTCTCTTTGAGTTTATCCTATTTGGAATCCATTGAGTTACTGTCCCATGTATGCTTGATAGGTATGTGGAGTAGAATTTATTTCTTCTGGCTTCTTTGGCCATTGGGGAGCATTCCTGGTGATTCTGAAGGCCCATGACCTCATTGTAAGAGTTACTGCAATGCCGTTTTTATTCCCATATCCCTGAGCTTTGGATCTTGGCCTGGATGTGTTTCCAGTTCCCCCAAGTCCAGGCTCACTGTAAGAGTTCTTCAGGCTGTGTTTGAGCTCGTTCCCACTAAATAGGTCTGCCCATTACTGGTGGTTCCATTCTGGTGGGAGAATGGGCACCTCTGTTCATTTTACTAGCAGTCCCTAAATATCAAATATTCTTTGAGACCAGGAGCACATACTGGTTTTGTTTGTTTTCATGTTCTCTTTTTATTTAATTTAGTTTTTAAGTAGGTAATATCTGGACATGGTTTAAAATTGAAATATATACATTTAGAAAAGGTATACAGTGAAACATTTCCTTCCCATCACTACCCCCTCCCACACCTAATTCTCCCTCTTCCACAAACAAGAAGCCACTACTTTCAGTTTCTTCTGGCTTTTTCTGGAGTTTTTATGTATCCTTTGGAATTCCTTTAAGCATACAGAAGTCAAATACAAATAAATATTATTTTCCTGTTTACTCTGAAGATAGAATAGTTGACACACCCTTTTGCACTTGCTTCTTTAAAACTTAATATAATTGGAGATCTTTCCATATCAATTTATGGAAATTCCTCAATCTGTTTTATAGCTGCAAAGAATTTCCTTTCTTTTATTTTATTTAACCAGTGCCCTAATGATAGACATTTGGGTTGTCTTGCATGGGTCCTGCAATTATTTGTAGAATCAACTTTCAGAAATGGAATTGCTGGGTCAGAGAATATGTGCACTTGTAATTTGGTAGACATTGCTGAATTGCAGTGTACCAGCATGCATTCTTTACAATGTGGATGAATAAATTCTCATATATTTAAGAGTCATTTGGTTTTTCTTTTCTGTAAGTTCTCTGTTCATATCTATATTCCCTTTTTCTATTAGTTTGTCAATCTTAGTATTTTACAGCAATTGTCTTAGTCTATGATATCAGTTACAAATATTTTCCCCTACATATTGTTTTTTGTTCTTGGTTTTGTTCATGGTAATTTTTTCCATGCAGAACTTTTTATTTTTTACAAGGGTTAATTTATCAATCTTTTTCTGTGGCTTCCAGATTGAATCCTTGTTTGCAAAGCCTTCTATACTCTAAGGTTATAAAGGAATTCTCCCATATTTTCTTCAAGTACTAGAGTACTTTTTCTATATAGCTACTGATTTGTCCCAGCACTATTTTGTGAATATTTGATCTCTTATCCAAAAATTTGAAATTTCCATTTGTATTTGTTTGTTTTATTGGACTTTCTTTTTTGTTCTACTGTTCTATTAATTCACCAGTATCATTCTATTTTAATCAGTAAGAATCTTCTTTTTCAGAGTTTTCTTGGCTAGTCCTACAGTTTATTTTTCCACATAACTTTAGAATTTAGTTTAAATTTCCTGTTGATATTTTTTATTAGGATCACAGTAAATT
Source organism: Choloepus didactylus (assembly GCF_015220235.1). Taxonomy (NCBI): domain Eukaryota; kingdom Metazoa; phylum Chordata; class Mammalia; order Pilosa; family Megalonychidae; genus Choloepus; species Choloepus didactylus. Next base: position 119,529,553 of record NC_051308.1, read on the forward strand.
TTATGAATTAGTATAGTGGAAAGAATGACATTTTTATACTGTGGAGTCTTCCTAACCAAATCGTGACATGTCTTTTCATTTTATTCAGGGTGCTTTTATGTCTTTTGGTCATGGTTATTTTAATGTTGTCATCATATAGGTGTAGCACATTTCTTGTTAAGATTATTCTTGGATATTTTCTCTTTCATTATTGCTATTGAAAATGGGATCTTATGTTTCTTTCTTTTTCTTTTTAACAGTCTTGCTTATATAAGTATATGCTATAAATACAAGTGTTATAAATAAGAGCTGTTTTCCTTTCTTCTGTAACCTCTTAGAATTTATCATGGAGTAAGTAATATTTAGAATAGTCATTGATTTATTTTGCTTCTTTTCAAAAATGTTTACAGATATTCATGCCACGTGGCTCATTTACATCCACAGTACATTAAATGAGTTTTGTTTCAAATGGAAAAACCTTTGAACTTACAGCAGAATATTTCCCCAAATAAAAAAAAATAGAGCATTTTATACTATTTATGGGGGAAAAGTCAATGATTATAAAACTTAAAAATATGCATCAAAATTCCATTCCAGTTCTTACCTACATTTTTATATCCTGTACTTGTAATCTATGTATTTACTAAGTTATGTTCTTTTGTGAGTGGTTTTTAATTTTTTTGAATGAAAATGAATAAATTAATGAAAATTTCTTGAGTCTCTCTAGAGCTCCAGTTTCCTTTTCTTTAAGATAGACAAAGAAGTAGTACCTTACTGGATTGTGTAGGAAAATGCATGTGAAGCTCTAAACATACTCTCCTTGGTTATTACTGCTCCCTGGGAGAATAGCAGCTGTCATAGATCAAGAGTTGTGCTTTTCTCTGCCGGACCTAGAAGGTCCCACTACAGATAGGCTGTGAAATTCCAACAAGGGTGGCCGTCCCTTGCCGGAAAACAATGTTCAAAGGATTTTCATAGTTCTTTGCCTCCCCTCTCATTCCCCCAGGCCTGCTCTGTGAGGAGAACATCGATGACTGTGCGGGGGGTCCCCGCTGCCTTCATGGTGGCCAGTGTGTGGACAGGATTGGGGGCTACAGCTGTCGCTGCTTGCCTGGCTTTGCTGGTGAGCGGTGTGAGGGGGACATCAACGAGTGCCTCTCCAACCCCTGCAGCTCGGAGGGAAGCCTGGACTGCATACAGCTCACCAACGACTACCTGTGTGTCTGCCGCAACGCCTTCACTGGTGAGAACCTCCCTGGCACTCTTGCTTTGAGGGAGCTATTAGCAAGGAAACTGGGCCCTAAATGTCTTGTCCCAGGCCCAAGTAAAGCTTTTCTTGTATGTGGAAAAAACTAGATTAGCTTAATGTAGCAGCCCAATTTTTCCCAAAGTCTGTGCTCCATGCAATGTTATAATCCAGCTCTACCTTATATTTTTCCTGAGACGCTTTCCCTTTGGTATGCATTGATTTTATCATGCCATACTCCGAATATAGAAGAATAATAGTGTTGAGAGTAGTTGAACAAAATTACATTTTGATTTCAGGAACCTTACATCTAACTCTGGTTTTATCACCCAGCCTCTTTGGCATGTAATGATTTGAGTTACTGGGTAGTTCCTGCCATTGGCACTTGCTTTCTACTTCTTGATCCCAGAGAAGCTTAGGACCTTCTAGTTTGGACACGTTTAGCCAAAAATCAGTTAATGGGGTGAAGCAGTCATAAGTGCACCTGCACTGCTTAGACTTCGCCATGCTCCCAGTCTCTTCCCAAGCTTCTTTTTACATCACAGGGTATAAAGATAACCAAGCTCTACCTTAGATAGGGGCTTTATCATAAGCAACTTTTGTTCACCTCTGGAGAAGGTCAGCTCAGGGGCTTTTTGGTACTAAAATAGTTGTTTGTTTCTACCACAGTTTCATATTAGCCACAATGTGTCTTGGGGGGCCGGAGGTGCAAACCTGGCTCCTTTTCCTTCTTTCTCCCCTATGGTCCCCTTTACCTGGAAATGCACATGCACCCCACAGTAAGGAGAAAACAGGAGAAAGAGGGAATGCAGACCATGGTGAATGAGTATACCACAAACAAGGAGTAATGTCTGCATTTTCCATGCTTGTGGATGAAAAAAAAAATCGCTGAGCTCTTTGAGCATGTGCAAACATGACCCCACTGATTGCAGTTATTGTCAGATACTGTTGTTGGGATGACCAGTGAGGGCCGGTGGTACCCTGGACACCTGTCCATGTGATGGCAGCTCCTGCTCAGTGGCTGCTGCTGTGACTTGAAGAGACAAATATCTGTAACTCTTGCCTCTTTATTCTGGTTGGCCAAAAACATACAATTTTTTTAAGCCACCTGCCTCTTCCCTTCTAAGTGACTGCGGTCCAGAGTGGGCCCATCTGTTATTTGCCGAGACACCACCTCTGTGGTTTCAGCTACTTAGTTCACTTTATCATTGATCAGTGACCTAGAAATGTCTTCTCTTTCAGAACTGTTTTCAAAGAAAATTAATGCTGGGAAAATTAAGCTGTATTTTAAAGCAGTGCCAGTCAGGTTACAGGAAGTGATTGTAAAGAAACACTTCAGATGAAAATTCTCTATAAACTGGAAGTCATCATACAGAATGTATTGGCCTGGTATAGCCTCTTCTTTGAAGTAGACTATATTAACAAAATACAGACTTATGAAAAGTGTCTTCAGAAAGCACAAGTGTCATTTTCTCTTCTTTCTTTTCTTTTTTTTTTTGTATGATTTGAGTCACTTATCATATCCATCTTCCTTTGTGAGTTGGTTTGGGGTTATATGCCATGTACTTATTATGTAGGCAGAATGAGTGGCGCTGGTCTAAGCCAGAGATGGGGCCAGTCATCTTGAGATCCAGCCAGTGTTTTCTGACTTCTCATATTCCCAGCAGATTGGAACTGAACTCTGTACTTCTTGCTCCATTCCTAACTCTAAGGCTAGGTCACATCCTAGTGGCATTCTGTTCAAAAACTTGCAGTTACTACTTCTGCCTTCTAAAAATCCCTTTTCATTTTCTGCCCTGAGGCCGTCACTGTGAGACCTTCATGGATGTGTGTCCTCAGATGCCTTGCCTGAATGGAGGAACCTGTGCTGTGGCCAGCAACATGCCTGATGGTTTCATTTGTCGTTGTCCCCCTGTAAGTGCCCCAGTGCTGATTTAAGAAGCATATTCTCTTTTGTGTAGTGTCTGACAAAGCTAAGGTTAAACCCAGTTTTTTTGAGCTCCATGGTGGAGAGTTTTTCAGTTTCAGCTACTTCAGAAGAACATGCCTGGAGTTTTCCATTTAATGCTGTGCTTATACCCTCCCAGAAACAGTGAGCTCCCTTATCTGTGACTATCAGTCATCAGAAGCAACAAGGAAAAACCACAAGAGGTGGAGGAATGTTGCCGTGGTATCAGGACTAGTGTCTCCAGCTTCCTGGCTCTGTGCTGGAGGACAGTCTTGCTGCCCAAGTCAGGCCAGAGTTGTTAGAAACGCTACTCACACCCTCTTCCAGGAACCATTCGGGAGTGAGCTGCTTCTTACACTAGAAGTTTTAACCTTGTGCTGTGCAGAGCCTTTTGCTGCTGCCAGAGACTGAAACCGTCCTAAAATGGAGATTACTATGTAGGGAAATGCCAAAAGGAAGCCTCTCCAGTAATCTTGGCTTGGGTTGAGCAGGAAGTGTAAGAATGAAATAAGACATGAAATTTTTTCAGATACGTGGAACTCCAGAAGTGATTTTTCCCCCTAATAAAGTCATTATCTGAATGATACAATGATGGCTAGAAAAGGCACCTAGAGAAGATGACTTTCAACCCACCATGACCTGTAGACTTAATGTCTACAAGTGAGAGAACTCTGCATTCACCCCTTGGAACCATCGACCCCAGCCTATAGGTTGACTTGAAGAGGTCGTCTCCTAGAACTTGGCCCAGGAGGCTACATGGAGGAATCTTAGCCAAGTGTCTAGTCTCTGTCTCCCTATAGGTGTGACAGAGAGGGAACTGGAAGGGGGGAAATGCGGCAAGCTCTCAAGAGTCCTACTGTCATCCTCATTTCTTCACCAATTTCTACAGGGATTCTCCGGGGCAAGATGCCAGAGCAGCTGTGGACAAGTGAAGTGTCGGCGAGGGGAGCAGTGTGTGCACACTGCCTCAGGACCCCGCTGCTTCTGCCCCAACCCCCAGGAGTGTGAGCCAGGCTGTGCCAGCAGCCCCTGCCTGCATGGGGGTACCTGCTACCCTCAGCGCCAGCCTCCTTATTATTCTTGCCAGTGTCCTCCACTGTTCTGGGGCAGCCACTGCGAACTGTCCATGGCCGCCACCAGCACCCCTCCTGCCACCTGTCTGAGCCAGTATTGTGCTGACAAAGCTCGGGATGGTGTCTGTGATGAGGCCTGCAACAGCCATGCCTGTCTGTGGGATGGGGGCGACTGTTCCCTTACCATGGAGAACCCCTGGGCCAACTGCTCCTCCCCGCTTCCCTGCTGGGAGTACATCAACAACCAGTGTGATGAGCTGTGCAACACGGCCGAGTGCCTGTTTGACAACTTTGAATGCCAGGGAAACAGCAAGACATGCAAGTAAGGGCTCCGGGGTCCCCAGAAGCTGATGGGGACTGTCACTAACACAGCTCGGTCTCTTGTTCTTGCTCCTAACCACTCCAGTGCTTCAGCCCAAGCTGCCTCTGCTTTTCAGAGTGGGGCCTCAAGGCCCTCTTCTCCCCGGTGTCAGCCTTGTCCCATCGCACACTGCCCTGTGGTCTCCCTTGCTGACCGAGGTCTGCGAATGCTCACTGCACAGTCGTCCTCTTTCTCTGCTTATCTCTGCCTTCTCACCTGCTGCTCTCATGACCTCCTGGGGGAAATAACTTTTGGAAGTGGTGTTACCCACTCCCAGGCAGCCTCTCACATAACCTGCCTACAGGATGGATGGAAAGGTCTGTACTGCTCCCTTTTCTCCCCATTCCAGTCCCTAAACTTGGTTTTCCCCATCTAGATTTTAGTCAGGAAGCATAAGCTATATTAGGCCACTTAATACCCCCGGTCTTTGTTATTGCAGCTTTTATACATTTATATAGTGCTTTATGGTTTACATAATACTTCTCATATTAACCATCCCATTTAATTTAACCTCATTTAATTCTCAACAACCTTGTGAGGCATAAGCATTGTTAGTGTTCTTTTATAGACGAGGGAACTGAGGCCTGGGGATGTTAAAGAAATTACCAAAGTGCATAGAACTATTCCTGACTTCTAATATTTCCATTGAACTAGAGTGGCAAGCAATACTGACTGGTGTGAATGTTGGGGGTTGGGAGGGAGAGGATGCAGCAGCGTGTGTGTCATCATCATTTAGGCTCAGACTGGAATTCCTTTTCCTAATAATTGATTTTGATAAAGAAACTAGAAAAGGCTGTACAAGTTAGATCTTATATCCTGTATGGGATATATCCCCCCTTACTACTTTCCATATTTGGGATTTAGTTCTGTTAGGGAAAGAATTGGGCCATGTTGAAATGGTCCTCTGTGTAGCAGCTCTTGATGGTTCAGGGCTTTTTATTCAGTTTCTAGAGGCACTTCCTGGAGATACCTTTTACTTCCTAAAGCCCATTAATACCTTACCAGGGACAGTGGATTCGAAAAGAGACGAAGCACAAACTGGGTTGATTTTTGTTTGGATATGCAACTCATTTAAAAACCTGACTTAACAAGATTTGCAAGCTGCCTGGGGCTCCTAAGCTCATTCAGGAGCACTTACTGGTGTTGAGTGTTGTAGACTATATATATATGTCTCTCTACATATATCAGAGATAGGAAAACAAGGAAGGCTTCATGGCAGCATCTGGGACCCGACTAGGGCCATAGAAGACAGGTAGGAAAATCCACAGTAGTTCCAGTCTAGTCTGAGCCCCTTTCCCTGTTCTCTCCCTCCTGTGCCTCCCCCTGCCTAGGTATGACAAATACTGTGCAGACCACTTCAAAGACAACCACTGTGACCAAGGATGCAACAGTGAGGAGTGTGGCTGGGATGGGCTGGACTGTGCTACTGACCAGCCAGAGAACCTGGCAGAGGGAACCCTGGTTATTGTGGTGCTGCTGCCACCTGAGCAACTGCTCCAGGATGCTCGCAGCTTCTTGCGGGCACTGGGCACCCTGCTCCATACCAACCTGCGCATTAAACGGGACTCCCAGGGGGCCCTCATGGTGTACCCCTACTTTGGTGAGAAGTCAGCTGCCATGAAGAAGCAGCGGATGGCACGCAGGTCCCTTCCTAGTGAACAAGAACAGGAGGTGGCTGGGTAGGTCTTTGGTTATTGAACTTCTTAAAGCTTAATTTTATCAAAAGCTGAGCACTTTGATACATAGAAGAAATCATAACTCAACCTATAAAAAGGCAAAGCTCAAATAATTAAACAGCCCAGCAAGTAATGTAAATCCATTATCCCAGTACTTATGTTTGAGGGTAAAGGCTTGCCTTGATCTTGGGATCCTGAAAAGTGGATTTGAAAAAGCAGGAGGCAGGATGTTAGGAAGCCCTCCCATGCCAGCACACCTAATCTTTTGCCAGAGTTGTCTCAGAGCCCGCTATTAGTATTAAGGGAATGCTTAATACTTCCCTTTTGTATTAAGCATTGCCTGTTTTTCAGGGCTCTTTGTCTAGTTACAAGTCTCTGTGACAAAGGTAATAATCTTCAGTTGTTCTGTCATTCACACCCTACCATATGCTGGTATGTCCCTCAACTTTCGTGTCTACTGCTAGCTGAGATGCACATGCAGAGACAAAAGAGAATAAGAACCAAAAATGTGGTGGGATGGATTTTTAGAAAAATGCTGTCAGTGAATGAGCAGTTGAGAAGAGGAACAGATTACCAAGAGAGAAGGAGGAGAGCTCAGAAGACCAACTTTACTCAGTTCTATTGCTTTGTCTTGACTTCCCCAAGTCCAAAGCCTTAGAATCAGCCAGACCAAGGAATGTGAGACAGCCCCTAGCTGTAAATTAGTGTTTAGGATTTGAAGGGACAGGATCCTAAAATTTCTGAGATTTTTCTGGAAGCAATGTCAAATGGAGAGCCTGATCCTGAAATTGAGGAAAGAGGGCTCATGTAACCCTTTCTGACTCAGCTCACTTGACCCATACCCTTCTGTTTTACTCACTCTTTCCCTTTTTACTCTTTTCCCTTGGGATCCCATAGCTCTAAGGTATTTCTGGAAATTGACAACCGCCAGTGTGTTCAAGATTCAGACCAATGCTTCAAGAATACTGATGCAGCAGCAGCTCTCCTGGCTTCTCATGCCATCCAGGGCACCCTGTCATACCCTCTTGTGTCTGTCATCAGTGAGTGGCTCTGGTTAAGAGGAGAGGGTGGAGGGGAACGGCATCCCTTGGGGGCAGTGGGAAAGGCCACACTTTTCAAGGTGCAGCCCTGTTTCAGGGCCACTACAGTCAAAGTTGCCTCTTACATGAATTCAAGGCTACTACTGATGAGTTGACGTTTGTTCAGTGCTTGCCCTGTCTCTTTGGACTTTCAGGTGAATCCCTGTCTCCAAAACGTACTCAGCTCCTCTATCTACTTGCTGTTGCTGTTGTCATTATCCTGTTTATTATCCTTCTGGGGGTAATCATGGCGAAGCGAAAGCGCAAGCATGGCTCCCTCTGGCTGCCTGAAGGTTTCACTCTTCGCCGAGACTCCAGCAATCACAAGCGCCGAGAGCCGGTGGGACAGGATGCCGTGGGGCTGAAGTAAGAGTGTTTGCCGATAAGCCAGTATTCACAGTGATGATAAGCAGTGATAAACCTAAAAGCAGATCTTGTTGAATCATTGTTTTAAACTTTGAGCTCAGCCCACAGGATCACACTTGAACTATGACTCTGCATGCGTATTGAATGACTAAGACAACCGAGTTTCTGTTATAATCTGTATTATCCCAGCATTGCTCAGCTTCAGGGTTCAGATGTACTTTTGTTATAAGCTCTTGATCAATGGGAAAGGAAAGGGTGCATGGTCAGAAATTGCATGTAAGTTGCTACCCATCCTTTCTGGGCCAAGGCCTCCAAAAGTCTGAGTGTAGCGTGTCATGGTGGAAAAAGTGTTGAAAATCATTAGTTTATGACATAACCTCTGTTCTTGTTTTTTCCCTTTGTAACCCTGTTCCATCAGAAATCTGTCAGTGCAAGTCTCAGAGGCTAACCTAATTGGTTCTGGAACAAGTGAACATTGGGTTGATGATGAAGGGCCCCAGCCAAAGAAAGCCAAGGTAAGCTAGCTGTTCTAGTTTGCTAATGCTGCCAGAATGCAAAACACCGGAAATGGACTGGCTTTTATAAAGAGGGTTTATTTGGTTACACAGTTACAGTCTTAAGGCCACAAGTGTCCAAGGTAACACATCAATACTCAGGTACCTTCTCTGGAGGTTGGCCAATGGCATCTGGAAAACCTCTATTAGCTGGGAAGGCACATGGCTGGCATCTGCTCCAAGTTCTGGTTTCAAAATGGCTTTCTCCCAGGATGTTTCTCTCTAGGTTTCAGCTCCTCAAAATTTCACTCTTAGTTTCTCGTGGGGTATTTGTCCTCTCTTAGCTTCTGCAGAGCAAGAGTCTACTTTTAATGGCCGTCTTCAAACTGTCTCTCATCTGCAGCTACTCTCTCAGCTCCTGTGCATTCTTTAAAGGGTCCCTCTTGCCTGTAGCAAGCTTGCTCCTTCTGCCTGAGTTTATGTAGTGCTCTAGTAAACTAATCAAGGCCCATGCTGAATGGGCAGGGCCACACCTCCATAGAAATCATCCAACCAGAGTCATCACCCACAGTTGGGTGGGGCACATCTCCATGCAAACACTCAAAGACTTACAATCTAATCAACACCAATACTTCTGCCCACACAAGATTGCATCAAAGATAATGGTGTTTAGGGGGACATAATACATTCAAGCTGGTACACTTGCCATGGTAGAACCACCACTGTCAGCTCTTTTATCTGGTCACATTATCAGTGTCTGTCCTTTGATATCTAGTGTCCTGAATAGGCGGAAGGAATGAGTCTTTCTATGTTGCCTAGGCAGTGGCTATCCCTGTTTTTAATGAAAGGCAGGAATCCTGATCTTATTCTTACAGTTTTATGGTGGAGACTGTCATCTAGTGCCATGAAGGAGGCACTTAACACAAGGTGAGCAGAGTGCACTTTTTAGGGCCAACAGGAGCAGGTAAAATCTAATTTTGATTTGAAGTCTTGATAGGAGGTAGTCAAATAAAGAACTGCAGGAGAACATTTCAGGCCAAAGGAACATCACTGGAAAAGGACCAGAAGCAAGAATGTGGTATTTGGAGATCTACACGGAGCATATTAAGGCTGAAGCCTAGAGTTTGGGATAAGGAGGTATGGAGACGTGTACAGATGATGCAGGAGTGGTGAGCAGGAATCACATCGTGAGAACAGTAGGAAGCCAGTGTGGAGGGGTAGTTAGTCTAGGAAAGGAGATAAAACTGAGTGGGAGATTGTGAGGGGTGTTGGGAAACTCTGGACCAGCTCCTTGTCAGCAGTTCCTGGTGGTGGATTAGATTGACAGGGAGCATTGTTTTTCCTTATTAGGCTGAAGATGAGGCTCTACTCTCAGAAGAAGATGACCCTGTTGACCGGCGCCCATGGACACAGCAGCATCTCGAGGCTGCAGATATCCGTAGGACACCATCCCTGGCTCTCACTCCTCCTCGGGCAGAGCAGGAAGTAGATGTGCTGGACGTGAATGTTTGTGGCCCAGGTGGGCACTTGCACGTCTCCCCTCCTCACCAGGCGTTGTCAGCCCTTGGTTCTGTACTGTTGGTCCTGTATTGGCCCCACCTGGTGATATGCACAGACTCTAAATTAGCTTGAGAAAAGTGAATGCTTGAGGGATAGAGGAATGCAGAAATTATGAACTAATATGAAAAGAAAGGGAATGATTTCACATTGCTTCAGATACAATGTGCTTGAGAAGAAAGGCTGATTAAATGGGTTAGACATTAGTAGGGTAGAGAAATAATATCCCAAAGCAGAGGTATAGAGAATTGGTTTGGTTGATAGCTTAGTGCTTTTTGAAATTAGTTCTATCGATATTGGATATTTAAAGATGTTATCCAATTTAAAATAATATAGCACTTAGAACATTGAACAGAAAAGTTTAACTTAGAGAAGAGTCCCAGTTTAAAAGACTCTTAGTTTACCATTACTTTCGGCACACAGGACGTTATCAGAGGAAAAGTAGGCGGTGAATGTAAAAACCAAGTATCAATTACCACAAAAAGCACGGGGAAATTTTTTTTCCCCGTAAGAATAAGTTGAGTCAACAGAACTATTCCAGTACTAGGGTTAACTGAATATTGGCCTCCTCCTCCTTGAATGCACTTCTGAGTTTCGCTCTCCTGCAGATGGGTGTACCCCACTGATGCTGGCCTCTCTCCGGGGAGGCAGCTCGGACCTGAGTGATGATGATGAAGATGCAGAGGACTCTTCTGCCAACATCATCACAGACCTGGTCTACCAGGGGGCCAGCGTCCACGCCCAGACGGACCGCACAGGCGAGATGGCGCTGCACCTGGCGGCCCGCTACTCCAGGGCTGACGCCGCCAAGCGCCTCCTGGATGCTGGCGCAGACGCCAACGCCCAGGACAACATGGGCCGCTGCCCTCTCCACGCTGCGGTCGCAGCCGATGCCCAGGGTGTCTTCCAGGTAACGGGCTTGGGGGGAGGCCGTTTGAACAACAGGAATTCCTTAGGAGAAAAGAAAACAACACATGGATCATGTTATCTTCAAAAATCACTTTGTGCCTTTTTATTATTTGATTCTGATACATTTTTGAATGGAATTTTTCCATTCCAGTTATTCTCTTGAAACATTGTCCATATCCCCTCCCTGTTCCTTCCTCCCTCCTTTTCTCCCTTCCTCCCTCTGTCCCTCCGTTTTTTATTATATATAATTAGAACAAAGGATGACAAAAAGGTGGGATATAAATTTCTAATATCACATTGTGTGCAATGGGAGCAAAGTAACAAAGTAATATCAGACAAGAGGAATAATGGGAGGCTAAAGATACGTTACCAACAAATGAAGTTTTGGCTTAGAGTGTCATGGAGTGCTGAGTAACTTCTTTAGGAACGAAATGTGAAACTCCCAAAGCTATTACATAAGGGTGCTGAGGGTCCTGAAACCTGAATCTAAATTTCTTTATCCTTTTTCTTCCTCCTGTTCCCCCTATAGAATGAAAAATTCAGGGGTTGGCAGAAAGAGGCAAATTTTATGAATAAATGTGGCTAATATAGTTAAATTGGATATATAAATATGAAATGTAATACATATATGGTATATAAATAAAAATATTGCAAAAAAATTTCTTATGGATGTATTATATTTTATCCTTGTCAAGGCATTGAATTCATTCAGTAATTCTTTGAAAGAGTCAGGGCAGGTGTTGGACTCATACTTGCTTGGTGAGAAAGCAGGAAAAGGAAAGCAGGCAAGCTGACAGTCAGATAGTGGTAAAGTGTACCACTGGTCTCCTGGCTCTTAATCACCGTTCTCTCTGCTGTGTCAGACTGCCTCCCAAATGAATAGATCAGATGAGGTGAGGGTGGCACCTATTCCAAAGCCTTTGCCTGGTGTCAGTTTCTCTTTGTGGATCTATCTGACTATATGGGTGTCCAGCAGCTCCTTGGCTGTTTTTCTTGACATGGCTTCACAGTGTACTCCTTGAATGCCCTTTTATTTTATCCTTTTGAGGAAATTGGGAGCATTCTGAATCACCTTACACTTTACACCATGCTTGATGGTGTGGTCTTTTCCCACATCCCTCTTCTTTCCTTAGAAACTGAAAATCCATCACTTTCCATGGCCATTTGTTCATTCATTAAACAAATATTTATTGAACAACTGTGCTAGAATTGCCTTCTGGCAACTTACAGTGTAGCCTGAGCTCTGATGCTCTTGTTTCTTCTCGTAGAGTCATTACTTTCCTTCATCCAGGTGACTCTCTTTTCTGTACATTCTCCTTTGCTAGATTCTGATCCGCAACCGAGTAACTGATCTGGATGCCAGGATGAATGACGGCACCACACCCCTGATCCTGGCCGCCCGCCTGGCGGTGGAGGGCATGGTGGCAGAGCTCATCAACTGCCAGGCAGATGTGAATGCAGTGGACGACCATGGTAGGGATGAGGAGCAGGGGGTTGAGTTCTTACCTGCAAAGCCTGCCTCTAAGGAGGAGAATTGTCACACGATCCTTAGAGAACTGTCTCAGATGAAATCCAGTGGAGAGTCCTTCCTTCATTCTTCCTTTCATCATACTCTTATTGAGCCTAGAGAACTGAAACAGTGGAATTCTCTAGGTGAAGATGAGGAGGAGAAATTTAGTGAGGGTTCTTGGACCTTGAAGCAGGTCCCTGAAAGATTTTTTTTGTGTGGATTCCTGGGCATACCACTCTTGGTATGAGAACTTAATGAAAGCTGACTTTACGAGGGGGGTTGTGGGATAGCCTAGATATACAGTCTCACATGGAATAAATAGGTTATTTGGGTGGATTCTGCCATGAGGAGGAGGTGGGTACCACAGACAAGTATTCCTTTTACTTAGGGGTCCTCTGAAGACTGGGCAGCGTATACTAAGATATTCCTGAAACAGAGGAAGAGGAAGATATTACTTTGGTTTTTCCTATAGGGTCCACAGGCTTCCTGCTGCTCTCTGGGGGCAGGGTTCAAGGTTTCTTTATACAAGTCATGGTGCTTCCTTCTACTTAGAGCAGGGCAGGTCCTTCTACTCTCTGTCTGCTTATACAGATGGTTTTCCCCCACAGGAAAATCTGCTCTTCACTGGGCAGCTGCTGTCAACAACGTGGAGGCGACCCTTTTGCTGTTGAAAAATGGGGCCAACCGAGACATGCAGGACAACAAGGTACAGTCTGTGGGCTCTTAGCTTGAGGGTGCACCTAGCAGTGCCTCGGACTCTGAGGAACCCTTCCTTTCCCCACTTATAACTTCTCTTGTGATGCCTATAGACCGCAATGGAAGTAGGTTGGGCAGGAACTGCGTCCGGACATCTGATAAAGAATGCTGGGACTATTGGGAATGTAAAGATGTAGCTCTCTGCCCATTCCGTGTTCAGTTTGAACCAGGCTGTCCTGTGGATAACTTTGGTGTAGCCTTCCTTGTCTTTCTTCGGCATTTCCCTCTCTCCCAACCTCCTGTTCTGTTATGCTTAGTCCTTTTTCTCATGTTTATGTTCTTTCTTTTTTTTCTCCTCGTGGATACCATAATGCTTTCCTCTGTGGTTTTCTCGCCTGAGTTTTTGGTCATTTTTCCCCTCTCTTATTCAACCATTCTCATTGACATCCTCTGTTCCCTTATCTTATTTGTAGTTTTCTTTCTTGCACATTTTGCCTTTTCTTTCTTTTAATCTTTTTTCTTATTTTTCTCAGTTCTATACTTGCTTTAGTTTCTTCTCCTCCCTTATCTGTAACTCCCTTTCCTCGTAGAACTCTCTTTTGATCAGCTCGTGCTCTTTTAAATGGATCTCTGGCTCAGGAGCAGACTTTACTTCATATATTCTCAATGGGGTGGGGTGGAGAGGTGATACTGCCCCCAAGGAGATAAAATTGGTTCTTGGAGGAGGAAAAAATCTAACCGTTATCATGTATAAAACACAGAGATACGTAGAGTAAGTACGTAAACATACACACTGTATCTGTGGTATTAAAATCTCATGGGGTATGGTGTGTGAATATATCTCAATACAACTGCCTTAAAAATTTCGTGGGAAGGTAAAATAAATGTTTTATATTGTAGACTTTAGGGGACCTAGCAGTAGACAGCAACTAGTGAAGGGGGAACGATAATCTAATAAGAACAGATAAGTTATGGAGGGTAATCTTAATGTTATGGGAATGTTTAGGAACAGCTATGGTTTGTTAAGTTTTGGGAGGTATGGTAGGAACATGTTGGAAGCAATGTAGTTATTTTGGGTTATTTGTTTTTCTTGTTCCTTTGTTTGGTTATAGTTTGTTTATTTTCTTAGGGTAGGGTAGGGACATGTTGGAAGCAATGTAGTTATTTTAGGTTATTTGTTTTCCTTATTCCTTTGTTTTGGTTTTGTTTGAAATGGGTTTTTTTGTTTGTTTTTTTTAATTTTTTTGATAAATAACGTTAAAAAAATTTCATGAGGAGTGGGACAATTAGGAAAAAAATGTTCACAGAGGCTCCTTAGGGGTGTGATAACAGTAACAACATTGGGAAATGCTGCTGTATTCTCAGAAACTTTATTACAATATATTCTCTGTGGGCTTTTTCTGTAGGAAGAGACACCTCTGTTTCTTGCTGCCCGGGAGGGGAGCTATGAAGCAGCCAAGATCCTGTTAGACCATTTTGCCAACCGGGACATCACAGACCACCTGGATCGTCTTCCCCGGGATGTGGCCCGGGATCGCATGCACCATGACATCGTGCGCCTCCTGGATGAGTACAACGTGACCCCCAGCCCTCCAGGCACTGTGCTGACTTCTGCTCTCTCACCTGTCCTCTGTGGGCCCAACAGGTCATTCCTCAGCCTGAAGCACACCCCTATGGGCAAGAAGCCCAGGCGGCCCAACACCAAGAGTGCCATGCCCACGAGCCTCCCCAACCTTGCCAAAGAGGCCAAGGATGCCAAGGGTAGTAGGAGGAAGAAGTCGCTGAGCGACAAGGGCCAACTGTCTGAGAGCTCAGTGACTTTATCCCCCGTTGATTCCCTGGAGTCTCCTCACACATATGTTTCTGACGCCACATCGTCCCCAATGATTACATCCCCTGGAATCTTACAGGCCTCACCCAACCCTATGCTGGCCACCGCTGCCCCACCTGCCCCAGTCCACGCACAGCATACTTTGTCTTTCTCTAACCTTCATGAAATGCAGCCTTTGGCTCATGGGGCCAGCACAGTGCTTCCCTCAGTAAGCCAGTTGTTATCCCACCACCACATTGTTCCTCCGGGCAGTAGCAGTGCCGGGAGCATGAGTAGGCTGCATCCAGTCACCATCCCAGCGGACTGGATGAACCGCATGGAGATGAATGAGACCCAATACAATGAGATGTTTGGGATGGTCCTGGCTCCAGCTGACGGCACCCACCCTGGCATAACTCCCCAGAGCAGGCCACCTGATGGAAAGCACATATCCACCCCTCGGGAGCCACTGCCCCCCATTGTGACTTTCCAGCTAATCCCCAAAGGTGGCATTGCGCAACCAGCTGGTGCACCTCAGCCTCAGTCCAACTGCCCTCCAGCTGTTGCAGGCCCCTTGCCCACCATGTACCAGATTCCAGAAATGCCCCGTTTACCAAACGTGGCTTTCCCCCCTACCATGATGTCCCAGCAGGATGGGCAGGTGGCTCAGACCATTCTCCCAGCCTACCATCCTTTCCCAGCCTCTGTGGGCAAGTACCCTACTCCCCCTTCACAGCATAGTTACGCCTCCTCGAATGCTGCTGAGCGGACGCCCAGCCACAGTGGTCATCTCCAGGGGGAGCATCCCTACCTGACACCGTCCCCAGAGTCTCCTGACCAGTGGTCAAGTTCATCGCCCCACTCTGCTTCTGACTGGTCCGATGTGACCACCAGCCCTACTCCAGGGGGAGCCGGCGGAGGTCAGCGGGGACCTGGGACACACATGTCTGAGCCGCCGCGCAGCAACATGCAGGTTTATGCGTGAAAGAGTCTGCCTCCAGTGCAGCGACACGGTTGCCTATTGTAAATGCTGCTGAGGAACAAAATGAAGGCCATCCGGAAGAGAAATGAAGAAATCTCTGGACCAGCTTCTGGAGGCAGGAGAGAGGAGATGCTCTTACCTTTCAGATAAAGCAAGGGAAGCAATTTTATCAGCTTCACTGGATATCTATAGGGTTTTTGTTTGGGGAAACAGCTCCTTCTAATCTCTAATCAAGCCAAGTTCATGGAAATGCAAGATGAAGGCAAGCTTCAGGGTCATGTTTACTCTCTTTCATTTGGAGAATAAGATGGATGCCTATTGTAGCCCAGATGTTCTTGCAGCCTAAACTGTATTTTAAGCCCTGGGGGCTTTTGCCATATGTGTGAGAAGATTCTGCAGTAGAGTCCTATTGGGAATTGACCTTTCTCATCTTCTCATCCTTGTAAATTCTTTTGACTTCATTTGGTGCTTTAAGTTTTGCACCTTTCTGTGGTTGTAGCCCTACCAGCATGTGATAGGGTAAGATCTTTGTGCTTTTAATCATTCCTGCCCTGGAAAGCAACTTCAGCCTCTTTTTCCCTATTTTCCCAGTGTCCCTAGGAGTCTCCTCACAGAGTTTATTATGGATATGTTTCTCAGCATAAAACTTCCAAGTATGTTTCTTCGGGAAATAGACATATTGCATTCTCATCAGTACATTCCTAGAGGGAGAAGGGGAGAAAATATTTTTTTTGAACAAATTTTGGGGAAATGAGATCCTTTTAAGAAGCTACCACCTGTGCCTGTAATGAAGGGCCATACACAAACCTTACCAGGAAGAAGGATAAGTAGTTGCTGTTTTTCCATTTGCAGGCTTAGTTAGTGTGAAATTTTACACTTGGCAGCCTAGGTACTATGACTTTTTAAATTTTTAAACCTAAAAAAGTTTTGGAATGACCAAGAGACAAGCTAACTCATGCAAGAAGTGGCCCCCCACCCCGCAGGTCCCCTCACTTCTGCCAGTTCTGCCAAGCATTCCATTGACCACTGCCAATTCTGCCAAGCATTCCATTGACCACCAGTGTGAAATTCATTTTTTCCCCACCCTCAGTCCTATTTTGTTCAGTCTTCCAGCAGATGAAGCTAGTCTTAGGCTTCTTCCTGGTGCTGTCATGCCTATGAAGCACTGGGAAATAAATTCTCCCAGGCCGTTTTGTAGCTATTAGTAGGCTAATTGCCTACTTTGTTTTGGTTTTAACAGTAGTCCTCATACCTGCAAGTACTGGGTATATTTGTCAATGCTTTCCACGTATCTGATGTGACTGTAAACCCCATGTGGGGGACCCTGTTTTCCATGTGTTTGTTGACATAACCATCTACAAATTTTTTTTCCCCCAAGCCTGCTCAACTTCATTGGACTAACAAAAATAATTAGTTCTGCCTTGATATAAGCAGATTAATTTTGTTCACATAGAGAAATTTCACCAGCACCTTTCAAAGTGCATGCACATTTTATCATTTTAAATGGTGACTCTCTACCCTTGGTTCCATTTGTTGATTCCTGGATAGGGAGAACATATCTACATGGACCATTTTGAATCACCCACACCTGCCCTTCTCTGCCCTCCTGCTCCACCCTCTCTTCGCCAAATGATCAGCCTCTGATCCAAGGAGACTTGGATCTTTCATAACCTCCTCTGTCCCCAAGCACGATGTGGGACTAACGTGCTTGTTTCTCCTATGTATACTTTAATTTGGATTCTTTGATTTTGGAGAAGGGACTGTGAAAGCTGCCACTCACAGACAGCAGACTTCAATGATGAAGAGGAAGACACTGCCTTTCAAGCATTTTATTACTCTTGTAGATTTTAAGAAACTCTGAGTTGTATAGTATTTAATAAAAGGGGAGGTAAGATGCAGAATCACTTTCTCAGATGGGTTCTGAATTTATTAAGTTTTTTATGCGACACATCTTTTATGCCATGTATAGATCCCCCCCCCTTTTTTTGGTTTAATTTTTTTAAGTTTTTCCTTTCTTTGACTTTTCTGCCTGCCCCTGGAGAAGGATTTTTGTTGTTGTTTATTTGTTTTTTCTTCTGTTTTGTTTTAAGCAATCTTTTCTGGCTTACATGTTGGGGGAGGCAGAGGCTTAAGGGAAAGAAAGGCAGAGTTAAAGATGTTAGTGTAAGCAATTAGCTGTGATGCTCAAGTCCATTATATAACCTTATTATTAAATTTGCTAATTTGTAATTCTTGCATAGAAGAACCAAAGGTGTAATGTTTTGTTGGCGGGTGGTTTGAGGATTTTGGCCTTAACCAGAACACTGAATGTATGATCACTATTTGGGAGGACACGTTTATATACCCAGAGGCCCCCACTGGTAACTGTTCGGTACTATGGCTCCCTTTTTTTGTACAGTTCTCTTAAAAGTGATATTATATCTGTTTGTATGAGAAACCCAGTAACCAATAAAATGACTGCATAGTCCTGACTATATAGTCAGGAAAATGCACACATTGTTTTTACTTTTCAAAATTTTATTCTAAAAGTAGTTACAATGAAATTTATATGAAAGCATTTTTATCACAAAATAAAAAAGGTTACATGTCAAGCTCAGTGGTATGGCATTTTTTTATTTTCTAGTCCTCTCCCTCTAGTCTCACAATTATTTCCTCCATTATGTCATAATTTGCTGAGAGAGGAATCATTTTCTTTTCTTTCTGAATCTCACAACACCTAACACTGTGCTTTTTTCCTTCCTCAAGGCAGATCATAAATAAATACTTTTGAGGAAAAAATGTCCCTCCAATAGGAAGCATTACAAGATTGAGTCACTCTTCTGTGCGCTAGCTATAGCTGGTGACAGACAATTGCTCAGGAAATAGTGCCTTCCAATGGAAATGGAGAGAATTTGCTAAAGGAAGAATTGAGAATTGGAATATAAACAATAATATTGATGATGCTGTTACCTAAAGCATTGGTTTGCAATATTATTTCTCAAATTTTGTGTAGAACTTAATAGGATGTGTAAAGTAATATTTTTGTGCACAAATTTGTTCACAGTTCACATTGATAACATTTACTTATCAGGCAATCAGTGAGATATTTGAACACAAATATTCCACTTCGGTAATGTCTTTGGCATTAGCAACATTAGCGTCTAGGTTTATTTCCATATTCTAGTGGTTATGTGAAAACTTATGAATCACACATTTACGTATTTATAAATGTAACAGTATTTTTTTTTAATAACTTGAAATCTTAGGATATAGCAGATGAAAGAGCTTTATTCAAGATTTGCACCAGTAAGTTTTAACACAGCTGGTAGCACATATTTGTTATCCCTAAAGTGTTATAATTTTATAACACATTTTGGTGTGTGTTTTTTTTGTAAGTTTTTATTTTGAAATCATTATAGAATTTCATAAGCATGGTGAAGATATTACAGAAAAGTTCTTGTGTACACTTTACTCAGTTTCCCTCAATGATTACATCTTTTTTCTCTTTTTAAAGAAATAGCTATTGTGGTAACGTATACAACATAACACTCCCATTTCCCATTTGAAGCACTTTCAAGTTCAGTGGTTTTAATTACGTTCACGACGTACAGTCATCGTCACTATCGATTACCAAAACTTTTCCATCACCCCCAAAATCGTCTATTTTTAGCCCCCTTTCCATGTAGCATTTGTCAATATCCATGAAAAGTGCTGTCAAACTTTAGACTTAGTTACATTGAATTTAAAGAGAATTGACATATTTATGATACTGGAGTCTTCTTATCCATGAACATCTCTGTTTATTTTGGTCCCTTGTTTTTTAAGCATGTTTATTTTTTAATATTTTTTATTGACATTGTTCAGATACCATACAACTATCCAAAGATCCAAAGTGTACAATCAATTGCCTCCAGCACCACCATGCAGCTGTGGATCCATCAACACAATTTTTTTTTTCAATTTTTAGAACATTCTCACTACTCCAGGAAAGAAAGACGAAAAAAGGAAATTCAGATCCTCCCCATACCCCTAACCATGCCTCCCTCCATTATTGATTCATAGTTTTGGTATAGTACATTTGCTACTGTCGATGAAAGAATGTTCAAATACTACTAACTTGTATATAGTTTACAATAGGTATATATTTTTTCCCTATATGCCTCTCTATTATTAACTTCTAGTTGTAGTAACATACATTTGTTCTAGTTCGTGAGAGATGTTTCTAGTATTTGTATTGTTAATCATGGACATTGTCCACCGCAAGATTCCCTGTTTTATACATTCCCATCTTTTAACCTCCAGCTTTCCTTCTGGTGACATCCGTGAGTCTGAGCTTACCCTTTCCACCACATTCACACACCTTTCAGCACTGTTAGTTATTCTCACAACATGCTACTATCACCCCTGTCCATTTCCAAACATTTAAGTTCACCGTAGTTGAACATTCTGCTCGTAATAAGCAACTGCTCCCCATTCTTTAGCCTCATTTCTATATCCTGGTAACTTATATTTCATGTCTATGAGTTTACATATTATAATTAGTTCATATCAGTGAGACCCCGCAATATTTGCCTTTATGCGTCTGTCTTATTTCACTCAATATAGTGTCCTCCAGGTTTCTTCATCAACCCATTTCTTTTAAGATGTTTTTGTTCACACACCATACATTCCGTCCTAGGTAAATAATCATTGGTTCCCTGTATAGTCACGTATTTATGTATTGAGCACCAGTGCTACTCTCTATATAAGGGCATCTCCATTTCTTCCACAAAGATGGAGGAAGAGTCAAAGAAGGCTTGATAGCTAGAAAGCGACAAAAGGAAAGAGAGCATTAACCCAAAGTAGAATAAAGAGTCAGACAACATCACCAATGCCAGGAGTCCTATACCCTTCCCCTATTCCGCACCCCCCATATGCATTTAGCTTTGGTATATTGCCTTTGTTATATCAAAGGAAGCATAATACAATGTTTCTGTTAATTATAGCCTCCAGTTTGCATTGATTGTATTTTCCCCCCAATCCCACCCTATTTTTTAACACCTTGCAATGTTGATATTCATTTGTTCTACCTCATGTAAAAACACATTTGTACCTTTTATTGCAATCATTGAGCACCCTAGGTTTCCCTGAGTTACACAGTCCCAGTCTTTATTGTTTGTCTTTTGTTCTGTTGTCCCACATGGTCCCAGCCTTTCTCTTTCAACTATATTCACAGTCATCTTTGTCCAGTGTACTTACATTGCTGTGCTACTATCTTCCAAAATTGTTTTCCAAACTTCTCACTCCTGTCTTTTCCTTTCTGTCTGCAGTGCTTCCTTTAGTGTTTCCTTTAGAACAGGTATCTTGTTTATAAACTCTGTCATTGTCTGTTTGTCAGAGAATATTTTAAGCCCTCCCTCATATCTGAAGGATAGTTTTGCCAGATATAGGGTTCTTGGTTGTTGGTTTTTCTCTTTCAGTATCTTAAATGTATCACCCCAATTCCATCTTGCCTCCATGGTTACTACTGAGAAATCTGCACAGTCTTATCAAGCTTCCTTTGTATGTGATAGATCGCTTTTCTCTTGCTTTCAGGATTCTCTGTTTATCTTTGACATTTGGTAATCTGATTGTTAAATGTCTTGGCATAGGTCTATTCAGATCTATTCTGTTTGAGGTATGCTGCGCTTCTTGGATCCGTAATTTTGTCTTTCATAAGAGATGGGAAATTTTCATTGATTATTTTCTCTATTATTGCTTCTACCTCTTTTCTCTTCTCCTTCTGGGACACCCCTGACACATAAATTCTTGCTTTTCATTTTGTCCTTAAGTTCCCAGAGATGTTGCTCGTATTTTTCCATTCTTTTCTCTATCTGTTCTTTTGTGTGTAGGCTTTCAGTGTCTTGTTCTCCAGTTCCTGAGTGCTTTCTTTTGCCTCTTGAGATCTGCTGTTGTATGTTTCCATCTTGTCTTTCATCTCTTGTGCCTTTCATTTCCATAGATTCTGCCATTGGTTTTCTGAACTTTCAATTTCTACCTTATGTACATTCAGTGTTTTCATTATATGGTTCAGCTCTTTCGCCATATCTTCCCTAAACTTTTTGAATTGACTTATTATTAGTTGTTTGAATTCCTGAATCTCAGTTGAAGTGTAAATTTGTTCCTTTGGGCCATAAGTTCATTTTTCTTAGTGTAGGTTGTA
Organism: Choloepus didactylus; assembly: GCF_015220235.1. Lineage (NCBI taxonomy): Eukaryota > Metazoa > Chordata > Mammalia > Pilosa > Megalonychidae > Choloepus > Choloepus didactylus. Next base: position 119,551,399 of record NC_051308.1, read on the forward strand.
GTTCTCTGTTGTCTAGGCATGGTTTCCTTGGTTACCCTAATCAGGTTTTCCCAGACCAAAACGGGCTCAAGTCCCAAAAGGGAGAAATATTCAGTATCCAGTTTCCCTGGGGGTGTGTCCTGGAAAATTGGTACACCCTGTGATGCCTCGGGTCACTGTGCTTTTCTGCCCAGCAGGTGGCGCCTGTCAGCCTCTAACTCCAGATTGGTGTAAGGAGGTGTGGCCCTTGGCTGTTTTCCCCCAGGCTCTGTGGTCTGGTTCTGAATGGAAGGTGGGTAGTAGAGCTGGGCCCCACCCCTTTCCTCTTAGAGAAGATAGACCCCCTAGGGGGAGGTCATTAGTATTTCAATGGTCTCTTTCTGCCTGTGCTAACTCCACCCTTGTCTGGGTCAGAGCACTGGGAACTGAAAATGGTGAGGCTTTCTCCACTGAACTGAAAAAGAAACAGAAAGTCCCCTTCAGGGCTAGTCCATGGCTACCCTCCAGCTCTCCAAGGTCAGTCATCACCCAAAGCCCCTGTCTATTTGTTGGGGATTCATAGCTTGTAGTGAGCAGTTCACACTTGGTAATTAAAACCTCAGTTGGAGCTCAGCTGAGCTATATTCGCTTGCTGGGAGAGAGCTTTTCTCTCTGGCACCATGAGGCTTTGCAGCTCAGGCTGTGGGGGGAGGGGTCTCCCGGCTTGGATCCGCAGTATTTACTTACAGATTTTATGCTGTGATCTCGGGCATTCCTCCCAATTCAGGTTGGTGTATGATGAGTGGATGGCCACGTTTGTCCCCCTGCAGTTATTCTGGATTATTTACCAGTTGTTTCTGTTTTGTTTTTTTTTTTAAGTTGTTCCAGGGGTTCTACTTAGCTTTCACTCCTCTCTATGCTGCCATCTTAGATCCCTAAGCCTCATGATGTGTTTTATAATGATGTAAAAAGAAAACAAATTTGGGAGGTAAGGAATGACCTTCCCAGCTCTGATCCTCTGCAGGCTGCCCTCTCAGAGCTGGGCGTGCCTCTTGCAGACTATTCAGGAATTAAAACTTCCATCATGAAAACCTGCTTCAGTGGCCCAGCTGCAGACCTCTGATCTGCCACATCCCATAGCTGCAATTGAAAGCCTGCCTCTGCTTGTACCTTTGTAAGTCCTCCCCAGTACACACTGCTCCAGGCTCGGTGTGTGTGGGGTCACATCATTCACCTGAGTTTGCTTGACAGTATTTTTTAAATGAAATAAGAATCAAGTGCTTGCAAAACCCCTGAAGAAAGACAGTGTGTCGGGGTATGTGTGTATGTGTCAGAGAGAATACAACTCTTAGTTTACTAAAGCTGACAAAATGCAACATACCAGAAATTGTTGGCTTTTACAGTGGGGATTTGTTAGCTTACAAGCTTACAGTTCTTAGGCCATAAAAATGTCCAAATCAAGGCATGAACAGGACTATACCTTCTCCCCAGAATCCAGGTCTCCTCTGTCACATGGGAAGGCACATGGCACATCTGCTGGTCTCCCTTCTCTCCCATGTTTGTTTGCTTCCAGCTTCTGTCTTCAGTGGCTTCTTTGTATGTTCTTGTCTCTCAGCTCTTCTAGCTTTTCTCTATTCTAGCTTCTCTGTGTGCTTCTCTGAATTTCATCTCTTAGCGTCTCTGGGGCTTTTTTCTGCATCTTCTCTTTGTCTTTTATCCTCTTATTAAGGACCCAGGAAGAGGATTAAGACCCATCTGCAGCAGGCATCAACTGAAATAACCTAATCAAAAGGTCCCACCCACAATAGGTCTACACTTAGGACATGATTTTCTGGGGTCCATAAAGCCTCCAAACCACCACAACAACTTTTCCTTCTTTTGATAGAGCTCAACAAACCACACTGAAAACATTTGCATCAGTCAGGTCCCAACCTCAAAACAGAGGGCATATTCAAATTAGGATAATTCAAGGAGGTTTTATTTACTAAAGGACTAATTATGAAACAGGGTGTGAGGTGTAGAGGGATTGCAAGGGCTGGTGCAGATGTACCTGGCTAACTCCGGCAGAGCTAGTACCACCCAGGGGCTCAAAGGGTTGGAGGCTGGGAGAGGTTACCGGAACCTGAAGGAAAGATTCCTGTAGAGCAAGTCACTTCAGGAAGAGCTGTGACTTCTGTGGAAGGGCACAATGGCCCGAGGACCACTCACAAGTAGGAAGACACAGGATGAATAATATCCCGATCTCACCCCCACACCCACCCTGGGCTTCCTGTGGGCTGGATTCAGCAGAAGTCTGAGGATAGGGGAGCCTGTTGATTTGATCAATATAGGTCATTCCCTTGGGACAGAGGGGGGGGGGTCATTAATCCAGAACATTCTCCCTCCAATTGTAGCATTTCTAAGACATGCCCACTGGTAGCCTGTGGTTGATTAGTCAAGGTAGAAAACAAAGTAAAATGAATTATGTATGATAATCCTGGCTTAACTTCCTTCCCTGTCTCTTCACCACTTTTGTTTTGAGCACCCAAAACCTCCTGGCCATCTTGCCCCTTTGATCTTTTAACCTGACCACCTAAATCGTGAACTATTTTTTCCCCTTCTTCGTTTTTTAAAATTTAAATTAAAAGCCTGCAGTGTAAATATTTGGGAAAACTGGCAAGATCAACTAAAGTGAAGCATACATATACCCCCAAATTCCACATCTGCCTGTCTACCCAACAGAAATGTGTGATTATGTTCCCCAAATGGCATATATATATATATAAATATTCACAGCAGCTTTACTGATAATAGCTCCAAACTGAAGGCAAACTTCAAGGGTAGGATTAATGAATTATAGTATATTCATCCAATGGAATATTATACAGAAATGAAAAAGAACGTGCACTAACATGAAGAATTGTTACAGACATAATGTTGAGTAAAATAAGCCATACAGAAAATAGTACATTCTGTATGATTCCATTATGTAAGTTCAGGAACAACAAATCTATGGTGAGTAAAAGGCTGAGTTGTGGTTGCCTTTGTGGGAGAGTGTCTTGACAGAAAGGAAGGCAAGAAGAATATTTGTGGGGTTCTGGAAATACCTTGACCTGGGTGGTGATTATCTAGGTGTATACATATGTAAATGTCCATGTAAATTTTAATTTAAAATTTGTGCATTTCACTTTATGTAAGTTAGACTTCAATAAAATGTATCTACAATAACCTATGAAAATGTACAACCACCTATCACTGAAAATGATGAAGTGTTAATTAACATTTTATCATATTTGTTTCAGATGTTTAAAAATGATATAAGACTTAGAGCTTAAGATTCCTATATTTTCCTCTCTAGTCCCTTTCCGGGGATCATTTTCTCCCTGAAAAATTATTATTGGAAATAGTTGATCCATTGTAGAAAATATAGTTTTTATATTCAATTGTATAAAATGTAGGACTGCCTAATCGCGAAACTAATTAAACGGCCAAGGCAAGCCAGGGAGGTTGGTTAGCTGGGCAGGAGTCCTGGGGTCCAGCGGGGTGATCCTCATCTGTCTGGGCCCTGGCTGCTAGTTGGCACTTGTCTGCCTTAGCATGAATATGTATGGGGTTCTGTCCTATCCCCCAAGGCAGTTCTCTCAAACATCCACTGCTTTACCCTTCACTGCCCCTGTGTCTGGGTGAACAGTCCTTGCCTCTCACATGCAGAAAACACCAGAGAGGTGGGGCAGGCTCCTCCCTCATTCCTCACTCTCATCCCTCAACAGTCTCTATTTGCCCCACACCCTCCTTCCCTCCAGCCTTAGAGAACCTTCTCCGGTTCAAGTCCCTACGTGCTAGAATGACCTCTTCCTTGCTCCCAAAATTCGCTGCGCTCTCTCTCTCATTCCCTTTCTCTCCTCTATTTTTAACCTCTCCAGGCTCCTTTCGTCTGTGTGCAAATTAAGTCTCTCCTACTCTAAAAAGAACCTTCTGGGTTGAATAATCCCCACCCCCACCTCCAATTCATTGTCCATCCGGAACCTCAGAATGTGACCCTATTTGAAAATAGGGTCTTTACAGATGTAATCAAGTTAAGATGGGGTCCTACTGGATGAGGTCGGTTCCTATATCCGATATGACTGGCGTCTTAGAAGGAGAGGGAATTCGGGCACAGACACACAGGGGAGAAGGCCAAAAATTGAGGTGTTGCATCTAACAAGCCAGAGAATGAATGCCAAGGATGGCCAGCAACCACCAGGAGTTGAAAGAGGCAAGGAAGAATTCTCCCCTATGGCCTTTGGAGAGAGCAAGACTCTACTGATGCCTTGATTTGGGACTTTTAGTCTCCAGAACTGTGAAAGAATAAATTACTCTTGTTTTAAGACAAAAAAAAAAAAAAAAAAATGTATATATATGTATATATATGTGTGTATATATATATATGGGGTTGATTCTGGGTCCTGTAAACAGGTTGGGACTTTCAAGAACCTCATTGTAAATTATCCCTGCTTCATCCACCTATTTCAGAGAATTTAGGCCAGGTAAAAAGGCACCCAGCCTCTGACTTTCTATGATGGAGCCATCTCATGTTTCTACATCTCTCCCCACGCTTCTCCCCAAGACTCCTTTCGCTTGACTCCCAGAAAAGACTCAGGAAGGCAGACTTGGTGGAGGATGGGCACCAACCACTAATCATGTTACATCCGAATCTGTGTTACTGTGGGTATGTTATGTCAGGGTTTTACATTTAAGAATCGAAAAAGAGGTGGAAAATCTATCTACATTTGAGGTTAGAGACTGTATATCTGGAAAACCCAAGAAAACTTACTGAAAATCTGTAAGCCATTAGGAATTCAGTAAAGTGGGAGGATATATAATTAATTCATAGAAACAAATGTCCTTTTTTATTTAAAAAAAAAAGTTGGAAGATGGAATTGAAGAGGAGAAGACCACATATACAATAGCAAACACACACACACGGAAATAAATTTTACAAGATACGTGCAAAATCTACATAAAGAAAATTCAAAAGCAATCTTAAAGCACAAAAGTAGATTTAAACAAATAATGACATGTTGCTTTTGGACAAGAAGACTTATTATCATAAAGATGTAAATTCTCCATAAATTAATTTACAAATGAATTGCAGTTTCATAAAAATGCCAATAGAGGAGGTCGGGGGGGGGGAATCTAAACAAACTGGTATGAGCAGGAAAACTGAAAAAGAAAAACAGTAAGAAGGCTATAGTACTACAAGTTAGTTAAGCATCCTACAAAGCCTGAATAATTAAAATAATGTGTTATGGAACATGAATAAACAGACCAATGGAACAAAATAGAAAGTCTAGAAATGGACCCCAAATACATGACAAAAGATGATATCCCAACTAAGTAGAGCAATGATGGATTTTCAAGTATATACTATGCTAACAATTGTGTAGCCATTTGGAAAACAATAAAGCCAGGACAATGCTCTGAGGAAAAAGTATCTTTCCGTCAGGATAAAAACTCAAAGGAAAATTATCACTCTCAAAGGATAGTCAAGACACACCTGTCTTTGAAGACCTCACATATAAAAATCAATGTATGGATCACTCATCATTTCCTCCTCCATGAGAAATATAACATGGAGAGGGTTATTCTTTTTTTTCGAATCTATCTATATCTGAACACATTGTGAAAGGAGGAAAACTATAATGGAACTCAAAAAGAGAGGAAATTATTTAAACCTCTTGGTGCGGTACACATTTGCAAAGTAAAACAACATGCAGATTACTATGCATTGACAGTACAAATACAAGGAGTGGTTAATGCAAAACAAAACAAAACAACATTGGAATCAGGAATAATCACACTGATGCTTTAATTGCTGAATTTATGAGGTTTCAGTTAGTAAGATAACTTTTAAAATAATCTGCCCTCTCATTATAAAAGCAATATATGTGCAATCTTCAATTCATAGAATTGTTTTTAGAAAACACAGAGAGGCATGGAGAAAATAATAATCATCACTCATATGTCCATATATAGAAGACGATAACATTTGATATATTTCTTTCAGCTTTTTTCCAGGTGTGTGCTTGTGCATATAAGTGTGGTGTATATACTCATGTATAACTGCCATTTAATTTTAATTGTTAAAAAGTAACTATTGCACTTACTTTTATTTTTTCATTTAGCATGTAAATTTAAGTAATCTTAAATGTTACTTTTTGAAAAAATGCTCACTATTGCATTAAATACATATAACAATTTTATATAACCATTTCAATATTGATGGACAGTTATTTTATTTTCAAGTTTTATAGTATTTAAGGTGTTGGCAATGAAACTACTTGTACACATTTCTCTGTGGGTGTATCTAGTGATGTCCACAAAATTATTAGAAATTTAAATTACTACATAAAATAATGAATATGTACAAGGCTCTTGATAGATATTTCTTTCCAGCAACATAATAGCAATTTACATTGTCACTTAAAGTATGTGAAAATGGTCATCTCAATAATTTCATTTCTGTGCAGTTTTGTCAGTTTCCAGGAAAATCAGAAAATCCTCAGGAAGAAAAAAATTGTATACATGTGTATTTTAATGACCTCACCCAAATTTTCTGTCTCCAATTCTCCTCTCAGTCAGTGACTACAAAGATTGTGCCTTTATGTGGCAGAAATAAAACTATAATGGTATTGACACAAACATTAATAAAAGCAACACTAAGTACTGCAGCCTAAGTCATCCTATAGATCCACAGAGATAATTAAAATTAATACATTTATTTTTTCATGATCCATTCATTTTATATGGGTTAATAAAGGAAAAAAAACTTGCGATAAATTCTGGTGAAACATAAGTTATGCAGGGAATCCTTGTTGATACTCCTTTCTATTTTGAATTTGTTAAAAATAGGTAACAGAAAAATCCATTTAAAATTTCCTAATCAGCTAAAGGAGAGATGGCAATTTAAAATCTACAGTGTGATGCCCAGAGATAATATTCCCGGTTCAAAGGTAAGAAAAAAAATGAGGTTGATTCATTCAGGCATTCTTTACATCAGTATTTGTTGACCATCTACTGGGTACCAGGCCTGGGCAATTATGACCAATTAGATGTGTTATCTGCTCTCATGCTACAATCCAATGGAGGACAGAAGTAATAAATTAAAAATACACAAAAGCTGTATAATAATAATGATGATATATATTATCAAGAAAAAGGAAATCAAGTACAGTGTGTTATATGAATGTTTAACAGAAAAATCTGATCTTGTCATGAGGAAAGTGAAATTTAGATTGAGTATTGAAAAACACATCAGCGTTCGACAGGCACGGATGACGGCAAGAGCCTGTGAAGCAACAGAAATAGCCTGAGTAGACAATTTGAGACAGAAAGAACTTTGGTATATTTGAAAAACTAAAACAAGTTCAGTGTAAATAAAATATAGTGGATGGGAGTTCGGGGTTAAATTTGTAACAAGAGAATTAAGCATCTAATAAAGGAGATTCTTATAGGTTATGCTGAAGAATTGAACTGGTGTTAAAAATCAGTGGGAAACACATCAACAAAAGTATTCAGGAAAATATTCAAGAAGCAATCTGAGTGAAATTCCCCAGAAGGAGTACAGCACTGTAAAGAATATCTCTTCAAAGTCTAAAGTCTACACAAATATACATAATGCTCTAAAATAGAACTTTGATAAAATGAAAGGCTTTGTTTGGAAAAATTTCATCTCCAAATTCACAACTATGCCAACACACAGTTTCCTCATTGAAATAAATAAATATCATAGCTCTCAAAAAAAAAAATAAATAAATAAACCACCCCATAACCATGTCTGAATATAAATGTAGGCATACTTATACATATGCATAACATATACACATACACATACATATATAAATATATGCAAGGTCACTGTGCAAACCACAAATATTACCAACTGTCCCTCTCTCCAGGTGAGATGGTTAGGTTCATGTGTCAGCTTGGCCAGGTGATGGTACTCAGCTGTCTAATCAAGCAAGCACTGGCCTAACATTGCTGCGAGGACATTTGTGTCTGGTTATAAACCAACAGGATGGTTTATTGACTCATCAGTCAATTGGCTGCAGCTGCGACTGATGACGTCAACGAAGGGCGTGCCTTCCACAATGAGAGAATGCAGTTAGCTGGATTTAATCCAATCAATCAGTTAAAGACTTTTAAACAAGACAGATAGAGGACCTTCACTTCTTCTTCAGCTGACCATGGAAGCATTTCCTGAGGAGTTGGATTGAAGTTGCCGGTTCGTTTCCTGAGGAGTTCATCGAACATCTTCACTGGAGTTGCCAGTTTGCTGCCTGCCCTACGGAATGTGGACTCGTGCATACTCACAGTTGCATGAGACACTTTTATAAATCTTATATTTATAGATATCTCTCATTGATTCTGTTTCCCTAGAGAACCCTAACTAATACTCCAGGCAACCCAAGTGACAGCTGCTTCTATATCAATTACAATATTAGCTCTGCTCTATTCTTTCCACCTGCTTGATAAAAGCCATGACAATCATGCCCGCCACTTAGATAAAATTCATTAAGACAGGCAATTCTTTTCATCTACCTCGAATATCACCTAATAAAAGCCTAAATCCTATAATAAGCCCTTAAAACACCCATTTACTGAAACAGTCACAGTTCCCCCTAGGGTGTGTAATTTCCCCTGCTGCAATAAACATCAATAAATCCAACTATGCTTGACTCACAGGTGTGCTCCTGGGGGCCTTTGACAGATCCACAGGAGCCTGTGCTGAAACTCCAAGACAGAAAGATGCCCATTTTAATACCCTGTTACATGTAGAATACCAACTGAAACAGTGGGACTTTATGAATATATTTCAAGACTATCTGGAACACTCACTAAAATTGAACCCATAAGAAGCCAGAATAAAATCTCAGAAAGTCTCAAAGAATCTGGGTCATACTAATAGTTTTCTCTGAACATAGTACAATCAAATTAGAAACAAATATAAAATGCAATCAATACCCCATATATATGAATACTTTTTAAAATACGAGTACATAAGTCAGGCCAGTCAGTGTTACTGTTGTTAACACAAATGTAAATTTGAATACATTTAGAACTGCACAAAAAGTCTTTTCAAATAGTACTATTGTTTTTGAAATACTAATTACTAAAAGTTATTGGGAAGCAGCCTAAGTTTTAAGTGGATAAACTCTAGTTAAATTTTTATATTGCAACAGAGAGACTGAATCAATAACTTATGCATTTTACTCAAGAAATTAGGAAAAGAACCATAGAGTAAATCCAAAGAAATGGAAGAAAGGAAATAATCAAGCAGAAATTAATGAAATGCTTGAAAAAAACAGATAATTAGCCTAACTGAAACTTGGTTCTTTTAGAAGTTTATAAAATAGAAAAACTTCTGGCAAGATTCAATAAGAAAATTGTACAGAAGACACCAATAACAAGTATTAGGGAATAAAAATAGGGTTTAGCAGTGGCTATGGTAGATTTCAAATAATAAAATACTGTTTTAGTTTCCCGGGCTACTCAAGCAAATACCATGAAGTGGGTCAGGTTAAACAATGGGAGTTAATGCCTCCCGATTTTGAAGCCAGGGAAAAGTCCAAATCAAGGCATCATCAAGGTGATGCTTTCTCCCTGAAGACTGTGGCGTTCTGGGGCTGGCTGCAGGCAATCCTTGGTCCTCAGCTTGTCCTACGGCAAGGCACAGGGAAGGGTCTCCTGCTCTCTCTCTTCTCTGATGGGTTCCATTGGCCTTCAGCTTCTTGCTTCGATGGCTTTCTCTCCCTGTATCTGAATTTCATTTTATAAGGGATTCTAGCAATAAGGATTAAGACTCATCCTGATTGAGGTGGGCCACACCTTAACTGAACTAAGCTCATCAAAAGGTCTTACTTTCAACAGATTCACACCCACAGGAATGGACTAAGTTTAAGAATATGTTGTTCTGGGGCACATACAGCCAACAAACCACCAAAAATACAATAAACAAATTTATTCTAACATATTTGAAACACACACACACACACACACACACACACACCAGGCCTAGAGGCTTGAATAGGTAAGTTCTACTGCACTTTAAAAGAGGAGAGTCCCTCATGACTCCCAGGGAGATAAGTCTCCCTGGCAACGAGGGACAGGACTTTTAGGGATGAGCCTGGACCCAGCATCATGGGATTGACAATGCCTTCTTGACCAAAAGGGAGAAGAGAAATGAAACAAAATAAACCTTCAGTGGCTGAGAGGTTTCAAGTAGAGTTGAGAGATCAATCTGGAGGTTATTCTTACATATTATATAGATATTCTTTTTTAGTTCCTAGTGTATTACAACAGCTAGAAGGAAATACCTGAATCTGTTGAACTGTAATCAGTAGACCTGATTTTTAAAGATGATTGTATAACTATATAGCTTTTATTGTGTGACTGTGTGGCTGACACTCCCTTTAACCAGTGTATGGGCAGATGATTAATAAAATAAGGAGAAAAAATATACAAATAATAGCAAGGATAAGGGGTATGGGATGGTTTGGGTGTTCTTTGTTATTTATTTTTTTATCTTTTTTTTCTTTATTTTGGATTGATGAAAATGCTTGAAAATTAATTGTGGCAATGAACGTACAACTATATGATGATACTGTGTGCCACTAATTGTATAATTTGGATGGATTATACAGTGTGTGAGTGTATCTTAATAAGACTGCATTAAAAAAACACAGATTTTCCTCATTCTGTTTAATAGCCGTAGTGTATAATTACATCATAATATATTTAACCACCTCCCTACTAAGGGATATTTAGAATAGTCTACTTTACCTTACTATTACAAATAATGCTGCAGTATATATTCTATGCATGTATTTTGGTTTCTTTTGTGGAGTGTAAAAGTGTATTTCCTAACAATGAATATCATAAAAACCTTAAATAGTTACCAATCTGTTGGGTTAAAATAGTATCTATTTATTACTTTGATTTATGTTTATTTAATCATGCATGAGATTGAATATTTAACATGCTTAGTAACATTTGCATTTTTTATTCTGTGAAATAGTCATGCATGTCCTTGCCCATTTCTTCTTATAGTATTTTTTTTATCTTTTTCTTAACTTGCACAAGATTTTTTTATAAAACAGTAAATGTGCCTTTTGCCTGAAATTTGCAGTAGACTTATTTTTCACAATATATCTTTTGTCATTAAAAAAGAGCAGAGTCCCTATCAGAAACTTTCAAGAAAATTAACAATAAAAAAGTTCCTTCATTGTATGAACCTAATGTAATTCTGATTGTTTTGTCCCATAAGAAAACATAAATAAGGAGAAGTAGAGGTCTATCTCACCTACAAATATAGATGCAAAAATCCTAAATCAGTTACTACCAAATTGAAACCAGCAATGACAATCATTAAAATATGACCAAGAATTTTTTTCCCCAGGAAAGAAAGGATGGGCAACACTAGAATTCAATTAACGTATGTCACCACATTAAATAGAAGAATTATACAATCATTTCAATAAACCAAGTATTTGGTAAAATTAAATTCTTCATGCCAAGAATTCTTAGCAAATTAGGAATAGAGAGGGACAACCACAATCTACAGCAAACATCAAATGTCATAATGAAACTACAAATTTGTTTCCTTCAAAGTCAGGAATAAGACAGATATCTGCTCTCATATCTTTTATTCAACATGGTTTGTAAGTCTTAGCTGTTGCCTAGGAAAAAATACAATTGAAGGAAAACAACAAAACAGTCATTTTTTTAATAGACTACCTGATTATATACATAGAAAATCCAAGAGAAAATACAAACTATTAAAACTCATTGCCATGAAAAATGACAAGATAACTTTTTGGAAAAAATTTAAATCTTAAATTGTTAGTAATTAGTTGAATCCAATCAATGGTGAAGGAAAGTGGCTGCATTCTGCCTACGGATAACTGGATTTTATCTATTCACATCAGGTGGGAAAAACCAGATTGTTGAAGACCACGGGCTTGGAGTCCTATGTTGAGCTCATGGAGAATAATGGAGTGAAAGAAAAATGTTCAGCAATTCCACCTGGGGCTCAGAAAGAATCATCCTGGAAGCATGAATCCCTCATTCCTTGTCACAGCCTCAAACAACTGGCTGCGGGTAAATCTGACACCAACCAGAATTCATCAATCTTGGACTCTGTGTCTCCTGCCATGGCAAATCTCTATCTTCATAGTAGGGCGTGCTGATTATAGTCTTATTGCTTCTCAGTTCTAAAATCATGCTTTCTGCCCATTCCATGAAAATGGACCCTTTTGCTTTGCTGGCTGACAAGATGATAAGCTTTGTCAGTAGAGGGTGCTGGAGAGATATTTCAGGAGTAAGAAATTTTCCCTCCTGATTCTAGTGACTCCCTGCACAGGCTCTCCTGCAGGGGGCTTCTCCAGTACTCAGTTTCTACAGGCTACAGCAGCCACAGGCACCCAGCATGGAGCATCCCAGCACCCCTTCGCTGGGTGGTTTTATAGGAGAGTGCCCTGGTGAGACAACTTCCTGTGAAGAGTACCCTCAAGGTTGGATTTCTGGCAAGTTCCAATGGTGTGATATCTCGATGATGTCTCTGCCATTCAATGAGCCACCACTGGGCCCTCTAACAAGATCTGGAGCTTAGTCCTGGGCGGGAGAAATCTCTTCCTTGGATAATCTGTTTCACTTCTAGGAGTAGTGGCTATGTTATAACCCATATTATAACATATATGATTGTTACATTATATTATCATATATGCTATATTGTATATCTACTATTCCAGTATCCTTCAGAGTTCTCTTTGCGATTTACCAGCCAATCTCATTACTCCAATTCCCTATTAAAGTTCATTATTCTTTATACTAAATTTTCCCTGTTCAGTTTAGTATCTGGTTCTCTCTACTGACTGAACCCAAATTGATATATAAGGAAATAACTTTTGTAGATGCTCTGTGTTATGCTTAGTTTTATCCTAATATCAACAAGTCAGGAGCTTTTTAAATTATGTATAATTTTCTTTTATTAATTGTTTTGCAAAATGGACATAAATCATGATGGCCATCTAAAACTTTGAAGCTATTCTCCTTTTTTAACTTTCAGGAGAACAAAGAAAAGAACAAAATACATTTATGATCTAATTTTTTACAGTTCAAATAAAAATATTAGGCATATTTAATCTATTAGCACTATCCCTTCAACAATATTTCTGACTCTAACTTAATCTGTCAACATAAAGAGTAATAATTCCAGAGCACATTTAATTATCTAATCTAGGAAAATAGACAAAAATTTTTATATTAAACATTTTTTTTCATTGCAAAATATAACCTTTAAAGAAATGAACATAAAACTTTTACAAATAGTTTAACAATGTGGATAGCAAACATCTTTATACCAGTCCCTTAGGGGTCAAAAAATATGCTACTAACACCCCAGAACCCCAGAAGAGACAGCAATCCTCTTCTGCCGCTCCAACCTTGCCTTTCACTCTAGAAGTAACAACTCTCTTGACATTTTTGGTAATCATTTCCTTGATTTATTTTACCAGCTATGCACATAGCCCTAAATATATAGTGCGATCTTTCCTGATTTTGAACAATATAATCATTTGTATTTTGTTTTCCCATGATTGTAATATTCATCCATGTTGTTGCATATAACTATGGTGCAATAACTTCATTGCCATAGTCACTGTTGATGGACATTTTGATTGTTTCCAGTTTGGGGACTATCGCTTTGCATCCTGGTACACGTTGTACACATCTCTGTAGGGTACTCACCTAGAAGTGGAATTGCTCAGTCATGGGATCTGCACATTTTCAACTATATGAGATAATACTTGCTTTAGTTGCTGGCTGCTAAAACAAATACCACACAGTAGGTTGGCTTAAAAAACGGGAATTTATTGGCTCACAGTTTTGAGGCTGGAAGTCCAAAATCAAGGCATCAGCAAGGTGATGCTTTTCCCCAAAGACTGTGGCATTCTGGGGCTGGCTGCACTAATCCTTTGGTCTCTGGCTTTTCTGTCACAGGGCAATGCACACAGTGACGTCTTCTCCTTTCTCTTCAGGGATCCATTGACTTTCAGCTTCGTGCTCTTCCTGTGGCTTCTCCTTTGGTGTTCAGTTTCTTTTGCTTTTAAGGACTTCAGCCTTATTGGGCTAGGCTCGCCCTCATTCAGTTTGGGCACACCTTAACTAAGAACGTTTTCAAAGGTCCTGTTTGCAAATGGGTTCACACCCACAGGACCTGGGTTGGGATGTCAACATGCATTTTCTGGGAAACATAATTCAATCCCCAACAATGCTAAACTGTTTTCTAAACTTTTCAGAAGTTCTAAGATTTACATTACTGCCAGAAATGTATGAGAGTTCCTGTTGTTGTAAATCAACAAAATTTATTATGAATCTTTTGAATCGCTGCCAATCTGTTTAGTGTGTTTAAGATAAATAGCAAATTTAATTTGCAGTACCCTGTTTAGTAATGTGGTTGAGAACCTTTCCATCTGCATAATGGCCATCTGAATTTCCTCTTTTATGAAGTGCCTGTAAGAATTGTATTCCATAAAAAAGAAAATGAGATGTATTAAAAGAAAATTTTAGAAGAACATATTAGGTGGACAGTAGCTACTTCCTCTCCATATTTAAATGTAAAATAATTACTATATGTTTAGAGACATATCAAAGGATGAAGAAAGAATCACAACAAATAGTCCTCTCTGGAAAAGGGGATTGTATTGGGGAAGTATGCAGGGTTGGAAAATAAAGGAGCCTTTCATTTACTACTCTGTATAATTCAGGGTAAATTGCACTTTTTATAAAATACATGCATAATTTCCAAAATAAAAAGAACTGCTGTCAAAAACAGACAATTCCAAAGAACTCTTGTTTTTTTGTTTGTTTGTTTCTTTTAGCTTAAAACAACAGATATTTATTGTCGCAGTTCTGGAGCCTAGAAGTCTGAAATCAAGTTGTTGGCAGGGCCATGCTTCTTCAAGTCTGTAAGAAAGAATCTGTTCCATTTCTCCTCTCTCTTGACTTCTGGCAGTGGCTTTGCAGCAGTTCATGGCATTCTCTGCCTCGGTTATCACATGGTGATTCCCCTCTGTCTGGATATGTCCAATTATCCCTTTCTTATAAGGGCACCAGTCATATTGGATTAGGGCCAACCCTAATCCTGTTTGGCCTCATCTTAACTAATAATATCTTCAAAGATTCTATTTCCAAATAAGGTCACATTTACAGGACCAGGATTTAGGGCTTGAACATGTCTTTTCGGGGAATATGACCCACAATATACATAATGAAGTAATTGTTTTTTATGGTTAAAAAATTTTTACTTATATTCCTTTTAGTTTCAATTTAATATTTTCTAGGAATTTTCATATTTTTCTGAGGATGTTTCATTTCTTTTTTTTTTTAAATTCAATTTTATTGAGAAATATTCACATACCATCCAGTCATCCAAAGTGTACAATCAATTGTTCATAGTACCATCATATAGTTGTGCATTAATCACCCCAATCTATTTTTTGAACATTTTCCTTGTACCAGAAAAAGTACAAATAAGAATAAAAAATAAAAGTAAAAAAAGAACACCCAAATTGTCCCCCCACTCCCACCCTATTTTTCATTTACTTTTTTGTCCCCATTTTTCTACTCATCCACCCATAAACTGGATAAAGGGAGTGCGATCCACAGGGTTTTCACAATCATACTGTCACCTCTTGTAAGCTACATTGTTACACAATCATCTTCAAGAGTCAAGGCTACAAAGAACTCTGTTTTTACAAGCAGATGCTATACAGTTTAGCACTCAGATTAAATTTCAGCAACAGGAATAGAACTGGTGTCTTTTCCCAGGAAATTCTCTAACAGCTGAATGGCAAACGGTAAAGAGAGGGAAATGATGATAAAATGTAACAGATCTGGGAGACAGATTCCAACTGGCCTCTTCATTTTAGGCTGCATGGTGTTGCTTGCAAAAATCACTGAAAGTTACAGATGGTGAAACTGCCATTCCTAGTTTCTAACATGAACGAGAACCTCGGGACAGTTTGTGAAATTTTTATTTTGGGCTGGTCAGCTCTCTTCCAAGTCCGAGTTCTCCTCTTCTTCACCCCCATTCATTTCCACTGCCCCCTCACTTTCAGCAGCTGACTTCACAGAGAAAACAGAAGCCTTCAGACTGAACCTCTTACTTTCTTCTCACTGCCTGTGTGGCTTCTCTGCCCCCCAACCATCTCTTCCTGCCACTGGCCCATCACTTCGATGCCTCTGAGGGGCGTCTCACTGCACCAGCCACCCATTTTCCCTGGGATGTTGAACGGCTCACCCCTCACTCGTTCCCTGGGTTTTCCCCGCCAGCATGTGAGAATGATCCAAACAGCTCATCTAATGACCCCCTTTCTACATGTTGCCCTTGGCTGCTTCCAATCTCTCATCTCTCCTTCACATCCAATTTCTTGAGAATGTGGTCTCAACTTGTGATCTCTCCTTCTTCTCTCTGATTTACTCATAACCTCCGGGAATCCAGCTTCCCTCACAAGCAGTTCAGGGAAACCATTTGCACCCCGTTACCTTGACCCCTCTTTTGTTAATTCAGGGTTTCTTGAACTCTGCTCAGCATTTCTTCTTCAACACAATGTCTTTTAGGAAATACGTTTCTGTGACCACCTATTATGCCACTTTTCCTGTTATGCAGGTGTCTGCTGCTTCTCAGGTTTGCAAGCTGCTTTTGCTTCAGCCTGACCTAAAACCCTGGAAGTATTACTTAGGGTACCAGTCTTGCCTCTTTCTCTGGTCGTTCTGTACAGTCCCCCAAAGCACTATCCTTGACCTTCCTGGCTTCAGTCGGCATCAATGTGCTGATTACTGTGTTCAGCTCTAGCCCAGGTATCGCACCCCTGATATGTCCACTGATATGGCTGCAGTGCTTGACTGGCACCTCAGCATCTACATTTCCCAAATGCAGATTGTCAGATTTCTTCCCCTTAAGTAAACCTACCTGTTCTGATGTTTTCCTTACCTGAGTGACTGGAACCAGGATACACACAGTTATCTAAACTTGAACAGAATTTTTTAATTCTTGTCTCTTTCATACTGGGGAGGCCATTCAATCACTAAATCTAGCAGAGTCTGCATCTCTCTCTCTTTTGAGCTGTCCACTTCTGCCCTCCAGTCAACCAGAGTTGACTGCTTAAGAGTTCAGGCTCTTCTAGGGTGGAACTACCTAAACGTGTGCAGTGATTCCGTCACCTAACAACCCAATCTAGCCAAGGAACAGTTTTAGCGTGCTCAAGTGTAACATATGGGTGATAATACTAGCACGTACAAAATAGAGTTTTTGTGAAAATTTAATGAACTGACCCAGATAAAGAGCTTAGAATGGTGCCTGGCACACAGTAAGCCGTCTATAGACATTTCCTTGTCATGCAGCCAAAACGAATTTCCTGAAGAGAAAACTGAAAATGTTACTCTTGCATCACAATCCCTCAGAGGCACCTTCTGGCCTTGTGATTCAGCCTTTAGGAGTTCTACAAGCCCCTCTGTTGTCTCACCTCTCATCCATCACTCCATACTACAGCCATAACCAGATGCCTTCTAGTAATGCTTTAGGGTTGGCTCTTTTCACAGGTACTTTTCTCTTTCTAGATTCTCCCACTACTGCACATGGACACAAAAACAACAGGCTGGCCCATAGCACCCAAAGATCAAACAAGGAAGAACCACCTTGGGCACACAGCTGGGGCTGCAGGAATCCTTCTGCAAAGACAGAAACTGAAGCCAGCGGTGCTGCACGAGACGGGGTCTTAGAGGACTTAGAGTGTACACTGATTTTCTCAGGCTGTTTCTGCTTTTGCCTGTCTCAATTCTCCTTCCCTTTGCTGCAAAGGACCTCACTGGATAACGGGGTGATAGAACATCTAGATTCCACCTGATGGAAAACACATCGGATGTGTTCAGGGATGCAGAGAAACAGACTCCAAATGGCGGAGGATAGAGTGGGCTTTTGACAAGTTCTCTTTTGTTCCTCCAATTTCTCCATTCCTTCTCCATTTCTGATGCTGCTCTCTGCGCGTCTCCATCCCACGTGCCAATGCCTCCCCACCCCCCACCCCAAAACCCACTGTTTTTTATTCTCCAGCAACTTTCCGTGGTTTCTTCCACGTGCGCCCAACAGCACAGGTCAAATAACGAAGGGAGGCGTTGGGCAAGGTGCGCGCGGGGCTGGGAGAGGCAGCTGGACAAAGCCCTAGGAGGCTGTGGTTCCCCCAAGACCCTGGGCCAGGAGCTCGGCACGTTGCGCTCGGGCGCCTCTAGCGGCGGCTTCCGGAATTCCGACCCG
The DNA here is from genome assembly GCF_015220235.1 of Choloepus didactylus. Taxonomy (NCBI): domain Eukaryota; kingdom Metazoa; phylum Chordata; class Mammalia; order Pilosa; family Megalonychidae; genus Choloepus; species Choloepus didactylus. The sequence continues at coordinate 119,569,688 of NC_051308.1, forward strand.
CGGAGGCCAGGAGAGGCAGGTCTGACTAGGTACAGAGCTGTCTGACTAGGTACAGAGCTGTGCCATGAGATCCGGGAGGACCTCCCTCTCCAGAGGCCGCTGGCTGCCCGTGCTAGTCCTGACGGTGCTCCTGGTTGACTCTCTCGGCGAGGATTTAGAGTTTCACCCAGAGTGGGGGTTTGACTCGTACGAAATCACCATCCCCAGGAAGCTGAGCTTCCGGGTAGGGGAGCAGGGTGTGGCCAAGCACGTGTCCTACCTCCTGCAGTTAAATGGCAAGAAGCACGTCATCCGCCTGTGGCCCAGGGAGTGGAAAGAGCTTCAAGGTCAGTCAATTCTCAGGATAAACCAATAAGGGAGCAACTGCTGCTTTTTAGTGCTTACTTGGGAGCAAGCTAAGTTCAGAGACCTTTGGGGAGTAGGGAACCCAACTAAAGTGTAGTAAAGACACACAAAGCATACGGTAAGAGGTAGGTTAATTATGGAAACGTGATCAATATAATTATCACTATTAAACCATAGACCGTTATCTTTAATGCATTTTCAATGAAGGTGTTAACACCCAAAGGGGGGCAAAAATTGGTTCCTGTGAGGCCAAAAAAAAAAAAGAAAGAAAGAAAGAAAGAAAGAAAAATACTCTTTTTATGTATCAAATGCAAATATATTTAAGGTTTTAAGGTACAGGAACAGATACACAGTATATTTGTGGTATTAACATTTCATCTGGGCTGAATGATTGGGGAAAAAAGTCTCAAATGGTTCCTTAAAGTTACAGTAATAAAAAAAAAAAGATTGGGAAACGCTACTGTGCTAGTTTGAATGTATTATGTCCCCCCAAATGCCATTTTCTTTGATGTAATCTTGTGTGGGCAGATGTATCAGTATTGATTAGATTGTAATTCTTTGAGTGTTTCCATGGAGGTGTGCCCCACCCAGCTGTGGGTGATGACTCTGATTGGATAATTTCCATGGAGGTGTTACCCCACCCATTCAGGGTGGGTCTAAATTAAATCACTGGAGCCATATAAATGAGCTGACAAACAGAAGGAACTCAGTGCAGCTGTGAGTGACATTTTGAAGAGGAGCTACAGCCAGGAGGGACACTTTGAAGAATGCACAGGAGTTGAGAGAGTTGCTGCAGATGAGAGATAGTTTGAAGACAGCTGTTGAAAACAGACTTTTGCTATGGAGAAGCTAAGAGGGGACAAACACCCCAAGAGCAACTGAATGTGACAGAGAGGAATGTTCTGGGAGAAAGCCATTTTGAAACCAGAACTCCAGAGCAGATGCCAGCCACATGCCTTCCCAGCTAACAGAGCTTTTCCAGACACAATTGGCCATCCTCCAGTGAAGGTACCTGATTGTTGATGTGTTACCTTGGACACTTTATGGCCTTAAGACTGTAACTATGTAACCAAATAAACCCGCTTTATAAAAGCCATTCCATCTCTGGTATTTTGCATTCCAGCAGCATTAGCAAACCAGAACAGTCAGAGACATGACTGTTTTGTTCACCTGTTTCCCCAGCACCTAGGCCAGAAACTGGTGCATAGCAGGTGCTAAGTTGAATGAATGAACATATAAGTGGTTGAACTTGGTGAATCAAAGAATAATGGAATCCATGTCAACAGACTATTCTCTTAGCTATGCTAACATTTTTCACTATTTCACTAATTTTGTCTGCTGAAGAAAGAAACTAAAATTAATATCTGAAGTCCCTTGGTGATCCCAAATATATTTTCGTGACATATGACTATGTCATTTGTTTTTATCAAATTATTCCCATTTAAATTATAATTCACTTGCATTGTGGTTAGAAAACATTGTCTGTATGGTAGCTATTTTTTAAAGTTTATGAAAATTTTCATATTCAATGAGTATTTATTGGGTGCAATCAAAGATGGACTCATTCTATAGCCTTATGAATTTTGGAAACACTTGATCTGTCAAATGCTGTTAGAAGTTTGCTAAAAATCTTCATGTCAGTGTGATTGTCTTAGCTTCTCCTTGTAATTTTGTCTGTTTTTCCTGAATATGTTTGAAAGTTATTTTGTTATATTAGTAGAGTTTTTCATTGCATTGTTTATTGTACAGTACCCTTCTTCATCCCTGGTAATGTTCTTCACTCAAATTCTGTTTGCTTTTGTTTTCATATTACTTCTTCAGTAATCTTTAGGTAGTGATAGATGGGGGTGGAATTGGAGGGAGTGACTACAGAGGAAGACAATCAAACATTTTTGGGTGATTGAAATGTCTTTACACATATTGATTTTGTACATTTGTCAAAATTTATCTAACTGTACAAATAAATGCATGCATTTTATTCTATGTAAATTATACATCAACAAAGGTGATTTTTAAAGAAGAAAAAAGAAGGGAAAAAGGCCCACAAGAATGTACTAACATGATTATGTAATTCTAGTTAGTAGGAAATTTCCTCTGTCAAAAATCATGGGGTACTTTCTTTAAGATTCATCTAGACAAGAACCACAAGTGACTAGCAGGGAAAATCAAAGCAGCCTTGAACAGAGACCACCCATTTGTCAGTTTCACCCAAATTGTCATCTCCTCTGTTCTCTTGGGCTCTTCTCTAGCCCCAGGCTTTTTTCCTGGATTCCAGTTCAGTTTGACCTTGGACTTCAAATCTACTCTTTCTACCACAGTCTTGGCTACCCACATTTGATCCATCCCCTAGAGCCTGATTTTCTGGCTCCCTACTTGGAATACTCTCTCACTTCTCCTTGTGGCATGAACAGGTTGAAAATTTTAAAAATGGAAAAAAATTTATCAGGAGAACATAAGCAAAAGAAAATTGGTGTTACTCTATAAATACCAGACAAAAAAAGAGACTACAGAAGAAAAAGTTTAGGAATGAAGATAGTTACTACATTATGATAAAAGGGTGAACAATGAAGGAGATACAACAATTTGAAACCTACATGCTCCTAATAAAATAGCCTCAGAAAAATATGAGAGAAAATCAGTAAATCCACCACCATAGTATAAAGCTTTCAATACCCCTCTTTCAATTTTTGATAGTTTAAGCAACCAAAAGAGTATAGAGGATCTAAGCAATATAATTAAGTTTTACAAAATTCATATATAGAGATTTAAGCATCTGAGAATCAGAGAATATACATTTTTCCTCAAGTACATTTGGAACATTCATAAAAGTTGATCAAATGCTAGCATGTCATAAGCTTTACCATATCAAAAGTATGTACCATGCATAGCAAAATCTCTCATAAAAACAGCTACAGACTACTTAGAATATAATTACAAAAAATTAAACAAAATCCCATGTATTTGGAAATTTAAAAATACACTACTACATAACTCATGGGTTAGAAGAGAAATGATGAAAATTTAGAAAATGTATAGAACTGAATGATTCTGAAAACACAACATCTCAAACTAGAGAAGTATTTTGATACTGTAAATACTGATATTAGAAAAGAATAAAGTCTGTGTGTCTATCTTCAGGCATTAAGAAAAAAAATTATTGAATAAATCCAAAGAAAGTAGAAGAAATGTTATTTAAAAAATAGAACTCATAGAAAATAAAGAACTTAAACAAATAGAGAAGTTACATAAATCAAGAGTTGCTTCCTTTAAAATGCTCTCAAAAAAGAAAACTAGCACTGGCAAGTTTGATCAAGGAAAGATGAGAAAAATGAAAAAGAATCACAAAAATATTATGAATATAAAAATGGCATATAATAGTAAAGATATAGCAGATTAAAAAGATAATAAAAGGATACTGAGAACAACTTGATGCTGGTAAATTTGAAAATGTAGTGGGAATAGACAAATTCCTAGAATGAACTCAAAGAGAAATTAAGACTGAATGGTCTTATACATTTTCTGTGGAAACATAATAATGTCAGGGTGTTCAGGTGACTCCAATGTGTGGTGTTTATGTTGTAGGCACTGAATTCCTTGGACTCTGCAACCATCTGATACTCAATTTATCATCTTGTCTGTTGAGAAAGGTTGGTCAAAACACCCAAAGAAATTTAAGGTGGGAAAGAGAAAGAGGAGGATTCTCAGCAAGTGTAATTTGGGGTTTATTTAATGTACAGTGCCATGCCCCATATCAGAAGCTTCAGGAATCAGCAAGAAAGGGGTATTCTTTAAGGAACTAAGCTGGTATCTCATGGTTCCAATCAGACTTATAAAGTACTGGCAAAGATGAGAGAAGATGCCTCGTGAAAGAGCCAGAAGGAATGGGTAGATACTTGACCTGAATTATCCTCTGTCTCTGGTTTACCACAGACATGGTGCTTAGCACTACTTTAAAAAATATCACTAGGAAAGAATTTTATTTCTCTTCTCATGTGTTTCATTCTTCCCGAGTTCAAATTCCAGAACATTCATTTAGTCACATTTGCTAGTAACCGAGGTCACTGTGTTAAAATGTCAAGCACCATGCATAAAATTGTAATCTAACAATCAGACAGAGTTTGGGTTTCTCTTTCCTCCTTTCCAAAATCCTCTGTGATAGAAGTACTAGTCAATAGCTCTCCACTTTCTTCCACTGTTGTGTCGGTGGTGGGGTGAGCCTCAGATTAACCCCAACAGTCTCTGGCAGTCTCTTCAGAAATCATTAAAGATTAAAGCTGCAGTAAGACACTGCTTTGATCTCAGGGGAAGGGGCCCCACAGGCAGGTCCTGAGGCCCAAGCTCTCTAAAACCCTGCTTTGGGGTTCCAGGTACAAGTACAGCTGAGAGTACATTGTTACCTGTTGTTAATAATAATAGTAATAATGGTGATAATAATAATTCATCGGGCTCTAACTTTGTCAGGTATTGTTCTGACATTTACTTGCCACAATAACCCTATAAGAGAGGAACTGTTCATTATCCTCTTTTTGTAGCTGAAGAAACTGAGGCACAGAGTAACTTGCTCAAGTTTACAGAGTTAACATGTAGTGGAGCCAGAATTTATATCCAAGAAGTCTGGTTCTAGAGACCATACTTACTTTGCAATATATTCTTTCCCTAATGTGCCTTATACTCCTATCCTAGGTGCAGTGGGGAGGAAGGGCTGTGATTCTCGTTGGGGAAATCCCTGGGTCCTTGCCTTAATATAATCTAGAAGCACTCCAAGCCCAATACTTCAGCCATGTCCAAAAGTGACCTAGTTTTCCTCTCCATCCCCCTGAACCCATTCCTTCTGCAGCATTGCTTACATGAGAAAAGGGCTTTTCAATCCACACAGTTCTAGTTGGAAACTTTGGAGGTACCCTTGACTCTTTGCTGTCATTCACTCTCCATATTTAACCTATCACAAAGTCTGGTGAATTCTCCCTGTTACTAAGCACTTGATCCTCCCATATTGCCAACGCTTTAATTAAGCCACCATAATCTATCACCTCCTAAGAGCTTCTTGTTTCACTCACAGGAAGGACAGATCTTTCAAAAATGCAAAATCTGATCACTCCACATCCCAGCTTAAAGCATTTCACAGCATCACCATTGCTCTTGTAATGAAATTTGAAATCATAAATATGTTTAAACAACATATGTCAAAATCATTAGCCAGAGATTACAAAATAAGGTCACAACTCTTTTTAAAAAAGCTTTTTAAAAATTTGAAAATCTGAAAAACTATTTGTTTCTGCTTGAGACACATTTTGGGATCTATCCCAAATTAGGAATTACTCCCATCACTGTGATAGAAATTTTAGGGCACCAAAAAACAGAAACAGCTTAAAGGGATTATTTTATTTCCCATTAAGTGCCATCCTTAGAATGTACTAAGATAACACCCTCGTTGTTTACAGCAAAGCAGTAAACCTCACATGCCCATGTGGTTCTAGTCCCACATTTGTGTGGGGTGAAGACTGAGAGCAGAGCCTGTAGTCTACAGCTCAGCTGCCATCAACTCCATCTCTCTACGGTCCCAGAAAACAGATAGATAATGTGGCTGGATATTGAAATCTGCTCCCACTGTCCTAAGGCTTCATCCCAATTGGGATTAACTATTGGGACTTGCCTAGCCAAGGGTGAACTCTAATAGACTTCAAAGCAAAGGAAGTCTGTCTCCTAACCCAGTACAGTGTGGAAAAAATGCTTTTCAAAGGGCCAGGGAGCAGATTCCCTAATCAGAGACACGGGGTTTTACTCACTCTTCCTCAGTGCCAAACGTGCAGCTTTCCTACCTAAAAAGTGGACCAATGCTGATATATTAAGGTCATCCATTTATTAATATTCCTAGTCACATAAATTAATGAAATTGTTAATGGCAAGGCTGTAGGAAGTTAAGGCTTCCAGACAGATATTTTGGCTGATAATGCAGGAGGATTGAACATTATTTTCTGTCAGAACTTTAAAGCCATTTAAAAGCTTCATCAGTTTCTGGCATTCAGCATTGCTGGTGAGAAGTTGAACACCAGTTTAATTCTTGTTTCTTTGCAGGTGACTTATTTTTCTATCGGAAAGCTTTTTTAGAATATTTTATTCCTGTATTCTGAAATTTTAGGATGATGAGTCTAGTTGCAAAGGATTTAACTCAAATATCTTAAACAGGTAACTAATTACCACAACTTCATTTATTAAATTATTTATCCTTTTTTCACTGAGTTAAAATGTGAAATTCATCATATAGTTGGTTTGCATATATATTTGGACTTGTTTTTGGAACTTTGATTCTTTTTCACAGATCTATTTCACTATTCCTTCGCCAGAGATAACACTATTTTTATTAACAATGTCAATTTTAAAAATCTGATATGTCTTATTTCCCTTAGGATTATTTTTTCAAAGTTTTCTTCATAACATCACATTTATTCTTCTATATTCATTCCATAATATTTCCAATTCCAGAAATAAATCCTGTTCAGAGTTGTATTGTTTGTACATATTATCTTAGAAAGGGTTGATATTTTGTTAATATCATGTCTTCCCATCCAGGAACATGACGTATCTTTGCATTTAATCAAATTGGATTTGATGCCTGTATTAGTCTGGGTTCTCCGGAGAAGCAGAATTGACTGGATATGTATATATAAGAGATTTATTATAGGAATTATAACGATTTGCCAGACCAAATTCTGTAGGGCAGGTCGCAAGTTGGAAACTTCAAAAAAGGTGATTTTGAAAACTAGCATGTCTCAGCTCTGTAGGGCAGGCTGCACTGAAAACTCTAATGAAGATAAAGTTGTATTCCCCAGAAGAAGCTGGCTGGCTGAATTTCTTCTTTAAGATCTCCAGCTGATTGGATAAGGAGACTCCCCTCATTATTGAAGGCAATCTCCTTTGTTGTTTGTAGGTGCAGTCAGTCATAGATGCAATCAACTGACTAGTGATGTAAATCCTTCTATGAAATACCCTCATAATAACTATCAGGCCAGTGCTTGCTTGACCCAACAATTAGACACCATAACCTAGCCAAGTTGACACATGAAATCAGCCATCACAATGTCATTCAGTAAAAGTTTATATTTTCTTCCCATAAATCTTATACATTTCTTATTAAACTTATTCTTCCTGTTTAATATTTTTGATTTCCATTTTTATTTGTTACTGATTATTGCTAGTATAATGGATGGCCATTGATCTAATATACTCTTATGTTAATAACCTCTTTAATAAATGAATTTTTAAAGTTTTAATAGTGGAACCTATTAGACTTCCTAAGTTTATTGATTTAAGAAAATAGTATAATAAAAGAGAAGCATTTCAAATCAATAGCTATCAACAGCTATAAGAATTTTTCTATTCAGTAGCAATATTGATATCACATTTCATTCTCTTTTTATTGTATTAATCAAACCTCTAAAACAATATTAAGTATTGAGAATGCTAAAAATGTATGGTGTTCTTTCCTTTTTCTTAATTTATTAGTATTGCCTTTCTGATAGTTTACAGTAAATGCTCTTTATCATTACTGGAGAGTTTTCTACTCTTATTTTACCTAAAAGCCTCAAAAATTGCTTATGAATACTTATATACATAATTGTGTTATTCCATTTTAAATATTTAGTACATTAGATTTTTAAATTTCCTAATATATAAATGTCCATACAATTCTTGAATAAATCCTCCTTTCTAGATCCAATTTCATAAATTTTATAAAATATTTCTTTGAATGGTGTCATTACTTAAAGCTGTGTAACCTTGGGCAGGTTGTTTAACCTCTCTGTGCCTTAATTTTCTCTTTTGGAAAAGGGGCAAAAAAGTAACACCTGCCTCATGGAGTTTTTGTCAGGAATATATAAGTTAATACATGCTAAGTGCATAGGACATTGTCTGGCACATGGTAACCTCTCATCGTGATCAGTATTGTAATTGTTATGAAATGCCCTTGATTTTCTAGGAGTTTTTGGGGATGATGGCAAAACTCGATATATGCTTAGAATTATGAGCGACACAAAATCAGGGTTATCACAATGTTCTTACCCAACTGAAAGCAGTCTCCCTAGCAGTCTAAGGGAGCCTTACTGTGTGCCTTCCTCAACTTCTTTAATTACAAGAACTACATGGCTAAGAAAAGAGGAGATTGGGGGAGAGGGAGAGAGGACCTGGAATGGTGTTTGAGGAAAGGGAAGAGCACTGGAGTAAGATGAGAGAACAGCAGGAAGGCACAGCCTAGCACAAGGGCCCCAAACCTTGGGCTTACCCAGGTCTGGGAGGGCATGAGTGAGAGGTGGGTACTGACCTCTCAATACTCCTCCCCTCCCACCAAGGCCCTGTGCAAAGGGGAGAACATATTTGGAGAGAGACACACGGGGATACTTGGGAGTCAAAGGGTTCCTCTGCTCTGCTCTACTTAGGGGTATGAAACCTAGGGCCAGATGTCCCTGCAAGCAGACAACCTAATTGTAGAATTTTCTTAAGAGCTGTGCCAGTTTGGATGTATTTTGTCCCCCAAAATGCCATGTTCTTTAATGCAATCTTATGGGAGCAGACGTAATAGTGTTGATTAGGGTGGAATCATTGGATTAAGTTGTTTCCATGGAGATGTGACCCACCCAGCTGTGGGTAATACCTTTGATTGGATTGTTTCCATGGAGGCGTGGCCCCACCCATTCAGAGTGGGTCTTGACTGATTTACTGGAGTACTTTAAAAAGAGCCACGCAGGCCTGGATGCTTGCTGCAGCCAAGAGAGACATTTTGGAGATATTAGCCTGGAGTTTGCCCTGAGAAGCTAAGCCTAGAGACATTTTGGAACACCATTTTGAAAGCAGAACCCTGGAGCAGGTGCCAGCCACATGCCTGTGCCTTTCCAGATGACAGTGGTTTTTCGGACACCATTGGTATTCTTCAGTGAATGTACCTTATTGTTGATGCCTTTGTTTGGACACTTTTATGGCCTTAGGTCTATAACTTCATAACCAAATAAACCCTCTTTATAAAAGCTAATCCATTTCTGGTATTTTTCAAAACAGCAGCATTAGCAAACTGGAACAAGAGCCCTGCCCCCAGGACACTGCCAAGGCTTGTCCTCATTTATAGACTGTTGTACAATACAGAGGTTATGCTAGATGATTGCTGATAACCCATCTAAGGCCACCCCAAACATCAAATAAGAGACCACACAGTCAGTAGAACCCTGATAGGGACTGAAACAGGGGAAGATGCTCATCTATGGGGCAGCCCTGGTAACATGTGCCTCTCTACTTACAAAACTGTGGTCACAATCATTTATGATTTAGCATGGAACACAGACACAGACATTCTCATTTTTCAAGTTGAGGGAGGCAGAGAGAGAGAGAGGCAATCTCTTTGTTCACTGGAATTCTGAGAGACAGGACCCTACTTTGAAAATCAGTGTAAATCCAAGAAACTCACAACATGCAGAGCATTTGTGTTCAAAAAAGACATTAGGGATTATTCCCAGGACACCCAGAACTTAATCACAAACTGAGGAGTCAAGTGAATACTCAGGAAATAAAATGCACCAATATGTTTCAGAAACAAGAATATCCTTTACTGGCAGATTAAAAACTTGAAGAAAAGCAAAATGAAAAAGAAGTGGGAGAAAATAAAAGCCTTTTGGATAGGTCATAAGCTTCTTTGTTAAATGATCCGGGATTATTGAGTGATGATGGGTTTTCCGATTACTATTTTGGGGTCTTGGTTTTCTTTGCCTGGGCTGTTTGGTCTCCAGCGTTACTTGAGGGGGTGACTGGTGGTTTGGAACTAAAATATTTTCCAATCACTGCCCTGAAAAACACAACAATCACTGAGATGCCCAAGAAACCAAGGCGCATTAACATAATGGATACGACCTGAAATGACGAAGGCATCTCCACTTTTAGCGGTCCTGGAGGCCCGCTGTCAATGCTTCCTCCATAGCCGTCCTCCTCGCAGAAAGGAGGGGCCCAGCCATACATGCAGTGGCAGTTTTTTCTGTTGTTGCAAATGCCTCGGCGGTTGCACTTCTCCGGCAAACAGTCATAGTTCAGGACGGATACATCAACACAAGTTCTGTTAAAACATACCAGGTTCTGACCGCAGGAGGTGCCGTCACCAATCACTCCCATGTCAGGTATCCCCAAGGGCACCATGGCTGAATGGTAGCCTGTGCCCCAGCACATGAGATTTTCCTCCCGCAGATGAGTATTAATTAACATAGTATGCTCTGGCATATCGGGGATAGTTTTGACATTGATACACTGTAGCCTGCCACATAATGAATTATCCTTGTCACACCTTCTATAGGTACGAGATCCCAAAATATCACAGTTACCAAATTGATCACCCAGTAAATTCACTGCTTCATAGCACTGCTTAGGGGCCTCTTGGGCATCAGGTCCAAAAATGCTTTGACACTGCAAAAACCGGGATTGGCACCTCTTACTGAAACAAAGGGCTTCATACTTGCAAGGGGTTCCATTCTGCTTATAAGTGTCATTTGGGCAAAGACTGGAGGTCCCATCGCAGTACTCTGCAAGGTCACATTCATTTTCTTCCTCGCGACACACATACCCAGATGGACGAAAGAGACAGTTATGACAGCAAAGACCAATGCTACAGTTGGCACCAGGTTTGAATTTGCAGTCTGATTGACAACACTGGTCCATTTCACAGTCCACTATTGAACCACAATCACATTCTTCATCGTTTTCCACAATTTTGTTTCCGCATCTCTCCATCACATAACCTATTCCTGGGATATTATTTAAACAAGCTGCTCCTGAAGTTACCTGCTTAAAATAATCAATATAACTGCAATTACTCCACCCAGAACGCCCAAATCCCATAAGGCAAGTAGTCATGCCCTTACACAGACAGTCTTTTTCATCATGTTTCATTCCCAAAGCATGCCCCAGTTCATGAGTAGTCCAAGTGCCGGGTCCAAGGATATTTAGATTTGGAAAAATACTTGCTGATGCACCATACAATTTTGTACACATAAATCCATAGGACCATCCAAGAGCATCATGATAATATCTTTTAACATATAAATGTACCCAATCGGCTTCTAACCGAGCATTCAGGACATCTCTTCTGAAGATTACAAATTGGCCTAGAACTTCAGTTAAGTTGGGTCTAACAACATCTATCAGGTTTCCATTTGTCCATACTTCAAGAACTTTTAGATGTATCCTCACACTGAGTTCCTGAAAGTAGGTGTCCATTATCGCAGTCAAAATAATGGCATCACTTAAGGCTTGAGTTAGATTGGAATTTACAAACAAATATCTTTCGTGATCAAAGATCATGCCTAACTCCATGTACTTTGGGTGCTTATAGGAGTCAGAAAAGTCCCTGAGCCTAGCCATTTTTTCCTGCTCTTCCATCGGTATTTCAATCACATCATCAATTATATCACAGGTGTGATTGATAAACTGCTCTTTCTGCAAGAGGTAAACCACATGTTCAAAATTGGAAGAGGACTTGAGGGGCTCGATTTGGTAAAGTTTGGTATCAATTTTCAATATGCCTCGGAGACCCCCCATGCATGTACTTAAAGTAGCTTCAGATTCCTCAGAACCCTCCACAGAGCCCATAAAGTTGCAGTCCCTGGGTACATAAGGGTGATCCTCCAGAAGCTCATCGTGCTCCGTGAAGGAGAAAACCTGTAGATGCCGGGGCAACAGAAACCTCTTGGGCCACAGGCGGATGACGTGCTTCTTGCCATTTAACTGCAGGAGGTAGGACACGTGCTTAGCCACACCCTGCTCCCCTACCCGGAAGCTCAGCTTCCTGGGGATGGTGATTTCGTACGAGTCAAACCCCCACTCTGGGTGAAACTCTAAATCCTCGCCGAGAGAGTCAACCAGGAGCACCGTCAGGACTAGCACGGGCAGCGAGCGGCCTCCGGAGAGGGAGGTCCTCCCGGATCTCATGGCACAGCTCTGTACCTAGTCAGACAGCTCTGTACCTAGTCAGACCTGCCTCTCCTGGCCTCCGCGGGTCGGAATTCCGGAAGCCGCCGCTAGAGGCGCCCGAGCGCAACGTGCCGAGCTCCTGGCCCAGGGTCTTGGGGGAACCACAGCCTCCTAGGGCTTTGTCCAGCTGCCTCTCCCAGCCCCGCGCGCACCTTGCCCAACGCCTCCGTTCGTTGTTTGTCCTGTGCCGTTGGGTGCACGTGGAAGAAACCACGGAAATTGCCTCAGGAAGCTGACCTAGATGGACCACGTATAGGTGGGCTCCCTTGATCTTGGCCAGGAAGGTGCTCCAGCCTGCGAACAGAGGGAGGAGGAAATGTGAATTGCCATTACACGACTGTGGGCCTCAACTGAAGATCTCTGCTCCTGCCAGGCAACCCTCACCACCCAGACCTTTTTCTGCTTTCTTGTAGAAAAATTTGAGCGTCTTTCCATTAAATTAAAAGTATGCTTTAACTTGATGGGAGTACCATTTTATGATTCAGCTGATCCACAGCCTCACCACACAGACCTTTTTCTGCGTTCTGGGAACTGCTTTCTCCCCTCCTTTAGGGCAAGAGGTGGTAAGAGGATAGCGGCTGTGAGCCCCGTGGTACTGCACAATCTCTTGTTTTCCTATCCCTTGCCCACACTATAAACCATCACCCTTACTTTTTCCCACTAAACTCACTCCCCATTACCCAATTTGAGTGTGCCATTTGTTTCTTGCAATGTCATAAAGCTATTAATTCCATTTGCCACTTTAAAAGACTAAAGGAAAAAAAAACCATATCGTCAACTCAAATGGAGCAGGAGGAAAACCATTTGCTTAAATTCAACACTCATCTTTTACCAAGCATGACCTGATACAGAGTATCTAACAACACTCTACAGCAATTGTATTTAACATTGAGAGTTTAGAAATCCTACCATTAGGATCAGGAACAAGAAAGCATGTTCTATCACTATTTCTATTTGACATTGTATGGGTAGTACTAACTAATGCAATGTTAATTAAAGTGTAATTTACATTTAATAACATTCCTAGATCTCAAGCATACAGTTTGATGAGTTTTGACAAATACATACACTCATGTGACCACCACCACAATCCAATTTCCATTACTCTTGACAATTTCTTTAACCCTTTCTGGTCAATTCATCCCCCATCCTCACTTCCTGCCAGAGACAACAACTGTTGAGATTTCTATTACCAAAGATAAATTTTATCTATTTTTAAATTTATAAAAATGCACTGGACCCTTGAAAGTATATGTTGTTTTATGTATGTCAGCCTTTATTCGGCATGTTTTAAGATTCATCCATGTTGTTGCAAGTGTCTGTAATTCATTCTTTTTATTGCTTGACTAGAATTCCATGTTATGAGTATGTTACAATCTATTTTTCAGGGTTTTTTTTTTTTTTGATAGACATTAGGGTTGTTTCCAGTTTGAACTATTATGCATAAAGCTGTTCTGAATACTTATGCAAAATCTTTGTATGGATGCATGTTTGCATTTCTGTTGCATAAATACCTAGGAATAGAATTCTTGAATCATGCAGTGTGCATATATTTATCTTAATAGAAAGATGCCAAATTTTTTCTAAAGTGGGAGTACCATTTTATGATTCAGTTGATCCACAGCCTCACATTTACCATTTTTAGTCTTTTGAATTTCAGCCATTACATTACTTGTGTAGTGGTATCTAATTGTGATTTTAATCTGCATTCACCTGAATATTAATGACAACTAATAATGTTGAGCACCTTTTCATGTGCTTATTGGCCATTTGTATATCCTTTTTTGTAGAGTATTTCCTCTGTTGCTCATTTTTATCAGTTGTTTGTCTTCTTATTGCTTTGTAAGCATTCTCTATATAATCTCTATATAAAGATGTATATGATCTGTGTACAAGTCCTTTGTCAAATATAGGTATTATTAACATTTGTCCTGGTTGATGGCTTGCATTTTTGTTTTCTTAATGGTGATTTTTAAATTTTTATGAAATCTAAATTTATCAGTTTTTTTTTTTTTCTCTTTTGGTCATTGCTTTTTTAAAAAATTTTTTTAGTTTTCATTGAGATTGTAAACATACCATACAACTATCCAAAGATCCAAAGTGTATGATCAATTGCCTGTGGGACCATCATACAGCTGTGCATCCGTGCCGGTTTGAATGTATTATGTCCCCCAAACACCATTTTCTTTGATGTAATCTTGTGTGGGCAGACATTATCAGTGTTGATTAGATTTCTTTGAGTGTTTCTTTGGAGATGTGCCCCACCCAGCTGTGGGTGATGACTCTGGATAATTTCCATGGAGGTGTTGCTCCGCCCATTTGGGGTGGGTATAAGTTGAGTCACTGGAGCCATATAAATAAGTTGACGGACAGAGGGAACTCAGTGCAGCTGACAGTGAACTTTTGAAGAGGAGCTACAGCCAAGAGGGACACTTTGAAGAAAGCACGATTGCTGCAGATGAAAGAGAGTTTGAAAACGGCCGTTGAAAGCAGACTCTTGCTCTGGAGAAGCTGAGAGAGGACAAATATCCCAAGTGCAATTAAGAGTGACATTTTTGAGGAACTGCAGCCTAGAGAGGAACGTCCTGGGAGAAAGCCATTTTGAAACCAGAACTTCGAAGCAGACGCCAGTCACGTGCCTTCCCAGCTAACAGAGGTTTTCCGGACACCATTGGCCATCCTCCAGTGAAGGTACCCAATTGTTGATGTGTTACCTTGGACGCTTTATGGCCTTAGGACTGTAACTGTGTAACCAAATAAACCTCCTTTTATAAAAGCCAATACATCTCTGGTGTTTTGTATTCTGCCAGCATTAGCAAACTAGAACAGCATCCATCACCACAATTAATTTTTCTTCAATTTTTACAACTTTTTCATTACTCCAGAAAAAAAAGACAAAAACAGGAAACTCCAGTCCTCCCATACCCCTAACCAACCCCCCTCCATTATTGATTCATAGATTTGGTATAGTACATTTGTTACGGTTGATGAAAGAATGTTAAAATCCTACTAGCTTTAGTATATAGTTTGCAATAGGTATATATATTTTTTCCTATATGCCCCTCTATTAACTTCTAGTTATAGTGTCATACATTTGTTCTAGTTCATGAGAGAGATTTCTAATATTTGTACAGTTAATCATGGACATTGTCCACCACGAGATTCGCTGTTTTATACATTCCCCACTATTAACCTCCAACTTTCCTTCTGGTGACATACATGACTCTGAGCTTACCTTTTCCACCACCTTCACACATCATTCAGCACTGTTAGCTATTCTCACAACGTGCTACCATCGCCTCTGTCCATTTCCAAATGTTTAAATTCACCCTAGTTGAACATTCTGCTCATAATAAGCAACCGCTGCCCGTTCTTTAGCCTCATTCTATATCCTGGTAACTTACATTTCATGTCTATGAGTTTACATATTATAATAAGCTCTTATCAGTGAGACCCTGCGATATTAGTCCTTATGTGTCTGTCTTATTTCATTCAATATAGTGCCCTCCAGTTTTCTTCACCAATCCATTTTTTTAAGATGGTTTTGTTCACACATGATACATTCCATCCTAAGTAAACAATTGTTGGTTCCCTGTATAGTCACGTATTTATGTATTCAGCATCATCACCACTATCTATATAAGGACAGCTCCATTTCTTCCACAAAGAAGGAAGAAGAGTCAAAGAAGAGACACAAAAGAAAAAGAAAAAAGAAAAAGAGAGAGAGAAAAAAAACATGACAGCTAGAAAGCAACAAAAGGAAAGATAGCATTAACTAAAGTAGAATAGTCAGACAACATCACCAATGCCAGGAGTCCCATACCCTTCCCTTAAGCTCCCCTCACCCCCCATATGCATTTAGCTTTGGTGTATTGCCTTTGTTATATCAAAGGAAGCATAATACAATGTTTCTGTTAATTATAGTCTCTAGTTTGCATTGATTATATTTTCCCCCCAATCCCACCCTATTTTTAACACTTTGCAATGTTGACATTCATTTGTTCTGCCTCATGTAAAAACATATTTGTACCTTTTATTAAAATCATTGAGAACCCTAGGTTTCACTGAGTTATACAGTCCTAGTCTTTATCTTTCCTCTTTCGTTCTGGCGTCCCATATGGTCCCAACCTTCCTCTTTCAACCATACTCACAGTCATCTTTGTTCAGTGTACCTAAATTGCTGTGCTACTATCTTCCAAAATTGTTTTCCAAACCTCTCACTCCTGTCTTTTCCTTTCTGTCTGCAATGCTTCCTTTAGTGTTTCCTGTAGAGCAGGTATCTTGTTCACAAACTCTGTCATTGTCTGTTTGTCAGAGGATAGTTTAAGCTCTCCCTCATATTTGAAGGACAGTTTTGTAGGATATAGGATTCTTGGTTGTTGGTTTTTCTCTTTCAGTATCTTAAATATATAACCCCACTTCCTTCTTGCCTCCATGGTTTCTATTGAGAAATCCACACATAGTCTCATCAAGCTTCCTTTGTATGTGATGGCTTGCTTTTCTCTTGCTGCTTTCAGGATTCTCTCTTTATCTTTGACATTTGATAATCTGATTATTAAGTGTCTTGGCATAGGCCTATTCAGATCTATTCTGTTTGGGATATGTTGTGCTTCTTGGATCCATAATTTTGTCTTCCATAAGAGATGGGAAATTTTCATGGATTATTTCCTCTATTATTGCCTGTCCCTTTCCCGTTCTCTTCTCCTTCTGGAACACTAATGACATATACCTTCCTGCATTTTGTTTTGTTCTTAAGTTCCCAGAGATGTTGCTTATATTTTTCCATTGTTTTCTCTATCTGTTTTTTGTGTGTAAGCTTTCAGGTGCCTTGTTCTCCAGTTCCTGAGTGTTTTCTTCTACCTCTTGAGATCTGCTGTTGTATGTTTCCATTGTGTCTTTCATCTCATGTTGTGCCCTTCATTTCCATAGATTCTGCCAGTTGTTTTTTCGAGCTTTTGATTTTGTCCTTATGTCAGCCCAGTGTTTTCATTATGCGGTTCATCTCTTTTGCTGTATCTTCTTTAAAGTTGTTGAATTGATTTGGTATTAGTTGTTTCAATTCCTGTATCTCAGTTGAAGTGTAAGTTTCTTCCTTTGGGCCATAACTTCATGTTTTTTTTAGTGTAGGTTGTAGTTTTGTTATGCAGGCATCTGATTTCCTTGGTTACCCCAATCAGGTTTTCCCAGACTAGAATGGGCTCAGGTCTCAGCAGGAGGCAATAGTATCATGTCTCCCTAAGGGTGTGTCTTAGAAGATTGGTACACCCTGTGAGGCTCAAGTCACTGTGCTTTTCTGCCCAGCAGGTGGTGCCTGTCAGCCTGTAGCTCCAGACTGGTGTAAGGAGGTGTGGCCCATGGCTGTTTTCCCCCAGGCTCTGGCATCTGGTTCTGAATGGAAGGCAGGTAGTAGAGCTTGGCAACTCCTTCTTCCTCTTAGGGAAAATACCCCCCCCCAGGGTGAGATCATTTACATTTGAATAGACTCTCTGCCGCTGTTCTCCACCCTTGTCTGGTAAGAGCTCTAGGAACTGAAAATGGCTGAGGCTTTCTTCACTGAGCCAAGAAAGAGACAGAAAGTCCCCTTCAGGGCCAGTCTGCAGCCACCCTCTGGCTCTCCAAGATCAGTCATCACCAAATGCTTGTTGGGGATTCATATCTTGTATTGAGCAGTCCATGTTTGTTAACTGAAACCCCATTGGAGGCCAAATAGTGAATAGTGAATTGATAGTGAATTGTTAGTGAATAGTGAATAGTGAATTGTTAATTGAAACCCCATTGGAGGCCAAATAGTGAATTGTTAATTGAAACCCCATTGGAGGCCAAATAGTGAATATTTTAGGCTTTGCACGTCATGCAATCTCTGTTTCAATTACTCAGCTCTGCTGTTGTAGCTCAAAAGCAGCCATAGGTGAGGGGATCTAAGATGGCAGCATAGAGTGGAGTGGAAGCTAGTTAGTCCCCCTGGGACAACTAATAAACAACCAGGAACAACTAGTAAATAATCTGGAATAACTGTGGGGGACAAATGTGACTGTCCACTCATCATACACCAACCTGATTTGGGAGGAATGCCCAAGATTGCAGCATGAGATCTGTAAGTAAAAACTGCAGATCCAAGCTGGGAGCCCCCTCCCCCCAAGGCCCAAGCTGCAAAGCCTCATGGTGCTAGAGAAAAGCTCTTCCCCAGCAAGTGAATACAGCTCAGCTGAGCTCCAACTGGGGTTTTAATTAACAAGTGTAGACTGCTTGCTACAAGCTATGAATCCCCAATAAGCAGACAGAACTTTGTTGGAGAGAGACCTTGGAGAGCTAGAGGGTGGACGCAGACTGGCCCTGAAGGGGGCTTTCTGTCTCTGTTTCAGCTCAGTGGAGAAAGCCTCAGTCATTTTCAGTTCCTTGTGCTCTGACCCAGACAAGGGTGGAGATAGCACAGGCAGAGAGTCTATTCAATGCTAATGACCTCTCCCTAGGGGTATTATCTTCCCTAAGAGAAAAGGGGTGGCACCCAGCTCTACTACCCACCTTCCATTCAGAACCAGACCACAGAGCCTGGGGGAAAACAGCCATGGGCCACACCTCCTTACACCAGTCTGGAGTTACAGGCTGGCAGGCACCACTTGCTGGGCAGAAAAGCACAGTGACCTGAGGCATCACAGGGTGTACTAATTTTCTAAGACACACCCCTAGGGAAACCGGATACTGAATATTTATTCCTTCTGGAACCTGAGCCTGTTCTGGTCTGGGAAAACCTGATTGGGGTAACCAAGGAAACCACATGCCTAGACAACAGAAAACTACAACCTACACTAAAAAAAAAAAAAAAGGAAGTTATGGCCCAGTCAAAGGAAGAAATTTACACTTCAACTGAGATACAGGAGTTGAAACAACTAATACCAAATCAATTCAAAAACTTTAAAGAAGATATGGCAAAAGAGACGAACTGCATAATGAAAACACTGGGCGTACATAAAGACGAAATCAAAAGCTCGAGAAAACAACTGGCAGAATCTATGGAAATGAAGGGCACAACATGAGATGAAAGACACAATGGAAACATACAACAGCAGATCTCAAGAGGTAGAAGAAAACACTCAGGAACTGGAGAACAAGGCACCTGAAAGCTTACACACAAAAAACAGATAGAGAAAACAATGGAAAAATATAAGCAACATCTCTGGGAACTTAAGAACAAAACAAAATGCAGGAAGGTATATGTCATTAGTGTTCCAGAAGGAGAAGAGAACGGGAAAGGGGCAGGCAATAATAGAGGAAATAATGAAAATTTCCCATCTCTTATGGAAGACAAAATTATGGATCCAAGAAGCACAACATATCCCAAACAGAATAGATCTGAATAGGCCTATGCCAAGACACTTAATAATCAGATTATCAAATGTCAAAGATAAAGAGAGAATCCTGAAAGCAGCAAGAGAAAAGTGAGCCATCACATACAAAGGAAGCTTGATGAGACTATGTGTGGATTTCTCAATAGAAACCATGGAGGCAAGAAGGAAGTGGGGTTATATATTTAAGATACTGAAAGAGAAAACCAACAACCAAGAATCCTATATCCTGCAAAACTGTCCTTCAAATATGAGGGAGAGCTTAAACTATCTTCTGAAAAACAGACAATGATAGATTTTGTGAACAAGATACCTGCTTTACAGGAAACACTAAAGGAAGCACTGCAGACAGGAAGGAAAAAACAGGAGTGAGAGGTTTGGAAAACAATTTTGGGAGACAGTAGCACAGCAATGTAGGTATACCGAATAAAGATGACTGTGAGTATGGTTGAAAGAGAAAGGCTGGGATCATCTGGGACACCAGAACAAAAGATGAAGATTAAAGACTAGGACTGTGTAACTCAGTGAAACCTAGGGTTCTCAATGATTGTAATAAAAGGTACAAATATGTTTTTACATGAGGTAGAACAAATGGATGTCAACATTGCAAAGTGTTAAAAATAGGGTGGGATTGGGGGGAAAATATAATCAATGCAAACTAGAGACTATAGTTTACAGAAACATTGTATTTCGCTTCCTTTAATATAACAAAGGCAATATACCAAAGCTAAATGCATAAGAGTGGCTGGGGAATAGAGGAAGGGTATGGGACTCCTGGCACTGGTGATGTTGTCTGAGTCTTTATTCTACTTTGGGTTAATGCTCTTTCCTTTTGTTGCTTTCTAGCTGTCAAGTCTTGGGTTTTTTGATTGTTTGTTTTTTTTTCTCTCTCTTTTCTTTTTCTTTTGTCTCTCTGTCTTCTTTGACTCTTCCTCCTTCTTTGTGGAAGAAATGGAAATGTCCTTATATAGTAGTGGTAATGGTGCTGAATACATAAATACATGACTATACAGGGAACCAATGATTGTTTATGTAGGACAGAATGTATGGTGTGTGAACAAAACCATCTTAAAAGAAATGGGTTGATGAAGAAACCTTGAAGGTGTGAGAATTAGATTAAGTTAGCTTTCACACAGGGTGGGGGCAGTTAAGAAATTGGCAGAAGGTTAAAAAGACAAACTGTAATCCACAGTCAGTCCCCTTGCTTATCCGCCCACTATCTACTGACTTTTTTTCAAATGTTTCCAATTTGCGCGGGCTGCATGTTTCAAATTGGGCAGGCTAGTTAGGCTTGTCGAATAGACTGTAACCTCTGAAGTATCCAGCCAATGGAGAAACAGGGGAGGGACTTGCGGTTAGGTGTAGGGAATAAATACTGTTGGGTCTATTGTTCTGCGTGCCAACCCCCACATTTTGGTTGGGCACCCGTTCTTGCAAGACCGTGAATAAATTCGTTTCTTCTCCACAATCGGGTGAGTGTTTATTCCTTTTTAGGAATAGTGCTTGTTTCTCACAAAGACACTATATTGAGTGAAATAAGACAGACACATAAAGGCAAATATTGCAGGGTCTCACTGATAAGAACTAATAATAATATGTAAACTCGTAGACATGAAATATAAGTTACCAGGATATAGAATGAGGCTAAAGAATGGGCAGCAGCTGCTTATTACGAGCAGAATGTTCAACAAGGGTGAACTTAAATGTTTGGAAGTGGACAGGGGTGACAGTAGCATGTTGTGAGAATAACTAACAGTGCTGAATGGTGTGTGAAGGTGGTGGAAAGGGTAAGCTTAGAGTCACGCATGTCACCAGAAGGAAAGTTGGAGGTTAAAAGATAGTGTGGCAACCCGTGGCCTGAGCAAAACAGGCCTGCAGATCTTTGGTGCACAGCAGTCTGCATGACCTAGGCAGCTAATGTTTAACCTATTGTCTTTCTAAGTCAGTAAAGAGAAAAGGGTAAATTGACCTTAAAATGTAACTTTAAGGGAAGCAGGCAGGAAGTGAGGGGCTCTTAGTGTCACAAAAAGAGCAAAATGTAATTGTTCAAGTGTTATTCTAGTCCTTCCTGCACCACCCCCCAGGTCCTTCCTGCATCTACACTCCCCCCACCCTTAGGAATGTCTTTGTCTTAAACCCTTATAAAAGGCTTTCTGCCCTTTTTGCATCACTCAGTCATCTTCCCTGTGAATGCGATGCCTGCCCGGCCTGAGAGAGCTGTCATGATCTCTCCACAACTTCTCACCCTGTAAGTAAGCCCTGAATAAAAGTTCATGTATTAGAAAATGCTTGTTCTCTTCTTTGGCCTTTGGACTGGCATGGCCTTCTTGGGCTGTGACAGATGGTAATGTATAAAACAGTGAATCTTATGGTGGACAATGTCTGATTAACTATACAAATATTAGAAAAATCTCTCATGAACTAGAACAAATGTATGACACTATAACTAGAAGTTAATAATAGAGGGGCATATAGGAAAAAATATATACCTATTGCAAACTATATACAGCAGTTAGTAGTATTTTAACATTCTTTCATCAACAGTAACAAATGTACTATACCAAAACTATGAATCAATAATGGAAGGGGGGTGCTTACGGGTATGGGAGGATTTGAGTTTCCTTTTTTTTGTCTTTATTTCTTTTCTGGAGTAATGAAAATGTTCTAAAAATTGAAAAAAAGTTAATTGTGGTGATGGATGCACAGCTGTATGATGGTACCATGGGCAACTGATTGTATGGTTTGGATCTTTGGGTTGTGAACAATCTCAATAAAAAATATATATACAACAAACAAACAAAAAACCCCAATTGGAGATCAACTGAACTGTATTCACTTACTCAGAGAGTGCTGCTCTCTAGCACCACGAGCCTTGGCAGTTCGGGCCATGGGGGGAGGGGGCTCCCAACTTGGAGCCACAGTTTTTACTTACAGATTTTATGCTGCAATCTCGGGCATTCTTCCCAATTCAGGTTGGTGTATGATGAGTGGACAGTCACATCTGTCCCCCCACAGTTATTCCAGATTACTTACTAGTTGTTCCTGGTCATTTAACAGTTGTTTCAGGGGGACAAACTAGCTTCCACTCCTCTCTATGCTGCCATCTTCTTCCTTCTCCAGTGCTAGCTTTTACTCTTGGTCATTGCTTTCTGTGAATGTTCTGAGAAAACATTGCCTACCTCAAGAACATGAAGATTTTCTCCTATGTTTTCTAACAGAAATGTTATAGATTTACCTTTCATGTTTTGGTTTTCTATCTGTTCTGGTTTGCTAATGCTGCCATTATTAAAAAATACCAGAAATGGATTGGCTTTTATAAAGGGGGTTTTGGTTACAGAGTTATAGTCTAAAGGCCATAAAGTGTCCAAAGTAAAACATCAACAGTCGGGTACCTTCCCTGAAGGATGTTCATTGGCATCCGGAAAACCTCTGTTAGCTTGGAAGGCACGTGGCTGGCATCTGCTTGCTCCCATGTTGCATTTCAAAATGGTATTCTCCAAAATGTTGCTCTTGGGGTGTTTTGCCCTCTCTTAGTTGCAGCTGCTCTTAACATTTCACTCTCAGTTGCTCTGAATTCCTTCTGTTTGTGAGCCCCTTTATAAGAACTCAGTGAACTAATCAAGGCCCACGCTGAATGAGCGGGGCCACACCTCCATGGAAACATTCAATCAGAGGTCACACCCTAACCAAAGGTGTCACTCACAGTTAGGTGGGTCACATCTCCATGGAAAGCCTCAATCAGAAGGTTCCAACCTAATCAACACTAATATGTCTGCCCCACCAAGACTGCATCAAAGATAATGGCATTTTGGGGAGCATAATACATTCAAACTGGCACACTATCTGTTTCAAATTTTTATAGTTGGCATAAGGTAAGGATCAAGATTTTTTTTTCAGATAGATACTAGGTGCTCCAGCACCATTTTGGAAAAGATTATACTTTTCCCACTTAAAGACATTGTCTCCTATATTGCAAATTAATTGATCGTATATTTTGGGGTTTATTTAGAGATTTTTCTATTCTGATCCATTGATCTACATGTGTATTTTCACACTAATACCATAGTGCAGTTGTAGTTTTACTGTAAGTCTCGAAATCATGTAGTGTGTGTCCTAAACTCATGTTCCTTGTCTTTCAAAACTGATTTGGCTATTTTGTCCTTGCAAAGTATAAACTTTATAATCTGAAAATTTCTTTTTCACATACAACTAGGATTTTATTAGGAGTGTATTAAACTATTGATTAATTTGGGGAGAACATCTATCTTAATGATAATGAGTCTTCCAATCTATGTATATCTCCATTTATTGAGATCTTCTTCATAGTATTTTTATCATTCTGTCTGAAAGTTTGTCAAGTTTATTCCTAAGAATCCCTAAGAATCTTATATTTTGATGCTATTGTAAATATTATTTAATTTTTTATTCCAATTGTTTGTTGTTAATATATGGAAATGCAATTGAGTTTTATATATTGACCTTGTGTTATCTTATCAAATCCATCTATTAGCTGTACTAGCTTTTTTTGTAAATTACATGGGATTTTCCACAAAGGCAGTAAAGTTGTATATTAACACAGGCAGTTTTACCCCCTTTTTTCCCAGTCAATATGCATTCTAAGAAATAAACCTCAACACATACCTCAAAAAAATAACTCAGAATTAATCATAGATTTAAATGTAAAACATAAAACTGTAGAACTTCTGGAAGATATTATAGGAGAAAATTTGCATGACCTTGCATTTAGCAATGAGTTTTTACATACAGCAGCAAAAGCATGATCAATGAAAGAAAAAAAAAAAAAGGTAAATTTGATTTTATCAAAACAAAAATGTTTGCATTGTGAAAGACACTGTTAAGAAAATGAAAAGACAAGCTATAGCCTGGGAGAAAATATTTACAAATCATACATCTGGTAAATAACTCATATCTAGCATATACAAAGAACTTTTATCATTTATCAATAAGAAAATAAGAATATGGCAAAGATACAAACAGACACTTTAAAAAGATATACAGATGGCAAATAAGCATATGAAAAGGTGCTCAACATCATTTGTCATTAGGGAAATCTAAACTAAAACCACAATGAGATATCAATACACACCCATTAAAATGGTTGAAATCCAGAATCCAAAAATATCAAATGCTGGTGAGAGTCGGAACTACAGAAACTCTTGTTAATTTGCTGGTGGGAATGCAAAATGGCCTACCCTCTTTGGAAGACAGATTGGCAGTTTCTTATATAGTTATACAGACTTACCTCATGGCCCGAATGTTCATACAAAAACCTGTACATAAATGTTAACAGCAGCTTTACTCACATTCTCCAAAAACTTGATGCAATCAAAACATCTTTAAACAGATGAATGGATCAGCAAACTGTGGTACATCCATACGATGTGGTATTATTCAGCAACAAAAAGGAATGAGCTACTGATGCATGCAACAACATGGATGAATTGTAAATGCATTTTGCTAAGTGAAAGAAATCAGACACAAAAGCCTACATATTTTATGAATTCCATTCATATGACATTCTGAAAAAGGCAAAAATATAGAGATGGAAAACAGAACAGTGGTTGCCAAGGATTGGAAGAAGAGGACTAGTTGACTGCAAAGGGGACATGCAGAGAAATTTTTAAGGTGATGGAATTGTTGTGAATGGTATTGGGGTGGTAGATACATGACTCTATGCATTTGTCAAAACTCATAGAATTACACATCACAAAGGGTGAAATTTAATGAATGCAAATTAAAAAAAATCAACCAAGATGTTGCAGGATCCCAGGATGGAATGCAGACCATCACAAATGAATCTAAATGTATTACATATATATGAAATAATTCACTGAAGGGGAAAAGAAAGGAGCTGACCTAAGTAACTTTGAAAAACAGTATTTTGACTGGAAGCTGTAAGGCTAAATACAAAAAGAGCTATACAAAACACTTTACCTTGTTTGTAAATTAGTTTCTCACAGGGGTATGAGTCAGTAGTTCTAAAAGTACTTAAGTAATTCTAAAAGTACTTTATATCTATACTAAGATTGAACAAATAAGTGAATAAGTGGTGGGCAATGGGAACAGGTTTCTCATTGTCAGGGAAAGAAGTTACAAATAAGCAAAGGAGACAGAATGAACCCTGTATTACTCGGTTGGAGTAGGAGACATCAGCATGAACTTATGTGTTTGTATGTACACACACACACACATGTACAGAGATATATACAGAAGTAATTATAGACATTGTGTACATATGGGTTAGTACACATGCATATATTTTATAGCTATGTCCACAGAGAGGCCTTAGAAATAGTGACACCCCAATAGCAATAAGCATTCTTGTGCTTAGATCTTGTTTTCTAAAAACCATTCTCCAGTAAAGGAAACCATGGCTTTTTGGAGAAATGGCTGATTCTAGAGTTGGGACAACTTGTAGTGCCAGAAAGTAAAGAAATGCTCAAAAAACAAAAAAATGCTGAGGGTGTGTCAAAGGGAGTGTGTGACAGGAGTCAGCCTCAAAGAGCTCCCAGTGGCCAAAGCTGAAACACACTGAGCAACAAAGTGAATAACAGAGTTTTGGATTATAATCCAAAGGACAAAATTAATATACACGAGCACATACTAATATAAATAAAGGGTTGAATAAATAAATAAATAATAGGAGAGAAGGCACAAATCTTCCTTACTGAAGAATTCCAAATAATATATATAGGTACTGCCACCTTTTTGGGATGTGGAATTTAATTCCTGCCTCCACTCCTTCAGTGTGGCCTGCACTTAGTGACTTGCTTCCAAAGAGTAGAGCATGGAAATGGAAAAATAGTAACTTTAGAGTGGAGAGGCCTGCTTTACCTCTGGGCTAATCTTCCCTAAAACCCATATCCCCAGTCTAATCATGAGAAAAACACATCAGACAAACCCAAAACTGTCAACTTCCTAATAAACAACAAAATACTAACAAACTGTCATGGACAAGAGGAGATTCAGGAGCCATGATAACTAAATGCAGTGTGGTATCCTGGATGGGGTCCTAAAACGGAAAAGGACATTAGAGGGAAAATTGGTGAAATCTGAATAAAGCCTGGGATTTGGTTAATAGTTAATAGTTATATTAATCTCTTAGTTCTGACAAATATAGCCCAGTTACGTAAGGAGTTAACATTAGGAGAAACTGGGTGAAGGGCATACAGGATCTCTCTGTACTACCTTTGCAACCTTTCTGTAAATCTGAAATTTTTTTTTTTTTTAATGAGACCTTTACAATGGCTAAAGTTTAAAAGCCTGGTAATACCAAGATTGGCAAGGATGTCGAGAAACTGAAATCCTTATGCATTGCTGATGGGAATGTAACACATAGTACAGGCACTTTGGGAAAAAGTGTGGTGGTACCTTATAAAGTTAATAAAATCATTTACCAAATGATCCAGCAATTTTGCTCCTAGGTATTTATGCAAAAGAACCAAAACATAAGGACCTGGGCATTCAGAGCAACATATTCATAATAGTCCCAAACTGGCAACAACCCAAATGTCCATTATTGTGAGTGGATAAACAAAGGGCAGCTCATCCATACCCAGGAATACTCCCCAGCCATTAAAAGAAACAAAATGTTAATCCATGCAACAACATGGATGAATCTCAAAAACATTACGGTAAGTGAAAGAAGTCAAACACAAAAGACTACAAGTGATTCCATTTACATGCAATTCTCAAAAATGGAAACCTATAATGACAGAAGGGAGATCGATGGTTGCCTGGGGCTGGGGCGAGGAGAGAGGATCAAGTGCCAAGATGCAGGAGGAGACTTTTAGGCTGAGGAAACTGTTTTGATAGTGGTGGTTACACAGTTTTACACAATTATAAAAATCCATCACACTGTTCACTTAAAGTTAGTAAATTTAAAGTAAGTAAATAATACCTTAATAAACAAAGTTTTTTATTAAAACTAGATAGGAATAGACAAAACAAGTTAGAATGACAGTCAAAAAAACCTTTTGGAGCAACTACTACCCTCAATACAGGGCCTTTTTAAATCCTTGTTAAATAGATAATAGCGTATTTTTAAGAAAATGGAGGCTGCCTGGTTTTTCTTGATGTATTCTTTCCCTTTTTCTAAGATTTATACCTACCAAGATTCCTCTTTGAGTGTTTCTCTTTTACAGTATTTTACTATACATTCCTTTAATAGCACCACAATTAGTGAGATTATTAAGAGAATGATGTCCATAAATGTAATAGTCACCATTCTTCTTTTCTTGGGCATATTTTCCATTATATCATTTGTTATATTTGATATATCTGTTGTATTCAAATCCTTTAGAGGAACAGCAGGAGACAGAGTGGGAAGAGGAAATGAGGAAGAGGAGAAGATCCACTATCAATGCTTCCTCCAAAACCTACTTTCTCCCGACTGGAAGGGCCCATCTGGGCATGCAGTGGTGGCTCCTTCTATTGCACATGCCTTCGTAATTGCATTCCATAGGGAAGCAATCATAGCTGAATACTGTAATATTAACACAAGTCCTATTAATACATACTGAGTCCATATCAGCCAATCCCCTGGCTATCACAGAGGCATGATGTTTGTGTCCCAACAGATTTTTCTTCTTCCGATGAGTGTTAAAGTCATATGTTCTGGTATTTCAGGGATAGCCTGGGCATGGATACATTGCCACCATCCACATAATGTATCTTGCCTCCTACAGCTTTTATATTTACCACCTGTAAGTCCATAGTTGCCAAAGTGCTCATTTGTTAACTTAAGTACATCACAGCACTGACATGGAACATCCCAAGCCACTGCTCTGAAAATGCTTTGGCATTGCAAATATTGAGAGGAACAAATTTTTTTATTGGTGACAGTAAGCTCCTCTTGAGCAAGGAGTTCCATCTTGTTTTTAAGTATTGTCTGCAGAGACTTGACCTCCCATTGCAGAACTGTGCAAGGTCACATTCATTTTCTTCTTGCCTACACACAAATCCGTATGGTTGAAACTGACATTTATGACAGCAAAGACCAATGCCACAGTGGGCACCAGATTTGAATTCAAAATCTGGTTGGCAATGTTTGTTGTTTTTACAGTCTTTTGAGCTATAGTCACTTTCTTCTCCTTCATTCACAACGCTGTTTCCACACCCTTTTACCAAAAAGGTCATCCCTGGTATATTATTTAGACAGTCAGCCTTTGTATATAATAATAGTCAAAACTACAATTACCAAAACCCACAAGCCCTGTGCTTACCATATTACTTTTTAACTGAAAGCATGCAGAATCATGGAGTGTGTCCACACCCTCTCCCAGTTCATGAGCAGATATAAAACCAAGTGAAATTATGTTTACATTTGGAAAGATGCTTGTTGAAGAACCAAGGAATATAGAACAAACTGTTCCAACCCAAGCCCATCCAAAGGCATGAGGATAAATTTTTTTATATGTAAGTGTGACCAATCTGGTTGAAGACAGGGATACAGGATGACTTTACCAAGCTTGAGAAGGAATATAGAATATCATGTAAATGTTTTTGTATCATGTTTATCAAATCAGTCCAGATTTCAAGGACCACTAGATATATTTGCAAATTCAATGGCTGAAACTGGGAGCCCATTAAAGCCTGCTAAAAGAATATCATCATTTAAAGTTAGGATAGAGTCAATCCCACAAATACCTGCTGTTATCCAATATAATGAACAAACCCATATGTCTTCTATAAACATTTATAGAAATATGAATTTTATGTTTATATGGAAATACTCATGTCTGTCTGCCCTTCTATTTCTTATTTGTCGAGTCACGGGTCTTAGTGCTTAACTTCTCATCCTTTAAGAGCTGGAAGAGGCTTTGAGGCGCTCAATTGTGCAAACCCAGTCATCCATCCTCAGCCTGCCTGAGTGGGGGGCGGGGGGCAGGCTTGCAGTCTCTGGGTCAATAAGGATGACTCCAGTCCTTCTCCCTGGTCCGGGAAGGAGAATACTCACAGGTGAAGGGGCAGCAGGGGCCTATTGGGCCTCAGGTGGAAGATATAATTCCAGCCCGTTGGGTTCAGGAGGTAGGACACCTGCCCCGGCACAAGTCTGCGTCTCCATTGCCGAGTTCAGCTTCCTGCGGAGGATGATTTCATAGACTGTGCGCTCGCTCTGGTGGGGGCAATTGAAATCCTTCCCCAGGCAGCCTGGGCCAGCTCGGATGGTCAGGAGAGCCAATAGTAGGATGGAGCTGCTGAGGCTCCAGAGGGAAGCTCTTGCAAGCCCCGCGGCTGGAGCGACTCAGAGCTGCTGAGATTCGAGTCCTGCTCTCCGCAGGGCCTGCCTTTATTTCCGCAGGCTCGGCTGTGCGGTTGGACTGCGGAGGAGCAGAGAGAGCGAGGGCGCCAGGAGGGATCCGGGAGGAGGATACAGGAGCGTCTGGGATGAGGTAAAGGGGTAATTGGGGGCCAATCCAATTTATGAAGCCCAATAACATTTGTTCTAATGCTGCTCTGTGCATCGCTCGACACTGGTTTAGTGTTAACTTTTAAAAAATCAGAATTGAGATTTTATCGAGAGTTCTGAGCCCTAGATTCTTCCTCTTCTTACGGGGCCTTGTGGCTGCATTTGTTGGTTCATTCTGGAGAACCTCGGGTTGGATAAGGTAATCATTGAGCTGCAGGAGAGCCCTTGATGGTCTTACCTAATTGCCTTTAACCAGCCTGTGGCAAACAGTCCCTTAGACCCAAGTTATGTATATTTTTTGAACAATAACTAACTCAACATCAGTCAGGTGAGGGTGTCTCTGCAGCTGCAGGCAGGTTAGCTCTTGTTTTCTGGTGGTTTCTTCTGGGACTCCCTGCCATCTGGGTTGTCCTTTGCCTGGCACCCTTTTGCCATCTAACAGAGATATTAGCCTGTGGCTCAGAAACAAAGAAATACAGTTTAATGAATGCTCCAGTCCTACCCAGTCATTATGTTCTATTGGAAAATGAAGGACTGTCCTTCATACATGCATGTATTTAGCAAGTCCCGGCGGTGTTAAGAGATGGAGATATGTATACTTATGTGCCTTCCCTCCCACATGTTAAGAGACTGGCCATGAAAACAACAACATTAAATGAACAGTAACAAAGTGTACTAGCCGGTAATGTCCTGGTTACTGACACTTACTTAAAAGAACAGTAGGTTGCTGAAACTTAAAGTTTGACTTGTTCAATTTTCCCTTCTGTGTGGTTTTGGAATGCTGTTTGGTCTGTGAAAACGATCTTGAGTCAGCACAGCTTTACTATACAGTAATCTTCAATTACCTTTCCCCCAACATCTTCAGTTTTTGTTGGCAGGACCTGGAACTTTTGTTAAGTGATTGTAATAACATACTTTACTTCGTGACTCTTCTACTTTATGACTCTCTTACTTTAAAAAAAGTATTAAATTCACAATTGTGTCATCAACTACTAGAGTTAATTTTGCAATGTAACAGGGTCTTACTCATTACTCTTCTTTATTCCTTGTATTAGTAACTCCATAAATACGTGGGATTGTTGTGTTCTGAGTAATTGCCACTTTTGTCATTAAGCTCCATGTGGACTTCTGGAGCCCCCTATCTGCACACCTGTCTCTTCTTTGGTGCCCTGCCCTGCAGATTCCAGCTGCTTCAATTGCTCTGAACTCTGATGGCTGCCTTCTCTGCTAAGTAGGATTGCTGTGCTATACTTGGACTTCAGCTCATGATGCTGCTGTTGGGAAACTGTTCCCAGGCAAAGAATTGGGGTAATCATGGGCTTTCCTCCTAAGTTTCCCTTCTCTCAGGAATCAGAGTCTGGTACACTTGTGATCCATTGTCTGAAAACATTTTATGGTTGTTTATGGAGGGAGGGTTAGTTTGATATCACCTTCTCCAGCTTAATCAGAATTGGGGGTTTACCATAATCTTTTAATTGTTGTGCCTTTATAATATTAATTATAAGGTGACCCCCAATGACCCTCACCCTTGTATAATCTTCCTTTATGTGTGGGCAGAACCAGCTATGGGATATGATTCCTGTGATTTTTGTTGCATTTTCTGAAATACAAATGACTTTGCAGATGTGATCAGGATCCCAGATCAGTTGAAATTAAGATATGGAGAGCCCCAATGAGCCTAACTTAATCAGGTGAGCTCTTAAAAGGGACTTCTTCCTGAAGAAAGGGATCTGAAGGTTGAGAGGGATTCAATACCTGGAAGATTCTCCGGTGCTAGATGAAGGGGTCATGTGGCAAAGAATGCCAGAGGCCTCTCGGAGCTCAGAGTGGCCCCTAACTGACAGCCAGTAAGAAAGTGGCAACCTCATTCCTGCAGTCACAAGTTGCTGAATTCAGCTGACAACCTGAATGAGCTTGGCAGTGAATTCTTTCCCCAAGCCCCCAGAAAGGACTGCATCCTGGCTGACATTCTGATTTCATCCTGTGAGACCTTGTCCTGAGATCCCAGCTAACCTATGCCCAGACTTCTGATCTATGGAAACTGTGAGATAATAAATGTGTGTTGTAAGTGGCTAAATTTGTGATAATTTGTTATTCAGCAATAAGAAACCACTACAAATATGACATGGAGAAGACCATGGAGTGGTGGCAAGTTCTAAACTGTGTGGGAAGGGATGTCTGCATACTGATCAGGCTAAATTGGGTGTATCGCTTCCTCATCTAATTCGTTGTGATCTATTAAGTTGTGCAGAAATGCACAGATATGGGTACCAGGATGGATCCTGTGAAAGAAGGGATTATGTGCTTCAGAGTAGACAAAAACACTCTGAATTTGGGATCACTCTACCACACTGCAGGATTCAAAGGCAAGAGACTCATGGGCGTCTGCTTTATTCTCATCTCCTATATAAAAAAGTTAATATGGAGAAACAAAACAGACTGGAGCAGGAAGAGTCAGAATTACAACAGGAAAACAGCTTCTACAACCTCATGGGTCCTTGAGGGAAGTTCTGTTGGAAGGAACTGGTATGGGGCCTTCTTCTGCATGGGCTGGTACAGAGCCTGGGAAAAGGTCAGAGTCCTGGACTCCGAGCATAGCAGCAAGAGGTAAATAAATTGTTTAGTTATGCATCTTGCAGCAAGAGATCTGAGAAGGGCATTTTCATGAACATCAGAGGTCCCCATATGTTGACATTACTCAGAGCCAGAATCTAATAAGACCCAGAAGGTCTTCGTATTTCCCTTCCCTCAGTCACACTAGTAAATGACTTCAGGTCCCTCTGGGGAAGGCTCAGAGGAACATTTACAAAAGATGCTTGTGGCTGCATTGCAGTGTTCATTCTTCTTCAAAAGGACGCACTCTCTCCTCAACCAAGGAGCTCCAGAATCTATGAACTGGATGAGAAGTCACGGATTCCCACTAGGGTGCCTCTACCAAGTCTCTGTCCCCTAGACATAATTTTTCTGATTATTATGTAAATCAACAGTTTCTTTGTAGGCTTCCTATCTATTTTATTCCCAGGGGTTCCATGATAATCAGTCCCACCACATATCCCTGCCTCCCAAAGTAATAACTTCCACTTTGTCACTTAGCTGGTTAAGTGCGACCACCTGTCCTCCACTCCTCCACAATCCTGTTACTCCCACTGACATCAGAGAAGCCAAATCTATGGTGACATTTCCCACCCTCACCTCCAGCCCACATTGATAGATACTGCAGTGCCTTTTCGTGGATGCTGGTGTTACCCCTCTCCCATGCATTTCTTAATGCCTTGGTGAAGAGAATGCCTTCTGGACTCTTCATGGTAGGAGTCAAAGAAACAAGGAGAGAAGTAATTCTTATGGAAACCCAGTGAGAATTGGGATCGTGGAAGAGGGGCTACTGAAGTCATGGAGGGATGCAGCCACTGCCAGATACTCGGTGCCAAAGCAGGAAGGGAGAAGAGAAAATTTCCAACCTCACCCTCCCCTCCCCTTCCAAGCTCCAGCTGCCATTGGCCAAGCCTACCAGGAAACCTGCAAGCAAGAGAACCCAAGGGGTGCATTGTGCAAGGGACAAGCTTCCAGTGGCACAAAGCAGGACAGAAATCACTGGAGAGAGGATCTGGGGTTGGAGGGTGAAGGGTAAAGGAGAAAACCAGCTAATAATATTAGCTAACTTCAATATTGTACTTGGTAGGTATTTTTGCACTCAATTTTCTCCTAATAAATGGGTTTAATCCTCACAAAAATCCTGCAGGGTTGAATTGTTGTCTTATGGATGAGGAAACTGAGCTTAAGTTCTCCAGTTTTTTCACTCCTGTTCAGAAAAGAAAGTTCAGCATAAATCACTGAACCAGGAGTCAGGATATTGGGATTTTCAATTATCACTCCAACAGATACGTTATAAGGGGCCGACTCATTTAATCCTTTTTAAGTTGACCTTAAAAGGCCAGGTAGCACTGAGCCTGGGGAAGCCATGTTCAACTGTAATGAGCAATACACAAAGAGTAACAACCTAAGGAAAGAAGCCAGAGAGAAGACGAGATGCCCAAAGAGAACCACGTATCACATGGCCCCAGAGAGTCTAATGGCTCCTCATTGCCTCAGCCAGAGCCCCCAAGGCCCAGCCACACTTTGTTTTTGCAAGATGTCTCTTTATCCTTTCAACAATTTGGCTTCAATTTGAGCCAATTTGTGCTTCTCCATCATATACTAAAATCTTAAACATTAACAATCTCCAGTTAACTGGGAACACAGCAGTTAGGCTATTTAATTAACTTCCCTGGGACATTAGAATCAGTGATCCATTCTAAGGTGAAAGGAGATCCTTTATGTTTAGAGGGATCCCTGGATAATGTGAAAATTGACTGGACTCCGATGGATCACCAAGTTAGTGTAGGGGAGTTTTTCCCCGGAGGTCCAGAGGACATGATGAATTCCTATGGTAGGAACTGAGATGGTTGCCATTGGCACAAATTAGGGGAAGGGGCTTGGGCTGGAACCAGTGGGGTCAGGCTTAGTGGAATCCTTTGCTTTTGGAAACACATATCCTAAAGTATTCAGCTGAACACCTTCTAACTGCTGCGTCCAAGTGTTCCTGGGGCCATTTTAGATAAGAAGCTCTCAGGTTGCTATACTCACAAACACCGAGCCAACCATGACCATCTGTGTCATGGCCAAATGTTTGTTCATTTGATGTGAATGTAAAGAGAAGAGACAGACAGTGAGCTGGTACGTTATAAAGTGTGTCATGTTAGGAAACAAAGGCAAGACGTGGCAATAAAACCATAAGATTTATTCATTGTACGGCTTATCCCTATGAAATATGCAATAAAATTCTTATCTAAAGTATGTTTAGGTAATCGTTGAAAAGGAACATCGTCATTCAAAGAGATATGAAGAAACTTTCTCAGCTAAGCATATGGGCTAGATTAGAAAGAAAACAATAAGCAAAAGACATGTCTTTGTACTGGAAAAGTAACTGATGGCATTTTCAAAAAAACTACCTGTATTTAATTCCACAGCTTGACCCACAGGCTAAAATTTGAGGCCTACCCACTAATTTTTGGCATTAACTCAGCATTCCCTTCTTTTAAGACCTGCATCTCTCCAGATCTTTTTTTTTTTTTTTTTTAAACCATCCTTATTTACAAGGGATATAATGAAGAAACAAAGAATTATTTCTCTGCCTGTGGGCATGGGCATGGGCATGATGACTCACCAATGACACATTTTCCTAACAGTGACCCCAGGGCCTCCTATGCTTGATCACTTGCATATTCTGTGTGGTTTGACAGGAACTCATGCTGAGCCCAGGATTACTTACACAAATGACCTCCTTTCTGAAGCCCAAGGTGATAGTGGTGGTGGTGGTCATGGGAGATGTCCCTAGAACCCATGGATGCGGCTCGTGCCCTGTAAGTTATCAACCATGTCTCCAGTTAGAAGAATTCACACATGTATAGAGGGAGGCCC
The DNA here is from genome assembly GCF_015220235.1 of Choloepus didactylus. Classification (NCBI taxonomy): domain Eukaryota; kingdom Metazoa; phylum Chordata; class Mammalia; order Pilosa; family Megalonychidae; genus Choloepus; species Choloepus didactylus. The sequence goes on from NC_051308.1 coordinate 119,605,262, forward strand.
CTTTAGGAGCAGTAAAAGCTTTTTCCCCACTGATACCTCACTGGTGGGAATGTAAAACGATATGATTGCTTTGGAAAGTCTGGCAGATTCTTAAAAACTAAGCTAATACTTTCTGTATGACTCAAATTCCTAGGTATTCATCCAAGAGAAAATAAAACATATGTTCACTTTCAAGAATGTTCATAGTAGTTTTATTCATAATAGCAAAACTGGAATCATTCAGGCGTCTATCAATAGGAGAATGAATAAACAAACTGCAACATATTCATTCAATGGAATAGTAAAAAGGAACAAACTACTGATACACATAACATAGCTGAATCTCAAAAACATATTGAGTGAAAGGGTACTTAATGTTTAATTCCTTTTATAGAAGTTCTGGAACAGGTAAAGTTAATCTATAGTAGAAAAAATCAGAACAGTAGTTTGCTATGGATGGGGCAGGAATTGAGAAGGGGCATTACGAACTTTCTAGATCTTCATGAGGCTTGGGTTACACTGGTGTGTGCATTTGTGAAAAACAGTGAATGTAGACATTGTGCATTTCATTGTAGGTAAATTTTGCCTAAAAAGAAAAAAAACTAAATAATTATTTAACTTTGGTAAATGATATCCATGTTGAAATGTTTAGAAGGAAGGGTACTAATGTCTGCATTAAAATTTTTTAAACACATTAAGAAAATAAGATGGATTGATGGATGGAGAAGATGAGTAAACATATAGATATATGATAAAACAAGTAAAATATTACTGATAGAATGCAGCTATACAAAACTATTATACCATCTTTGTAAAAGTCTCCCAGCTTTGCTGTATGTTTGGAAATTTTTATAATTTCAAGCTTTTGAAGTCCCCACAAGGAGGGAAAACACCAGGTACATTGTGCATCAGCCACACGAAGGATTGTTCATTAGAATGCCACCTTCTCGCCCAGAAGAAAATTATCCTGTGTAATCAATTTGACGAAGAAATGGCCAAGCCCTTCCAGGAGTAACCAGCCCTCCCTCCAGAGCCCCTGGGGACTAGACTGAGAGCTTTGGGAGGCAGCTAAGCTTTGGCCTCAGCTTCTTGCCCCTCCCCTCAGTGGAGCAGCACAAATCACATTTCCTAGTTTCTTCACGAGTTGGCTCCAGCCCACATAGTCTGCTCCTTTAAAAGATGGTCTCTGACTGCTTCTAACCAGGTCTTCTTGTGGAAGACTCAGAATTGCCTCTCTTATCCAGGCTGACCATTGTGGGATAAACTGTTCTCTCACTCGACCGGAAGTCCTGGAAGAGAGAAAACTGCCAGGGGGACTCCAGCCAAGCTGCCTCACAGACCCACCGATCCTCACCGGCATTCTCTTGTGTACTCAGTAAAATATATTGAGCCTTTTCTCTATGCCGGGTTCTCTGTTATGTGCTGAAGTACAGCAACGGGCCTCTGTTCCCAGATGCTCACTTTGCCAGCTTTTCTGCACCCTTTAGTGATCCCACTGCCACACCTTCACCCAGGAATTTCCTGGCTTTTGCTTTTTGGCTCTGGATCTTCAGGAATGGCTTGCTAACATTATTAAGGACTAAGATTGCTGAAACACCTGATGGGTATCCTGGAGCCCATCACCACGAGGCCCTTCTCCTGAAGCCTCAGGTGAGATCACAGCCACTGTACGCACCTGAAAGGTACCAAATGCATTACCTGTCATTACACTGGACTGGGTGACACTTTGTGGAGACCCTGAAACAAACAGGGCCCTCTCATCCCCTTATTGTCCGTTCCACAGCCTCGAATCTCCCCAAGTCAGGAAACGTAAGATCTACCCATTTGTTTATTTTATGATTTTTTTAAGTTTTAGGAATGTTTGAAAGCACAGGAAAGAAAAAAATGACATAATTCCATTGTCTTGCTCCTCTAATAAATGACTTTTAATATTTGCTTCCTGTTTTTTAAAAGAAAATTTCTCTATTGTTTACATAAAATATTTGACATCTTTTGAAATTCAAAATGAAAAGGTCTGAGAGAGTTCAGGGGTGTAAATAATTTTCAGGCCTGTCGTCGTTTCTGTTTTATTGAAGAGGTTAGAAACTGGGCACACTGAGTGCCTCGTGGGAGTTTGTGATTGAGTGTATTCAGAAATGGAGGGAGGCTGAAGTTACTGCTTGCTTACAGTTTTGCCTCAGCTTGACTTATTCACATCTGTGCAAGCAAGCATAAAATGTGCATGAAAATGTGCTTATATTCCCCCGAAAGCAAGCAATTTGGCTAGAATCTTGGGAGTGAATGATATTCTACCCTTCATTTCCAGCATGTACATGTCTCAGTAGGAAATAGAGTACTCCAGAAAGTATCCAAGTTTTTAAAATATGGTATTTATTTATTAAGCTCTTACAATATACCAAGCACAGTGTAAGCTCTTTGCATTCATTATCTCGTATAATATTCACAATTTCTCTGTGGAAGATGTGCTACTAATGCCTGATTTTATTAATAGGAAAGCAGGATTCTTGAGGCTGCCTTCCTCAAAGTCCCCAGGTGAAAAGTGGCAGAGCCCAGTGAGAGCCTCAGTTTCTGGTGCCAAAGCCCACGCACCTGACGTCTACACTTACCTCCCTCCCTCCGAATCTATTTGTGTTAGAAAGGGCCTCAGAAATCATCCACTCCAACCCCATTATTTTAGAGATGAGGAATCTGAAGTCCAAATAGTGATTGTCTCTTAAAAAGGGCTGGGACATCTTCTCTGGGCAGTCTTTAACCCCTAACTCGGTGATAAGTTCTGGCACATGAAATGAATATCTTACTTTTTGAAATAAGTCAGAAAGTATTAAAAGCCTGACAATCCCAGTGTGAGTGAGGATATGAAGCATTGTCATACTGAGAGTTCTGGGGGCAGGGTGACTGGTTCAAATGTTCCGGGAAACACTTTTGCAGTTTGTAAAGCAACCCCACTCCTAGGTATGAAATGAAAGCACATGGCACCAACAGACTTGTACAAGAATATTCATAGAAGTTTTAGTAAGAAACTGAAAAATAGCCAGTGTCCATCAACAGAGAATTAATAATAATATTTTAAAAAAATCTTTGCTATATTCAGATAATGGAATACTATTCAGCAATATAAAGGAATGAATTATTAATACAGGTAAAAATGTGGATGAATCACTAAAACATGCTGAAATATTAACATCTCATATTATACATTGTTATTTAGATTTTTTTCTGCAATGAATCAGCACTCAATAATTAAATGAAGACTTGAAAAAGAAAAAAACCATGAACACGTTATGTTGAGTGAAAGAAACCAGGCCTAAAAGAGCACGGATTACATTATTCCACTGAAATCAAGTTCAAAAACAGGCAAAGCATATCTGTGGTGATGGACGTCAGGATGGCTGTTGCTTTGGTGGGGTGATTCACTGGGAAGGGGCAAGATGGAATTCTCTGGGGTGATGGGAGTATTTCTATCTTGATCAGAATATTCTCTATCTTGGTCATTAACATACAGGTGTATACATTTGTCAAAATTCCTCAAGCTTAATACTTAAGATACATGCATTTTATTCCATGTAAATTACACCTAACAATGTCATCATAAAATCTTTTTAAATGTAAAACAAATAGAATTTAAACAAAGATTTTGGCAATACAGGAAATCATTTGATAAGACCCAAAAGAAAGAAAAGGACTTAATGGGAAAGGGGAGAAGGAAAGGAGGAAGGGAGGGAAGAAGGAATGGGGGAAGGAAGGAATTTTCAAACCAGTAGAATCCAAAGTGAAATACAAAGACAAACGAGAGACTTTAAGAGACCAAAATCACAGACTGTGGTCTTCTGGTTACATAGCTTTCTCCAAGAAAGAACAGGCCTGGTAAGTTCCCAAATAATCCTGATCATTAATGATGTTTGCAGACATCTAATCAAGCCTTACAGCAGCCCTGCGGGGTCAGGAAACAGGAAAGCCATACAGTAATACTTAGTGCTAGAGAGCAACCTTCCTTCCCCACAAGCTAAAGAAAAAAACCACCTGGTTACTGGTTACTCGGCAAGCTCAAGGCAATGGAACAGGTGGGCTGCTGAGAATGCACCGCAGAAGCCCACGAAGGAGAGGATGAGCTTCTGAGAGCTCGGTAATTGAAAACCAGGGAACGGCAATAGACCACAAAAAGTCTGGGCCTAGCAAGAGCTTAAGAGACCATCTAGTCCAATGCTCTCGTTTTAATAAGGAAATGAGGAAACAAAATCATTGGACATTTTGTCAATATCATAAAAAGTCCCTTCTGTTCATATAGCACTTCGGAGTTTACAAAGCACTTTATAGTTTAAAAACGGCCTTCACATAGATTATCGCAGTGGGCTCCTGGGAGGGAAACAGGAAAGGGATTATTTCATTTATCTGTTTGGTTGGTTCTCTCCTTTCCCCACTGCTACCTCATTCCTCAGGGATATTCATGAATAGATTTGATTTGCATGCTTTTTTATGCACATGCAAATATAAATACATAAACACCCATAGAGATTATTTCTTTTTCAAAAATGGGATCATAATCAACATATAATACTGTAACTTAGAATCAACATTATGCTATGAAATCCTAATATAAAAATAAATAATTCTGACAAGGCCTCTGTAAATATCACAGAATTTATCAAACTCTTGGGGAAATGTACAGCAGTTTACATAACAGTAAAGAATATTTTTAGTTTAATATTAGACAAATCTATTTTAAAAGTCTTTTGGACACATGGCAATGCCTCACCACTCCCCCCTCCTCTCTCTCCCTCTTGCCAAATTTCTCTTCGGTTTCCTTCCACCAAATTTCATGTTTATTCGTCAAACACAGAACAATTTAGGTATGTTTTACTCCTTCCATTCTGCTAATTTTAGGGTCTCGTTTTCCACCCCAGTCTGCTTTTATCAAGGGATTTTTCCTATCAAAGACAATTCTCCCTTTCCCCCAAACTTAATGAATTCTATTGTCTGCTATTATGTTAATGATCTTTTCCTACCCCAACATATACATCTTTAAGATGTATATAAATTATCAAAATAATGAATCCAATCAAATCAGTGAAAATATTTAGAAGAAAATGTATAAAATGGTAGCCAATGTGTGAAACTGATCTGGGCATGTCAATATTTTGAGTGTAGTCCAACAAACATTTTGGGCAACAACTACATCCCAGACATAAAGGTAAAATGAAAAGTCACATCCCTGATCTTGAGAAATGATACCCTGTTGAGAGAAACAGACTCATAAACAAATTGTTTCCATATAATGTGGAAAATGTTACAAAAGCTAGTGGGTTGGTTTAGGGCAGGGTTCATGGAAGAGATGAAGTCTGAGTTGGAAGTCTGGAAGGATGAAGAGATCTAGTCACTTACAGACTTTTCGATTGACTCTCGTAGTAGAACTTTCATTGTAACTCTTGAGCAAATCAGTGCTCTGGCTGGTAGGGCTTTCCACAAATATAGAAAATTGATTATCTGGGAAATGGTGGGGAAGTGGGGATAGCTCCATTTCCCCCTGACCCCCACACTGGGGCTGAGTGAGTAGAATGAACCCTCCTGTCCTCAAGACAGGAGCTTCTCCAGACTGGCTGTAAAAGTTAATGAACAACTCTGCAGTGACTCATTTCTTATCTCCCATTGATAGGATTTACTTTAACACCCTGGGATATTACAGGGTTGCTTGCATCAGTGCTTCTAGTCAATATCTCTGTCAAATATGAAAGGATGAAGTCCGAGGTCATAGAAACTTGCACTCTATGGGGGGGGGGCGGGGGAGCTCTCAATTAAAATAATGAGTTTATGCTGAATTTCTTAGGATCTAGAATTGAAAAAAGTTGACCCACCTCATTATATAGACATTTCAGATCGTTCCCCAATTCCTTTACCAGACCACATTTTTAATATTCTCCTATAACAGACCTTTCCTTGATCTCTTTCTCACATGTACCATTCCATTATGTGCTCTCCACCCCACTCCCCTGCCTGGATGAGGTTCTTCTTTCATAACAATCTAAAGGTATTGAAATGTTTAGGTAGAAAAAAAAAATTGACTCTTTCAAAAAACTTCCATCAGGCACTGACAGTGAAGTAGAAACCGTTCATTATTAAAATAGGTACTGAACTGCTGTCATATTGAAGCTGGGGAAATTTATCTTTGACCACCAATGAAGAAGCAGTGAAAGCTCCCCAATTTGACTCAAAATGTAGTTCATCAGTCATTTGAAGAGGAAGGCAAATGGATCACTGTCATCCAGACTTCAAACAGGGAAAGTGGGGTCAAACAACATGCTGCAAATGTGACAAAAGAACTCTAGAAGTTTACAGATAATGACAAAAATTTCTCACTGAAGCGTAAACTAGATGTCAGCTGAGACCCTCGTGCCCAGAGATCTAATTAAATTTAACTCAGATCCAAGTTCTAAAGCTTCCCCCCCTTAAATCCTCACAATTCCTTCAAGTTCTCAGGACTTAGTTCTATGGGTTTCTGTCTGTCTCTAAGCTTTCCCCACAAACAGGAACAATTTTTCTTTTGTTCTACATTAATCTGTTTCCACAAGAAATCCACTCCCGTGTTCCTAGTCTGTGCTGTCCAGTATGGTAGCCACTAGCCACATGAGGCTGTTTAAATTTAAATCTGATTAATTAAAATTAAATACATGCTAAAATTTAGTCTCATACTTGCTAGCTATATTTTAAGTGCTTGCTGGCCACCTATGATTAGTGGCTACTACAATGGACAACACAGATTAGAACATGTCTATTATCACGGATAATTCTATAGGACAGATGTACTAGCACGTCATGAACTGATGAGAGCTCATGGAAGATTTGTGGAAGCATGGAGAGAGGTCACATTTTTATTTTTCATCAGAAAATTCATTTTTATGTAAGCATTTTTAATCACCCACATCTTTTCAGGAATGTACCATCCCTCTGATATATCAATGTATCTGTTTCCATTTGGAGGAATCTGTTAGGAAGTCAAGTGGAATCACCACATAGATGAAGATAAAATTCTTTAAGTGGACTTACAGCATGAATCCTTGCAAGAGAAGAAATAAAACCCTTGTTCCTGAGAAAGGTGAATGTCTTCTCCAAAAAAAAAATGTCAAGGGGCAGATTTGGAAGCAACTCCTCTTTCTTGCGTTGCTGGTCAGTTTAACCACTAACACTTCGCAAACATAAGGTTATAGAGATGAGGTAGCTTAGAGGTTCCTGACATGAAGTAGCTTAGAGGTTTATTAGGAAAAGGCAGAGAGCAGAGAATTTAGATGTAAGTGTCTGATGTGTGAGCACAGAGTCATCTCTACTGTCGGAGAGTAGAATAAGGAAAAACTTCCAAAGAAAATTATAAATCAAACCAAGCTGAATCATTTTTGAAAGCTCCTGGAGAGCAGGGACCAGATCAATCTTCTTAACTTTTTCTCACCTCTTGTCCCCTCCCCCATTGCACCTACACACACACGGACACTCTCACAAGAGTTCCTTGCACTTAATCAGCATGCAATATTTATTGAATTAATTAATTAACTAAAAGATGACCAAATAAAGAGAAGAAAGAAACTGCAGGTAAAGATATGGCATGCAAAAAGGCATGGAGGTATAACCTTGTATGGAGTGTTCCAGGAATTAGTATCATGTGGTGTTCATGGAGCACAAATTTGGGTGGATGGAGTGCCAGTGCAGAAGACTAGAGTGACAGGAGGTGACTTGGAAGGTTTTTCCTGCTGTGCTACAAGTTTGGATGGAAGTAGACTTCAATTTAAATATTTCATCCGAAGTGTAACATAATCAGATTTGCATTATAAAAAGAGCACTCTGAAAGAACATACACTCAATATTTTCTAATGAAATCTAATTTTAATTATCGTCAGATATTACAATGTTTTAACATCATTCCAAATTCTTTCCACCTCCAAGTTGTTACTGTCTGGAAGTTTAATTCTGATTTGTATTTAAGAAAATAAAAAGTTTCTAATAAACTTATTTTAATTATCATTGTAATTATTAGATACAATCAATACTTATTCCTTTATTGAAATTTACCACATTTCTCTTGGGATCATTTTATTTTTTTGCTGAAGGATATGCTTGAACAATTATTGCAGTTGGAGTCTATATATAATAAATTTTTTAAGTTCTTGTAGTTTTAACATATCTTTATTTCATGCTTACCCTTAAATGATTTGGCTGGGTATAGAATTCCAGGTTGAAAGTTATTTTCCCTTAGCACTTCAAAGATAATATTCTAAACTTGCCTGACTTCCATTTTTATCTCTCCAGTATGGTGTCAATATGATCTTTGTTCTTTTGTAAGTAATTATTGTTGAGTTGTGGCTTTTAGGGTTCTTTCTAAATTTCACATATGGGGTGTCTACATGTAGAAATTTTTTACTAATCCTATTCAGTATTCAATGGGGCATTTCAGTTCTGGTATTTCTCCAGTCTTCTATATTCTTCCATTCCAAATGTTTATGTAGATTCTAACAATGTCCTCCCTTGGAGCTAACCAATGGGAGATTCAGTGGGAGACCTTTCAAAGCCCCACCAGCATATGATTCTCTTTTCTATTCTGCTTTCTCCTCTACCATCTCAATTCATAAAATCTTTATATAGTGACATGGAGATAGCAGAGGGGGGATTGAGTGGGGAGGAGGCAGGAAGAGGATCTACACAAATACATATTTTGTCAAAACTGTTCTCTCTTTCATCTGGACCAAGGCTTTTGAACTTAAAAGGTTTGGAGTTAATACTTTGTTCTCTGTTGAGCCATGAAGCAATGATGATTCCCATCCAGCTGCCTAAAGGGGAAGGGGGTTGTCTTAAACAGGTATTGCAGTAAATAAATTGGGTCTTATCATCCTACCACATACAGATTAGGAAACGGAGGCTCAGAGACAGTCAGTAATATGCCCAAGGTTACACAGCGAGTGGGTAGCAGAATTAGGACTGTTACGGGTTGACCTGTGTCCCCCTAAAAGAAACACTCAAGTCCTAATCCCTGGTCCTGCATATGTGGCTTTATTTGAAAATAAAGTCTTTGAAAATGTGATTAGTTATGATGAGCCCAAACTGGATTGGGGTGGGCCCTAATCCAAGATGATTGGTGTCCTTGTAAGAAGAGGAAAATCTGGACATATAGGCACATAGACAAGAGGGGCTTCCAGGAGAGAGGCATGGAACAGACTCTTTCCTACAGAATTCAGAGGGAGCATGGCCCTACCAGAAACTTTATTTCAGACTTCTAGCCTCCAAAACTGTGAGAGAGTACATTTCTGCTGTTTTACAAAACCTGGTTGGGTGGTGGTACTTTGTTATAGCATCCCTAGGAAACAAAGACAAGGGACTAAATCAAGATCCATCAGAAGCCAAAGCTTGTGCTCTTTCCTCAGAGTACTGTCAACACAGCAGAGGTTCTCTAAATGTTCTTTGTAAACATGGGAGCATTAAATTCTCATGTCCCACCATGAATTTATACAGAGGCTGGAAAAGTCCGATGACAGAGACTGAGTAGCACTGTAGAAAGAACACTGGACTGGCAGTAAGGAAGTAAGTCTGGCTTCTGATATCCGCTTCACCCCTAACTAAATGTGAATTGAGCCAAGTCATGGTACTTCCCTGAGTCTCAGGTTCCTCACAAGTAGAGCAAAAGGATAAGACCGGATAATCACCATGGCCCTTTCTACAGTTTACAGTTAATCATATCTGGCATTTTAAATTTTTTGCCATCTATACTAGCAAAGGAAATCTTGTTACCCCTTCCAAATAGCCTATTTTTCAGTAAGACTGATTCAGCAAACAGAGCTAGTTTTGGAGTCAGAAGACCTGGGTTTACATCCAGCCACTGTTAAACAGGGTTGTGAACCTGGACAGATTCCCTAATCCCTCTTAACACGGGTTTTTTTGTGTGTGAAATGGGGGTGCCTGTCCTATATCACTCATGGGGCTTTTGCTAGACTCTCATTTGATGATTTAAATAAAAGCACTTTGTTGTAAAATATTGTATCAATGTAAGTTATTTTGATGTAATTGCCCTGCATTAGAACAAGATTTTATTGCCTTGTCCCAAAGAAAGAGTTCAAATAGTAGGTATCTTAGGAAACCGGTGCATGCTGGGGGTGGGAGTGGGGTGTGTTGGTGTTTTAGGGAAGGAAGTCTGTATGTGCTCCTGACATCACACCACGTAGGTAACAACCTACATCTGGTTCTGATGGCAAACCCTTTCTACAAGGATGGAAACATCATGATTCTGCAGAGTTGGAATGGGGCAGGCATCTCTATAGATAGAACAGAAATACGGGAAATACACAACATATACAACACAAAGGGATTAAAAGAGAAACCAAAAAAAAAAAAAGTAAAATAAGGGAAGAGTAACATAGATTTATAACAGAGCACAGGATGTTGTCTGATAACGTGGGTTGTAAAGAAATGATTTTGTTTGCAGGTAGGGTGAAGTGCTTCTTCCGGCTGTTCAAAATACAACTTACATACATTCTCAAGCCATCTTTCATATGGTTCACTTTTTGAGCTGTAGATAAGACTTTTATGGATGGATTATTGTTTGTAAACAGTGTGTAATTCCTGAGGCAAAAAGATATAAGAGCCCCGGAAACGTTCACTTGGATGATTCAAGACGCTGAAGAAGGCAGGAGTCCTTTAGAGCCTTGGATGCCAACCAGGTAATCTTCCCCGCAATTGAGGGCAGAAGGCTTTCTTTGAACATCTATTTCTTTTGCCAGCCATTAACTGGGTCAGAAATAACAAGTTACAGCTTTAATGATGTCAGTAATTTTTGTTGTTATTTTGTTTGATTTGAATTACTTACATTTTCTTCCCTATTATTGTAAAGGGCTTTGGTGGTTTCAAATCCTGGCTCTGCCAACCTAGTAGTTGTGAAACTTTGGGAAAGTTTATTTAATCCCAACGAACCTCAGTTTCTTCATCTGTAAAATAAGTTTATACCCGCAATGCAGTCTGGTTCTGGGGATCAAGTGAGATGACATTCAATGAATGTCAATTCATTAAGATTCATTTATAGATTATTCAAAAAGATATTGTACCTCCCTTTCCCCCAGGCAGTCATGATGCTTGATAGATAAGTTCTTACATTTTGTGTTTTAATAGGGTTTCAGGACATTCAAAATACCTCATCATTTGTCGCAAGGGAAATTTTGGCAGAGGAGTTCAGAATCCATGAAATGATTTTTAAAAAAAGGGGTGGGTGGGCATCACAATGCCACACTCCTCACCCTTTTGCCCCCTTCTCTGTTAACACTATCAAAGTGTTCATATGGACTCTAAATTAGATTTTTCAGGAAAGTCTTCATTTCTAATATTATGTTCCACCCTTCCTATTAAGCTGTCTAGTATTTGAGAGTTAGACCATGTCTCCAGATTTTGGATCATAAAGTATGATCAAATGAGAATTCAATTAATGACTCATCTTAATAATTATTTGGGGAGAAAAATCTGGAAACCAACTCTATGCTTATACTAAAATAAAGCCCAGGTGGATGAAAATGGAAGAGGATATGGGTGAATATTTTATCCTTATGCAATAAGTGATGGCCAGTTTTTCTGACATGAATTCCAAAATTTATAAAAGAAAAAATAAATAATAGAATAATAATTTTGAAATTTTCAGTATAGCAAAAAAATACACTATAAACAAGAGAAAAATACAAATTGGAAAATACTATTAGTAATATATGAAAGACAATAAATATAGAAAGAGAGGTCTCACAATTTCCTGAGAAACAAAGATGAGCAATCAAATAGAAAAATGTACAGACTTAAAATGGAAAATCACAAAGGAAATACAAAAAGCTAATCGTTATATGGAAAGATGTTCAACTTCTTTAGTAACTTTCAAATACTAACAAAACAATGTTGTTTTGCTTTAGTATACCAAAATTAACAAAAAATAATTTTTTTTTTTTACAAAATTAAGCACTCCTCAAGGTTTTGGGAAACAAGCATTTCTGTGCACTATTAATGGAACATATGGTAAAGCCCATTCAGAGGGCAGTTTAGCAAAGGGTATCAAAATGACAATTTGCATGTTTTGTGATGCTACAACCCTGGATGTGCAAATTCATTATAAAGAAAAAACCAAAGCTACATAAAAGTTAGCAAGAAGATTCATTACAATCAGTCTGTTGCTGAAAAACAAAACCAGTACTTTATGATCCTATTTGTATAAAATTACACATACACACACACTGATACACAGAAAGATGTCTTTAGGCTGTTCATCAAATTGTTTCTCTCTGGGAGATAGGACTTACTTCCTATTTTCTAGACTTTCATTGATCTTTTAACAAATAATGTACTGTTTGATGATGGAGGAAAGATTACAAAAACTAATTTCTTATTAAACTATATGTGTGTGTGTGTATATATATATATATATATATATATATATATATATATATATATATATATATAAAATCAGCTCAGTGTAAAGGAAAGAGTGCTGAACTGAGGGCCAGAGATCTAGTTATAGTGGTGTGATGATGAGCAAATGATTCATGTCCATCAATATCAGTTTTATCATCTGTCAAGTGTGGGTATGGGACCATATATTCACATTTAATTCTAACATTAAAGGATTCACTGTTGGGACTGATTTGATTTGATTGATTTGACTACAAAAATCCATCACCATTGCATTGTTTAGAAAGCTTGCGTTTGTCCCCCTCTGCTGGCTCTCCTGAGAATAGCAGGGGCATGTGCTATCACAGCATATTAGTATACGAATGGCCCCCATTTGGACTCAGTCACTCAGCCTGGCATACTTAAGTCTCTGACACTGGCCCAGAAGGCCTTGAAGGTGGGAATCAAACCTCATAGATAAATTTTCCTAATCTGTACACTTATTTTGAGATTCCCTTCATTGTAGATCTGGAATTTAGCCAGAAAAATATTCTTTTGCTCTATTTGTGACCTGAAGGCTAAAGTCCTCACTCCTTCTCACCAGTGCAAATGTGCTCAGATTGCAGATCTAGTTGAATCCAGGAGCTCCAAGGAAAAACTCAAGGAGAACACTGAGATCCTTTTAGTAGAGCTTCCCTGAGCATTCGGTCAGCAGGGGAAGGGGACGAGAGATGGCTTCCAAAAGCAGGTGGCTGCTCCTACTGCTGACCTGTGCAGCCAGCACTGAAGTCCTGGGTGGTGAGTATCAGTCACTTAGCTGGAATTGATCTCACAGTCAGTGTTTGTGCAGCACATGACATATCTGCAGGAAACTGCCTGAAATGGGAATTAAAGACAATGTGGTGTGGTAAAAAAGTGCAAGGGCTTTAGAATCCAACAAATCCCACCCAATCCTGTAAGGTTGGGAGCCATAGTTAAATCACCAATTAAATGTACATTAAAATATTTATTTTGCAATCTATTTATTTTGCAAGTTTATTGTGAAGGGTAGAGACAGAATGTGTTTAAACATCTGACACCTAGCAGGTAGTCAATATGTGATAGCTATAATGAAAACTTCAGTGTTTGCATACCGTTTTTTCTATTTGAGCCTATCAAGGATTCCAGTTTGCAAGGGGCTTACAGCCTAGTTGGAGAATGGTTCCTACCCACTTAAGGACCCAGCATTAAGTACAAAGAAAATTGTCAACAAAGTGATACCAAGGAATCTACCAGTGGAAAAAGCAGGGGAAGAAAACTTGAGTGAGCTAAAAATAAATATCACAGAACTTTAAAATGGTAGGGAAGATGGAATCCCCTGTTGTAACTCTTTTGTTCCATTTATGAGGAAATTGAGGCCCAGAGAGGGGTGGAAACTTGCCCAAGGTCACACAGCAAGCCTATGTGATATTCTGGCTCCTAGTCCTGGTGCCTTTTGCAGTGCTATGCAACCTTTCTGCGTGTTATCTGTAGAACAGTAAGTGAACAAACCATGCTTGAGCAGCACTTCTGTTGAGTAGTAGGCCTTATGTAGAGGAGCAAAGGCTGAATATAATTTAGCCTCTCCCACCAGAGCATATGCTTTGCCAAGCTGAGGATTAATCAGTTGGAAAAAAATATGAAGAGAAGCAGGGTTCTTTGGACATCTTGTTGACTTCGATGGCTGAAGTCTGTAGTCCTTGCCTTAACCTACACTTGACATAGCCTTGTACACTGTGGATCTCAGCTCCCAACCCCATGTCTATTTCTAGTCACTGGTTCTGTCAACTGTCTATGGCTTCTTGGCACCTGGGGAACTCAGCCACTTTCTCTGACCCATGGTAGAGTGTGCAAGACACTCCGGTAGGCTACTCTTAAGCCCCTCTGGCTGAGTCACTTTCCCTGGCTGTTTCCAGCCAATGTCTAGGATGGTCTGTGTTGCTCTGGTGCTGTGCCAACTTCACACTTGCCTAGGGGAGCTTGAAACTTGCCCAGGCTCTACCCTGCAGAGTGAAAAAACAAGTCGCCCACTCTGGGATTTCACAAACCTCTCTGGTTTCTCTCCCCTGGAGAAAATAGAGCCAGAACACTCACCACTTGTCCTTCTGGTCTTCTTTGCCTGATCTTCCTCCCTCCTAGCTGTACATGGGACTTTCTACTTATTCTTAATATCTTGCGGAAACTACTCTTATGACAAATCCTATATATTCTACATGCTACGGCTCATGGGGAAAGTCTAATATTTCACTTGACAAAGGAAATATGGGCAGTGTAGAAATTAATGTTCTCTCTCAACAAAACCTGGCCAATGAGATTATTACGATTATTGCCTCAATAGTGATTTCTTTGTCCCAACCTGTTACTGAAGCAACACATGCCTGTCACAATGTATGTCACTGAGTCAGTGAGTGGAAAGACATGGAGCAGCATGATTTATGGGCAATAGAAAACTTTTTCAAAAATATTATGCTGGTTGTAATGATACTTATGATTATTTAAAATAGTAACTATTAAACAACTACTATGTATTGAGGGATTACCATGTTCTAAACTCTGTGCTCATCACCGTACATGTAATACCTCAATTAGTCCTCCCAACAACCCTGTGAAGATGGTATGTATTGTTAATAGGATTTTATAGAAAAGAAAACTAAAACTAAAAGAGGTTAAATGTTCTCAAGTGCACATATATAGTAAGTGGTGGAGTAGCCCAGGCCGGGTGCAAGGAGCCAAAAACTCCTGATAGGACCTGGGCAGTTATGCAGAGTTCTAGCCCCATAAGAGGTGGGGTCAGGGTTCTGGGACCCCATGAGGCTGCATCGGCTCCTCTCCCAGCTCCCACGGCACTCACTATCGGGTCACCTTGGCGCTCTGAAAAGGTTTTCTTTTCTGTACAGTGGGGATATCCATCCCTGTCCCTCAGAGAGACTCTGGAAATTAAATAAGGCAATCTGAATGAATAAGCTTTTTACAACAAATAACTTGAGCATGACGACTAAGATGCCTAAGAGCTCCTAGTTGGAGTCAGACTTTCTAGGGTCAAATCTTGTCTCTATCACTTATTAGCTGTGGGACACTGGAAAACGACAATCTCTCTCTGCCTTTGTTTCCTCATCTAGAACATGCCTATATGGCATTCACACGGCTTTTATGGGGATGAGTAGAATATTGTATATGTAGATTGCCTGGAACAGTGCCTGGCATATAGTAAATGCTCAACAAATGTATGGAGTAGTTAAAGCCAGAGCGGCAGCCCCGGCAGAGCAGCTGTTAGCTGTATTTCTAGGCACTAACAAGTCTCCACAAGGGGGCACATGGCCACAGCTGCCATACTGCGGAAAGGAGGTGGAGAGAGGAAAGGAGAAGGAAGGAAGGGGGATGGGGGGAAGAAAGACACTGAGAATGGAGAGGGGGAGACGGGTGTGAAGGAAAGAAGAAAAGAATGAGAGGCAGAGAAACAGCCAGCCAGTCACAGACACAGAAAGACACACAAGGGCACCAAGACAAACAGAAAGAGACAAAGAAAGAGACACAGAGAGTAGAGAGACCGGGAGAGAAATAAAGACACAGAAAGAAACAGAAGGATGCAGAGATACACAAGGCCAAAGGGACCTCTCCATGTAATGCCTAAAACTATCATTTACGCTCTTCATTCTCTCCTGTGATGCCTTGAATTTTAAATGCTTGACCTCCACTCTGCTTTTGCCATGATAGCTTGTAAACGTCTTTTGTTTATGCGCAGGTATCCTCATGAGACCCAGCTGTGCTACCGGATGGTTTTACCACAAGTCCAATTGCTATGGGTACTTCCGAAAGCTGAGGAATTGGTCTGAAGCTGAGGTGAGAAACGTGATCCATGCCTAGGCTGACACTTCCAGAGCAAAGGGTCAGCCAGAGCCCAGTTCTCTTGTTTGGCTCTGGATCCGGGTACTTCCTGGGTACTTGGCTGGTAAAATACATTGATAGAACAGGTTCTGTATGCCCAGGACCTGGAAGGGCTGCACAGAACTAAGAATGAATAAGAAGCAGCCTCTGCCCTCAACGAGCTCCTGGAAAGAAAGGAAGACAGAAATATAAAAACCAAAGGAGGTTGTGAAGATGAGGAATGTACAGAAAGAATAACTGAACTCCTTTTCAGGACTTACCAGAAAAACAGGCAGAGCCACCTGTCAGGAAGCAAAATAGTCCAAACAAATGGATTTATTGCTTATAGAACCTAACAAATGTGCTGATTTTATTTCACTGAAGCTTTGTCTAAAAGATGGCCAAATAGTCAAAATAAGTCACCTCAGAGGGAGCTGAGAATTCAGTGCTATTGTCTTCCAGAGTTGTGGTTGTGACTGATTGAGTGAGCTACATGAGTGAACCTGGAGCGACTTGTAAATCTTTGCATGATCTGGGCTTGAGACAATCTCAGAATCCCTACATAGAACCCAACAATGACCCTGTACTAGTCAGAGTACTCCAGAGAAACAAGAACTCACAGGAGACTATATATATATATATATATATATATATATATATATGTAAATCTTAAGAGATTTATTATAAGGATTGATTCATGTAACTGTGGGAATTAGCAAGTCCAAATTCTGTATGCAGTCTGCAAGTTGGAAACTCTGATAAAGGTGAGGTTGAATTCCTCTGGAGAAGCTAGCTGGCTGAAATAGAGGTAGGATTGCTTCTTTCTGACTACTGAAATCCTTAGACTTGGCTTTAAGACCTCCAACTGGTTGGATAAGAAGATTCTCCTCATTGTTAAGGGCAATCTCTTTTGTTGATTGTAGATGCAGGCAGCTATAGATGAATATAGATGCAAATCCATCTATGAAACACCCTAACAGTAACAATCGAGCTAATGCTTGCTTGACCAAACAACTGGACAGCATAATGTAACCAAGTCAACACATGAAATTAACCATTACAATCTACCCCTTATCAACTTGGCACCCATGCACATCTACTTAATCTCCGATTAAAAACAATAACATAGTTATACTTTTGCCTAATATAACTGTCCAAAATGAAAATGCACTAACCCTTTTCCCAAAAGAGGAAGCAAGTCCTTGGGTGATATTCACTCTTATCCTTGATATCCTGTAACTTAAATACTATGACATAAGGTTAATACAACTTATGTTATATGAAAAAGAGATAAGATAGTGAAGAAAACAAGGCTAATTTGCTTTATTTATACATGCAAACAGATTGATAACAAAATAAGGAAGAAATATTCATAACCATTCTAGTCCTCATTTCTGAAACTGTACGCACAGACTTGGCTTATATTTATAATCACGTTCTTCCAGTACCCATTCCATATTCCCTTTACCCTCAGCAAGCACTTCAGCTGGTCTTGGTACTTTGCCTGGTGGAGTGACCCAAACCTTCATTCCAGAAGCGTCTGGACCATTGATTCTGTTGCAGTTTTTCACTGACTTTAATCACAAAGCATGGTAGTATTAAGAGATGCCCTAAGTTATCTCCTGTATTACAGGTATGCTTCATTACCTCCATTATGTAGTAGCAATCCAATTTCCCCATAGTAATTAGGATCAGTCACTTCAGCCAGTACAGTAATTCCTTTCTTTGCCTGTTGAATCAGTATGAAGAGTCCAAATTGGCCAAGTGGCAGTCTTAATTCCAGTTCAATGGCATCATTGTTATATCTCCTGGTAGAAGCACTCCTCTTTTAGGAACTGAGACCTTTTGACCAGTCAAGCATAATGTCATGAGGACAGGAAGCAAAAAATACTTCTAGTGGCTTACTATAATAGTGACTGGTGCCACTCTCATTTCCACTCATTGATTCCTGAACTCATGAATCCTGCCTAAAGGAAAAACACTGTAGATTCGATGCTGATTTAAAGCATATGCAGCCCTGCAAGGTATTGCCACCTAATTGGCACCATAATTGAATCTTCAGAAGACCATTCCACCATGCTATCAATCCAGCTTCTTCAGGATGACTGGGAAGATGTTAAGAACATTTAATTCCAATGGTATGGGCCTATTGATGCACTTTATTTCCTGTGAAATAGATTCCTTGATCAGAAGTAATGCTGTGTGGAATGCCGTGATGGTGGATAAGACATCCTGTAAGTCCAAAGATGTTAGTTTTGGCAGAAGCACTGTGTGCATGGAAGGCAAATCCATATCCAGATTGTCTATTCCAGTAAGAACAAACACTGCCCCTTTCATGATACTGATTACCCATTTCATGCAGTAATCAACCTGTCATCAGGGTGCAGGCTGATCACTTTGGGGAATGGTACCATATCAAGAACTGAGTGTTGGTCTCTACTGCTGGCAGATTGGGCACTCAGCAGTGGCTGTAGCCAGGCCACCGTTAGAGAGTGGAACTGAACTCAGTTCAGAGTATTGCTGAACTCATGCATAACCTCCATCCCTGCCATCATGGCCACTTTGTTCATGAGTCCATTGGGCAATGTCAGGAGTGGCTGAGGAAAGAGGCCAACTGGTATCCACAGAATGGGTTATCCTATCCACTTGATTATTAAAGTTCTCCTCTGCTGAAATCACCCCGTGGTGATCATTCCCATGGTACACAAATATCATCATGATTTTTGTCCACTCAGCAAGGTCTATCCATATACCTCTCCCACAGTTCTCTTTGTCACTAATTTTCTTTTTTTTTTTTTAATCATTTTATTGAGATATATTCACATACCACGCAGTCATACAAAACAAATCGTACTTTCGATTGTTCACAGTACCATTACATAGTTGTACATTCATCACCCAGATCAATCCCCGATACCTTCATCAGCACACACACAAAAATAACAAGAATAATAATTAGAGTGAAAAAGAGCAATTGAAGTAAAAAAGAACACTGGGTACCTTTGTCTGCTTGTTTCCTTCCCCTATTTTTCTATCCATCCATCCATAAACTAGACAAAGTGGAGTGTGGTCCCCATGGCTTTCCCAATCCCATTGTCACCCCTCACAAGCTACATTCCTATACATCTGTCTTCGAGACTCATGGGTTCCGGGTTGTAGCCTGACAGCCCCAGGTATCCACCACCAGCTACCCCAATTCTCCAGAACCCAAAAAGGGCTGTCTAAAGTGTGCATAAGAGTGCCCACCAGAGTGACCTCTCGGCTCGTTTTGGAATCTCTCTGCCACTGAAGCTTATTTCATTTCCTTTCACATCCCACTTTTGGTCAAGAAGATGTTCTCCGTCCCACGATGCCGGGTCTACATTCCTCCCCGGGAGTCATATTCCACGTTGCCAGGGAGATTCACTCCCCTGGGTGTCTGATCCCACGTAGGGGGGAGGGCAGTGATTTCACCTTTCAAGTTGGCTTAGCCAGAGAGAGAGGGCCACATCTGAGCAACAAAGAGGCATTCAGGAGGAGACTCTTAGGCACAAATACAGGGAGGCCTAGCCTCTCCCCTGCAGCAACCGCCCTCCCAAGGGTAAAACCCATGGCAGAGGGCTCAACCCATCAAACCACCAGTCCCCTATGTCTGTGGTCATGTTAGCAACCATGGAGGTGGGGTAGGCGAATACCCCTGCATTCTCCACAGGCTCCTCAAGGGGGCACTACATCTTTTTTTTTTTTTTCCTTGTTTGTCTTTTTTCTTTTTTTTTTTTTTTTTTTAACTTTCCCTTCTTTTTTAAATCAACTGTATGAAAAAAAAAGTTAAAAAGAAAACAAACATACAATAAAAGAACATTTCAAAGACACCATAACAAGGGAGTAAGAAAAAGACAACTAACCTAAGATAACTGCTTAACTTCCAATATGTTCCTACTTTACCCCAAGAAAGTTACATAATATAGCAACCTTTCTGTGAACTTGTTCCTACTATATCCATCAGAAATTAACAGACCATAGTCATTTCTGGGCATCCCCAGAACGTTAAAAAGCTTATCTGTTCTTCTTGGATTATTGTTCCCCCTTCCTTAATTACTCTCTACTGCTGGTTCCCCTACATTCTACATTATAAACCATTTGTTTTACATTTTTGAAAGTTCACATTAGTGGTAGCATATAATATTTCTCTTTTTGTGCCTGGCTTATTTCACTCAGCATTATGTCTTCAAGGTTCATCCATGTTGTCATATGTTTCACGAGATCGTTCCTTCTTACTAACGCGTAGTATTCCATCGTGTGTATATACCACATTTTATTTATCCACTCATCTGTTGAAGGACATTTGGGTTGTTTCCATCTCTTGGCAATTGTGAATAATGCTGCTATGAACATTGGTGTGCAGATATCTGTTCGTGTCACTGCTTTCCGATCTTCCGGGTATATACCGAGAAGTGCAATCGCCGGATCGAATGGTAGCTCTATATCTAGTTTTCTAAGGAACTGCCAGACTGACTACCAGAGTGGCTGAACCATTATACAGTCCCACCAACAGTGAATAAGAGTTCCAATTTCTCCACATCCCCTCCAGCATTTATAGTTTCCTGTTTGTTTAATGGCAGCCATTCTAACCGGTGTTAGATGGTATCTCATTGTGGTCTTAATTTGCATCTCTCTAATAGCTAGTGAAGCTGAACATTTTTTCATGTGTTTCTTGGCCATTTGTATTTCCTCTTCAGACAACTGTCTTTTCATATCTTTTGCCCATTTTATAATTGGGCTGTCTGTACTATTGTCATTGAGTTGTAGGATTTCTTTGTATATGCAAGATATCAGTCTTTTGTCAGATACATGGTTTCCAAAAATTTTTTCCCATTGAGTTGGCTGCCTCTTTACCTTTTTGAGAAATTCCTTTGAGGTGCAGAAACTTCTAAGCTTGAGGAGTTCCCGTTTATCTATTTTCTCTTTTGTTGCTTGTGCTTTTGGTGTAAAGTCTAGGAAGTGGCCGCCTAATACAAGGTCTTGAAGATGTTTTCCTACATTATCTTCTAGGAGTTTTATGGTACTTTCTTTTATATTGAGATCTTTGGTCCATTTTGAGTTAATTTTTGTGTAGGGGGTGAGGTAGGGGTCCTCTTTCATTCTTTTGGATATGGATATCCAACTCTCCCAGCCCCATTTGTTGAAAAGACCATTATGGCTCAGTTCAGTGACTTTCGGGGCCTTATCAAAGATCAGTCGGCTATAGATCTGAGGGTCTATCTCTGAATTCTCAATTCGATTCCAGTGATCTATATGTCTATCTTTGTGCCAGTACCATGCTGTTTTGGCAACTGTGGCTTTATAATAAGCTTCAAAGTCAGGGAGTGTAAGTCCTCCCACTTCGTTTTTCTTTTTTAGAGTGTCTTTAGCACTTCAAGGCATCTTCCCTTTCCAAATAAATTTGATAACTAGCTTTTCCAAGTCTGCAAAGTAGGTTGTTGGAATTTTGATTGGGATTGCATTGAATCTGTAGATGAGTTTGGGTAGAATTGACATCTTAATGACATTTAGCCTTCCTATCCATGAACATGGAATATTTTTCCATCTTTTAAGGTCCCCTTCTATTTCTTTTAGTAGAGTTATGTAGTTTTCTTTGTATAGGTCTTTTACATCTTTGGTTAAATTTATTCCTAGGTACTTGATTTTTTTAGTTGCTATTGAAAATGGTATCTTTTTCTTGAGTGTCTCTTCAGTTTGTTCATTTCTAGCATATAGAAACATTACTGACTTATGTGCATTAATCTTGTATCCCGCTACTTTGCTAAATTTGTTTATTAGCTCTAGTAGCTGTATCGTCGATTTCTCAGGGTTTTCTAGATATAAGATCATATCGTCTGCAAACAATGACAGTTTTACTTCTTCTTTTCCAATTTGGATGCCTTTTATTTCTTTGTCTTGCCGGATTGCCCTGGCTAGCACTTCCAGCACAATGTTGAATAACAGTGGTGACAGCGGGCATCCTTGTCTTGTTCCTGATCTTAGAAGGAAGGCTTTCAGTCTCTCACCATTGAGTACTATGCTGGCTGTGGGTTTTTCATATATGCTCTTTATCATGTTGAGGAAGTTTCCTTCAATTCCTACCTTTTGAAGTGTTTTTATCAAAAACGGATGTTGGATTTTGTCAAATGCTTTTTCAGCATCTATTGAGATGATCAATTGATTTTTCCCTTTCAAGTTTTTAATGTGTTGTAATACATTGATTGTTTTTCTTATGTTGAACCATCCTTGCATGCCTGGAATGAACCCCACTTGGTCATGGTGTATGATTTTTTTAATGTGTCTTTGGATTCGAATTGCAAGTATTTTGTTGAGGATTTTTGCATCTATATTCATTAGGGAGATTGGCCGGTAGTTTTCCTTTTTTGTAGCATCTTTGCCTGGTTTTGGTATTAGATTGATGTTAGCTTCATAAAATGAGTTAGGTAGTGTTCCATTTTCTTCAATGTTTTGAAAGAGTTTGAGTAAGATTGGTGTCAGTTCTTTCTGGAAAGTTTGGTAGAATTCCCCTGTGAAGCCATCTGGCCCTGGGCATTTATTTGTGGGAAGATTTTTGATGACTGATTGGATCTCTTTGCTTGTGATGGGTTGGTTGAGTTCTTCTATTTCTTCTCTGGTCAGTCTAGGTTGTTCATATGTTTCCAGGAAATTGTCCATTTCTTCTACATTGTCCAGTTTATTGCCATACAGTTGTTCATAATATCCTCTTATAATTTTTTTAATTTCTTCAGGATCTGCAGTTATGTCACCTTTTTCATTCATTATTTTGTTTATATGGGTCTTCTGTCTTTTTGATTTTGTCAGTCTAGCTAGGGGCTTGTCAATCTTGTTGATCTTCTCAAAGAACCAACTTTTGGTGATATTTATCCTCTCTATTGTTTTTTTGTTCTCTATGTCATTTATTTCTGCTTTAATCCTTGTGATTTCTTTTCTTGTACTTGGTTTAGGATTGGTTTGCTGTTCATTTACTAGCTTCTTCAGTTGATCCATTAGTTCTTTGATTTTGGCTCTTTCTTCCTTTTTAATATATGCGTTTAGTGCTATAAATTTCCCCCTCAGTACTGCCTTTGCTGCATCCCATAGGTTTTGGTATGTTGTGTTCTCATTTTCGTTCGTCTCTATATATTTAGTAATTTCTCTTGCTATTTCTTCTTTAACCCACTGATTGTTTAGGAGTGTGTTGTTTAACCTCCAGGTATTTGTGAATTTTCTAAGTCTCTGATGGTTATTGACTTCTAATTGTATTCCATTGTGGTCAGAGAATGTGCTTTGAATAATTTCAATCTTTTTAAATTTATTGAGGCTTGTTTTATGTCCCAGCATATGATCTATTCTGGAGAAAGTTCCGTGAGCACTAGAAAAGTATGTGTATCCTGGTGATTTGGGATGTAATGTCCTGTATATGTCTGTTAAATCTAATTCATTTATCAGATTGTTTAGGTTTTCAATTTCCTTATTGGTCTTCTGTCTGGTTGATCTATCTATAGGAGAGAGTGATGTGTTGAAGTCTCCCACAATTATTGTGGAAACATCAATTGCTTCCTTTAGTTTTGCCAGTGTTTCTCTCATGTATTTTGTGGCACCTTGATTGGGTGCATAGACATTTACGATTGTTATTTCTTCTTGCTGAATTGCCCCTTTTATTAGTATGTAGTGGCCTTCTTTGTCTCTCAAAACATCCCTGCATTTGAAGTCTATTTTATCTGAGATTAAGATTGCTACACCTGCTTTCTTTTGGCTGTAGCTTGAATGAAATATTTTTTTCCATCCTTTCACTTTCAGTTTCTTTGTGTCCCTATGTCTAAGATGAGTCTCTTGTATGCAACATATTGATGGTTCATTTTTTTTGATCCATTCTGTGAATCTATATCTTTTAATTGGGGAGTTTAATCCATTTACATTCAACGTTATAACCGTGAAGGCATTTCTTGAATCAGCCATCTTATCCTTTGGTTTATGTTTGCCATATTTTTCCCCTCTCTCTATTAATATCCTTTATTGTACCCATACCGAATCTCTTTAGTACTGAACCTTTCTCCAAGTCTCTCTGTCCTGTCTTTGTTTCTCTGTCTGTAGGGCTCCCTTTAGTATCTCCAGTAGGGCAGGTCTCTTGTTAGCAAATTCTCTCAGCATTTGTTTGTCTGTGAAAAATTTAAGCTCTCCCTCAAATTTGAAGGAGAGCTTTGCTGGATAAAGTATTCTTGGCTGGAAATTTTTCTCACTCAGAATTTTAAATATATCGTGCCACTGCCTTCTCACCTCCATGGTGGCTGCTGAGTAGTCACTACTTAGTCTTATGCTGTTTCCTTTGTATGTGGTGAATTGCTTTTCTCTTGCTGCTTTCAGAACTTGCTCCTTCTCTTCTGTGTTTGACAGTGTGATCAGTATATGTCTTGGAGTGGGTTTATTTGGATTTATTCTATTTGGAGTTCACTGAGCATTTATGATTTGTGTATTTATGTTGTTTAGAAGATTTGGGAAGTTTTCCCCAACAATTTCTTTGAATACTCTTCCTAGACCTTTACCCTTTTCTTCCCCTTCTGGGACACCAATGAGTCTTATATTCGGACGCTTCATATTATCTATCATATCCCTGAGGTCCATTTCGAGTTTTTCAATTTTTTTCCCCATTCTTTCTTTTATGCTTTCATTTTCCATTCTGTCATCTTCCAGGTCACTGATTCGTTGTTCAACTTCCTCTAGTCTTGTACTATGAGTGTCCAGAATCTTTTTAATTTGGTCAACAGTTTCTTTAATTTCCATAAGATCATCCATTTTTTTATTTAGTCTTGCAATGTCTTCTTTATGCTCTTCTAGAGTCTTCTTGATTTCCTTCATATCCCGTACTATGGTCTCATTGTTCATCTTTAGTTCTTTGAGTAGCTGCTCTAGGTGCTGTGTGTCTTCTGATCTTTTGATTTGGGTGCTTGGGCTTGGGTTATCCATATTGTCTGGTTTTTTCATATGCTTTATAATTTTCTGTTGTTTTTGGCCTCGTGGCATTTGCTGAACTTGATAGGGTTCTTTTAGGGTTTGTAGACCTATTGAAGTCCTTATCTCTAATTTATCAGATCTACAGCTTCGTGGAGTACACTTTCTCTAACTAACCAGCAGGTGGCGTCCACGAGCCACCTGTTCTCCACAAGCCAGTTCTCCCCTGCTTAGCCTTTTTGGTGAGTGGGGGAGTGAGTCTTGTGGGGCCCAATTGGTGTACCAAGCTTGCGTGTGTAGTTGGTGTTGCCTGCCCTGTATGTGGGGCATGTTTCTGGGCAGTCGGGGAGGGGGGGTGGCCCTAACAATCAAGTCTCCCTGGTGATCCTAGAGTTTTAAAGCTGGTGCAATAGTCTAATCCTTCAGTTCAGTCCTGCCACAGTTTGTCTCTGCCACTGACCCACAAGTCCTTGGTATTGGCGTATGGCTCCTGAGACTTGCAAGTGGCCCCTCTTCCAGGCTGTGCACCCTGGGTCCTCTGTTGAGGGGTGACTGTGCTATGTCACAGGTGAGTGCCGTCCCCTCAGGGCAGTTCTGGGCTGCTGGGCTGTGTAGGGAGGCTCCCAGTCTGCTCAAATGATGGCTGAATGGGGCTTTGTTAATTCACACTGCTCCACCTTCCCAACTCTGGGACAATCAGCTGAGATTTCAGGGAAGGCTAATGTCCATGCCCAGTTTTGTGGTGTGTGCCTGTTATTTGAAGCCCTTCCGTCACACTGGGTTGTCTGGGGCAGCTCTGGGCTATGGGGCTGGCGATGGGCAGGAGTGTTTCCTGTCCACCAGGATGGTGGCTGTGAGCGGACACCCCCGTTTTCTTGGGAAGTTGTGGTGTTTAGTGAATTTTCTCAGCCACTGAATTATTGCCTTTTGTCTCAGAGCTCTCTTAGTTCTGCTCTTGACTTGATGTGCCCAAATTGAAAGTCTTTGAAGCTTTCTGTATTGGGCTGCTTAGATTAATTGTTTTAGAAAAAGATAAAAGGATTAAAAAAAAAAAAAAAAAAAAAAAAGGGTCCTCCTCAGAGATCTAATGGGTTATTGAAATGCTAAGAGACAAAGCAACCAGGGCCATTAAGGAAAGGTCCACAGGGCAGAGAGATCGGCTTTTCTTCGGGATTTGCATATGCGCCTTAGGGCCTGAGCTCCGCCCTTCCCCTTTCTGTGTTCACCAGAACTCTAAAACTCCTCTGCTTGTATTTTGGAGTTTTTCGTGTTGTTTTTTTTTTTTCTATGCCTGTCTCCTCTCTGCTGGGCTGGCTGCTCACAGATTCTCTGGTGTCTGGTCTCTGTCTATCTATGGTTGGAGTCTGGATCAGTAGAATGAGTTTCCGATAAGAGCAGCCACTACAGTTCTCCCTTCTCCTTCCCGGAGCTGACAGCCCCTCCTCCCACGGGACTGAGCCTGGCAGGGAGGGGCGCGGGTCCCCTGGCCGCAAAAACTTACAGATTTCGCTGATCTCAGCAGTTCGACATTTTCATGAGTGTTGTATGAAGTATGCCCAAAGACAGATTGCTCTGTGGTGTCCAGTCCACGCAGTTCCTGGCTTTCTACCTACTTTCCTGGAGGAGTAACTAAAACATACAGCTCACCAGTCTTCCATCTTGCCCCGCCCCTCTGTCACTAATTTTCTAATCATGTTCCTTCTAAGTCCCAGAACACGCAGCCAAACCATTGGTCAGAGCCCATGAATTGATATACAAACATACCTCTGGCCAGTTTTCCTTCCAAGCAAACTGAACAACCAGGGGTACAGCTGAAGTTCTGCCCACTGGGAGTATTCCCCTTCAACACTGTCCTTCAGGGAAAGGAGCTGTAGTGCTGCAACTGTCCACTTTGGGGTGGTACCTGCATGTTATGCAGAACTGTCTGTAAACCAGGCCCAAGTTTTCTCTTCCTCAGTCACGTGTAGGCAGGAAAGAGAAGTTAATGTGGCAAAAAGGGGGACCATGGGCATTTGTGCCACTTCCTCTTGTGCTTTCAAGGCCTGTTTGAGCCTGATCTCATATATACCACTTCCATTTGATGATAGAGTGCTGCTGTGCTTACACATTCTTTATGGCTTGTTGGGTCAGATGACACCTAGTTCATACCTGGTGTTTGGGGAGTTTGGCCACTACTTCAATGCTTGGAGAGGGTGGGCCCTACAACCTGGTTTTCAGGCAGATAAATGCCACTGCCCAAGGACTTGGGAAGAGTGGAGCTGCCATTCCAGCAGGCTCAGAGGGACAGAGTATTGATTTCACACCTTGAAATCTAATGGAGTTTGCCCTGCTGGGTTTCAAACTTGTTTGGGATCCATGACCTCTGCTTTCTTTCCAATTTCTCTTTTCTGAAATAGGAATGCATATTCAATTCCTGACCTACCATTGTTTGTTAAAAGCAGATAACTTGTTTTCTAGGTTTCACAGGTCCACAGGACTTTTATCCCAGGTAAACTACACCCATAACTGATTTTAAAGAGACTTTGGACTTAGAGTTGTTACTGAAATTACTTAAGGCTTTGGGGATGTTGTGATGGAATGAATTTATTTTGCATGTATATTCCCCAAGCACAAGGATTACCATCAAGAACGTGTGTTTGTTAGGGTATATAATTCGACCTATCATACCCTGTCCTCTGGAGCCCAAAACAACATAAATCTTCCCACGTGCAAAATACATTGATTCCATCACATCCCTAAAGCCTTAGTCCATTGAAAGAAAAAGAGCTCATGGAAATCAATGGACTTTCTCCCCAACTCTTGGAATGTATATGTTCTCCCAGTATAATATTAGAAGAAATATTGGAAGGAAATTCTGCTACTTGACCCCAGAGATTCTGTATTAGTTCTGTGAAAACAAAGTTCAGATATATAAGGAACTTTCAAGTAGTAGTGACTTGAGTTTAAATCACAACACTGACACTCATTGATTATTGTTGTAACTTAACTTGCCAGTTCTCTTACTATAAAATGGGGATAACGCTTTGTTACCTCATGGAGTTGTCAGAAGGATTTATTAAAATAATTTGTATAAAGCTTGTGGTTCATGGTAGATGCTCATTCAAGTTGGTTTCCTCTTCCCTGTCTCAAAGCAAGAACAATCCACAAGTTGGATACTGAGCTTTAGCAGAGATAACAACCCAGAACCAGAGTGCACAGAAGGTGCTGGGAAAGGGAACCAACAAACCAACACCATGGCCACTGCTGGCTCTTTGATTCCTTACAAACATTACTGGCTGTCTTAGTTTGCCAGGGCTGCTCTGACAAATACCACACAATGGGTTGGCTTAAACAACAGGACTTTATGGTCTTGTGATTTTGAAGTCCAAAATCAAAGTCTTGACAGACCTGCTTTCTGCAGAAGTCTGTAGCTTTCTGGTGCTGATTTGCTGCAATGCTTGGGGCCCCTTGGCTTGCATCTCTGACTCTGCCACATGGCTTCTACTTCTCCTGCTCAGTTGTCTGTGTCTCTGTCTAGGTTCTTCACCTAATAAGGACTTCGGTCATATGTATTAAGGCCCACTCTGATTCAATCTGGCTTCATGTAAGTAGGATCTTTGAGGATCCCATTAACAAAGGAGCCCACACCTTAACTAATAATAGCATCTTCAGGGGTCTCATTTGCAAATGCGTTCACACCCACAGGAATGAAGATGAACACTTGAGCATATCTTTTGTGAGGGACATCTTTCAATCCCCAATACTGGCTAACCTTGGTTCTTGAGATTTCTGGAAGCCAATCTAGAGAATAGTTGCAAGGACATATAAATGGGATCTTGGACTTAAGAAGCAGAGAACTGAGTTCTAGCTTCAGTTCAATCACTGCCAGTTGTGTGAACTTGGAAGGAAAATATCACTTAAATCTCTGAGCCTTTTGTTATCTTCTTTCACAGAAATCTTTTGTGTCTGATACACAGTTGACATTCAAATGTTGAGTGGTAATCTGGCTTCCATGTCTTACAAATTTGACAGTCAAATGAAATTACAGGTATAAAAGCATTTTGGTACTGTACAGTGGTTTGCAAGCATGAGGACTAAATTATTATTAAATAGTGACCACATCCAATCCTGAGCAAGATGCTAGAGACAAGCATTGAAGCAGCAAGAGCCTAAGCAAACACAGTCAAAACTATGTTTTTATGAAGTGAGCTTTTTATCATATTGACAGATCCTATAACACAATCCCCAGTTTATATATATATATATATATTTGCACAGATGCTTGTCTTGTTTAATTGAATAAGAATTAATTATGTTACATGTGTTATATAATCCTTAAAATAGTGGGCAATTATCATTCAGTGTTCCAGAGGAAAAATCCAGATGCCACTCTCTTGGATATCAAAGAAGGTAGCACCTTTGCAGAGGAAAAATTAGGGACCAATATAAAGATATTCAGGTATAAGAAAGATTTTGGTTTGGAGCTGAAAGTTTTTGAAGTTGCAAGAGTAGATACATATTAGTGGCTGGTTTAGCTTAATTGGGAGGAAGAAACCTGAAAATCCAACTAGATTAAATCCTAGGGCTCTGCTGAGTAAATTGGCAAGTCGATACTACAGGTTCTTCAGAAATTCTAAACCAACACATTGAGGATTTTCCTCTCTCCTGGAGGAACTACTGCAGATTTTTAGACATTTCATCCTATACCTATTTGGCACCAATTAAAATAAGTTACAGACCAGTTTACAATTTGCAATGTGTTATTCTCTTGCAATCTATTGCATACAGTGCAATAATAATTTAAAGTAGAAAAGATATGGATTTGGGAGTCAGGCAGAACTGGGCTGTATTCTTGTATCTGGTTATCCTTTCCTGATCCTCCATTTTTCCATCCTTATACTACGAGTGAACCCCACTTCCTAAGACTGTGGCTAGGATGAAATGCAACAGCGTATGTGAGATGCCAGAGGCTTGGAGATGCTCGAAGAGCACTGCCATATGTCATCAGCTGTAAGATGCGAGTGTAATGCCTGTGGAATCAGATGTGCTCCACAGACAACAGTGTCGTGTAGACTAATTGGCAGTGATTTTTAATTTCTTTCCTAGTGGGACATAAAAGAATGGTACATTTTACAGATTCTTAGAGTTGAGAAAATACAGTATTATCACTTAATCCTCATAACAACTCCCTTGTATAGATCTGATTATTTTGTCCAATTTACAGATGAGGAAACTGAGCCTCAGAGAGATGAAGTGACTTGTCAGGATCACATACACTAATGAGAGTCAAGACCAGAACTCCAGGCACTTCTCTGACCCCACAGCTCCGTAGTCATGCCCTTGTCTTGAGCTGCCTCTTTCTCTGAGCTGGACACCTGGGGCAGTCCTGTTTTCCCCCATATTGGGGTTTAGATTACACCTTCTGGAGGCAATCTGTGCGGGTCCATCTGCTTGGCATACTAACAGTCCCAAGGCTGTGCTTTCAGACCGCGAGGCGTCACTAAAGGGACCTCTCCTTCCGCAGCTCGAGTGTCAGTCCTATGGAAATGGAGCCCACTTGGCATCTATCCTGAACCCGAAGGAAGCCAGAGCCATAGCAGAATACATAAGCGGCTATCAAAGAAACCAGCCAGTATGGATTGGCCTGCATGACCCACTGAAGGTAACCTTAGACTTTGCCACAAATGCCCTCTTGAGAAAGCCAAAAAGATGGGCCCTTTCTGGGAAGTGCCCTGGCCAACTGAGTAGGTCAGTGACAAGGGGCATGGGTAGGGGATCTTCTCCGCTGCTTGGGGTCAGGGACCCAGTTCCAGTCCTCAGTGGAGGGTATGATTTAAATGGCACCATGTAATATATATCAGTCGACCTTCTGACTGATAATTGTCCTCCTGAATCTTAGAATTTAAAATTATCTGCGTTTCAGAGCCTTTAAGATAAAGCTTGTGTAAATTTAAGCATGTGTATGTGCGAATATATACAAAGGCATATTATGAGACCCAGCTTAATGAAAACACCATTAGATCCTGAGTTGAAGTTGAGAGTTGAGAGTTTTCAGCTAAACTTTTTCTTAGATGTTATTATGCTTTTTTAAATGCATATTTTCTTGTGAACTTTAACATATATATGTAACAGTGATAACCTTCAAAGGATGATTCTACAAATAGTTAGCAAATTTCAAAGAATGTCATGGGTCACAGTTCCACAACTTCAGCTATTTCCTTTATTGGAAAATATAACATACATACAGAAAGGTGTCATCTCTCAATGTAAAGCTCAACAAGCAGTTATATAGGTAATTTCAAAAATTGTTACAGGTTACAGTTCCACAGTTTCAGTTCTTTCCTTATTATGAAATATAGGATATATACAGAAAGGTGAAGACTTTCAAAGCTCAATTGAACGAGTGGCTATAGAGCAAATTTCAAAGGATGCTGTAGGCTACAGTTCCACCGTGTCATTTACCTCCTTCCAGCTATTCCAACACCCCAGCTAGATGCTATTATGTTTTGAATGTTATCTTTATTTTTTTTTTTCTGGACTCTCATTACCACTCTCCATCAATACATCATTCTAAGAAATGGCACAGTTTACAGGTTTGTTGTGGGGCTTCTGTCAACCCAAACAAACATAGGGAATGAAATGAGGGAAGCTCCAGACTTTTTGTTTCTGGATAAAACTGCCGAAGGTACCATACATTCCTACACTCTCTTTCATGAATGTCTGTGTTTATACTTTAGTATTTACTTATAATTATCAACACTGAGCATTACATTATAGGAAAACTAGTAATCCTTTGCCATTGTTGTTACAAGTATTCTATACAGTTATTAAGCATTTAATGGTGTTTATTTGACTACCGGAAGGTTTACATTTTTTATGTGTTCACACTGCTATCAGTTGGAACTCTCTCATTCAGAGATCTGATGAATATTTACTTCTACTTCCACCAGATATTTTTGTAGTTTAATTTTTATATATTCTTGACAGAGTAAAGTAAGTAGCTAATAAACATTTTAAAAATTGTGCCAAGTCTCTACCAATAAAAAGTGCAAATTAAAATAACAATATCAATTTATTAGTCAGATGACCAAACAGATGTCATAATGGATAATATTTATAAGGATATGGAGAAATTATATTCACACCAGGTTGGTGGGGATGTAAATTCCTACAACAGTTTTTGGAAAGCAATTTGGCAATGTGTATGAGTAGCCTCAAAATATTCATAACCTTCGACCCCTTAATTCTACTTCTGGAATTCTAGCCTAAGGAAATAATTTTAAATACAGTAACAGCTTTATGCACAAAGTTGTTTATAGCAGTATTCTTCATAATAATTGTAAATTGGAAGCTATATAAATATCAATCAAAGGGAGAAATTATTAAGGTAAATTATGGAACATCCTTATCAACAAAAAATGTTTGGAAAGCAAGATACAAAGTTGAATATATATTTTAAAGACCACATCATTTTTTAGCACATAAAATACCATGGTATATAAAAATGTTTACCCTGGAAGTAAATATGGTAAATGTTAGTAATGTTTTCTGCTTGGTAATTGAATTGAATGATTTTCTCTGTTTCTCCTTCTTTACCCATTTCTGTACTTTCCCAAGTTCCCAGTTTTTACAATTAAAAAAATATGTTTAAAAGGGGCCTGAAATTTTTGCTGATGTTCTCATAAACATTGGGGACATGGCTTGACATGCTGAGCCCTCTGTCTTGGGGCTTTCCCCTATGAAGCTTGTTGCTATAAGGGAGCGCTAAACCTGCTTATAATTGTGCCTAAGAGTCTCCCCCTAAGTGCCTCTTTGTTGCTCAGATGTGGCCCTCTCTCTCTCTCTCTAAGCCACCTTGGCAGGTGATCTCACTGCCCTCCCCTCTATGTGGGATCTGACTCCCAGGGGTGTAAATCTCCCTGGCAACGCAGGATATGACTCCCGGGGATGAATCTGGACCTGGCATCGTGGGATTGAGAACATCTTCTTGACCAAAAGGGGGATGCAAAATGAAGCAAAATAAGAGCTTCAGTGGCCGAGAGACTTCAAGTGGAGTCAAGAGGTCACTCTGGTGGACATTCTTACGCATTATGTAGATAACACTTTTTAGGTTTTGATGTATTGAAATAGCTAGAAGTAAATACCTGAAACTCCAGCCCAGTAGCCTTGACTCTTGAACACGATTGTGTAACTATGTAGCTTACAAGGGGTGGCAGTGTGATTGTGAAAACCTTGTGGATCACACTCCCTTTATCCAGTGTATAGATGGATGAGTAGAAAAATGGGGATAAAAACTGAATGATAAATAGGCTGGGGTGGGGAGAGGATTTGGGTGTTCTTTTTTACTTTCATTTTTTATTCTTATTTTGATTTTTTCTGGTGTAAGGAAAATGTTCAAAAATAGATTGGGGTGATGAATGGACAACTATATGATAGTACTGTGAACAGTTGATTGTACACCATGGATGTCTGTATGGTGTGTGACTATATATCAATAAAACTGAAAAAAAAGGGAAGGTGCTGAAGAGACTGTCTTGGCTGTGGCAGGTCGATTCATGAATCTGCACAATTCTTGCACCTCTTGTTATTTGCAGAAGCAGCAGTGGCAGTGGATTGACGGGGCCCTGTATTTATACAGAACCTGGTCTGGCAGGTCCTTGGATGGAAGTAAGCAGCCCTGTGCTGAGATGAGCTACCGTAACAGTAAGTCCTAATGCATCACCCCGTACTGCTTCCCAGATCCCAGCTCCTTCCGTTTACCTATGAGGAGGGAAAATGGAGACCACACTAGCAGCTCTGTTTATTTACAGGACAATGGCCTTGCCACAGACATTGTTTACCAGCTTTCAGTCATTCCAGAGCACTTTATGATCTTTCAATATCAATGCACCAGTGGTTTGGTTTTCTACTTACTATTTTTCACTTTTTCTTAAATACATTCATTTTTAAATCATATTATATACCACGAGGGGTGCATATGCCATAATTTAGGAAATCCATTCCATAGGGAACAAATATATGTGGTCAAATCAGGATGACTCCTTTCTAACTTTTTAAAATTAGGGTTCCCCATGAGCCCTGGAAACCCAGTCTTTGCCCAGGTTCTTCCCTCTTGTTTGTTTCCCTGAGTTTTGTTCCCAGAATGTGATGGCCAGAACTGCAGCTGAAGGCTGCCCATAATCACTTGAGCCTCCTCATTTTCCTGCTTTCATTCTTTGCTTTCTAAGCTAATAAATCAGAGTTTCAACATTGGCACTGATGACATTTTGGGCCCAGTGATTCCTTGTGTTGGGGCTGTCCTATGCATTGTAGGAGGTCTGGCAGCATCCATGGCCTCTACTTAGTGGACACCCTTAGCACATCCCTCTTCCCCAGCTGTGACAACCAAAAATGCTGCAGGTACTGCCATATGTTCCCTGGGCAGGAGGAGGTTGAGAGCCACAGCTAATAAGTGATGCAAAAGATTTCGCCTGTAAAACAAGAACACAGAATATTAAACATGAAAAGGAGACTTGATGCCAAAGGTCATGCTTGAGGACATCCCAGTGGGTTTAAAAGACTGGCATAAAGACACCAGGTCTCCCCTCCTAGCCGAGAAGTGGGCCTGGGACAGGGTCTGGACTGAGGACTCAGGCGTGGGGGCTAGGGTGGAAGGCAACCTGGCTGCTGTCAGCAGGATACAGAGCAAGGGGTTACTACTGTCTGATGGATAAAGCTTTGATGAGCAAAAAAGAGAGCAAGGAAAGCTTCTAACAGCAAAAGGTGAAGCATGAACATGAGGAGGCAGACTCTGAGGCATGTCAGGGAAGACCCTCCGAGATAAGACGAGGTCGGAGGAGGGGCTTTTCACAGTCTAGCAGAGCCCACGGTTGCTGCTGTTAAAGGCATAAGTTAGCTCAGAGGAAGAGACACAACCAGGAATAAAAGGTGGAAGCTATCAAAATCTAGCTTTCTAACCCAAAATAAGGGAAACAGCTTGAACAATTAGCATGTCCAAAAATGTAATGGGTTATCGCAGGAAGTAGTGAGAAAACCATCTCTAAAGTTAACCAAGCAAAGGCAAACAATGGTGCTGGCATATATTGTAACTGAAGCATTAAAAGTGTTAGAGAAAGGCTCAATGTCACACGAAAATCACCTTATTTTTAAAATACAAATTCTGAGGATTCTCTTCAGACCCCAAATCAGAATTTCTGAGAATGTACACCAGATCAGCTTTTGGGAAGCAGTAGACCAGATGCCTCCCAAGTCCCTTCCCTCCCTGTGATTTTGAGATTCAGACAAAGTTCTCAAACAAAAATCTTTTCCCTGTCAGTCTGTGTTCATATCGGCAAAATTGCAAGTAATGAAGTTGCCTTTGAGGTAGAAATGGTATTCTCTTGAGAACATCACATCCTTTATATTCCCTTCCTTGAAGCCCAGCTCTTAGCATTCAGAATACAGACACTCAAGACAGAAAAGCATGAGGAATGGAGTAAAGATTAGATAAAAACTAGTGGAAGATAGAATTTTAAAGGACAATCCCCTTGGCTCCCATCAATGTCATTTTATATGTGTATAATGGATTTTGCCCCCGAACTCAGTGACTATTTTTTTCCTTTAAGACTCAAAAGGTATAATTAATGTACCAATGCACAGCCATACATGTGAAGTGTGACTGAACTTTCTCCTTTTCATTTCTATTCTGAAAAATCACAAGAGGCATTTTTTAAAATTCATTTTTATTGAGATATATTCACATACCATACAACCATCCATGGTGTACGATCAGCTGTTCACGGTACCATCATATAGTTGTGCATACATCAACCCAATCTATTTTTGAACACTTTCCTTACACCAGAAAGAATAAAAATAGGAATAAAAAATAAAAGTAAAAAAGAATACCCAAATCATCCCCCCCCCTCATTCCACCCTATTTTTCATTTAGTTTTTGTCCCCATTTTTCTACTCATCTATCCATACACTGGATCAAGGGAGTGTGGTCCGTAAGGTTTTCTTAATCACACTGTCACCCCATGTAAGCTACATAGTTATAAAATCGTTGCAGTTTGATAATTTTAGGTATTTCCTTCTAGCTACTCCAATCCACTAAAACCTAAAAAGGGATATCTATATAGTGCATAGGAACACTTACCAGAGTGACCTCTTGACTCCATCTGAAATCTCTCAGCCACTGAAACTTTATTTCGTTTCATTTCGCTTCCCCATTTTGGTCAAGAAGATGTTCTCAATCCCACAATGTTGGGTCCAGATTCATCCCCAGGAGTCATATCCCGAGTTGCCAGGGGGATTTACACCCCTGGGAGTCAGATCCCACGTAGGGGAGAGGGCAGTCGCATGAGACATTTTATCCTTTCTCCTGCCCTTTCTGACCCTCCCCTTTATACCACAGTGTAACTCCTTTCTTCTTTTGTGAATCTCTGGAAAAGTCATGGCTCACAGTACTTCCTGACTTATCTACTGATTCACTTTGAGACATTTAATAATGATAACCAGGGTTTTACACTTTGAAAAGAAATTTCATCTTCAATATATAGTTTGTGGTCAAGAGCACGGGCTCTGCATTCAGAATGCCTGGGTTAGAATTCCAGCTCCTCCACTTAACTTAGCTGTGTGACCTTGAGCAAATTTCTCACATCTCTGTGCCCTGACAACTCTCTATAAAAGGGTATAATCACAGGTACTCATCATCATAATGCATGTACAGTGCTTATCCCAGTGCCTGCTGGGCTCATGGCTCTGTGGCCTGGAGTGGAAGGGGATAGGGTCTCCCACCCATACCCTTCTCTGCACTTACCCTTGTGGCACTGAGGGAGAGAGGAGGAGAGGAAAAACACTGCACCCTAGCCCATGGGTGAGCTTGCTATGGGGATGACCTTGTTGGAAGCTGCCATTCTAGCTTATCTTGGGGCTCGATGGGTGGTAACCTTAAGGGGACCCACTGATGAGAGACTCGGTCCCAAGCAGCAAATCTAAGCAAAGGCGTTCCCAGATCTGACTCACCCAGCTCCTGGAGTAGATTCCTGGCTAGAGACTTCAAGCCACGTTCTCTTTGCCCCACACTGTGATGATTCCCAGTAAGACTGTAGCCCCCATTTCCATCACACTCTGTGGCCCCAGCTCTGGCATGGACATCCTCTGTGCCTCCTGAGAACTAGGAACTGGAGGGGGCACTCCTTACCCCCTTTGCTTGGCTTTGCTTCATGCCGTCTCTTCCTAGTCCTATCATCCCACCCACTCAAAACACACACTGGCACCATGTGCAGATGGCAGGTGAGTGGTCAAGCAGACCTCCAGCCAGGTGACAACTCACCACACTACAGCAGACACCCCAAGGTGACAAGTGACTCTGTGGTTTCTGGAAGAGAAACAGTGGGACCTCTCTTCTGAAAAACACCTCAGTTCCTTCCCAAGGCTATTGGAAGTGGCTGACTTCAGCAGCCTCCAGTATTGTAAACTTCATACAGGAGCCTCTTGGAGCCTTTTGTTCTCAGCTGTGGGCTCTAGGACAGATCACCCTCAGACCTGTATGACACCTTGTTTCAAATACAAAAGATCCCTTCGTTTTCAGTTGATCCATATCAAGCCCTGTCTTCCTTCAAAAGCAGGCCTGGAGCAGAACGTCTGCAATGGTGTGAGGTTTAACTTATTTTTCTTTCTGTAACAAAGTTAGTATGTTATCCATTACTCTCAGCAAAAGACCTAGAAAACTCTGACAAGTCACTCGGTACAGAACCAGATGGATTTAAATGTTTGTTTGTTTTCTTACAGGTTTTTTAGCTTGGAACAGCAACCAATGCAACAAGCGCCAGCACTTCCTGTGCAAGTACCAACCGTAGCATGAAATTCCTGCCAACCCTTGCTGGGGTCCCTTCCCTCTTCTTGTCTGTTATGCTCACTAAATCTGATCATTATCTCAGGGAGTAAACACAGTAACTAAGACTGACTAGGCCGGTGCAGACATTTTTTAGACTTGAGACAGAGACCTCAGTGTTGTACGACTGTGGCTTCTAAATGCTCCCTCCCCAATCCCTTTCCTCCTTCCCCTCTCTCTGGGCTGTCTCTGGCAGAATAGAAGTGTTCAGCCCTAACTGACAAAAGACCTAGCTCTTTGCCACAAGGAGTGAAAATTTGGAGATAGAGGAAGAAACCCAAATCTTGTATCCTCTAGCTGTGTCAGCTTCTGCACCACTCTGCCGTCTTTCCCTTGCCCATATCCTCCTCCTCCACCACCTGCTTACTTCTCCTCTTGCCATGAGGACATTTACTAGTAGAGTCCCTTCTAGTGCGGTGTGCACTATAATAAGTTCCAGGGTCATCTTTTAATAGATAGTTGTGTGCATAGAAGAATGCTCTGTTTCAGTTCAATGGCGGTGGGAGTGGAAGGTGAAATAAGTCTCAAGAAACACGCCCAAGTGTCTCTTCATCTCCTTCCTCCTTGCCTCAGCATCCCAGCTCCTCAAAATAGCTTCCTTCCCAGCCACAGCCCTGGTTTGAGGAGGGGGAGATGGAGGTGGCATGCCCAGCCAATTTCTGAGCAGGGGTGAGTGCATGGGGATGTTATTTCATTGTGAGAAATGTGGTTTATGAAGGGGGATGACAGTCACTGCTGGTGTGTAGGGCTGACCCGGGGACACTGACAACCTGCATCGTTTGATTGTCTTTGCCTTGTGAGATTCGGGGTTCCTTATGAAGTGATTGTTCTGATAATGAGGAAGTAGTTTTTCACTCTTACAGATGGATGACCACCTAGTCGGGATATTTGGTTGGCAGTACAAGAAGAAACGATACAGACCCAACCATTAGAGGAGCTGTGGCTTTGGAATGGCCATGTTTGCGTTTCATAGAGGGAAATGCCCCACAAGAGGACACATGGCTTGGCCATGCAGTTCGGGATGTGTGGCTAGCCGCTTGCTCCATCCATGCAGAACTGCAAACTGGGAATACGCAAAGTCTTGTACCCCAATCTGACACTTGAGCAGGTTAAGACCAGCTGTCGAGTGCTGGCTGAAAGAAGAGTACAGCAAAGAGAGGGGAAATGAAACAGAAAGGAACAGTGGCCCTAACTGCTTTCCCCCTTCAACTCTCCCTTTCCTGTCTTCTCGCTTCCTCCCGGCTTCCATGCCCACCAGGCCCTTGTCACTCTTGGTTGACAAGGAGGAAAACATCAGAAATAATGTCTCGCCCTTCCCAAGCATTAAAAACGGCTTTAAAAAAGCTTGTTAACCCAAAGGATAAATTTCTTAATAGTGCGATTTCAGACAAGATGATAGCACATGGAAAAGGGTCGGTCTTTTCGAAGTATATAGTTAGCATCAGCAGAAGGCAGCCACTCTGCCCTCTTTCCCTTGCCTCACAGCTCCTGAGAGGGTTCTGGGCAAGTCACTGTCAGGGGACAAACAAAAGTATCAGACTCTATCCTTTACCTGGCTGTTAGGAACCACATACAGCCCTGTTGGAGTCAGTACCAAATTCTATGGTGCAAGTTATAAGAACTAAAGAAATTGAAAGGAAACATGGATGAGAATATCTGAAAGTCAGAGTATCTCAATTTTTTCTAACTAAGGCACATATAAAAGAGTGATGACCCCATGGCCCGTCTACCTCCCTAATCCATTTACACTTCTCAGAGGAAAATTACCTCATGGTTGCAAAGGAGTGGAAATGAACGAAATAGGAATCCAAAGGTGACAAAATAGCAGTGTCTTAATTTGCCAGGGTTGCTGTGACAAATACCACACAACAGTTTGGCTGAAGCAACAGGAGTTAATTGCCTCATGCTTTTGGAGGCCAGAAGTTCAACATCAAGATGTTGGCAGGGCTTGCTCGCTTCCAGGGATTGTAGCATTCCGGCACTCCTCCATCACCTAGCCGTCTCTCACCCGCCTGTGTCTGATTTCTGCTGACTTCTGGCTTCTACTTCTGTGTCCAGTGTCCTTTGCTTCTAAGGACTTCTGCCATATTGGAATAAGGACCTCCCCACCCCCATCCAGTTTGGCCAACACCTTAGCCAATATAGCATCTTCAATGGTCCTGCTTACAAATGGGTTCAAACCCACAGGCCCCACAA
Organism: Choloepus didactylus; assembly: GCF_015220235.1. Classification (NCBI taxonomy): domain Eukaryota; kingdom Metazoa; phylum Chordata; class Mammalia; order Pilosa; family Megalonychidae; genus Choloepus; species Choloepus didactylus. The sequence continues at coordinate 119,645,508 of NC_051308.1, forward strand.
GACATCTTTTGTGGGGGACATGATTCAATTCCCAACAAGCAGATAAAACAAAACAAGTCAAATCTACCAGTAATTCTATAGATAAATTAAAAATGTTTTAAATAGATTTAAAAATAGCTACAATTGAAAAGTATAACCAACTTAAAACAATGCTGGTGATGTAACAGTAACAAAACACCTTCCCTGAAATTGCTGAAATGCCAATACTCTGTGTGTGCACGTGCATGGTGAGAGCTTTGCGCAAGCAGACCACAGGCAAGCAGCCACTTTTCTTTTTAGAGGACTGCTAGAGCTGTTGGTTAACTCTAGAACTGTGCTGATTTTCATTTATGCATACTGAGTAGGTATGTAACACTCAAATTTTTATTGAATACATACTACATGCAAAGAACTCATTTTAGGGGCTGGGAATCCATCAGTGAACAAAACAGATAAGCTCCCCTGCCATCATAGAGCCTACATGTCAGCACGGGTGGAGAACGAACACAGACAAACAATAAGTAAATAATGTGGCACGAGAAGGTGGTGTAAGTGCTATGGTGAAAATATAAAGCCAGGAAGGGTTATAGGGAGCAGGTGTGTGTTGTGTGGGTGTTTGGAATAGTTAGTGTGGTTTTGGTCACAACTGAGAGTGAAACTGTCTCAGCAAAAAAGAAAATTTATTGGTTTATGTTACTCCACTATCCATAAGTAGCTTTGGGCTTCAGGCACAGCTTGACCCAGGTGCAACAAAATCACCAGAATGGGGTTCTCTCTCTGCATTTTTGACCTTTAATCATGGGAATTAGCTTCATTATTGGGTCCCATCTTAGTTGCAAGATGGCTGCAGCAGCTCCAGCCCTCACATCCTCTAGGAAAGAGGTTCAAACAAAAGCCTCCAAATTAAGCCTCCTGGGCCAAGAATAGCCTATTTTGAGTTGTGTGCTCATTTCTCAACCAATCGATGTAGCCAGGCAGATGGAATGTGATGAGTAACTTAGCTAAATTATAGCACATGTAACTCCCCTAAAGATTTAGCCAGGGGTTTAGCCAGTTTCACCTGAGGGACAGGGTCACTGCTGGCCCACATGAAGCCTTTACTGGAATTTAAAAAGGGATGCCACTTTGGGAAGACACAGGCCCATGGACTCCCTGGAGCAAAGCCAGCTGGATTTCAGACCCCTTTCCCCCTTGTCCATGTACTCTTGAGCAGTGCACAAACCACACAGCCCTCTATTGTGGCCCTGCTGAACATGTGGGCTGCGAGAAGAGCAGGGTGGTTCTCTACCCAGGGGGCCAAAGAGCACCCTTTGAAAAATGCTGTCCTAGGACTCCACTGTAAGGCTTTAGAATCAGGTATCTAAACTGAGGCAGGAGATCACATAATTGTGAGATAGGGAAAAAAATTCAGGGAGGTATTGTTTCCCCAGATGTGCTCACTTAGACAAGACTCCAGCCACAACTGTGGTGATTTAGTACAGTGGGAAGAGCAAAGGGCTGGGAGTGAAGCAGCTTCAAATCTGTCTGACTCTGCCTCAAACCAGCTGTGTGACATTAATTGTAAAGACTCTGAGCCCTGGTTTTCTTTTCACAGGGATTTGAGAATTAAATTAGGTAAGGTACATAAAGAGTTTGGGATGGGACCTGGTACAAAAGAAGTGCTTGAATGTTAGCTGTCCTATATGAGAGCCCCTTGAACTGTCATGATCAGCTGCTGAATTAGTGATGCAAACTATAATCTTACATCCTCTGCTGGAGCATGGGAGGACAGCAATGTGGGGGGATCCCTGGATTCCAGAAGTGTCTGTGTGTGTGTCTGCCTGATTTGCATCAGCATCAGGATGCACCTGATTCTCTCCTATGGTCATGGTGAGGGCATGAACACACAGGAGGCAATACAGACCCAGGACGGAGAAGGAGGCACATACCAACCATTAATTCAATAATGTAGTCATTGAAGGAATAAAGGCAGAAGAGAGTGACCCAGGGGCATAAAAATTAAGCCAGATACCATTTCTTTTAAGGTTACATAGGAGAAGATCTTTGTGATGTTGGGTTAGATTTTGTATAAAACAAAAAGTACAAACTATAAAAGAAAAACAAAAACTGATAAATAGGACTTCAAAATTAAAAATGTTTGCTCTTAAAATACACTGTTAAAAAATTAAAAGACATGAACATGTATCTGATAAAGGACATGTAAATCAACCCAATTTTTAAAAATGGGTGAAAGATGTGAACAGGCCCTTCACTAAAGAAGATATACAAATAACCAAGCCCATAAACATATACTCTATGTCACTGGCTATTAGGCAATGCGATTTAAACCAAGGGTGATACCACTGCACATTAGAATGGCTCAAATTGAGAAGACAACAGATAATACCAAGCCTGGGGAGGATGCACAGCACTCAGAACTCTCATATGTTGCTGAGAGGGATGCAAAACGGTGCAGTCACTTTGGAAAACAGTTTGTATGTTAAATATACATTACCATATGACCCAGAAATTACCTCCTGGCTATTTACTTAAGAGTAATGAGAACATATGTCCACACAAAGACCTGTATGCAATTGTTCATAGCACTTTAGTTCATATTAGCACAAAACTGGAAAGAACCCAAATATCAGTCTACTAGAGAATAGGCAAATGTGGCACATTCATACAATGGATGTGTAGTTTGAAGTTGTATGTACCCCAGAAAAGATCATGTTCAGGAAAGATCAGCTAACCCATTCCTGTGGGTGTAGACCTATTGGGGGTGGTACCTTTTGATTAGGTTATTTCAGTCAAGGAGAACTCCAGGGTGGGTCTTAATCCTTTCAATGGAGTCCTCTTTTATAAGAAGATAGGTGCCCCAGAGAAGCTAAATGCCCCAGATATGAAATTCACAGAAGCATCTAGAGAAGGTCACAGGAAAAGCCACAGAGAAGCTGAGAAATAAGGACACAACCAGAGAAGCCAAGAGAGACAGAAGCTAAAAGAGAGAAACAGGCAACCAGAAGCTGGAGACAACAAAACCCAGAAGAGAAGGACCAGCAGCAGCTGGCCATGTGCCTTGCCGTGTGACACAGGAGTCCCCGGTGGCAGCAGCCTTTCTTTGGGGAGAGGGTATTGTCCTGTTGATGCCTAAATCTGGACATTTTCATGGCCTTAGAACTGTGAACTTGTCAGCTCATAAATCCCCATTGTTAAAAGCCAGCCCATTTCTGGTATATTGCTCAGTAGAAAAAGGAGCAAATTACTGACACACACAACATGGATAAATTTCAAAATCATCATGTTAAGTGAAAGAAGGCAAGCACAAAAGACTACATACTGTAAGATTTCATTTATTTGAAGCTCTGGAAAAGACAAAACTATAGTGACAGAAAACAGAACAGTGCTTGCCAGCAGCTACCGATGGTGGTAAGGGTTGACTGCAAAGAAACATGAGGGAATTTTAGGGGGTGATGAAAATGTTTCATATCATATTGTTGTGGTGGTTACACAGTTGTATACATTTGCCACCCTATCACACTATACATTTAAAAAGGGCCAATTTAATAGGATATAAATTACACTTGAAGAAAGCTGACTTAAAAGCTATGGAAAAGCTTCCCCAAACGGGAGGACACAATTCAGCCAAATAGTGTCTCCAGCAACTTCTCTGCTTCTGGACAGCACTAGAGCTGAGTCAGTCCCTGCAAAGTATGACCTTTGGTCAATGACAGGAAACATCTTACAAAACCACGTCATGTTCACGTTCTGAACCTCAACCTCCTCTCCCAACCTTATCGCTGATCAGAATTATTTATTTTCCATCCTTCCTCTGGGCTCCTCCACCCACTCTCTTTTTAAGTGTGGCTACCTTCTTAGCCAAAACACCAAGGTACTTAACCAGGTATTATTTCTAACACTTCAAAGGGCCAGTGGGATTAAAGACCCTCCTTCCCTGCAAACACATCATAACCTCTGTTGGGAATACTCTCGAACTCCTTCGTCTCCTGACTTGGTCTGCATATGCTCCAGCACACAAGACAAGTGTCCCTGCCTCCTGTAGAAGCCTCCCTTGGTTTTGCAAGACTGTTGCAGAATTCCTTTCCTCCTAACCACTAGAGAGCAAGGCCTCTCCCTGTTTCTTTGTCATTTTAAATCTTGGTGATCTTGAGCCCGTGTCTCTCTTCTAAACCTCAGTTTCTTTATCTATAAAATGAGAGCCTTAGAGTAAACTCAAATGCATATAGGACTGAGTTAGATGTGAATAAGTGAAGTGGTCTGGAATAAGGCAGATGGGACTGGGAGGACAGCCTTCAAATTAACTTTTTCCAACTACGACTGAGACAACTCAGAAAAAAAAAAGCAGTTCCATCGACCTCTGCCAGCTTGCAACCCTGGAATGAACAGTTCCTTTCCAGTGCCAACATTTTCTTGTTCCATTTTTATCTGAACCATATAGTTCCCCGAGTCAGGGGGTCAGTCTTTGAAGTCACTGGGAACGTTTCCAAAAGTAACAATAAACATAAAACATAAGAATATTCAGCACTGATTGTGGATCAGATGTGTGTCATCCTTGAGAACAGTCAGTCCAGACTATGTTGGCAACCAAGAGATAGCACAGGTATGTTAAGAGTGCCGTGAAAGCAGTTTAGGACCAATGTCAAGGCCCTGCAGCCCTCAAGACCTCATGAAAGCAGTTGGGAAGGGAGTTTCAGGGACAAAAGGAATCTGCAGGTGACAGCCTGGGTTTTAGAATATTACCTAGATTTTAAGCCTTACTATTCCAGAATATAGCACCATTTCATAGAAAATAGTAAATACCTGATTAATTGATCATGTCTACTTTAAACTAGTATTACTTCAAAATAATAATCCTGAGTGTGGTACTAAAAACATGGAGTTTCTCTATGTGAATTTCTACAGAAAGGTTGTGTGAGCAAATCCTGGGCTTTGCCTCCTGCTTAGAAAGGTTAATAACATAGATGACTTCCTCTATTTAAGCCACCATAATTGGGTCCCTACTAAAAGCCAGGTGCAGTTAATCCTCAAAACACAGTATACCACCTTGCAGATACTGAAACAGTTTCCAAGATGGCCAGCAATTTGCCCTAGTTAATAAGTAACAGAATCAATATTCAAACCCAAGAGTATCTGACTCCAAAGTCCATGCTTTCAAAACTATGTGACAGGTTAAACACATTCACTACCTCTTCCTCTGGCCTAGTCTAAGCAACAGAGTTAACAGGTCTGCAGAGACTGACCACTGAGCAGAGATGGACTGCTTCCCTGAGGGTACAGCATCATTTGCTGGGGGTGGCAGACAATCCCCTTGGCCATACTACTGCTGGAGTAAATCTGCATGTGTGGTCACACACAGGAGTGACAGTAGAACTGGTTGGCATGGCTTTTGAAGCACAGGCACAAACTGAGATCAAAACCTCATTTGTAGGCATGTTTGGCTGAATCATTTTTAACAAGCAGAAGTGAGAGTGACAGAAGAGGCAGAATAGATGCCTCAGGTCTAGACAGCACCAGGAATGACTCCCATGGGAGCCTGATGCTAAAATAGGAAACTATAATACACTGCTGATTTTTCATTTGGGCCAGTTCACTTCTTCCTTAACCATCCTCAACCTTGAAGTCATCCTTGAAGAGTTAGATCAGAGTAGTTTATGCTACTTACTGTGTTTTATCCACACAAAACATCAAAAAAGAACAAAAGGAATGATAAAGAATTTTTTATTAAAAATAGAGAATCATAATCCTTTCACAGAAAAAGCTTCAGATATATAATAACATTGATAAAATATGCCATGATTATATCATGTATGTAGTAAGACTATACCAAGAACATATCAAGAATATCAAGTAAAAGATCTAGTATATCCAGAATAGGTCCTAACCTCTGCATATTAACAAAAAATAGGTAAGTAATATCATGCTACAATAACTTACATTATGGCTGATAACACTATGCTGTTGTTTAATATCAGGCAAAGTGCCACCAAGACTGAATAATAGGAACATATCATGGAGAGTGAAGGCATTAACAAACCTCAGGCAACTTCCATAGAGCATACAATTTCTGAAATATTTCTACCTATCACATTTTAACCATACAAATGTGACCTAGGGAAAGCTAAGCGTCTCTTCTGGTTTGACAACTCTTCCCAAGCAACTCATCAATAGCAGGATATCAATCAAATAAACCTGACTTTCTAGCACCTACCTTATAACAAGGTGAAAGAACAAATCTTTGTGATTTTCAACAAGGTCTCTGGGAAATCTCAAAGATAGTTCTAGGTGTGATGATAACCTGAAAATATTGTTTTGTTTATTTTACTTTACACTTAGAATTTTATTTTAGGATGGCAAAAATCAAGTTGTCAGGCAATTGAACACTTAAGATAGGAAATAGATCACAGGTGACTGAGCAACAACGTGTTGCTCATTTCAAAGTATGGCTACTCATTTCAAAGTGACAATAAAACATTAAAGCAAAAATAAGGTAACATGATTTGAGCTTTAGCTGTTTCCTAAGTAAGAAACTCTTGTTTTCTTAAATAATCAGGGACATAAAAGTCAACATAAGCCATAGAAAATTTTTCTGGGAAGATGCAGAATTTTTGTTTGGTAGATAGATTACATGGGGGAGAGGGAGGAATAACCCTTCATATCATAGCTGAAGCCAATGAACAGTGAACCAGCAAACATGTCCACCCAAATTAAGCACACTTTACAAAGATTTTAACACATTTCATAGCTTTTCAAACTCAGGAATTATAAACTGAGGAAAATAAACAAATTCATTTCTAAATTTTGTCTTTCATTATGCTCTTTCATATTCTGGGGGAAAAAATGATACTTTTCTTTAGGACCATCTCATGGGATCTGTGGGGTCAGAATTAATTTCATAATATTACTAAGATGTAATTAGCATGCAATGTGTTTACTGTTGCTCTCTTCAAATGAGTCAATAAGTAAATAAAATTCAGAAATTTTCTCAGTTTCAATTTTCAATATGAAAAATATCAATAGTTATAGCACATTTAAGAAAAAGCCCCTTTGGGTCCTCAAAAAGCTCAGTTAACCAGACAGGGCAGAATTCACATATCTCAGATACCTACAATTCACAAACTGTTGCAAAATAGCTCAAAGACAATGAACAGGGCTACAATCTATGACCTGGAAGCATATGCTATAGACAATGCATAGATTTTCTTTGAAACACAAAATATTTGTCTGCATCACTAATTAGAATGTAATCATCACAATACCTATGTATACATATTGTAAAAGCAAAGGTAATAGAGCATCCAGACAGAAGATGAATAAGGAAATAGAAGACTTGAATAACACTGTAAACCAAGTAGACTTACTGGACACAAACAGAACACTCCTCTCACAATAGCAGAATGTAAATACTTTTCAAGCACCCATGAAACATTCTCCAGGATAGATCATATGTTAGGCCATAAAACAATTCTCAATAAAATTATAAAAATTGAAACAATACAAAGTATTTTCTCTGATCACAATGGAATAAAGAAATCAAACAGAAGAAAAATTGGAAAATTTGAAAATATGTGGAAATTAAATAACACACTTGCGATGATTTGGAATTCTATAGACCCCAGTAAAACATTCTTAAAGTTAACCCATCCCTGTGGCTGTGAACTCATTGTATGTAGGACCTTTTGATGAGGCTACTTCAGTTAAGGTGTGATCTGCATCAATCAAGATGGGACTTAATCCTACTGCAGGAGTCCTTTATAAAATTCAGACAAAGAAAAAGAAAGCCATGGTGACAGGAAGCTGAAATCAACGAAACCCGGAAGAAAAGGGGGAGACCAGTAGACACCGTATGTGCCTCGCCAAGTGACAGGGGAGCCAAGGATTGCCAGTATCTGGTCTTCATGAAGAAAAAATCACCTTGATGATGTCGTGATTTGGACGTTTTCCCAACCTCAAAACTGTGAGCAAATAAATTCCCATTGTTTAACCCAACACTTTTCATGGTATTAGCTTGAGCAGCCTAGAAAACTAAAACAACTCCCTTAAACAATAAAAGTTCAAAGAAGATACCACAAGGGAAATTAGAAAATACTTTAAGACAGACGAAAAAGAAAACAAAACATACCAAAACTTATGGGATGCAATGAAAGGTGTAAACACATATGTTAAAAAATAAGAAATATTTCCAGTCAACCATCTAACTTTACATCTTAAGGAACTAGAAAAGAAAGAGAAAAATAAACACAAAGTCATCAGAAGGCAGGAAATAATCACCTGGGAGCAGAGAATAGAAATCAATGAAACAGAGAATCATTGAAGCAAAAATTGGTTCTTTGAAAAGATCAACAAAATTGACAAGTCATCAGCTATACTGTATAAAATAAAAAGAGAGAGAAGATGCAAATAACTAAAATCAATAGTGAGATGAGGAACACTACACCAAACTTATGGAAATTAAAAGGATTATAAGAGAATAGTATAAGCAGTTGTATGCCCACAAATGATAAAATGCAGATGAAAAGGACAAATTCCTAGAAACACACAAATTACCAAAACTGGCTCAAGAAGAAATACAAAACCTCAACAGAACCGTAACAACTAAAAAGGTTGAATCAGTAAGCAAAATCCTTCCTGAAAAGAAAACTTCAGGACCCCATGACTTCACTGGTGAATTCTACCAAACATTTAAAGAAAAATTAACATCAGTCCTACTCAAATTCTTCCAAAATATAGGAGGGAAGGAAATTCTTCGTAACTCATTCTACAAGACCAGCATTATCCTGACACCAAAGCTAGACAAAGATAGCATAGGAAAAGAAAATTACAAACCAATAGCCCTTAACGATATAGGCACAAAACTTTACAACAAAGTACTAGCAAACCAAGACCAAAATCACATTAAAAGGATTATATACCAAGACCCAATGAGATTTATCCCAGGAGTGCACTAGTACTTCAACATAAGAAAATCCATCAATGTAATAAATATACCACATGAATAGAATAAAAGGAAAAACCCATGCTATAATCTCAACAGAAGCAAAAAAATAATTTGGCAAATGTCAACACCCTTTCATGATAAAAATACTCAATAAGCAAAATGATCATTTGTATGGAAAAATAAATAAGCTTTAGAGGGATACATGAAGTAATCCCTAGTGAATATATCCTTTTAAGTCATTCTTTCCTGTCTTTGAAGGACAGATTAATTTTGTTATCAAATTAATACATATATATCAACTTGGTATGTACATTCAGTGAAAAGTACCTGATTGAGAATAAGGAGACCTGAAATATGGTCTCAGTTCTATCAGTAACTTTTTGTGTGACCTTGTATAAGCCAGTTATTTTCTTTAGGCCACCATTACATATTTGTAAAATAATAGACATGGACTAGATTTAAAATTTTGTGATTCAATTTTCCCATATGTAACATTGGATTTCATTAAATGGTAAATTAAAAATTCTTTACTCTTTAAAAAAAAAATTCGGTAAGCTAGAAAAAGAAGGAAACTTCCTTCACATGAAAAGGGCATTATGAAAATCCCACAGTTTAAACCATACTCAATGGTGAAAGAGTGAAATTACTCTCTTACAATCAGGAACAAAACAAGGATGCTCACTTTTGCCACTGTTAAAAGTCTTAGAGTGATTAGGCAAAAAGAAGAAGGAGAAGGAAAAGATAGGAAGGAAGGGAGGGAGGAAGGGAGGGAGGGAGGAAGGAAGGAAAAAAAAAGAAAAGAAATTTTTAAAAAGGCTCCAAACTGGAAAGGAAGAAGTAAAACTACCTCTATTAGATTTCAAATGGAGTCGAGAGGTCACTCTGGTGGACATTCTTATGCACTATATAGACAACACCTTTTAGGTTTTAATGTATTGGAATAGCTAGAAGTAAACACATGAAACTACCAAACTCCAACCAGTAGTCTGGACTCCTGAAGACGATTATATAATAATGTAGATTACAAGGGGTGACAGTGTGCTTGTGAAAACCTTGTGGATCACACACTCTATCTAGTTTACGGATGGATGAGTAGAAAAATGGGGATAAAACTAAATGACAAATAGGGTGGGATTGGGGGATGGTTTGGGTGTTCTTTTTTTACTTTCATTTTTTATTCTTATTCTGATTCTTTCTGATGTAAGGAAAATGTTCAGAAATAGATTATGGTGATGATGCATAACTATACGATTGTACTGTGAACAGTTGATTGTATGCCATGGATAATTGTATAGTATGTGAATATATTTCAATAAAACTGAATTAAAAAAAAAAAAACTACCTCTATTTACAGATGGCATGATTCTCTATATTGAAAATCTCATAAAATATACACATACACCCAAAACCCCTCTAGAGCTAATAATCAATTTCAGCATAGGTACAGTGTAAAAGATCAACACATAAAAATCAGTTGTGTTTCTATACATCAGTAATGAACAATCTGAAAAGAAAATTAAGAAAACAATTCCATTTACAATAACATACAAAAGAATAAAATACCTAGGACAAAATTTAATCAAGGAGGTTGAAGACTTACATACAAAAACTATAAAACATTACTGAAATAAATTAAAGCAGAGCTAAATAAATAGACATCCCATCTTAATGGATTGGAAGATTTAATAATGTTAAGATGACAATGTCCCCAAAAGCAATCTATAAATTCAATGAAATCTCTAGCAAAATTCCAGTGACTTTTTTGCAGAAATGGAAAACTGATCCTCAAATTCATATGGAATTGCAAAGGGCACCAAATAGCCAGAACAATAGGAGAACTCACACTACCCAATTTCAGAATTTACTACAAGGCTACAGTAGTCAAAACAGTGTGGTACTGGCATAAGGATAGACATAATGGATATTGGAATAGAATTAAGACTCTTAACATCTTAAACATCTGGGGCTAATTGATTTTTTAATGTAATTTTATTGAGGTATATTCACATACCATGCAATCATCCTAAGTGTACAATCAGTTTTTCACAGTATCATCATATACAGCTATATCATCACCACAATCAATTTTTTTAACATTTTCATTACCCCAAAAAATAAAAATAAAAATAAAAGTGAAAAAAAAACACCCCAAATATCTCATACTCCTCCCCCCCTATTATTCATTTACTTTTTGTCCCCCTTTTTTCTACTCATCTGTCCATACACTGGATAAAGGGAGTGTGAGCCACAAGGTCTTCACACTCTAACAGTCACACTGTATAAGCTATATAGCTATATGATCATTGTCAAGAATCAAGGATACTGGATTGCAGTTCAACAGTTTCTGGTATTTCCTTCTAGCTATTCTAATACACTAAAAACTAAAAAGCGATATCTATAGAATGCATAAGAATAACCTCCAAAATGACCTCTCGACTCCATTTGAGATCTTTCAGCCACTGAAACTTTATTTTATTTCATTTTTCTTCTCCCTTTTGCTCAGGAAGGTGTTTCCAATCCCATGATATGTGGCTAAGTGATTTTTGATAAGGGTGCCAAGACCACTGAATAGAGAGCAAATAGTTTTTTTTAACAAATGGTGCTGGGACATCTGGACAACCACATAGAAAAGAAAAAAGGTGGACTCTTACCTCTCTATATACAAAATTAACTCAAATGGATCAACAACCTAAATGTAAGGGTTAAAACTATGAAACTCTTAAAAGAATAGATAGGAGTAACTCTTTGTACCCGAATTTGGCAATGGATTCTTAGATTTGAGACTAAATACATGAGAAACAAAAGAAAAAATAAGTCAATAGGACTTGATAAAATTTTTAAATTCCATGAATCAAAGGATATGATCAAGAATGTGAAAAGACAAGCTAGAGAATGGGAAAAAATATTTGAAAATCATATATCTAATTAGTATTTAATATCCAGACTATATAAAGAACTCTTACAATTCAACAACAACAAAAAAGACAATCCAATTTAAAAATGGACAAAGGACTTAGATAGACATTTCTCCAAAAAAGATATACAAATGGCTAAAAAAGTACATGAAAAGATGTTCAATGTCATCGGTCATTAAGGAAATGCAAATCAAAACTACAATGATATACCACGTCACACCTTCTAGGGTGTGGAGAAATCGGAACCTTTGTAAATTGCAGGTGGAAATACTGAGGAAAATAGGTGGTTCCTCAGGAAATTAAGTATAGAATTACCATATTCCCCTCCTAGGTATATACCCAAGGAAAATGAAAACACATGTCTAAACAGAAACTTGTCATTAATGTTCATAGTAGCATTATTCATAATAGCTAAAAGGTGGAAACAACCCAAATGTACATCAACAGATGGATGGATAAACATATTTTGGTAAAGACAAACAGTGGAATATCATTCAGTCATAAACAGTAATGAATTACTGATATATGCTACCCCTTTGATGTAACTTGAAAACATGCTAAGAAGCCAGACATAAAAGGTCACATTTTGTATGATTCCTTTATATGATATATGTGGAATAGGCAAATCCATAGAGAAAGAAAACAGATGAGAGGTTACCTGGGGATGGGAGAAAGAAGGAATGGGGAGTGATTACTTAATGGATACAGGGTTTTTTATGTGGTTATGAAAAGTTTTGAAACTAGAGAGAGCTAGTGGTTACACAATATTGTAAGTTTATTAAATACCACTGAATTGTACACTTTAAAATGGTTAATTCTGTGCTATGTAAATTTCACCTCAATTAAAATAAAAAACTAAAGGGGAGATTAACGTGAGGGGAGATCGAAAGGCAGATAAACATCCTAAGAGGAATTGCTCGAGGAAATACGGGGAAAAAATCAGAAAACTCATTCTCCATTCATTCAAATGAACTGCAGATAATGTGATATCCACTCTCTATCCCTCTCCCAAAAAGAGTTCAAAGAAGAAATAATAAGGGGTTCTAAAAGGATTCTAGAAAAAAAGAAAAAATGAAAGTGGCACTAAGATGAGAGCTATTATGATTAAGGGAAAGAATATTACTATGAAAATCATGTGGCATGATGAATAGACTTGAAATTATACAAAGAAAAGGAAAATATTAAACATATTTAAATGGTTAGAGAGAAGGTGATCAATATAGAAGACATAAAAGAATAAAAGTATGTGTGATTTTGTTCCTGAAGAAGAGAACGGAGCAAGTAGAACAAAAGATTTGTTTTCAAAAATAAAATATAAGAAAATTTCCTCAAAATAAAGAGAATAATATGCTCATTGAAAAGGAACATATGCCACTGAAAAAACTGATTCAGATTGTATACACTAAGACATATCCTTTGAACTCTGAGGATAAAGAATCCAGACAGCATCAAGGCCAAATACATGTTCACACACATGGGGTTAAATACCATGTCATTCTTAGCCTTCTTGACAGCAATATTCATAACTGAGAATTAACAGATATAATATAGCTTACTGAACTTAGATGTTTATTAACCTTCTGATACATTGCAACAGCCGAAAGGCAAATACTTGTAACTGTTATAACTCACTGAACTGTAGCCAGAAGCCTTGTGCTTTGCTTTATAACTGTAACTGAATAGCCTCATAATAATCTAGTTACCTTGTTTTGTAACTTAAAAGTCTTGTTATTCCGTTAACAGCCCCCTTAATGTTTATTAATGAAGAAACCTGAGCCAACCCACACCAATTCCTGCCTTATTGTTCTAACCAGTTCTAACCAGAGCTGGCCTGCCTGGCATGTGCAGTAGCACAAAACTTCAACCTATAGTAACCTTACTGTAGTACTAAAAATCATATTAAGCCGCCATTTTCCTTACATACATCCTATGACCAAGTATGTAAGCTGTCTGGGCATACTCCATAATTAGACTATCTCTGGCCTCATCATTTTGAACTACTGTATTCATTATTATAAGCATGCCACTGCCAAAATGCTATAAAACTCTCAGAAGCTCTCCAGTTCAGGGAGACAGATCTGGGGCCTGCAAGTCTCCTGTTCTCCTTGCAATAAAATCTCTTTCTCTCTTTGAAACCCTGGTGTCATAGATTGGCTTATGTGCATCAGGCTGCTAGTCCGACCCAGCAACACATCCAATGTCATAAGACGGTGAAGTAGTATTAACAAACTTCTGGGGAGAAAAGTATGTCCAATAATTTTACACTGACCAGATATAAAGGCACTGGATATTCAAGCATGCAAGAACTCAGGGAACTCGCCCCCATGACTCGTTGTGGAAAAAAAAAATTATCCATTGATAAAATGCAATCAATCAAAACAGAAAACAAAATAAAGGGACCAGTAATGGAAAAACCATGTTAAAAACAATAGTAGTAATTAATAAGTAAGTTAAAACCATTGGTAGCCATCAAATCTAATTTATTATAAAGCCAAGCCTAAATAATTGTTAGCATCATAGTAATGGAATGGAATGCAAATGTTTTAAACCATAATGAGTGAAATAAATCAGACACAAAAGGACAAATATTGTATGATATCCCTAATACGAGATAATTAAAACAAGTAATCTCATAGAGTTAAAATCTAGAATATAGGAGACCAGGAAATAGAATATGGGTAGCACATGCTTAACGTATGCAGAATTTTTAACTATGTTGGATTTAAATGTTTGGAAATGGATACAGGTGATGGTAGCATAATATGGTAAGTGGACTTAGCAACACGGAATTTTGTGGTTGAAAGGTGAGGTTTAGAGTAGAGTATGTCACTAGAAGGAAAGCTAGAGGATAAAACATGGGACCGTATAACACAGTGAAACTTGTGGTGGACTATCGCTGTGATTAAAAGTACAAATATAAAAACGTTCTTTCATGAACTAGAACAAGTGTACATCACCATTACAAAGAGATAATAATATAGTGGTATATGGGGACAATGTACCTATTGCAAACTATAGATACAGCTAACAGTAACATTTTAATATTCTTTCATCAACAGTAACAAATGTACCACACCAATGTTAAGGATCAATAATAGGGGGGATAGGGGTATGAGATGTGTTGGGGGTTTTCGTTTTTTGTTTTTTTGAGTGATAAAAATGTTCTAAAATTGATTGTGGTGAAGAATGTAAAACTATGTGATGATACTGTGAACCACTGATTGTATACTTTGGATGGATTGCATCATGTGTGACTATATCTCAATAAAACTGCAGGAAAAAAGTAGTACAACTTGGTGTCAATGAATTGTATCATAGTAAATGCAGCACAAAAATCTTATGGTATTATCTAGAGAGTAACCTAGCATATTATCCAGAAAATGCTTTTGTTATTTTTTCCTGATTATTAGCAAACAAACAAACAAACAAAACAACGTTTAAAGTTTTTCCCAGAAAACAAGCAAACTCCCCAAAATACTCCCACAGAGCTCCAGGGAAGCACATGCTTTAGTTTGAGAAATAGCTGTCCATGTTTAGGCATAAGAGGTATATAAATGTTTCCCCATCAGTCCAGGAGTTCTCTTCCTTCCAGTAGGAAGGCAAAGAAAAAGCATGAACTTCATTGCCCAATACACTTGGGTTCTAATTCCAGGTCTGCCAATTAATAGCTGTGTGACCTTGAATAGCTCACTCGACCTCTCTGAGGTTCACTTTTCCCATCTGTAAAATGCAGGGAAAATGACCTTTTTTAGGGTCATAATATGGAATGAGTGAAACTGATTGCCAAGGCAGGTAGTAAACCGAGAGCCCAGTGACATCCACCCCTAGACACCTACAAGAGTCACTTCTTTCCCTGTCAGTTCAGGAAAGAAGCACTTGAAGAGCTGCTCTCAGCATGTAGCAACTGTATATAGCTCCAGGAGTCATTGTCCTGGGATCAGGATTTGACAGAAACTTTGGAGACTTTAATAAATCTTTTGAGAGTCACCATGAACAAAGCTGTCATGGTAAATAAAGGCGGCTAGATTATCTGTATAAGCAGCCCCAGAACAGGGGTAACTTGCTGGGTTCCAGAGAAGGGGAGGGCGAGTGTCAGCCCAGCCTGTGGCCGATTCTGCAAACACCTGGGAGCTAGTTCTCCCAGCGTGGTGGTTGTGCTTTGGGAAATACTGGCTAAGCATGAGAGGGTGACCTGAGGGAGTGTTGTGTTTAGAGCCCAAGTGTGGCCCAACAGCTGGCCAGAAGTGCCCTTCCTGTGACAGGGAACAAATGCAACTATACGTGCCTGAGCACTCTCCAATAGTGAGACCCAGAGCTACAGCAGCAGTGGATCTACATTTGAAAGTGCAACCTTCCTTCATTGAAGGATCCACTCTGTAAGTCTTTCCATGCCCTTTCCCCCTACTTTCCTCAGGACCTCTCATCTAATTAGATAATCTGTACACACCTCCCAAGGAATTAGCACTCCTCCCTCACTTAGACTCTCAAGGTTTGGGGATCAAAGATCAGAATATCACCCCAGGCAATCACAAGAGGCAAGACTGGCAAATTAGAGATTGGGCAGCCAGTAAGAAAATCACAAACATAAATGGTTCCTCCCCTTTCGCTGTCAGCTTAGTCAGCAGAATCCACACATAAGTACATTTAAAGAGCTCTAGATTTGGAGCTGCAGCAATGAGATCTACTCCCAGCTATTGCCACTTACTACTAATCACCCACAAGCCAAGTCAGAATCTCTCAAAGCTTCAATGTCCATATTTTCCAAATGGGGCTAATAATTCCCATCAATCTTGTGGACTGCTATGAGGACAGAGTGTATGTGAAAGCACACTGCAACTGATAAAGCACCAGATATGCTTGTAATGTATAAATATTTTTGTTAAATAAAGACATTCATTTCCAAAGACATATATTTGTCCCGAGGTATAGATTTTCCATGAAAACAGCTTTCGGATCCATTTTCTGATACCTAGAACTCTGAAAGCTTCTTTCCTTTAGTTTGAGGTATAAAGTGCAAATCTTTGTGGGAGGGGATCTGCTTCAATTGATCAGTCATGGAAATATTGGGTAAATGTGTCTTCAGAGTACTTGTTGAAAGGAGGATTGAGTTTCTGAGATAGAAGAGATGCAGACCATGAGTGAGTTGAAAGTGGCAAATCTAGTTGCCTGGGAACCTTGTTTATAATTCTACTCCCCTAATCCATATCTCTTGGCAGGCTTGCTTAAAAACAAATACTATTTTTTTGCAAGATCTCACCTAGATGTCTCAACTCTTGAATCCTTAATAATCAGCTTCTCTGAGCTCTGAATGGTTATCTCTAGCACCTGACCCACATACATTTTTTTTTTATTAACACTCGTGTTCGTTGCCTCTCCAGCTGAAAAGTTGCAGCCCAGGAGGTAAAGTACCCCAAAATCTCAAAGCAAAAATGAAAAAGTCTCTTTATTTAAGAAGTATCAAATGGAGCTTCACTGGGAGGTGTCCTGTTTATACACAACAGCCAGACATGGTAATCCATATTCTTCAACACTTTGGGCAATTAATAGAAAAATCAATTACTAAACGTAGTCAACTAAATTTTCTTCACTGTGAAAAGCTACTAATTGATAGGGTATTGATGTTGTTTTCAGGCTTTATGTAATGCATTCCTAGTACTTAATCCATCTACAAGTTTCCCTTATTCCAAAGGTTGAATTCAATAAAATTGCCATTTTTTGAAGTAAAAAAATGGTTGAAAATTGGCTTTGATTCCATTTAGAACCAGACAGCCTGTATTCAAGGCCCATTTTAGCCACATACAAGGTCTAAAACCACAGATGGTTGATGAATGCACAACTATATGATGATACTGTGAACAATTGATTGTACACTTTGAAGGATTGTATGTTATGTGAATATATCTCAATAAAATTGCATTTAAAACAAACAAACAAAAACAAACCACAGATGGTTATATGATTTTTCTAAATTTCAGCTTCCTCATCTGTAAAATCAGCATAATAATAGTAGCAATGTCAGGTAGTTGTGAAAATCAAATGAGATAATGCACACAGTGCTTAGTACAGTGCCTGGCACAGTGATGGCTCAGGACATGCCAGCTAGGAAGAGAGGAGGGAATGAGCTTCATCCTTCTCTCCAGATTCCCTGTGCCTACACTGTGCCTAATTTGTTATATGCACTGTATAAAGTTTATATTAGATTGGATGGTCTGGGACTTCAGTTTCATCAAAGTGTCCATTACGTGTCCATAGTCCTGTGTGACTGTTGGTATATTTTGGTCTTAGAGACTAGCCTGGTGTTCTTATTCTGTCCCATCCATTTCTTTGTGAAATATGGAGTATGTGGGGACTGCCTGGAACACTTCAAAATTTAGAGGCCAGGGAGAGGAAGAGCAGCTGTGAAGAGTGACCAGGGATGTGGAGGAAAACCATGGGATTGCCAGGTCCTGTAAGTCAAGTGAAGACAATGTCCCAAGCAGGGGAGAGAGAGCAGCCTGGCCATGTGCTCCTGATAGGGTAGGTGACTGAAGGGTCACAATCTACCACTGGATTTGGCAATAGAGAAGTCACTAGGTCACTGGTGACCTCAACAAGAGAAATTTCAGGGGAATGATGGGGACAAAAGCCTAACTGGATCAATTAAAGAGGTCAGGATGTGAAACCCTGAGAACAGACAATATCTTTAATGAGTTTTGCTATCAAGGGGAGCATGGAATTGGTGGCACACTCAGAAAGGAGGTCAGGGGGTTGGTTTAAAGATAGGATTGTACACTGATGAAAACAATGTAATTGGAAGGGAATATTGATCATGAGAAAGAAAGAGGACAATAGACATCACATAAGAGGTGACACAATTTGTGACAAGCAGTAAAATTGGCTTTAAACCAGAGCAGGTACTGTAACAGTGGGAAAGCAGAGTATGGGGGTATAAAGGCAAGCAATCTGCTGAATTTGCTGATGGGATATGAAGTAGTTTTCTTCTGATTCCATTTTCTTGGTGAAACAAGAATCAAAGTTATCAACTGAAAATAAGCTCTGGGGAAAAGACGGTGTGATTAGCCCCTTGGGACTGGGAAAGTGAATGGACTGGGAAAATGTAATGGAATCACCAGCCCAGGAGAAGTGTCTACTTGAGAAATGTGGGTTGTAAATTTAAAGTGAACCAGTCAGTACAATTTTGTGTTTTGATTCATCCATGTTTAGCTGGTCAGATTCAGACACAGGGTAGATCAAGAGTTGGTTTTGACCAAAGTTGAAGGTTTCCTTGTCTAGTCTGACAAAGAGAATGAACAGCAAGGTGTGTGCAAGGGATTGTTTATGGTGATGCATCATGGGTAGTCTGAGCTGGGTAAGGAGAGAAAAGAGGTCTTGAGATATAATGAATGATGAAAAAGTGATGGAGTCAATGGTGGTCCCAATAGGGATACTTTAAAAGTCAGCTGAGAAGACAGAGGCTGTTCGAAATTGGGCTCCATGAAATTAAAATTTTGGAGGTGGAGCAGATACTGTACTGACAAGGTCTACATCATGACCATGCAGTGGGAGGCTGAAGTCATGGGAAAGATAAGATCACTGGAAGTGAGGAATGTAAGAGACAGGCCAGGGTGGATGAATCACCTATGTGGAGATTGATGTCTCCAAGCGTGTTGAGAGACCTGGGGGTGGAGAGGAAGACAGTGATCCCTGTGCTTTTATCTTCCTTAATGAGGGGAAGTAGTGCAAGATTGTTAGTTGACAGCAGCTAAGAAGGGTAGTGAATGGCAAAGGCAGTTGGCATGTGCTTTGTGAGTGATGACATGTGCTTTAAGAAAGTTGGGGTTTTTGAGAGGAGGAAGAGGAAGAGCAAAGAAAACATATGCCTTATTCTGCATCCTGCGGTACACGAGGTGTTGGTGGCTGGTGGGGGAAGGTTGGAGTGGGATGGCAAGGAACGCAGCCACCATTTAAGAAAGTCATAGGGGAAAAATCAGTTTGAAATAGAACAAGAAGCAAAGGTCATTTTCAGAGACGAGACTGAGAATGCAGAATTTTAAATTCATAACAGAACTTTGCAAAAGGCTAAGTGGAAACTTAAGAGGTGACAGAAAGAGGTAAGAGATTGAGAGATAAGGGTGCACTGAGATGTATGAAAACAAGAAGCTAAAGATGATGGAGGACATAGAAGACTTGGACTTCTGGGGGCACTAGAGGTTCTCTGTCTTTAGGAAAATGAAGTCATCTCTGTCTCTCCTAAAGCAGGAGCCAGTCTGGCTCTTCTTTATGCTCTCCACAGAGCCTGTGAAACAGGTGGTCAACTGAATGAACTAATGAATGAATGCATGACCCTCATAAAAGAAGATCCATGCCCTGAGAGAGGTGTGGATAGAGATATGCATTTGGGAGATGAGAGGGCAGGAACCTTTTCCCTGAGAAGTAGAGGGACAAAGTGGGAAGACCAGAATGTAGAGTCAAAAGACCTGCCTGAGTCCCCAGTCTACCACTGACTGGTGGCTGTATGTCTTTGGGAAAGTCATGTTGCCTTTCTACAAGTTTATAGCCTTATCTGTAAAATATCTTATCTGTAAAATCCTCAGCACAGATTGACTCACCTCTTTCGGACTCCTGTACCTCTATTCCATCACTTATATCACACTAGGAAAGTGTCTAGAGTCCTAAAAATATAAGGGTTGACAATAAAGATAGGAACGTGAAGAGCTACTATTAAAAGATTCATTCCCTTTGGTTTTGAAAGAGTTTTCTTCTGCAGGATACATTAAAATAATAACAGCTAACACTAGGGAAAACGATTCGGGCCACCAAGTGAAAATAACTCTGAGATGTCAGGGGTGGACCTGAGGAGCCAGGGTCCAAGACAGGACAAGTAGGATTATCTTGGGATATGGTACAACAAGGATAGTCATGACCTCCTGAGAAGGCTCAGCAGAAATAAAGCTGCCCCCAAAACCCAAAAGGAAGAATCAGAGCCACCCTCCCCCAACATGCCCAGGAGAAGGGCAGCCGTGTACATGTTGGCGAGATGATGTTTTCCTTAGTTTGCCCATGATCTGAGTGAGACCTTTGGCCCAGTTTTAGAAGTACACTGAGCCTTGAAAAGCAGGGGCGGGGTTTCCCAAGGCAGGAGTTTCCAGGCTCTATAAAGCCAGTTGGGGCACTGCCGGGCACCTCTCCCTAGAGCTGTGAATTGCCCGGCTTTCTGTTTGCTCCTCTGGAAATGCATCGACTGTTGACTCCAGTGAAGCGGGTCTTTCAAGTGAAAAGAGTGCTTCAAGAAGCTTCGCTCGCCCCTGCTCGCATCCTGCCAGCAGCCTACCAAAGGTGAGTCGTGTGGCCCCGGGGAACTGTCCAGGCTTACTCTTTGAGAAGCATCATGGAATCATAAAAGATGGACAGGTCATGGGGAAAAATCCACTCGAATCCCAGTCAAAAGTTGGCAAGTCTGGCTGCACAGCCTAAGACAAGCAAGTTCAGTTCTCAGCTTCTCAGCTGTAGAATTCCAGGATCCCAAGCCTCTGACAGCTGTTGTTTTGTCACAACAGCATCTTTACTGTGCTGCACCCACAGAGCAGTGGGAACATCAGAGTTGCAGAGTTTGTATAATTACTCAAACGAGGTGTTTAAAAGCCACTCTCAATCCAATACCAAATGATTTCAAAGACTTGACTTAACAGTTTTACGCAGTTTCTGAGAAGTGTGTGTGGGACGGGGGGTGGGGGCAGAAAGCAGGCTGGAGATGAAATAGAGAAGGGAAAAGGAAGAAACACAACAGGATAGCAAGCCTAGGATCTCAGCAGCTGCTGGTATGATCTGTGACCTCTGACCAATTTCATGCTGATCTCCTAACATCAGAAACATTTGAAAAAGCTAACAAGCACAGCAGCTCACTCTAGCATGCACAATTCACTGTAGTTTAGTTACAGGTGATTATCTATTGGTTCAAGTTGTTCTTTAGGGCAGAAGAAAAACACGGCATTGTGCATTGTGAAGGAAGTTGGACTGGATGGATTTGGAGCTCTGGAAAACTGTATCAAACGCCCTAGAAGTTGAGATAAAGATAAAGGAAGCAAAAGTAACTCTTTATCGTTTTCCCCTCCTCTCCCCACCCCTTGCCAAGCTCTGAATATAGGTCAAATGTCCTAGCTCAGAATTTAACCTGTATTTAGGAGGAAGGGACTGACATGTTTTTGCTTGTCTCAATAAGCAACACTTTAATTGTCTATTCTTAATTCCAAGGCTTTGGTGTACCCAGATTTGTTGCTGCATTTCTTAGAAATGGGAATGCAGGGACTGCAGGCCTTTTGGAAGACTCCAAGTGAGGGAAATTGCCTTCTGCAGAATTTGGGGATCTCAAGAAGCTTGGGGACCTCAAGTTGCCAGCCCTAAACTGCTAGTTGAGCACTCCAGTCCTGCTCAGTGAGAAGCAAAGTGGCATGGGTCTAGCTACCAGGGCCCATGGCCCCTCTTCTCCAACACCATCCCCGTCTTTACAAACCCAGTCCCTCGGGATTCTGCATCAACTGCAATGTTAATAAAAGCTGCTGCTTTAAGTCACTGCTGCAAGATTCTAAATAGACTGAGGATAAGAAACCTGCTTCCCCTGCCCTCCAATTTCACGAAAGGGGAAAATGAGATATGATGACAAAAGTTTGTGTGTGTTTCTGTGTGCGCATGTGAGTACGTGTGCTTGTGCAAGAAGCATGTATACATTACTTTTCTTTGTAAAAACTCCTTCAGTGTGGCCCAAGTGTTTCAATCTCCCAGAGCCGATGGTAACAACTATAGCTAGTTGACTTGGTCTCCTTGACACCTATGTATTATTGTCCAATCCCTAAACCACCACTACACTTTAGGACAAGGCCCTTCTTTCCTTTCCATTTTTTTCTCTACATTCCATGAATACTTAAAAAAATGATTTAGATCTAGTATCTGCCCTTGCCTGGTACCCAGGGTGCCTGGGTGTGTGTATGTGTGGGCTAATGGTGGGGTAACATGGTGCGTGAAGCTCGTTAGCCTGCTCAATTTCTTCATGACTTTATCATTGTCCACCCCTCTCCCCACCCCCTGACAAACCTGAGTACAGCTCAAATGTCCCAGCTCAGAATTTAACTTGCATTTAGGAGGAAACGATGGAAATGCTTTTGGTTGTTTCAATAAGCAACCCTCGGTCTTCACCCAGCTCTTTGGGTGACTTCTTTTGTGACTTCTTTGGTTTCAACGCCTTCAGTGGACTCGCAGCTGCCCATGCTTGAGCTGGTACACAAATACCCTTTAGAGGTCTCATCTCTATATGTCTATCCTTTCTAGTCCAACCTGCATTGGGTCCAAGTCCAACATAAGATCTGCTCTCGTCTCAGCATCTGCTTTGCTGCTTCTTGGCTGCCTCTAAAATTAAGCAAGAATCATGTCCTCCAATTTAGAGCTCCAACCTACTTTTCTCTTCTCACACGTTCTTTCCCTAGTCCCTCACACACTGTCTGCTCCAGGTACCTTTATCTGTCCAATCATCCCTCAAATACTCCTAAAGGAATATTTCCCTTCTGCCACTGCCCCTTCAACCCTCTCCATTTTTTCATCTGCACTAATTTCCCACATCCATCAAGGTTGATCTCAAATGCAGTCTCTTCTATGAAGCCTTTCCTGGTCCTCACACTTACAGGAAACCCCTATGGGATTTTGCGCATAGCCCTCTTGCAGCCCTTATCACATTCTGCCTCGCAGTTGGGTTGTGTGTGTGCTTTTCTCATTCGTCCCACTGGTCAAGGAGTTACTCGAGGGCAATTGCTTTGCCTTCTTTTTCTTGCCTCCTCCACCACCTCCTCTGCAGCCCTTAGCACAGCACCTGGCACATAAATGCTTGAAACACAATAGAAGGGGGCAACATGGAGTGAAGAAATAGAAGCCTGATACATTTTCCCGAAAAAGGTGATACCAGAATAAAATCAATTTTAAAGTAAATAAACTGATTATTCTTTGCAGAAAGCACAAGATAAGAAAGATACTCTTAACTTCATGCGCTGATGCTTCTGGAAGCCTCTACATGCTAACTTTTCCTCAAAGCTCTGGAATCCATTTCCAGAAATAGTGTCCCATCAAAATAGTTACAGAAGTTACTGATTCTTGTTATGAAAGCAACCGACTATTGGAGCCTCTTCTTGTAAGCCTGAAGAAAAGGGAGTCAGCACAGAGAAAGCAGAGTGAGAATGAAGCCGGGGGAAAAAGACAGCCAAGCCCAGAACCAGGTGCTGGCTAACCATTAGCTCCTAGGTGCTGGGGAAGGTCCTCTATAAATATTTGAGAGTACAAACTCCGGGTATTTGGAGGGCACCAAATAAATAGGGAAGACAGTTAAATTCCAAACTGCTCTTATCACTCTTATCAAAGTGGATTTTCCTCACTACCTTGTGGTCATTTGATCTACCTTTGCCTCACAGCAATTGTTCAAAGTAGTCTTCCTGGTGGGAGAATTGGGGCTACGAGAAGCCCTGGCCCCTAAAGATGATTGCTATAGATGGTCAATACAATGTGTAGCTTCTGTAGCACGGAACTAAATTTATAAGCCTGAGAAGCCATCCTGTCACTCTTCCATAGTAGGGAATTCTCTCTCTGTGGCCCAATACATGTCAAAGGAACTTGGAGGCATGCTTGAGTGTAGCTCACACACACTACACTGGCACTCGTGTCACTGAAGGGACAGAATATTTCTAATACACGACTTAACATATCAGTCTGAGCACATGACTTCACCTCTGTGCCCTGATGTGCCCATCTGTAAAATGATGAGTGATCAGATTTTAGGGACTTGCTTACGGCATCTGGAGGGGGACTTTGTGAACTCTTACTTGTAGCTGGGAGGAGAAACTCTAGGTTTTAATCGGAGGGTAAGAGTAAGACTTGAAGAGAGATGGGTGGAAACAGGAAATAGATTATCTCTCCCCTCTTCTACTGACCTTCTCCCTATTTTCTTCTGCCCTCATTTAGAATTGTTCTCTCTGTCCCTTCTGTTCCCACAGCCTTTGCCTGTTCTACTGTGTATTTAGTAGTAAAAACGCCAGCCTCCTCCATTAGACTGTACCCTTTTTATGGTTTACAAAGAGTGTTTTATTCATTATTGTGCAACTGGAACTCAGCATAGCATTGGGTGTAGTGTACGTGCTCAATAAATACTGGGAGGCCCAGTCAGAAAAAGCAGAGAAAATGGAATCAAACAGACAATTCCTTAAAAAGTAGAAAAACAATGGCTGTGGTCTTGTGTATAAAAGAGAGTGAAGAAAGAGAAAGGGGGATAATGAAAGGGACCCTTTAAAAATGAATTTTTAAAAAATGTCCTATGATGTTTTTAATATATGTAGAAGTAAAATATGTGACAATAATAGTGCAAAGGGAAGGAGAAGGTAAATGAAATTAAACTAAGGTAAGGTTTTTGCAATGCTCAGGAAGTAATAGAAGTACTAACTTAATTTAGATTAAGCCAACTATGCATATTATGACCTTTATGGTCACCTCTAAAAGAAAAATATAAAAATATATGTGACTTAAAAGCTCATAGAAGAGATAAAATGGAATAATAAATAGTTGTTTAGTAAAAAAGAAGACAGGAAAGAAATAAAGGAGCAAAGAACATATGAGACAAATAGAAACAAATAGCAAGATGGCAGACAATTCCAATTCTTTAAGTAATTAAAATAAATATAGACTGATACTCCAGCTATAAAACCAGTACTGTAGGAATTGTTAAAAATAAAATAAGGACCCAACTATATGCTGTTTACAAGAGAAGCATATTAAATATAAAGGCCCTGATAAGTTAAAAGTATAAAAGGACAGAAAAGATATAATGTGCAAACACTGACCAAAAAGCCAGTATGGTTTATTAACATCAGGAAAAGTAGACCTTAAGGCAAGAAGTATCACTACAGTTGAAGAGGGACACATAACAAGGATAAAATGGTCAATTTGATGTACAGATATGTCAATTCTAAATTTGTATGTATCTGATAACATAGCTTCAAAATACATAAAAAATGAATTAAATGATTATGTGTCGCTGTCTTTTGAGGAAACTGGCTAGAGACCAACAGTGAAATTATGACTGTTATCTTCACTACAGGTTTTCTACAGTCTCTGCTGTGCCCTTGGCCAAAACAGATATTTGGCCAAAGGATGTGGGCATCCTTGCCCTGGAGGTCTACTTCCCAGCACAATATGTGGACCAAACTGACCTGGAGAAGTATAACAATGTGGAAGTGGGAAAGTACACAGTGGGCTTGGGCCAGACCCAAATGGGCTTCTGCTCAGTCCAGGAGGACATCAACTCCCTGTGCCTAACGGTGGTGCAGCAGCTGATGGAGCGCACACAGCTCCCATGGGACTCCGTGGGCCGGCTGGAAGTGGGCACCGAGACCATCATTGACAAGTCCAAGGCTGTCAAAACAGTACTCATGGAGCTCTTCCAGGATTCCGGGAACACCGACATCGAGGGCATAGATACCACCAATGCCTGCTACGGTGGCACTGCCTCCCTCTTCAATGCTGCCAACTGGATAGAGTCCAGCTCCTGGGATGGTACGTGCTTATGTAAGAAAGGATCTGGGGTTGGAGGCTGAAACCTACCAGTTTTGCTTCTCAGTTCTCCAGGTGATTCCCTTCCTTGGAAGGAAGAAAGGACAACTTACTCATCTATCACCCAAAACCGTGATGACAGTCATCACTTAGATTCTCTAGTCCCATATAGTTCACATTAAGTGATTCATTTAGTCCTTTCCACAGCCTTGGAAGTGGATGTTATATGTGATTTATAGAGGAGGACACTGAGAACCCAATATCTTACACAAAGTAAGTGGCAGAGGTAGGATACTGAACCAAATTCATTATATTTCCTATTTTACCTGTGACTCATAAGCTTTTCCTAAGTCTCAGAGACAGATAGGCGATGTTGAGAGATTTAAACAAGTTGAGATGTTAAGGGGGAAACACTCTGGTATAAACAGGATGGACTGTTACACAGACTGTTTCCACTTTCTCCCTTGTCTAGTTTCTAGGAAATTCCTTTTTGCTTAACGTGCTAATATTACCCTGTATCTTACTTATACCCCCTCAATGCTATACTGTAGGAAGAAACCCTGCTGTGATGGCAAGCAAAGCTCCCAGGGAAACAGTACAAATTGACAGTTAGAAACCCTAGCTCTGTGAATAATTGTTGACAAGTACTTCAACCATTTTGAGACTCAGGGTTCTTATTTGCCTCCCTGCCTTGAAGGGCTGGTAAAAAGATTGAAGGAAATAAATCATAGAGATGTGGAAGAACCGTGGCACTCAAGCAACTCTGTATTTACTGAGTTGGAAACTAGGATTAAAACCCTTAGACACCATAATGAACATCAATTATAGAATTAATTATAAAGTCTTAACATTGAGAAGATCTTAGAGATTATCTAATTTCATGTACTTCATTTTGAAAAAAAAGGCCATGATGACTTTGTTTGTCTCTGTTCGTGCAGAAAGTCAGTGCAATTCCATACCCCCAGCTCAGTGCTTTTTCAAATGCCCTACATGGCCTCACTGTCTGTGGACCCATTGATTTGGAATGTCCCAGTCTCTGCATCATCAAGTTTATTCTTACAATATTTTCTTTTCTTCTTAGCACTTGATTATCAACTCTCCAGTGACCTCTACCACCACCACCACCAGTAGGGCCAACCAAGCATTTAGTCGGGGTATAGAAATAAAAGGCAAAGGGAACGCATCAAGCTTTAGCAAAACACAGAGGACCTATAAAAATAACCTATAAAAATGACTCCCAAGAGTTATTCCAATTCAAGCGTGTCATTTCAAATGAGATTGTACGAGGTAGCTGGGTAGTCCACGGGAGAGAGCTGCAAATACATCTTTCTTTAATATGATGGATATCTTAGTGAAAAAAATAAAAAAAAAATGCAAACTGTAGTACACCTTAAGATGAAAAGCATATCCGAGCTTGATCCTGAATGTCTGGACCACACACCCTGGACATGATGGCAGCCACCAAGACCAGAAGAGCTCAGTTGTGGATAACTGCTCTGCCTTTGACCTGGCCAGTCATCCACTGGGGGACCCTCAGCTGGAAGGGGGTGGTTCTGGGATTCACCTGGGAGTTCTGAACCCTTCCAGGGGTGAGAGCAGGTTGTGAAGGGAGGAAGGGGTGGCACAGGCTCAGATTGCCTGGGAACCCCAAGTCTCTCTCTCTTTCTCTTTCTTTCTTTCTTTCTTTCTTTCTTTCTTTCTTTCTTTCTTTCTTTCTTTCTTTCTTTCTTTCTTTCAAGGTAATACAAAGCTATGGTTAAAAAAAAGAGAGGAAAAAAACATATATACATACACTAGAGTTTAAAGTGAAGAACAAGTCCCCTTTTGACACTCCTACCACTATTTCCCAGAATTTAACACTGCTTATATGTTCTTATATATTCCTTCAGAATTTTTATATGGACCTGTAAGCATACAGATATCTATTCAATTTTGTGGTTTTAACACTGTGCATGTTATTCTTCATCTCTCTGATGTCTTATAGATCATTCTATGTCAATGTATATAAGGCCTTGTCTTTTAAAAGCCAAATAATGTTTCATTGTGTGTGTGTATGTGTGTATACCAAAATATATTTAATTAGTTCCATATTGTTTGATGTTTGGGCTGTCAAAAGTTTTTTGCAATGACAAATAATGTAATTGTACATTATTTGTAATGTACAATTGAACATTGTACAATAGCTTTGCATGCTTGCGGTAATATGTTGCAAGAATAGAGTCCTAGAAGTGGAATTTCAAGATCAAAAATTCAAGATTTAAAAATTTGTTAGAATATGCAAAATTGTTCTTCAGAATGTTGCACTAAATTACATTCCTATAATACATAGTATCAAACATTATAATCCACCAATTTAATAAGTAAAATAATAGTCTTTGATTTGCCTTTTTCCATTATAAGAGAAGTTATGTATTTTTTTTTCATATTTATTCACTATATTTCTATTGCATGGCTTGTCTTTTTAATGAGATCTTTATAAATGAAAGAAAATAGCCTTTTTTTTGGTTCTGTTATAAATACTTCCCCAGTTTGACTTACATGTTGTCAAATTTACTGATTGTCTTCTTATCATCTTCCAAATATTTTTCTATTGTTTCTAAGTTTTTCACAACGTGTACATATATACATTTTGTTGGGGAAAAAACAATATTTTTTGTTGGTGTTGTCGGAGTTATTATTCTGAAGAGGAGGTCCTTGGATTCAGGTGAATTTGGGTTGGAATCCCGATTCAATTTCAGGATTGTGGATCATGGAATTTTAGGATAAGGTGATCAGTACAAACATAAATTTTTTCCAAAAGTGCCAATCAACAAACTTTTCAACGGACAGAATTCCATTTTAACTCAGTTTTAACTTTGCTTTTCAAGCTGTCATGATGAATTTCAATAAAAAGTAAACTCCATGAGGACTGGGAATTGATGATTGTGGTTCCTTAGCCCCCAAAATTGTTCCTGGCACTCAGTTAATGATAGGTGTGGTAGTAATAATAATAATTTCTTGGCTGTCTTTCCAGGTCGCTATGCACTGGTGGTCTGTGGGGACATTGCGGTCTACGCGAGTGGTAGCGCTCGCCCCACCGGAGGGGCCGGAGCTGCGGCGATGCTGGTTGGACCCAATGCTCCGCTGGCCCTTGAGAGAGGTTTGTCATAAACAGTGAATGCATGTTACCAAGAGGCTGTCCACGGCATAGCCAAATACATAGATCCCCAGTTCACATGTCTGCTACTCAGGGATGAAGTGTGGGCTTGTTAATGGTCTCACTTGCCTCAAAGGGCTGTAATGGGGAGCAGAGAGCAGAGAGGAAGGGAAGAGAGGAATCAGCGAAGTTTCCCACTTCTGCCAATGACGTGTGAAATGAGTGGTCTGGATGCTGTCTAGATGAAAGGATGTAATTGGGTATAAAGAGAAAGACTTTCCTTTGAGGCTTTTGGCTTTTATTCCAGTGTTTGCTAAGTCTACATAGGTTGGAAGGGGGAACAGAAATTTCATTTACGTGATACAATCTATTCAACTCCCATTGATCACGTGAGCCGTGCTGAGTGGGCAGACGCTCGGGCATGGGAGGCAGGTAAAGACTAGGAGGCTCTCTGCAAAGTTCTCCCGTCCCTTCTGCTCGAGGTGGCCGCAGCTGGAGTCCCTGAATCCCTCTGTGTGCCTCTCCAGGGCTCAGGGGAACCCACATGGAGAACGTATACGACTTCTACAAACCAGACCTGGCCTCAGAGTACCCGATGGTGGATGGGAAGCTCTCCATCCAGTGCTATTTCCGGGCCTTGGATCGATGTTACGCATTTTACCGCCAAAAAATCCAGAAGCAGTGGAAGGAAGGTATGGACCTCAGAGGGCAGAAAGTGGAGGATCTACTTACAAAGGGTCAAGAGTTTGTCCCTAAAAATTTAAGGCAAGGTTTCTTCTCCTTCTTTGCAAAAGGATGTCTAGAGAACTGTTTGGTATCCTCTTCTTCTTACACTTTCTCCTGGGACTAGGCTAAAACCCACTTGGAAGTTGACCGAATTCAAGCATAAAACTCCCTGTGACTTGGGCTAAATGAAAGAAACTGAACAATCTGAGGCCAGAGCCCACCGATATAAAAGCACCTGGGGAGATACTGTTATAAGGCAGATATTTCTGTTTAAGTCAGGAGTGTTTTGACCCTTGGTTTATCTTTTGCCATCTTTTACACTCTGGTTGATGTTGGAAAATCATACCTATATTTTCTACATACTAAAGTATATTTAGTGACTTTTCTCTGGATAGATGGATGGTAGGGTTACAGGTAGATTTTATTTTTACCTTTAGTTTTTGGACTTTCTGCTAAATATATGTATTACTTTCATAATCAGAAATGAAGTAGATAAGTCTTATTTTAAAAGTATAAAAAACCTACATAAAAAAAATAAAAAGGAATTTTGCCTGCTTAGCCATACCCAGATGAACGTCTGTAGGAGACAGGTTTCAAAGTGGGAAAAGATACGTGAAGAGGCATCAGATCATGGATGGCTTAGGGTTGATGTGAGAGCCATGTCTTACCCTTTTCTATTGCACTAGGTGGGACGTGACCACACGGGCAATACCTGTGGATAAGGAGTCTCCTTGGACTTCTCTGCCTATGCCCATCCCCCATAAAGCTGTTGTTGGCTAATTGCTGTCACCTCCTCTGAATTCTTATAGCATTTTAATTTTACACCTTATTCTCATATGGAACTTGACAGATGCTGCTTTGGATCATAGCACTAAATTATAAACTTTCCTAAGGGCAGAAGTTTCATTGTCCGTATCTGCAGAGAGACCGTCTGGAAAGCAGAGTCAGAATGAATCTAAATCCAAAGTTGGGTGACCTTGGACACATGACTTAACTAATGTTTTAGAAAATCTGCTTCCTCTGAAAAATGGAGAAAATAATAGAGCACAAAATGGATTTGGAGAAAGAATAAGTTAATATACTTGAAAGCATTTGTCATGGAGGTTGGCAGTAGCATATACTCAGAAGATTGTTTCTTTCCCTTCCTTACACATAGAGGGTGCTTTGTAAATACTTGTGAAATGAATGAACAAACTTACCTGCTTCCCCTAATGTGTGTTTGCTGGAGGTAGGCCAGTTCTCTGCAGAGGCTTTGAGTTCTTAAGCACAGCTGAAATCTTAGAGAAGTGGATCTAAATGACTAATCCATCATGGCACTTCCTTGTTTCATATTTGCTCTTTCAGCTGGCATTGATCAACCTTTCACCCTAAAAGATTTCCAGTTTATGATTTTTCATACACCCTTCTGCAAGTTGGTCCAGAAATCCCTGGCACGCCTGATGTTCAATGACTTCCTGTCAGCCAGCAGTGACACACAAGCCAGCCTCTACAAGGGGCTGGAGGCCTTCAGGTGAGTGCCCTTCCTGGGGAGCCAAGTGGCAGGTGAGGGGTAGGAAGGGGGAGCAGATACCTTGAAGCCAGACTACCAGCTGCTCCTCAGGGAACAAATGGCAATCCTCCCACACAACAGAAATGATGCCAAATCTCTGCATACGTTAATGGTAATAAGACCCTTCATGTATTAGCTCAGGGGAGCACAAAGAGTTTGCTAGCATCTCCGGATCAAGGGACTAGAAGTAAACTTCAGAGAATAAGAAGCAGGGAAAAGGGTGTGTGGCTAAATCATTCAGTCAATGAACACTTTCTGGACAACTGCTATGTGCCAGACGTCGTACTAAACTTAGAGAAACAAAGATGAATATGACCCCACAATCCCTGCGCTATGGTATCTCACAGTCTCTACTCACACAGTCATTTAGAAGCAAATAACCATGGCACAATGCAGCAGCTCAGGGAATACCAGGTCCCATTCTCGTTTGCCACTGGCTTAATTAATGTCTTGTTTGTTGCCTCAATTGCCTTCATCTTTAAAATGGAGATCATCCAGCTGTCCTATTTATAGGCCACAAAAGCTGAAAGAATCCTGTTTGCAGATGCATTGCTCTAAGACATTTGGACAAGGAGCACCTTCAATACAAAGAGTTTCCCATTAGGAACGGGCTTTTTCCCTTTCTACACAGTATTTGTTTATTTCAAGTTTTGGAAGTATCCTACTAAAATTTGCCCCTACTACTAACTACTACTATTAACCTTGCCACTAACTAAAACCTCAAAATGAGCACAAACACTGCTTACTATCTGCCCCATTAAAAAAAATTGTAACATATACCAAAGACAATAGCTTAATATCATTAACATATGAAGATATCATCAATAATAAGATAGTAGAAAAATGAGCAAAGGATATGATCAAAAAATTTCTTCAAACAAGAAATGCATATAATCGTATTTTTAAATGTGCATGCTCATTAGAAACAAATAAACCGAGATACTGTTTGTATCAGACTGGGTTCTCTAGGGAATTGGCTCACGTGACTGGGGGGTGGGTGGGGGACCAAATTTCACAGAGTAGGCTGCAAGCTGGGGACTCTGATAAAAGTTTTTGACGAACTCCCCAGGAGAAGCTGACTGGTTGAAGTAGAGATGGAAATTCTCCCTTCTGGCTGCTGAAATCATCACTTCTTTTTAAGGCCTTCAACTGATTGGATGAGACTTCTCTCATTATTGAAGACAATCTCCTCAGTTGATTGTAGATGTAATCAGTCATAGATGCAACCAACTTACTAACGATTTAAATCCATGAAATATCCCCACAGTAAAAGGTTGTTTGCTTGACCAAACAACTGGACACCATAACCTGGCCAAATGGACACATGAACTTTACCGTCACATCATTTTTTTAATATAGACTTTTAAAACTGGGAATACCCAGAACTGACAAGGCTATGGGAAAATAGACCATAGTGTCTGTGTAAATGTATACAACTTTTAAAGGGAATAATAGGGCAATATGAAGCAAAAGCCTTCAAAAGTCTTTCAGCTCGGTAATTCTACATGTCTAAAAGAACATGAATGTATTCACTGTAGTATGAGAGATAGGGGTACATCCTACCATGGACCATTCTGCAGCCTTTCAAAATAATGCTGTAGAAGATGATTTCATGTTATGGGAAAAAGTTGACATACTCAACATATATATTCTAAGTTAAGGAAGCATGTTAAACAGAATGTATAGCATGATTTTATTTTACCATAAAATGTGTGAAAGTACCAGTGGATTCCACAAGAAAAATATGACTCTGAATGATAGGACTGTTGGTGATATTCTTTCTTTGTGCTTTTCTATATTTCCAAGAATTCTACCAACAAAACAAAACAAAGCAAAAACAAAAAACAAAAACAAAAACTAGTGCTCCAAAGTCTTCTCTCCAGAAGCTGTTGTTTCCCTCTTGCTGCCTTCCCCCCTTCCCCTGGCCTGTCACCTCATCTGCTCCTCTGGCTGCCTCACAGGGAGCTAAAGCTGGAAGACACCTACACCAACAGGGATGTGGATGCCGCATTTCTCAAGGCCTCACTTGACACCTTCAACCAGAAAACCAAAGCCTCCCTTTACCTCTCCGCGCACAACGGAAACATGTACACCTCGTCCCTGTACGGGTGCCTGGCCTCCCTTCTGTCCCAGTGAGTACTGTGTCTGACCCCTCTTTCTGCCCCACACTCAAGGCCTGACGGGCCAACCGGGAACCACTTCCTGTTCTGGATCTGAAGTTTAAAGGAAAGATGGAAGAAAGAAGGAGCAAAGGAGTTGGGGGCTGGGAGGAGGGAGGGAGAGAGGGAAAGAGGAAGGGAGGGGAAAGTTGCTTCAAAGGTATATGTTCAAGTGAAGTTACCATCTGCATTAAACAATAGTCTCCAAAGTAAAGTACATGTATGTCAGCAGATGTACAAGATCTATTCGGGTGCAGCAAGAAAATCATAGAACTTTTATTCATATTTTTATCTAATTCATTTAAAATCTCTGTATTTAATAGAGTATGATGGTTAAGAGAATTCAGCTTTAAAGCCCACAGCCTGGGCTCTTCTCTGCCATGTTTTAGCTTTGATCTTGGAAAAATTATTCAGTCTCTATGTGCCTCACTTTTGCCATCTGTAAAATATGGATCAACAATACCTACCTCATAGGGTTTGACTGAGCATTAATTGCCTGAAGCAGTTAAAATAGTAGTGCTCAGCAGGTGCTCAAAGGTTAACTTATTTCTATTGATATTCTGTGTTGAGTTTTATAAGAAATAACTGCATGGTAGTACATGTACCCAAAATAGGAAAAATGTAAATGGGTATGCTTGATCAAATCACCACTGATGGGGGATGATCCAAAAACCACAACTGCTGGAGTATTACCAGTCAATATAGGAGCCATGAGAGAGAGTGCAATGATTTAATCTCAGTTTGGAAGTGCCTTGAGAGTACTAAATTCATTTTGTCCTCGTGGGAGAAGTTCCCTGTGCACCCCATAATTCTGTTGTGCTTGCTATCCCTTCTATACCTCAGATTTTTTTCTTAATCATTCATTTTTATTGAGATACATTCACATACCATGCGGTCATACAAAACAAAGCATACATTCAATTGTTTACAGTACCATTATATAGTTGTGCATTCATCACAAAATTATTTTTTGACATTCTCATTACCACACACACAAAAATAATAAGAATAAAAATTAAAGTGAAAAAGAACAATTAAAGTAAAAAAAGAACACTGAGTGCCTTTTTTTTTTTTTTCCTTCCCCCATTTTTCTATTCATCCATCCATAAACTAGACAAAGGGGAGTATGGTCCATATGGCTTTCCCAATCACATTGTCATCCCTCATAAGCTACATTTTTATACCATCGTCTTCAAGATTCATGGGTTCTAGGTTGTAGTTTGATGTTTCAGGTACTTACTGCTAGCTATTCCAATTCATTAGAACCTAAAAAGGGTTGTCTATATTGTGCGTAAGAGTGCCCACCAGAGTGACCTCTCGGCTCCTTTTGGAATCTTGCAGCCACTGAAACTTATTTCATTTCATTTCACATCCCCCTTTTGGTCAGGAAGATATTCTCCATCCCACGATGACGGATCTAGATTCCTCCCCGGGAGTCATATTCCACGTTGCCAGGGAGATTCACTCCCCTGGTATACCTCAGATTTTAAATGCTCTCCTCTTGGCTACTTTTCCTACTGCTGGACTTGTCTCCAGGATCTACCAGAAGTCCCTGTAGGTATAGCATTCCACTCCTAGTTGCATGAGGTTGGCAGAGACTAAATTTGGTTTCTACAAAGCACAAAATATAAGTCCAGTGTGCTATTTGTTGTTACGTATTTCCCTGCAGGCACTCTGCCCAAGACTTAGCTGGCTCCAGGATTGGTGCCTTCTCTTATGGTTCTGGCTTGGCAGCAAGTTTATTTTCACTTCGAGTGTCCCAGGATGCTTCTCCAGGTGAGTCCCCTCTTTCTATCAAGTTACTCCTGAGAAAAGAAACCAACTTCTGCCTCCCCCTTATTGAGGCTCA
The DNA here is from genome assembly GCF_015220235.1 of Choloepus didactylus. Lineage (NCBI taxonomy): Eukaryota > Metazoa > Chordata > Mammalia > Pilosa > Megalonychidae > Choloepus > Choloepus didactylus. The sequence goes on from NC_051308.1 coordinate 119,681,312, forward strand.
CATCTTGAATGACGTTGTGGGTAAGAGCAAAGAAAATCACTGAAGGGATTTAAGCAATGGACTAAGTTTGTCTGATTTATATTTTAAAGCACTTTTTTGGCTTCTGTTTAGAGAACAGATTGAAGGCAGATATGGAGAAACAAGTTAGATAGTTCCAACTAATAGTCCAGGCAAGAGATGATGGTGGTTTGCTTGCAAGCGGTTAAAGAAAAGATTTGGATTTGAGATAGCTGGTAAATATTTGTTAATTGTTTTATGGATGACATGATCAAGTCAACAATTCTAAATGACAATTTTAGACTAAATGAGTATCTGACTGTTTGTTGTGCTAACATTATGTTTGCTGACCTTTATTGTTTCTTGAAATTCTAAGCCACACACAGATCACTTTCCTCAGGGTGTGAGCTCCCACAGAATCTGTCTCTCCACTGGACTGGTAATTGGTTGTGATAATGACAGTGAAACAGGTTTAAACATCTCACTTCCTTTCCAGGCTCCCCACTAGAGAAGCTGGTGTCTAGTGTATCAGACCTACCAAACCGCCTTGCTTCCCGGAAACGAATGTCTGCTGAGGAGTTCACAGAAGTAATGAACCAGAGGGAGCGTTTCTGTCACAAAGGTGAGGAAAGTGGCAGGAAGAAAGGAGGAGAAGGCAATTCATCTCAGATTCCATGCAGCAGCTGGGAGTCAGGGACTCATCAGATGTCTAGAATACAGTTAGGACATCGAGAATACAGTTGGGAGAAGACCTATTAGGTTCAAAGGGCAAGAACTTGGTGGAGAGAGTTGGAAAGAGATAGGGGATAGCATATGGCTTCCTAGGAAAGATTATAGCTAACTTCCCAAAACAAGATACTGGAAAATGTAGTCCCTGGAAGCCAGAAGAATGGTCTTCAAAATGTGCTATTTGTGCAACTGTTGAAAAAGCCTAGATGTTAGAGCTAGATATCCAAATCTGAACCTGAGCTGTGCCACTTACCAGCTATCTGTCTTTGGGAAAATCACAGAGCTTTTCTCAGCTGCTTAATTTCTAAAATGATACCAACTTCGCAGTGTTGCCAAATAGATTAACTTAATTAATGTTTTAAAATAGGTCATCAGCAAATATGACTGTCTCCTCCCTAATGCTTCCTTTCTCCAACAAACATAAAAACAAAATACCGCCCAAAAAATCAACAAATAAAAAGGAAAAAAAAAAAAGCCAAAGGTAGGACTGAAGAGACCAGATGGTGGTTTCAAAATCACAGTAAAAATATTTTCTCAAGTAAAACTTGGGGGACATGGTTTTCAGTGTGGTCTACAAAGGAGACAGAACACAATGAAGTTGGTAATGTTCCAGAAAACCTAGTCCCTGTGGTCACTGATCTCATCTGGAACAGGGAAGGTGGCATGTTAGAGCAAACTGGGAAAAACAATTAAAGAAAAAGAACTCTGGGCAAACCTTAACGGACAAAGCACTGAATCACCACAATGAAGTCAGAGCTAGAGAACTAAGGCTAGGAAGGAAAAAATCTATTAGGAAACAAGAGGCGTTGAGCTATACTTCAACCTATACCCTTGTACCCTTGTACAAGGGTACATAAGCCATGTACCCTTGGCAAAAGGACATTCTGAATATTTCAATGGAGGGAGAGCATGTTTGCTGTAGGAAATTGTCATGCCTCTAGAATAAAATATTTAATAGCCAAACATTCAGTGCTAGATACAAGATGGCCACTTCTGTGGTTCTTCTGCTTGTCCAGTGTTCTAGATGGTGTGTTATGTCGCAGCCTTGCAATACAGCCTGGAGAGCTTCCCTATGAAACTGTAGACATCCCTGTTACTATTTTTCTCCCCCCCTCCTCCATATAGCTTTTTTTGAGTGTTGTCTCTTTTCTTCATTCCACAGTGGATTTCTCACCACCTGGTGACATAAACAACCTTTTCCCAGGCACTTGGTACCTGGAGCGAGTGGATGAGTTACATCGCCGAAAGTATGCCCGACGTCCCTTCTAAAGATGGTGAATGAGGTTTGCAGGGTTGGTGGCATAAAACCAGGGTCTTTGCTCTGGGTTACAGGTGCACTTCTGATCCTATAACCAGGCCAGATAGGGTCCATAACTTCTGAAATGATCAGACATGGGGTGTTTGTACCATGAGGACCAACTAAAACTCTTGGAGCTGTTTACACTGCAAGGTCAAAAGCAAGGAGGGACAGGTTCTTAAATCCTGAATGTGAACAAGAGTGAGACTTATTTGCCTGATATGCTGAAAATGCTAAGCTCCCCTCGAAGCTTAAGAGAAAGACAATTAACACCTGTAAAAGGAAGCAGGCTGTGAACCTGTGTGCATTGCTCCAGGAGATAAGACAGTAACAAGAATGGATAGCTTCAAAAAAGGTATAGACCAGTGTGTTGAGGACAGATGCATGAGGAAACAAGGTTATTGGGGGTTTTGTTAGAGCCAGAAGCTTGGACTGGAGAGAGATTTAAGCTAAAGGGCCCTGAAGCAATTCTCATGCCATACAGTGTCTTCAGGAGAGAAGATGGGAGGTTTGGGAAATAAGTGGGGAGGGGATGTAGGGAAAGAAGAGTTTAATGGAGGATGACTGGGATGAGAGGAGAAATGGGAAAACCCTTTATGGTACCTTTAAAAGAATTAAAAGTTGGGAATTGGAGTCTTGTAGTTTGTGTCCCCAGATATCTGGCTTCAGTTTGTTTTCCAAATACATAAGAGAAGCAGAACGGAAGAGTCAGAAGTAATTTCTTTTACTACCCATCTCATTTAATACAGTTCCCATCCCCAACTATTTCCTCTACATTTTTTAGGTTTGTTTTTTATTTTTATTTTTCTCCCTTTATTAGATGAAGAGGGAAGAATAAAGAGATGTGCCAAGGGCAAAGTGGGGAGCAGGGAAGGGGAGGTAGACGTCAATGCATAAAGGAGCTAAATGGATAAAGCAGTATGAGAGGAAGCAGGGAGCCTATAGGATGAGGGTGCTCTCAGTTCATTCCTAACCCCTGGGAACATCTCACGGGCCTGGCCTGTCTTCCTGGGCCACAAACGCCCCATAGCAGGGCTGAGAGAGCTACCAGGCAGGCAAACGGCTGCACAGATCAGGGCTGCAGGATACAGCCCAAAGCAGGCAAGCTTAGTAAGCAGGCCCAGAGATTTTGATACCTCCCAGGGAGTCCTTTACTTGTTTGCTTGAAATGTGGTTCTTAAGGTCAAGTCAGTTGCAAGCAAAGGGTTATGAAATGTTTTAGGCTAGTTTAATCATCAGAAGCAAGGAAAGAGAAATTTAATGTTTTCAAGGGAGAATTTCCAAATCAGGCTCTCTTCCTCTCATAATACACAAGGTTCTCACAAGTGAAGAGAAGAGCTAGGGCTCTTGTACCTTTCTCATGCTTGCTACTCACATGAGCAGTTCACCAACAATGATGAGATTCTAGCTGGAATGAATATTTTATGTCACTGCCCCACTCTGTGGAGCTCTAGGGGTGCAGCACTGTCCTGGCCCACCCAGCTTGCTCTCCAATCTGTAATGGAGTCTCTGCCAAACCCCCAGCCTTGGCTTCTGTGGCACTGGGCACAGGTCCCTCAGGGGTCCGGGCTGGGAGCTGGGTGGGCAGTGGGAGCACACCAGGCCTCGGGGTGCAGATAGGAGACCCCCTCTGTATAGCCACATGGGGGGAAATTACAGCCTCTCAGGTGGGGCTGGGGTTGGGGAAGATGGGATGAGTCATGATTGAATGTCCTTTTCCCCTTTTAATTCTGTAGATTCATTGAGTGGTTCCCTGCAAAAGTAGGCTAACAGAGATGCTACCCACAAATTGTACTCATGGTTGGTAAGTGGATTGGGTGCAGTAGCCCCGTAAGCGCTGACCCTGTGGAGTAAGGGGCCATCCTTAGAGGGATCTTCACGTCTTTTCCTGCTGACGTCACTGATATTGTGGACCAAGGGCTCTTTGTGAAGGAGTGAGAGAGAAGGAGGAATGGAGAGAAGACTGATTCTGGAATCACTGACCTCCAGAAATGCAGCAGACAGGTGTTTCCTTCAAGATCCAGATAACTTCCCTATCATTTGTTATAGCTTTATTGTTATTATTATTATCAGATTTCTGTGCTGTTATAGCTTTGTTCCTATCTTAAGGTTTTCTGTGACTTTTAAAAATTTTATATCTGGTACTAAGCTAATACACTGCATTAAAGAGAGAAGGAAATAATGACTCCTATATTACCTGTCAGCCCAGTAGCTGCCATGCAAACAAACTGCCTGCCCACGTGGCTCTGAGGACCCCACACCTGCTCCACCTCCCCCGCTAGTGTAAAACTGCTGAGTACTCACCTTGCATCCCCGCCTCTCTCCTTTGCCATTTCCATTCCGTTTCTACCCTACGCCACAAGCTATGAGAGGAACAGGGGGAACCCAAGGTAGTAAAACAGATTCCGCCTGCAGCTCATTTCCCTGATCTAAAGGCTGTACCAGTGCAGACCAGCAGACAGAAGCCAGAGAGGTTGTCTGCAGGAGCTGTGGCTCTCACCTCCCTGATCCTAGCTTGCCATTCTTTTCTGGACCAATAAACGCAGGGTAGAGGTTAACAGACTAAGTTTTTGGTTCCTCTAGCCAAAAACTGTTTTTTTACCGAGCAGGAAGTTTTTCCAATAGAGGATTTTTTTTTCTTTTTTCCCCCATTGAGTTAGGGCACTACTTTTTCCAGGGTCCTCTTGTAAAGCCACAATAGCTCAGGAAGGAGGGCACTGGCCTGGGAAGAGGGGTTAGGAGAAGAAGGGAGGACATCAAGTTGCTGTCATGCATTTTCTCTTAGAGTTTCCTCAATGAGTAAAGGGCACTTTGGAGGAGAATCATTTTCTTTGGGGCCTGGCTTGGGGGGCATAGGGACACCTGGACATGAGGCAGCTGGGAGTCAGGGGCCCGCCCGCTTCACTGTTTTGCTCAAGGTTGTTCATGTCTTAACAGCCACCAGCAAATCTGCGATAAATCCCAATGTGAACAGCTGATCCAGCATCTGCTGTCTCCCTCCTCCGGCTGGCTCAAGGTGATTGCTGAAATCCAATTCTCTTAAACCAGCTGCAGCTGTGTTTGGCAGCCTCACTTGGCCACCACTCTGCTGCCTGCTTTTTTTTTTTTAAATAGTTTTATTGAGATAAATTCACATACCATGCAATCCATCTGAAGTGTACAATCACTGCCTTCTAGTATATTCACAGAGTTATGCATCCAACACTACAATAAATTCTAAAACATTTTCACCCTGAAGAGGGTTCACTATATTATTCAGTCCCATGTTTCATCCTCTGCTTTCCTTTTAGTGACATACATGACCCTAAAGTTTCCCTTTCATCTGCAGTCACACCCACACACATTGCTGTTAGTTACACTCACTATAATGTGCTCCCAGCACCTCCATCCATTTCCAAACATTTATGATCAACTTCATTTCATATTCTGAACAAGTTAAGCATCAACTCCCCATCCTCTGCCCTCATTCTATCTTCTGGTGACCTATGATCTAGATATTAACACCAGGAGTTTGCTAGTTATATTTAGTAGATATATTGTGAGGTCATACACTATTTGTCCTTTTGCGTCTGACTTATTTCATTCAACATAATGTCCTCAAGTTTCAACCATGTAGTCATATGTGTCATGACTTCATTTCTTCTTACAGCTGCATAATATTCCACCTGCTGTCTGCTTCTTAGCAAGCTGTCTGGATATCCTCATTCTGGTTGCCATCTCTGGCGGGACAACATAAGCCTTTCCTAAAATCCCTGGAGTAGCGACTGCATGCATGGGAGAAAAGCCCCATTGTATTCACCTTGAGCTCTTGAGATGACAGGATTTAGAGCTTTTCATCTATCCGTAGAGGAGCTTACTGCAGGATCTCCATGCTGAAACCCGCCTCTTCCTCATCCAGATGCTGAATCAGAACCTTTCACACACCTCCCAGTGCTTGGACCAGTCCTGGCTCCTGCTTGGGGTGTTGGGGACACAACGCAAGGGTGATTTAACAACTAGGATATCAGGGTGCTGACCAATCCAAATAAACACTGGCCATTACCAATGCAAACCAGCTGGTTGAACTGCAGGGCCCCCAAAACAGCATTGACCATTGTCCACAGTGACACGTACAGAGGCTTCTTGCCTCTCTCAACACTTGCTCATCACCAGCTTTTATGCTGAGCCCCAGGCCTTCGTCTGGCTGCTCTGAGCTCCGCCTCACTCGGCTGACTGCTACCTGCTTCACACAAAGCCCTCTCCACTGGTGTAAGGCCAGCACATGAAGGGATGAGTTTCCCAACTGCCCTGTCATTATTTTCATCCTAGGGTCTGCCGAAACCGTTCAGATAAAAAAACTTAGATTAAAAAATCACCCAGGGTAACCTAGAGCAGAAAGGGGGATGGAGTGATTAGGCAAGGGCACAGAAACATGTCATACTCCTCTCAAGTGAGAATACTCAACATTAAATCAGATGTGGAGAATGGTTCTGCCACTGTATCAGGCAACTTCAGGTTTCAGGGAGACAGTTCCTTTGTGTCATTCCAGCCTTTTCCCTGCCCCTATCCCAGAGTTTACAGAGGACCTTCCACTTCCCAGCTATATTAGTCAGGGTTCTCCTGGGGTGGGGAGGGGGTGGGATTATATATATAATGCAAGCATTTTGAGATTTATTATAGCAATTGGATCACACAACTGTGAGGATGGGCAAGTCCGAATTCTGTAGGGCAGGTCACAAGCTGAGAACTCTGATGAAGGTTTTCAATGAATTCCCCAGCAGAAGCTGGCTGGCTGAAAGAGATGGAAATTATTCCTTCTGATTGCTGAAATCATCACTTGGATTCTCTCAATTGCCTTAGTTGATTAAGTGTAGTCAATCATAGATGCAACCAACTTACTGACGATTTAAATCCATGAAATACCCTCACAGTAACAATCAGGCCAGTGCTTGCTTGACCAAACAACTGGTCACCAAAACCTATCCTAGTTGACACATGAACTTTACCTTCACACCAGCCAACATACACAAGAATGAAATTCCACTCTAAAATTAGGCAATGCAGAGATGCCACAAGCCACAGAGTAACCCAAAGGAGTTAACAGCAGGTTCCTTGTAGCATCAGTTGGCTTTTAAAAGTAACTTTACTTTTCAACTTTGGAGAAAGGTTATGTGGACAGCCACAGAATAGGGTGATGTGATGAAATTGTCTCAAGTCCTCTTGGGTGAACTATATGTAGGAAGATATTTTGAGATGCTCACATAACCTGGGGTTCTGGAATTGCTCTAACCTCTTACCACAGAGTCTCTGGCAACTGAACAAAGAAAAAGCCTTTCTACACACAGGACAGTGTTTGCCTATGGATTTTTGAGGAAAGTGGCTGAAGAGTTAGGAAATGAGCTTAATTTTTGTTAGAAAGGGTCACTTCATCTACTGTAGCCTGTTTTTCTAGCTATCAATGGGCTCAAGTGACCTCCACACCCAGATGCCATATCACACGATGCACATAATCTTTCCAGGCGGGGGTGAGTTGTGCCCTCAGCGCAGCCAGAGTCCAGATTCAGCTGACGGTTGCTGCGACAGGGACAAAGCAAAAAGCTCCTTGGTTCATAGGTTTCCGTGCAAGAGTCTGAAGCCCGCTCCTGTATTCTCAAAGGAACGAGGAAACCAGTGCTCTTCAGTAGAGTGCCTTGGGCACTCTCCACAAATCACCTCGTTTAATCCTCACTGCAGCTCCGAGAGGTGTTATTATCCCTTTCTTACCAGTGAAGACACACAGGATTAGGGGAAATAAGTACTGCGTTCAAGGTCACAGAGCTGCAGAAGCAGCAAAGCGACCTTGCTGTTCAGGTCAAGGCCCGTCACCTTGAGTCTGCAGTATGGCAAGGCTATGACCTACCCATTCTCCAAGCTCACCTCGGACGCTAGGGTAGTGGGGACTGTCACAGTTCCCATCAACATTTAGTTCAATCACCGAGCTAGGAGTCCACGGTGGTGGGTTCACGCCTGTCAGTGCCCATCACCTGCTGTGTCAGCCCTCTCAGCCCAGGTGGGAGTTAAAGACGGCACAAGGTCGAGATGGAGCATCCCCTACTAAAAGGGAAATACCCTCCAAGAGTCAAACCTTTTGGCAGAAATACCATTCTGCCGTATTTCTCATGAAAACCATCTTTGTTTTTTAATGTCAAGTAATACACCATCCCACTGGCACCAAACTCATTTTTTGAACTCACCAAAGAGCCTCATGCCCTCCGCCTTTATGCATGCTTCCTGCCTCTGACAAAATCCTTCCAAATCGATTCTGTGGCACCCATGTCCTTGGCTCTAATTCCTCCTCTAGAGTCAACAGAATTTTAAACACACCTACACTTCAGCCCATCCCACAAGAAAAACTTCCATGGGTGTGGGCTTGGGTATTAGTCATCCTTACACCAAGCACCTGGCCTCAGATAAGGTACTTTCCCTCTCTGAACTCAAAATCCACCTGACTGTTCCAGAAACTGGCATGACAGAGATGTCCTGAGGCATGATGAGGGGCTGATGGAAACAAGTTCCATGAGGCTGGGCACAAACTGCTGTCCATGTTTGTTGAATTACATTTATTAATATGCATTCCAGATGAAGGTGCCGTAGGAACCCGAGGTATCTCATGCTTTGTTCCTGTAAAAAGGCTTCTGAGTAAGCTTGAAGAGAAGCACCAGGATCATCCACCAGGCACCCACACCCAGGCACGCAAGCCCCCCTGTCCCAGCACCCCCCATACCACCTGCACTCCTGCGGCCAACCCAAGCCCGGTGGCTGCCCTCTGGTGGCTCCGCAGAATAATGGCAACACAAGGAGGCCTGGAGAGTCAGGGTAGGCTCTTTATTAGGTGATGGCCGCACTACAGGGGTCAGATATAAGCAGTGTCAGCCCAGGGAATGAGGATCTTCTCTCCTTGTCGAGCTCAGTGGGAAGGTTTCTTCAGAAAAGCCCCAGAGGCTGGGACCCACAAGCTCCAAGTTTAGAAGTAGAACTGGAAGGCCTCGGTCACGTGCTGTTTCCAGGCCTCCAGGCTGGGCAGCAGAGAGGAGATGCCCATGACGTGCCAGGGCAGCCCATCCGACTCCACCGAGGTCTGGTAGGACAGTAGCTGCACGCCCGCCTCTGTCAGGAGGCCTGGGGAGGAGAAGAAATCCCTGATTGATAGAGGGCAGGGGGAACGCAAAATGCAGGACTAGGAAAATGCAGGACTAGAAGTTGTGGGCTTCGATAATCGAAGCTCCAGTGTGGGGGATGATCTCAGAATCCAAGATCTCAGAGATGGAAGGAACAATAGGGTGTGTACCCAGCCTCTCTCACTATTTCAGAGGCTCCAGGAACATCCCGACCATTGTGCAAGAAAGGGAAGACAAAATCCTGCCACAAGGAGCTATAGCCATCTCTTAACTTGCTGATTGCCAGTTTTATTCGGACCAAAAGCAAAGGAGAAAAGCAGGGGAAAGTTCCTCTGGGCATCTAGCAAGGATGGTGAAATGAGGCCCTGGGAGGGCTGGGTGACACATCTTCTGACAAACCATAAACTGGAAGTGCTCCAGCACCTGGAGGGGATGGCCTGGCAGGTAGAGGAAACCTGCACTCAAGGGCTCTGAGCTCCTGGGAGGTTGCTCCATAGGCTCATCCAAATAGAGCGCTTAAAGGTATAGGTGGTGGGGTGGGGTGTGGGAATCCTGTGTCTTATGCATGACTGTTCTGTAAGCCCACTTCTCTAATAAAGAAAAACAAAACAAAACAAAATAGTGCACATGACATGATGAGCAGGGGCTCTGATCGCACCCCCTCCATGCGCTGCTCTGAGACCTCAGATACAGTACTATCCACCTCTGAACTCAGAATCCACACGACTGTTCTGGAAACTGGTATGACAGAGATGTCCTGAGGCATGCCAAGGGGCTGATGGAAGCAGATCTGTGAAGCCTAATCCTGGAGCAGAACCACCCTGTTTCCTGTCCCCACCCCTGCCTCAAGGGCACCAGCTGGCTTGGCTTGCCCCACAGGTCCCTCCTCACCAATCATGGTAAGCAGTATCTCAGGCCTGGAGGGCAGAGCCCGGAACATGAGCAGGGGCAGGCCTCGGCGGAGAGGCACTTCTGGCCTAAAGACAGCTCCGTTGAGTGTCTGTAGCACAGGTGTGGTGCCCTGGACCAAGCCCGTAGCTTGGTAGGGGGCATCGGCCAGGGCCACGGTGAGGAGGCAGTCCCCACGGCCCTGCTCCCCTGGCGCCGCTGGGCTGTGGGAGGTGGTCACCTGGGGAAAGAAGGCAGGAGGTCTAGTTAGTCTTCCTAGCTGCCCATGGCCACCCTCTCCCTCGGTCCAGTCACGCAGTCATAGGGCTTCAGCCAGACTAACATGCTCAGCAGATCAGGGAAGGGGGGAGAGGGCAAATGGGCTAAACCTCAGGCCCCCTAAAAATCAGCTTCCTGGGACAGGCAATGGCATTCCTGGAGGGACGGCAAAGAGCTCTGCCAGGTACAGATCCAGGCTTGAGAGGGTGGGAACTGGGGAGGGAAAAAGGAAGGCAGGGCTGGAGAAGGTCTGCTATGGAGGCTGACCCGGTCCCTCCTGCTCTGACTTCCTGCTTCCTGCACAGAGTAGAATGAGTAGGCTGGTTGGGAGGTGGGAGTGGAGGGGGTGAGGCAAAGGGTGGGGAGGTGGGAAAGCTCTGGGAATAGGGGGATGTAATCACTCTCTGGTGCCCTACTGTCTTTTGCTTCTGCTAGCTCCCATTGGCTGAGAAACACAAACTTTGCTCTATAAAGGGAATCAGAGGTGAAGACCCCAGAGGAAAAGCAGTGAAGGGCAGCAGAGGGTCTGGGGGCTGTGGTTTGCAAGCTACTCAAGAAGTGCTGTGGTTTAAAAAAAAAAAAAGAGCACTGGATGAAGAGTCAGAGCCACAGTGCCCTGGGCTAGCTCCAAACCTCCGGTCAGATACTAGCCAGTCCACCATTTTCTTCATCTATGAAATGGAGGTGCTCCTAGTTCCTCCCATTCACAGAACATTTAAGGTTCACAGAGCATTTCCACATGTACTATTTCATTTAATCTTCACAGCAACACTTGGAGCTAGACAGCATCTCCATTTTGCAGATGTAGAAACGATGGCCACCTCTCACAGAGACAGGGTCAAAGGCAAGACTTGAACCCAGGACTTGGACTCATAGAGTAAGGCTGCAAACGTGTTCTGAAAAGGCACTCTGCAGGTGGAGGAGAGGGGAGGGTGAAGGGGAGGGCAGGGGCAGGGACGCACATTGAGCCCAGCCTCTTTCACCAGCAACTTGGCATTCACCAAGTTCACATCCATCTGACTGGATCCTTCTTTCAGGAGGCCGACAACGACTGCGGGGCCCAGGCAGTTTGCAGTGTTCTTCAGGGATGCTCCTGGGGACCGAGAGAAGCCACTGTAAGGTCCCTGTTTATGGAGCAACAGAGCGGCGGGCAGAGGCCCCTGGCACCTAGCTCTGGGCTGTGGCCTGCTCACTGCCCTGGAAGCCCCAGCCCCAGCATACCCAGGGCATCCCCACTTCTTCTCAGAGCCACTGGGGAAGGTACACTCAGGTCCAAGCCAGGAAACCCAGGACACTCCAAACCAGCCTGAGAAACCCTTCTACAATCAGCCTGACACCACTGCCCTCCCGCTATTGGCCTGCCTGTCATTCCCCAATGGGACACTTGAGGAACTTCCTACTCCCCCTCTCCATCCCCACTACCTGGCGCTGTGACCCTTGCCAGCATCAGGAAATAGCAGGAGGAGCAAGGGAAGCAATTGCTCCCCTGGGAGGCCCAGATTCCCGCCGTCTGAGTCTGAAAGGGCCTTGTCTTGCTTCCTCTGAGGCTCAGGCACACAGGCCAGTGGGATCCCTGGCTCTGCCCTCCCCAGGCACCGTCCATGCTTGTGGGTCTAAACACCACCCACCCACCCCCAATCTCCCCAAGGTGTGTGGACGCCCAGCAGTCAATGGGGGACGAGTCTCTTGACCACATCTGCATACTGCTGAACCCACGACAAAGGGTCCAGAGCCTGAGGTCACTCTCCTGTTCCCACTCCATGGCTGAGCAAAGGCCCCCAGGGAACATCAGCTTGCCCAAGGGCCCACCTTAGTAGGTCACAGAGCACAAAATGTCCCCAGGGTTTATCTGATACCTCTGCTCCCTGAATTTCACTGCATCCATGAAGAAACAGGGAAAGTTACCAAGCAGGTAAGTGACAAGTTCAAACCAGAAACAAATGTCCTGTGCCCCTTCCAATCAACTTCCTCCTGCCTTGCATGAAAGTCTCTCTCTTGCGGAGGTGCCTCTTATACCCAAACCACAATTATCTTTAAAATATTGCATAAACATGATTTGAGAAAATTAAATGCATTTTCCCAATGACCTCGAATTTAGATTTTAATTTCTCAACTAGTGTTCAATGGCCTCATCAGTTTTTTGGACTCCCCCACACTCCCACAGTAGAAAGTGAGCATGGGACGTGGATCTGAGTCCTTCACTCAGCCCTGCGACCTGCCGCAGATGCTCCTAGCAGGGTGCCGAGTCCACACTCCCCCTCCCTCCAGGGTCCCCAGTGCATCTGTGCAGTCGGCAATGTGTGGGCTCACCCTGTGTCACCACCTGGATGGTCCCTTTGAGGGACCCAGCCCAGGCTCGCATCAGCGTCCCCAGAGCTTCCGCCAGACCAATCCAAGGCTTAGTGTGTGGACAGAAGGCGCTGGTGAGGGCCTGGGCGTTCACCTGCAGAGAAAGGGGGAGCAGGGCTGCGGTCAGCAGAGACAGGCCAGGGGCTCGCCTGCCCGACTCACCTCTCAAATCAAGGTCTTGTGGTTGAGACTCAGCTCCGCATGGAGAGCAGAAGGCACAGGGACACCCTTGCTTTGGGTGCCTGGTGGGTGACAACTTCCATCAGCCACCAAGGAGACAATCACTTACCCTTATAGATGAGAACTGGAGCCAGGAATGGACACAAAAAACTCACACCACTCAATATTGCCAGAGAGGTAAAAAGACATTTCCCCTCCACTGAAATGTGTTGGCCCTGGCCCCACTTCATAGGAGATTTGTTTTACTGTTCTGGGGAAGGGTCCAAACAATACAACAAGAAGGTGGGTCTTTGACAGAAAATGTTTTGGGACTCATGGATTACTTGGAATGCATACTGGTGAGTATCTCTAGGATGGTATCCCTAATTTGCCCTTATTTTTATCTTTTATTTCAATCTTTAAAATGTTTACACTGTAACTAAACATGATGACAAAATATCACACTGTGAAACTGGTTTCAGATAATTTCGATAATCCTATTGTGTTTCAAACACTGACCCATGTGAAGTCTATAAGGCATGCTGGGGAGTTGTGGGGAACAAAAGCTGCAAGTCCTCCTCAAGTTCTAAGTCCAGGATCTGGCCAGCTGGATCTCCAGCAGGGGACTGACAACAAAGCCAGTCTGTTCCTGGACCAAAATTGTTATTCCTTTTTTGTGGTTCAAGACGCTCTGGTTGTGAGTTAGGTATTTGCCAATTTTATTAAAGTAACTTGTAAACAGAACTAAGAAGGATTTAATTAGAAACCTGGGGTTTTATGCAAATCAAACAGGCAGCTACAAGATGTAATGAAAACGTGGGTGCCTCTATTCCTTTGTTCATAAAAATGTAATGGGCAGAGATTTAAAAAAGAAAGAGCAGAGAAAGAGAAAGAGGAGAGAGAGGAGAGAATGAGAATCTTGGCATTAGGAAAAAACATCCAGGCAGGGCTTCACACTAGATCCTTCTGGGTGGGAGGGCAGCCTGTTGTGAGGGCTTCCTGCTGCAGGGCTTCTCTTTATCCTCTCCAAGGGGATACAGATACAGAAAGAAGAGTCATGAGCCAGGAAGTTGAACAAGAGAAGATGAGCTGCTCGAGGACAACTGGAGTGCCTGGCTCAACAGCCAAACAGCCGGTTGGGCTGACAGCCTACAGCAGTTAAGAGAAAAAGTGCTTGGCTGTGAGACCCTAAAAGGCAGGTGCCAGCCTCCTTGCTCCCTGTCCCCTGTGTGGCCCTGCAGAGCCCAACCCAGAGAAGGTGCTCAATGCAGGCTTGCCCAGCAAAAGGGCTCATAGCCTTCTCTGGAAGACAAGCTGGAGGACTCCGGGAAAAGTTAAGCACCTTTGGACACGAACCTGACGATATCGTTAATCTGTATCTAAGGTTAGAATAGGAAGCAGTAAAGAACTGGAGAGGGAGATACTTTCTATGTGATTTTTTAAAAAAGTGTCTTTCCTGCCAAATCTCTCCTCTGAGACTATCAGCTGCTTTGACTGGAGAGTTAAATTTGCCAGGGTTTAGCTATTTCACCAAGAGATTCTATCTCCTAAATGAGATGGGGAAATTTTGTGGTTCCACTTGAAGGAGTTTGAATTAAGGAGCTCCTTCCAGGAGAAGCTCGTGGAATGCCACTGCTACCTAATGACAAATGGTAATAACTCGGAAGGACAACCATGAAAGGGCCGAAGGGGGAAAGCCAGGTCAAGGTTGATGAGCAACTGTCATGGACCCGAATAGCAGCCTGGGTCCCATTCAGTGCCACCTGGGAGGAATGCACCTGCTCAGAAGCCTACCAAGTGCAGGACAAGTGAGAAAGTGTTCTCTACGGCCACACTTTTGTCCTCACCAGCTAAAGTCCCTACGGTGAGGGTCGGCCAGGAAAGTCAGGAGACACTCGGCCCATTCACTGACTTGCTGAGCTTATTGATTAAATGCCCTGTGCCAATTCCAGGGTCAAGTGGCATGTGACCTGCAGAGAAGCTTAAGTCATGGTTTGTGTCCTCAAAGAACTTTGAATTTAGTTAAGGAGAAAATATAAACTCACAGAACCTTAATAATACAGAATGTGGTTAATTTTCAAAAAGATGGAGAGGGAGCCAGAAACGCCAAGCAAGTGTAGTGAATCCCTTGAGGGAGGGCTGTACCTTATTCCTATCTGTGCCCCCAACAGGGTTAGGCAGAGTATCTGGTACCCACTGAAGGTTCAGAAATCTCTGAAGAATGAATGAATGAGACAGGCTTGAAGTCAACGTCAGTTTAAAGTTACAGAACAAGGACATACCAGGAAGGGCTCTCAAGGTGAGCAAAGACAACAAGTGGGAATACTCTGCCATGATTTGAGAAAAGTAGAAAAGCCAGCTGGTGTGGACGGTTCATATTGGGAGGTAGGGAGAGCAAGGTTGTCACGGTAAGGTGAGACCTTGGCCAGGGTCATAAGATGGGCATGATAAAAGGAGAGGTCTGGGAAGTTTACAAGGTGAGGGCTCTGTCAAAGCCTTCCACAGAGGCCTTTCTCCCTACCCTGTCCCCAACCCACTGTGTCCAGCAGTTACCCAAGCAATGCTCCTTCCTTCCCATGCGGAGAACAAAGGAGCCTTTCTCTAGAGCCTGGGCCCTGGGAAGCACCACAATCTCTGCAGCAAAGCTACAGTATAGCAGGGATGATCCGACAGCTCCCTGCTGCTTGGCCTCAGGTATCAAGGCTGGAGATAGAACAGGGCTGACTCAGTGTGCCCTCTTATCTTTAGCCCCCAGGGGCAAATCTGTTCACCACAACACTGCTCACCCACGCAGCCACCATCCCCACCGAGAGGCCCGCGCCCCTCTCCTCTCTCATTTCAGGGTGATACTTACAACCCCCACCAGGGATTTCCCCTTCACCATGTCCACGAACTGGACAGCGATATCCTCCCCGCAGCGGCTCTGGGCTTCCTTGGTGCTGGCGCCCAGGTGGGGGCAGCTGATGACATTGTCGTGGTTCACCAGGGCTCGGTCCTGTGGTGGCTCCTGCCCAGACAAAGGCACCCTCTGTGTCGACTGCTCTGTACTGACCACACCTACCCAGGCCGCCCCCAGGGCTTGAGGGAAGCTCTGATGGGGAGGAAGGCAGGAGTGATGCTGCCTTCCTCTTCCATTCTGTCAGAGGTCACTAGATTTCATAACTGGATCTCTCGTACATGTTCCACCACAGCCGAGTGTAGTGAGTAGCAGCTGTGAACCGGATTCGAATCTCAGTTCCACCACTTTCCATCTATGTGCCTTTGGGCAAACCTGGATCTCTCTGAGCCTCGGCTGCCCGACCTATAAAATGGAGTTAATACTACCTATCTTACAACATTATTGTAGGTTCTCAAGTGGTGTTACTATTATTGGTGGTGGTATTTTTTATCCCTGTCTGCATTCTTATAGCACTTACCATCAGTGTACCTCACTAGGTTCTGAAAATAAAACTGGAAAGGGTGCTTATATCCTCCTCGTCTTTAACATGGTGTCATGTTCTTCATAGGCACTCGACAGGGTATCTGCACTCACAGGCTGCCCACATGCAGTGCTCCACCGCACCTTCCAATGTCCCTTCCACCCTCTTGGCTCACTGAGCAGAATGCATTGCCCTTGGGAATGGTGCCAGAGCCTCTTCTTTTCCGGTGTCTCTTCCCAGAGGTCTGTTGGCTCCTGTGCCGGTTTGGATGTATTATGTCCCCTCAAGAGCCATGTTCTTTAATGCAGTCTTGTGGGGACAGATGTGTCAGTGTTGATTAGGTTGGAATCTTTGGATTAAGTTGTTTCCATGGATATGTGACCCACCCAACTATAAGTGGTAATTGGATTATTTCCATGGAGGTGTGGCCCCACCCATTTAGGGTGGGTCTTGATTGATTTATTGGAGTACTTTAAAAAGAGCCAGGCAGGCCCAGGTGCTGCTGCAGCCATGAGGGACACTTTGAAGAATACACAGGAGCTGAGAGAGGAGCTGAAACACAAAATAGGAGCAAGCAGATGCTAGCCACGTGCCTTCCTAGCTAACAGGTTTTCCAGACGCCATTGGCGTTCTTCACTGAAGGAACCCTACTGCTAATGCCTTTGGACATTTGCAAGGCAATAAGACTGTAACTCTGTAAACAAATAAACCCCCTTTATAAAAGCAAATCCATTTCTGGTATTTTGCATAACAGCGGCATTAGCAAACTGGAACACCAATCACTTAATAGTAAGAGCTATGAGGATGCCAGAGATGGCAACATTCAGGGAAAAGTGCTATATGCGGGAGGTGGTGGTACAAAAACGGGCAATGCGTGCCCCTGCCTTCAAGGAGCTTTACAATCTAGTTGAGAAAGATGACCAGAACACATCAAAATGCACTGCTACCCACTGAGAGATTTCAAATGGAGTCGAGAGGTCACTCTGGTGGACATTCTTATGCACTATATAGATAACACCTCTTAGGCTTTAATGTATTGGAAGAGCTAGAAGTAAATACCTGAAACTACCAAACTCCAACCCAGCAGTCTGGACTCCTGAAGACAATTATATAATAATGTAGATTACAAGGGGTGACAGTGTGATTGTGAAGACCTTGTGGATAACACCCCCTTTATCTAGTGTATGGATGAGTAGAAAAATGGGGATAAAAATTAAAGGACAAATGGGGTGGGATGGGGGGATGATTTGGGTGTTCTTTTTTCACTTTTATTTTTTATTCTTGTTCTGGTTCTTTCTGATGTAAGGAAAATGTTCAGAGATAGATTGTGGTGATGAACACATAACTATGTTATCATACTGTGGACAGTGGATTGTATACCATGGATGATTGTATGGTGTGTGAATGTATTTCAATAAAACTGAATTTAATAAAAAAAAAAAAAAAAAAAAAATGCACTGCCACCCAGGGCATGGAACAGACCATGAGCCACAGGGGCTCAGAGAGGCCAATGACTTGCCCAGCCACACAGCTAGTGACAAGCAGGCCCCTGACTGCCTAATTCAAAGTAAACACTCCGTCACAGGAGGGCCTGGGGAAGCTGCGATGCTGGGGGCAGAACTTCACCACAAACACGCTGTTGCCCACTCTGTCTGGTACGAGGGCAGGTTGGGGAGAATGGATGAGTGGAGGTTGTGCTTCTGTTCCTGCAGGGAGACCCAGGGAGAGCAGCCCACCCTGGGGATGGAAGGAATACTTCTAACTATTATCTCCAGGCTTTCTTTCCTCCCTGGGAAGAGGGGAGCAAGAAAGGAAAGCCAGTGGGATCCTGGTTAGAAAGTCCCGTCAGTGGGATTAAATTTTAATCAGGGACCTGTATTAAACCCTTTGTCTCCTTGCCCCAAATCCTTCACCTCACGGATCAATAAAGTCAGCAGCAACTCAGAACTGTTTTGCAACTCCTGTGTTCTTCCAAAATTATTAATACGGTAGCAGTCGGCAGAGCCTGAGACCAGTATTTAGGTCCTATTTGGAACCTGAGTTTGGTAGGACTCCTTTCCTGCCACAGGGCCTCTCTGCTCCTCGTCTCTCTCTTCATATCCCAACACCAGGCACTTACTTCTGTAAACACGTCCAGCGCGGCTCCAGCACACTGGCCAGACTGCAGGGCCCGGAGCAAGGCACCTTCGTCCACAATCCCCCCCCGAGCACAGTTCACCACGCGCACCCCCCTCTTGCACTGGGCAAAGGTGCTGTCATTCAGCAAGCCTGGAAAGAAAGGAAGAGTTGTCCTGCTGTGACAATGCCTGGGACCCCCTGCGTTCAGCACTGGCTCCTGGGGTCCTCCCTTCCCGGCACCAGGTCTTTCACCAGACATCTCTATCTTCCTGTTCAACAACAGCATCTTTGATCTCACCTCTCTCCCTTCTCAGGTGCTTTTGGACAGATACTACAGGTCAAGAGGTTGGTTAGGAAACATCTCAGATGTCCCTGCAGGGGCCCCAGGGAGCATCCATGGGGGGTGGGGGAGTCACTGGGAGGAACATATTGGAGGCACCAACCAACCCAGATGCCCGTGCATTTTCAGCTAGATAAGCCCTCCTCTGGACCCAGATGCCCATGCATTTTTGGCTACATAAGCCCTCTGTCTGATGCAGGGCCATCTCCTCAGGACCTGGGTGTGCCCCCTCCACAGCTGGTGACCCTGCCCTATCTGGTGTGTGGCTTTGGTGGCCAACGCCCCAGGGAGCATATTGCCTACCTGTCGTGGAGGGCAGGAGAGGTGTGTGCACAGTGATGAAGTCACAGAGGGGCCAGATCTCCTCCAGGGGCAGCTGCTGAACTCCAAAGGAGGCAGAGAGCTCTGGAGAAATGATGGGGTCGTACCCTACAGTCTAGTCAGAAGTGAGAGGAGTGAGTGTTGTTATTATTAGAACTGTTACTATTATTCATGATGGCTGCTATTTAATAGTGAGCATTTATCATATACCAAATAGTATGCTGAGCCTTTTGTGAACACCAATTCCATTCCCAAGACAATGTAAAGCAGTTGATCCCATTCTTTCCTCTTCTTCAGAGAGGAGGGAAGCGGAGCTCAACACAACAGGCAGGCGCAGTAACCATTTAAACAGTGAGGAAATGGTCAGGGAGGAGGGAAATGATGGTGGCGGAGCAGGGTTAAGAAGGAGACCAAGCAAGACTTCATTGGGCTGGGTGACACACCAATGCTGACATACCAGTAAGGAGAGTATGGCCCCTCTTTTTGAAATTTCTTTAAATGGTTTAAAATGCATCTAATCTTGGAAGGCATATGATGGCTAAGATCACATAGGGGGAGACGGGACAAGATGGCTGAGTGGTGAGGTGTAGGTTTTAGTTACTCCTCCAGGGCAGTAGGTAGAAAGCCAGGAAATGCATGGATTGGACACCGCAGAGCATTTTGACTTTGGGCATAATTCATACAACACTCATGAACGTGTGGAACAGCTGAGATCAGTGAAATCTGTAAGTTCTCACAGCCAGGGGACCCATGTCCCTCCCTGCCAGGGTCAGTCCTGTGGGAGGAGGGGCCGTCAGTGCTGGGATCGAGGAGGGTGAACTGCAGCTGCGGCTCTTATTGAAAAATCAGACTGCTGATCCAAACTCCAAACATAGACTGAGACCAGACACTGGAGCATCTGGGAGCAGCCAGCCTGGCCGAGAGGAAATAGGGATAGCAAAAACAGCAAGGAAAACCCAAAAATCAAAACAGAGACTTTCTGGAGTTCTGCTGAACATAAAATGGAGAAGGGCAGGGCTCAGGACTCAAACAGACTCAGGCTCATATGCAAATCCAGAGGTTGAGGTCCCTTGTCTGAAAAGCCGGTTTCTTTGCTTTCTTGACTGTTCCTTAATGGCCCTAATCTCCTTGTCTCTTAGCATTTCAGTAGCCCATTAGATCTGCAAGGAGGGCCCTTCTTTTTTTTTAATTTTTAAAAAATTTTTTTTATCTTTTTCTCTTTTTCTAAAAGAATTACTCTAAGAAGCCCATTAAAGAAAACCTCCAACACTTGCAATTTGGGGCCAGGCAAGAGCAGAGCTAACAGCTCTGAGAGACAAAGCAGTAAGTCCAGTGGCTGGGAAAATTCGCTAAACACCACAACTTCCCAACAAAAGGGCGGTGTCCCCTTATAGCTATCTTCCAGGAGGGCTGGGAATGCTCCTGCCCGGAGCCAGCACCACAGCCCAGATATGCCCCAAACAACCCAGTGTGACGGGAAGTGTTTCCACAACACACGTACACACCACAATATTGGGCTAGGACAATAGCCTTTTGCCCACCTACAGCTAAATGTCCCAGAGCAGGGAAGGCGGAGCTGTGTGAAAAGGGGGAAATTAGCACGCTCATTCAGCCATTGTTTCAGCAGACTGGGAACAGCACTGCAGCCCAGAACTTAAGCACTCACCTGTGACATGGCACAGTCTTTCCTCAGCAGAAGCCCTAGGAGGGCACGGCTTGGAACAGGGACCCACTCACAAGTCCCAGGGACCATATGCCAATAACAAGGACTTGTGGGTCAGTGGCAGAAACAAACTGTAGTGAGACTGAACTGAAGGATTAGACTATTGCAACAGCTTTAAATCTCCAGGAACACCTGGGAGATTTGATTACTGAAGCCACCCTCCCTCCCTAACCACTCAGACACATGCCCCACATTCAGGGCAGGCAGCACCAACTACACACACAAACTTGGTACACCAATTGGACCCCACAATTCACACACCCCCAACTCACCACGAAGACAAAGTGGGGGAGAACTGGCTTGAGGGGAAAAGGTGCCTCATGTATGCCACCTGCTGGTTAGAGAAAGAGTACTTCACAAAGCTGTAGATCTGACAAATTAGAGATAAAGGTTTGAATCAGCCTACATATCCTAAAAGAACCCTATTAAGCTAAACAAATGCCAAGAGGCCAAAAACAACAGAAAATTTTAAAGCCTATGAAAAAACCAGACGATATGAATAACCCAAACCCAAACACCCAAATCAAAAGTTCAGAGGAGACACAGTACTTGGAGCAATTAACCAAAGAAATAAAGACAAACAATGAGAGCATGGCACAGGATATAAAGGACATTAAAAAGACCCTAGAGTAAGACTGAATTTATTTCAACATAAAATTGATTAAATTAAAAAAAAAAGAAGACCCTAGAAGAGCATAAATAAGAAATTGCAAGAATAAATGAAAAAATAGACAATTTTATGGAAACAAAAGAAACTTGTCAACCAAATTAAAAAGATTCTGGATACTCAGTATAAGACTAGAGGAAGGTGAACAGTGAATCAGTGACCTCGAGGACCACAGAAGGGAAAATGAAAGAACAAAAGAAAGAAGAGGGGAAAAAATGGAAAAAATCAAAATGGACCTCAGGGATATGATAGATGATATAAAACATCCAAATATAAGACTCATTGGTGCCCCAAAAGGGGAAAAGAAGGGTAAAGGTCTAGGAAAAGTATTCGAAGAAATTGTTGGGGAAAACTTCACAAATCTTCTATAAATACACAAATCATAAGTGCCCAGCGAACTCCAAATAGAATAAATCCAAATAAACCCACTCCAAGATGTATTCTGATCAGATTGTCAAATACTGAAGAGAAGGAGCAAGTTCTGAAAGCAGCAAGAGAAAAGCAATTCACCACTTACAAAGGAAACAGCATAAGACTAAGTAGTGACTACTCAGCAGCCACCATGGAGGCGAGAAGGCAGTGGCGTGACATATTTAAAATTCTGAGAGAGAAAAATTTCCAACCAAGAATTCTTTATTCAGCAAAGCTCTCCTTCAAATTTGAGGGAGCGCTTCAGTTTTTCACAAAGACAAATGCTGAGAGAATTTGCTAACAAGAGACCTGCCCTACCTGAGATACTAAAAGGAGCCCTACTGATGAAGAAACAAACAAAGGAGAGAGATATGGAGAAAGGTTCAGTACTAAAGAGATTCAGTATGGGTATGTTAAAGGACATTAAGAGAGAGAGGGAAAAAATATATCCAACAAACAAAAACCAAAGGATAGGATGGCTGATTCAAGAAATGCTTTCACAGTAATAACATTGAATGTAAATAGATTAAACTCTCCAATTAAAAGATATAGATTGGCAGAATAGGTCAAAAAAAAAAATGAGCCATCAATATGTTGCACACAAGAGACTCATCTTAGACACAGGGACAGAAAGAAATTGAAAGTGAAAGGATGCAAAAAAATATTTCATGTAAGCTACAGCCAAAAGAAAGCAGGAGTAGCAATATTAATCTCAGATAAAAATTGCTAGCTAGGGCAATCCAGCAAGACATAGCAATAAAAGGCATCCAGATTGGAAAGGAAGAAGCAAGGCTGTCATTATTTGCAGATGATATGATCTTGTATCTGGAAAACCCTGAGAAATCGATGATACAGCTACTAGAGCTAATAAACAAATTAGCAAAGTAGTGGGATACAAGAGTAATACATGTAAGTCAGTAATGTTTCTATATGTTAGAAATTAACAAAGTGAAGAGATACTCAAGAAAAAGATACCATTTGCAATAGCAACTAAAAAAATCAAATACCTAGGAATAAACCTAACCAAAGATGTAAAAGAACTATACAAAGAAAACTACATAACTCTACTAAAAGAAATAGAAAGGGATCTTAAAAGATGGAAAAATATTCCATGTTCATGGATGGGAAGGCTAAATGTCATTAAGATGTCAATTCTACCCATACTCATCTACAGATTCAATACAATCCCAATCAAAACTCCAACAACCTACTTTGCAGACTTGGAAAAGCTAGTTATCAAATTTATTTGGAAAGGGAAGATGCCTCGAATTGCTAAAAACACTCCAAAAAAGAAAAATGGAGTGGGAGGACTTACACTCCCTGACTTTGAAGCTTATCATAAATCCACAGTAGTCAAAACAGCATGGTACTGGCACAAAGATAGACATACTGATCAATGGAATTGAATTGAGAATTCGGAGATAACAGATCTACGGCTGACTGATCTTTGTTAAGGCCCCCAAAGCCACTAAACTGGGACATAACAGTCTTTTCAACAAGTGGGGCTGGGAGAGTTGGATATCCATATCCAAAAGAATGAAAGAAGACTCCTACCTCACACCCTATACAAAAATTAACTCAAAGTGGATCAAAGACCTCAATATAAAAGACAGTACCATTATCCTAGAAGATAATGTAGGGAAACATCTTCAAGACCTTGTATTAGGCAGCCACTTCCTAGACCTAACACCCAAAGCACAAGCAACAAAAGAAAAAATAGATAAATGGGAACTCCTCAAGCTCAGAAGTTTCTGTACCTCAAAGGAATTTGTCAAAAAGGTGAAGAGGCAGCCAACTCAATGGGAAAAAAATTTTGGAAACCATGTATCTGACAAATGACTGATATCTTGCATATATAAAGAAATGCTACAACTCAATGACAGTAGCACAGACAGCCCAATTATAAAATGTGCAAAAGATGTGAAAAGACAGTTCTCTGAAGAGGAAATACAAATGGCCAAGAAACACATGGAAAAATGTTCAGCTTCACTAGCTATTAAAGAGATGCAAATTAAAACCACAACAAGATACATTCTCACACCAATTAGAATGGCTGCCATTAAACAAACAGGAAACTACAAATGCTGGAGAGGATGTGGATGTGCTGGTTTGAATCTATTATGTCCCCCAAACACCATTATCTTTGATGTAATCTTGTGTGGGCAGATGTATCAGTTTTGATCAGATTGTGATTCTTTGAGTGTTTCCATGGAGATATGCCCCACCCAACTATGGGTGATGATTCTAATCAGATAATTTCCATGGAGGCGTGGCCCCACCCATTCAGGGTGGGCCTTGATCAGTGGAGTCATATAAATGAGCTGACAAACAGAAGGACTCAGTGCAGCTGTGAGTAACATTTTGAAGAGGAGCTACAGCCAAGAGGGACACTTGGAAGAAAACACAGGAGCTGCAGATGAGAGACAGTTTGAAGATGGCCATTGAAAGCAGACTCTTGCTCCGGAGAAGCTGAGAGAGGACAAATATCCTAAGTGCAACTAAGAGTGACATTTTTGAGGAACTGCAGCCTAGAGAGGAATGTCCTGGGAGAAAGCCATTTTGAAACCAGAACTTTGGAGCAGACGCCAGCCACATACCTTCCCAGCTAACAGAGGTTTTCTGGACACCATTGGCCATCCTCCAGTGAAGGTACCCGATTGTTGATGACTTACCTTGGACACTTTATGACCTTAAGACTATAACTGTGTAACCAAATAAACCCCTTTTATAAAAGCCAATCCATCTCTGGTGTTTCACATTCTGGCAGCATTAGTAAACCAGAACAGTGGAGAAGTTGGAACTCATTCATTGTTGGTGGACTGTATAATGGTTCAGCCACTCTGGAAGTCAGTCTGGCACTTCCTTAGAAAACTAGATATAGTTACCCTTCGATCCAGCGATTGTACTTCTCGGTATATACCCAGAAGATCTGAAAACAGTGACACGAACAGATATCTACACGCCAATGTTCATAGCAGCATTATTCACAATTGCCAAGAGATGAAAACAACCCAAATATCCTTCAACAGATGAGTGGATAAATAAAATGTGGTATACACACACAATGGAATACTACGTGGCAGTAAGAAGGAACGATGTCGTGAAATATATGACAACATGGACGAACCTTGACATAATGCTGAGCGAAATAAGCCAGGCACAAAAAGAGAAATGTTATATGCTACGATTAATGTGAACATTGAAAAATGTAAAATAAATGGTTTATAATGTAGAATGTAGGGGAACTAGTGATAGAGAGCAATTAAGGAAGGAGGAACGATAACCCAATAAGAACAGATAAGCTATTGTGGGTAAATTTAACGTTCTGGGAATGTCCAGGAATGACTATGGTTTGTTAATTTCTGGTGGGTATGGTAGGAACAAGTTCACAGAAATGTTGCTATATTAGGTTATTTTCTTGGGATAGAGTAGGAACATGTTGGAAGTAAAGTAGTTATTTTAGGTTAGTTGTCTTTTTCTTACTCCCTTGTTATGGGTTGTTTGAAATGGTTTTTTATTGTATGTTTTTTTTTAAATACTATTTTATATAGTTAATAGTAAATTAAAAAAAAAAAAATGAAAAAAATATGCAGAGCCTCCTGAGGAGCTGATGGAGAATGCAAGGGTATTGGGCTTCCCTACCTCGATGACTGCTAATGTACTCAGACATAGAGAACTGGATGTTTGATGGGCTGAGCCCTCTACCACAGGACTTGCCCTTGGGAAGACTGTTGTTGCAAAGGAGAGGCTAGGCCTGCCTATAATTGTGCCTAAGAGCCTCCTCCCAAATGCCTCTTTGTTGCTCAGATGTGGCCCCCTCTCTCTAGCTAAGCCAACTTTGTGAAAATCACTGCCCTCCCTGCTACCTGGGATCTGACACCCAGGGGAGTGAATCTCCCTGGCAACGTGGAATATGACTCCTAGGGAGGAATGTAGACCCAGCATCATGGGATGGAGAACATCTTCTTGACCAAAAGGGGGATATGAAAAGAAATGAAATAAGCTACAGTGGCAGAGATTCCAAAAGGAGCTGACAGGTCACTCTGGTGGGCACTCTTATGCACAATATAGACAACCCTTTTTGGTTCTAGCGCATAGGAGTAGCTAGCAGTAAATACCTGAAACTATCCAACCCAGAACCCATGAATCTTGAAGATGATTGTATAACAATGTAGCTTATGAGGGGTGACAAGGTGATTGGGAAAGCCGTATGGACCACACTCCCCTTTGTCTAGTTTATGGATGAATGAGTAGAAAATGGGGACCAAAAAAAAAAAAAAAAGGCACCCAGTGTTCTTTTTTACTTTAATTGTTCTTTTTTCACTTTAATTTTTATTCTTATTATTTCTGTGTGTGTGGTAATGAAAATGTTCAAAAATTAATTTTGGTGATGAATGCACAACTATATAATGGTACTGTGAACAACTGAATGTACACTTTGTATGACTGCATGGTACGTGAATATATCTCAATAAAATTGAATTGAAAAAACAAACAAAAAAAAGATCACATAAGGGTACAAATGACTAAAGGCAGGTCTTTTCAGCAGGGCAGGTAATGAAAGCATCAAGGGGGGAAGTGACACATAATGGCGCCATGGATGGAGAAGGACCCTGGTCTAGGCTGGCAGTGGGGAGGAAGCGGTGCCTCCCTGAGGCTTCAGGGAAGGAAGAAACACGGGCTCCTGGGAGGTGGGGGCAGGCAGGAGAACTCCAGAGGGGTAAACGCCATCAATCCAATGAAACTGGTCAAAAGCCACTGGATATTAGTGACGGGAAGAGGGAAAGTTGAGAAAGACAGAACTCAGAAGAAGGAATAAAAGACGTGCATTTTTAAGCTAATAATGGAAACATTTATTTAGCATTTACTCTGAGTCAGGTGCTTTTATCTTAACTCATAACTTATGGGTTAGGTACCTCCCTGCTTTACAGGTGAGGAAACTGAGGCACAGAGAGGTTAAATGATTTAGCCAAGACAACACTACAAAGTGGCAGAGCTGGGTTCAAACCAGGTCTTCTGGCTGCAGAATCTGCCTTCTTGGTGTCTACACTTTAAGAAGTAACTGGAGAGGAGAACCTAAGATGGCAGCTAGGTGAGACAGGGCAAAAAAAAACACCTTCATGAAAAATACTAGATAAAAGCCAGAAAGTGACCCAGAACACCAGTTCCAGCTACGCACCAGCTGGACAAGGTCTGCTAAATCAACAGGGACCGTGCATTTGGTGAAACCGGGAGTCTGCATTCTGAAATGAGTGAGTGAGCCGGCTGAAAGTCCCACGGCCGCCTGCGGTGTGGGGAAACCGTGGGTTGGTGTTTGGAGATGGACTAGTTCTTTTAAAAAACAAAAAACAAAAAACAAAACCGGGAGGGGCTGTGGTTACGATGGTGAGAACCACGCAGTGAAGCATGGCAGGAGCAGGCTAGACCAAGTCTCCGTGTCTGGCGTGGAGGATAGCCCACTGCTGATTGACCCAGGGCCAGGGGGTGCAGAGGGGAGCCAAAAAGAG
The DNA here is from genome assembly GCF_015220235.1 of Choloepus didactylus. Classification (NCBI taxonomy): domain Eukaryota; kingdom Metazoa; phylum Chordata; class Mammalia; order Pilosa; family Megalonychidae; genus Choloepus; species Choloepus didactylus. The sequence continues at coordinate 119,708,652 of NC_051308.1, forward strand.
AAAGAAACCACGTCCCTTGCAGCCATCTCCCCAGTGGGCTGGAGACGCTCCTGCCAGGGCCGGAGCTATAGCCCAGAGCCGGGCGAAGTGTTCCAGTGTGACAGGGAGTGATTCCTGAAGCACCGCGTACACGCCACAATATTGGCCGTGGACAGTGGACTTGAGTGCACCCACAGCTAATCATCCTGGAGCTGGGAAGGCGGAGCTGTGCGAAAAGGGGGAAATTAACACACCCCATTCAACCATCTTTACAGCAGGCTGGGAATGCCCCTGCATGGCCTGGCAGCCCAGGGCTTCTCTGGAGGCTGGCACGCACTTGTGACATGGCACAACCTTCCCTCAGCAGAGGTCCTGGAAGAACACGGCTGAGAAGGGGGGCCTGCTCAGAAATCCCAGGGACCCTATACCAAAACCAAGGACTTGTGGGTCAGCAGCAGAGACAATCTGTGGCAAGACTGAAATGAAAGCTTAGACTCTTGCAACAGCCTTAAATCTCCAGGAACACCTGGGACATTTGACTAGTAAAGCTTCCCTGCCTCCCTAACCACCCAGACACACATTCCACATTCAGGGCGGATGGCACCAACAACACACCCAAACTTAGTGCACCAACTGAACCCCACAAGAATCAGATCCCCACACACCACAAAGACAAAGGTGGGGAGAACTGACTTGAGGGGAATAGGAGACTCGTGGGCGCCATCTGCTGGTTAGAGAAATTGTACACCACCAAGCTGTAGATCTGACAAATTAGAAATCGGTATTCTTTATATCCTGAAAGAACCCTATAAGTAAAGCAAATGCCAAGAGGCCAAAAACAACAGAAAATCTTAAAGCATATGATAAAGCCAGACGATATGGAGAACCCAAACCCAAACACCCAAATCAAAAGATCAGAAGAGACACAGTACTTGGCACAATTAATCAAAGAACTACAGACAAACAACCAGAGCATGGTACAGGATATAAAGGACATGAAGAAGAGCATGGCACAGGATATAAAGACATGAAGAAGACCCTAGAAGAGCATAAAGAAGAAATTGCAAGAGTAAATAAAAAAAACAGAAGATCTTAAGGAAATAAAAGAAACTGTTGGCCAAAGTATACTCATAATACAAGATTAGAGGAAGGTGAACAAAGACTCAATGTCCTCAAGGACCACAGAATGGAAAATGAAAGAACGAAAGAAGGAATGGGGAAAACAATTGAAAAATCGAAATGGATCTCAGGGATACAATAGATAAAATAAAACATCCAAACTTAAGACTCTTTGGTGTCCCAGAAGGGGAAGGGAAGGGTAAAGGTCTAGAAAGAGTATTCAAAGAAATTGTTGGGGAAAACTTCCCAAACCTTCTACACAATATAAATACACAAAGCATAAAAGCCCAGTGAACTCCCAATAGAATAAATCCAAATAAACCCACTCCAAGACATATTCTGATCAGACTGTCAAATACTGAAAGCAGCAAGAGAAAAGCAATTCACCACATACAAAGGAAACAACGTAAGACTGAGTAGTGACTACTCAGCAGCCTCCATGGAAGCGAGAAGGCAGTGGCATGACATATTTAAAATTATGAGAGAAAAATTTCCAACCAAGAATACTTTATCCAGCAAAACTCTCCTTTAAATTTGAGGGAGAGCTTGAATTTTTCACAGACCAACAAATGCTGAGAGATTTTGCTAATAAAAGACTTGCCCTACTTCAGATACTAAAGGGAGCCCTACCAACAGAGAAACAAAGAAAGGAGAGAGAGATATAGAGAAATTTAACAGACATATATAGAACATTACATCCTAAATCACCAGGACACACATTCTTCTCTAGTGATCACGGATCCTTCTCCAGAATAGACCATAGGATGGGACATAAAACAAGCCTCAATAAATTAAAAAAAAAAAAAATTGAATTTATTCAAAGCACAGTCCCTGACCACAATGGAATACAAATAGAAGTCAATAACCATCAGAGACTTAGAAAATTGACAGACAACTGGAGGGTAAAAATGAGGGGGAGATGAAAATATTCTGGGATAATCAAAAGCTGAGGGACTTCATCACCAGGAGACCAGTCCTATGAGAAAGGCTAAAGGGAATTGAGCAGGCTGAAAGGAAGGGACACTAAACAATTGACTGAAACCACATGAAGAAATAAAGATTTCCAATAAAGATCACATGGTACATATAAATACCAATACTACTGTATTTTTGATTTGTAAGTCCATTATTTACTTCCTACAGGATCTAAAATACATAAACTGAAATGATAAATCAGTGGTTTTGGACTCAATGTAAAATATGTAATTTTTGACAAGAACTACATAAAGGTGGGGGAATGGTGGCATACAGGAACATAGTTTATGTGTCCTATTGAAGTTAAGTTGGTATCAAAGAAAAACAAGATTGCTATAGATTTAAGAGGTTAAATTTAAGCCCCACGGTAAACACAAGGAAAGTATCAGAGAATATGACCATAGAGATGAAAAAGTAGAGTAGGGGTTCTGAGAAGTGGGGGAAGGGGCAATGGGGAGTTAAGAAATGAGTGTAGGGTTTCTGTTTGGGGTGAAGGGAAATTTCTAGTAATGGATGGTGGGAAGGTGATAGTGTTGCAACATTCTAAATGTGATTTATCCCACTAATGGAATGCTAGGGAGGGGGTGGACTGGGAAGATTTAAGCTGTATATGTTTCCACAACTGAAAAAAAAAAAAAAACAGGCTAAATAGATAATGACAAAATGACAATTAAATGCCAAGGATGATTCTGGATGGGATGTGAATATGGAGGAGAGGAGGCTCAAAGGGACACAGATGGGACATAAGGAAAAAAAAAGGAAATACAGAATGTAAGCTTTCCATCAATGTTGAATTTCTTGAACTTCTTAGCTGTGCTTAATGGGACTGCATAAAAGAATGTTCTTGTTCATGGGAAATGTATAATTATATTGTTTGTTCAAGGATGTGTGCAGCTAGCTCTCATATGTTCAGAAGACAGAGCAATATATGATGGATGATAGGGAGGGAGAAAGGGAGGGAGGCAAAGAAAGAAACAGTGGTGTGACAGGATGTTAAAGTTGATGGTTCAGGGTACCAGGGGAGGGGGGTCGGGGTATGCTGGAGTTCTATGTATGGGTTTTGTATTGTTTTTGCAACTATTCCTGTAAATTTGAATTTATTTAAAAAAAAAAAAGAGAACTGGAATCTGGACAACAGATTAGGGGGGTGGGATAAGGGCAGGTGGGTGCAGTGAGGACCTGCTTTCTGCTGGGCACCAGCAGCAGGGGCTACAATGACTGTCATGGGGAGAGCAGTGAGAAGGCCAGAGAAGCCACTCCCCTAAATGTGAGGTGGAGTGGGGAGGCCCACAGGTCCCCTGAGAAAAGAGGGGTTGGGGGAGATGAAGCATCTCTCCTTCATCAGAGACAGTCTTGGGTGTCAGCCATGTACCTCTCAGCAAGGGCAATGTGTAAAAGCTGAGCTGGGCATAGTATGCAACAAGGTGTGGAATCTAACTTCCAGGAACACCAAAGTCTATACGCTTTCTGCCTGGCCTGTCCAGGAGGACTTCAAAGTGTTCTCCCCATGAGCTTGATCAGTGTTGACCACACTGATTGGGGGAAAAGAGACACAGCAGTTATAAGAATCTCAAAAGCATCAATGTCTCAAGAAGGCAGGACTGCTGACTGAGTCGGGCAGGCCTGCAGGACCCAGAGGACATGGATTTGAGCCCTGGCTCACTGCCAACTGGGTGTCAACACAAATCAGTTCCCCTTTGGACCTGGGTCCTCAACCCTAAAATAAAGGAGCTGGGTGGATTATTTCAAGGTCATCCCCTGCTCTAACATCCAATAATTCAATATTCTTTGAAGAGAAACTCCCCCTAACCCTGAAAGGAGAATGTTAAGAATTGGCCCAGGATGAAACAAAAACAATCAGAAAGAACATATAACATAATACTTTGGCAGAAGTTATCTTTGGGTGGCGAAATAAAAATTTTCCTTATCGTCTTCACGCTCGCTCTCTTGTGCTTTTTAAGTTTTCTACATCGGTCATGAATTACTTTTCAAATTAGGGAAATAACAGAAATCATTTTAGAAAATAATGGAAGAGCTGGTCTTGTACTTTTACTTAAAATCCAGCCAGTCTGGAGAAGAAAATAAAAATGGTTATGAATTCAAGGTTTAACTTCTGCAGCACATTTTTCATTACCTGCCTCGTGGAACACAGGAAAGCCAAATGTGTGGACCACACCCCATCAGTGACAGTTTTGGGGTAAGACGCCACCTCCCCTCACGACCTTTAAGCATCACTAGTTCACACACTGCGAGAGGTTTACAGGATCAGGTGTTTCAAAGACAATGGCATTCCCCTGAGATGTAAAACCACTCCATTTCCCAGAGCCAAGAGTGCCCTCCTAATTGTGGGTAGAATGAACCATGCCGGGGAGGAGGTGGGATTTCTGCCCTTGTTATTACAAGCCTTCTTTGTCTGCTGGCTCTGAGGCTGGCTGAACAATAGCCCCATTCATCGCTAATCCAAATGCAGAGGAAAGGGGACACCAGCAGACATCAGTCAAGCCTACTCAGCGAGTTCACAGAACCCTATCTCCTGCTCTGCTCACAGAAGCCAAGAAATATGGTCTGGGCCTGGCAGGAGGGAGGATCCCTGCAAACCAAGCCCGGCCCAGAGCCCCCACTAGCTGGTATCTCGGGTAAAAGGGGAGAGGGATGGCAAGAGCAGGAGATAAGCATCTTCCATAGTAGTCACCAAAGACAGACTGACTCAGCTGCTTTCTTTCACCGAGACTGTATCTCATTCATCTGCAGACAACTACGGGGAATGAATTTGGCTGAGAAAGCCCCTGTTCTCATTTTTCACTTGAGATAACCAGGGCAGGCAGGGGCTGAACTCAGCTAGGGACTGAGGTTCCTACACCAGGAGAGCACGTTGGGGGCGTGGAAAGGGTGACATCAGGCCGAGGACACAAAGGCCCAGGTGCCTGCCCAGGGTTCCAGTGTGTCCAAATATGCAGAAGTTACAGCACTTCCATGCGCACAGCCCCCAAAGACCATTCTTAAAAAACGAGACTTGAGGAGACGCCTGAGTGGATTCCCCCCCCACCCCCACCCACCCCTCAATCCCAGCCCCAGGACAAACTCCTGATATTGGTACAACAGAGGATTCCTGGCAGTATTGCAAGGTCATCTCCTAGCTGGTGTAATAGCTGGCAGCCCCAGGAGGCTGATCTTTCCTGTTCCAAGGCCCTTCTGGCTCTGCACTGGTTGGAGCAGAATAGGGAGCCTTGGAGTTAAAGTGGCTCCAATGAGGAACCCTAGAGGTCACACCCTCTCTCCACCCCATAGCCAGGATGTCCATAGTTCAGTAACTTCCAGTCTGGGTTTGAAGTAGTGCAACTTTTCCTCTTCAAGGGGATTTTACACAAAAATCCAATATAAAAACAGAAAAACTCAAAGCCGCAGAGGTAAAGGTCCAAAGCCCTACTCTACTGCTTGCTAACTCCCTGGGCTCCCATGTCCCCTCCCACCCTTGTCCCTAAGCCACCCTTCCAGAATCGGAGGCTCTGGGAAAAGTTTGAAAAACACTGCTCTAGGGCAGTAAGAATCCCAGGTATCAAACTGAGATAGAAACTGCCAGTGCTGAAGAGCTCTTGTCCTGTTGACACAGTACAGTGACATGGTGCAGGGGCTGTCTAACATGGCTCACTATTGGAGACAGAGGTGGAGGAGCAGGGCAAAGAGCACCAGATTGGAAGTCAGGAGCCGGGTGTCCAATCTGGACTCCACCACTCACTAGTCATTACCTTGAGCATATCATAGAACCTCCCAGGACCTCTGTTTCCTTATCTGTAAAACTGGGATAACAACACTGACCCTGCAGGGTCACAGTGTTTGATAAACAGACCTTAGTAAACAGTAGCAGACCTGAAAGAATCTGGGTACCTGGGGTTCAATGTCCATTCCTCTGGGCTAAAGTCAGATTCATCACAACACTGTCCACAAAGAAACTGCTAAGAGTTGCTGGTCTGCTTGCCCATGGAAAACTTGATAAGAAAGTACAAGCCTCAGCATTGCATTCTAGGGAGCACATCAGCAAGAATGGATTTGAGTTCACCAAGTTACAACCTGTAGTTTGGCAACATTATTGAAAAGCTACTTCAAGCAGGAGGAATACAACGGATTACAAGGCTGCTGTCACTTGGAAGACCACAAGCAGGATGCCAAAATCATGTGGAAACCCACACCTGTGCTGTGTAGCTCAGAGCAAGCAACTGTGCCAAGGCTCCTTCCAGTCAGTCCTGGGCTGGTTGGAGTGGTGACAAAGGTGGGCTGTCCAACCAACCACCACACATCCACCAAGGACCTGGGGAAGCTCCCTTTCTGAGCTCCTTAGTAGACTAAGGTCCAGAGACCCCCTTCCCAAGTGGCCAGATATTCCCAAAGGAAGAAGGGGCTAGAGGGTGCACCATCCCCAACATCTGAGCACATGGAGGTCTCGTCCTACGATTCTTGAGATAAAAAGGGCTTGGCTCTGAAACCATAATACCATGGAAACGGTCGGATGTTAACAGCCTAATTACCGATGAACAGCCTCAGTGACAGCCTGGGGGACAGGATAAGACCCTAGGCACCAGAGAAAGGAGGTGAAAAAAATAATCTTTACATGCTTTGCACTTCCTCCTGGGTGAGCCCAAGCAGAATCACTCAAACAGTCCCCTGTGCCTTAGCCATGAAACAAGGGTTCCCTGCCTCCTAGTCCACTCTGTGTCTTTAATTAGGTTGTTCTCCCAAGTTACTGTAACTAATTTTAATAATTTCAGACTTTGCACTGTCTTTAATAATGTTATTATTCATATTGTCTTAAATAATTTACTTATGTATATATACTTAGCAAACAATACATAATTATAATATTTTATATTGTCTTTAATAATCTCTCTAATAAAATTTCAGACTATTTCCTATGACTGCTAAGGATCATTTCACATATAAAGAAACTGGTAGCCCATGGGGTGATGATTCTCAGGGATGTCAGGGCTTTGAAGGACATCAGCTTTCAACCTCTCAGCCAACACTCATGTCCTCTATTCACACACCGACCAACTAGTTATCCAGCATCGCATGTATACCTGCAGTGACCGGGGCTCACCCTCTCCTGAAGCCACCTAGTCCATTTAGGGCCAGCTCTGTCTGTGTAGCTCTGTCCCCTCTGGCTCATACCCACAGATCCTTTCTGGCTCTGCTTCTTAGGGGAGCCACACCAAGTGGGCTACATGACCCTTCTAAAGGATGGCCCTAATCCACAACAAGACTCTCACGTCTTAGTCAGACTCAGTGCCCCAGTGCCTTCAATCCAATTTTAAGCAGACATGAGCCCCCTCGACATCTCCTCTGTCTCCAGTGCTTCTCCAGCCTCCCAGGGCACGGGCCCCTGAGAACTCAATACCCGCAGAGGGTCTGCACAGTACAGAGTGTGAGGAACGTCACCTCCCTTGCTTCGGAAGCCACACTTCTTTTAGCACTGTCAGAAGACACATTACCTTTTCCATTAGCCACGGAACTGTTAATCACACCTCATTTTTGCTAGTCAAAACCTTCCTCATCTGGAAAAGTTTTTTACAAATGTCCTTATATCGACTACTGGTCTAGTTGCTTTTTGGACCCACATGCAGGGCACTGAAATGTATTCCTGCAGACTGCCCAATTGTTCCAGGCTTCCTATGTTTTCTAGGACTTGATGCTGTGGTCTTAAGGATTAGCTACCTCTCCCTGCTTCCTGTCATCCACAAATGGCACGTCATCTAGGCTGGTGATGAGAACAGGGGACCAGGCAGAGCTCTGCACCATCCCAAGCAATCTCCTTAGAAACTGAGGCAGATCCATCCTTCAATGAGTTACTAAATCTCTTAACTGTCCTAGGATCAAGCTCATCGTCTCCATCTTAACCCCAAGGGTAGCAGATTTCACTGTGTCTTGCAGAAGTCCACATATGCAAACAATCTAAATGTCTATCATTGGGGGAAATAGCTAAATAAAAAGTAATTGGTCCATATGACGGAATTCCTTGCATCAGTATAAAAAAGGTAAATACACTTATTCCAAAACATACACTTATCTTAACAATACACACAATGTTCTCTTCTCTGTAGGCACATAGGTCTATGCGTAAATGCGCCAAAAAAGGCTGAGATGGCATACACCAAACTGATTTACCCCTGAGTGGGCTAAGGATTGGATGGTAACCATGGGCAACTGGAGGGTGGATGGACAATTGCTCTGTTACAGGGCTGTAAGTTGGCTCCTGTTTTCTGAATTGTCACAGGAGACCAGACACACCAGAACAAGGAGTCCTCTGCACTGAGGAAGGACCGGCAGGAAACAAGAACCTTCTCTGCTCCACTGCAGCATGGGGGCTATTTACTCACCCAGAGCTGAAGAAGCTCCACCAAGCACTCCCCAATGTGGAGCTCATGTGGTCAGATCAGCAGGCAGTTCCCACCCTGGTTTTATCATTTGTCAAGGGATCTGAGGGTCAGCCCCCTCCTAGGAGAAAGTCATTCACTTCTCCAAAATCAGGCTGCCTCTTTCAAAATGGCTGTAGGAAGCCCCACGTCACAGGTCCGGCCATGCCTTACCTTCATCCCAAAGGACTGCATCCGGGTGGCCACTTCTCTCCCAATTCTGCCCAGGCCAAGAATTCCCAGGGTCTTTCCACTCAGCTCTGTCCCCATGAACTGCAACCAAACAGGCAAAAGGCAAAGAAGCTGAAGTCAGCACCAAGGAAGGGTGGATCTTGGGTGGTGAGCCCGAGGAGGCTGAGGCAAGGCCAGCTGCTCACCTTCTTTCGCTCCCATTTGCCGTCCTTCATGGAAGCTGTCGCCTGGGGGATCTGCCTGCAAGGACAGACACAGGTTCAGCAGCCCACCGAAGACCCCGTGAAGGCCAGGAAGGAGGCATAAATTCAGGTCTGCCGAGTCACTGCCTCTGATGGTCATTCCCCTGGGAACCAAGCTCAGTCTGGGTCTGGGGAACACATGCAGTGTAGCAGAGGGAACCCCTTGGCAAGTAGTGACTTAGGAACCCTGGGGTTTCCGTCTCTAGCTCAGGGTCTTGGAGGGGGTTCCAGTTCCACATCAGCCACTGAGGTATCAATCAGTGACTTTGGGTGAGTTTTCCCCTCCAAGCAACAGCCAATCCTCTAGGGTTTGTAGGGACAGCTGAATGGGATATTAAGGAACTCTGACAACATTAAGTGCTCCAGAAATTCAAGGGATTATTTTCTTCTTATCTTACCCAGAGCCTCAACTTACAAGACCTTCTACTATATCAAGGGGATACCCAATTCCTTATTTTTCCCTGAGAATATCTTAAACCTCAAGGATCTAAAGTGAGTCTGGGGTAGGGATGTGGGGTTGCCACTGTACAAACATTTCCATTCTCCCTGACTAACTGTCCTGTCACTTCTAACATCCACACCATTCTCCTTTCCCATTGCTAAACCACTAAACACACACGCACACTTCACAGTCTCTCTCTTCCTGTTGGTAAACATGGAGGTCTCAGTCGCCACATTTTCTGGAAAAGACAGAGGAAGGGGCAGTGGAGGGCAAAGTTGGAGGTCAGAGGGTACAATATGTCACGTGGGACACGATTGGTAATTGAGGCTTCCCTGGAGACAAAGAAGGAAGAGACAAAAAAATAAAAAATCAAAAAACCACAAACAAACAATATTTTAAAAGTATCTGCTCTAAAGGCAACAGCCTCTTCAAGAACATCAACCAACCAATTGCGTCCCCTTTTCTCATAATGTTGACACCCCTTTTCAACATGAAGAAGTTAGGGTGGTCACTGCCTAGACATCCCTGAAGATGGACTAAACTAGAAAAAGTGATTAAACTACTAGAGGAAGGGGTAGCAACAGACAAGATAGAATTGAACAAAGGATTATGAATACTGAATCTGTATATAATTTTCTTTTTCTTAGTTGCTAGGGTAGTATAATAACTGGAAGGAAAGACCTGAAATGGTGGAACAGTAATCATAGCATTCTCTGAAATTTGCTATATAGCTACTTGTCATATTGTAATTTGAAAGTTATCACCTTTTTGTATATACATATTTCACAATAAGGAAATAACTGAAACTATGGGTACTGTAACCCATAACATTCTTGGCAATTTCCTCTATAACTATTTGTTAAATTGTACCTTTTTGCATGTATGTTATATTTTACAATAAGGAAATAATTGAAACTGTGGAACTGTAACCCATAACAATCTTTGAAATTTGTTCTCTAATGACTTGTTAAATTGGACTTGGTAAGTTATTACTTCTATATAAATACTGTTTATTACACACACACACACACACAAAGTATCTGCTCTATTTTATACATCCTATAAGAAATGTTTAGACTCACATTAATGTCAAAGCAACTGCACAAGGGGAGACAAAGTTAAACACCTCGCACAGCCTTACTCCACTTGAAGGAGCTACACAGGGTTCAAAGTTAGGAAAGACACCCACTCACACTTAGCCTCCTCAATATTTAAATGTAGGCTTTTCCTGCCAGTCAGCAAATTCAGAGCGGTGTGTGAGTGTGCAGGGCTGTGAGTGTGTGAAAAGAAGAAGATTCTGAGATTCTGTTCCTGTATTTTCACTTCACTGACTTCCCAAAAACATTCTTTGTGTCTGCACAATTACTACATTACCAGAATACAGATACAGATTTCCACCTGAGGGCAAGTTTGAGTGCAGAATTTGTCCTCCTGTATCACAGAGCCTCATGATTTCACAGGTAAACTCAGCCAAGCTTAAGTAACAAGCCTCATGGGGAAGAAGCTCCATCTCAGTGCTCTGGCCCTGATGGCTTCAGTGCAAGAATCTCATTTCAGGAATGCAATGAGGGACAGTCAATAGCCCGGGACAACCGCTCCCTTCTCAGGAAAGCTTGCTGGATAAAATGGCTTTGCTCTGGTTAGAGCCCCCACCTTCCTCCTCTCAGGTCTCTCTCACATCCCATTCTATAGCCACCTGACTCACAGCACTGGCTAAGAGATATGTGTGTGATGACAGGACAGGGAATCCCCAAACCCTCCCTCCCTCTAGCTGCTAACCCACGAAGCTTCCCCGGGTTTCAACACTCTGGGTCTTCACCAGGCCAGTCTGGGGACATGGGACGTGGAAAGGGGACATGGAAGAGATAAATGGTAGCTAGCCTGACTTACATGGTGGAAGAGAGGATAAACCAGATAAAACGGTGAAATCCACATTTGTTGCATTTTCCCCTCTTTCTGTGTCATTGTTCTTCTCCTGCCTCTTAGAGTCTTAGCACCCAGGAACCCATGGTATATCTTCAAAGTGCCCCTCACTGTGAGGCCCATTCTGACTGATCTCCACCCTAAAATTTAAGGTACCCACTTCCTCCTACTGTCTCTCAGCTAATAAAGCAAGCTGATTAAACTAGCACATAATAAGTTACAAGAGGTTCTCAAATAAGGTGCTTATCTCTTAGTTTTATTGTACCTTTGATGAGAGAGGTGATGGATGGGTGGTTGGGAGTAAGGAACTTCCTTTAAATCACACCACTCAACCCTACTCCTTTAAATAAAGCTGGTCCTGGAATAGGAGGAAAATTATTCCTGGCTCACTAGCCTTTCCTTCCACTTCCAGAACAAAGTGAGGGAATTAATTAGACAGAAAGCTGCACTGAGATCCATGCCCCATTAAAAAAAAAAACAAATCATTGAATTTAATAACCCAAGTGAAACCAAGGCACCAGGTCTTTATGCTTCTCCAGGGGGAGATAACACCGCGCCTGGATATTCTGAGAGCTCCAAGAGGCCAGTTCAGGGCCCCCTTTCCAGGTTGAGTTCCTTCTGCTGTGGAAGCTGTCCCTGTTCCTGTCCCTCCCTTTTCCCAATTATCAATGAGTATCAGGTTGGGATAACCAAGGCCTGAGATCTCAGGCAGAAATCTTGGGGAAGAATTAGAGAAAAGATTAACTTCCCCAAATCCTGCCCCCCTCACCCCACCCCACCCCCCAAGAGGGAGCATATGTCTTGAGAGGGAAAAGAAGAGTAATTACTTGGATCCAGGGAGTTTCAGACTTGAGTAGAGATCCTGGCCACCTGGATCCCCCTGGTTTAAGGATCCAGGGATCTTCGATGGGATCTCAGAGCAGCTTCCTAATCTGCCCATTGACTCCTTGCCCTTCCTACTGACCACAGAAGTGCCTGAATTGCCCGTTCAACAAGAATGTTCAATATAATCATTTCTGCCCAAAGATCACGACCCAACACAGTAAGCCTCCTGTCCCAGTAGGTGCTATATTCATTTGGTTCCTGGGCTGTCCTCTCTACTTAGCAGGCCCACAGCTTCGCAGCATTCGATTAGTCCCTCACTGCCCAGAACTCCAGCAGAAGAGAAAGAGTCTTGACTATTTGAGTTCCCTTGCGTTCTGATCCATGGGTAGGCACGGGGGTCCCAGAGCAGTTTTTCAGTCCATTCTATTACAATACAGATCTGTAAGGGCAGTGAGGGAGGTGAGCCCTCAGGGCCAGGGGAATCAGGAAGGTAGAGAGACAGAGCATCTTGGATGAAGGAACACTAGAGCAGAGGTTACCCAGACAAAGATGATGGGGGAAGGATGCTTCTGGTGGCAAAAACATCATCGGCAAGGCTTGGAGGCTGGAGAAGGGGCAGTGCATCTGGACACCTACTCCTAAGGCTCGAACGTCAGATGGGGGTGGAGAGTGGACGATGCGGAAGGAGAAAGAGGCAGGGTGCAGATCATGATGCCGACACAATTACTTTCTGAAACAGCCTGGTCCCGGGTAATCAGGAGCAGCCCGTCAACTGTCCCCCGCTCCCCACTTGCAATCACCAGGAAAACCCGAGAAGCCACCTGACTTTTGTGTGCTGGGGGAACCAACCAGAGTAACGAATGTTCTGTAGAGGACTGACAAACTTGAAGGTTCTTAGAAGACTGAGCATCGCCAAGCAGAAATGTTTCTAAGTTTCTCTGTGTCCATTTGCTTGGAAAGTCATAATAATTGACACATCAGAGACTGGCTCTTCTGAGAAGTCAGGGACTTACCTGGCCAGGCACATGATCATCCCACAGGTGAGCTCAGCAGCGCTGAGGCTGTTTCCATTGGGGGTGCTGAGGATCCAAGAAGAGAGGGGACACATCAGTGGACCCAGACCCAGCATTCCCACTCCTGTCCCACGAGAAAGCCTTGCATGCCCACTGTGTTGTCTCTCCTGAAACATGAGTTTATCGATTCTTAGTACAAACCTCCAACCCCATGCCACTGTCCTGGATGTTCTGATGTTCTCCTGCCTTAAATTCCAGGGCTGGAAGGAAACCCCTTTGGCCCTGGCTTCATGTTTCCATTTGGAGACACTTCCATTAGAGAAACAAACCTGGTCACTCCCTACCCAAACTCACTTCTCCCCAAGGCAGAGGAGAAGTGTTGCATATGATTGGGAGTATGGGTAGTCAGTCCTTTTCTCTCTCCTCTCATTTTGGTATCTACCTGCCCAAAGAAAGCTACGGCTCCATGCCATCAGTCTTACCAAGGCTGTGCCTTGCTGGGTGGGCAAATCTAATTACCTACACCGAGCTGCCCAATCGGACTTGTATGAATAATAAAGCTGATAATTGATATTTTGATCTTCACTTGTCTAGCATCTCCTATTACTCAATAAGTTCTGAACTAAGAAAATAAAAGTGTTATTTTTTTGCCCCCTCACACCTCAACATGCAGAACAGTGTTGACTCTGCCCATATTACAGAAAGGAGAATAGAGGGGGGAAAATCACAAAACTATTTTTCTTTTCTGAAAAATGTAACATACACATTCACCCTCCTTCTTTCCCTACTGGGTATTTGTATCTCTGGAAATGAAGGTTACAGGAGAAAGAAAAGTCCAGCGGTCCTGGCAGGGACATAAAATAAAAGGATTCTCAGAGTCTGTCTTAGACAACCTGGCCTCCCTTTCTCTCCCAGCAAACAGGATGTATGGGGAGGTGGGCAGAGGGACAGGGTCGGGGGCTGGCTGCCTCTGTGTCCGGGCAAGAACGTGGGGATGGGTTAGCATTTAACATTTCCATGGCTGATTACTGACCTCAGTCCATTGACTGGTCAGTTAACCCCTACCCTACCGAGGGGTGTGGAGGGGAGGGGAGGGGAGAGGTCTTGAGGGCAAAGAGATCCCCAAGGGAAGAGAAAAAGCTTGAGGGCAGAGAGATCTGTGGCATCAAGATGCCAGAGTGGAGCCAGAAATGAGTCTAGTCCTGCACTGACAGGCTGCCATGACCTGTGCCCCTGGGTTTCTGCAAAAAAGCTCTAAATGGGACCCTTTTCCTCTTGGCCTTAGAGTGGTGAAAAGGATAAGTGGGGACTTAGATGAAGGGTGCAGGGCAGTGAGAAGAGAAAGAATGCAGAGTCACAGAACAAGCAATGCATGTGCACACATACAAGGTAGAATAACTTGGAGTTGATAGAAACCTGACTATAGATGGAACAGTGAAGGGAGGAGGGCAGAGTGTGGAAGGAATGCACATAAACCTACTACCATAACTTCTGATTCCCAAACCAGGCTGCAGGTTTGCAAACTCTGCACATGGGGAGGGTTTGTGAAACATTTTGAGATCTCAAAGAGAGTGTCAACTTCAAAAAATCTGGGGCCCACTAAGCACTAAACATTGACCACCTGTCTGAACTCAGGGGCCCAGACCAGGTGTTCTCCTGGCAGCCCTTCCGACTCTGACGTGGCTTTCTCTAAAGCATCTCTCCCTCCTCTCAGTCGGGCTCCACACCAAGCCCTCAGTCTCCATCACTCACTTCATGACCAGGACTCCCTTCCTGGTTGCGGCCTCCAGATCCACGTTGTCCACGCCTGTGCCGGCCCTGCCCACCACCTGGAGCTTCTCTGCCGCATTGATGACATCAGCGGTCACCTTGGTGGCAGAGCGGACAATAAGCCCCTCGCAGTCCTGAGGCAGAAGAAGAAACCTCTGGTCCATAAAGTGGGTCTGAGAGAGCTCCTAAAACCTCAGGCTTACTCCTGAGCAAGTAAGTCATTCCCAGGCCCATGGACAGTCATCATCATCACCTACTCATGGACTTCTCTATCATTCTCACTACAAATTGCAGGGAAATGTAGACAAGGATTCACATGGACCTTCGATGAGAGTTGAGGATACGGTGACTCTAAGAAGCCAAGTGCTTTGCTGGCACACCACGTGGGCAGCAGCAGCTCTCAGGCTCTTACTTGTGGGCCATCATCTCCAGGCAGCTCCCACAGTGCCTGAAGCCTTGGGAAGTGCCGAGAACCAGCTGGAGGGCAGCCCACCCCTGATGCACCTTCAGTGAGGCCACAGACACATCCTGGAAATCAGCAACCATTTCCTCTATAATTCCTGCACACTGCTTTGACCAAGCGGGAATTCCTAGATGCTGGCTGAATTTGATTATCTTCAAGGAAAGGAAGGCAATGTTTTTGTGTAAACATCTTAAAAAGACTTCACCTTTTTAAGGAGGGGTCAGGCCAGGGTTCAAACCCAAGCTTTGCCCCTTCCTAGCTATGCATCTGAGCTTCGGGTTCCTCCTCAACTGTGTGAGGAGGACACAAGAAAGACAAAACAGCAGCCAGTGCAATAGCTGGTCCTGCTCAGTGAACATCACTGAGCTACTGAGGGCAGGGACGGGAACGAATTCTTCGTAGGCCCCTTTGCCTGGCAAATGCACTCAATAAATGTTGGTTGGCTGAATGAATGAATGAAGTGAACAAAAGACACAACAATTAAGAGAAAAACAACTCCTAAAATAGAGAACAAAGTTGGGGAGGAGAACAATTAAATTGGTATACAGTGGCTTAGAAACCCAGACAGTATTAGACTAAAAATATGCACATGTGAAATTTAAAGACTCTGAATTCATAATAGACACTTTACTTGGGACAAGCTACACTGCAGGACAGTCTTCCTTAGGCTTATCCAGAATCCTATGGTATCTTTGCAGAACAAGGCTTTTCTTGCCCAAATGCCAAGTAAGAATCCTTAAGATATTTGGCAGGTAAAGCAAATCTATGCTCTGTCCCAAACCTGCTCCCCTAGGTTGCTGAGGAAGCAACAAGAGTCAGAGCAAAATTACCAGGCTGGGAATCAGGAGGCCAGGGTGCTACTTGTGTCTGACAATGACAAGTTGGGTCATGGTGGCAAGTCAGGTAATCCCCTACCCCCAGTAGTCCATCTGTAAAATAAGTGGGTTGGAGCAGATGGTCCCACAGGTCCATCCCAGGTCTGATGTGATACCCATGAGTGTATGTCTCTCTGCATTATCCCCAGTGGAGCTCTCAGCCATATCCCTTAAGAACCTTCTCTCTTCCCTCCCCACTGCATGGAATCTGGAGATGGAGAAAGGCCACAGTACTCTGGCTCTTTGGAGGAGGCGCCATGCCATATTTATTGTGCACAAGCCAAGAGCCTAGGAACAAGTTTGCACAGGCAGGGTTAGATGTAGAGCACATCTACCACAGAGAAAGCAGAGAACTATTCATCTCCAATGAGGGAAGAAGAGGAATGACATTTATGCTGTACTATAGAATATTTAGGTCTTGAGGTTTCTAAACACTGAAATGATTGTTTAAGACAATTGGTATTATTTCCCGGGAGGTGTTTAAAAGTAGGCTTCATATATCTTCACTGGTCGGGGGCTGCGCCTCATGCAGAGAGCTAGATGCAGGACCCCTCATGGGCACTCCAAGCCCGTTTAGGTCTGTGGTTCTGAAACAGAACTTCAAAATATGAGATTCAAAAGAATGCTTATGAGCATCTGGTCCAATCCTGTTTTACAAGTGAGAAACTGAAGCCCAAAAAGTTAAGACCACCTATTCCTTTCAACTTTTCTTTTCTTCCATTGACTTAATGCCTTGAATGTATGTACCTGGCATTATACTAGGCTCTATCAACATAAACAGTAGAAATTAAAAAATTAGAGCAGAGATAAATAAAACTGTGAAAGACAAAAAACAGAGAGAATAAAAGAAAGCAAAAACCGGTTCTTCGAGAAGATCAATAAAATTGTCAAACCTTTAGTTAAATAGACAAAGAAAAAAGAAAGGATGCAAATAACTAAAATCAGAAATGAACGGGGGAAATTACTACCAACCCCATAGAAATAAAGGACTATAAGAGGATACTATGAATAACTGTACACCAACAAATTACATAACCTAAATGAAATAAGCAAATTCCTAGAAATACAAACTACCAACACTAACTCAAGAAGAAACAGATCTCAACAAACCAATAGCTAGTAAAGAGATTTATTCAGTAATCAAAAGCCTTCCAATAAGAAAAGCCCAGAACCAGATGCCTTCACAGGGGAATTTTACCAAACATTCCAATAAGACTTAACTCCAATTCTGCTCAAACTCTGCTAAAAAACTGAAGAGGAGGGGATGCTCCCTAACTCCTTCTACAAGGCCAACATCACCCTCATAACAAAGCCAGATAAAGATATCAAGACAAAGAAAATCACAGACCAATATTTTTTATGAATACAGATGCAAAAATCCTCAACAAAATACTAGCAAACTGAAGCCAACAGCACATTAAAAGAACTATACACCCTGTAGGATTTATCCCAGGTATGCAATGGTAGTTCAACACAAGAAAATCAATTAATGTAACACACCACATTAAGAAATCCAAAGGGAAAAAACACAGGATCATCTCAACTGATGAGGAAAAAGCATTTGACAAAATCCAACATCCTTTCTTGACAAAAAACACTTTGAAAGATAGGAATAGAAGGAAACTTCCTCAACGTGACAAAAGGCATATATGAAAAACTCACAGCTTAATATCACACTCAATGGGAAAAGACTTCCCTCTAAGGTCTGGAATGAGACAAGGATGCCAATTGTCACCGTTGTTATTCAACATTGCCCTGGTAGTTCTAGCTAGAGCAATTCGGTAAGAAAAAGAAATAAAAGGCATCCAAATAAGAAAGGAAGTAAAACTCTCCCTATTTGCAGGTGACACAATCCTGTATAGAGAAAATCCCCCCAAATCCTCAAGAATATTACTAGAGCTAAAAAATGAATTCAGCAAAATGGTTAAGTACAAAATCAATACACAAAAATCAGTGGTGTTTCTATACGTCAGAAATGAACAATATGAAAGGAAACCAAGAAAACAATTCCATTTACAACAGCAACTAAAAGAATCAAGTATCTAGGAATAAATTTCCCAAAGATGTAAAGGCATTCTATACAGAAAACTACCAATCATTACTGAAAGAAATTAAAGGAGACCTAAATAAATGGAAAGATAATTCTCTGCTCATGGATTGGAATACCTAATATACCTAATATCATCAAGATATCAATATTACCTAAGCAATTTACAGATTTAACACAACCCTATTAAAATTTCAACAGCCTTCTTCACAGAAATGGAAAAGTTAATCATTGAATTCATAGGGAAGAGCAAGGGACCCTTGATCTTGAAAGGGTTCGTTTTCATCTTGAAAATGAAGAACAAATTTGGAGGACTCACACTTCCCTTTTTCAAAATTGATTACAAAGCTAAGTAAGCAAAACAGGGTGGTGCTGGCACAAGGTCAGACATATAGACCAATGAAATAGAATAGAGAATTCAGAAATAAACCTACACTATGGCTATTTAATTTTTGACAAGGGTGCCAAATGCACTGAATCAGGAAAGAGCAGTCTCTTCCACAAATGGGGCTGAGAAAACTGGATAGCCACAGGCAAAAGAATGAAAGTGAACCCCTACCTCACACCATTTGCAAAAACTAACTCAAAATGGGTCAAAGACCTAAAGATAAGAACTAAAACTATAAAACTCTTGGAAGAAAACATGGGAGAATATCTTCAGGTCCTTTTATTAGTTGATGGATTCTTAGTCTTTACACCAAAAGCACAAGCAACAAAAGCAAAAATAGATAAATGGGACTTGATCAAAATTTAACACTTTTCAGTACCAAAGGACATCATCAAGAAAGTGAAAGGACAACGTACAGAATGGGAGAGAATATTTGGAAATCATATATTTGATAAGTGCTCAATATCCAGAATATACAAAGAACTGCTATAACAACAACAACAAAACAAACCACCCAATTAAAAATGGGCAAATTACTTGACTAGACATTTCTCCAAAGAAGATATATAAATGACCAAAAAGCACATGAAAAGGTGCTCAACATCTTTAGTCATTAGGGAAATACAAATAAAAACCACAATGAGATACTACCTCATACCCACTAGAATAGCTATTTAATTTAAAAATAACGGAGAGTAACAGGCACTGCCAAGGATGTGGAGAAATAGGAACTTTAGTATATTGTTGGTGGAGATGTAAAATGGTGTAGTTGCTCTGGAAAACAGTTTGGCAATTCCTCAAAAAGTTAAACATGAACTACCATGTGACCTGAGAATCCCATTTCTAGATATATACTCCCAAAAATTGAAAACAGGGATTCAAACAGTATTTGTATACCAATGTTCATAGCAGCTTTATCTGTAGAAGATGGAAGCAACCCAACTGTCCAAATGAACAGATAAATAAAATGTGGTATATATATATATATATATATATATATATATATACAACGGAATATTATTCAGCCCTAAAAAGGAATGAAGTTCTGATACATGTGATATGGGTAAACCTTGAAGATATCATGTAAAATGATGTAAGTCAGACACAAAAGGACAGATATTGTATGATTACACTTATACGAAAGAGCTAGAATATGCAAATTCAGACAGTAAAGTACAGGTTGCCAGGGGTGGGGAAGGGTGGGGTGGGGTTGGGGAATGGGGAGTTAATGCATAATGGGTGTCCAGTGTTGGGGTGATAGGAAAATCCCGGTAATGGATGGTGGTGAGGTAGCACAACATTGCAAATGTGATTAATCCCCCTGAATTGCATGCTTGGGAGTGGCTGAGATGGGAAATTTATGTTGTATTTATGTTTCCACAATTAAAGAGAGGGAGAAAGACAATGACAACTAAATGCAATACATGATCCTAGAATGGCTCTAATAATAGGAAGAGAAAATGACCAAAAGGGCATTATTGGGACATATGAAAAAATTAGAATATAGATGGTAAGCTTTATATAAATGTTAAATTTCTTGAACTTGATAACTGTACTTAAGGTGGTTAAACAAGTGAATATCCTTGTTCTTTGGAAATAAACAAGGAATCATTAAATGTTCAAAGACTATATGATAAATGCAGCCTACTCTCAAATGTTTAGAAAATAAATAGGTAAATAGAAAGGCAGCTGATAGGATAGATGGAGGACAGAGAAATGAATAGAGATAGAGAACGATATGGCAAATGTGGCAAAATGTTAAAAATTGGTGGTTCAGGTATCAGGGTGAGGGTATGTCAGAGTTTGCTGTGTGGGTTTTGTATTATTTTTGCAACTGTACCATAAGTCTGAAATTATTTGAAAATAAAACACTTTTTTTTTTTTTTTTTTAAGTTAAGGCGAGAGCCAAGGCTGTGGTCAGTTAGGTACATAAACCCCAGAGGGATTTATTAGTAAAAATAGCTACCATTTTTTGAGCAATTACTTTGTCCGGGCACTATGCTTCACAGCAATCCTGAGATGAGTAATTATCCCCATGTTATAGGCAAGGAAACCGACACAAGGAATCTGGGCAACTTCCTGAAGTCACAAGCTAGAATGTGGCAGAAGGTGGAATTGAATCCAAATCTATTAGCTCCCAAATCCATGTTCTCAACTCTCTCCCAAATATAGCTCCTAAAGACCTGAACTAAGAGAGACACTGCCAGTATGCCATACAGCTTCTCCAAGAAGGTGTCCAGGATCTCCGACAAAAGTGCCCTATCTTCCCACGACCTGCTCCTTCTAGTCTGGCCTGCCTGTTTGGAGAGAGTAGAAACAAGCACAAATGCCTCTGTAACTGGAATAGCAAGTTGTCTCTGGGGTTCAGGCTAACACATAGTTGATTCTCAAGAAAATGTCTCCATTGACAAAATGAATTCAATGATTTGAGAGGCCTTTGGAAACCTACCCTCCCATTCTCCCTGCCCCCACCTCCATTCCCAAATAATTGGAACATGTCCCATGCCTGAAAATCCACCAACATAAACCCCTTGCCTTGGCTATGATAAGGAAGCACACAATCTACATGTGAGCATGCTGAAAAATTTTCAAGAATTTTTCTATTTGAAAAGGGAAAATGAGAAGGGAGGGAGCCATCTCTGTTGACTGACACATCAATCAAGAGAACCAAATAGGCATAAATGAACAGACCCAGGTACATGTAGGAATTTAGAAAATGATAAATGTAGTATTAAAATTGATGGAAAAGGAAGAATTACACAGTAAAAGGTGTTAGGAGAATTCAGAAAAAAATACTTAGGTCCTTCAGATTTTTAAAAGACTAAAAAATATCAGGATTAGAAGAAAATACAGTGATCTTTTTATGATCTTGGGATTGTAAGTCTGTGCTCATAAGCCTTTCATAAGCAATGGACAAATCCCAGAAATCACAAGTTTGACAAGTTTGTTACATTCAAAACTTACACTTCTATATAGGAAAAGCTATTGTAAACAAGGACAAGTGACAGGCTTGATATAGGGAGAAAACTCCTTGTAACATATACAATAGAACAAGGATTCCTATCTGAAAGATATAAAGACTACCTAGGACAAGTGACAGGCTTGATATAGGGAGAAAACTCCTTGTAACATATACAATAGAACAAGGATTCCTATCTGAAAGATATAAAGACTACCTAGAAGCCAATTTTTTTAAATGATAAAAGAATCTAATAAAAATATGCCAATATATAAATAAGCAATGCAAGAACTACAAAGTGGCTAATAATTTATCAAAAGACTCAAAGCTAGACATCAAAGAAATATAAATTTTTAAATGCGACATTATTATCAGACATTATACTGGCAAAAACAAAATGACAATATTCAGCATTGGTGAACAGGGAAATAGTAGTGTAAACTGCACAAACTTTTAGCTAGGCAATTTGGAATATGTAACCACATTTTTAATGTGCATTTCAATACAACCAGCAGTGGCCCCTTGGGTAACTGGTAACATGCTGGCGGAACAAAATCTCCTTTGAAGTAGTCATCCCAGGTCAAAAGGTCATAGTTCAGCTGACAAGAAGGGAGCACAGACCAGGGACCATCCAGGGTCATAATCTTATCCCCGAGCCTCTCTCCTCTTGAGTTCTGGGGCCCACATCTCCAGCCCACGGTTGACTGGGATGCTCTACTTTCCCAGTCATTCCCCTGGACCCTAAAGGCCCAGCCTCCTTCATTACTTCAAGGCTGCCACCAGCCTCCCCAAATCTTGGGAATCTGCATACACTGGAAGGCCTGGCTGCAGAGGAGAATGCAAACTTTCCAGCAGCCCACCCCATTCTTGCAGAAGACAAGCACAGAAATAGCATTTAAAAATAAACAAACCAACAAACAACAAAAAAAACAAGGATCTCCTTTGTGGAGATTTACCAGGTCATCCCTTTCTACCTTTCTTTAAGGGTGGTAGCCCTCAAACAGTCTTCCTTGAAGCCAGGATGTCTGACGAGACTCCAGTCAGAGCAGAACAGATAACCATTCAGCATCTGCCTGTCCCAAGCAGGGAATGTGACTTTGGAGACACCACTCACCCATTCCTGGCCACAGGAGAACTGGGCATCCCACAATGATCGGTGTTAAGTGCCTTTCAAGGCCTCTCACAATCTCAACTACTACCTTCTATCCACTCATTCACTTAACTCATATCTGAGCACCTCCGTGCTAACCTATCCCCTTTTGATCCCTCAAACCCACCCCAGCGGCTCCATGCTGCCTTCCCCACTCCTCCACTCAGGCAAACATCTGCCCACAGCCTATGTGAAGTTTACTGTGACTCCTTCTTTTCCAGCATCCCGAGACCCTCTCCTCCTCAACACTCTCTGGACAAAACACACCGCTGGACACTGTATTCTGCATATCCATTTCTATGTGTCAGTTTCCATGTGTTAGCACTGCCGCTGAAACGCTCTCCACGTGGCTGTCCTCCCCGCTCCTCCTGCATCTCAGCTGCCAGAGAATCAGAAAACAGTAGGCCACTTTCTGCTGATTTATGGCTGTTCCTGACAAACTATGCAAACTTAGCAGGAGAAATCCATTCCTGTTCCTCAAGTTCTCACATGCTCCTTTTCCCAATTAGCGAAGGCTTGGACTTGGGAAATTTCTAACGCTGGCTTGTACCACTGACTTAAATCAGAGAGGAAGTCAGTGAAACTCTCCTGGCCATCTACAGCTATGGAGAATACCAACATGTCCTGTTTTCCACACCCGTGATCCTGATTAACTGGTGGTTATTTAACTTTTGCAAAGTAAATCCTAGTGTAAAGGCTGGGAACTTGCTATTTAAAAAGAGCCTTTCAAAAGATGGGATTCTTGGATGGAAATTTATTCCCTTCATCTTTCTTGAAGATAAAATTAACAAATGTGCTTCAAAAAATTAAACACATCACCAATGCTTAATTTAGTGGATTCGGATCAGCTTTGCTATTTAACAAAACAGAAGAAAATATCAGAATGTATCACATGTAGTAAGGATAAGAATTATTTCAGGAAACTTTAGTACGCATATATAAACACATCCGTGTATCCATATGTATGTCTGTATTGAGTTATGATGTAAGATGAGTTTCTTATTATGGGTTCTGGTCAAAGATTAAAGCCACTGAAACATAGTAAAATTATTTAAATCCATTTTCCTAAATATTAGGTTTATTTAAGAAGTGATACCTGCTGATAGAAGAGGGGTAGTCTGTTAAGTTTCAAACAAGATACTGAACAAGTGTTTTCCAAATTCTTAGACTAAGTCCCACAGTAAGACATACATTTTTTAAGTTGTGATTTTGTACTCACAGACCTCACCCCCCACTCTACCCCCACCCCCACAATTACGCATATAACAGAAACAAATTTCATGAAACAACACTTAGCCTCACTAGCTAAGTGGTGTTTTTCAAATGCTGGTCAGAACCCACTAATGAGCTGTGACTTGCCTGAAGTCTGAAAAGACCATTTTGGGGGAATGATTATACTTCCTAATCACGGAGGGAGAATGAGCAAAGGGTGCCTGCCCAGAATACAAAGGAGTGAGAACTGCCACCAATCCTAGTTCCAGCACTAAAGCTTCTTTCAGTATTTAAAAAACGCCAACAGGGAAGGGCAGGAGGCAGAATCCTACGCTCCTCTCCATGCAGAATAACAAGGCATAATGCGGAAATAAGGAC
The DNA here is from genome assembly GCF_015220235.1 of Choloepus didactylus. Classification (NCBI taxonomy): domain Eukaryota; kingdom Metazoa; phylum Chordata; class Mammalia; order Pilosa; family Megalonychidae; genus Choloepus; species Choloepus didactylus. The sequence goes on from NC_051308.1 coordinate 119,733,008, forward strand.
CCCTCACTGGGCTGCCCGACAAGATTAACTGAATGTTTTACAAAGACAAACATGAAGGCTGCTCTCCCAAACAGCACTCTTGATGCCCGTGAGTCATGGCAGACAAAAACCCCCTCCTCTCCTGCCAGGAGTTTTCAGTGCTTTTAAAACATTCTCCAAGTTTCAGCTCCAGATTCCCTGCGCTCACTTCGTGGAATCCCTCCACTACAGGACAGCCCACCCATTCTGTGTTCAAGTCTGTCCTCCCTGCCCCCACCCACTTTCTGGGAGTATAAGATTTCAAATTTCCATTAAAAAGATGCACGGCAAGGCTTCCCAATCTGATGCTCTGGGGGAAGGGAGAGTCGAAGCTGATCTGTAGACCACTCCATGGCCTTTCGGGTCATTCCCCAGAGCCAAGACTATTCACAGGATTCATACAAGAATGGAGTGTGAGGAGCTTTCCCATCCATCCTGCCTCTAAGGATCAAGTCCAGAAGCCGTTGCCCACCATGCCAGCCCACGATAATCACCAGCTTCTCTACTTTTCAAGCAGGCAAAGTCTAGGCTGCTGTACCGTCTAACTGAGCATTTAAGTATCGTGTCCACTGGTCCTTCCACGCGTCACAAGAGGTAACCATGCTCCCTAACTACACTACAAGCTTTTCGAAGGAAAGCACCAGTCAGGAACTTACTCCAAGAACACGACAGGAATTGGATACCTGGATACATCACCATGGGCTGGGGGCAAGGGAGCTCCAGGGAGAAACACAGCAGCAGGTACAAGAGCAAACAGGAAGGGCACAGGCAGTTTTGAGGACCACGCGGTTGGAGTGTATGAAAGCATCAACTGCTGCCTCTGAGGTTTGACTGAAGGGGTCCTCGAAGGAATGGTAGAGGGGGTGGGTAAGTGCAGAAGCTGGCAGTAGGAGAAAATACCTGGGAGGGTGTGGGGTGCAGGAAAGGGGGAAGACGCACAGGATCTGTAGTGAAACGTTCATAATATAAAAATGTCAGAAATTTGGACAAGGTTACCAAATCTCGCAGGACCTTTTCAAACAAGGGAGATAAAGATTTGAAGATGAAGCTAATTAGATAACAACAAAAAAGATAAGTTCCTGAGAAAGATTTGCTCAGGAAAAAAAAAAAAATAATGCCGTAGGGGCGTTTGGGATAACATTCCCGTTCAGCTCGGTCATTCCTTACCACCAGTGAGGTCAAAAGTAAGGAGGCCCTCTGGCCCGGACGGCCCGGCGGCCGCGTGGGCGGCACGGGAATCTCCGGGCGCCCCCCTTTCCCCTAAGCGTTCCCAGGAGGCCGAGGGGCGGTGAAAGCTCAATGCAGTCTTGCATCAGACGAAAGGCGGGTACAGCGTTTGCTGCCACAGTTAAGGCCGCCTTCCCCCTGCGAGCTTCCTCAGCAGCCACGAGTCAGGCCGGGACTCAGCCATCGCTTCCCCTGCCCGCCCCCTCCCCACTCAGGGAATTTTTGGACTCGGCCGGGCGGGCCAAAACATGATCCGGGATGAGTAATCTCCGGTCCCTGGGCGCCCCGGGGGGACCCTCTTTGGCGTCCCTCTCCCAGAGCCCCCGCGCGTGGAGGAAGAGGCGGCGCCCGGCTGCAAGGGCCAGTGCGCGCGAAGAGGCTGGGGAGCCTCGCTGGCTTCACGCGGACCGTCTGCAGGTCCAGTTGGAACCGCCTGCAGTTTTCAATGCCAATGGGAGGCAAGCCCACGTGAAACGCGCTGAACAAAAAGTTTACATCCTGCAGCCCGCCGCCGTTTGTTTCTCCCTCCCTCCCAAACCCCAATCTCTGGAGGCCCCGAGACTGACTGATAACGGCGTGGGGAGGGTGGGGTGGAGGGTGGGTGCTTCCGCTGGGGCGGTCCTTCCCGGAGGACGCCCGGAGCACGCGCCTCTCTGCCATTCGCGTTACCTGCAGCTCGGCTATCAGCTCTTCTTTACTCAGATTCTGCTTCTCCACCACCTTCAGCCCTCCATCTTGCAGGATCTTCCGGCAGCAAGGATCTAGGCTGTCACTGATGAGCACTTTCCGTAGATTTGCAAAGGCCATTGCTGGAGCCGACCTCGGAATGCGCCGCTCTAGCTGGACAGAAGCACCTAAGCCGAGTATCGCAATTCCGGCTGGGGGCCCGGGTAACTGAAAAGATTGTCTCCCGCTTCGCCCCTTTATCCCCCTTCAGCTCCTACCATCTCCTTTTGATTGGACAGAAATGTTCAAACTCTCCCTGACTCCGCCTTCCCCTCGCTGTTTTGAGCCTTTCAGCTCCCCGCCTACTTCATTATTCCCCGACTATGAATTTCTCAGTCTCATTCGAAGCCCTTCCCTCCACCTGGTACGCAAATAAAAGTACAATCTATGCTGATTCATATCTGAAGTAAAAGAAGGATACGTTCTGACCGTGAGAGAAATAGCTTTCATCTTTACTTCTTTCCTTCTAAGGACTCATTCATTAATTTCTTAACAAGCATTTAGGCACAAACTTATTATGTGCAAGGCACTGTGCTAGGTCCAGAAGGAGAATGGAACATCTAAAAGGCATAGCCCTTTCCTCTGGTAGCGTAACATCGGAGAGTACCAAACACACAGACTCAGAATGTTATATAGCAAAAAGCAATACAAAACTATTCCTGAGACCTCACAGATCAGCAAGTGATTAGTTTCAAATAAATGATACAATGAGAATTATGAGTTGAAAAGAAATCGACGACCGGTGCCTTATTTAAGTCAGAATTTTTGGTTCACTTTTAATATTCTCCTCCTCCACCTCCCCTTCTGATTATGAAAAAGAGGAAAAAGGAAAATGAGACGTCAGCCTAGCCTAATTTATGTATTGATCAAGGAGACACTTTCCAGCTCTGAAATACTTTGTTTAAAAGCTGCAACCACAGTGCTCTTCCTTGCTTTGTTTTATAGACTGGAAAATTCCATTTGGGATAATTTAAGGTTACCTAAGATCAGAAGCAGAATCAAGAAGGCTCATAGTTGAATTTGAATTCAGCTTTATAGACATATCCAGTTCAGTTAATCATTGTGTGCCTTTGTCCAGTGCCATGCACAAAACTGAAGTTCAAGATCCTTATCCTATGAAAACTATGCAATAGTTTTTTTGGACTGGTAATTCCTAGATAATAGCTTCCAAATCAGATTTTAGACTAAATGTTCCCCATGGGAAAGAAGGTAATTTATCTATCCTGTTCATTTGTTTGGATGTTTTGTTGTTTGCCCAATTCCAGCACTCCTGTGTATTTATTCCTTTTCTCTTTCTCTTAGGAAGTGCCCAACAGCCCTGGGGGCAGACAATAAACCAATCCCTAGAGGCTAATGAAAGGGACTTGGGAAACACTCATTTTCCTTACCATTTTCTTTCAACCCCTCACCCCTGAATTCCATTTCAGTATAGAATCTAAACCCTGCCATCTCTAATCCCACCCCTTTTCACCAAGTCAAACTGCTTGACTACTGTCTAACCCCTGACACAGAGACCCTTTCCTTTCTATGCCCCACCTACTTTTACATTGATCTAAGCCACACAATGAAAGACACTTCTAAACCCATTAAGAAAATAGTTAACAGACAAGAATCGAATAATTTCCACATTGGAAGGTGAGGTGTCATAGTTTTTACCATAAAACATTCGGAAATGGTCCCTCTCTTTTTTAAATTCTTAAGAACTGTCTTCCTTATCTCACAGTGCCTTGTATATTACACATTTGAACATTGTCTTCTCCCCTCCCACTCTCATTTCTTAAAGACCAGACATGGCTCTATATACCTCCACTCAGTGCCCAAGTACTTTCCACATTGAAAAGGCTCAGAAGAGTTTCATTCAAAAATTAATTTTTGACCGTCTACTGTGTACAAGGCCTTGTGGCTTGATACTGGGGATATGATGATACATAAGACATAACCTCTTTCCTTAAAAAGATGGAAAACCAACATTTCAAGTAAGCCATAAGAACTGTAAAGTTTCAAAGTGCTGGAGTGCTTTGGGAAGAAGGAGAAAAACCACCTAGCCTGAGGATACCAGGAAGTCTTCCAAGCAAGGTTGTCTTTGAGCCGACCCTCTAACCCTCACTGAAGGCCACCACTCAGCAAAGCCCCCCAAAAATGAGCTCATGGTTAAGTGCCTGATCTTGAATAGGCAACTGAAAAGGAAGAAGCCAGACAGAGAAGAAATGACATTTACAAAGGCCCAGAGATGGGAAGACTTGCCAGAGGAGGTTCGTGGTGGCTTTGCCACTGCTGGGAGCAGGAGATAAGCCAGACTGGGGCCAAGGCCTGCTGCCCTGAGGAGTTGAAACTCTAAAGGTAGTATGCAAGCTCTGAATGATTTTTTTTTTTTTTTTTGAAGTGAAATGATTAAATTTGCTGGCTGAGCTGAGCCCTGATACTGCTAATGTAGACAATACCCCATTCCACTCTACCCCCATCCTGTCTCCGACATCTAATTGCAAGATAAAGGTTTTACTTTTATAATCCAGGATTAGAGTAGAGAAGATTTTCTCTTTCTCCCTGGGTTACTACTTCTTTCCATAAAACAGGAACTTTGGCCCTCTTGGAAGTATTAGGGAAAATAGTTCAGCCCTCCTCCCCAGGCTCTTACTCCTTCTCCTCCCCTGGCCCCCGGCCCCATCCCCAATGCTGAGGGAAGAGACTCTTCTGATTAAAGAGCCTGGGGTAAAGGTCCTTAGTTCATGCCTAGTCCCTCCCCTTCTTGGCTCTCTGTGTTGGAGAGAAGCTCCAGCTTCTTTGTGTGGTAAGCCCACCAAGGCAGGCCCTACCCGGTTGCGGGAGCTACAGTTGTTGAGCTGCTCCACTTGTAGTTGTGAGGATGAGATTAATGGGGGAAGGGGGAGAAGTAGAAGCCCCCTTTTCTACTTGGAGCCCCACAATGATCTCAAAACTCGCATTTTAAATAATAAAGCAGAAATTTTGAGAGGCAGGCGATTGTCATCCTGCCTCTCAGGAACATCTGAATTTTAATTCCAGATTCTCAAATTACTGCAAATGTGACCTTAGGCAAATTACATAGCCTCTCTAAGACTGTTTCCTTCTGTGTAATATGGGACTAAGAATAGGATAGAGCTTACTTCATAAGACTGTTGCAAGGATTAAATGAGACAAAGCATATACATAACTGTAGTGTATAGTGCCTGGCACTCTTCATTCCTTCATTTCATTCAATCAATACTTACATGTTGAGAGACTGTAATGTGCCAGGCACTGCTGAGGATTCTGGAAATGAAACTTAGAAGAAGACAAATACATGTCTCTGTTCTCATGGAACTTATATTCTGGTTGGGGATAGAAAATAAATAAATAAATGAAGACTGAACATGATAACCCTCAGGATGTGATAAGTATGATGAAGAACGTAAAACTGATTTTACACTTAAGAATGGTTACAATGGCAAATTTTATATATATATATATATATATATATATATATATATATATATATATATGTATATATAACACAATTTCCTTTGATTACCGGTGAATAATGGGTGAGGTTATCAATTTAAAAACTAAATACCAAAAAAAGAAAAAAGATACAGAGCAGGCTGATGTGATACAGAGGATGGGGGAGGGGCATCTGTTTTAGACTTTATGGTCAGAGAAGGCCTTTCTGAGAAGATAAGACTGCAATAAGGACCTGGTATGCAAAGAGCAAAGGAAAAAGACTTCTTGGCAGAGGAAAAAGCAGAATATATCTGGAATATAAGACGAGCTTGCCCGCAGATGTTTATGTAGCACTTACAATGAGTTAGGCAGTGCCAGGCACTAGGATTACAACGCTGAACAAGTCGCATGTGTTCTCTGCCCTCAGGAAACTTTCAGTGTGTGGGCGATTGTGCAGCCTGTCTAGTCTGTATGGGATGGTTAGGAAGGTCTCTTTGAGAAAGCAGCTCTTAAGCTGAAATCCAAAGGTGGAGAAAGAGCCAGCTGAAGAACAACTGAAAGAATATTTGAAACAAAGAGAACAGTAAGAATAGGAAAGAGCATGGCTTCTTTTAGGAGGTAACAGACGATCAGAGTCCCTATAATATGGGAAATAAAACATGAGATGATGTAGGAGAGGTTGGCCAGATTGTTCAGGCACTGTGAATAGTCTGGACTTTATTGGATGCAACAGAAACACAATTTAAACTGGCCTAAGTAAAAAAGAGAATTTATTGGCAAAAAAAAAAAAAAATCAAGTGTAGATGTTTCCAGGTACTCAAGTTGTAACTGAGAAGTTATGATTTAGGGGATAATTATGATTACTGTCTCATTATATAGATATTCCTTCTTTACTTTCTGGTATATTAGAGTAGACACAGGGAAATACCTGAAATCTCTGAAGTGTAATCCAGCTGCCTTGATCTCTGGTGATGATTATATAGCCTTTATCTTGTGCCGTGGTGATTATAAAAACCTTGTGACTGACCCTCATTTGTATCAATTTTATCCAGTTTTTCAACTCTGGAGTCTTGTGATCACTAAAGACAGCCCCTAAAGATTATTAATGAAGGGCTTTGGGTCAGTCCAGAATGAACCCATCCCAATTCCAAAGTTATCTTGATAACCAAACCAGGATCTAACCAAAATGGGCCCGCCTGACATGCGTAGTAGCTTAAACTTTAACCTGTAAGTCACCTATATTTCATTATAATACTAAAAATCACATCCATCATCATATTAAGGCCACCATTTTCTTACATATGTTCTGTGACTAAGCATGTAATCAATCTGCATATGCTCATCAATAATTAGATCACCGCAAATTACATCATCTGGGGCCATTGTGCTCTTTATTCTAAAACCTGCCCATCTTTTGATACTATAAAACTATCAGAATTTTTAGGCAGATAGGCTGTCTGATCTCCTGCTTCGCAACTAGCAATAAACTCTTTCTCTCTTTGAAACCCTGGTGTCTCAGGAATTGCTCATTTGCACGCATCAGGCAGAGAACCCACCACTTTTGTCTGGTAGCAAAATGTGTCACTGGTGATGTAGCAATCTTTATCTCTCTCTTGTCTCTGCCTTCCTCTGGGTTTGTTTCATTTCCAAGAAGCAAGATGTGGGAGGAATGTCTCAAGTTGGGGAAGAATATAAGATCCTGCCCCATATGCTGACAGTAGAAGATGCACTAGTTTTCCGATATTTGCCACAAAAAACTTCCAGACCTGATCTTCACTGGACCAACCTGGGTCATGCTCCATGTCTATCCTTGAACCAGTCACTGTGCCCAGGGGAATGGAAATGCTGATTGGTCAGGCCTGAGCAAAGCACTCACTTCGGATCTGAGGAAAGGACTAGTTAGCATAGACTGAGAGTATGAGAAAAATGGGTCCCCAAAGGAAAATTCAAGAGTGTTGAACCAAGAGAAGGTAAATATGGTACAGGCTGACAATACCAACAGTTAGCCACTCCACCATGGTAGAGAATTTAGATTTTATTCTAAGTGGGAAGGGAAACAATTGAACGGTTCTTTGTAAGGAGGGTATAGCATTGCCTGACTAGATTTGTAAAAGATCACTCTAAATAGGCACATACACAAAATTTCCTTGTTAACAGTGCTGTTTTTGTTCTCATTATGATGCTGACAACTATGAATACAATGATAATTATTAGCAGGCAGGTGGTTTGTTTGTTTGGCACAGGAAGCCACACAGTAAAGTACACACAGAACTTGAAAAGGCAACTCTCTGATGTTGAAACTATTAAGAATCAATGAATAATTGATAAAATTATCCACCTGAGGAAGAAACCCATCTGAGATGGGGAAAATGCCAAAAAAGAAGTTTTGGGAAATACCAGATCAAATTAAGGGAAGAAGAGTATGGTTTCAGCAAGATACAATTGAATGTAAAAGAAAACAACAACATAATCGATTTATTATAATTTTTCTGAAGAAAGAATATATTAATAGAAAGGGCTGGTCTGCATGTTCAAAAAGATGAGCCCAGGTGGGTTTTGGCTTTTATCCAGCACTGTCATGGAAGGGGGTGGGGAGTGGAATAGAGAGGCTGCACGAGTGATGGGGGAGTGGAATAGAGAGGCATGTGTGACTACCATGGCCATTTGCAAGGTGTACTTTGATGTGGGACAGGGACAATTCAGACTTTACCATAGTCTGTATGAAAATATCCCTTCTGATTACATGATTCCCTTTGATTACCTTTCTTCTGAATAATTATGTCATTTTCCAGACACCCTAATGCCAGTAAGGGGCTGCTGGGTGGATGTGTTTCCCACAGATCCCATTGTCCTGCGGCAAAAGGAAAAATAGGCAGAGGCTGAAGACTTTTTTGAAAGGTTCCCTGACAAAGGGGAACACTGCTCAGGGACCTTGCCAAGAGACAGACAGTGATGGGAAGCAGTATTGCAGTCACTAGGCAGGAAAATCCCCCTATTTGTGAACACGGTGGCATTCTGGTTTGTACATGAGTCATGTGAATTGTGCTAGTGGCAGTCTCTGATCAACACTAGGGGCTCTGATAAAATCACATTTTTAAACTTGCTGAGCTGAGGACTGCTGCCTTGGAAATCTAACTATCAGAGTTTGCCTCTGATATCAAGCTCTTCTCTTCTTATCTTCAACTAGAATGACTCGAAACTGTTTTAGGTAAGGGAACTTGGTAAGAATATGGTAAGATATGAATCCTCTCCCCTTTAAAATTATGCATACAGTTCTGGGGGTTCATGCACCTCCTGAAGCCTTTTCATGAGCCTCCTAAGATTCTATGAAATTCTGGTTAAAAACCCTATGTCATATAGCTTAGGATGGTAACAAAATGAAAAATACCTATAGTAATAGTACAAATATTTACTGAGCATTTTAGAATGCTAGGTAAGTATAACTCAGTAAATTTCCCCATCAACCCTATGAGGTAAAGACAATTATTCTCATTTTACAGATGGTAAATCTGAGGAATACTATTATATATACTTCAACTTTACGATTTAGAGAAGTAAAATGACTCATCGAAAGTTAAGCAAAGCAGTAAAATTGGGATTATAGTATTTCTTTAAATCTAATTGTGCTGTATTTTGAACTTTTCAAAATAAAATTTAACATCCTTCAAGCTCTAAAACATTACATTCACTATTAGAAACAATGAAGAGGCTTGAAAGTTATAATTATTGATTGCAGGCAGATTCTATGTTGCCTGTGAAGGTGTCCAAGATATTGGTGTTTACTAATAAATGTGAGTCTGGTATGGTAGGCTGAGTAATGACTGCATGTCCCTACTCCTTCATTCTCCACAAACACTGTATCACTGAGTAAATGCAACATGCCTAGCGGGTGCTGGGGTCCTTGCTGTTGTGGAGTTTGCATCTAGTGGAGGCAACAAACATTAATCAAATAATCATCCAAAGAGGGTGTGGTGGTTTGGAGCTGTACCCCAGAAAAACATGTTCTTAAATCTAATCCATTCCTGTGAGTGTGAACCCATTGTATGTAGGACCTTTTGATGAGGTTACTTAAGTTGTGACCCACCTCAATCAGGATGGGTCTTAATCCTATTACTGGAACCCTTGATAGGTGGTATGAAATTCAGAAGATATAGAGAGAGAGCCATAGAAAGCAAGAAGCTGAACATCTATGGAATCTGGAAGAGAAGGGAGAGACCAGAAGATGCCACCATGTGCCTTGCCATGTGACCGAAGAGCCAACACAAGGATGACCGGCCGCCAGCCCCAGAATACCAGTTTTTGGGAAGAAAATATTGCCTTGATGACACCTTGATTTGGACTTTCTTTTAGCCTCAAAACTATAAGCATTGTGTAATCCAACCCATTTCAGGGTATTTGCTTAAGCAGCCTATGAAAATTAAACAGAGAGTATAATTAAAACCTAAGATAAGTGTAACACAGAATTGGTTCTTTAAGAGTCTTTAACTAAAGAAGCTAAACAAGACTTGTGGATGGGGGGGCAGGGATAGGAGTGGGTTGGAGAAAGGAAGAAGGACAGTTTCTTTGAGGGGGTGAAGTTCCAGGTGATATATAAAGAAAGAGTAGGCATTATCTAGGCCTTTTGAACCTTTCAGGGGTAGAAAGACAGAATAGAAAGGGGAAAGAGTGTTCCAGCTGGAGGAAACAGTGTGTGCGCAGATCCTTTGGGAGGAATGGGGAGAGAAGCCTGGCATGTTCATGGGACAGAAGGAAGGCTGGTGTGGCAGGAATCCAGAGAGCAAGGCGTGCACAGAGCATCACTTTGTTGACTCCGGGACGGGACGCATAAATTGTGGTGTCATCACAGTGAGCATCAGCAGAGTGGCAGAAGGAAGGCAACTTCTTGCAGTCATATATAGGCATGTTGGGAAAGAGTCAAGAAATTTAGACTTTTACTTTTAATATAATGGTGAAGTTTGAGAACACAAAAGTTACATCTAAATGAAAGGCTCCTCTGTAGTTTGAGGTGCAATCCTCTGTCACATTTTTTAAGATCAACTACTTTGATCAATGCACAGAGGAGAGGCAGTTTGATCCATTGATGCCACTAGGATCTAAGGCAGGGCTGGGTTGGGAGAGGACCATGACTCTTTTACTCCTACTCCTCTAATGATTTCCATAATGATAGGATGTGGATTACCAGAGAAAATGAGCATCTCTAGGTAGACACCAGATATAAAAGATTCTTCCCATTTCATCTCCTGTCATTTTCCAAAATGAACCAGAAAGACTTGTGGAGGACAGAGGTGCATTCCTCCAAAAGCCCTACCAAAACCTCAGCATTCTCCTCCCCAAAATCCTAAGCTCCGAAGTCAGGTTTCCTGAAACCCAAGAGTCCGTACTTCTGTAGCTTGGTGCATAGGGAATTTCAGAATACAAATATATATGGATGAGATCAGTTACAAATTCCATGGCTCCAGCTATTCTATTTGTGTTGACCAGACTGCAAGCATCAATTCTTTTTTCCAGATTCTTCAAGTTTTGTTGCCCTTCCAGAGAGTAACCTCCTCATTCCTAGTCCTGATCTTGAAATTACTATTCTATCTTCTGAGGTTACTTTCATGCACTTTCAGGCCAGGATTGCCCTCTCTCCAAGCCCTTTTGTCTTCAAAGAGATGAGTCTTTTTCTACTGGAGTTCCAGGTTCAGTTCTTTGATTACTGACAGAAACGTGAACCTTTCATTTTAGGGCAATCTGGAATAATTCCTTGACTAATCTACTCTAGCCTAAAATCACTCTTTTATATAGGCCCTAACCTTTATCTTTTATCATGGGGAGTAAGAAGGGATGGGATAAAAATAGGCCATGACCTCCTATTCTGCTGTCAACTCTGAATCAGTTTTAGTAAAATCTCTGATTAAAGCATTCTCACTAAAGTGCAAGTGATTGATAAGTTCATAAAATAATTTATCTCAGAGCTATTTGTATACATATTTCACCTACTCAAATAAGATCTTATAATACCATAGGGATTTTATAGCTCACAAAGTGATGATGATTCATTAAGGCAAAACTCTGGTATTAGCAACACCATTTCAAAGATGAGAAAATTGAGGCTGAAAGAAGCTACCTAGAGCTTCTGCTACTGGCTAAGACAGAATACCAGATGTTCTAGTTTGCTAATGCTGCTGGAATGCAAAACACCAGAAATGGATTGCCTTGTATATAAGGGGGTTGGTTTATTTGGTTACACAGTTACAGCGTTAAGGCCATAAAGTGTCCATTAACAGAGGGTACCTTCACTGGAGAAAGGCCATTGGCATCCGGAAAACCTCTGTTAGCTGGGAAGGCCTGTGGCTGGTGTCTGCTCCAAGTTCTGGTTTCAAAATAGCTTTCTCCCAGGACTTTCCTCTCTAGGCCACAGCTCCTCTTCGAAATGTCATTCTCAGATGCCCTTGAGGCATTTGTCCTCTCTTACTTTCTCCAGAGCAAAAGTCTGCTTTCAAAGTCCGTCTCCAAAATGTCTCTGTAAGCTGCAGTTTCTCAGCTCCTGTGCATTCTTCAAAGTGTCCCTCTTGGCTGTAGCAAGCTCGCTCCTTCTGTCTGAGCTTATATAGTGCTCTAGTAAACTAATCAAAGCCCATGCTGAATGGGCGGGGCCACACCTCCATGGAAATTATCCAACTGAAAGATCTTGCTCACAGTTGAGTGATCACATCTCCACAGAAACATCCAATCAAAAGTCTCCAACCCAATCAACAACAATACTTTTCCTGCCCACACAAGACTGCATCAAAGATAACGGCATTTGGGGAGACATAATACATTCAAACCAGCACAACAGGGTCAAGTTTACCCTCCTACCTAAAACAACTAAAACATTAAACAAAATACATGAAACAATGGTTTTCAAGACACTGGACACCAGGTAACAAAGGCTAATGATCTTCGAGAGATAGGAAGCAAGCAAGGTAGGTCCTATGATTGCCCAGCTTCCTGAATGGAGAGAGTTTCCGGGCCTTGATGCAGCACAGAAACCCAGGTGAAGCTCTGTGGTCTCCCTGAGTTAAGAAGATGGAACTGGTAGTCGAGATAAGCCAAGATAGCTAGAGTTCACAACGCAGAGTGATGGAGAAGAAAGAGCTAAATAGAGAGAGAATTCTGGAGATCTGTAAGAGGGGCCTCTTTTAGTTTTCAGCTGAGTACCATTCATGGCATGCATGTTAGGAAACTACCCAAGTCCAGGGAAATAACATGAAAGAATTAGAGAGAACAGCCCTGGAGTTTACACAGGGCCAAGAATAGCTCGTATTCCCACCAGCCAGAGTAGCAACCCTCATAGTTCATGGAATATTGGGTCTTTTCTAAATAGTGGGGAAAAAATATCTCTAGACTAAGCACTCCTTTGTTCCTTAAAAACAAAGTTTAAAAGAAATACCTGAAAGGATCAAACTGTTTCCAAATTAACTTATCCTCATTCCAGAACAACTTATCCTCATTCCAGAGAATATTTGTAGGTATACAATAATAGTCAGTCAGCATGTACGCTGGTTTGAAGCTGTTGTATTCCTCAGAAAATGCCATGTTCTTTTAATCTTTTCCTGTGGGTGCAGACCTATCATGGGTGGGACCTGTTTCAATTGAGATGTGACCCACCCAATTCGAGTGGGTCTTAATCCTTTTAGTGGAGTCCTTTATGAGAGAATAAAAGACAGGAAAAGCCAAGAGAGCTTAGAAAGAGAAAGAGAATTGAGAGGAATAGCCCCAGAGATGCTAAGGGAGGACCCACAGAAGCTCAGAGAGGAAGCCACTGGAACCAGAAGCTGAAAGCAATGAGACCCAGGAGCGAAGGACCAGCAGATGTAGTCATGTGCCTTCCCATGTGACAGAGGTATCCTGGATGCCAGCAGCCTGTCTTCAGAGTCCAGGTATCATCCTGTTGATGCCTTACTTGGGACATTTTCATGGCCTTAGAACTGTAAATATGTAAACTAATAAATCCCCATTGTTAAAAGCCAACCCATTTCTGGTATATTGTATTCCAGCAGCTTTAGCAAACTGAAACAGCATGCAACAAAGTAAAATTCACAATATATAGAACTCAATAAAAAAATTACCAGGCATGCAAAGAAACAAAAAATATACATAACACTTAAAAAAGGGGAAAGTCATTGATTAATGACTTGAAGCCAGATCTTGACTCAGATCATGGAATTAGGAGGTAAGAACATTAAAACAATTATTATTTTAACTGTATTCCATATATTCAAAAGACTAAAGGAAAGATTTAACATGCTAAGTAAAGACATGGGAGATATAAAAAAGACCCAAATCAAACTTCTAGAGATGAAACTACAATGTCTGAGATGAAAAGGTACTGGATGAGATTAACAAGAGATTCGACATTGCAGAAGAAAAGATTGGTGAACTTGAAGCCATATCAATGTAACCTATCCACAGTGAAACATAAAGAAAGGAATGATTGGGGGAAAAATAAACAGGGCATCAGTAAGTTGTTGGAAAACATCAAATGGCCTGATATAAATGTAACTGGAGTTCTCCAAAGAGAAGAGTGGCCTAGGGGCAGAAAAAATATTTGAGGTAACAATGACCAAAAATTTTTTCAAGTTTGATGAAAATTATAAACCAACAGACCCAAAAAGCTCAATGAACCCCAAACACAAGATACATGAAGAAAACAACACCAACTATCACATAATTAAGTTGTTAAAAATAGTCATAAGGAGAAAAATCTTAAAAGCAACTAGAGAAAAGACATGTAACAAAGGAACAAAGATAATAATAAAAATAATGACCACAGATTTGTCATCAGAAACAATGCAAACCAAAAGAAAGTGGAAAAGTACTGAAAGAAATATATCTATCAACCTAGAATTCTATAACCAGCAAAAACATCTTTCAAAAATGAAGACAACTTTTTCAGATATGCAAAAGCTGAAAGAATTAATCACCAGCAGGCCTTTACCCCAAGAAATATTAAAGGAAGTCCAACAAACACTGATTGCACACCTATTCTCTACAAAATTCTATACAAGATTGGCAATGTAAGAGAAATCCAACAGCAAATAAAATATATGCTCTACCCACAAAGGAGCTTACATTCTATTTGGGGAATAGGACTAGTGTTAGAGAAGGGTACAGGAAGTTCTGAGCATGACCTGAGAACAGAACACCATTAAAATGGCAAACTCTGGTACCAGTGGTTCACTTTAAAATCAAGAACAAAGCCACTTCACCCACCTAGAACCAAAGACAGTCTTAAAACACTTCTCATTGAAAGTTCAAACTGAGTCTGACACTACAAGATTATAAAAAGAAAAAGCATAACCCCCATTCCTTCATTCAATAAGCAATTATTGAGGACTTCACTATGAGATTAAATAAATGTTGAGGATATGAACACTATAATAAGGCACTGTGTTATTATTATTATCAGTATTATTTTAAGCACCAGTAAGTGAACCGTGGTTAGCTCAAAGGAGGGCTAGATCTCGGCAGGGGGTGGGTGGGGTGGGAGGCGTCACTGAATGCATAGCTGAGCCTTTAAGAAGGATTAGGACTGAATAGGCAGTGGAGAAGGGCCTTTCCAGAGTAATCTAAGCACCAGTGTGGAAGCAGCAATGCACAAAGGAGGTTGGTGGGGTCAAGTGGTGGGATGGAGGAAGTAGCTTTGCCTGACTGTGGCAGAGGCTTTTTGTTGCAAAAGTAGGCTATGGAAAACCCCTACATCATAGAGATCTTAAAAATTCATATATTGATGTGGGTCTTGAGATGTTAATAGGTGGAGAAAAAGGACAGTCTAACTGGTCAATTCTAGAATCAAACCCATGATTAGCAACTTGCTCCAAATAACTATATAACCAGTCACTAGATAATGTATAATATAAGCAGATAAGAAGTATGTTTCTGTATTCTCCAGAAGGCAAACATAGACTCTAAGGAAATCAGATAGCCAGATAAAGTCACATTGGTAAACCAATAATCAGCAGCTGAACCAATGACTTCATCCCTTATTGAGTTGAAGACATGAATTGATAGACACTCATTTTGGCCACATAGGGGATATATGATCTTTGATAACTCACTTTCCCTCTATGTGGATCAGTGTCTTCCTCTGTTAAAACAGCTGTTGTGAACATGTCCTGAAAAAAAAATGAATGCGAAAGTGCTATGGAAACACAAGTCTTAAACAACTGAAAACTGTTACTACTGTACAGTGATGAGAAGATCCACTTTTGTTCTGGATATGTTTTAATAATATTTACTTGATAAAAAGAAAGTAAATGTGTTCAAAGAGCAGCATCTATTTTCTATTATTCTATAGCCATTTTCATTGAACTTGTTTTTCTTGTAGCCATTTTATTTGCTGACTTTTCCTTTGCTCCAATGTGTCTTCTTGCTTTGCCCATCTGTACAAGGTTATAAAAGATGCCTCATAAACAAGTGAACCAAACTGAAGAGTTGAGGCCTATAATGTGGATATTCATTTATTCATGTATGTATTTATTTACTCACATTTATTGATCAATTAAAATATGCCAGACACTTTGCATATAACAAAAAATCAATATTCTTACAAAGATTACAGTGTATGGCCAACACAGCCATGAAAATCAACACTATTACAAAACAGCATGAAAAGTTCTCTGATGAGGGTGCTCCCAGATGATCCAACAGAAATCAGACTCTGTCTGGTGGGCAGGGGGTGGGAGACAAAGGGAAGGAAGGGTACTGGGGACTGAATCACGTTCAAGTCTTCATCTGCATTCCTGCGTGCATGAACCCTTTTGTAACTAGGAACTTGAAAATATTATTATTAAAGGGTGGTCAAACTGAATGAGGGTGGGCCTTAATCCAATAAGGCTGACATCCTTATGCATAAAGGAAATTAGACACAGAAGTGAATAGAAGCCTGAAGTCAGAAAATGCCAGAGAATGAGACAGATTGCAGAGGCAGAGATACAGGCCCTGCTAATACCTTGATTTTGAGACAATAAATTCTTTTTGTTTAAGCCAGCCCGTTCTGTGACAGCTGCCCTGGCAAACCGAGATGGGGGTGCTGAGGATGCCTCCAATGCCAGGATCACTGAGCTGAATATTGAAAGACCACTGGAGCAATCTAGCAAATAAATCAGACTTCAGGCAGAGGGAGTGGAATGCCTAAAATCACTTAGACATGAGAAACCATGACATATTCAGGAAACAGCAAGGAGATCAGTAATATTGGAGTGTGAGATGTGAGGGTGTAGTGATGAGCAATAAGGCAGGAGACATGGCCTAGGTCAGGAAAAGTCATGCAAAGGAGTGTGCATATTATCAAAAAAGAGATACGGAAGGATTGCAGGGGTAGATAATAAGATCAGGTGGTGGGATTTTACCAGGAATATGCAAGAGAGTGTGCTGGTTTGAATGTATTATGTCCCCCAAAATGCCATCTTGTGGGAGCAGACCTTTTAGTGTTGATTAGACATGGAGATGTGACTCAATCTACTGTGAGGGAAACGTTTGATTGGGTAATTTCCATGGAGGTGTTAACCCCCCTTCAGGGTAGGTGTTAATTGGATCACTGGAGTCATATAAAGGAGTTCACAGACAGAAGGACCTCAGAGCAACTGAGAGTGACATTTTGAAGAGGAGCTCCAGCTAAGAGAGGACAAAACGCCTCAAGAGCAACATTTTGGAGAACACCATTTTGAAAAACAACCTGGGAGCAAGCAGACACCAGCCACGTGCCTTCTGAACTAACAGAGGTTTTCTGGACGCCGATGGCCATCCTTCAGTGAAGGTACCCGATTGTTGTTGCGTTACCTTGGATGCTTTGTGGTCTCAAGACTGTAACTTTGTAACCAAATAAACCCCCTTTATAAAAGCAAATCCATTTCTGGTATTTTGCAAAACAGCAGCATTCGCAAACCAGAACAGAGAGATTCTAGGTATGGATGCAGTGACAGCCAGTTATAAAATACTGGAGCCCTTGATCTAGTTTGTGTATTGTTTGGTCCTTTTACTCCTCTTACTGGCCACCCTCGTGAATGTCCTTTGATTATTTCAATGCCAATTACCTTTATGACAAGAGAGTAGAACAAGGAAAAAAGATTAAATTTGAACTTGAATATTTTACTCTAACAAGCATGTGAACAAGTTAAGTAGCTCTACCACTGGTCTTCCAAATCACTCGTGGGATGGGGTGGACCTGGTAGAATAATGTGGAAGCAGCTTGTGAGCAATAGTGTCCAACAAGTGTCTAGCTGCTTTGGACAAAGAAACAATAACATAGGCAGCATTCCTAATCCATTTGGATAATTGAAGGGCTGTTAAAAATAAATCTGGCAGCACAATGTAGGGAGGCAGGAAACATTGTTCTGTGAACGGCTCTAGAATGGAATATTGTGCAGAGTCATGAGTTTGGTGTAAAGACAGCAGAGAGCAAAAACACAGCCTGCAAATTGGAATCTTACCCTGAGGGTCAAGAGGAGCCCACAAATAATTAACCAGAGAGTAGAAAAATGGGATGGTTGAAGTTTGGAGGAAAATTAATAATGCTTTCTTTCTCCAGTGATCCTTTCCCTCAGGGGCACTGGGAGTGCTTGGCAAGCAGGATCATTACTCATAATCCTGCTTCTGATAGAAGTGGAAAAATTGGAAGGCATCATTAAATACTCCATCCTACAGCAGTAGAAATGAAAGGGGTAGGTAGTCTGCCCCAGGCCACTCCAGGAAGGTGGGGTCCATTCAACAGTCAAGAAACTAGTGCTATATGCCTGACACTAGTAAGTGCTCAATAAAAGTTAGTCTCAATTCTTATGGCCCAGTGTCCAGCATGTGGTAGGTATGCAATAATTATTTATGGTGGAAGAGACCTAGAAAGAGACTTACCATATGCCTGGGCCAGAAATCCTGCCACTTTGTATTCCTTCCAGGCGCCTCACAGCAGATATGGCTAGCTGGTCACCAATTCTGTTTCTTCTTCACCATGGACACACAGACAGACCACATTTTCCAGTCTCTTGGAGTTAGATGTCATCAGGTGACTGAATTCTAGCCAACATAACATAAGCAGAATTGATGGGAGCTAGTTTCAGGTCTGGCCTTTAAAACATCCTTCATAGTTTCCCCTTCCTGTAATGATGGAGTAAGTTCCTATGGGACCAATGTCCCTACAGAAAACAACTATAAAATCTGAACATAATACAAAGAGCAATTAAAAGTATTGGAAAGTGAACAGAAGGACAGATGCTAATGAAAAAAATACATGCTCTGACAGAAGGCTTGTATCCGGAATATATAAAGAACTCTCAGAACTAAATAATAAGACAAATAATCCTATTTTTAAAAATGGGCAAAAGACTTGAACAGACATTTTACAAAATCAAATATACTAACAGCCAATAACCACACACAAAAAAGATGCTCAACATCACTGCTCCTCAGGAAAATGCAAATGAAAACTACAGTGACTACACACCTATTAATATATCTTAAATTTAAAACACTGGAAATCCCAAATATTAGTAAGGATGTGGGACAAATAGAACTCTCATACATTGCTAGTGAGATGGTAAAAGAGGCAAGATAGAACAGTCATTTTGGTAAACAGTATATAGTATCTTATAAAGTTAAACATAGACTTACCATCTGACCCAATAATTCCAGAGAATTTACACAAGAGAAGTGAAAACGTATGTACACACAAAGATATATATATATACAGATGTTCATAGCAGCATTATTCATAATATTTAAAAACTGGAACTCCACCAAATGTCCATCAACTGGTGAAGGGATAAATGAATAATGGAGTATCCATACAAGGAACTACTACTTCACAATAAAAAGAAATAAATTCTTAACACAAGTATCAACATAAATTAATCTCAAAAATGTTATGCTGAGCAAAAGAATTATGGCACAAAAATAAAAATGCATATTGTATTCCATTCATATAGAAGGTAGAACAGCCAAGACTTAGTGTTGACAGAAAACAAACCAATGGCTGTCTCGAGCTAGAGATAGGGAGAGGGATTGAACATAAGGCACATGTTCTGGTTTGCTAATGCTACTGGAATGCAAAACACCAGAAATGGATTGGCTTTTATAAAAGGGGGTTTATTTGGTTACACAGTTACAGTCTTAAGGCCATAAAGTGTCCAAGGTAACACATCAACAATCGGGTACCTTCTCTGGAGGATGACCAATGGCGTCCAGAAAACCTCTGTTGGCTGGGAAGGCACGTGGCTGGCGTCTGCTTGCTCCCAGGTTGTGTTTCAAAATGGCATGCCCCAAAATATCTGCATCAGCTTCCAACGGCTGTCTACAAAATGTCAGCCTCAGCTACAGCTAGCTGTGAGCTCCTTCTGTCTCAGCTTTTATAGTGCTCCAGTGAACTAATCAAGGCCCACACTGAATGGGTGGGGCCACACCTCCATGGAAATACTGAACCAATAGGTTCCAACCTAATCCACACTAATGTGTCTGCCCCCACAAGACTGCAATAAAGAATATGGCTTTTTCTGGGGACATAATATATACAAACCAGCACAGGGCACAATGTTGGTTTTATGACTGTATACAATTATCAAAAAATCATCCAACTGTACCATCAAAATGGATGAATTTTATCATATGAAATGTATATCCCAATAAAGCTGGAGAGAAACCTTCACAAGAACCTCTCTTTCCTCCCCATTTGCTGGCTGATGATGGCACCCAGAGAGGTTTTGAAAGCCATGAGGTGATGATGGGAGAGCCGCCATCACCTGGGTCTCTTAAAGAATGTGTGGGCAGACCTCTGACAGAGGTCACTGACCAAGGACCCCTGCTATATGAGTGAGAGATAAACATTAACACTGTTATGCCCTAAAATTTAGGGGATTACAGACACCATGATTTCCTTAACTAATATATCTCCAAAGTAAATTTCACAATCAAGACAGCCTAAATTGTTCTTGCTCAATTCATATTATTTAAAGAAAAATCAGTGATAACCCATATGACCCAAATAAAGGAACAATTAAGTAAATTATGGTCTGTCCATTCTATATAAATTTATTATATAACCACTTACATAGTAATTATGAGGATCATGTAACCTGGAGACACTCAAAATGTGAAATGAAAAAGGCAAAACACAGAACTGTATCTATGCTATTGTATCAGGAGGCCCAGACACCTTAAACTGTGTTTGTCCAAGGCTTTCAACATATTCAGGCCTATCTGAAGTGAACTATCTGGGGTACGTTTGCATGTGGGACTGAGAATGCTCCAGAGTAAAACTCCATCCTAAGGAAGAGAGAATCAAGTCACATGTGCTCAGCCCGGGAACAACAAGTCAGCAAAGAAAAAGGTGATTGTGAGAGGACTCTGCTCTCTGCCATTTAGTTTGCCCTCCCCCAAACTCTGTGGACTCAGATGTTCAGGGAGAATGGACTGCAATAAAAAGCCTGCAAAAACCAGAAGCACAGTTTCAGTAAAATCTATATGCTTGAACCTGGGAGCCCTCGTGTGCACCGCTTTGTCCCCTGTGTCCCTGGTTCTGACACACAGGGTTTGTTGATGGAGTGCAAGCAAGCTGACCAAGCAGCGGACCCGACCTTTGTCAGCCGACGGAAGGAGGCATAACACTGTGGTGGGGTCAGGGAAGCTTCTGAGGTCCCTGAGGTTTCTGTGGCAGCTCAGCAACAGACGCCATTTCCAAAGGGAGCTGCTGAAAAAGAAGAGGAAAACTGGAGATGATGCACAACAGCTAGGAGGTTTAACTCCTGAGGACTCCAGAGGTAGTCAGGAAGGATTTGAGCAGGAATGGACTTTCTGCAGAATGAATAAGGATGGAATCAGAGAAATAGTGTTTGATTACTTACTGTTACTGTGGCCTGATGTTCACCCCCAGGCTGGTCTAATCTGTGGATACATAAGATTTGTGTATATGTGTGTGTGTGTGTGTGTGTGTGTGTGTGTGTGTGTTTAATTATATCTTGGTAAAACAAATAGGAAAACATATAAAGTGTGAGAACATAGAAAAATTAAAATATTGTAAGATGGTAGGATTACAGAAAAATTCTTTCTTTTATTTTGATTGCTCTTCATGTTATTATTATGTTGTTTTTATGGAACTTAATACACACAATTCAATCCTTCAGTTATTTGTCCTACAATTTCTGAACAATTTATTCCTTCTGTTTTCATAGCATAAACATTAGAAGAACAGAAAAAATAAGACATCATGATCTCCTCTGATCAGTGTACTGTCTAAAACATAGCTCTCTTATAAAGGATTTTTTTTAATTCTTATTTATTTATTTATTTGCTTCCTGTCTCTCATCTCAATAGCAAGTTTACCATTCTTCTGGATTTTGATCACTGCCCATTTTATAGAAAGAAAACCGAGGCAGCAAACAAAGAGAACTTCTCCTGGGCCAGCAGTGACATTGTGAGTCAACAAGGCTTAGAATTTATTACCTGGAATTTCTAGTTGGTCCTGAATCCCTGGCTCACCAGTGACTTACTTTGATTGGTGATTAACATGGGTGTCATAGCTCAGAAAGAATGAGAGGCTCTCCTGACAACTGAAAATTCCATGTGTTTATAGTCAATCTTATTTAGTCCAAGCTTCAGAAAATAATTCCCTCATAATGCATTCATTCATACATTGAATATTTGTTTATTTATTCATCCAACCTTTATTTCTGGACCTGACATTATGTTAGATGTTGGGGATAAATAGTTATATTAAGTTAATATTATGAAGGCACAGATACATAGAAACAAATAGGTATCAAAAGTGTTTCATAATACCAGTGTGTGTTGTGGAACATAATTGAGAGAGAAGGATGAACTCTTCCTTAGAAGAAGAGAATGCGGCCTGCCTTCCTTGTTATTGGTGGCAAAAGTTGACCAAGGCTCACAGAATCTTTCCAGGCCACAGTAGCTTTCCTCTCTGCCTAACACTGACTGCTAAACTGACACTGCATATTTAAAGTCTTTTTATGGCAGGTACCAATTTTTATATTAGTTTAACAAAAGTCCCAAAATATAGTACTTAAAAAATTGAAGTGTAATGGTCCCATGGTGAGCTGTCCAGACTGGTGGGCAGCTCCACTCCATGAGGTCATTCGGGGACTCAGGCTCCTTTCACCTTGTTGCTGTACTGTCCCCCCTTTGGTACTGTCCTTGTTTGCATGATCAAAGTTGTTCCTGATGTAAGAACTTATCATTCTTCCCTGAATAGTGCACAATAGTTTCCAATACAACTCCGAGTGTCCATGTTAGAAAACAACAGTGAAAAGATATTAAATGTGTTAATTCTCTTTCAAAACAAGGGTATAGGAACCATGGATTATTTTTGGTTTCAAAGAGGGCTTAGAGTTCCCTACTACTATTCTGTTTAACAACATGTGCTTTAACACAAAATCACTGGAGCAGAATCTTTTCCTTCTTTGCTTCCTTTTCTCCTGTCCTTGTTCTTTCGTTTCCCCCTTTTCTCTGTCTCTTTTTTTTTTTAAAAAAAAGATTTATTGAGATATAATTCACATACCATATAATCCACCCATTTAAAGTAAACAATTAAAAAAAAACAAAAACAAACAAAAGAAACAAAATAAACAGTTCAGTGGTTTTTAGTGTATTCAGATATGTGTAACCATCACCACAGTCAATTTTGCAACCATCACCACAGTCAATTTTAAAACAATTTCATCACCTCAAAAAGAAACCCCCAAACCTTTAACTGTCACTTTCCTATCATTCCCACTCCAAATTCCCACCCTCTCCCACCCCCCCTACGCCCGCCAAATTGCTAATCTACTTTCTGTCTCTGTAGATTTGCCTATTCTGGATTTACATACGAATGAGATCATATAATATGTACTCTTTAGTGACAAGATTCTTTCACTTAGCATGTTTTCAACATTCATTCATGATTTATGTTGTAATTTGTATCAGTACTTCATTCTGTTTATGGTCTGATAATATTCCATTGTATGGATATACCACATTGTTATTTTTTATCCATTTGTCAATTGACAGACATTTGGTAGTGAGAAAGGTTTTCTTAAAAGAAAGTTGAACAAGACTTTCCAGCATCTTGAGGAACATGTGATATGTGGATCATATTGTGGGAAACACTGCAGGATTGCCTCCACAGATTTAGGCATAAATGAAGCTAAACTAATCAAGCTCCACAAAGCCATTCAAAAATAATTTCTGAAAGAAAGAAGTTCCAATTTGGCAAGAAAAGTGGAGAAATAATCTCCCAAATTAATAATTGACTCAAATTAAATATACAAACAAATGATAAGTTATTATGTTTGAAAATATATCTACTATGCCTGTATTTTTTAAGCTCTGAAATGTTTGGATAGATTATCTCCATGAGTCTTTTCCATTAAAACTAGATCTCTGAATTTGTTGCTGGGTTAAAAATTCATTGATATCAAAATAATTTCTTGTTTTCTGCAGTCTTGTGGCAGAGAAACTAAAGGAAAAATGGAGGCTTACTGAATAGCTCCTGAGGTACATTCCAACTGAGTTCTGAACTTCACACATCATATTACATTAAGGATCTAACAAAACTTTCAAGTGATTCTTTATACCAAATGCTCTGAAAAAAAACAAAATAATTAATCTACTTTCTTGTTTATTTTATAGTAATATTTGGCTTCTTGAAAGAAAGTTGAGTCCAAGCCTCAAAAAATCTATATATGATCAAGTTGTTTATCTCATTTAGTAAATTAGAAGATCAAAGGAGAAATAATTTAAAGGGTGATTTACCAGGAGAGTTAAAACTACTCAAGTCTAACTTTTAATCTGTTGTATAATTTTTGAATCATTTTTCTTGGTTCTATCACACTCAAATATAGCTGAAAGTACTAAAGATAGATAACGTTCTTCACGTGTATTTACTACTACTATTCTATCTTCGCAGTGACGCGGGTATGTGTCACACCAAATAATTATAAAACCACCACCACCATGACCACAGCAACAACATAGAACAGCGGTGTTTGACCAATTTCAGTGGCATCAAATGCCAGTCTACCCACCCATCAGTTTCAATGAGTCATACGGCGGGGCACGGCCCCGGGGGCCGCCGGCGAGGCCGATGCGGAGAAGGTGAGGCGGGAGGACGCATCCCGCACGGGGTGTGCGCGATCACCGCAGGCTGAGGTCCCCAGAGGGCCGCCTCCGCCCCGCCGCCCGGCCCCATTCAGGAGTCCCAGCCCCAGCCTGAATCCCTGCTCTGCCCCCTTCTACGCTGCAGGCTGGCCTGACAGGGGTACCCAAGCGAGTCCCAGGCTCCCCTTTGCTCCCAGCCCGAGCTGGGATCAGCGATTCTCTCGAGTCCCAGGACAGGTATGATCCTGATGCAGCAGAAAGGCTCGGTGCAGGAGATTGTGGACTCTCCAATGTGGGATCGTGGACCAAAGCGCACGATCTCTCGTGTCAACAGAAAATTCAGAAGTTTCAGATAGCTTGGGTAGAGTCCAATGCAACGGTTAGGGAGGGATACAAGACACCCTTCAACACACAGTGCCATAACAACATTCCCTTTTTCATCTTTCCCACCGGCCTGGGTGATGTCCTGATCAGATTTTATGCTCATCAAGTAACCTCAAATTGATATCAATACAGTCCTCCCAAATCATGACATAAATAAACTCTGGTTATCTGGTGACCAGTCTTCTAAACCACCAGGTATCCAGAAACAGCTCCCATGTGTCACATAGCACGCAGAGTCCGAAAGAGCAGGGGAAGAAATTGTGGTCGGTCTCCTGGTGAGGACAACTGCTTGGGTCAGGGTTGGCAGACAGCAGCTCCGCATGCTCTACTTCCTGCCCAGTCTCAGGACAGGGATGCTTAAGCCATTGACTGGCCAGGGGTGATCAGGGGAATGTCCGGTACTTTCTGGAGGACATGATTGTGGGCACAGGAGGGGCTCCCCTGGCCTATTCTCCCCCTTTTCTCTCATAGTGTATCCCTCTTTCTCTGAAGCAATCCCTATTCCACTTATATTTGGTGCTCAGTCTTTCCAAACTTCTTTGAACCTAAACACAGGCAAACAAAGTGAGTACTGAAGGTAAACCAAGTGACTACTAAGCATCTTTGCTTTGTGTTGCGTTTCTGGACCTATTACACAGTATAGGCTTTCTGCTATGTAGAGAAGAATCAAGTAAGAATTGAACACTGTTCTTGACCTCGAGAAACTCAGATCAACTGGGATTAAATATTTGGATGAACCCAGTTACTTATTTTTCACCTCCTTGAAATCTTACAAGTCCAAGTGAATTATATTGTGGCAGACAAATAATGTTTAATACTGCTACCCTGTGAATTTTCCTAGACAGTTTCTTTTCCCTGTTGGTGTTTTGATTCTGATTCTTCACTCTTAAGCAGACACTTTGGGTTCCAGAAAATCAAGACCCAAATATATTAGGGAAAGTCTCAAATATATTAGGGATATATAAATATATATATATATATATATATATATATATATATAGAGAGAGAGAGAGAGAGAGATAATATATTATATAGATTTATAATATTATAGATATATAGATACATATATAGATATATATATAACAATAGATATGTTATATATTATATTATATAGATACAATATATTTATATCTATCTATATCTATCTATATCTATCTATATATCTATATCTATCTCTCTATATATCTATATCTACCTATATATATACACACATACACATACATATTAGGGATATATATTAGGGAAAGTCCCTGCAGTCCTGTGGTCATTACCTCATGCCATCCAAGTACTTTTACTATTGTGGATTGTTTCTTGAGCATCTCTTTGTCAACACTAAAGACTCAGGACATACTGACGTGCCAGATTCATAAAACACTTTTAGTTGCTTTATATATTTCAATACATATAGTGTATATTATGTGCCAGATATTGTTATTAGCATTTTTATATAGTCATTCATTTATTATTCATAACAACCCATGAGGTGTGTTCTGTTACTATCTTCCATAACACAATAATGATTATATTAACTGCTACATGAGGCAAATAGAGATTTAAAAACCTTCCAATGTCAGGCAGCTAATTCATGGCAGAGCTGAGATTTGAACCCATGCAGTCTCATTCCAAGGTTCACACTTACTACCATAGCACTTTGTTGTTGTGTTTCTGCTTGCTTTATGGAAGACAAGTAAATAAATAAATACCAAGAAAATATCCTTAGACTGTCTGCCTCTGGTCTAGGATATGTTCAGCACTAACTTCCCAAACTAATTGTTATTTATAGTATTACCAAGGATGGGAATGCCAGTGATATTCCTTTTGGTTCCTGCCCGGCTCTCTACTGTCTAAAGATCTCCCTATCCCCACAGTACATCCATTGATCCCCACTTGTTGGTTCATCTCCATGACTTAGAGATGAATTGATCCCCAGGAGGAGGATTTAAGAACTATAAACAATTTAAGAACTATAGGGTCAAAGCACATTGATTTAGAATCAAATCAATCTCACTGATAGTCCTTCTGGGACCTTGTATTTTTGCTTCTGGAGTTCTTGATTGGATTGGCTTAATCAGTTTGATGACATCATTGGCTTCTAGGTATATGAAAACAGAAAATTTCGAAAAAGGCTGCAACATGGGGAAAAAGAACAGAACGTAGGGGCTGGATCTAGTTCAGATGCACAAAACAAATTACAGAGATTTGAAGCTGAAAGCAGTATAGTAGAGAGCTGTATTCAAGTGGGGTTGGAGGGGCTGCTTTGGAAGATATTTTACCCAAGAGAAACACTTCTGCCTTTTCCCTAAAGAGAAGCTAATTGTCCTGAAACTTCCAGGAAAATGCACTCCTGACCTTGTGGTTCAAATTGACCTAAGATGATAAATTGATCCCATTTTAAAACTAGCCATGCATAGAAGTGGACAGAAGTCAGAGTGACAGCCAGTCAGAAGAGTCAGAAGAAGCCTGGAAATCTTCTAGTTGATGTGTCAGTAACTGGTGACCACTGTCACATGATTTTTGGGGCCCAGAGAGTGTTTCAGAAAGTAATTTGAACTCTCTATGCGCATAACTAGTTTGCCTCAACATGGATAAATGCACCAACAAGGTCAAAATAGTAGGTAAATAAGGGACCCATTATGGCGTCCCATCAAGAAAATAGTGAAGAGAGTTGAAATCGGCCAGCATGCCAAGTGCACTTTTTCCTTCTATGGCAAAACCAAGATGAACAAATGAGCTGTGGGGATCTGGCACTGTGTGTCCTGCATGAAAACAGTAGCTGGTGGTGCCTGGATCTATGACATCACCTGTGCAGTCAGAGTCAAGTCTACCATCAGAGGAATGAAGGGATTTAAAGATCTGTAGGAGCTCCACAATTTGAAACATCTCTAGCCTATAATAAATGGATTAATTTATGTTAAAAAAAAAAAAAAAGGATATTTAAGCCAACATTGGAAAGTTAAGGGATTTCACACACTAATCAAAACTTAGAGTTTCTTTTGAAATGTCTGAAAACATTGCAACACTGACCTCTTTAGAAGGGGAAGGTGCTCGCTGGTTCCCCCAGGGTCCTACTTTCCTGAGGCCAGGAATTGAGTTATTAGGGAATTGAGAGGTGTGGAGCTGCAGTGACAGGTATGAGTTAAATCACATATTAAAGTGTGTGCGTACCATACGGCATCTCATCATGGAAGAGGTCCTGGGTTTAATATTATCAGAAGTTGCCTAGGCTCCAAAAGAATTCTATGCGGCCCCTATGTGTCCCCCAGAAAACTGTCTGGGATCTCAAATGCTCTTTGGCCTGGAGTTAGTTTAAATTCTTAGTTCCAGGCCTTGCACTCACCCTTCACAATTCCAACAACTTACTTCTGGTTTTCAGCTGCTTCCTTTCCCCACACCAGCTCAGACTTGATTTCAATATCCACTTCCAGCTTATAATAGATCAATATTTACTCTTTCAACTAACAATTTCTGATTGCCTATAATGTGCCAAGTGCCCAAGCTGCTAGGGGTTGAAGATAAGACAAGCCCTCTCCAAAGAGAAACTTAAACGTGGACAGTGGCGCCATGTGATTAAAAGATTTGTGAGAACGAGTTGGGGGGAGTGTATCTGACTTGTTAATGGAAGTCTGTCCACCAGGTGGCGCAGAAAATACCACTTTGGCAAAACAACTACCAAAAAAAAAAAAGCAAAATTTACCCCGTTGAAGATTCCAGATAAGACTACGACTTCTATGGAACATCTTAACAGTTACTTTTCCTAACCCCTCGGTGCTCTGTGTGTGAGGTGGGGACATGGAGCAACACAAAGCTCTCATATGCCCCCTTCAACACTACCTGCACTCTCTCCTCAAGGCAGAACACCTCAGAGGGAGACTAAGGAAGAAGCGGCCATGGGTGAGGGGTGCTCTTAGGAGGAAAGTCTCCCATTTGGATGGAAGGCTGGTTCTTACATGAGCTCATTACCCACCGAGCTCAGAGTCTTCCAGGAGCAAGTCACCTTCTGGCTGCCGTGGCCCTGCCCTCTCCCTGTCTGCTCATCCTCTGTGCAATTTCATTACATATATTGATTTTTTTACGTGAGATCTCTTCCAGCTGCTTACAGTTTTTCAGGAAAAAAAATATGACTATAATAAATTAAAAGAAATGTAAACAGAAATTAATGACTCAGAAAGGATATAATTGCTCCATGTATCAACTCTTAGAGATATGACTGTTAAGAATATGGTATGTATTCATCTAGGATGTTTTTGTTTTGTTTTGTTTTGTTTTGTAGTTTGATAGTTTCAGGTATTTACTTCTAGCTATTCCAATTCATTAAAACCTAAAATGGGTGATCTATATAGTGCATAAGAATGTCCACCAGAGTGACCTCTCAACTCCATTTGGAATCTCTCAGCCACTGAAACTTTATTTTGTTTCATTTTGCATCCCCCTTTTGGTCAAGATGATGTTCTCAATCCCACGATGCCAGGGCCAGATTCATCCCTGGGAGTCATATCCTGGGTTGTCAGGGAGGTTTACACCCCTGGGAGTCAGGTCCCATGTAGGGGGGAGGGCAGTGAGGTCATCTGCCCAGTTGGGTTAGCTAGAGAGAGAGGGCCACATCTGAGCAACAAAGAGGCATTCAAGGGGAGACTGTTAGGCACAATTTTAAGTAGGCTTAGCTTCTCTTTTGCAGTAACAAACTTCATAAAGGCAAGTCTAAAGATTGAGGGCTTGGCCATCTAAATTGGTAGACCCCAATGCTTGTGAGAATATCATTAATTCCCCAGGTGGGGAAGTTTAATATTTCCACATTTTCCCTGAGTCCCTCAAGGGGGCTTTGCAAATACATTTTTATTCTTTGTCCAAATTTCTCTGGGATGTATTGGGGCTTCACACTAACCTGTCCAAACCAACCAGATTTCACTCCCTATTCAACATTTCATGTAGCTATGTTGTTTGAATAAACTGACCCTACAGGTTAAATTATATAGTGTGCTACAAAAAATATATATAGATTTTGTACCCAATAAACATCTCTTCCTTTGGTCTCACACAGAAGTTGAAGTTTTAAAACACCATCTGTATTATCTTTTATTCTTTAGTCTGATATACCTTAGTCCTAACCAAGTACATTTTGTTCTTATCTCTAATTTAAGTCTGATCTCTTTTTTTCATACTCTTTAATATTTGCAGTTTAGGGTAATGCTGACATTTATAGCTTCTGGACTGTGGTTCTGAGTCTCAGGTGTCATAAAGATACCCAAAATTCCAGGGACTGACCAGATTACAAACAAAGAGCTCAGCATCTCAGAATTTAGAAATAGCCATTACAATTCATGAATAGATATAACTGCTGTAAGCACTTACAATCTAGAAACCTTTACAGTAAGGCTTCCCCTGATGACCTGTGCTCTCAGATTGAATTCTCAGAGTTTGTACATTATAGTTAGTCCATATTAGGGAGGCATTATAATGTTTTTCTTTTCATTTCTGGTTTATTTCACTCAACATGCTGTCCTCAATGTCTGTTCACCTCACAACTTCATTTCTTCTTGTAGCAGCTCAGTATTCCATTGTATGTATACATCACGGTTGGCCATTGTGTTCATCAGTCGGTGTACCCTTAGGCTACCTCCATCCACTGCGAATCCTTTCTTCTGCCTCTCCAAGTCTGCTGTTGTATGTCTCCATTGTGTTTTTCATCTCTTCCATTGTGCCTTTCATTCCCATAAGTTTTTTCAAGCTTACGAATTCTTCTTTATGGTCACCCAGTGTCTTCTTTATATCCTTCATTTCTTTTCTCACATTTTCTTTCAACTCATTGATTTGATTTAGAAGATTTGTTTGAATATCTTTAATTAGTTGTTTCAACTCTTGAATCTCAATTGAGGTGTTAGTTTGTTCCTTTTATTGGGCTATATCTTCAAGTTTCCTGGTGTGGCTCATGATTTTTTGCTGTCTATGCATCTGATTTTCTTGATTAGTTTATTCTGGAGGTTGTTTTCTCTCTTTTGCCTTGGGTTTTCTTGTTGGTTTTCTTTGATCTCTGTATTTCTTTGTTTCTTTCACTGGCCCATTGTCATATTGGCTCTGCCCTGCCAGTCTCCCCCCTGCCCCCAAATCAGGTACCCACCGTGGCCTGCCTCGGGGATGGGAATTAGGCACTGGGCACCCCAGCAAGTTCACTGTGTGTGGTAATACAAATCTTCTGGCTTCCAGTGGTGCTGTTTTCCACTGGTCAGTAAGACCTGGGTTTGTTTTAGAGCCCTGCTTTTACAGTTGGGTTGTCAATATTTCTCAGCCGAAACTGGGCTGGGTTTCTGTGCATGGCATGTAGATCAGCTCCTGTTGTCCTAATGAAGGGTCTGAAGCATCCTTTTAAAAGGGTTTCTATTCCCTTGCACTTTCCACACTGTCCAGCAGATGGTGCTTTTCAGGAACTTAATTGTCCTCAGAGGCTGCTTTGCCTCTAAGCACAGGGTGTGTCTACAGGTGAACTGAAACTGCGGGATTCCTATGCCCTCAGTTTGCCAACCAAAATCTGGCCCAACGTGGGGCTACACCTGTGGCAGAGAACTCCCTCAGCTGACACAGTACTCCTGCCATCCTCAAGGCAAGGAAATGGCCACCAGCTGCTACTTCCCTCAAGGGTGGGGGAAGGGTTTTCAGACCCAGGGCTGGAAACTCAGTCTCTCTCCACATTTTCTTGGTCTCTTTTTCCTCCACTGACCTGGGCCTTGCATTGTCCTCCCCGTCCCCTGGGTCTTCAAACAGTTGGGGTATGTCTCACTGTTGTGAGAGACTTTAAAATCAGTGTTCCTGGTGGGAGGGTTCCCATCTACTGATTCTGTGCCTTCCCCACACTGAGCCTGAGTGAGGGGGAAGGGAGAGGACCATGTGGTCTGGGACAGAAAATTCCTATGTGATATTTCTTCTGTTTCTTCAGTTCGGCATCTGCAGGGTCCTTCTCCAGTCTATACCCTCCTCCAGAGTGTCAAACAATTCAGAATTGTCCTTTTTTCCATTGAATCTCTGGAGAGGCGTTTTCAGTAGCTGTTTACTTTGCCATGTTGATAATGCCACTTCTCTAAACACTTTTGAGAAAGAACAAGTTGGACGACTCACACTTTCAGATTCTGCAAGTTATTTCAAAGTTGTAGTAATCAAAATGGTGTGTTACTGGCTTAAGGAGAGGCAAAAAGACCAGTGGGATAGAATTGAAAGTCCAGAAATGACTCACATCTATGGCTAATTGATTTTCAATGAGGGTGTCAAGAGTATGCTAAGGGGGAAAGAATAGTCTCTTCACCAAATGGTGCTGGGAAAACTGGATATGCACATGCAAAAGAATAATATTCGAGTCCTATCTCACACTATATACAGAAATTAACTCAAAACAGATCAAAGTTCTAAATATAGGAGCTAAAACTATAAACTCTTAGAAGATAAAGTAGTTGTAAATATTCATGACCTGGGATTCATCAATGGATTCTTAGATATGACAGCAAAAGCATGAGCAACTAAAGAAGCGATGAATAAATTCAGTTTCATCAAGTCAAATGCCCTTTTGTGTATCAAAGGACACTATTTAAAAAGTTACAAAACAGGCTGAGCTGGAAGTGAAGGTGGGGGTTCAGCTGCAGCCTCAGAGTGGCCCCAGCCTAGACGGTAGTTGTTCTAGTTTCCTAATGCTACCGGGATTGCAAAACACCCGAAATGGATTGGCTTTTATAAAGGGGGTTTATCTGGTTGCACAGTTACAGTCTTAAGGCCATAAAGCGTCCAAGGTAATGCATCAATAGAGTACCTTCACTGGAGGGTGGCCAATGGCATGCAGAAAGCCTCTGTTAGTTGGGAAGGCACAAAGCTAGCATCTGCTCCAAGTTCTGGTTTCAAAATGGCTTTCTCCCAGAATGTTCCTCTCTAGGCTGCAGCTCCTCAAAATGTCACTCTTATTGTTCTTGGGGCATTTGTCCTCTCTTAGCTTCTGCGGAGCAAGAGTCTGCTTTCACGGCCATCTTCAACTGTCTCTCATCTGCATCTCCTCTTGCTCAGCTCATGTGCATTCTTCAAAGTGTCCCTCTTGACTGTAGCAAACTCACTCCTTCTGTCTGAGCTTATATAGTGCTCCAGTAAACTAATCAAGGCCTATGCTGAATGGGCGAGGCCACACCTCCATGGAAACCAACCAATGAAAGATCCTGCCCACAGCTGAATGATCACATCTCCATGGAAACACCCAATCAAAAGTTTCCAACCCAATCAACACCAATACGTTTCCTGCCCACACAAGACTGCATCAAAGATAACGGTGTTTCGGGAGACATAATACATCCAAACCAGCACAGTAGTCATTCTAGGAAGAGACACAATGAGCTTAGAGCCTGTCTTCCCCAATCAGATGGAGGAACAGGGGCTGCATCAGAGACTTACAGTAGGGGTTGGAGCCCCAGGAAGAGCAGGAAGAAGTCAGAGCAGGTCCAGTTGGAGACTCCCACCTGCCTCTGAACCAAGGTCATGAAAGAGAGGAGGCAGAGTTGGCACCAGTAGGGGTGGAGAAGATATAGTTGTTGATATGCAGGAGCAGAACCAGGCCCTGAGCCCACATTTACCCAACTGGCTATTAGTATTGAATAACCACAGCTCTGTTCCCATGGACCCAGAACACAAGAAGCTGGTGGAAAGGATGATGGCTGGAGCAAGCCTGCTTGTGCCACGGGATCCTGCCTGGGTTCAGGAGTTCTTGGATGCCCAGTGGGAAAATGTGGTCCAGAAGGCCCTGCCTGGAAGTGGCCACTCCAAAAGCTGCCTTATCTCCCTGCATTTCAGGCCAGAACCAGCACAGGACTAAACACTTCCCTGGTTTTAATGTCCATCTCCATCCTCCCCATCTCCTTTTCCACATCAAAGAAAATCAGACTTCTTCTCAGATACCCACTTTATTCAGCTCTGTACATATGGGGACATTGACCCAAGACCAGCTCACCTTGGTGTGTTTAGCTCTGCAGAGAACGAAGCACCTCATGGACACAGTCAAGAGCCATACTTCCTGTGCCCCTGGAACCCAGGTTCAGCCCTCCTCAGCCCCTTGTTTCAAGGTGCCTGAAAGGGACAAGTGAGGGCACAAACAGAAAGAAATTGGTGTTGGCAGGGGGAGGGGGAAATTAAAAGACAACCTACAGAATGGGAGAAAATAGTTGCAAACCATATATCAGACAAGGGCTTAACATCCAGAATATATCCACATTGTTAGATACTTGCAGAAAGTGATAACACTGTTCTGGAGATCAGAAGTCTGAAAATGGGTTAGATGGCTAAAATCAGGTTTCATTAGGGCTACATTCCTTCTGGAGGCCCTAGGAAAGAATCCAGGTCTTGCCTTTTCCAGTTTCTAGAGATTGAAAATCACGTATATATTTGAATGTGGTTGAAAGGGGAAATTTTGGGTTGTATATACGTTACTGGAATAAAATTTTTGAAAAAAAAAATAGGAAAGTACAAGACAGTGACTCCTATATGTAAACTATAGATTGTAGTTAAAAGTACAATTATAATGATATTCTTTCATCAATTGTAACAAACGTACTACACTAATGCAAGGTGTTAGTAATTTTTTTGTAAACCAAGAACATCTCTACTTAAAAATGTATTATAAAAAGTGTTGGTCACAATGTGGAGAAATTGGAATCCTCATATGTGCTTGTGGTAATGTAAAATGTTCTGTCTGTTTTGGAAAACAGTTTGGCATTTTCTCAAAACTAAACATAGAGAGAGGCGGGGCAAGATGGAGGACTGGTGAGCTGTATGTTTTAGTTACTCCTCCAGGAAAGTAGGTAGAAAGCCAGGAACTGCAGGGACTGGACACCACAGAGCAATCTGAATTTGGACATACTTCATACAACACTCATGAAAACGTGGAACTGCTGAGATCAGCGAAATCTCTAAGTTTTTGCAGCCAGGGGACCCGCGCCCCTCCCTGCCAGGCTCAGTCCCGTGGGAGGAGGGGCTGTCAGCTCCGGGAAGGAGAAGGGAGAACTGCAGTGGCACCCCTTATCGGAAACTCATTCTACTGATCCAAACTCCAACCATAGATAGACTGAGACCAGACACCAGAGAATCTGAGAGCAGCCAGCCCAGCAGAGAGGAGACAGGCATAGAAAAAAAACAACACGAAAAACTCCAAAATAAAAGCGGAGGATTTTTGGAGTTCTGGTGAACATAGAAAGGGGAAGGGCAGAGGCGCATATGCAAATCCCAAAGAAAGGCTGATCTCTCTGCCCTGTGGACCTTTCCTTAATGGCCCTGGTTGCTTTGTCTCTTAGCATTTCAATAACCCATTAGATCTCTGAGGAGGGCCCCCTTTTTTTTTTTTTTTTTAATCCTTTTTTCTTTTTCTAAAACAATTACTCTAAGAAGCCCAATACAGAAAGCTCGAAAGTCTTGCAATTTGGGCACGTCAAGTCAAGAGCAGAACTAACAGAGCTCTAAGACAAAAGGCAATAATCCAGTGGCTGAGAAAATTCACTAAACACCACAACTTCCCAAGAAAGGGGGGGTGTCCGCTCACAGCCATCATCCTGGTGGACAGGAAACACTCCTGCCCATCGCCAGCCCCATAGCCCAGAGCTGCCCCAGACAACCCAGTGTGACGGAAGTGCTTCAAATAACAGGCACACACCACAAAACTGGGCGTGGACATTAGCCTTCCCTGCAACCTCAGCTGATTGTCCCAGAGTTGGGAAGGTGGAGCAGTGTGAATTAACAAAGCCCCATTCAACCATTATTTCAGCAGACTGGGAGCCTCCCTACACAGCCCAGCAGCCCAGAACTGCCCTGGGGGGACGGCACTCACCTGTGACATAGCACAGTCATCCCTCAACAGAGGATCCGGGGTGCACAGCCTGGAAGAGGGGCCCACTCGCAAGTCTCAGGAGCCATACGCCAATACCAAGGACTTGTGGGTCAGTGGCAGAGACAAACTGTGGCAGGACTGAACTGAAGGATTAGACTATTGCAGCAGCTTTAAAACTCTAGGATCACCAGGGAGATTTGATTGTTAGGGACACCTCCCCTCCCCGACTGCCCAGAAACACGCCCCACATACAGGGCAGGCAACACCAACTACACATGCAAGCTTGGTATACCAATTGGGCCCCACAAGACTCACTCCCCCACTCACCAAAAAGGCTAAGCAGGGGAGAACTGGCTTGTGGAGAACAGGTGGCTCGTGGACGCCACCTGCTGGTTAGTTAGAGAAAGTGTACTCCACGAAGCTGTAGATCTGATAAATTGGAGATAAGGACTTCAATAGGTCTACAAACCCTAAAAGAACCCTATCAAGTTCAGCAAATGCCACAAGGCCAAAAACAACAGAAAATTATAAAGCATATGAAAAAAACAGACGATATGGATAACCCAAGCCCAAGCACCCAAATCAAAAGACCAGAAGAGACACAGCACCTAGAGCAGCTACTCAAAGAACTAAAGATGAACAATGAGACCATAGTACGGGATACAAAGGAAATCAAGAAGACTCTAGAAGAGCATAAAGAAGACATTGCAAGACTAAATAAAAAAATGGATGATCTTATGGAAATTAAAGAAACTGTTGACCAAATTAAAAAGATTCTGGACACTCATAGTACAAGACTAGAGGAAGTTGAACAACGAATCAGTGACCTGGAAGATGACAGAATGGAAAATGAAAGCATAAAAGAAAGAATGGGGAAAAAAATTGAAAAAATCGAAATGGACCTCAGGGATATGATAGATATATGAAACGTCCGAATATAAGACTCATTGGTGTCCCAGAAGGGGAAGAAAAGGGTAAAGGTCTAGGAAGAGTATTCAAAGAAATCGTTGGGGAAAACTTCCCAAATCTTCTAAACAACATGAATACACAAATTATAAATGCTCAGCGAACTCCAAATAGAATAAATCCAAATAAACCCACTCCGAGACATATACTGATCACCCTGTCAAACACAGAAGAGAAGGAGCAAGTTCTGAAAGCAGCAAGAGAAAAGCAATTCACCACATACAAAGGAAACAGCATAAGACTAAGTAGTGACTACTCAGCAGCCACCATGGAGGCAAGAAGGCAGTGGCACGATATATTTAAAATTCTGAGTGAGAAAAATTTCCAGCCAAGAATACTTTATCCAGCAAAGCTCTCCTTCAAATTTGAGGGAGAGCTTAAATTTTTCACAGACAAACAAATGCTGAGAGAATTTGCTAACAAGAGACCTGCCCTACTGGAGATACTAAAGGGAGCCCTACAGACAGAGAAACAAAGACAGGACAGAGAGACTTGGAGAAAGGTTCAGTACTAAAGACATTCGGTATGGGTACAATAAAGGATATTAATAGAGAGAGGGAAAAATATGGCAAACATAAACCAAAGGATAAGATGGCCGATTCAAGAAATGCCTTCATGGTTATAACGTTGAATGTAAATGGATTAAACTCCCCAATTAAAAGATATAGATTCGCAGAATGGATCAAAAAAAATGAACCATCAATATGTTGCATACAAGAGACTCATCTTAGACACAGGGACACAAAGAAACTGAAAGTGAAAGGATGGAAAAAATATTTCATGCAAGCTACAGCCAAAAGAAAGCAGGTGTAGCAATATTAATCTCAGATAAAATAGACTTCAAATGCAGGGACGTTCTGAGAGACAAAGAAGGCCACTACATACTAATAAAAGGGGCAATTCAGCAAGAAGAAATAACAATCGTAAATGTCTATGCACCCAATCAAGGTGCCACAAAATACATGAGAGAAACACTGGCAAAACTAAAGGAAGCAATTGATGTTTCCACAATAATTGTGGGAGACTTCAACACATCACTCTCTCCTATAGATAGATCAACCAGACAGAAGACCAATAAGGAAATTGAAAACCTAAACAATCTGATAAATGAATTAGATTTAACAGACATATACAGGACATTACATCCCAAATCACCAGGATACACATACTTTTCTAGTGCTCACGGAACGTTCTCCAGAATAGATCATATGCTGGGACATAAAACAAGCCTCAATAAATTTAAAAAGATTGAAATTATTCAAAGCACATTCTCTGACCACAATGGAATACAATTAGAAGTCAATAACCACCAGAGACTTAGAAAATTCACAAATACCTGGAGGTTAAACAACACACTCCTAAACAATCAGTGGGTTAAAGAAGAAATAGCAAGAGAAATTGCTAAATATATAGAGACGAATGAAAATGAGAACACAACATACCAAAACCTATGGGATGCAGCAAAAGCAGTGCTGAGGGGGAAATTTATAGCACTAAACGCATATATTAAAAAGGAAGAAAGAGCCAAAATCAAAGAACTAATGGATCAACTGAAGAAGCTAGAAAATGAACAGCAAACCAATCCTAAACCAAGTAGAAGAAAAGAAATAACAAGGATTAAAGCAGAAATAAATGACATAGAGAACAAAAAAACAATAGAGAGGATAAATATCACCAAAAGTTGGTTCTTTGAGAAGATCAACAAGATTGACAAGCCCCTAGCTAGACTGACAAAATCAAAAAGAGAGAAGACCCATATAAACAAAATAATGAATGAAAAAGGTGACATAACTGCAGATCCTGAAGAAATTAAAAAAATTGTAAGAGGATATTATGAACAACTGTATGGCAACAAACTGGACAATGTAGAAGAAATGCACAATTTCCTGGAAACATATGAACAACCTAGACTGACCAGAGAAGAAATAGAAGATCTCAACCAACCCATCACAAGCAAAGAGATCCAATCAGTCATCAAAAATCTTCCCACAAATAAATGCCCAGGGCCAGATGGCTTCACAGGGGAATTCCACCAAACTTTCCAGAAAGAACTGATACCAGTCTTACTCAAACTCTTTCAAAACATTGAAGAAAATGGAACACTATCTAACTCATTTTATGAAGCTAACATCAATCTAATACCAAAACCATGCAAAGATGCTACAAAAAAAGGATAACTACCGGCCAATCTCCCTAATGAATATAGATGCAAAAATCCTCAACAAAATACTTGCAAATCGAATCCAAAGACACATTAAAAAAATCATACACCATGACCAAGTGGGGTTCATTCCAGGCATGCAAGGATGGTTCAACATAAGAAAATCAATCAATGTATTACAACACATTAACAAGTCAAAAGGGAAAAATCAATTGATCATCTCAATAGATGCTGAAAAAGCATTTGAAAAAATCCAACATCCCTTTTTGATAAAAACACTTCAAAAGGTAGGAATTGAAGGAAACTTCCTCAACATGATAAAGAGCATATATGAAAAACCCACAGCCAGCATAGTACTCAATGGTGAGAGACTGAAAGCCTTCCCTCTAAGATCAGGAACAAGACAAGGATGCCTGCTGTCACCACTGTTATTCAACATTGTGCTGGAAGTGCTAGCCAGGGCAATCCGGCAAGACAAAGAAATAAAAGGCATCCAAATTGGAAAAGAAGAAGTAAAACTGTCATTGCTGATATGATCTTATATCTAGAAAACCCTGAGAAATCGACGATACAGCTACTAGAGCTAATAAACAAATTTAGCAAAGTAGCGGGATACAAGATTAATGCACATAAGTCAGTAATGTTTCTATATGCTAAAAATGAACAAACTGAAGAGACACTCAAGAAAAAGATACCATTTTCAATAGCAACTAAAAAAATCAAGTACCTAGGAATAAACTTAACCAAAGATGTAAAAGACCTATACAAAGAAAACTACATAACTCTACTAAAAGAAATAGAAGGGGACCTTAAAAGATGGAAAAATATTCCATGTTCATGGATAGGAAGGCTAAATGTCATTAAGATGTCAATTCTACCCAAACTCATCTACAGATTCAATGCAATCCCAATCAAAATTCCAACAACCTACTTTGCAGACTTGGAAAAGCTAGTTATCAAATTTATTTGGAAAGGGAAGATGCCTCGAATTGCTAAAGACACTCTAAAAAAGAAAAACGAAGTGGGAGGACTTACACTCCCTGACTTTGAAGCTTATTATAAAGCCACAGTTGCCAAAACAGCATGGTACTGGCACAAAGATAGACATATAGATCAATGGAATCGAATTGAGAATTCAGAGATAGACCCTCAGATCTATGGCCGACTGATCTTTGATAAGGCCCCCAAAGTCACTGAACTGAGTCATAATGGTCTTTTCAACAAATGGGGCTGGGAGAGTTGGATATCCATATCCAAAAGAATGAAAGAGGACCCCTACCTCACCCCCTACACAAAAATTAACTCAAAACGGACCAAAGATCTCAATATAAAAGAAAGTACCATAAAACTCCTAGAAGATAATGTAGGAAAACATCTTCAAGACCTTGTATTAGGCGGCCATTTCCTAGACTTTACACCCAAAGCACAAGCAACAAAAGAGAAAATAGATAAATGGGAACTCCTCAAGCTTAGAAGTTTCTGCACCTCAAAGGAATTTCTCAAAAAGGTAAAGAGGCAGCCAACTCAATGGGAAAAAATTTTTGGAAACCATGTATCTGACAAAAGACTGATATCTTGCATATACAAAGAAATCCTACAACTCAATGACAATAGTACAGACAGCCCAATTATAAAATGGGCAAAAGATATGAAAAGACAGTTCTCTGAAGAGGAAATACAAATGGCCAAGAAACACATGAAAAAATGTTCAGCTTCACTAGCTATTAGAGAGATGCAAATTAAGACCACAATGAGATACCATCTCACACCGATTAGAATGGCTGCCATTAAACAAACAGGAAACTACAAATGCTGGAGGGGATGTGGAGAAATTGGGACTCTTATTCATTGTTGGTGGGACTGTATAATGGTTCAGCCACTCTGGAAGTCAGTCTGGCAGTTCCTTAGAAAACTAGATATAGAGCTACCATTCGATCCAGCGATTGCACTTCTCGGTATATACCCGGAAGATCGGAAAGCAGTGACACGAACAGATAGCTGCACGCCAATGTTCATAGCAGCATTATTCACAATTGCCAAGAGATGGAAACAACCCAGATGTCCTTCAACAGATGAGTGGATAAATAAAATGTGGTATATACACACGATGGAATACTACGTGGCGGTAAGAAGGAACGATCTGGTGAAACATATGACAACATGGATGAACCTTGAAGACATAATGCTGAGCGAAATAAGCCAGGCACAAAAAGAGAAATATTATATGCTACCACTAATGTGAACTTTGAAAAATGTAAAACAAATGGTTTATAATGTAGAATGTAGGGGAACTAGCAATAGAGAGCAATTAAGGAAGGGGGAACAATAATCCAAGAAGAACAGATAAGCTGTTTGACGTTCTGGGGATGCCCAGGAATGACTATGGTCTGTTAATTTCTGATGGATATAGTAGGAACAAGTTCATAGAAATGTTGCTATATTATGTAACTTTCTTGGGGTAAAGTAGGAACATGTTGGAAGTTAAGCAGTTATCTTAGGTTAGTTGTCTTTTTCTTACTCCCTTGTTATGGTCTCTTTGAAATGTTCTTTTATTGTATGTTTGTTTTCTTTTTAACTTTTTTTTCATACAGTTGATTTAAAAAAGAAGGGAAAGTTAAAAAAAAAAAAAAAAGAAAAACAAGGAAAAAAAAAGATGTAGTGCCCCCTTGAGGAGCCTGTGGAGAATGCAGGGGTATTCGCCTACCCCACCTCCATGGTTGCTAACATGACCACAGACATAGGGGACTGGTGGTTTGATGGGTTGAGCCCTCTACCATAAGTTTTACCCTTGGGAAGACGGTTGCTGCAAAGGAGAGGCTAGGCCTCCCTATGGTTGTGCCTAAGAGCCTCCTCCCGAATGCCTCCTTGTTGCTCAGATTTGGTCCTCTCTCTCTGGCTAAGCCAACTTGAAAGGTGAAATCACTGCCCTCCCCCCTACGTGGGATCAGACACCCAGGGGAGTGAATCTCCCTGGCAACGTGGAATATGACTCCCGGGGAGGAATGTAGACCCGGCATCGTGGGACGGAGAACATCTTCTTGACCAAAAGGGGGATGTGAAAGGAAATGAAATAAGCTTCAGTGGCAGAGAGATTCCAAAAGGAGCCGAGAGGTCACTCTGGTGGGCACTCTTATGCACACTTTAGACAACCCTTTTTAGGTTCTAAAGAATTGGGGTAGCTGGTGGTGGATACCTGA
This sequence comes from Choloepus didactylus, assembly GCF_015220235.1. Taxonomy (NCBI): domain Eukaryota; kingdom Metazoa; phylum Chordata; class Mammalia; order Pilosa; family Megalonychidae; genus Choloepus; species Choloepus didactylus. The sequence continues at coordinate 119,775,066 of NC_051308.1, forward strand.
AACTGTCAAACTACAGCCCAGAACCCATGAATCTCGAAGACAGTTGTATAAAAATGTAGCTTGTGAGGGGTGACAATGGGATTGGGAAAGCCATAAGGACCACACTCCACTTTGTCTAGTTTATGGATGGAGGAGTAGAAAAATAGGGGAAGGAAACAAACAGACAAAGGTACCCAGTGTTCTTTTTTACTTCAATTGCTCTTTTTCACTCTAATTATTATTCTTGTTATTTTTGTGTGTGTGCTAATCAAGGTGTCAGGGATTGATTTAGGTGATGAATGTACAATTATGTAATGGTACTGTAAACAATAAAAAGTATGATTTGTTTTGTATGACTACGTGGTATGTGAATATATCTCAATAAAATGAAGATTTAAAAAAAAAAAAAAAAAAAAACTAAACATAGAGTTGCCGTATGATCTAGCAATTCTACCCCTAAGTATAAACCCAAGAAAAGTGAAAAAATACGTCCATGCAAAAACTTGTTCACAAATGTACACAGACACATTATTCATAATAGCAAAATGTCCATCAACTTATGAATGAATAAATAAAATATGATATATCCATACAAAGGAGTATTATTTGGCAATAAAAAGTGATGAAATCCTTCTATATGCTATGACATAGATAAACCTTGAAAACATTATGTTAAGTCAAAGAATTCAATCATCAAAGACCACATACTGTATGATTCAATTTATATGAAATGTTCAGAATGAGCAAATCCCTAGGAGTGGAAAGTAGAGAGTGGTTGCCTAGGGCTAGGAAGAGAGAATGTGTAACTTGGGGAGGCAGGGGAGGAGAATGGAAATGTGTGTGGGACTTTTTTTTTAATTCCAGTTTTTATTTTTTTAATTGAGGTAATAATTCACACAACATGAAATTTACCACTTTAAAGTGAACAATTCTGTGGTTTTAGTACATGCACAATGTCATGCAACCATTATCATATATAATTCCAGAACATTTTCATTACACAAAAAAGAAACCCTATATCCATATGCAGTCATTCCTCATTCCCCTGTCTTCCCAGCCCCTGGCAACCACCAATCTGCTTTCCATCTCTATGGATTTGCCTATTCTGAATATTTCATATAAATGAAATTGTACAATATATGACCTTTTGTGTCTGGCTTACTACATTTAGCATACTTTTTTCGAGGTTCTTCCATGTTGTAGCATATAGCAGAACTTCAGTCCTTTTTATGGCTGGTTAGTATCTGTTCTAGTTTACTAATGCTGTGGAATGCAAAACACCAGAGATGGATTGGCTTTTATAAAAAGGGGGTTTATTTGGCTACACAGTTACAGTCTTAAGGCCATAAAGTGTCCAAGGTAACACATCAGTAATCGGGTACCTTCACCGGAGGATGGCCAATGGCTTCCGGAAAACCTCTGTTAACTGGGAAGGCACGTGGCTGGCATCTGCTCCAAAGTTGTGGTTTCAAAATGGCTTTCTCCCAGGACGTTCCTCTCTAGCATGCTTGCTCCTCTTCAAAATGTCACTCACAGCTGCACTGAGTTTCTTCTCTTTGAGTCAGCTCATTTATATGCCTTCACTGATCAAGTCCCACCCTGAATGGGTGGGGCCATGCCTCCATGGGAATATCCCATCAGAGTCATCACCCACAGCTGGGTGGGGCACATTCCAAGCAAATCTAATCAGCACCAAAACATCTGCCCCACAAGACTACATCAAAGATAATGGCATTTGGGGAACACAATACATTCAAACTGGCACAGTATCCCATTGTATATTCATACCACGTTTTGTTTATCCATTCATCTGTTGATGGACAAGTGGGTTGTTTCCATTTTTTGGCTATTGTGGATAGTGCTGTTATGAATGATGATGTGCAAGCACATTAAGTACAAAACTTTGATAACTTCTGACACCAACTGCAAATTCTGCTTCTAACTACCAGGACTCTACAGACTCCACAGATTATGATACCAGTCCCAAGTTTAGAGGATCAGGCCACCTCCATTTCTGACCAACTGGCTACAGATTTAGGGATTTCCACCATTCCCTTGGATTTGACAATTTGCTGGCACTCACAAAACACCAATGAAGCGCTATACTTAAGATTATAGTTTTATTACACTAAAAGGATACAACATCTTCCCTAAAAGAAGAAGCCAATAGAAGAAATGTATAGGGTGAGTTCTCGGTGGGGGGGGGGGGGGATCTCAAAAGCAAGCTTCAGGTCTATATTTCAAAACTTAAAGAATGATCAGGATCACTGAGAGTTTCCAGAAGATGGCGGTTAGGAGAGATAAGGCAAAAAAAATCTCTGTGAAAAATGCAAGACAAAAGTCAGAAAGTGACCCAGAACACCAGTTCCAGTGATGCACCAGCTGGGCAAGGTCTGCTAAATCCACAGGGACTGTGCACTTGGCGAAACCGGGAGTTTGTATTCTGAAATGAGTGAGTGAGCCTGCTGGATAACCAGCAGCCATGCTGTGGTTTAGAGAAAACGGGGGTTGGCATTTGGAGTTGGACTGGTTTTAAAAACCCAAAAGCAGCTGCAGATACAGCAGCAAGAAACGCACAGTGAAGAATGGTGGGAACTTCATCCCTACAACCTGTGGGCACACCTCAATGTCTGGCTTGGATGATAGCCTTTCATGCACCCGCTGCTAATTGTCTCAGAGCTAGGAAGTCAGAGGTTAGCAAAAAGGGGAAAACAACCATGCTTCACACAGCCATCTTCCTGGCGGGCTGGGAATGCTCCTGCCCAGGACCAGCACCATAGCCCAGAGCTGTGCAAAACAACCCAGTGCAATGGGAAGTGTCTACAGCAACACGTGCACATGCCACAATATCTGGCGTGGATGATAGCCTTTCGCACACCCGCTGGTAATTGTCTTGGAGCTAGGAAGGCAGAGGTTAGCAAAAAGGGGGAAATAACCATGCCCCATACAGCCATCTTCCTGGTGGTCTACGAACACTCCTGCCTGGCGCTGGCCCCACAGCCCAGAACTCTGCCAAACAACCCAGCATGACAGAAAGTGTCTCCAGCAAACGCGTCCATGCCACAATATCTGGTGTGGATGATAGGCTTTAGTGCACCTGCAGTTAATTGTCCCACAGCAAGGAAGGTGGAGGTGTGCGAAAAGGGAGAAATTAACACTCCCCATTCAGTCATCCTTTCAGCAGGCTGGGAATGCCCCTACATGGCCCTGCAGCCCAGAACTTCCCTTGGGGGACAGCACTCACTTGTGATGTAGCACAGCCCTCCCTTAGCATGGCTTGGAAGAGGGACCCACTCAAAAGTCCCAGGACCATATGCCAATACCAAGGACTTGTGGGTCAGTGGCAGAGACAAAATGTAGTGAGACTGAACTGAAAGTTTAGACTCTTGCAACAGCCTTAAATCTCCAGGAACACCTGGGAGGTTTGATTATTAAAGCTGCCCTCCATCCCTAACCACTCAGACACATGCCCCACATTCAGGGTGGACAGCACCAACTACACATACAAACTCGGTGCACCAATTGGACCCACACAAGATTCAGACCCCCACTCACCACAAAGACAAAGCTGGGGAGAACTGACTTGAGGGGAATAGGTGGCTTGCAGATGCCACATGCAGGTTAGTTAGAGAAAGTGTATGCTACCAAGCTGTAGATCTTACAAATTAGAGATAAGTGTTTGAATAAGTCTATATATCCTAAAAGAACCCTATCAAGTTAAGCAAATACCAAGAGGCCAAAAAACAACAGAAAATTTTAAAGCATATGAAGAAACCAGATGATATGGATAACCCAAACCCAAACATCAAAATCAAAAGATCAGAGGAGAAATGATATTTGGAGCAATTAATCAAAGAACTAAAGACAAACAAGGAGAGCATGGCACAGGATATAAAGGACATAAAGAAGATCCTAGAAGAGCGTAAAGAAGAAATTGCAAGAGTAAATAAAAAATAGATGATCTTATGGAAATAAAAAAAAACTGTCAACCTAATTAAAAAGCTTCTGGATACTCATAGTACAAGACTAGAAGAAGCTGAAAAGCAAATCAGTGACCTCAAAGAACACAGAACAGAAAGTGAAAGAAAAACAGAAAGAATGGGGAAAAAATTGAAAAAATCGAAACAGACCTCAGGGGTATGATAGACAATATAAAAATCCAAATATAAGAGTCATTGGTGTTCCAGAAGGGGAAGAGAAGGGTAAAGGTCTAGGAAGAGTATTCAAAAAAATTGTTGGGGAAAACTTCCCAAACCTTCTAAACAGCATAAATACACAAATCAAAAATGCCCAATGAACTCCAAATAGAATAAATCCAAATAAACCCACTCTGCGACATATTCTGGTCAGACTGTCAAATACTGAAGAAGAGCAAGTTCTGAAAGCAGCAAGAGAAAAGCAATTCACCACTTACAAAGGAAACAGTATAAAACTAAGTAGTGACTACTCAGCAGCCACCACAGAGGCGACAAGGCAGTGGCATGGCATAGTTAAAATTCTGAGAGAGAAAAATTGCCAACCAAGAATTCTTTATCCAGCAAAGCTCTCCTTCAAATTTGAGGGAGAACTTAAATTTCTCACAGAAAAACAAATGCTGAGAGAATTTGCTAACAAGAGACCCGCCTTAGTTGAGATACTAAAGGGAACCCTACCAACAGAGAAACAAAGAAAGGAGAGAGAGATATGGAGAAAGGTTCAGTACTAAAGAGATTTGGTATGGGTATGTTAAAGGACATTAAGAGAGAGAGGTAAAAAATATATCTGACAAACTTAAACCAAAGGATAAGATGGCTGATTCAAGAAATGCCTTCACAGTAATAACGTTGAATGTAAATGGATTAAATTCCCCAATGAAAAGAAATAGATTGGGAGAATGGATCAAAAAATATACATCATCAATATGTTGCATACAAGAGACTCATCTTAGACATAGGGACATAGAAATTCAAAGTGAAAGGATGGAAAAAATATTTCATGCAAACTACAACCAAAAGAAAGCAGGAGTAACAATTTTAATCTCAGATAAAATAGACTTTAAATACAAGGATTTTATGAGAGACAAAGAAGGCCACTACATACTAATAAAAGGGGAAATTCAACAAGAAGAAATAACAATCATAAATGTTTATGCACCCAGTCAAGTTGCCACAAAATACATGAGACAAACACTGGCAAAACTAAAGGAAGCAATTGATGTTTCCACAATAATTGTGGGAGACTTCAACACATCACTCTCTCCTATAGAAAGATCAACCAGACAGAGGACCAATAAGGAAATTGAAAACCTAAACAATCTGATAAATGAATTTGATTTAACAGACATATATAGAACATTACATCCCAAATCACCAGGATACACATTTTTCTCTAGTGCTCATGGAACTTTCTCCAGAATAGATCATATGCTGGGACATAAAACAAGCCTCAATAAATTTTAAAAAATTAAATTATTCAAAGCACATTCTCTGATCACAATGCAACTACAAGTCAATAACTATCAGAGACTTAGAAAATTCACAAATACCTGGAAGTTAAACAACACATTCCTAAACAATCAGTGGGTAAAAGAAGAAATAGCAAGACAAATTGCTAAATACATAGAGATGGATGAAAATGAAAACACAACATATCAAAACCTATAGGATGCAGCAAAGGCAGTACTGAGGGGGAAATTTATAGCACTAAATGCATACATCACAAAGGAAGAAAGAGCTAAAATCAAAGAACTAATGGAGCAACTGAAGAAGCTAGAAAATGAACAGCAAACCAATCCTAAACCAAGTAGAAGAAAAGAAATAACAAGGATTAGAGCAGAAACAAATGACATAGAGAAAAAAAAACAATAGAGAGAATAAATAACACCAAAAGTTGGTTTTTTTGAGAAGTTCAACAAGATTGACAAGCCCATAGCTAGACTGACAGTATCAAAAAGAGAGAAGATCCATATAAACAAAATAGTGAATTAATAAGGTGACATTACTGTGGCTCCTGAAGAAAGTAAAAAAATTATAAGAGGATACTATGAACAACTGAATGCTAGCAAACCGGATAATGTAAGGGAAATGGACAATTTCCTGGAAACAAATGAACAACCTAGACTGACCAGAGAAGAAATAGAAGACCTCAACCAACCAATCACAAGCAAAGAGATCCAATCAGTCATCAAAAAACTTCCCACAAATAAATGCTCAGGGCCAGATGGCTTCACAGGGGAATTCTACCAAACTTTCCAAAAAGAACTGACACCAATCTTACTTAAACTCTTTCAAAACATTGAAGAAAATGGAGCACTACCTGACACATTTTATGAAGCTAACATCAATGTAATACCAAAACCAGGCAAAGATGCTACAAAAAAGGGAAACTACAGGCGAATACCCCTAATGAATATAGATACAAAAATTCTCAGCAAATCGATTCTCAGCAAATAGAATCCAAAGACACATTAAAAAAATCATACACCATGACCAAGTGGGGTTCATTCCAGGCATGCAAGGATGGTTCAACATAAGAAAATCAATCAATGTATTACAACACATTAACAAATCAAAAGAGAAAAATCAAACGATCATCTCAATAGATGCTGGAAAAGTATTTGACAAAATCCAACATCCCTTTTTGATAAAAACACTTCAAAAGGTAGGAATTGAAGGAAATTTCTTCAATATGATAAACAGCATATATGAAAAACCCACAGCCAGCATAGTACTCAATGGTGAGAAACTGAAAGCCTGCCCTCTAAGATCAGGAATGAGACAAGGATGCTCGCTGTCACCACTGTTATTCAACATTGTTTTAGAAGTGCTAGCCAGGGCAATCTGGCAAGACAAAGAAATAAAAGGTATCCAATTTGGAAAGGAAGAAGTAAAACTGTCATTATTTGCCGATGATATGATCATATATCTGGAAAACCCTGAGAAATCGACGGTACAGCTACTAGAGCTAATAAACAAATTTATCAAAGTAGTGGGATACAAGATTAATGCACACTAATGTTCCTATACTCTAGAAATGACTGAACTGAAGAGACACTCAAGAAAAAGATACTATTTGCAATAGCAACTAAAAAAAATCAAGTACCTAGGAATAAACTTAACCAAAATGTAAAAGACCTATACAAAGAAAACTACATAACTCTACTAAAAGAAATAGAAGTGGACCTTAAAAAGATGGAAAAATATTCCATGTTCATGGATAGGAAGGCTAAATGTCATTAAGATGTCAATTCTATCCGTACTCATCTATAGATTCAATACGATCCCAATCAAAATTCCAACAACCTACTTTGCAGACTTGGAAAAACTAGTTATCAAATTTATTTGGAAAGGGAAGATGCCTTGAATTGCTAAAGACACTCTAAAAAAGAAAAATGAAGTGGGAAGACTTATACTCCCTGACTTTGAAGCTTATCATAAATCCACAGTAATTAAAACAGCATGGTACTGGCACAAAGATATACATATTGGTCAATGGAATCAAATTGAGAATTCAGAGATAGACCCCCAGATCTACGGCTGACTGATCTTTGATAAGGCCCCCAAAGCCACTGAACTGGGACCTAACAGTCTTTTCAACAAATGGGGGTGGGAGAGTTGGATATCCATATCCAAAAGAATGAAAGAGGACCCCTACCTCACACCCTACACAAAAATTAACTCAAAATGGATCAAAGATCTCAATATAAAAGACAGTACCATAAAACTCCTAGAAGATAATGTAGGGAAACATCTTCAAGACCTTGTATTAGGCGGTCACTTCCTAGACCTTGCACCCAAAGCACAAGCAACAAAAGAAAAAATAGATAAATGGGAACTCCTCAAACTTGAAGTTTCTGTACCTGAAAGGAATTTGTCAAAGAGGTGAAGAGTCAGCCAACTTAAGGGGAAAAATTTTTGGAAACCTTGTATCTGATAAAAGACTGATATCTTGCATATATAAGGAAATCCTACAACTTAACAATAGTACAGAAAGCCCAATTATAAGACAGGCAAAAGATATGAAAAGAAAGTTCTCTGAAGAGGAAATACAAGCAGTCAAAAAACACATGAAAAAATGTTCAGCTTCACTAGCTATTAGAGAGATGCAAATTAAGACCACAAAGAGATACCATCTCACACCGATTAGAATGGCTGCCATTAAACAAACAGGAAACTAAAAATGCTGGAGAGAATGTGGAGAGATTGGAACTCTTATTCATTGTTGGTGGGACTGTATAATGGTTCAGCCACTCTGGAAGTCAGTCTGGAATTTCCTTAGAAAACTAGAAACAGAGCTACCCTTTGATCCAGCAATTGCACTTCTTGGTATATACCCGAAAGATCTGAAAGCAGTGACACGAACAGATATCTGCACGCCAATGTTCATAGCAGCATTATTCACAATTGCCAAGATATGGAAACAACCCACATGTCCTTCAACAGATAAGTGGATAAACAAAATGTGGTATATACACATGATGGAATACTATGCGGCAGTAAGAAGGAACGATATCGTGAAACATATGACAACATGGATGAACCTTGAAGACATAATGCTGAGCGAAATAAGGCAGGCACAAAAAGAGAAATATTATATGCTACCACTAATTTGAACACTGATAAAATGTAAAATAAATGATTTATAATGCAGAATGTAGGGGACCTAGTGATAGAGAGCAATTAGTGAAGAGGGAACGATAACCTATTAAGAACAGGTAAGTTATCGTGGGTAAATTTAACGTTCTGGGAATGCCCAGGAATGACTATGGTTTGTTAATTTCTGGTAGGTATGGTAGGAACAAGTTCACAGAAATGTTGCCATATTAGGTTATTTTCTTGGGGTAGAGTAGGAACATTTTGGAAGTAAAGTAGTTATTTTAGGTTAGTTGTCTTTTTCTTATTCCCTTGTTTGGGTTTGTTTGAAATGTTTTTTTTTATTGTATTTTTTTTTTTAATATTTTTGATATAGTTAATAGTTAATTAAAAAAAAAAAATGAAAAAAATATGGAGAGCCTGCCTGAGTTGCCAGGGAAGAATGCAGGGGTGTTGGGCTTCCCCACCTCGATGGTTGCTTATGTGCTCACAGACATTGGGGACTGGCGGTTTGATGTGATGAGCCCTCTGTCATGGGACTTACCCTTGGGAAGACTGTTACTGCAAAGGAGAGGCTAGGCCTGCTTATAATTGTGCCTAAGAGTCTCCTCCTGAGTACCTCTTTGCCACTCAGATGTGGCCCTCTCTCTCTAGCTAAGCCTACTCGGCAGGTGAAATCACTGCCTTCCCCCCATGTGGAATCTGACACCCAGGGGTGTAAATCTCCCTGGCAATGTGGAATATGATTCACGAGGAGGAATCTAGACCCAGCATTGTGGGATGGAGAACAATGTAGTTTATGAGGGGTGATAATGTGATTGGGAAAGCCTTATGGATCACACTCCCCTTTGTCCAGTGTATGGATGAATGAGTAGAAAAACAGATGCAAAAAAAAAAAAAAAAAATTAAAGGAAGAATAAAGAATAGAGGTGGGGACAATTTGGGTGTTCTGTTTTTACTCATTCTTGCTTTCACTTTTTCTGGTACAAGGAAAATGTTAAAAAAAATAGATTGGGGTGATGAATGTGATCAATGGGTTATATACTTTGGATGATTGTATGGTATGTGAATAAATCTTAATAAAAATTAAAAAAAAAAAGCAAGCTTCAGTGTCTTCTTCAGGTGGAATTAGAATGTGTCATCCCTTAAGGCACAGAGATGTGTATCTTATCAATCACAGAAGCTCACTTAAACTTACAGTGTCTGACGTTTGTATGGGGTTTCATTATACAGGCATGATCAGTTGAATCAATGCCCATGTAGTAGAACTCAATCTCCAGGCCTCCTCTACTACCAGAGGTCAAGCTGATAAGACCTGGGTCAAAGTTCCAACCTCCTAGTCACCTGGTTCCTTTTACTTATGAAGCTACCCTCCACCCTAAGTCTACAGATCTGGCTAGCCCCACCCTGACATCTCTTAAGCATATGAACTGTCTGGTATGATCCTGGGCCCACAATGAATGACAAGAAAACACTCCTATCATGGGAAATTCCAGGGATGTAGAGGTCACCTCTCCAGGAGCCAGGACAAAGGTCAGATCTCTTTTATTTTTAGGAAAAAAGGAAATTATCTATTAAAGAAAAGTCACCTACTCTAAGTTACTCTGCTTAAATTTGTATGTTTGACATTAACACTTTGGATCGAAACTTGCCTTCATTAACAAATGGACTCTAAAAAGCTCCTAAGGGTCAGTTCAAGTGGGACTGCCAAAGAGCCACTAGGTAACACTCTTTGGAAATAGGTGATCATTCAATTTCCCAGTCAAGCAGTCAGTCACTTTTTCATAAACATCTGTCAGATGCTTAAAATATGAACATACAAACTACCATCACATAAGTTTTTTAAGTAATAAGAATTTTAAATGGGAGCAGACTGCCCCTCAAACAACCCAAGGCTGAGGCTCTGTAGGCAGGTTTTCCCAGGCCAGGTACCCTCCTGCCCCTGTCTTCTCACTTCCCCACCCTCAGCTGAACCAAAGGGTTTTCATGGCTCTTCTCTTATCATTAAAAACACTAGGGAACTTTATGGGGCCACAACAACACTGGCTGAAAAGTAAGAAGAGGGGGCCCCTACTCTAGCCCTGCTCACCACCTTCTTCTCCCTCTCTGGGGAGAGGCTGGCTGCAGCCGGGAGTGGCAGAGTGGGGCAGTAGAATGGGACAGCCTCCCCTATGTGTGGTTCAGGGTCTGGATCTGTAGCATGACCAGCCCTGTTTCCAGGTCATTCTTCCACTGAGTGTTAATTATTGGGTTTTCAAGCATGTCTTCAAATGCCCATAGGTTGGTCAGACCTAGATGCACAATGGGGTTATCCAGGACGACTTGTAAGAGAGAGTTGTTGGGGTGGATGCCCTTGTCCATCTTCTCAGGAGAAGACTTCTGGTACCCCAGCAGCCAGTTGTAGGTGGCATTTTTCTGGCTGTTTACTCTGAGGTCATCTGTCCCTTTCTTTTCTTTGAACCCCACCTCCATCAGGGAAATGACAGCCCAAGTATCCAACCGAAACTCCCTGTTTCTTTGAATCTTCTCGTAGATTTTCTCAGCACATCTCTGGCCTCTTTTGTACTAGCAAGCCCTAGCAGCAGCCATAAGGGAGGCCACCATGGCCCCCTAGGCTTCTGGGGAGGCTTGGCCTGGAATAAGCGTGTCTATGATAGGGTCTTCTGCAGGCTCAGTTCACTCCATGGCCTGAATTACTGACATGTGGTTCAGCCAAAGGGACTTCAGGGCTTTCCTCTCTGGGAAGACCATCTCTGTGAGCCAGTGCAAAGTGTCATCCACTTGCTCTTCCTCTTCTTTATCTAACATAGAATTTGCCTTCTGAAATAATTCAGCTGCACCAGGGTTCAGTGCTAAGTTTTGTGGCACCTTGAGGAAAGATACCAAAATTTTCTGGAGTTCTGTCTGGAAGTCTCTCATGTTGGGCTGTGCCATGGCCTGGTCCACACTGCATGACAGTAGGTTGGCTGTGGCTCAGAATATAGGATCTCTATCTGGAGCTTTCCGGTCTTGTTTCTTCTTTTCTTCTGCTGAGATATCATCTGCCTTAGGAACTGGGGTGCCCCCCCCCTTTTTTTTTAAATCAGCAATAAGATATCTTGATCCTGAAAGTTATCTTCTAAGATGGTTTGGCATCACTCAGCAACCTCTCTAAAGCAGCGTGTATTAACTTACGATGTGCCACACTTTTGAGGTCTTCCAAGTTCAATTGTGTACAGCAAGGCAGCAATCCTTGAGATTTTCCACCCAGGTTTTCTGTCCCTCGTCACTTCTTCCAGCCATTGGCAATGCAGCTGCAGCATGTTGTCCATGAATATCTTCTCCTCCTGCATTGGGTCTCCACTGGGACTTCTTTTTGAGGTGATGAAAATGTTCTAAGATTGATTGTTGTGATGATTGCACAATTTTGTGAATACACCAAGAACCACTGAATTGTACACTTTAAATGGTGAACTACATACTGTGTGAATTATATCTCAGTAAACCTGTTTTTAGGATTCATCTTTTTCTTTTGTTCTGTTTTGGAATATAGGTTTAGAAGCGAGTGAACTATTTAAAGCTTGCTGCTGTAAACAACATGTGCCTGATATAAATACGTAATTAATGATGCACATTAATTTGGATTTTTCTTTAGAATTCAGTCTCCAGGCTTAAGTTTGTGCTGGCATCGATCTGTCACTGGCGGTATTTTCAAGGTAGGATCTATATTGATCTCTATTATTCCACTACTGTCACCATGCTAGACACATAGGAAGTGCTCTGGTAATTGTCAAATGTGCATTTAACTAAATAAGGGGCGGACGTTACCTGTATGGTCACTGTATGTGGGACTGACAAAGAGGTAGGGGAGAAATAAGATAGAGAAAGAAGATCTGAGTGGAAAAAATATGAATTTGTAAAAAACATTTGTGCTTCCCCTTCCCTACACATACATGCAGATTGAAATAACTCATACTCAGAGATAATTTCACTCTGTTTTCAATCTTTTTCTTAATCTTCCAATACTCTCCTTAAAAGAGACAGCTGTTCTTTCCTGCAAGATGCTATTCTCTGGGTGTATCAGTTAGCCAAGGCTAGATCATGCTTCTATAACATACATCCCCTAAACCTCAGTAAATAAAAACAGTATGTATTTTTTGTTGATTCCATATGTCCATTGAAGACTGGCTGGTGGCTCTATTCACTCTCATTTTTCAGAACTAGTCATGGCCTTATGGGGTCAGGAAACACAATTTTACTATGTGCCTGGAAGACGGAAAACTGGAAGCATTTGGCAAACAGTATTAATAACTACCATCTGAATAACTATAGAATTTAAACAAAACTCTAGTATTGCCTTATGTACAAGATATATACCTTTAGGTAGCCTCAGTTTGCCCTTTTTTTTGTGCCCACTGCTGCTAGATCTCTACACAGCCCTGTAGCCTGGTGAGGTGAGACTGTGGAGAGCTGCTGTAGGAGCAGAGGTCTAGTTAAGGCTAGTTTATCTAATGTTCACCTGTATGAAATCTTACTTGCTGCATGTATCACTTGGGCTTCTCCAATGTCCTCTGTATGTATCTACATCTACATATATGTCTATATCTCCTATTGGTTCTGTTTCTCATATATATCTATATATTTAAAGAGACATTTTAGGGAATGGGCTCATGTGAATGTGGGGGTTAACAAATTTGCTGAAATCTGTAGAGCAGGCAGGCAGGCTGGGAACTCAGGCAGGATTTTATGCTGCTATCTTCAGGCAGAATTACTTTTCCTGGAAACCTACTTTTTGCTCTTAAGGCCCTCTGATTAGATGAGGCCCACCCACATTATTATGGGTACTCTCCTTTACCTAAAGTCAGTTGTCTGTAGATGTCAACCACCTTCACAGTGACAATTAAACTGGTGTCTGACTAAATAACTGGGTACTATAGTCCAGCCAAATTGACACATAAGACTAACCATCTTACCTGCCTACCCCTAACCTCATGAAAGAATTGATCACCTACTCCTTTGTACTCCATTGTATCCCCGTATACACATCAGTCGAGACACCTGTAAGATTTTCTTATACGTATTTTTTCACATGCCTGTGTTTTCCTTAGCAGTGTAGTGACCATAAACACGTTGGCACCTGGCACAGTGCCTGGACCTATGTAGAAGCTCAGAAAGCATCTGTGGAAGGAAAGCATTTGTGAATAAAGTGACATCGCTCAGGAAAGAGTTGGAAGGGGCAGCCTGGAAGGGTCTAGAATCTGAAAGTAGACATACCACTGGAGGGGGTGAGTTGGAAGAAAGGGGTGGAAGACTGGCTCCAGGTGCTGAGAGAAAAGTCAGTTAGGTGAAAATATGTTCAAGAAAGCAACAGGTGCTAGTCCCAACAAATGACTGGTATGAAGCCTCAGCAAAAAGTACAAGATGTCTCTACAGGTGGAGAACACAGTTTCCAGGAGTTTGAGAGCAGGCAGTAAAGACTCAGACAAGTGGCTGGCGTTAGAAAGGTCTGACAGCAGGAAGCCTCGTCTTACCATTCTCAGCATCTAGCAGGTGCTGAAAGAAATTTTTCTAGTGAATAATGGGCCTTGCCCTCCAGAGCTTATAACCCAGTTGGAGAATGAAACTGTTAATCTGTGAAATTAAGAGCTGTAAAGAAGAAGCATCTCAGATGACAACTAGGTCAGATCTCTGTAATTCTCTTCTTGTAGCCCAACCCAAATTTTCCCACAAAGCTTTAACACAATTCTTAAACATTTTCAAATAACCTCTTTCCTGTTCATTTCAAATGCTTCCTCATTAACATGGTTGTTGTTGTTATTATTATTATTTTAGTTTGTGTTACTAGTATTGGGAGAATAACGCCCAGGTTTGAACAAATACATAAATCTGGCTTCAGTTTATAAACGTATTTTCAGGCAATGTAGAGAAATCTTCTCTTTCAAGTCAACTAAGCCTGTATACAGTAGAAATTTACTGATAGAATTTTACAATCCCTCATTCCCACTCAATCTTTTCAATGTTCCCATATACCGGGCAAGTATGCTAGTACTCTGAGACAAAGTCAATGATTAAAGTAAAGGCAAAAATTTGTTCTTCAGAATTCAAAATCCCAAGGCCAAGAGTGGAAATAAATGGCCAAAACCAATCATACACATTAAATTTTTTTTTAATTAAAGGAGTTGTAGGTTTATAGAAACATCACTGAGAACATACAGAGTTCCCGTAACCTCCACTCCCCACCCCCCTGCACAGTCTTCCCTATTGTTAACATTTTGCATTAGTGTGGTATCTTTGTTACAATGAAGAAACAATAATAATTATATTATTAATTATCATCCATAGTTTACTTTGGGGTTCACTCTTTGTGTTGTACAGCTGTGTCTTGTTTCATTAAAATTTATTGTGGAAACATATATGACCTAAAATTTCCCATTTTAAACACTTTCAAGTATATAATTCAGTGGTGTTTATTATATTCACAATGTTGTGCTATCATCACCACCCTCCATTATCAAAACTTTTCCATCACCCCACTCAGAAGCTCCGTACCAAGTAAGCATTAACTCCCCAATCCTACCCCTTCCCTACCCCTGGTAACCTGTATTCAGATTTCTTATTCTACTTCACACACATTTTATACATTGACCTGTAGAGAAGAAATTTGTGGAAATCATCATGCCACTCCCAGATTTGTTTTATTGACTGTGATGTGTTCATAACAGATTGTTTCTGTTCACATTAGCACAGCTGCCCCTAGAAAATGGTCTAAGAGAAAACAAGTCTTCCCTTTCAAGATCAACAACAAGAAAAACCTTGCAGTCCTCCCACTAACACTGGCTCAGGTCTCCAGGAATCCTCTTCTCTGCTCTGGGATGTGTAGACTAAATTGATGGTCCATATGTTATGCTATTGCAGCCAGACACACCTGAAGAGTTCTTGTCACTCTACTAGAAAGGATATGAGCATCGAGCCTTACTTCACATATCTTATTAAAGAGCCAGCTCAGGAGGGAAAGGACAAGTTCTTGCTGTGTGGGACACCCTTACATCTGTCTTTTGGTTTGGTTTGGTTTGGTTTTTGCCTGTGCATTCAGAATGTAAAAGGTTCTCAACCTTTACAGCAAGGAAATGCATTTCCTATAACCCAAATCTCTCACAAACATTTTCAACTTCCTAAGAAAGAACCCATTTGGATCTTTATATTGAGGACTCCATTTGGTCACATTTAGGAAGAATCTTAATAACTGGAAGGCACGCTCTAGGGAATCTGCCAGATCTGTAAATAAAGTTTTATGTGTATGTCACACCCACTGAAATGGCTAAAATGAAAAAAAAAAAAAAAAACAACAACAGACAGAAGTGACCATCTGTTGAAGAGGATGTAAAGCAACTAGATCTCTCAAATATTGTTGGTGGGAGTGCAAATTGGCATAACCACTTTTGAAAACAGTTTGGCGGTATCTGCTAAAGTGAACATGCATATGTCCTATGACCTAGAAATTCCACTTCAGGGTACACACCCAGCAGGAACACATATACTAGAATATCCATGGCACAACTATTCATAAGAACCCCAAATTGTAAAGAACACAAATGCCCATCAGCAGTAGAATGGATAAATATATCGTGGTATATTCAAAGGGAATCCCACACAGCAATGCGGTTGAATGAACCACAACCTCGTATAAAACATGGATGAATCTCATAAATGTAATGTTGAGCAAAAGAAGTCAGACACAAAAGAGTTATGTATGTTTCCGTTTACATAAAGTTCCAAAACAGACGAAACTGATGTATGGTCTTAGAAGTCAGGATAGTAGTTACACTTAGGAGGGGGCACGGGGTGGGCCCCTGGGATGACGATAATGTTCTGTTTCTTAGTCTGGATTTTGGGTACACAGATGTATTCTCTTTGGGAAAATTCATGGAGCTGTACACCTGTGATTTGTGTGCTTTTCTGTAAGTCCCTGTAAGAAACTTAGAAACTTTAGGGGGCAGTGTTGCTAACTCCACATGCAAGCGTATTAGCTAGGCTCTGAGGAGAAATTGAAATTAAGGAAAAAAAAACAAAAAACAAAAAACTTGGATCCACAGTCAACTGAATAATCTGACCTAAATCTGGCAGACCTAATTCTTCCAGGACAACATACAACATGTCTGGCCAATTCTTGGCCACTCGCAAGTCTGCTGGCTTTCCACACTGGGGCACTTGCATAAAGGCAAGACTCACCAGGAAGTCAGCCAGATTGCGAGGATTATCACAGATCCTGACCCAGAGACAGGTAACTGGACATTGATCACGGACAGCCTGACTATCCTGGTGATCCAACAGAAGACAGCCTGGGACCAAGCTGGAGAACTGATTCTTTAGAAGAGTGTTAATAAAGGAGAGACGATTCTTGTTCTAATGGGCTTCAAGGTGAAGTAAGCAAGAGGTTGAGTTGTAAAAACTTTTCATTAGAAAAAGCTGAAGAATAACTAGCACATTGTTCTCAGGTAACACACTGTGTGCAGTGTCGATTTTAGGCAGCAATCTGTAACTCTGTTCAGGTAAACAGCAGCCTGAAGTCAAAGTGCTCGTTGCACAAAAAATCATAAAATGCTGCTATCTTAAATGTTCACTAAAGGAATACTTTTGTGCTGATACTGGATTTTAGTATAAGTAAAAGGTATACAATAATGGATAAACTTAAGAAAATTTTTCCCACTAATCTATTTTTTTTCCCCTGGGGAAGTGTCACTATTATTTTATTCTAGCCATTTGAAAAAACAAAAACATTAGTTTATGGAGGAAATAGAAGCTGAATTTGAGAATCATTGCTTTAAGGAAAAGTAAGGCTCATTAGAATTTAGTGCATTTGTACTTCAGTTTGTTTCAGACCTGTTTTCTAAAGGTAAAGTTTTACTACAATAATCCTTATTTTGCTCTTAATTTGTCTTGCAAATGCTGTTATTTGAATACTTCAAAGATGATTCAAATGTCCAATTTATTGAGGATTTACTCTATGGAGCAAGAGCTGTTTGCAGCCTCCTTAACATGATCCTGCTTACATCCTATCATCTGCATCAGGTTCTTGCAGAATTTGTGACTATCAGAGGCCTTCAGGGTGAGTTTGCATATTCTCTGCAATGCAGATTCCAGGGATTTGGGCTCACTCAGCATCTGAGTAGGCGACTTATTGGGGAGGGAAGATGGAGAAGAGGCAGTTGCAAATGAGTGTCCCAAGTGGTGGCTTTGGTAAAGGACCATAAAATCCTCCCTCTTGAGTACCTTGGTTTACCAGCAGGAGGCCTGCTTTGCCCGGAGTGTAGAGGTGATCAAGCTTAGTTAGATCTCTTTGGCAGTGAGTAAGGTTTCAGTGAGACAGTTTGATGGTTTCTTACTTTAGTTCAATTTGTTATGGTGCTGGCAGCATGCCTATATAACCTCCACTGGGTCCGCCTCCAACAACTTGTCTGCAATACATAGCAAAGCAGTACAACTTGCCTGCAATACATTGCAAAGCAATACATTGCTTTGCCTCATAAAGTGTGACCTTGGACCAATCCTTAACCACTTCTTTTTCAAATTTCCTCAGGAATAAAACCCTCCCATAACACTGCTGTTGATCAAATGAGGGAATATGTGAGGCAGCTTGTAAAGAGTAAACTACTTACAAGCTATATTCCTTGATTAATCCTAGTTGTGATGAAACACAGAAAGCAACTAAGTTTTGTAAAGCTCCATTAGGGGGTGCCCTTTCATTCCAAATCCCCTATACAGCTATATTACAAATACAGTATTATAGTTGGAATTCCAGTGTGGCAAGGGAAGGGACGGCACAGCTTCATTCCCTCTCAGTCTGGAAAGTGAACATGGTTCTCATTTGTGATTATGCCCAGGAGAAGTCTCCTTTCTTTAGGTCTTTAGCAAATAAAACCATTAAGAAAGCTATTGGTTTTTTTTTTTTTTTTTTTTTTTTTTTTTGGCTTTTATAAAAAGGGGGTTTATTTGGCTATAGTTACAGTCTTAAGGCCATAAAGTGTCCAAGGTAACACATCAGTAATCAGGTACCTTCACTGGAGGATGGCAAATGGTGTCCAGAAAACCTCTGTTAGCTGGGAAGGCACGTGGCTGGTGTCTGCTCCAAAGTTCTGGTTTCAAAATCGCTTTCTCCCAGGACATTCCTCTCTAAAGCTATTGGTTTTGAAGTTCATTTTTATAGGATGAAATTATGGCCAGCATTGCAGAAAGGCAAGTGATAAAGAAGATAAATATCAACTACATGAGAGTGTGGCGGTGGGAGTACAAACGACTTTGGGGGTCAAAAGGAATTGCCAGAGGGAGCTGGGATGGCTATTTTGCGCTAGGTGTTTTACAGATACGATTTCACTTAATCTTCTCTAGCGAGAGTTGGCAAACTCCCACCCAAAGGCCATTTCGGCTGCCTGACTGTTTTTGTAAGTAAGGTTTTATTGGAACATAGCCATGCTCATTCATTTACATATTATCTATGACTACTTTCATTCTGCAGTGGCAGAGTTAGGTAGTTTCAACAGAGACCCAATGGCCTGCAAAGTCTAAAATATTTGTAATCTGATTCTTCATAGAAAAATTTCCAACGCCTGCTCTATAACCACTTGAAGTGGGAATTATACCCATTTTACTGATGAAGAAACTGAAACACAAAAATTAAGTAACTAGCCCAAAGTCACACAGCTAGTAAATGGCAGAGCTAGGATTCGAATCAAGGTTGACCTTCCTTCCAGAGCCTTTCTCTGTCTGCTATTACTGTACAACAACTTCCCCAGTTTATCATGTGCCTACATACACCTTGTGTTTTACATTGTGGATCTCACTTATTTTAGTGAATTTGAAGGATCTACATGATTTACTTTCAGTTTGCCTTTCCTGCCTCATCTCCTACTCTTCCCCTAGTGAGTCTAGCTCATATCAACCCGGTCCTCTCACTGTTCCTGGCTCAGTGCCTCCCTCTCATGATTCCATATACCCAAATAAATGTCTTCCCTCACTCTTTAGAACCTGTCTTGTCTTCGAGGAATCCTATCTTGACCACCCACTCAAAAATGAACTCTTCTGTTTCCAAAATGCACTTACTTACTATTGATTTAGGACTTACCCTATGCTGCCTTGTGTTATCTTTTTATATGCATGTTATATCTTCTAAAGGAGGTTGCAAATTTCCTTAGAGTGAGGACTCATACACCCTCTTCCACACCCTGGTACAATGTATCATCCACATTGGTGCCATATAACAGTGGGTGGATTTGATTGATGAGCAATCTTCAGTAGAAATAAACCCTGTTCCCCTTCTACACCTCAGCATGTAACTGAAAGCACAATACTGTGAAAATCTGGATATGTAGTGTGAAAGGTGATGATGACATGAAGCAAACTGGGAAAACAGTGCAAGGAAATGGGTATCTTATCCTTTTTTAAAAAAGCCATTTGAACCATTTTTAAGTGTATAATTCAGTGGAATTAAGTACATTCATAACGTTGCACAACCATAACTATCATCCATTACTGAAACTTTTTCATCACCCCAAACAGAAACTCTGTACTCATTTTATAATAACTCCCCATTCCCTCTCCCTACTAGCCAGATAACCTCAAATGTACTTTCAGTCTCTGTGAATTTGCCTATTCTAGGTATTTCACATAAGTAGGATCATACAATATTTGTCCATTTGTGTTTGATTTCTCTCACTAGGCATAATGTTTTCAAGGTTCATCCATGTTATAGCATGTATCAGAACTTCATTCCTCTGCACATATATACCACATTTTGTTATACATTCATCAGTCGATGGACCCTTGGCTTATTCCCACCTCTTGGCTGTTGTGAATAATGCTGCTATAGCGTTGATATACAAGTATCTGTTTATGAATCCCTCTTCTCAGTTCTTTGGAGTATATACCTAAGAGTGGAATTGCCGGGTCATGTGGTAATTCTATGTTTGACTTTCTGAGGAACTGCCAAACTTACATTTGCTCTTCCCTATTATTTCTTTTGTTCTTTCGTTTTCTGTTCTGTGGTCCTTGAGGTCTCTGATTCATTGTTCAGCTTTCACTAGTCTTGTACTATGAGTATCCAGAATCTTTTTAATTTGGTCAGCAGTTTCTTTTACTTCCATAATATCATACATTTTTTTAATTTACTCTTGCAATTTCTTCTTTATGCTATCTAGGGTCTTTTTCATGCCCTTTATATCCAGTGCCATGCTCTTCTTCATGTCCTTTATATCCTGTGCCATGCTCTCATTGTTTGTCTTTAGTTCTTTGATTAATTGCTCCAAGTACTGTGTCTCCTCTGATCTTTTGATATGGGTGTTTGGGTTTGGGTTATCCATATCATCTTGTTTTATCATATGCTTTAAAATTTTCTGTTGTTTTTGGCCTCTTGGCATTTGCTTTACTTGATAGGGTTCTTTTAGGATCTGTAGGATTATTCAAGGCGAATCTGTAATTTGTCAGATCTACAGCTTTGTAGCATACACTTTCTCTAACTAACCAACATGTGGCATCTGCAAGCCACCTATTCTCCTCAAGTCAGTTCTCCCCAGCTTTGTCTTTGTGGTGTGTGGGGGGTCTGATTCTTGTGAGGTTCAATTGGTGCACCAAGTTTGTGTGTGTAGTTGGTGCTGTCCACCCTGAATGTGGGGCATGTGTCTGAGTGGTTAGGGAGGGAGGGCAGCTTTAATAATCAAACCTCCCAGGTGTTCCTGGAGATTTAAGGCTGTTGCAAGAGTCTAAACCTTCAGTTCAGTCTCACCACAGATTGTCTCTGCCACTGACCCGCAAGTCTTTGGTATTGGCGTATGGTCCCTGGGATTTCCAAGTGGGTCCCTCTTCCAAGCTGTGCCCTTATAGGGCCTCTGCTGAGGGAAGGTTGTGCTATATCACAAGTGTGTGCCATCCCTCAAGGGAAGTTCTGGGCCACTGGGCCATGTAGGGCATTTCCAGCCTGCTGTAAGGATGGCTGAATGGGAAGTGTTAATTTCCCCTTTTTGCACAGCTCCGCCTTCCCAGCTCTGGGACAATTAGCTGTGGGTGTGTGAAAGGCTATTGTCCACACCTGACATTGTGGCACGTGTGCGTGATGCTGGAAACACTTCCTGTCACACTGGGTTTTTTGGCACGGCTCTGGGCTGTGGCTCCGGCACCAGGCAGGAATGTTCCCAGCCTGCCGGGAAGATGGCTGCAAGGGGCGTGGTTTTTTTCCCCTTTTGGCTAACCTCTGCCTTCCTCGCTCAGAGACTATTAGCGTCGGGTGTGCGAAAGGCTATCTTCCACTCCAGATACTGAGGTGTTCGCACATCCTGTTCCTGCTGCACTTCACTGTGTGGTTCTCGCCGCAGTATCTGCAGCCTCTTTTGGGTTTTTTTTAAAAAAGAACTAGTCCGCCTCCAAACACCAACCCTTGGTTTCCCCACACCACAGCATGGCTGCTGGATATTCAGCGGCTTACTCACTCTTTTCAGAACGCAGACTCCCGGTTTCACCAAGTGCACGGAGCCTGTGGATTTAGCAGACCTCGTTCAGCTGGTGCATCACTGGAACTGGTATTCTGGGTCACTTTCTGGCTTTTATCTAGTATTTTTCACAGAGGTGTTTTTTGCCCTGTCTCTCCTAACCACCATCTTAGATTCTCCTTATATTTGCTTTTTAATCTAGGACTTCAAGGTTAAAAATGCTGCAATAGCTCTCCCTTCAGACATGTGAACCAGTGGTGTCTTTTCTTGGACAACTCAGTGACTGGAAGCATGAGATCAGGAGTCAGACCGAGGACTGAGGCCTGACTTTGTACATACCCACTCTGTGACTTTGGGCAAGTTATTGAATCTCTCTGAGCTTCAGTGTCTTTATATTCAGAATGGAGAAAGCAGTAACTACCTACTGAGCTGTTGCGAGCAGTAAATTAGGTGAAACATTTAAAGCACAGTGTCTGGAACATATTAAGCTCTTAATAATTGCCAGCCATTATTTTACCAAAGCTGTGTCTCTAGATGGGCACGAGATCTAAACATTTAAGATGGACTTGACCCTGTTCCCCTACTGCTATGGGTTAACCGTCACTCCTGACTGTGCCATCAATCAACACTACCCAATGATCTGAGGGGTTACCAAGAAAGTCAAGGATGTTTACCCTGCCATGCATTTATATTATAATAGGAAGACAGGAAACAGAAATACAGATGTTTTGTCTCCTCCCCTTCTCTCTAAACACTATATACAACAGATATGTGGTTTTAAACTGGAGACAGTTGAGAAGCAGTCTTGTGCCCTGGTCTGCTAATGTGAGGCCTCTGTATCCCTTGAGCAGATAACTCACTTTGGTAACAATAGTTTCCTTTATCTGCCAACCTCAAGAGAACCCAATACCTCTTGTTTTGCTATATTGTTAACTTGGGGCTACTATTTGGCCCTGCCCACCTATTCCTTTCTTCCCTACACCTTCTTAGCTGGTTATAAATTTAAGACACAATTGGGTTTTTAGACTTAAAAATGTTCTACTGTAGGATGAGGAATCGGGGTTGATGTAGGCAACAAACAGATAAAAGAAGCTACTGGTATTAACCATGGGCATTAAATCCAACTTGATTAGCTGAACTCTGACTTCACAGCTCCAATCTTTTCCTCTTTATACCTGGTCGGCCAATTTTTCAATATGGTCCTTGGACATACCTGGCTTTAGGTTGAAGCTGCAATCTTTATAGCCATCAGAATCATAGGATAGTTATTTCCCTGGATTCTGTGTTTCCAAAACCCTTCACATTATCTTTATCTCTAGAGACTCCAGTCTGGGATAGATTCTTGTTCTGACTTTCCAGCTTCTTCACACAGAGTAAACCCAAATATCACAACAGATATAGCTAAGGGCATAATCCCAATTAGCTATCCATCTCCCAACTCACTCCCATCCCTCTCCTCCTCCAAAAAAAAAGTCTTGACATAAAATATAATCTTTATAACTCTTCTATTTATTTATAACAAGTACACAAGTGGATTGATTCCTTTTTCAGTTGACCTTTTGAAGCTGTTAAACTGGTTTCTTTATATCAATTGCCAAAGAAAGCAAATGACCATGAATAAAATCTCACAGGAAAAACAAAATGTGCATTATATCCTCTTCAAAGTCACAGATGGACAGAAAGTATTCTAGGCAGGAAAACATGCTGGTACAACCTAAGCACCTAAGACACAACCATATGGGCATAGAATTTCCCATTGCATAGGTCTGACTGGAGGTAAACATTTCATGGGCTGTCTGGGTAATCTCCATAAATAACTCTAAGTGTTAATGATTAAAGCAACTGTTAAAGAGTACACTGGTAATGGAAAAAGTGCCTTTGGAAGCAGATAAAGTCCTTTCTGGAAAACAGAAACCTGTACAGGGAATCCAGGAATAGGGGAGGGAAAAAAACAAACAGAAATAAAGGAGTTAATATGGTCAAAGTCCTGGACCAGAAGAAGTTCTGGCTGAGACAGTTAGGAAGGTAAGCAACTGAGCACAGCCTGAGTACTAACTAACTACAGGACCAGGTAAAGGCTACTCTGAGAAGCAGGCCAGAGGGTGGCTCCATGTGAGGGGATGGAGGGCCCACAGAACCCAGATACTAAGGGCATCCAAGACTTACCTATCTGCTGGGAGATCATGAACTCTGCATCTACTCTGGGTTGTTGCCCAGCTCTGAAAAGTTTCTGCTGCACAAAGGAGGACAGCGTGTGGTTACTGAGTAGTAGTCTGTGTTACATAGAGGAGAAAAGGGAGGCTACTAAAATAAAATGCTAGTGTTTTGTGGCAATATCAGATCTATAGACATTCACAGGGGTGGGAAATACGATAGTGGAAGGAGCAAGGGATTTAGGGTAAAAAAACTTTAGAGTGACAGAACTAAGCCTTAGCCACTGGATAGCGGCCTCCAGGGTCAGATCCAGACCCTGTATAATTTGGTGTCCCTTCCAATTTATACCCTTTAATAGACAGGGGAAAAACTGACTTCTGCTAGTAAAAATTGAAGCCCGCTTCTTTATGTCAAATAATATAATGTGCTGAGTGTAACTGAATATTTTACTTATTTGGAAGAGTCTTTGTTTCAGTTTTTCCAGCACTCAAAATTGGGAAGCATTAGTCATTCATACCCACCAAGGATAGTGATAACTTACTTGGATATAGTTACACAGGCTTGTTAAAAATATGTTTCTAAAAAAGTGTTTTTTCTTAAATCACTGGAAGAGTAGCAAGACAGTGGTATGTGATGGTTGACCTTATTTTTTAATCTAAATACTTTGTTGTTTAATTCTTAATAGCAAGAATGTAGTTACACGTCACTTTTGTAGTCTATACTTTTGACTCTATTTTTTAAGTTTCCTCTCTATTTTATATTTTAATGGCTTAGATACCAACAACACATTTATGATATTTTTACCGTTTTGGTTCTCTTTTCAGTTTTCATATCAATTTTCCAACCAGATGACTTCATTGGAGGCTTATTAAAGGGATTAAAATTTATATTAAAAAATCTCTTAAACCCTGTATTATGCCACATATTGTTTCATTTCAGAATTTCAGCTGCCAGCTTCAGGGCTTCTCAGGATTGGGTCAGGGCTTTAATTATACCAAGAAATGTGTATTTATGTATCACAGAAAATCTTAACAAAGATAAATCCACAGTTCTTGGAGTGTTTTTACATTTCCTTCCAAGGACACTTTTCACTTTAGTAGGTGTAGAACCTATTTACATTTCATCACTTGTGTTGGTAGAAACCCGGGTCACTGATTAATTCTCATGGTGTTTTAGTGCCTCTCTCATGGAAGCCTGGGGCTGCTGCCCTTACTCTGGCTCTTTGTTAACTTGCATCACCGAAACTCTTTGAACTAGTTTCCTCATCTGTAAAATGGGGATATCAATCTCTACACATTCTAGGTCACAGGGTCAATTTAGGCCCAAATGAGATAAT
The DNA here is from genome assembly GCF_015220235.1 of Choloepus didactylus. Taxonomy (NCBI): domain Eukaryota; kingdom Metazoa; phylum Chordata; class Mammalia; order Pilosa; family Megalonychidae; genus Choloepus; species Choloepus didactylus. The sequence goes on from NC_051308.1 coordinate 119,800,559, forward strand.
GAATGTGAAATGTTGTTGTAAACTGGCCATTCCTGGCCATATTTGTTATTTTATGAAAGGGGGAGAATGTTAGACTGGTAAAGGAGAATTCCAATAAGAATCCCAACTCACAGCACCCCTTGACTTCTTGTCAAACACTTTCTTGAACCAATAGTTCAGAATATATGGGGGAGTAGGGAGGTAGAAGAAAGAACAGTGGCTGGGAAGTATATGAGGCCAGGTCAAGACCCCAGTACCACACTAAACTGAGATGCACAAATGTGGGTACATCACTTAACCTCTGTAGTTTCTTCATCTGTAAAATTAAGAGTTTGGACAAAAGCCCTTATACATCCTGTAGCATATAAGATACTCAAGATTTCAAGCATTTTCAGAAATATTCATACTATAAACTTAGGGACTTGTCTTCTTTACTTAGCTGTCCTCCAGTGCCATATCCTGGGCTTGGCACATAGTAGGC